>NC_056677.1:88113648-90792815 GCF_018350195.1 Panthera tigris | reverse complement strand
CTACCGGCATCTAGTCATCGAGGCGAGGCATGCTGCTAAACATGGCACCATGTACAGACCAGGCCTTCCACAGCGAGGGATTGTCCAGCCCCGAATGCCAATGGTGCCAAGGATGAGAAATCCCGTCCTACAGGAATGGCTATTGTCTGTGTCTCTTGGAGCCCAGCAGGTTCTCAGACATGGTAAGAGCTTGAGTGTTTAATAAATATTGAATGAATGAATGCATGGCTGATGTAAGAGCCTTTTCTGGGAAAGGTATGCATCTAAATAGATACTAGTCTATTTAATTACTGTCTTTCCCAACACATTCTGTGTGTGTCTGTCTCCATCTATTACAAGGTACCTCCATGAGAGCAGGGACTCTGGCTTGCTCTCTGTTGTCCCCCCAGCAGCTAGGTGAATGACTGGCACATATGAGGTCCTCGGAAACGTTTGTTGAATCAGTGAATCGTAGGCTTGAGGGGTGGGGCTGGGGATAGAGAGACCAGGGGAAGCCAGGGTTTGAGGTAGTGGGGATTCCTCCCTCTTCCCTGATAACAGGCAGGAAGGGGAGTCTGACAGCCCTGAAGATCTTCTTATACGGAATTATTCAAAACCTACTCTCTTTTTTGGGTTATGACTTCCAGTTTTTGGGTGTCTTGGCATGGATTGCTTTTTTTTTCATATATACAAAATTTTTTATTTATTTTTGAGAGAGAGAGAGAGAGAGAGAGAGTGAGTGGGGGAGCTGCAGACAGAAAGGGAGACACAGAATGTGAAGCAGGCTCCAGGCTCTGAGCTGTCAGCACGGAGCCTGATGGGGGGCTCGAACCCCATGAACCACGAGATCATGACCTGAGCTGAAGTCGGACGCTTAACTGACTGAGTCATCTACACATGAATTTCTTTAGGTTTATTCAGTTTGGGGCACACGCAGCCTCTTGAATTTGTAGATTTATGTCTTCTACCAAATTTGGGAAGATGGTTAGCCATGATTTCCTCGAATATTTGTTCACTCCCATGCTCATTACTGCTTCCTTTTGGGGCTCCAATGATACACATATGAACTGTGTCCCACAGATCTGCGAGGCCCTGATCACTTACTTTTTTCCGTCTATCTTATCTCTCTATTGATCTGGGTAAATTCTATTGATCTATCTCGGCATTTACCAAGTCTGTCCTATCTCCGCTCTACTGTTGAGCCTGTCCAGTGAGTATTTTTTTCAGTTATTACTTTTCAGTTCTGAAATTTCCTATTGGCTTTTCTTTACATTTTCTGTTCCTTTGCTGAGATTTTCCTTTTTCTTCTTCTTCTTCTTCTTCTTCTTCTTCTTCTTCTTCTTCTTCTTTTTGGTTTCAAGAGAACTTAATTGCTTGTTAAAGCCTATGAGCCCTGCGTCACTTTGTCTCATTCAGTCGCCTTGTGGCAGGATGGGAGTGGAGACTTAGATACCACTGCACTGCTCTGATGAGGGCATTGGGGCACTGACTGTCTCCACCAGGCAGAGCACAGAAGATCAGCTTCCCACTCAGCCCCTCTGAAACCCCAGGGGAGTGCTGTACAGTCGTGGTTCCATTGGTGTTTAGGCAGAATAGGGCGAGTAGTCCCCCCCCAAATCATGCTCTTTTGTTAGGTCCCCATTTTCTTAGTCCTTTGGCTAAGCGGAACAGGATTTTTTGCAACTTTTTTTGTCTGTTCCTGGCAAAAATTCTGGGTTGGGGGTTTCTGCAGCGTCTTGTTTGGGATATATGGGAGGCGATAAGAAAACCCAGAGAACACAAGACTGTATCGTTCCTCAAGCCCTGAGGTCCTTGGGTTGTCTGCCTTTCTCCCACCTTTCAGTCTTTCTATGATTATTGTGTCATGTCTAGTGTGTTTTAGTTGTAGGACGGAGGCCCTTGGAGGGAAGAATGGCACTTCTCTATCTGGGCCAGAATCAGAAGTCAGGGGGCATGAATTTTAACCTTATTTCTTTCTTTAGATATAAATAAATAAATGTTTATTTCTCAGGGAGAGAGAGAGAGAGAGAGAGAGAGAGAGAGAACAAGTGGGGGAGGGCCAGAGGATCCAAAGCTGGCTCTGTGCTGACAGCAGAGAGCCCAATGTGAGGCTCGAACTCCCAAACCATGAGATCATGACCTGAGTGGAAGTCGGACGCTCAACCGACTGAGCTACCCAGGTGCCCTAATTTTAACCTTATTTCTTATTTCAGGTGTTAGATCAAGTAGTCGCCACCTGCTAGGAGAGGCTTTGGGATGTGTATGTCATAATCACGTCTTACATTTCTATATATTCTGAGAGCTTTCACAGTGCTTTCATATCCATGATTTCATCTGGTCCTCACAATTCAATAAGTACTATTGTTATTAGCTCCATTTTACAGATGAGGAAACTGACACACCCAGAGATTCATTAATTGCTCCAAGAGTACCAGGCTGGCATTTGAACCCAGGCCTCCAGGCCATAGTTTTTTTTTTAATGTTTATTTTATTTTTGAGAGAGAGGCAGATAGAGCGGGAGTTGGCGGGAGGGGGGGGTGCAGAGAGAGAGGGAGACATAGAATCCGAAGCAGGCTCCAGGCTCTGAGCTGTCAGCACAGAGCCCGACGTGGGGCTCGAACCCATGAACCATGAGATCACGACCTGAGCCAGAGTCCGACGCTTAACCGACTGAGACACCCAGGTTCCCCCAGGCTATAGTTTAGTGTCCCCTTCACCACACACGTTGGAATGGCCACCACCCTGGTCTGCTCTTCATCTTCAATCCTCACTTTGCAATTAGGCACCCAGGGTTTTTCTGCCTGCCTTCTGTCTCTCGACTCTGTCCTACCCACCTCTCTTGCTCTATGTGGTCTAAGCCACAGCAGTGCAGCCGACCAGTCAGCGGGGATTTTCCAAGTGCCCAGTACGGTGACTTTACAATGATTAAGTCCCAAAAGGCCACTTGGGCCTCAGTCACCTCAGTCAATCCAAGCAAGCAGGGAGGGGTCAGAAGGGGGTGCTAGTCTGAATTCTCTAGAGGTTGAAACTGTGAAGATTTAGCAGAAATGTTCCCTGGGGCCAGAACTTGTGCAGTCACACAGACCCCCCCCCTCCCCCTTAGAGAGGCCCCGTGCCTGGTTTCATGCTTTGCAGTCACCGTCTTGAAATTCCTTCTATGTTTTGAACAAGAGGCCCCTCATTTTCATTTAGCACTGGGCCTCACAAATTATGTAGCTTTTTCTAGCTAGGGCCCATCGTAGTCAGGTCTCTGGGAGCAGGGTTCAGTCTCCCAGAAAAGAGCAGAGGAACCTGCAAAGTTACGGCCTTGAATGAAAGGCCTCCGAGCGTGAAATCTGTTCCTTCGAATTTTACACCACACTCCCATTCTTTCGCCCTCAGTCAGGCTCAGCGACCCGTGTGACCTTTCTCTGAGCTTGAGAGGGTCCCACCACCTCCAGGTCTTGGCTATCCTGCCCCGGTCTACCAGGTCTGTCTGATTAGGTACAATATATTTGACGTACCTGCCAACCTTCCCCCTACATATACTCTCTTTTTGCATTGCACTGTTTTTGAGATGAGTGTGGATTCTCATGCAGTTGTGAGAAATAGCACAGAGAGATCCTGTGGGTCCTTTCCCCAGTTTTCCCCAAAGGGAACATTTTGCAAAACTCTAGTATATGGCAACGGGGGTATCGATATTGGTACAATCCACCAATGTTATCCGGACTTCCTGTTTTACCGACACTCATCTGAGCGCAGATGTGAAGTCTATACAATGTTCCCACACGTGGGCTCGTGCATCCACCACCACAGTCAAGATTGTGGACAGTGCAGACACCTCAAGGAGCCTTTGTGGTATGATCCTTTCGTCACTGCGCCCACCTCCTTCCTGCGACCCCCTTCCTCACCTGTGGCAAACACTAGGTCTGTTCTCCATCTCTGACATTAGGGCGCTTGGGCGGGTTGCAGGCTGTGTTACCACACACATCGCCTCTGTTTTTGACCATGTGTTCTTCTCATGAATTCGTGGCCACTTACATGGGTCAATAAAGCAAGATATGGCAAGAAAAGTGTTCAAATCCCCCCCCCCCATCAGTCAATGGTTATTTTCAATTCCAGAGGCAACGCCATCCAAGAGAAAGCTGGAGGACTTTGGCGTTGGAAGAATTGCTGTTTCAAAAAAACAAAACAAAACAAAACAACACAACAGGGCTCCCTTATTTCCTTCCTGTGTGGCCCGAGGCTGGATACTTAACACTCCACCGCCATCACCCCACCCTGCGCCCAGCATCTCCCCACCCTGCGCCCAGCATCTCCCCTACCTCCGTTAACGGGGAAGAACAATCCCTCCGGTGGAGTTGTTTTTGTGAAGATTAAATGAGATGGCGCATGAAAGCTCCCAGTACTTTGGGGCTTTCCATACCTTCTTTCTTGGCACCAACTGAGGAGGGGGAATGGCTCTAAAATAGTGAAAAGTCGAATTTGGAGTTTTTCTAAATGCAGTTTTAATACTCCCAAGTATTTACAACAGGGGAAAAACAGGACAAGAAAGACTATACAACTGGGACTTATAATTAGCTTAATGAGACTTCTAAAGAGCTCTAGGAGGGAACTGGGAAAACTCCTTTTAACTAAGTCAAACAAGACCTCGTCCCATCCCCCACTCCCTCTTCCAACACCGAGGAGGCTTAATTAGTTTAGCAGCTCTTTTCTTTCAAGATCTGGCTATAACAAGCTACAGCCTCCCTTAGTTCAATTTTTTTTTTCAAAAATCCTAAATTAGCGGAGGCCAGATGAATGACATTTTACTGGGATTGAAAAAGATTCCTTCCCCACCCACCCACCCCCCCACCCCCGCCCCATGTTGGAAGTGCTTCATAGTTCTGTTTGTTTCCAACCCCTCTCAATCTTTACTTCACTCTCAGGCTCAGTGACAGCTCAAGGCTGTCTCCGCCCTTTTTGTTCGAATTCTATAAGCTTTCCCAGCACTTAAAGGGCTGTTTATGGATGTGTAGCTCTGACAAAGAGATACTATCATTTCCTTCAGACCTCCCCTGTTTCTCAAGTTTTGAAATCCCAGAGGACGGTTCGACTTGGTTTTCTAAGCACTTTTCGTGAGTGTGTGACGGACCCATCTCAGGGTCTCTTGCTAAGTTGCGACCGACTTCCATTCTGAACATCTCTGGAACCTGCTGACAAGTGTTTCCTGCACCCCTACTCGGTGTCTCTCCCTGTGTTTCGTGCCCGGAAGAGAGCGAAACCCAGAGCTGCTGACCTGAAGGAGTTTGAGAAAACCCAAGTATACATATGAAACAGTTGGACGATGATTAACTAGAACCCTGTGTGACATGATGTTGACTCAAAATGAGATGATCCTTCAGAGGTTGCCGATCAGTGAGGGAGGAAGGAGGCATTGCAGAGAAAGTTAGGGTGGAGAATCAAAGGATAAGCAAGACTTGGATAGACAGAGGGGTTGGCCAAGACAGTCCTAGCTGAGGGACATTTTGAGTAAAAACGCGGGCGCAGGATTGAATCATGCCATGGATCCAACACCTCGTTAGAGTGAGTACCTGATCTCTGGCTTTACTCTCAGCCTTTGCCTTGTACTGTTTGGTTCCATTCACCTTGCACAATGCTTCCCGGTCCATGGATTGTGGATCACCTCAATTCCTGACTCCTCGCTTTGCCCCACACTCACTTGGTCCCTAATGCTCAATTCTCTAGGGTTTCAGTCTTGGATGACATCTGTAACCGATGCATCATCCCTAGCCACACTTCTCCAGCCCCGAGTTTCCTACCCCAGCACTAGTCGGTGGTGGTTGTGTTCCTGAATATCTTGTGCAGCCCCAAGAAATGGAACACAAAGGCAAACTAGACCAGTGCCAAGGAGTAGTGGTGAAACCAGTCATGGAAAATGGCTAAAATGACATCCCTTAGTGGAGCAAGGGCCTTGGTGACCGAACAGAGGAGCACAGATTTGATATAGTCAGAGATTAGGAACCACTGTAACCATTTATTTAGGGACAGAGGTTTTCTTTGACTAATATTGAGAAACTAGAGCCCTTTAGTTGACAAGGCAAATGAGTTGCTTCCCTTAATTAAAGGAAGTTCTGCCGACAGCCCAATGAAACATATTTTTGTGTTAACCAGGCCAACAGGGAAGACGTCCAATTTACCCCCTCCCAAAGTCTTGGTTGAACTCCACCCCACACTGGCCCAAGGCTATTTGGTTTGGAAGCTGACGGTCCATCCTCTTCCGTGGCTTCTGTTCACACTCTCACTGGCCTTGGGGGATTCTGATGTCAAAATAGGCAGGGACTGCAGTTAGCCGGCCAAAACCAAATGGTGCTGCCCCACACTGCCGCAGCACACTGCCCTGATGTGCAGCAACCCACCCCCCCCCCACCCCCACATACACACTGGGTGCAGCTGACTTTTCCCCACAGGGGAACTCGATTTTACAATCTATCGTTGGAACAGGCCCAAGATGAGAGAAATGATTGGGCTGGGAATGTGGTTGGAGGATGCAAAACGGCAGAACCCAAGACTTGGGTGAACGCTGAGATGGAATCAGTCAGAATCTATAGTGTCTTGGAAAGAGCGGCCAACAACTCGTTCCACAAATCCTGGGCTACTGGATCAAAGGCTCCTTACCACTATCCCCACAAACTTTTGAAGGAGGTCAAAACTTTTGAAGAAGTAAAACGAACCACTTTACTCAGAATGTGAAACCAAGAATAAAAAAAAAGTACAGACGGAAAACTTTCACAAAGTAAACAGATGGCTGACCTTTAACTCATCGAGAGCTGAGATCATGTTTCACCATTATGTCCCCAGGACCCGACATAGTATCTGGCACACAGGAGGAGTTCAGCAAATGTTTGTTGAATGAATAAATGAATCTCAGTAATAGTAATAATAATCGTAATAGTAATAATGACAGTATTAAGGATTCGTTGAGTCCCAACTGTATGCCAGGCAGTATTCTAAGTTGACTGACCCTCGGAAGAAGGCCTCCCGTTATTCCCACCATTATTCCTATTTTAGAGAGCAGGAAAGCAAGGCTCAGGGGGATTGTGACGGGCCCAGTACAACTCCTCCTAAGCACAAAGCTTGAATGACTGGCTACATACTAAGGGAAAGCAGGAACACCCGGCTATCCCTTGACCTTTTGTGGTCTCTTAGTGTTCACAACGATCAACGAAGTGCACCGTGAGGCAAGACCCAAGGTAACTTCTTCTTCATTATTTCCCCTGCCTGGGATGGTATGGTCAATTTCCTCTATCATCCTACCACCTATGCACATGTTGCTCCCCTCTTCCTATCAGAATCCTCCTCATTCTTAAAGATCCAGCTGCAGTGTCACCTCTTTTACTGAGCCTGTGCTGGCTACTCTTGCTAGAAGACCCTCTCCCACTTTGGAACTCATATAGCACCCATGGGCCATACCACTCATTTGGTACTTGAAAGCTACACAGCATGCTGGTTAAGAGGGAGATCTTAAAATCAGACAGAGCAGGATTTCAATTCCAGCTCCGCCAATTTACTAGGTGTGCAACTGTGGGCAAGTTACTTAACCTCTCCATCAAGGAGCATGATCTTTGAACTGGAAAGAGAATTAAAGCCCAAGATAGATGAGGAGATAATAAGGGAGTACTTAGCTGCCTTCAATGAGTTCAAGTTTCCAGGCCCAGACAAATTACATCCGAGGCTACTGAGAGAATGTGCAGATGTATCACAGAGCCAGTCTTAGTAACCTTTGAGAAATTATGGCAAAGGCAAGAGGTGAGAGATGCAAAGAGGCAGGCAAATGTTCCAGTTTTTTTAGCTGAAGGGGCGGGGTGGTGTTTCAGGGTGCAAAATGTAGATCCTGGAAACTACAGACCAGTGAGCATGGCATTGGTCTTTGGAAAAAGTATAGAATGCACTATTAAGCAGATGATTTTTAAGGCTTTAGAAAGGGAGCGGAAATCACTAGGGGTAAGCATGAGCTCACTAAAAGTAAGTCATGCCTAACTAAACCCATTTCCTTTTTTGAATGGGTATCTAAAAGAGTAGCTGAAGGGAATACTGTAGCGTAATGTACCTGGATTTCAGTGAAACATTTGAGAAAGTCTTATGATATCCTCATGCAGAAGATGGGAGAATAGGAGCTGGGTGGCAGCAGAAGTTGTACGGATTGCTTCCAGTTTGGACAACCTTATGAAATGTGCTTGTTAATATGGGTAGGATGCCAAGGTTATGCGGTAGTGTTTTATCCTGAACCCTATCTCATTCGATAATTTTGTTAGTCTGGTTGATCAAATATGCTGATAAAAGAAACTTGGTGATATAGAGTGTGCACTGTCAATGGGGGCGATATCGCCCCCAAGAGGGCAAAAATTCCTTCTTGAGGAGTGAAAAGAAATCTTTTATATACAGAGCCCGGATAGGATTACTGTACATAAACATATATATGGCATATCTGTGTTAGTAAAGTCTCATGGGAAAATATTAGGAAAATAATGTCTTAAAAGGCTCTTTAGAGGTGTGATAATGCAAAAAAGGTTGAGAAACAATGATATAGAGAATGTGTTTTACATGAAAGACTCAAGATCTAAAAAAGTTACAAGGGGTACATCGAAAGAAAAAATAAACAAGGTGATGGTTTATGAGAACGCATGTAAAGCACAGCATCTAGGTTAAAATAAAAGTCAACTGTAGGGGCGCCTGGGTGGCTCAGTCGGTTGAGCGTCCAACTCTTGATTTCAGCTCAGGTCATGATGCCAAGGTCGTGGGATTGAGCCCAGAGATGGGCTCCGTGCTGAGCGTGGAGCCTGCTCTCCCTCTGCCCTTCTCTCTCTCTCTCTCTCTCTCTCTCTCGCTCTCTCTCTCTCTCTCTCTCTCCTTCCCTCTCTTTCTCAAAATCCCTTCCCTCAAAATAAATAAATTAATAAAAAGTCAATTGTATAAGCATAGAATCAGGCAAATAATAGTAGTTCATACAAGAAACAGAAGAGGGATTTAACTGAGCTGCAAGCTGTGCACTGAGCAAATCTATGCTTGAACAACAACCAGAATGGCAAAAGATCTAAACACTGTGTCCCATGAAGTATAGTTTAAGTGAACTAAAGATATTTAGCCTGGAGGACAGAAGACGTGGGGTGACATGACCAATATTGTACACAAGTCTGTCATGGGAAAGAGGAATTCAAAATAGTTTACAGGAAGCTAATTTTTGCTCAACCTAAGTAATAAGTGTTTAACAGTTTGGGGATGCTCAAACGTGAAACAAGCTGCTTTCCAGAGAGATGAGCTTTCCAGATTATCGGGAGGATATTTCTACGCTGAGTGGATGGGTAGATATGGCCTCTAAGTTTCCTTCCAATTCCCCGAGTCTATGATTCGCTGCTCACTTGAAAATTATGGAGGTGGAGAAGATGGCCAAAGAAGGTGACCCCAGACAAAACACCGCCCCTCCTTGGTTTCAAAGCCCAAGTCCCACAACATGGGGGATACTTGCTTGAGAAATCTGTCACTCAAGGATTAATTTGGGTGCCAGTATTTAAAGCCCTAATTCTCCTGGGCTTCGGTGTTTTGTATTGCCCCCTACTTCTAGCTCAGTTTCCACTTTGGCACAGAGGAGGAGAAGGCACCGAGGGAGTTATAGGGAAATGCCAAGAGGGAGATCTCAGAGACCAGAGTTATAGAATTGCTCAGATCTGTTTCATGAAAATATTGGTATGGGGCCAGTGAGTAGAGAAAGCACACTTTCTTTCCTTTTTGGGGTCCTTGCTCACTTGTTCTCCCTCCCTCTCTCCCTCCCTCCCTCTTTCTCTCTCTCTGTCTCTCCCTTCCTCTCTCCCTCCTTCTTCCCCTGTCTTCTCCCCTTCAAGTAGCCAGAAAGAGAGTTGGTGCAAGGGTAGGGGCAGAGAGTGATATAATTCCAGGTCAAAAGGTTGATGCCACGTTGGTGAGGCGCGCTGGGGAATGAGATGATGAGATGTAGGTTGTGAAAATGGAAACAAAACAACTTGAGAACTGTATCCCCGGGATCGTGTCCCAGTCAATGTCTCAGGGAACAGGACCC
The DNA here is from genome assembly GCF_018350195.1 of Panthera tigris. NCBI lineage: Eukaryota > Metazoa > Chordata > Mammalia > Carnivora > Felidae > Panthera > Panthera tigris. Next base: position 90,782,785 of record NC_056677.1, on the reverse strand, counting down.
TGACTGGGATGCAGCAGAGCATTTTACAGGTATCCCCCCCCCCCGAAGCCTCTTGGTTGGCTTTTCTGAGCAGACACCTTTGCCCTGCTTTTCACCTAACACGGCCAGGCAGGATTGCCACCGCCCGCTTGGGTGCTCGAAACTAGGCTTCTTGCAACTGCCGTGGAATCAATCTCCACTCACTTTCCTCTTAATGCTCCCTTCTCTCTGCCCTTGGCCAAATGTAACCTGTTGCTTCCCAAAGCAATCTGTTCTTTTCCCGTGCCCCATTAGCTCCACTTTCTCTCCCACTCACTCCCCGGGGCCCCCATCGCTGTGAGACATCTGCAGCCTAGCCCTCAAGAACTTTGTCGACCCTTCAAGATTTTTCTCTCCCTGTCCTCTCTTGAGTAATGTCCACATCTGCACTATTAACCCCGGGAACAGAAAAGTCAGAAATCTATCAGACCCCTCCCTGAAAGTCCTATGTCTCCTTGGAACAGAGAGAGCTTTCAAACGTGGCTTCCTGAGTTTTCCAATTTGCTGGCGGGTGGATCTGGAGTGGGCATCCCGTCTGCACATCTGGCAGGGGCGCTTTCCAGATTTTCCTCATGACTCAGGATCAGTTTCTGACTGCTAGGCGGGGCAAAGGCTCCTGAAGTTTCTGCAAGGCACCTCCCCCTGTGAGCAGAGCTTGGTACAGCCCAAATAGTTTTCAGGTTAAGAAAGCCAGAATCTTTGTTCAGCCGCACTGACTGAACAGACTTGGTAGGGGTTACCTGGCCAAGAGCAGCGGCAGCAGCAGCAGCAGCAGCAGCAGCAGCAGCAGGGCTCCTGGGATAACTCAGGTGAGCAGCGAGGGCATTTGCAAACTCGCCCTGCAGTTTTATCTGCTGGATGACTTGGAGTCTTTTGAAAGAGGTGAAGAAACTTGAACTTTAGAGTTCATCGAACTCTGCAGCTACCATTTTCGGATTTGTCGGAATCGAGTAGGTGTGTGGGGGTGATTGTGGTTGCCTGGCGATGAGATTTTTCTGGTGATATCTGGTCAGTTGCGTGGGGTGGGGGGGGGGGCGTGTGCGTGTGTGCGCGCGCACGCGTGCGTGGTGTGGCGTGGTTTTCCTGATAAGGAAGAATAAACCTGGGAGAGAGGTGTGAGAGGGAGAAACCAGGCTGACCGTGCTTCCCTCTAGCTTCTGCTGACCCCCAGCTGTGGGCAAATTATTGAACTGCAGGCATGAGCTTGGATCTACACTATGCACAAAAGGTCTTTAAAAGCCCTTGGAAGTGGGGTGCACAGGCTGTGTGCTTTTGCAGCAGAGGGAGTGGCTATCCTGTCTGCACAGCCGGGGGTCCTCCTGCCCTGGTGACAGGTTGATCTTGGCTATTTCATTATCAGCCCGTGGCCGGCCTGGTTTTATTCTTCTCTGACTTTGGCTTTAGTTTAAACTTTGATTTGCAGCTAGGGGCTTAATTGGGCTCCTTGACCAGAGTGGGCTGAGAGGGCAGGGCAGAAAAACGAAAAGGTTCAGAGTATTGCAATTGCGATTGGTTCCGAGGCTTTGGAGCTTGAAGTTTGGTTAGAAACACATGGGGAAATTAAACAAATTCTAACATCCAGACAGTCACCTCTGGCTTCAAGATGACGCATTGTGATTTGTATTAATGTTTTATTGAAGGGTGGCTAATGTCTCATTTGCTAATCTTTGTTGTGAAAGTGAGGACGTTTTATGGTCTGGGGGAATTAAAAAAAAAGATTCTTTGGGTGGGTGGAGGGCGGACTGCTAATTAACTCTTTCTTTCCTCTGGCTGTTTGTGTGCACGAGCGTGTACGTGTGCGCGCGCGCGCATGAATACTTGGAATTGGAATAGTATTCTTTAGTTATCCTTATAGAGTCCCTAGCAGGCTAGGGAAAAGTCTAAACACTTGTGTTGTCAGGAATAGGTTTAAAAAAGTCTTTCCACATCCTTGGGTGTTTCAGTTCCTAAATTAAAAGCAGAAAAAGTCTCTTTGTGACCCCCAAAGAGTATTTCTTTGATTAGCCTTGATTCGAAATCATCTCACCTTCTGACAATTTGTGCACAAAACTCTTAAGTGCATTCTTGTAAGAAGACAGAGAGGATTCTAAAAAGCAGGAGGTGTGTAAACTGTGTAACCTTGGGCCCGAGTTTTCACCTTCCTGTAAAAGCAAGTTGGGCGAAGTGATTTCTAAGAGTCCTTCCAGTGTAACATTCTACAAAAATTGGAATTCGATTCTCGCAAGGCTGTAAAATTAGACTTATAGGATGCGCTTTTTCATCCGCGAGGGGGGAAAAGTGGGTAGCGGGGCAAGCCAGCCAAAAAGGAGGGGTGGAAGAGAGAGTGCGTACTGAATGACAGAGGGGCCATTTTATACTGGTCTTTTAAATGTCAATGAGTGTCTTAGTTGAGGCAGGTGATCAAATCTCATTTTCCACTAAGGACAGAAAAGAGATGTAATTTGCTAACAATGAATGTTTTCTAATACTACTGCCATTTAGTGTCGGCAACATCTCTGTCCCTCAGTTTCCCCATGAGCACAACGGAAATACGATGGCTGCCCCGGGCGCCTCAGAGTGCTATTGGGGGAATGTAATGAAATTAAGCACTGTTTCAACAGTGAAAACAGCTCACATGCTTAATTTCATTAGATTCCCCCAATAGCACTCTGAGGCGCCCGGGGCAGCCATCGTATTTCCGTTGTGCTCATGGGGAAACTGAGGGACAGAGATGTTGCCGACACTAAATGGTGGCGTGTGGGACTTGATCCTGGATCTGCTGACTACTTGTTTGCCTTTTATGATTCTGAATTGTTTTGTATGTTTTGATAAAGTGTTTCCTCGATGGAATGAAAGGAAATTGTGCGCTCTTTTTTCTTTGAGTTTCTTTGAACCGTCTTCTCTCTCTGGATTGAGTACATGTGTCCTAAATAAAGGTGGATCAGAGGACTTGTATGGTCCCGTTCAGGCCCCGGGATGTCTGGCCGCCAATATGCATTTGATCAGCCGTATGTTCCCTGGTAGATGCGTGTCCATACATCTAGCTTGGTCACTAGCTAGGTCTTCCACATTCAGTTTGCTCTGCAAATTCCTAATCGCTATGATCTCCCATTTCACTTCAAGTACAGCACAAGGGGGGACACTGGGGCCGGTGGGGACGGGGGCAGCGGGGGGGGGGGGGACAGCAGGGGAAAAAAACAGCCAGGGATAACACCTCCAGAGCCATGCTCTCTCCCTCTCACCCCCTTAAATGCCCGCCCTTTCTCTCCCACTCACCCCAATCTAAAGCAGTTTGTAAACTGCAGACGGGATTTCCTCTATCAGAGAACGGTTCTCTTTAAGAGACTGAGGCAGATTTCAAGCTTTAGAGCCAAATCTGGTTTCCATGTGAAGGCTGACCCACAGGTGGAGAACAAGTGATTTTCTTCTTAAGAGGTTGCCCAGCTCCCCACGATTTCCAGGCCAGTGAGTAGCAAAAGCTCCTAGCTGCAGTCTTGTGTTCTACGTGGCAGGCTCCCTCGACTTCCCTTGGCGATTCCCAACTTTCCATCCTCTGGATCCACCCCTCCCACTTGCCTGTGTCCATACAGCCTTCTTCGTACTCCATCTCTAGGCAGTGGGTCCTAATTGAAATAGTACTGCCTAAGACCATTATCTCTATGCAAAACCCCACACTCTGCTTCACCCAACCACCCATGATACTACCCCCACCCCGGGACACCCAGGGTCCCTCATCTTAGACAACATGCACATTCCCTTTGTTAGCTAGAAGCTCCCTTTGATTGATGCCTAAAGCCCTAGCTTTGATTCTGTTTACTGACTTTCTTAATATTCGGTCTTTAACCTAAAGGCCCTCTCGTCTTCACAGTTGGGTGCAGCAAGATAACCAAGAAGGAGCATTCCCTTCCCCATTCTCCTAAGCTCTGACGGGGCGAGTTTATGTTTGTGACAAACCCAACTTACAAATTTCTGGGTTTCCAAAAGTTTTTTTTCCCCCCAGACTTCACTAATGAACCCTCAGATGGGAAGGGTTCAGATTCTCCCATGATCATCAAACCGTGGAAATAAAGACCCTTTTCAATATCTACCATGGCAATAAATTCTAGGCAGAATGCCTCAGAGTTAGGTATCATGTTTTCTTTGGAGGGTTTTCCTCATTTGAGCTTAAAAAAAAAAAAATCCCGTCTTTAAGGAGGCAGTGACCAAAAGGAGCAGTGTGGTGTGATGGAAATCTGCATGCTAAATCAGGCATTACACAAACCCGGGTTTGAGTCAGCTTTGCCGGTTTCTAGCTGCCCCTTCTCTGAGCTGCCATTTCTGCAGATACAACATGAGGGGCACAGATAATATCTACTAAACATGGCTGCCATGAAGAGACCATGAGCCGAAATGCACATTTCAAATGATAAATTGCCATGCAAACGTTCATTGCCTACGTAAGACATCCATCCGTTCAACAGATATTTCCTGGACAATGGTTGTGTGCCCAGTTCTGTGCCAGCCAATGAGAGCACTTACAATGCATGTCCTGCATTTATGGAGCCCCTTCTACTTATTCAAAATACTTTTACATTAACCATCTCATTAGGTACAGCCACAGTATAAGGAGGGCAGGATAGATAACCCCACTCCCCTGATGAGAATATTGAGGCACAAAGAAACCAAGGTCGCAGCAATGGAACACATTTCTCCTGTTACCTAGTCAGAAATGGGGATCAACTCTACTCTACAAGTCCAACGGGACTTGGGACTATAATTTTATTCTAATGAAAGCCTGTCAAATTGCAAGCTGATAGCCTGCTATTCCTTATTTACCCTGCACCCCCAAAATGCAGGTGCCCTCACCCAGAAGGCTTGACCTATCCACATCAACTGTATATGCTGCCTCTGAAAGAGTCTACGGGGATCATACTGGTTTTTCAAATCAAACCTGATTTTCCTTTCAATTGATGCTGCTTCTGTCTGGAGACGGGGCTCTCCTTATATAACAGGGATTTCTTTTGCAGGGTCCTGCCTGCCTCGTCATTTGGCTGAGTAGCAAGGGAGACTGTTGGGGGCAGAGGGCCTTCCCAAGAACAGGAAATAACCATTTATCCCAAATGTTCAAGGCCTCGGAGGTTCTGGCAAACTAAATACCCTAATTGCCCCAGACTATCCTCCATTTACAATCCCCAGCCTCTGGCGGTCCACCAAACCTTCCAGGGAAAGCAAGAGGCACAGTAGTGTTTGTTGTAAGTTTGAGCGCACGTGAAAATTAGGGTCCATTTGTAACAGACTCCAGAAAGGAGACTGGGCATACGTTCAGATTGGCTCTGATGCTGCTTAATGGAAAACTATTACTGATACTACTCATGATTTTAAATACAATGAGATACACTTCAATATTTAAAATATGTGAGCACACTTAAATCTGATGACTAAAGGCGTTTTGGTATTTTGCCGGGTCCCGTAGCCTTCAATGCGAAAAGCAATTGTCAATAAATAAGGCTATAAAAAAAAAAACAACTATAGTTATTTTCAGCTTCTTATTGTTTGGACCCAGAGAAAAAGTAAGTTTGTCTATATGTATTGTCGTTTGCGAATAACATCGAATTCATTTTTTTTATGGTTTTCAAATAGGAAAACAGCTTTACCAGTAAGGCATCTCAATGTAATACTGAAAGGACATGAAATGAGGTAGTAGAGAAGTCTGATTAATATTTCACCTTTTATAAAATTGTGGCTTCCTCTTTATTAGCTGGATTTGGAGCTGTGGTACCTACACAGACACTCTTTAAAGTGCTAAGTAGGTTTTTTTTTCAAACTTTGTCCACTTTTCAGCAGATCCTCTGACCTTAATCAGATTTTCTTCTTTCCACCCTCATGTAATCATGAAATATAGATAAAATCTATTTTGTCCTTAAAATATATTTTTGAAATGATTGGCATCATGTAAATTTCACAACCCTCCTCTTATTAACCATTGAATGTCAAGAGAGAATCATTAAAATCATTACAAATCTGTCTTTGTGGATCAAGCAAAGGCATTGAGAACCCTATTATCACCCCAAAGCTATTTAAATCAAAGTTGCCTTTCAAATTATCCTCATAAAAACCAGTTGTTAGGGACATTTGAGCGTGGGGCACTCAGACATTGCTTGAAGAGCCCCTATATTAATTCTTTATTTAGCCATGTGAGATTTTTTTTTTTTAAAGAAAAGAAAACAACAGTGTATTGCCATGGGATAAGAATCTATAGTCCATCAAATCAGTGTAATTGAATTTCAGAGTCCGCTTTTTAAGGCGGGCAAATGATTGCACGTTACACTTTGAAGAAGAAAGACACACACACAATCTTTCTATCTTTCCTTGTCTTTGGAGGCCATCTGCTGAGCTCTGTTGCTTGCATGAGCCTTCCTGGCCAGTAATAAAAAATGCAAAGCTCTTTAAATGATAAAAGGGAAGGAATTGTGTAAAGGGGCTCTTTAGAAGTGAAAGAGGCTGCTTCTCCCCACAAGCACAAAGTGTGTGGCCCTTCAGGGCGCCAAATTATTCTGAATATAGTAAAACAACTTTCTCCTTTTATTTTCAAATTTAGAATTGTCCTTTACTTTAAACTCCTCTCTGCCAACTAAAACAGAAAGTTGCCCTTTAAATTATAATGACTTACTTTTAACTAGCAATCTTAACATTTATTATCTATTTCTTGGATAATATTGTTACGGCTTATATTGTCCCATTTGGCAAATGAAGATACTGAGGCTCCAAAATGTTTTAGGTGCCCAAGCCAAAGCCCCATGCTAAGCTAATTGGTTGCAGAGTCTGGACCCTACTTTCTATAAAAATGTTCACTTTTCTTGGGGCGCCTGGGTGGCGCAGTCGGTTAAGCGTCCGACTTCAGCCAGGTCACGATCTCGCGGTCCGTGAGTTCGAGCCCCGCATCAGGCTCTGGGCTGATGGCTCGGAGCCTGGAGCCTGTTTCCGATTCTGTGTCTCCCTCTCTCTCTGCCCCTCCCCGGTTCATGCTCTGTCTCTCTCTGTCCCAAAAATAAATAAAAAAACGTTGAAAAAAAAAAAATTTAAAAAAAATGTTCACTTTTCTTAAAGCCAGGCTCCAAGTGCCTAGCTCCAGGAATAAGTCCCTGGGATGACTACTGTTGGTCTAATCTCAGGTGATCTTTAACAGACGTAAGAATTTCTTTCTCCGATGACTACACTTTTTTCTCTTTGTAGACATAGCTCAGCACTATGGGTCCTCCTCTGAAGCTCTTCAAAAACCAGAAGTACCAGGAACTGAAGCAGGAATGTATCAAAGATGGAAGACTCTTCTGTGACCCAACCTTTCTGCCTGAGAACGATTCACTTTTCTACAACCGACTGCTTCCCGGGAAAGTGGTGTGGAAACGTCCCCAGGTAACTTGGTGGTTTTTGTTGTTGCTGTTTGTTGTTGTTGTTTTGTTTTTTGTTTTTTGTTTGTTGTTGTTGTTGTTGTTGTTGTTTTACTTTCTATCTCCTTCTTGATCTCTTTCATCATAACTCTGCCTGGTCCACTATTTCTCTTACACAGCCTACTATACGGAAAGCAATTTAGGAGACAGCTTTAAAATGCTAAGTTTTATGGATCTGTGTTTCTGGCTCCAGCTTGAGGAATGTTGAATTTCAGTCAAATTTGGTCAGATTTAGTTATTTTAAAGGAAATAAAAAAAATAAACAACAACAAATGCCACGCTTGCTTGCTTTCAGAACTTCACTTTAGTAAATGTCGTAACTCAAAAAGCAATTATACTCTTGTCTCTTTACCAAGTTACCTATCATAGCAACCTCAAGATAATCTCAGACCTGTGAGGACGAAAACTCCTTATGCGAGGAGCATAAATGAAATGAACTCTAACGAGGACAAGATGGAATTTGCACTGGGGGAAGGAGATTTCTTTGCTGCTCTTTGCATACCATCATCTAGATTCCCTCACAATTAGCGAAGTGGGATCTAAGTAGGAGTGTAGGTCTTTTACCATCTCTTAATAGTTACTATGGTTCTCTGTGGAACAGCTGTATATTGTGTCTCTAAAGTAAGTCTCAGGACCTCGTCGCAAGCCCTGCATGAGTGGGATCTCAATGTATGAAACCATAGGATGATGGAATCTGGAGAATGAATGGCAACCTTGCCCTCAATCTAAAGGGCATTATCACTGGAAGAAAGATATTACACCTGAGCCCCTTCCCAAAGTGGGTGACCCCAGAGATTTAGGCCCCAGAGGGCTGTTATGAAATGCAGATTCTTGGGCCTTCACAATATCCCCAACAACGCTCTGATTCCATGCATTGACGTATCTTTTTGTGCACTCGAGGTTTGCTTTCTTCAGTGAGCAAGCCTTTTATCCGCAACTTTTTAGTTGCCATTTTCACAGCTTCAATTCCTAAATGGACTTCTCACAAGAGCTACTTCAGTTTATGTAGGTTGCCACCAGGTGGTGCCAAGATACATTGGTCACTTCAAGGCTCTTGTTTTTTCTATATGACTCAAAGGACATGTCTCAGTTTTTGCCCACCAAGTATGATAGCCATTGAGAGTGAGACTTGGAGAAGTTCTCTCCATCGGAAGGAAGACTACGCTCCTCTTGACTTTCTGTGCCTCCAGTGGTTGACACACCCCTGCAGATCACTGACCTGCAATAAAAATCTGGGAAACATGAGCAGAACTCACTAGCCACTAATTCGGTATGCAGAGAGGTAAGTTTTGTTTTGTTTCGTTTTCCAGAAATGCATGGAGAAAATAGAGCTGTGTTGCTGAAAGCCACTCTTATGAACAAATGATGATAATGAGGCGCACCTCTCGGTTTTGATGCTTGGATATGAAAGGAAGGAGATTGACGGGGCGGAAGTAGCACAAAGGGAGGCAGAAAATTGAAGGAGGTTTTCCGGGGGGGGGGGGAGGTCTTTTTAAAATAGGACAGACTTGAACATATTTCTTGGCCAAGGAGGAAACAGTAAAGAAGAGGTTGAAGACACAGAAGCGAAAAGGAATGATTGATGAGGGACAGGTCCTGGAGGAGATAGGAGGAGACCCAATGGGCGGCAAAATCACAGGCCAATGTGAAGCCATTTCCCAGACGTGAACCAAGCTGACAGTGCTTCCTGTACTGGCCGGTCTTTAGGCACAGGTTTCCTTCTCTGTCTTGGCTCAGTCTTTTGTCCTGTGCTTTCTTCTTCCAAATTCTGTGGATTGAACCCTAGATGGATTAGCAAGGAAGAAAAGAACTTAATAACCATGGCAATAGTCCATCTTGCCTCTCCCCACTCCTTCCAGGGTGGGGGGATAGCAGAGAGAGAGGGTGAATTGGGATGGGAAAGAAAAAGGAATCAGCATCTATGTCATGCCTACTATGGGCCTAGAGACTGTGTTTGGAGTTTTCTGTACATTTTTTTTTCACCTCATCTTTATTTGTCATGGCTGGGCAAGGTTGGGTATCTCACATATTTCTTTAATGTAATTCTGTTTTTTTCTGGCTTGAAAAATAAAGGTAAATATGATGCCCATTTTATTGATGGGGAAACTGGGTTTCAGAGAGATGGTAATAATTTGCCTGGGGTCAGACCCCTGATACCCTGGGATTTTAATCCAGGTTTGACTGCAAAGCTGGTTTTCACACTACCATGCTGCTATTTCAGGGAGACAGGCTTGTTTGTGTCTCCTCTCTTGCTAAAATAGGTAGCTTCCAACCAGTCAATTATCACATTCCTCCTCATTGGGTTGATGCCAATTAATTGACTAATATGATCAATTAACTGATCCATACTCTCCCTTTTGAGAGCACACTGTGTGTTTAGTCTTGAGCCCAAAGGGAGAGTCTTGAGAAACATTTATTGACCTACTCTGTTCAGCCTCTGGGCAATTTACGGACACAGCCTGGGGTGAGGCACTCCCATTCCAGCTGGAGAGATGGATATTGAGCTATCAAAGAGTTAAATAATAAATTAATGCCTGATATAAGACATGCTATTTTCAGGCATACAGACAGTAAATCCTATAGGGTTTTGAAGAAGGGGAAGATCCGCATAGATTGGAATGGTTGGGGAAGGGGCCTCTTGTGGGAAGTAAGGGAAAAACAAGGTTCTGGACCACCGTCTGAGTCTCCTCAAAAAGCTGTGGATTCCTTTCCAGCCAGAGTGGAGGCCAAGCCTGTGGTCAAGAACCACGTCAAAGTTCTCTGGCCTCCCATCAGGAAAGCTGAGAGACAGCCCTGGGCCTCTCCGAGTTGGCTCAGGAAGACCAGATGGGTCGTTGGCCTCACCCGCTTCATTGGCAAGGTTGAGATCCTGGTTTGCAGGGAAGCTTTCAGACATCTTGTCCCTTGGCATGCCACACAGCCTCATCCTCAACCAGGCTTTATTTTCTGAAGTCTTTAAAATGGAAGAAGCGTGATTAACCTGATAGTTTTCTGTTGCTTTCCTTTCCCATGCTGAAAAGCTTCTGCCTTTATCAGCCTTCATGCCTGCAAACTCCACTGCTAGTTGAACCAAAATGACTTCAGCCAAGTTCCCAGTATCCCAGGGTAGGATTGAGTTCCCCTTCTTCCCACTTGCCACTTCCTTGCCGTGTCCTAAGGAGCCACTTTAGATAGACAGGGCTTATGGGAATGTTTTGCAGTTATTCAGGGCCAGCTCATCTGCCTGTACCCTCCATAGAAAAATCCTTCTCCTTAACTCCTTCATTGGCCCAATGGCTGCAGCTATTGTCCTAGCTTCCTGGGGTACAACGGTATATTGCTTGAGGCAAGTACTCCTGAACTTTCCTGCCCTTCTGGCGTGTCAACATATATAGTCTTAGTAAATTCTAAGTTTTACTGATTTATACTGACTTAGAGGCTTATACCGATCGCAAGGCTTCAGGTAAAATTTTGAGGCTGAAATCTGGCTGCCAAATTCCCATAAAAAATCTCTTCTCCAGCTCTCTCCAGCCACTCTCCCCTCCTATCCGCCTCTGGCTTTTTTCCTGACTGACTCATACCCAGCTACAATAGTGTCTTAGAGTCAGACACATCTAATCCCTGACTAAAGTGGAACAAGCCCTCATGGGGGTTTGCACAGCCAGCTGTGGGGGAAGTGAGGGCACCTGCACAAGATCTCCTGTCAGCTCTGGTAGAGTTTTGAGTTTGGTCTCTACTACCATTACCATTGCCCAGGTCCTTCCACTAGGAATACCCTCCCCAAGGGCCATTTCACTACACTGGATGGGAGGAGGGTGACGAGGTTCTGGATAAAAGCCAAAGTGGTAGGAATGGAAGGGAAAGTTTGATGAAGGGAAGATATTAGAAGAATACACAGGCCTTGGTGATGGATTGCCTGTGAGGAAACAGTAAAGAGGAAATACTTTCCTCGGTGCTAATAGAAGTTTCCAGCTTCCCACTGAATGTGACACCTCTATACAGTAGTTTCGGCCTAGGCTGTTCAAAAATTTATTGTTCTTCCCAGAGATCATGTCCCCCAACCTGATTAGTCCTAATGTTTTCCACTGTTGACACAGTTGAAGAGAGTTGAATCGGCCCATTCTCTTTACTGTTTACTTTACTTTCCTGTTTATTTTAAATTCCCCGTTTTAACAGCTTTATCAAAGTACAATTTATATACTATAAAATTTACCTGCTCTAATTGTACGATGCAATGACTTTTAGTAAACTCACAAAGTTGTGAAGACATCACCACAATCCAGTTTTAGCACAGACACATCATCCCAATAAGACCCTTCGTACACATTTGCAATGAGCCAACTTCCCCCCCTCCATTAAAGGTAGTCAATAATCTCCTTTTAGTTTCTATCTAGATTCACCCAATTCTAGACATTTGACTTAAGACAGAATCATAAAAGTAGCTGGTTTCTCTCGCTTTGCATAACATTTTCAAGGGTCATTCATGTGGCAGCAGGTAATCAATTTGTCCCTTCTGTGGCTGCACAGAATTCCATTGCACGGATATGTGAATTCTTCCCAATAAAGCAGTTTGAGATTTATATCTGGAGTCTTCTACCAGAACTATGAAGGTTCAAGTAAGAAGATGACTAGGCAGTGACTTGGTTGCGTAGGTTGGAAGTGAAAGGTAGGCTGAAGATCTTAATTCTCAGACTTCATATTGAATTTCCCTCAGAGGGGTTAGGAAGGAAGTGAATATTTTACTGACGACAAAATCTTCACACAAAAGTAAAATTCTCCAGCAGGTAAAGTGGACTCCTTGAGAGCCTCGTCCAACATTGGTCCCCAAGTCCAGGTCTACCTACAAATGCCCCGCTTGGAGATGGTTCTTCAGTTTTCTACGGCAGCCCTGAGCCTTCTAGAACCACTTAGAGTGCTGGACTTTAGTCATAATGTATCGACTGCAGGGCCAGCCTCACTTGTAGGTGTCCATGCCCCCATCCCATCAGTACTCCAAGACTTCATGGAGTACTCTGGAAAACGCCTCCACTTTTCTGGCTGCTGGTTTTCTAGGCATCCTTTCATTTTGCTGTGGTTCTTGAGGTATGCCTGGGACATCAATTTTCACCTGTGTAAAAAAATTGCAAAAGATGTGGATGCTGTGGGTGCAAAGGGAGTCACATAGAATGATGTGTGTAGGGCTCCAAGGCTTGTAATTGTATGCCTCCCTTCCCCCAATCTTCCAGAGGTCTATGTGAAGGGACATGAGCTGAGAGCAATGGGAAGTTCTCTCAGGGCTCAGCTAAGAGAACATATTTCCTGGAGAAGCTGTTTTGCTTATGGAAGGCTTTGGCGCAGGGATGGGGATAGGCAGAGACCATTCCTGGCTTTACTCTTGGTGTCCAACTTCCTAGTTGTGTGTGTTTCCCCTAAGAAATTATTTTGCCTTGACAAACAGCCCAGTTCAAGGATCACAGCAACTGTGCCAACACAGCTGGGAGCCATTAGGGGCCCAGCATCTCCCCTCCCTCTCAAGCCACCCAAATATGTGAATATGTGAGCCGTGACCTCTCCCCAACTCCATTCCTTACCACTCTAGCAGAGCTCAGGCTGAAATGTCCCATCTGTACTCTATATCTGTGCTCTGAGCTACAGAAAATTTTCTCCAGCCTTACTTCCCTACTCCCAACAGGAAGACACCCTGTTGTCCAAAACTATGGGAAAAGTCAATCAGCAGCCACTTCATTATTTTCAAGTGTGTCGCCAAAAAGTCCGTTTGGCTCTTTGACTTGCAGTGGCTTGTTACCCTTTACCCTTTTTACCTCTTTAGCCCCTTTCTAGTCTCTGGCTTCCTTAAAAAGGTAGAGGATGTGGCATAATAAAGATTTTCACCCATGTTTCATATCACGGTGCTGACACACATAAGAGATTGGTTCACATTTAGTTGATTAAATTGAGGAGTTTAAAGCCCGTTGGTGATATTTAGCCTGGAACCAAAAGCTAAGATATAACTTAAGCAAGTCTTCCAGAACAACGAAGAGCTTTTAGGTGAGCGTTAAGGAAAGAGGCATGAAACACTGGGATGGATGACTGATACAGGTGGTTGCAGCTCTGTCCCTGAAGAGCTGCACAACATTACCTTTTTTGTGGTGGACATCCATTAACCTAAAGGCAAATGGATAGGCCAGCTGAGGTCTTGAGTTTCCTTCTCAAATTATACGTGCTTTCGAAGAACCTAAAACTTTAATCCTAGGTCTCCTACTAAACTAGCTGCACACCCGGTGGGGGGCAAGTTGCTGCCTTTCTCTGAGCCTGTTTTCTCCTTTGTAAAATAAGCAAATTGAATAAATAGTCCCTAAAATTTCTTCCAGCTCTGACAGTCTATGGCCTGTTAATTTATCAGGTTTTAAAACCCATTGTTAAATGGCTATCCATCATGTATGAACAGTGGGGAAGTAAAACATGGGCCAGTTTATAAGAGGAAATAGAAGATACAGAATCTTGGGCCCAAATGTATATTCTTTTGTGATTACATACAGCTACACACACACACACACACACACACACATACACACACACACAATGACCACACTCAGCTTAGATCTATAGGAGAATAATTACCCAGTTCCTCAATTTGAGTTCTGTTTACATGTATTTGTTCATCTACGTGACCCTTTAGATCTTGAATGAAAGTTGGCATGCCAAAAGTGTTGGCTGAGCCTGGATCCCTGCTGTGAAATGAGAGCCTTATGGAAACCCAAGACACTGTAATGTAACTCCAACCACTAATAACTTTACATAAAACCAGCAAATCATTTGCCTTAATAATCTAAAAGGACACTTTTCCTTATGTCAGTGTTCACTTGATTGTTTTTCCATGCTAAGCAACAATTCTATGTGTCATCTAAACTCAAGAAATCATTGGATAACTTGACGTCTTGCTCCAAATCAAATGGTAACACTTGACCCACAAAACAAAACTGTGTTTAGTTTCATCTTAGAAAGGGCAAAGAGACAATTAGGAGAGAAAGGGTATCAGGGCCTAATTCACCCAACACACCTGCTTTATTCTCAATAAGTGAAAAAACAGGCAACCTCCACCCCATAAAAAAATATTAAGATAGAAGTCTTCTAAGACAAAAAAGTAATGATGAGACACTAGGTATGCATCTAAAAAAAAAGTGACCAGAAAATCCAAAACTGAAAACCCACCTAACCCTCTCCTTTTGGCAGAGGGATGCCCAATTAATCTTCAGTTTGGATTTGTCCCTGCCTAGAATGCTTATTCCTTTCCAGAGTTATTTTGGCTTTTAAAGAATATATGGAATGTTTCATTCTGTAGACCAGACCCTTCATCAAGGAGAATTATGTCCATTTAAAAAAGAGGTTTGAGAAGCAGAAAAATATAGCTGTCTCTATTTAATAAATTTTAAAAGGATGTATGTCTAGATTTTCTTTCCATTTGAGACGAGGATTTATTTCTGCTGGGTAAGCAGAATGTCAAGGTACCGGCCAACGGCCTCCTCCACGAAGCTTTCTCCAGCTACTCAAGACTTCATTGGTATTTCCTGCCTTTGAACTCTGCAAGTGCTGATTCTCTGAGTCACACAATCATGTCTTCAATTATACGATGTTATGTATGCGGCTATGCCTTTGTCTCTGCTGGTCTCTCTATTCGTTATGCCTCCATACCTCTCCCTTGTCCAACTACCTAACGCTAGGCATCCCCAAAGCTTCATCTCGAATGTTACCACTGCTATTCAATCTATTCTGTTTACCACCAGGGAAGCATTGGGGATCTTTCCTTTAGACACTGATTATACTTTGCAGATAATTCCGATGTGCCCTCAGACGTTGTGTTGTAGTTGTCGTGTTTGGGTCTCATTTTTCCACTCACAGTGGGAAAGGCACAGCTGTTGACATGTTGGGGAAAGAGACACACATACACCCCAAACAAATGTTTCCCCCACTCTGTCTAGCTTCCCTCAGAACATCCTCACAGGAACACTCCAGCAGACGCTCTTTTCCCACAGACGTGGAAAAATCTAGTTGCCATGGAGACTGCTGTCGCCTTCGCTTTACGTTGGGAGAGGGCTTTCTGTGTAAGGTCTCGTAATTCATTTTCCCAGAGAGGGAGAACAGGTGCTTCAGGAAATTTCATCCTGACAAATGGGAGCAGAATGCAATGTGCTAATCTCTAGTTCCATTCAGAAGCTCCCTGCTAGAGTGAAAACTCTTCCAAATTTCAATGCTAGCTCTGAGGGTCCCGGCCAGCACATCTCAACCTGTCTCCACGTGTCCCCTCCTCCCATTTCTCCTGTTATTCCCCACATAACCCTTTTCCTGTGGCTAGATGATCTGCTTTGGACTTTTCCTCACCACGCCTAGTCCCGTGCTGACCTTCCCTTTATCCCACTTATGGAAATTCTAGTCACTATCTTTAACCCAAGCTCTTCTTTGAAGTCTGTCCTGCCTCCCTCAGCTCACGTTGACCCTCGGGAAACCCTTTCCTCATTCTCAGAACCAATGATTGTATTCACAGGACATCTGTGATGACCCCCGTCTGATTGTGGGCAACATCAGCAACCACCAGCTAATCCAAGGGAGACTGGGGCACAAGCCGATGGTCTCTGCGTTTTCCTGTTTGGCTGTTCAGGAGTCTCACTGGACAAAGGTATCCCCCCTCTTGTGAGACTTCACTCAGTTTCCACCTTCTTGTCTTCTTTAGTAATTTGGGGAAACATCAGGTCATAAGTTTTTTAGATTGTTCAATTCCTGAAGTCGAAGATATTAACTACATGACTTCTCTCCATTTATTACTAGGGTTTTTTATAAATACAGAAAATTGAACAAATTTTGCAGTGACTGCCTCTATACTCACCTAGATTCTTACCATTAAAATTGCTCTATTGGTTTTGTCACACAAGAGTTGATCTTTTGTCACTGGCAGTACTTTGACTTAGTAGCTCTGCACACTTGTCTTCTCTGTACCAAATGGAGTTATAGAGTACCAGCAGGGGCCAGGAGATCACAGATATGGGTAACAGAAAAGACAAGAAAGATGAAAATAGTTCCTTGAAACAGTTCTAATAAATTATTGAATACAAAAATTCCTTTGGCATTTAGGTAGAGTTGAAGACAGTGGAGTGTTGACTTGATTTTTCTTCAAAAAAATAATTTTAGAAGAGTAATTTGTAATTGCATATAAAAAGGAGAATTTCCTAAAGATAATTTTATTCAAGGTGTGAATGAAATCTGTATTCGATAGAATCTGCATGAAGTCTCTAGGATGGGCCTTTAAACACTGGGCCTTGTAGTTTCATTGATTTTGTCTTTTAGGTGGTTAAACATGCCACCGTGAATATGTTTGTGCGGACAGTATCTCATGATCGAGTTTGAGATTATCTATGGGAAACAATTCAACCCCTACCTGGCTCCCCCCAGTTATCCTGTGTGCATTCAGGCATGGTAACGCTATCCTCGGCAAAACTGAACCAGGGAAGCGAAAGCTGTGGGAAAAAATGCCCAACCTTGGACCTCCCAACTTAGACCCAAACCCAATGTATTTGATGTGCTTCCTGTTGCCATCCATATACATTTGCCAGAAGTCAACTGCAATCTCAGTTGTTGGATATCGTGTGGTGAATAAGAGCTGTATGAATGTTTTTATGTTTCCAGACAATTCCCAACCATAAGGAGCAGGAATGGGACCCTCGGAAACTAGATAAATATGCTGGAATATTTCGCTTTCGTTTCTGGCATTTTGGAGAATGGACTGAGGTGGTGATTGATGACCTGTTGCCCACCATCAATGGGGATCTGGTTTTCTCCTTCTCCACTTCCATGAATGAGTTTTGGAATGCTCTACTGGAAAAGGCTTATGCAAAGTAAGGAGGGGGTTGACCACTCAGGGAACACGAGGAGAGGAACGCCACATTTGTCCTTGGGAGCTCATGCTCTGCCAGCCCGGCCCCTGAGTTTACACTGGGCAGGACATCAGTCAGATCCAGGGCATTGCTTTGGGCATGGGACTGGTTCTCAGAAATCCTGGATGATAGACAAATGAGCTGTGCTGGTTTCCATTAAAAACCCTCCCTGCTCCTAGGTGCCCCTTCTTGTGGCTAATCTGCAGATCAGATGGCATTGTAGCCTCAAATTCTCTCTTTCTCTAATATTTACCTGGAGAAAGAAGTTTCTTCATGGACTGTCCTTGTTCAACCCAGCCTAAGCCTAGAAATCGCTGCCTATAATCTCAAAATACCTCTCATTTTCATACCTAGAGAAAAGCCAGCTGGTAAAGGCTGGCTGGGCAGGGACTGTTCTAATTCTTGGGAACAAGATACCCTTCACGTGGAAAAGTAAATTTACAAAGATAACCTTGCGTATTTGCCCCCAGGCTGCTTGGTTGTTATGAAGCCCTCGATGGTCTGACCACCACTGATATCATTGTGGACTTTACTGGCACGTTGGCCGAAACTGTTGACATGCAGAAGGGAAGATACACTGAGCTTGTTGAGGAGAAGTATAAGCTGTTTGGGGAACTTTACAAAACATTTACCAAAGGAGGACTGATCTGTTGCTCCATTGAGGTTTGTTGTCACCCCAAAACAACCATTCTTTGCTCACTCTACAAAACTGAGTAGGGAATGTCACCCTTACCCCAGAGACTCAGGAAAAGACATTGCAGAACTCAGAAAATTAACAGTACACTTTGAGTCCTGGAGCAGAGACCGTACAGCTTTAACCTTTTATGCTTTTGCACCAACCATCCCACTGGGGGCCAATGCAGCTTCTGCGCTGGTGTAAATAGCCTCTGCTAAATTCTTCCTTCTGCCTCTGCCCCTGCATGTGAGGTTATAGCTGTTTGCTCATGGAATAAACCAGCCCCACCAAAATTTAAAGCTGCTCATGTCAATGTACCACTGTGGGTACTTTCAATCTGAATTGTTTAACTGAGTTGTTATATTAAATTCTGTGTTTCCTTTCTTTCACTTGCTTTGTGCCAAGTCAAGATATCTGGATAAAATTTCTATCCACATAGGGAGAACTAGCTTTAACCCCGCTGGGGTAAACCAATCAAGGAAGAGGAGGAGCCAGGCCTTGGGTCTCCCAATTCTTGTGGCCTTATGTGTCTTTCTTGGCTCTCAGTCTCCCAATCAGGAGGAACAAGAAGTTGAAACTGACTGGGGCCTACTGAAGGGCCATACCTACACCATGACTGACATTCGTAAGATCCGTCTTGGGGAGAGACTGGTGGAAGTCTTCAGTACTGAGAAACTGTATATGGTTCGCCTGAGGAACCCCTTGGGACGGCAGGAATGGAGCGGCCCCTGGAGTGAAATGTGAGTGACATTTCCCTTGGACTGCCACATCTCCAAAGCCCTATAGTTTGTCCTCGCGCCCCATCCCTCCATACTGCTAGTGTGCTGTCAATGCTTAGTGACATTTGTGGGGTCTGTGACCCAGCCGGAGGTGAAATAAAGCAGGTCCGATCCTCATGCATTCTGGTCCATTAGCATCCTGTTTACTGTACGAAGTCAATGGCAAAAATGATGGCTTATCCCTTTGCTCATTTGCCTCTAGCTCTGAAGAGTGGCAGCAACTGACTGTGGCCGATCGCAAGAACCTGGGGCTTGTTATGTCTGATGATGGAGAGTTTTGGTGAGGAGGGGTTTTCTGTGCTAATTGGAATTAGCTGTGGAATTGGGTCTCCACATGGAACTACAAGGGGAGGTATTAAGTACCATCTTCTTTTCTTTCCTGCCTTCCTTCCATTCAGGATGAGCCTGGAGGACTTCTGCCGCAACTTTCATGAGCTGAATGTCTGCCGCAATGTGAACAACCCTATTTTTGGCCGCAAGGCGCTGGAATCGGTGGTGGGATGCTGGACTGTGGATGATGATCCCCTGATGAACCGGTCAGGAGGCTGCTATAACAACCGTGATACCTTCCTGCAGAATCCCCAGGTGTGAATCCATTTTTTTTTTTTTCCTTTGCCTCCAACTTAGCAAGGCAATAGGAACTCAGGTCTCACCTCGGAGTATTTCTTTGACATGAATTCTTCAATTTGCAGCAACATTATTCAATCTGAGCAGTCTTCTCTGGCTGCCGCTCTCCTGGCCGTACTGCTTAGTATGGATTTTTGTGATTGTCCCTCATTGGACACAAAGGATCTGCTCCCGGACGCTTTCTCAATTCTTTTTCATTTCCTTATTGCGCAACTGTTCTCTTGGGGGTGGATTTACTATACGTGTCTTCTTTCTCATGCAGTGATTCTTCTGAATGCCATCGTTATATTTCCCTTTTCGCAGCCAGAACCTGGTCATTTTTTCCCAGGATTTGAATCACTACCCTGTCAGTGAGGCCATCCCATCAATCTTCAGTTACAATGCTCTTCCAGAGGATACGTTAGGAGTCAAGCCCAGGCACGCCCCAAAGCAAAAAATCCTGACATCCAAAGCCTGAATCTATAGTAATCTTGATGGTTTTACCCCATAATGTGCTGAAGAGGTAACCCACAGGAGACAAGAATTCTGACTGTATTGCCACCTTACATGGGTGTGTCTTTTCTTTCCATGGGCCTCATTGGCCACGCAATTTGAAGAACACTAGGTTAATAGACTGATTTACTTAACTCATATATTTTCCCCATTCCTTTCATCTTGATTGTCCTTAAAGAAACGAAAGCTCCCATTACCCTCTACCTCATCTCCATGTACAACCCCGGAGATGTTTCAAATATCGGGCACATATAGCAAGCTGGAGAAATGGGCTTTCGGCTTCACTCTTAACTGTCTGCACAGTGTACAGGATTGATCTTTAGGGTCCTTGTGAGCCTATGGCTCTGAATTTATTTTCTGTTTCTTGTGAAAGGGAGGGAGCAACAAGATCTGAGTGGGAGATAGACAGAGGCAGAAAGAAACACCAAGACAGCGACAGAGTGAACATCCAAATGCCTTTTAATTTTACTTCCCAATGGCACCATGGGTCCGTCAGATGAGGTTTCAAAGTCTCTAGCACAGGTCTGCAGCCTTCCCTGGAGAGGTGGTTGCAAAGCATCACCTCTCTAAGGGAGTGGATCCAGCCCCTCCACAAGCCACACATCTGGGCTAGCTATAGGAGGCTAGCTGAAGGGAGTGGCTATAGTGTCAGGTTAAGTCACACAAAAGTGCTTTTTGCCTTTATAGATTCTGGAACTTTCCTGTGTGCAGTTTTTAAAAGCAAAGGGCAAAACAAAACAAAAAAACCTAAGATCTTACCGAGAACTTATCAAAACAAAGCATACCTTCTTTGGCATCAAAGATCTAGGCATGAAGTTGTCTCTCATGCTGAATGTCATAGGGAGGACCAAAGATATGACCTACACTTAGCACATCTATGGATTATCCAAGGCCTCAGTGTCTGGTCAATGGCAAAGTCCAGAAAATCATGCAAGTCTCGACTTCTTGGTGTAGTTTTCTTCCCTGAAATCTGAGCCGGCTCATCTGAAATGAAAGTGCTAACTAAGCTCCTTGGTGGCCTCTTTCCTTTAGTACATCTTTACTGTGCCCGAGGATGGGCACAAGGTCATCATGTCACTGCAGCAGAAGGACCTGCGTACTTACCGCCGCATGGGAAGACCTGACAACTACATCATTGGCTTTGAGCTCTTCAAGGTAAGAATGGGCATTAGGAGCAGAGTGAATAATGGCAACCAGAGTCGAAATTAGGATGGCCTGTAGTTAGGGGACTGAAGGTAGGTCCAAGGATAAGGAAAGCAGAGGACCTAGGATCTCCTAACACAAACACTGTGATCTGAGCAGAATGGAGCCTTTCATCCCGTTTCATTTCCAGGTGGAAATGAACCGCAAATTCCGCCTCCACCATCTGTACATCCAGGAGCGTGCTGGGACTTCCACCTATATCGACACTCGCACTGTGTTTCTGAGCAAGTACCTGAAGAAAGGCAACTATGTGCTTGTCCCCACCATGTTCCAACATGGCCGCACCAGCGAGTTTCTCCTGAGAATCTTCTCTGAAGTGCCCGTCCAGCTCAGGTTCAGCTTCCTTGGCCAGCCCTGCAAACTCCTATTTTCTGCTTTACCTCCAATCCTAACCTCCTTGACCCTGCTCCTCCTGTACAGACACACAAAAGGACAAGTTGTTCATGTCAGACTTCACTGAAATGATGGCGGTAGAAATATTTCTCAAAATGATTATTTTCATAACCATGAAAAATTCCTTAGGAGAGGTCTGAGCTTCAGAGCTCTGAGCTACCATTTAAGGGGAACGGGCCTCTAACCTAAGCTTTTCCACTTATATCTTATCTTCCGTTCTCCGGCTGACTCTATTTTCTCTTGAACAGCTGGCACTCCTCACCGCTCCTGTGCTGTGTTCCGAGTGCTGGGTCACCAAAGCTACCTTTTCACCCCAGCCATGCCTACTCTGATCTTTATCTGCTGGTCCTTAAAGCGAGGGGAAAGCAAAACAGACTCATAAAATATAAGCTATGCCTGAGGAGGAATGGGCTAGGTCACTCAGCATTCCATGCCTTTCAGCAACAATGTCTGCTTTGGCAGGCCTGTCTCCTCATCTGAGGGCCTTCATCATCAGTGATGTATCTTCTTTTTGATGTTCCAGGGAACTGACTCTGGACATGCCCAAGATGTCTTGCTGGAACCTGGCTCGTGGCTACCCGAAGGTGGTTACCCAGATCACTGTTCACAGCGCTGAGGGCCTGGAGAAGAAGTATGCCAATGAAAGTAAGAACGGCAGAGGTGTCTGGGGAAGCAAACTTCGGTTTCATTTATTGCATGCATGGCTAGAAAAGATGGTCACAAATGATTCTCTCCAGCGGTATTCAGTCTAGAGAAGTCCGGAGGGCTGTCAACCTTGACAGAGAAAGGGATGTAAACTTCTTTGGGCAAGGTCTACACAATGCTCCCTTTCATAAAGTATGGAAAAGAAAAGGGAATCAGGAGCAAAAGTTCTAAGTCATTCTGATACCCAGATGCTATGCTACAAGTCCTAGTGAAATACTTTCTTGACTACCTAGAAAGAAAACTTTAACGACTCTGTTAAAAAGCAACTGCCACTTTTTCCAGCTGTAAATCCATATTTGATCATCAAGTGTGGAAAGGAGGAAGTCCGTTCTCCTGTCCAAAAGAATACTGTTCATGCCATTTTTGACACCCAGGCCATTTTCTACAGAAGGACCACTGACATTCCTATTATAGTGCAGGTAAGAATGTGAACGGGCCCTGCCTCCCCTCCCCCCCTCCCAGGATGGCTCACATTCCGTACAGGATTCTAGATTATCCCCAGTGCCTCAACTATCTAGGATACAGAGCAAGGGTTATCCTCACTTCCTTGTGGGCAGAAGTCCACATGCTCACAGGTACACATGTCGACAGGCACTTTAAAATCCCACGAGCACCATATGCCAGTTCAGATGACCCTTATCCTGATCAGGGATAGGTCAGGATGGACCGCTACGGTTTGGCTGTTTTTCTGACTTGATGCTTCTGCCCGTCCGCCTTTACATAGCCGTCTCCTAGCTCGAGGTGTCCCTTGAGCCCTGCTGGCTGGCTTTTCATCTCTACTCTGTGCGGTATCTTCCTGTCAGCCAGAGACATATTGGGAAAGATAGTCTCTTGGTTTTAAAACAGGCCTTTTCAAGTTCCGCACTGGGTTCTAGGTGCCACGGGGCAAAGTCCAGTCTCGCAGAGGGTGGCTCATATTCACTCTTTCAAATCGTCTCTCCAGGTGTGGAACAGCCGAAAATTCTGTGATCAGTTCCTGGGGCAGGTTACTCTAGATGCTGACCCCAGTGACTGCCGTGATCTGAAGTCTCTGTACCTGCGCAAGAAAGGCGGTCCGACTGCCAAAGTCAAGCAGGGCCACATCAGCTTCAAGGTTATTTCCAGCGATGATCTCACTGAGCTCTAAATCTTCAGCTCTAGCGAATCCTGACAGAGCTGTCCATCCTTTTCTTTTCTGTCAGATGCCAGGTCTTACCTAATTCATAATCCTTTGAAAGAAAGAAACTCACAGTAACTAACTTTTCCTTTCTTCTGATAAGTTCCCCATACCTCCCAATCCAAGTAGCATCAGTAGCTACATAACCTATATACCTCCAGCAGCTGGACAGGGGGAGGTGACAGTTCTATGTGGAGGTCATACAGATGTTTTCCAACAAAAGATCTCCGGGGCTTCCGGGGGTGAAATTCAAGCAGGACAACAAGAGCCTGGATACCCTACAGATGTCTTCGCTGCTTTCCGGTGCCCAGCGTTATCTTCCCTGTAGGGCGTGTTGAGGAAGGAAGGAGGGGTGGTCAAGGCCAAGCCGGTCTAGCCTGACATCCCAGCTCCTGACTGAACACTACAGACCTCCCAGCAGCATCTGACCCAGCGGCCAGCACCCGCTTTTAAGTCCCCAGCCTTTATCACCATGAGCACCATTGCCACCTCCGTCACCACCTCCGGAAAGTGTAGTCCTGCCCTCACCCGAGTCACCCCCCCCGCAGTAGGTTTGACCTTCATGTTGAGGAAGCTTCCTAGGTGCTTAATGACGAGCTGGAGTTGAGTGAGGCCTAGATAGCGGGCAGGGCCTGAGCTCCAGCTCAGTGGAAGCCAGCTGTGTGCCACCAGAGGGAAAAGTGGAAGAAGCTGCAGTGGGAGACGAAGCCTCGGTCCCCCACCCATCCACACACACCTACACTCACACACGCGCACGTAGGCGCGCACGAACTACCGTTCAGGCAGTCAGTGGGCACGAGGAAGGACAAAGCAGTACCACACGCTCCCGAAAGGATGAGAAAACCCACCCGGGCATAGGATAGCCAGTTTGGGGCCCCTGACTGCAATGTGAAATCTCCTGCTGCTGCTAGGTTTACAAACAAGCCTGTTGTCCTGTGCCTCCTAATATCATTGGTACTGAAGACCCCATCTGGGGGCTTGAGATTCTGGGTCCCATCCCAGGCCCCTCAGGCGTTTCTTTCATTTGGGAAGCTTCCCTCCCCGGGGGCATTTGTTTGCCCTCTTGTTTTTCAGTGTTTCTACAGAATTCTTTCTAGGGTCATTCTGAACTGTTCTTCCCCCCCATCTCATCTATCAACGTTCTACCCCTCCTTCAAGGTCCAGCATAAATGCCACCTCCTCCACGAAGCCTTCCCTAACTCCTCCCAACCCCCACCTCTGACAATATTTCAACGCTTCCGCAATGATGAAGAAAAAACATAGCTGTAGTACTTAGTCTAGTCCAGCACGCATTCATTTAAAAATATATTTTGTAGGTTTTTTTTTTTTTTTTTTTTTTTTTTTTTTTTTTTTTTTTTTAGTTCACTGATTTCCTACCATGTTTTTCAGTCTGTGTAACTTCTGCAGTGCCTTCACCACACTGCCTTACATAATCCAAACCACAATAAAGTTCACATTCAATAAACCGACCAGTCTTGGCTTGATTCGATGGGATGGGAAAGATGGCAAGAGTGACCATCTCTTGAGACTTGTTTTGGAGCCGCTAGAATTGGGAGTGGGGAGAGGGGAGTTTGTGCAGAGGCCTTAGCCACGTTCTGATGGTACAGTCCTTTATCCAGGTGGGGGACCGGGAGGTTGGGAGAAGAGAATGGAGAGGGTCCCTCTTCTAGTCCACATTCAGGGATATTTGAGTGGTATTGGGGGGTTACACGATTTTGAAGCCCCTACAAGATCGAACCCAAGGCCAAAGCCACAGTGGCCATATCTTTCAAGGACAGACCTCCCCACAGGACAAAATAGCAAAGCCTTCCTCCCCTCATCTCCTTTAGAGCCAAATGGATGTGAAGACATCACTCACTTGCTTCCACCCTCAATATCTCATCTGCCCATCTGGAGGGGGGTGGTACACGGAAGCTCCCCTTTTTTCTTTATCTTTGCCTCTTGACAGGCAAGGACACCTAAGCAGGGGAGGGGTCTGCAAGCTCAGCAGAACAGTCCTTAACCCGTCGCTACAGCACTAGCCCAGAACACAGTAGAGACGAACTTTTAAATACGGGTATTCAGATGCGGTAGAGCTTTGTCAGAAATGAGCTGTACTGTACGAGTAATGTAATAGTTCTCTATGGTCAACAGATGGCACTATGATATTGCAATTAAGCTCAAAGAAGCTATTACATTTTTTTTTTTTCAGAATGAGCATGTTTTTCCCCTAACTAAAATGTAGAACAGAAAAGGAACCAACACTTTTTGATTTTTTGCGATGTGTCAGGCTCCATGCCCAGTGCTCTGTATTCTTCACATCTCATTTTAATGCCCATGACAACTATACTGAAGTGCTGTTGTTATTCCCGTTTTGTTTGTTTGTTTTCAAAAATAAGGAATCGAAGCCACCGAGAGGTTCACTGCCTTACTCAAGGTTGTTTGGTCAGTAATCATGTCATGATTCTTAGGCAATCACATCTATTGACTCGTAGACCTTGACCCTTTCTGGGAAGATATGCTGTCCCACAGAAAGTGGAAATATCTTCCCTACACTTATAATACCAGCGGTATATCCACAAGACTGTACCAATAAGTGTCCAGCTAGCATACAAAATGTTTCTCTCTTGGAATCTTTACCTCTCTCATTTCCGTGTGCACATATGTACTTACATATGCACACATAGAGTTTGTCAGTAGACTTGGTTTTCCCAAAAGGAATCTAATGCAATAATACACACTGATATGTGTGGGATAACGATAACACAAGTGCATCTCAAAATAATTACGCCGAGTAAAAGAAGCCAGAACAAGAGGATGCAACCTGCCTGATTCCATTCATATAAAATCTTGAAAATGCAAGGGGCACCTGGATGGCTCAGGTGGTTAAGCATCTGACTCTTGATGTTGGCTCCGGTCATAATCCTAGGGTCGTGGGATGGAGCGCTGTATCGGGCTCCGTGCTGAGCATGGAACCTGCTTGGGATTCTCTCTCTCTCTCTCTCTCTCTCTCTCTCTCTTTCTCTGCCCCTCCTCCCCACCTCAAGAAAAATAAACATTTAAAAAAAATCTTGAAAATGCAAACTGCTCTCTAGCAACGTAAAACTGATCATTTGTTGCCTAGGGAAATGGGATGGGAAGAAGGAAAAGGAATACAAAGTGGCCTGAGGGAACTTTGGGGAATAATGCCCATATTTATTATTTTCAAATTACTCTGTATCTTGACCATCATGTTGGTTCCTCGACTATGTGCATTTTTCAAAAACTCAACTGACTTTTGCTGTAAATACATTTTTAAGAAGTAAAGCCTTACAATCACTTCACCCCATGACCGATCCTTTAAAGTTTCATAAGTACCATATCTAAATACATTAGAAACTCCTCCTGACAAAGTTATAATTTTTTTTTGGCTTCCAATGGTCATGCACATTTTTAAAAACTTAAGAGGAGGAAAATAGTATTTTATGTTTGACATTTCTATTTCTCTTTATTCCTAAAGTTCCAAGATTCTCCCCAGTATCATTTATGTTCAGCCTGAAGAACTTCCTTCAGTATTTCTTTGAGACCTGTTTTCAAATTCTCTTTGTTTTTCTTCATCTAGGAGTGAATTTATTTTGCTTTCATTCTTGAAGGATATTTTCATTGGATATAGAATTCTAGTTAGGCATCTCTTTCTTTCAACAATTTATTATTTTTTTTTTCAAGTAAACTACCCCCAATGGGGGCTCAAACTCACGACCCCAAGATCAAGTCACATGCTCTACTGACTGAGCCAACCAGACACCCCACTTTTTCAGAAATTTAAAGACATTTCTTTGTCTTCTACCCTCCATGGTTTCTGATGAGATATCCACTCTGTTTCAAATTATTGTTATCGTATATATTATGTGCCATTTTTTCCCAGCGGCTTTCAAGATTTTTCTTTATTCATGTTGAGCAGTTTTATTATCTGTCTAGGAGTGATTTTCTTTAAGTTTATACAGTTTGGAGTTCACAGAGTTCTTGCGTCTGTAAATTTATGTCTTTGATTAAATTGGGGGAGATTTGCAGCAATGAATATTTCTAAAATTACTTTCCGCACGAATCTCCTTTCTGCCCCCTCTGGGCCTTTAATGACATGAATGTTAGATCTTCTGATATTGTCCCAGAAATCTTGGAAGTTCTGTTTAATATTTATTTTCATTTTTTAGTTGACATATATGTCTTGAATTAAAACTCTTCATTTTAAAAATGCACATAGTGTAAATGATTTGACACACCGAACCCCCCGAGTCAGGAAACACTGGTAGAAGTGATATCTAAGCCCATCTTAATGGATGAATACAATTAATCAAATGAAGAAGAGAGGGACCAACAGTTATAAGGAGTGAGAATGATGTGTGTACATGACTTGCAAGGGAGCATGAAATGTTTGGAGAAAAACAATTAGCTTGCTGCAGGTGAAACATATGGAATGAATCATGCAAGATCTTATATTTCAGGATAAGTACTTTTTAAAACAATGTTTATTTGTTTTGAGAAAGAGAGAGAATCCCAAGCAGGCTCCGACTGTGGGCACGGAACCCAACATGGGGCTAAATCTCACAATTGTGAGATCGTGGCCTGGGCCAAAATCAAAAGTCGGTAGCCTAACCACTGAGCCACCCAAGTGCCCCATCAAGATAAGCACTTAAAAAAGATGTTTATTTATTTTGACAGAGAGAGAGAGAGAGCACATGAGTTGGGGGGAGAAGCACAGAGAGGAGAGAGAGAGGAGAAAGACAGAGGATCCCAAGCAGGCTCCATGCTGTCAGCCCAGAGCCCCATGAGGGGCTTGAACTCAGGAACCATGAGACCATGACCTGAGCTGAAGTTGGTTGCTTAACTGACTGAGCCACCCAGGCACCCACAGTTTTTTTTTAAATGTGAATGGAGTTTCTTTCTTCTTTTTACTTTTCTGAGTTTTCTCATGTTTCCATAATGAACATGTATCACTCTCTTATAACAGCGTTAGTGAAATGTCATTCTCATACCATACAATTCACCAATTTAAAGTGTGCAATCCAATGGCTTTTAGTGTATTTACAGAGTTGAGCAACCATCACAGCAATTAATTTTAAGAAAAGTTTATCCCTTCCAAAAAGAAACCCTGTATGTATGCTTTAGCAATCACTCCTGACTTCCTCCCAGCTCTTTTCCCTTCCACCCTAGGAAACCACTCATCTACTTTCTGCCCATGGACTTGACTATTCAGACACTTCATACAAATGGGATGATACAATACGCGACCTTTTTTGTCTGGGTTCTTCCAGCACAATGTTTTTAAGTTTCATCCATATTGTAGTATGAATCAAAACTTCATTTCTTTTTATTGCCAGGTAATATTCCATTGTATGGCGATACCACATTTTATTCACTCATCAGCTGATAGAAACTTGGGTTGTTTCCACTTTTGGCCAATCATGAATAATGCTGCTGTGAACATTCATGTACATGTTTTTTTGTGCGGACATACATTTTTAATTTTCTTGGGTATATACAGCTAAGAGTGGAATCCTTGGATCACATGGTAACTCTGTGCTTAACCGAGTAACTGACAGATGATTTTCCAGAACAGCTGCTCTGCGTCCCTGCCAATACTTGCTATCTGTCTTCCCTTTTCCCCAGTTTTATTGAGAAATAAATGACGTACATCGCTGTATACATTTAAGGTGTACGTCATGATGATCTGACATAAGTTTAAGGTATACAGCATGAGGATTTGATTTACACACATTGTGAAATGATTACCACAAAAGGTTTGGTTAACATCTATAGTCTCATATAGATACAGGAAAAAGAAAAAGATTTCTTGTGATGAGAACTCTTAGGAACTACTCTTTTAACAACTTCCCTATATTATACAGCAGTGTTAGCTATAGTCACCATGTTGTATATCATATCCCTACTACTTTTTATCTTAGAGCTGGAAGTCTGTACCTTTTGACCACCTTTATCCAATTCCCCCTCCCCTCCCCATTGCCTCTGGTAACCACAAATCTGATCTATTTTTCTATGAGATTTGTCTTCTTGATAATTTGCATCCTAGTGTGTGAAGTGATATCTTGTTGTAGTTTCGATTCGCATTTGTCGGATGGATAATAACGCTGAACATCTTTCTATGTGTCTATTGGACTTTGTACATCTTTGAAAAAAATGTCTGTTCAGATCCTTTGGCTGATTTTTCATTGGATTATTTGTCCTTTCATTAGTGAGTTGTAAGTTTTCTTTATATATTCTGGATCTAAGTCATTTAACATATTTTCAAGGTTTCTCTCCCATTCTGTGGGTTGTCTTTTCTATTTCTTGATGGTGTCTTTTGGACCACAAAAGTTTTAAATTTTGATGGTGTCCAGTTTATCTCTTTTTTTCTTTTGTTGCTTACGATATTGGTGTAATATCTAAGAAACAATTGTCCAATCCAAGGCCACAAGATTTATGTCTATATGTTCTAAAAGTCTTGAAGTTTTAGTTCTTATATGTAGGTCTTTGATCCATTTGAGTTAATTTTTATATATGGTGTAAGATGAGGATCCAACTTAGTCCTTTTGCGTGTGGATATCCAGTTGTCCTAGCACCCGTTGTTGAAAAGACTATTCTTTGAGCAAGTGAATAGCCTTGACACTCTTGTTAAAAACCAACTGACCACGAATGTACGGATTCATTTCTGCGATCTTAATTCTGTCCCACTGATATGTAAGTCTATCCTTCTGCCAGTATCACACTATCTTGACTAATGTACTTTGTAGTGAGTTTTGAAATCAGGAACTGTGAGATTTCCAATTTTGTTCTTTTCTTTCAAAATTGGTTTGGCTATTCTGGGCCTCTTGAATTTCTATATGAATTTGAGGATAATCTTGCAATTTCTGCAAAGAAGCCTGTTGGGCTTTTGATAAGGATTGCATTGAATTTTTTATATCAATTTAGGGAATATTGCCATCTTATTATTAAATAGCATTTAACGCAACATCAGGGTGAACATGGGACATGTATTAGTTTTTAGATAAAAGTAAAACTAATAGTATTTATTTACAAAATGGTACACTATCCTCCTTTCAGGGCCCCCTTCTCAACAATCACCCCATATCCATCTTGTATTGTTTCTAGTTCGTCCTCTAGAGACAGAAACAAAGACCTTGCTATTAGAACTGGGCCATATCACAAAAGGGTAGCTCTGATTCTGAGGATTCTTGGTTTTGCATACTCTTCATACAGTCTCAGGATGGGCAAGAGGAAAACTATCATTGATCAAGAGGAAACTGTTAGCCAAATCTTGGGCCCTGAATTTCCTCACAACATGGTCTCAATCTTTACATTTTACATGGGTATAACTATTCCAGTCTTACAGATGAGGAAGTGAAATCCTGGGGAGTTTACAGAATTGGATCGAACTCACAGGACTAAGTGGTAGAGGTGGGATTTGAATCAAAGTTGTTCTAACTCTAGAGCTTTTGATACACCCACTGCCCCCATGCCTGTAGACTACTGAGAGTATGAAAGCACCTTTCTAATCCTTCTTCCCAGACATAGAAGAGGGTCTCTTCTCCTTTCTCTGGACTCTCTTAGGCTGAGTTGTTCCCAGATGCTCTTTAGAGATGTTGAAGGTCACAAGAAAAGTTCATAGTCTCTGCCAGGGTCCTTATCCAAGCTGACCTGGCCCCTGGCATAGTCCATCTCTCTGAGGGTGCTCTGCCCAGAGAAGGTCATTGCCTTTTATCCCAGGGCTGAACTTATAGCCAAACCAACAGCACTCATACTTTTGAATTTCAGGACAGAACTTCTCACCTGGTAAACTGAGATGAAGCTCTCAGTAGTAACTGTGTAAAAACATTTTAAGGTGTATAAAAACATTTTACTCCATAGTGGAAGATTTCTGTGTGTATGGCCTTAGACCAGTATAGGGCTAGTCCCCAAAATTCTGAATATATCAAATCCATCCAAGTTATTGGTCAAAGACCATGACTTCTGGAGCACCAAAATAAGAGAGGAGTTAGCTTACTTTTTGGGAGTGAGGTTAACCAGCAACAAGAAGGACAAATCCAAACACCATGGAATGGGGAACGCTGTATGCTTGTTCTGAAATGTGCCCTCTTTTACCCAGTTTGTGAGTTCTCAGCTTCAGAACTAACTACATCACTGGGCTTATATGCTTTTCCTATGGTTATCATACTGGGAGACAGGGAGAGTTTACAGTCACATGCTGTAGCCAATGTTCTTCACCATTTTTTTTTTTTACTTCCTAGTGGCTTAGGGATCAATTTTGACTTCTCGATGTGACTTTCATAGGTGGTTTCCATATCTCTCCATGGATCTACAATCAGGGGTTATGGTTTCTGTTCAGGGAGTATTAGATAAGTTCTTGAACTTTATGTGAGGATCCACATGAAGGGGACACACTGGAGAGCAAAAGGCCCATCCTGATGGTGCCAGAGAGTCCATGGAAAGGATTTAAAAAGCGATGTGACCTAGTCAGATATACTTTCTAGAAAAAACAGTCTAGCAGCAATGCGAATCAGAATGCCAAGAGTAGAAGCTGAAAGACCAGTTCATAAGGCCTTCATTATTTTTTTTACGGATTTCTGCAATATTCCACAGTAGTAGTGAGGGTAAAAACTAAGGGGATAACTTAAGAGATACTTAACAGAAGGAATCAAGGGAACTTGGGAATTGAGAAAATAGTAGGGGTAAATATGAAGAGAAAATTAATGACCCTATATTTCTTTTTTTTTTTTATGATGACACCTAGATTTCTGATGTAAGGGGTAATGATAAAGAGAAAATAAGAAGGGGATCTGATGTGGTGGATAGAAGATATGCATTCAGTTGGGGCAATTTGAGTATCAAGTAAGTAGGTAGATCTATAATTAAGGTATGAAGTTTAGAGGAGACATATTGACTGGAGATAATCATTTGGGAGTTATGGTATAAGTGAGAGCTGGAGCCAATGGCTGTAAGAAAAAAAGACCATGAAAGAATCCTGGGGGTCAACTACATGTAAAGGGTGGGTAGAAGCAAGATTATGAAAAGGGAACTGGAGAAATGGCAGAGAGGTGAGAGAATGATAAGGAAAGAGTGGTCACAGAATCAAGAGAAGACAGGGTTTCGAGAAGAAAGGAACATCCAACATTCACTGAGTCAACTAAAGTTCATTGAGTCACTACTATGTGCCTTGGGATGCCTCAGGGGATTAAAAAGAAGATACTTGCCCTGGTGGAGTTTACAGTCGACTAGGAGAAGTTAGACAATAAAGTAAATAAACAAATGGTAGAGTATGCAAGAATTGATAGATATTATGGCAAAAAGGACTAAGGAAAGAGTAACAGGAGTTCTGGTCAGAGAAGTGCCGTTGAAATGGGGTAATCAGGGTAGGTCTCATTGAAAAAGAAGTATTTGAGCAAAGACTTGAAGTGAGACAGAGAGATGTGTGGATATCTGAGGGAAGTTTTCCATTTAGAGAGAACAGCCATCACAGAGGCTCTGAGGCAAAGACATGCTTGAAATGTTTGTGGATTAGCAAGAAACCACTTCATGTGGGGCAGAATGAGTGAAGGAGGGAATAAAATGGGATAAGATGAGAAGATAAGGGGATGGCACACACAGTAGAGGGCCTTGTAAGTCACTAGAAGGATCTCGTCTTTAAGAGAAATGTGGAGCCATTAGAGAGATTTGGTTTATGTTGAATGCCATGCCAAGACCAGAGGTAGGCATGCAAGGGTTTTAAGAGTATTACACAATGGCTTTGGCAATATAAGAAGGGACTTTGTAACTATTTAAAAAAGCTGGTTATTTCAACCAAAGAAGGACGAGGACTTGAAATACAAATGTCAGGCATGGGCCTGCTTTTACACACCACAAGACTTCGATACAGAAACCATCGCTGGATGCTCCACCCAGGTGCAAACCACTGGAGTTAGTGGGCAAAGATTTCTTGCTTTTGGATATAGATGGGAGAAAAATTGGGGTGCATAGTCACACTGCACACTTCACCAACTAGAACCTGCCCAAGCCTGTCCTATACAGGACCAGGTCTCCAACAATGGCTACGGTATTATAGAAGAAACATTTTTCTGCCTTTGGACTGCCAACCAAAATTCGCTCAGTGTAGTAGCTACCGCTGAAGGTGTTACGGTGGGCCAGGATGTTTTTTAAAGGTTGATAATAATAATAGCTACCATTTCCTGAAAAGGCTAATAATAGCTGCCATTTACTGGCTATCTGAAGTATGACCAAATGAACATTTTGATAAGTTAACTTTTTGATTCTTCACAACCTTGTGATGTATTTTTGTCCTCTTTTTATAACTGAACTTAATGCTTAGAGAGAAGTGAAATGAAGTTCTAGCTCTGAGACCTAAACTCTTAATCCCATAACGGCCTAAGGGGAATCCATCATTTAAGAGATTCAAGTGAACTGACAGCACATGGTTGAATCTAGTTGAGGCAAGAGCAAAAGAGGTGGTGGGAGCCAGGATGGAGCATTTGGGGTATAGGGTTACTATTCTAGGAATGATGATTTTACTCTCATTATTTTATTTTTGGTGGGAAAACCCACTGTCCAGAGACTTCTGTGGGAGAGGAAGCGGGAGGTATGAAGATTGAGGAATCTGCCATAATATATAGCTAGACTGAGATGGAAACTACTAGAAACACACAGGTTGGCCTGCCCAAGGCATTTTGCAGCGTGAATGGAACCAGTACCGATGCAACATTAGAGTATGATGACAGGAGCTACATGAAGGGGTGTTGAGGAACAGGGGCCACCCTGGTGAACCCAAAATGATTGCCCTATGTATAGGCAGGGAGAAAAATAGGGTGAACCTATCACAATGGGCCACAGTGTATATTCCAGCCAATAGGTAATTAATGGAAAGCCACTGGACCATATGTTGGTGGACAAAGTAAATACCCCTCCAGGTAAGGCTCATTTCTTTACTCCCTAGACATTTAGAGGCTGAGGAGCCACACTTGTACTTGGCCTGACTCTGGCAGCTGCAGGTGCCACCTCAGCTGTACCCAAGCACCATGACAATGATGAACAACATCATTAAAAATTGTTAGTTACAAGGTAGGGTTGGGGGGTAGAAGTCTCCTTCAATTGTGATGCCAAGATGGTGAACGAAAAGTTAGCGCTAAACCTGATGACCTGGGGGCGCCTGAGTGGCTCAGTTGGTTAACCATCCATCTCCTGATTTGGGCTCAGGTCATGATCTCACAGTCCTGAGATCCAGCCCCGTGTCAGACCCCATGCTGGATGTGAAGGCTGCTTGGGATTCTCTCTCTCTCTCCCTTTGCCCCTCCCTTACTCTCTCTCTCTCTCCAAACAACGAAAAGAAGAAATCTGAGGATCTGAGAAAATGAAAAAAACTGAAATGGGTACATGGCATCTTATAAATCATTAAGCCTATGACCAAGTGCTGGGCCTCACCTCTACCGTCAGCGGAACAGTGCCGCCTGGAAGGTCACAGAGAGAGGATAGGCTCAGCACAACCCACATTGTGCCTTGCATAGTATAGATATTAGTGCAGATGACATCAAGGCTTTGGCTTCTTTCATAACCTATCAAGTGCTATCATTGCTATACCATTTGAAGGAGGGCCTAAGGTACATATAATAACCTTCAAAATTATACAGATGAGTTAGCAAAGATCACAGGAATGTAGCATGGAGCCAAATAAAAAGGGCGGCTTTGATTCTAGAATTGATGCCTTTGCCACTCTTATGAACACTAATAAAAGGGAAATGTTCTGCATTACAGATATTTAACCTGGTACCATGGGCTAATTTTGAAATTAATATATATGCCTGTGCCATTGGTAAACACATCAGTCTGCGTGGAATCCATAGAACTCTGCCACGGGCGAGGCAGCTTGCACGCAATTGAAAAATTCATGAATGTAGCCTCTTGCACCAACCTCTTGAGATTGTCTCCCAATGTGGGGGATAAAACCTTTATTCGGGATTTGGTAATATGGGCCTGCACGCTAGGCAGTATTTATATCATTTTGATGTTAGATATGCTGGTGTTGTTGAGATTGATGGTAACGTATGGAATCCAGAGAGTATTTAGCCAAAAGAGAGAAGACTCTAAATTACAGATGAATAACAAGATTGGACAAGATTGTCTTTTCCACGGTCAAGTCCTATGAAAGAAATACCCTGATAGCAGATTATGACACATGCACTTCTGCTTCAGGTAAAAAACAGTTCACCAAACACAACACACCCCAAATCAGAAAATAATCATTGCTAAAGGCAGTAATGGACCAATAAATACCAGGGATAAAAATCTTCTTGAGGGGGAATGGTTTCGTAATCCCTGTTCTCTACTTGAAAGCTAGGGGAGTAACTGTATCATTTAAGTGATTAAAAAGTGTTTTTGAATTATGTCCCACAACCTCTTAAATATGAACAGGATTTAACTACCATTTGCTAATGCCTGCTTCAAAAGTTTAGAAAGAAAATGTGGAAAACGCGGTGGGTCTCATTTGTGCCCTATTGCAGGAGTTCAGGACATAATGTCAAGTGCTGTAGTACAGCACTGTAAGAACATGACATTCCCCTCCCCTATTTTATAACTTAAAATATTTTTTTTTAATTTTTGAGAGAGTGCGAGCGGGGAAAGGGCAGAGAGGGAGAGGGAGACACAGAATCCGAAGCAGGCTCCAGGCCTTGAGCTGTCAGCACAGAGCCGGATGCGGGGCTCGGACCCATGAACCGCGAGATCCTAACCTGAGCCAAGTCAGACGCTTAACCAACTGAGCCACCCAGGTGCCCCCGGCTGTACAATTAAAAGTTGCTTCTTGTTAGGAATTTTATTCTCACGTGACACCATAGGCTGATGAGCCAAACTGATCGATGCCCGTGGCGAAGGACTCATAAGCAATGATATTTGAGTTCTCTGCTTCCCCTGTGAGGCCTCAGAAGTGCCTGAAGAGAGAGCGGGGAGTCCTACTACCTAAAGGGGAATTAAATTAGCGCAGAACTTCCTGATACCAAGATGATTGGTGGTTGGCATTGGTACCGGGTTAGGGTATGCCATCCAGCTCGCATCCTATCTCCCTGCCATGACCTCTGAGATGTCATGATGGAGGTATCATGTAGTCTGTTGCTTTTCTTATTGGAAATTTTATCAAGATAACTGGAGATCCACATGCAGTTACAAGAACTAATACGGAGAGATCCCGTGCACCTTTTACACAGTCCCGACCCCCCCAAATGGTAACAGAATCTGTTGCTTCTTACTTTATGGGAATATATATGCCTAGGAAATAGGACCAGAGTACTCTGGTTAAAACATTAAAGTACATGTATAATGGAGCCAAACTGCCAATTTCCTTTTCACTCCAATGTGGGCTGCTAGGGAGAACATGGAAAACTTACAGGCGTGATTCCATGTGAAAAACCATGACTCTGAGCTGTTCCACGTGAAACCAGATGGACATCCGGGGTCTGAGTTAGTTGGCGGCAGAATCTTCAGGACATTTCCTGCATTGCTCACAAGGCCGGGCGTTTCCCTGCCTCTAACCGGTGAACTAGGTACAACGGCCAATGCCAGAGGGGTAGGCAGGAAGGGTGACAGAAGACAGAAGCACCAGCTCGTTGATGTTTGTCATTTTTATTTGCAATACTTTAGGTCCAAGTTTCAAACTGCAATATTTTTACACTCAAGACACAGTCATGCACAATCCATATTTCAATTTTCTATTGCTTCAACCACAATTTAAAATAACAATATTGGAAACAAAAAGTCATTAAAAAATCAGAAGCTGAGGTCAGAAGGATGGAACCATACCATCAGCAGGTCTACGAAAGAAATAACTTACTTAAAAATCAAACAAACAAAAAGACCATAAATACCTTTAATCCAAAGTTACAGAAGAGTTGCACTACACATGGGTTTACAAATAACACATTTTAACAAAAGTAATGCACAACCAAATGAGATACAATTCTGATAAAGAATGAAAATATAGATCCTCCTCAACTTGTTTTGTCTGGATATGATGAGTATAATCCCAGCAGACATCAGTACCCTGTGATCTGACTCCTCCCGGCTGATGTACTGAGATTTAAAACTCAACCCACTAATGGTTACAGGATTCTGTGAAAGGTCTTATCATCACTAATGAATATAGTATATGCGGGTCCATAAAGCACACCACACACAAGCACACATACTGAACTTGAGTTTCGCACTCAGGGCTGGTTGGCACTCTGCTATAGGCAGGGCATTGGGACTAACGAACTTCCGGTTTTCCCTCTTTCCAGCAGTATACTCATACACCTGGCCGATCGCTGTGGGAGTTGTCATCAGAAATGCTCTCTTTGGTTCCCAACAAGTTGATTTGTCAACACTCCTTAATGCTAATAGCGTGTGCTCACTTTTTCATTTCTTTCTCTGCAACCTGCAAGTGCTTATGTCCATTCTGAATAGTCCCAGCCATTAAAATGCATGGGTTCTGCCATCTTGTGCCCTTTACAAAGTAAACTCTATAAAGACCAGCATTGCTTCCTAGGAAAGGAGAGGCCCAAATGTAGCTGTGTTCTAGCAAGTGTGACAGTGCATTTCTGTTCTAGTAGCAAATACTGGCCACAGCTTAATGAAAATCAGAGTTTACATATAGAATATATGGAAAACGAAAACTGGGAACACACCACAGAAAAAGGACATCAAAAACAAAAACAAAACAAAACAACTGTGAGGATTTGGAAGGCTGCCGCAAGTTTTATCAACGTTCCCTAGTATTATTTGCATTTATTTGAGGCTTTCATTTTCCCTATCATTTGACATAGTTCTACTGTTTAACTGCCACCTAAGAAACCCAGGCTTAAGCATGCGATATTTGCCATCATTTGAGCAGGCTGAATTTGCAAGGCAACTTAAGGTGCCATAGAAAGATAGGACTTTTGGAAAGACCTTGGGGTCATCTAGTCCGATACCCTTATTTTACAGATGAGGGAATAGCCATGAAAAGGTTAAGTGACTTGCCCAAGGCCACACAATAAGAGTAACACAGCCTACATTAGAATCCAGGCTTCTTTACTCTTAGGCTAATACTACATCTGCTTGATTCTGTGTAATTGCTGTTGATTTCCTCTTAGGTGTGAAATCAGGCGAACATGGTACCCCCCTTACTGCTGGTAGGTGTTATGGGGTGGCATTCACCTGATAGCAGCTTCCAAAGGAGACTCTGATGGCACCAACCAGCTTCTAGAAGTTTATCTCGCAAGTCTGACTGTATGACGTGGCAGTAAATGCTACTTGTAATCATAGTATACTTGCACACAGAAGTGTGCACACGGAGGCGATATCTCAGGTCCCGCATTTGCAGATTCAGTGAGATATTGTCTACTATTAAGCAGACATTCCCGATGCATGAGGAGTTGGGGGATATTCATTTGGTCACTGAAGGAGTGTGGGATCAGAAAAAGAGTGGAAAAATTACAGCTAACCAACAGAAAGATTGTATCAGAAACAATTTTCTCTTAGGAAAAATTCTTTCTTAGGAAAAAAATACCTCCTTTATTTCCAAGGTACCATTTCTTCCCTTCCCAAGCCACATGCAAAAATATGTTCAGAACTGTGTGTTCACTCAAAATCCCAGGCCTATTGGCTCTCAATTTACAAATGCTGAATTTCAGTCCTCTTGCTCAGAGACTGGGAGAAGCTTGCATCCCTGGCCATGCCTGTGTTTAACTGAATACTAACTGCAATACTAGCTCAGAAAAGGACCGCGAGATTCAACTGGGGATGGCAGGGTTAGGACGCCCGTAAGTACTTTTTATGTTGAGAATGGCCAATGGAAAGTGGGTTCTCTAGGTATAAGGTCTGCTCTTGGTGAAACTGAATAACATCTGAGACCACTACCCCATTATAAAACTCCTCACCTAAGATTTCTTCGGTGAGTTTGGAGGAAAATTCCTCTCTTTGGGTAGAGGGTCTCCCTTTCGCTCCTGAAAAACGACAGTATTTACTGCATACAGCCTATAAACAGGCAGGACAGAAAGCACATGGAAGCCATCTCAAGCTAAAGCTAACAGGACTGGAACTGAAGGCCAACAGGCAACGGCAGTTCTAAACATTTGTCTTAATGTTTTCCTTGTTGGCTTTTAGGTACAAGTCATAACTTCCATTGAAATCAAAGGGACTGGTTCACTGGTCACAAAAAGAAGAATCCCTACCCAAGTGATATAACATCCAGTCAGACAAGGACAGGGTGGGAGCTGGGGGATTGATCCTTCTTTTCTTCCACATTCAGCTTGAAAATCTGCTAAAAGTCGATCCAGAAAGGTGACCCCTGACCCAGATGCTTTCAAGGGGGCTAATCACATGTCACCCCTCCAATTTCAAGTAACCACAACAGAAGCCTCCATGCCATATCCAAGTGGAGGGCAGCCACTTTCAAAGCAGAAGGATGGGTGTGTTTGGAGTTCTAAGAGCGACATCTCCCTAGCTTCAACTTACAGATAATAGCCCCCTAAGAAAGCACGTGCCATACCCGAGCGTGTGCCAACCTCAGCACCCAGGCAAATATAAAGCCTATGGAATAACTGTAACTAGCAAATATGTGTGCCCTGCATGCTCTGGGCTCTGGCCAGAAGGCATCTGCTCCTGGCATCTTTTCTATGTCTCTATAGTTCCCTTTCTGATGTTTATTATAAAGCAATATTAGAACAATATCAAAGAAAATTTTGAAAGAAAAAAATGTTTTGCATAATCCCACCACCCTAACACAACTGATTCAATGGTCTGTGTTCCCAGTCTTTGCCCATTATGCACAACTTACTTTTTACATAGTTGTAATCCCTGTTTACGCTATTTAAAAGTGATTTTATAGATTTCTCTCTGAGAACTGGCAGCCTCATTAGAAATAAACAACCCACTGCGCAAAGGAATATAGTTATTTACACGATCTTTGAGCTGAGAAATATCCTTTATAGACAAACATCTCAAACTATCAAAACAGTTATACAGACGACAGGAAGCAATTTCATATTTGTTTTTTTAGCAATGGAATGTGCTTCACGGGGGAGGGATTGATGTGGGGATCAGGTGGTTAAACTCAACATCGGGGTGCAATCCACAAGCCTGAAGAAATCTGAGTAACACAATTAAAGAATAAATACTTGAGTTAAATCTTCTTATGTGACTTGGCCATCCAGTAGCCAAAACGGAACATGGACACACAAATATTTACAATGACACATAGACGAGATCAGCAAGAACGAAGTCATTACCCAGCATGGTGACTGATTTGGGGGGGATTGTGTCATCCGAGAATCTTCATGGGATTATGACAACGCACCGGATCCTTGCTACAACATTAACGTTCTTTTCTTTTCTTAAATAAATAATCTCTACTGTGCTTCTCACCCTTCCCTGACTTTCCCACTGCCCTATCCCTATCTCGAGACATTTTGGAATCAACATTCGACAACGTGCCCCCATTTTCTCAGGGCACACTAGCAACTTTAAAGATCTGGACAGACTCATCTGTGTCAAGATGAGCTAAAAAAAAAAAAAAAAAAAAAAAAGAAAGAAAAAAAAAAAAAAACAAGTCCAGAGAAAGAGGATAAACGATTAACCACCTGGAGTCCAAGTTGTTCAAGTGCACCCAACGTGAATCCTTCAGCATCTTTTTTGGCAGGAGAAACGGCTTCTCACTAATACTTATTAGAAATATACGTAATTCTCCAACATGGGGGAGGGTCTCTGGAAGCTGTTCTCGTTT
The DNA here is from genome assembly GCF_018350195.1 of Panthera tigris. Classification (NCBI taxonomy): domain Eukaryota; kingdom Metazoa; phylum Chordata; class Mammalia; order Carnivora; family Felidae; genus Panthera; species Panthera tigris. The sequence goes on along the minus strand of NC_056677.1, from coordinate 90,741,718 downwards.
AAAATCTACATAGATATAAATTGGTAAGAGTAAAGCCTACTGCGATATATTACCATAAAATCTTGGTCCGATGGGATGTGGTGAAGAAATCTGGCGGCTCGTTGTGAATATGCAGGATTGAAAGCATAAAAGAACAGCCATTTCTCTGTCTACAGTGATCTGAAGGATCACTGCTCCAGGCCTCTCCCCACCCAAAAGCCTTAATGACATCTAAGGGGCACTAATCAACAACTAGGGCTTCCCAACCAGGTGTGTGGTTGTCTCCACTGGCAGGGCATAGTTAACGTACTGAATTCGATTCACACCCCAGGTATGGTTTCATTGAATTCCCTGGCACTATGAATGAAACATTAAAACAAATATTTAACTTTAAATGAAATAAAAATTAAGGCCTCTCTCTCTCTCTCTCTCTCATTAGAACAGTGTGGCATTAAAAATTTCAGGCCCACCCACCTTTTTGCAAAGTATAACACAGCATGCTTCAAATGAATGTTGCTATTTGATTTTCTTTTCACATTTGTTGTTTTATCTCACTGTGGCTATTTTCCAGGGGGTCAAGCCCCTCCCAAATGTTATAGTAAAAAAAAAAACAGTAGGAAAATAGGAAATCCACCAGTGGTGCCATTTCCTAAACATAAACACGCACCCTATATGGTTAGCAGAAATTCTCTAAAGAAAGTGCTTTCGTTTTAAGGAATGGACGGATGGCTAGATGGATAGATGTACCTTGGCAAAGAGGAAGAGAGGCCCATGTCATTCCCTTTCTCCCTCTTGCTGAAGTAGACAGGTTCTCTTCAGAGTCTTGATATATTACAAATCAAGAAGCCTTCCGTAGCACAAATTGTTAGCTTTTCAAAGGTTTGGAGAAGCAACTTTGCAAAATTTATAAAACTGACAGTACATTTGAAAGAGAAGTATATATTTTGTTTCTACGCAGACACCGTCCAGATATTTTTCTGCTCTCAGAAGATTCAGGAAGTGCCAACTGGTGACTTTTTAGTAAGTAGATACATGGTGAAATAATAGTCAAATTTTCGTGCTTTTCCTTAAGCCACAAAAGGAAACCAGTTGGAACTGACACTTCTCAGGATAGATGATTGCAAACCCTAATTACTTTTACTTGAGAATTTCCAGATCTTTATGAACAAGTTTTTGAGATTCAAAAGCGCAAAGGACAAAGTATGAACATACTATATCCTGAAACAGAAACTGGCGAGACAGAGGGAAAATGGGAACAAGTACTTAGAGCCAAATATTGATTGGGGTGTAGTTTTCGCGGACCTCCCACTTCTGACAGGGTCGAATACCTAAAATATCTCTGTTCTCCAGATCCTATGAGGAATTTTAAAAACGTTATAAATTTTCACGTGATTTTGATCATAAATGTTGAACAAATGTTGGCTAATGGGTCTGTTTCCTCCTAATGCACCTATTTTCCGATGGCCTATGTTCCACAAGCACAAGGGGGGATTAAATTAGGTACCTTTAGTTTTGTTTCCTTCTGCCCAACAAAGATCTAAGTATTGTACACGCATTTTGCTTTCCTTTTGGCTCTCAGAGAAAGTCCCATCTTTGTCTAAGTATGACTTCTCCTGCCAGGATTTCCTAGGTTGAGGACCTGGAGTCACCCAACAGGAGAGTTCACAAGGCTTGGGGTGTCCTTTCTCAGGTTATCGTGAAGACGAGCAAGCTGGTTTCTACAAATGATACATCAACTACCTCTCTTAAGCATCATCGTGAAAATGTGACAGGATTTCACCGTTTGCGCTTTATATTTAGAGATGCAGTTTTTAAAAGCCCTTCCTGAACACACATACTCCTCTCTGCTTTTGGAAACATGCCTTCAAAGAAACCTTTCCCAGTACAAATGCAGAAAAACAGGTACGCAAACCAAGCCACCACTATCGAAGAAGAATGCAAAATCGCAACTCTATTAGGGCATGGACTTCCACATGGTCACACAGTATTTGCTCTGGGGTAATTTTTTTTGTTTGTTTTGTTTTTGTTTTTTGTGGTTTTTTTGTGTTTTGTTTTGTTTTTGCTTTTCATTTTTTGCTTGCTTTAAAAAAAAAACGTTTTGACATCTTTTTTTTTTTTTTTTTTTTTTCCTCTGGACACCTCATGACAGTGCAAGTGAAGAACGTCACATTTGGGTAAGGAGTTTTGAAGGAGGTTCGAATGCAAGAGGGACTACTCTCTAACTTAAAAACGAACACGACACTATGAAGAGGGAGTGTGCATCTTTGAGAAACCTTGTTTTCTTCAAAGCGAATGCACAAAACGAGGGGATTCACTACTGGCTCTTTCGCTTCACGGAAGAAGTGGCCACTTCACGGCCGCTTCGACATTGCTGCCCGGTTCGGGCTGCGATTCAGGCTTACAAATAAATTACATAATCTGAGGGAGTAGGAAAAAGGCTTATAAGAAGTTTCTAGTCATTGGAAAGTTAAAGAACCCCCACCCCCACCCCATTTGACTGTCTTTGCTTCCCTCTTTCCTGCCGCAGAGTTTCACAGTTCAGTCTTACTCAGGAGGGAGATGGTGTGGGGTAAGGCTTGCAGTCCTAGCGGCTGCTGTTCTTAATTGCTTCCTTCGCAGCGATAATCAGAGGAGTCAGGCTGGAGAGAGGCTTGGCTAATTTTAAAAATGGATGCTGCAAAAGGGAAACAAACAAACAAACAAGAGGAATTACTGGTCTATTTCCCTCCCACAAGTATATTACTTTTACATTCTCAAGCGGCCCTTTCTTCGTTCAAACGCACTTTGAGTGTCCAGTGAAACACCGTGAAAGATAATGAAGTATCTTTATTTCATTAAAGCTAGCACCAGGTTTTGTTCCTCAGATGTTCTGGTCATTCAGTGTCATGAAACGCTCCGGCAACTGACGGGCCGAGCCAGAAACTCAGAGGAGGGGGTCTCATAAAAAAAAAAAAATCTCACTGGGCTTGCAACAGTCTCGATTTCTGATTTTCCCCAACTGATGCATTTATCTGGAGCAGCTCTCAGGTTGGAAGAAGTGACCTTGGTGGACCTTGGCCCTGAAACCAGTGGTTTCTTATCTGCTAAACCGCATCGCCGTGCCTCTATCATTCCTCTCTTGGCCCCTCTGCAGTACTTAATACAAATGAATATCCCTTCCCTCTTTGAAATGTTTTCCTCGTTGGCAGCCTGTGATGTTCTACCATCTTGGTTCTCTTCCATGTGTATGCTCACTGACTCTTCCTCCTCTGTCTTCTTCCCTGCCTTCCCTCCCTTCTCTCACCTCCCACATACCAGAACTCCGCTTTCATCATGTTCTTTTTCTAACTCGATTCCTTTGAGAGCTCACTTTCTTTCATGGTTTTGACCTCTTATCAGCTTTATGGGGATGACTCCCAAAGCAATCTGGAGTGACCTGACCTCTTTCTTGCAGACAGGTCCTACTTCTCCAATTGCCCGCTGGGTATTTCCTTCCCGATGTCCTTCTGTCCCCTTGAATTCAACATTTAAAAACACATGTTAAGGCCCCCCAAACAGGGTACACTTGCGTGATGTAAGCCACAGAGGCTCTGGAATCAGCCCACCTAGGTTCAATGATCTCCTCTGCTTATTACAATGGTTAGATGAAGTAAGTGACCGTTCCTTTTAAGCTACATAGAGGCAAAGAAATGCTAGCCAGTGTATTATCCTCCATCATTTTTGCTTTTACTGAATGCTGCCACTGGTTCGATATTCTGAAGTCACTCTTGTCTTCTTCTGCCTTATGTTCTACATGCAATCGGCTACCGAGTACTTTTTTAATGCCTTTCACAATTATCTCTCACCTTCGTAATTCAGGCCTAATCAACTTAATCCTGAACTATAAACCTTAGCTCCTCCTCCACCTTCCTGCCGCCATTTTTTTTCCTGTTGCTAATTCTTATTGCACACTACCAGATTCATCTTCCTAAACAAAGCTGTCACCATGTGACCCTCAGATATGTTCAGTGTTTCCCCACTGGCTACAGCCCAAATTCTATAGACTGGTGTTCAAGGCACTCTATGGTCCTCTCTCTTACAGCTTCCTGACTCGACTTCTTTACTTCAACTATATGCTTCATTTTCTGTTCCTTTCATTAAACCTTGTCTCCATGCCTTTGGTCACACTATAATCCTTCCATCTGAAATCCCTTCCCCTGTTCACCTTGACTATTTAAAACTGCTCTGCTCTTCAAGACTCAGCAGAACTCCTTCCCGTTTGTCAGACACTTTCTGGTCCCCGTAACCTATAGAAGTTGCTCGCTAATCAACCACAGCATTTATCGTTTGAATAGCCACCTGGTTTCAATAAGTCTGTAAAAACACCTCGTGTTGTTTTTTGCAAATACTCAAGGACATTGTGAACTTCTGGCGAGCAGGAATCATGCCTCTGAGACGTATGTATCACCCACTGCAGTTAAGCCTTGCAAAGGGGAGGTGCTCAAAAAATATCAGTTGATGGGCAGAGACTTGACTTAGGCCACAAAGGCACACAAATACAAGACCTGTGTCTCTTCTCAAGCATTCTAGAGGCGGGTGAATGCCATGCGTCTCTCTCTTTTCTAGCCTCTGAAATGGGCAATGAGAGGCTAGAGTCAGAAAACAATGTTCTGTGGAGTTAAGGCAATACATGTGAGGCGCCGTGGGTTAAATAGAGGGTCGGTGAAGGGCCATTGCAGATTTGACATGTGCGGCCTTAGGGCAGCCTGTGAAATGCTCACAGGTAGCAGAAAAGAGAAGGTGTAGCCTCTTTGAGAAACCAGTTTATCCCAGGTGTGATCTGGGTTGAGGTGGGATATATTTTCCCCCGGGGTGTAGCTCTCTGTGTCTGCAGGGGGTTCAGAAGCAACGGGAATGCTTGTGTTTCTTTTTCTTTCTTTCTTTCTTTCTTTCTTTCTTTCTTTCTTTCTTTCTTTCTTTCTTCTCTTTCTTTCCTTCCTTCCTTCCTTCCTTCCTTCCTTCCTTCCTTCCTTCCTCCCTTCTTTCCTTCCTTCCTTTCCTTTCTTTCTTTCTTTGCCTAGAACAAACTTGGTCTGTGGTTAACACACAATATAACCAAGGGCCGCACCTTTTTGTTTAACTGGATTAAGTGTTCAAAGTCACAGAGAGAATAAGTAGTCACTGTTCTTTGACATTACGGGGCTTGACACGTGTCCCTGAGGCCCAGTCCCCAGCGATGAAGGTATATGTGTAGTCCTGGGCATGTGTTCCTCCATCAATAGAAGTACGTCTTTTTCTCTAAACTGGTTTGTGGGTTTGTGTGGTGGAAAGTCTGACAATCCAGGGCTCAAATCCCAGTTCTGCCACTCGATGGCTGTGTCAGCCTCAATTTCTACATCTGTGACACAGGATAATAACACCTACCGTATGGAGTTGTTTTAAGAATTGAATGAGATAATGTATGCAAAGAATGTGGCAGGGAATTGGTACTAATGACCATCGGTTATGCTAATTCCCTGAGAGCCTTGAAAAGGGCAAGTGGTCACAGAGGCACTCATCACTGGATGGTACTCACCCAGGCAAGCAGGTGCCTGCCATTTGCCATCACCAGCCAAGGGGCTTTGACCAGTAAGGTATTAGAGTAGCGAGCGCCATGGAAACAACTGCATAGTTACGCAGAGAATTACCTCTGGCCAAGGGCACCTGCGTACAACATCCAGGGGCACCAGTCAAGCTTAGAACAAGACGGCAACCCCAGAGGTTCACAGTTTTCTTCTGTTCCTTGCAAAATAAGACTCCAGGAAGAACAAAAGAGATTTACAGATTAAAGTGCCAACTTCTCAGAAGAAAGGCAACATGCCAATCAATCATGTATTAGATGCATGCCTCTATTTCTGTGCCTGTGGTCTAAAACCAAATGGCTACGGCCCAACTCGAACTAGACATCTCTTGACACGGCTTCCCTTACTGTCACACATTGAGATGGAGAAGCTCAATGTAATGACTCTCTCTTTGTAATTGTCCTGTTTTATTTTCACCTGCAAAAGCTCCTTGGCAGATCCCCTCCTGTCCACATCCATCTCAAGACAGCGGTTTAAAAAGTCACGGAACACAGCCGACAGTCTCTCAGGATTCTGGAGCTCTGGAGTCCCATTAGTGGCTATCAGGTATAATGCCTACAGAGATTTAAAAAAGAAAAGAAAAGCAAAGAAAAAAACAGGAAGATCCATTCAGCACTGACAAATGAGGATCGTGAGTTGGCACGGAAGGTACGAATCCAGCTTCTTCCAGTTTATACTCGCGGTCTGAAAAATTCCATTTTAGAACATGACACTGACATGTATTTCAAAGTTTCTCTACCAGTTAGAAATCACTCCTCTCGGCAGTGACTGAGGTGACAGTGAGGGGCTCCACCCCCCAAAATTTGGAAATAAGGTTAAAAGGTTGTCCCTCGGAGAGTTAAGTCAGTAAAAATCCAGTTATAATGAATGTGTGATTAACCACCTAGGAAATGAAGCCAAGGGGCTGCCTGGGAAACCGTGACTCTAAAGACTTGGGGAACACGCACACACCCAATCACGTTGACCTGGGTACAACCTCCAGAAGGCACTGTTGTAAAAGTGACTGCAATTTGCTCAGTGTTTATCTTGTTTGAAGAATATTTGTGAGGGGCGCCTGAGTGGCTCAGTCGATTAAGCATCTGAGTCTTGGTTTCAGTTCAGGTCACGGTCTCCCGATTTCGTGAGTTTGAGTCCCGTGTCGGGCTCTGTGCTCACAGCATGGAGTCTGCTTGTGATTCTCTCTCTTTCCCTCTCTCTCTGCCCCTCCCTCACTCGTGCTGTCTCTCTAAAAATAAATAAATCAACTTACAGAAAAAGAATATTTGTGAGCATCCCAGGGATGAACAGAGTACATTACAGAATTAGAGAAGCACAAAGAACCACAGAGATGGTAGGGCCTCAATGCGAAGTAACTGGTGAGACCCATGGACTCCAGTACTTCTGCCCTATGGCAGATGTATCCCTGTACATTTCAATTAGATTTCCTGTGAAAGTCTACGTCTAATAAGAGAAAATATGAGAAAACTTGGCATTAGTACTCCTGGAACCTGACGATCATGGATCCTACTGTAAAATAGTCGCTAATATATTTCTGAGATCTTTGTTCTGTAAGGCCACCACCACTGAGAGGCGTCTACCGACTGACTCATGGTGTGCTGACAGAATCAAGGGCCTAGCCTTCAGGGAGAGAGCTGGACCCGGGTCCCTGATTAATTCACAAAGGTAAACCCATCTTTTGAAGGCTCATGACAGCCAAAAAAAAAAAAAAAAAAAAAAGGTGGTTGTTCCTCATGCCTCCTGTAAGCAAACAATTCTAGAACGCTACGTATGTATCAGGTAGTGTATTAGACACTGGATATCCAAAGATGAATATGAGAATGCCCTGCTTTCAAAGATCACACAATTTGGTAAGGGAGAGAGACATAAATAGCTACAATACAGTGGGACGAGAGCTAAAGGAGGGAGATAGCAAGTGTTGTGTAAATACAAGGAGGAAGCAGTTTACCCTAGAGCTCAGAGGAAGCTTCACAGTGGAGGTTGGCATCTGAACAGGGTTTTGAAGGATAAGTAGGAGTTTTCCTGCAGGTATTGCCACCAGGGTTATGTCTGCCTATGTGACCAACCCCCTAACTATGATGAAGACATGCTCCCTCCTGAACTTGCTTGGGCTTTCGTGGCAAATAATTTCCCCCTTATCTCTTTCTTCTTTGCCCACCATGGCTCCTAACATAATTAGAAGTATTTTTATAAAAGTCCTTTCCTGGGGACACGTGAATGGCCCAGTTGGTTAAGTGCCGACTTCGGCTCAGGTCACGATCTCGCGGTCCGTGGGTTCGAGCCCCGCATTGGGCTCTGTGCTGACAGCTCAGAGCCTGGAACCTGCTTCAGATTCTGTGTCTCCCTCTCTCTCTGCCCCCCACCACCCGTTGGTGCTCTGTCTCTCTCTCTCTCTCTCTCAGCAATAAATAAACATTAAAAAATTTTTTTAAAAAAGTCCTTTCCTGGACCAGTTTTCATCAGCTGGTAAAGACATCTCTCCTCCTGCCTAGAAACCTCCACAAGTGTACTTTAGAAAGGGTTAGGGGACGCCTTGGTGGCTCAGTCAGTTGAGCATCTAACTCTTGACTTCAGCTCAGGTCATGATCTCATGGTTTATAGGATCAAGCCCTGAGTCAGGCCATGTACTGACAGTGCAGAGCCCGATTGGCATGCTCTCTCCCTGTCTTTCTGCCCCTCCCCTGCTTGTGCTGTCTCTCTCTCAAAATAAATAAATAAACATTTAAAAAGAGAATGGGTTAGGAGGGACTGTTTAATTCAATGGCTGTCAACCGACAGCATGCATCAGAATCACCTACAAGGCTTGTTAAAACAGATTCCTAGGTCACCCCCGGAGTTTCTGAGTCAGTAAATCTGGAGGGGGGCCCAAAGAATTTGCATTCAAACAAGTTCCCTATAAATGCTGAAGCTGCTAGTTCCAGCACCACACTTTGAGAACTGGTTTAACCCACACGGGTAATTAAAGCAATGGGCTAAACTAGAAGGTCCCAGAAGTGCTTGCACATGGGAGTCACCTGGAGAGGTTTAAAAGATCCCCACGCCCAGTTCTCACCCCCAAACCAATTAAGTGAAAATCTTTGGGGGTTGGAACAGGCATCGGGATTTTTTAAGCTCTCCAGGAGACTCCAATTTGTAGCCAACACTGAGAATCACTAGCCAAGGACTTGTGGCCCCCTTAACCCAGAATCTCTGAATTGTAAGTTCACCAGACACGAGAGCCACAGAATCCCACAGAGTGAGATTCCCTTACATGGTGATGACCGAGAATTAAAATGGCACAAGTTTCTATACAGTGCAATGAAACTTTTGCTTTCTCACTCAGTACATTAAAAAAATGCCACATGAAATACAACTCCCTCTAAACCCACACCTTGTTTCCCCCGACCCCTCAATCCTTTCTGATTTTCAATTCCTTCACTGATGAACAGCAAACGCAGAGGGGCAGCTATTGAGACTTCCGTGCCAAAATACAAGTCAGCTGCAAATCTAATCTTGACTAATAAAATAAAACAAAATAAAATAAAATAAAATAGTGTGAAAAAGGAATGTGTTTGTAAACTGCTTTTAGGAAATCATCAACTGGGCTGAAGTCAAATGGTGCTTGATCACAGCAGATATATTACATGGAGTTCAAACAGGGTGTTTTAGTTCGCGGACGATTAGTGCTTCAAGCACCTGTCCTCACAAACCATCTTTGTTCCCTTATTCAGAGAAAATTGCTTACCATGCACCTTACAATTTGCTGCCTCCTCCTAAAACTTTCTTATTTCCGCTGGCCACAATTCCGCTACACTCACTGTCCTTTGCTTGCCTTTTTCTGCTCTGTGAGCCAAGCCAGGTCCTAAACACATGCCCACACACACACACACACACACACACACTTTTCTTCCTTTCCACCCTCCCTAGGTCTGCCTGCATGCTACATGGTTTCATTTCCCTACCTTTCTTTGACCACTGTGGCTCAATACAGTTTCCTCCACATAATCTCCTGCCTTACAAGTACACATACACTTCTGCCCAAATCCTTCTCACTTCTCTTTAGTCCATGCCTCATTACCTCAGGAAACGTGTGCCCCTCTTTCTATTCATGAATTACAAAATGGCCTTCATCAGGGTTGTGCAGCATGAGTAGGGTTGGTGATACACCGGAGAAAGGGAGAAGAAAGTTCAGGAATCTGAAAGGGAATCAGAATAAGGAGCCAGTGCTATGAACTTCACCACACTTAAAAGAGAACGCACGTCCTCTTCCGAATTTCTAGAAAAAGGAGGAACTCTGGTATCTGTTGTGGGGAGTGGGGGTGGCGGTGGGACTGAAGGTTGGGGATCTTGGTTGGTAGCCTTACACACCCTGGCCCCCAATCGAGGTATCAGATGCAAGAATGCCTTTTACTCAAACACTAGATCATAAATATTGTTTGATGTTTTACAAACTTCTTCCTAAATATCATTTTATTAAAAAATGTTTGATGTTACTTTTGAGACAGAGAGCGAGAACGAGCGGGGGAAGGGCAGGGAGAGAGGGAGACACAGAATCCGAAGCAGGCTCCAGGCTGTCAACACAGAGCCCGCCACAGGGCTCGAACCTGGGGACCACAAGATAATGACCTGTGCGGAAGTTCGAGGCTTAAGTGACTGAGCTACCCGGGTGCCCCTATAAATATCATTTTAAAGACTGCACAGCAGTTCATGTGGGATGCACTCTGTTAATGCTGCTGGCTTGATTTAGAAAATACACATAGTCAGGAAAAGGTTGAAAGGAAACACACCAATATGTTCTCTCTGGGTGGTAGGATTACTGGTGATTGAATTTTTCAAACATATTTTTCAACTTTCCAAATTTTCTACAAGAACACGACTGCTTTTCTTATTTACGAAACCGTCCCAAACATTATGTAAAAAAAAATTTCCAAAGCTGTGCCGTCCAAACTCACACAAAACTCCTCATGTATTTCTCTTTGTCTTCCTAGGATTAAACCTGCTTTTCATCAAGTGCTAACCCTTGAGGGAAACAAAAACCCAGACGTTTTTTTTTCAACTATTGTTTTCGTTTTAATTGCAACAGTATTATATCCAACTAATTTCCATTGCAAAAATCCACACTTTCAGTTATATCATGGGCTAAACTGGCCTTTGTGGAATGGCCTGGGAACCTACTCACTACGCATAATGCTGCTTCTATGGGAAAATGTACTCTGAGTTCCAAATAATTAACTTAAAAATGAACTTTTGGAACACGTCCTGCGTGTAAGCTGGGTACTATCTTTGTAAAAAGAAAACTGCTACCCGCTGCTCTGCTAATGGGAGACAAATACAGTTGCAACCAATACAACAATCACAGCAAAAAGGGTTTTACTAACAAAGTCAAGTCTTTTTTTCTTTTTTGTGTGTTAAAAATTTTTTTTTATTTTTTAATTTTTTTTTTTTTTTGAGAGAGAGACAGAGACAGAGTGCAGGTGGGGGAGGAACGGAGACAGAGAGGGAGACAACAGAATCCAAAGCAGGCTCCAGCCTCTGACTTGTCTGCACAGAGCCCGATGTGGGGCTCGAACCCACAAACCGCGAGATCACGACCTGAGCCCAAGTCTGAATGCCTAACCGACTGAGCCACCCAGGCGCCCCCTAACAAAGTCAAGTCTTACATGAAGAAAGATTGGGGAAAATAGATCGCGGCATGAGTGATCACAGTGTGGTTTTATCTTGAGCTAGTGAAAACTCAGAAAAAAATGAGCTGGCTGTTAGAAAAAAATCTTTGTTGGCTCCTCCGTGGTCCACATATGTGGTTTTCAAACTGTACTCCCCAAAATAGTCCTCCAAAGAGGCGGGACAGGGAGATACATGTGAAGGCTCTAGGAGCCTACACCCACACATATCTGTTTCAATCAGAGAAATATTTCTTTTTTCTCTATTTCTTTATGCTTCCAAGCAAGGTTTCATTTGAACCAAGGGCTCGCTACCGTCTTTTGAAAACCACTGGTCCCCAGGATCCATGGCATGGCATAGACGGTCCTCCATGATTGGGCCCCCGTGGTCTTTGTGGTCCTCAGTGTGTTCTCTTCTTACCCGAGAGCCCTTCTTCCCCCACCCCCACATATGTACACACACTGGCCAAAGCTCACATACCATTCAAGCCAGTCTGTTCACTGAACTCTGAATAAGAAATGCTCTTTAATATCTGCTTAAAATGCTAGCCCCGTTTCTCATAAGCGCCTGGTGAACTTCCGCTTGCTGCTGAGGCTCTATTTCACATGGCATTTCGTCTTTCAAGCCTTCTCCCTCAGCCACCTTGGTTTTCTGCGGACTGTTTTGGGTTTCAGTACCCTAGCAAACCGGGATAACTGGTTACCCTGCAGACAGAGTTAGCCTCAAACAGGTGCCCAGGAAATGCGTTCGTTGCCGAATAAAAGGAGAGCCAAAATGTATGAACACACCTAATCGTGCTGGGACTCTAACAGACTTGGATACACGAGGTATTAAAGCTCAGAACTTAAGTGAATCATTCAACATATGAGAAGATACACAGAGAATGACCAAAGCGCCTTTTCTGAGTCGCACAGGCCTGGCATGTGGTAACTTCTGATGACCTGGTCCTCGGTGTGGGAGGAGGAAAAGAGCTCTGGAAAGGGATGGCATCGAAGGGAGCGAAAACTGGAAAAAGATGGCCATAACATGGTAATCTGCTGCATGGGCAAAGCCAGACAGGAAGGGGAGAAGATGATGGTCTCTGGAACTTGAAACATAGTTCTGAAATGTAGTCTTCTCTGACTGAACAGAGAAGGCAGTCTTGATTAGTCTTTTGCTACATCATTATGCAAGGTCTGTTTGATTCCTCAGGTGGGGCAATGCAGGCCCTATGACCTACTGACCTTGTTTGTAAAGTTAGAAGGACAACCTCGGGGCATAAAATGGTGGCTTCCTTCATGGTGATCTTGATATACACATTACCTAGAAGTTTCTGATGTTCTGGAATTCTTCATAATAACTCTAGGGGCGCCGGGGTGGCACAGTTGGTTAAGTGGCTGAGTCTTGATTTCCGCTTGGGTCATTATCTTGTGGTTCATGGGTTCAAGCCCCATGTCGGGCTCTATGCTGACAGTGCAGAGCCTGCTTGGGATTCACTCTCTCTCTCTCTCTTCCTCTGTCCCTCCCCCACTTATGCTCTCTCTAAATAAATAAATAAACTTAAAAAAATTAAAAAATATAATAACTCTAAAGTCTCTTGGCAATAACACACAACACCACAGTTTTCACTGACTCCAATGTGCATCTAAAATTTTCCTAAGTACTCAGAGAAAACTACTCTACCCAGTTGAAGGAATAATTCAATTTACCTTATTGGCAATTTCCTCGGTTAAAAAAGATCAATGCAGTCATCTTAGAAGTTACCACATTTCTCCAAAGAGGCCCCAAAACAATCCATATGTACCCAATAAATTTTCATTAAGGCAGTTTCGCAACAGGACTAACCATTTAATTAAAAAGCTTCAGTTTGTGACTTCAGTTCATTATAACACTTTATAAAGTTTAGATTAAGATGTTAGAAAACAAACCAGGGGACTTACATGGCAATGTGTTAGTAACCATGAAAGGCTCCGGCACCGATACAAAGGCTCAATTTACAAAGACGATTGGGTGTGGTACAAACATTTCTTTCTAAGTTGACTATCTGGGACACAAAACACATTTTCCCACGGAAATCGTGTTATACATGGTGAAAAGGCTCCCAACCTAGCCAATAAAAATCTATTTAACAAAACAATGTAACTGAACTCTAAGACCAAGAAGGCTATTCATCTGTGTCTCAATATCTCTATAAATACTATGTCCATGGAAAGTCTTAATAGCTAGCTAACATTTATTCAGTGATTACTATTAGGTGACCTAATCCACACAACAACCCACTGAGGTAGACTCGATTATGATCCCCCGGGGACAGATGAAGGAACTGAGGCCTGTGGGACTAATTTAGCTTGTCCAGTATCGCACAACTAGCAACGAGGAAGTCAATGTTTGAATCGAGGGAGTGTGAGTCCAGAGTTCTTGCTCTTGACCACTGCAAATAACACCTCACACTGTTTGCAGTCTCTGAGGTAGGAATTCTCCTAGCAGAGGCACACAAGGGCTCCTCAAGAAATGAGGCACACTGGGGCGCCTGGGTGCCTCAGTGGGTTAAATGCCCGACTTTGGCTCAGGTCATGATCTCACGGTTCCTGAGGGTGGAGCAGGCATCAGGCTCTCTGCTATCAGCACAGAGCCTGCTTCAGATCCTCTGTCTCGCTCCTTCTCTGTCCTTCCCTCTCCCTCTCAAAAATAAATAAACATTTAAAAGGAATGAGGCACACTGAAAAGTTCGCCTTTACCTCTACAGAGGAAACGGACACTCATGAGGTCAATCGTTCGTTCTCCACTTGTTTGGAAATGGGGAACAAAGGTCACCAGTTAGAGGGTTTCACACTGTATTCTCCAGTGTCTATGTGTATGTTGAGAGTTTATAAGCAGCTCTGTACTCTGCAGTCTCCTGCTGTCCTGGTTCCTCCCTCATCTTAGGCTTTCCAACTACCCTTGAGTGTTTTATGAGAGTTATTTGGCAACGAGTGACTTGACACCTCATGGCTTAGTTTACTCATGACCTGGGATTTCAGAGGTCAAAGGCCAGAGTGTACTGCTACCTCTGATGTGTTTATGGATGTCATGAGAGGCCCTAATGTTCCTTTCTAAGAAGAAAACGAATGGGCCAAAATATGCAGTAAGAAATTACTATAGTACACCTAACGTTTTCTTCCATACGTTGACTTGTTTATCCCAACGGTCCAGCGTGATCGCTGAGTATGCAGTGTGGTGTCATTCTGTTCCCTACTTGTCTTCCATAGTGGTTCTCATCTGTCACCACATCATGGGGTTGGGGGGGACGGTGCTTGTTTTTGTTTAATCCCTAAAAGTCATTCAAAAGGAACCTATTACAGATCGATCCTCTTACAGGTTGATGGCAAAAAGTAATTAGGTACCAGTGACTGATTAGCTGTCGGTCTAGTTTTAGAGTGCTCCTTTCGAGCATAAAGGACTGGCCACTGCTAGAAAATAAAGACCAGATGACTCCAACAATGGGTGTGCTCGTTCTAATCTCTCAGGATTAATAGTGCTTGTCAAGAAACACGGAGCAGGCTACGTGTGTTCACAACGAAACCCCAGGGCAGCCCAAGTGGCAACCCAGGATTGAGAACCAGAGGGGATCTGGAAGCGGGGATGAGGGTAGGCAGAGGCACGGAGAAGAGGCAAAGCAAAATGGGACAGGAGGTGGAGGAGAAAAGCTGGGGGAAGCAGAAGGAGCAGATGATCACAGGGCAAGGACAGGGGCCAAATGACAATGGGGAGAGAAGGGTGGCTGATGGAACCTAGAGGAAGAGAAATGAAGATAGAAGCTAAAGAATCAGGGAGGCCAAAGGGACCCGATCCTCAGTCCCATTCTGCTACTGCCCTGTCTCTCTGGTCTTCTCGCATACAATTTCTCAAAGCACTGCCTGTAGTTTTAGTGTATGGGCTTCTTCACCTCCCATTTTCGCTTCAACCCGCACCTGCTTTCTGGTTCTAAGGTGCCACTGAACACGACACATTTTTCATGTCTCATTTTAGAACATTAGAGGAGGTAGGGCACTAACTCCCCGATTCTTCTGGGCTTTTCACCCAAATTACTGTATTGGGTTCAAAACAGCCAACCACAGCATGATCTGTGAAACATGCATTATGTTGCTCACATCAATTGGTTGCGACTTCTACTTTGTAAGCAGTCGGTCGGCTGACCAGCTCTGTACACGGTAGCATATGATTCTTCCCTTCATGCCCCAGAGTGCAGCCTATGGATCCCTATAGTAGCTCTATCACTGCAGTGTTGTTTCCCGGCTTCTCCCCAAGAGTCCTGTCAGAGCGGGCTGTGTGGCCCTACATGCAGCCTTCTTTCACTCCCAACATGGTCAAGTATCTTTGCTTGGTAGGAGAAGGGGGATCTTCCCTCTTTACGGGATACAGATTTAGTCAGGAGGTGATGAGAGAGACATCTCCGAGCTGCTTCCTGAAGGTCACTCCTCTGGAAGCAGTCCTAAAGACAACACACACCCAAACCATGGCTCTTCCAGCCGTCAGGGAGGCTGTAGCCTACCTACAGCTCAAGAACACAGAATCAGAGTCAGAGACTCATGAGTTTCTCCTTTTCCTTAGGTGCCGCTCATGTGGAAGCCCAATACAGAAAAACAATTAAAGAGGACTGTTCTGGTGGAACCAAGAGCCATGTGACCTCTCCCTTGGGCCCTTTAAGCCTAAGGAGCTCCGTAGAATTCTAGGGCCTTGTGAAGTCCCCTGGCAACCAGTAATCTCATCAAGCTCCACTTCTTTGAAGTGACAAGAAGATGGAGGCCAAGGAAGAAGTAACCTGTGCAAGGTCATGGACTTCCTGACTGGCACACCTGGGAAGAGAATTCACTCTTCAATTCGCATAATGTAGACAGGTGGTAGAGACAATAGAAAGCTCTTTGTCTCATCCTCTCACATTTATTGGCCACTCGTGGAAGAAAGGTGATGATGAATTTTGCCATCTAAGCACTGGGACGATTCCTGACAGAAGGAGGAGGTGGAAGAGGAAGAGAGGGTGGAAGAGAATCAGAAGGAGAAGGAGGAGAAGGAGAAGGAGAGGGAGAGGGAGAGGGAGAGGGAGAGGGGGAGGGAGAGGGAGAGGGAGGAGGAGAAGGAGGAGGAGGAGGAAGAGGAGAAAGAAGAGGAAGAGGAGGAGGAGGAAAAGTTAGGGAAGGAAGGAAGGAATTAAGGAAGGAAGGTGGGAAGGAAAGAGGGAAGGAAGGAACAGAAGGAAGGAAGCAGAAGAAGCGGCAAAAAGATCAGCTTGTTCCTGACAATGTGAGCACTTTGCCTCTCCCAGCTACAGAGGTAAGACTGCCTTCATCAAGTTAAACTCTCTCTGCTGAGAATCTCACGTAAGACATCTCAGAGCATCCTTTTATCAGGATGCAAAGGGTCTTCTAAAATGATGTCACAACCGGGTTGACAAAGGTATGTTTCAAAATGGTGACAAAAGTTAGAAATCATCTTTAGTAGTCAAGAAAACCCAGATTTTCTCGGTGACGTTATGTTTCATCGGCAAACACACAGACTGAAAACGCCACAGGATAAAACATGCCAGTGGGCATTTCACTAGGCAAAAGCCCATCAGCACACTCCGTGATTTGTCTGTTTAGGATGGGCTCTGATTTCGAGGGACTTAACTGCTTCGTTATGGGTCTGGTAGCTATTCGGGCAACAGGCATATGCATCCTTGGCTTATTCCCAAATCATGCTTTAAGGATACCAAGGAATGATAAGGTGATATCAGGATAAGGGCCTATCCGTCTCGGTCAACAGTAAGTCCCCGGTCACTGCATTTTTGATCTTCCTTTCCCTCCTCTTTGCCTGGTCAGAGTCTCAGATTTTCGCGTGCTGTGGAATCAATTTCTTCTTTGGCTGTCTTCCGGGTCATAACTCACCAGTCTGAGCCGTCTGCTTCTGAATTACAATCTAAATGAGAGTTGCAGCTTTCCTATGGCTAGGTCCCATTTTCCTGTGCTAAATTCCTGACAACCAATGATTCTTAAGAGCTGTCTATCCTTTGACAGGCAGTATTTTTTTTTTTTTTTTTTACTGATTAAAAAGAAACCCTGTTACCGTTCTATAATTATTTTAGTTGCAGTTGGTCCCAACTCGCCCCTCCTTTCAGGCACAGGTTTGCCTTCAGAGTAGGAGTGTCAACAAACCATCAGCAAACCTTGCTGTTCCACAGTGGTTTATGGAAAAAGAAGGGAATGCTCCCAGCTCTTCCTGAAATACATTCAAAACAATATTGACTGAGTGCTAGCAAAGTATGCTTGCTTCTCCGGCGCTCAGGAAGTTTATGTCTGACTTTAATTCCAAATGAGCACGCGCCATCAAAGCCAGACATTCCAATCCACAGCACAGGTTCCAGTGGTTGGAGGAGCTAGAAGCACGTTGGCCCCTAGTTGCTGTTTTTCAGTTGCTAGAGATTCTCTCCTGCTTAACTCTCTTCTCTAGACATCCAAGCCAACCAGAATTTCCCTAGTGCTGTAATAAAGGGTAAGGGTAACTGACACTAGCGCAGTGCTTTAGGTGTGGGGAAAGGGAGAACAGGGAGCCTCGTCGTCCTCGTAGGGTATGCAATAGGACCGATTTTTGATCCGTGCCCTCCCTTCTCTCTGGCCATCCGGGTCATGCACTCCTAATCGTGAGCAGTCAGACTGATAGCTTTATTATCACCGATAATAAATAATAAATAATGTACTCAGCAGCTAGCACGTCGTCATGATAAACTCCGTTTTTGGGGATCAGTAAAATTGAAAAAGAAATGGCGTATCATGGACGTATATGCTGAGCTAAGGTCATTCCTTTTTCTAATAGTGCCACTGGACTGGGAAATCAGAAAATGCCATAAAGTGCAAAGGGATTTTTCAACAGGGCTCTGACAGAGTTACTCACGGTATTTTATTTTTTTTAGGGGAAACGGAGAAATGTGTACAGAATAACAGTATGGTCTTTTCTGGTTGAAGAATCATGCTCAAACAGGGCTGGCGAAGAACTGTTTTCCAGTTCAGACAGGGTTCTATAAAGCTCTGCCACAGAGCTTTGGATTCGGTTTAGTCCTTGCTGTGGGAACCCGACATCACTGGTTCTTAAGGCTCCTTAGGTGATTCCAGTGCACAACCACGGGGCAGATCCACTGGTATGGGGTCAGTGGTTCGCATCCTACATTATATACTGTTTTTAGCATTCAGACGTCCCTTATTAATACCAGTAACAGCCTTCCAAATATCCAATGCTTGCTACTGTGTCACAGACGCTTGAAGCAAGGGTAGAAAGACAACATTTCAAGTTCATTTCGACTAGGATAAAGGTTTGGAAAATCACATGTAAAAAAGGGATGTGCCCACAGTCCACTAGGGACCTCAACCGGATGTCACTGGGACATTTCACAAATACCAAATTCCATCAAAACTCATTGATAAGAACAGCCCAATTACATGTGAATGCAAACTTCATACAGGGGTACTCTTTTGGGGCTGAGAACAACAAGCAAAAGATCCGTTTTATGGAAATGATCGCCCCTCTTTATTTAGAAGCGGGTCACTGTGACCACAGGTTTTAGACCACATATCTCCAATTCACAAAAAAAGTTGGGGAGATGAGCAGAACACCAACACTAATTGGCATATCCACAGGCGAAGTTCGATTTTATCCCGTCGCTTTGGCAAACAGAAGAAACGAGGCACTTTATTACTGGAGACTGCACTAAAAATGTCCATGGGTCACAGAACAACATGTTCAAGGCCAATTATGTTGAGCGCAAAGACTTCAGGCAGTGGGGGACGGTAAGAAGCTTGTCTCCTCTCTGTCTCTGGAAGGGTACCAACCTCATAACATCAGTAAATAATTCTACGACCTTTAAAACTCATTTTATGAGCAAACTGGGTCAGTTAGTACGGAGTGAATTACATTCAAACAATTCCAACCACTTTATAACTAGGGGCGGGGGGAAGTAGCTGATTCCTTGCATCAGTGATATGTTAACTGGCAGCATTCACAAAGAGCTTGCTCGGTTGTAACTGACCCAATAGAGACACGAGCACAAAACCACAACAAAAGGCAAGCAGCCCCCAAATGTACAGCCCCAGTCTTCACCTTGAACCTCTCCTGTGTTACCTGTTCATTGTAATTTTACTGAGCTCTGCAGAACCGTCTACTTTTTGCAGGGACCGGAGTATAGCTACTGTGAAGGGGAAGTTTTTGCAGAAAAGGGGAATCCAATTTCCATTTATGAATGTGTAAAAAGCACTCTAAGGATCCTTTCTTTTTCCTTTCTGACTTTTCTATTTGTATAATAAATCTATCTCTCTAAGGAGCTTTAAGAACCAGTGATGTCAGGTTCCCACGCCAAGGACTAAACTGAATCCAAAGCTCTGTGGCAGAGCTTTACAGAACCCTGTCTAAACTGGAAGACAATATACATATATATGTATTTCCTACAATGAGCTAGACACTGTGCTAGGTGATTTGCATGCATTATTTTATTTAGTGCTCACGCTACCTCTGCCAGACAGGTATTACCCCCATTTTATGCAAAGGAAACAGGGTTACAAAGGTTTTAAGTGACTTGTTGAAAGTTATAGAGGTTCTAGGTTGTGGAGGCAGGGCACACCCAGATCCACCTGACTACACGGGCCAAAATTGTCACTATGATGTGCGACCCTCTACCACGCTGCTTCCTTCCACTTCTTTCCTTCTTTCCTCCTCAAAGCCCAAAGGGGTGGGTGGGTGGTAGTATGGGAAGGATTTCAAAGAAAGAAGGACTAATCTACCTCTCTTTCATACCTCTCCCAAAGCTCTGTAATTCTGCAATTCCCCACACATAGCCTGGTTACCAGGACCCAAGAAAATACAGGTTTCTTACAGGCTCATATTATGTCTTTTCCTCTCCAATCTCTCTGTGGTTTTGGAGACCACATTTTGCAAATCCCAAATAAGGGCATATATCCCAAGACCTTGTGTTTTCTCTAAGCAAACATGAGGGCAACATATTTAAAATCAAAACTCAAAAAACACTTGTGGCACCTAGCAGAGACAGAGAGAGAGAGAGAGAGAGAGAGAGAGAGAGAGAGAGCACTGGCTCAATACGGACCTGTTGATTGATTGAGTCATTGGGGGTTGATCACACACGGAGAGTAATGAGCAAAGTTAGACTAAATCCTTATCAGTGGAATTCAACAGGGTGGTCTTTCTGACAAGTCTTTTTGTTATGGCCTTAATGTAGGCTTCCTGAACCTGGTGGCTTGTTAATCTGAAAGTACTTGTTTAGATACAAGGCTGTGGATTCTAAGAGACAAGCTGTTCATTATGAGTTCTAATCCTAGGCTGGAAGATGCCTATAAAGATTAAAACTTGTTTCCTTTTTTCTAACAATTAACAGCCTAGCTAAAGAGCGATCAATTGTAATCGGGGAACTGAGGAAGGTAATAAATGCATTACCGAGACCAGTTGCTTTACAGCACCATTTATTTAATCCTTAAATTTTGCAGGTTGTAAATTACTCATTAGAAGGCAGAAAGCAAAATAGCCGTAATCCGTTTAGTGCCTCCAAACTCCGAAGACTTAGTGGAGGAAATCCATGGAAACAAGAGGCCTGATGTGTTCTTTCACTGCTATTTCTTAATGGGCAAAGGTGGTTAAACAATAAGGATAAGCCCAAGTAATTATCCTGATGCGCTGGTCCATAGGTCAGGGGTGGGCTTGATTAAATTCATGGAGGGCTGACCCACAAACGGTGGGAAAATGCCCCTTCTTTTCCACTCAGCCCCGCAGGCAGCTAATCAATGTGCACATCTCACTTCCAGATTGTTTCATGAGACCAGAGCAATAGCCCGTAGCATTCATTAGGGCATTTGCTCCTATCTGTTGTTTTCTAATCAGTGCAGGGACTGGACAAGAGGCCAAGTGCCAGAGAGGAATTAGGAGGGGACGAGGAGGAGGCTGTCCCCCTCTCCATTCGCGGGAACACAGCTCCCAACTACAAAAGGTTCAATGTGAAAACAACTAGACAATTAGTTTGTAGGTTGCTTTACATATCCAGAAAGCCACGTATATGTGGCTTGAAGATGGATTGTATCAGCTTAACACGTAGACGCCGAACCATTTACCGAGGACAATTTGTTTATACCAAGGACCAAATTCGATTTTAGACTCAGTGGTAATGGTGTAAACAATACACAGGATGCCTTTGGCGCTGGCACCCTATTTGTGTTTTGAGAGTAGAATCTGAATGTGTGCGCATTTCCTTTTTCAAAAGCGGGATCCCCTTTAAATATGTAACACAGCTTCTGGCTCTCCCTTAGCCTCTACACAACAAAATAGTTGCTGGCTCACTTCAGGGCTGAGCGGGCGTTTCGTTCCTGCTCCTTTGCCCTTCACTATCGTGATCCATGGCTTATCTCTGAAGAAAGATGGTGTTAGGCTGTGAAACGGAGCTTTTCTCTTTCCAGAGGTAACCAGACCACAGGAGAACCAAACCTGCTTCTGCAGTAGCAAACTGAGTTACCCAACACAAACTATCTCCATTAATTTTCTACTAGACAGTCTAATTAAGTTTGTGCTTCCACCAGGCTGGCACAGTGTCTCTCTCGTGTTCCATTCGATACCCACCCAGCTGCGGCTGCTCAATAAATCATTACTGACAATGAGACAAAATCTAATTTAAAAATTATAGGTGTTCTGGAAATGCGTTTATTCACTTTGTTAACGTGATTGTAAAACAAGTGTTTCCTAGATAGATCATTTAACCATGGCATGTGATAAAAAATACTTTTCTTCCCACATCTCACTTTTTTTTTTAGCTATGTTTTTTTTTTTTAACAGTAGAAAGCGATACTAAAGAATTTTATAGACCCCTGCCGTTAGAAATCCTGATATCAAAGCACCTGGAAAAACCGCGGAGACACCTTAAGAGATACTGACATGAGCTCACAGTAATTTTGCGAAGTAGAACTTGGAGCTTCTGTGTCACTCGTCTCAGGGAAGGGCCTGTTCTGGGCACTTTTGGTGGAGACAAGGAATGACATTTGGCCCCTTTCCTGGGGCTGAATTACCTATGTTTTCATTTTACTTACCCTGAGTGGATTTTCATTAAGGTAAGGGGGTTCACCTTCCACCATTTCGATTGCCATAATCCCCAGAGACCAGATATCAACTTTCGGACCGTAAGCTTTTCGAGTCACCACTTCAGGTGCCATCCAATAGGGAGTTCCCACCATAGTACTTCGTTTACTTTGCTCAGGGGTGATCTGGGCGCAGAACCCAAAATCAGCTGCAGAGAAGGAAAGTCCGTTAAAATCAAGTCAAATTCCTCTGTTTTTTTTTTTTAATGTTTATTTATTTTGAGAGAGAGAGAGAGAGAGCATGAGCAGGGGAGGGGCAGAGAGAGAGGGAGAGAGGAAATCCCAAGCAGGCTCAGCACGGAGCCCAACAAGGGGCTCGATCCCATGACCATAAGATTATGACCTGAGCTGAAATCAAGTCAGATGCCCAAATGACTGGGCCAGCCAGGTGCCCCAAATTCTTCTTATTTTTTTTTAACAATAGATCACTTTCAGATATGGCTGTACCTTCTTCTGTTCGACACTGAGCTTTCCACAACTCCCTAGCTCATATCTATTATTACCTGATCTCTCCAGTGGCCCTGATTTTAAAAGGGTCTGAAATAACTTATGAATGTGATGTCATTTTTCCTAGACCTCAGTCTGGTTCCCTCCCCATTACTGTTCCTTTTAACTTATAGAATCTTTCAGTTTTCTATTTAGGTATTTATAATCCAGCAGATAGAAGTCACTAGAAATTCTGAAATGTTAACCCCTCAGAATCTGGCCACGATCTACAGGAACACAGAATTAGAAAAAATTCTTTACTTCAAACTGGGCTCTAAATGCCTTTAAACCAATCACCTTCAATAGCCATTTTCGTCTCAAGATAGACAGTAAATGAGCAGAAATCCTCCAATATTCTTTCAAACACCATCTGAACCAAAATACCTACTCAATTTAACAGAGCCATCCATCCCAAGAAGGATATTGTCACTCTTTATGTCTCTATGGATCACTTGGTTTGAGTGCAAGAAATCCAAAGCTTGGAGGCACTATTGAATCAGAAAAAAAAAAAAAAAAGTTCTGATTATATCGCAAAGAATTTAAAACAATTTACATTTTGTTTCTAGATATACTTGGGGCAAAGGCATACTTTTGCATTGTCAAGTCAAATAGATTACTATTGTATTATCATTTTGAAATCACATTACTGTTTACATCAATGCTGTAACTTAGCAGAATACATTATAAAAGCTTCTGAGTCAGCCAAACTAACCAATTAATAGTCATACTTTGACCTAGTATCTGGAGGGTACGGATTCAGCTTGGTCTTATACAGGTGTACTAAGCTTCTGTATCCACGGTATTTAATTCAGTAGGCCTGAAGTGGGACCCAGGAATCTGCCTTTAAAACGAGTGCCCCAAGCTACCTCTGATGGACAGCCATGGTTGGGAACCACTTCTAGTCTATGAAGTGGCTACAGTTACTTGCTTGGAAATGGCTTTGCATCATGCAACATGGAAACCGTAGACTCAGGGTAGAATATTCTCCTAAGTATTAGAAGCTTGCTTCACTGCATGAATAGAAAATACATGTGTTTGGTGGATATGCGTACATCCTTGGGGAGGAGGAAAGGCAGATGGGAGGAGAGCAAGGGAGGAGGAAATTTGAGCAAACCATTTAAAATAAAACACAAGCAAAGACTGGCTGAAATTACTTGGTTTTGTGTTCCCACCATTGGTTTTCAAGTTGCAGCAGTGGGTCAGAGTTCCTATTTGTGTCTAGAGAAAACCTCACCACAATGAATGGGGTGGAGGGTAATGCCCCGGATGAGACTCCAGAGAGGGGTGTGTTTTTAAATATTGAAAAAAATATAAGAAAACATGTCCTCCGTTTAGCTCAAAACCAGGGATATGACACCGTTATTGGAAAAGAGGCAGACTCAGGCCCCCTGGAGGGGGGTGAGGGATGTCCAAATTGGACTGTGAAAGCAACGACTGTCTGGGCTGAGGGAGGACCTTGCTTAAATTGCTTTCTCGAGAATGATGGGATTATAGTGGTTTGTAATTCACATGGCTCACGTTGTGCGTGCAGGACAAAATCATCAGCGTGTAAAAATTCCCCCAAATGTGAAAAAACTTCTGTGCCACCATTGCTGTTTTCCGTGTTCATCAAGACTACAACATGCAGGCCGAGCATTCACCTTGCAAATGGCATAACAGAGTTCAAAAGAGCCATAGCAAAATGACCAGAATATACAACAGGCTGGGAAGGGAGGGTAGGAAAGTGCGATTAGGAAAGGATTTAAATTGAAGTTAGGCTCTCCAATTTTTTTCCATAGAAAAGACACGCGATCATTGCTCTGATGTTCTACACATTCTGGATAATCAGAGAAAAAGGACTGCCGGTTTTAGTGTTGTCATCTGCTAGAAACGCTCTATTTTCTTACCTCTCTGCACACAGCTGCTATCTGGCCTTCATCCATACAGGTCTCGGTGACCACATCAGTCAAAGAGCCGCCAGCCAAGTATTCCATGACCACCCATAGTTCATCACCCACTAAGTAGCTATAAGAAGAGAATAAAAAGACTTTGACTCAGGTCTAAGGAAGTGGGGACTCTTTTATATCCCCATTAAGGTAATTTACAATTAATGTCTGCATTTGGCCATATTATATAACAAGAGGAAAATATCCATGACGGTGATGAGATATTCCTTAGCATTAGAGAATATGCATGAAAGTCAAAGGATCATCAGATATAACTGCACACCATGGAGGGAGGAAAAGAGCAAGGAGGCCTCTGGTGACTGACTACTGTCAGTCATTCCACTATAAAAGCTACTTTCAATAAACAGGATCAGTGAATAGCCACTATGTTATATCATATGCCATAATGTTGACTTCTTGGACTGAACTGGCCCATGGTATACAGAGTTGCAAGATATGCATTCAGATCTCAGCATTGATTTTGAGGCTACTGGATTAATTACTGAACTCTTTTCAAGCAGTTTCTGAATCAAAAAGACTCCTGTTCACAATGGATTTACCGTGCTGAGGTCTCAATCCTCCAGCAGAAATCAGGGGCAACATGCCCAATTTCTTTAGGCACCTATTGAGGAGCACGCGCAGATGATCAAACATGGGGAGGAAGGTCACCAGAGCCCTACAATTTGGACAAAATTCAAAACATCTGGAGTCATCTGAAGGCACAGTAGCAGGATGATCGGGTCTCTCTTCCCCTCCCCGCCCCAACTCAGCGAGAGAGAAATTTTGGAGAATGGAGTGAGCCCACTGATCCTGTCCTGCCCTAAGTTTGACATCAATAAGAAGCAAGACTTTCTATCCAGTGGTGCTCGAACTGCAGTGCCTATAAGATTCACCTGGGGAGCCTATTAAATGTGAAAATTACAGGCTCTACCTCATCAGTAACAGAAAGCATCCTAGAAATCTCCATTTTGTACAAATGCCATTTTGACAAAATGAAAAAAGCAGAGTGAAGTCCCTCTGCTACAGATAGTCCCTAAATGGCACTTTATGAAACATAGGCTTCGCCTGTAAAATTTGACTCCTTTTTTTTTTTTTTTAATCTCCCTTTTCCCCTCTTTCTTTCCCACCGGTCCACCTGGCACAAAACACAGAAAGCAAGATTTTAAGCTCATTGAGGTTGCAGACCTAGTCTTACTTCCTTTATATCCCCCCAGAGTACACAGCACAGCGGTGCTAAACAAACACTTACTGAAATTGAATGAGACAGATGTTAACCACAAGTGAAGAGTTAGCGCTGTCTTTAAATGCCTATTTATAACCCACTGCTAATACCACTGATGAAAGAGACATTAATTACCTGGTCTAGGAAAAAGGTTTGAGATTAAAGTCTCAATTCCCTAGACCTCACTGTCAGTTAATCACAAAGCGCCCATTAAAGCGGGGCCATTACAGCCAGCCCTCTTCACTTAGACACCCAGAGACTGCACTGGCTCCAAACAGTTGATGAAGTGTTTAAAACACCGCAGCTCTCCTCTATACGCAGTAGTCTATTTCCTGCCAACACGGAGTCACGATGCTCAAAAGGAAATTACACAAACTGCTCATGCTTAGAAGCGAGACCATAAAATGTGTCTTCAAATGTTTGATGGTGGACAAAGAAAAGTGGGTGCAAATTTAGCAATAGATGTGATACTCTACTCTTTTGCAGCATCCGCGAGGTTTTTCTAGCATTTGAGAAGTATTTGGAGAACGGATGCTAAATGAACAGATGTTAAATAAAATAATTTGCCAAGAAAAGAAAACAAGTACACAATGAGGGAAACCACTTACCTATCTAAATAATTAACAATATTGGGGTTCTTATTTTCCCTCATGACCAGAATTTCATTAATAATTAATTCCTTTTTGGGCTGCTGTTGAAGGTTCATCTGCTTTATGGCCACCTGAATGGTGATTAAAATGCACAAATGAGTTACAGTCATTAAACACACACATCCATATATATATATATATATATATATATATATATATATATATGGCACACAGAGTAAGGCATACAAATTCTTTATCTTACTAGGCTCTTTCTCAGTGCCACAAACCCATACCGCTTTTCTTTGGTCAATCACGAGTAAACCATCCACTTTAGACACTTTGGACATCTATGAAATAGATTCCCACGTCAACCCAGTGCCACCCATTTTATCAGACATAGGTGCTATCAAAGAAGAAATGTGATTCATATGAATTAAAGGACAATTAAAAAATCAGGATTGAATGTTAGCACTCACCTCTTGTCCTGTTGCAATGTCTAGCGCTGTATAAACAGTACCTGATGCCCTGTGAAGGTGAAAGTTATCAAATGAATAAGCAATCCAGCTGTTATCCATAGATTTTACTTGAAATAAAATGTCATTATTTTTAGGAGAGGGAAATCAGCAAACTCAAGATTCAAGGATGAAATAACCACGGAACGCCCCTTTTGTGTGGTAATTACAGCTGAAACAGTCTTAATGTATCCCTTTGGGTGGGCCAGTAATTCCAGTCGGACTTTCCAGCACTATGCAGTAATGAATTGAGCAAAATGGCCCTGATCCTTTTAGGAAGCTCCTGGAATATTCTGAATACTCCCCGGATGTGTCAACAGCTAACATTGTAGTCCTCTGATTAAACTGAAGTACGGTTTAGGAAATAATACATCATCTCTTGTTTAGGCAACTGTAAATTAACCTTTCCTCTTAGCACATGGACAGAGTGCTTTTCCCATAGATATCTCTTTTTTTTTAATTTTTTTTATGTTTGTTTATTTTTGAGACAGAGAGAAACAGAGCATGAGTTGGGGAGGGGCAGAGAGAGGGGGAGACACAGAATCCGAAGCAGGCTCCAGGCTCTGGGTTGTCAGCACAGAGCTCGATGCGGGGCTCGAACCCACGAACCGTGAGATCATGACCTGAGCCGAAGGCGGACACTCAACCAGCTGAGCCACCCGGGCACCCCTCATAGATTTCTGACTCTTAAGAATATTTTTATGTAACAAATCAATCACACTCAGTGTCGTACTTACCTAGTGCTGCAGCTACACCAAGTTAACGACAACACAGCCTTACTATTGAGACATTTTTTTTTTCAAAATTTCTCAACAGCTTCTACTATGACGTTTCCCTCCAACCCATCACCCTTTAAAAATCTATCATTCCTAAGGTCCTGGTAGTATTCATGCTCCCATTCTAACTTCAGTTGTAGGGGTCCTTTGCTTTGCACATAGAAATTGTGTAGTGAAGCTGAATTCACAGTGACAACGTTCTGTGAAACACACATGCATTCTGAACCACATCCCTACCTCTATTCCCAAGAAAAAGGAAAACCCCGTCAATTTCATCGAAATGTTTGTGGTGAGTAAAGGAATAAGAATGGAGATCAGTCCTGTGATTCACAGGACACGGTAATGCTCCAACAATGCTACTTAAAATTTCTAGTAATTGTTGTTTCTCCTTTGTTCTCTATACATCACTTGCTCTTTTGTTTTCTGGGTCCAGGATTTCTTTTCTTATGTCACCCATTTCTTTGCCATTCTTCTCCCTTCTTCTACTTGGATGAACCAAAATATTTCTCCTAAGCCTAGGAAGTTTACATTACCTGCTCCTAATGAATAAAATGAGTGGGGTAGTATAAGGAATATTTGACTACTAAGAGAGATCTGAGTCCTAATATTTATCCTAACATCAACAAGCTGTGTGACCTTGGGCCAGTCACTTCCCTGTTCTGGGCTTCAGTCCCCTCAACTGAGAAAATAGTGATCACAAGAACAGTAAAAATATATGGAGCATGTTGTGCATGTCAGACAACGCACTAAGAATTTAATATAAATCACCTTATGTCTATTACCTCCACATTACAGACAAGGAAGCTGAGGCTCAGAGAGGTGAAGTGACCTGCCCTAAGTTAAACAGCTTATAGTCCAAGTCTGTCTGACTCTCTGACCTGTAAAATATAGGAAATGGGCCACTTTATTTCTACAGTTCTTTATTTTTTGAAATTTTCAAAATTTATTTAATTATTTTTATTATTTTTTAAAGGTTTTGTTTTTTTTTTTTTTTGAGAGAGAGAGAGAGAGAGAATGAGTGGGGGATGGGCAGAGAGAGAGGGTGAGAGAGAATGTCAAGCAGGCTCTGTGCTATCAGCATAGAGCCTGACTTGGGGCTTGAACTTACGAACCATGAGATCATGGCTTGAGCTGAAATCAAGAGTTGGATGCTTAACTGACTGAGCCACCCAGGAGCCCCACAAAATTTATTTCAAAGTAGTATCTATGCCCAACGTGGGGCTTGAACTCACAACTCCGAGATCAAGAGTTGCACGCTCCACTGACTGAGCCAGCCAAGCTCCCTAATTTCTAACGTTCTTGAATTTCATGATGTACAATCTCCAAATTCTGCTCTCTTGATTCTGCATAGGTACATACATATCTATTGGAACTTGACTAAAAGATTGCCCTTACTCAACAGGTGTCACCTAAAGCAGGACTTACAAGTTTCAGAAATTCCTCAGGTTTGAGGCTGATGTGAAATCAGCCTCTCAGTTTTGTATATTTGAGATTCTGGGTTCAGAGCACGAGGTCTGTGCTCATTAAGTCTTTGCTGAGTGAAAAAATTAATAAAAGTCTTTTCAAACAAACATGCAACTGCAACAAAACCTTTCCTTTCTGTGGAGGAATCTTCTACATAAACCAACATAAAACACTTCCCTTGTGGAATAAGCTATCAGACATTTCTGATTTCAGGGGCCACTTTGTGATTGGTCCTTCTGAACTCAGAATCACCTGGGCTCAAAAGAATAGATCACCTTGACTTGGTGTGTATTTCAACTGCATGAGTCCCGAACAACTACCTAAATCTGTTTGTAGAATTATATTCAAAAATGCCTTTACTTGGGGCACCTGGGTGGCTCAGTCTGAGGTTAAGCATCTGACTCCTGATTTCAGCTCAGAACGTGATTATCGTGGTTCATGAGATCGAGTCCCACATCTGTCTCTGCACTGACAGTGCTGAGCCTGCTTGGGATTCCTTCTCTCTCTTTCTGCCTCTCCCCTGCTCATACATGCTCTCTCTCTCCCTCAAAATAAATAAATATTTAAAAAATACCTTTTCTTGCACATTTCCTTCAGATGCCATAAAAGTAACAGTATCTGCAAAATGAGACAATGATAGCATCTTCCTCACAGACCCACAGGAAATTGAAAGGCACAATCTATGTAAGCATTCAGTCCTGTGCCCAGATCAGAGTTGGCGCTTAACATGGTAACTGCTATTATTATCAATTTACTTCCCGATCTCCAAGCCAAAACATCCTTGCTAGTGCTTATCCCTATTTTCAAAAAGGACAAAGGTAGTGGGGCACCTGGGTGGCTCAGTAGCTTGGGCAGCCGACTCTTGATTTCGGCTCAGGTCATGATCTCACGGTTGTGAGATCGAGCCCCACGTTGGGCTCCGTGCTGACAGCTTGGGATTCTCTTTCCCTCTCTCTCTGCCCTCCCCCCTCCCCTTCTCTCTCTCTGTCTCTCTCTCTCTCTCTCTCTCTCTCTCTGTCAAAAATAAATAAATAAACTTAAAAAGAAACAAAAAGGACAAAGGACAAAGGGGGCTTACTGGAATGCTTTATAGAGGTTCCACGTCCCTTTTTTTTAGTGTTTTTGCCTTTTTCTTTCTTTTTGGAATGCCTTTATTGAACAAAACCATATGTAAAAATCCCTCAATATAAAATAGGAGCTGCTCCAGCTAAAGCTGCTAGGGAGAGAGGCCCAACATCCCTGCCCCAGTGGCTTTCCCCTATTCACCACCCTGTCCCCTGCCCCCAATCCCATTTCTACTGTCCTAAAAGCTAAACTTGTGATTGACTTGGAGTGCAAAGGGGATTAGTGTTTAACATCTCTAGAGATTTACCTTTCAAATCCTTGGGTTTTGGGCCCCCCAACCTCCCTCAGCATTTCATTGTCTTAAATTGCTAGAGTCCTAATGCTGGAATCCCAATATCCTGGATTTTGTGGCATTCTGTGGTATAGAATTGCCACAAATCCCTAATCCACAGAGGTTTAAAGGCCCTGAAATTCTAGAACATCAGTTATTAACTAAAAAATTAGCTTTTCTCATTCTCCCTTCTCCCACCTTAGCGCCTACATGCAATTGTCCAGGGGGAGCCATTTTCTCCTTCAACTCTTGTTCCCAGCCTTAAAATGGTGACATTCTCTTCCACCCCTCTTCTCACCCCACCCCCCACCCCCAAACATGTCAGGCGCTTGGAATTCACAGCTCTGATCAATAGAGCTTGGTCAGCCCAACTTTTGGCCCTCACAGAATCCTCAACGCAAACTCAGGTACTAACCTGCAGAATACAATTTTGTGCCCTGCCTCCCACTTGATCTTTGTACCTCAAACACTTCTCCACACGACAGTTCTGATGCCTTCCCATAGTCCAACAATTTAAGATTCAACTGGTATGAATGTGAATGTCTCTCCTTCACTTATTCCTTTGAGCCAAGTGCTCTCCTTGCCTGCTCATAGGTTATGAACCACAGTCCTTGCCCCCATCTGCTCAATCCTTCCTGGGTTCAAATCCCACCAGTTCCTAGTTGTGTGACCCTGGGTAAGTAATTTAACCTCTACGTAGCTCAGGAACAAAGGAGGATTAAATGTATACGGTGGTGAAAGCCAGTTCTTCAAACACATTGCCAATACACATCAGCAATGACATCATCATCATCATCATCATCATCCACAGTCTATAGTTTGGGAACTTAATGAATATATTAGGCAACAACCAACCTAATAATAATAGTTACCATTATTAATATAATAACCATTAATATGATAATAATAGCCATTATTATTAGGAATTATATTATATTATATTATATTATATTATATTATATTATTATTAGGCATCTCATTTAAATATCTGGGAGTTTCCAAGATATTTGATTTCCAAATTCCTAACAGGAATTTTACATTTACCTAAGGTGGAACTAATTAAAATATCATTTTCTTTTCATAAGAAAAGATTTCATTTCTTCATTTCAAAGAAATACATTTCTTTTCAGCTAGAATGATAACTTTTGATTACCTTGCATAGCTCACTGATCAAAAGCTCTAAGCAGCAGTTACACAATGTTTGCCTAACAAAGTCTGAGAAATAAGCTATTGTTTAATAATATGGTCTAATACTTTTAATTATTCATGTCCTGGAGTTCATAAAAACAAATAACTGAAGGGATCCTTTGTGGTGAAGCTGGGAAGCACTTTCCTTGTAAGAGGGAAGCACAGTAGTGTATACTCCTAAAGAAACAATCTTTGAACCAACAAACATGTCACACTGATTCCCCCCAAAATGGGCCTTGTAACAGCCTGGGCTATGTTGAAGTATCTCAAAGGCTATCTTTACAAAATCAATCAATCAATCACTTTAAGAAAAAAAAAAGGCAGTTCCATGCAGCATTTTGGGACATAAGAATGCCAGGAATCAAACTAACAAATATGAAAGTTAAAACTCCCAATTCTCGAGTATATTGGGCTGGTGGGCCAAAATGGTCAACACTGTCAATTTAATTTTTATGCCAGTTAATCACATTGATCTCTCTTATCTCTCCATTCCAGTTATATCGAAGCCAGATTGCAATGGGGGGAACATTTGTTTATGATGGGGTTTTTGTTTCTTCCAAACCTCAGTCACTCAGATGGTATAAAGAAAGCATGCCTTATCAGGACTCAAGGGAAAAGAGAGATCATCCAGTTTAACTTCATTAAAGATGGGAAATCTGAAGCCAAGAGAGTAGGATGAATGTGCCCCAAGATGACACAGCTAGTAAGTAACAAAAGCCTCCCAATTTTGAGCAAGAGATATTTCAGTTAACCTCCACGATGGTTCAAGAATATTAAACCAACAGATTGCTCAACTGTTGGGCCTCATCATCAATTACAGCGTGATGAGTACTGCTGGGTTCTTGGCATCACATTAGATACTTCATCAACAATTTCTTCTTGACCTGGCCAAGCACTTAGTACTCAAATGGAAACATTGGCATCTAGCCTAAAGAGTCTAGAAAGAAACAAACAATGCACTGTTTCTCCCTTTTCCTCCCAAGACAAGTCCATTTAATTATCAGCAATCTTCATCAGGTTTTGATGCTTCCTGCTAAGAGCCGATGTCAAGCCATGATCATGAGTAGTTGCCAGAGCCACAGCATGGTAAGATTTATAATTTAGATTAATCACTCGTATTTCAGCATGGAAATGGATTTGAGGAGGGAAAGAAAGGCAGGCAAGTGAGGCTAGAAGGAAGCTCACAGACTAAGAGAACAGGAAGAGGGCAAGACGACTGGAGAGCTCAGGGAGATCCAAGGAGAGCCTCACGGTAATAAGAGCAAGGGAGCCAGAAGGATAGGGCAGTATTCACATTTAAGGTTTTATAAGCATAAATATGATGCTAATGAGGTCACAGGGATTTAATCCACACTGAGATGTTTTTTTAAATTTTTTTTTTAATGTTTACTTATTTTTGAGAGAGAGAGAGAGAGAGAGAGAGACAGGGCATGAATAGAGGAGGGGCAGAGAGAGAGAGAGAGAGAGAGAGAGAGAGAGAGGGAGATGCAGAATTTGAAGCAGGCTCTGGGCTCCGAGCTGTCAGCACAGAACCTGACCATGGGACGTGAACCTGTGAATCACCAGATAATGACCCAAGCTGAAGTCAGACGCTTAACCGATTGAGCCACGCAGGTGCCCCAAGGATGGTTGTTTTTTTACATCTACTCCTACTTCTGCTGCTAGAAAAGGCCATCTTGTTTATTGAACCTTACACTCTGCTTGCTCTCTACAAATGGGCGATCTCACTGCTCACCCTATACAATTTTACAAATGAGGAACCTGGAACTGGGGAATGCTAAGTAACCTGCCCAAGGTTACACAGTTTGTCAGCAGCTGAAGTCACAAATGCATTAGTTGGACTCCACAGTCCACGCTCTTAACTACCATTTCATGTTCCATTACAGATCTTTAGCTTTTGTACATCAATGCTAAGGGCAAGCATAGTACTTCCTAAAGTCTGGCCTTGTATCTACTATGCGAAAGTGCCTCCCTAAAATATTTCTCTTGCCTCTAATTTCCTGCTTAACTTAGTCCACATGCCCCCTCTGTAAGCCATTTAGTTTGCCCCTGCGCAACTTGGTTTGATTCCTTTGGCATAACAATAGGAGATGGTTCTTTTGTTTTCAGACTCCATTAAGATTGCTCATGTGGCCAAGAGTGGGCTAGTTCTTAGGGCTGGACTTTCTGTTCTGCTGAGTATTCAAAACACAGTTACTACATGTAGGCCCTTATCTTGCTATACTAATGCACCTGTCATAAAAATACCTAGATATCATATGGTCCAATACTACCACACATCTACTCATTTGGTTGAGGCACATGCCCTGTTGTGTTCAGGAATGGTGATGAACAGTGTCACCACTCAGGCAACAGCTCTTTCAGAGTGGGTTCCAGTGTTTCCTTTTGTGTAGTTTGCCTCTTAAAAATGTATCACTAAATCCAAAAAAAAAAAAAAAAAAAAAAAAAACCACCATAAAGTTTTGTACAGATCATGTTGTCAAAGTGTCTTTCTAAGTACCCAGAATGGAGCCGGGTCCAGGTGGTCCAGTCTTTACTTATTAGAATTCTAGATTGGAACAGGGAATTTTCTGTTCCTTCGCTAGGGCATGACGTTCCCCAGAGTATCCGTGGTCATCTAATTTTAAATAGAGCTGTAACACATTATGGGTGTGGGGCCAGGGAGCTCCATGTGTTACAGTCTAGTGATAATGAGGCCACAGTTACAGGCTTTAATCCCTGGAAAGGCCAACATGAAGCCTAACCAGCTGTTTCACACAGTGCACGCCATTGGCTTCAAGACGGCCTAGACAGGAAAGGGGGGCAGGCGGCTTCATACAAGCTCATTACTATGGCTGGAAAAAAAACAAAGTGTAAGCCCTGCTAATGGTGGCTGATTGAGTGGCATCATCCTTCTTTACAAGGGACAGCACACAACACAGTGCATTTAAGAGCAATAAGTAGAACAAAGAGCATCTTCCAGTGCTCTATAAACATTGTTCTTCACAAATGCTAATGTATTCCCAATCTCCTTCATCACAAAGGCTATTATAAAGCTCAGACTACATCTATTTAGTGCCTCCTAGCTGTGCGCTACCTTGTATAGCCCAAAACAGATCCAATGAGGAAGCAAATACTTTTCTGCTTTGGGTGGTCCTACCCAAAGAATCGCTTGGGTAAGCACACTAGACACCGCTTGTGCTCTTGTGCATAGTTTCTTGAACAAAGCAAAACAAGTCAGAGGTTTTATTCTCAGCACTTATCCCTGAGTTCTATGCTTTACGCCCCTTTGTCAGGTCCTCTTAACAAGCTGTTATTCATCAAGTCCTCTAAGAAACAAGTTTCAAAACGATTCATCTTCCATATGGGAACTTTATGTCAGAGGCAGAAGAAGAGGGCTCCTCACTGAGTAGCAAAGATTAGTCTGAGAAAGGCCTAACATGATATATTTACTTTCTCAAGCCTTAAAATGAAAATGAGTTGAGGGGAACAGGGACTGAAGTCTTCCAAAACAACGAGAGAAGAGGTTTATCTGCAATTACCGATGGCTTGATCATATCATTCCATAAAATTATATGATTGGCAAAGATCCAGATGTTGGACAAAATCCCTGTGGCCAAATGTCCTTATTCACAGGAGGAAATCAGTTTCAAGCAGTGCAGGCGCCCCTAGAGCCCCTTCTTAAACGTTCTCCCTTTTGGAAATCAGTGTGTGTATGAGTTTTTATTATAATCCTAGATTCCCAAATAAATTAACGGGGCTGCGGTGGTAGGGTGTGGGCCAACAGGCACTCCTGTACATTGTTAGTCAGCATGTCACATGGAACAACCTCTATGGTGGGGGGCAACTTAGCCATTACAAGTATCCCTTCGTGGGGCGCCTGGGTGGCTCAGTCAGTTAAGCATCTGACTTTGGCTCAGATATGATCTCACAGCTCATGACCTCACACCTCTGGGTTCAAGCTCCATGTTGGGTTCTGTGCTGACAGCTCAGAGCCTGGAGCCTGCTTCGGATTCTGTGTCTCCCTCTCTCTGCCCCTCCCCCACTTGCACGCTGTGTCTCTCTCTCTCTCTCTCTCAAAAATAAACATTAAAAAATTTATAAAGAAAGTATCCTTTCATGTAACAATTCCACTTTCAGTAGTTTAACCTAATGATCGATTTGCATATGTATGAAATGGCTTCTTTGTGAAGATCTTCACTGAAGCCTTGTTTATGTGAGCAAAATACTGGAAACCAACTAAGCGTCAATTGATGAGGCGCTGATTGACTATATTATGGTACATCCAGAAAAAAAAAATACCACATCTGTTAAAAACAATGAGGTACTGATACTAAACCATCTCTAAGACGCAGGCAAAGAACAAAATAGGAGATTCATAACATGTTACCACCTGCGTTAAAAATATACCTACAACAAACACATGTGTACATGCACAAATACACACAGAAATGTACCACATGTGCCCAAATACAAGGTATGGTATCCGCTCCCCCCAGTTTTTTCCTCAGGAAAAAGGGGAATTGCCTTATATTCAAATCCTTATAAAATCTCTCCTGTAATATGGTAATTCTTCATGTTCATTTGTTTTTATCCATAAAGTACTATTTGGGATTGACACCTTAGGTTGAAATATTCTCAATCAATGCCAGTTTGGATACTCATAGAGAATATCTGTCAGAATTGGAAAGAAAGGATGTAAATAAATTATTTCTGAAGGTATGATCAGAACTGCAAGTGTTGGATGTCATAAACAAGCTTTGTAAAGGTCACTTTCAAAATTAATGCAGTGAAAAGGGCACCCATTAGCCAACGATAGGAGAGTTTGAACATCAAATACAACAGTGAATACAACTGACTGAAATGGATTCAATATATAAAGGCCTGTGAGCTTATAAAAATTTTTTCATAAAAGAAAACGCTTCCTTCTCTCACTTAAAATCAAAACACCCCTCATAGGACACTTCTGGAAGTAACTCAGGTACCAACTCCTTACACTGAAATTGGCAATTAAAACTTAAGCATTTAACTTGATTTGCCTATATGAACTATATTTCAGAGTAACCAAAGACCCCCAGCTGATGAGGTAAAGTTCTTTTCAACAAAAGCACTGCAGGTAATAAAATGTAGAAGGTATGATAGTTTTAGAAAATCACGATCTGGGGGCACCTGGGTGGCTCAGTCGGTTAAGTGTCCAACTCTTGGTTTTGGCTCAGGTCATGATCTCATGATTCATGAGTTTGAGCCCCACACTGGGCTCTGCACTGGCAGTGTGGAGCCTGCTTGGGGTTCTCTGTTTCTCTGCTCGCTCCCTCCCCAGGGAGCTCTCAGTAAGTAAATAAACCTAAAAAAATAAAATAAAAAGTGGTATCACAGAGAGTTACGATGTGAAGATCTAAATATACACCTGCAAAATAATCATGTAAATGTTATATGGGTGGGTAACTGCAACCAGAAATAAAATATCCAGGGACACAATAGCAGTGGATTCAAAAATATTGTATCTAAAGATGTTAGAGGAGATTCAGATGATGTACTTGGATTGCTGCTGGGTGACTCAAAGCAGGGCTCTAGTGATTACAAAAACAATGATGTTAAAGATGCACATTAAGATTTTGAATTATACTCAGGAATGCGAGAGTAGAAAAATCTCAACGTAAACATTATTTTATATAATGTGTGTGGGGGGGGTTTGTCTGGTTTTTCAAGTAGGCTTTACACCCAACATGGAGGTCAATGCGGCACTCGAACTCATGACCCTGAGATCAAGACCTGAGCTGAGATGCTGAGAGTTGGATGCTTAATTGACAGGGCCACCCAGGTGCCCCATATAATGTGTGGTTTGAAATATATAAATAAGAGTGATTAGCAAGTTAAACATCATAAATAGACATTTACCATTTGCGTATCTAACAGTTTACATGTTCAGATAAGTAAAAAAACTGTTTTTAAAAATTATGTCATTGGGGGCGCCTGGGTGGCTCAGTCAGTTAAGCGGCTAGCTTCAGCCCAGGTCATGATCTCATAGTTCATGAGTTCGAGCCTAACATTGGGCCCTCTGCTGTCAGCACAGTCTCCACTCTGGTTCCTTTCCCTCCCCCACCCCTCTTTGCCCCTTCCCCGCTCACGTGCTTTCTCTTTCTCTCTCAATAATAATAAATAATTTTTTTAAAAAAATTATGTCATGGTGTGACCTTTTATCCAAGCATACATGATGTATGAGTACGTGTATGTGTGTGTGTGCGTGTGCGTGTGCGTGTGTGTGTGTGTGTGTGCTTAGAGAGTGTATGAGAGTTTTACCTAGGAAACCAGTAACAAATTCTTTCCGGAGGTTTCCTCTATACAAGGTAAGACGGAGGCGAAGGCACAAGGGTTGGAGGGACGTTGACTTTTCACTGCCTACTCTTGTGAATCTTCAGAGGGTTACACCATGTCCAAGTACAACGTACTTAAAAAAAGGATCCAAACGAATACAAATTACAGTGCATCTTGTATCTCTCACTTTGTTTGATAACACAGTCCGGACAGATCTTTTTAGCATGATTTCCTGTTAACTCCCGGGTCAAACTGGACGTTTGACTGTCCATGAGACTGGTGCTGCTGATCGCCTCTTTTGGTCTTTTTGATACGCAGTCACCAAACAGTGGCTAAGGATTTCTTTTATGCCAGACACTGCTGCAGGCCCTAGCGATACCACAGCCCGAAGCCGGTGTTCATTTGGTTTCCTTCCCCAACCGAAATGCCCATAATCCCCACTTGTTAAATCCTATACCTTCTCAAGTCACTATTCCAATGCACCCTTCTCTAAGGATCCTTCCTTATCCCCTCTCCCTGGCTAGAAAGGATTTGTCCCTCCTCTCCATCCACATGTCCCCATAGCTGTTTGTAATTATGTAGCACTCCTCAGTGTATTCTGCTCTACAGAACAGTAGCCGTGGGTGCACCTTTCACCTCTAATAATACCTAACATTTACTGAGCACTTCCCTATATGTCACGTGTTGCACTAAGTACTTTAAACGCCTTCCCGGGACGCCTGGGTGGCTCAGTCCATTAAGCGCACGACTTCGGCTCAGGTCATGATCTCGTGGTTCATGAGTTCGAGCCCCGTGTCGGGCTCGGTGCTGACAGCTCGGAGCCTGGAGCCTGCTTCCGATTCTGGGTCTCCCTCTCTCTCTCTCTGCCCCTTCCCTGCTCATGCTCTGTCTCTCTGTCTCTCAAAAACAAATAACCATTACAAAAAATTTTAAGCGCCTTCCCTTTTTCACATCTCACGACCTTATGAGGTATGGGTCTTCTGTGTGCTACGAACGACAACACTGATGTTTTCGGAAATTAACTAATTGGCCTACAGACTTCTGAGCTCAGAATCTGGGCTCTTTGTTTTTCTTCAAGGTTTTCCCAAACCATCCCTTCGCTCCTCTGTGGTTTTCCCAGTTTCAAGCGATTTTACGTGGCAAGGCAAGCTCAGATATGAGTGATGTATATATGTATGCTGTAAGATTCAGGCCTGAAGACAGAAAAGATCAGTTAGGGCCAAGGCAGCCAGGGAGAGGTCTGTGGGGGAGAAGGCGGTGAAGAAAAACATGTGGATAAAATTGTGGGCGAAAAGTACACATGTTTGGGAGGGAGGTGAGGGGGTCCCTGTTCATTCCTTGATCCAACTCTCCTTTTTGCCCTGTCAGATGTTCAGAAAGACGGTGAACACAGAGGTCACCGTGACTCTCAAAACCCGGGTCTTAACTACTGTGTTCTGTTCCGTGCATCATGTGTAGTCCACACTCAGGAAAAATTCACTCAATTGGAAAAGTCATGTGTTAAACTGGATCCAAACTGCCTCTGAGTTGTGTCCTCAAAAATGTGTGTCTACTACAGTGAAGAGAGAGCAAACGTGAAACCGAGAGACAAAGGGGGTCTGCCTCTCAGTGCACTCTCGTTTAGGAAAAGGCCGTAAAAACAAATTCAAATACGTTAATGAGGAAACTGTGAGGACAGTTGCTGGTGTTACTAAATTCAGCCCTGTGTAGGGACACGGCTGCTGCCTCTTCGAGAATTACACAGGCTCACCAGTGATAGCTGTTGACTGAAACTAAATATTTGATTTTCTTGTCTCGCTCCACCCCCTTTGCTAAACAAGTTCTTTTAATTAACTATCCCACAGAGTGAAGATTCTGAAGTCTTCACCGGATAGATTTCTGACAGACTCATGCTGTTAATGGTAATTTGGAAGGTGCCCGGCCTCTTGTCTTTCCTTCCTTTTCTTTTTCTAAACTTCACATACATCTGCTCAAAACATCCAGATTTGGTGGCCAATGATAGAACACTTTTCACAGAAACCTGGTGAAATAATGTCATTTTTAGCCTTCACAGAAACCTGGTGAAATAATGGCAGAAGCCCATAGTGGAAAAATTCAGTTTTCCAAGTAGATGAGGGTGATTAATGGAGAGGTTCTTCTCAAATCCGGCTCCCAGGGGTAAGCTGCTGTGTTCCCTGGAGCTGACCGAAACTGGAATACTGGGGCTGATTATTCCTAGCACCAAACGATTCCTGACACAAGTTTGAATTTCACTGTTATAACAGGTAAAGCAAAAACAAGTAAAAAAAAAAAAAAAACCAGGCTTAATGAAAAGAAAATAAAAACCCTATATACTGAGAGCAGAGACGCATTTGTCTAACTCAGGCCAATCATTCATGGAAAAAAAAATCCATTGAGAGCAATTTAAGTAAAAGGAAAATTAATTTAAGTAGTTTTCTTTTTTTGGTCTAGTGAGAAATAAATCCATATTTTGCTCATTCACTTGAAAAATGAAGAACGGAGAACACAAATCTACTAAAAATGAAAAACCAAAATTAGTCAATTAAATACAAGCTGAAATCACAGCAAATGAATAGATTCTGGTTATTTCTATCGTAAGTTACTTCTATCTTAAAAGCCATTTAGAAACGCATCTTGATTTTATATTACTACCATCTGGGTTTGGAAAATGGGCAGTGGAAGATGAAGCCAACATGAACGAAAAAGGCAGACGTGCAACACACACAAATACCCAAAGAATAAGGAATCAGAACGAGTTATTACAAGAAAAAAGAGATAGAGACACATGGAGACAGAGAGAGGGAGAGACAGAGGACCGAAAGAACAAGATGGACATATATGTACATATGAAAGCACAGAGAACGGAGGAAAAGGAGAGCTAAAAAGAACAAACATTTCCTTGTTTGTTCCACAAATATTTATTGAGGCAAAAACAGATCCAGAGAGATGGGAGAGGCAGACAGGAGAAGCTCTGTACGTCTTTGACCTTGGCCAAGGAAACTCTTGCTGTTGACCAAAATTGTACAAAATTGTTTCCTCTTTTTTTTTTTTTGAGGGGGGCTACTAAAGTACAAAAACACTGTGATAGACACCCAAGGAGACAAAAGGAGGAATAAAATGACCTCCTACCCTCTAAGGATGTATTTAAAAGTTTAATTGGGCATATGAGTGAACAATCTACTGGGTTCAACATTCTTTAAAATGATGAACTGGCTGGGAATTTAAAACAGACCTTTCCGCGGTGGCAAGCGGGATTTGACTTTTCAATTTGGATTACAGAGGATTTACAAAGTTAGGCAGAAATACAGAACTTTCCTTTTGCACCTTCAGAGGTCAGCAGCATAAATAACTAGGAGGGGAAATGTCTTTGGAGTATGCAAAGTTCCTTGGCAGCCTCACGTTTGTTCTTGGCGAAATCAGTCTTGCTTCATTACCTGGTATCTGGGAGATATTCGAAACCATCTCCTACTTTTTTCTTTTTTAAATTCAATGCTTTTTTTTTTTTTTTTTTGGCTCAGTTGGGTCTTAGTGGGAAAGAGCAAGCAAAACAGAATTATAACATCTTCCACTTCCCACTCCCCAAAAGACAGCTAAAAAAAAAAAAAACCAACCCTGATTTTTGAATAAATAAACAAATAGCTCCTATTTAAATCTGCAACTAGAACAGAGCTGCCCGTTAGAAATATAACGTGAGCCGTATTTTAAATATGGGGGGAGCTATATTCTAAAAAGTTTCAAAGATAAAATTAATTTTAAGAATACACCGTACTTAACACAAGGCATGTAAAATACCATCTCAACAGGCAACCAAAATGTAATTTATTACTGAGATATTTTGCACCCTTTTTTCATGCTAAGGTTTTGAAATGAACACGTATTTCGTACTTGCAGCATATCTCAGTTTGGACTAGCCACATTTCAAATGCTCCACAGTCACATGCTTACCATACTGAACAGCAAAGATCAGAAATGCTGCTTCTCTGTGGATTGTGTATCCCTTCCTATTGTTAGCTCCACCAAAACCCCAACTGGATTATAATAAAATCTAAAAGGCAACTTTTGGGGCACCTGGGTGCTTAGTCAGTTAAGTGTCCAACTTCGGCTCATGTCACGATGTCACGATTGGTGGGTTCGAGCCCCACATCGGGCTCTGTGCTGACAGCTCAGAGCCTGGAGCCTGCTTCAGATTCTGGGTCTCCCTCCCTCTCTGCCCGCCTCTCTCTCCAGGTAGGAAATAATGGCTATAGAAGCCAGCCCTGCCCTGCACTTCGGTGAGGTGAATAGACTTGTCTTAATGTCTTCTTCCTTGCACCCTATGTAACCCTCTGTTAGGCATTTACAGCTATAGACTGTAAGTTCCTTGAGGGCTCACATCATTACCTAGCTCTGTTTCTCTAGTGCTTAGAAAAGTACCTGGCACATAGTTGGTGCTCAATGAGTAAGTAATAAACAAAGAAATTAAATTAAATTAATATAGTTTCTCATTTGCCTTAGACACATTACAAGTGCTCCACAGCCATACATGCTACCGCTACTGTATAGGACAGCACAAATATAGAACATCTCCATCATCGTAGAAAGTTCTATTCGGACAGCACTGTTCTAGAGTGAGGGGCAGAAATACTATTTGACTGGATAGGTGACGGGCATCACTAGAGACCACAAAAGTCCTTTTGTTATGAGCAACAGAGAATACCAGTGATATCAAATGACAAAGAAGCAAAAGCACACATAGGTATGCATTTTGGCCTCTAGAAACTTCGAATACAGCCGTGTTATGGTTTCCACTGGAAGAACAACGATGGCCATATATTTTTCCCTGAGTTTCTGTCTCCCTCTTATGGTTTTCTTACCTTGATTCCCATCAGGCACATTCCCCACAAGTGCCCTTCTTACCTCCTAGCCAAAATATCTAACGAACGCTTTCCCTTATTTCCTGAGATAAGTTGGCAATTTCAAAAGAAACTTTAGTACAGAAGCTAGGAGGAAAAAAAAAAAGAAATAAAGGATAAAAATCGTGAAAATTCGTCAAGCTTCTGTACAATATATAATTTTCTGAACGTAAGAGTCCAAGGAAAAGCAGCAAAGTACGTGAAGAAAAGAGACTCCGCTGGCTGCAGGGCAAGCATAATTTTGTGGGCACATTAGCAGTACCCCTTCCTTCTTAGCCAGGAGACCTCTGGAGATGTACCATCTGGGCTCCTGGCAGCATAGAGTAGTTGATGCATCTAAATATCTTGTCCCATCCCCCATTTAAGGACCTCTCTTAAGAGCACTTCATTTGTCTTTAAACAAAAAGTTTCCCTTTTGCAAACATTTGTAGCCTACTTGGGCCCTCATGATCAGTTTCACATTGAGGTCTGAGAAACATGCCTAGTTAGAGTCATTTTATAGAACCGATGACTCCCACCTTCAGCTCTGGTGAATGATTCGGCCCCGTGGGTCCCCTTGTCTAGCTGACGATCAGGATTTCCTGAGGAACTTCCCCAAAGTTCAGATTCTTGGGTCCCACTCCAGACTTCTGAATCAAATCTCTGGAGGTAGGGCCTAGAGATCTTTATTCTTAACAAGTATACTAAGTGAAAATGATGTACTCCATCTCATTTAGGAATGATTAATCTGTTTCCTTCTTACTTGAGCAGTCAACTCTGCCTGCCTCTGGACTACTCAGTAAGGACCTTCCTTACTTCCACTCTGGCCCTTAACAACTGGACAATGAAACAGGATCTTAAGCATAACATCCATACAGGTGTAGGGGGGACAGGCAGGAAGGGGGTTTTCACACAAGTTAGAGGTTTCTATGCCTCTACTACTTTTCCAGAGAAATCAGTTTGAATCTTCTAACCATATGGGATTCAAATGTCCCTAAACACTTCATTGTTGGCCCAATATTCCTGCGGATTCCAGCAGGATGTGTTCTTAGGTTAATTAACAGTCAGTCTGTCAGCTAGAAAGCCCAATATTGAGAACGCAGAACAGGAATTTAAGCTAGGCTGCTATTGAATGCGAAGGTATGTTTCTGGTGCTTATCTTTTGATATTTCAAATAACAATCACTTACCCTTGACCTATTTTTTCAAATCTTGTGTATTTTTTCTTTGGGTCACCAACACTCACAATGCTTCCTGTGTTTGGGGTGGGGGGAGAGAGGAAGAGAGAGAGAAAGATTTAAATTGGTTTATCTCCCTTCATTTCATACTGAAAATTACAATGCCCGAGTCCATGACAAAACATTGGAGTGATATTCCCATGTAATTTCTGTAATTTACATGGGTAATAATACATTTTATTAAAGTAACACACAGTAATACATTAATTAAAGTAGTTGTAATAACCCATGCTGCTTTTATATTCAAAATTGAT
This sequence comes from Panthera tigris, assembly GCF_018350195.1. Taxonomy (NCBI): domain Eukaryota; kingdom Metazoa; phylum Chordata; class Mammalia; order Carnivora; family Felidae; genus Panthera; species Panthera tigris. Next base: position 90,697,197 of record NC_056677.1, on the reverse strand, counting down.
GATGTTTGGGAAACAAAAAGGACTGGACACAACTCAACATTTATTAAAAGTTCCCATAAAAGGAGACGGTAGACTAGGAGATAAAAACATCTAAGGACTTGTGTGCACTATTTAATAGAATCACAATCTTCTCTGAACTGGAGTAAAATTGAGAGCTACATCACATCCAGTTCTTCTGGACAAATCTCTATTGAGCAATTATTATGTTCCCGGTACTGTGATAAGGGTGATGGGCTCATAAAGAACAAAGTCTAATCACAAAGTAATGAGACTCATGGTTTTGGAAAATCTACATTCCCAAACCCAGGGCCCTACTTGCACTCCAGACATTTTGCAACAACTGTATTCGAATATGATTTCACCAGTGCTCCCAAACATACGAAGCAAATACTGACAGCAACGAAAGGGGGTATCGACAGCAACATGATGCTGGTCAGCGACTATAATTAATAGCTCACTTTCCATAATGGATTGAATAACCAGAGAGAAGATCAACGAGGAAATAGTGAACAACACTATAGATTGACTGGAGCTAATACGGATACAGAACACTTCACCCAACAATGGCAGAGTGACACATTGGCAGAATGACACATTCTTCTCAAGTGCACATGGAACATTCTCCAGGAGAGATTGTATGTTAAGCAACAAGCCTTACTACATTTTAAAAGATTGAAATCATACAAAATGCCTTTTTTAATCATAATGGATGCAAATAAAAGTTCAGTGAACAGAAAGATGACTAGAGAATCCCAAGATATTTAAATAAGACTTGTGTGAAGGGAGATACCTCAAGAGAAATGTAAAAATAGTTTGAACCAAATTAAAATTAAATACAACCTACCAAATTATGTGGGATGCAGCAAAAACAGTGTAAAACATTTTTTTAAAACAGGAAAAAATTAAGCGTGCCATTCAATGGTTTTCAGTAAATTTTTTGAGTTGTGCAAATGTATTAAATTTCACCAGCATCTAATTTTAGAACATTCTGGTCATCCCCAAAATGGAACCTTGTACCTGTTAGCACTCTTCATCCGCTGCCCTGGTTTCCCAACCCATCCCCAGGCAACCACCAATCTACCTTGTGTTTCTACGGATTGTTCCAAACACTGTAGAGGAAGGTTATAAACCACCCAGGAAAAAAAAAAAAAAACCATTAATTTATCATGTTTTGACTCTGGGAGAAAATATTGGTTTTGTTATTTCAAAATATCAAATTTACTACTCAGAGGATGAATATTTGCCACCACTCGGAATAAATCCGAAGGAAGTACCACTGATTCTTCAAATGGTGTTCAGATGGGTGCAGAAAAATTCTGGGCCATAGCAGCACCGTGGGAATATGGGTTCAGCTTCTCAAGCAGACTACCTTGAAGGGAATAATTTATTTGCATGCCTCTGGCTCTCCCTTTGTTTTTTTTTTTTTTCTTTTAAGCAAACATATCATTATTGTTACCTTTGAATTATATCTTACTAATATGGCCCCTGTTCCAAAGAAGTGTAGAGTCAATAAGATAAGATTTATACCATGAACTAATCAAGAGAAGATCTATAGACTCTACCTCCTAATTGTTACTCTTATTCATTCCTTCCTCTTCACGCCCATGGCCACTGCCATTGTTCAGGCCCTTAACATCTCTTGCCCAAACAATTGCACTAGTCATTACCTACTTCGAAATGCTACTTTCTCTAATTATCTTCCGCAATGCTTTTGGAACAGGGTGACCACATAATTCACTAACTAAGTTTGTCCTGGATAAACTGAGATGTATGGTCACCCTACTTCAGAATGATTTCACGCTTACTTATAATTCCTCAAAAGTTTCTCCTTGCTACATAATCAAATTCAAATCTCAGTCTGGCACAGAGGGCTCTTTACCGTCTAACACCATCTAACTCTTATCTAACCAGACTGACCACATAGAATTCTACTCTCCATCCCTCCTACTTTACACCCTAGTAATGGTATCACTATCCAAGGCTTAGGTCTCTGCAGATGCTCCCCCTTTCCCTTTCCTAGCGAACCCATGAATTCCTATTTATTATTTAAACATCATTTCAAAGCCATCCTATTTTGTGAATTCTCCTCTGATCCTTCTAATGAGACTTCCATGTTCCTTCTTGAGGGCAGGAACCTTGTCTTTTCATCCCTGTAACTTCAGTGCCTAGATCAATGGCCACCACTGAACAGATAGTTGTTGACTAAATTAATGAGAACAAGAAAGTGTGCGTTCAAGTGCTAAACTGTGTGCTACAAACAACACCCCATGTAAATTCAGACCTACCAGTAAATGGTATACCTTGAAAAAAAAAAAGTGTCAGCCATGGACTGCTCATTAAGCTGTTAGGTTTATTGGTGGTGGTGGTTGTGGTGGTGGTGGTGGTGGTGGGGGTGGTGGTGGTGGTGGTGGTGGTGGCGGAGGTTTGTTTTTTATAATAGAGCTCCATGTTTCAGTGAAGTTAAATAAGACATAGACAGTGTGTGAGCTGTTCTAATTCTTTTTCTCTTGCATTTCTCATCTCAGTCCGTGGTCCTACCATCTGTCTACTCAGTAGCCTGAGTCAGAAACCTGGAAGTCATCTCTGACTCATCCCTCACCTCCACTCCCCCAATGCAGTTGTCCGCTGAGTCTTGAGACTATGTCTGTTTACCTTCTAGATACCTTTTCAGTGGCACACCTGGGTGGCTCAGTAGGTTAAGCGTCCAGCTCTTGGTTTTGGCTCAGATCATGATCTCACATTTCGTGAGATCGAGCCCAGTGCCGGGCTCCTTGCTAATGGTGTGGAGCCTGCTTGGGATCCTCTATATAACTCCTTCCCCGTCCCTCCCCTGCTCTCAATCTCTCTCTCTCTCTCAAAAAAAGATACCTATGCAATGTGGACCCTCCTCATTGCTACTGTTCTGGTTGGGCAGGCTATTGCAACAGCCTCCTAAATGCACTCCCAACCGTCAGCCTCTTCACACTCCAGTCCAGGCTCCACACCTCTCTCTGGCAGGAGGCTCTAAATGCAAAACCGATCATGTGATTCCCTGGTTCACGGGTCCTAGACACTCCCCTGACACCTCCAGGGTAAAGCTCAAACTCCTTGCTATGGGGTACAAGGCTCTTCCTATCTGATTCTTGCTTCATTTTCCCATCTCCTCTTCCCCACTTCACCACTAGAACCTCATGTTTTGACTATGCCAAATTGCAACTCATGCTCCTGCTTTCCAGTTGAGCTTCCTCTCTTAAGACTGCAATCCTACCGCCCACCTACTAATTCTATATTCAAGTGACATTGAATAAGTTAGCATTCCCAGGCATGTGCCTTCATACCTTCTACACATGCTATCCTCCTGCCTGGAATGTTCTTAAATTTCAAGTTCCAATTTTCATGCTTCAATTCAGCTTTGATGGCGCCTCTTCTAGGAAGCCTTCCCTGACTTGTTTTGAATAACATTAATAATTCTGCTTCTCTCTAGTACTGTACCTTCTCTCTCTCTTTCGGTCTCTCTTTTTGCACTTAGTCCATTTCTCTATACCTAATACACCATGTATCCATCTCTATGTATCTGATGTCCCCTTATAGACTGTATCTTAAGAACAAGAGTCATCGCTCATTCATTTCTCTATCCTCAGTACCTCCTTATATAATGTTGTGTGAGAAATACACTAGTTGCTCAATAGATGTCTGTTGAAGTAAACTCAAATAAAGTTGGGAATTTCCTTTTGAAATTGCCCTATATTTTAAGACAGGGGCTGGAGAAGGTATTTTACTTGATTTATTGCTATAGAATGCCACCAATTTAACAGTTTCTGCATTGCTACTTCACATTTCAAATTGTTTTACAGATCTCTACATCATTGAGAACTAATTATCCTTATTCAAGTCAGCAATTAATGGATAAGGGCCTGGACGTTTGCTTTTTTTTTTCTTTTGAATGAAATGATAATTTCAAAATCACTTGAAACCATCATTTTATTTAGGAGTTTATAGTCTTCTAAGAAAGTTATACTATTAAGTTGCTGAGCAAACTCTTTTCCATAGACTGAACAAAAAGCAAATAAGCTTCAGCCCAAGCCGCTTTCTGAATTATGACCAATTTCAATTGGCAGGGTTTGGTTAATGAGGTTTTATGGTAGTAAATTACTCAACCTTTATTTCCTTGGTATGCAGAGTAAAAAAAAAAAAAAACAAACTGGAAATAAATCCTTTCATGAGGATTTACCAAAAGACAACCATTTTGATGAGCTCCTGCTTCTGAACTGCTATTCAGATAAAATGGCTTCTCCACACCCATTACCATTCACAGGAGAGCGCGTGCTGCCATCTACTGATGTCAGGCAAGTACACAGGAGGTCTTGTTTACGATTCCGAGTCACAACACAAGCTTTTCAAGTGACCCCTTTCATCAGAGCCACTGTAATTTGCTTTTTTATACATTACACTAAGGAAAGGGGAAAAAGCCCACTGTGACACAATAGGGGGGGAAAAGTGACAAAAATCAGCTACTCACAATCAAAAAGGAGAAAAAAAAAACACCCCGAGAGCAAGACCAGAACAATTTCCTGCCAGGGCAAATTCTTAAATAAGACACAAACTATTCATTGTAAAGTATAAGGATTTCAGAAATCACTAAATAGTAGTATTTGAAAATCGGGTCCGTGATGTGGTTTCAGTGGCAGGAAAGCCGATCAATGGACTTTCCTACATATTAAGCTAAGTTGAACTCCAACCATGAAAAGATTATTAGCCCCTTACAGACCGAAGGTTTTGATTCCTGAGAAAAAAGCAAAAGAATTCTCGAAATTACTATTAGTCCTTTCTGAGGGGATAGAAAAGTCTTGGGCGGGCGGTGCAGGAGAAGGGGAGGGACAAGAAGCGGAGGTGACTTATGGGGCCCAAGACAAATTTCCTGCGTTGCACATTTTCGCTGACAGCGCCTTTTGGAAATTCTAACATGTAGGGGTTTCTTTAGTTTCCAACAGATTCAGACAGACCACAACGAACAAGCCAGACCCAGGCTATCTGTCTGTGTAAAACTGAAAGATGATCTGTTTGTTTCAGCTATTAATGATCCCATGGTCTGGCCCCCACAATCAGCATCTGCGCCGAAGAGGAATAGCTGGGCGGCTCTGTGGTCTGTGCTGCCCACCTCACAGTCACTGGATCCCTGAGCCTGCTCTCCCTACTTCCCCGTGCTTATGGCGGGGTCCGCTCTGGGATGGGCTGTGGGCTATTCCTCCAGCGCTCTGTCTGCCTTCCTCCTCTCCTTGGCTTCTCAGCACAGGGTCCTTTACTCCTTCCCGAAGCTCCAATAGGGGCCTGATCCCAAGGTCCCCCAGTGACTGCCGCATAGGGACCATACGTCTTGGATTATTTCTGGTTTCAAACATTCCGTCCCGCTGGAAGACCTCACGCTCCAATTTTTCGTGTCACAAAATCCGGTTGCTCTCATTTTGCAAAAACAACATCAGAGTTATATACTACTCTTTCTTGTGCTTGGCGTCTTACATACTTTACCTTGTTTAGTCCTCACAAAATCCCTGTCACATTCGTACTATTATTACTGCCATTTTTCTTTTTAGAAATCGAAGATATTTTTTTTTTCATTTTAGAGAGTGAGAGAGAGCATGTGAGTGGCGGAGAGGGGTCGAGGGGGGAGAGAGAGAATCTTAAGCAGGGTCCACGCTCAGTGTGGAGACTGATGCGGGGCTTGATCGATCCCATGATCCTGGATCATGATCTGAGCCAAAATCAAGAGTTGGATGCCCAACCACCTGAGCCACCCAGGCACCCTGACCTCCATTTTTCAAACGAAGAAACTAAAATTCAGAGGAGTTGAGTGATTTGCCTGAAGCCACACAGCGAGTGTGGGCCTAGAACTTAGACTTCCTTATGATTCATTCCAAAGCCTGTCCTATTGTCTTATCAAGGCTTTATACTCATGTAATAAAATAGTAATTGCCATTTATTGAGCTCCTACTGTGTACCAGGTACTGTTGCTGAGGTTTTTACATGCATTATTCTCATTTAATTATTATAACGCTATTTTTTATTACAACCCCTATTTTTGGCGGGGGGGGGGTGTGAGGTGAGGAATAAGAGGTCAAGGAAAGTTAAATAACTTGCCCAAAGTAACACAAGCAATGGGCTGGTCATTTCTGGCTCCAATATTTTCCTCTTAGTCATAGTTGAGCTACATAAAATTCATTCGATAGACACAGTCCTGAAATGTAGTTATGGTTTTTGACAGATAAGAAACTGAGGCTCAGAGGGGTTCAATAAATCGTCTAAAGTCATACAGCAAGCACATGGCAGAGAGGGGGTACACAGAGGGCAATGGTGCAACAGAAGCAAGAAAGACCCCACTTTGCAGACTTTGCAGAATAGCTCAGCCTGGACCCACTCCGTGAAAAGTACCCTTCCCCCGCCGCCATTTTTCTACAGGTTCTCCCTGCCAACATCTGGAAGCACAAGGTAGGGCTGGCAGTCATCGGTGGTCCAATGGCTCAAGAGAAAATGAGTCTCTCGAGGCCCGAGCATTCTCCAACAGAGGAGAAAACACTTAATTCTTAATCAAATGTAGTCTTCCCCTCTTCATCACGTTGCTCAGTGCAGGGCAGAATAAACGACCAATGGAAAAGACCAGGGGCACCTGGGTGGTTCGGTCAGTTAAGCGTCTGACTTCAACTCAGGTCATGATTTCGTGGTTGGTAGGTTTGAGCCCCGCATCGGGTTCTGTGCTGACGGCTTGGAGCCTGGAGCCTGCTTCAGATTCTGTGTCTCCCTCTCTCTCTGTCCCTCCCTGCTCGCACTCTGTCTCTCTGTCTCTCTCTCAAAAATAAATAAACATTACAAAATTTAAAAAAAAAAAAAAAAGGAAGGCCCGAGCTCAAGGGCCATTGCCGTGTGCAAATACTGCAGGATTTTGGCCCAAGAGAAGAATGCTTGTTTCTCTGTCACTGAATGTAAAAAAACCAAAAATGCATTTTAATTATAATAAATCAATTAAGATTTGAAACAAATGCCGGTAACAGTCATTTTTACTAAAGCGATGCTGTTAGATTTTAAAAGTCTGATCAAATCTCATAGGTCATGTCTCTGTGTACAAAATGGGGGGGGGGAGTTGAGGTTAACAGTCTGAATAACTGAACTGAAATTACCCAGGCAATTCTTTCTTTTTCCTTCCCTTTTACATATACAGACAGTAGGGATACACAGAAGCAAAGTGGGTAACAGAACGAGTTGTAACCTTTGAAGGTAAACAGATTTGAGTTCAAACTCTGGCTCTGCCACTCATTAGTTTGGTGACTTGGTCGCTTTAGCCTCTTTTTGAGCCTGACTCTCACTGATCTGTAAAATAAGGATGTTGAAATCTACCACAAGGGCTTATTAAGAAAAGTAAACGTTCTGATGTATGTAAAGTGGCCAGCACAGAGACTGCTCCATAAATGGGAGGTATTACTATTGTTAGTATGGCAAATAGTAGGTATTAGCACTACAGGCATATTTAATCACGTATAGTGAAGTCAGTTGGCTGAAGTTGAGTGATTCCAGTTCCAAATGCTCAGTGCCAGCTGCAACCCAAAACTTTGCCTTTCCAAACACCTCTAGCTCAGAATGTCTCAACCTCAACACTGCAGACCTTCTGGGCTGAATAATTCTTTGTTGCAGAGGGGCAAGGAGGGGGGCTTGTCCTTAGCATTGTAGAGATTTTGGAAGCCTCCTTCGCCTCTATCTACTAGATAGAGCACTTCTTGTGTTGTGACTATAAACAGGTCTCCACATGTTGCCAAGTATTTCCTGGAAAGGCAAAACGGCCCCACAACCCTCTCTGCAGAGTCTCCCTGTGGCCTATAGCTGGCACTGCTCTCTTTCTTTTCTGAGGCTTTTTAGATGGAAATTTGCATGAACAAGAAGGCTTCCTACGCTCTAATTGTATCACATTATCGAATCTTATCATCCAAATCAAATTGTAAGTTTCTCGATAGCAGGAAATTGCTTTTCTATGCTTTCCTCCAAAAATTCTTGCATGGAACAGACAAGTAGGAACTCAGTAAAGGTACACTTTTTGCTCATTTTTTCATTCATTCACTCAAAAAGTATTTGTTAAGTCCCTTTATGTTCTAAGCACTTTATTAGGAGCTGGACATACAGGAAAGGGAGACACAGTCTCTTCCCTTGAGGAGCTCACAGCCTAAGTGAAAGATTGGAGGAGTACGGTGTGACTTGTTGCCATAAAGGCAGCAAAGAAGAGGGGCCTTAACTCAGACTGGGAGAAGCACAGAAGGCTTTCCTGAGGAGGCAACTTTTGAGTTGGGTTTTGAAGGATGAGTAGGAGTTAGTGACACTGGGGGCACCAATTGCCTACAAGTAGAAATTTGTTAGATGTTTTTGTAGTATGAGCTTAACGAATGTGCTTCACAGACCTGTGACTCTTCTCAGCAGACAATGTATTTTTCTTAGACCTCCTTGACCCAGAAAGCTCACCGAAAGAGGACTGTTTTGTCAAACTGGAGTTAGTGTATATGCACAAGTAGGTACACAAAAATGACACTGTGGGTGGGAGGGTTGCTAGCATTTGCTGGCCCTGCCCCCTTCTCCACATAGAAATGCGCCTAAATTAAGGGAAAATGCTGTATTATTGTGGCTGCTGGTTTGATTGACTGTGTTGGGCTTTGAGGTTGACTTACTTATCATGACAGATCAGTTGGGAGACCTTGGGCGATGATCAAAAGATGTCACCAGATTATTTTATTCCTTTTGGGAGTGTCATCTTAAAATAAAGCTTACTGTTTGATTTATTATGTCAAGTTATCACCTTAATTGATCTTTTCAAGTGAAAATATTTAGCTTCTGTCAGATTTGGAGTGTGGGGGAAGGAGTGATCTGGAATACACAGCAAATGCCAAACTTTACATCTTTTGACTTCAGGGAGCCTAGAGTTTATGCAAACAGGCCCAAACTTTTAAAGGATCAGTTTTTCAGTTTAAACGTTTTTTGAGAAGCCATCCCATGAAGAAAGTAATGATGGCAAAAAGAAAAACTCACTTAGCTTCTCTAGGATCTCCTCATCTGTCATCTTGGATTTTTTCCTTTGCCGATCTGTGTTTCTATACAAAGTACTGGAATTGGCATTCTCCGCAGAAGGTGGTGCGACCTCTTTATTTGGTGCTGCTGGTGAAGCAATGGATTCAAGCACAGAACGAGTGTAGATCTTAAAGACAAGAAAAAAAGTTCTACGATGAAAACAGTAGGTCAAGGAAAGAATATGAAGTCAAGATGCTAACATTTCTGTGAGGTTTTCTTTTTTGGATTAAGATGAAATCTTAAAGCAGATTTTGGTTCATAGCAAAGTCGAGTGGAAGGTACAGATTTCCAATCTACCCCCCCCCCCCAAAACGTCACAGCCTCCCTTATCACCAACACCACCCCCTCCATCAGAATGGGACATTTGTTACAACTGATGAACTTACACTGACATGTCATAATCACCCAAAGTCAATAGTTTATATCTGGTTCACTCTTAGTGTATACATTCTATAGGTCTGGACAAATGTATAATGACATGTATCCATCATTATGGTGATGGAGTTTTGTCACTAGCTAAAAATCCTCTGTGCTCTGCCTATTCACCCCTCCTCCCCACCCCAACCCCTACCTCCAGTAAGTTTTTAAAGACAAGTGATCGATTATTAAAAAAAGAACTTTAAGTTGCTTCAAATACACTGCCCTTGGGAGCTCACAGGACCCAGTCCTTTGAGGTCCTCACATATCCTGAGCTAATTCTGGTCTCAGTGTCTCTGCTTAGGCAATTCTTCCTACTTAATTCACATGGATTTCCTTCTCTAATTTAACATCTGCAGCAATTTTATAACTTAGCACTTCTTTGTACATTGTTCAGTATCATTCTCTAGTTGTCACGTACTATCCTGTATGCTCAAATAGCAACTTCAGCCAAGGTTGTATCTTGTATTCTAGTTCTGGGAACACAGTGGATCCTCAATAGGTATTAGTTGATTAACTAGATTCTGACTTCACGATTGCTCCAAAGGGCATCTTCTGAATCATTTAGAAAACAGTCATTTGTGGCTTACTGATTTCGTATGCTCTGGTCTTGGTGCAATAACCGGCGGGGGCTCATTGTCGTCTTCTTCTTCTTCCTCTTCTTCGTCTTCTTCTTCGGACACAGGAGGAGCCAAAGGAGGCTCTGACGCTGTTTTTGTACTCTTGTGACAAAAACAAAGTTTAAAGACCAGGTATTAACGCCTCGTTGTTTTTCTTCAGAAATGAGCAAAGGGAAATGAGCTATGAAGAAACCGCACCTTTTACAACTGAACAGAAGAACCATCTACAATTTGGTGATCAGTTCTGCCCACATTCGAAGGTGAATTCAAGCCACGGTTTGAAACATCATGACAAAAAAAATTCTTTTAACATCATGAAATTTTCAAGATCTTGTTATTTTCCACTGGGCTCAGAAACAGTGGGCTAGTCATTTAATATGTGAAAGTTCAATGCTCTTGAAATCAATGAATATATTTTTTAAATGCTATAAAGCCTTCAATTTGTACCGGGCAGCTTGTCAACCTGTTGATTGATATTTTGTCGACCAGAAACAGGCTATGTTGTGCCTGAGGATCAGAGCATGTGTATGGATATGGTATTAATACAGCTCTGCAAATACTCACTAAGTACAAGCAAGCCCAAAAATGTTGCTCCCCTGTTCATCCTCCTGGAAAGAAGCACTCAGAGAGTAACAGACATGGAGAGCTAAGGGATATTCATCAACAGAAATAATTATTCAGTCTTAACCAACAGGTAAATGGTGATTTGCAATGTTAAAAATGGCAATAACACCACCAAAAATAACAACACCTGTAGTATCTAGGATCGGTTCTTGATCATTCATGTTAATGCCGGGCAAAACGTTCCAAAGCAGAATTTTGAAAGAACTGTAGCCATGGTTCTCAAAGTGTTGTCCCCAGGCCAGCCTCATCAGCGTCATCAAGGGACTTGTTAGAAATGCAAACCCTTGGGCTCTATCCACACCAATGAATCATAGATCTGGGAGTGGGGTCTAACAACGTGTTATAACAACCCTTTCAGGTGATTCTGGTTGAGGCTCAAGTTTAAAAATCACTGAACTATGATATAGGTCTGTGCTGTCCAAGATGGCAGCCACCAGCTCTCCATGGCTAATGAAGAGTCACAGTGTGGCTAGTCTGAATTGAGATGGGTTGTAAGTATAAAGTATACACCAGATGTTGAATATGTAACATGAAAAAATTGTAAAATATTTCCTTGATGAAAAGTATTTCCCTTTATGTTGGTTATAGGTCGACATAGTAATATCTTGAATACATTGAGTTAAATAAAATAGTATTAAAATTAATTTCACCTATTTCTTTTTACTTTTTTTCAAAGTGGCCACTAGAAAATTTAAAGTTACACATATGGCTTTCATAACATTCACTTCTGTTGGAAAGTACTATTACAGATGTCTTTTTATGTTTTGTTTTGTGTGTGTATTTGTTTTTTGTTTATGCCTTTGGGTATGCTGGCTCAAGCTAATCCTAAAAAGAATTTTCATTTCTTGAGGACAAAGCTCCTGAGGTAGATACAGGGAGCCTACTAATGGACTATTACCTCAAAGGACCTCAGCCTACGATGAAAATTCAACATGGATTTTCTACAATCATGTATAAACCGATGGTAAAGTTATAAGGTGTAATCATATATTGGATTGGAGACAGCAAGATTTATCTACTGTGAAAAGGAAGACAACTTAGAATTTATAAGCACTTGAAAGAATATTTGCTTGCCCTGATATGTGGTTTATAGACTGAAATTGATAATGCTTACTTGATATTGGTTTTCTTATTTTTTTTAAAGTTTTATGTTTATTTTTGAGAGAAAGAGAGAGAGTAAAAGAGAGAAAGAGAGGTATTGGAGGACGGGCACATTCAGAGGGAGACGGAGAATCCGAAGCAGGCTCCGCGCTGTCAGCGCAAAGCCTGATGTGGGGCTCGAACTCACGAACCTGTGCGATTATGACCTGAGCCCAAGTCAGACGCTCAACCAACTGAGCCACCCAGGTGCCCCTGGTTTTCTTATTTATACACCTGTATTTGTTCTTATTCCAGGCAAAATAGCGAGGCTATTACATTGTATTGTGGCTGCATTGAAAGCAACATGTGTTAATGACATTAAGTTTTCAGATAAAAAAAAATCAGTTTCTTCTTATGAAAGACTAACTCTTCAGGGCACTTCAGTGGTCACGGGAAGAAACTGCCTTTAGGTTACTGGTGTCTGCTTTGCTATCACTTTGTTTCAGAAAGTTCTGCTCTATCTTACGCCGGCTGGGATCAAGAATGCACCTAATTACCATTCGTTGGTAGAAGGAGCAGAACCTGCCTATCAACTGACTACTTTCTATATGGCAAACAAAGTTATTTTATCTGCCGGGCAATATGAACCATGCCTAGGGATAGTAACCTTTATGAGGGCCTAGGAAAATATGAGAAGTCAGAAATAAATCATTGGCTCCAAAATGCTACAAAAACCTCTAAAATCTAAAGTCATTAATGTCTCATTACGTGTCTATGAAGTGTAACTACATGTCAACTTAGTTACTTAAATTTAGTATATATTTTACAGGAATTGCATTACATTAAAAAACAAATTGTAGGTTAGAGTGTCTTATTTAGCAACAGTTCTTCAGTATTTATGATGATTTCCAATAAATTACGCCTAACCATAACTCTAATGCTACCTGCAATCAACTAATGGTCAAAAGCACTATTTTAAAAAATCACTTGAAAAAGTGTATGGCAAAAAAATTAAATGGGATATGGGAGCCCTTTAATATATTTGATACGATGCATCATGCGGCCTCCATAAGAGAGTGTATATACAACCTGTGAGCACCTAAAAATAATCCCTGTGGCAAATATAATGGGCCTAGGTCTGGGCTTCTCAGACTGGTACAAAGACCAAGCAGCCCTACTAACCAAGATGTAGGCTTGCACATCTCAACCATCGCTATTTCAGTAAACAAGACGCACCTGCAAAATATCAGTTTCTCAACATTCATTACCATCCTCACTATTCCCGTTTAATATCGGGACACTCTCCATCTCCAAGGATGGACTAAGGGACTATTTGGAAAACCTAAAGTCTTTCATCTTCTTGAAAGTTTGTAAGGGAGGAGGAAGACCCGTATTTCTGTTTACCTGGTACCAAACACTAGGCTGTCATATTGGCTGGTTGGTTGGTTGAGAAGAATGTGCGTCCTTCAGGGGACATTGTCTTTTGCATGATGGATGGGCCAGGGAACATTAGCTACCCAGAACACACCTAGAACACCAGGCATTGGTAGGGAGAACTGAAATCAACATAATTTCCTGCCCCTGTGCTAAATAATACCAGGACCAGGCACTGGTCCCTTGTCCAGCCTGTGTAATTAACACTGGGGCGGGGCAGTGTTATTTTTCTTTTCCTGTGGTAAACCAGCATCGAGACAGCATATTTTCCTGTTCTTAACGTTAAACAATACTGAGAGCAAGCAAAAACATCTTCAAGAAATGGTTGTTCTTGAAAGATAAGACTGAAGTATTTTACTTAGTCATAATAACACCTTGCTCACCAAGACTCTCTTCAAGACTCTCGCTTCACCAATCTAAAGCTATTTAACCATAAACACCGCACAATCCTAACCTTATAAGACCTGCTTTAAAATCACATAGCCATGCTCTAAAACCCTACAAATGTTCTCCCCTGACAGCCCCTGTCTAAGACACTGCTAAAGCTCTATAAAGGGAGGGCTCTTACTTGCGGCTAAAGTTTAATAAACAGCTTCGCTTGATTAACAGGTTTCTCAGGTGGTCTTTTTTGGGAGTCACAGGTATAATGTCGCTATGCTCTTCCTTCTAGGCTGAAAATTACTATGACTGTCTAAACTTGAAAAAAATATATAGATACTCCGGTTTCTCTTCAGATGATGACCAGAGGTGAGGAGGGTAGAGGGACGGGTGAAATAGGCCATGGGGATTCAGGAGTGCACTTGCTGTGATGAGCATCAGGTATTGTACGGGAGTGTTGAATCACCCTATTGCATGCCTGAAACTAACAGTAATTACACTGATAACTAACTGGAATTTAAATAAAAACTTAAAAATAAGTTTTAAAGAAGCCAAAAAAATATAGATGAACAGCAAGTAAAGAATATTTTTGTCTTATTAAAATTTTGTGGGGCACCTGGGTGGCTTAGTTGGTTAAGCGTCTGACGCTTGAGCTCAGCTCAGGTCACGATCTCAGGTTCATGGGTTCGAGCCCCATGTCAGGCTCCGTGCTGACAGCACAGAGCCTGCTTGGGATTCTGTCTCCGTCTCTCTCCCCCTCCCCCCTTCAAATAGATAAGCTTAAAAAATTTTTTGTGATACACTTCTTTTGCCACACAGTGCAGCAGGGGAGGTAATTCTTTACCTGAGCTGGGTCCTGGAGTCTTTTAGAATTCTGAAGTGTTTGGCCAATCTCTCCAAATGATTACAGGTAGATATGTGCTTTTCCATATAATATCAAGGGTTCATAGATCTTCTGAAGCCCATCCATATGGCCTATAAGTTATAAACCCTGCTCTGAAGAATACACTAGCTAGAGAAGCTACCTTAGGAAACTCTTCTTTCTTTGAGCTTAATTGTTAAAGGTCAAAGGAATTAGAAGTAAGGACCTTAGAGCCTTTAGATAATGCAAAATGTGGTCTTTGGTCACTTTTCCTGCTTGTTTAAGAGGGAGATTTGAGGGTTCCATTCACGATCGACTTGCGAACTCCCCGGGCAATTCTGATACACACTGAAGTGAAAGAACCACTAATCTAGGTGAACAAAATAAACCAGGACTTCAAATCAAAAGCTCAATCTGTGCCAACTACACACCCAGCTTCTCTGGACACAAATCGTGACCTATTCATATTACTGTTGTTACCTTCCGCTCAGAACACCGGTACGGGATTCTAAATGCATTACTTCACTCTCAATAGTACAATAAACATATAACATTTTAAAGTAGCCTTAAATTGAAGAGTAGGTCCCTGAATAATATTTAGTGTTTAATATACTAATATCAAAGAAGCTACCACAAGTGAGCAGTAAAGCAGATGTCACAGGACCATGGGAGGTATTGCTGAATTCAATATTAATTATATAGTCATTAGTTAAAAATATTTAGTGACTACAGCACTGCTTCGATTTTAATTCCCACCCAGGCTAGTAAAGGAGGCCAAAACTGGTGATCAATTTAGGCTGCGTTTATAAGGGGATAGTCCAACCCCATTAAGTCAGATCCTATAGGATAGCTAGGTCTACTTGGGAGGGTTCCTAATGCAAAGAAAAACAAAAAAAAAACATAAGCAGTGTCGAGTGCAATCTCCTCCTAGAACCATAAGGAGAGCACAGGGTCCTCTCTACTCCCCATTCCTAAGTAGCTGAGTCCCACTGAAGGGATCCAATCTGAACTCAAGGGTCTAATCCAGTTCATTCAATCAATAGAAACACAACCTTAGTTAAGTAGTTTAATCAAATGTCTCCACCTGGAAGTCCTTCTGGCCCTTCAAACTCAGAACTATCCAACAGGAAACTCAGCATCTTCTCACAAAACTTGCAACTCCCGAACAAGGGTGTCCTTGTCTTTTTGGCCATCCTCATATCATTTTAAGCCTGCTATGAATCTTTGACCTTAACCTATTTTCCAACATCCAGTCAATAACCTAAACATGTCCGGAATTTGAACTTCCTCTCCATTCCTACTGCTACTATCTCAGGCCCTTATTACCACCTAAGGCCTGGATGCTTGTGCTGCTCCCCCAAGTGGTCTCCCTTCCTCCAGCCTCATCTTCTGCCTTTAATTCATTTTGGACATTTGCTGTCAAATAACTCTTAATTGCCTAATTCTCCTGGTCCAAAAAACTCCAAGGGCTTTCCAATGTCTACTAGAAAATGTCAGATTTCTTAGACTAGTATGTAAAGGTCACTATTATCTGGCTCCAACTTAACATTCAAAGCTTAATTCCTATGATTCCCTTTCTTATATCTCAGTCTTCATTCAAACCCACACCTTTTTGTTCCCGTGCCCTCCCGACTACTGTGCCCTTTCCCATGTTTTTTCTTTTGCTTAGAATGCCCCACGCTATCTTCACAGATCCAAATCCCACCTGACCTTCAAGATCTAGCTCAAATGCCACCTTTTATATGAAGCATTTTCCAACTCAGTGTTCAACTAATATGTACCAAGTACCTATTTTGTACCAGGCACTGAGCTTAAGCTCTTAGAGACTAGGGCCTGCTCCCTTTCTCCTCCCCAGCGAAGAGCAAACTCTTTTCTCTGAGTTCTCATAGCAAATGGACATATTTGATGGTATGTAACATGGTTTTAGGAGGTCGGTAACGTTATTATACCCAGTCAAAGCTGAGGAAAGATGGGCTCAGCAAAGCTAAGCCGCTTTCCCAAAGTTGCGCAGCTTGTAAGTGGAGGAGTAAGACTAAAAACACCTAGGTTCAGAGCCTTCATTCTTTTTCTTTCACTGTGGTAAAATACGCATAACATAAAAGTTACCATCGTAGCCATTGTTCAAATGTACAGTTCAGTAGCATTAAGTATATTCACACTGTCGTGCAACCGATCTCCAGAACCCTTTCCATCTTGCAAAAATTTAACCCTTTCTATGGAGTACTCTATACCTCATATAAGGAGAAACATACAGGATTTGTCTTTTCATGACTGGATTATTTCAATTGGCACAATGTCCTCAAGGTTCATCCACGTGGTAGCACGTGTCACAATGTCCTTCCTTTTTAAGGCTGAATAATATACCATGGCGTGGATATACCACATTTATTTATCCATCATCTGCTGATGGACACGAGAGTGGCTTCTACCTTTTATATATTGTGAATAATGCTGCTGTGAACATGGGTGTATAAAAATCCATTTGAAAACTTGCTTTCAATTCTTTCGGGCATAAGTCCAGAAGTGGGATTGCTGGATCCTATGGTAATTCTGTACTTTTTAATATTTTATTTATTCTTGAGAGAGAGAGAGACAGAAGGAGGGAGGGAGGGAGGGAGGGGCAGAGAGAGGGAGACACAGATTCTGAAGCAGGGTCCAGGCTCTGAGCTGTCAGCACAGAGCCCGACGCAGGGCTAGAACTCACGAACCACAAGATCATGATCTGAGCCGAAGTTGGACACTTAACCGACTGAGCCACCCGGGAACCCCTGGTAATTCTATTTCTAATTTTTGAGGAGCTGCCATGCTATTACATAGCCTTTACTCTTCACCACTAATGACCTCCTGCTGTCATACGTGTTGCTCAGGGTGATATCAAGGAGGCCAGCATCTATCTGTCCTCTATAAAAGGTTCATTACCCATGACTCTTCGAACCAACAGGAAACTGGACCACTGCTAATTATTTCACTCCTAAGGAAGCAAACAAAGCAGGAAATAATTTCTATCAAATATCAAAATAAAATCACACAAAGGGAAGCTTTGTCTAAGATAATGTTCTGTCTAATGCGTATGGGTACGGTTGCAGATACCATATCACTTCCAAGAACTCTGAACTAGGTTACTTATGTTCTAGTCACTTCTCTGATAAAACTGTCTATGTGACTTTGGGCAAAGTCACCTTCGCCACTGCACCTCAGTTTGTTGGAACAGGTGACACTAAAAGGTATAGGGGTATGACCTGAGATGAGTTACTTCACCTCTCTGAACTTCATCTGTAAAACGGAGACAATGGTACAATTTACCTAATTTGGTTGCAAGAAAGGGTAAGTGAATGTCAAATGGTGTGATCCCAGGGGTGCCTGGGTGGCTCAGCCGGTTAAGCGTCCAACTCTTGATCTCGA
Source organism: Panthera tigris (assembly GCF_018350195.1). Lineage (NCBI taxonomy): Eukaryota > Metazoa > Chordata > Mammalia > Carnivora > Felidae > Panthera > Panthera tigris. The sequence continues at coordinate 90,679,305 of NC_056677.1, read as the reverse complement.
CTCAGGTCACGATCTCACGGTTCATGCGTTCATGCTTCATTCGGGGCTCTGCACTGACAGTGCAGAGCCTGCTTGGGATCTCTCTCTCTCCCTGTCTCTCTGCCCCTCCCCTGCTCACGCTCTTTCTCACTCTCAAAATAAATGAAGAAAAAATGTTATTATCCCAGCGCCTGGCACATTGTTAAGTGTTCAGTAAAGAGAAGTCCCTATCATTATGATTACTTGCAAGATTCTATATGTAAGAGAAACATATTTAACTACCTAAAGGTTAAACATCTATGTTCACAGTAGCTTTATTTAGAATAGCCAAAAACTGTAAACAGGCCAGAGATCCTCCAAAGGGTAGACTGTTAAACAGCGGTACACCCATACCATGGAATACTGCTTAGCAATAACAAGGAACAAACTACTGATAACACACAACTTGGATGAATCCTAAGAGCATTATGCTGAGTGAAGAAAGCCAATCCCGAAAGGTCATACGCTGTATTATTTCATTTACACGAAATGTCCACAAAGACAAATCTGTAATACCAGATTAGTGACTGCCTGGGGCTACAGTGGGGGTGGGATGGGGAATAACAGTAAGCAGGCCTAAGGGATCTTAAGAGGTGATGAAAGTATTTTAAAACTGGACTGTGGTGAGGGTAGCGCTCGTATGTAAATTTACCTGGAGTCGTCAAACTGTATACTTAAAAATGGGTTATATATTTTATGTTCTGTACATTTTATATACAAATCCTATATTTTATATTTATATATATAATTATATATTTTATACATTGAAATGATACCTTTTACTTTATATATCGAAATGATACCTCTAAAAAACTGTTTTTTAAATTTTTTTTAACGTTTATCTATTTTTGAGACAGAGAGAGACAGAGCATGAACGGGGGAGGGTCAGAGAGAGGGAGACACAGAATCCGAAACAGGCTCCAGGCTCCAAGCTGTCAGCACACAGCCCGACGCGGGGCTCGAACCCACGGACCGCGAGATCGTGACCTGAGCCGAAGTCGGCCGCTTAACCGACTGAGCCACCCAGGCACCCCTAAAAAACTGTTTTTTAAAATATTCTATGTCTAAGCTGAATCTGTGCAACAGTAGTCTGTTGGAGTGCCAGAAACACTGAGGACTCTAAACCATTTTCAATTTTTCACTTACCGAAGGATGGGCTGCTATGTATCCGTGTGCACTTTTATCTGAAAAGTAAAGATAAAGATGTCACCTTTATTTCATAAAGACTGCCTCATTTAGAAACCACAGTTAATAAAAAAAAAATAATAACTTATGCAGGTTTAACCTTTGACCAGAAGGAGATTCTCCAATTCGGTATTAAATACATGCTATGACAATGACATGATTTTTCTTTTCTGTTTTTAAAGTTTATTTATTTATTTTGATGGGACGCCTGGGTGGCTCAGTCGGTTAAGCATCTGACTTCTGTTCAGGTCATGATCTGATGGCTCTGAGTTTGGGCCCCACATCAGGTTCTCTGCTGTCAGCGTAGTACCTGCTTCACATCCTCTCCCTCTCTTTCTCTGCCCTTCCCCTGCTAACTCACCCTCTCTCTCTCTAAAATCAATCAATCAATCAATCAATCAATCAAATTTATTTGAGAGAGAGAGAGAGAGAGAGCAAGGGAGGGGCAGAGAGAGAGGGAGAGAGAGGATCCCAAGTAGGCTCCACGCTGTCAGCACAGAGCCTGACGTGGGGCTCGATCCCACAAACTGTGAGATCATGACCTGAGCTGAAACCACGAGTCAGACGCTTAAGTGACTGAGCCACCCAGGCGCCCCTCACTTTTCTTAAAATAGCTCACACCCCTGCATCCTTACTACACCATTTTATAGACCCTAATGAAGGCCTCCAGCGAATCTCATCCATATGGAAGAATATTGAGATCACCTACTCCTGATTGGTATGAACCTAGACATCTATATCCAGAATTTCTCCCCCACCTCCTTCTTCCTTATCCTCCTCTCTCCTTCTCCTTCCTCGCTTCCGCCCTCCCTTCCTTCCCTTCGATTTCTCTTCTCCCCACCTCCTCCTACCCTATTCCTTAGTTGCCACACTAGAGCATCCCAAAAATGTCTGGTGAGTTTCACTCAGCTCAGACACATACTGGAATGATGCATTTTTGGTCTTGGTCGCCTGTAGTTCTACAGTGAACCTGGAGGACAGTTCTAGATTTCCTCACATTAAGCATTGCTTGATGTGTCACTAGGATCTCTTAGATATTTTACTCTATGTGGAAGACTAAATACCATGAAAAGCTCTCCTTGATTGCTTTTTTTCTTTTTTTGGTTTTCTCCACTGGAGAACGGCAGTTAAGCAATCTTCTCCATTAAAATCGCCCCATCGAGCAGGTGAATTGCTATATGCCTTAAGTTTGGGCTTTGACATTTGTTATGACCAAATGAGATGCTCCTCCCCTTCCAGGTGTGTCTTTGCACCATTCTTGAAGATATTTCAAGCCTGTCCTATATTTAAATCAATGCTGAGAGGTAGGGATGCTTTACAGCTGGGGCACTGATGATAGGATTCTCTCTCTCTCTTTTTTTTTTTAGACGTTATACAACTTACACAGTAAGTTGTTCTAGGGAGGCAACCCAGATCATCTTCCTCAAAACGCCAAAATATTGTTTGGTATATGTTTTTCAGTTGCGTATAGTACAAACTCGAACATCAAAGCTTCAAACAATGGCTGGGTCTACATGCTAGCAAATGAAGTCAAGATTTGGCAGAAATACGGTCATTTCGATTTCATATAAATAGACAGACATGATTTCCCTTTTTAGGTCTCATTTTGAGGTTGGATCAAAATAACCTGGCAACCATGAAATGTGTGCTGTATCATCATGGTACAATTCAATGAATCTAAAAGATAAAATAAACTTCGAGAGACCACGGTCTGGTCCATACACCTCTTATTTCACGAGCACATCACAGGGCCTGATCCTAAGTGACTAAGTGTCTTCTTCACTGAACAACATCCCTACTTGAGTTCTACGAACACCCAAGAAAATCTCCTAACATCAACTTCAACTCCCAAGCCATATTTCGATTTGCTTATGTTAAAGTCATTTGAAGAATGAACCAGAACTGACTTCGGACGCCCTCCAGGCATTCTGTTCTAATCCTGAGGCTCTGAGATCAGAATCACCTCTCTCTTTGATACCTCCGATGTACTCTTACCTCCGGATGTAAAGCTCATATATTTCTGGTTGTTGACGGTTTCTTTGGAATCGTAGAATTTGAGAACGTCTAGGACGGCTTGTGGATTCTTCTTCTGTTCCAGCTTTGTTATGTTGGAGGTTTGGAGTAACCGTGCCCACTGCTCAGGAATTCCCTGTGGACAACCAAAGGGAAAGAATGGCAGCTCAGAACATTCAGTAAGCTGCCTTTTCATTTTCCAGTAAAGTTCTTCACCAAGAAGCCCATGCTACCTGTAGGATTACACTTGGGAAACTGAAGTTACACTCTCGATTTAAAGTTAGTAACTTAACAATGCAATCATTCTCTTCTCTAATTAAAACACATAGGTAAAACTAGGATCCAACTTAAAAAGGGTGGGTGGGAGTATGACTGTGATAGAAAAAAAAAGCGCATGAAAATCACCTCCATATTAATTCTGCTCATCCATGAAATGATGTTTACGGCTTAGCTTATTTTTTCTGGCGACTCAGGGCAGACATAGCAAGACTTCTCTAAATTTGGGCACCGTATAGTATAGTGCAGATCAATGGATTTTGTATGACTGGAATAACATAAGCTCTTTCTGGGCACGTTGGAATCGGAGTTATCTTTCCGAATAAAAGAAAAGCCTCACCCTTGGTTCAGTTTATACTCTGTGATTACAAAATGTAATTTGGGGGAGGGGGTGTCAAGGGCTTTAATACAGAGGGGGACTGAGAGGAGACAAAAATAGAATAGCAGAGGAGCGATAACCACGGAGATGCAAAACGGTAACATTAACGCTGCTTTGGGCGTTCTCCCTGCAGCTTTCTCCTCTCCTCCCTCCGTCCCCTCCTCCCCACTTTGTTCATTGGCCACACAGAACCTGGGGACTGTGACAACCATGGCAAAGCCCTGTGAGAATTTGCAATCGTCTAAAGCATTTAGAGCACAGAGGAAGGGGTATTTGGAAATCTAACCAAGGACAATTGCACCAATTACATGGAAAGGTTAGTTGTGCCTTGAGGATTTTAGCATTCTTTCCTACACATTCAGCCTCCGGATGTCCCCATTTCATAATCGTCCGCCCTCCAAGAGCGACTTGGAGCGAGAGACAGACACATCATTCCTGAAGTGCATCTAGACCCAATTTGTGCGGCTTTGTCCTACGAAGTCTCGGCAAAACAATGTGTGACGTGGGCCTCCAGAGTTTGGGAATGACAACAAAAAAGTGATATAAGCCAAGCAACAACTCTACTGCACACACATGAACCTGCTGCTGCAGTGCTATGACATCTCAAAGAAGCACTTTGATGCAAGCTTCTTTTGGGCCTGTGACGCACCTCTGGGAGCTTCCCTGGGCACATCTGTGAGCCATAGAGATCTGGCTGTAATGGACGTAAATAAAGAAAGAAAAGAAAGTTAAAACAGAATGCGGGACAACTGAGAAGGTGGGAGGAGATGAAACCAATGGGTCTGGATGGGGGAGGGGGGTAATCCCTTCTAAAGTGGGGCGGTTATGAAAATAGAGAGGCATTAACTAAATCAGGGGCAGGACAGATTTAAGAAAACAGAGAAAACGACAATGTTCTACGGAGTGGATGCGTAATTCCACTTTTGGCCAGATGCGTCCTCCATAAATATGCAATAATAAGAATTACCATTAAATGACTGGAGAGATTACCAAAAGGCGAAAACATGACTTCGGGGGTGGGGGAGGGAAGAAGGATGGCATCGTGAAAAGCTTTGACAATAATTTGTAAGTTGTATTTACAACCGGGTGATCACAGGTAGCCAGGGGCCATGTGATGAACTTACAAATTTCAGTTCCCAATTCTGGTTCACCATTTTCAGCTTCGCATGGGAAGTGTCTGTGTGGCTACGACTGAAAGGGTGGCTACGTGGGGACGCTAGATTCAACTTCATTCCCATCGATGTGACTCTTCTGTACTTTGTAGTTAAAGTCGTGGCCGGTGTCACGAAAACTAGATTAAGGATTTCCCACACAGCCAGACTCGGCCTTTGAGTTCCTTTAGACCAGGGGCAGGGAAACCATTTCATTTCAAACCATATATGAGTAATTGCCATGTTAATGCTACAGCTCTGAAGTCTCACTCCCCACATAAGAAGACCAGAGAAAAGATAACAGCTTTGTCCAAATAAAGCTATTGTCTCCAGTGCTACAGAAACATGCTTTGACCCAACTGGTTCGATTCGGGACATGGGTCTTTGATTCCTGGCATTTGGGGTTACTCCAAGCACAGTGAAAACGACACTTTTACATGCATTAATCACGCAATTTGATGCTAAAGCCTTAAGCCAAATATTTGAACTCAGGAGCCCATGCATGATCCCAGTTCTGATTCTAAGTGCAATTAATAGCATTTGGTTAATACTATAATGGCCAAAGGAGTTATTAAGTGTTACGAAACCAGGTATGCGTTGCACATAACCACTAGAGCAGACATCACTGGCATGGTCATTACCGTAATTATTAGAATATTTGCAGTTATTATACATTCTCATGGCACTTCTAAACTTTTGTGATAAACAAATGTCTGGAGATCACTAGACAGCAGGAAAACATGCTGCCAATTGCAGAAGATCCTTCAGACAACTGTACTTACCACATGGCTACACTGCTGACACAATTTCTTTTGTCTTTTGTAAGTTGAGATAAACTAGTAGTTCATCAATGAAACCTGACCCTTAAATTTGAATGTCTGCCACAGAGGCACATAATCAGAAAGCCATCTCATTACTCCAAATTGACGTACAAATCCCAAAAGTTAAGACAGCTAATGGAGGCCTAGACGTATGAGCATCAGAAGCAGGAGCACATATCAATGCCTCACCACGTGTACAATAACGACCAGATGTACGACAAGCTGGGGATTGTCCCGTGTAGCCCAGGAGAATGGCAGCATGATACGACAGGCCAAGCATTTATCTTATCATAAGAAATGATCATTTATATCACTCATACCATTTTTCCCTCTGATTGACTTGAAGCGACCGTCACAGGTCGAGAGGTCTGGAAGGGGGAGTTCTAAAGTATTTGGGACAAAAATGGCAATATAAAGGGTAAGGACTTGTAATAGTTCGGTACCCCAAATCTCACCTCCCAACCTAATTTTAATCTCAGGGTCCAAGTGTGTACCCAGGTACACAAGATTACATTGGCCAGCTAGCCGTAGGACAATGACAGGCCCTTGTAAGACAATTGAACGACACAGTTCAACAGATGGCTCAAAATCCAACCTAAGCCACCGCAGTGATCAAATTCAGTAATATGCCCCTCCCCCCTCTGCACGCACACACGTGCGCGCGCACACACACACACACACACACACACACACACAATAAGTGAGTGGTACCAGGGCAGATAGGACCCAATTTTAAATGCTACCAACAAAATGATTTTAAAAGCTCTTGATCATTATGGTAGTTTTTCAAGTTAGGAAATGTAAACCATCGGTGAAGATAGTAAAAAAGGGAAGAATTTGGTGTCTTTAAATATGACGGGCGGACAAGCAGTTTTGAAAGATCATCAAGAGGCCAACAGTGCATCAGATACCCAAATTTAGCCAGTGTCTTATCTGTATATTTCAAAGGACTTCTAACAACTGACTGCATCCAAACAGATGCTTTATTTTAAATTGGGCTTGGGGGACCAAGGGGCAGATGTTTTGGTTTGGTTCAATTGCATCGAACAGGTTGTTCACAACTGGAAAGCCTGCCCATCACATAACCCACCCACCCCACCCTCTCTGGTTGGTTCTTTGGGTTCTAACTGACAGCGAAGTGAAGATGTGGTCAGCAAGATGATGGTGACTCACTTTCCTTCATTTCCATTCAGAACCCCAAAAGAACAAAGAAGGAGCTAAAGATAGATCGTATCTTAAGATGTCAAGCAAGTTGGAAAGAGCAGAAGAAATTAAAAAAAAATTGGAAAGGAACCAGAATGTCACATGAGAACAGCAGAGGAGAAAGCTTTCACATCAGACCACAGAAAGGAAGAGAAAAGAAAAACATGGCATGACTGCAATAAAACCTAAGAGCAGTTTAAACAGAAGAAAAGCAACATAGAAAACAAAAAAAGGTCCGAGCTAGAAACATAATGTTCTTAAAATAAAAACAGGGAAGAGTTATTAGACAAAATTTATAGTTTAAGTGCTTCTACTGTTTTGAATGTCAAAAAGTCAGCTTATAAAAATTATTATTATTATTATTATTATTATTAGTGGTGATGGTGGTAGTTGCAGTGGAGTCAGTAAGGTTATATTTCCGAAGTGCAGCTAAGAGAATATCCTCAAATACAGTAAAGAACAGCAGCCAGACTCAAACTCAAAGCCATTTGAATAATGTCTCTGACTCCAGTAACGAAATTGGTTAAATCCTACCGGTATCTCGACTTTATCAATGACAGTACCTCTTTCTGTTCTCTTCTGCTTGCTACTGAGAGCATAGAAATAATCAGCTCACATCACTTTACAAGGCCAAGATGTTGACTCAGTTTCGATTTTATTCTCGTATTGCTTACTTCCAGAAAAAAATAAAAAGTAATTTGGCTGTCAATTCAGAGACCTTGGTTTGCTTCTCCAAAGCAAGTTAATGTGTCCCCCTCTCTTTTTTGTTCACTTATTCATATGACAGTCTACTCACTAACCATCAAGTTTTAAAAACAGAAACTTCAATTATTTAATATCTAAAATTATCTCTGGTTTAAGAACCCAAGAATCAGTGGTGATGATACCATCAAAGATTTTTTTTTTCTGAAGGCATTCAAAATTACTCGTTATCTCAGAATGTACATTTTTATTGAGATCCTTACTAGGATGGAAAAAGGTAGTTGATCCTCCTGGGGACATATTTCTAGCCACATCTTTTCCTTCATCCATCTAAAGACAAATATGCCAGATCTTAAAAAAATATATCCAAAGAAAGGCTGAATCTACAGCTATGGTCTTTCTGGTGAATTCTTACTGATATTAATTGTGGACTGTATATCTATAAAGCACATGACCACTATAGCACATGTTTTATATCCATAAATATTCTTCCCGAAACATGGGGTTTGCTGTTTTGAATGTCTATAAAATACACCCGTTAATAAGTCTAAAGATAAGCTATGTTCTTGGAATCAAAGCGGAGAACAGGTCGATTTTACAGAGATTTTTGGTTAGCTTGGTTCGCTGATCTGGGTAATCCAGATTCCAATGTAAAGCCCAAATTATTCAGATAGGCTGTCTTCGCTGGTCAAGTTGAATCCATGATTCTCTGATTCACTTCAAACAATAAAGCGCAGACTCAACAGACTAACTGCGATCAGTCATTTTTATAATGGACAAAATAATTTTACCAGTACTCTTGCCACTCTCTAGTTCCACCTGTGATTGTCTCTGTCTGTGTCCATGTCTGTGACATGGAAATGCTTTCTTGAAACCTATTTTCACAAAGGAACTTTTCATGGCTTGCAAAACAAAATAAGGAGCTTACTTACAGTGAACTCCCCGGTGACTGCGTCAAACCCCACATGAATCGTATGTTCAAAGTCTGAAGGAAGAGAGATCTCTGGGCGTTCTTTCTCTTTCTTCTTATTGGCTAAAGGCAAAATGTTAACATGTATTTATTTGGGCTATAGTTTTGTCATCCATAAGTTGTACAATTAGGTTCATGAAAACAGTTACAAAGGTGAAAGACAATCGATTCCAACACAACTTTCACAGTATTCCACTCCAGAAATTACAATTTCATTTGCAGAAGTAGCTGAGAGTTTGACAAAAACATTACATCCCCATAATTTACAAATTTCCAAAATCCAATTCAAACAAAACTTGTGGTCAAACTGATTTATCTCCTTTACCAGTCGAATAATGTAACCAGTAGGTATCTAGGTAGATTGTGCTCAACTGGCTTTGTTGGATCAAATAGGACTTACTGAAGAAGAAATTCATTATGCTCAAGTCAAGCTAAGGCTTACTGTTAGAATGGACGGACGAAGGGGAAAATGCTGAAGCTATCCATAAAAGTGTTATGAACTATTTCCATGTCAACCATAGCTGAGTACCAAGCAGCTAGAACTTGTTTAATTTACACGTTTACATTATGAAGCATAGAAGCTTGGTCTTCTTCCAATGAGAACACTATTGCAGATCAATCATGTCACAAATCTTTATCTTTAAAAATGTTTTTAATCATTTCCTACCCAGCACTTTGTTAGTAAAAACAAACACACAAATCACTGCTTTCTGCTGAATTAATTTTATTTAGTTCTCAGTAACCTCAAACCAATGCCTTGGTTTACACATTCTAGTCTGTAGCTCTTTTTCCATGTCCCTGATATATTCTGTCATATTAGCCACTCAAAATCATTGTCCTCAAGTAGCAGGTTTTTCATAGTGACACAATTGTAAATGAGCACATCCCCAGTTAATATGTCAAAAGCCTTTAAAGATATCACCACTGGAGAGATCAAGTTGGGAACTGTAATGAAATTAGTTTATCCTGAAATAGATTCCAGGAGGAAGTCGCTGCGGAAATGTAAAATGGCATCAAGTAGATTCCCTAATAGGCATATAAACAGATCTGAGAATGTGACTTTGATCAGGGTACATCTCACACTCAAAAATAATAATAATAATAATAATAATAACAATAATAACAATAATAATAATAATACTCACCCTCCTAATAATGGGAAAGTCAGCATGGTTTGCCCAATTGAAACCAGTCAACCTCAGAAATGCCCAGGGTGGCCAATTTAGAACATTCTGGTTCAAATAGATATTTCCTTGGCCTGAATTTCAGACAACATTCAATTAACCATATTATGGATTACTGGTTTTGTGGGTTACCCAGGAGAAATTTTAGATTCAAAACCTTTCGTGTTCAAATGTCATTTTTATGGCTTCTTTTTTCTTTCTACCCTCTCTCTCTGCTCCCTATCTCCAGCCAGAGGACAGAGATATGGGGAAAAAATATGGAAATTCAAGTAGTAAGAAGAGTAGGACACAGGATTAGGAAAGAAAGGCTGGAGGTAGGGGGTTGCGGGGGGGGGGGACAAGGGTCACTCAGTGCCTCTGCCTGGCCATAGAACACATTTAGGACTCATTTTGAAAAGTACCTATGTGCCATCTAAACTTCAGTACAGATGTCAGTTTTGCAGCAAGCCTACTTTATTGAATATTATCGTAACCTAACAGTGAAGCGTAGAGGTTTTTTTGTTGGTGTTCCTACTTCGCTGCATGTTTTTGCACCATGGCTACCAACTCCCCCTTGTTTGACTGCCATGTTTCCTTGTTCAGAACCACCACAGGTGCCCTAGATACTCCTGTGATCATTCCCTTGTTTTGCCTCTTCCCTGCCTTCCCGTCCATATTGGACATAAGTTGACTACCTCTCTATTTCCTTGACAACATGGTCTGATTCTCCTCCCTTGGTGACTGTTATTTATTTGATTGGCATTGCTTCCCCTTCTGCCTTTTGTAATGCGGTCTTTGGCCTTTAACAATTCCTTCTTGAAACTCATTCCTCATAGATGGCATCCACTCCCAGATACTATTCCCTAATCTGTGGTTGGCAGGAGTAGATCCAGATACTGTGGGACCAAACACTTTATACAATTTGAGAAGAACAGGCCCGTTTAAGTAAAAACAATATGAAATTGCCTAGGGCCCCTCCTAGGGCCTTGGAAGAGCCCCAGGCAAGTGAGGAACTCTAAAGAGGTTTTATTCACTTTATAGTTCATCTACTCCTGGTGGTTGGTGACTTTCTTGGGGTCAAAGACCACTTTGAAAAATCTTTAGAAAGCTGTGGAGTTCCTGCCCATAGAATGTACTGCACACATCTACCCAATTCTGCATATAATTTCAGAGGTTCAAAACTCCCCTGGGCTCCAGGATGAGAACTTGTAGCTTAATCTATGTCTTCAATCATTGCATCAACTTGCATTCATGATCTCTCTTACCAGTAGTCTCTCCCTACTTTCCATTAGTATTGACTGAATGTTTGAACCATGTTGACTTGGACATAAACACTCTACCTGAGCTGATCTATATGAATTGGCTTAATGGAGTCACTCTAGAAGACCAAGGCTCTAGAAGGTAAGGATCGCCAGTCCCTTACCACCCTAATAATGCCATTCCCTTCACTCAGGGCTAAGCATAACAAAGGCAGGAAGGAAGCCCAAACTTGCCCTTCCTCCAATGTCCATGTTCTCTCAGTGAAATGACACCACTAACCACCCAGATCAGAGAAGGATTCAGACTTCAGATACCTCCTCCTTTGGGAGGCCCTGAGCAATGAAAAGATTATGACCCCCCCACACACACACAGGTAATTCAAATAAAAATACTAAAGCGTAAAAAGGTAAGAAAGTCCAAAAAGTTCTTATATGCCTATGATGGTTAGGTCTTTCTAAAAACTACATGTACAAAATAAATATGTGGCCATGTTTGGGGTGCCCCTAATTTGCTGGGCCCACAGCACCTGCTTATTCTGGCTATTAGGTAATTTGGCACTGGCCCAACTGCCCAAGCCATAAACTTGGGAGCTTCTTTGACTCCCACTGTATTTCTATCTGAATTGGTCACCAAGTTATATTCTATCTCCTAGACTCATCTCGAATCCATCATCTTCCTTTCGTCCGCACACACCATTACCTCAGTCCAAGGTGCTAGCATTTCTCACCTAGTCTTATTGCCTCCAATCTTGCCGCCTGTAATTCATTACTTTGTGGCCAGAGTAACCTGTGAAATATACAAATCTGACCACATTTCCGCCCTTATTATTCTTAAATGGCTCCCCATTACCCATATGGTAAAAGTTCATGCTTGTTGGCATGCTACCCAAGGACCTCCAGGATCTGCCCCCAGCTTTCCTCTCCATCGTCTATTCTTGCCATAGCCCCCACTGTCCCACACCCATGTCAGGCTCCCCAAACTGCTGGATTTTCTCTTACTGCCAAAATTTCATGCTAGGCTAAGGCCTGGAAAGTCTTATCTCTTACCATGATTCCTCCCCCTACCTCCTGCACTTTGGGTGGATAACTCCCAGTAGTCCTTACTCTTCACTCTTGGGCTTCCTCTTCTTTGGCAAGTCTTGTCCTGTCCTCCCTCTGCAGACAAAGCTAAATGCCCTTCTCTTCATGCTCCCACAGACCTGTCCAGGGCAAACTCTGAGCTTGGCACGTGTCAACACTGGAGACTTTACGTACTTGTTGCCCTAGCTAAAACTGAGATACTTGACATCAAAGCCTATATTTTATTCATTCTCACATTCCCTAGCACCTGGCTTATGTCTGTACACTTAATGATTATCACTTATGGAATATTCACTTAATCTCTACCACAGTCACATTAGGTAGGCCTTATGATTATGGTTTAATTATTGTTCTCTACATAAGGAAAATGAGAGTGAGGTTCAACCACATACCCAGGGTTATACAGCTGGCAGGTATCAGAGCCAGAGTTTGAACCAAGGGCCTGTGTCTCTAGAACCTAAGTTCTTAATAGTTACACTATTTACTATTCGGGAACATTAAAAAAAAAAAAACCTCAACATTTTTGAGTCCTCGTCTTCAGAAAATGTTTAGTATTGAAAGAAGCGTAGATGAGAATTTTTTGTCTTTTGTTCTTTTCAGGAACACTAAAACATATCTCCTCCAGAAAATTCTGCTGAGCATTGGTCGTTTACATTAACATTCTGTCTAACCTGAATCTTGGGTTGATAAGACTCAGCTTGATCAGCTCTGGGTTGATATCTGCAGAGAGCAGAAGCCCAAATGAGTACTACTTTCTAAGGGTATCACCCATGTACTACTGGAACACAGCATGAAGGCCACATCATAGACAGCAAAGTGTTTCGCCCTGGGACCCTCTGGGTGTACATGAGTTCTCATTCCAGGGGCCAGCGAACCCCTCCAGAGTCTCTCATCCTGACATCTCTCTCCATTCCACCACCTTTTAAAGAAAAAAAAAAAGCCCCTCTAATAATCTATCATCTCCTATACACCTTACCCCAATCAGTATTCTGCATTTCCCCAGTGGCTACAGCTTGCCCCATTACCAATCCCCCTACACCTTCAACCTCTTCATTAAATGTTCTCTTCACTTCTTGCCTCCTTTTCCCAAAATTCACAGTGCATCACTCTCATCTGGGAAACTTATGAGAGAGAAGAGAGAGAGATATTAGAGCCTCACCCCCAGAGATTCAGATTCAGTTATTCTGGGGGAGACCCCAGCACCTTTAATGTTTAAAGCTCTTCAGGTATTTCCATTAATCAACTTGGGTGAAGGGGCGACTGGGTGGCTCAGTCAGTTAAGCTTCCGACTTTGGCTCAGGTCATGATCTCACGGTTCATGAGTTCAAGCCCTGCATCAGGCTCGGTGCTGACAGCTTTAGCCTGGAGCCTGCCTCGGATTCTGTTGTCACCCTCTCTCTCTGCCCTTCCCCCACTCGTTCTCTCTCGTTCTCGTTCTCTCTCTCTCTCCTCGCTCTCAAAAATAAATAAACATTTAAAAAAAGCAACTGGGGTGGAGAAAAACAACTTTAAATTCTACCCTCCAAGGAGGGTACCACTTCCTCAAATCATTCTGATGGATGCTTCTCATTCGTCCCCATCCAATGTCCTTAGGCCTGGAAGAATGGGGGAGGGCAGGGTTGCCCGCTTGTCATTCCAACCCGTTTATCTGAGATCAGTACTTCTGCACTTGCCTACAAAGCCCCCTCCTTTGAGGTTATTGCCATTAAGTGCTCCCTGTCTAAGTCCCCTTATCCATTGAGGACATGGGCTCCCAGTCTTCCTTCCTTCCCTCAATGCTGACATTGCTCTGTGAAACATGATACATGAGTAGACACTTCTTTCACACTCTTTCCTTTTAACTCCTTGGCCTCCCTCATTTCTAATGAATTTCAGCTCCCTCTGACTTCAGTCTACTCCCATGGCCACCACTAACGCAGGGGTTCTCAACCAAGGCTGCTCATCAGAATAACCGGTCGAGTTCCATGGAAGACCAGTGTCTAAGGCCCACCCAGGACCTACTGTAGCAGGATTTCTGGGGGTGGGACCTAGGCAAATGATTTTCTAAGCTCCATAGATGATGTGCAGATGGAGTGGAGGACCAAAGGTACCCCAGGCCTTTTCAATATCCAGAATGACCCTTTCATTGAAATATTAAACTCCGTTATCCCAGCCTCCCATCCTTCTAGCCCTCTCTTTCCAGCCCTTAATCTTATTTTGTTTTTTTTATCTCAATAAAGCCTCTAGTTTTTGGATCCCTCCATTTTTAGCCAAGTTCCTAGCTTTCTCCTGCCTAGACTCTTTCGTCCATCATTTAAAATTTAAGTTTCTTTATTTGAGAGAAAGAGCGCACGTGAGTGGGGCGGGGGGGGGCAGAGACAGAGGGAAAGAGAGAGAATCCCAAGCAGGCTCTGTGCTGTCACTGCAGAGCCTGATACAGGGTTTGAACTCACGAACTGTGATATCAAGACCTGAGCTGAAATCAAGAGTTGGATGCTTAACCGGCTGAGTCACCCAGGCACCGGTGCTTCATTATGTAAATTGCTCTTAAGCCACTGCCCTGGAAGCAGTGCCGCCCTTTGACCTGCTCTTGCAATTCTCCTACAAAAACCTACTCTGATACAATCCAACCATGAAACCTCCTCTTCTATACTGAGGCTGATGAGTTGTTGGAGGAAAAAAAATTACACAGCCACGCAGATTGGTTCATACTACAAAAGTCAGAGATCATAGTTGGGTCATTGATGGCACGTGACAATATTCTTTTTACCCGTCACCAACTTCCTTTCCCACTTATTCTTACTGAATATTCCAGAATGTTTCCACTTTACCCAAACATCTGCCTCACCCTCTCCTCCTTGACTTTCCACATATGAAATTCCTTCTGCTTCACTGAGAAAACTGGAGGCCATCAGTTTGGAACTCCTCTGACTTCGCTTCCTCTCCCATTCCAGTTGGGTTGATCTCCCTCAGTAACATCTTCTCATGTCTCACTGGAAGCAATGTTCCCTCCTTCTGCCTAAGGTTTATTCCTTCACTGGTGCTTTAGACGCCAGTCCCTGTCACTTCTCCAAGAGTCTAACACCACCAATTATTGCCTATTATTCTTGTATCTTCGATCGCTCCCTCTCTACTGACGCTTCCTATCTGGCCTCTAAGACCTGCTGAGATCTCTTTTGTTGTTAAAAATTAAAACCCTCTGCCACCTCACAACTTTCTCTCACTGCCACAGTCTCTCAGCCTTGCCTTCTTTGGCATAAATTTCTTGAAAATGCAACGTAGGCTTCCTTAACCCGCACTCTCCAAACCATTGCAACAAGTCTCTGAGGTCTCAAATTAATCTCCTCCTTGAAAATGCCCACTTTCCAGTCCTTACAATCGCTGACCTCTCAGGCAAAACTGACATTGCTGACCATGAAGTTCATGAAACTAAATCCTTGCTGCCATCTTTCACACAATCCTTTCCTAGAGCCTGTTCCTGCATTTCTGGGTCTTCCATTGACTCTAAACGGTAGGTCCCAGGAGCTGTCTGAAGTCCTCATCTCTTCTTATCAACATGCTTCGCCTTTCAGTCACCTCACCTACTTGTATGGTTTCCCATCTACACTAGTGACTCCCTGTATGTCTGTCCAGCCCTGACCTCTCTGCTGTATCCTGACCCCATGGAGTTGCATTTTGAACAGCTCTATCTGGATGCCTCACAAACCCCTCACTCTAAATATTTTCAAAAGTAAACAAATTCTCTGTCTTCTCCCATGTGAAGCAAGAAATTACAACCCCTCCTGTGTTCCCTACCTCACCCTCCTCCAGTTTCTCATCATCTGCTTGGTTTCCTAGCTCTGTTAAGGCTTCCTCCTGAGTATTCCCTCTGCATTGTCCTTTTCTGCTCTTACTGATACTGGCTCTTAGGCCAGGCACTGTCATTTTTCACCTACTTAACTCCAACAGCTTGATGTGTCTCCTTCCATCCCCCCCCCTCCATGCAATCCGTTCTTCTCCTGGGGCTAGAGTGAGATTTTGAAACACAAATCTGATACTGTTACTCTGCTTCAATGCTTCCCCATTGGCTTCAAAATCAAATTCAAAGCCCTTAGCATGGCATATACAAGCCCTCCAGGATACTGTCCCAAATTACTTCCGTGGCCCCATCTCCCACCCCTCTCCCACCCCCAATCAATGCACTAGCTATTCGGAACTACTTGTAGTTGAATTCAGAGAGCCTCAACTAACAATGTGTCATGCCTGCCTTCATAATGCTGCTCCTTCTATCTAGAAGACCACCTATCCCTTACATGGCGAGTTCTACTCCTCCTTTAAGACTCACCTCGGTTCAGTGGTCACTTCCTCCAAGAACACCTCTCTAAATTCCCCTCAGTCTTGAACAGATGCCCTTCCTCAGTGCCCACTTCTATATTGCACTTACCACGCTAAACTCTCATCATTGACTGACTTGTCTGGGTGCCTCGCTAGGCCATCAGATCCTTAAAGGCAGGAACTGGGACTTCTTCACCTTTGTAACCCAACATCTATCTTAACACAGTACCCGATTCAATAAATATTTGATGAATAAGCAAATGAACAAATCAATGAATGGATGAATGACCTTCATTATATGAAATGAGACCCAATATCTGGAGACAGGTCATGCCTATCTGCCATTATGTGTTCATGGATGAGGAGACAATGGTCCAGGTTCCCTAAAAATTCCTTAGGGAGGAAGGGTATGTTTTAACATACTTGTTATATAGCTGAAGATGATGGTGGCAGCAATGTTGCTGTTTTTCCTCAACAGTGGGGATGACTCTGCACTCATTCAGGCATACCTCTTGCCAGGTGCCACTCCGGGGCCAAATGCATATGTTGGCAACACAGTTGGACAGGGTTCAAGGTACAGCAAAGCACCCAATTCTCCCCCAGATGAAATCCCTGGATGGCGCTATGCTTGCCTTCTCAAAGTGTTTTAGAAGACTGACACCTGAGTCTTCCTTGTTGTAGAAATGCCACTTGTCACCTTCCTCTAAAATTCCTGGAAGTTTTGTTGTTGGGCCTTCTCATTGAATGATGTCATATGGTCCCATCCAGAATTATAGTTTAGAATACTTTCTCGTTCCTTGAAAACAGAGCATGCAGGAAAAGAAAGGGAATGGCAGAGAACAAACATAGACAAATGCTTTCTTACATAAATGTAGCCTAAAAGCACAGAATAATCTTTTTTTAAAAAAAAAAGCAATGGAAAGCATACAAAGTTATGGTCTATGGCATAATAAAAAGGTGACATGTAAAGCCACATTAAGGGTGCCTGGATGGCTCAGTCGGTTGAGCGTCTGACTTCAGCTCAGGTCATGATCTCGTGGTTCGTGGGTTCGAGTCCCACATCAGGCTCACTGCTGTCAGTGCAGAGCCCACTTCAGATCTTGTCTCCCTCTTTTGCTGCCCCTCCCCTGTTCTCTGTCTCTCTCTCTCTCAAAAATAAACATTAAACAAATAAGGCCACGTTAATACCAAAAACTAAAAGCAAAATATTGAGTAAAACACAGAAACAATTTTTCCAAAGGGGGGAAAAAAAAACCCACATAGGCTGGCTAGTTCTAAGCAGCAAGCATATCACAACTTTGGCTCTTAGGAACCACTCTGTCCTGCCATTCTCCCAGTTTCCTTTTCCTTTGAAAGTGAAATCCACGGAATTGTGGATCAGTGTAGTGACAGACTGTGCTGGGCGGCTCATTAGGAACTTAAGTAATATTCTAAACTTTCAGTCTGATTGGGGAAATATGCTTGGCAAATAAGAAATAGCAACCAACACTACCAGACCAAAGAAACTTAGCAGCTGTGGCCCAGTTGGTTAAGTGTCTGACTCTTGGTTTCGGCTCAGGTCAGGATCTCATGGTTGGTGGGATTGAGCCTCGCGTTGGGCTCTGTGCTGACAGCATGGAGCCTGCTTGGGATTCTCTCTCCCTCCATCTCTGCCCCTTCCTCACTCACTCTCTCTCAAAATAAATACATAAACGTTAGAAAAAGAAACTTAGGTGCCGAGTTGAAAAGAATAGAGTATAAATGTGGCAGCCTATCTAAAGAGGACAGAAGTCTGTGGTGGCCAGTGAGGCTTACTGGAATAGGTAGGACTCGAGAGATGGTCTTAAAAAATGGATAGGCGGGAAAGGGTAAGGCACCTAAAATAGAAAAAAAGAAAAAGAAACAGAGGAGAATCAAAGCTGGCAAGTAGGAAAGTATGGAGGATATCGACGAGGACGTGAGAAGACGGAAGGGTAAATAGATAGGGTATGGCCTTGGAAAGCAGGAAGGAAGGTGAAATTGAAGACGGTAATAAAGAATGTGCTAGAAAAGGTTTTTGAGCAGGTGGATGATACAATAGAGAAGGTACTCTCTGGAAGACAAGCCAGGTAGCTATGTGCTGCTAGGTACACAAGGCATGGTGGGGGCAGGCTTCAACACGGTAGCATCTCTCACACAGGCTGAGGAGGAAAATGTACGGTGGGTATGGAATGGGGAGAACCTCTCCGCATCTGTTGCCTCTAAGATCACCTATTAGGCATTTTCTAGAAACCGTGTGTGTGATTTCTGCAACTACACGGAAAGTTACAACCCAGGGGAAAGGACAGGAAGGAAAGCTTGCCTTCTATGCAGTGTTCCCCGCAACACTCAGCACAGAGCTAGGCACATAAAAATCAGACACAGATCTTTTCTGAGTGAAGTATACACGTGAACTATAAAAACTGCTCCAGGGAGGCTGATACTAACGTCCAATTCTGTTCTATCTCATTTTTCTGTTGAGCCAGCTAGTAAACAAGATCTGTGTTTGAAGTCAGTATGCAGCCCAGATTTATGCATCGGCTGGCTGCACATCTCTATCCTGTGATTTTCCACGAAGCCCTTGGAGATAAAGGAGGCCTAATGAAACATTTCGCGAGGAGGCTTGCACCGAAGTTGCTGGGGTTGGAGCTCTCCTGGGAGGGACCCTCGCCCCACAACCCTTAGCTCGACACTAGAAGCCCTCTTCTCCCTGCTCTTTGACCTGTTCCCCCTGGCCAGGTGCAATCTGGACGCAAGTGATTTGCGTTCCTGAAGCCAGACTTGGGCAGACATAGAAGCCATTTCTGGCAGGGGCTGAGTTAGAGATCTGCCATACTAAAATGCCTACTGCTCACCTCTGTATTCCTGGCTTTGCTGTGGGAGAGCCATGTTAGGAGGATACAGAAGTATTTTTAAAGGGCTCTCCACCTCCTATGGGCAAACGACCTTTACTTTCCCTAGTAGATTGTCATTAGTGACTTGGTCACTCTGTAGCTGGGTGATAGGTGTTTTCTGTGGCCCGTTAATTTCTCTAATTCACTAAGAGGCCGCTAGTCAAGGCCTCACAAAGATCATTTACAGAATGCTAACCTCGTGGCCTTTAAGAATTAAAATGCCTTAGTGTCTCCTTAACAGGAAAGTAAATTAGGTATTGGAGTTGTTTTAATTCAAGAGAAAAAAACAATGCCGTTCTGCTCCATCGTCTGATTTGTGGGTCACAGAGCACACTGTGCCAGAACCTCCCGGAGGGAAACTTTCTGAAACCTTACACTTCGGTAAGAATAAGTGTTCCAGACCAGTTCTGGGATCCAATTCTTCCTATGGCAACAGCAGCCCTGCAGGTGGTGTCCAGGAGAGCAATAGTCCCAGAGGGACTGATATCTGCAAGATGGTTCTCATCTCTGGCACTCTGCTCTATAAACACATATGGCTCGGGGGCTTATTATGAGAGGGGATCTGCGATTATTTTTTATTAGTTTCATGAAATGTGCATTTTTCCTTACGCATGGGGGAAAATGATTCTTCAGTTTTCCTCTATTTTCTCTTTCTTTTGGTAGGACGAATGTCATTTGTGGGTCTTCAAATTTATTTTTCCCATTGGAACTACTTGAAAGTACTATGTGGTAACGACAATGGAAAGTTAGGCACAAAAATAGATTTTATTCCTGGCTCTAAGTATTTAAAGAAATTGACAGCGCAAGGTGGGTAAAAGATTTAAAAAGAGGTTCTATGTAACAGATGTATTTTTGGCTTAAAACTAGCATCTTGGGCAAAATATATACTGATTCTGAGTGGAAAAGGAAAAACGGTGTCTATGAAATGAGGAAGAAAAGACCCGACTCTTCAAATACTGGATTATAAATGAATCTAAGAGAAGGCATGAGCGGTGACTCTTGTGTTCTATTTTAACATGGTTCTTTAATCATTTAATTGTAAAAGCATCAGGTATTATTTTTGTAATAGAAAAAGACTTAAAAGCTCCCAGAATAACACTGGAATCAGGGAAAAGTAATTGACAATTCTTTTTCTTTTTTTTTTTTTTTTACAAAGGCCATTACTTTTGGCTAGCAAGTCAGACCCTCAGGAGTAATTGTAAAGGCAAAAAGGTAAGACTACTGTTGTGACTGCGGATTCAGAAAGTGGGTTGGATTCTCTTGGGCTTCACTCGCTTCTGTAAAAATTCCATTTTGTGCATATTCCGTTGGCTAAGACCCTATTTTCGAAACAAGTTAGGGAACTGCCATTTTATGACGAACAGTATCATGTTCCACCACCACTGGATTAGGAGTTGGCGAGGATCCAAAGCCCAAGTCTGCCTTTCTTTGTAAATTGGTAGTGGGGCAACTCTGTGGAAGTCATTTAACTTTGGAGTCTCTAACCTGCCTTCTATATAATGGGGGCTAGTCCTTGCTTCCATGATAAGAGATCTGAAGGAGGTACCTGGTATGAAAGCCCTGTAAACACGATAATATCCCTAAACTGCTATCCCAAATACAACATCTCATTAGCAATATACTCAAGTAACATAGTGAGTCTGTTACTTATAGTGGAGTTACTTGTTTCGTTACTGGAGAACGAAGTAATCTGCCATTTCCACCATGTGGGTGATGTCCTTGAAAATGGAATTACCAAGAAAGAGGATTAAGCTGCCCTGTTTTAAACATTCACTGCTCTTATAATCTTTTATGATATTAGCAAATCCCAGGAGTAGAGAGGTGGGAGGGCCCAGGGTTGAGGGTTCATTCTCCTGCTTCAGGTAGAGCATGCTGAAGCCATGAGAGCCCCAGTAGAAGAACCTAGAAAATTTCACCCTTGGCCAGTCACAGTATGTAATCAGCATATCTGGAATTTCTTTACGCCTGGTTCGTTCCCTCTGTGGAAACAATAAGCCTGTCTCCTCCTGCCAGGTCTTTGGCGGCTATGGAAAACAATATGTACTCTCCATAAATCAGCCTCTAATGTACAGATAAAAACTTCAAAGTGGTACCTGATTCGGCAAGAGCAGCTACAAGCCTAATTCAGAAGTTGGGTGTTCCCTGAGGATGATGGGGGAAAGGAAATGATGGTCCCGTGTGAGCCCTTCTAGTGACCTCCACTCACACACAGACAGCCATCACCTTCAGTGGTATTATCTTCAAAAGCATTCAGCAACAGCGATCATTCTGGCAAATCGTCAGGACTCTTGCCCATCTCCTTTCAGGCAACACACACTGTTTCCACTCGCATTTATGCCCAGTTCACACATGCAACAATTTCAATGGAAAATGTTTGAAGACCAAAAAAAAAAAAAAAACCCACAAAAAACAAAAATTATGAGGCAATGTCCTAAACCAGACACTCCTGATTGTGTGGATAATTACATAGGGTGCAAGTCTGAGAGAGGGGTAAATTAAAAAGTCCTCATTTGCTTTAAGGAGGAAAGCAGCCTCATATGCCTCAGCTGGTGTCAATTTTCCTCTCCTTGCAACGCTTCGTTTTAATGTTTGACACAACTTTCTTCCGTCTGCCCATCTTCTCATCTATCCCCAGGATCCTCTCCACCCTCTAACCTCCCCCTCACGTATCACTTCCTCTCTCAATTTATATCTCCCTGTTGCTTCTTTCCTTCCGCGTATCTGTCTCCCAATCCGGCATTCCATGCTTGAACTTGACCGTCTGCTCATTTTAGCAGGCCACCGTATTTGTCCCCAATTTCCCTGTTTGTTGGCTTTGATGAAGAAGCAAAGGCTCTAGTAAACAGAGGGCATCATTATCCCACCTTCTTACCATTTCAACCACGGGGCACTTCTAGGAGTAAAAGAGGCTCTTCTCCTGGGGCAGAGCACTGACCTTGGAAGACAAGCAAGATGCCACGTCCGCCAGGCTTCCCAAAGGGCAGGGCAGTGATCTCCCAAGAGCACTCTGCTGAGCTGTACGGTTTACATTTGGAGAACCAAGAGGAATGGAAATACCATTCAGGAAGTAGCAGTCTCGGACATCTGGCTTTCTGATAAACAGGACCCTCAATGAATTGTGCCTCCCACCGGCGATGATAAGGATCTTGAGCTACTGCAAGATCTCAAAGGGTCTTCAGCGTCACCAAAGAAAGACTGCATACTGTTCCATCTAGTTATCACACTAAGTATGTTTTATTGTGTGTTAATTGGACGAAAGTTAATAGCGGGCATTGACCAGAACATCTGATAACAAGACCATAAAGGATAAGCTGAGAGTCTTCTTTAATATAATCATTGCACAGTAAAGCTTCTTGTGTAGAGAGAAGTGGCATACTCTAGGAGTCAAAACAGTATGTATGCAATACAATAACAACACTATATCGCACTTTAAGAACTTTTTCACATATATGAACATGCTCGTTTAGAGCCTTGACTTTCTAACTTAAGCAATATTTAAGCCCGTCAAATATACACACCAAATGAGAATATAACCCACAAAACACCCAAATCAAATGTTAGCACATGTCTGTTGTCAAGAATATTTTCTTACCGTCTCTTAAAAAAAAAAAAAACCATGAAAAATTTTCTTTCCTTCTGTGTGGTGATTAAAAAAAATAGTCCCCTTTTCTGAAATTCAGAGAGGTTTCAAAGTGCACTGCCATCTTAAGGAAAAATGAAAGCCACTGCTGGCTTTTGGATGCCAAGAGCAGAGTTGACCACACGTTCCCTTCGTCCTGTTACAAGGCAGCGTGACGGAGCAGACAAAGCACCAGGTTTGAAGTCAGAGAGACCTGGGAGACTCCCGGATTCCCTCACTTGCTATGTGATTCTCGGCTGTCTACTTAAATGCTTTGAACTTAAATCACCTCATCTGTGAGAAGGGGATAATCCCAGAGTGGCTGCTAAGGGTTAAAAGACTCAATCTGTGTAAAGTGCCTGCCTGGCACCCGGTCTGGCACCCAGGGACTGCTCGGTAAATGGTGGGCTACCTCTTGTTCGCTTTGACTTGATTTGTATCCAACCACCCCCCCGTGCTCCTCTGGGGAGAGGGGCCCCGGCGTCATCCCCAGGCTCACCAGCTCCCAAATCTCCCTGGGTCCCCCACAAACCAAGCACACAAACCGTGCTCTCTAAAGACACAGCCCCACGCACAGCGTGGCGTGTCCTCTGAAACGCATCTCATGCTCAAGTGCGGGGCGAGACACAAGACACGAGAAAGCACGCTTCAGAAGACACACACGTCACGCAGAGCAGGTCACCTCAAAATGCAGCCTCACCGGCCTCTTCCCCACATGCTCCCCCAAGCTTTGGGTCCTTAACGTTGATTATTTTTAGAGGCACTATGCCATTTTCAGAGGCCTGGCTGATTCATTCGCCTCGTTGCATGTGCCCTACTGGTTTATTTATTCGCGTATTTTTTTCATATATATATTAATCATCCGTGTATTTATTCCCCTCCTTGCTCCAAAATGGATTTAAGGTGGCTTATAAGAATATACACAATATGATACCATAAATTCAAAGTAGATAAGGAAGGAAAAGGAAAAGAAACACAGAGACATAAAATGGAGCCCAGAAGAAAGCTAGTGCAAAGTGCATACATTCCATAGAGTCCCATCACCAGTGCTACGCATGGGCCGCACATTTGGCTGCAGGCTTTCTAGTAGCCAACGAAAGAGAAACCTGATCAGTCTCACACTGCACAGGGTCCATAAAATGAGATCAAACCACTCGTTCGGGATGTCCTCTTCCTGCTCTACGTTCTGAAAACTTCTCTATACGAGAGTATCAGAACACGGTGGCAAAATGTCTCCCCTGATTTGCTCTAACACCAAGATTCAGCTCGTGGGACGGTCCCCAGCAAAGATAGATCCTCAATCTTGAAATTACATCTACTGCTTCTTATTTCTCTTCTATCTGTCTCTTGAGGTTCCATTTGGCCAATGAAATGCAGCTATTAGAGAGACTTCTTAAGCAAAAACCTCTGCTGTCACCAAAGTGTCTTCATTTAACTAAAGAGATAGACGCCGTGACATTATTTATAACAAAAATTTGGAAAGGACCTCAAGTATCCAACTGAATAACTGGTCAAGTAAACCATGACACCACTACACGATGAGATATTACACCCTGTCGAAAATGGTATTTATCAAACTTCTTAAAAATGCAGGAAAATATTCATGATAAAAATTCTAAGCATGTCTTAGGTAAAAATTAACATATAAAACTGCATATTAGGATTTCAACTATGTAAAAAACTGTATAAAAGGATATGTGTATGTGTGTGTATGAGTGTGTGTGTGTGTGTGTGTGTGTGTACCATCTCCACAAAAAATGTCTAGAAAGAAATCCACGAAGACATTAACATTGTTTCTGAGATTTGTGAATAGGGGTGACTTTTTTCTATATGCTTTCGTTTCCATTTTTTTTGATACTGATAAACAAGTTCTATATGAGGAGGAGGACTAGGAGGAAAAATACTGATCCAGATGGTTATTATTTTTAGCTTGTAAAATTATGGGCAATTTTAATTTTCTTTAAAGTTTTCTATTAGCAACAAATAAATTCTAGTTAGGGGCAAAGGAACTTCAAAAAAAGAAACAAGATTTCTAAAAATCTAATTATTTGGGGCTGTTTTGTTTGTAAAGTCCAAAATGATACCAATGTAGTTAACATCTTACAATTCTTTAGCACTTTTTCATTTTAGCAGTGCTCTGATATTTAGAATTACATTAGACTACCAAAAATATTTTGCGAGGTAGGTATCAGGTATCACTATCTGCATTTAACAGGTGATGAGACTCAGTGACTGGCCCCAAGTCACAATAATCGGTGGCAGAGCTGGACTCAAACTCAGATTCCTCAGAACCCCAAGTACAGTGTTCTTCCCATTCATTAAGACTGACTGTGGTGTAACCCAGGCAGTCACCTAGAGGCAGGAGCATGGACACAGTGACCCCTCCTTACCTATGAGGGTCAATTCCTGAACAACCCCCAAGGGAGCAGGGTTCAGCTGAAGAAAGTATGATTTTAGGAGGTTTCAAAAACAAAGGGCAGGGGAAGTGAGGTCCCATGCAAACTTCTGAAAGCCCTCATGAATAATTTTTTTGCACAGTAAAACAAAAACAGTAACAACAGTACATTACGTGAAAAGAATAATGAGAATTTACGTGGCTTAAATTACTCAAAGTGATAGGTATAGGTTCTACAAGGTCTCCATTGAGAGCCTAGGATGATTTCCACAGGTGATGAGGATGTACCCCTCATTATGACAGTGGAAAAGTGGGGGGGAACAGTGGAGAGATGAAGGGAAGTGAGCTGCTCGCTCAAATCATGGCTCTTTAAATTCTCCCGGTCATTGAAATCCAATCCTGAAATTGGAACAACTGGCTTGTGCTGTTAGCCTGATCAAGCAAGTGACTTTAAGTGGTAAAACTTAATGACTGGCTCTTTTTCTGAACATTCTGTCTCCTCTTTTCTGAAGATACTTTAGCACTTCCATACAGAGTTCGAATTAAATCGTTCAAAGTTTGTCCGAAAGCAGCTTACGCAGGGTCTGGCACGGATACTTGAATGGCACTACTTTATGATTTCGGCTCTTCTGAGGGTCCTTTCTTCCTAATATAGAAATGTAAAAAGGCTCTTAGTACCCCTTGATAGAGTTCAATGAAATCATTCAAGATTTGTCTGAAGGCAGCTTATCAGCTGTCCAGCAATGGTATTAAATGGTCCTCTTTGATGATTAAAGTCCTGCTAAAGATGATTTCTGTCCAGTGTGATTGTTTGAAGGCATCACAGCATCTCTTTACAAGGTTCTGCTACATCACTCAGGCTTTGAACAGGTTAAGGTTTGACATGTAAAGGTATCAATTTGCATTGCTTTCTTGGGAGAAGGTTTTAATCTTGTCCTAAAAAATTTGCACCTGTTGGGGCGCCCGGGTGGCTCAGTCGGTTAAGCATCTGACTCTTGATTTCGGCTCAGGTCGTGATCTAACGTCACAGTTCCTGAGATCAAGCCCCACGTTGGCCTCTGTGCTGACAGCACGGAGCCTGCTGGAGATTCTCTCTGCCCCTCCCCATCTTGTGCTCTCTCTTTCCTCTCAAAATACACACTAAAAAAACAAATTAAAAAAAAATGTGCACATGTTGCTTGTAACTGTTATTTGTCTCCAGTCCTACAGCTTCCTAATTATCTCTGTCAGCACTTATGATAATCATCTCTGGAGTGACAGAAGCTTCCTGAGAGTCATCCTCTAGTAGCATCATATCACTTGAATTAATATCAACAGGTTCAGATCCAACTTCAGACAGAGTGCTCCTGTACCAAATGCTCATTCTCATCTATAGGTTCTTCTTGATCCCAAGACTCATGGTCTTCAGGACAGATCACTGAAAGGCATGCCACCATCCCTAGCCAAATCTTTTGTCAGCGTGCATTAATGACAGGCTCTGTTGAACTATCTATTGGTTCTTTCAGTAAGAATACACCATTAGTGAGGTGCCTGGGTAGCTCAGTTGGTTAAGCATCCGACTCTTAATTTTGGCTCAGGTCACGATCTCATGGTTTGTGAGATCAAGCCCCGTGTTGGGCTCTGCGATGACCGCATGGAGTCTGCTTGGGATTCTCTCTCTCCCCCTCCTCCACTCATGCTCTCTCTCAAAAATGAATAAACTTAAAAAAAACCAATACAGCATTAGTGATCGTGTCGGAATCCCATGAGGTAGGATTTTCAGACAGAGGAAACTTGGTGAGATTTTCAACAACAAAATTGGACATTAGTTTGGCATGTCTTCTCGAATAGTTGGATCAAACATTGATCGAAGAGCTCAAGGATCTGAAACACGCAACTCATTGTAAAAGGCAACCTTGGGGCACCTGGGTGGCTCCGTCAGTTAAGCGTCCAACTCTTGGTTTCAGCTTAGGTCATGATCTCACAGTTTGTGGGTTCAAACCCCATGTCGGGCTCTGTGCTGGCAGGGAGGGGCCTGATTGGGATTCTCTCTCTCTGCTCTCTCCCCCCACTCACATGCTCGCTCTCTCTCAAAAAAAAAAAAAAACATAAGAAAAATAAAGACAACATTAACATTAAGGGTGCGCACTTGCAAATGCATCTGAAGCACCAAAACGACTGGGAGGAATCAGCAGGACTTTGAATTCCAGATTGTTCTTTTTAGTCTTGAACTTCCACGAGAAAGCACTGTTCAAACCATTCCTTAAGGAGAGAAGGACTTATCCATGTTTTTCAGTGTGCCAGTACACCAGCAACTTGGCTTGGGTTTTTTTTCCCCGGGAAGATTTGGGTATAGTTTTGTGTCAAGCAGTAGTGGTTTTGCCAGGAGGTCACCCAAGTACTGGCACAAAACAGAAACAGCAGCCTCTCTGTTTTCGCTGACCTCACGTCAGCATCACTTAGTTGGTTCTTGCTCTCCAAAAGGGCAAGTGGGATTCTTCAAAGGCTTCCAAAAATGGCGGCTTCTACAGCACTGAAGATTTGGGCAGGCACATGATTCCCGTCTTCATTCACCTCCTGTGGTTGTGGCAGATACACCACAGGAGCTGCAGGGTCTGATGGTTCTTTCTTCGGCACCACCATCACATAAGACTTGGTCTCCAGGTCATGGTGTACCAGAAGTGTCTTAAGCCATTCCTTGCTCCCAGCAGGACTTTTTGCTGGGCCCACTTCAGTGTCTGAAAACATGTCTTTGGAAATCCCTCGTGCATTTTCACAGATCCCTTGCACGGAAAGTGCTTCATCGTTCTTTTGCCGGTCTTCAGTGTAAGGGCTTAACATTTCCGTCTTTTCCATGCTTGGGTCAGCAGGCATAAAGCATCTCTTAAGCGACTCAGGTGTACAAGAGGCAATCCTGGCTCTAAGAAGAGTTTTGGCCTTCTTTACGGTACAAATTGTGGCGTCACTCACACCACAGGACGTGCGACGCTATTTGTTTTACCTTGAAGGAGCAGATCGCGGATGTCCCTTTTCTCTTCTAAAGACACCACCCTGCTTGCCTTTTTGGCTCCTTGCTGGGGTAGTGTACTTGTTTCACTCTCTTCCACCTCAGTAGTCACATTTATAGAAGCCATGTTTAAGTTTACGCTAATTAGCACAACCTGACAACTATCTACTAGAGATTCTATAGCCCTTGGTATTACAAATGGTTTTATGAACACCACATGGATTCATGTCAATATGGTATTGTGATGCTCAGTGCCAATAGGGCTGATCGTGTAGGGGACAAGTGGCACGAGACTGAGGGAGGAAACAAATGGCTCAGAAGTTTCTTTCCACCTTAGGATACAGCCAGAGAGACCATCATGTGGCAACTTGGATTGACTCCTGCATACTCAATTCAGAATTTTCACGGTCGTCATAAAGGTATACAGAAGTAAATCCACCTATACTCAAATTTCCAATAAGGACAACTTCCAGTTAGAAAGGGATTACTGTTAAATTCTCCCCTCTAAGTTATCAGAAAGAAAAGCGCTGTTCATAGATTCAAGACAGTACTGCGGCTATGATTTCCCTTGGCTTAATGCTATGAATTCAATTTTATGTGCAAGGCAAACACGGTAGAAGTGTATTTCCTGTCAACCCACAGTAAGTCAATCAAACATTATCCTCTGACAAAAGGCAACCTCTGAAGATGTCGAGGCAAAGGCCAGGTAGGCCCTGAACAGCTACTGCTCAAGAAATGACTACCCAACAAAGAAAGTGACAAGGAAAGAATAAACTGGCCCCTTTTCAATGCCCGGCCACTGATACTTTACTTTTATCCCCTCCTCCTGGGAAGATAGAGCGAAGCCTGGCTTTCTTATTCTTCTCTTCAGGGGCCATGGGAAGTGGTTTGGAGCTGTGGTTGAGTGCCGAGGAATCTCGGTTGTTACTATTCATTCTCAGCGGGGGAGCTGGGGGTTTCTCTTCGTTATCCAGACTGTCAGACATTTTCAGTTACCACTGATGGCGCAGCTCCTAAAGAACAGGAGGAGAAAACAGGAATTAAGAAAGAAGAGGCCTAAAAGACCCATCTAGTAAAATGGGGGCTCTAACAGCTCAGACACAGAAGCATTGGTCTCATGGCTGCCTCCAGTTTTGTGGGTTTTGTGATGACCATTTTGAGAGGTTTCTTTTCTAGAGGGGAGGGAGCTGCCTCCTGAAAGACCAATGATGTAATTTCCCAGAGAGGAAAGTGAAGGCAGTAATTAATGGCTTTTCAAGATGTAGACACAAACACATAACTTTTCTATACACATAACACAAAACACTTCCTTTTCTCAAAAATGAAACTCTATTTTCTGCCGTCTACTCTTAGCCTTTTAATAAATTATGACCTTCTTTAAAAATTCTACCCAGGGTGCCTGGGTAGCTCAGAGAGTTGGGCGTCTGACTTCCACTCAGGTCATGATCTCACGGTTCGTGCGTTTGAGCCCTGTGTCGTCGGGCTCTATGCTGACAGCTCAGAGCCTGGAGCCTGCTTGGGAGTGTCTCTCTCTCTCTCTCTCTCTCTCTCTCTCTCTCTCCCTTCCCCGATTGTGCTCTCTCTCTAAAAAATAAATGAACATTAAAAACAAGCTAGAAATATTTCTACCTTGACCTTTATGATGGTCAGGAAGCACAACTCCTCAAAGTCTGGAGCTGTCATGGGTTTGGCTGTTGATCTTTAATGGCCCCAAACAATGACCCGTTAGCTGCTCTGACATTGGGATGCTGCTGGCATTGGATTCTTACCTGCATGTACTAGGCTTACAAAACACACTCTACTGTTTTATGTGAAAGAACTGGGGCGTGATCTAGTAGACCTGACAGTTTCAGCAGAGCATGGGTGTAGTGACCGGGGAAACAACACTGCATTTTCAGGTAGCAGGCAGAAGATAAAGCTGAGCCAATGTCACCATGAGCAAAGAGGAGCTAGCTCCAAGGAGAGGACCACTTCCTGAGGAGCCATCATAACATTACGCTGGTCATGCTTTATGTCCTGAAACAAGGAATGAGGGAGTTGGCCTCGGTAAGAGGGCTGTTAAGGGCCGGTCTGGGTTTTAGCAACTTACCCCTGCTCTCAATGTCATTACTCGTTAGCATCTTGTGCTCAGGACGGAATACATTCAGGTTTCATCCCACTGGAAGGTAAAGTGGACTGGAAAAGCATGGGCTCCCCAGCGAAACATTTCGGCTTCTGAGTATTTTCCTATTCTAATTCAAGTCCCTCCACTGGCGACCCAAAGGGACACTCGCCATCTCAAATCACGTGTTAAGAATATCTTCCAAGTGAATCTCCAGTTTGAATACAGGGAAAATCAAATCCCACTGCAACAAAATCTGCGTAAATTCATCAAGTGTTAACTGGCACTAATTTAGGAGCATAAGAGCTCTCCAAAAATGATTTAGCAGATCACTTTCTTCCAACAACATTAATGAGAAATAAGCTATCGTAATTATTTTACACCTTTAGTAGTTACAATGTGTTTGTTATTTTCTTTTTGTTTGTTTTTTTTTTTTACATTTATTTATTTTTGAGAGACAGAGGGAGACAGAGCACAAGTGGGGGAGGGGCAGAGAGAGAAGGAGTCACAGAATCCCAAGCAGGCTCCAGGCTCCGAGCTGTCAGCACAGAGCCCGACGTGGGGCTTGAACCCACAAACAGCGAGATCATGACCTGAGCCAAAGTCGGACGCTCAACCGACTGAGCCACCCAGGCACCCCATGTGTTTGTTATTTTTGGTAATGAATTGTTACATCGTGCCATGTGGAAAATTTTGCAAATTTTACTATGTCCTAAATTTTCTCCAATTTAAGTATTCAAGAATAGGTGAGTACCAATTAATATTTTCTCCAGCTGCACAGGTAACTGCCAGCTAACAATGACTGACCTGATCTTAATTTGGACAACAGATCTCTTTTCTTTCTCTTTGCCTAAGTGTCACGTCTTGCATTATCTTCATGGATTTAAGATTGGTTCTGTATTTTTTCAGCAATCATGATCAGGAAAATAGTAACAAGCGTTTGGTCACCACCAACCACTTGATTAACCTCACATTTTCCTATACAGGCGAAACCACGGCACAAGATAAACTGAAAAACCGTGATATCAAGGATAAAGCAGATTCATAGATACTACTGGCATTAGTACGTACTTCGACTAGTACATAAAACCGGTGTTGATGGGTCTGCATTCCCTCTTACATTTTAAATTTGACCCTTCTAGGGGCGCCTGGGTTGCTCAGTCTGTTAAGCATCTGACTTTGGCTCTGGTCACGACCTTGTGGTTCGAGGTTCGAGCCTCGCATCTGGCTCTGTGCTCAGGCTCAGAGCCCAGGGCCTGCTTTGGATTCTGTATTCCCCCCACCCCCTCTGCATCTCCCCTGCTCACGCTCTGCCTCTCTCTCTCAAAAATGAACATTAAAAAATTGTTTTTAATTTGGCCCTTCTAAATTCACTGTTTCTCCAGAAGAAAAGTGAGTTTAAGACTGACTTCACCAGTGGCATTATTCTGTACCGGACAGGTCCATAGTTTTAATTTAGTCACTGAGAAGAATTTGCCACCAGGAGAAGGCACTGTTTTCTGTGGGGTTTTTTTTTCTGTTTTACTTTTTTGGGCTTCAACATAATGCCTGGATATGGATGGGGTGATTATTACATAAAGCTCAGATATACAAAAGATAGCTTGGTAAAAAAAAAAAAAAAAAAATTGAAAGCCACTGCAGAAAACAAAAACAAAAACAAAAAAACCCTGAGGATTTAAATAGAAATACCTAGAAGATAGGTTTCTGAAAAATGTGTCTCACAGAGAGAGAGAGAGAGAGAGAGAGAGAGAGAGAGAGCGAGAGAGAGAGCGAGAGAGAGAGCGAGAGAGAGAGCTGGGTGATATATATTTTCTGATGACATATTACATAATTTAAGATGATGGAAGTTAGACAAACAGGCATGGCTTCTTTAATTTGATATACAAAGCTGACCTTATATAATAGGGCAACTAAGAGTCTGGGCCCATCAGGGTTCTAGTACACCTACGTAATTCAAAAAAATACTAGGCTCCTTTGTTCTTGATATTTAGGTGTGGCTAACGGAGTGGTGTTTTTTTGTTACTAATTACTCTCTGGCTAGAGACTCAAAAGGTAGGTGCCCTGCTTCTTTTCAAGCTGCCTGATTACTCTGACCTTATTTGACCAGGTATATTTCAGGCTGGGGAAAGAAGGGGTACTTGGGATAGAAAACTCCAACGATGCTCCCCTAGAATATACCAGATATCCCTGGCCAAAATTTCACCACCACATACTTGCTGTGATCCATAACACAGGCATCGTGTGAAGGACCCAGCATATATGGGACACCTTTCTGCTGCGCAGCAATCTGGGATTGTTTTAACGCTATTCAGCTCATCTGGAGACTGCAAGAGGAACCAGAATACACCTTTCACACAGATGGAAAAGAAGTGGAAGGATCTGTGTCTAGTTCCACACTAGAAACGTGGAGCACGAAGCCAATAATCTCTTGGTTTTACTTAGGCATTTCAGATTTGGTATTGCTTGAATTGTCCTGATATTATTTCAGTTCTTTATTACCCTTTCCAATGCAAACCAATCTTCATCTTCTAATTATTCCACAGAATTCTGAGATGGTGACAAAAGAATAGTGAGGAGGCTCTTGTTATCTTTAACTCGCCTTCAAACCAAGTGCTTCGAAGCATGCTTTTAGAAGACCCATGGAGAAAGGGTATGGACCCGTGAGGAAGCTTTGATGTTAATATGTTTGTTTCCCAAGTGGGAAGTGTCTCCGATTATTCCGCAGACGTAGAAGAATGGGGGATTCTATTATGTTATGTTTGTAAACAGTACCAATTTACTAAACCAGGTCCCTCCCCTGAGACAGCTTTCTACAAAGGATACTATTAATGGATTGCTGGTTCAATCTGCCTATGATGTCATTATTTCCAAGATCTTGAAAGAGACTATTTTGTTCAGGGCGGCTGTAGGCTCTATTTCAAGAATTGTACAAAAGCACCATTATTCCCCAGGAACCCAATCAAAACACTGTTTATCTTTAAAGTTTAACTGTTGTCGTTCACTTCTGCAACACAACAGAAACTTGCAAGTGAGTGGCACACTGGATCTAGCCACAGGCCATTCATTTCACTTTTAGAGCTTGGCCCTTAGCATCGTGGAGAGAAAGCAAACTTTAATGGACAACCAGCCACAGTTTATATCTGCTCACAAATTGATTTCATGTTTGGCTATTAGGTTTTTCAGTGAGAATTCAAGTGGCTCCTGCAGATGGTGTATATTTTTGATCCAGCCCTTGGGACTTAATGTGGCTTACCAACGTTCTGTAATTGTAATTGAAATTCATCAGCAATAAGAAATAAGCCTCTTGTTTCATGATAACCAAGGAGCCTGGACACCCCTTTTCCAGAGTACTAGGAATGATTACTTCTCTCTTTCCCTGCCTCCTTATCTTTTTTTCTCTCTCCACTCCACACTCTACCATACCCCACCCCCAAGTGTGAGGGCAGGCCTGCACGGGCAGGCATGTGCTCACAGGCACATACTCAAATACACACACACACACACACACACACACACACACACACACACACTGCACAGCCTTTCAGTGACTTGTGTTTTAACAGAGATTTGGTGGAAAGCATTTTAATCAAGATCCATGGCAACTTTAGATGAAATGATTAGGCATTATAAACAACTGCCATTAATTTCTCATTCCTCAAAAATGCATTCTCTTAATCTGTGCAGGGCCACACTAGACACCCAGAGAATGCTCAGTAGATTAAAAGAGAAAGCCACCAACTTGCAGGTTCTGGGAGTCAACAGGAAAGACAGATGATCAATTATTCTCTAGCTAAGGGGGCCAAGATTCATGCTATGGCATAGGTGTTGAATTAAATACAACCAAAAACGCCCATTGTGCCCATTTGTCATGGGTGCTCTACCCAGGTGTGCGAAGGGTGAGAATCCAGAAGCACTGACCCTACAGTTTTCAAGGCCATCTGTTAAGTCACAAGCAACAGAAATAAATGTTTTCATCAGATCTGGTGCCATCAGAGACAACCCCCATGTCTGTATCATTTTGTCTGCTTTCAAAATCTAAATAACTGTTTATTTGCATATTTCCCCAATGAGAAACACATTAATACTGGCCTCCTTTCAAAAACAAAAGCCCAGGCCAGCAGATGCACAGCCATGATCTAAAAATCCCAGAGGTAAAGTTCCCAAACCACCAGCCACACAGAGTTATGACTACAGATCGGTGAGCACACCAATATTGCTTAATACCCTCTTCGTATCAAACTAGAGGATCTAACACAGAAATGAGACATAGCCTAGGGGAAATTTCCAGGGGGAACTCCCTAACGTTTCTGAAGAATAGGGTTGCAAGACATCTCGAGCTGATCAGATGACAGCCAGACTGACAAGAGCACAGACAAAAGGAGATGGATTTTAGGATCTCAAAAATATAGTAAACAAGTCAAAGAACTCTGTGTTAACACATGTAACAAAACAAGAGAGTATTTCAGATTTCCAGAGTTCAGGAACTCTTTTAAAAATTTTTTTTTACATTTATCCATTTTTGAGAGACCGAGAGAGACAGAGCATGAGCATGGAGGGGCAGAGAGACAGGGAGACACAGAATCGGAAGCAGGCTCAGGCTCCGAGCTGGCAGCACAGAGCCCGACACGGGGCTCGAACCCACGAACTGCGAGATCACAACCTGAGCCAAAGTCGGACGCTTAAACCGACGGAGCCACCCAGGCGCCCCTGGAATTTGGGAATTCTTAACTAACAAAAACTAGATCTATAGGGCAAGAAATACCGAGTTTTTTAGTGGCAGATTCCAGACTTGAAGGTAGTTCATAAATATAGGTTTAACATCAGCCAATGTCTCCTTAGTGATATTGATGCTGGGCTGTTCTTTGTATTCAAGGAGGAGGTTGCTTCTTTTCCTACCAGAAGAATGATGTATATGCTGAATTATCCTTTGGTGGTGGGGAAAAAGGGTTCGAGAGTTACCTGCTGGCTCCTTCCTTGGCTCCCTTGTGAATAAAAAGCACACATTTTCAAGATAGCTAGCTGAGACTCCAGGTATGGACTATGACTGGAAAACAAATTATGCTTTGCTAACCAGCCTACACAGATACTAAACCCACTCATCTTGGACACATTATTAGCAACTGAACCAACCAGCTTATGACTGATAACATGGGATGTGGTGGACTGTTTTTAATCACACACACACACAAAGAAAAATCACCTAGTCTGTCATAAAGGGGACAACGTATTATATAATTTGAAAGACATACTATACATTGCTTTGCATTTCTACAGCCACCTGCATCTGAAGATGTCTAGCGACTTTTCAGAGATTAATTCCCATGATATGCTAGGATGCCGAAAGAGAAGGGAAAGGACATTCATCTCATTTTACAGGGAGAATGAGCCAGATCGGAATCTCCCAGCAGCTCCAAACCCATACTCCTTGCATTCCTAAGCTAGGCGGAGGAGGGACAACCCAACCAC
Source organism: Panthera tigris (assembly GCF_018350195.1). Classification (NCBI taxonomy): domain Eukaryota; kingdom Metazoa; phylum Chordata; class Mammalia; order Carnivora; family Felidae; genus Panthera; species Panthera tigris. The sequence goes on along the minus strand of NC_056677.1, from coordinate 90,643,334 downwards.
TAACTACAGGCAGCCGGATGGGCCCAACTTAGCATATCCATCATCTTGTCTCAAATTGCACATAGTTATTATACATGTCATTCCCCCCACTAGATCATAAGCTCCTTGAGGGTAAGGACCCCTCAGTCATAACTCTATGCTTTCACACCGCCTACCTAGTACGGGGCCGTGTTCCCAGCTGGAGTTAAATATGCACGTCATGTAATAAACAGAACTCTATACATTCTAGGCATTTATTGCAGCTCTGAGTAAGTTTTTCATAATGTTGCAAAAGCCTGTATGCCCACTCAAAGCAGGTCTGAGCCAAGAAGCCATGGTTGGAAGAGCCGGCACCAGCCTAACTGCCAAGCAATTGGGCACCGTGTAGAAGTCAGCTGCCATCTGATTATCAACACCTCTTTTTTTCACTCTACCGATCGGTCATGCCCAAAGAGCTTCCACTCTTATTTGAGCTGAACACTAGCATGGTGAAGAAGGGTGTACCATCCCCATTGTCGACATGAGGGATTTACAGAGAGCATAGGTCGACTTACCCAGGGTCACAAAGTGAAAGAATGCAGACGAGAATCTCAAACTCTTCTCAATTCCCCTTCCATCACACCGATACAACGTGTGGCCAAGTAAACGACCCCCCCGACACGCACGCTCTTCATATAAACACTTCTGCCTTCTCCAAATATTCATAGGGCAGTTCTAGCTTTTTCAGGTCAACACACTTGAGGCCGGTACTTACTGATTTCACCTGCTTTTCTCATCCAAAGACCCAAGGCTAGGTGATTTCCTGACAGAACTCCAACAGGTTTCGTTGGCCAGTGGTACCAATTCTTAGACGGCTTTGTTTTGGAGCTCGTCTGTTCTGGGGCACTCACCAAGGGAACTCTGCTATCAGAGACAGGGGTGTGCTGTTTCAGAGAGCCTCGCCTGGGAGATACCATTACAGTGTGTAATGGAGGGAAGCCATTTCTCAGATCGTTTGATCAGGAGGAACTGAGCTACTTGTTAGGCAGATTTGCAGAAGCAGCCGGACAAGCAAGGGAGGCACTGGCTCTTTTTACAGCCGCCTAGTTTCAATCTTAGATCCTGCAAGAGATAGCTCGCTACTGACATACATACAGGCACAGTCACACAGGATACATTTGTGTTCTCTCTCATACACACAAGCAAATGAGGTCAGTTCTGCTGTGGTCCTGTTCTCTGCTAACATCTTTAATGAGCAACTTCCATTGTTTTCAGCAGGAACTTGACATTAATTACATTCAATAAAGCCAGCATATTATAGTTGCAAATTTCAAAGATAGGTTGCCAACAAGAAAGTGGATACATAGATCCCAGCATCCAGACCTCATACACTGCATATGTCATGTGGCACAAATAGTCCTTTTTCGAGTGGCTTTCTTAAGTTTCTAAATGTATGCAGCACCATACATTAATATTCATTGTGTATGCTGCATGAGCTAATGCCAAGAAAATGCTAATGATCATCTGATGTGTATTTATATTTGCAAACTGATACATTATTACAGGTTTCAGCTTTTCATTTCCAACACTGATGCTTCTAAGAAGAGAGAATAAGATGGGGAAGGAAGAGAGAATAAGATGGGGAAGGAACGGAGGAGAAAATTTTTTAAGCATAAAAAAACCCAAAACTGAGTATCTTGAAAGATGCCTCAAAGTAATGTGTGGGAAAAGGAAAAGAGAAGCAAAACCTAGTAATAAAACATTTCCTAATTCTCAAAACAGAACTTAGTATCCTTGGAAGCATTCGGATGGAAAAAATTAGATGCAAGCGGACAGCCCCAGCGAGCAGGATATGGTAAACCAATGTCTTGAGTCTCTGGGGTTGTAGCTGTTCTCTGTTACTATGCATGGGTGATAATTATACCTTTCCCCTGATCCACTCCAGTGAAAAAGCCACAAATTTCCTCAAATTCGGGCCTAAAAATTCAATTCCCAAATGCGCTAAGGCTTTCTGTATACCAAACAGATGCCTGGATGCTGTTTTCCAACCTGTGTACCATGGCTCATCATTGTAGGTCTTTACACTGCTCTCAACTGCTCTGTCCCCCAAACCGGTTTTCTGCAAGAAGGAGACCATTGTGTATTTGAAGAGGAGAGACACTTGGGTTCAGTTGAGACCTTGGTATCATCTCTAAAGCAGGAATTTAGATCCAGTTGGCAAAGTTTGTATTTTGCCAAAATGAACGAATGAATGAGCGAATGGCATCCTGTCAGAACTGGAGGTCAAAGAACTTGGCCTGGCATAAAACGCTGCCACTCTTTTTCAAGCTTTTGCCCCTTGACCTCAGTTTATGTGTCCACATTTTAAGAAAGCAGAATGTGCATCTCAGCGTCTTACTTGGGGCCCACGGTTAAAGAAGCAGAAATACTACCTATTAAAAAAAAGGGGGGGCTTTCCTCAAATATCGGAGGAAGAATTGGATGCCGTATGGCCTATTTTCCATCTATCCCACTGCACAAATGGTAGATTAACATTCAGTTGGCCGTAGCCTTCTTTGTAGGAATTCTCCATCTCCTACCTCCACCAAAGACCATGTTTTGGTCTTCACAAAACTGGCCACAGGTCTGGGGAAAAGATCATAATCCACCCTAAGAAATTCCTGATCTAAAGGAAGACCTCACCACTGAAAACGCTGGTTTTCCCCACTTACGCAGGCTCATCGCTTACAAGTTGTTGGATCTACCAAGCAGTCTGTCCTCCTTGCTGCCCATGACTCTACTACCTGGCCGTAGCTGCCACTGTCCGCTTATAGAAGATACGGCTCACCACTGGTTCCTGCCGGAACTGATGCCTACTCCAGCATATGTTCGGCTCTGCTTCCTCGGTGCTCACACACACAGAAGAAGAGGACTGTCCTGTGTAGAAGACTTTCTGTGGCCCTGGGAAGCCCCAGGGTTGAGACGACGGGGCCCAGCCCTCACCTCAAAGGAAGGTAGGGCAGCCTGGTAGGAAAGCTGCAGATAAAGCCGAAGCAGAGCTTGGCACAAAGAGCTGGAGTCAGCAGACCAGAAGGGGAATCAGGCAGTAGCTCCTAGATTACTCCTGTGAGCCTGGACTGTGGCCTAGCACACGTTCTGACAAAAACTTGGGTGGGAAAAAGGACTGGAAGGCTCGAGTTCATAATAAATTATATAATTACGCATTATAACTCTGCGTCACACAATGTTTGTCTCAGAGTGCTCTTTCTCCTTTAAGACTGAGCCTAATACCCTTGCCTGCACCCACAGTCATGTCCGCCAATCAACAGCTGGTTTTGGCCTTCAGTGGTTTGTCTCGGCATGCCCTATACTCTTCTGCCCAGCTTAATAATAAGGGTCTACAGGCTATACAGCTGCATAAAGAGAGGACAAGAAAAGATCTTATGCCAGCCGAACATTGCTTCTTATAGGAAAAGAAACGAATTACGTGCAGTCTCCTTGTTAGTTTCTGGTCGACTTTTGTTTCAAAGAATGCTGAGACCAAAACAGAAACCTACTACCCTTGGAGAGGTCAGATTAGATAGTAACTCCAAGAATATGCCTCCGGGGCGCCTGGGTGGCTCAGTCAGTTAAGTATCTGACTTCAGCTCAGGTCATGATCTCATGGTTTGTGAGTTCAAGCCCTGTGTCAGGCTCTGTGCTGACAGCTGGGAGCCGGGAGCCGGGAGCCTGGAGCCTGATTCGGATTCTGTGTCTCCCTCTCTCTCTGCCCCTCCCCTGTTCATGCTCTGTCTCTCTCTCTCACTTAAAAATAAACATTAAAAATTTTAAAAAAAGAGAATGCACCTCTTAAGTAACCCACCTATGCATGCACCCATGTATTCAAACAACAAATAATGATTTAAGCTTATGTGCCAGGCACCATGGCACGCAGTGGAAGGTAAGAGATAGTTAAACGCCTGGTCCCGAGTGAGATTATAGGTTTGAGTGGTGAGCTTCCTCTCTGGATGCATATTATATATGTAAAACATACATGAAATATACAGACAAAAATACAACTACAAAAACAACTATTTTGCATGTGTATTGCCAAATGTAGAGTGGTAAAAAAAAAAAAAAGGAGGGACCATGATCGTTCACAAGAGGGCAAAACTCTTTAACTGACTACTGTCTTACTAGATGAGAAATCAGTGCCAATAATCATACTTCCATGCATAAGGGAAGTGTTTGAAATTGTTCCAAAGAACATCACTGCCTTGCCTTTCATCTCCATGCCACCAACATTCACATGTACCAGGCGCTGTGTCAGGTACAGAGGGTGTATGGAGAGAGATAAAGACCAGTCCCTGTCTTCAAAGAGCTCAGGACAACAGACATGCATAATAGGAAATACAATGCAATGAGACCCTAGGCATAGGAGGTTTTGGAGGGACAGAGAAGAAAGGATAACATGTCCCCAGAGGGGTCAGAGGATACAGCACTTGAGCGGGGTATTGAAGGATGAGGAGGAGTTCACCAGGATGTGAAAAGTGAAAAGCATTAGGTTGGTGTAGGCCATTATTCAACAGCATATTCCAACCAAAAAATACTCCAATCATGCTAGAATAGCTTTCTTAGTTTTAAGCCCCTATTTCTGAACTAAGTGATGCTCGTGCTGTGTAAAAGAGAGAGAACAGATCTCAAACCTCTGAAAGAAAGTAACATGTATGACACTTTAAAGAAGCCAGGCCACTGGCTCCTAGTGAACTACAGAAGAAGAGATACGTATGTTCTGATACACAGCAAATTCTAGAACTGGAACCATATGTGAACAGAGCAGACCTCTTTTGGGGAATGTATTAGGAAGATAATACTTGGAGAAAAAAAAAACCCTTCCTTTCATAGTTCATTTAAGAACTAAGTTGCACCCTCTGTGTCTCTCTCTCTCTGCCCCTCCCCGCCTGTGCTCTCTCTCTCTCACAAGAATAAATAAACATTAAAAAAAAGAAAAAAACAACTAAGTTGTACCCTGTTATGCACCTTTAATTCCAGGTCTTAGTTAGGTCTTTTATAAACCTAAAAGAATTATCTCCAATGAAAAGAAGAGCCGTTCCAGATCTACTTCTGGATCACTCTGTGACCTTGAGGAAATCACTCAATCTTCATAAGTAAATTCATTCTTTCAGCATTTCCAAAGTGTCTGTATAGTCTGTGCCCAAGTAGGCAGAGGATGCTTTGGAAGTACAGTGGAGGAAGGGTAACTCATACTGCCCAGAAGTCAGAGGATCTAGCACTCAAGCTGGGTACTGCAGGATGAGTAGGAGTTCACCAGACTCCAGGGCAAGACATGAACAAGGCACACTCCTTGCCCTTGAAGAGACTTAAAGTGTCATGGGTGTTGGTCATGACAGCTCAGTGCAAGGATGACAACAGGTTGCTACTGAAGGACAGAGTAAGGGACTCTCAAAACCATGAAGGGGGCTTCGTGGAGGACATACACTTGAGCTGAATTAGGGAGGATGTGTCTCAGGCACAAGGAACATTATGTGTTAGGCCCCAGAGGAACTACAGGTCACTTGGCCTGACCATAGTAAAGAAGAGGGACGGGAAAAAATAAGATCAGTAGAGATGAAACGAAGAAGGGTTTTGTATGCCTTTTTCTGGGGTTTGGACTCTTCCTGTTAAGATAAAGAGGTTTCAAGTGGCGGTGGTGGGGGCACGGTTAGCTGTGAATTTTGGAATTATTACTTGGGTGACAGGGTAGCAAGATGTCTAAGGTTGAAGACTCGGGGGAATTTTTCCCCATGGGGTGGGATGTTCCAGGTAGCAACATGGAAATAATCTCTTCTCTGGAAGAGACAACACTGAGAAGGTGAGCTGGGGGAGAAGGAAGCACAGGCAACAGGGGATTAGCAAGACAGGAGACAGGAGAAGAGACGTTTCAAGAGGGGCCTCTGTTTTTGACCCAAGATGGCAGGGATGTTAGGCCCGGTGGGATTAACTGGTCTCAGGACCCTGAATGGAAATACATTTCTATCCCAAAAGGCCCCAAAGGATGTGGGAGATAAAATTCTTTTTTTTTCAGTCTTTAGGGGTTTTTCCAGGTTTACAGAGGTATAATTGACAAATAAAAACTGCCAAGGTATACTGTGTGATGTATGTATACACTGTGAAATGGTTATCAATGGTTAACTGATATATCCACCACCTTACACAGTTACTTTTTTTGGTGTGGTGAGAACACACAACATCTACTCTCTTAGATTTCACAATCCAGTATTATTAACTGTAGTCACCATGCTGTATATTAGGTCCCCAGTTTAACCTTTTTAGCTTTTGTTTTGGATTCCAACTAGAACTGTGTGTCACTTTCTGTTTTGTCTGGCTTTTGTTCATTTGTTTTTTGGGGGTCTTTTTAAACAAGAGTTGGGGTGCCTGGGTGGTTCAGTCGGCTAAGTGTTCAACTCTTGGTTTTGGCTCAGGTCACGATCCTATGGTTTGTGAGATTGAGCCCCACGTCGGGCTCTGCACTGACAGCATGGAGCCTGCTTGGGATTCTCTCTCCATCTTTCTGCCCCTCCCCTACTCACACTCTTTCTCTCTCTCTCTGAAAATGAATGAATGAATGAATGAATGAATGAATAAATAAATAAATAAATAAATAAATAAATAAATAAATAAAATAAGACTAAACAATTAGCTTAGAATGGTGGAAAAAATACTAGCCAAGCTGGCAGACTGATAACAAATACAATTATGTTGGGGGCCCTTCATATTAGCAGCCATGAAAGCACCAGTATTAATCATATTCCCACAAGAATAATAAGGACAAATTGTTCTGTTTTTGGCCAATATGACACTATTTGTGAGTTTCAGAGAAAATACATTTCAATTCTTATATAAACTTTACAAACAAACATAAAAATTCTACAAAAACCAATAAGTATCTACAGATGGATCTCGAATGTGTAACTTTTGCAAAAGTCAACATACAAAAAAAAGAGAACACAGTGACACGTTGTATGTCTCAGCAAAGATTAAACTAGGACTATCTAGTGGGAAGCAACACAAATATCTACCCATCTCAACTTTGAGAGCTATAAATCACATAGCAAGTAATAAAAAGCCGGAGGGAACATCCATTCATAGGTGGTGGAAAAAATCTCTCTAGCTATCTGGCCCTCTCAACAGAGATGCCAAGATGAAAGACGATAAATACAAACACGACAGCTGTTCTACCATGTTCATCTGGCCCCATGAAATGGTTCAGCGGAGAACTGGACATGTGGGGCTGCAGATATTAATTTAAAGACCATCGGCATGGGAGCAGGTACAAGTGCCCAGGAAGAGTACAGAATGAGAGGGAAGAAAAGGCTTCTGGGGAACACCAACATTTAGGGGCTCCAAGAGGAAAAGGAACCAGAGATCCCTGAGGAATGTGGTTAAAGAAATGGAAAACTGGGTATAAGACATCCCAGAAGCCAAGATAAGAGTACTTCACTTTGAGTATGGCTATGAGGCAATCAATCAACCAATCAATCCTACACAAAGGTCAAAAGCCCTCCACTTTGGGTCCTCCCACGTTCTCCCTAGAGTTTACTAAGGTTGATGTCAATGTGTAACTTTTGCAAAAGTCAACACACAAAGAAAAACCACATTGACACGTTGTATGTCTCAGCAAAAATTAAACTAGGAATATCTAGTGGGAAGCAACACAAATATCTACGCATCTCGACTTTGACAGCTATAAACCACGTAAATTTTCACGTCAAGAGAAACAGCCAAGTGGCACCCGAGGTCTGTGGATGTGCTTCAGAAGGTTTTAAGAAATCCCAGACTCTGGGGGCACCTGGGTGGCTCAGTCAGTTAACTGTCTGACTCTTGGTGTCGGCTCAGGTCACGATCTCAGTCTCCTGAGTTTGAGCCCCACGTTGGGCTCTGCGCTGACAGTGCAGAGCCTGTTTGGGATTATCTGTCTCCCCCCTCTCTGCCCTTCCCCCGCTTGCATTCTCTCACTGTCTCAATCTCTCAGGAATAATAAGTAAACATTAAAAAACTGTTAAAAAAAAAAAAAAGAAATCCCAGACACTGAATATCTGGTGTTACTTGAGCAGAATGAACAAAACCACATGGCGTGCCTGGAGAAAGATTTTCCTTTTGGTGGTCAGTAGTGTCACTGTGGCCACACATCACTCAGCCTTTCTGCAAAGGGTGCTCTTATGAGGTCACATTTGTTGCACTCTTGCAACCATGTTGGACGTTGTACAGGATGCAAAGAAATACAATGTGATAGCAGAAAAAGCGTAACTAGTGTTCACATTTTTCCCCCATAAGGATTAAGCTCAGTTCGAACAGCTCTAATTTGCTGACTGTAGCCCCCAGAGGCTTTGCCAAGCAAAGATGCAAATGGTCAGTGTGGACTGGTACCATCTCAGCCTAGTACTGCTGCTAACGAGCTTCATGACCTTGGATACATCCCTTGGCCCCTCTGAACCTATTTCCTCATGTACAAGAGGGGACTACCTCCACTAAGACGTTGTGAGAGTCAAATAACTCACATGTGGGAAATGTGTGGAAGCGACTCAAGATAGTCTACCAACAGAAGAAGTTTACAGTTACTACCACAGACCTCACGAGCCATAAACCAAATCGCCAGCAATCATTGAGATCTTCTGCCCCAGGCACTCTGGTAAGAGTTATTCTTGTACAAGTTCACGTAACTTGCATAACCACATTAGGCATTCGTATTTCCACTTTGCAGAAGAAACTGACCTCCAGTCACCTGCTGAGGTTGTAGAGGGGAAAAGTAAGCTTACAATCCCGTCTGTGGGACTCCAAAGCCCACGCTCCAATTTACGCTTCCTCGATCACACAACGGTTTCACGTGGTATGACATGTTCTCAGTTACTCACAGCCTTTGCGTGGACATGAATGTTCCTAGGGCTTCACAGTGGACTGTGTCTTCACTGTGGGGTTTGGGACCAAAGCCTGGAAATGGGCAGACCCTCTACCCACAAAGCAGACATTTCAGCGTTAGAATCAAGGGCAGAGTGATGTCTGCAGTTAGAGAGCAGGCTTCCAGCTCCGCCGGGATCAGGAGTCTCTCCTAGTCCTCTCTCTCAAGTTTCTATACCAGAAATGAAGGGGACATCACTGAGGACTCCATGCTGTCAAGGGGAGAGTTGTAGGGCTCAAGGGGACATGGACATGAGCCAGAGACATTGTTGTGGCGGCCAGGTACGCATGTTCCGGAATGATAAAGGAATGGAGGCAACTCTCTATAGATTAATTCTATTTGTCACTCCTCTTCTCAAATGGGGATGAGCACTGACTCCTAGCTTGTGGTTAAGCAGAACTAGAAGGAAAGCAGGCAACAAGTCCCACGAAAATCAGGTCCTTGGCTGCAAAGAACCATCCTCTGTCTCTGTTCTCTCAGGGTTCTGTCCTTTTGATGGCACCTACCTCAAAGGGCTGTGGTGAGGATAATAAAATCATTTGTTGAGTACTTCCTGTAGGTCAGACATTGTGCTAAATATTTTCATATGTTATCTTATTTCACACTCATAACAACTCAGTGAGGTAGAGGCTATTAGTGTCACTCCCATTTTACGGATGAGGAAACTGAGGCTTAAGAGGGATAAGTAATTGACTCAAATAAGGTTCTGCAGCTAGGAGGTGGCCAAACTGGGATCCAAATGTTCGTCTGCTGACTTCAGAGCTGGGGCTCCCGATTCCTCCATCATAATGGATGAATGGGTCATTAACTGTTTTTAAAAGTATAAAATACATCAATGCAAAGGGGTGGGTCTACGCACTGAGCACTACTCAGTGCATTCAAGTGAATTCAGGCAAGTGCATTTTTTTCCTTCCTAAAATTCACCCAGTCCCGTAAAATTATGTAAATTTCTTCTGGGGACACTCAGCGTTATCGACAGAAACGATCAAATGTAAATTTGCCAGGCTACTTCTCTAAAGCCATCTCTTGGAGGAGGTGGCAGCTAAATTTTAACTAAGTACAAAATTTCTGTTAAGGTCTACAGTTCACTTTCCTTCCTCTACCTTAGGCACAGTGACAAAGGGCTCTGTCACACACAATCGTCCGGAAAGACAGCGTATCTCTGTGCTAAGCAAGAGCTCTACGAGGAGGTTTGCTTTGGGAAATGACTTCCCTAAATCCTGGCTGCTGTTCCCAACCACTCCTGGGCCCTCAAGGCCTTGGGAGCTTGAAGACCACTGGGTTACATGATAAAGATTCCTGCAATCCCATGTTTGAAGACTGTGGCCTGGTGATACCCTTGTCTGGTGACTTCATCTTTCCCACTGGAATGCAAGTACCTCAAGGGCAGAGTACGTTTCTTTCTTCCATCTGAATCTCCTTCTGGGTCTAGCACTATATAGGGTCCATAGCAAATTCTCAGTCTAAGCTGGTAATGCCATGAGAATTCTGGGATTGAGGAAGAGGGGCACTGGATCTGTTCTGACATGTTGGTGTCCACCTACTTCTTTCAGTTTCTTAATGAAGTTTCACAAGTAGCTGCTCTGGGCCTGGCATCATGCCAGGCATTGGGAATCCAAAATAAGTAAGATGATGTGGTCTCTGCTTCCCAAGAAAGTCTCAATCTAATCTCAGGTGTACAGGATAGTACGAGGTATTCCAGAATGAAGGCTTCTTTCCCCATGGTGCCAGAATCCATATTGAATGGCAGCTTGGACACACTTTGCTCCGGAGAGATTTCAGCAGGGGAAGCCATGGACTCAGGAGGGTCCTACAAGGTGCCTCATGCTTCTAAATCTCTGGTTGGGAACTAGGGGTGGCACAGGACTCTGGCACCAAGCTCATCTACTGGTTCACTCCTGGGAATTGTGCTTCTTTTTACCCTCTTGCAGGGAAATCTACAGTCTGTCTGGAGTGCAAGGAAGTTTCTTCAGCTTGCCTTTATCCACGCCTACTGAGAAATTTCCTCTGTTAACTTGTTAGTAACAGCTGTTGAAATTCCAATGGGGTCTATGTATGCACATGCACGCTCAACAGAAATTTCTTTTATCATCCAGCTAACTCATTAACCTTTCCTTTCTCTTGCTTGAATACCATGTCCCAGGGTTGGCAGGGTAAAAGCATACCTAGGCTACATGAGAGGTGCCTACTGTAATCAGCATGGACTTCTAGATCACAGGCATATAAAATCACAGACACATACTTTTGCCTAGGAAACCACTGGGCATGCATAAGGAAACACATTCTTTACCCTCCCTTCCCCTTGGGAGAGAAAGGAGTTCACACATTAAGCCATAAATTTCCAGAAAATAAGCCATGTAACCTCCCACCCTGTTTGGGTAGACTGGCTGAGCCTCTCTATTAGAGAGGATTTCTGTAAAAGAAAATTATGGCAAAAGGATATAAAATTTGATCTGTGGGTTTGAGCTTTTACTTTTTAACCCTAGATATCAATTCCACTCCTTTCTGCTCTAGAAAGATCTAGTCCCACTGGTACCCTGGCTCAGACCAACACTTTTCCTGTGGCCACAGGTTGCTGAAAAACCTTCCATAGCAGGGGAGAGGAGAACATTAGTGGTAAGTAGGAAAAAAAGTGACAACCGTGATCACGAGCTACCTGCAGTGGGGGTGTGTTACAGTGTGCGTGTGTCAGTGAGAAAGTGTGTGACTGTGGCCATATCAGTGTGGGGGCACGTATAAGAGTTTGGGAATGGGTGGGAGTGTGGGGGAGGGCGGGGTCACTACACGCACAGGTGAATCACAGACATGCATGAGTCGGATCATCTCAGTGAGGCAGTGCAGGTCAATGTCAGGGTGAGTATGGTGTCGGGGCGACTGGCCCGTGTGAGAGTCCAAGGAAGAGTACGTGGCAGTTCAGGCGAGTACGCTGAGCTAGAATCGACGTATTTAAGCATCAGTGACTGCACGGGCACGCAGACCAGCGTGAGCAAGTGTGTCAACCTAAGGGTCGACGTTGCAGAGTGGATGTGAGCGTGAGTGAGCGTGACTCTGCACGGCCATTCGTGGGGTCCGTAGCTGCCTGCGTGTGAGCGCATGAACGTACTTATGGGCACTGACAAGCGGCAGTATGAACCGCGTGGGCTGGCCTGGTGTGCGCCCGCGTAAGCGCAGGTCAATGACTGCATAGGACGCTATCTGCGTACTGGTGCGAATGCGTGTAGCAACGTAGGCGGTGGGACGGCACGATAGTACGGGAGTGAGAATGCGAGTGTGCGGCAAGTGGGACGGTGCCGCTGTGAATATGGGTAATGCAGAAATGGCAGTTAGAGGGTGAAAGGGTGTACATGTGAGCGTAGGGGAGTGAGTGTGTGCCTGTGTGCCGATGGTGACGTGCGGGAGCGTAGGATGTTGAGCGTATTGCCGTGAATGTGACGATATGTGAAAACGTGCAAACGGCGGCATATCAGCACGGGTGGGCCGTAAGTGTGACCGTGTGTTCACACCAGCTTGCACGAGTACTGCATGTGAGTGGGCATATGGGGGTGTGCGTCCTTGCGGCTGCACGCGTGTGGCCATGTTTGCACGCGAGGGCAGGGCGACACGCGTCGGCGAAAGTGGCCGAGTTTACCAAAACTGAGTGGGGGTGTCCACATTGGAGGTTGTATACCTGTGAGTTTGAAGTGGGCAACCGGGTCTCAGTGTGAAGGTGAGAGAATGAGCGTGAATGTGTGTCAAAAGGAGCGTGTTTCCACGTGCAAGTGTGATTCTGCGTGAATGTGTCAGAGAAGGGGAGGCTGGGCCGGTGCCGAGCAGGAGTCCAAAAGCACCTAATCCTGAGTGTAAGACTGTAAGGAGGCACAAAAGCAGAAACGGTGAGACCACCTTTACGGTATGAGCATGCATACGTGTGTGTGTGTGTGCCCCTGTGAGGAGCTGTGAGTTGTCTAAGTGTATTACTGTGAGGATGAAATAGTGACAGGGCGAATGCGTTAGAGTGCATAAAACTTGGATACATATGGCTGTATGAGAAATGGGCAGGGGACAGTCAATGTAGGTCTGTGTGTAGACCGTGTGTGAGTGTGGAGGAACTGGAAGGTTGAACGTGATTCTATCACCTGTGTGGACATGAGCGAGAAGGCGTGACTGTGAGCGTGCAAGAACGTAAGAAAACGTAAAGGTGTGGGTGCGTGAGAACGTGTGGCCGGGGTGTAGGGCAAGTGGGAGTGCGTCAGCATGAGAATGTGAGTATATAAATGAGTGTGGTAGCAGGAGTGAACCTGTGTGTAGTATGTTTGTAAATACGACTGTGAGTGAGGGTGAGGGGGTGGGAGTGATCATCCCCACGAACATGTCCAGTGTGAACAGTGTGAGTCAAGGAGGCATAAGGACTGTGTGAATGTCCAAGAGTACATCAGTATGCTTATATGAGAGAGAGACAGAGAAAGACAGAGCACTCAAGAGTACCAACATCATTTGGGTTGCTGAGACACTCTCGAGAAAGTGTCTTTCCTCCCAAAGCCACAGCACGTATCCAGTTACAGGCAAGTTATGTAGCCCCTTCTCAACCTCTGTCTCCTCCTCGTGGGTAGGACAATGATTCTAGTACCTACCTTGAGCTAGTATCACTTTTATAATCAGGAGCAAAAAGAGTAACTATTAGAAAACAAATACCTACCTTGCAGAATTACTGGGAGATCAAATGGTCTCATGCAAATAAAATGCCTAGCACAGGGCTCACAACAGTAGACGATAAATACAAATTATTATTGTAGCTGTCACAGAACACCCAGGAGAGACCCTGGGGGCTTGCTTCTTACTTTAGTGAGTTCTAGTTACCTTCTGTCGCTCCAGGTCTATAGAGGATCCCCTACCGCGGCATCTCTAGAAAGCTGAATACATCAGTATCGGCAAAAGGCTGTAATTTCACACCCTCCATTTCCCGGCCGAAACTCTGGAGCTTCCCCCTCATGAGAAGGCATCACAGAAACACCTGCCACTGGGCTGCACTTTGCCTTTGTCCTGTAGGCCCAGGGCAGGCAGGCTCAGTGGGAAAGAGACTGGCCCTGCATTTTCCCTATTGGTTTTCTGTTTCATTTCTTTTTCTTGTTGGGGGCTTTCTAGTTTCGTTGGTTTGGTTGCTTTTGACTTGGGCATGTTGAGAGACGGCTAGGTAGCTGACAAAGAGACAGATACAAGGCCAGACAAAGAGAGGGACAGGTAGCTGGACGGCAGCATATGGCAACATAAGGCCAGATGGAACAGCTGACAGAGGAAGGCATAATGGCCGCCCAACAGGAAAAGGGGTAGATGATCAGAGGCAGGCCAAGGAACCTGAAAGATGTGGAGAGGGCGAGTGGGGCGCCAGTCAAAAGTCTGACAGGGGAATGGTCAGTCGCACTTGTGAGAGAGACTAGAAGCCTGTGAAATCTAGTGCCCACACGTAGTTTGTAGTCTAACCTACCTGCCAAGACGAATACTCCAGAAACCGTGCAAGAATTACTTAAGGCAGTAGAGAAGCAAGGGCCACACTACATACTACAGACTCAAGTGTCGTTGGAGAGCTGGGGGAGAAAGCGTTCCGATTGGCTGGGAAGGCAGAGGGAAGGTTCTGGAAAGTTTACACCCGCCAGGCCCAGAAGCTGGGATAGATGGGGTTGGGGTACACTCTGACCAGGAAGGTAAAATCTAAGTTGTGGAGGAGAAATTACAGGAGCTGATTGGTCACTTAGTGGCATGTGGCTTAAATGCCACCCTGACATCAGGAAAGCAGGAAGAAAGGAATCGGCAGCTTGATGGGAAGCGTGTCTGTGGTTCTGCTGAAGCTCTTTGGTGGAGCTTGAGCATTTGCAACGGACTTGGCAATGACTGCTAGGTTATTTCTCCTCCTCACCCTACAATGTAGGTCAAGGCTGTCATTCCTATCCACATTAGAGATGGGCGAACCAAGAAACCAAGGGCAGTCATAAGGGCCACAATCCCCCAGGAAGGAGGGGCTGTGCCCTGAGGCCTGGCTCTGAGGTGGGGTCAGGGTCTTTCATACTGGGAGCTCTGGTGGAAAGGTGGCATTTACCTGGACTTGGAGATCCCTAACTCCCTGCCCTGGAGTCCATTACTCACCTCTCACCGCCACTCCCGCAGGACCTCAGCACAGGTGGGCGCTGCCCATGAGAAGGGGCCGGGCTGCCTTCAGCTCCGATGGACTGGGTGCTGGGCACACCAGTTGCCACAAGATGCAAGGACTCAGCTGCTCTTTCTTGGGGGAAACCTGCCAAGAGAAGCATCGTGGGGGTGCAGGAACCTCTTTCTCCACCTGCTACGAGTCCCTCAGCCAACCCCCACAAACGTCACACTCACACAACAATGGATTTCAGAAAACCCCTTGAGAAGGCAGAGAATCAGACAGGGGAGAAAGCATTAAAAAAAAAAAAAGAAAAAAAGGCACTGTTGTGTCAGAGTCCAGAAAGGGCACTGAAGTGCGAGCTTCAAGTTGAGACCTGCTGTCCTTTCACCACTCTGGATCTGCTTGCTAGCTCATGGAAAAGACCGGCCCTAGTCACCGTGGACGTGTGTCCTCGGGAGGAATAGATCAAACAGGACGGATGTGAAGTATTTGCATTTTCGCAGGGGGTGGTATTGTCCGGCGTACTACAGAAACCTGAAAGATGACGGCAAATGCAGGTTGGCTCTGCGGATACCTGAGCTTCCTGAGGACCCGGCAATACTGATGCTGTCGATTTCACTTCCGTTGCTGTTTCCGGAGGCCTATTTCATGCCTCAAGTCCAAGTCTCCACCTCTGTGTCCTTCCCTTCTCAGCGACCTCCTTCACTGCCTTGGGGGTGGGAAGCACTCGGAGGGTCCCTAGTCTGCTACCATCTCACAGCTGCTGAGGACCTCAGCCTCTGATCCTAACAGGGAGGTCTTCTGTGGTCCTTCTCAGATTTCTTAGGGTGACTATATACTGGGGTTTTCTTTTTGGTGACAGTTTACCCTATCTTTTCCACAGAGGTTTCCATATCCAACCATGGAGACAAGGTCTCCAACCCTTCTCTGTTCTGCCTTTTCCCACAATCACTCGAGCCTCTCAAGAAGAGACCAATATTCCCTCTGCAGTCCTTCCCGCCCTGCCCCCTCCTTCCCTCCACGGTGTCTGTCCTCACAGAAAAGCAGCACCTATATGTTACATCCCAACAAAGCCAGACCCAGGTAGCACACGTTCTGTTAGAAGACACCGAACGCACAAGGTCCTAATCCAGAGACACGGATGGATGGATATGTAGAGATCGTAAAACTGAAGCCTCAGGGAGCCAAGAAAAGCCCCATGATTCCCACTTCCCCCTGGTGAATAAGAAGACGAAGCCATACCCTAGGTCTGCCACTTGCTCCTGGCGAGACTCCAGAGCACGTCTGTCCGTCTGTCCCCCAGCGGCCCCGGCATTCCCTGAGTGCTTCCCACTCGCACACTCCCAGCAGCATTTCCAGATCGCACCCACTGGGCTGCGAAGTGGTGTGCCCAAAATCCCTTGCTGCATGAGTTCAGCCTGCAAGGGGGTGGGGTGAGGGGAGGTGAGTGCTGGCTGACAAAGCCCCAGAAAGAGGCAGGACTGGAAAAGGGCTCAAGAAGTGTGGCCACAGAAAGTCTCCTGAGCACGGGGACGGCACCAAGCACCCATGGGGGTGGGGAGCAGCGCCAGAGGGCCAGGTGCGGGGCAGTGGATGCACCAGCCCAAACCGACCAAGCACCTCTGGGCTTCTGCGCAAGATCAAGAGCTGTCCTCAGGCCTGCCTCCCCCTGGCTTTAGCCTCCGATGAACTGCAGGGCGGCCTACTTCGAATCCCCCAATTGCACAGCTGGAGCCAGTGCAGATGAGACTGGCAGGACACAGCGCTCCACCTGGTGGCCACACTCCTCTGGCCTGTCTGCGGGGTGAATTTTGTTGGGGAGTGCAGGGATGTGGCCTGTGTGTGAGTACATGCCGGCTCAAGTATATCTGTGCCGCTTCCCGCACTCACTGTATTTGGGTGCCCTGTGTGCCTGTACCCTGTCGTGTGTGCGCCGTGTCGTATCTATGCCATTTTGTGTGTGTCCAGTTTGTATCATGTTGGGTGTGCGTGCAGTCACGTTTAGATCATGGGTACGTATACGGTGTCGGTACTGTAGAGTGTATGTGCCGTGGGGCTGCACTGTGTTGTGTGTGCACTGTATCTATTCCGTGCTGTGTGTGACATGCATCTGATCCACATCATGTACCATACACCATATTACATACATACATGTACCATATACCGTATTATGTGTCTGTATCATGTTGCATGTTTACATGGCTTTGTGTCTGTACCTGTGGCTTAGCCTCCTACCGGAGGATGGGCCAGGGGTCAGTGTACCCACTTTGTGCCTACCAGCACCCCAGCTTTGCTGCATTCCAGTTTCCTGCCAGCCTCTCTGTCTGGGGACTAGGGCTGCCGCTTTGCTGGGGGGAGTGCGGGGCGGGGGGAACTGTAGCCAACCGCCAACCCTTCTCTCTAGCACAGGGCCCTCCCATGGCAGGTGCCCGGCCCAGCACTAAAGATGGCGGGGAAGGAGTTCTGGAACCCTTTTCAGGCCCAGAGGGAGGAAACTAAGCACTAGGGAGATGGCTCTCTTGCTCAATTTCCAGCCCCATCCATACAGAAGGACCTGCAAGAAGCTGCAACTGCCTCAGTTTCTCCAGGCCATTTGGAAGGACTGGAGCCCTTCTCCACAGGGAGTTAAGAGCTGCACAGGAGATCAGCACTGGCCTGGAAGCTGGACCAGGGGATGCATGGGGAACTCTGCCAGTCATGTCCCTGTTGAGGTCACTAGAGGGCGCGATTGTGTTGATGGTTAGGGGTAGTGTCTCTTGAGGATGCAGAATTCCAGAAAGTCCACCTGGCTCAGAGAGACATGAGGGAGAAGGAAGGAAAAGGATACACATCCTAAGCAGGCCTTCCTTTCCTCTTATCCCAAGCCCTTCTGTTTGGAGGCTGAGTTACGGAGTTGAAGAAGATCTGCATAAGATCCCCAAAGAGCTTTTCAGGGCCTTGGTTACAGGGTCCCTAGCAGATTCTCCACTTGGACTTCTCTTCTCCCCTGTGTCCCATTCACATGAAATAAAAATAAAACCACACTGCTAAAATAAATGAAATGTGTATAGTGGTTGTGGGGTTTGTTTTGTATAATTTTCCCCCAAACTGGCGAGCATATCAAAAAGTGTGATTTGAAAGGATAAATGGTTTGGGGGGGGGGGATGTTGTCCTATCGGGGACCTGCCTTCATGACCCAGAACAAATGGACCCACTTCCTAAAATGTCACGACCATCTCAGAAACCACCAAGTCCAGTGCTGTCATTTGAAAGACAAGGCGAGTGAGGCTCAGAAGAGGGGCAGAAGCAGACCAGAACACTTGACTTCTCTGACTCCTCAGGTTTATTCATTCCATCCTGGATCCTGGTCCTCTAGTCTCTAAAAAAAAAAAAAAAAAAAAAAAAAAAAAAAAAAACACCTCCTTCTCCAAATCCAGCCTCCTCCCAGCTATTGGCAAAACCCTGGCCCCCCGCTCCACTGTGTGGGCTCCAAGACAGTCCTATTCCATCTCAATGGAAAGGCCCAGGCCTTTCTGTGACCACACCTTGGGAATGATCTCCATTCTCCACCACTAAACTGTTCATCTCTTTCCAGTGTTCAAGGTCCGCCTCCCCCATTTTGCTTCTCACCCGCGCACACCAAGCTGTAGCTACGCCATTCTGCCCCTCGTTACGTCCCCAGGGTGCAACACAGATTGCCCCAACCTGCACATAATTGAGCGAACGTGCAAATCAGACATGGATCCATTGCACTGATCAACATTTCCAGTTAAACTCTGGGTTAGCCTGTGTATATGAGTGACTGGAGCAATCACTGGGTTTGTAAGTGCAAATGTCTTCCAAAGGCGTGGGGCGCACCAGGAAGCGACACATTTCCGGACGGAATGGAAACAGAATGCCAGGTCCGGGGGTTCCTTTGGTTCTCTGGTACCCCTAAATCAGATTTGAAGTGTATAGCTGTTACTTGCTCAGAAGGCTCCAGCTTCACACCAGAAATGGAGGGCTCTGGCCCTGCCAGCTGCTGCGTGCCCTTTCCTGCCCCCTGCTGGAGAAGCCGCATAGTGCCGAATTGGCAGGCTAGGCCATCCCAGGCCCTGCAGAGGGAACCTCCTAGCCTCAGGCGGCAGGGTGGAAAGGCGGGGGCCAGCAGGGCAGCTGGAGCTTAAGCTGCCCCCCCAGATGCCTCAACAACTGCACTTACCTTCAAGGCCAGTGGCTTTCACCATCCCATGGGCCCCTGGAAGGAGGGCATTTTTTTTTTTTTTTTTTTTTTAGCACAGGCAGGTACCCCCATGCCTGCAGCAGGGACCCCAGATCTGGCCCTGGCCCTCCCCATATAAAAACAGTCAACCTACCTGTGTCTCGGGCCAATTCAAATCTCCCCCAATCCCATTTGGGACCCTGCTCCCTGCCCCCCCCCCCACTTCTTTCTCCTTACCCAGGAGGAAAGAGTCATTACTGAGTCCACCGTTCACAGAGTTTCTTCTCCTTCCTATGACCAAAGCTACTAGCTCCTGAAGGCGATTACACAGTTGGGAATGCTACCAATTCCCTAAATATCAAGAAATTGTCCCCCTAAGTATGGGCTGAGGCACCCGTCCAAATTTTCCCATCTCATCAGTGGGAAATCATGGCATTCAGGTTCCTGGTAAGACCACAGCTTCTTTCTTGTTGTATGTCCCTATGGCTTTGTTCCCACCTGCTCCATCTGATTTCTAGACCTGATTTTTTTTGGCCTTGACCACCCTCTATGACCTCATAGTAGCTTAAGTCTCTGACCTCATAATAGCAGAGTCTCTGATGGGGACAGCACCTCCCCATCCCCCCCAGTTATTCCTCATTTTCCTCACTTGCCGCATCTACTCCCCTCTCCCCAAAGACCTCAGCAGGTTGTTGTGTACACCCATTCTGCCTCCAACCAGAAAATCTGCAACCTGTGGTAACGGTCGGCTAGTCAGAACGCCCTTCGGGTGTTGTGGCCCCTTGCCTGCATCTGTATCACAAGTGAACCTCTTTTTTTCTGTTTGGTCTCTCCCACAAGGCCCATCTGCCTGCCTGGAGGCTTGGAGGGTCTGCTCCTTGACATCTCAAAGTCCCTCTGGCCTTGACATTCTCAGCTGTCAGCTTCCACCCAGCATACATGCCGGTCTCTTCCCATTTTGCCTCTTTCATGGAGGAGGGAGGTATGACATTTGTATCCAGACACTGACAAAGGCTTACATGGCTCTCCCTTCAAGCCCTGGCCTATTAGTCATCCATTACCAGTTAAGCCCCTTTATCCAAAGGTGCCCCTGGTTAGGGGCCTCAACTACCCAATCACAGACCTGCCCAATTATAATTTTGCAAACGGCCCAGTGAAAACCGCACTGACCTTTATACCTCGGTCATCCCAGAACAGGGCCACAGTGTTGTCACCAACAGGAATGGACCTCCTTCTGTTCCAACACCTCAGACAGCCATACAGTTGGCCTGGATTTGAGTCTGCAAAACCATGGGGGGAGCGAGACTAACATGGCTAAAGGCTTCCTGGCTGAAAGCCATTTAAAAAAAATAAATAAATAACACTGCAACCGCCCCCTTCATGCTTCCCAAAGCCAAGCCACTCACCCTTCTCTCCTTTGCTTCTACAGACCACAGCCTAGAACCCTCAAGTCCAGAGTCTGGCACTGGATTCTGGAAGGTGGGACCAAAATATCAAGTGGGGGCCTCTGGCTCCCTCCCTGCGGGCACCGCCCTCCCACCCTGACCCTCCACCACCATCACCTAAGGAAGGAAAACCTGTGACAGCAAGTATCTAAAATGTTCAATCTGCCCCAAAGTGCGGCAGGCGTCTGGCCAGAGCCAGTTCACAAACTGACGGCAAGGCTCCCTGTGAGCTGAGGACGGGGTAGGAGGGCAGTGCCCCTAATGACCCCTAATGACCCCTGCCCCCCAGACAAAGACAAAGGCCAACTGAGGGACCCCAGCCTTTTTAGGGATAGTACTGCATCATTCCAATCTCCACATGAATAGAAATGAGTCCTCCTGTCATTAGGCTCCCCCCGCCCCCACCAAAAAAAAGGGGAGGAGGGTAAAAGAAAAATAAAAGAAAGGGCGCCTATTTAAGAAAACCGTCACTTTTTCTGTTTGCTCAGGCTGGGCTGCTCCCCTTCTCCCGGACCTGCCCGGGGCCTCGGCCACACCTCCTCCCCTTGGTGGGGGGGGGGGGGGGGAGGGGGGCTGCCGTCGCTACTGGGGCTGGGGGAGGGGGCGGGAAGATGGTGTAAGACTAACCGGCTGACGTTGCTTTGGGGGCGGATTTGGCCTCCAGCGGCCCAGGCCCGTGTCAGCGAGTCCAGGGCTTGCCCCAGCCGAGGGGTCCAGGCCCTCCGAGAGTGGCCCTGACACACCCACTCGTCCGCGTTCGCCCAGCGCGATCCCGCGAACTGCGCGCTGGGTCTCGGGGCTCCGGGGGCGCCACGTAGGGGACCCGAGGCTGGGGCGCCGCGAGAGCAGGAAGGGACCCCGGGAAGGCAGAAAATCTGCCCGGCAGCGCCACACCCTCCCCCGAGCGAGCCGGGCGCCGTGAGTCGTGGGATTTACCTGCCGCTGGTCCAGCCACCCTGTCCAGACCTCTCCTCTACCTCCGAGCGCTCGGGCTGGCGGGGCTGGGGGGGCCGCAGCCGCAGCCGCAGCCCCGGGCCCGGCCCGCTACCCCCGGCTCTCCTCCCGGCCCCGCACACTTGCTTCGGGTCGGGAAAAGCTGCAGCCCCCCGCGCGAGCCCCCAGACGGTGCGCTGCCGACAGCTGCCCGCCCGCGGCAGAGCCCCGCTCGGCAACCGCTCCCTAGCTCTTGTCTGCTATGACGTCACCCGGGCTCTGCACCGCACGCGAGCCAATCAGAGGGTGAGCAGAAAACTAAAATCGCCCTGAGTGGGCTGCTGGGGACCAATCTTTTGTTTCCAGGCAGGAAGCGCCTGGGATGGGGGGGGGGGGGGGGGGACTGAAGGGGAGGGAACAGGAGAGGGAAAGGAAAAGGAGATGGAAACTTCTACACTGTCAGCGTTGTCTAGACAGAGGTGGGGCCGTCAGGAGAGAGGCGCACCTGTCAGTAGGGAGGGGGCGGAGGCATTTCGTGTATCTTCCTCAACTGGCCGCCCTCTGTGAAGACTGGAATTTCAGGTAAATTTTCAGGGGAGGAAATCCGTCCAGCTACACGGGCTCTCTTTATTGGGGAAAATGGTTTGGGTTTGGGATACCACCTGACCGGCCAACAGGTTACACTGGTGGAGTCTCTTGGATACAAAGTAGACTCGTGCAGATAGGGCAGTGGCATTCAGAGGTGACAATCTAGATAGGGAAACTATCTTTCTGCCCATGAAACACACATTTCAAAACAGGGAGCATGATACAAAACAAAAAAACTACTTCAAGTTTATAGATATATAGATACATTTAATTTCATTAAACTGTGGCTCTCCCTATAACCTTCCATGGCCTCTCGTCTTTAAGAAAAAATTCAAATTTTTGTCCGTGTGTGAAGCTTAAAATGTAACTCCAAAAATCATCTCTTGCTACTTCACAATCCATAACCTCCAGGATTTGGCTGGATTATATAAATTATGGTAAATCCCAGCAAGGAGACAGTAAGCTGTCATCAAAAATGACAAGGAATGCAAAATAGTAAGTACATTCGCATTATAATGATGTAAAATATACCCATAAAAATGATAAGAGAACGTAAAATTATCATAGGTTAGGTTAAAGTTTATGGGTGATTTTCCCTCTCCACTTTCAAACTTAGTTTTGTAAAGATAAATATACCCTGGCAGACTTAAATGGTCAAAATGGGTTATGACCCTCCACAGTACACTTTTATCCAATTTTCTCAACATCCGCCAAGCATTTCTCCATAATGCTAACAAAACAAGTTTTATGATGGAAGGTGAACTAATATTTTTGCCAAGGTCCTTTTATGAAAAGTCACACAACAGGCCTCTAGACTCACAGAGGCAACATCTGGGGAAGTTGGGAGAATGGGCTACCTCTTTGGACTAATTCATTTTAACCTATGATGATGTTCAGGGGTGCCTGGGTGGCTCAGTGGGTTGGGCGTCTGACTTCGGCTCAGGTTATGATCTCACAACTCATCAGTTTGAGCCCCATGTGGGGCTCTGTGCTGACAGCTCAGAGCCTGGCGCCTGCTTTGGATTCTGTGTGTGTGTGTCTCTCTCTGCCCCTCCTCTGTTCACATTCTGTCTGTCTCTTTCTCTCAAAAATAAATAAATATTTTTTAAAAATTAAAAGTTTCTGATGATGTTAGAAATTGAAAAAAAGAACAATGAGCCTTCTAATCTATGACAAGGCAGGAAAGAGGGTGGCAAAAGACTAAGTAAAATACATACTCCAGATTTTTTTAAAGGCTAACTTTACATTTTACTTTTTATTTTCCTTAATTAAAAATATATTTATGCATACATGACAATTACATGAACACTGCAGAAAGTCCCAGAGATGGAATTTGTATCTAGATCTGTCTGCATCCAAGGCCCATGTTTTTTATTAAAAAAAAAAGTTTATTTATTTATTTTGAGAGTGAGAGAGACAGAACTCAAGCAGGAGCAGAGGAGGGGCAGAGAGGAGAGAGAGAGTCCCAGGCAGACTCCATACTGTCAGCCCAGAGCCAGATGCAGGGCTCAAACTCACCAACCATGAGATAGGACCTGAGCCGAGATCAAGAGTTGGATGCTTAACCCACTGAACCACCCAGGTGCTGGCCCCCCACCCCATGCTTTTTCTAATATGATATATGGTATTAATGGTTTCGTTAAAATACATATTTGCTTTGGAAAAAAAAGAGTATACTAGATTGGAGTTTTTTAAATACCAGGCATTTTTAAATAGCCTTTATTTTGTTTTGTTTTTTTGTTTGTTTATTTGGTTGGTTGGTTTTTTTGCTTGGTGGTTGTCTCCTAATGTAAAAACCATCATCACCCTTCTTCTCAAATCCCTGATTAATATGCTGAAATCACAGTGGTTCTGCTTTCAGTGATTTTACAGATATCTTTTTAATTAACTTTTGGGTTAAAGAAGGTAGCCCATCACATTGATTTTTTTGTTTTTGCATCATGGTAAGAATAATCTAAAAATCACTGATCTAAATGAATGAGCATTTACTTAATATTACATCTCTGATTTGCAAAATGCACTTGTTTGGGTTATTTTAAACAATAAGAACGTTTTTATTTTTAAGAAATAGAAAGATAAAACCGGATTTTTTTTATGGCTAATGATTTAACTTGTTCTTCTGGGCTATTGATTTAAATTGTAATTAAAAGGTATTTGATTTCACTCTAATCCTCCCATATACCTCAGCTATAACTCAGAGCTATTTATGCAGTCACGGCACACGGTTATTTAAGCATTTCATGTGTGTATTTCTTCTCTCACTGGTGATTATAGAAAGTAGCACGGGGACAAAATCCTATTAGGTCCCTGACAAATTAAAGCATAGAGGTGTCATAGAAAGAGGACTGGACTCAGAAGCCAGGCCCAGCACGAAAGACTTCAGTCTTCCCCTGAAAGGGTAATAACCTATATTCTTCTTGATATCATAAAGCGGTCTTTACTACCAACGTGGTTTGCTCTCCAAGAATATAGGACAACTGCATGGGAACTTTCAGGAAAGGTGAAGATTTCATCTGTGTAATTTTTCCCACTCAACTCCCACCTTCCCCGGTTTCCTTCTCTGAGCCCATTGATTTAAGGATATAATAACAACGCTACTGTAATAACCACTTGGCATGTGAATCCTGCTTCTCAGGTTACAAACCGTTCTTGTATCTCCAGGTTTGATGCTCACAACAACCACAACAGCATACTGTGGCAATTATGATCCGCATTTCATAGATGAGCAAACGGACGGACACCCAGGGGTTTAAAGTAGCCTGTCCAATGCCTCACAGAGAAGGTCCTAGAAACCAGGTCTCCTACTGTCCGGCTTTGTGTTCTTTCTACCACCCAAATGGCAACTTCAGTTGTATTTCTCCTGTGGCTCTCACCAACCCGACCAGCCAAACCCTTCCAGTCAAATCCCAGATAAAAGGAACACTGCTCCTTCTCATATACCATGGATGGAAGGGTACATTGGCATAGCCTTTTTATTTAAAAGGGCAAGCTGGCAACGCCTAGGAAATTTAAAGTGGCATGTGCCACTTGACCAAGCGATTTCAGCTCAAGGAATTTGATTATGGATACATTCACAAAAACATGCGAAGATATGTTCTAGTGTGTTCGTGGCTGAGTCTTAGGTAAGAAAGAGAACCTCTTATATATAAGGGGTAACCTAAATTTCCCTCAATAAGGTAACTGTTGAATAAGTCACAGGAGATGCATATTTTAGAATATTACACACCAGCTAAAAAGAATCAAGTGGACTTTTAGGTATTGGAACAGAAGCACATCTTGACACATTCTTGAGTGAAAAAAAGTTGCAGAATGGCATGTGTACTATTATTTTTTTTAAAGTGTGTGTGTGTGTGTGTGTGTGTGTGTGTGTGTGTGTGTTTAAGTTGGCATTATACACACCAAACTGCTAAGAGGGTAACTCTGGGAATTAAAATGGTAGAAAGGAAGACATGTGGGTATGTGGGCATGGTGGAGGTCATTAACTTTTTCTCGTTATACACTTCTGCATTGTCTGTACATTTTTTATAATAAACATATAGGATGTGCACGTAGGAAACATTAAAAAGCGCAAACATAGCCTTCTTTGGGTGGAGACAAAAACAACACAAACAGAATGAACAGAGTGCTGTCCTGAAGGGGGTCTGAATGCTCTGTCCGTGGGTCGAGTGTGGCAATGGAGGCTACGGTGTGCCGGGCTGAGCTGAGCCATCCCTGGGCAGGCACAGAAGGGCAGAAATGTACAACTCACTGGGGAAAAGCAGCCTGGATATCCTGGGTCCCTTCCCATCCCCTGCCTCGACTCTTACAGCCAGAAATCATTCCCACTGGTGGACTCTGGGTCTTTGTGGCTCTCAGTCTTCACAGCTTTTGTTAAAGCAGCTGCTCTTAAAAAAAAAAAAAAAAAGCAAAACAAAAACTCCCCCTCCTGCTCTGAATACAAAAGAACCCGACTGGGCAGCTAGTGCCCCAGGCGTTAGCTAAGAGCACTGTGCCCACCCCTCCTTCACTGCAGTCAGACACTACTGTGCCCCTTCCTTCCTGCCCACCACTCCCACTCAGTTCCGGTTGGAGGCAACATGGTGGGGAGCCTGCCTGACAAAGAGCAAGGAGCCTCAGAAATGCCAAGGGGCTCATCCTAGTTCCCTTAAAAACCAGAGGAGGAGGAGGAGGGGGGCGCCTAGGTGGCTCAGTCAGTTAAGCGTCCGACTTCAGCTCGGGTCACGATCTCGCGGTTCGTGGGTTCGAGCCCCACATCAGGCTCTGCGCTGACAGCTCAGAGCCTGGAGCCTGCCTTGGATCCTCTGTGTCCCTCTCTCTGTGTCCCTCCCCTTCTCACACTCTGTGTCTCTCACTCTCTCAAAAATAAATAAACTTTAAAAATATAAAAATAAACCAGGGGAGGAGGAAAGAGGGAAGCCCAGGGCTAGGAAATCACCATCCTTGTCGGGCTTCAGAGTTCTGGCCAAGGAATGAGGAGACCCAGATGCCAGTCTAGCTTCTGGTCAGGAAACCCTGAGCAAGACTCAAATTTCCCAGGGCTTCAGTTTTCTCTTCTGTGAAACTTGACCTGCTATCTCCCTGGACTCTTGTATGGATGCAAATGGCTAATGGAACAACAGTGGATTTAACAGATTTCAGAGCTACACACCTCCTTAATAGACTTGATGAGTCTCCATTTACATATGCTCCCTGTATTGTGGGACCTGGGTAATGAAGGGGGGGAGGGGGGTGCGTCTCTCCCCACCTTCCTTCACTATAATTAGCACCGGTTAGGGACCTGCCCCGTAGAACCTACAAGCCTTCAGGAGCTTGCAGCCTCTGCCCTCCTCCCTCCCACCAGGGAGTTAGCAAAGGAAAAGCAGAAGACAATTAAACGCAGGTGGCCCTGGATGAATTAATATGAGAATTAGGAAGTTCCTCTCCTCTGACTTGGTTTTAATTAGCCCCAAGTCCACCATGGTCTCACACAACAAACCACATTATTTAATTGAGCTGATGCTCTGTTTGATTTTGCTCCTAAGCGGATCACATTGTACATTCCTTCCCCACACTCTCACTGCACTGCCCGAACCTAAGTCAAACTGCATGGAGTAAAGTGAATTTGGAAAGTTGGTTTCATTGCTTTGCCCACTTTTCTAGGGGAAAAAGAGAGAGAGAGAGCAGGAGAAAGTGGAAGATAAAATCTAGGGGACAAAGAACCAAGGAGAGAAATAGAAAACCAAATATTAATTTTTTTTGGACCGGCTGGATTATGATGTCATGCTTTCCCGGCTCACCTGTGATTGGCTTCTCAGCTCAGCATCTGCTGAACACTAAAGGCTGATTATTTGCCAGAGATACAGACCTTTTACGGAAGCTTTGAATCATTGCTGGTTGTCGTGACAACCTGGGCAGTGTCTGTTCCTGATAACCACATAATGAGGTTGTCAGGAACAGAAGTGCCCCCATCCCCACACGCAACCATCTGAGGTGGTTAAGCAATGCAACATTTCTCTCAGGAGGTGAAAGGGGGAAAAAAATCACCAACAGGCATGGTGGAGATCCCCTTAGTTAATGTATGCCAGCCAAAGCCTGGAGAAAATCTCTTGCTTCAGGAGTTCCTTACCTACCATCCCCAGGTCCCATCTGAACTGTCGTATTGGCTCTAATGAAGAAAACCAAGGAACAGGTGGTGGAGGGATAAGGCATCTCTGCAACCCCCCAGCAGAGCCAAACAGAGGGAAGTGTGAGTGGAATGTGAAATCGATTAGGGCAAGGCACGTGACCTCTTTTCAAAGGATGCCATCATGACAGGGTCCAGGAGCAATGGGGGGCATGTGTCAAAGGTGGCAGGGCATGGCCATACCCGGTCATCAAAACCAGCCGTAAAGAGAGCTCGTGTGCTTTTCTGTGGGCTACATTCATTGCCCTGCTGGTAGACACCTCGCTCAACGTTATCTCAGGACTCCAGATATTCTGAGAGGGAATACCCATTACATCTTTGTGCTATGTTATTCATTGCTAAGACAGTTTTATTAGGACCTACTAAGCACAAAACACACAGCTAGATGTGTACAGATGCTATCCAGAGAAACCAAACGTGGATCATCTGCTTAAGGAACTTGGAATCGGGTTGGGGAGAAAAGATACTTACCCAAGTAACTGTGACACAAAGCACGTGTAGTAAGTACTACAAGAGAAGTCCAAAGTCCTTAATTTCAGAGAGAGGAAAGTCACACCCAGTCTGTCACATTCCAGCTTCAACTCATCTTTCCAGGTTGCTCTCCTACCAGTCCCCCCTCCATTTACTCCAGCCATCAGCCCCATCAAACTATTGCTTCCGTGATTGATTTACCTTGACTTTTGTACCTCTGTGCCTCTCCTGCTCTTCTCTTTGCCCGGTATGGCTTTCTTCCCTCCTTTCCCTACCTGGTGATTTTTCTTTTAATTCAAGTATAATTAACATACAGTGTTATATTAGTTTCAGGTGTACAACGTAATGATTCAACAAGTCTATATGCTTATTGAAGCATTATTTACAATAGCCAAGATAAGTTATGGAAGCAGTCCAAGTGTCCATTCACAGACGATGGATACAGAAGACCTCGTAATATATATACAATGGAATATTACTCGGCCAGAATAAAAGAGAGAAATCTTGCCATTTGCAGCAACATGGGTGGACCTAGAGGGTGTAATGTTAAGTTAAATATGTCAGCCAGAGAAAGGCAAATACCACAGAATTTCACTCATGTGTGGAACCTACCTAGTGATATCTAACACGTACTTCCAGACTCTACTCAAGTGGCATCTTGTGAATGCACAAACTGGTCCCAAAGGAATAACCCCTGGTAGACATGGGTATTGACTGATATCACTACTGGGTGCTGTATTCACATTCAGTGGCTTTAAGTCCAGCAATATATAATGGGTAAAGTCAGACTACCTCTAAGAGTCTTATTTAGACAATCAACACAAACCTGTTCTCCCACTGAATGTCATCTACAACTTTTATTTTTGAAATAGTTCAAGGTGCACAAGAAGCTGCAGAAATAGTACAGAGAATCCCTAGGCATTCTTCCCCAAGTTTCCCCCAATATTTTGATATACTGTATTAATCTTATTTTATGTAGCCACAGTACATTGTCGAAACCCTGGAAATTGTTGACAATTGACATCGTTATACTACATTAACTGAAACACAGGCCTTGTCCAGGATCCGCCAGTTTGACATACAATCTCCCATTAAATGAATTGCCAAACACAGCTGAAAAGGAGCAAAGCTATTAATAGTTGATCTGAGCACCAACTTGCTTCTCTCGTGTCTATCCCTGCTAAAAAGGGCCCAAACCTGAAAGAGTCAAAACTTGCCTGGGACTGAATGAGAGAAAATCAGCTTGGCCTGGGAACAAGCAGCCTTGCTATTAATCAGGCTGAGAGAGCAGACTGCTAAAGCCAGCTGCAAAGGTAGCAGAAAACACTGTTTCTCCCAAGATCATGCAACAGTTGTAAAATGCCATAACAACTCCTACCTCCTTTGAGCAACCACTGCTTTCTTCCCAGTGATGCCCTAGACCTTTGCTTTTTCATTTAGTCCTGGGGGTACCAACTGCAAGGCACCCCTGCCTCATGATAGTGCCCAACTCCTAGTCGATACTCCCTTCTCCCGACCCCACCTCAGCAACTGCAATCAATCCAGAACTTACCTCTGCTTCTTTCAATGCTCCTCAGAATCCTTCAGTGGGAACTCAGTTACAAAAGATGTTCCCTCCTCCCTCTTTTTCAAGAGCGGCAATCCTATGGTTTCTCTGGAATGCACTCCCTGGATGCATCAGGTCAATAGATTTGACTCTGTCGGACTACAGTTTTGTCTCTGGTTATCTTTGGCTGACTAAGCTTTAACATAATTGACGACCAACCAACGGGTATCTGGAAGGCCCCTTGAATCGTCTGGAGTTAGTTAGCCATGTTTCCTTGAATCTACGCAGAATCACACGTTGTGTCTAAAACTGGGATTTACATAGTAGGTGTCTAGTAAATTCTCATTGAATGGATATACGATTATCATATATCAGATTTGTTGGAATGGTGCCAGGTATGGAGACAAAAGCCCAGAGAGACAGTACTGCATAAAAGTACTGTAACCTACATACTTTGACATGATAGTGGTATTCAAATCCCAGATTTGCTATTTAACGGCTTTGAGAACTTGAGCAACTTAACCTCTCTGAACCTCAGTTTCATCATCTGTGAAATGGGGATCTAATAGCACCTCCTTCTCAGGGTAACTGGGAAGATAGAATGTGACTTAAATGCATGTGAAGCAGGGAAGCATCAGGGCAGTGGCTCCCAATTTGCTGCCCTTGCAATCACCTTGTGACCTTTATAAAATGCTGGTGCCCTGCCCCCGCCCTCAGACACCCTGATTTTAATGGCATGGCACGAATCTGGGTATCAGAGTTTTTAAAAATCTCCTCGGGCTCTAATCTTCCCAGATTGTAATGTGCGGCAAAATTTGGAATCACTGGATGAGGAATTTCATTACTTAAGGATTATCTTTTTCTCCTCAGGTTTGTGGCAAGTAGAATCGGGGGACTGAGGCTTCCCCCAGCTTTTTCCTGCAATCCCCACCCTGCGGGCCATCTGGCTTGTCCAACTTGTAAAAGAACATAGCCTCCTTCTTCCACGTGCATAGCAAAATGACGAAGACATGGGGTATTTGGATAACACTGCAGCTGTATTCGTCTCTCCTTTTTCCCCCTTTGCAAACATAACTCAGTCACACTTCAAATTAAGTGGTCTCAAGTGTGAATTTGAGAACAGTTAATATGTGCACACAGGACGGGTTGACCATCACAGACGTGTTTAATAGATGCAGATCTCAATGTGCTTTTGTTCCATATAATTAAGCACCTGTGGAGCCTCATAATCAATCCTTATTTTGTTATGATCCAGGAACGCGTTGCATTCAATGTTCTCTGGTGTTCATTTGATCAGGTCATTTATGAGGATGGAACATTCGAAACAGGCTGCCCCTCTTTCCCTTTTTGAGTCATCCTAGGGAATGCATCGCCTACTCAGTAAATAATAAATATGAATTCACTGATGAGTTTGAAAGTTAACTTCTAGTTAAAGAGAGGTTCAAACTATGGTCATGTTGATTTTTACAAGGAGTTCGACACCACCACTCCACCCCTGTGCCCCCCGCCCCCACCGGCTCCTTATTCATTCCAGCTGCTAATATGGAAAATTGAGCAGATGCCGACATGTGAGGGTCAAGTTTACTGCTAAAAAGGAAAGGGGGCAGGTTGCTAGGCAAATTAATACTATAAACATAGGAAAGTGACAGCCTGCTAGGGGAGTGCGCAATTTTAAGCGCTACTATAACTGCACTTTGCATTCAAATGACCAATATGCTAACTACAGTCCTTATCTATTTGTTCAAGGCCTTAAGAGTCTCAGTGGCTCAGAGCACAGGCCCCAGGCAGCAGTTTGACTGCAGGTTTTTGGAAATAATAACATGGCATTTCTTTAAACATATTTTCAAATTCAAGTTCCTTACAAATCAAGATCGGCCTTTCCCCGTTCAGGGAATTAGCGAGGCTTAACTGTGTTCACTCTGGTGCTGGCCCCCACAAACCCCTGCTAACAAAGGCTCTGACTCCTACTTGAGTACTGCCAGTTGGGGCACATTTCCATGGTAATTTGCCGGTTCTCCTTTGAAAGATGCGGGGGGGCATCCCTGTAAATGGGAGGGAGGTGTATTTTCCCAGTAATCTTGGGATCATCTTTGACCCTTTTTAATTATCACTACCCATGTAAGGCCAGAAAGAATGGTCATCCTGCCTTTTTTTTAATGTAATTTAAGGCAAATGCCCCCTAATTCTGTTCTCAAGAGAGAGAAGTAGAAAAGGCATCATTCTCGCCACACTCCAGTTGAAAATTTCAGACATTTATCAAGGCAAAACACTGGGGGGTGAGGAGCTGAGAGCTGTATTTGCATTTCCCTGGTCCAGAGGGGTGATGCTGGAAGGTTCCTGTTCTGGATATGCCCCACAGCTTTCAAATTCCTTAGGGTTTTTAGTAAACACTACATGATCTAAAATCTCCAAAACAGCAGCCTCGGGTAATACATTTCTTTTGATATATTCCATTTTTAAGCACCCCCCATACACTGACATCTGAGTGTTCTCTCTACAGTTTAAGACAATGAACCATGACACAATTACGAACTAATCTCAGTGCGTTCTTTCCTTTCCTGGCTTCCATTCTTCCTTTCAGAGACTTCTCCCAGCCACCCAGAGGCCCAGTGAGCTAAAGGTGCCACCTGTTTCCTTCCCGGGTCTGGGACGAAAGGAATCTAATTGACCTCTCAGTACAGCCTTAGCGAATTCATTTATTGCTCCTTCCAGGTATCTGTGCTTTAGAAGGACCCTTCTGGCACAGGCAGTGCTTGAATGAAAGGAATGAACTGCAGAGGCAGATAGGTACAAGCCACTGTAGG
This sequence comes from Panthera tigris, assembly GCF_018350195.1. NCBI lineage: Eukaryota > Metazoa > Chordata > Mammalia > Carnivora > Felidae > Panthera > Panthera tigris. Next base: position 90,610,712 of record NC_056677.1, on the reverse strand, counting down.
TTTGGGGAGACAGAAGGAGAGAGGGACTTTTGGTGGGGAAACGTTGCAAATCACACTGCTGAAGAGTCCTTCCCACACACAAGTTTGGTTCTGTGGCAGGCCACCACCAGGTTTCCCCGTCATCAGACAATAATCCGCTCCCTGATGTCAAAGGCTTTGCATTCATACATGTAAGCAAGGCTTTTCATCAACTCCAAGAAGCTTAAAACAAAAACAGGGCTGGGGCACCTGGGTGGCTCCGTCGGTTAAGTGTCTGACTCTTGATCTAGGCTCAGGTCATGATCTCATGGTTTGTGAGTTCGAGCCCCACATCGGGCTGTGTGCTGACAGCGTGGAGCCTGCTTGGGATTCTCTCCCTCTCTCCCTCTCTGCCCCTCCTTCACACACATTCTCTCTCTCTCTCTCAAAATAAACAAACTAAAAAAAAAAAAAACGTTTAAAAAAAACAAAAACAGGGCTCGTCTTCAATCAGAAACTTTGAATGCCTCATAGCACTGTTGCCCCTCAGCTCTCTGGTTAATTGCTATCTGACCACGTTAGGAGTCAAGACCAGTCCCTGCCTCAGAGCATCTTTCTTTGTTGCCTTGCATTTTATGCATGTTGATTTAGAAGACTGTTGGGGGGGGGTAGGGTGACAGGGAATTGGGGCGCAATCTCGTGGCTACTACAGCGTAGCTTTGGGATAACCTGGATTAAAACAGACTGGCTAAATTGGAAAACTATTTTCTGGTCTGGGGATTTTGATTGGCTACAATGCACTGCTTTATTTTTAAATAACGCTGTCACTTTTAAACAATCACACTCTCCAGTTTTAAAAATGACATGTGAAAATAATTCAGTGCTTAGAGATAAGTTGGATGCTTTCCGCAACTTCTGGAAAGCCTGCTTGTACTACCACTACTGCCACTAATAATAATCAAATACATTTTCCTCCCAAAAGATTCTCTCTGGCCCATTCTGGATGAACTGTGAGCCCAAAGCTATTTCCACACTGGCCCAGAGAAATGGTCCAGGCCATTTACCCCGTGGGTCATTTATAAAGCTCCTAGACAAAGGAAGACTAGTTTTTCAAATAATTTACTACGCCAAAACACACAACAAAGGCACAAAAACCGAAATAAAACCTCCCACATCTCCCTGCGTGAGTGAAGGGATAGTTTCGACGTTTGTGAATCAGAAAGACAAATACATTTCAGGACGATTTAGAAGCTCAGTAGCTCAGCTGCTGGACAACGTAGTTTGGAAACTACCCTGGGCATGAATCATCCTCCCACATCATAGCCAGGGAGGCGGGCCCCAAGAAAGCAACTGGGAGGAGATAACGACATTTGACGCATAGTTTGAGCTGATGGGAGAATATTTAAATCCAAAAGGACAGAAGACACAGAAGTTAAGCAGCCCATGCTTAGAAAATGGATTAAATCCAGTAAGTTGGTAACCTCTGGGACACATTATTTTATATTCAATGGAGCGATGTGGCTCTGAGCTAGTTCCCTACAGATCAAGTCAAACAGGTCTAGTGCCTGCCCTCTGGATGCTCACAAAGGCGGGTCGTCCAGGAAGTAACAGAAATGTGTGTGTACGAAAAGGTGGACAAACATTATGTGGTATCATGTGGCCCCTTGTGAATGTTTCATGGACACTTTGAGTGGACCAGCCAGTCAGTTCTCCAGCTCACCGTAGCGTCATTGAATGCTGTATCTCAAGAAATGCAAATTAACTTTTAACGCCAGATTAATCAGGATGGGTCCGTCTGCAATCAAAAAGATAAAAAATGTTTTTGAAGTTGCCTTCATCCGTATAGTGGGGCGAAGAGTTGAATGTCTGTAAATGAAATAAATAAGATCAATGCTCGATGTAATGCCACGTTCACTGCTATGTCTCCAGTGCCTAGCACTTGGCAAGGCATCAGGAGGGGTGCAGTATTTATGAGCCAAGTGAAAGACGTGCTGCATAAAGAAGAGTTGTAAGACCTGAAACCATAAAACTCCTTCAAGAAAACTTAGGCAGTAAGCTCTTTAACATAGGTCTTAGCAATATATATATATATATATATATATATATATATATATATATATATCAGTCTCCTCCGGGTAAGGAGAACACAATCAAAAATTTAAAAATGGAACGACATCAGGGCGCCTGGGTGGCTCAGCCAGTTAAGCATCCGACTTCAGCTCAGGTCATGATCTCGCAGTTCATGAGTTTGAGCCCCAGGTCCAGCTCTGTGCTGACAGCTCGCAGCCTGGAGCCTGCTTCGGATTCGGTGTCTCCCTCTCTCTCTGCCCCTCCCCTGATCGCGCTCTGTCTCTCGTTCTTTCTCTCAAAAATAAATAAAACATTTAAAAAATAATACGAAATAAGAGTTTAAAAAAAATGGAACAGCATCAGACTAAAAAACTTTTTCACAGTGAAGGAAACCATCATCAAAACAAAAAGGCAACCTACTGAATGGGAGAAGATGTTTGCAAATCGTACATATGCTAAGGGGTTAACATCTAAAATATTTAAAGAACTCACACAACTCAATATCAAAAACACCAAATAGTCCAATTACAAAATGGACAGAGGACTTAAAGAGATAGCTTTCCAAAGAAGACATCCAGATGGCCAGCAAGCACATGAAAAGATATTAAACATCACTAACCATCAGGGAAAGGCAAATCAAAACCCCAATGAGATATCACCTCACACCTGTCAGAATGGCTACTATCAAAGAACAAGAAATAACAAGTGTTGGCAAAGCTGCGGGGGAGAAAGGATCCCTCGTGCGCTGTTGGTGGGAATGCAGACTGGTACAGCCACTCTGGAAAACAGTATGGAGGTTCCTCATAAAGTTAAAAATAGAACTACCATATGGAGGCGCCTGGGTGGCTCAGCTGGTTGAACATCTGACTCTTGATTTCGGCTCAGGTCATGATTCCAGGGTCATGGGATCAAGCCCCATGTCAGGCTTTGTGCTGAGCATGTGGAGCCTGTGCTGAGTGTGGAGGCTTCTTGAGACTCTGTCTCTCCCTCTGCCCCTCTGCCCCACTTGCACTCATTCCCTCTCTCTCTCTCTCTCTCTTAAAATAAAAAATAAAATAAAATAAATAAAGGGGTGCCCGGGTGGCTCTGATGGTTAAGTGTCCAACTTCAACTTAGGTCATGATCTTGTGGTTCACGGATTCGAGCCCCACATCAGGCTCTGCGCTGACAGCTTGGAGCCTGGACCCTGATTCAGATTCTGTGTCTCCCTCTCTCTCTGTCCCTTCCCTGCTCACACTGTGTCTCTCTCTCTAAAAAATAAATAAACATTAAAAAAATACTTTTTTTAATAAATGAAAAAGAAATCCCACATGATCCAGCAATTCTACTTCTAGGTATTTATCCAAAGAAAATGAAAACACTAATTCAAAAAGACATATGCACCCCTGTGCTCATTGCAACATTATTTACGCTACCCAGTATATGGAAGCCACCTAAATGTCCATTGATAAGTGAATGCATAAAGAAGATATGATACACACACACACACACACACACACACACACACACACACGCACACACACACACACATACACACACCACGGATATTACTCAGCCATTAAAAAATAATGAAATCTTGCCATTTGTGACAACATGGATGGACCCAGAGGGTATTATGCTAAGTGAAATAAGTCAGACAGAGAAAGACAAATACTATAGGGTCTCACTTATATGTGGAGTCTAAAAAACAAAACAAATTAACAGCATAAAACAGAAACAGACTCAGATCCAGAGAACAAACTGATTGATAGTTGCCAGAGGTGGGGGAGGAGTGGGCAGATGGACGAAATAGGCAAAAGGGATTAAGAGGTATAATCTCCTAGTTATCAAATAAATAAAACACGGAGACATATAGTGTACAGCATGGGGTATACAGTCAATAGTATTGCAACAGCTTTGTTACAATATCTAGATGATAACTAGACTTACTGTCGTGACCATTTCATAATGTATATAAATATTGTATCACTATGTTGTACACCTGAAACTAATATACTATTGTATGCCAATTATTCTTCAATTGAAAAGTAGCAATTAAAAATCAAAAATAAATTTAAAAAAAAGAGTTGGCGCATATAGTGGGGAAAGCATGGGGTAAGAGTGGGTACTGCCTGGATGGGATATCCCTCCCCCAGTCATTGTCAAGAGCATAGTGTTGCACTTTCCAGAATGAAAAATTCAGAGATGAAGTCTTTTGTGCAACAGCTGGTCAAAGAGGCCAAGAGCTGGCTGTGGTGAAAACAGAAGAAGGAAGAACACAAACAAGAGTGTCATTCATCAGTTCAAATGTTTCGAGTGTACTTTGGGCGGCACAGGAAGACGGAAAGGCACCACTTAAGAGGTCAGACGACACAGAAAAGGGCTCACGTGAATAAATCAGGGAAAGACAAAGAAACCAAAAACTGGCTTCGTAACAAGTGAGAGAGGATATGGAGTGAATAACGAGTCAAGCCTACAAGAGTGGAACCTTGGTAAAAGTCAGCTTTCAGACAAATGAATAAACTAATTCGGGCAAGCAGCAAGTGACGAAGGTCTCATTAAAAAGAGCCATCAACCAGTATGAGGCGAGGGACTACTTAGGAAATGTGACCCAACTGAAGCCAGCATGTATGATATACCAAATCGTATTGGTTTTCCTTTCTGGGCTGTATTCTGATTTATGGCAAAGGAACGTCAAAAGCCAGGACAAGAAAAATGGGACAACCACATTCATTTGGGCTCCATGATAATCCAGCCCTAGGGTAGAATAAACGTACCCTTTGCGTTTCCTACCAAAGAACTGTTTGCCAAGCAAATTATTAGTGTTGATGTCAGATTTCACCAGTTTGAGAGAAGATAATTTCTTAATTATTTCTGCGGTATTAACTTGTGTATCCATTGTAATTATCAACGTGTCTCTTCATTCAATGGACAACGAGTTTTTAATTAACACCTATTATGTGTCAGGAAGCGGGCTAGGCGTCAAAGCAACAGAGGTAGACTTCTACCTGTATTCTCTGCCCTCAAGAAGCTCATAGTCAGGGATCAGAGGTAGAGAGGAGTTAAAAGGAAATATCATCCATTTAAAAATCACTACTAAGTGTCTACCATGTGTCATGAGAAATGCTGTATATTCGAGATATTTGTAACTTTGCATTTCCCTACGTTTAGCCAGCACATGGGTGCAGATGAATTCACCTTAAGTGTAACAACCCAAGTAAAAATATTTTCCTTTTGGCACAGTGGAGACCAACACCAAAAAAATCTTTTCTTTTTTGCTTTTCCCCCCAACCGATTACATTTGCCTCTCCCTTCCTCCAAACCAACATCACAAGGGCCAGTGGAGTAGCTAAAAATTTCCAAGAAGAACCTGCCAGAATCAGCACCTGCTCTTCCAGCCCTCATCCCACCTCGAAGGTCTTCTTTATAATTAGAAACTTTCTAATAGCCACTTGGTATCTATATGAAGCTCAGCTATCTAATACCCAGAACGCTCCAGAAATCGCGGTGGGCCTTTGTAAAAATGTTAGGCCTCAAGTTTTCCCAAGGCCATACCTGATCTTGACTATAAGTGAAATCATATGCACTTTTACTAACTCACGTGTTACTGACTTGTGTCCCCACCTGCTCAACAGAGAGCCTCGGTCCCGTTTACCGTCTCCTCAGGTATTTCTGAACTATTCAAGAACAGTCCTTTTATGTTGTTCTACTCTTTCCGTCCTCATGAATGTGAACTACCAACAAATTAACTCAACAAATGTTTCTTAGGCACATGCTATGTGCCAGACATTTGCCCAGCTGCTGGGAGACCCAGTGGGGACCATGACAGACAAGAGTCCCTTTTCTGGAGGGAGCTGCCATTTCCTCTTTTCTTTTTTTTTTTTTTTTTTTTAATATTTATTTATGCTGGGGAGAGCTCAAGCATGGGAGGGGCAGAGAGAGGGGAACAGAGGATCCGAAGCAGGCTCTGTACTGACAGGCTGACGGCAGGGAGCCCAACGTGGGGCTCGAATTCACGAGCCCACAAGATCATGACCTGAGCTGAAGTCGGATGCTCAACCGACTGAGCCACCCGGGAGCTTCCATTTCTAATGAAACACCATCACTGGCAGTCCCTCCCAGCCCCAGATCCACAAGGGGCCTGAATGGTGCTGCCTACCTGCAGGAAGCTTTGGCTGAAGCCACCAGTGAGTCTGCCCAGAAGGGGTGGAAGTGCCCCCTTTCTGTTCTGTGCCACACCTTGCGACCTGGACACTGAAGCAGTATTGCTTCTGCCCTGTGTCTCAGTGATGCCCCGTGTAATAAGAGCAACTTCAGCTTCTTCCCGCAGCAACACCCCCCAACACAGAGCCCCCACCACCCTGGCTCACACTTTCCAACTCGGTTCCTGTGCCTGGAGAACAAACACCATCATGTCCTACCAGATTGCTCCCCCACCCCCACAGCCCTCGGTTTCTGACACAGTCCTCCTCATAGCACCTTTTCCTTTCCACAGATCAGCTCCAGCAAACAGGGATAGGGAAGATCTAGGGATCTCCACGCACCCAGACGTGGCTGAAGCTCAGTTTGGGGCCAGCAGGACCCCTGCTACGCATGCCGTATTTCACATGACCCTGTTAAGGGTTAAGATTATTGTTCAATAATCTCATGAGGTCAGGTACAATTCTTCAGTCCATTATCAAGAACTGCAAGTTCCAGAAAGCTTTGAAAACCAGTGTTTTTGTAAGCTGTCTGCCCAAACTTCTACAGTGACAAAACCTGTGAGGCTCTCTCAATGTAAATATCTATATGTTTCTTGGCAGAAATAGTGATGTGATTGATTAATGGGTTCTGTTCCAAATTCCACTGGAGGTGTTGTTATGCACCATGCCGTATTTTTTAAATGAAAAAAATACAGCATTAAGAAACTATCTGTCCCCCAAAGCTTTTGGATAACGGGTTGGGGAACCATTTCTATACCAGCTTAAGATCAGGAAACTGACATTGAAAGACTTGGCCAAGGTCACAGAAATGTCAAGTGGCAAAGCTTGGAGTAGAATCAAGGTCTTTGTGATTCTTAACCTGTTGTGATTTCCAGTACACAAGTCTGGCTGGGTGTTTATGTAGGAGGTAGGGTACATGGGTGGATGCTGAAATCAAAGAAAGGTTGAGAACAAGTAATCAGAGCACATGTCAAAATTCCGCCTTGCAAAATTGGTGTATCTGTTAGTCAGCCACTCTGGTGAGACCATTTGTCACAATTCTGCTCTCAAAAGAAGTTATTTTCTGAGCGTACGTTTTAGTATTGTTTTTAGAAAACTGACAAAGGGTTAAGGGGAAAATTCAGCAACAGCATCTATTTCTAAAGGATTCCATGGCCTTTATCACTCTGCTCTCTGGCAGGGACATGTGAACTTGCATTAAAAAACTTGAACAGTGTTATTTGCTCAAGATCAACCACCTGTGTGACCAAATAAGCCATGTTCCAGAAATCTGACAGCTTCGTGGGCTGCTCCCAGTACTTTAATAGCCATAATCATAATAGTTGCTATTTTTGAGGCTCTACTAGGAATGAGAAATTCTGCTACATAATTTATATCGTTTTATTGAATAATCTTACAGCACCCCTCAAATGAAGTTAGAGATGGTGACGACGATGATGATGGTGACGGTAGTGACAATAATGGTAGTGTATTAAGTCTTTACAGCACGGCAGGCAATGTGTGGGTGCAGTTCTTTATGGAGATGATCTCAATCCTCACAACAAACCTGTGAGACACGTACTATCATTATCCATTATTATCCCATTAAAGGTAAAGAAATGAAGGCACAGGAAGCTTACAGTAACACATTACTATAAGCTAGTTAAGTAGTCACCATTTCATAGTGGAGCAAGGTTTGGAACCCAGTTCTATCAATTTCCAAAGACCAATATGACATCGGCGAACTAGTGTTTGCAGTGGTGTATATGGCAACTCCCTGAAACACTTTTAACATCCAGCTAAATGATATGAGCATGCAACACACGGTCCCATTAGGTTGGGCCACTTACATGGATTCGGGAGTCTGATATGCAATCACTCATTAACTATGAGCGCCACCTGGTAACTACACGCACCCTGTGGAGTATCATTGCAAAGAATATTTTAGTACAGACATCAAAAGGTTGGGCAAATGGCAGGCTGCACGTGAACGAACCACATGCGGCTTGGGAGGCTCAGGGAAAGTATCAGTGCATTAAAGGATACAACAATTCTCTACAGGCAAACAAGAGTGAGTCAGATCTGCCCTCAATTACGTGAGTTGGGAATGAAAAATTTCCCCACTAGGTGCCCGGCATGTAACAACACGGCCAGACTCTTTGGAGAGCATCAGCAGATCAAAGCAGTGACCCAGACAGAAGATCACAAAGTAGGGCAAAGTGTGAAGAGTGGCAGGATTAAGTATAATGTCTTCAGGTGATCCTGGGATTACACACTGGTGTTTTCCGTGGGCCTCAGTTGCCTCACCCATAAAATGGGGATCATAATAGCATCCAAGCTGTAGGAAGGTAACTATGTCAGATAGCCTCGGGGTCCCTTCCAGCTCTAAGCTCTGTGACTCAGTTGAAAGAGCCATTCGGGAGGCATAGTGATGACAAGGTCACAAAAGCCCTAATATTAGATTAAAACATTATTGTCCTCCTTGTTCCTGCCCACCCCCCAGTTTAATTTGAATTACGAAGATTGCCCTACAGTGAAGGTATTACAAAGATGTTTCTGCAGCAAATGTAGCTCAGCCTCAGAGAGGCAACATGTCTCCATTTGAGGCATGACCTGACCTAGAGGTGTGATGGAAGGCACAGAGTACTGTCACGTCTCTGGAAGCACGTGCAGCTCAAGACTAACCTGCTTGTGTCCATATAGATGATGAAATTCAGCAGCGTAAAGACAGGGACTTCGTTACGGCTCTGGAAGCTCTGGGTTGGTTAAACTCCCCTGGAATCTCAACCAATCTGTTCTTCTGTTTCAGGGTTACCTTGTGCTCATATAATGCAAAATCATTTTGTAATGGCTTGAATGAGTAGAAAATTTATCAGGATAAAGAGAAAGAGCTAGTAGATAATCTAGTGTACTGCATGGGGGTAACTGGCAGGGAGGTTACCAGAAGGCAGTGTTAGGTCCCATTTTACCCTGCACTGTCATTAATGATACAGAAGGGGGGTGGGGGAGAGGCAGGCACATACAGTCTGCAGAAGAGCCCAATTAAGGATCCTCGAGGAAGCATGGACATTAAAAACAATGGATGTGGGAATGAAAACAAGACGTTGTGCGGGGTCTAGTTGGGAGGAATCAGCCCTATTCATCTGGAAAACAAATTAAAACCCACCATTGTCAGGATGTATGGATCAGGCAGCAGTGGGGGATGGGCAGTAGCAGTGGGAGGAGGGAAGGAACACACACAAGCAGTCTGAAGGAGGCCCCTGTCCTGAGAGATGATATACAGACCTGTGTTGCAAAGCAATGAGACTGTGTTCTTATAGATAAGGTACAAAAAGAGATGAGACACCCATCCAGACTGTTAAGCAGGAAAAAGATGTATTTTGTTTGGGTTTTATTTTATTTTGCTAAGAATATCTGGTCTGTATCCATCCGTCCCATTTATTCTTCCAACGCACATTGACTGGCGTACTTGTTTTGCTTAGTTCTTGTACAAGTGCTTTGGGAACTACTGTGGAGCCAGGTGAGTTGTGGTCCTTGCCCTCAAGGAGCTTAAGATATAAGTGGGGACACAAGACAACTGCGCAAGAGTTATAAATACAAGTAAAGACATACCACAGGTTACAGGGAATCTACACAGTGTCCCCTTTGCTATGAGCAAGAAGACAGTGATGGTGAGTAGAATAAAAATTAACAAGGAATCCTATCCTCCATGGACAGATGGAGTAATTCTTAGGACGCGGCTTTGAAGATTCTACCTCCTCAATCCCACACGACCTATGGGATGTGCCCATAACAAACTAGCCAGGACTTTTCAGTGTGGCTACGAGTCACCAGAATTAGTTGAGTTAATATGGTCAAGGGTGTTCCGCCAGGCAAAGAGGGCTCATAAGGCAAATCCCTACTTTCCAACCCTGGAGAGAAAGCTTTCGCTTTCCCATCCCTCTCTCGGTGGATCTACTGATTTTTTTGGGAGCTGACATTCAATCTCATTTCTCACATTCCCAAGTGCTCACTCCTAGGTGGTGCTGAATATAAAAAAGCCAATATCACACTGCCTCCAGATTGGGAAACAGGCAGAGGCGCACATTGGGGCAGACAATTACTGTTTGTATTGATTGAGAATACAGACTGAAAATCCAGCCATGAAGGACTCAAAAGCAATTAAAAATCAGAAAAAAAAAAACCCAACTACCCCACTCCCATCACATGGACCCAACACAATGCACACCTATAAATGAAAAACAAACACACTTCTAAATAACCCCTGAATAAAAGAGGAATTTAAATTGATATCACAAATGCTTAAAACTGAAGGATGATGTGAGCAACCAAAGTCTGTCGGAAGCAGTCAAGGCAACAACATATGGCCTTAAATTCACTTGTTAGAAAATAAAACCAAATAAAAAATAAATTAATTAAGCTATCAACTTCAGAACAAATTGAAGGTAAAATCAGAAAATGGCAAAATAGACGACAAACAAAACTTTTTAAAGGTCAAAGCTTCATTCTGTAAGGACTCTGAAGAAAATAGAAGGTATAAATAAATACCACCAGGAAGCCAAGGAGGGGCACGAACACAGGTACCACGGTGATATTAAAAACAAGACAATGGTACATGAAATTTTAAACTAACATGTTTCAATGGGAAAATTTCTAGGAGGAGACAAATTACTAAAATTTGCCCAATAAGAAGTAGAAAATCATAGGCAAAGAACACAGAATGGATTGAAAGGATAAGCAGTTTTATCATTCCAAGTCTTTAAATCACAGACAACTCCCATTTTATAGAAATGGTTCCATAGTATAGAAAAATGTGAGCTACTCCCACAAATCAGACAAAGCTAGAAAGGAAAAAAAATATATACACTAATGTCACTTGTGCATATCAATACAAAGAAAATGGAATTTAGCAGCTTATTAGAATGATAGATTATGCTTCCAAGTAGGGTTTCTCCCAGAAATGTAAGGATAGTTCACCATTAGCAAATTATTTTTTAAGTTTATTTATTTATTTTGAGAGAGAGAGGGAGAGAGCATGTGCATGCATGTGCAAGCGGGGGAGGGGTAAAGAGAGAGGGAGAGAGGGAAAGAGAGAGAGAGAGAGAGAGAGAGAGAGAGAGAGAGAGAGAGAATCCCAAGTAGGCTCCAGCTGTCAGTGCAGACCCTGAGGTGGGGCTTAATCTGATGAACTGTGAGATCATGACCTGAGCCAAAATCAAGAATTGGATGCTTAACTGACTGAGCCACCCGGGTGCCTCAACATTAGCAAATTATCAATGTAATTAATTCACTACTGTGATAGATTAAAGAGACAAACTAATGGAAGCTTGCCATCTGCAACTACGTGGATGGAACTGGAGGGTATTATGCTAAGTGAAATTAGTCAGAGAAAGACAAATATCATATGACTTCACTCATATGAGGCCTTTAAGAGACAAAACAGATGAACAGAAGGGAAGGGAAACAAAAATAATATAAAAACAGGGAGGGGGACAAAACAGAAGAGACTCATAAATACGGAGAACAAACTGGGGGTTACTGGAGGGGTTGTGGAGGGGGGATGGGCAAAATGGGTAAGGGGCACTAAGGAATCTACTCCAGAAATCATTGTTGCACTATATGCTAACTAATTTGGATGTAAATTTAAAAAAACAAAAAATAAAAGTATAAATAAATAAACAAACAAATAAATAAATAAATTTGCATTTTGGAAAGCAGCCAAAATAAAAAAAAAAAGAAGAGAGACAAACTATACAATCATCTCAACATACACAGAAAAAGTAATCTGACAAAATGTAAGACCCATTCATGATTAAAAACCCATAGCAAACAAGGAATAGAACTGGCTCAACAAACCTTTAAAAAAAACTACCAGTAGGTAATTTTGGGTATGAGCACAGGAAGCTTTGGAGTCAGACTGGACAGGTTTGGATCCTGGTTCCATCACATATAATGTGTATGTTGTTGGGAAAATCGCTTAATCCCTCTGAACTTCACTTTCCTCATCCACAAATATTAAGAAAATAATATCACCTTCCTCATAGTGTTGGTATGAGGATTAAATGACATAAAATATATCAAGGCACTTACCAGAGTGCCAGGCAATGCTAAGTACTCAGTAAACATTACTGGTAGCAATTATGGGTAGTACTTCTTGACAAAACATTAAGATGAGAAATAAAACACTTACTATTCAACACTCTGATGTCCTAGCCTATACAATAAAGTAAGAAAAATAAATTAGGGAATAAGTATTAGAAAGCAAAAGACGAAAGTGCTGTTATTTGCAAACAACATGGCTATATAGAAATCCAAAACAGTTAACTGATAAACTATCAGGACCAATATGAAAGTCCAGAAAGGTGGCTGGATAAAATATCAGCTTACTAAAATCAATAGCTTTCCTATACATTAGCAATAACTTATTAGGATAGCTGATTAGAAACTGCCTCAGTTACAATAGCAACAGCAACAGAAACTATAAAATACTAGTTTTGAGACCCCGAGAAAGTAATTTAGCCTTTCTGGGCCTCACTCTTCTCCTGTATCAAATAGCTACACAACAGCACCTACTTTATAGGGTTCTTATAAGGACTGAATGAGCCAAACCAAAACCATGCAGAGTGCTTAGCAGAGTTCTCCCTGACACAGACTATGTACCCATCACACGGTAGCATTATTACTACTATTGTCATTAGTTTGAAATGGTCTACTTCTCTTCCTCACAAGTCCTGGTGAAAGAGGTATGACTCACAGTGTCACCCTCTTTCTGCAAGTACGAAATTGTTCATAGAGAGAAGCGGAATGGTTTAGCCAAAGTGGGAGCATGTCAGCACCCAAATTAGATACACCATCTGGTTTCCCCTTTGGACAACCGAAGCACTCTGATGTTCAGAGCAGTAAACAGACTGGCATGGTTCAGGGTGCGTGGGAGGGGTCTGTGGCCTGGAGCAATCCTGGAATTGTGCTCTTCGTCTTGCTAACAAAACCCCTGGAAGACCAGGACAAATCTAGTTATTCGGGGATTAAATCAAGTCAGTCCCAAGCTAATCATGAGCAGTGATGAGGGGTTCAGAGCTGCTTTTCATGTCTAAGGAGTCACTGCTTTTGCAATGAATGGCCCGTTTCATGTGCCCACCCTTCCCACGAAGAAATGGCTTTTCATGATTCCATTCGGTACTTCATTCTTACAGATAATATTTCATGGACCCTGAAGATTGCTAGACTCTTCGCTATGCATCTTATATTTATCTCCTTTAATCATCACAATGCCTTCTGAGATAGATAGCGTTTTTATCCTCCTCTGGCATACAGGAAACTGAGGCACAGAGAAATTAATGATTTGTGCCAGCTCATGTAGCAAGTGAGTAAAGGGGCTATTATTAGAATCCAGGTCTGTGGACACCTAGCTCCTTCCACTCGACCATGACTTGACTGAAGAACACTTTGTTCTATTGTGCTTTTCAGGTAGTTCCCAAAAGTACGAGGGAGAGAGGTTCTTTGGAGGAAAGCACCTGTTAGGCATGTGGCTTTGGCCACCAGCTCTTCCAAGCTAGGGTAAGAAGCATGAATTGTTTGTTGTTGTTGTTGTTGTTGTTGTTGTTGTTGTTGTTGTTGTTTTTCCAGGTAGCAGAAGCTAAAGCTGTCATATGGCACTGCAAATAGTATGGCATGGAAAGAGCAAAGTCAGTAAGCCCTCAACGATGGCTGCCATTAACTGGATGACATCTTCAAGGTAGTAGCCTTTCTCTCCTGAGGCAGTAACAAACACACAAAAACAAAACAAAACCGAGATAATTTCCAGACCCAAGGGCTCTACTACACTTTGATGGAGGTGTAACAAACCACAGTTCCCCATTCTCTTCTGTTCCCAAATTGTCTTGACTAACTAAGTCAGGCAGGCCACAAGGTCTGCAGCAGAAATCTGATCTGCTGGGCCTGGACCCTTCCAGGCCAGCCTCTTTCTTCTCTCTTCTCCCAAGCAAGAGCCTGTTTCCTGGTGAGCCTGAACTTGCATGGTATGTACAGGGTCTTCCCCTCTGGCAATTTTTTTCACTTCTAGGGGATTCCACAGATGTCTAGCTTCATTTTGCAAGGTCCATCTGTCCAGAGCTCAATTCAACCGAAGCCAATGCTCTGCAGTCCAGAGAAGTCCGTGCTGCATATGCAGTTCTTTTCTAACGAAGATGGGACCCGGTCTCAAGCTACACTCGATACACCATACATCTATGATTTAACAAATATTTTAGTAAATAAGGAACTTCTTACCTTGGTGAAACTTATCTACTAAAGACTTACAGCAAGCATGATTTAATGGTGAACATTTAGAAGCATTTTCATTAAAATGAAAAAGAAGAAAAGAATGATCATTAACAACCACTATTCCATATGGTACTAAATATCCTAATCAATATAATAAGAGCTAAAAAGGGGCACCCAGGGGCGCCTGGGTGGCTCAGTCAGTTGGGCGTCCGACTTCGGCTCAGGTCATGATCTTGAAGTCTGTGGGTTCAAGCCCCATATGGGGCTCTGTGCTGATAGCTCAGAGCCAGGAGCCTGCTTCAGATTCTGTCTGTCTGTCTGTCTCTCTCGGCTCTTCCCCTGCTTGCATCTGTCTCTCTCTCTCAAAATAATAAATAAACATTAAAAATAATAGGGGCGCCTGGGTGGCTCAGTCGGTTGAGCATCCGACTTCGGCTCGGGTCATGATCTCACAGTCTGTGAGTTCGAGCCCCGCATCAGGCTCCATGCTGACAGCTCAGAGCCTGGAGCCTGTTTCGGATTCTGTGTCTCCCTCTCTCTCTGACCCTCCCCCGTTCATGCTCTGTCTCTCTCTGTCTCAAAAATAAATAAACGTTAAAAAAAAATTAAAAAAAAATCAAAAATAATAAAAAAAATAACAAAAAGGGGCACCTGGGTGGCTCAGTCAGTTAAGCGTCCAACTCTTGTTTTCAGCTCAGGTCATGACCTTGCAGTTTCGTGAGTTCGAGGCCCACGTCGGGTTCTGTGCTGGCAGCACGGAGCCTGCTTGGGATTCTCTCCCTCCATCCCTCTCTGCCCCTGCCCCACTCATGTTGTCCCTGTCTCTCTCTAAATAAATAAATAAACTTAAAAAAAAGAAGATAGGTTTAAAAATAAAGTGAAATGTAAACTATTTAGAGTGATAGCACTTTTTAAATTGACTGGGTATATGATTCACAGGCAAAAATCAACAGTGTTCTGTATACCAGCAATAACCAATTGGAAAAGGTAATAGAAAAACATCACACTGATTACAGAAAAAAAGACTCTAAAATGCATAGGAATAAATCTGACCAAAAGAATGGTCAAAATGTTAAAGGAGAAAGCTATGAAACTTTACTGAGCAACATAAAAAAGGACCTGCTTATAAATGGAAGATGTGATGTTAAGGTTACAAATTCTCACAAAAGTAATCTTATAAGAACAACACAATGACAGTCTACATCCTAAATGTTATTTCCTAAGATTTGGAAAACTGAGTCTAAAATTTATGAATATAGTGAATATGCAATAGACAAGATCATTTTTAAAAGAAATAGACAAGATACTTGCCTGATAGATATCAGAGCGCATGATACATCTGAGTAATTAAAAATGTATTTGCATAGGACTGGATAAATATAAATAGATATAATGAAAAGTTTAAAAATTTGATTCACATATATATGGGATAGATTATGATAAAAGTGGCATCTCAAATCAATGAAAAGCCTGACAATTGAAAACTGCATCTGGGAAATTGGCTATCAATTTAAATACATAGTATGCTTATCTAAAATACATCATTGGCAAGAAATAAATTTCTGGTGAATTAAAAACCTTATATATATATATATGTGTGTGTGTGTGTGTGTGTGTGTGTGTATAATCATTTAGAATATATAATAAACACCTACAAATCAACAAGACAAAGATCATCAACACAATAGCAAAATGGGCAAAGAATAAAAAACAACACTACAGAATAGTAAACCTAAGTGGCCAATATATCTGAAAATATATCCAGTCTTCCTAGTAATTAATGAGATCCTGTGTTCATCTATCAGACTGTCAAAATGTAAATTTTTTAAATCACTGAATGTTGGCAGGAAAAATGTTTAACCTTGCCATTAGATGTAACTTCCAGGTGGGAGGAAATGCAAGGGAAAGAACATGTTAAATGACACCACGATAAACCGATCAGACATATACAGAATATAGAGACAACAAACTTGGTGTCTTTATTTTTTAATTTTTAAAAAATGTTTATTTATTTTGAGAAACAAAGAGAGACCATGAGTAAGGGAGAGGGAAAGAGCGAGAGGATTCCAAGCAGGTTCCGCACTCTCAGCACAGAGCCCAACACGGGACTCTACCTCAAGAACCAAGAGGTCATGACCTGAGCTGAAATCAAGAATTGGACCCTTAACTGACTGCACCATGCAGGCACCCCAAACTTGGTGTATTTAAAGGGCAATGTCACGGGGAAAAAAGAAGAGAACACAGTTATAGAATAAAAAGTTTAAAGAGTCATAACAGATGCAAAGGGTTGCACATATGACCAAACTGACTAAAAAAGAAATTTAAAAATCTGAATAGACCTATATATAGAGATTGAGTTAATAATCAAAAGAGCCCAGGACAAGAAGGCTTCACTGGTGAATTCTACAAAATGTTAAAAGAAGAACTAACACTGATACTTTACAAACTCTCCCAAATTTAAAAGAGGAGGGAACACTTCCTAATTCCTTCTATGAGGCTAGTGTCACCCTCATACCAAAACCAGACAAAGATGTCACAAGAAAACAGACCAATACCCTTCACAAATACAGATGTAAACATCTCAGCAATATAGTAACAAAGCAAAGTTAGAAGAACATAAAAAATATTATGCACAATTACCAGGTGGGATTTATCCCCAAAATACAAGATTGATTCAACATAAGAAAATCAATCAATGTAACACACAGTATCAATAAAGAAGACCTCACATGATCGTCTCAATAGATATAGAAAAAAACACTTGACAAAACTCAACATTCCTTCATGATAAAAACACCCAAAAAACTAGAGATAAAAGGAAATGTCCCCAACCTAATAAAGGAAATCTATTACAAACCCAGAACTAACATCAAAATAATGAAAGACTGAAAGTTTCTCCCTAAGATCACTAGACATGAATGTCAGCTCTCACTATTCCTTTCCAACATTGTACCAGAGGCTCTAGCCGGGGCAATTAGTCCACAGAAAGAAAGAAATGGTATCTAGGTTGAAAAAGAAGTAAATCTACCCCTATTCACAGATGACATGACCTTATAATTAGAAAATCTTAAGGAATCCGTTTAAAAACTATTAAAACAAATGAGTTCAGCAAAGTTTCAGAGTAGGAAATCAATATTAAAAGTGTATTTCTACACATTAGGAATAGAAAATCTGAAAATGAAATGGACAAATCATTTCCATTGACAATAGTATCAAGAAAGAATAAAATACTTAGGAATAACTTTAACCAAAGAAGTGAAAAAAAGTTGTACACTGAAAACAATAAAACATTGTTGATAGAAAATAAGAAATAAATGGAAAGACCTCCCATGTTTATGAACTAAAAGACTTAGTATTATTAAGATGGTATCACTCCTCAAAATGATCTATAGATTCAGTGCAATCCCTTTCAAACTTCTAGTGGCCTTTTTTTTCAGACATGAATAAGCAGATTCTAAAATGCAAGAGTCCCAGAATAGCCAAAACGATCTTGAAAAAAGAACTAAGTTGGAAGACTCACACTTCCTAGTTTCAAAACTTACTATAAAGCTACAGTGATCAAGACCATGTGCAACTGGCATAAGCAGAGACACAGAGATCAATGGGATTGAATTGAGAGTCCAAGACCATTTAAAGAAAAAAGAACAGTCTCTTCAACAAATGGCTGTAGGACAACTGGATATCCAGGTGCAAAATAAGCAATTTTGATGCCAGCCTTACATAATATACAAAATATAACTGAAAATGGTTCAAAGACCTAAATAAAAGAGCTAAACTATACAGCTCTTAGAAGGAAATATAGGAGTTGGTCTTCATGTGTTTGAACGAGACAACATTTTGTTAGATATGACACCAGAGTATGAGCAACCAAAGGGGGGAAAATGGATAAATCAGACTTTGTACAAATTAAAAAGTTTTGTGTGCCAAACGGCATTACCGAGAAAGTGAAGACATGGGGCACTTGGGTGGCTCAGTCGGATGAGCATCTGACTCTCGATTTCAGGTCAAGTCATGATCCTGGGGTCATGGGATCAAGCCCCACGTTGAGCTCCATGCTAAGCATGGAGCCTGCTTAAGATTCTCCCTCTCTCTCTCTCATCCCCCCCTCTATTCCTCTCCCCCACTCATGCTTGCTTTCTCTCTCTAAAAACAAATGCATAAAAATAAAGAACGTGAAAAGACAAGGCACAAAATAGGAGAAAATATTTATAAATCATATATCTGATGAGGAACTTGTATCTAGAATATATAGGAAGCTTCTACAACACAATAATAAAAATTAATAAAGGATTAAGGTGGTAAAAGATATAAACAAATTTCCCCAAAGATGACATACAAATGTTAAACACACACACACACACACACACACACACACACACACACTCACACAGAGAAAGATTCTCAACATCATTATGGAAATTCAAATCAAAACCACAATTTGATACCACTTCATGCCTGACAGGATGGCTATCATTTTTTTTAAAAAAGGTAAATGACAAATGTTGTCAAGTATTCAGGGATATTGGAACCCTTATGCATTCATTGCTGATGGGATTGCAAAATGGTTCAGCCATTGTTGAAAACAGTTTCACTGTTCCTCAAGATGGTAAACAAGGAGTTACCATATGACTCAACAATTCCACTCTGAGGTACAAATCCAAGAGAAACGAAAACATATGTCCACACAAAAATTTGTATAGAAATGTTCATAGCAGCATTATTTATAAAAGCCCCAAAGTGGAAACAATCCAAATGTCCATCAATACACAAATGGATAAACAAAATGTAGAAAATCAATCCGATGTACATTCATACTCTTGAGTGGAATTTAAATTTGGAAAAGTCACGTATGTGTTCAGGTCTGCAGTGTTTTATTACAAGGAAAAAAGTAGAAGGGAGAGCATTCCCTATGACCCAGTGAGTCCCAGTTTGGAGGCTGCATAACTGGAGGGTACACTCTGGAGAGCAGCCTTGTGCCAGTATGTCTCACAGCTAAGGTGTGATCCTCAAGCAAAAGTTCTTACTTCATGCACTGTTAGAGTATGGCGTGTCATGTGAGCAAAGGCTACCTGACAGTGTGTGGAGCCTGGCTGGGTGCCAGGAAGGCTGCCTTGGGGTATGCACTAGAGTGGTGTGGGCCTCGGTCTGAGAAGGTGCTGTGTGGGATTATCCAGATCAGTGGACAAGGGCCCTGACAGGCTGTGTCAAGGAAAAAAGAAAGCACTTTGGGGTAGATGGAGCCTGCCCAAAGTGGTATGGCACAGGCATGAGAGTCAGAGGTGGGGTGAGAGTTATCCCACTGTATGTTGCTCGGTGCGAGGGTCTCCATCTTGGCAAGATTCTGCCTAATAGTATGTAGTGTGTCAAAGTGCCTGGGCCTGGAATGGACCTGTGAGCAGATTACAGCCACACAATTATAACACATAGGAAACAAGTACTCTAGAAAGGCTGCCGATCGGTGACTATTCAATGGCCTATAACTTTCCATCACTTAATCTGTATAGATAAGGAAACAGAGACAACCGGACAGTTCTTCTGTCAGTTCAACCTGGCATATCCATTCGTGGAATCATAAACTTCCATAGCCTTGTAGTCTGGAAGACACTGAGCTTTCAATCCCTCCATATGCACTGGAAGACACTGGTTAGCTAACTGACAGAAAGTACTGAGAACCTCAGGCTTCAGAACCTACTGGGACCCAGACTCTCTCACCCACTCCTGAGTCACTGATAGAATCTCATTTTTCGACCAGGCACAGCTCATTCCATCAAGTGTAACTGAAGCCTGCACCTCTATATTCTGGAAGTTAATACATAGGAAAGCCCTGCCTCAGACACCTTTCACCTCAGTTACATGGGGATATGTTGTTGAATGTGTCACACAGCTCAGAAGAAGACATGTGAACCTCATACAACTGTGTGTACGAGATACCCGTGCCATGTGCCTATCAAAAGTTTCCAGAGTGAAAGCCACCACTGTCTGTTCATAGCATAATAACATATATAACATGGCTTACCACTCAATAAAAGATTGAAGCATACCCCCAATATCCTTATCTTTTGAGCTTTTCTGACAGAGAAAGGGGTTATGGCAATGTCATTAAGTCCCTTCTTCCATGAAAGAGGTCAAAACTGTTACACTCATCATCCACTGCCATTGCCACTGCATCGGCTTGAGACTTTATGAAACTATCACGTATTGCAAAAATAGTCAAAGGAAGGGGCCCATTTATGATAAATACATTGGTTAACAGATTTGGCTCTGAAGTTAGAGGGCCTTGCTTCCAATCCCGCCTCTGTGACTCAATAGCTGTTGGCCCAGGAAAACTTATCCACCACTCTAAGCTCCGGCTTCATCATCTAAACACTGGCGATAACATTAATAGTACCCGCCCATGGGAATCGTTGCTAAGGATGGAGGAAAGTTGTGAGACGATGTGTTTAAGAGGATTAAGGCAGTGGCAGGCACATAGTAAATGGTAAATGGCAGCTGCCATTGTTAACGCCACAAGGTAGAGGGACTGAAAACGGGAATTGTTGCCCCTGACTCTGTATTCTCTGTAAGTCAAAACGAAGAAAACGTTTAAGCTACACAGCTACGTGGGCCATTTTCTGGGGACCTTCTGGTTCATGTTCCAGTATTTTGTTGTCTTCCATGACTCACTCTCCTGCATTGCTGACCCAGAGATTGTTCATGACCTCGGACACTTGCCTGTCCCTTCAGCTCTCGCCCACTCACCAATAAGGAATCTAACAGTGCTGATTTCCCTTCCTCAGCAATTTCTGGTGATGGTGGTAGAAGGCTGGGAGGAGGGCCGAGAGCACGTGACTCTGTTCCTGAACTAGGCAGCTTTAGGAGCTTGGCTTAGCCTGGGCCAGCAGAGTAGGGTAGATGGTACCGGCTGCCCTCAACACTCTCCTAGCAGGCAAGCGGACATACTTAACAGTCATGGGCCTGCTTGGCTTCCAAGCTTCCTGGTCTCTTATTTTACCATGACCTTGGAACTGCTGAGAGTTAGCGGATTCATCATCCGTGTGTTTTTGGTAGGCCAATCAGGACCTTGAACTGAGACTTTCGCCTTAGGGTCTATTTGAGACTTGGTACCTAATGAGGTGTCTTCCTGTCTAGTGCTTATAACGGATCTGGCGACAGGCTGGGAAGTGTCTACTCATTTCACTTAGGTGTGAATCATCACCCTCCATTGCCCTCCTTAGTTTTTTTCCTTCTCCCAAGTTGTTTACGTGCACACGTGTGAGCGCACACGTGTGAGCGCACACACACACACGGGCACATGCATTTTCCATAAGGGCCACCCACTGATGTCATACTCAACAGACATCAGCACGAGAATGGAAATCCAAGTTACCACAGCCTCAGACTGTGGCAGCAACCCAGTGACAGGGGGAGGAGAAATGGGAGCCCGTGATGACTGTTAGCTCAAGAGAAACAAAATCTCGAAATGTTCAACATGGAACATGAGGTCTAGAGAAAAACAAAAAAAGGAAGAAATGGGCACAAGACCATTTTTTAAAAGCAATCACTGTGGGCTTTTGGCTTATTGCCTAGGATGTTACACAAATTAAATTCTTCCTGTGAAAGCTAGGGAGAGCTTCCCACTGGACAAGCTGAGTTTATCAATAAAATTCTAAGATTTGGGATTCACATTCAAATCTTTTTTCATCCATTCACATATTCCACAAGTATGTGTTGTGCATCTAGTATGCACCAGGCACTCTTCTGGGCCCTGGGGACATAGAGGTGAGCAAGCCATACAAAGTCACTGCTTCCATGGTGCATACCTCTTTTTTTTTTTCCTTTTCAACATGAGTAGAATTTTGTGCTAGAATCCAAATTCCAACTGTCTAGTCTTGTTGAGAAGAAAACCCACCTCTCTCTTTCTGCTTAATCTCAAAACCCAAGGTCCAGAACGAAGTTCTAGGTTTAGTTTCTATAGCAGCTGAGTCTTGGACCACCTGCCACCTTGTCTTCTGAGTCTCTATTTCACAGCCTTCCTCTCCTACCACCCCCCCCACTACCACCACAGGTTTGCCTTGTGGGGTCTAGACACAGACACAGGACAAATAGGCCCTTCAACTGAAACAAAACCCTCATTGTCCTGTCCTCATTAGGGACCCTGTTATATACTCTCTGCACAAGCCCTGACACTGGCTGGTGCCAATCTGCCAAGGGAAGCAGAACAATCAGTCTCTGATAGGTTCTTGGCTCCCACCAGGGGTTCAAGATGAAGCCCAACACGGAGGATGGGGCCTTGCTTAGTGCCAAAGGGAGAGAGTAGAGTAACGGTCTGAGATCGTTGCCAACAGCTCCTTCTGAGCAGAGGGGCTGGGCCTAGAGGCCTGACGACCTCAGCCCAGCTCTGCTACTCAGACGACCTCCTTCATCTTACCAAGCCATACGCTGGTGGTGAATAAACATTATAGCAGCGCTCCAGCTGGTAATATTAGCCAAATTTACCAAAACCTCTAGGTGTCTGGGTGACATTGTTGCTGCTGTTGCCGCTGACTGCGTTGTTTCTGGTTTTTAAGAGATCAGCACGTGCACTGGTATCGGGAGGGCAAACTGAAACCAGGCCTTTTCCCCCAACAGATCTCGGTCACTCCAAGATACTCTCCATTGCTTATCTTGATGTCTGTCCCCGTGAGTAGTGAGGAGCATATGCTATGAAGCTGACATCAGGGAGGATGACGATACCTCCTCCCAGCCCACGCCTGTGGCCAGGGGCCACCTGCCCGGGAAAGAATCCACGGAACTGTTCAAAGGAGCGGGTGGACTGCGGGGGAAGAGGCTGTGGAAATTGGAGATTACTATAACCCACGCTTTCTGCTTGAAGTGCCCGGGAGCTAAGAGGTGGAATAAATGGATCCCTTGAAATAAGGACTTCCTTTCTCCTTCACTTGCTTTGTATGCCTCAAGGGCCCTGCTCCCGTTATTTTAAACTCTCACCTTTATGCTGGCGATACCCTCCATTCCTATCTCTTCCCCAGTCCTAGGAGTCCAGACTCCTAGACCCACATTGAGAGCCTCTGCCAGAAACCTCAGGGGATGAGTAAAAATCAGCATGTTCTAAACCGAACCCGTCGCCCTCTCTTCCCACCCGCTGGCGATTCTCCCAAACTCTCGTCTTTCTACTTCTATAATTTCCAGAGAGCAAGTTCTACACATCTATTCCTTTATTCTCTCTCTCTCTTTTCATTTTTTTTTGATTAATGGGTGGATAATTACTTATTGCTTAATTGATTTGTGATTCCAGTTTTGATATTCTGTAATAGAAATAGTGGCCTGGGAAGAGTCTTCTGGTGCTTCCAGTATGAAATACCCTTCGAGGAAATCTGGGTGGGCTTGGTCTAATATTGATTTTTTCCCCTCCATTTTGCTTCTTACTGCCACCAATGTAATGAAAGGTTTTACTTTTTTTTTTATATATTTATTGTGCATCTACTACATGCCAGGTACTGTCCCAGGCATGGGGGATGCAATGGCAAACAGGACAAAGAAGGTTCCTGCCCTCATGGAGCTGACATTCAGGTTGTGTGGCGGGCAGCAGCAAACACTTGAAGAATGATCGTTAGCACTTAATAGGCACTTAATAAATGACTTGATCGAGATAAATACTATGAAGAAAACAAAACAGCCTGAAGTGTTACAAAGTGATGGCAAGGGCGGGAGGCTACTTTAGGCGCTCAAGGGCAGCTTTTCTGTGGAGGTGACATACCAAGGCCTAAATGACAAGAAGCAGCCTGTCACATGTAAGGAATCAGGGGAACAACATTCCAAGAGGAGAGAAGAGTTGTTAGTGCGGAGATTCTGACTGGCTTGTTTACAGAACAGAAAAGACAGCGAGCCTGAAATAAAGTGAGAAAGAGGGCATTTGACACAAGATGAGGTTCGAGAAATATGCAGGGGCCAGGTCCTGTAGGGTCCTTATAAGCTGTAGTTAGAAGTTTAGATGATTAGAAGCACAGTGGGAAGCTATCACACGTTTTCAAACAGATGAGTGACGTGGTCCTTACCTACATTTTTTAAAGTTTTCCCTGGAGGCTGTGTGGGGGAT
Organism: Panthera tigris; assembly: GCF_018350195.1. NCBI lineage: Eukaryota > Metazoa > Chordata > Mammalia > Carnivora > Felidae > Panthera > Panthera tigris. Next base: position 90,586,190 of record NC_056677.1, on the reverse strand, counting down.
TCAGTATAGACCCTATAATTAATAATTATGTAATAGTACATAGAAAAATATAGAGGAGCAAAAGTATAAGTGGGAAGACCACGGATGGCTGGGTGGCTCAGTCGGTTGGGCGTCCAACTCTTGATTTCCGCTCAGGTCGTGATGTCAAGGTCCTGGGATCCAGCCCCATGTTGGACTCCACTCTGAACGTACAGCCTGCTTAGGATTTTCTCTCTCCCTCTCTGTTTGCCCCTCCTCTCTGCTCATGCTCGTTTGCTCTCTCTCTCTCTCTCTCTCTCTCTCAAGACAACGAAATACACATTTTTAAAAAATAGGTGGGAAGACCAGTTAGAAGATGATTACAGTTGCCTAGGCAAGAGATGATAATGGTTTGGACCAAGATGCGAGCAGTGGAGATAGAATGGATAGATTTTAAAAATACATTTTCGAGGGGCACCTGGGTGGCACAGTTAGTTAAGCATCTGACACTTGGTTTCGGCTCAGGTCATGATCTCACAAGTTTGAGGGTTCAAGCCCCGCATCAGGCTCTGTGCTGACAGTACAAAGCCTGCTTGGGACTCTGTCTCTCTCCCTCTCCCTCCCTCTGTCTCTGCCCCTCCCACTTTCTCCCTCTTTCTCAAAATAAACAAATAAATAAAAGCCTTTATAAAAAATAAAGAAAATACGCTTGGGAGGTGGAGCCAATAAAGCTTGATGGTAAATATATGAACAGGAAGTAAGATCAAGAATGAGGCTTAGGTTTTGGTCTTGGACGAATGGTACCACTTACTTGGATGGAGAAGCATGAGGTGGGAACAATTTCGTGGTGGGGGTAGGAGGGGTGTGGGTCAAGAGGCTTGAGGGGCCATGACAAGATCCTGAGATGCTAGTAGGCCTCTGAGTGGAGATTTAAGTAGATATTAGGGTATCTGAGCCTTAAGCTGAGTAGAGAGGCAAGAGCCGAAGATATAAATGCGAGCATCATCAGCATGTAGAGAATTTTTTAAACTATGAAACTGGGTTGAGGTCATTTTAGGAGAGACTACTCAGAGAGGCAGCTGGGTTGTGGGGCATTCCTGCCCTTAGAGGTGCGGCAGAGAAGTAATAGTCAGCAAGGTGGGCTGACAAAGAATGGGTGGAGAGATCTAAGGAAATCTGCAGAGCAGACAGTTGGGAAAAGCAAGACAAGGGAGCGTTGTAGAAAGAGGATGGAGGGGCGCCCGGGTGGCTCAGCAGGGTAAGCGTCTGACTCTTGACTTTGGCTCAGGTCATGATTTCACAGTTCGCGGTTTCAAGCCCTGAGTTAGACTCTGCACAGACAGTACGGAGCCTGCTTGGGTTTCTCTCTCTGTCCCTCTCTCCCTCTCTCTCGGCCCCTCTCCGGCTCTTTCTCTCCCTCAAAATAAATAAGTAAATGAACTTTAAAAAATCCAAATGGTCTATTTAATAAGATGGAATTGCTTTCTTATTTAATGAATTACTTGCTAGTAGAAAAAATTGTTTAGATCTATTGTATGCGGTTTTAATAAAACGTGGAAAGTTTATAAAGAAAAAAATAAAAACAAAATAAAAATAAAAAATCTTGATGAAAGTAAAGAAGATGGAGAGATGACCCTTGGCTGTGACTCCATGGAAGTCATTAGTGACCCTGACGTGAGTGACCGTAACATACTTGGGGACAGAAACCTGTCTAGAGCAAGCTGAGATCTTGAGAAAAGCGTGATACGTGAGGAAGCGAAAACAAGATTATAGACATCTATTTTTTTTTCTAGAAGTTTTGCTATCAGGGCAGTAGAGAAACGCGGGGTCAGGGGAGGCTAGAAGGGAGTTTGGAGTCAAAGGAGGTTTTTTTTTTCATGTGTTTGGGTTTTTTTTTTCCTTTTGGAAAGCAGCAGGCTCCTGTTGCATATCCGTGGGGAAAGAAAGATTGATGATGTAGAAGAGAGAGACGACGTTGTGAGACAGCCGTCCTTGAGGTGGCCGGGGCGGGGGGGGGGATGGCATTTTCTGAGCCCTGCTGACAGACTGCCTTCCAAAAGGGCAATCTGATGATGCAGTTCCTCTGCTCCCTAATTCCCCACTGTTCTCCACTGCCTACTATACAAACCCGACTTTCTAGAATGGCATTTAAGCCCAGCCCCAACCAAGCTTTTCAGCCTTGTCACCCCTCAGCAAATCTGTGCGTATCCTCCGTGAAAGCCAACGGCAGCTACTCACTGGCACCTTCGTCCTCTGTGTGCTCTCATAGCCGGGGCTTTGCTGGTGCCCTTGGCCTTCAGCTTTGCCTACTGAAAGCCTCATGCTTCAGGGCCTTCCTTGATGCCCCAGCAAGAAATGATCCCTGGTGCCTACAGCACTCCGCAATTCTTTTTTTTTTTTTTTAAGTGTATCTATTTTAAGAGATGGAGGTGCGGGGGAGGAGGGGCAGAGAGAGAGAGAGAGAAGGAGAAAGAGAGAATCCCAAGCAGGCTCTGCTCAGGGCAGAGCCGATGCAGAGATCGATCCCACAACTGCAAGATCAGGACCTGAGCCGATATCAAGAGCTGGACGCTTAACTGACTGAGCCACCCAGGCACCCCAGCACTTTGTAGTTCTTAAGACCCATCCCCCGAAAAAGGGCAACCATTAGCATTTAGATAGTGTCAGCTTATAAAGGGTAGGGGTATGTTCTCTTTTAGCCTCATGATTAACACCGTCCTGTCTTACGACATGTTGAGCTTGAGTGTGTGTCTTAAGTCTGCTACTAAATGATCAACTGAAGTCAGGGACTGGGCCTCAGTCCCCTCTGTGTCTCACAAATGACACAAAGTAGGTGTTCACTAAATGCTATAGCATAATGAAATGACGCTGGATCTTCCTCTCTACCCAGCGTATCTCCCTTAATGCAGTACACGTGTTTCTGAACTTGCAGAAGACCTTTGGATTTATGTAAGTGAATCCTTTATGACATTCACCTCAGAGGCTGGCGGTTTTATAGAGGCCTGCCTCTCCTCCACTGGGAAGTACTGAGCTTTTGCCCCTTATATAGCCAGGTGCTGTGGCACAGGTATGTTCTGGGGCAAGGTCATGTGTTATGCCCTAGCACGTCGAGAGCTATATACAATGTATATGGGGCTACAGCATTAGCCAAATTCTGCTGCTTTAAGAGTTGTTAACACTGACAGAGTCCACATGGGAAAGACAGGGGAATTAGGATACTCACAGCATCTACTGTTAGTAATAATAAATAGTACTTACATAGCACTTAATGCATGCCAGAACTATTCTCAATGTTTTTCATATATTATCTCATTTTCCCTTACAAAACTCCAATGAACAGGTCCTATCCATATCTTCGGTTACAGATCTAGAAACGAAGGCACATAGAGGTTAAGTGACTTGCCTATGTCACCCAGGTGGAAAGTTGCTGGGCTGAGATTTGGAATCCCCCAGCTGGACTCCGGCTCTGTATGCTTCACATGATTTCATATAACACATATACCTTTCTAAGCCCTCTCACCTCTATCACTGGGTCCCCACAAGGATCATGTGTGACGAGCAGAGCAAAGGCTATGTGGCCATTTTACAGAGGAGTAAGCCGAAGCCCAGTGAAAGGATGTGGTTCATTTAAATTAAAAAAAAATTTTAATGTTTATTATTTTTGAGGGAGAGAGAGACAGAGCACAAGTGGGGGAGGGGCAGAGAGAGAGGGAGACACAGAATCCCAGGCAGGCTCCAGGCTCTGAGCTGTCAGCACAGAGCCTGACGTGGGGCTCGAACCCACGAGCTGGGAGATCATGACTTGAGCCAAGTCAGATGCTTAACCTGCTGAGCCACCCAGGCACCCTAGGACATGGCTCATTTAAAATCCCATACTTGTCTGACCACAAGGCTCTTTGCTCCTCCCAGAGTCATCCCTCCCCTACACACCAGCAACTCATCTATTGCGGGGAAAACAAGAGGGCCTCTCACCCCTCAGCGCTGAGGATCTTGACCCTTCTTTTCATGGAGAGCAAATGAATACGGTTAACACGTATAAAGCACCCAGACTGGTGCCCAGCACACAGTAAGCACTCAGCAAATGATAGCTCCCTTCTTGCCTTCCTCTGTCTCTGCTCCCATACAGCTCTCTGCCCATCAGCACTCAGGGCTCCCCTCTGGCCTGCGACTGAGCAAGTCAACCAAGGCGGCCCTTGTGAACAATGGGAGATGAAGTTACAGGGTGAAACTTACATCGGTAAGTGAGAAGGCGAGGCTACCTCAGCTTCGTGAACCAGCAATTGCAGAAAACAAAAGCTCAGAAGCGGGGTCAAATAGAGGTGACCAGTGTTGAAAAGTTTCTGCCCACTAGGGCCCCAGACCAGTGTCACAGTGCAACTGAGAATCAACCCCCTACCTCACCCCGCCCCCAGCGGCCAGCCTGGCCTAGCTCTGGCCCGTGGAAACGGTAGATGGGATGGAGTGAAATCGGCCATGGAGACAGTTGTCTAGAATCTTGATACTGTCACTTCCTAGGGGAAAATAAATGTGGCTTATTACAACAGAGCCTCTATCGCCGGAGGTGTGTGACTAGGCGTGATTGCTGGCAAGACGTGTGGCCCTTACTTAATGGAATAGATCCCAGCTTCTGTTTAAGTGAATCCCACTTTCCAATTGTCTTCCTCTTCATTATCCTGGGAAAACATCAGACATTCAGTGCAATCACATCACGCTTGGTGGGGGGGTAGCAAGTTTAGCGAAATGTCTTATTGAAATGGAAAAGAAATCCATAACCGTATGCTAAATTATCCACAGTTCTTTGCGAATATCAATAGAAATACTGTGCTCAACATGTCAGAAAATATAACTGTTGAAAGGAAAAATATAACATAATCCTGGCAACCTGGCAGTATCTGCCCATAGCATATTGGAAAGCGTCATATATTTCGGGCACTTTTCCCACTGCTTGCCCTTGTTGGCCTCTTTCCAGACGCCTGTGCCTCATTTTACCTGTAACATCCTGCTGTGGATCCTTGGGAAGAGGAACTAATAGCACCTAAGCTCTAAGATGGATGTCAATTTCACTGGGGAGGGGAGGAGGGAGGAAAGGTCTGGGGAGGTCTGGGGTTGAGGTGTCTGTACACTGAGCTTCCCCTGCAAAGGTCACTGAGATCTTTCATCACTGAGAGCTTTCGTGTCATAGGCCATAGCCTGAACCTTCCACCTCCCACACATTTGAGTCACCTCTGCCAGCCCCCCAAAGAGGGCACAGTGTCAATGATCCAGCTTAGATGGGCAATGCCAAAATGGCAGGCTTTCTTGGTGTTTTTGTTCCACTAACCTGCTTAAACACATTCCAAGATCAACTTCTGGTAGTCACAGATGACAGCACAGATGGAGAAATTAACACGCGTGTGTAAATACACTTCAGAACTCTGGCATGTAGATTCCCCAGGGGTGCACCTGAGGGGCTGCTACTACAGAGTGAGAGGTGATGGATGGCAGTCAGGCCACCACAGTAGCCAAGAAGGCACCTATGGATTTGCCAATGGTCAGGCCCCACTGCTACACCCACCTCCCTATTCCTAAGGCAACATCCAGCGTGTGACCAGTGTACTTGGACACAGAGGAAAGGAAAGGGCCAGGAACCTTAACATCATTGCTTTTGAAAAGTTGTCAACCTATACAAAGCAGGGTGGTCAAAGACCAAATGAAGAAAGCACAGCTCGGGGCACCTGAGCGGCTCAGTCGGTGAAGCGTCCGACCTCGGCTCAGGTCATGATCTCACAGTCCATGGGTTCGAGCCCCATGTCAGGCTCTCCGCTGACAGCTCAGAGCCTGGAGCCTGCTTAGGATTCTCTGTCTTCCCATCTCTCTCTGCACCCCCGCTCCCGCTCACTCTCTGTCTTTGTCTCTCTCTCTCTCTCTCTCAAAAATAAATAAACATTAAAAAAAAAAAAAAGAAAGCACATCTCACCTTCGGGGAATGCTGCCATTGGTAGCCACTGAAGGAAGGTAGAAAGAAAAGCAGAAGCAACCAAGGGCCATCTTCCCAGCATCTGGCAAGAGTAGGGGGTAGCACGTTGGGAAATAACACTCCTCCATTGTTTGGTAATGTGACAGTGACACAATAGAGCGCAAGGGATATGTGGCAGAAGCCTAGGTTCTCCTTTGAGCTCTGTCATTAATTCTCTGGGCAAGTGGCTCTGGGCAAGTAAATTCAAGAAGTTTCTTCGTCCATGAAGTATATATAGCTTTAGCTTCCTGGTCCACCTGTCTACTTCAAAGCCTGATGACAGAATTGCATGCCGTTTACTTTGGTTTCTTGTAAGTGTTGAAACCACCAAAAATCTCTGAACAAATATGTTGTTGAAAATCTTCTTAAAATCAATAAATAATTAACAAGGTCCTGAGTATTACAGGACACAAGTGAAGTGATAATGGGAACCTAGAAATACGAGTAGGCATGGAGGTAGCTTCTTCTGCCTTACGGGTATTTTCCAGTACTAGCAAATTGCAACTTTCATGTTGAAAGCCCTGTGGAACAAGCCTTCAAAGGGAACAGATCCTAAAGCCCAGAGCCAACATAAGGTGAGAAATCCGGCGGGGAACTCTCCCCCAAAGAAACCTAGGGCTCCAAATAATTATACCTGCAGGGTAAGGGTGAACCACATATAAGCCATGTAGACTTGTAGCCTAAGTATCATTATTGTCCAGGAAAGTTCAAGTCTCAAGACAACACACATGGTCCCAGACTAGCAGTGCCCTGGGATCCTGGCCAAAGCAAACACAAATTCTCTCTCTGAAGAAAGGTAATTTTATCCTGGGCCTTGAATTATTCCCACAAATAATTTTTCAAGTACGATGACTGGCAAAAGAAGATAACCAGATATATAAGGACATAAGGTACCATGTCCAGGAACCGGTGGAAAAAGCAAACAACAAATACACCCACAAAGACTTCAGATATTGGACATATCAGAGACAGACTAGAAAATGATTCCATGTTTAAAGAAACGGAGTTAAACTGTTCTAAGGTCCTGATGCATGATGTCCATGAACAGCATAAGAGCATAATCAAGAAAACAATGACAAATTAAATACGCATGCTCTAATTTTCAGCTAATGATTAAATGAACATAGAGTGTTTATCTTCCAAACCAGTAGAAGGGAGAGATAGATGGTAAAAAGTAAAATCAGTGCCAAAGAAGGCCAAGTAGAAAGCACATGGAGAGAATCACATCGGATAGGGTATGTGGACGTGCTAGGGAAAAGTCTGGAGTGTTTAATAAATTCAAGAGATTCTTTGGATTTGGAAACCTTACTAACAGTAAACACAGAAGCATCCTTTACCCTCGAGCTTTTACTACTTGAATGTTCACTGATCTCTGCTGCCTGATTGTTCTGTGAGTGTGATGTGGGATGGTGGAGTGGCTGTCCGCCTGAGTCCAGAAGAAACCACGACTGAGTCAAAAGAAATCAAAATATGGAGACAAAAGGGACATAAAGTAGAAGCAGCCTTTCCTCTATCGTCCAATTTCCTGAGACCTGCGGAGACAGAAGCTGAGAGCATAGCCGCAGACACAGTCTGGGGCCTGGGCAGGATCTGGGCAGGGGCAACGCAGGGCAAAATGAAAAAGAAAAAAAAAAACGCCACAAATATGAATTGGTCATTTGGACACTTGGCCATTCAATAACTTGATGTTCAATCAATTCATTTTTGGAGAACTGGCTTTCAGTGAATTAATCCAGAACCATTTGAAATGGATTGGCTACAGGTGGATTTCCCCTCTTGTTCCAGGGGTTTGGTGAGCAGAACAAGGGAATAGGGTTGGCTAGAAGGGCCAGTTTCATATGTGTGCCTGGACAGTGAGGCTCTGCTCTTATTGCCTTGAAATTCTGAACTTTTATTTTCTTTATTCAAACTTTTTTTTTATTTAGTGTGTGTGTGTGTGTGTGTGTGTGTGTGTGTGTGTGTGTGAGACAGAGAGACAGAGAGAGAGAGCATGAGCAGGGGTGGGGCAGAAAGAGAGAGAGAGAGAATCCCAAGCAGGCTCCACACTGTCAGCACAGATCCTGATGTGGGGCTCAAACTCACAAACCATGAGATCAGGACCTGAGCCGAAATCAAGAGCTGGAGGCTTAACCGACTGAGCCACCAGGCACCCCTTGAAATTCTGAATTTTTATTTTATTTTATTTTTTTTTTTTTTAACGTTTTATTTATTTTTGAGACAGAGAGAGACAGAGCATGAATGGGGGAGGGGCAGAGACAGAGGGAGACACAGAATCGGAAGCAGGCTCCAGTCTCTGAGCCATCAGCCCAGAGCCCGACGCGGGGCTCGAACTCACGGACCGTGAGATCGTGACCTGAGCTGAAGTCAGACGCTTAACTGACTGAGCCACCCAGGCGCCCCGAAATTCTGAATTTTTAAACCAGAGGTCTCACATTTTGATTTTTCACTGGGCCCTGCAAATTACATAGCTGGTCCTCAGAGCTCTAGTGGTCAAGTGGGCAGTAGCAGAAGGTGAGGATAAGGCCAGTGGCCACTCAGTGAGTTCTGCCAACCTAATGGCTCATGAAAAGTCCAAGCCAAAGGCTCAATGAATGTCCCCAGGGTACCATATGCAGCTTGAGATGTGTTAAGAGGAAGTGGTGACTGAGGCACCAGGGCATCCATCAGGACCTATTTGAGGGGTATTTTAATAATACCACACACCTATTCAGCACATACTGTATACCAGGCACTGGGCTAAGCCTCCCGCATATATTGTCAAATGAATTCCTTATTACGAGCAGGGCACTGTACTAGGTGCTGTAGGAAAAACGGAAATTATTTTGTAAATCCCCTTTCAGGGAGAACCTTACAGTCTAGTCGGATGGAGACATAGCAGCAGTAGTAAAACAGCTTGAAAAGGCAGAAGTGTTTAAGTGTGTTTTTTATTATTTTTTAAAATATTTATTTTTGAGAGAGAGAGAGAGAGGACAAGTGAAGGAGGGGCAGAGAGAGAGGGAGACACAGAATCTGAAGCAGGCTCTAGGCTCTGAGCTGTCAGCACAGAGCCTGACGTGAGGCTCAAACTCACAAACCATGAGATCATGACCCGAGCTGAAGTCGGATGCTTAACCAACTGAGCCACCCAGGTGTCCTGTGCTTAAATGCGTGACAGGTCTGAGCAATAGTGCAATCAGAGTTCAAAGAAGGGGAGTCCACTGAGTTGAGGTGGTCAGACAAAGTTCCTTGAAGGAACTGAAGTTTGAGATGGGCCTTCAAGGAAAGGAAAGTCCTGGAAACGTGGGTAAGGGTTCTGGGAATCCTGAGCAAGGAGAACGGTATTGGAGGGAGACGGGGGAGTAGAAACAACCCCAGTGTGATAGGATGAGGTTGAACAATCTTGTTGAAGTAAAAGGTGCCTTAGGGTAGGGTGCGGGAAGTGGCCAAGCTTCTGGAAAGAGAAAGGTGTGGAAGGCCTCAAATGCCATGATTTAGACTCAATCTATAGATCATTGGGGCGGGGTGTCGGGGGAAGTAGCAAAGGTTTTGGGCAGCAGAGGAGCAGCTTAAGGAAGGGGTGTCTGGGGAAGCTAAACCTAGTGGCAAAGACAAGGGGTACTGGGTGAGGCGAGTGGTTCTGGGGCTTCCAGAGAAGAGTTAAAAATCTCTCTAAGGGCATCTGGCTAAATCGTGCCCCGCAAATTCCCCCCAGGACTGTCCCTGAGAGCTACCACCCAAGAGGGCAAAGTGATCACAGTGCCGTACTCCCCAGGTCTCTCTCCTCCTCATCCCTCCCCAGCAAGGGCCTATCTGGACCCCCGCTCTTGCCTCAGTGCCTACGCAAACACTAATAAGTGCCAAAGCGTTGCCATGGAAACCATTGCTTCATCTTTCTTATGGAATGCTCTGCAGCCGCCAGGCTTCCTACTCTGGGAAGCTTTTTGCAAATATTCGAAGCAAGTGGTGAATGCATCAGCCATGACTGTACGTATAGGACCGGCTGGTGGGGTGAGGGGCTGGGAGGAAGGGGCTATGTCATGGTAGAGGCTCCACCGGGGCACCAACTCAGCTGTAGGGTCACTGGAAAACAATTACCTTTTAAAGCCACAGGGCCTTTAGTTACTAGGCTGGGGTCCTAACGACGCTTTACCTCTTTCCACTACCCCTGCCTTATACCCTAGGGCCTGACAGTCTCAATCCCACCCAGCCACCTCAGGAGACCACCAGTGACACCCTGTACTTTCCCCACGGTACAGCTTAGAATGCTGAAGTAAACGCTAGTAGAATCGCGTGGAACACAACAGGGCTGAGAGTGGCAGAGGGGAAAAGCATCCATAATGATAATAACCAGAAATAAATTTTCGTTTATTCTGTGCAGGGCACTGCCCTAAGCATTTTAAAGGAGTTTCCTCATCTAATGCTCACAATATCCTCTGAGTTTGGACCTATGAGCCTCAAGCGGCTAAATAATTTACCCAGACACTCACAGGGAACAGGTCGTAGAGCCAGGGGTGTGAACCATGATTCGTATGTTCTTAGCCACTCTGCCACCCTCCTTTTCCTTTTTCTCTTTTTAATGATGGTTTTATTGTGAAATACAGCATGCATTAAAAAGCATGTGCAAATATGGGTGTGTGTTTTTAAATAGGTATATCTGTTTCTAGTAATTGACCCATAATGATGGCGATGATGATTATAATAGTTAACATTCACTGGGCAATTAGTTTCTGCCAAAAGACTGCTAAGTGCTTTACCTACATTCCATCTTATGTAATTCTCCCAACAGCCCAATGAATCGGGGACTTGTATTACCACCCCTGTTTCAGAGAAGAGGGTAAGGAGACTTGGAGACGTTAAGTAACTCATCTGATGGAACTTGACGAAGCAGGGACATGAACCAAGGTCTCTCTGATTCCACAGCCACACTGCCACTTGCAGGGGCCAAGTAGCATTCTCTCCGGACTCAGGTTGAGATGTCTAGTACAGGCAGACCTCCACCCTCCACCGCTCTGGTGGTATCTTGAAGACAGTTTTCCCTACATCCACTTCTCCTCAAGTGGCTAAGAACTCTCAGGGCCCCAGCCCTACTCTAACACACAGCATAGTTCCCCGGATTCTCAGGGTCTGCAGGTGTCCCTCAGCCAAGACCAAGGAATTACGTGCCTCACAGCACCCCTTCTTAGCCACAGTGCACCCCATGGGCCTAGCTACTTTAGGGAAATTCATTTACCTGTGTGCTCACACCTTGCCTTGTCTTCCCGGTTTGTATCTCAGCCCAGTTTAGGGCTGGGTAGACTGACACTCAACCTCCATCATTCAAGAAGCCGCACCTATGTGGGCTACAGTCTAACCTGCTGCTCCAAATGAGAAATCATCTCTGCCCCTGCTTTTCCACTGCCCTTTGTCTACATGGTCTATGAAAGAAAGCATCAGCCTAGCGTGCTGAGCGGAGAGTAACTCCAACATTCTCTCTCTCAGCCAGCCCACTGCCGATCAACCTCAGCCAGACGCATACTTCTTCTGGTCTTTAGTGAGTGGCAGGTGACAGAGAGTGGATGAATGGATGCTATTTTCTGCCCAAATAAGAGGCTAAAGTCAAATGGCAGATGCAGATACAGCTAGGTCAGATATGAAACTGACAAGCCAACGGCATCCATTCCAGGACATGATAATTCCTCTCCTTTAACAGCAACGGGAAGCTTACAAATGAGAAGATTGTAAATCAGCACGTGACATCCAGCCCATTAATGAAACAGTTTCACCAAAAGCCTCTTGTCGATCAAAGCTGTCCAGGATCTTACGAGGTGGCAGAAAGTAAAAGTGGCTTTCCTAAGCAGAGTAAGAGCTGCTTTGTGAGCAGGGGAAGGGTGGCGGGTTGAGCCTGCCCTTCATCACACTGCTGAATTCTGTGGATCGATGTGAAACGTCATCCAAGGAAACACAAGCTTAAATCAGAATGAGAGTGGCATAGGATTAAGAAAACTCTACCAAGTTCTGGCTTAACCTGGTTTTATCTGAGGCCTTCCTTGTCACTGACTAACTGGGTGACCTGGGAGGCAAATCATAGAACTTCTGATCAGAAACGGATGGTAAAGTCCATCATGTTCAATCCTCTCTTGATGCTTGAATATATTATTACCACCAGCATCTACTGGCATCCTGGGAGTGACAGGGAACTTGTTACGCATCAAGGCCTTTCCTCTAATTCTTCTTTTTTTTTTTTTTTTTTTTTTTTTGAAGAAAGAGAGTGTGAGCTGGGGAGAGGGGCAGAGGGAGAGAAAGAAAGAATCTCATGCTAAACATGGAGCCCGACCTGGGCTCGATCCCATGACCCTGGGATCATGACCTGAGCTAAAATCAAGAGTCGGACATTCAACCGACTGAGCCACCCAGGCGCCCCTCCTCTAATTCTTAATGGGCTCTCAATTTTATCAATGTTGTTATTTAACAAGCACTTACAAAGTGTGCTTCATATATATCAGACACTTATCTAAGAAGCAAATCACAAATATTAAACTACTTAATTTTTATAACAACCCTATGATGTAGGTACTATTATTATCTCCACGGTAGAGGTGAGGAAGCTGAGTGTCAGGGAGTCTAAAATCTTCAAAGTCACACAGCTAATAGATGTCAGAGTCAGGATTCTAACCCAGGCAATGTGGCTTCTGATGGTATGTGCTTAACCACTGCACTATGGAAAGCTCTTTTACTGGGCTGAAACCTGTTTACCTTTTGGTAACGTGCACCCCATTGGTCCTAGTACTTATTTTTCTGGAGCCCCATAGGCCACACATTTAGCTTTAGAAAGGCCTCTTACATGCTTGAGTACAAAACAGATTAGGATGCTGGGGCCATTGCTCTAACAATGATGGGGCGAGTACCCCAGCCCAAGCAGATAGAGGATGACAGGGCACTTTACTGTCAAAGAACCAGACCTACAGAAGGAAAGAAACTCCTCCAAAGTTCAAGAATGTGTTGATAAAAGAGTTTGAAGTTGAATCTGTGTTTGGACTGCATGTCAATATCCGTTAGGCCAGCATCCCTGATGCGACTTCTATTCTTGCCTCCTGCCCCCCCCCCACAGACACACACATTATTATTGTTGATATAATCACAGCTGTCATCCAACGAGTGCTTACCTCTTCTGTGCTTCATGCTCTGCATACATATATCACTTAACCCTGAGAACCACCTCTACCCTGTGAGACAGGTACTACTGACATGTTTATTTTATAGAAACGCAAGTCAGGGCATAGGGAGGTCAAATAACTTGCCAACAGCTGAACAGCTAGTAAGTTGCATGACTTGGATTTGAATTCAGATCTTTTGGTCACCAGAGTCTGGACTTTTAATCACTGTGTTACACATACAGGTCTCTCCAGAATATTCACAAGACACCCGAGGCACCGTGGGAACCCCTTGTTGAAAGGGAAATTATTAGGGCTGAAGACCTATGAATACCTATAGATATCCTGTTCCTGATATAATCAGATAATTTTTTAAAATATTAAGGAAGGGTTTAAGGGAAGAGAAGACAGAAAGAGAAGAAAAGAAAGAAGGTAGTTTGCCTCCTAACTCCGGGGACAAAACACGAGGCTATTGACTGATAATACATGATCCTTGAAGGTTAGATTCATACTTGCTTTAATTTTACAACAAAGTGCTTCTCAGCACCTATTATGTACCAGGCACTATACTCGGAATACAGTGGACTTATATTGTCTGCTACCTGACGAGCTCCATTTTGTTTCTTGCCGGGGTTATGTTGAGTCTCTCTGATTAAGGGGAAGCCAATATTCACTCTACTTCTGCCCAGAACTCAAATACCTGCTTTTCCTTGAGTGGTAAAAGCCACAATACCAAGGAAAGACCAGTCTTTTGACAAACAAGGGATGTGGGAAGATTTAAAAGCCATCCACACCAACCCAAACCCCAAATGGAAATCCTCTCATTTTCAAAACACTTGCAGGGAATCAACAAGATTGAAAAAACAGTCACCGCAAATATGACAGAGGGTTGATAGCCTTAATATATAAAAAGATTGCACATTTGTTAAGAAAATACCAAGACTGTAACGGTTAAATAGGCAGAAGATACAGTTCTTGAAGGAGGATCTATAAATGGCTAATAAATACATGAAAAGTATTCAGCCTTACCTAGTAATAAAATACATAAAAATGAAGCAAGAGTCAGGTACAAATTTTCCCCATCAAATAAACAAAAGTTATTTTTTAAGATTTTATTTTATTTTTTTAAGTAGGCTTCATGCCCAGTGCAGAGCCCAACGCAGGGCTGGATCTCATCAAGCCGGGAGCTGAGATCTAGGGTCAGACGCTCAACCGACTGAGTCCTCCAGGCATCCCTAAAGGTTTTAGTTTTAAGTAATCTCCACACCCAACGTGGGGCTTGAACTCACAACCCCGAGATGAAGAGTTGCACACTCCGCCGACGAGGTCAGCCAGACGCCTTTAAACCAAAGTTTACAAAAAAAAAACAACAACCGAGGACTCAATATTGGCAAGAGTATCCTTTGGACACCTACACATGGCTAATAAAAGCTGGACGAGCTTTCCGTAACGTGCCTCTTCCGCTGGACTGGCCATTTGGCTCTTAGGGGTTACTGAACTCTGGTTCCATCTCCTGATCTGTGAATCAGAGGTAGGGCTTCATTCACCTCTCAAGATGACCGTGGGCTAATGAGGCTCTGCCCGTCCCCAGCTGGTTGACCTTGAGAAAGCTACTTAACCTCTCTCAGGACTTCAGTCTCCTCATCTACTTAACACTTCTCTCAACAGGGCTAAAGTAAAGACACAGTGACATACTACATGGAAAGAGCTTAGCCCCGTGCCCAACACGGAGTAAGAGTAATAATAAATGAGAGAGGCTGAAACGTAATGTCTTACAGTTGCACAGCATTTAAAATTCTATTTTTAAAGCATTTTCTTTCGATTTTTTTCCCTCTCTCTCTCTAGGAAAGCCTAAACACATCTAGCTAATAATGGCTCACAGCTGTGACCACAACCTCTGCCTGCTGGCACACCACACGACCTCCACCCCACTCTCCTGCCAGGCACCATTCAGTCCCCAGCATGGCGTCAGCAAGGAACAACAGGTGGCTTGAGCAAATCCAGCCAACTGTTTATAAGTCCCTGTGGGCATCGCAGTGGCTATTTAATGGCAAATAAACCGAGGCTTAGAGATGGGCGGGTCCCTGCGGAGTGCAGAAGTTGAAACAAGAGACAGAGATGCTTGCCCCTTGTTGACCACCATTACCCACATTAGCATAGCATGCTGTGTGTCAAGGTACTCTCCTGACCTCTCGGTTGCACCTCTAAACAAGGTTATAAGGTCGGCAGGGCAGATATTACCACTGCCAATGAAAAGGTGAGGGAGTAAGGCTTGGAGGAGGAGAGCCCTGCCTAAGGTCAGATGGTTAGTGAGCTGCAGAGGAGAAATTACAACCTAGGTCTCTTCTCCGGTGGTCTAGAGTCCTTTCTGTTACGCCCTAAGTCCCTAGCTCAGCTGTCAAGGTCAATTTCAAAAGAGCGCGGCACCTCATACAGGTTGTCCTGGGAAAAGGAGTAAATCACTGGTGGCAGTAAGCCCACGCTTCGGCCCCTCTGTAATCTATTTGCCCTGACCTGGGAAATGACCATAGGACTGGAACAACCAGCATCCATGGAGGAATAAAGTGGTTGTCAGAAAGATCAGCCAAAGAAGCTTATGTGAAAATTGGATTTTATACATTGTTGGAAATGTGGAAGTGGAGAAACGACAGTGTGATCATTGAAGCATCTGGCCACAGTCTCTTGCTTATGGAACATGATCTCCAGTTGCCCTCAGGACCATTTTTTTAAAAATTCCTCTGGCCTTTTTGCCTTCTCTCCCTCCTCCTACAGGCTTTCTTTTGCTCCCTCTCACTCTTTCTCTCTCTCTTTCTCTCACCCTGCTAAATGTTTGATAAATATTATTTTAATTATTCCTTACGACTCTGTGAGGTAAGTATTATCGTCATCATTCCCATTTTACAGATGGGCAAATGGATAATTACAGTGATTAAGGAAGTAGACCATGGCCACATAGTTAATGTCACAGCTCAGATTGAATCCAAGCATCCAGCTCCAGAACCTATGACTTAAATATTACACTACATTGTCCTGAATGAATACAGGGAGACGGACTCTCCCCACCCCTGCAAAATAAGACACAATATTTACTAAAAGTTCTTCAGAGTATTTTTATACTTTTTACTTTGTTTCCTCATTACAGCAGATATTTTTAGTCTCCATCCTATAGCAAGGAAAAGTTAGGAAAGAGAAAGTAAGGAAAATTGCTCAAGGCTCCACAGCTAGCTAATGGCAGAGCCAGATTTAGAAGGCAAGATTGCAGGCTCCCAGTATCACGCTCTTTCCATTATACTATGTCTGTTCAACAGCTTCTGACATGGATCCCAATGTTCCCTCCCTTGGCATCCACAGCCATGGAGTGTGGGCTGAACCTAGTGACTTGCTTCTAAGGGACAGAATGCAGCAAAAGTGACGGGATGTCACTTCAGTGATTAGGGTACAAAAGACTGTTGGGGCGCCTGGATGGCTCAGTCGGTTAAGCGTCCGACTTTTGGTTTCAGCTCAGGTCATGATCTCACAGTTGTTGAGATCGAGCCTTGTGTCAGCTTCCCTGCTCGCCTGCTTGGGCTTCTCTCTCTACCTCTTCTCTGCCCTGTGCTCGCTCTCTCTCTCTCTCTCTCTCTCTCTCAAGTATAAATAAGTTAAAAAAAAAATTTTTTTAAATCAAAAGACTGTTAATCCATCTTACGGGCACTCTCTCTCCATTGCCTTTTTGGCTTCGACACATTGAAGAGACCACACAGCAAGGAACTGAGGGTGGCCTCTGACCAGCAACCAGCAAAGAGCTGAGGCCCTCAGTACAGTAAGCTGCAAGGGACTGAATTCTCCTAACAACCACATCAGTGAGCTTAAAAGTGGACCCTTCCCTAGTTGAGCTGCGATATGACAACACCCTCAGCCAACACCTCATTTACAACCTTATTAGAGATGCTGCTAAATTATGCCTGGGCTCCTGACCCACAGAAACTTGGAGATAATAAATGTGTGTACTGGGGCACCTGGGTCGCTCAGCTGGTTAAGCGTCTGACTCTTGATCTCAGGTTCATGGTCATGATCTCACTGTTCATGGGTTCAAGCCCCACATCGGGCTCTGTGTTGATGACATGGAGCCTGCTTGAGATTCTGTCTCTCATTCTCTCTGCCTCTCACCTGCTTGTGCGCTCTCTCTCTCTCAAAATAGATAAAATAAATTTTAGAAAAAAATAAAATCTTAAAAAAAGTAAATAAATGGGTGTTGTGTGAAGCCACTAAATTTGGGGGTGATTTGCCACTTTGCAATAGGTAACTGACGCAGTATGCATCCAGCCAGCAGCTTCAGTGATCTTCTGCTTATTCATAGCAAAACAAACCCATGGCGCGGCCCTCGTGAGGGTTGAGAAAGAAGGATCTAGGCAAGCTTTGTAAATCCAGAGTAGAGCCACGAGTCTGAGAATCATCTCTTGGCCCGTTTCAGTGTTTCCTCTGCCCGGAAGTTCTGATAGCTATGGCCCAAGATGGTACATGTAGATCTAGGGCCACTCATTCTCCACTGGACACTGAGTCCTGATTTCTCAGTGCCTCGTATGTGTTCAAACCAAGTGGTTGGCAACATCAGGTTAGCTTCTCTTCGCTATCAGCTCAGGAAGCCCCATAATGCCCCCCGCCACCCACACCGCCTTAGGAATTCCCACAGGGCGCAAGCTACCACACCAAGCTGTCTCCATCCTAGCAACTGTAGCTGCTCCCCAGCCACTGCCCCAACCACAGTGCTATTTTGGAATTTCTAACTGAGTGTGGGCTGGAGTAAGTGAGGGGTTTTGACAGACTCCCGAAAAGCAATTAGCCAAATGGGAATCACTTACGCTCAATTTTCAAATGGCTAATTTGGTGTCGGGGAATCTTCTTCAAAAGGCGTGGGTGGCAGACATCCCAGCGTATCCTGTAACTATTTAGCTAGATAGCTTAGCCAAGGGAGTTGCGTTCCCACATGCTGAGAAAAGTCTCACCAAGGGGATCCACCTGACTTCGGGGGAGAGGGGGAGGGACAGAAGGGCCACAGCACATTTGGGAATGTGCGCTCGCCACAGATGTGTATGCTCGAACAAGCATCACCACTCATAGAAGCAGGCGATGGGCATAAAGGTTTGGCTCTTCGCAGCTCCATGGGACATGCATGTGTAGAGGGCTGTGGCCGTGTATGTGTGTGGCCCCCTGTGTGTGCAGAGGGAGGCTGTGAATAAGAAAGCTCCACCGAGCTCTCACTATGTAGAGTTGGGATGTTTTAGAGTCAGCATCTCTAAAACTCTTGATAATCAAGTCGCGATGAGACTATGTATGTATAGCAAGTCTCGAATTCTCAGTGTGAGTCATTCACTGACGTGTGCGTACATCACTGCACCTTCCTGCACATTGGTAATGAAGGAAAAGAAGACAAGTACATGAGCACAGGAGACAGAAACTGACAATGAG
The DNA here is from genome assembly GCF_018350195.1 of Panthera tigris. Classification (NCBI taxonomy): domain Eukaryota; kingdom Metazoa; phylum Chordata; class Mammalia; order Carnivora; family Felidae; genus Panthera; species Panthera tigris. The sequence continues at coordinate 90,567,680 of NC_056677.1, read as the reverse complement.
CCCATGAAGAGCCCTTTAAGAAGAGGGTAAGGGAGAAGATCTGGCTCATTAAGTACCTACCTCATTAGGGCCCGAGCTGTCATTTCCTTGACAATTCAGCCAATCCCCCTCCCCTCTTCCTCCACTTCTGGGATCAGGAGAAAGGGAACTGGAGCAAAATTCCGCCCCCACCCCCCGCCCTGTGAAATGTACATGTCCACAGGCCTCTTTCTTTTCTAACACACGTCTGTGAATATCCGCCTAGCCTGGCTCAGCATTGGGAAGGCTTCTGTTTGTTTTTCACTATCTTCATTTGCTCTACCTAAGTACATCATTCAGAGAGGCATTCAGGGAAGAAGAATGGTTAAATGCAGTACTGTGAGCCTCCCAAATCTCAATTTCTGACTGTTCCCACAATAACAAGAGCACTGGCTACAAGTCAAGCAATAAATGGATTATCTTGCACCCAGAGGTCTGGCGCCCTAAAAGAAAAAGTCAGGCTTAGCTGAAAACCAGAGCTGCTCACATAATGTTCCTTTTTAGCCTGTAGTTACACAAACCCAACCCAGTTTTAATGGTCTTTAAGAGCATTGATCCAAATGTGTACAAGCTTAGGCAAGTTTCTGGATGAAAGATATCAACATGGTGGCCAAAAAGAAATGTGCTACTTCTTACTTTCTAGAACAATCAATTATAGCAAATCCAATGTTGGGCTTCCTAATAATTATTGTGCTACAGACTCCCATGGCAGCCTGATGAAACCTATCGATCTCTGCAAGAAACAATGTTTTTGAGTGTGTAAAATTGAATATATAGGATGACCACAGAAACCAGCTATTTTGCAATATATTGTGAATATATTATATTACTTAAAAATTTGGGATATAGTCATATATGAGCTTCTTTATTAACGCACTGAACACAATTTAGCAGCAGGTCTCATAGCTAATGTAATTTCAAAATAGTGATCAGCACAAATAATATTTCAAGACACTGGCAACAGCTTTAACGTTACCAAAAAAGATCTGTGCGGTGCCTGGGTGGCTCAGTCAATTGAGTCCCTAACTCTTGATTTCAGCTTAGGTCATGATCCCAGGGATGTGGGTTCGAACTCTGCATCAGGCTCCGTGCTGAGCATGGAGCCTACTTAAGATTCATCCCCCCCCCCCTCCGCACTTTCTCTCTCAAAAAAAGAAAAGAAATAAAACTTTAAAAAAAAAGGAAAATCTGTGATTTCTATTGGTGATAAAGTCACAACTACTGCTAATACTACTGTGGTGTAGTTTATGGCCTACATTTGTAATTGTAGAAAAAGCTACATTTCAGTTAGAGATTAATGAAAAGACAAATGTACTTTTTTTCCCCATCCAAGTTCACGAACCCCCTGAATTATTCTATCCACATATCACTATATGGTTAAATTCTCTTGGTGGTGGTGGAGGGAATAGAGGGAAGGAGAGAGAGGGAGAGAGAGAGAAAGAGACGACCAAAGCTGAAAATAAGGTTGCATTAGCAACCCTGCAATAAGAGAATGTTCTGACCACTGCTGAAAAGTCAAAGGATTCTGAGAATGAAAAAGACAGTGATTGTATTGAAGGCAAAAGGAAACAATGACAAGTGAAAAAACAAACAACACAACAAAGGAAAAGCTGACTTGGTTCACCATGTTTGGAAATCAGAAGTACATCAGCAATAGATATTTAGAGTCACTACAGTGATTGAGCATGATGACGGACGAGTGTCAACCAGAAACTTAAAATATATTTTGCTACTCGTTCTCTACTCACAGAAACCTTTCACTGTTTTCCCTCCCTCTATATATAGGAGGACACCTAATCTTCTTAGGTTGGTGTACAGGGATTCCTAGGACATCCCTCCTATCAGGAGCCTTTTCTGACCTAGTCAAGTAGTTAATCACCCACTCTAGACTCCCCCAGCCCTTTCTATCTACTTAAATACAGTAGTCACTTACTGTATTCCAGTTCCATGTCACCTATCTGTTTCTCCCACTAGACTGTGAGTTCCCAAAATATAGGAGCTCTTGCTAGATTTGTCTCACAGTAGGTATAAATTTGTATATGTTGCACGTGTATGCTGAGTGAAATATCTCGTTTCCAATGGATGAGCCATTGGAAACAACTCCGATTTTTAAAAATTTTTGTTTTCTTTATTTATTTTGAGAGAGAGAGAGTATGAGCAGGGGAGGAGCAGAGAGAGAAAGAGAGAGAGAGAGAGAGAGAGAGAGAGAGAGAGAGAGAACCCTAAGCCGGTTCTGCGCTGGAGCCTGACATAGGGCTCGAACTCATGAACTGTGAGATCATGACCTGAGCTGAAACCAAGAGTCTGTCACTTAACCGACTGAGTCACCCAGGCGCCCCTCAAACAATGTCCTTTGGCCATCTCACTAGTTCACTTTGCAGTCTAGTTGGGACAAGGGTGAAGATGGTTTCCAGGGAGTTAGTTGTTTACCAGTTGCCCAAATTACAGGACAATGGAAAGTTCAACTGACTACAAACTGACTTGTTAATGTAGCTTAAACTTTCACAGTGAGAATTAATGTCATTCAAATGTATTGAAAATTAGCTAAGACACAGCATTTTTACCAGTGTTGGGCACATTTAAAACCTAATGAAAAGAGTGGGAAATAACCAGGGAGTATTTCATGATGTCTTGAGGCATGTGTACCTGAACTTCAACAAAATCAGGAAACAAACAGATCAACTTGAGATTTTGTCCTTTGTCTTAGTACAGCTCTCCATCCTTCTATCCATCCATCCTCCCATCCATCCATCCATCCATCCATCCATCCAACATCTCTTCAGCTATATTCCCAACATCTATCCATCCATTCATCCATGATCTATCCATACATCCAACATCCCTTCATTCATCCACCCGCTCATCTATTTATTTAAGCAAGATAGCCATGGAGGTGGCTAAGATTCTAATTCTTAGAATCTTAAAGGCAAATGAACTCTACAGTTAATCTAGCTCTTAAACTGAGTGTCATGTGAAAATTCTGGTGAAGAGTATGGAAATCTAATATTTAACAACTGTTGAGTTGAAATAAGCAGCCCCTGTCTTAAAAAGCTTCCTGGATCTTCTCAGTCCTGCCCTTCCATCTCACTGAGATTCCCAATAATTCTCACACACCAATCCTGTCACCCTTCTGCCCAAAGTTTCTCCTCAGTGAACACTGGTAAGGATTTGGGGGGGAGGGGAGGCTTCCTCCTCAACATGAAGGTGGGAATTCTGCTACAGTCTTTTGATAGATGTGGAGAAAAGAGGAGGTTTCAGGGATGATGTGGCAAAGCTAAACCTTGCCTTAAAACTCAGCTCCTCCCCTTGAAACTCTGATGCTTAAATGGCTCTCAGTTCCTTAGGGAAGGTTCCAGAGGACCAGCAACCAGAGACCAAGAATAACAGAAATATCGGAAAGCTGTATGGGATGTTGTTGCCCCACTAAACCAAACCTCCTACGCAAGTTTGCTGACATTGCAGACAAGGAGAGAAGGTCAGTGGGACATGGCACTGTAAGTCAGTCCCTCATTGGCATTGGTCTGTAATTCCTGTGGGAACTGAATTAATGCAGTCGAGTGCAGCCAAGTGGGACACATTGCCCAGAGAGGGCTAGCAGCCTTCCTCCCATCCCCGGGGAAGGGTCCAGACTGTGTGCTCTCTGGAACACATCCACTCCATGCTTTTTGATTCCCCTCTCATTTCTTTTGTGTATACTCTATAGATGGTTTATTTGTGACTACCATGGGGATTACATACACTGTCCAAAAGTTATGACGATCTGTCTTTAATTGATACCAACTTAAATTCAATTACATACCAAAATCTCTACTCCTTTACATCTCCGCCTACTCCCCACTTTGTAACTGATGTCACAATTTACATCTTTATGTACTATGTATCCATTAACATAGATTTATATTTTAATGCATTTGTCTTTTAAATCCTTTAGAAAATACAGAGTGGAGTTACAAACCAAAACCATAATGATACTGTTTCTTACATTTTTCCATGTATTTACCTCTACTGAAGAACCTTCTATTTTCTTATGGCTTCAAACTGCTGTAGAGCATCCTTTCATCTCAAATTGAAGGACTTCCTTTAGTAGTTCTTTTAGGGCAGGTCTAGTGAGAATAAACTCCCTTAGGTTTTGTTTGTATTGAGTACATCTTAATATGGACCTCATTTCTGAAGGATAGTTTTTTGTTTGTTTGTTTGTTTGTTTGTTTGTTTGTTTTTGGCACTTTAAACATACCATCCTTCAATCTTCTGGCCTATGAAGTTTCTGCTGAGAAATCTGCTGGTAGTCTTACGGGAAATCCCTTATATATTACAAGTCACTTTTCTCTTGCTACTTTCAAGAGTCTGCCATTCTTTTTACTGTGTGAATATAATGTACCTTCATGTGGGTCTTTTGCGTTTATGCTACTTGGAGTTTATTTAGACTCTTAGATTTGTAGATCTACGTCCTTCCTCAAATTGGGGAAAATTCTAGCCATTATTCCATCAAATAATTTCTCTGTCCCTTTCTTTCTCTCTTCTCCTTCAAGGATGCCCAAAATGTGTATACTTGTCTGATTGTTAATATCCCATAAGTCCCTTAGGCTTCATTCTTTTTTCATTCATTCTTTTTTCTCTTTTTCCTCCTCAACGTTTTCCTTATTTTTTCCTTTTCCTTTTTCTTTTTTAAGTAATCTCTATGCCCAATGTGGGGCTTGAACTCATGACCCCGAGATCAAGAGTCACATGATCTACTGACTGAGCCAGCCAGTTGCCCCCTCAGACTTTTTAAATAACACCAAATAATCTGTCTTCAAGTTGCTCATCCTTTCTTCTGCCTTTCAAATCTGCCTTTGCGATCCTTTAGTGAATTTTCAATTCACTTATTTTATTTTTCAGCTTCATAATTTCTGTTTGGTTCTTTTTCATAATTTCTATGTCTTTATTGACAGACTCATGTTGTCCAGATATTGTTTTACTGATGTTTAAGTCTGCTCATGTTGCCTTAATAAAATATCATAGACTCAGTGGCTTAAACAACAGAAATTTATTTTCTCACTCCTCTGAAGGTGGGAAGTTTGACATCATGGGGCCAGCATGGTTGGATTCTGAGGAGAACTACCTTCTTGCTGTGTACATACATGGCAGAAAGATGGAGACAGAAAGCACAAGCAAGCTCTCTGCTGTCTTTTTTTATGAAGGCACTAATCCCATCATGAGAGCCACACAGACATGATTTCATAAACCTAATTTTCTCCCAAAGGCCCCATCTCTAAATACCATCCCATCGGGGATTAGGACTTCAATATACGAAATGGGGGGGAGGGGACACAATTCAGTCCATAGCACTTTATTTCCTCTGGTTCTTTATATTTTTCTTTAGCTCTTTAAGTACACTTAAGATGTCTATTTTAAACTTTTTGTCTAGTAAGCCTGATGTGTGTGTTTCTTCAGGGATGGTTTCTGGAAACGTATTTTATTCCTTTTAACAGGCCAGCATTTCCTGTGTTTTTGTATGACTTGTGATCTTTGTTTGAAAATTGGGAATTTGAGGGGCATCTGGATGGCTCAGTCAGTTAAGCATCCAACTTTGGCTTACGTCATGGCCTCATGGTTCATGGGATCAGGCCCTGCATCGGGCCGTGTGTGTGCTGACAGCTCAGAGCCTGGAGCCTGCTTTGAATTCTGTGTCTCCGTCTCTCTCTGACCCTCCCATCTCATTGCTCTCTCTCTCTCTCAAAAATAAATAAACATTTAAAAAATTTTAAAAAGAAAATTAGATATTTGAAAAGGCAGCCACCTTGTCCAGTCTCTGCAGACTAGCAAGGAAGACATTCACTAAGTAGCAGCCCCCTGAGCCTTGGAATCCACCCAGGGTGAAGGCTTTTAGGTTCTTCTCAGGTCTTTTCTGGGCACGCATCTTTCTGGGCTTGTGTATGTATGGTTTTATTTTTTTTTATTTCCTCCAGCTGCTTTTAAATGCCTGAATTTCCCAAAGAGTCTTACCTCTGCTTCTTCTTGGGCCCTTAGATATTCACTGTATTCCTCTGTCCATAATCTCTTGCTCCCAGGCATCCATGGCTCTGCAGTTCTCCTTCAATTTTCATAGCACCTACCATTGCCTCCATGGCTTCCACCCTGAGACACAAAACCATGCTCCCCTTTATTCCCCATCTGAACTCTGAGTCAGGGGAGACAGGAGCCAGTTCCTTGGGTAGCCTATAGACATGCCAGGACATTACAAATGAGGTCTGCTCTGCTCCTTCTGTCCCAAGGGAGGGAAGTGGGAATTGGGCTGGTTCCTCCTGACCCTGCTACACCACACTGGGGGAATGGGGGGTGAGGAAAATGAAATTTCCTACCATGACATTTCTATGTCATGAAGTTTCCTACAATTTTCCTACAATTTTTCTCGATGGGGCATTTGCTTGATTGGTATTGACCGGTTTCTGAATTCCTATAAAGTTATTTTGGACAGTCCTTAGTTGCTTATTTGACATTTACTTGAGGCCTGGAGCTTCCTAGTCCACTATCTTGCCGACATCACCTGTTGGCGATTATTATTCACCATTGAATGTACAATGCACGGCACATAGCAAGTGCTTAACAAACGTTTGCCGGATGGAATTGTAATCTGACTTGCAGTATTCATTATTGCTTTTGGTATACTACCGTTGAGTTCTCACCTAGACTGCAAGCTCCCTAGGGTAAGGAACCATTCATAACTTCTGCTGTGTTTACACAGAGTAGGTAGTCAACATTTGCTTGTTTTGCTCAAAGTAGGTGTTTAATAAATATTTATTGATTTTATATGACTGAATTGGCTTTTAGCTCTTATCCTTGCCTTGCCTTTACCCAGAAGAGCAGACTTGGATCTCATTAGATGGTGCATAAAATGAATGGATTGGAGCCATCAATTGCCCTCATCTCACTCCCAGGAGGTAAAAATAAATCCAGGTCTAGCCTCTACTCTTCCCCATGCCAAACTCTTATTCATTTCCAGCACAAAGCATGGACTACGATCTTTGTTGAATTTTCACTATTCAGTATTGTGAGTCCCCAAAGAAACACCAACTTTAGAATAAAAGTGACAGGTCATAAACTCCTACTTATCTCCAAGAGTCCGTGGAGCAGATGCTTTAATCATCATTTCATAATCCTCTCTTCCTTCCTTCCTTCTTTCCTTCCGTAACTGAACAAAGAACCATTACTGAACAAGAACTGATGATGTGTACACAAGATGAGTAAGGAATGGACCTTGCCCCCAAAAGAGTTCACTAAAAATAATATCTGTGATCCTCCTTTCTATCTGGAATAACGGTTATTCTTTGCAAGAATTCAAACAGCTAATTATCTCCCTGGTAACAAAACCAATTTGCATTTGTGACCTCTCCCTTCGTACTCTGGCACATGCACAAGCATGTGTGAACACACACACATGCACCTGCACACACGTGCTTTTTTTTCTTTTAAGTTTACTCATTTATTTTTGAGAGAGGGAGAGAATGTGAGCCGGGGAGGGGCAAAGAGAGAGGGAAAGAATCCCAAGCAGGCTCCGCGCTCTCAGCACACAGCAGCCCGACGCGGGGCTCGATCTTATGAACCGTGAGATCATGACCTGAGCCAAAACCAAAAGTCAGACGCTTAACCGACCGAGCCACCCCGGCGCCCCACACATGCTCTTAAGTAGGCAAACTATCAATGTTTCTCTGTTGGCTTTTCCGCGCCTGCATTCGGTTATCCTGGCACTACTTCCCCTTACCCCAGGCTGCTAATACGCTCTTAATAATACAACTAGCATTTATAGACAGTTCATGCTGTGCTTGGCACCATGCCCCCACCTGTTGCCACAGACGGTCCTCTTCGTGACGGGCCTCCTTGCTCTGTATTCATCCTTTCAACACATTCTATCTTATGGACCAATCCTTAATGGCCATCCTCTTCCCTCTTGGTTAAATAGAAAAAGAATTTTACGAAGGTACTCATGGTTGCTACATTTGATGACTGAACCCGGTGAGAATTGAGCCTTGCAGACGGAGCCTTGGGGAAACCACCTGGTTGGGCTCCTTTCCCACCTGGTGACAGAGCAACCCGTTTCACCTTCCACTGGCTGTGTACTAGTCTATCTTACTCCGTGTACACTTCCCTGCCTTTAGACCCCCCAACAGTTCTCCCTCTGCCTTAGCTCAGAACTTCGTTACCTCATGTCTGGGCTATTCTCACAGCTAGTATTTATCAATCTCTTAGTAATATTTCTCAACTGCCAAATACGGTGCTAGGAGCTTAGCACAATTAAATTCTCACATAACCTTTGGAGATGAGTACTCTTACTGCTCCCATTTTATAGATGAGGCACTTGAGGCATGCTAACTAGAAACATAGAGCCATGACACAAAAGCAGGGAACTCTGGCCCCACATTTAATGATCACACCATCGGGCTTCTTTAGCGGAACAGCTTCTGTCTCCATTTTGTCTTGTTCGGAAGATAAAGTCATCACAGCCCCAGGAAGCCAGTCTCTGTGAAACAAGGTGGCCAGGGAAGGTTTCACGAAGTAAAACGGAGTGGAGCTGGTGCTCGAAGAGTAAATGCAATTCAGACAGGAAGAGAGAACAGCAGCGGGCATTTCAGGTGTGGGGGTATGATGGGTGGTAAAGCGTGGGGAATGCCTCATTGTATAGGCAAGACGGAGAGAGGCTCAAACTGCTGGAGCAAAGCGTTCCTTTGGGGAAGAATTGGAAGCATGATGGTAAAGGCAAGTTACAGTCATGTTAGTGCCGTCTTGAATGCCAAGCTAAGGGGTATGAACCTCATAAGTAGGCCAGAGGTCTTCATGCTGTGTTTCCTGAGGCCCTTAAAAGAAGGGAGGCTCTGGGGGTCCCTGGGTGGCTCAGTCGGTTAAGCATCCGACTCTTGATTTCGTTTCAGGTCATGACCTCACGGTTCGTGGGATCGAGCCCCGTGTTGGGCTCTGTCCTGACAGCGTGGAGCCTGCTTGGCATTCTCTGTCTCTGTCTCTCTCTCTCTGCCTGCCTCTCTTCTGTTCTCACTCTCTCTCAAAATAAATAAATAAACATTAAAAAAAAAAAAAAGGGAGGCTCTGGGTTCTCCCTCTTCCCTTCAACTAAAGCATATCTATGTTTTTTAAAACATGTCTGCTTCTATCTGTTTTTCATTCTGGGGATTCCACTACCTAGTATTTTTGCTTGAAAAAGGCATCCCCCTGCTACTTGGAAACCAAAGAACAAACAAACAAATAAACAGATGGACTTTAGAAACTACCTCTCCAGGAAAGGAAAGCCAGCTAACATTTTCGAGCAGGGGTACGACATGCCCAGAACAGTGTTTCGGAAATATGATTCTGCCAATAGAATGTGGGGGGGGGGGAACTAGAGGAGACGATACTAAATAGGGGGATCTGCTGGGACCCTGTTGTAGCTGTTTAAGGTGGCAAGGCCGATGGCAGCAGGAACGGTTAGAAAAAGAAGAGATGTTCAAAACATTCCAAAAAACATACACGCAACATGGTCAGTACAGCATAGCTGAGAGGATGTGAGGGTCAGGAAGGGTTCAAAGGGTCATATCTCTAAAAACGACATTTCAGCTGAGAAGGAAAATACGTGGGATCGGAGACACCATTCCGACGTGCCTCCAATCATTCCATGTTGAGTGAGATGCACTTCTGACTCGTCAGAAGAGAAAACCAGCCTCTATCTGTTATTCCGGAAGAGAACACAAACTGACACATTCATCTTTAAGAGAGCAAGTGGGGCAAAATAAGGAGCTATTTTTCAGGACTACTCAAAGACCAGTTACCAGATATTCCTATCTGACAACAAGAAGTTCCCCTGGGGGTCCTAAGGAAAAATGGTACGAAACAAGCTTAGAGAGAAGAAATGTTCTCATAAGCCTGTACTGTCTGTGCACAGCAATAACTATTTTAGATTGGGCTCTAACAAATTGAGATTGGGAGCTACAGGGCAGCAACCAGATTTAATTCAAAGGTCTCTAGAGCACCTAGCACATTACTGGTGCTCAATCAGTGTTAAATCAGCCATGGGAAGAAGCATGGATCTGTATGCCTAGAGTAAAAGAGAAATTGGGTTGGGCCAAATGAGACTCAAGCAGAGGCCTAATGCAAAATGGAATTAAGATCTCACGTTATGCCCCTCATCCCCGAGTGGAATGAACAATGGATGGGGATTCCCAAATTCAAGCCTTTTCACCCTCTTGCCAATTATCTGTGTGACTTCAGACAAGTCATTTACTTCTCCAGACCCAATTCTCTCTGTGGTCAAATGGGGAGAGTGGCGCCTGCCATACAAGGCTGCTGGAAGGGGGAAATGAAATAAAGTGCTTGAAAAAGCATCAAGTATCCTACACATGCCAAAGGATTTTGATGCAGATCTTATACATGCCTTGAAAATGGTATGTGGCCAGCCAGGAGTTTTATAACACAAAACCACTTCTGTCTGAGATCCCACGGAAGAAAAGATCATATCTTTACTTGCCCACTCTTTACAAGTCTCTTTGAATTCATATCCTTTACTGTGGGGCAGTACATTAATTATTAAGAAGGCACATAACATCGGCTTGACAAATGAACAAATTTTTCGATAATAAGAGGAGAGAATCAGAATGCTATTTATAAATATGAGCCAAGCATTCCTGCCACAGGTAAATTAAAACCCTCTGACCTAGCAATCTTTCCCCTCCACACTGGTAAACAGGCACAGATTAATGAAGATGCTGCCCTTTTGCAGGGGAATGACCGTAAAGTTCTACCGCACCTGAGTGCTTATCGATAGATGAATGGCCGAATAAATCTTGGTACATTCATATTATGGACTGTCACGCAACCATTTGGAAGAATGAGCCAGATCTATTACCAGTGACATGCCGTAAGCTCTGTGATCCCCCCCTTAAGAACAAAGGCCAAACTGCAGAGAAACGTGTATGTCATGATCCCAACTCTAGTGCAAAGGGTGATGTCCCCAACTGATATGCACCATGCCTGCACATGTTTGTGCACAGGAAGGTCGTGGGAGCATTCGGGCCCAGGCTGTCACTACTGCTTACTCTGCAGGGAGGGAAAAGGTGGAAGAGTGTATCACCCCTTCCCAACATTTCTGGGAAATATAGGTAACTTTCATGGGAAGGCAGACACAGCCTTGTGTGTAAACCTCCTCTGTGTGAATAAGAGGCAGCCATGTTTCAAAATCGCACCTTCATTTCAAGGAATCGGGAAACTGGCAAGCCCCGTGATCGAGTCCCCACTGACCAAATTGCCTGCCCCCTGCTGCTGCCTCCCTCCCCTTTTTCATTCTGCCCCTCCACCTCCCCAGAGAGTAACAACCCAAATCATGAACAGTCATAATCATCTGGGACGGGTAGGCTGTGAGTCTGCAAATATGGAATAGGCTGGAGACTTCTCGGAGGGCTTTCCCTGGGTGTCTTGACATACCAAAGGCTGAGGATTTCGTCAGCGCTATTCCAACTACCCTTGATGAAAGGCACAGATACGGAGTTCAGGGAAGGTGGTTAGTGCTCGAATGTTCCCACAGCATGGAGAACAGAAATGGGAATGCCTTGTCCAGGACTTGATTCAGCCAGAGGCACTTGCGTCTTCCCACCATCGTTACGCCCATGAGGCCATTATTCGTGATATCAGTCCCTGACACTGGCACGGCAACTTTACCCTTCACAGAGTGTCCCAGATGATCGCCTGATACTCAAAAACCTGAGGGACCTAAGACAAGAAGATTGCCCAAATGTCTTAAATGAAGAAGCCGTTTTGGAAGGGTTAGATGACTTGTCCGAAGTCATAAAGCTAGGCAGTTCGTGAGCCAGGACTAAAATCTGGGTAGTGAATGAAGGAAGCTACTGCATGTGGTTGCTGCACACTATTTTTTTTTTCTTTTCAACCAACTAATTAACATCCATGCTGAGATTTATGGGGGCACAGTATTACTTAGTAGGGTAGAACATTATTTACTCACTGTGTGGCCTTGAACAAATCACTGCCCAGCTCCATGCCTCAGTTTATTCATCTGTAAAAAAGTAGGTGATAACAATGCCTACTTCCTAGAGACACCGTAAGAACTCTTCAGTGGGGTCGCCTGGGTGGTTCGGTCAGTTAAGCGTCTGAGCCTTCGGCTGAGGTCATGATCTCACGGTTTGTGAGTTTGAGCCCCTCATTAGGGTCTGTGCTGACAGCTCAAAGCCCAGTTTGGATCCTCTGTCTCCGTGTCTCCCTGCCCCTCCCCCATTCCCATGTGCACATGCTCTCTCTCTCTCTCTCTCTCTCTCTCTCTCTCTCAAAAATAAATAAACATTTAGGGGCACCTGGGTGGCTCAGTTGGTTAAACATCTGACTGTTGGTTTCAGCTCAGGTCATGATCTCACAGTTCGTGAGTTCCAGCCCCACACCGGGCTCTGCTGACAGTGGAGCGCCTGCTTGGGAATCTCTCTCTCCCTCTCTCTCTGCCCCTCCATGCCTCTTTCTCTCTTTGTCAAAATAAATGAATAAATAACCAAGAGTTTAAAAAATAAATAAGCATTTTTTAAAAAGAACTCTTCAATGGGATAACCCACAAACCCCATTTAGCGCAGCGCTTGGCACTCAGGAAAAATTCAGAACCTATAAACTATTCCTATCTTTTAAAATGCTCAGGATGTGGCGCTTGCTCACGCGTACAAATACAAAGTCGATCTTCGTGAGGCCGTGGAGCCTGCCAAGGTTATTCTGTAATAGATGCTTTGACACAGAGCAAATTTATTCGTCAGGACGAATAAGATGGGAAAGGGGATAACAAAAGGAACTGCAGTCCTTGGAGGCCATAATTGGTCATAATCCCTTTCATGTTGTCTGTCGCCCCCGGGGCCACCAGAAGGCAAGGCAACAATGTGCAGCTGCCACTGTGCTTTTTGCCTGCATCCAGTCATGGCAAAACGTGGTTTCAACAGCCCCGACCCACACTCTGCCGGTGCCACCCTTTGGGCCCGGCATCTTTCCAGTGGCCACACCCCCACTCTCCTTAAACACATATGCCAGTAAGAGACACTTACCCTGTTGTTCCATAGAGCAGAGAGGTAGAGAGAGGAGAGGAGCAATTGAGAAAATGGAGAGGGAAGAACAAAGTGGGGGGTGCAGAGTGGCAGGAGGAGTGAGAAGTGAATGCGCTGAGCCATCCTCTAGATACAGACGGCTTAAAGGGGTGACCAATATTTTTAGTTGTTTTTTTTTTTTATTAATTTTGAGAGAAACAGAGGGCATGAGCAGGGGAGGAGCAGAGACAGAGGGAGACAGAGAATCCCAAGCAGGCTCTGCGCTGTCAGCCCAGAGCCGGACGTAGGGCTCGAACTCGTGAACCGTGAGTTCATGACCTGAGTTGAGATCAAGAGCTGGATGCTTAACCGACCGAGCCACCCAGGCGCCCCAAAGGGGTGAGCGATTCCTTTTTTTTTAAATGTTTATTTATTTTTGAGAGACCCACAGAGGGAGTGAGAGAGAGCAGGAGAAGGCAGAGAGAGAGAAGGGAGAGAGAGAATCGCAAGCAGGCTCCACGCTATCAGCAAAAAGCCTGATGCAGGGCTCGATCCCACGAAATGTGAGATCATGACCAAGCCAAAATCAAGAGTTGGACTCTTAACTGACTGAGCCACCCAGGTGTCCCATGGGGATTGGTGGTAGCACAACACTGTGAATGTACTAAATGCCGCTGGGTTGTGTGCTTTAAAATGGTTAAGTATACGTTATATGAATTTTACCTCAATATAAAAAAACAAAAATAAAAACAGGGACCCACGGCACCACAGTTCCAAACAGAAGTTTATGCAGACACGGCCCTGGGCTGGGGTTCAAAGAGACTCTCATAGGCAGTGAATGCCTATTTATGTCTCCCTTGTAACCTGTCTTCTCTGTGCTGCCCACTCACAGTGGTGGTGATGGCATGTGTATGTACGTGTGTGTGCACATGCATGCCTGTGTGTGTGTGTGTGTGTGTGTGTGCGCGCGCGTGTGTGTGAAAGAGAGAGAGATTTCTTAGAATAGTTCCTGTGATCCTTGGCTTCAGGAATTTTCTTAGATAGTAATGACACTTAGTCATTAAATACTTCGTCTTTATCAAGTTCCCACGAGGTGCCGGGCTTTAATCCCCACAGCGAGCCCCAGAGGCCAGAATTATTGTCACACCCATATTACAGATGAGAGAATGGAAGCTCTAGAAGTTCCAGGACATGCTAAAGCTCAAAGCCAGCTGGTGAAGCCAGCTGATGGCTGTGCTTGTGGCGCTGTGTTCTCTGCTTGAGGCACCAAACAGTACAAAGGACATGGCCTCCGCCCTCAAGGAAATGATAATGCCGTTCGGGAGAAGATCTACTGGTGGAGATTGCAAAAGACCATGTTAAAGAGCACTTGGCTGCTAAGTAAATCTACTCATAATCAGAAGGAGCTTAGGGGCACATGGGCGGCTCAGTCGGTGAAGCGTCTGAGTCTTGACTTCAGCTCAGGTCACGATCTCACGGTTCTTGAGTTCAGGCCTGGCATCAGGCTCCGTGCTGACAGCTTGGAGCCTGTTTGGGATTCTCTCTCTCCCTCTCTCTCTGCCCCTCCCTCCCTCACTCTCTCTCTCTTTCAAAATAAACTTAAAAAAAATTTTTTTGAAAAAAAAAGGAGTTCAGAGAAGGGCTGATAGGAATAGTGATCACAGCAATGATAATAATTCACGTTGGCTAAGCACTTTTCACGTGCCTGGCATGTGTTGAACATGTTTGGCTTTATTTGTTTCTTACAGCAATCCTTCAAGTTACTCATTTATACCAGCTTCACTGAAGAGCTGGTGAACTGAGACTCAAAGAGGTAAAAAGCAAAGTAGCTCGTCCAAGGTTGTGCAAGTAGGGCTGGACTAGACTTGAATTATTCTTTGTCTGCACATAGAAGAAACTCAATAAATACCCATCAAAGCAAGTACTCCATCTTCTATCTACTGAACACTTGCTATGCCCTCTGTCTCATTTTAAGGCTCACAACCCTATGAATTTAATACTAATATTGGCCCCATTTTGCCCCTGAGGGCCCTGAAGCTCATAGATGTGAAGTAGCTTGTCGGAGCTCATCTAGCTATTTAGTAGCAAAACTACGAGCAAACCCAGGATCGACCAATTCCAGTGCCTTTCTCATTTGTCTTCCACACCCTTCTCTGGGGCTGGGTACTCAGTAAAGCCGCATTGACTCTTTCTGTACATCCATGTCAGTTGACCTTAGTTTGGACATAAATAAGGGAGCTAACAAATAACAAGCTAGCTTCCATTCCAATGCACGGAAAGCATGATCATAGCGTGAAGGCAGAGGGGAAAGGAGCTATCATGGGGGAAGGGAAGGAAGCGAGGCCTCGAAGCTTCTGATGGAGGCAGGGGCTGTTCTCCATCTGTTCCCATCGGGGAAGAGACATTTGGGTTCCTCTCACAGCAGAAGCAACAAACTCAAAGCATGCCACAACCAGCAGCCTGTACCTTGACACCTCGTCAGAATCATGTTGTTTTCCGCCAAAGCCTCAGCTGGGTGCCAAATGCCACCCACCAGGAGGGGCTGAACTTCTCCCTCGACCTGTATCTTGGGCTGGCTTTTCAAGAGACTGCTTCACACCCCCCCTTCCCTTTGCTGCAAG
Organism: Panthera tigris; assembly: GCF_018350195.1. Classification (NCBI taxonomy): domain Eukaryota; kingdom Metazoa; phylum Chordata; class Mammalia; order Carnivora; family Felidae; genus Panthera; species Panthera tigris. The sequence continues at coordinate 90,552,016 of NC_056677.1, read as the reverse complement.
CCTTTGTTTATGTGTGTTGTATTCTATGGACCACAGGGCCAGATCACGTGGCTCACAGGGAGTTGCCACGGTCAAGAGGTCCAGATGATGGGCTGCCGATCCACGGAGTTCTGCCCACCCGCCCTACTTTATTTGGAGAATTTCTGCTGCAGTGCTGGGCCCAAAAGTATGTGGTTCCAAAATACCTGCTGCTTGACAGGTTTACGGACAGGTAATTCACTCCTAGAGCTCTCCCACTCCAAGGGTGGCCCATGAACCAGTGGCGTTGGCATCACTGGGGAATCTATTAAAGACGCAGACTATCAGGCTCCACCGCAGACTTTCTGAATCCGACACTGAGTTTAATCAGATCATCAGGAGATTTGTATGAGCATTTCAGCGGGAGAGGCACTGGATGGTACAGGACAGTGCCTCAGAAAAGCTTTCGTTGTCACCTATATAGAGCAGGTCCCCATTCCCTCTGTTTTTCTGAATCCAATGGTTTCCAAATTGGGCTGTACGTTATTTCATCTGGGGAGCTGGGCTTTGTGTCTGTGGTTGTTGTTGGGTTTTGTCATTTTAGAATTTTTTATTCGGAAATACTCTGAAACTAACAGAGGAGTTCTAAGAATAGTACAAACAAGTCTTGTCAGCAGGGTAAGCCCTCACCCAGATTCACCAAATGTTAGCATTTGCCATATTTGCTTTATTCCTCCCTCTCTACGCTTCCTTGTGTTTTTTTATTCCTAATTCTTCTGAGTAAGTTGCAGACATCGTGCCCTTCACCCCTAAATACTTAACGTGTGTATTTCCTAAGCCCAAGGACAGTCTCTTACATAATCGTAGTGCATTTATCAGGCTCAGAAATTTTAATGCGGATACAATAATATCTAATCAACAGTCCATATTCAAATGCGGCCAATTGTCTCAATGATGTCCTTTATGGCAATTTTGTTTTCCATCTGGAGAGCTTTCAAAAAGTACCCATGCTGTGGCCCTAACCCCACACCAATTACAACAGACCCTTTGAGGGAGGGGGCTGTACATATACACTTTTAGGCTCTCCATGAGATTCTTTTTTTTTTTAATTTTTTTTAATGTTTATTTTTGAGAGAGACAGAGAGGGACAGAGTGTGAGCGGGGGAGGTGCAGAGAGAGAGAGAGAGAGGGAGGGAGACACAGAATCCGAAGCAGGCTCCAGGCTCTGAGCTGTAGCACAGAGCCAGACGTGGGGCTCGAACTCATAAACAGCAAGACTTCTGAGCTGAAGTCGGACGCTCAACCGACTGAACCACCCAGGCGCCCCTCTTCATGAGATTCTAATGTGCAGCTGGGGCTAAAAAAAACCCTGTGGTATATAGGCTTTTTCTGTGAGCCCTGTATGTCAGAGGGATAGGAATTCTCGGCAGCAGAGTAAGCCCTGAGAGCACTTTGTCTAGGTCAGTGTCTCCTTTAATCTGAGTTCTGACATCACTAACTGCCTATGAGGTTCCCTGTGCCTTTCCTCACTGCCTTCTCTTTAAGTTTTTATTTATTTATACTGAGAGACAGAGAGAGAGAGAGTACAAATAGGGGAGGGGCAGAGAGAGAGAGGGAGAAAGAGAATCTCAAGCAGGTTCCACGCTGTCAGCTTGGAGCCCCACGTGGGGCTCGAACTCACGAACTGTGAAATCATGACCTGAGCCAAAATCAAGAGTCGGACACTTAACCGACTTAGCCACTCGGGCCTTCTGACACCACCTCTTTAATGGACACAAAACATTCATTTTTCCATCCTGCTATTTCCCCTACAGCTGCTCAGCACAGTCCCTCTTTCTTTATGAAAAATGAAGGCTTGAATGGTATATGCACAGCGCTGCGTTCTCCGCAAAGCTTCATCTAACAAGTTGGCTACATCACCTCGGACCGCAGAGGGGCGAGGGTGGATGGTGGGAGAACACCAGGGATACAGCCAATCAATAAAGGTGAGCACCAGATCTCCCTTTGGTCTGGCCGCAAAGTTTCTCCAGGGCTGGACGATTGCTTTCCCAGAGCTAGACTGTTCTCGGATTCTCTTGGCTTGGCAGGCAGGCTGCTGAGGTGAGCAGATGTGACCATCTGGGGCAGTAGTGGACAAGAAGGTAACGTGCAGATGGGGAGCAACTGAAAAACTAAAGCTAATCCCATGAGCCAGCAGGCTTTTTGCATTTCCTCAAAGAATCTGGGTCAATCTAACTGGTCCGTTTAACTGCTTCAGTGGATCTGTTGTGTTTTCATCTGGTAGCAGACGAAGGGGAAGCCTGGCAGGTCTGAGAGGGAGCTGACCGACAGACAGTTCAGAATATTTAGCCGGCTTGCTGCAAAAACAGTTTCCCCAGCGTGGAAAATAGCGAGGCCACCGTCCCTCCTGCACCCAAACATCTGTTTCACTGCCGCCAGAGAAAAGACGGCTTTATTTGAGTGGGCTCGAACAGAGGAGGCTGGGTCCACATTTGTATGTGTGGGTGAATACATTCTGGAAGAAAGGTGAAGGCAGAAAGGGGATTGTTCGGCTTCAAAGCGGCTTTGTAAATGCCTGACAAATTGACTTGCTTTTAGTTTGTATTGATATTCTTTAATATTCCAGGGAACGAGCCTACTCAGATGGATTGCTTTAACAGATGCATCTTTGCAGTTAGTCAATGGCAAAATATTTGTGAGCGGTTAGTGTCTTTCCTCTTTGCAGGAGCTCAGTAATGTGCCAAATGAGATCATTCCCTTTGGCCCAGGACTCGAGAACATTTTGAAGTGTGTTCATCCTGATTAGGAACTAAAGAATTCTCTAGTTATCACCAAAGTCCAAATGGCGGGTACTTGTATTCCTAGACAACCATTAGAAAATTCCTTAATTAGGACCCCATGTGCACTCTCATTGCCATTTCTAATCGTCTTTCATCAGAGGACTCCTTGTTTTATTACAGATTTCTGTCCCTGCCAGTAAGACAGAATGTGCTTAAATTTATAAAGTATGTGTGAACTGCACAGATCTCAAATTTCCTTATGAAAAGGCCAGCTTTGGGAAATGTTTTCATAGAATATGATATTTCATATAGTTGGACTCAAGCTAACAAAGGGATTGCCTTTCATATTAAAACCATTTAAGGGGCGCCTGGGTGGCTCAGTCGGTTGAGCATCCAACTTCGGCTCAGGTCATGATCTTGCAGTCTGTGGGTTTGAGCCCCGCGTCGGGCTCCGTGCTGACAGCTCAGAGCCTGGAGCCTGCTTCAGGTTCTGTGTCTCCCTCTCTCTCTGACCCTCCCCTGCTCGCACTCTGTCTCTGTCACCTTCAAAAATAAATAAACATGTTAAAAAAATTTTTTAAAATAAATAAAACCATTTAAAAATTGGCTAATATTCTCTCCAACTGTTGGCTTTCCTTTTCTAGTTATTTAATATGTATATTAAACATAGTATATATACATACATACGTTGTACACATCTGTACATTTTAAACATATACGTTTAATATATACATAGGTACCCATATAGACACATATGTCAGCCTCTGTCAACCTCAACTCAGGTTTATATGTAATAGAGGAGTTCAGCCATACGCTGACTCAAATATCCCCACTCTGAACTTCAGTCTTACTCCATCCAATAGCTCCGTAACTCCCCTTCTTCCTTATCCCCCTGCTCCAATCCATCCTCCAAATACACATATCCCCTGCCTTCAGAATAAAAGCCCCCAATCCTTAGTTTGGCGTTCAGAGCCCTTGCCGCAACCTGCTACCGAACATTACCTCCACTGCTCCTAGCCCTGCATCCAGTGCTCCAGGCAAACCATCTTGTTAGCTATTATATATAAAGCAAAGTAGCCACCTATGTTTTGGAGCGCTTGCTATGTGCTAGACACTGTGTTAGCTACTTCCTATCATTATCTCATTTACCCCCTCCCGCAACCCGATGATGTGTATTACTTTCATTTTCCAAGCACGGAGGAATAGACGCTGAGACGTATTCAGTAACTGCCCAAGGTCAGGCAGCTAGTAAAAAGCCTCACTCCTGAGCATGTCCTCTTGGCTAGGCCTGTCGAAATAGGTTTCATCGAATTTGTCCTGCGTGTTTGGTGCCTGTGTTCTTGTTCATGGAAATAGGGCGACAAGCCTCTTTTCCTCCTCCACTGTGTCTGCCCAATGAAGTCTTGACTTCCTAGGGCTAAGACTCATTCCTTCTCACTCACTGGCTGTAGTGCTTCTACTACCACTTTTTATTATTGTAGTCACCTGTCCACGTGTTTCCTCCTCCTATCTGCCTCCACCCTGTCTTACAGGAAGCCAAGCTCACTATCACGGTGGCCCTGTAATGCTGAAGCCAAAAGAGTGCCAGACAGGTGCATCACCAGGGATGTAGTAGATGGTGGGTGAAGGGGTAGGTAAGCTCCTTCCCAACTCGGAGGTTCTCCGACCTTGCACGGGGGTTTGCCCAAGGGCAGGGATGCACCCTCCACAGCAGCAAGCAGAGAAGCCGACGTGTCTCCCGACGTGTCTCCCAGCCGAGTTGGCCAAAATGCATTATCTCCCATGCACGTGCGGATGAATGAGTGCTGGCTCCACTCTCCCTCCCACTCTGTGTCTGTCCATCCGTCACTGCCATGAGTGTTTGAAGGTGACACTGCTATGCAGGTGGGGCTCAAGAGCCACAGTCCTTGTCTTATGCCTTCCCTATGAAGACTACCCTTTGCAGTGTGCGAGCTGATGCTCCGGACGCATCCTGAAGTCTGCAGCACTTGGCGCCTTGCCTTTCTGTCTAGACCAGTGGTTTTCATTTTTTATTATTTTTTTAATGTTTATTTTTGAGGAAGAGACAGAGCACAAGTGGGGGAGGGGCAGAGAGAGAGGGAGACACAGAATCCGAAGAAGGCTCCAGGCTCCGAGCTGTCAGCACAGAGACAGACGAGGGGCTCGAACCCACGTACTGTGAGATCGTGACCTGAGCCGAAGTCGGACTTAACTGACTGAGCCACCCAGGGGCCCTTTAAACAGAAAAACAGTACCTCTTACGTGGGGTTGTTGTGAAGACTGACTGAGATCATGCATGCAAGGCATTTACCATAGTGCCTGGCACAGATTAAATGCTCAAGATGGTAGCTGTTGCTTCTAAAAGGAAGGTAATGGTCCCTCTATAACGCTAGACAGGTAGGGGACCAGAGAGCACTGTAGCTGTACGTCTCCTTTCTTTATACCTCCCCAAGGGACCTAAAAACAATAGCGGTAACATCTCGCACATACGCAATGTGTCTTACACTTTGTGGAGTACTATCCACCGAGTCTTCTCACCCAGTGTTCGTAACGCTGTAAGGACAAGGCCAGCACACCTGTGGCTTTGGTTGGCTTCACATGTTCCAGAAGCTCCACTGCTGTCTAGAAGCCTGCCGTGGAGCAGGCTGGCTTTCCCTGTGTGCATTCCTGCTCCTCCACAGTTGGAAGAGAAAGCATCGTGGGCCATGGCTGCCAGCTGAGGAGCCTCCGGGGAACCCCTTTGGTACTCCGCCTGTCTTTTGCAGGCACACATCAGACTAGGGGGCTGCTTCCTGTGGGGCATCTTTGCCTGCATTCTGTTCAGTGCATACGCTCCTGGGCCCCAGACGTCCAAATGACACTAACCAAATGACTCGAGGATTTTTTTCTTTTTCTTTCTTTCTTTTTTTTTTTTTTTTTTTTTTTTTGAGAGAGAGAGAGAGCACGAGGGCTGGGGAGGGGCAGAGAGAGAGAATCTTAAACAGGCTCAGCGTGGAGCTTGACACGGGGCTCAATCCCACGACCCTGGGATCATGACCTGAGCGGAAATCAAGAGTCAGACGCTCAACCAACTGAGCCACCCAGGCACCCCTACTTGAGGACTTTTGATAATAAAAATCAACCAAACCAGAAAGACGTTCTGGATTTTTCATCAACCCCACGTAGCAGCCCAAGAAAAATCAGCCCACCCCTCTATGCTATCAATTATGCTTCTCATTAAGGCGAAATCGTAAAGATGTCTCACACTGTGGTATTACCACCACACTCAGCATTAACTCAATGATTGGAGTATCATTATTCAATGATTGGAGGGGAATGAAGCACGGGAGACTCAGAACCTTGTTACGGGGCTTAATAACGATTTGGTTCCTCACCAGAAATTGGACAGGTATTCTAGACTCCAGGGACTTCACTTCCTTGCTCTTCCCTTCCCTTTGTGTTTCTGTCATCTGCGACTCTGCTGGAAACCTCTATTCAGTGTCTATTGTTTCCCTCCCCTGATCCTCCCCCTGTGGCCAGTTTCTTTCCGATATCTTTAAGAACACAGAAGGAGGCACACTGACCTTGCTCACTCTGCTGTAGCTATACTGGGTTTCCTACTGTTCCTTAAACTGGTCAGGCCTCAGGGCCTTTGCACTTGCCCTTCCTTCTGAATGTTATGCTCCTTCTTAGGGCTCTTGCTTCCTCTCTCCTTTAAAGTCTTTATTCAAATGCCACCTTCTCAGTGAGGCCTTCCGTGACCATCCCATCCCAGAACTACCCCTCTCTTCCTCCTTATCTGCCTTTCCTTCTTTATTTCTCTCCATGGCACCCACTGCCTTGTAATATATGATACAATTAACTGTTTTATTTATTAACTCCCTCTCCCTCTCCCTTTCCCTCTCTCTCCCTCTCCCTCTCTCTCTCCCTCTCCCTCTCTCTCTCCCTCTCCCTCTCTCTCTCCCTCTCTCTGTCTCTCTGTCTCTCCCCCACTTCCCTCCCAAAAGGTAAGCCCCAGGAAGGCAGGGATACTTTAAACTTTCTATTTTGAAACACTTTTATTAAATTTTGTTTTCTGGAGATGGAGTGATGATCTTTTTATTTCTTTCGTAGCTTCTATCACGAAACTGGATATTTAGAGCTTATATTTCTATAATACTTCAAAAACAGGTTCCCATGCAAGTTCTTTAATAAGAAGGATAAGTAATAGTACATAATTATTGGGTCTAATTGGCAGACAAGGAAGCTGAGATTCAGGCAGCGCAACGGACACTGTCAGTGTCCTGCCCATGTCCTTCTGGCGTTTACCATTTCTAGGCCTGCCAGCTTGCTTTCAAACTGCCTGAAATACTATTAGACTTTACGGGAAAGTTGTAAACCTAACACAGAGAGTTGCCGCAAACCTTTCACACAGCTTCCACTAATATTAACAACTCACATAATAATGGTAAAAGTATTGAAGCCAGGAAATTAACAGTGATACAACACTATTAACTAATCTGCAGACCTTATTCGAATGTTCCCCACTTTCTCACTAATGTTCTTTTTCTCTGCCAGGAGCCAATCCAGGAGCTCATATTGTATTTGTTGTCGTGTTTCCTTAGCATCCTCTAATCTGTGACAGTTCCCCGGCCTTTGGCTTTCCTAACTTTGACAATTTGACAAGTGCAGGCCAATTATGTGATAGTTTGCTTCAAAGTTTGTCTGGTGCTACCTCACGGTGAGATCAAGATCATGCATCGGGCCAAACATACTGCAGAAGAGAAGTCGTGGCGGCTGGGGCTGTTTAATTGTTTCATCGCTCTGGTATCTCCAGTTCACTAGAACGGGGCCTAACACATAGAAGTGCTCAGGATTTGTGAAGACACAAAGGGACCAGACCACTACGAGCCCACACTCCTTTCTGGACACGGGAAAATTATGTTTTGTGGAATATCACCTATGCTGGCACCTCGTGGGGCTTTGAGGAAGGGGGAAGTAAGACAGATGAGGTAGGGTAAGGGTCCCCTGCCGCAAAACTAAACAGTGACAGGCAAAGGAACCCAAGTAGCATGTGGGCCACATGGTAGAACACTTGGACAAAATGATGGTGATTTTTTTTTTTAACTTGAAAAAATACTACCCTCCCTTCCTGCTATATAGACTGAACATTTGTATCCACCCCAAGTTCCTGGGTTGAAACCTAATCCCCAATGTCATGGTATTTGGATGTGATGCCTTTGGGAGGTGATCCGGTCACGAAGCTGGGCCCTCATGAATGGGATCATCGCCCCTATAAAAGAGATCCCACAGAGTTTCTTCCCCCCCCCCTTCTGCCATGTGATGTTATAGTGAGAAGATGACCGTGTATGAACCGGGGAGAGGTCCTCACCAGACACTGAATCTGCCAGCCCGTGGATCTTGGACCTTCCAAGCCACCACAACTGCAAAAAATAGGTTTCTGTTGTTTATAAGCCACCCAGTCTATGGTATTCCGTTATAGTAGCAGGGACTGACTAAGACGTGGCCCAGATAAAACCCCTTACCCTGCATATGTAAGTTAAGTGGCTCAATCCGGAGGCTCTGGAGCCAGACTACCTGGATTCACGATCTGGCTCTGCCGCTTACCAGGTGCACAGTGTGAACAAATCTCTTAACCTCTCTGTGCCTCATTTTTCTCCTCCTTAAAGTGGAGATACTTTTAATATTAACACATGGGGGCTTTGTCTGAAGACTGATGTGGAGCGAATACACGTGAGGTGCTTAGAGCAGTATCTGAAATACGGTAAGCACTCAATAGGCATTATGCAAATTGCTCTACCTTCCAGAACACTATCCAATAAATCATCTCAAGGTATTCAAAGCAACGCCTTAGGGGCAGAGACTATTACTTTCATTGACTGATAAGGAAATCGAAGCTCAGAGAATGCAAAGGATTTATCTCAGGTCTCCCAGCTCGTGAGCCAGAGAGCTGGAGTAAGAAGTGGTTCATGTTTTCCAGCCCAGCGCTGTTCCTGTCCTCCCCTACACATACGGTGCTGTCTCACCAAATGCCAGCAGTCACAGAATGAGAATCTGGGCTTCGGTTTGCCTCTGAGCATCCCATGCTTCTTGGTGCTGGGTGGTGTCTGGGACCCTGTCAACCTTCTACGATCTTACAGTACGACTGAGAGACATGGTGCTAAGATTACACACCAAGTATCCCTGGAACAGCGGGTAGACTGACAACCAGGGGCGGCTTCTACCTTGTGTCAACAAGGCTTCTGGGATGGTTGTTTGGATGGTGGAAGGCATTTTCCTAGGGAAGTATCACTGTAGCAGGGGCAAGCACCCAAGTCAGCCTACCAGATGTACCAAAAACAGAACGCTGTCAGGGCTCCAGAGCCTTCTCCATGGGTTTTACAGGGGCGGGGGAGGAGGAGAATGCAACGAGGCTAAAGACACAGCCAAAGGCTGGATTCTGCCAGGTCCTGGTGGCCGAGGAAGAAAGCTGGACTCAATTCGCAGTGTGATGGGAAGTTGCTGGAGGCTTTTAAGCCAAGGAATGATATTATCTGTTTCACATTTTGAAGATTTCTTTTTTTAACGTTTATTTATTTTTGAGAGACACAGAGACAGAGCAGAAACAGGGGAGGAGCAGACACAGGGAGACACAGAATCCGAAGCAGGCTCCAGGTTCTGAGCTGTCAACACAGAGCCCGACACGGCGCTTGAACTCACGAACCATGAGACCATGACCTGAGGTGAAGTCAGACGCTGAACCGACTGAGCCACCCCGGGCGCCCCTGTTTTTACAGTTTTAAAAGAGCACACTGATGCTGTAAGTGAGAACCATGCAGAATGTGATTCTGTAGTGAGACAGAACAACAACTATGAGAAAATACACAAGATGTCATCCAGATCAGGTATTAGGTAGATGCTGGTTGTTGCGAACTTTCTGGACTCAAGGCTAAACACAATGGTGGAGCCTCTGGATGCAAGGTGAGGAGCTGGAAAAGGTCTGTCTCAGGCTGCTGCCAAGTAACTATGGGGGTTGCCCTGTATCCTCCTCCAAGTCCAGGACGTGCACCTGCAAGCTGACCATGTCCCCGCACGGAGCTGTGTCTGGGCATAAAGTGCGACGGCAGGGAAGGCATGGCAAAGGAAGCATTCTTTCCTCACCCTTGCGTCAATTCCCAGAGTCCCCAAGGGTTCATTCATCCAAAAGTTGGCGAGTGTCTTCTATATGCAATAGCTGGGTCACCGGCTTCTTCTTTGTGGACTCTGTGTTCAGCGACTCTTTGGCCTGAGCTTCAGGAGGTTATCAAGTACCCCCCGGTCAGCAAGGGTGGGCTGCGATGCCAGTGTGGCACGTGTCTCACATGCGCCCCATGCCACAGACATACCACACCCAGAGGGTGGTGATGGCGAGGAGTGGCTCCTGCCGGGCGCTGCCGTCTCGTGTGGCCACGCCTAGTTCTTACAGTCCCAACACCTGTCTTCTCCCTGGAACACATGACTACAGAGACATAGCGTGCCCTCTCCCCGAAGAGAGTCGTGCCACACTGAACCGTGCTTGAGTTGTCTGGCCCGGGGGTGAGCTTGGCGGGCCAGGAGTGTGGCAGGAATGACTGGAATGAAAAGCCAGGGTGCCGCTCAATTCATCTGCTGCTTTATCCTGCCGCTCAACTCTTTGATATTTACTTCCACTTAGGTCTTCATTCATTTCACCATTCAAGTACTCAACAACATTTGTTGAGTGCCTACTCTGTGCTGGAAACCATGTAAGGTGATGGGGATGCCCAAGACAAAGTCCCTGCCCTCAAGCAGCTTACATTCTCATCTGGGAGCCTGGGTCATTGTCATTCAAATATTATTTCTCCCATCCTCCAAATTAATTAAACCCTGTCTCAAATGCTCATCTCCAAATGTCCATCAACTGATGAATGGATAAAGAAGATGTGCTTTATATACACAATGGAATACTACGTGGCAATGAGAAAGAATGAAATCTGGCCTTTTGTAGCAACGTGGATGGAAATGGAGAGTGTTATGCTAAGTGAAATAACTCATACAAAGACAGATACCATATGTTTTCACTCTTCTGTGGATCCTGAGAAACTTAACAGAAGACCATGGGGGAGGGGAAGGAAGAAAAAAAAGGTTAGAGAGGGAAGGAGGCAAACCATAAGAGACTCTTAAAAACTGAGAATAAACTGAGGGTTGATGGGGGGTGGGAGGGAGGGGAAAGTGGGTGATGGGCATCGAGGAGGGCACCTGTTGGGATGAGCACTGGGTGTTGTATGGAAACCAATTTGACAATAAATTTCATATTTTAAAAAAGTGCTAATCTCCCCTCAGATACTGCTACTGCCCCAGTTTTGTCCTCCTTTTAGCACAAAAACCTTGGGCGCAATTGTTTATGCTCATTGTCTCCAAGTTCTCTCCTTCCCTTCTTTCTGGAACTCCTTCTCATCACTGTTCTGACCAAGATCGCCAGTGACCTACATGTTGCAAAATCCAGTGGTTTTTTTCTCTGTCGCCCTCATACTCAAGCTCTCGGCAGTGTCCAGCATTCAGTGGCCACTCTCTCCTCCTGGAATAACTTTCTTCTCTTGGATTCCAGGAAACCACATTCTCTTGGTTTTCTTCCTCCTGCTCAGCCTGTTTCCGCTCAGTCCCCTTTGCTTCCTGCTCCTCGACTCAGCCTCCAAACTTTGGAGTGTTTGAGGTCTCAGGCTTCTGGGCTTCTTTTCTTTTCTACCCTCAGCTTACCCTCTAAGTGGTTTCATCCAATCACGTGGCTTCCAAAGTTCTATCTCCCAGCAGGACCTATAAATTCCAGGATTGTACATCTACCTCTCTACTTGACATCTCCAGTTGAAGGTCTAACAAGCACTTCAAGTTGATCAAGTTCAAAACTAAGCCCATTCTTCTGCATGCTCAAGCCAACACCATGGTGTCTTCCTTGACTGTGCACTGTGTCCCATGCCCAGCACACAGTCTGTCAGCAAGCCCTGTACACCCTAACTCTCAAAATACATGCAGATTTTGACCATTTCTCAGGGGTTCTCATGGTGCTGCCATTTCTACCACCCTTCTCCAAGCCACCATTGGCTCTCATCCTGGTTATTGCAGCGGCCTCCTCGCTGGTTTAGCTGCCACCACCCTTTTCCTCCTTGAGCTCTCTATGGCAAGTAGAGTTAGCCTATTAAAATCTAAGTCAGATCATGCTACTCTCTACTAGAAGTCCTCCGGGGATAACCCCTCTTACCCAGAGTAAACACCAAACCTCTCGCAATGATCTCTAAGGTTCCACATTATCTGCTTCCTTCTATTACTTCTCTGAATTTATCTCCTACGCACTCTGCCCCTTGTTCTCAACTCTTCAGCCATACTGGCCCCCTTGCTGTTCCTCAAACACACCAGGTATAATCCAGCCTCAGGGCCTTTGTACTTACTCTTCTGTGCCTTGAATGCTCTATATTCAGAGAGCTACAGAGCTAGATCTCTCACTTCTTTCAGATATTTACTCAAGATTCACCTTTTTAAGCTGCTCTGTCAAAAACTTTTCTCCCTCCCCTCCAAAAAATCATATTTCCATTTTATGCTTTATTTTTCCTCCTTAGCACTTATCATAATCTAACACATAATTATGTCTTAGTCTGCTCAGGCTGCCATAACAAAATACCATAGACTGGGTGGCCGACACAACAGAAATTTATTTCTCACAGTTCTGGAGGTTGGGAAGTCCAAGGTCAAGTTATCAGAAAGGTGGGTTTCATTCTCAGGTCCTTCTCTTGCCTTGCAGATGGATGCCATCTTGCTGTATGCTCACATGGCCTCTTCGTGTGTGTGTGTGTGTGTGTGTGTGTGTGCGTGTATGCATGTCAAGGGGTGGAATGGGGAAGAGAACAACTCTCTCTGGTCTCTCTTCGTATAGGGGAATTAATCTCATCAGACCAGGGTCCTACCCTTATGAGCTCATCTAACCCTAATTACCTCTCAAAGGCCCCATCTTCAAATATTATCACATTGGAGGTTAAGTTTTCAACATATGAATTTGCAGGGGATGATACAAACATTTATCACACAATACTATATATGTGTGTGTGTGTGTATGTATATACACATATGTATGTATACACATACATATGTGTATATACGTATCTAGACACACACATATATGTATATATGTATATACACACATGTATATGTATATACGTATCTACACACATATATATATGTATACACACACACATATATAAAGCTATATACATATGTATGTATACATAAAGCTGTATAACTATGTATATTTGCTGATCTTATTTATTGTTTGTCTTCCTCACTAGAACGGAAGTTTCATAAAGGTTAGAATTTGTGTTTTTTGTGTTTACTATTTTAATCCCTGTGTTTTGAATGGAGCCGGGCACACAGTAGGAGCCCAATAAATACTTATCAAATGAATGAATGAAAGTAATTACACATCTTGTGATAAGTACTAAGAAGAAAATAAAAGAACTGATACATTACGATGGAGGCTGCCAACCTTGCCTACACATTAGAATTACCAGGGGAACATTTAATAATACGGATGACCTGGGCCTCATCTTGGGAGATTCTGATTTCCTTGGTCTACTAGGGGCCCGGCCATTTCTTTCATATTCTCAGGGCAATTTTTTTATGTTTATTTATTTTTGAGAGAGAAAGAGAGACAGCGCAAGCAAGGGAGGGAAGAGAGAGTGGGAGGCACAGAATCTGAAGCAGGCTCCAGGCTCCGAGGTACAGAGCCCGACGCGGGACTCGAACCCATGAACCACGAGATCATGACCTGAGCTGAAGTCGGCCTAAGTCTAGGCACCCCTCTCTGAGTGATTCTTAAGGTGAGGTGAGGGACTGAAAACCAATGCAATGGAGATCAACAAGGGGGCACATGAACCAATGGGAAGCTACTTGACATAGGGTATACATGGAAGGCCTAAATGAATGATACCATTCTGAGATGGTATCATCTAAGTTGAAACTTGAAGGACAAAAGGAAGCATGGGAAAGTTGGGGCATGGGTGGGATCCAATTCCTGGTGGCGGGCAGAAAGAGAACAAAAGCACTGAAGCAGGAATAAGCTTGGTGTATTCTCACAACAGATAGACCAATGTGGGTGATGCAGAGCAGGCAAGGGGAAGAGTGAAACAACATGAATTTGGAGATATGCAGGGGCCAGATTATGCAGGGCCTTGTTGACCTTGGGAAGACTGGACTTGAGTCTACATGAGGACTGGAGCATTGAAAGGTTTTGAGGAGGTGAATGATGTGATCTAATTTCCTATTTTCTTTTTTTTTAAAGTTTATTTTTATTTATTTTGAGAGAGATATAGAGAGCAAGCTTGGGAGGGGCAGAGAGAGAGGAAAACAGAATACCAAGCAGGCTCTGAGTTGTCAGTGTAGAGCCCGATGCAGGGGTTCGAACTAACTAGTGGTGAGATCATGACCTGAGCCAAAATCCAGAGTCAGACGCTTAACCAACTGAGCCACCCAGGTGCCCCTAACTGACTATTTTCTAAAGACTGCTCTTGCTGCTGTGTGGAGGGCGTGGGTGAAAATGCGGAAACAACCTAGAAGACTACATTGTGGTAGTCTAAAGGGAACTTGGTGGTGGCCTGGACTAGACAGGTGCCTAAGATTCTTTTCCGTCTGGAGAGCAGAAGCCTGAGAGTGCTACGCGAATCCAATCTGCTCAGATGAACACACACCCAAGGCCACTGTTTTCTGGAAAACTTGCCAAAGCTAAGATACTACACATTGGTAATTCTGTGATCAGCGGGTCAGTGGTTGGAACATGTATGCCATGACCCGCCCTAGGGGAAAGGCTCTGTTGATCAGTTAAAAGGAGAGATACTTTGTAACCATAAAACAATACCCTGACAGAGGGGCTTAGAATAAGTGATGGCAATGTTCAGTCATGTAAATTTTAAAGAGCCCCACTACTAATCCTCAGCACTGGGTGTTTTATGCTTCCTGGGTAGAGGAGAAGAGAGAGGGAAAAGAGAGAAAGAGACCTTCACTCTCGTGGGAACTTACAAATTAGAGGAAGAGATCAAGACATGATCACTAATAGAGGTAACGTAAGACATAATGAGGTAAGTATCTGAGGGGAGATATAAATGCAATCAATAACTGCTATCATTTATTTAGCACTCAATTTATACTGAGCCCTGAGTTGGGTGTTTTACATATATTCTCACTGAATCTTCACAACTCTGTGGAGTAGGTAATATGATCAGCCATAATGGTGATGATGATGGTGATAGCAGCTAACATGAAGTGCTTCGTATCAGCCCAGGCATTGGGTTTGGCGTTCTGAAGTATCTTATATAGGTATACCTTCATTCCACAGATGAGGATAACTAGGCCCAGCAAGGATAAGTGACCCATCCAAGATCACAGAGCCAGGCAGGTATAGCTTTGATATTCAAACACAGCATTGACTCTCAATCCCACGCTCTTAAAGTGTTCTAGAAATGCAGAGTAGGTAGGAGGCACACACGTGCACGGAGGGAGACCCCATGGAGGAAGAAAGGTGTCAAGATGAGAAAGGAGGGGCTTATTGAGGTTCAGTAAGTGGCCCTACTTTCCAGAGCTGAGGGTGTCCGATGGGCAATAATGCCTCAATGGCAAGGCAGTTCTCCTTCCCCCTTTTGCTCTTAACCACCTTGCCTGTGCCAGCCAGAGGCTGAGCCTCCCTTCGAGACTGTCTGTCACTCAGCATTTGGTCTTGGGGTGCCTCGGTCCTCCAAAGGTCTCTGAGAGCGCCAACAGTTTTACCCCCACTCCAAGGGCAGACAAGATATAGATTTTCAAGCTCAAACCATGACGAGTAGGGAGTTGGCAGGACCCCGTTTAGTTCTTTCCTTGGTAGAAAGTAGCCTTTGGAATTTAGAACATTGACAACAAGATCCAAAAAGGACATGGCATCCAGAGGATCCAGAAACCAGCACCCAACACAACACTGAAAACCAGCAAAGAATGTTCACCATGCAACACTCCTTATGATGGCAAAAATTTGTCAATGATGTAAATGTCCATCCATGTGGGATTGATGAGATAAATTGAGACGCACCCCCAGAACAGAACACTAGGTTGTCGTCCAAAAGGATGAAGTCACACTATAGGTTCTGACAAGGAAAGATGTTTCCAAAAGATTGTTAAGTGAAAAAAAGCCGGTCCCGCAACATTCTCTACAGTATGACCCCAGTTCAATCACAGATCTGTGTTCACATCTGCACAAAATCGTTAACCACAGTTATCTGGTAAGGTATTGGCACAAAGAATTACAGAGGGACTTTCATTTTTTAATTCACACACTTTGGTATGCCATTGACCTGTGCAACAAGCCAATGCTACTTTTAGAGTTGAAAAGAAACCATAATAGTTTCCATTTTACACACCAAAAGGTGCCATCAACCTTTATCCATCCCGCCTTTTATAAGGACAACGTATCTTGGCTTCAGCAAAGCGTCTGAAATGATCTCCTGTAACTTTCTCGTGAATGCACTAATACAAGACAACAATGTCTTTCTTAACCAGATTATAACACAAGTAAGTCAAAGGGATCGGCAATTGATGGAAGAATTTTAACCAAAGCATAGGTGACAACCAACGAGTCTCCAAAGGCCACGAGGCTTTCCCAGTTTTATTAGTAACTTAGATGACACAGAAAATACACTTACCACGTCTGAAGACAACCTGAGGCTCGCAGGGATCTCAAATACGTTGAAGAACAGAACTGAGGTTCAAAGTGAGCTCAGATGGGCTGGAACAGTGAGCTAAAATTAAAAAAAAAAAAAAGAAAGAAAGGTAAAATTTGTAAGATAAAGTAAGCATCCTCAATTAAAAGTTTAAGAGTCCATTCTGTGAGGCAGCAGCTCGCGTAAAAACAAACAAACGATTCAAAAAAGATCTGGGGGTTTCAGTTGACCCACCACGTAATCCAAGCTAACAGTTTACCGTCTCTTGCTTATTATCATCCAAGGCCTTTGGTGGGCAAAACCCATTGCTTCTAGGAGGGCCAAATGGCTGACGTAAGTCAGATCTTGTCCCTCCCTGGACAAGATCCTCGGCTTTCCATCTCACCCCGTTAAGATGGGAATCATCACAAAGGCCCACAAAGCCCTAAACCAGCAGCCCCTGTGACTTCTCTGACCTCCTATCCTATTACCCTTCTCCTTGTTCGCTCCATTCCTGCTACAGGGATTCCCAGCTATATTTCATTTCATTTCATTTCATTTCATTTCATTTCATTTCATTTCATTTCATTTCATTTTTTTATTTTTTAAAGAGAACATGAGCGGGGGAAGGGGCAGAAGGGGAGAGAGAGAGAGAGAGAGAGAGAGAGAGAGAGAAAATCCTCAGAAGGCTCCACGCTCAATGCAGGGCCCAACTCTGGGCTTGGTCCCACAACCCTGGGATCATGACCTGAGCCGAAATCAAGGGTTGGACGCTCAACCGACTGAGCCACCCAGGCTGTTTTGTAAATGCCAGGCATGCTCCTAAATCAGGAACTTTGCTCTTCCTGTTCTCTCTGCCCAGACTGCTCTTCCCTGATATACATGCATGGCTGGCTCCCTCACCTCCTTCAGGGGTAGATGCAAAGATCAACCCCGTGAGGTCCTGCCTGCACTGGCTAGCACAGAGGAGGTGCTCAGGAAACGGTTCCCCCGATGACCACTGCATCCCAAATCCCTGCCGTTTCTCTTCATTCTTGGTTTTCTCAACAGGAAAAATTTCAGCTTTCAGACCTGGATCTCCAAGTAATAACAAGGACTTGTGTCTTAGTAGTACGATTTGGGGGTGCTTTCACGGTTTTATGTTTCCCAGCCTTTTGTGATGCGGTCTTATCACGTGGACGATCACCAGCCCATACGAGGTGCAGCAGCTGGCATGTATCGTGTGCTTACCCTGTGCCAGGCGCTGTGATGAGCACTTCGCTTGGACTCATTCAGTCAGTCCTCAGGGCAGCCCTCTTCAGTTGGCACTAGGACCGTTCCCATAGGACAGCCCGGGAAAGTGAGAAACAGGGAGGTGATCTGACTTGCCCAAGGTACTGCAACTAGTATCGGGCAGGCTCCCAAGCGCCCTGACTTCCCTGGAAGATGAAAACAGATGATGAAACTAATGGCCGCTAACACGTCTTTAGTACTCATCTTGTGTCACGCACGATGTTAAATGTTTAAAACATATCGCCACCTTGGGACATCTGGGTGGCCCAGTCAGTCGAGTGTTTGACTTTGGCTCAGGTCATGATCTCCCAGTTCGTGGGTTTGAGCCCCACATCAGGCTCTCTGCTGTGAGTGCAGAGCCCCCTTCGGATCCTCTGTCCCCCCCCCCCCGCCCCCCCTCCACTCCTCCCCCGCTAGCATGCACTCACTAGCTCGCTTTCTCTCAAAAATAAACATTAATAAATTTGGCAGAGGGGCGCCTGGGTGGCTCAGTCAGTTAAGCATCTGACTCTTGGTTTCGGCGCAGGTCATGATCTCACGGTCCATGAGTTCAAACCCCACATCGGGCTCTGTGCTAACAGTGCAGAACCTGCTTGGGATTCTCTCTCTCTCCCTCTCTCTCTGCCCCACCCCCTGTCTCTCTCTCAAAATAAATAAAGTTACAAACCTTTTTAATAAAATAAATCAAATGCATACATACATAA
Source organism: Panthera tigris (assembly GCF_018350195.1). Classification (NCBI taxonomy): domain Eukaryota; kingdom Metazoa; phylum Chordata; class Mammalia; order Carnivora; family Felidae; genus Panthera; species Panthera tigris. The sequence goes on along the minus strand of NC_056677.1, from coordinate 90,533,641 downwards.
AACACATCACCACCCTGAATGCTCAGAACAGCCCTGTGAGGTGTTAGGACCATTTTACAATACGAGGCCCTCCCATCGTGTTAGGACCCACGCCCACTGTCCCACTTGGGCTGTGATTTGGTTTCATGAAAGGCATGCTTCTGTCTTCCAGCCATGTGGAGAAGCTGGAGAGGCGATCATCTGCCAGGCACTACTCGAACCCTCCACTCCATGCGGACCATTCCATGATCTGCCCTGTCCACCATAGTGTCTCTCATTGTACAGTCTGTACATTTCATTCAGGCCCCGTCACCACTGGCTTTGCAGTGCTGGCTGGCTCTCTTTCCGCTCACATGTGTCCCTTTGTCTCAGCTAGACTGTAACTCAGGGAAGGTAGCTAGGCCTTCACGTCCTTGGTGTACCCTGGATGAATGGTGCATTGGCTTGCGCATAGTAGGTGCTCAGTAATTATTCTGACAATTTCCTGATGATGCTGTGCACACACCGCTGTAAAATGTTCTCTTTTCAAAGAGTGGTCATACATATTGTCTCGGTTTAACCTCACAGCAGCCCTGAGAGATAAGAAAAGCAAATTTTATTCCTCTCAGTTTTACCGTGAAAGAGACTGAGGGCCCGGGAGGTTAAGCAAGTTGTCTCAGGGCATGCTGAGCCCCACCCTCTGGACTCTGAGCCCCAGATTCTTGGCACTAGACCACACTGATGCTACCCCAAAGCATTGCTGGCTGGGCGCAATGCTAATAACACTCCTGTAAAGACCTTGTCTTGATTCTATCACCGGAGCAAAAGCAATAAAGAACACCAAGAGGCAATATCCACGCTTGAGATTGGGAAGGCAGGTAAATTCATACACTCTGTGGTAAGAAGTGCCTGGGGCTTATCAGATGGGTGGTGATGACTCTCTTTACGTCCTTTGTGAGGAGAGCACCGGGGACTGAACTGAATGTCAGTCGTCTACGTGGGGCAGATTAGCTCAACCCTCAGTAGAAGGGACGCAGCCTAGCAGGCAGTGGAATGAATAAGAGAGAGCAGTAGGAGGCAAGAAAGCTGGGCTCGAGGTCCAGTTCTGCTATAAGCTAGTGTGTGACTCTGGGGGGAAGTACCTAACCTGACCTGCCCTTCCTCAATAGAAAATAACAATCTTCAGGACTTCATACAGCCCAATGCTCGGTTCACCAATCTATGACAGAGGTCACAAACGGGAGATCCACGGACCTAATCTGGGCCACAGACATATTCCTTTGGCCTAAATTGTTTTTTGATCCAGTAACCGTCATTTAAACCTCTGAAGGTTTTACATCAATGTTTGGATTTCCAGGCTTTCCAGAAAAATCAGAAGATCTAGCAACATGTAAAAATTTGCAAGAGGCTGGGCAGCTCAGTCGGTTGAGCGTCTGACTTTGCCTCAGGTCATGATCTCGTGGTTCGTGAGTTCGAGCCCCACATCGGGCTCTGTGCTGACAGCTCAGAGCCTGGAATCGGCTTCAGATTCTGCATCTCCCTCTCTCTCTGCCCCTCCCCTGCTCACACTCTGTCTCTCAAAAATTATAAATATTAAAATAAAAAAATTTTTGGAAGATTTCACATTTGATTTCCAATTCTTTCTGAGAAGAATCTGGACCCATGGGGTTATTTTTCTCATGCATTTATTTTTTTACAATATCATACGTTAGGTTGTGATAAACACCATGGGTAAAACATAAAGGAGATGGGGGTTCTGAAGGAGTAGTGGTAAGGGAGTGGGAGTAGGCAGAAGCCTATGGTTTCCAGACGATGGTCTGAGAAAGCCGTGCTGACAAGTTGACTTCTTCGCTATAGGACCACAATGGGCTGGAGCCCAGGAGTCACTGCATCCCTCAGACGGAGCCTGTGGGTGAAAGGTTTAGAAGTGCTAATATCCTCAACATACCAAGTGGAGAGTCAAAAGACACGGATGCGGGTTGATGTGCACTGAAACAGTGTCACGTTTAGTACTGGATTTCGCAAAGGCAACAAAAGAGGCTCAAAAGCTAAAATAAATATCAAAGTCTGGGAGAAGGAAAAGAGCGAAGTATGTGTACAAAAGCGCTCACTGACCAAGAGGAACTGAATACCCCCAATAAACCCAGATACATTTTCTGCCTAATGGGGTCAATGCAATTAGCCTGATACCTGTAGCAATACACTAACTTGCCCTTACATCTCAGGCCAGGGACATTACACGGTATTAAAATGCAGTCTAATTACAGAACACCCAACTCTGTTGACCCAAGAGTAGCACAGGATGGATGGGGAGAAAAGAGAAATGGATCTTCCTCCATTCTCTTGCTGGTCATTTCTTCTTGTCTGAGGTGGGACTTGACAGATTATTTCTCTGGACACTAGTATCTCCAAATGGAAAATAATATTCTCTAGTGGGTTTCAAGCGTTTTTTACCATGACCTATAGTACGAAATACATTTGACATGCATATATTACTGCATTATATATGTAAGTATACAACAAACATTTCATGAAGCAATACGTACCCTTATTGTATACAGTGCACGCTGGGTTTTTTCCTATTCCATTCTTTTTTGTTTGTTTTTTAATGCAAGTCACTACCCATTAAATTGATTTCCTTGTGCAGTAGGTAATAATTGGCAAGTTGAAAAACACTGCTCTAGACCAATGGTTCCCAAATCCGGCCCCACATCAGAATCCCTTGGGGCCCTTGTTCAATACATATACTTGCGTTCCATTCCAAACCTGTGGAATCAGGATTTCTTTGGGATGAGGCCCAGAAATATATATATTTTACCAAGGACTAGCCATGCACTGGCATGAAGGAATCACAGTTCTCTTCAGCACACAGAAGAAAATAACATCAATGTCCATAATAGCAATAATCCTCAAAAGTTTAATTTATACTAGTGCTGCCCAGCAGCACAGGTTTCCATTTATTTTAAGTTTATTTATTTATTTTGAGAGAGAGAGAGAGAGAGAGAGAGCGCGGGAGTGAGCACACACAAGTGGGGGAGGGGCAGAGGAGAGACAGAATCGCAAGCAGGCTCCATGCCATCAGCCAAGAGCCTGATGTGGGGCTTGAACGCACAAACTGTGACATCATGACCTGAGCCGAGATCAAGAGTTGGACGCTTAACCGACTGTGCTACCCAGGTACTCCTCCATTTCTTTTATTTTTTAAAATCTTTATTTTGGGAGAGGGAGAGATAGAGAGAGAGCGCAGGTACTGGTGCACATGGTCTTGTACAGACTCTGGAGAGCGTGCACACACACACACACCACACACACACATTCAGTGACACACATAAGTGGGTGCTGTCACACCCAAGCCCTGGGTGTTCCCTGAGATCGTTTGTCTCATTCACCCCCCATTGCTCCCACCCACAGCTATCTCAGCTGGTTGGGGGACAGTTCGTGAGATCATGACCTGAGCTCAAAGGAAGAGTTGGACACTTAACCGACTGAGCCACTCAGGTGCCCCAGAACTTTCCATTTATTACTTCACTTATATCCTCACAACAATTCCACTTTATAGATTAGGAAACTGAGGCTCAGAGAGGCTACATAAAACTACTGAAAGGCATACACGGGGAGGATAAGGAAGTGGCAGGTCTGTGTTTCATGAGGGGTTCGTCAGTTCCTTTCATTACTGACTCTTCCCACCCCCTCTTCTGTCATTCCAGAAACCTTGGACCCATCTTGGAGTGTTCTATACCAATTCAAATTCCAGGTCGTATACCAAGATGGCCGAACCACGAGGCCAAGAGGCAAAGAGTCCATAAAACAATAATCTTTTTGCATTTATATGGAGTTTTAACTGCTTTCCAAAACAAATGTGTGTCTGTTTTCTCCACATTTGTACCTTCCAGCTATCCCATGAGGCAGAAGAGGCAGATTAAAAAACCTGAGACCCAAAGATGGGAAGTGACAGATTCCAAGGCCTCACAGCAGGCTCACAGCCAAGTTGTAGCACTTTCCCTCAGGCAGGGTCTACCAGAGTCCCCAGCTCTACCCCATTTCAAGTCTACCCTGCTTTGAGGCAGGAGAGGAAGACATGGCTGGCTTCCTGCCTCCCTCCCTACAGGATTTACTATCCAGTTCTGAAAGGCGTGCGCTCTGGATACACACCGCCTGAGGGACAGCTTGCCCTGAACCTTCTCCACGGCACTATGCTGAGAACTGACTGCATTTCTATTTTTGTCATGTAATTTGTAAAAAGCTGTGCACTGTGCTTCAAAGAAAAAATAATGGATTCCATGATGAAAGAAAAAGGCCCCATCCCTCCCACAGAGGTTAAATGCCACCAGCCACGAGTGAGCCGCGTTTGAAGGTCTCTGCCGAGGGCCCTGTCTTTGAGAGCCCACAGAAAACCTAGGTGGTGGATTGGACCAATCTTGGCCACGGCAGAAGGGGGCTGGAGGGATGAATGACCCCCATTTAGCCTCCTCAGCTGAGGCCCTCCTTCTGTTGAGAACAAGCCCTCCGTTTCTGCCACAGAGAGGGGTGTTGTTTGCAATGTGTATATATTTATGTGACAAATGACTAGCTATTTATCAAACACTGTATCGATTCTAACATTTTTCTTCACCCTTTCTCCTTGACAATGCAGGTCATTCTGTCTGTCCCCTTAACAGCTCCTGAGGCCAATCTAACACACACACACACACACACACACACACACACACACAGAGTAGTGACAGACGCTTGGTGAAAATAAAAGCAAGAGACCCTTCTCAGAGACCCTTCTCGTGGCCTCAGTCTCTCGGTCTATAAAGTAAGTAAGTGGGTTGAACAAAATGCTCTGTTAGGTCCTTTCTTTGGTTCTAGGATTCTGATAAAATAACATAGGGAAAGCCCCAAGTGTAGCCCACAAATTTATGATTCAGGCTCTGAGGCTGAAGGGACAAACTAACTTCAAATTGTGTTTTAAACAGTCAGCTTTTGTTAAAGGGGCTCCAAAATGTGGGTTAGAGAAAAAAAAAATCATCGCTATTATGTTCACTAGCATGCCAACATCCTGACGATGAGGATTACTCTGCCTTTTGCCTCTCTTGCTTTATTTTGCATTCACTTTACTCCCAGCCGGCCGGGGCTGCAAAGCCTGCCTCGTCAGTTACTTTTTCCCCGTGTCAATTTCTCTTCCAGCGGGTGGGGCAGAGGGTGGGGCAGAGGGTGCGATCTCTGCTGGAGCAGCTGAGGTTTCAGCGCTGTGGAAGAGCGTCAAGCTAATGCCATTCTCACCTCAGTGGAAGCACTCTGCTGTGTGTCAGAAAAATTGGAAGAGGTGTTAAATTTGCTTTGCGACTGCAACTCCCTTTTAGTTTGGTGAAGCTGGCTTAGGATTTGATGGTTTTACAGAATTCAATATCAAGGAAATACAAAATATCTCCGCTTTTTAATTTATATTGTCAATCACCAAAGCGTGCTCCTTCCCCCACGGGGACACTAACTAGATCTGTGCTCGCTGCTGTCGCCAACACAGCAAGCGCCCCTCTCCTACCCGCTTCCCTCCTACCTGCTTCCCAGGGCTGTGTTGAAGACAACGCGAGTACACAGGGGGCACGCTCCCAGGGCACTTCAAAGAAGAACCCAGAGGAAATGAGTATTCTCATTCTTCAGCAGGACAGCAGAGAGATGCTAGTCCAACTGCCTGTATTGAAATCCAAGTTACCGAATCTCCTGGGTCTAAGTTTGCTCACCGTGGAACCGGAATAATACTAGGCTATACCACGTAAGGCTACTGTGGCGATTAACCGAGCAAGGTGCTGAGAGCAGCCACCTTACTGCTAAAGGCTACTAACTCAGTAACTGCTGGCTATGCGGACTACTATCCCTCCTTGCCAAACCGGTCTTGCAGCTTTCTGATGTAAAACCTGCTGCATTTTCTAGCCATCTCAATTCACCGGAGGATCTGAAAGTACACTAGAGATGGGGCTGAGCTGAGGTTCATCTTGGAGCCCTTCAAGTGGGTCGAATTTGCTCATTTCCCCCGTTCATTTATTTATGCAGTCGGCAAATATTTATTGACCACCTATGATATGGCAGGCACCGCGCTAAGTGATGAAAATACAATAGTGAACAAGACACAGTCGCTGCTTAATAGAGTTAATGCTCTAGAAGGGGATGCGGGTTATGGATAGACAAAAAATACAGCGAAAGAGACAGGAAAGAGTTTGGGTGTTCCAGAGAGTGAAAGTCAGCGTGGCTAGGGTTGGAAACGGGGCACGAGCAAAGGAAGGCACGGGCCCGATCATTTGAGAACTGTGGGCCAGGTAAGGAGTTTTGCCTTGGTCTTCAGAACACTGGGAAATAAATGAAAGGTTTCCAGAAAAAGATCAATACACTCAAAAACGTTTGTTAAGGTTCTTGCTGACCATCGTATGGCATTGGTATTGTTGGGGGCAAGGCTGTATCATTATCTGATACAAGGGCTTTGTGTGCATTACAAAAAGATGCCCCTTCCTCAAGTTAAAAACAAAACAAGCAAAAATAGGTTCGTCTTTTAATGTACACCCTAAACAACTTTGAGTCCTGCCCTGGGGGGTGTGCCAGAGCGCCCACATTCTTCTTCCTTAGGCGTTTCTTCTCACTGGAATATGTGTACCACCAACAGCACTTTGCACCCCACTGTTCCACCACTGTCTCCCAACCAGCTGAGATGGCTATGGGTGGGAGCAATGGGGGGTGAATGAGAGAAATGATCTCAGGGAACACCCAGGGCTTGGGTGCGACAGCACCCACTTATGTGTGTCACTGAATGTGTGTGTGCGTGCGCGCGCACGCGCTCTCTAGAGTCTGTACAAGACCATGTGCACCAGTACACGTTTATGGAGGAAAAGGCTCTCTTCCTCTGTTCTCAGACTTGGAGCCAAGAAGAGCAGGATGCACACACACTTATGTAAGTTAGGATGTTTCTGTGATAAAAATGGCACATGCATACCTACGGTGCCCTTGTGTAGTATACAACCTGAACATCCATGCATGGCAGTCCTGGCAGCAAAAACTGAAGCAAGTAGACCAGTTAGGAGGCTGTTGCATTAGTCCAGGAGAGAGATGATGGTGGCTCACACTAACTAACAGCTGAGGAGGTGGTGAGAAGTCAGTAGGGTGTATTTTGAAGGCAGATCATCAGGATTTGTTGATGGCTAGGAGGTGACATGTACGGGACAAGGGGAACTCAGGATAATGACTAGAAGCTTGACTTAAACAACCAGGTGAGTGGTGGAGCCATTTACTAGATGGAATTGATGAGAAAAGGAACATTGCAGGAGAAAAATCACAAGTCCTGCTTTGGGCGGTTTGCATCAGCTCCTGCTGTCCACCTAAGTGGCAGACCTATCAGTCTCTGTATCTTAAGCTCCTTCCCACTCAGGATCTCAAAGCACAAGGACCCTCTGGAAAATTGGTAATCCCTGATACTTATCTTGGCCTCAACCGGCTTCTTGCTCTGCCTCCTTTGACCTGGGTGAAATAATGATTTCAATTTGTACCTACCAGTTCTTCAAGATTCCTCATTTATTAACAGGATTCTGATACGTCTCAATCAATCTAATCTCAATCTCTCTCTCTCTCTCTCTTACACACACACACACACACACACACACACACACCATTTCTAAATGGCCCTTTCTGAGATTGCTTTTTTATCAAAACCTTGAAACTTTCCTCTTTGTGGAGTACACTTTCATTCAAGGCCAAGGATTCTCCATCTGCCTCCGCCATGCAGCCCAGAGCCCTGACATTTCACCCAAACCCTCTTCCCAGTACGAGAGAAAGGTATTTGAAGCCTGGAGCTGAGCCAAGCGAGTGGAGAAAATGAGCTGAGCGCTGCGAAATTAAAGAAAGTAATGCTGACTAGCGGGGGGCGGGGGGGGGGGGTAGAATTAATCAGGAAATCTTAAGGTCATTGTGATCTCGTTGATTGCATTAACATCTAGTAGCAGAAGATGACAGATTGATTCCTGCTACGGTGGCAGCAGGGAAGTGGGGGGGAATGAAGCTAGGAGTGTAGTGCCCAGGGCTACATCTTCCATAGGGAGAATTTATGCCAGCAGATAAAGTCAAATCTCCTCATTTCGTGGGCCAGGCACATTCCTGTAGAACCACTTCTTCCCTAGACGTATACCAGGCCGCCTAAGCACCAAACACCTTTCATAAATATAAACTATCTCCCTGTACGCTGCGCCCATCTTTCACACTAGATCATTCTGTCCTTCTTCCCCAAATATCCCTCTCCTGGGTTGGTTTAGCGAAGGGTTCTGCCTAATGAATCACTTCTGGGGCATCCAGGCAAGTCTGTAAGGCCTGTCCTTGCTCCATCAGTCCCAGCTCTGACTCTCCTTCCTTGCGCCTTTCTCCCAACCTGCCCATATTGTCAGAAGGGAAAAGAAGTCCTCTTTTTTCAGGGACAGGTAGGGTGCTTGCCCTCCATCAGCGAAAGACACCGTGCCGTGTTAGCCTTGCCGCATTCCAGCCAGCAAAACATGGTAATCTGAACTGCGTGGGACCTAATCCAGACAAGCACATGAAAGCAAATAGTGATCAATGACAATGGTGGCCCTGATTTTTTTTTAGCTCCAACCACGTGCTAAGCAATGGGCTAAGTGCTTTTATATCACTTATCTATCCAATCCTCGAAGCGAGGCAGGTTTGATTAACATCGCCATTTCATAGCTGAAGAAACTCAGACATATTGAGGGACCTGTTTAAGGTCACACAGCTAGAAATGAGCAAAACCAGGATTTTAAGCCCAGACCTGTCTGCTTTCAAGCGTGCATCACCAGCTGGGTATGCAGTGGTAGAACCAGAAACTTCCGTCTATTTCTTCAGCTTCTTTCTTCCCTTTGTAGCAGGTGCTCTGAATGCCTCCAAAACCATTGTGAGGAGCCCCAAACCTCTGGCTCCAGCCTTGACCTCTCTATTCGGCTTTAATCCTTTGCCAACTCCTTTTTGCTCAGGGTTCCTCTTTCCACTCATGTCCCCTATTCACTCAAATTAACATACTTAATACTTATTTTTTTTTCCTCCCAACTAGCTCTCCCTCTAGATTTTCCTCTTTCTGTCTGTAATTACCACAATTTTCAGACTCCTGACTTTAGAACCATCCCTAAATCTGCTCTCTGACCACATCTAGTGAGGCCCCAAACTGTGACTTTTCTCTCCGTAACACATCTTGAATCTACTCTTTCTTCCATTTCAAATGTTTCTTACACATCTTTTGGTTCACTTAAAAAAAACCCACAAATTTATTATCATGCAAGTTCCCATAGGTCAGAAATTCAGACACAGTGTGCCTGAGTCAGGGCTCACTGGGCTGAAATCATGGTGTCAGCCAGGGTTGTGATTCTTTACATAGCCATAGTACAGTTTTCAAAACCAGGAAGACGATATTGATATAACACTATTATCTAATCAAAAGACTTTTTTCACATTTCACCAATATCCCAATAACATTCTTTAGAACAACAACAAATTTATCTGGTATAGGACTCAAACATGGACTAACCACAAACAAACTAACAAACTAATAAACAAACTAACCACAGAATCATAGAATATAGAAGAAGCTGACCATGAACTACTCCACTGGGTCCCAAACGAAATGTTTCCAGGCACTCCTCAAAACTCCTTTGACTCTCACTTCCTTGCGCCTGAACAAATGTTTGCCCAACATTTCTCTTTAAATTAATGCACTTTTTCAACTTAATGACTGTGGTAGTCAAAATTCTAAATATGACTCCCAGTGATCCTGGCTTTTGTATTAATCCCCTCCCCTCTGAGTGTGGGTGGAACTCAACAATATGATGAAGAAATCACTCCAGTGATTGTATTACGTTTTATGGCCAAATGGAGATTATCTGAGTGGGCCTAATCTAATCACATGAACCCTTTAATAGCAGAGTTTTCTCTGGTTGATAAGCAGAAGAGCAAATTAGACAGATTGAAGCATGAGGATCTGACACACCCACTGACTTTCAACATGGAGGGACCACGGAATAAGGGATGTACTAGGTGGCCTCTAGGAGCAAAGAGCGACCCCTGGTTGACAACCGGCAAGGAAATAAGGACTTCAGAGACACACCCCCAAGAAAGTGATTTCTACCCCAAAACTTGAATGAGCACGGAAGTAAATTCATCCACACAACCTCTAGATAAGAGCCCAGCACAGGGGACACCTTATACAGAAAACCTTATCAAGTTTACCAGGACTTCTGACCTATTGAACAGAACGAAAATGAAAATGTGTGGGTTGATCAATACCCAACACCTTTTCATGATAACAATAAAGACTCTCAGAAAACTAGTAATAGAGGGGAACTTCCTCAAGTTGACAACATTGAGAAAAATAAAAAATAAATAAGACTCCTACAACTAGCAAACTGAACCAAACAATGTCTAAAAAGGATTATACACCATGACCAACAAGGACTTATTCCAGGAGCACAGAACTGGCTCAACATCCAAAAATCAATTAACATAATATACTACTTCAATAGAGTAAGGTACGGAGCCACATGTTCATCTCAATAAACATGGGAAAAAAAGAACTTGACAGAATTTAACACCCCCTCATCAAAACACCCAACAAACTATAAACAGAAAGGAACTTCCTCAACCTAGTAAAGAACATCTATTAATAACCCACAGCTAACATCATACTTAATAAAGACTAAACGCATTCTCCCTAAGATCAGGAGCAAGTTAAAGGTGTCTACCTTTGCCGTCTCTATTCAACATTGTACTGTAGGTTCTAGTCAGGGCAATTAGGCAAGACATTTTTTAATGTTTATTTTAGAGAGAGAGAGACAGACAGAGAGACAGAGTGTGAGCAAGGGAGGGGCTGAGAGAGACAGAGACACAGAATCTGAAGCAGGCTTCAGGCTCTGAGCTGTCAGCACAGATCCTGACACGGGGCTCGAACTCCCGGACCACAAGATCATGACCTGAACCGAAGTCAGATGCTCAACCGACTGAGCCACCCAGGCACCCCAGGCAAGAAATATTTTCAAAAGGCTTCCTAACTGCAAAACAAGAGGTAAAATTACATCTAATCACAGATGACATGATCTGTATCTAGAAAATCCTAAGGAATCCATGAAAAAGTATTAGAACTAATGAACAAGCTCTGCAAGCTTGCAAAATACAAGATCAATATATGGAATATCAATTTTATTTCTACACAGTAGCAATAAGCAAACTAAAAATAAGATCAAGAAATCAATTCCATTTATAATGGCACCAAAAAGAAGAAAGTATTTAGGATTCAGTTTAACAAAATAAATATAAAATTTATGGTATAAGAAATACAACACCTTGCTGAAAGAAATTAAAGACATAAGTAAATAAAACAAATAAATGGGACCTACCCCTAAAAAGTGAAAAGATATCCCGTGTTCATGGACTGGAAGACTTGATATTGTGAAGTTGGCAATAATCCAGAAATTGATCTATAGATTCAACACAATCCTTATCAAAATCCCAGCTGTCTCTTTTATAAAAATTGACCCCAATAATCCTAAAATTCATATGGAAATGAAAGGTTCCAAAGAGCCAAAACAACCTTGAAATAGAACAACAAAATTGAAGGACAAATGCTTCCCAACTTCAAAACTTACTACAAAGCTACAGTAATCAAGGTAAGTGTAGCACTGACATAAATATATACATATAGAAAAATGGAATAGAATTGAGAGATCAGAAATAAACCCTCACCTTTATGGTCAATTGATTTTTGACAGTGTGTCAAGAAATTTCAAAGGGAAAAAATTAGTCTTTTCAAAAAATGGTGCCAAGACAACTGTATACGCACGTGCAAAAGAATGAAGTCAGACTCCTACCTCACACCATACAAAATATTAACTCAAATGGATCAAAGACATAATGTAAAGCTAAAACTATAAAACTCTTAAAAAAAACATAGGTGTGAATCTTAGTGACCTTGGATCAGGCAATGGTTTCTTAAAATACGACACTAAAAACACAAGCAACAAAAGAAAAAATAAATAAACTCGACATCATTATAGTTAAAAACTTCAGTACTTCAAAGGATACCATGAAGAAAGTGAAAGGGAATCTGCAGAATGGAAGAAAACATTTGCAAATCATATACTCACATATCTGATAAGAGACTTGTATCTAGAATATATAAAGAACTCTTAATAACAAAAAGACAACTATGACAGCAAAGAAGAGGAAACAATACAAACGTCCATCAGCTGATGAATGTATAAACAAAATATGTTATGTGCATAATGGCATATGATTTAGCAAGAAAAAGAAATGAAGTACTGATACATGTTACAACATGGATGAACTTTGAAAACATTATGCTAAGTGAAAGAAACCAGTGTCAAAGATCACATACTGTATGATTCCCTTTATATGAAATTTCCAGAACAGGCAAATCCAGTGACAAGAACATAGACTAGGGATTGCCAAGGGCTTGGAGAGCTAGAGGGGTTGGGCAGTGGCAGGGGGTGTATGGTTTATTTGGGGGGGGTAATGAAAATATTCTCAAACTGCTTGTGGTAAATGCAAAATTTATCAAAGTCTAAAAATGCAAATTTTTAATGTTTACACATTTACCAATGTCTAAAATGCAAAATTCTGTGAATATACGAAAAGCCATTGAATTGTGCATTTTAGGTGGGTGAACTGTATGGCATGTGAACTTTATCTCAATAAAGCTGATAAAAGGATAAAGCTGCAGCTAACATCATACTTAATGATGAAAGACTAAATGTTTTTCCCTTAAGATTGGGAGTTAAGGCAAGGATCTCTCTTCTCATTACTGCTATTCAACAAAGTACTACCCAGCTCAATAAGGCAGGAAAGGAAATAAAAGGCTGACAAATCAGCAAAGAAAGAAAACTGTCTCTATTTGCTGATTACATGATCATTTACATAGAAAATATCAAAGAACCTATAAAAAATTCTCTTTGATCTAATAATGGACTTTAGAAAGGTCACTGGATACAATATTACTACACAAAAAAACAACTATTCCTATATACTGGCAATGAACATGTGAAAAGTAAAATTAAAAATACAATACCATTTATAATCACTCAAAAAAATGAGGTACTTAGGTTTAAATCTAATGAGACCTGTGCAGGACTGGTATGCTGAAAACTTAACCAAAAAAAATGATGAAAAAAATCAAAGATCTAAATAAACCTGATGTAAGTAAAAATGTTAATTCTTCCAAGACTGTTTAATGCAATTCCTATCCAAATCCCAGCAAGACTCTTGTGGATTTAAGCAATTTCATTCTACAATATATTTGGAAAGACAAATGATTTAGGATAGTTAAACAATTTTGAAGAATAAAGTGAGAGAAATTGCTTTACCCGATATTAAAGCTTACTATATAACTACAGTAATGAAGACAGCATCGTATTGGCAAAGGGAAAGATACAGAGATTAACAGAACAGAATAGATAATCCAGAATTGGACCCCAAAAATATGCTGAACTGATTTTTGACAAAAGTGCACAAAAGGTTCAATGGAAGAAAGATCATCTTTTCAACAAATGATAACAGAACCATCTGACATCCAAAAGCAAAAAAAAAAAAAAGAAAGAAAAAAAAGACCTTGACCCAAACTTCACCCCTTACACAAAAATTAACTCAAAATAGATCAGAGATTTAAATGTAAAGCTATACATGTCTGTATAGTTTCACAAACTATGTATAGTTTATAGAAGACTTTTGGAAGAGAACGTAGAAGAAAATCTTAGGGACCCTTGGTGACGAGTTCTTAGGCATGACAGCTGAAGCACAGCCCATAAAAGAAAAACTAACAAATGGGATCTCATAAAAAGCTAAAACTTTGCCCCACTGACGATTCTGTTCATAGAATAAAAAGACTTACAGTATATGTTAACTGACTTGAATATAAATAAAATTAAAAAAAAATTTAAAGAATAAAAAGACAAGTTAAATATTGAGAGAAAATATTTGCAAACTATGTATCTGACAAAGGACTCATATCTAGAATATATAAAGAATTCTCAATACTTGACAGTAACAAAACTCAATTCAATTAGAAAACAGGCAAAAAACATGAATAGGTATTTCACTGAAGAGGGTATGTAGATAGCAAACAAGCACATGAAAAGGTGTTCAACATCATTAGCTGTTAGGAAAATGCAAAGTAAAGCATTGAAAAAGGAAAGTATTCTTAATATATGCAGCAACTTGGATGGGTCTCTAGGGCATTATGCTGAGCAAAGAAGCCAGTATCAAAAGGTTACATATTTATTATATTATTCCATTTTTATAACATGCTTGAAATGACAAAACAGTAGAAATAGAGACTATATTAGTAGTTGCCAGGGGTTAGGGATGGTGGGGAGAGGAACGTGGGTGTGACTATTTTAGGGGTAGCAAGAGTCAGATCTTCGTGGTAATGAACATTTCTGTGCCTTGACTGTGGTGTTGGGTATATAAACTCACATGTGTGATAAACTGACATAGAACTATACCTACACATTGTGTCAGTGTCCACTTCCTGGTCTGATACTGTACGATGGTTATCGAAGATGTAACCGTTGTGGGAAACTGGGTGAAGGACACACAGGACCCCTCTGTAACATCTTTACAACTTCCTGTGAATCGTTAATTATCTAAAAATTAAAAAATCTAAAAAGTTGTGGCTTATCTAAGTATTTTGGCCTGTGGTGTCATGGCATTAAAAAAAAAATTGTTGAGAGATTTTATGTAAATATCTGGATTTCTATTGGTTCTTGAAAACTCCTAAAATATGGAAATCCCGGGCCCATATTCCCAGGCTTCCCACTCTTTTTCTTAGGAATTGTTCTGTCTAGCCACCACAGTCCTCACCCACGCCCTGCTAGCCATTTATGCTACCAGCCTGGCCCCTAAAGGCATTTGAGTTTGCGCCCTTGTCCCCTACCCTATGCCAGCTTGAAAAATTTTTTTTTTTTTTACCTCTTTCCAACACAGCCATGCCCCAAAATAGCACAAACCTGCATAAGAAGCCTTCCGCTTAGGAAAGAACACTAGGTCTCCACCTTTCTGTTATCACCTCTGACCCTCCTTACTCATTAGTTCCTGATCTGTTTGCTTTTGTCCCCCTAGCCCTGTTCCCGTTTTTGCCCCATATGGCAACCCTTTAG
The DNA here is from genome assembly GCF_018350195.1 of Panthera tigris. Classification (NCBI taxonomy): domain Eukaryota; kingdom Metazoa; phylum Chordata; class Mammalia; order Carnivora; family Felidae; genus Panthera; species Panthera tigris. The sequence goes on along the minus strand of NC_056677.1, from coordinate 90,518,519 downwards.
GATGCTAACTGTACTACTGATTTCTTGAACCATAGTCAGGGACACAGGGTGTCCTAAGTGGGCACATTACCGGTCAGGGCTCTCCACTACCACCTACGTGTCTGAGCAGGAAGATCGGACACTCCCGGAGCTGACTGAGAACTGAGCCTGCGCCTCAAAGCTCTCTGAGACCCTGTTGAGTAGTGTAACATTCCTTCGCACACACAAGACACAATCACTGCTGTCTAGGCAGGGCATTCTTGGGAGCGGGATCCACCCCTGATACAGACCGTACCGACATATGTTGGGCCTTACTTTGTTCTCTTCTGTAGAACTTGATTTAATTACAAGAGTCATTCGTATTTATTAAGAGTTCTGATGAAATCACAGAAGAATTTAAAGGAAAACCAATAACTTGCAACTTCACCACCTGCAGATCATTACCATTAACATTTTGGTATGTTTCCTTCCAGTCCTTTCTCTAGATTTGTATACTGACACATGCTCTCCAAAATGGTGATATATACTTGATATATTTTGTAGCCTGTTTTTCTCACTTCGTCTCATATTAGGGGCATGTTTCCTTGTCAATAAACCTCATAAAACAGCTATTTAAGGTTAGGTTTGAATGGGGTTGTTGGTCCTGACTCCTTGCCTTCTCATTTTTTGAGAGAGTCTCTCTCTCTCTTTCTTTTAATGTTTATTTATTTGAGAGACAGAGAGAGAGAGAGCGCACGCACGCAGCTGAGGCACAGAGGGAGGGGGTGGGGCAGAGGATCCAAAGCAGGCCCCAAGCTAACAGCAGAGAGTCCGACGCAGGGCTCGAACTCATGAACCGTGAGATCATGACCTGAGCCGAAGTTGGACGCTCAACCGACTGAGCCACCCAGGCGCCCCTAAGAGGAAGTCTCTTTTTTATTTCTTTTTCTCTTACCCTCTCTCTCTGTGTCTCTCTTTCCTTTCTTCCTTCCCTCTCTCCCTCCTACTCTGTCTCTTTCTTTCACATCCCACATGAACCAAATTTACAGGGATAGAGGTTTTAGAGGGAAGCAGTGGACCTAAGGAAGGTGTAGACCGAAGAGGAGAAGGTTTGCTGGGTAGAAGTGAAAAGCTGCTCTGGGCATTAAAACTGGTCTGCTAAGCACAGTGGCAAAATGAATTGTTCTACCCTCCTTTGTGCGCGAGTGAATGGAGCCGGAGCCCTGGGGCCAACAAAGACCACCATTCTTTCCATTATGGAGGCTTTGGCTTTGGAAACCCAAATTAGAGAAATACACCCCTTTTTTAAGGTCGCATATATCGGGCTGTCCGTTGAAACAGTGAGGCTCCATCAGGTTAGTGAATCATAACCACTCCCACTTACCAAGGATTGATGTGTGCCCAGGCACTGTGCTCACCACTCTCCTTACATGTCTGTGTAGTAAAATAAAGCATACTGCTTACGAGGTGGCCTCTGGACGGGTGCCTAGGTGGCTCAGTCGGTTATGCGAGCGTCTCCTGATTCCGGCTCAGGTCATGATCTCAGCGTTTCGTGAATTCGAGCCCTATGTCGGGCTCTGCGCTGATAGCACACAGCTTGCTTGGGGTTCTATCTCCCTGTCTCTCTGCCCCTCCCCTGCTCGCACTCTCTCTTTCTCAAAAATAAATAATAAGAAAGTTAAAAAAAAAAAAAAAGAGGTGACCCCCGGAGCAACTTCCTGGGTTCATTCAGTTCTCAATTCTGCTGCTTCTAGCTTTGGGACCTTGGGCAAGTTACTTAACCCTTTGGATCTTTGGGTCCCGCATCTATAAAAGGAGATAAAAGTATGCATCTCATAGGATTGGGTTGAGGATTTCGTGGATTACAGCACGTGGAGAGCTCAGAAGAGTGCCTCATCCGTGGCAGATGCTTTTCAGTGTTTGCTGTCAGTATTAATCATAAATCCTCACGGTAGCCCCACGGCAGTGGTATTGTTGCTATCCTTCTAGGAGTGGTGAGGAAACTGAGGTTTGGAGAAATCAAACGGTTGCCTAAGCTCAGGCTGCCTCACTCTGGAGCTGGGCTTCTTTTTTTTTTTTTTATTTTTTTTTTAACGTTTATTTATTTTTGAGACAGAGACAGAGCATGAACGGGGGAGGGCCAGAGAGAGGGAGACACAGAATCTGAAACAGGCTCCAGGCTCTGAGCTGTCAGCACAGAGCCCGACGCGGGGCTTGAACTCACGGACCGTGAGATCATGACCTGAGCCGAAGTCGGCCGCTTCACCGACTGAGCCACCCAGGCGCCCCTGGAGCTGGGCTTCTTAACCTCGGTGGTCTAAGGTCTGCTGCCTTTCTGGGCACAGAAGCTGATTTTCTTGATCCCAAAGCCCGGTGCTGAGGCTGAGCAGAGGAGGAACAGGACAATTGAGAGCCGGCTGGCCTTCCTATGCCCTTGGTCACTGCGGCAGACCTCAGACAGAGGGTTCAAGGCAGCAGCCCTCAACCAGAGTAGGGGAGTTTGGGGGCTATCTCAATGGGTTTTGATCTCCTGCCTGGGGATTGTGGGCTTAAGCTCCCAGCTCTGTAACTCTCAGACATTTTGCCCTGTCCCAAAAGAACTGTTACCTCAATCTGATTTTCCTCTGTCCTATTTGCACTTCAGTCTCACCTCCCCGAGGCCCACATGGCCTTGAGGGCAGGCACAGCCTCACGCTGGCCAGAAGAGACAGCTGTCTCGAGGCCGGCCCCTTTGTTTGAGAGAAGCTGGTAAATGAGCAGTAATCCCTGATTCGCAGTGATAATCAGCTCCCTGTCTGGACGGTCAGGGCTGTGCAAAATAACAAGTGGGGCCGCACCTGTTCTGGGGGTCTGGCACTCGTAAAGCAAGCTGCTATGAATGGCCCAAGCCTCTGCCGGGGCAGCAGCTGCAGCCTGGAATCGGGGCTTTGTTAGCATAAGAATGGAGCTGGCCACACCAGCCAGCCAGCCAGCCAGCCAGCCAGCTTCCTTTTCTCCCTCCTCCCTATCTTGCCTCAAACACCAAATGGGCCACCCTCATTGTGAGCAGGCCGGCTTTCCATTTCTTTTCTCCACTGCACTAATCAATTTTTCCTTTGTGGAAGAAAGGGCACTGTCCTCACTTGGGACGTGGCCCAGGTGGAAGAGGGGTGTGTAGAGCTACTCACATTCACCAAGTGTTCAGTCAGGGTGGGGGCACCCCAGAACACAACTCTGGGGGGAATGCTACACAGACAGTAGAGCCCCTTCCCACCTAAAGCATGTGGCCCACGGACCTGCTTCATTATCTGGAAGCCCGTTAGAAATGTGAGAGAAGCTCTGGCCCTACCCCAGACCTACGAATCGGCAATCTGATTGGAGCAAACTCTGGTGATTTGTTTGCACATTAAAGTTGCAGAAGTACTGGGCTACAAAACAAGGCCCTGAGTCTCAAATTTGCACATCCAGTAAAACCTTGGGTTGCAAGTAACTTCGGCAAGTGTTCACAAGACTAGCAAACATCTCTAATAAATTTTAACTCGATAAACGAGCAACATCTTGCAATACGAGTAGCACACGATGCCAAACATCACATCATTACAACTGAGCCAATGGTTCTTGACATTCACTTTGATATACGACTTGCTTTGGATTACAAGCATGTTTCAGGGATGAATTATGCTCCCAAACCAAGGTTTTACTGTACTTGAAAGCGCTCGAACTTTTGACTTAGAAAATCATGATTCAAGGGGGCTTGGGTGGCTCAGTTGGTTGAGCGTCCGACTTGGGCTCGAGTCATGATCTCATGGTTCATGAGTTCGAGCCCCAAGTCAGGCTCTGTGCTGACAGCTCGGAGCCTGGAGCCTGCTTCGGATTCTGTGTCTCCTTCTCTCTCTGCCCCTCCCCCACTTGTGCTCTGTCTCTATCAAAAATAAATAAATGTAATAAAAAAAATTTTTAATAAAAAAAAAATCTTGATTCAAATTTTCGCTCCCATCAATCACTAGGTGTAGGACCTCAATCAAGTCACTTAACCTCCCTGAGTCTCAGTTTCCTCATCTTTAAAAGGGCAAACATAATGATAATGAGAGGTTTACTATGAAGATGAATAACTCAAATGTTTATGGAAGGCATTAGCGGACTGCTGGCATACATTTGTGTCTCAAGAAATAATAGCTCTTATTATTATTTTGCTCCCTGATAAATAACACTATACTGCCCATTCTACTTCTTCTGTTGCGACGGGAACTGAAAGCATAGGTTTAATTAGTAACGCCCCACATCAATACAGCACTTTGAACTTTTCAAAGCGTTTCCACGCTGATTGTCTCTTAGCACCAAAGACTCAGGGTACCAGAGCTGAAGGGGATCCTAGAGATCCAGTCCAACGCTCCCTTACCCAGATGACAATTGTTCAGTGACTTGCCCAAAATCACACATCAGCATTAACACCTCATTCCCAGCTCAGTGCTCTTACTTCATAGCTGTTTAAAAAAACATATTTTTAAAGTTTATTTATTTTGAGAGAGACAGAGACAGTGCAAGTGGGGGAAGAGCAGAGAGAGAGAGAGAGAGAGAGAGAGAGAACCCCAAGCAGGCTCCGCACTGTCAGCACAGAGCCCAATGCGGGGCTCAATCTTGTGAATCATGAGATCATGACCTGAGCCGAAATCAAGAGTTGGATGTGTGACCGACTGAGCCACCCAGATGCCCCTTCACGGCAGTTTTGACAGGCATGCTTACGTAGGGACAGATGACACTAGAGGCTCAGGTCAAGCCAGGGTGTGGCTGCACATGACTCACCCATGAACATTCTCTAAACTGGATATATTAAAACCATTTTACAGCATAGGAGTCGGAACCACCAGATTTCTGAATGCCAAAGTTCTTTTTTTGTAAGTGAGGACATGCATTTTCCCCTTTCCTGAATGCAGATGAAAATCCCACAGCCTGAACTCAATCACACTTTGCAAGAGCAAATAAGGGCCATTGTCCTTGAGGTGCTCTGAGAACTAAGCTCCCAGCATGGGGGCTACTCAGGGCATAGTGAGGTTCTCCCTGTTCTGAGAAAGGGACCAGAATATGTAACAATCTTGAACTCAATGGACTATTCTGCAGCTTGAAAGAAGACTCTTGAATCATATGGAAGGATATTAGAGACGTGTCAAATAGAAAAAAAAGGACAATGCAAGTTACAGACAGTGTATAACTTGGTATTTGAGGCTGACCCAGATGATGCCCTCATCAAAGCCACGGGTGTTCTTTAGGCAAAGTTCTTCAATCTTCATGTCTATGACAGGGACAAGCAACCCCAAAGGAAAGAGGAAGGCCCTTAGAATGGTCACATAAAGTCACATCAGATGTGAGAGCCCTCAGTCTGGGCCCTGGCAACCAAACGTACCCATCTGGAGTGGACACAGTTCCTAAACACAAGCTCTCTGAAGCTTACCCCCCCCCCCGCCCTGGATGTAAGAAATACTCTTCCATTCTTGATAAACAGTGACATTCTTAGAGTGTGTGGTGAAGGTCGGGGTCAATGGCATTCACATTTTTCTTCTGGCTTCAGAATTTTCACTCCAGTGGAGAATGTCCTCAGATGCCCAGGATGACAAACACACAAAAGCACAACAGTCGGCCCACTCCTCCCTCACCTTCACTCCAGAACACACCTAGGGATCCATGAAAAAGAACTTCAAAAGCACCTGCTGTTAAGTCCCTGGGAGTCATTAATGGCATACGAGTGGGGAAGTAATGTGGGAAGATTTGCCCGCTAGAAAGATTCTTCAAGTTTGGAAGACAGCTTCAAGGAGGTTGCTATAGAGCCAGGCACTCCAGTTAGCAGGATACTGTAATGGTCCAAATGAGAGCTGGTGAGAATCTAGAGAATCGGTGGTCAAGAGGCAAAAGGAACAAGTAGATAAGGGGTGCTCTAGAGATAGAGCTGGAAGAAACTGGCAATTGTGGAAAGTGAAAGGGGAGACCAAAGGAGGAATCTTGGATGACTCAGGTTTTGGATTTAGCGGAGTCATAGTATATAAAAGGTCATGTTCAGTTTTGGACACATCAGGTGGAAGTTCGAGGCCGAGACGGCCCAGAGGCAGTTTTGTCAGCAAAGCTAGGACTCAGGAAAGAGATCTGTGGTGGGGGAATTCCATACCCAGGAGTTATAATCATGTAGGTGATTGTTGAAGTCGCAGGTGTGCATAAAATTTCCAAGAAAACAAAAACCTGTGAAACAGAAGAGAGAGAGAGATTGCTGAGAATAGTTATATTTTAGGTCTGGGATAAAGGAAGAAAAGCTCAAGAAGCAGCCCCTCCCCCCCAAAAAAATCAGGAGGTAAGTCAAGAAAGAAGAGAGTCACGGCATCCACTGGAGAGCAAGTTTTCAGGAAGGCAAGCAGTATAAATTAATGGCACAGAAACACCAAGAAAGGTAAAAGACGGAGAAACGTTCACTAGATCCGTCAGCCTGGAAATTACTGGAGACCACCACAAAAGATGTCTCAGGAAGAACAGTGAGAGCAGAAACCAGATTCCAATAGACTGTGGAAGTACATGGAGGAAAGAGACATTGGGCAGTAGCTAGAGATGGGGATATAGGGTGGAAGAGAAGGGGTTTTTTAATGCTTATTTTCTTTTTGAGAGAGAGAGAGAGAGGAAGACAGAGGATCCCAAGCGGGCTTTGCACTGACAGCACAGAGCCCGATGTGGGGCTCAAACTCATGAACCGTGACATCGTGACCTGAGCCGAAATCAGATGCTTAACCAACTGAGCCACCCAGGGGCCCCAAAGAGAAGGTTTTGAAAGATAAAAGGGACCGTAGGTATTCCAAAGGATCCAACAGTAAAGTAAGATGCTGAAGAGCCACAAAATGAAGGACGGTTTTGGAAGAAGCAGGAGAGAGAACAGAATAAAAGTGGATACATACGCATTGAGCTTTGAGGCAGCAGGGCAGAAGGCTGAGGCCCTGGAAGACTCTATTTTCTCTACGGAATGGAAAAATGAAGCCATCTTCTAAGGCAGACAGGAGTTGGAGGCTGGGGGAGGCTGAGGAAGTTTGGTTTAAGCACTAAGACGAATGTGAGGTGTAGCTCACTAAGGTCATTTGGTAAGATTTCCAAGTAGTTTAAAGGGAACAAGTGAGACTGGGTTCCTGCCCACCCACCCCACCCCCACCTGTGTGTCGAAATACAGAAAGGGAAGAGGCAGGTGCTGGATCAATCCAGGTCTCTATCTCGTTGCTCATTACAATCACTGAGGGAGCTTTAAAAATATCTACTTGTGGGCCCCATCCTAAACTCGTAACACCAGGCATCAGCAGATTTTAAAGTGTCCCAGGTGATTCCAATGTGCAGCCAGGACCAAGATCCACTAGACTGTAGCTTGGGCTTTGCTGAACTCCTGTACTATCAGAATAACCAGGCAAGAAAGTTGACACATACGAATTACTGGAAAAGAGGCACTATGAAGTTTAAGAGAGGGAGAAAAGGAAGAGAAACCAGAAGGATCGATATCCATGAAGATCGAGATAGAGTCAAGAAATGAGAGATTTAAGACGAGGTGAGAGAGTATGATTAGAATGAAGGAGATGTAGAGAGCTTAGATCCGTAGAGAGCTTAGAGATGACAGCTTAGATGTATAAGCTCTTGCTATCATAATACCTGACTTTACGATTTCAGAAGTGAAGCCGTTTGGGGCCATGACAAACTAGAGGGGTTGGCAGTAGGGGCAGGTGATCAAAGTGGAGCAGAGATGAAGGTGAGTGAAGATAAGTGAGACCAAGGAAAACTCAAATATAACTCAGACTCCGTCCCATTCTCTAGAGAGACCATCCCCTCCAATGGCTCACCATTTCATTCAGAGTAGGACACAGAGTCCTTACAATCTCCAACAATGCCCAGTAAGACCTGGTTCAATGTTGCCTCCTTGGCCTCATCCACTACTCTCAACCGTACTGGCCTCCTTCTAGCCTACCCCAGGACATTTGCACTTGCTGTTATCTCTACCTATATTGCTCTCCCGCAAGATATTTACATGGTAGCTCGCTCCCTTCCTCCACGTCTTTGCTCAACTACCATCTGCTCAATGATGGCTACCCTTGGCTACCTTTCCTGAGTGTATGCTTCCTTGAGGGCAGGGATTTTTGTCCATTTCCTCACTGCTACATCCGTTGCACCACACCCACAACAGTGCCTGGCACACAGTGGCCATTCTGTAAATATTTGTCAAAAGAATGATGGAATCATTGAGTGGATTATACACAGGGGTACTAAAGTCACCCAGGATAAGATCAGGACTCAGGTTGGAGAGGAAGATGATAAATCAGGTATTAAAAGTCCAAGAAAAAAAAAGTCCAAGAAAAGGTGGGTGAGTGAGGACAAGAGTTGACAAAAAGAATAGTGGGTCCAGGGTGCCTGGGTGGCTCAGTTGGTTAAGCGTCTGACTTCGGCCCACGCCACGATCTCACAGTTCGAGAGTTTGAGCCCCGTGTCAGCACAAAGCCCATTTGGGGTCCTCTGTCCCTCCCTCTCTCTGCCCCTCCCCCGCTTGCACACTCTCTCTCAAAAATAAATAAACATTGGGGCGCCTGGGTGGCGCAGTCGGTTAAGCGTCCGACTTCAGCCAGGTCACGATCTCGCGGTCTGTGAGTTCGAGCCCCGCGTCAGGCTCTGGGCTGATGGCTCGGAGCCTGGAGCCTGTTTCTGATTCTGTGTCTCCCTCTCTCTCTGCCCCTCCCCCGTTCATGCTCTGTCTCTCTCTGTCCCAAAAATAAATTAAAAACGTTGAAAAAAAAAAAATTTAAAAAAAAAAAATAAATAAACATTAAAAAAAAGATTAGTGGATGGTACAGATGGCATGCGCCTCAGGGACCATTTATTTAACTTTACTTCCTTTCGTTTAATTTCTTTTTTTGAACAATACACAATAAATTTAGTTTTCCTTTAATTTTGTTACTTGTTGTTGACTTTTTTTCCTTTTCCTCTTTTTAGGATGAACACAAAAGGCCTAAAATCAGTGCCAGGGAGAAGAGGGTGGCCATCACCCCTCAGCTCTGTGGCATGGGCACCCCAGGAGGATGAGCAGGCCTACATTTGATAAAGTTGCCTGAGAAATGACGTGTCAGTTAAAGCAAGCAGGTGTCAGTGGTACATAAACCTGGCTATACATTACCATTAGCACCGCCTGGGGTCACTCTTAAAAAGTTCAGGCCGGGGGCGCCTGGGTGGCTCAGCCCATTAAGCATCTGACTCTTGATCTCGACTCAGGTCATGATCTTATGGTTCACGAGGTCAAGCCCCACATTGGGCTTTGCGCTGACACCACAAAGCCTGCTTGGGATTCTCTCTCTCTGCCCTCCCCTTCTCTCTCTCTCTCTCTTTCTCTCAAAATAAATACACTGAAAAAAAAGTTCAGGCCAATTGAATCAAAATCTCTGGGGACAGGGTCCAGGCTCCAGTCCTTGTTAAAAAGCTCCCCAGCTGCTGCTAACGTATAGCCAGCACCGTGATGCACTCAGGTACATGACACCACAAGAGGGGAAGGGCCAGGGGAGTTTGGTGAAGGCAACGCGGGCCTCAGAGGACATGGACAGAAAGCCTGGGAGACAAAATGGAGTGCAAAGACAAAGTGCAAACATGTACGGGGATGGAACCGCCCAGGAGATGAGGAGGACTTACATTGGGGGAAGTGGCGAAGAATGGCATGAATGAAGGGGCATTAGGAAAAATGAAGAGGTCTCAAAAGTCTGAGTAGACCCCACCCTCCGCAAGGAAATCACTGGGGTGAAGTTGTCCCAGGGTTGAAACTGGCCAGGGAGGTACCGGTCGCCACCAAAGGCCAGGTCCAGATTCGGTGCATTCAGGAGGCACAAGCAGGTCTAAGGGGGTGGAGATGTGATTACTGCCTGCAGGTTTCTCTTGGTGGTCTTGGAAAACAGGAAGTGCAGTGGACCCCCTACAGGCACATTGCTACAGGCGGTGCGTCGTGCCACTGATGACCAGGTCAGTCTCAGGTCTCCGCAGGAGAGCTGGAAGGCAGGAGAAGTGGCAAGCAGCGATGAGGGAGCTGCTTAGAATTAACCGCCCGGACCCTTGGAGGAAAGTGGCTTCTGTGCCGTCCAGACTACTGGGGGTGGATGCAGAGCAAGTTTTGGTTAAGGAGGCGACTGGGCTGGCTGTACCAGGATCGGGTCCCTTGGAGTGTCAACCTAGAGGCAGGGAGCTGCTCGCTACCCTCAATGCCACTGAGATGCTGAATCCATACCCACGTCCCTCCACCACCCCTAGTTGGGTGTGAGGGTACAGGGTGAAGCCCGGCTGACCTCAAAAAGCCAAAGCAATCCTGAAAAAGAAACACGAAACTGGAGGTACCACAATTCTGGACGTCGAGTTACGGGACGAAGCTGAAGTATTCAAAACAGTATGGTACTGGCACAAAAGCACACACATAGATGAATGGAACAGAATAGAAAACTCAGAAATAAACCCACAGCTATACGGTCAATTAATCTTCGACAAGGAGGAGAGAATACCGAACGGGAAAAAGACGGTCTCTTCGACAGATGGTGCTGGGAAAACTGGACAGCCAGATGAAAAAGAATGAAATTGGGCCACTATGTTACACCATACACAAAAATAAGCTCAAAAAGGATTCAAGGCCTAAATGTGAGACCGGAAACCTTAAAAACCCTAGAAGAGAGCACAGGCGGTAATTTCTCTGACATTGGCCGTAGCAACATTTGTCTAGTTATGTCTCCCGAGGCAAGGGAAATAAAAGCAAAAATAAACTATTGGGACTACATCAAAACAAAAAGCTTCTGCACAGCGAAAGAAACAATCAACAAAACTAAAAGGCAACCCACTGAATGGGAAAATATATTTGCAAATGACATATCCAAAGAGGGGTTAGTATCCAAAATATACAAAGAACTGATATAACCCAACCCAGTTTCTCTTTGAAAAGCAACCGTAGAAGTGAATACTAAGCAGGGTGCTGCCTCTGCAGACTAACTCATCAGACACCGCCCCCTTGAGGCCGTTCCTAAGACGGGCCTGTAGCGCCAGTCAGCCCCCCCAGGGGGGCCTAAATGTTAGGGATCCTCCTTGCCCTTCCCACTCTAGTGGTGAGGACTGTTACATCTCTTTTTTAGCGACTCATCTGGATGTCCGTGCACGTCTACAACTGTGTGCGGAGTTCCTGGGGTGCCTGAGAATAATTCTGGATGTTCCCCTAAGAAGGGAACACGATTGAGCTGGGTTTAACCCAAGGAGCAAGCTGGATCTGATTTGGTTCCAGGGCTGATCTCTGAAGCCAGGCCACCTTAAAGCGTGATCCATGGATCACCTGCACCAGATCTTCCTGTGATGCTTGTAAAAATTCAGAATCCTGGGCTCCTACCTCAGAACTTCAGGATCAGACAACTCTCTGTAGACTGAAAGGATCACATAAACACAGCAATGAGGCGGGGGTGGGGTGGGGGCTCTGTTTTGTCTTGTCGCGTTTGGATGTGGTAGCCAGCTACATTTTGCCTATTTTGTGACTGAATCTAAGGTTCCATAGCATGCTATCCACAGTATGTGGTTTCAGATGCCACATGGTAAAACCCATGGCCACAAAGGCCCGTACCTGCCTGAACAACTGACGCTTTGAGGCCACGTCTCATCTTCCTCTTTGCCTGTCCTGAGCTAGCCTACACACACACCCATGAGGCCATTCTTCTGTGAACACAGAGCCTTTGCTGCACTGCCGAAGGACGCTCTGAGGACCACGGTTCGGTGTGCCCAGTGTATCATGCTGACACGGCAGCAATTGTTCAAAGGGTGATTAATGACTGCATGCAGTTCAAGGTCTGTGTCAAAGCACACATCTCTTCAAGAGTATGTCCTTTTTTTAAAAAAAAAAAAAAAAAAGCTTAATCCAGAGTCATGTCTGATGTCTTAGTGAGAAGAGTCAAGTTGAAAGAGGAAGGAGTTCCTTCCCTTAATTGATCCATCAGTCAGTCTTCAATACATCATGTCTTGGATGCTTTGGGGAAAACAGACGTGAGTAAGTCATAGCGTCGTCAAAGAGTTTAAAACCTACCCAGAGAGACAACAAATATACTCGTGCTAACTACCATCAAAACAAAGTAGGAGCGCCTGGGTGGCTCAGTCCGTTAATCAGCTGACCTCAGCTCTGGTCACGATCTCGTAGTTCGTGAGTTCGAGCCCCGCATCCGGCTCGCTGCTGTCAGCACAGAGCGTGCTTCAGACCCTCTGCCCCGCTCCGTCTCTCTGCCCCTCCCCTGCTCACACCCTCTTTCTCTCCCCAAAGTAAATATTTAATAAAGAAAAAAGTAGTATAGGATCTGTGCTAACTGAGCTTTAGAGATGAAGTGTGGCACGGAAGGGCTAAGCCCTGAATCTGCTCAAGCCAGACACACGGAAGTCTTCCTTGATGGCTCACTTCCCGCAGCTCATGTAGCCAGTCCCTCAGCAAGTCCTTTTGGCTCTAGCCGCAAAACGTATCCTGAATCTGCTGGCTTTTCTCCATGGCCACTGCCAACCCCTCGTCCAGGCCACCGGCAGTCGCTGTTCCTGGCCTACCCTCCTGGCCTCCCAGCTTGCCTCTCTCTGTCTCTCTTATTGCCACTCTGCAGTCCAATTTTGTGTAGCAGTCAGAGTGCTATTTTCAAAGTATAAATTAGATTGCCTTGAGCCCTCACTTAAACACGTCAGTGACTTCCCACTGCACTCAGCATACGGAACTCGCTCCCGTGGCCTGCAAGGCCCTGCGTGACCTCCAACCTCACAGAGCGCCGCTTTCTCCCTGGCCCACGGTCTCTTTCAGCCGCTTGAATATGGCAAGCACCCACCTCGGAGTGTCTGTGCAAGCTGTTCCCTCCGCATGGAACACTTTCTGTTAATATTTGCTCATCTTTCGGGTCTCGGCTTGGATGTCACTTCCCCCAGAAAGGCCTTTCTTGATGCACCTTCCATCCAAATCAAGTCTGTCTTGTTACCGTCTCTCATATTGCCCTGGGGTTTTCCCCCTCGGCACTCACTACAGTTTACAATTCTACCTGCCTGGGTCTATTGGTGTAACGTCTGTCTCCTGCATTAGATTGTGAGCTCCGTGAGGGCAGCGAAGATCTCCATTTTGCTCATAACTCCGTTCTAAGCGCCTAGCGCAGCATCTGCTATACGACAGCTGCTCAATATGTGTCCTTGGGCTGGAAGGATGAAAGAATAAAGCTGTAAAGTAGTGAGATGGTCCGAGAAGGCTTTTTGGAGAAGAACCAGTAGGAGGTCACCACAAGCAAAGCCATGGAACTGAGTATTTGTGTACAAGGTACGTTCTGGGGTTGGGGTAGGTATGGCTAGAGCGCGGCATCCGTGTGAGATGAACACTGTTGGCAATGTATGTGATAGTCATCTACGGTCATGTAGTAAAAAAGTCTGAAACTCCAGGCTAAGCCGCGTGACCCTTATCTGCTACCTCCCACCATGCCACTGCCCCAGCCTGATCCCAGGTATCGCCAGAACAACCCAGAGTGGGCAGGAGACACTATTCATCCTCAGCGGCAAGCAGTTAAGGGTGGCACTGCCCTCATACCATCTCTGGCCACGGCCAGAGGCCCAGCAGGATTTGGAGTGAGCAAGCAGAAGGGGTGGTGAGGAAAGACGGGTCAACGTACATCAGTGGTCCTCCTGGGTCACACAGCCCCTTCTGAATACTCTGTACGTGTCCCGGTTCCCGCCTCGACCCTTACGACTCCAGTCAACACACAGATCTAGTAGTAACAGCAATGTCTGCCTCATAAGGTTATCGTGAGGATTAAGAGAGAAAAGACACGCGAGGTCCTTTGCATAGTGCCTAGCACATAGTGAGCACTCATTAAATGTTATTATGCATCCCCTGTGAACTGGGAATAATAGTACCTACGCTTCACAAGACTGTCATATTAAATGTAATGATACACGGGGAGCCTGGGTGGCTCAGCCGGTTAAGCGTCTGACTCTTGATTTCGGCTCAGGTCATGCTCTCACGGTCTGTGGGATCGAGCCCTGTGTCCGATTCCACGCTGACTTCGTGGAGCCTGCTTGGGATTCTCTCTCTCCCTCTCTCTGACCCTGCCCCTCCCCCTGAAAATAAAAACTGAAAACACATAAATGAGACGAGTCACGTAACTGCCCAGCATGTAATAAGCGCCCAGTAAATGCTAGCTGTTATTGCTGTTATTAATAGCACCAACAGCAGCAGCAGCAATACCGAATAGTGCAGGAAACAAATAATGCAGGCTGAACTAAGGCAGAGACACTGGGGAATCCAAGGAAGGCAGCATATGCCTGAAATTGTCACTCCGGGGCCCCAGAGGCGGGGGGTTAATTTATCAAGAAAGGCCTAGAGACTAGTGCGCGGCCAGTGGGGGTGGGGGGCAGGACAGGTTGCTTGGTCACCAGGCCAGGGCATGTGATGCCCCGGGAGGTGGCCCCCCTCAAGGCAGGCCCTGTCACCAGGGCTCAATTCCCAGCTCTGTTGATCAGGTAGGAACTGTCACTATGGTAGCATCTGGTTGCCACACCTGATGTATTACTTGGGGAGGTGACACGGGCTCTCTGGCCTGTTGTCTTGGAGGAATGCCAGGGCTGCCAGGGGAGGCGAGGGAGGGGCAATGAAGAGAACTTTGTGCTGTATGGGGCCATGCTCCTGTGGGAGGTTAAGCAGGGTCTGCCTCGTCCCCATTTCTGTTACCCTGAGAACCCGGGGATCGTCTGCCTTCCGGAAGCGGCCCATCTGACGTGGTGCCGTGCCTTCGCAGGAAGCCCGCTCGGTCTCAGGAGGTCCCCGTGCAAAAAAAGGCCCTCTCCTCTGCTTATCCCAAATGACACGCAACATGAAGACATCAGAAGCCCGCGCTGGGGCAGGAGGAAGGCCCAGAGGTGGCCCAGACACCGAGAAGCCACGGACCAAAGAGATGTCTGAGGTGTGAGGTCGGCAACTTGCTAACAACAACAATACACTTCTATGTACCAGGCCTGTGCTGAGAACTTTGTGGGAATTATCTTATTCATCCAAGAAAAGAAAACAAAACAAAACAAAAAGAAAACAAAAACAAAAACAAAAAAACTACAAGGAACTAAAAGGTAGCTACTCTTTTAACCCCATTAAACAGATGAAGAGACTAAAGTTTAGCGAGGCTAAGTGACTTGTCCAAAGTGCCTGGGCCAGGACCCATACCTCTCCACAGAGCCTCATGTACTCGTGATAATACAAAAATAAGCTGCCATTTATTGAGCAGGAATGATGGGGCAGACCCTTGCCCCACATTATGGCTTTGATTCGTTACCTGAACTCTATGAAGTGGGTACACAGGATTAACTCTTTCCACTTTACAGAGCCAAGGCAGCGAGGTGGTTAAGAAACTTTCCAAGACCACACGGCTCGTTCCTAGGAGAGAGGGCAGGGATTTGATCTTCGCCAAGTGATTGCATCTCCCCGCCCTTTAACCTCACACATCCTTCTCTTTTTATCCAGAACGGCTCTTTTGCCAGGGAAAGCCTGAAGACAACTGCAAGAACGTTCCCTGGGCCATTTGTTTTCAATCATCTGATTGCACTGCTATGGCCACAGGCAGGGGAGAATTCAGGATCATTACAGATGGGAGACCTGAGGCCTCATACGACCTTGATACCATCTGACTCTTGTGACTGGGGAGAACAGTAAAGAGAAGAGATGTTGCAGAAAGTGGGTGGAAGTCTTCCACTGAGGGCTCCAACTGAAAAGAGGTTTTTAGAGAAATGATATCCAATGCAAGATCTTGCCAAGAAAGAGGGAAAAAAATGTTTCTGTGCGGCAGTGTTAAGTCCACACACTTCAGTCAAAGTGAAAGTCGGACTCCTGCAAATGGGGTATTACTTTAGGGTTTGAAGATACGCTCCATCCCGTGGGTATATTCTGGAAATGTCTGTGCATGGATGTGTTGTGCTCATGAGCTTAAGGGCTATCAATCCTAGTATGAAGAGTCTGAATTAGCGGATGCAAATATCCCTTGCTGCATGCTTCAAGTTTCATAATGAGAATCAGACAAGGATTCGGATGAACTGGAAATCCAAGAATCCAAGCCAACAAGACTGTTGTTCGCCCTATTTCTGGGCCCTCCCCCTGGCTACCTCCCCTTATCTAATCCCCCATTAGCTGAGGGCATCCTGGAAGTCACTGCTGACCTCTGGTTACCTATAGCCTTTGCACCAGCTTCCGGATGGGATTACGAGAAGAAAAAAATAAGCAGTATGTTTCACATCCCTACGAACTATGAAACTAACAATAGTCACAAGGTCTCTGGAGTTTACTTCTCAAAGCCAGTATGTACTGGTCTGTTACCAATGCACAAAAATCAAAATCTGTTCCCTAGCCCCACCCGTACAGTGATCCATAATAACCCTAACAACATTACTCTGCCAATAAAATGAACGCTCGTCTCTTTCTCGGTGTTTGAGGCTACTCAGATACTTCAGGGTTCAGACTTCACAGCCAAGAAAATCCATTGCTGCATACATCAGCCTTTGGCATCACCGCCTTATTACCACAGGGAACGCTGAATAGCCAAATATGTAAAACCTTGGATTGTGAGGATCTCATTCTGCGAGTGTTCTGCAGGACGAGCAAACATTTCTAATAAATTTTAACTTGACAAACGACCGCTGTCTTGCAATACGAGTCGTACATGACACCGAACATTGTCGAACGTCACGTGATCACAACTGAGCCAACGGTTTTGACATTCGCTTTGATATACGAGTGCTTCAGATTACAAGCATGTTTCCGGAACGAATTATGCTCACAAAGCAAGGTTTCACTGTAGTTCTGTTTCATCATTCAGGTCCCGGGACCAAACAGACAGACCCACGTTGCTACTCACCAGCTGAATGAACTTGTGCCAATTAGCTGCTCTGAGGCTCAGTTTCTCCCTCTGTGAAATGAGCGCACTGATCATACCGACCTGACAGAGTTGTGGAAGGGACCAAATGAGACAACGCATGCCACGAGGGTTTGCGAGGTCCCTGGCACACAGCTCCATCAACGGCTGCTATTTATAAAGAGGAAGATGTGCTATCTCTGAAAGTTTGCCTTGGCGAAGCATCTCTCTGGCTACAATGCCCCCTGCAATGGAGTGAAGGGCTGAAGGCCGAAGCACAAGAAGACAAGTGGGGCATATTGATCCTGACTCCTTTCCTGACTCCTTTCCTGTCAGTGGTCAGAAAGCAGGAGAGTATGGGTGGCTCAGTCGGTTAAGCGTCCGACTTTGGCTCAGGTCATGATCTCGCAGTCCGTGAGTTCAAGCCCCGCGTCGGGTGGGCTCTGTGCCGACAGCTCAGAGCCTGGAGCCTGCTTCCGATTCTGTGTCTCCCTCTCTCTCTGGCCCTTTCCCGCTCATGCTCTGTCTCTGTCTCAAAAATAAACGTTAAAAAAAAAAAAAGAAAGAAAGCAGGAGAGTACTGAGGCAGTGCCTCTGGTTGGAGGAAATCAAATCTGTGAGAAGAGTGGGGGAGGGCTGAGGAGTGGAGAGAAAGCGTGGTGGGGATTGGGGGAAGTGAGGGCGTAAAAAGCTAAGGTGTTGAAATCCCATCAAGCAAGAGAACCCGCTGCCACTCTGTGAGCTTGATGAAGGGAAGTGAAATAAAAGTTTAAAAAGTCAAAGGAGGGGTAGAACCTTCAAATGGAATTGGAAGGAGAGCTTGGGCAGAAAGGGTCTGAGTTCCGGAAACCACTTTGTCCTTTCTCAGAAATGCTTCTACTGAAGATTTTGCACCAAAGGGCCTGAAATATGCTCATGACTGAATAACTGGTCAGTTCATCTAGGCCTGCACTTAATCAGAAGAACACTGCGCTCTCTGCTCACTTATGCAGAAACCAGCCCCAAGGAACTAGGTCCAAAAAACCAACCTCCTCCAACTCGGTCTCCTGTCGGAGGTTTCTAAGCCAGAGCTACTGGGAAGCCCGGCCTTTGTCACTTGGGAAAATGGTTCCATTCTCTCAGGCCAGAAAACCCAAGGGATCCTGCCTCCTGAAAGTTACCACAGGAGGGGGCTACAGCTTTCTCTGAACCTACCTAAGAAGGCAGTTAACACAGATTTCCTGGGTCCGCTCTTGGGAGTTTCAGATTCAGCTGGTTGAGGTGGGGACTCCAACATATGTATTTTTTAACGGGCCCCTTAGTGATTCTGTCACAAAAGCACACTTCGGCTTTGGAGACGAGTATGCTTTCTTTAAGTGGAAGACACTACGGAACAGATCAACTATTCCTAACTATGTCCTCATTGTACACGTGAGGAATCTGAGGCACAGAGACATTTAAGCACTTGTGCAAGGTTGCACAGCTAATTCGAACCCAAACCCGAATTGGAACCTGGGTCTTCTGCCTCTCAATTCACTGGAAGCTCCATTTACTATCTTTGCCTCTCAATGAGATTTTTCCTTGCTACTTTAAGTACCGAGATGTCCCTCCTGGTACTAATCAAGAGCTAAAAAGCAACGCTTCCAGGGCGCCTGGGTGGCTCGGTTGGTTAAGCATCCAGGCTCAGCTCAGGTCATGATCTCACAGTTCATGAGTTCAAGCCCCACATTGGGCTCTGTGCTGACAGCTCGGATCCTGGAGCCTGCTTCGGATTCTGTGTCTCCCTCTCTCTCTGCCCCTCCCCCACTCATTCATTTTCTCTCTCTCTCTCTCAAAATAAATAAACTTAAAAAAAATCAATGCTACCTTTGTAGAATATTCAGTAGAAAACAAAACACGTCGATCCCACGTTCTACTAAAAGCATCAAGCACAGTTTTAAAAAGAAAAGAAAATATGGCCTTTCCCCTTATGACCATCCGTAAGGAGAAACAGAGCACATGATTTATGTGTAGAGACCATATTTGTGGCTACGATGCTTCAGTTTTAAATTATTCAGCACTGAAGAGACACCCTAGCTTTAAGAAACGGTATTCGTGAGCTTAACAACCAAACCCATTTCTTTTTCAAGGCCGCAAAGATTAATAACTATATTATCCGACCATCAGTTCCCCTGTGAACTATCCTTCCTCGATTCCAAACCTTTAAAAGAAAAAAAAAACCCAACCAATATTAGATAGGATCTAAAGCCATTTGCCAAATACCAAGATTTTGAGGTAAGTGGCAAACCACACATCATAAATGTCAATAGTTCAAATAATCCAAATTATTCCTTTGGGTACAATAACCCACCCATCTTCTGACAACTCAAAAGCATCCCAGCGATGGGCTGTGTATGGACCATGCTAGGTAAAGTGAATGATGGGTAAGTCCAAAGGGCATTCTTAAATCTCTCAGATTTAAAGGCACCCATGTCCATCCCTAGAGGAGATGAGTTGCCAAATTTTTAGCTAGCAAGTGGTGGGGGTAGGTCAAGAACCCTTTGCAGCAATGGTCCACCCCGAGGGCATTTCTCCTTTCCAGATGGGGCTTCTCAATCTGTAAAATGGGTAACTGCTCTGCCACCCCCAAGGGATTTTAAGGTTGCTACCATCGCTCTAAAGACAAAACATAGCTCTAAAACCACACAAGTGACCCCTGTGGTTTTCACCATCTCCTCATCCATAGACCCTACCCATGGCCTAAAGCAAACACCAAATCCCCCATGACCCGTGACCATAGTATCTGGGTTTTGGCAGAAAAGAGATACAAGGAGAGGAAGCAAACCCAGGCAGAGTGACAGGAAAAGCTACACCTGTACGTGTTCGCACTGTTCCCTTCGCAGAGGGTGACATCACTGTTTATTTCTGTTAGAATAACTCCTCGTGGGAGGGCCTCAAACTTGCCCTCTTTGCAGGAAGTCAGGTTGGAGAGAAGCTGACTCCTACTCAGCACTCGGCCTCTGGAAAATTCTGGAACCAATCTAGCTGACCTCAGAGGTCAGTGAAGATGCAGCAGTGGCTTTTTTCCCAAGTGTCTTACAAGGTAGATCTCTAAAGTCGATTTGCCATTGGCCACTGTTGCAGCTGCTGCCAGCAGAAATGACCCTGAATGGCCATTCATTTCACAGTGAATTTAGAGGGACCTGATGCTGGAAAATGCGTTTGGACACAGTTTGAGTTGGAAATGAATTAAAAAGCATGTTTGCTTAAATAATTGAAGATGAAACATGTATTACACGTGTTTTGTGCGCAGTTAGGGATTTCTGCACCAAGCCTTTCCTGGTGCCAAACATGAATTCCTGCCTAACACTTGATGTAAGAAGTAAAATCTTGGGGCTCCTGGGTAGCTCAGTCAGCTGAGTGTCCAATTTCAGCTCAGTCATGATCTCAAGGTTCATGGGTTTGAGCCCCGCATCAGGCTCTGTGCTGACAGCTCAGAGCCTGGAGCCTGCTTCGGATTCTGTGTGTGTGTGTGTGTGTGTGTGTGTGTGTGTGTGTGTGTGTCTCTCTCTCTCTCTCTCCTTCTACCCCTCCCCTGCTTGGGGTCTCTCTCTCTCTCTCAAATAAATAAATGAACATTTAAGAAAAGAACTCAAATTTTTTTTCAGAAGGCATCAGGAAGAGAAGCAAAGTATACTTTTATACAGTATGGTTGGAGTGTAAATTGGTGTAAAAAAAAAGAAAGAAAAGAAAAGAAAAGAAAAGAAGAGACTTCAGAGAGCAATTTGGCAGTATCTAGGAAGGAAATTACCTGAACAAAGTCGGTCCTAGGAATTTATCTTAAGGAAATAATGAGCCCTATGCATATGATACAGTCCAAGGATATTCACTGTGGCATTGTTTGAGTGCTCATAAAAGAACAGAGTGCCAATTAGGGTTTTTCAAATCTTAAACTTTTCTGTACAATGGAAGACACTAAAATCCAAGTGAAAAAGTAAACAAACTGCTTAATATATTTACAACATAGATAACAGCTGGCTGCTATCTGTAATATGCAAAGAAATTGCAGCTATCAAAATGAGAAAGAATGACTAAATAGAAAAGGAGGTAAATGATATGAAATGGCAACACAGAAGAGATACAGATGGCCAATAAACATACAAAAAGGTGTTCTACCTCTCTAGTACTAAAAAAAAAAAAAAAAAAAAGCAAAGATGGGCACCTGTGTGGCTCAGTCGGTTAAGCGTCCGACTTCAGCTTGAATCGTGATCTCACGGTTCATGAGTTCGAGCCCCGCATCAGGCTCCGTGCTGACAGCTCAGCGCCTGGAGCCTGCTTTGGATTCTGTGTCTCCCTCTCTCTCTCTCCTCCCCTACCCCTGCTCATGCTCATGCTCTGTCTCTTTCTCTCTCAAAAATAAACAAATGTTAAAAAAATCTTTTTTTAAAGCAAAGAAAATGAGGGTTTTTTTTTCAGCTACCTCATTGTCAAAGATTCAAAAGATCAAAAGTATCTGACATTGGTGAGGAAGAGCATAGAGAAATGGCCATTTTTGGTGGGAATGTAAGTCACTATAGCCTTCCTGGAGGGAAATTTTGGCAGGCTCTATTAAAATCAAGGACATGCAGACCTAACTCTGTGAACCAGCAGTTTCACTACTAAGAATGTATTCTATAAAAACACTTGCAATAGGGGCGTCTGGGTGGCTCTGTCAGTTGAGTGTCCAACTCTTCATTTCAGCTCAGGTTGTGATCCCAGGGTCATGGGATCCAGCCCCGAGTCAGGCTCCATGCTTGAGATTTTCTCTCTCTCCCTCTGCCCCCCTCTCATGCTCTCTCTCTCTCTCAAAAAATAAAAATAAAAATAAACACGTGCAGTAGTATGCTGAGATTCATGTAAAAAGAAGTATGCTGCACCAATATTTTTTAAAAATATTTTTAAAAAAAATCAGATATAATATAAAAATTCATCAATGAGAGTTGGATTAAAGACATTATGTCACAACCATATAAAACAGAGTACTATGCAGCTATTAACAAGAATGAAATAGCTACATGTACCCTGGCAGGAAAAGACCTCCAGACATAAGAGTTCTATGAAAAACATGTTGCAGAACAGTATGCAGAGCACTGGTCACATCTTTTATTATTTTATGCACCTGAATCCCTATGTGAATATTCATAAAAACACGCACAAAATGCTACATACCAAACTGTGAACATGGCAGGGATCAGTGCTGGAGAGGCCAGGAACATTCTATTTGATATTTCTATTTTTACAAGCATGAGCATGTATTATTTTGATCAGAAAAATGCTTTTTTTAAACAAGAAGTGAGGCAAGCTGTGCCACTCCCCCACAATCTCCCAGCCTCTAAAAATGTCCTCTTCAAGGACGTGGTGTTCCTGCATCTAAGACAATTTCTAATACGCTAACCATGAGCTCTTGCTATTTAGGAGTTAAACTAGGTTAAGAAACACTGGAGAGAAGCAAAAGGGATGCCCCATTCTTTTAGAAGAGTTGTCTTTCATGCTATTATGGTGTAACTGACATCCTTTCTAGAAGGACCTCTGTCTCCCATTCTTTCAAATCTCCCGCCCTTCTTCCTGCCACGCCTCCTTTCCCGGCACTTTTTCCTAAGGTTGGGAGAAGGGGACTCATTCATTGTAATCCCTTTTCTATTTTCACCTCAAGAACTGGCTTCAATCCCATTATTCCATCCTAAAGAAATTCCACACCAACGTCCCCGTTCCCCAGTCTATTCAGCACAAGGTTTATCCCAGTATTTCCAATTCCCTCCAACTTAAGGTTGACAAGTCCAAATCTGAGAATCTTTAGTGTTCGGGGAGTGTCTACAAGTGACCCTAGGCTGTGTACCAACAGCTGTAGCCAGCAGAGCGAGAACCCGCCACCTAGACGGCCCTGAAACTATGTGCACATGCTAGTGGGGGAGGGAGGGTTCAGTGGCTTTCATCACACGTTCAAGGAGCTCATTGGTCCACAAAAAAAGTTAATAACCACCAAGGAAGAGGGACTTGCATGGGTGAATCATCCACTGAGTATCTACGCAGAACACCCAGTCCTGAGGTTTGCAGCTGGCTGCTTGGCTTGGTGGATCAGACAACCATACACTCAAGAGGAATGGAAAGAGAGAGACAGGGGAAGCATAGCCTTTTAGTGCTCCCCTAGAAACCTGTTCCTCTGCTAAAGCTGCCACACAGAGCCCACACACAACCCAGACGTCGACGTGACCTTCAAGTCCCACTGAGCCAACCCACACTCCCCTGAAGCACACAAGAAGACAGCCAGGTCTAGTGGAGAGAACGTTAGGAGGCAGCAGATCTGAGTTTCAGCCTCTAGAAGGACTTCTGTTCTGTCACACGGTAGCTGTGTGATCTTAGACAACTCACTCCCCTTCTCCCGCGTTTTTCTCATCCAAACAGAAGCTTTGCACCGGATGAACTTCGAAAGGCACTTGGTGCACTACCATTCTATGAGTCTCCCCTACTGGACAGATGTTGCCACTAAAGTTTCCAGAACAGAGAAGGACTTCACTCTCACCGTCCAGTGTCACAGTCTTAAAGTCACAGCCTTTCTTCTCATGACCAACCTAAACCCTTCTTATTGCAACCGAAGCTTGTTGCTTTCATGCGGAGCACGGCTGGTCTGCGTCCAGAGCACTGCAGAATGGGTAACCGAAGGCATCAGCCTCCACCCCAAACTGGGTTTGCAGTGATTATCAGCTGTGAATTCGCAAGATCCGCACTCTTCTTTCAAGGCAGCTCATAGGGAATCAGAAAGGGTCAATAGTGACATGAGTGCTTTTTCTTCTGCCTTTCAATTTCCTTAAAGATGGCCACGTCTTCTTATTGACAGCATAGACAAGGCACTGGGGCCACTGAACGTGAACCCTGCAGCGGCTGCTTCCAAGATGGCCCCTTAGAACTACTTCTGTAAGAAAAGGAGTCTGAAAGCTAAAAGCAACTTTCCAACTAAACTTAATTCCCACCTCTAGGGTTCTCTGGTCAGCAGGGTGTGTTCAAATTGATGGGATTTTTCTTACGGCTATACTGATGATACCTCTGGCCCAGGAAATTAAAGGCCACGCTGAAATTCTCAGGATGTGAAAGGAAGTAAGCACAAAGAACTGAGTCACCCAAGGTTGAATGAGGATAGGTCTTTCCAGTCAAAGCAAAGCAGAGAACTGAAGCAGTCTGCCCAACAGTGCAACAGAAAAGCAAAATGTGGGCCTGAATTATCAGGATCATTGCCTTCATTCTGCACTTCCCTTTCGTAATAACTTTGAGTTTACATACAGCCTTTCTTCTATGGAGCTCAAAATACTTGCGGAGATGGTATCTTAGTTGCCATCACACAGACGGTGAGGGCACTGATTATTATCAGCCTCATTTTACACACCGGGGGAAGGAAAGCCTAAAAGGGTGAAGCAAGTCATCCAAGTTTACCCAGCAAGGTACCGACAGCCCCCGAGCTTGGCGGGAAATGCTCTCGCTCGAGGTTGCCCGAAGAATATTCTTCTCAATAGCAGTCTGGCCAAATGCTTGTTGCAACACCACATTCTGTGGGCAAAAACATCTGGATAATGCTGCATAGTCTATTCTCCTGGGGAGTCACAATATACATTTGCCTGGTAAAGGCTTTTAGAAGCCCTGAAGTAGACAAACCTGTTTTTGTTTGAGCAAGAATTTCCCAAATTTAACTTGACCAAAAAACTCTGTGTATGTCTGAATGTGAGTGTGAAACACCTACTAACATCCTGTGGAACTAGTCTTCTTCGGAACGCACGCTGGGAAGCGCTTGTCCAGCCACTAGACTTATCTGAGTACCTACACAGCAGACAGGTCCATTCATTTCCAGCTCAAGCTGGCGGGGGGGGGGGGGGGGGGGGGGGGGGGGAGGGGGGGGGAAGGTTCTTAGAGATCCCGCCTGCTACTTTCTGGTATCAATGCCAGTGAACAGAGGACCTTAATGCGTCCAAAGGACCCTGGGCCATCATTTCCTGTGCCTCGGGGCATTGGCCAGGCTAGGGGGGGAAGTCAATTCAAGCTCAACCACTTCTGCGGGCATTCCTTTCAAACAGAACCAAGGGCTATTTTTGGTCTTCATTTAAGGGAGGAGGTGCTCAGGATGTTGGCCCAAGCCCTCAGAGCCCACAGTCTTGACTAGCATAATTTTGTGCCCATCAGGCACTTCCGGCAGAAATCATTAATCTCTTAGGTTCACTTCCGATGCCCTTTATCAGCCCATGCAATCGGCACCACCCAATAAAACAGGAGACTCAGAATGTGCCCCCCCTCCTGCTTAACTGCATGAGCGTTCAAGTCAGTCCTCATATATCCATTTCTAACTATGTACCTAACATACAAGACAGAAATCCTCTGCTGTTATTAATTACCAGTGACACCACTAACAGTATCTAAAATGTAAAAAGTCCCTGAAGACCCTGTCCTGGTTAATTTGTATTTTATACACAACCCAAACGATAAAAGATAACAGACAATGGATTTCATATTTATCACCACCATTTCCATGCTTTCAAAGTTCAGTGTTTACTAATCACCCACACCATGAGGGAAAGTGCCCACAATGAAATTGGTTAAGTTTCTGTGCAAAAGGTACATGCAACGTGGGTGTGCCTGTCTTTATCCATCCATTGGCTATACAAAAAAAAAAAATCTGTGGAAATGGATTTTTGGTAAAAATATTCACTGTAAAGGTCAGAGCGGCAATGTTATTTAAGATGATCTGATTATGAAGCCTTTTGTAAAGCAACAAATTCTGCGATGTGACTACTGTCCATCTATGTCATTTGCCTGGGAAATACATACTTCCAAGCAGCAGATTTGCTTAAAGCAGAACACTAATATTTATAAATGAGCTGGACATTTCTTAAGATGGGGGGATGTGCTGATCTTTATCAATCTGCAATACCGGCTCCTTCTGGATTCATCATGAATCGCTATCCCAATCCAGACAGACTCACTCTGACTTTGTTGAGAATGTGACAGTAATACTTCTGAGGACTCCCTTGCAGTCTTACTTAACTATGACCCTCCACCTTTATACATGCTGTTCCTTCAACTTAGCCACCTGGTGAATTAATTCTTCAAGACTCACGCAAATGTCTCCTCCCCCACAAAGCCTTTCTTGATCATGCCACCCACCCCTAGGCAGGCACCCCTTCTCTGTGCTCTCACAACACTCTATCTCTTGTCATACTCTACTGTAATCATCTGCTTACACACCCTATCTTGCTTACCAGACTGTGCACTCCCTGAGAGCTGAGTTGATGTTTTATTCATTTATTCATTTATCTACTTCCAATACCTAACATTACTACTGGCACATAGCAGGTGCTTAATAAATGTCGGTTGTTTGAGTGAACGATCACTACCCTTAGCTGGGCACTTTTGGTCCCTGAAAAATAATGCTCTATTAAAACCTCAAATAACAGGTACAAGAGAAGGTCTAGCAGGTGTGTTCATTTTTGTTGATTTCTTCTTTCTTTGATGAAAAAAAAAAAGACCATATCAATTCACATCTTACGGTTCAAGGAGAAAAAGAAATCCCACTGAACGAAATTCACTACTAATACAGAGGAGCATCTAGTATGTTCGTTTTTCTCCAAACGTAGCTGCTACATCCTAGCTGAAAAGTAACATCACTGCAGTAAAGAAGACATGAGCATCCACTAATTAAAGGGGTGCAGGGAGAGGCACTGCAGGATCACTCTAAGAGCTTTGGATCCTCATTGGCTAAGAGAGGGAAGCCTGCTAAGAAAGTTGGGCGTCTTTGGGGGAACAGTAATGATGGCCAGTAGGACTTGGTCAACCTGGCTGGAAATTCCACAACCAGAAGTCCTAAGCGACAGCCCCACGCTGGGGGGATTTCCATCACTTTGAAACCATCATTACCCTTCTAGTGTGGGCAGAACAGGTTGGACCTGATCTGCTTGCCTGTTACTGCAATCTGGCTTGGCATGGGATGATACCCAAGGACATGTAATGCCAGGAGTAACCCAGCCCCATGGCGCAGACACACACGCGCACACACACACGCACACACACGACACCCCACGCTCCAACTCATACTCATTGCATCCCACACAAAACCCACACCATCTCCCCCCCCACACACAGGCCACCGCATTCCCGTGTGCCCAGTCACACACGCAGGGAGTGCCCCCTCGCATTCTCTCACTTCCCCAGTGTGCCCGGCCCACACCCCACACCGCCGGCAGACTGCAGCCTAGCCTGGAGCTGGAAGCTGGTGCGGACTGGTTTTTGTTGTATGTAACAAAGCCCCATGCACCCAGGTGCCCCGCTGGATCGGCTCCATCCATCTCTCCCCGCCCCCATCCACGAGCTCCCAGAACAAGAGAAAGCTCAGCTCTGGGAAGTGGATGCGGGGAGTGGGGGTGCAGAGAAAGAGAGCTTGAGGGGTGGGCGGGGGGCGGGAGTGCGGGCAGCTTCGGGGCGCCCTCGCCACGAAGCCAGAAGGACGGCCAACTGCCAAAGGGACCGGGGCTGCCCTCCCAGCCCATCGCACGCCGTCGATGCCTAGAAAAAGACCCAACGCGGAGAGATAATCGCCCCCCGCGCCCGCCGCGTGCCCTCCCGGCGGCTCCGGGAGCCAGCGGCGCTCCGACTGCCCGCAACAAAGCGCCCCCCGCACAGACCTGTTCCAGGCTCCCCGGGCGGCCCGAGCGCAGGCGGCCGCTGCTGAGGGTTCTGCCCTTCGCCGCGGCGGACGGGAGGAGGAGCAGGAACTGGGGGAGGAACGAGGACGAGAGGGGAGCGGAGACCGCGGTGGCGGCGGCGGCGGCGGCGGCGGCAGGAGGAGGAGGAGGAGGAAGAGGAGGAGGAGGAGGAGGAGGAGGAGGAGGAGGAGGAGGAGGAGGTTGCGTCTGCGGCCGCCGCCGAGGATGCTCGCGCGGGAGGCAGGGCGGTGCGCTCGGGGCGTGGGCTCACGTGCGCCCCGCGGCCCCGGGCTGCGCGCGCGGCTGGGTGTGTGAGAGCATCTGGGTGGGTTTGGACTGTGATTATTTCAATTCCGACCTAGTGTGGAACTTGTGGTTCCTGCAGCCAGGCGGAAGTGAAACCCTTTCACTCTCCCAAGCCTGATGGTGTCGACCCTGGAGATGGGGGTTGGGGGTGAGGGAGCGAGGGCGGGGAGGAGGGTTTCGGGACCAGGGCTCCGGGCCTGCCATTAATGTCTGCACCCCTTCTTTCAGTCTTCTTTCTGGGCGCCGGTGGCTTGCCGCCGCACACATCTCTGGAAAGCCTATGGCCAAAGAGAATAACAGAAAGAGACCCAGAGGCTGAGGACAGTCACCATCCACATCACATTGTATTGAGTGAGCGCTCACGTCGTGCTGGGCTGGCTGTCTGCGCCACCCAGAAGGCAATTTTCTGTCCTAATTTGGGATTGACTTTCGTGAGTTGAGGTGCCCATAACTTCATTGCAAGATCTACCTACATCCCACCTTTCCTCCTGGCTGATTCCATTGTAGTAGCTCTAGGAGTGGCACATTCAGTTTAGATGAGAACGAGACTGGTTTTCTGGAGATCACTCGGTTGAAGATCATCGTGGATCCAGCTGGAGACCCCGTTTGCATTCGGACACCTAAAGCTAACATAAGGGGAAACCGCTTGTGAGAAGCACAACTTTGCCCCATGAGGCAATCCTTGGTGAACCCCTTGCTTAGAGCCCTGCTGATGGTCTTCCTGCCGGTAACTTTTTGAGAATTTCACTTCATCTTGCCTCTGGCTTATCCATGCAGAGTACTTTGGGACTTACAAAGCACTTCCTAGTAATGGGATCCCTACCATATCACCTCTGTGAATTAGGCAAGGAAAATATCATCATTCGTATTTTACACATGAGGAAACAGATTCAGCAAGATTAAGTGGTTTTGCCTAACATTACAGGCTAAGAAGTGGCAGGTCCAGAATTAGGACCTAGTTCTTCAGATTTCCAGGTCAAAGTTCTTTTTTAAAATTACATTCTGGTGGGGGGGGGGGATTCCCGGGTGGCTCAGTTGGTTGGGTGTCCAACTTTTGGTTTCCGCTCAGGTCATGATCTGACGATTTTGTGGGTCAGAGACACAAGTCCGGCTCAGCTCTGACAGTGTGGAGCCTACTTGGGATTCTCACTGTCCTGCTCTCTCTGCCTCTCCTCCACTCATGCTGTCTCTGTCTCTCTCAGAATAGAATAGAATAGAATAGAATAGAATAGAATAGAATAGAATAGAATAACATCTCAGAAAAAAAATTGAAATTCACTTATTGATCTCCAGGTTGGAGGTGAATGGTTTAGTGCCTTCACTAAGTTGAAATTGTTAACTAAAATTATATTTTGAAAAAGTTACTTTCAGTTAGATTGATACATTCAGGTGCAACTCACAAGTTAGCAGGCGAAAAAGAGTGACTTTCAGGTCTCAGTCTCCCATCAGCAGACATAATTATTCCTTTGATTCTGTTGCCAGCTCCTGTAAGTGTACTTTGAAACAAAGAGGCAGAAAGGACAATAGAAGGAGGGTTTATTTGAACTTCCTAGGGTGATAATCTAGTGAATGTTTCCTCCACATGCTAGATATGCATCCTCTAAGTTATGAGAGTGAATCATTGTTTGCCACCAAGGGAGAAAACCTGTCTCCCACACAGCAGCCGGGGCAGTCCCAGGAGTGTACAGATGGATGTCAGGCAAAAGAAGCAGGCTAGTGCAGCAAGCAAAAGCTCCACTGTAGACCCAGACTCAGTTATCAACAACCCGCCTGTACAATAGGCATAGAGGCGTGAGAACAAAATGGAGGGACACAAGCGCCTGACACAGAGCGAGGCTCAATAAATGACGGGTGTTATTATTCGAGAAAAGCGACAACTGCATTAATGGGTCTTTCTCCGTTAAAAGCAGAAGTCCTTGGGGCCCCCGAGTGACTCAGTCGGCTAAGTGTCCGACTCTTGATTTTGGCTCAGGTCATGATCTCATGAACTGTGAGATCGAACCCCACATTGTGTTCCACACTGGGTGTGGAGCCTGCTTGGCATTCTTTCTCTCCCTCTCTCTGCCCCTCCCATTCTCTCTCTCTCTCTCTCTCTCCCTCAAAATAAATAAATAAACTTGAAAGAAAAAAAGGCAGGGGATGCCTGGGTGGCTCAGTCGGTTAAGCATCTGAGTCTTCATTTTGGCTCAGATCATGATCTCCCAGTTTGGGAGTTCGAGCCTGGCATTGGGCTCCATGCTGACAGTGTGGAGCCTGCTTGGGATTCTCTATCTCTCCTTCTCTCTCTGCCCCTCCTCTGCTCATGCCTTCTCTCTCAAAATAGCTAAATAAACTTTTAAAAAAGGCAGAACTCCTTTATTACTAGGAGGCCTTCCACATCTAGAGAACATGGATAAAAAGATTTTTTTTTTCCTCCAGGATAGGAGGTGTAGATCAAGGTGTAGTGATGGTAGGTAAGCATGATAAACAAATAGAGATGAAGAGTTTTCTGTAACTCCTGAGGACCAGCATGGAACTGAGAGAAGAAGACCCGAAGCAGATGATGAGGCCATTTAGGATCTAGCAGGGGATTGTGACCCAGATTCTTGCTACTCATGGTCAGATTGGGGGTCGATGCCTGCTAGCGGTTTTGGAACAATGTACATGATTTACTCAAAAGGGTGTTTTGGCTCCTCTCAACAAGTTCCTGTTTTTCAAAAGACCTAATAAACAACTCCGTTCAGAATATATCAGAAATACCTGAATCTGATGTTCAGCCAGGGACTCCCTGTTCTGATTTGGTACCAAACAGAGACTATTCTTATTTGAGCCTCGCCAAGCACAGAGAGGTTGACTCATAACCGTGCTCAGAGCCAAACTGCAGGAAAATTGTGAAGGAGATGACATCTGTCCCTGACACCCTTCCAGTCCCTCTGTGTTGCACCCTTTCCCTCCCACTTCTGATTGCTGGACGTCAGAACCCCTGCCTTTCCTAACCAGGAAAAAGTGACCTGACCTGTGCACTTACAAGGAAGTACCTTTGCGTGCTTCTCTTCTCAGAAGGGGGATGAGCAGCAGAAGACAATGCAAAGCTCAATGGCACTGATCACGGATGGTAGATGTTGGGGCATCCTGGGTAGTAAAAATACCTTGGATGCCCTCAAATCATCTAGTTTTCCTCTCACAAGTCATTTTTCTCCTAATAGCCACTTCAAACAAGACAAACGTGTAGAATGGTCTGTGTGATGCCAGGCACCTAAAACTGGAAATGATATTAGAGGTATGAGACTAGGCTGGGGGTAGACAGAGTCCAGGTTGCTCCCCCAATCCCTTTCTTGATTATCGTGGTAAGAGCATTTAATGGGAGACCCACCCTTTTGTCACATTTTTAAGTGTACAATACAGTATTGTTAACGATAGACACAATGTTGTATAGCAGATCTCGAGAATTTAATCATCCTGATCATTGAAATTTTACACCCATCCAATAGCACACCCTGTCTTCCCCTCCTACCCAATCCCTGGCAACCTCCATTCTACTCTCTGCTTCTATGAGTTCGACTGTTTTAGATACCTAAGATAAGTGAAGTCATGCAGTATGTGTCCTTATGTGACTGGCTGATTTCACTTTGCATGGTGTCCTCAAAGTTCATCCATATCCCACATGGCAGGATTTCCTTCTTCTCTTAAGGCTGAATAATATTCCATTGTATGTGCATTTCATTCTTCTATCGATGGACATTTAGGTTGTTTCCACATTTTGGTTAATGAGAATACTGCAGTGGACATAGGAGTGCAATTATCTCCTCAAGATCGTGATTGCAATTCTTTTGGATAAATACCCGGAAGTGGAATAAATACCAGGAAATGCCGCGCAATTTACAGTCACACCAACAGTGTACAAAGGTTCCCTTTTCTCCACATTCTCACCAATACTTGTTATCTTTTTTTCGTTCAGTTTTTGAATTCGTTTTGGTTTGATATTAGCCATCCATGTCAGTTGATATCTCATTGTGGTTTGGATTGGCATTTCTCTGATGGTTAGTGATGTTGAGCATCTTTTTATATGCCTCTTGGCCATTTGTATGTCTTCTTTAGAGAAATGTCTACTCAGGTCCTTTGCCATTTTAAAATTAGGTTGTTGTTGCTATTTGCTATTGAGTTGTAGGAGTTCCTTACATATGTTGGATATTAACCCCTTATCAGAGATACAGGGTTCACAAATATTTCCTCACATTCTGTAAGTTGCCTTTTCACTCTGTTAATTGTTTCCTTTCCTGAGCAGAAGGTTTTTTAATTTGATGTAGTCCCACCTGTCTGTTTTTTGTTTTTGTTGCCTCTGCTTTTGGTGTTATATGCAAGAAATCATTGCCAAGATGAATGTCATGAATCTTTTCCTCTATGTTTTCATTCTAAGAGTTTTAGTTTCAGGCCTTATTTCCTTTAAACATATTTCCTTATGTTTAAATCTTTAATTCATTTTGAGTTGATTTTTAGGCATGATATATGATAAGGGTCCAAATTCTTTCTTTTGCATGTGGATATCCAATTTTCCCAATATCATTTGTCAAAGAGACTGTTTTTTCCTCATCGTGTATTCTGGACACCCTTGTGGAAGATCGGCTCACCATACATGCATGAGTTTCTTTCTGGGCTCTCTGTTCTGTTCCATTGATCTCTACATCTATCTTTATACCAGTGCCATACTGTTTTAATTACTGCAGTTTTGTAATATAGTTTGAAATTAGATAATGTGATGCCTCCAGCTTTGTTCTAGTCCTTTGTAGCTCCGTATGAGTTTTAGGATTGTTTTTCCTAGTTCTGTAAAAAATACCATTGGGATTTGAATTTGTAGATCTCTTTGAGTAATATGGACATTTTGAAATTATTAATTCCTCTAATCCATGAACACCAGATGTCTTTCCATTTATTTATGTCTTTTTAAATTTCTTTCATCCATCATTTATAGCTTTCAAGGTACAAGTCTTTGACCTCTTTGGTTAAGTTTATTCCTAACTATTTTATTACTTTCATTGTCATTGTAAATGGTATTTTTTTTCTTAAATTCCTTTTGGATAGTTCATTGTTAGCATGTATGTGGATTTTTGTATCCTGCAACTTTACTGAATTTGTTTATTAGTTCTAACAGTTTGGGGGGAGTCTTTAGGGTTTTCTACATATAAGATCAGGTCATCTGCATCTATTGAGATGATCATGGGAATTTTATCTTTCATTATTTTAATTTTTCCTTCAAGTTTTTATTTAAATTCCAGTTAGTTAACATACAGTGTCATATTAGTATCAAGTATAGGATTTAGCCATTCATCACTTACATACAGCACCCAGTGCTCATCACAAGCGCCCTCCTTAATCCCCACCGCCCATTTAGCCCATCTCCCTGCCCACCTATCCTCCAGCAACCCTCAGTTTGTTGTCTATAGTTAAGAGTCTATTTTACGGTTTGCCTCTTTCTTGTTTCCCCGTATGTTTATCTATTACGTTCTTAAATTCCACATATGAGTGAAATCATATGGTATTTGTCTTTCTCTGACTGATCTATTTCGCTTAGCGTAATACTCTAACTCCATCTACATTGTTGCAAATGGCAAGATTTCATTCTTTTTTATGGCTGAGTAATATTCCATTTTATATATTCATATATCTATTCATTACCCTTTTCATTTGCCTCAAGATATTTCCAATTTCCCACATATATCACACATCTTCTTTATCCATTCATCATTCTTTTAATATAGTATATAGCATGAATTGATTTCTATATGTTGAACCAACCTCTTATCTTAGGAATAAATCCCACTTGGTCATGGTATATGATCCTTTTAATGTGCTGTTGAATTCAGTGTGCTAGTATCTTGTTGAGGAGTTTTACATCTATGTTTATCAGGGATATTGGCCTCTAGTTTTCTTTTTCTGTAGTATCTTTGTCTCACTTTGGTATCAGGGTAATGCTGGCTTTATGAAATGAGTTTAGAAGTTATTCCTCCTCTTAACTTTTTTGGAAGAGTTTGAGGAAGATTGGCATTAATTTTTCTTTAAATCTTTCAGAGAATTCACCTGTAAAGTCACCTGGTCCTGGACTTTTTTCGTTGAGAGGTTTTCAGTTACTGATTCAATCTCCTTCCTAGCTAACAGTTCATTCAGATTTCCTATCTTTCATGAATCAGCCATGGTAGGGTGTATGTTTCTAGGAATTTATTCATTTCTTCTATGTTATCCAATTTGTTGACATGTAACTGTTCACGGCACTCTCTTATGATCCTTTCTATTTTTGTTGCACCAGTTTTAATGACTTCTCTTTCATTTCCCATTTTATTTATTTGAGTTCTCTGTTTTATTCTTAGTCTAGCTAAAAGTTTGTTCATTTTGTTTATCTTTTCAAAAAACCAACTCTTAGTTTCATTCATAGTTTTCCCTGTGCTTATGGTCTCTCTTTTGTTTATTTCTGCTCTTATCTTTATTATTTCCTTCCCTGTGTTAATTTCAGGCTTGATTTGTCTCCCCCTTTTTTTTTTTTTAGTCCCTTGAAGTATAAAGTTAGATTGTTTATTTTAATTCATCTTTTTTGATCTAGTCACTTATCACTAAAACTTTCCTCTTAATATTGCTTTTGCTACATTTAATAAGTTTTGGTATATTGTGTTTTCCTTTTCATTTGCCTCAAGATATTTCTAATTTCTCATTTGATTTATTCTTTGACTTATTGGTTGTTCAATAGTCATTCCATGCAACTTGCATTTTTAGAATAAATACTTCTTAAGAGCATATTCAAAAGAGCCTCTACTCAAAATAGAGTACAAGGAAATAATCTAGTTATTGAAAGTTTCCAGCTTGTTAGGGTCCTGTTAATTAAGGCTTTACTATAATATCAAAATACAAAAAGAATTTAAAATAATATGATCCTTTCAAAATAGAACATAAAAGCTAACCCTATTTAATTTTGCTTCCCTCTGTTTTATTGTCCTATTTCCTGTCTAAGCTACTTGGTAGTAAGCTACTTGACAGTTATTTGGTATTAAAAAGTTTCAACAAGATTTATTAACTAGTCTCTTTATTTCCATAAAGGTTTAAAATTTTCTATAATACAAGTGTAAAAAAAAGGCATGGTCCCCATCCTCTAAGAACTAGAAGGAACATGTATTTAATTGGTCAAAGATATCAGTAACTGCTGTATGTAAATTAGTATAAGTTCTATGGAGGGCTAGGTATGTAAATTAGTGTAAGTCCTCTGGAGAGCTACGTGGCAATGTGTATCAAAATTTTTAAAAAGTAAGTGTAAAGAACAATTTTTCCCAGGCAATCTCCTGAAATTCATAACTGAAAAAATAGGACACCTGCTTTTCCTCCTGATTAGATGAGTTATTTCTACAGACAAATTTTTGTTTGTTTGTTTCAGGACCCAATTTCTTGATCTACAAAATCAGGTAGTAAGTTTTTAACACATATCTCCTTGCAAAATGGGGCAAGAATGAAGGCTTGTGGGTAGAGTGCTACATAATCCATGGCTTTCAGATATTGATGCTGAAAGCAATACATGGTAAGTATAGGTAACATAGCTCCTTTGAAAGTGAACTTATAAAAGGAATGGAAATGATTAATTCAAGATTTTTTAAAGCATGCATGTTAAAACAGCAAGAGTAATCAGGGGCACCTGGATGACTCAGTCGGTTAAGCATCCAACTTCAGCTCAGGTCATGACCTCACGGTTCATGTGTTCGAGCCCCGCATCAGGCTCTGTGCTGACAGCTTGGAGCCTGGAGCCTGCTTTGGATTCTGTGTCTCCCTCTCCCTCTGCCTCTCCCTACTCACAATCTGTCTCTCTCCCTCTTTCAAAAATGAATAAGCATTGAAAAAGAGTAATCAATATAAGTAAATACATGAAATTTTTAACTTTCAAATCAGCAGAGAGAAAATGGGATTAAAAAATTCAAGAAATGAGAGGGTGGAAAATGAAACAGTAAAAAGGACAAATAAAAAGCACATAATAAGAGGGTAGGGACAAATTCAAATATATCAGTAATCACTCTAAATATAAATGGACTAAAGTCCTCAATTACCATGTCAAGGATTGTCAGAATGAATAAAAAAGCACACTGCACTTATATACTGCTTATAAGAGAATACTTTCATATATATTTCAATGTAAGGACACAGAAAGACTAAATGTCAAAAGATAAAAAAATATATTACTGGGTGAAAACTGACCAAAAGAAAGCTGAAGTAGCTATTTTAATATCAGATTTTTAAAGTGTAAGGCAAGAGCATTACTAGAGGTGAAAAAGTCACTTCATAATGGAAAAAGTAAATTAAACCAGGAACATATAACATTTCTAAATATGTAATTTCCTATCAACATGGCCAAAGTTTTTTTTTTTAATTGACACATTTACAAGGAGAAATTGATAAACCCACTATCACAGTGGGAGATTTTAACAAAGTTTTCTCAGTAATAGATCATGAAGAAAAAAATCAGTAAAAATAAAAAAGATCTGAATCTTTTTTATTATCCAGCATAATTAAGAAGCTGGATATAACAAATATATATCTATATCTACATAACAGATATATAGAAAATTTTAACAGAGAATACACATTACTTTCAAGAACATTTGGAGCATATATAAAAGTTGACCATATACTAGATCCAATAAATTTCAAAGCTTTCATATCATATCAGTCCACTTATTCTAATTACATACAACTAACTTATAATAAATCTTATAATCAATCTAAAAAATACGGCTAGAAAAAAATCCATATGTTTAGAAACTTAAAACAACTTATTAGACAACATATAGGTAAAGAAAAGATCATAATGAACATCAAATTTTTTTTTAATATTTTTTTAACGTTTTATTTATTTTTGAGACAGGGAGAGACAGAGCATGAACAGGGGAGGGGCAGAGAGAGGGAGACACAGAATCTGAAACAGGCTCCAGGCTCTGAGCTGTCAGCACAGAGCCCAACTCGGGGCTCGAACTCACGGACCGCAAGATCATGACCTGAGCCGAAGTCGGCCGCTTAACCGGCTGAGCCACCCAGGCGCCCCGAACATCGAATTTTTAATTGAATGTTTAGAAGTGAAAGATAATGAAAATACTGCATATCGAAATTGGGGTATGTGCTAAAGTGACATTTAGGAAATAGATAGACTTAAAAGCTTTCACTAGAAAAGAAGGAAGACTCAGAATTAATCAGTTAAACATTTAATTTAAGAAATTAGAGAAAAAAATCAGAATAATCTCCAAGAAAGCAGAAGGAAATAATAGATATGAGTAAGAAATATAAAACCAATACATAATACTATCAACAAAATCAAGAGTTATTTCATTGAAAAGACTAATAAAATACACAAACTTCTGGCAAAATTAATCATGGGGAAAAAGGGGCAGATAATGCAAACACACATTGTGGAATAAAATAAGTAGGTAATAATTACAGATGCTGCAAAGAATAAACAGATAATAATAGGATAATATGAAGAACTTCATGTCAATACCTTTGAAAACTTGGTTTTAAAAACTGACACATTCTTAGGAAAATATAATTTACTGAAAGTGACTTAAATAGAGAATTGAAAAAGTCCTCTTGGGTGCCTGGGTGGCTTGGTCGGTTAAGCTTCCGACTTCGGCTCAGGTTATGATCTCACAGTCCGTGAGTTCGAGCCCCGCGTCGGGCTCTGTGCTGACAGCTCAGAGCCTGGAGCCTGTTTCAGATTCTGTGTCTCCCTCTCTCTCTGCCCCTCCCCTGTTCATGCTCTGTCTCTCTCTGTCTCAGAAATAAATAAACGTTAAAAAAAAAAATTAAATAAGAAAAAGTCCTCTAACCCCTAAAGAAAATGAATCAGTACATATAAAGTGTTCCCACACACACACACACACACACACACAAAAAAAAAAAAAAAAAAACACCTCACCAAGCCCACAGTGCTTGACAGGCTAGTTCTACCAACCACTAAAGGAAAATATCATTCCAATATTATCTAAACTCTATCTTATCCAAACAGAAAAGGAAATTAGTAACACTCCCCAAGTTATTTTGGTAACAAAACCTGACCAGGACTACATGTAAGGAAGGAATGTTACAAGTCACTGTTGTTCATGGTTATAGATATAAAAATTATTTTTTAAAATATTAGCAAACTAAATTCAGCAATTTATGAAAAGATAATGAATATTTATCAGCTTGGGTTTATCCCAGGCATGCAAGGTTGGTTTGGAGAATTACTGAACATAACTCATTATATTAACAGATTACAGAGGGGGAAAAAACATATGATAATCTTACTAATATAGAAAACACATTCAATAATATTTAACATCCATTTGTGATTTTAAAAAACAGTCCCTGGGACGCCTGGATGGCTTAGTCAGCTAGGCATCTGACTTCAGCTCAGGTCATGATCTCACGGTTCGTGGGTTCGAGTCCGGCGTCGGGCTGTGTGCTGACGGCTCAGAGCCTGGAGCCTGCTTCGGATTCTGTGTCTCCCTCTCTTTCTACCCCTCCTCCGCTCATTTCTCTCTCTCTCTCTCTCTCTCTCTCTCTCTCTCAAATAAACATTAAATTTTTTTTTATAACAGTCCCTTAGCTAACGAGGAATAGAATGGATCTTCCTATGCTTGACAAAGGGCACCTGTACCAAGAACTGCAGCAGACATCATTTCCTTAAAGTATTTATTTAAGATCAGAAACAAGAGAAAGATGCCCCCAGAACAGATCTTCTGTTCAGTATTACACTAAAGGTTCTAGCCAGTGCAATGAAACAAGAAAAAAGAAAGATTAGGAAAAATAGAAATAAAAAAAATTAATTTGAAATTTGTGCAGTATATTTTATGGCAATCATACCTCAATAAAGCAGTTTTGAAAACACCTTTCTGTCTTGATCCTGGCTTAACCTGAGCCAACCTGGCCTTATGTAATTTAAACTGACATCTCCAGTATTGAGGTAGAAGGGAGGTAGAAGGTAGAAGGGATCCTAAGACAAGAAGATCAGAGCTTATGAACTTTCATCCATATGCCTCCCTCTCTGGGAAAATGGCCCAGGCTGAGGTTAACTACTTGGTGTAGGGATAGGAACTGGTGGTAATCAGGACTACCTTCAAGGCATGGGGGTCTCTGCACCAATAATGGTATAGCACAAATTGTGCATCATAATGCTATCGAAGCAAAGCTAAAAGCTCAGTTTGGCCAGATGAAATGTCAGTGTTCTAGAAAAGGTAGCATTTTCACATCCACTGTGTCCCATTGAGTAGATGCCCAATCATGTGCGTATAGGTGCAGCCAAGGCCCCACCCTAAGAGACCCTCTGACCTGGGAACTTTACTGTCATTACCATCAGCTGCCCCCTATTGAGGCCAGTGAAACAGACGTAGGCAGAGGACCCTACTCAAGAGCCCTGGCAAAGGGGCCAGAATATTCTAACACAAGGGACATAGAGTACAACTATATGCTGGCAATATATCCCGGTAGGAGTACTGACTCTGCCACAGTGGCCTATTCAAAACCTTGAGTGCAGGGACATACGGTGGCTCATATCTGCCAAAATGCCCTCCAGCGATCCAGCACTTGGAGCGCTTGTGCTCTGATCAGAATAGATCCTGAAGGCCCAACAGACTAATTTCCCATGACCAATCCTCCAGCACACTCTTGACACCATTGCTTGATTAATTGATCATAAACCTCCCTGTTTTATAATCATAATACTTTCTCGGTTGTAGTGGATAACCTTACTAGCAAGCCATCACAATTTGCAGCCCAGTGTGAGGCTTAAAGGACTGGGCTTTGGAGCTAGACAGCAGGTGTTGGAACCTACGCTCTCTCCCTTATTGGCTGTGATCTTGGGTTAGCCGCTTAACTTTCGTAAGCCTGGTTTCCTCATCTGTACAATGCAGATAATAATAGTCTCAAGCTCATAGAGTTGCATACAATAACATGTGTAAAGCGTTCCTTATTACATCCTTAATTTTTTACGCAAGTACTACGTGAATATATTTTCACTGTAAAAAAAATTAGAAAACTAAAAAAATATATAGCACATGCACAAAAACTTGTATCTAAATATTTATAGCAACATTATTTGTGATAGCTAAAAACAGAACATAACCCAAATGCCCATCGAGTGATGAATGAATAAATTCAAAGTGGTATATCCATGCAGCGGACTATTATTCATCAATAAAAGGAAATTACACACGGATGCACGGATAAAACTTGAAAACGTTACGTTAAGTGAAAGAAGCCAGTAATGAAGGACTACATGTTGTATGATTTCATTTATATGAAATGTTCCAAATAGCCAAACCCATAAAGATGGAAAGTAAATTTATGGTTTAACTAGAGCTGGGTATGGAGTGGAATTGAGGGCAAATAGGGAGTGTCCGCTAATGGAGAAAGAGTCTCATTCTCAGGTGATGATAATATTCTAAAATTGGTGGTGATGGTCGCATAACTATGAATATACTAAAAACCATTCAATTACCTATTTACATGTGTGAGCTGTATTTTATGTGAACTATACTTCAATAAAGCTGTTATAAAAAAGACATAGCCTATAAAGTAAATGTCCCTTTTATAATCATCTGAGCCCACCTTTCCCTCCGTTTTGTAGGAACTCTAGTACGTGTCACTTCAGATCATTTAAATAAGATTTCATACGTATTTGTACACGTACAAACATACGGCTTTTACTTTATTTTAGGATAATATTGCGCGTTTGTTCAGCGACTTGCTTTCTTTGTCTACCAATGGCGCTCAAATTCTTTTTTGTTTGTTTCGATGTTGCTGTTTTTGTGTTTTTGTTTGTTTTATTTTTTTAAATTTAAATTTGCATTAAAATACCGTGCAATATTGGTTTCAGGAGTAGAATTCAGTGACTCATCACTTACATCCAATGCCCAGTGCTCCTCACAAGTGCCCTTCTTAATCCCCATCACCCATCTAGCCCATCTCCCACCCACCTCCTTCCATCAGCCCTCAGTTTGTTCTGTATTGTTAAGGAGTCTCTTGTGGTTTTCTTTTCGTGTCACGATACATAGCTCCACCTCATTCACTTACGAGCTGTATTAAAGCTCAGCGTAATGTGGACGATGGATGAATCATAGTTTATTCACTATTCTTCTATTGCTGGACACTTAGATTGTGTCCATTTTTTCTTATTTTAAGTAATCTATATCCCCAACATGGGTTTCGAATTCTCAACCCTGAGATCAAGAGTTGCATGTTCTACCAACTGATCCAGCCAGGTGCCCCACAATGTTTTGCTATTTTAAATAAGGTTTCAGTAACGTCTGTGCACATGCCTATTTGTGCACACAGAAGGTAATTTTTCTAGGAAAAATACAGTACTTCTAAAAGACTTGCAGTATTGAAGAGTAAAGTACATTATTTTTTTTTCAGTTTTGCCAAATTGGCCTCCAAATGAGTTGTATCAAATTACATATGAACAAATAGCTTATACAACTACAAATTTCTCCTCACCCATTGTTCACTTTGTAATTGAGATGTTTGTTTTATTATTGAGATGTGAGAATTCTTTATATAATCTGGACACAGGTAATTTCTTAGACATACAAGTTGTAAAGACTTTTTCCCAGTCATTCTCTTAACGATGGTTTTTTGAGGGGCACCTGGCTGGCTCAGTCAATGGAGCATGTGACTCTTGATCTCGGGGTTGTAGGTTCAAGTCTCATGTAGGGTGTAGAGATTACTTTTTACTTTTAAAAAACTTTAAGGAAGGAATTTTTCTTGAAAAGCAGAAGTCTTAAATTTTGATGAAGATTAATTTACCAATTTGTTCTATTATGGATCATATCTTTGGTGCTATATCCAAAACCTCTTTGCCTAACCCGAGGTCACAAAGATTTTTTCCAATGGTTTCTTTTATTAAGCTTCTAGAATTAGATTTTACAGGGGCACCTGGGTGGCTCGGTTGGTTAAGCGTCAGACTTCGACTCAGGTCATGACCTCCTGGTCCGTGAGCTCGAGCCCTGAGTCAGGCTCTGTGCTGACAACTCAGAGCCTGGAGCCTGCTTCAGACTCTGTGTCTCTGTCTCTCTCTGCCCCTCCCCTGCTTGCATTTTGTCTGTCTGTCTCTCTCTCACAAATAAATAAACATTAAACAAAGATTTAGAGTTTACATTTAGATTTGTGATCCATTTTTAATTTTTGTGTATGGTTTGAAGGTCCTGTTTTGCCAGTAATATCCAATTATTTCACAACCCTTTGTTGAAAAGACTATCCTTTGTCCATCATATTGCCTTTGCACCTTTGGAAAAAAAAAATCAGCGATCCATATATATGAGGGTTTATATCTGGACTCTATTCTGTCCCATTGCTCTATTTTTCTTTATAACAATACCACACTGTTTTGGTTACTATGGCATAATAATAAGTCTTGGAATCATTTAGGGTTAGCCCCCAACTTTTTGATTTTTCAAAGTGATTTTGCCTGTATTAGGTCTTTTAGGCTTCTGTATCAATTTTAGAATTAGCTTGTCAATTTCTACCAGAAAAAAAAAACCTGTTGGAATTTTGATTGGAATTGCATTTAATCTATAAATGAATTTAGAGAGACTTGACATCTTAACAATATTAAGACTTCAAATCAATGAAGAAGGTGTATTTCTTCATTTAGTTAATCGTCCTTAATTTCTCTCCTCAATGATTTGTAGTTTGCTGTTATACAGGTCTTTCAGGTCTTTTATCAGATTCATCTCTAAGCATTTCATGTTCTTGTGCTATTATATATCTTTGAATTTTTTTATGTTTATTTATTTATTTTTTGAAAGAGAGAGAGAGAGCACAAGCAGGGGAGGGGCAGAGAGAGAGAGAGAGAGAGAGAGACAGAATCTAAAGCAGCCTCCAGGCTCCAGGCTCCAGGCTCTGAGCTGTCCGCACAAAGCCCAACTGGGGGCTGAAACTCACAGAACATGAGATCATAGCCTGAACTGAAGTCGGAGGCTTAACCAACTGAGCCACCCAGGCACCCTGATTTGCAAACTTTTAAAGACATTTTTCCATCTATATTTAATGAAGAATAGTGGTTGGTAGCTGGGGTTTTTCGACACACCTTTTTCTGGTTTTGGGATCAGGATAATACTTATAGAATGATGAGTTGAGAAATAGTTCTTCTTAATTTTCTTGAAGAAAAATTGTAGTGGATTTGGTATTATTTCTTCCTTAAATATTAAATATTAAATATTTGGTAAAAGTGAAGGCATCTGGTCCTGGAAATATATTTATGGGAAGGCTTTTAACTACAAATTCTATCTCTTTAATAAATTTAAGACTATTCAGATTATTTCTTCTTAAGGGAGCTTTGATAGTTTGTGTCTTTTTTTCAAGATTTTAAATTTTTTAAGTAGTCTCTACACCCAACATGAGACTCACTTTTTCTAAGTTGTCATGTTTATTAGCACAAAGTTATTCATAATATTCCTTTCCCACCTTTTTAACACTGGCAGAATCTCTAGCTGAATGCCCTTTCTCATTTTGGATATTAGCAATTTTGTGTCCTTTTTTTCTGAAAAGTCTGTCTAGAGGTTTATTAATTTCTTTGATTTTCTTAAGGAACCAGCTTTTTGTTTCATTGGTCTTCACTATTGTCTTTCTATTTCCTATGTTATTCATTTATAGTTTAGTCTTCATGATTACTTTGCTTCTAATTACTTTGCTTTTCCTTTTCCAGTTTTTTAATGTAGAAACTGAGATCCTTGATTCGAGATCTTTATAACCAACTTCTAACTACAAACCACAAACTCTGATACGTTGTGTTTTTATTTTCACTCCGTTCAAAATACTTTCAAATTTCCCTTTTGATCTCTTCTTTGACTCATGGGTCATTTAAAAGCATTTTGTTCGGTTTTAAAGTACATGTGAAATTTTCTCAGAATTTTTTGTCATCAATTTCTCATTTAATTCCACTGTGGTCAAAGAATATATACCGTGTCCCTTGATTCCTTTAAAATTTATTGAGACTTGTTTTTTAAGCTCAAGAATATGATCGATTTGGGGGCACCAGGGTGGCTCAGTCGGGTTAAGCATCCCACCCTTGGTTTTGGCTCAGGTCATGATCCCATGATTTCGTGGGTTCGAGCCGGGCTTCGGACTCCGTGCTGACACTGTGGAGCCTGCTTGGGATTCTCTGTCTCCCCCTCTCTCGGCCTCTCCCCCACTTGCACTGTATCTGCCTCTCTCAAAATAAACACATAAATTAAAAAAAAAGAATATGATCAATTTTAATAAATGTTCTATCTGCACTCGAGAAGTATGTGTCATCTGCTGTTGTTATGTGGACTGTTCATGATAGAACTACAAGGACAAAGAGGCAAGTCCACAATACAGTTGGAGACTTCAATATTCGCTTAATAACAGAAAAAGGAGACTGAAAATCAGCAAGGATATAATGAACTTGAGTAACACTAGCCACTGAACTTGACAAGTCAAGTTTTGTTTCATGTACTTTGTAAAGGCATACACACCGAGGGGTGTCATGTCCTCTTGAAGACTTGACCCTTTTAGCCTCATGAAATGACCTACTCTATCACCGGTGATAGTATTCTTCTTTGTTTGAAATTCATTTTGTCTGATATTAACACAGCTGTGTTGGCTTTCTTTTGTCTAGTTCAGCAGAGTATGTTTTATTTTGTCTTTTTACTTTTAACCTATGTGCGTCTTTATAGTTTAAGTGTGTATTTGAAAGCAGCACATAGTTGTACCTTGTTTTTTAAAAATCCAGTCTGTCAGTCTCTGCCTTTTTTTTTTTTTAATGTTTATTTATTTTTGAGACAGAGAGAGACAGAGCATGAACGGGAAAGGGTCAGAGAGAGGGAGACACAGAATCTGAAACAAGCTCCAGGCTCCAAGCTGTCAGCACAGAGCCTGGCGTGGGGCTCGAACTTACGGACCGCGAGATCATGACCTGAGCCGAAGTCGGACCCTCAACCGACTGAGCCACCCAGGCGCCCCAGTCTCTGCCTTTTTTTAAAGTTTATTTATTTTGAGAGAGAGAGAGAGAGAGCGAGAGAGAGCGTGCGTGTGCATGCGCGTGTGCTCGTGCGTGCATGCCTGTGAGTGGCGGAGGAGCAGAGATAGAGGGGGGGAGAGACAGAGAATCTCAA
Organism: Panthera tigris; assembly: GCF_018350195.1. NCBI lineage: Eukaryota > Metazoa > Chordata > Mammalia > Carnivora > Felidae > Panthera > Panthera tigris. The sequence continues at coordinate 90,473,588 of NC_056677.1, read as the reverse complement.
GAAGGCTTCACAGCACCAGCGTGGAGGCTGACCTGGGGCTCGAACCCACCAACCATGAGATCATGACCTGAGGTAAAACCAAGAGGTGGACGCTTAACCAGATGAGCCACCCAGGCACCCCGACAATCACTGCCTTCTAATTAGTAAGATTAAACTATTTTCTTCTAATATGACTATTGACATGATTGGTTTCAAGTGCATCATCTTACTATTTGTTTCCTGTATCTGTTTTTTTCTCCCATTTCCCTCTTTTTCCACCTTCTTTTGGATTCATCGTACATTTTTAGTGATGATATTTTATCTCCTTTGTTGGCTTTTAGTGATAGCTTTTGTTTTGTTATTTTAGAGACTGATTCAGAGTTTATAGAAAGTATTTTTTTTTTTTAGTTATTACAGTCTACCTTCAAGTGAATTTACACCACCAACCTTTTATTTCTTTACTCCCAGCCTTTATGCTATTGTTGTCATACATTTGACTTTCACTTACTTATAACGCCCCCCCCCAATTCATTACTGCTATATTTGTTTAAATATCCATTATCCATCCAGTTATCCATTACATAGATTTAAATAATATGAAAACGCATATATTTACCCAGGTACTCATTTCCAGTACTCTCATGCCTTCGTGTAGATCCAAATTTCCATCTGGTGTCATTTTTCTTCTGCTTGAAAGACATCCTTTAACATTTGTTATAGTCTGGGATTGCTGGTGATAAATTCTTTCAAACTTCTGTGTCTGAAATATGTCTTTATATCATCTTCTTTTTTAAAAGATACTTTCTCTGGATATAGAACATTAGGTTGACAGTTCTTTCCTTTCAGCACTTTGAAGCTACTGCTCTATTCTTCTCTCACCTCCGCAGTTTCCAATGAGAAATCTACTGACATTCTTATTTTTGTTCCTCAGTACATTGCTGGTCTTTTTTCTCTTGCTACTTTTGAGATTTTCTCTTTCTTACTGGTTTTGATAAATCTGATTAGTATGTGGTTTGGTATAGTTTTCTTGGTGTTCTGTGTGTTGGGAGGGCGATATTCTGAGCTACTTGAATCCGTGGGTTTGTAGTTTTCATCAAGTTAACAATTTTTTCAACCACTGTTTCCTCAAGTAATTTTTCTGTTGTCTCTTTGCTGTCCTGTGGGGACTCCAATTACTCATATATTTGACTGCCTGAAGTCATCTCACAGCTCACTGATGTGCCTTTCATTATACTGATTCTTTTTCCACTGTTTTTTCATTGTAGGTAGTTTTTATTGCTGTATTTTTTTAGCTTACTAATATTTTCTCTTGCGGTGTCTAATCTGCTATAAATCCCATTTAGTATATTTATTTTTTATTTAAAAATTTTTTAACATTTTTTTTTCATTTTTGGGAGACAGAGAGAGACAGAGCACAAGTGGGGGAGGAGCAGAGAGAGGGAGACACAGAATCCAAAGCAGACTCCAGGCTCCGAGCTGTCAGCCAGAGCCCGACGTGGGGGTCAAACCCACAAACCACGAGATCATGAGCTGAGCCCTAGTTGGACGCTTAACTGACTGAGACACTGAGGCGCCCCGCATTTAGTACATTTTTAATCTCACACATTATAGTTTTCATCTCTAAAATTCTGTTTGGGTCATTTAAAAAAATCTTCCATTCTCCACTTCACACTTTGAACATATGGACTATAGTTAAAGGAACTGTTTTAATGTCTTTGCTAATTCTAATATCTGTGTCAGTTCTGGGTTGATTTTCAATCGATTTATTATTCTCCTTAGTTGTCGAATAATATTACATTGTATAAACGTACCATAATTTATTTAACCTGCCCAGTATTGATAGACATTCTGTTCTTTCCAGTCTTTTACTAATACCATTAATGCTGCCATGCACATCTTCATATTTATGCTTTTATGTAAGTATATCAAGAGAATACATTTCTGAAGTCAAATTGCTGTGTTAGAGAGTATCTGAACTTTATTAAAAATATTTTTTAATGTTTATTTTTGAGAGACACAGAGAAACAGAGTGTGAGCAGGAGGGAGTGGCGCAGAGAGAAAGGGAGACACAGAATCTGAAGCAGGCTCCAGGCTCTGAGCCATGCACGGAGCCCGAGCACAGGGCTTGAACTCACGAGCCGTGGGATCATGACCTGAGCCCAAGTCGGATGCTTAACTGACTGAGCCACCCAGGCACCCCTCTGGACTTTTAAAAATTATTTTGTTTATTTGAATTTTAAATTTGGTAGTCATTCTGGCTTCTTTAAAGGACTTGGATCCATTCATGCAAGTCCTATCTGGAACAGATATAATCCTAGCATCTGTCACTGGGTGCTTTTGGTATCCATTCAGACACCATGCATTTGGATTGCCCACTCTGACCTGGTTGATCATATTCCTCTTGCCTTTCATAGTTCTCTCCATCTGGCACCGCCCCTCAACTTCTGCTTTCCTAAGATTACCTTGCATGACCACTCATTTTAGAGTTTTCCTTTGGACATAATTTTGGTATTTCATCTCTCAAAACTCATGGCCAGGGACATTGGGAAGAAATATCTCTCGTTTCTGATCCCTGTCTTACCGGACTAACTCACTGGGCTACTCTCCTTCCCAGCCTCCACATTCTGGGAAGAGCATCAAACAGGTTTTAGATGACAACTTTCTCCTTGGGCACAGATTCAGGCTTGCATGCTTATCTATCAGCTACTAGGAGCAAGCTATGATCACTGTGTTGGCAAATGCCCTAGCTTGATAGAGATCCATGCTACCACCTTTGGGCTCCAAATGCTGCTATCTATGAAGACACTCAATTATCCTGCACAGTGGAATCACAGAAAGCTGCTTTTCCTGTCTTCCTTGTCTCCTGTATGCCTAGAGACATGGACAAATGAGGTTAATGCCTCTTGTAAGCTCAGAAACTACCTGGGTCTCTTAACTAATCTGAGAAATGTATGTGGTGGCCCAGCTTTCAAAGGAGAGCCAATGCTCTCTGTCACTAAACTAAGGATAGACTATATTCAGGGCCCTTATGCTGTGTGATAGACCAAATGCTGATCTAATTAACCCAGATGCCTACTCAGTTCATACTTGTCAGTCTGAATTGAATCACCACCAATGAGTGTTTCTGATTGGGACACCCATGACTCTTAAGATCGCCTCCAGGAGGATGTAACCGGACCCTGCTTCTCATCACCCATCATCCAACCTCATTTGATCCCTGACTTTACTTTCCTGGCACCAGGCAACTTAGCCATCGATGCAAGGGAGACATCTCAGTGGATTGGATATAGCAAAGAAGGGTGGAGGGGGTGGTTCACACAAAGGAGTTGGCTAGAGTCAAAAACTTATGATACTGATAATGCTCATTACTTTAATCCTTATATGGTGGTGTTTGGGTGTGTGTGATTGCCTCCCATGTTGATGCTCTCTTCAAAGACCTAGCATTGTTCAGCATACTTCATGCCCTGACCATCAGCGTTCTGGTAGCTTACAGCTCCGTATGTCCAACATGGCATGGCGAAGTGTAGAAGGCAGTGGGCTGGAAGTCATAACTAATGTAAAAATAAGCAATTCTAGCTGGATAAATGTGATGAGTTATGGGAAAACTCAGGCATAGTAAGGAGAGGGAACCAGCGTGTAATTGTACTAAATGAAGTTAGTAAAAAAGTCGAAACAACAGAGATACTCGTCTAGTTAGTATTTGCTTGCTTGCTATTCTCAATCTGACCTCTGTATCTATCAGCATTAGGTAGTTGACAAATAGATACTAATATGAAGGGCCTTGAACAGGGCCCTCTAAAATCAGGATGACAATTGAAGGCAATAATCAAAGACCAAATAGCTGGATAATTTGGAACCCGAAGATTCTTTTGATAAAATAATCATAGCTGGAGTAGATACAGAGCTGATGCTGAGCATGCAATGAATGGTATTTTGTTTTCAGGACATCTGCCACTACGAGGATTTTGTAGAGTTATGAAAAGGGAATCTGCTAGAAATAGTTTCCTGTGAAATGGTATCTCGGAGGTGTTTGGAGATCTGAAGTGGATGAAGACGTCTCTTGGATCTACTCATCTATACTTTGAGCTGGAAGCAGCAACCATAAGTGATGACTCATCGAAGATGTGTCTGAGATGGAGCCACTACTAAAAACCACGTTCAAGGTCTTGACATGAGTGTACCACAGTAGCCAGCAGGGTGGGGTCACAAATGGTACAAGAGAAGCACCCGGGTGTGAGCTTCTCCATCTGGGAAATACAATCACCCACTCTAATTGAGTAGGCAATTCCAACATTCTCTGCCTCTTGGGGCTGTCACTGCACGGGCCTGGATCTCATCCAAGCGCTGCCATAAGTAGGCATCCATCTGCAGCCTGCTCTGGATCATGCCAGCTAGTTGTAGAATGTAGTGGTGTAAGGCTTCGTGTCTAAGAGATCTGAATCCAAAACCTAACTCTTCGAACTTAGACAAAGCCACTTAATCTCTTCAAACATTAGTTTTCTGTCTCTAAAATGGGGATGATAATAGTACTGGCTTCAAAAGAATTTTTATGAGTATTTATTTTTTTAAGTTTGTTTATTTATTTTGAGAGAGGGTGTGTGTGTTAGCAGGGGAGGGCCAGAGAGAGAGAGAGGGAGAGAGAGAATCCCAAGCTGTCAGCACGGAGCCCAACGTGGGCTCATGAACCCTGAGATCATGACCTGAGTTGAAACCTGGAGTCAGATGCTTAACTGACTGACCCATCCAGGTGCCCCTTTAATGAGTATTTTTTTTAATTTTTTTTAATGTTTATTTATTTTTGAGAGAGAGACAGACAGAACATGAAAGGGCAAGAGACAGAGAGGGAGGGAGACACAGAATGTGAAGCAGGTTCCAGGCTCTGAGCTGTCAACACAGACCCTGATGTGGGGCTTGAACTCATGAATTGTGAGATCATGACCTGAGCTAAAGTTGGATGTTTAACTGACTGAGCCCCCCGGGCGCCCTGATGAGTATTTAAATGAAATAATTTGCATAAGACATTTATCCCAGTGTTTGGAGTACGGGTCTAACATTAGTTCTTATTTTGCTTGGGGCTGGATAACCCAGAAGGTCTGTTGTAGAATCTACCAGATTGATGCTGCCTCCATCTTTCCGCCTTACTCCAATTCTTTCTGACCTAATGTTGAATCCCTCTTTCCAGACAAATGGAGCTCTGAAGCACTGGATTTAAATGTTTATTTATTTATTTTGAGACAGGGAGGGAGAGAGAGAGAGAAAGAGAGAGAGAGACAGAGAGAGAGAATGAGCAGGGGAAGGGTAGAAAAAGAAGGAGAGAGAGAATCCCAAGCAGGCTCCAAGCCATCAGCACAGAGCCCAATGCGGGGCTTGATCCCATGAACTGTGAGATCATGACCTGAACCAAAACCAAAAATTGGATACTTAACTGACTAAGCCACTCAGGCGTCCCTGGAGCACTGGATTTAAACTAGAGTGTATTGCCACTGGAACCTGCATTGCCCACAGGTATAGGGCTGGGCTGGACTGTAAGAATAAACAAATCTAGATGTCAGTCCAAATAAGCAGGGTAGAGCAAAGGAATCTGTGATGCAGGCAACAGAGTGGAAAGTGGGAAAATTGCTTAAGAGCCAAGGAGGGCTTGGTTGTAATTCAACTCCACCATATACAAGGTGAATGGCCTTGATCATCTTAATTAAACCAGGTTTACATGCTGGCTCAGCCATTTCCTTAGCTGGTGGCCTTGAATGAATTACTTATAGTTCTGTTCTACAGTTTCCTCATCTGTGAAAATAGAGATAAAAAGAACATGTTGAGTGTTAGAGTGCTTGCAAGGATCAGATATGCTGATCTCCATAAAGTGCTTAGTATATATAGCGCCTGGTGCACAATAAGTTCTCAGTGAATGTTAGTTGTTAAACAGGGGGTGGAAGAGGAGCCTGGGAGAGTTCCCCGAGCTGTGGAGCATACACACAAACAAGTTTTATAGGGTGCATTTGACCACAGCATAAGCAGAAGGAGCGAGGAAGGGCATTGACTCAGCTTGGATAGACAGTAGCCTCCCAGCTGTCCTGGCTGCCTGCTGTGTAAGAACTACAGATAAGAATAGTTCAAAACATGGACCACTATATCCACAACGGAGATGCTGAACTACTCTAAAAGACAACACTCTTCATGTCGGAAGGCTGAGCTGCTGGATCTATCTCAGTTGCTCTAGCTTATTGTGTAGTAAATGAGTATCAGTCATGGGTGTTGGATACCCTTTGAAGTAATGCCTCTATGATTTTAGGTTAGTCTTGATGGCTAATCGTCCTTACACTTTCACATAGTTGGTGGAACACGGGCAGGGGTATTTCCTTCCTGGAGAAGCAGGCACAGAAAAGGACAGTGATGTAGCCGGGGTCCTCTTAAGTTAGGTAGGCACCCATAGTTGTTTTTGATGGCTTTGGTTTCAACGGTGTAGGGCCATGTAGGCTTAGGATGCCAGGGTGAGGTCAGAAATGAAAAGTGGCTCCGGTTGCTAGACTATGACCTTGATACGAACCAGATAAACCCTTCTCTCCCTTGAGAAGGTTGACATGGAGGTGACTGTACTCCACAGACTTCAGATATCAAGAGACTACTTTGATTGACCAGAGGGGTCCCAATCTGGTATGGTTGGCACTTTGTCAGGCACCATGTAGACAACTTGGGTGGCCAGGCCTTGGCTTTAAGAAAGTCACCTCTGGGCTTGTCAAGGTCTTCTCAGAGGTGATGCTGTTTCAGATGGTCCCGAACTGCTCAGACTTGAGGTTCTTGTGAGGTCAGATGATGGAAATAAATTAGAATACCCTCCGGGTAGATAACAAGACTCCTATTGATGAGGTTATATAAAATCAGGGGTCAGCAAACTGTGCCTCATGGGTGAAGCTCAAGCCACTCTTTATTTTTGTTTGGCCCACAAGGTAAGAATGGTTTTTATAGAAAAACTATCTGCCATTGATTTAATGGTGGGAAATGTTAACTCTGAAACACGATTAAGCAAAATGTCCTTCCAGAGACATTTCCAATTTCTCATTAGTAGGTCTATCTTATCAAACACTGTACTCAATCATTATTAGATTTGGAATTTTATTAGGCAAAATTTGTGGAAATTCATTTTCCTTCTTATTATATGAGCCCCTACGTCATTATTTTGAATTTGTGTTTGGCCCACGAAGCTTAAAGTATTTACTATCTGACCCTTCACAGAAGAAAACGTTTGCTGAGCCCTGTGTAAGATAATAAAAGCAAGAATAAATAACTCTAGCTAATATTTGTTGTTTATTATATGCTCAGGTAGCCTTCAGAGTTTACAGGATTATCACATTGATTCCACAGAGTGGCCCTATTGCCATTTTTATAATTGTGTTCATTTTATACTCATTAATATGAAAGAGGACGAAATGTATGTAATCTGACCAAGAATGCAGAAGCAGTGGGGCCAGGATCTGAATTCACAATCTACGTCTGGAATCCATGCTGTCAACCACTGAGCTATATAAGGTACATAATGGATCGGGCATCCCTCAGGGCCAAAAGCTGAACAGCACATTCAGACTGGTCAAGGCACCCAGGAAGCTTCCATTTCTTGTTCTCTCTGTGAAAGATTTAGGCCTCCCAGAGGTCAGCCCTGTGCTCTGAGAGGTCAGTGATCAGAGGCATAAGCGTATTACAGCTGGAGGAATCCTGACGGAAATGTAGCGTCCTGTTTTTCTTCCTCACAAGGAGCACCAAAGCATTCGCGGGGGTTAGGAGGCTTGGCGAATCTCCCCAACTAATCAGCGTCTCTAGACATTCAGGAGGCCTGAGTGTTGGAATCTGAGAGGTATGTGCTTGGCAGAGAAGGAGCCCTGAATACTGGGATGATCTCCCAGTCACATTCAGAAGAAGATAGCAGTTATATTCTTCCTCCATGCTCCCAAAGGCTTCTTGGCCCGTGTGATCAGGCCCCAGAGGGTACAAATAACGCAGAGTCAGAGCAGAGGATGTTGAGTTTCGGAGTGACGGGGTAAGTCTCTGAGGAGCTGCATTAGCAGAGACTCAAAGCATCTGGCCTAAGAAATTCGAGGCGTTCTAGGCCCACTCTAGTTATTGGAGATAACCTGGTAGAGACAGCAGGTCAGAGCTTTGAGGAATGCCCCTGGAGCTCTTGGGGCCAAGGAAGACTTGTAAGTCTTCTCTGTAACGGTCTTTAATGGTTTTGAGTCAGAGAGACACAACTCTGGGGCCCAAAGCCTACTTCAGCAGATTTCAGTAGCTCATTCAATGCCCCATACGCAACCTGCAGGATCTTCTTCTGGCCTCAGCTCCAAACCAGCAGCCCTCAGTATTCCCTTACAGCAACAACTATGCCCAGGAGGGAGATGTGTACGTGCCTTGTGTCACTGTTAGCATGGACTTCAACTCTGACCTACTTTCCTCTTAGGACCCCAACACAACAACAATAATAACAAAGACTTGGTATAGCACTTAGTGTATCCCCTGCACTGTGGGTTTTTTTTTTAATTTTTTTAATGTTTATTTACGTTAGAGACAGAGAGGCAGAGCACAAGTGGGGGAGGACAGAGAGAGCCGGAGACAGAACCTGAAGCACGCTGCAGGCTCCGAGCTGTCAGCACGCAGCCCGACGCGGGGCTCGAACCCACGAACCATGAGATCATGACCTGAGCTGAAGTCAGACACTCAACCGACTGAGCCACCCAGGCGCCCTACCCTTGCGCTGTTTTAAGTAACACGAGTCCGTGTGTAATAAGTAACGCGTGTCTGCACGTCGCTTATTATTACTTATTACCATATCACAAAACTGTCTCATTGCTTCTCTGTCCCAGGGGCCCACCTGGAGTAGCCACCACTACTCTGTTCACCCTGGGATCTCCTATCTTCACAGGCTACCTCGAACATAGATTTGGAGCCAGGCACATTTGTATTCGAATCCCAGCTTTGTTACTTTATTAGCTGTTTGACTTTGGGCAACTTCCCTCAGCACTCTGAACCTGTTTCCTCAGCTATAAAATGGGGGTAACAATAGTTCCTACTTTATAGGGTTGTTGTAAGGATTGGATTAAAGACGTGGATATATCTAAAGCACTCAGAACAGGGCCGTTGTAAATGCGTATCTGCTTGGAAGTATTTCCTACCAGGCTGTAGGCAATAGTATGCCGAGAAATGCTTCACAATTAGCTCTCCTGGGAAAGAAAAGGGGGCGGGGGGAAGCCCTGAATGTAGAGCTTCATGATTTAGGTGGAATAAGTACTTTTGAGCATGGACAATGCCACATTATTAACATGATGTCACTGTACCAGAGCTGGGAAGGAATGTTACTGTAAGTGATTTGAAGGGAGAGCCCGGTGTTTAGCACTGAAATTTTAGTACCCAGCGTCCCACATCTTGCGCAAACTGGGATGGCAGGCAAACTAGGCTGACTCTGGTTCTTTAAGTAGTAGAACCAGTTCCTAGCGCAGTGCCCATGCTAGAGTAGCTGTAGAAATATGGGTGGGGGCCCCTGGGTGGCTCAGTCGGTTCAGTGTCCGATTTTGGCCCAGGTTATGATCTCACAGTTCATGAGTTTGAGCCCCACATCGGGCTCTCTGCTCTAAGCACAGTATGCTTCAGATCCTCTGTTCCCGCCTCTCTCTGCCCCCCGCCCCCGCTAATTAAGCATCCGACTCTTGATTTCAGCTCAGGTCTTGATATCACGGTTTGTGGGATCGAGCTCAGAACCTGCTTGGGATTTTCTCTTTCTCTCTCTCTCTCTCCCTCTGTGTGTGTGTGTGTGTGTGTGTGTGTGTGTCTGTCTGTCTCTCCCTCTCTGCCCCTCCCCACTCATGCTGTCTCTCTCTCTCTCTCTCTCAAAATAAGTAAATAAACATTTAGAATAAAAGGAAATATGGATGAATTGAATGACTGCAAGATACAGAGCAGCAGATCCTCCCTGCTCTGGCTAATGTCTGATGGCCCCGCATATGGATTTGGGCTTCAGACACTGGCTTCGCCGCATAATAGCCGCTCCTAGCCTCACTTTCCCCATCTGTGAAATCAAGATGAAAGGATTCACCTCTCAGGGGGTTCTAGGGGGCTTAAATAAGGTGAGGAGTAAGAAAGCGCCAAGGGCCTTTTCTGGTTCCTAGTAATTCTTCAGTAAATGCTAATTAGCAAACAGCTCCCCTAGTGCCCTTCTAGACTTCCTTTCGGCCTTACGTTTGGTGGTTTCTTTTCTAGTTTCTTTGGGGTCCTTGCCCTTGGGCAAGTGAACAAAGATTAAGGAGTTGTGGGAATAAACCATGGGATCCCGGAATTCAGGAGAGAGGAGAGAGATGGGAAGAGAAAATGAAAAGCAGCCAAAGACACACTTCTCAACTAACTCTCAGCTTTGCTGAAAGCTGGCCATGTTGACACAAATACAGAGCTTTCGTTTCTTTAGCAAGAAATACTTTTCTGAAGAGGGAAAGAAAAAAAAAATTCTCAACCCTCCAGAGTTAGCAGACTGTGCCACTGAAATAAGATCTGACACGTGACTGATACCCAACCTAGGGGGAACATCTGGAAAGCAGCTTGCCATCCTTTCTTTGCTAGAGTAAATGCCTACCAAGTGAGAAGACCCCAGCCCGGCAGGAGAAGAAAGATGTTTCTCGAGCTGAATCTTCCTCACCCCACCACCTGCCATATGGCGTGTGCTAACTGGAGTGAGAGCAAGTCCTGTTTGAGGATGTGACACAAGAGCATCCTTCCCAGCCTCTGCCTGTCAGTTCCTGGGTTCCCCGGGGATTCAAATGTAACACGCAGTGTGAAAGTGGCAGTGCCTTGTTGTGTAATGTTGGGAGAAATCGCTGGCAAGCAGTAGATGTGGGATTTGAACACTGGCTAGTGTGACTGTAGAGGCTAGCCACAATGCTATTATGCTGTCCTCGGCCACGTCGACCCCGGGAGCTCTTTTCTCCATGCTTTCCGGGAACCTGGTCCTACCCTTCATATACGGTGCTATCAATGTACTCTCCTGGGCACAGATGAAAGAATGAACATTCTTCAGCTTCTCTCTGGATTATCTGAAATGGCTAAAAATAAGGCTCGGAAAGTCCCAGCATCCACACTTTGGGCTCCAGGCTAGCCAGGGCCACCACAAATAGCTGTGCATTTCTTGCATTCCACAAATGCCCCCAGCCAGGTTGTAACAGGAAGCCCTTGCTTTGCTTGTCAGGTTCGTGGAAAGGGGCTCTTTTGTAATTTGCCCACTTCGAGGCATGCCATGGGCTAGCTTGGCAAAAACAAACAAACTTGGTGACATGTTGATATTCGCTAGGTCTGAATGAAGTCCAGGGGGTAGAAAGGCTGCCTTTGGGAATCTGTAAGTCTGCGCTCGATCCCTCTTCAGGTTGAAGCTTTCTGACCTTCCCAGCTCTGTCCCTCCACTTTTTTGCTCTGAGCAATTCATCTATCTCCAGGCCCCGGTCTCCCCCAGCACATATGGCGTCATTGGGTGAATTACCACAAGGCAGCCCCACTGGGAGGTCAAACTGGGGGAAAGATGCCCCTTCCTTAGGGCCGATGCAGCTCCAAGCAGAACACACAGCCTGGGGAATGTGAGCGTAGGATGGATTTCAGCTCTCACTCACCTCCGCTCTCCCCAGCCAGGCGTCCTTGTAGAGGAGAGATCTCATCTTCTACGGTGGCCCTGCAACGTCTTCGCCAACCCACAAGGTCTCCTCCCCTTTTGACTTCCAAGTACACTTCCTGTATTTGAGACCTAGAAAATGGGCTATTTTGAAATCGGCCCTGGATCACTCCCCAACTAGATAATAAGGCTATTGAGAGCAAGACAGACCAGGTATCTATTTCTATACTCCTCACAGCACCCAGCGCTGGTCTGGGAGCCTAGGAAGCAGTCAACAAATAACCGAGATGAACAGAACTGTGGTGTGTGTGTTTGGGGGGGGGGGTGGTCACACAAAACCCGGAATTGTTTGTGCCCGGAAATGCTACTGCATGCACATTCAGAAGCATCCTGCCTACATCTTGCCACCACACCACACCCATTACCTAACACCCTGCTGCTCAACCTTCCTGTATAACGAAAGTCTCCCCATTTCACAAGGGGCCAAACCCCCCTCATTTAAAGGCAACTTCTCCCTGGGAACCACAGAGGCTGCGATTTGGTCCCACTTTTGCAAAGCAGATTGGAGCGTCCTTTGTGGTTCTGTTTGGAGCTGAGGGATGAGTGATGGGCATTTGGTTAATGTCCAAAGGAGCCTCAGGCTGCGAGAGCCCATGTCACATAACCACTCCTGCCCGCGCTCACGGTAGCAGGAGACACGGGCTGCTGTCTATAAAACAGGAGAATACCCCAGGGAAACGAACACTCCCGAGAATGGCAAGGTTCATATCTTGAACTGCATTCGCAGGCACTGAGGAAATCTATATTAATCAGCTGAAATGGAAGGCCATTTTATTTCGGAGTTAGGCTGTAGTCAATAGCTGGAAAGATTGTCAAACGATACATCCTATTAAACACTGAATTAGGTACCAAGTGATGGAGGATGGTGGGGTACATAGCCCTGCTGGGTGAGAGAGAACCACAGAGTGTTCCTAAGTGCTTAAAGAACTACTGAGGAAAAGAGAAGAAAGCCCCAAGCTCCTCCACCTCTAATCTGCGTTGAGATTCTTCCTTCCTTGGGATTTTTAAAAACCTGTGACAGGGGCATCTGGGTGGCTCAGTTGGTTAGGCATCCGACTCTCGGTTTCGGCTCAGCTCGTGATTTCACGGTTGGTGAGTTCGAGTCCCGCATTGGGCTCTGGGCTGACAGCACAGAGCCTATATGGGATTCTGTCTCTCCCTCTCTCTCTGCCCCTCCACTTCTCGTTTCCTCTCTCTCTCAAAATAAATAAACTTAAAAAAAATAAAAGAATAAAGACCTGCGACAAAATACACATAAATACACCATCTTCACCATTTTTAAGCGTATAGTTCAGTAGTAAGTAATTCACATTGTTGTACAGCCAACCTCTAGAACTCTCTTCCTCCTCTCAAACTGAAACCCTGTGCCCATCAAACACTAACTCCCCATTCTTCCCTTCCCCCACCCCCTGGCACCTCCCATTCTATTTTCTGTCTGTATGAATTTGACTGCTCTAGGAGCCTCATATAAGTGGAATATACACTTCCTAAGGATCTTTATACACATTATACAGAACATTTCTCACAAACATTTCTGGTTGCAATGCCCACATTTGAGTCATAAAAAGCCTCCATTTGGCCCATTCCTAGCCCCTAATAGATTCGGTCTGCAGGAAGACTTTCTTCTGTTCCTTAAGTGTTAGTGATCCTGGGCCTCTATCTTGGGCCCTCTGTTCTTTTTACTCTACACAGTCTTTTGGAGCAATTTCATTTATCCCGCACCCCATGTATCCATGTGCTAAAGCCTCCCAAATTCATATTGTCCATCTTAGGTCTCCCTCCCGTGCTCTACACTAGGATATTCAACTGCCTACTTGGCATCTACACGTGGATGCCTTCTAGGCCCCTCAGACACTGCATGTCCAAAACCGAACTCCTTCCCCACCCCAATTGGCTCCTCCTCCTGTGTTCCTTAGGTCGGTGAATGGTACTACCATCCACTTGACTATCCAAGCAAGAAATTTAGGACCATCCTTGTCTCCCACTGGTCTACCACCCCGAGTATCCACTCAACCATCAAGACGTATAGACTCTGTCCTCTCCAAGTCTTGCTTGTCTGCAGCATCTAAGAATGATGCCACAAAAGATAACATAATTCACTTTGCATGGGAAGTAGGCAGAAAAAATCTCACAGGATGGATACTCCAGCCAAGCATTGAAGAATAAGTATGAATATTCAAGGAGGGCGCTTGGGTGGCTCAGTCAGTTGAGCGTCTGACTCTTGATTTTGGCTCAGGTCATGATCTCACAGTTCGTGGAATCAAGCCCCATGCTGGGCTCTGCACTGACAGTGTGGAGCCTGCTTGGGATTCTCTCTCTCTCCCTCTATCTCTGCCCTTCCCCTGCTCACTCTGTCTCTGTCTCTGTCTCTGTCTGTCTCTCTGTTTCTCTCTCTCTCTCGAAAGAAAGTTAAAAAAAGAATATGCCAGGAAAAGAAGTGGCTGGATCATTCCAGGCAAAATAGTCCCTGTAAAAGTATCGAAAGAAGAAATAGCACATGGGGACAATATTGAACAGTTCAGTGCCACTGGAGCATGGACAGAAAGTTGGGACACATGAAGAGAAAGGTTAGTGTGGTGCTTCATGGGGGGTGTGAATTGGAGGGGAGCCCTATGATACTAACAAGAAATAATGACGTCGTAACTCCCTTGATGTTTTCACTACCCTCATCCTGAAGGGCTTCTCTATGACCTGTCTTATCCTTCACTTCTGAACTTGTGCCCCATCTCCTTGGCTCCCACCTCCTTGTCTTACCTCCTATGTAGAACCTTCTGCTATATCCTGAAACCTGATGCTCGATGATATCCCTCAGGTACTGGACTGGACTTCTTTGCTAGGACTAGAGTTCCCATGTGTTGAAATCAACCCCCACCCCAACATATACTCAAACAGAGAGAAGCCTGAGGCTAGCTTGACTGGGGTGCCCACCAAGTGGTTGACAAATGTAAACAACAAGTCCAAAGGGTCAGAGTTGGGATTGAAGGAGGTGTGCAAAGCAAGGGTTTCAAAATTAGGCTGAAATGAGATCAAAGCAGGAGTAAGTTGAAACACGATGGGGTGGAAGGGCGGGGGGGACAATAATGATTGAATGATGCAAACCTTTAATGGTGTTTGGACCTTGATTTTACTGGTTTGACTGGTGATTGGAATGGGATGGGTGAATTTAAAAAGCAGAAAGCAGGGCCGCTTGGTTGGCTCAGTCGGTTAAGCATCTGACTCTTGATTTCGGCTCAGGTCATGATCTCAAGGTTCATGGGTGTCCATACTGACAGTGCAGAGTCTGCTTGGGATTCTCTCTCTCTCCTCCTCTATCTGCCCTTCCCCTGTTTGCACCTGCTTCCCCACCCCCCTCTCTCCCTCTCAATAAATAAACTTTAAACGGCAGTGAGTAGGGAAAATTCTTCCCACCTTCCCCCACAACCAAACCCCTTTGATAATAAGGGCTAGGGTTTCCTTAGATATACTTGGTGGAAAGTAGGGTACCACAATAGCTCTTCTGGCCCCTCTTTGTCTCTTGTCTTCTCTCACAGCCCTTTAAGCCAAGCTAACCCCAACCATGCACTGCTTTCCCACTAGCTCAGTTAAAAGCAAGCCACAAACCCCTACTCGTTTACATAGAAATCAGGCTTTAATCCTGATTGCTCACTTCAAACCTTGCTCTTGTTTTAATTCTACTTTTACCACTTCTGAACTTTTGCTGGAACCACTGTCTTGATTTCTGCTAAGCATTCGGCCTAGTCTCTATGGTATTAAACCTTCAACTCTTCCCAGTGAATGGTGGCTTACCTGCCCCTCCAGTTCTTGAGACCCTGGGTTAGCTATGACAGAAAGACTCCATTTAGGGGTGCCTGGGTGGCTCAGTCGGCTGTCTGGTTCTTGACTTTGGCTTCGGTCATGATCTCACGGTTCGTGGATTCGAGCTCTACATCAGGCTCTGGGCTGGCTGTGCGGAGCCTGCTTGGGATCCTCTCTTTCCCCCTCTCTTTCTGACCCTTCCCCGCTTGTGTTCTCTGTCTCTCCCTCTCAAAAATAAATAAACTTAAAAAAAAGACTCCATTTAACTTTGGTCCTGCAGAACCCAACCCAATCCTGATCACATGATAACTAGCTTACAAACTAGACCAAGCACATATTATCGCCCCATTCAACCTCCCAGAAAAGGAGGATTGGGGTAAAAACCCTTCCTTGTAAACCTGGTTTTAGAGTTCATAGGGTCAACAAGAATCTATGATCTTCAGATATCAGGATTAGCTGGGAGAATATGTATGTGTGCGTGAGTGTGCGTGTGTGTGAGTATGCATGTGTGTGTGTGAGAGAGAGTTGGTGGGAAAAAAACAGGAATGAAGAGTCGAAAGAGAATTCTTGATAAGCACAGAATATATGAAAAAAATAGGGTGAATGTGCACTAATGTGATAGAGACGGAATGTCACAGTGTTGAAGAACTTAATGATATTAGAAAGCTTAGAGAAAGAAATTAATTTGGGTGGTTGTACAGGGATAGCAGGTGGAGAGGCAAACAGTGTCTCAAGCTTGATTATATCTCCAGATGCCCAAGATGACTTAGGATTTGTACCATTCCTTGGAATGTTAGAGGTTGTCCTGTGGTTCTGCCTGTTATTCAGAGGCATAGAAGGTCATAGAAAGTCTACTTATATGTAGAAACTATGGTTGGTGTAGAGCAGCTTGCTCTTTTTTTAAAGGCCAACTTTATTGAGCTATAATTTTCATATACTAAATATAATAATATACATTACATATATGTTGCATATGTAATTCAGGGAAATGCATACAGCTTGGTATTCTGACAAATGTACACACCTGTGTAACTACCACCAAAATCAAAATGTAGAACATTTCCATCGTCCAAAAAGGTTCCCTCATGCTAATACTCACTTAGCCCCAGGCAACCAATAATTTACTTTTTAGACTATAGATTATATGTGTCTTTTCTAGAGTTTCATATAAATAGTATCATACATACATGGCTTTTTTTGTCTGTTTGTATTAGCATAATACAATTAGAAGTTTACCCATGTATCAGTAGTATATTCTTTTCCATTGCTGAGTAGAATTCTACTGTATGGATGCACCACAGTTTGTTTTTCCATTTATCTGTTTGTGGATATTAAAGCCGTTTCCAGTTTTTGGCTATTACAAATAAAGCTGCTGTACACATTCATGTATAAATCTTTGTGTGGACATATCTTTTTACTTCTCTTGGATAAGTACTTAGAAATGGAATTACTGGGCCAAATGGTAAGTGTACGTTTAACTTTGTAAGAAACTTCCAGATTGCTTTATAAAATGTTTGTACTGTTTACATTCTTACCAGCAATGAGTTGGAGTTGTTCTGTATTCTCACGAACACTTGGTATTATCAGTCTTTTCATATATATATATATATATATATATATATATATAATTTATTGTCAAATTGGTTTCCATACAACACCCAGTGCTCATCCCAACAGGTGCCCTCGTCAGTGCCCATCACCCATTTTCCCCTCTCCCCCACCCCCCATCAACCCTGTTTGTTCTCAGTATTTAAGAGTCTCTTATGGATTGCCTCCCTCACTCACTGTAACTTTAGTCTTTTCAATTTTAACCTTTATTTGGGTGTGAAGTGTATCTCAGGGTGGTTTTGGGTTTTTTTTAATTTTTTTAACATTTATTAATTTTTGAGGGACAGAGAGAGACAGAATGTGATTAGGGGAGGGGCAGAGAGAGAGGGAGACACAGAATCTGAAGCAGGCTCCAGGCTCTGAGCTGTCCACACAGAGCCCCAAACAGGGCTCGAGCTCACGAGCCACAAGATCATGACCTGAGCTGAAGTCAGATGCTTAACTGACTGAGCCATTCAGGTGCCCAGAGTGGACTTAATTTTTATGGCTCTTATGACAAATGATATTGAGCATTACTTCATATACTTAATGGCCATTTGTATTTTTCCTAGTGAAGTGTCTGTTCCATTCTTTTATTTTTTAAATTAGGTTGTCTTACTTTTTAGAAGTTATTTGTATACTCTAGAGGTGTCTGGGTGACTAAGTAGGTTAAGCATCTGACTCTTGATTTCGATTCAGGTTATGATCTCATAGTTCACCAGATTAAGCTCTGCAATGGGCTCTGTGCCGAAATCGTGGAGCCTGTTTAGGATTCACTCTCTCCCTCTCTCTCTGCCCCTCTCCTGCTCACTCACACATACACACACACACTCTCTCTCTCTCTCTCTCTCTCTCTCTCTCTCTTTCAAAACAAACATTAAAAAAAGAAGTTATTTATATATTATAGATAGCAATCTTTTGTCAGATATGCATATATATTTCAAATATTTCCTCCAGGCTGTGGAGGAATTTCCTTTAATGGCATCTTTCGAAGAGAAGTTTTTAATTTTGATGAAGCTTAATTTATCTATGTGTTCTTTAATTAATTATACTTTTAGTTTCATTGGCTTTCTTTATTGTGCCCTAGTTTCAATTTCAATTTTTTTCCCTGTTCTTTATTATTTCTTTTATTCTACTTGTTGTTTAATTTGTTCTCCTTTTCTGGTTTCCTAAGGTAGAAGTTGGGTTCACTGATTTAAGATTTTTATTCGTTTATAAGTTAGGCATTCAGAACTCTAAATTTTCCCCTAAATATTGCTCTGGGGCACCTCACAGATCCCAATGTGTTGTGTTTTCATAAAATACTTTAATTTCTTTCTGACTTGTGGGTTGTTTTGAAGTGCATTAGTTTAAAAATATTTGGAGATTTTCCAGAGATCTTTCTGTTTTGATTTCTAATTTAATTTTGTGTGATGAGAAGATATGCTTTGTATGACTTGAATCTTTACAAATTTACTGGCACTTACTTGTTTTATGGCCAAGGGAAGCTACCTTCTGACTAATGTTACCATCATATATCTTTATCTATTTTTTATTTTAATCCATTTGTGCCTTTGTATGTAAAGTCTGTTTTAGGCAGGCAGCACATATTTGGGTTTTGCTTTTTTATGCAATCTGGAGATCTCTGCCTTTTGATTAAAGTGTTTAGGTATTTTATATTTAATGTGATTAACGATATTTAGATTTAACTCTATCATCTTGCTATTTATTTTTTGGGTCATCTGTTCTTTTTTCTCTCTTTTCTTCTTTTGTATTAATTGTGTATTTTAAAAAAGTTTTAATCTTTTATTTTATTTTTGAGAGGAAGAGAGAGAGAGAGAAAACATGAATGGGGGAGGGGTAGAGAGAACATACTGACAGAAATACTAATTTTTATGGCTTTTGTTTTTCCTACTTTCATACTGTCATTTTTGGTCTCTGCTTTCTACTCAGGGTCCACTTTAATATTTCTTGCAGGGCTGGCTGAGTGGTCATGCACTACTTTAGTTTTTGTTTGTCTGGAAAACTCTTTATCTCTCCTTCTATTCGGAATGTTAGCCGAGCTGGATGGAGGATTCTTGGCTGCAGATTGTTCCCATTCAGCACTTTGAATATATCATGCCACTCTCTTCTGACTTGCAAAGTTTCTGTTGAGAAATCTGCTAGCCTGAAGGGTTTTTCCCTTGCAAGCTACTATCTTCTTTTGTGTTGCTTCCTTAAAAGTTTTTCTTTATCCATATATTTTGCCAATTTAATTACAATATGTGTTGGTGTGAAGCTGCTTTGTTGATTTTGATAGTTCTCTGTGTCTCTTGGATCTGGATACCTGTTTCCTTCCTCAGATTAGGAGAGTTTTCGGCTATTATTTCTCTCTCTTCTTTTTCTGGGACTCCTATAATATGAATGTTACTATGTTTGATGGAGTCACTGAGTTCCCTAAGTCTTTTCTTGTTTTGCACAATTCTTTTTTTCTCTTTTGTTCAGCTTGATTACTTTCCATTACTCTATCTTCTAGGTCACTAATTCAATTCTCTGCTTCTTTCATCCTGCTGTTCATTCCATCAAGCATGTATCTCATTTTCTTTACCGAGCCCTTTATCTCTGCTATGTTATTCCTTATCTCTGTGTTAAGGGTCTCATTCTTGTCTTCCACCCTTTTCTCAAGTTCAGTGAGTGTCCTTATGATCATTACTTTAAATTCTCTATCAGACATATTACTTACGTCTGTTTTTCCTTAGTTCTGTGGCCATGGCTTTGTCCTGTTTTTTTTTTTTTTTTTCATTTGGGACAAGTTTCTCCATCTTCTCATTTTGTCTAGGGCTCTGTGCCTGTTTTTCTGTGTTAGAAAAGTCAGCTTTGTCTCCTGTTCTTGAGGGTAATGGTCTTATGAAGAAGAGGTCCCGTAGTGTCCTGTGTGTAGTGTCCCCCATTCCTCAGGGCCTGGTGCTTCAGGAAATGTCTGCAAAGTATGCTGCATGTGCTCTGCTGTTGTGTCCTGGCTGCTTTATTCTTCAGGCCAGTTATCTGCAGAGGCTCTCTTTGCATGTTGTGGGCAGTGTTTGGTCCCTGGTCTGAATGTGGCACATTTTAACTAGGTGTGTCCTATGCTCGCTTCGGCAGCACATATACTAACTAGGTGTGTCCTGGTCTGCTTGTGAAATGAGACTTGTTGCCACCACCCCCCAAACCAATGCCTTGCTAAACTCCCAAGTATGGAGATGTGGTATTGGCAGGGCTTTGGGCCAGTATTCTGGGGGAGGGGTTCTGCCACAGTGAGAGACTAAGGCAAGCATGACTGGGATGGGAAGTTCCACCTGGGTGTGGAAGGGGTGGGACTTGGTGGAAGCAAGTTAGGTAGTATATGTTTGTGATGTTCTGGTTCTTGTAGGTGGCCCTGTGCTTATGCTGAGGGGCAGCGGAAGGAAATGACACCTGCCAGTTCCTTTGTTCCCAAAGAGGTCTTTCTGTGGATGCTGTCTCTCTGGGACATGCTCCAAGAGGAGCAACTAACTGTGCCTCGGGTGCTCTTCAGATCGCTATTTCCATGCTGTGTGTCTGCAGATTGTTTGCCTGCCTTGTCTCCAAGAGCAGCCCCAGTGCCTCTGGGGTCTCTCCAAGCCAAGTCCACTGCCCTTTAGAACTCCAGGCTCTAAGCCCCACTGGTTGCAAGAACCCACAAAATGTGACCTCTCTCGCTTTCCAAGCCAATTGCTATGGGGATTCGTTTTCCCCATGTTCTCCCCCGTGTGCTAGTCTGTCTCCTGCCCTTCTCTGAGACTGCTGCTCTCTCCCTACTTCAGTGGCCATGATCCGTTTCTCTCCCAAACTGCATCTCCTCACTTCCTACCTTCTTCATTGTGGCCCCTTTACTACCTTTAGTCATGGAGTTTGTTCTGCCAGTCTTCAGGTCAATTTCTGGGGTATTTAAGATGACTTGATAGTTACCTACTTGTATTTGTGGAACGAGGAGAGTCCAGGGAGCTCCTACTCCAACACCATCTTCTTATCTCTCCAGAAACATATAGATACTCTTCATCTGTTACGTTTCAGCATCATAATCTGATGATTTGGTCAGAAACATGGATACTCTTCATCTGTTAAATTTCAGCATCATAATCTGATGATTTGGTCTAGGTTGAAAGAGAGGGTACATTCAATAATCTCATATAACAAGTGAATTTTGATTCCTAAGTAATTAAAATAGTTCACATAGCAGGCCCAATTCTAGGAAGGTCCCAGTGGGATGCCCAATGGAAAGATGATGTGCTCAAATTTCTCAGCCTCCTGGGAATTCAGACACTTTTACATGGTGTTATTTTGTTGCCCACCAATACCTTTTCACCGCAGCCACAATACCTATTAAAACAGTGGGTGGGATATGGGCTACTATGTCAAACAGCTGGAGGAGAGGTGTTAACCTATGGGATTGACTGGGCCTAATCCTTTACCATTCCTGAACCCTGCTTTGTTTTTGTAGAGCTGTGAGCAGTGGCATCTTCTTTCATGTCTGGGAAAGTTTATGACTGTAAACTTGATCCAGCTAACCGCACAGTCCAAGCCAATCTTGAGTTGCCACTAATACCCCTTTGCTGTAGGAGCCAGTTTCTTATGAGACTTCGCTGCTGAAGTAGGATTAGGGAATAATTCTAATGGTAAAGAATGCTGTTAAGGTGGTGTATTACTTACTGCCTTTGCAATAGTATCCCAGCTGTACCAACCAGTGCCACCAAAATTATGAAGAAAACTTTCTGTCCCCATGGACTTGACATCCACCCGATCTCTCATTAGAAAGCCAAATTGGTATACCTGCTTTGGAGGGTACTATTCAAAGCTCTTCACATTTGCATCCACTTGTCACCCTCTGCAGATGGGTGACCAGGGGCATCCTTTAAATGAGCTCTTGGAAGCATCCCTCTGTGCTACATCTCCTACACACAGCAGGTACATTTGTTTCCCATCCGAGTGGGCATGCGATTCACATAGAGAAAGCCACTGCACACCTCCCAGAGGCACATACACTTTCAGAGCAATTAGTTTGTTGTTTTTTTTTTATTTAGCACCTCCACAACTCCTACGGCTAGCCAGAACCTAAAGAATATACAGGCCAACCAACAGAAGTTCTAGGATTCCCCGCTGGTGTGCCTACGATGAAAACAAGAAGGATGTTGGCCAGTTTCTGAGTCCAGCAGGAGCTTTTCCATTGCCTGTGCCCCTACTTGGATGGCTACCTGAAGCTCTCAAAAGAGGTGGCTAGCTTCATAGCATTTCTACTTTGTCTTCTCCCCTGCATATTTTACCATTCTCTGTTTCTTCTGGGTTACTGCTCACACTACTGCAGTTTCCTGTCTTAGAGCTTGGGAAGGAGTCTAGGTTTTACCCCCAACTCCTAGTCTCTCTTCTCATTGGCTGTTTTCAGACTCTATTATTACTGAGTGGAGTCAGCTATTCTTGGCTCTCGAGAGCTAAGTGCACACGTATCTCAACTCTGCATTCAGTGATGCCACACTGGTGTCTTTAAATTATCCATAACAGGAGTATGGAGTTACATACCATGGAAATGTGACAGACACCACAAATCAGAGCCCCACCTCCCCCAAAGGGCCAGTTACACATTGAGCAGCAAACCATTGCTTATACCTTACCTCCCCATCTTTGACAAGTCCTATTTGGTGTTATAGCATGGAAAAGATACTCTTCTTTTCTCTGAACCTACAATTTTTGAGGTAGTTGCTTCAGGGAACACTTTTTGATTTCAAATGATCACATCAAGGGATGAGAGGCATCCCACCTCTCTGACCTATCTAAGTATAAGGAACATCTCTCTGATCAGAGCTGCAGGAATCCCTCTGGCTCAACTTGTCAGAAGCAGGGTATCAGACAAGCTTTAGAGTCCATCTAGCTCCTTGGGGTTTCTATTTGCATTTCCCAGAGGAAGGCTGTGGCAGTGGTGCATGGCCACCAAGTGACAGCCCGGCATCAGCTACGGAGTTTGTAAACTGAGCCTTTGCTGACAAAACTCCCACTCCTGTACAAACTCATTGGTGATTGCTAGTGGTACTCTTATTTTGCATGGAAGACATTCTGTTCTAGGATTGCAGGTAATGTTGGGCATATTACACAACTGGTCTCTTCATCGGCAGATAACAAAAATGATAACAAATGCTCACGTAGTACTTACTATGTACTAATTACTATTCTAAGTGTTTTCCATACATTAACTAATTTAATCCTTGCATCACCCCTAAAATGGGTACTATTATATCCCCATTTTACAGATGAAGAAGACACTGAGACATAAAAAGTTTAAGTAACTTGCCTAAGGTCACTAGACAGCAATTAGCAGAATCAAGATATAGACCCAGGCTGTCAGTCTCTAGATTATGCTCTTAACTACTACATTAAGCACCATATAACAACTACATAGTTGCACACTAACACAATAATGTTAGCAAGTCTCCTGCTATAGCACGTTTGACCTGTCAACAGAGCCAACATGTGCTTGGAACTTCCATTCAGGAGGATGTCTTCTCAGCACTGGATTTCTGTTCTGGTAGTGAATTTCAGTTCCTGGCTTGGGGCTGGAATGAAGTGATTTTTCCTCATGAGCACAGTTCTGAGAGGATCTCAAGGGTACAGACCCCAAGCCCCACCCTCTGAATTTCAAAGCTGGCATACCCAAGGATATTAAGAGTCGACCTGTATTTTCCAATACGGCTGTCAACATTCCCCATCTAACACACACTGAAACCAGCTGCCTGTGCACATCACTCATGGGCAACTGCGAAGAGTGTGTCCAAAGGCTGGGAAAGCAGGTGTGCCTATTTTCCAGAGGGTTTGGTCTGGTTGTGTACTAGAGCTGCCTTGTACTTGCTTATGAGAGCCACTGTTGGAGTTTTGGGAACATTGCAAGCCAGTTGCGAACATAGTTAGCATTGAAAAATTAAATCATACAAACTCACAAATATAAGTATATAAAAACAAAGGTAGTGAACACTCAAAACTTACCACTTTCTAATTGTTCCAGTACATTTTCACCATCCGTGCTCTGGAGGTTATTTATAGATATTTCATCTGTATGTTGGAAATAGTACATAATAGCGTGCTCCGGCATATCTGTTCTCAACCCCGTGTGCAGTGACGTCGTATTGACAGCATGAAGCAGGATGGTTTGAAATTGGCTATAGCGGGAATACTTATAACATGAAAATCAACAAGTACAACAAATTGAGGCTCTTCCTGCTGGAGAACTAGTTATTAAACATTCACTGGGACACCACTTCCTGTTTCCTTACCTACAGTGGCACTGCTTTCTCCCACCAGAGACACTTTCAGCCCAACAATATGGACCATATAAGGCCTATGTACTATAAAGTAAGAACTCACAGCAGCAAGTAGGCTCTTACCTCCAGATCAAGGCCTTGAAGCCCCAACGTCCCCTATACAAAGTCTCACTGATCTGAGATGAGATAGCAATGCCAGTCAGTTCACAAATATATGCCTGCTTCCTTCCATGTGCCAGCCACTGTTTTAGGTGCTGGTGATATAACTGAACAGAAGAGACCAAATTCTCCACCTTATTATGGCTTCATTCTGGCTTGGGGTGGACAAAGATAGAAAATAAGCAAGTAAGAAAACATCTAAATAACATGCTTTCATATAGTCATGTGATGAACATAGGGTTGTGGGGCTGTGGGGTGGTTACTTTAGAGTGGGTGGTCAGGAAAAAACCTCTCTAATGTAGTGACATTTAAGTTGAGATCTGAATGATGAAGCAAAGTTGAGAGCCGAACAATCCATAAGACAATCCAGGGAAAAGAGTTTCAAGCAGAATGAACAGCAAGTGCAAAGGTCGTGAGACAAGAAAGAGCTATGTTTGCTTCCATCCTGGTGTTTTAAGAGCAGAGATTCTGGACTCAGTCCACTTGGGATTATTACTAACCCAGCCATCTGCTCTGTGATCCTTGGAAAGCCATTGAATTTCTCTGTACTTAAGTTTTCTTACTTTTAAAATAGGTGTAATAATAGAACAGGCATCATAAATGGCTGTGAGGCTTAAATGAAATAAAACATGTAAATTGCTTAGTACACCTCCTGGCATACAGTAAGGTAATCAATAAATACTACCTATTATTACTATTTTTTCAAACTTTTTATATTTATCAATATTTGATTTTTCAAGCTACTTTATTGAGGTATGATCAATGTAAAAAAGCAGTATGTATTTAATGTATATAACTTGATGAGTTTGGAGATACGTACACTCCCATGAAACCATCACAACAATCAAAGCTGTAAACTTATCCACCACCTTCAAAAGTTTCCTTCTGCCCCTTTTATTTTTAAAAAAATTTTTTTTAAATATTTTTCCTTTTCCAGAGCAGTTGCACCAGTTTGCATTCCCACCAACAGTGCAAGAGGGTTCCCTTTTCTCCACATCCTCGCCAGCATCTGTTGTTTCCTGAGTTTTTAATTTTAGCCACTCTTACCTGTATGTGGTGGTATCTCAGTGTGGTTTTGATTTGTATTTCTCTGATGAGGAGTGACGTTGAGCATCTTTTCATGTGCCTGTTGGCCATCCGGATGTCTTCTTTAGAGAAGTGTCTATTCATGTCTTCTGCCCATTTCTTCACTGGATTATTTGTTTTTTGGGTGTAGAGTTTGGTGAGCTCTTTATAGATTTTGGATACTAGCCCTTTGTCCGATATGTCATTTGCAAATATCTTTTCTCATTTCATCGGTTGCCTTTTAGTTTTGTTGATTGTTTCCTTTGCAGTGCAGAAGCTTTTTATCTTGATGAGGTCCCAATAGTACATTTTTGCTTTTAATTCCCTTGCCTTTGGAGATGTGTTGAGCAAGAAATTGCTGTGGCTGAGATCAAAGAGGTTGTTGCCTGCTTTCTCCTCTAGGGTTTTGATGGTTTCCTTTCTCACATTTAGGTCTTTCATCCATTTTGAGTTTATTCTTGTGAATGGTGTAAGAAAGTGGTCTAGTTTCATTCTTCTGCATGTTGCTGTCCTGTTCTCCCAGCACCGTTTGCTAAAGAGACTGTGTGTTTTCCATTGGATGCTCTTTCCTGCTTTGTTAAAGACTAGTTGGTCATACATTTGTGGGTCCAATTCTGGGCTCTCTATTCTATTACTTTGGTCTGTGTGTCTGTTTTTGTGCCAATATGATACTATTTTGATGATTACAGCTTTGTAGTAGAGGCTAAAGTCTGCGATTGTGATGCCTCCCGCTTTGGTGTTCTTTTTCAATATTACTTTGGCTATTTGGGGTCTTTTGTGGTTCCATACAAATTTTAGGATTGCTTGTTCTAGCTTTGAGAAGAACACCAGTGCAATTTTGATTGGGATTGCATTGAATGTGTAGATTGCTTTGGGGAGTATTGACATTTTAACAATATTTATTCTTCCAACCCATGAGCATGGAATGTGGATGGAACTGGAAGGTGTTATGCTAAGTGAAATAAATCAGTCAGAGAAAGACAGATATCACATGTTTTCACTCATATGTGGAACTTGAGAAACTTAACAGAAGACCATGGGGGAAGGGAAGGGGAAAAAATAGTTACAAACAGAGAGGGAGGGGGGAAAACCATAAGAGACTCTTAAATACAGAGAACAAACTGAGGGTTGACAGGAGGGGTGGGGAGAGGGGGAAATGGGTGATAGGCATTGAGGAGAGCACTTGTTGGGATGAGCACTGGGTTCTGTATATATGTGATGAACCAAGGGAATCTACCCCCAAAACCAAGAGCACACTGTATACACTGTATGTTAGCCAATTTGACAATAAATTATATTAAAAAATATTTTTCTTTTGTGGCAAGGGAACTTAACATATAATCTACTGTCTCAGCAAAATTTTAAGTAGACAATAGTGTTCTTAATTCTACACCCTATGTCGTACAGAAGATCTCCAGAACGTATTCAGTTTGCATGGCTGAATATTGTACCTTTGACCTACGCCTTTCCATTTCTTCTTCCACCAGCCCCTGTTACAACTATTCTACTCTCTGGTTCTTTGAGTTTCACTATTTTAGATTCCTCATAAAAATGGGATCATGCAGTATTTGTCTTTGTGTGTCTGGTTTATTTCACTTCGCATAATGTCCTCCAGGTCCACCCATGCTGTCACAAATGGCAGGAGGTCATTTTTCAGTTTAAATACTATTCCATTGTATGTATATACCCCATTTCCTTTATTCATTCATTCGTTCATTGACATGTAGGTTGTTTCCATATCTTGGCTGTGGTGAATAGTGCTGCAACGAGCTTGGGAGTGTGGGTATCTCTTCAAGATCCTAACTTCAATTCTTTTGGATATATATCCAAAAGTAGAATTGCTGGATCATATGGTTGTTCTATTTTTAATAGTTTTGAGGAAACTCCGTACAGTTTTCCATAGTGGCTGCACCAGTTTACATTCTCACCTTATTACTATTGTTATTAATACCAGCGGTGGGCACTGCCGGTGGAGGGGATCAGTAACTCCAGGGACACTCCATGAAACAGTGAATAGGTGAAAGTTACCAGAGTTTGGTACAGTCTATTACACAGGGTCCACCATTCCTTGGGGCCTCAGCTTTTTTTGGCTACAAGTCCTCAAATTAGGGGCGCCTGGGTGGCTCAGTTGGTTAAGCGTCCAACTTAGGCTCAGGTCATGATATCGCAGTTCAGGAGTTCGAGCCCCATGTCAGGCTCAGTGCTGACAGCTCAGAGCCTGGAGCCTGCCTCGGATTCTGTGTCTCCCTCTTTCTCTGCTCACTCTCTGTCTCACTCTCTCAAAAATAAACATTACAAAATGTTTTTAAAAAGTCCTCAAAGTACTTAACTGCTTCAAAGGTCGGGCTTTCCAATTTATAACAAAACAGTGCCGTTATCAAGTGCTTCATGTGCCCCTTCCGCCCTGGATCACACAGAACACTGCCCACCCTGGGAAATATTGGGGCAGCAGGTGGAGAAACTGCCCTCATACTGACTGTGTAGGACTCTAGGGCTTAGGTTACTGCTCAGTTCATATATTCTGCCTTGGAGTCCAAGGATAAGACACCAGCTTGGTGCAGGGATTCATTTACTTCCCTTGATGAAACCTTGTGTTTCT
Source organism: Panthera tigris (assembly GCF_018350195.1). Lineage (NCBI taxonomy): Eukaryota > Metazoa > Chordata > Mammalia > Carnivora > Felidae > Panthera > Panthera tigris. The sequence continues at coordinate 90,445,459 of NC_056677.1, read as the reverse complement.
TTCTAACTTTGAAAAATGGAGAGTTTTACCCCTACTTGATCACCACATGCACATGCTGACTTCCAATCTCCGGGACCAGTTCTGTGAGACATCACTATGAAATTGGTCCTTTGGGGTCCCGTAATTGTGTTCATTTCCTGGAAGGTGGCAAGTAGAAGTTGCAATTCAGCCAAGGCATATTCGCTGTTAATATGATTTGGCCTAAATAATGTCCTAAATATCTTTAGCACCTAGTGCGATGGAAGAGAGCATAGCATTTGACGGTGGTTTAACATAGATGCTCAGAGCACAGACTCTATGGTCAGGCTACCTTGATTCAAATCCCAGCTCTTGCAATTACTATGTGATCTTTGGGTAAGTTACTTAAACTTTCTGGGTCTTAGTTTTATAATCTACAAAATAGGGATAAGAACAGAACCAGGGACACAATTAAGTGCTCAATAAATGTTGACCATTATTTTAATGATTGACATCTTATGTGATCTCCCAGTCTGTTCTCTACCAGGATGGCATCCTATTTTATTTTCTGGCTGTTTTTCAAAACTAAAGCCAAACAAAACAAAAACGTGGTCTGGCCAGTCCAGAACTGCCTATAGTAGTGTTCCTCTTGAACCCACACTGCAAAGTGGAGATTCCAAAGGCCAGAGGTGGAGTTCTTTTTTCCAGCTTTATTGAAGTATAATTCACAAATTAAAATTGCATATATATAATGTGTACAATGTGGTGGTTTAATATATATGTATACATTATGATTACCACAATCAAGTTACATTCACACATCTATTACCTCACATAGTTAAATTTTCATTTATTTTTTGGTGTAGTGAGAACACTTAGGATATATTCTCTTAGCAAATTTCAAGTATACAGTATAGTATACCACCATTCTGCTCTCTGGCCCTATGAGTTCTGCTTTTTTAGACCCCAGAGGTGAAATTCTTGAACCAGTTCCTGTCTGGCCTAGATGCCAACCATCCAGGTATAGCATCCCCTTAGGTCAATCAAGGATGTTTATAAATGCCTGAAGTTCACCAAATGCTTCTGCGCTTTTATCTACCATTTCTCTGCCCTGACATTGTTAATTGTGCACCTTTACCTAAGGGGAACGGGTTCCTCTAATCTTTTATCATGGCCATGGCCATAAAGGCTCTGTTCACCTCTGCTCAGGTTCTGGTCTATCCAACTAGGCCATACCCTAGGGAAGCTGATTCCTCCAGTATCATTGTAGGGGGCCATTGTATCACAGAAGGACCCCAGTATCAGTACCCACATTCCCTGTCTGATTCTCCAGGACGCTTGTAGTAGACATCATCAATGTCTTTGCAAAAGAAAGCTACTAACCATCAAAACTCTTTCAGAGGTATATTGTAACTTCCTCAAGGATCCCAATGCTTGATGACAGAATACTCGGATGATGGAAGTCTAGAGTAACTTACGCACAGTGGCTCCTTACTGTTGGTTTACCCTCTAGAAACAGGAGGTATGTACTTAGGATGCCAGCAAAGGAGAGGTTCCAAAAAACTAAGAAATATATTTGGAAATTTTTTGATATTAAAAAAAAAATCACCAAAATAGCACCTCAAGAAAAATAACTGTGCATTTCTCTAATGCCTATTTACAGTTTAGTATTGTTTACATTTTCAAATGTAGATGCAAAATATATACATTTCTGTGCTTAGGGCTTCTAAAGGTTTACCATCTAGCTGCCATGTGTTACATTACTCAAGTGGTTAGAGCTTGCCATCTGCTATATCCTAAGCAGCCAGAATTTCTAAGGGGATCCTAGAATCCGGAGTACTATGAGATGGAAAGGCAACTTCACTCAAGGAAATTTGGGTAACAGGAAATTTTGTTGTTGTCAAGACCTAGCCACAGCTAGCAGAAGTGGGTCACCTGGGTGGCTCAGTTGGTTGGGCGTCCAACTTCAGCTCAGGTCATGATCTCATGGCTCATGAGTTCAAGCCCCATATTGGGCTCTGTGCTGACAGCTTAGAACCTGGAGCCTGCTTCATCTTCTGTGTGTCCCTCTCTCTCTGACCTTCCCCTGCTGTGTCTCTCTCTCTCTCTCTCTCTCTCTCTCTCAAAAATAAATAAACATTCAGAAAATTTTAAAAAAAGAAGTGGTTCAGCAAGGGCCACAAAAAGTTGATTATGGAGAGTGGCATCTCATTGAGTTTTCAAGGTCATTCATAGTTGACCTTTGGTGGTACCCACTTTCTGACATTATTCCAGCTGCCCCACTGTTTGTGGCTCTTCCCAGACCTTAAATACAGGACCTCTGTGCAATATGGCAACTGATTTGACCCTCTCCAGAACACCATGAACTCTGACACCTGTATCTAGGTCAAAGATAAGTCCAGGCAACCCAAAGACCAGTTTCTTCCACTCGCGACACCAATATGATCTTGGGACACCATCACATTCAAATTAATTCCCATTCTGACCTTTTTTTCATGGCTATAAGGCCATCCTTGTGATGGCAGTAGATAGATGTCTTAACAAAAAAAAGCCATGTTGTATCCTGAGTCTGACTCCATCCCTACCCTCCATTCACTTATTTGCTCAATAAATTGTCTAACTTTCTGAGTATTGTGGAAACAGTATTGAAAAGGAGAAACAAAGTTCTTGACCACACAGATGTTACAGTCTGGGAAAGAAGAGACAATAATCAAGTAAACAGATAGCTAAATCAATCATTCCAATCTGCAGATGTTGATGAATTCCACCAAGAAAATTAATGGAATAATATATTTAAAAAGTCTTTGGTAGGAGTCAACTCTAGACAATGTGGTCAGAAAAGGTTTCTTTGAGGAGGTAAGCCTGGAAGGACAGAAAGGAACAAGCCATTCAAGGAACATACAGGCAGAAGGAAGAGCGAGTACAAAGGCCCAATGGCAGGAAAAGGCCTAAGTTTCAGGAACAGAAAGAAAGGGCTGTAGTATGGTGAGTTAGTGGGAGATTGCTCTGAAATGAAGATGTAAAGGTAGGTACATTATTATTATTTATCTTACAAGATCCCTTGCCTCTGTGGACTTCCCAGCCATCTGGCCCAGCTTCATCCATCTGTGTACTATCCACCTACAGACTGAGTCAAAGAATTTAATCAGTCCAGTGCTACAAGATTCTTTCTGCTGCTATACCGCCTACCAGCCACATGACTGGTCCACCTACTTTACCATGGCAGAAGTTGCCTGGAACATCTCACTGTACTCCTGCTTTGCAAACACCTCCTTTCGTAGCAACTATAGTCTTAGCCTCACTACTTTTTTCGCTTCTAGTAATCAGAGACATCCTTGCAGTCAGCTTGTGCCCTGGGGAAGCTATGGGATGCCCAGAAAACCCCCTAGGGCACCTTCTGGTGAGCCAAAGACCAAGACAAAAGATAGACTTACCAGTACTGGGCACAGGATGGAGGAGAGTTAATGAGAAACTAGACATGGAAGACAATGTCCGGGTTGCTTCTAGGCACATATCCACCACAGAGGCTCAGGGATCAACGCCTGAGAACTTTTAAGATCTCTGGCATCAGCCTTGTAGTTCTCTGACACCAGCATCTTTCTGACTCCATACCCTTTGGTGAGCATCAACCCAGTTCTAGAGATGTTCCCTGCTACACTTGACCCACTGAGATCTCATCTTTCATTCAACACTTTAGTGACCCTCCCAGATGACCCAGGATTAAAAATACTAATATGTCATAGAGAAGGTATAAGGATCATGTTGACAGGAAGGCTAGATCTATACCTGCCCCGACTGGGGGGCTGGGTAACAGCCAAAGGACAGGTCTTTGGAATCTACCTCTCATCTTTGGTCAGCAACAAGTCAGAATTCATAAGGCAAATGTAGGACAATCCCAGGATCGCAAGGAGTTTGGAAAGGAATACTGTCTACTCTGTTGTCATCTGTTCTAATGCTTCCAGAAGAGCCATGATGGTGGTCATTGGACCTGGATGAAAGTCCACTAAAGTCACCTGCATTCTGACACAGTCATTCATTACTCTAGGCTTCCCCCTCTTCCCCACCCTCCCCTTTCCCCTAGCTCTACAACATGTCCTGCTGATCTTCAGTTTCAATCTCCTTCAAATTCACACCTTGACTCCCCAGCTTGGTTTAAACTCATGTAGATTAGAAACTTGAGTTTGGACTGTATTCATAGCTCTAACCTGGAATTCCCTTGGAACAGTGCTTTATGAAATTTCTCGTGGACTCCATTCAGTGCAATAAGCACAATGGGGAGGAATAAAAGTAGGAGAAGGACAGGAAGAGTTAACACTTACTGAGCTATTACCAAGTATCAGGCATCGTACTGAGCATATGTTCATTATCTCCTTTGATGCTTGAAAAACTCTATGAAATACTTCGTACCATTATCCTCATTTTATAGACAAGAAATGTAAGGCTTACTGAAGTTAAGGGGCTTGTCAAGATCATACTGATAGAGACACACAGAGCTAAGATTCTAACCCAGATTCATTTGACTCCAGAAGCCCTGCTCTTAACCCTTCTGTCCCTGCCACATACCAGGTCAGGTCTGCGGCAGCGGAAGGGAGTCAGACACACCCCAACCACCTGTAATACCGCCTCCCCTATAAAGGTGCTCAGCATGATTATACCCAAGGCCATAGGCTTGCCACCCTCCCACCCCTGCAAACCTCTTGTCTCGGCCTCTTTTGGCTACCTTTGTATCTTGGGTTCTAGCTTTCATCCAGACCAATTTTTGTTTAGTTACCTTGTAGCACTAGATATTACCACTTCTAGTTATTGGCTATAGACTAAACCTCTTAAAAACATAGGTGACAGGCATTACTGCCCCAGCATCTGGCCTAGGCATAGAAGAGAGTTATCACACACATGCTCAAGGGTACCATAATTTGCACTGCAAAGCCCACCAAAACCAGGGACCTTGTGTGGCTTCTGTTGGCACTCACTGAGGCTGAGCGTCTGTGCTTGTGGATGAGGTTTGTCTGTTCCTGTCTTCTGTATGTACCTAGGGAATGGCTGCCATTTCTCCTATCTGTAAATTAATAACCTGTTCCTCCAGCCACCTTATAAGGGAATAGCAATGACAGACAACTCCTGATGACCAAGTCTGTGAACCACAAGATGGCCATATCTAGGTGAACGTGGGGGAGCACATCAAAAGACATTTTTCATGCCTAATTTTTATCAAATATGGTTAAACTTTAGATGAAACACAAGTCAGATTATCCACCACTCTGCTTAAGTCTTTTAATAGCTCACCCTTGCTTACATGGAATGTCAAACTGAGTTAATACAGCTTCCAAGGCCTTCTATCATGTAGCTTTCAAATGTTTTTCAGGGTCGACAGTGAAAGCTACATTTTATCCAGTGTCTACCTTTCCCCTTGGTCCTCCAGGTTTTTAGTGCTGGAAGCCCACAACATTCAGCCACTTTCTGGAAACACAATGTTCTTCCCTTTATATTGTTTACCCTTCTCTTAGGCTCTATCCCATCTGTCCATTCTAAGCTCAGAACCCATTAAGCATTTTTATTATGAAAGCTGACCTGCTTCTAGAGCCCAGGTGCTTATCAAGTACCCATATCCAAAGCCAAAGACCTAGGCCTTCTGTAAGCATGTGGGCAACAGGTACTATATAGCTTGAATGTTCAGCACAGAAGTTTTAGAGGTCAACTAGACCAGAGTTTGAATCTTGGCTTTGCCTCTCATTAGCTATGTGACCCAATCTGCCTCGATTTCCTTCTGTAAAGTGGAGATGATAATAATGGCGCCTCCTCTCATGATGTTGTTACAGGAACTAATTCATATAAATCCCTCAGGGTCTTACCAGTCATGTGGCTTGATTCCCTGATATTTATTTATTTTACTATTTTTTAAGGTTTTTTTTGGTTTGGTTTTGTTTTTTTTTACTTTGAGAGGGGGAGAGAGAGAGACAGTGGGGGAAGGGCAGAGGGAGAGGGAGAATCCCAACCAGGCTCTGCACCGTCAGAGTAGACACCAACACAGGGCTCAAACCTACACACTGTGAGATCATGACCTGAGCCGAAATGAAGAGTCAGACGCCCAACCAACTGAGCCACCAAGGTGCCCCGATTCCCTGATATTTATAAATGAGAGTGAAGGCTCTGTAATCAGACAGACCTGGGTTCAGATTCCTGGCCTTCCACTTGGTACCTGTGTGGCTTTCGACAAAACTAACCTCTGAGACCTTTCTTTGCCTGTGAAATGAAGGTAGTAATAGAGTTGGTGGGAGGATTAAGTGATTCACAGGAAAGCGCTTAACACAGTTTCTGGCACATAATAAACACTCAATAAATGCTAGCTATTAGTCTCATTGTAATGATCGCTGGTATTATTACCATTATTAATGTTGCTGTTAGTAGTAGGAGTATGGTGATGTATTGCAGGAGTCCTAAAGCACTCCACCTCCACAAATGAAGGCTCAGTGCTCTCTGTTTTTCACTTTTATTTTTTATTATGGTAAACTACACATAAAAATTTACCACACTAACCATTTGAAAATGAATACTTCAGTATACATTATGCTCATAATGCACTATTATCACTACCTAGTTCCAGAACATTTTCACCACCCCAAATGGAAACTCCATACCCATTAAGCAATAGCTCCCCATTCCCTCCTCCCTCAACTCTTGGCTAAAGCCAATCTGTTCTCTGCTTATGTGAATTTGCCTAGTCTAGAGAATTCACATAAATGGAATCACGATATGTGGCCTCTTGCAACTCGCTTCTTTCCCTTAGGATAACGTTTGAAGGTTCGGCCACACGGCACGGATCAGTACCCCATTCCTTTTTAAGGCTGAAAAATATTGCATTGTATGAACTACCAAAATTTGTTTATCTACTCATTCGTTGATGGCCATTTGGGTTGTTTTCCATCTTTTGGCTATTGTGAATAGTGTTGCTATGACCATGGGCACAAATATTTCTGGAACCAACTGTTTTCCACAGTAGCCGCACCATTTTACATTCTCACCAGCAATGAATGAGGGTTCCCATTTTTCGACAACCTCAGCAACACTTGTTTTCTGTTTTTTTTTTTCAAGTTATTATAGCCGCTTGGTTGGTGTGAAATAGCATCTTATCAAGGTTATAATTTGCATTTTTCTAATAACTAATACTGTTGAACATCTTTTTGCGTGTTTGTTGGTCATTTGTTTACCTTCTTTGGAGAAATGTCTATCCAAATCTTTTGCCTACCTTCTATTTTATTTTATTTTGTTTCCAATTGTAAGAACTTCCTTTAAAAAACTATTTAAATTCCATATGGCCAATATACACTGTAATATTAGTTTCAGGTGTACAATATAGAGATTCAGCACTTCCGTGCAACACCCAGTGCTCATCACGACAAGTGGACTCCTTAATTACCATCACCTATTTCTATTTTTTAAATTTTTTTAATGTTTATTTATTTTTGAGAGAGAGAGGGAGAGAGAGAGAGAGAGAGAGAGAGAGAGCACGAGCAGGAGAGGGACAGAGAGAGAGAGGGAGACACAGAACCTGAAGCAGGCTCCAGGCTCTGAGCTGTCAGCACAGAGCCCGACGCAGAGCTCGAACTCACAAACTGTGAGATCATGACTTATTTCTATTTTAAGTGGGTTGCTTGACTTTCCTTTTTTGAGTTGTAAACATTCTTTCCATATTCTGGATAAAAGACTCTAATCTAATATTTACAAATATTCAGATATGGTATACAAATACATTCTGTGGCTGTTTTTTCACTCCGTCGATAGCATCTTTTGCACACAAAACTTTTAATTTGGGAGAAATCCAGTTTATCTATTTTTTCTTTCATTGCTTGTGATTTTGGCATCCTATCTCAGAAACCATTGCCAAATCCAAGGACATGAGCGTTTACCCCTGTATTTTCTTCTAAGAGTTTTATAGTTTTAATTCTTGTATGTAGGTCTTTGATCCACTTTGAACTAGTGTTTGTATATGGTATAAGATAAAGACTCACTTCATTCTTTTGCATGCTACATATCCAGTTGTCCCAGCACCACTCATTGAAGAGATTATGTTTTTTCCGTTGTATGGTGTGGCACTTACACAGAAAAGTCAATTGACCCCATGAGTTTATCTATGGACTTTCAATTCTATTCCAGTATCACACTGGTTTGCTCACTGTAGCTCTGTGGTAACCTTGAAATCAGGAAAGGTGTGCTTTCCAACTTTGTTCTTTTTTTTTTTCAAGACTGTTTGGCTATTTGGGGCCCCTCAGAGGTTCATATGAATTGGAGGATCAGCTTCTCCATTTCTGAAATAAAAACTGTTGGGATTTTGATAGGGATGCCATTGAATCTGTATATTGCTTTTGGAGAGTACTGACATCTTAACAATACTGTCTTCCAATAACACATGATGGCTTTCCATTTATTTAGATCTTCTTTAATTCCTTTCAGCAATGTTTTACAGTTTCCGGTGTACAAGTCTTGCTCTTACTTGGTTAAATTGTATTTTATCCTTCCTGATGCTATGGTAAGCAGAATTGTTTTCTTAATTTGCTTTTCACATTGTCCATTGCTAGTGTATAGAAATTCGATGGTGTCTTGAAGAAACAAAGCTCCACCTCTCCTAGGACTGCCTTGATTCTAATATTGTTGCCTATAATCTCATCTGTGTTAGGAAAGTTGACAACGGAAGATAGCCTATAAGAATCTTCCAGCTGGTCTGAGTACACTACCATGCCTTTTGATTGTCGTAATACCCAGTTCTCCATCAACCAATAACCAGTATTCTACACCACTACCTGGGCAGAAAGTTATTGTATAGTTAGATGATATTCTCAACTCTCCCTCCTTTTGGACCAATCATGACAGGTACTCATTTAGGAGCTCTGAAGTCTAATTCCTTAGCGAAGATTTATTCGGCCACATCGTCAGGGGTAAAGTGACATGTGTCAGCCTTGCTGGACTTCCACTCAAGACAATGCACTGATTCCATGAGATTTCTTGGGTAGAAGCCAAGGCTCAAAACTTATTTGTTCACCATGGCTGCCTAGGTAACCAGACTCATCAAACAGCAGAGGAGGAGTTTATCTGTATCCTGACCTTTTATATCCACCCATTATCCTGTCCACTTTTATCACCTGACCCTAGACAGACAAAAGCATTTCACGTTGCTGTGACAGCTATCCTGTTTCAAAAGGACTTAGTAACCTCCACCCCTACACTTATTTCTCTGGGAAGCCTCTTCTGGAGTCAAAGTTGTTTGGCCACCAAGGCCACCTGATGTTGTGTTCTCAGACCACTGCAGGCTGAAGCGTAAGAGATGGAGTCATAACAAGAAGTAACAAGTGCTGGTGAGGATGTGGAGAAAAGGGAACCCTTGTGCACTTTCGGCGGGGAATGTAAATTGGTGCAGCCACTATGGAAAACAGTATGGAGGGTCCTCAAAACATTAATAATAGAACAACTGTGTGACCCAGCGATTCCATTTCTTAGTATTTATCTGAAGGAAATGAAAACACTACCTCAAAAAGATATATGCACTCTTATGGTCATTGCACCATGATTTACGATAAGCAAGATATGGAAGCAGCCTACGTGTCCATCGATGGAAGAATGGATAAAAAAGTCGTGGTATGTATATAATGGAATATCATTCGGTCATAAAAAAGAATGGAATCTTGCTATTGGTGACAACGTGGATAGACTTTGAAGGCATTATGCTCAATGAAATAAGTCAGACAAAGAAAGACAAACATCATATGATCTCACATATATGTGGAATCGAGAAACAAAAACAAAAACAAAAGCAAACTCATATAGAGAGAGAACAGATTGGTGGTTACTAGAAGAGGGAGAGTGAGGGTGGGTGAAATGGGTGAAGGGGGTCAAAAGGTATAAACTTTCAGTTATGAAATAAGTCATGGGGATGTAACGTACAGTATGGTGACTATAGTTAATAATAGTGTATTGTATATTTAAAAGTTGCTAAGAGAGTAAGTCTTAAAAGTTCTCATCACAAGAAAAAAATTCTGCCACTGTGTATGGTAATGGATGTTAACTAGACATACTGTGGTGATCATTTTGCAATATATGCAAATATTGAATCATTGTGCTGTATACCCAAAACTAATATAATGTGGTATGTTGTGTATACCTCAATTAAAAAATGATTAAGAGATGTAGTCATAAAATTGCCCTGTACCAGATAAGTCCTTCTGGGTTTTTGTAGCCCAATTCATGTAATTACCAGCTATACCTCCAAGATGTTCCTGATCTGGGGAAGGGTTTCTGCATTTAACAAGTTTATGGCCTAATTCCAGCAGACTGACGCCCACATGTGGCATATCGATGAGATTTTAGAGCAGGATTTCTCAACTAAGACACTATCGATATTTGGGCCAGAAAATTCTTCATTGTAGGAGGCTATCCTGTGCATTGTAGAATGTATTCCAGCATTGCTGGCCTCTGCCCACTAGATGCCAGGAGCCTCTCCCCCTACGCCATTTATAACCACCAAAAAATACCTCCAGACACTCCCAAACATACCCCAGGGGACGAGATCAACCATGGTTCAGAACCATTGTATTAGAGGGCTAGCTCTTCTGCCATATCTCCTACTAGAACCTGACTTTCCTCAGCACAACAGAGATGTACCTAAATCACGGCGGTCCATCTCTCAAAACACCCTCTTCCTTAGCAACCAGTTTCCTCTGCTACTGGCCCACACTCTTTATCCCATTTGGAGACACATGATCCCTGTAGGAACTAGGGGCTGCTCCCCAAAATCTCTGCCTTGTAAAACATGGGTGGAAGAAGGCCAACGAGTACCAAACCACAAGGAATGACACCTGAATGTATCATAGCGTATGGTCCTCTTCCAGCCATTATTCTCTACCTGTTATAATTCTAGAATCTGGAGGGTTACCATTCAGAACTGAGATGACAGAGGTTGTCAACCCCAAGGTCTTCCAGCTCAAACAGATCTCCTCTATGCACACACAACCAGTCTTGCCTTGCTGCTGGCACACCAGCAAGGGGTCAACAACCAGAGCTGAGAAGCATGAGTTAGTATGCAATCGGTTCTGGGTTCAAGGGAAACTGACACCCAGAAATAATCAAAGAACCTGAATGGTGCCTGTGGAACTGGGCAGTGCACAGCATTAACAGTTTTCTGGGGCACATTCTAATCTCTGGATCCTCCCAGACACTTTAGAACGTTCTACCAGGCAGATTCCAAGGGAGTGATGGCTCATTCCACCCGGAGGAGAAATATGTAAAGAATGAGAGGTGTTCTTTACACATCAGTCCCTTTAACTGCACCCAGTATACCTGTGCCAAACGCCCTGGCAAGTATCGATTCTTCCAGCTTTTATCCTGTTTTTCACTTGCTTCAAATCTCACACGATGTCCTCCCCTGGTCCTACTTACATCTCTGGTCTCCTCCACTATTTCTCTTTGATCATCAGACTCTCGCCCCAGTGGTCTCCTTTCTGTTCTTGAACATGCCACACTTATTTATTATTTTTTTTTTTTGCCTCCAGGTCTTTATACTTGCTGTTTTTCTCCCAAGATGCTATTTCCCCAAACACTTCAGTTCTCTTACTCATCCTTAATGACTCAGTTTAAAGATTATTCCCTCAGAGTCTATCCCTGACCCCACAGCTTAAATCACTATTCTCCCCAGTACCCCTTCTCCATTCTTCTCTCTAATAGCACCCTGTACCTTTCCCTGTGGCACTTATCACACTCATTTGGGTTTGTTGGTTTGTTCACCATTTCTTTCACTAGACTGAGTTCCATGAAGGAGGGAATGATTTTTTTTTCACCATTGTGTTGTATCCTCGGTACCTAGCATGGTGCCTGACACGTGATGTGCTCTCCAAAAAGATCTTTCCAATAAATGAATGTGTACAATTTGAAGCCTCTTCTTTATGACACATGGATTAAATTAGCTTGAACATTTAATTTGGAAAAGATCAGCTGTCAATCTGTACTTAATTTGATTCCAACACCTTTTCCATGGCTAATTTGATCTAAGGTGGTTAAACTTTTGATGAAACACGAATTGGATCATGTCATTACCTTGCCTAAAATCCTTCAGCAGCTTGCCATGGCCCGTAGGAAAATGTCCAAACATGTTAGCGTGGTTGACAAGTTCCTCTGTGACAGTGGCTTTCCAACATTTTCGACTGTGACCCAAAGTTCAGAAAATATTTTACATTGCAATCCAGTATCCACCTGTATAAATACATATATAAATAACCTAAAAAATGTTCACCAAAAAATTATAACTTTTCCTACAGGCAACGTATTACATGTTCTATTCTATTATAGTCCATTACCATTGAATAAAATGTTGGTCATGACTCACAAAATTGATTCCACAACATAGCAATGTCAGGTTACAAGCTGCGGTTTAAAAATTTCTGCTGTGTGATTTGACCTCCAACTCCAGCCTCCCAACCCATGCAGAGCTCCTTAGACCTCCTCTCGTGTGCCATACCATCGCACCTTTATTCATATTGTTCCCACCACCTGTAGGACGCTTCCTGGTTTTTCAAAACTCAGTTCAAGACTCATTGAAGCTTCCTGGCATCCCCAAGGAGATGTGATCACCCCTTCCTCTGGGTCTGCCCCATCCCACTCTTTAGCACTCTATATCAGCATCCTTGATCAGAACCTTTTCCAAAATGTGCTACATGTGTTTACTCGCCTGGATCCTCTCCGGCACCAGGTTGATAAGGTGCAGCTATAAATACATTGAATAATGGAAGGTTCTTGATCCTTTCTTGTAGGATCATTTGTGTAGCAAATACCTTCAATGAATCATTAGAACACCTTCATTCTGATTCTCAGTTTTCAATCCTTGCTATCTTGTTAACAAACCACTCATGAAAGGGACAGACACTGTTTTGGTTCCAGTGGAAGGACTCACTGAATTCCTATACTTTTTCTTCCATAGTCTACATTTATCACTGAGTCTGGTATTCTTCCCCAGATGGCTAAGGGCTGGAGAGAGGGTGTGACAGATCGAGATGGTGGAGTCCTGGGGGTTTGGGTTGGACGGTATAGTTGTTACAGGAGTGTGGGAGAGACGCTGGTCCTTGTCTCACAGAGTCGATGAATGAATCTCTTGGAAAACAGAGAGTGAGGAAAGCGATAGATTTTATTGAGGGAAAGTATAAAGCTCTCAAGAGCGAGAAGGGTCCCGACTGGGTAGCCGCTGAGGATTTCTGTGCCTGACTTTTTACTAGGAACTTACCAGAAAGATTGTGAGACGCCACGCATGGTACTTAGCCCAGACAGGTCCAGAACATGTTTATCTTATCCTCTCCTTTCCCAAACTCTGCTGCCACTGCCACTTCTTCAGCCTCCCTAGCTGCTTCCTACCCCCTGAAGGTCCCTTATCTCTCCCTGCCTAATGTAATCTTTTCCCTACTCATTCCTCCCCCCTGGAATAGGGCCGGTAACTGTGGTTAGGGAACAGGGACGATGACCATTTTGGCTTCTTCAAGCTGACAAGGGATGGTGTGGGGGTGTGGCAGTCAGAGTCTCCCCAAGGGTCGGTCAAGCGCTCCACGGTCCGGTTCCCTAGGAAGGCTGGCAGGCATGAGGCAGCACAAACATCGGCAGACACAAAGAGAAAACACGAACTGAAGATTCTACTGACCACCAAGGCGGCATCTCTAAGATAACGCCCCCAGTTCCCAAACCAGTCAAACAATCCAGGAGAGACCTTGACTTTGTCCACCTGTGCTCGAATGCCATCTGTCAGTTGCGAGACTCTTTGAGAGTTGAAACATGTGTTGAAACAACACATGCGAGGGCATCTCTCACAACCCAGGTGATGGAGAAGCAAGCAGTAAGTAACCCGTGGTGGCTTTATTGTCCAAGAGTCGGCCCTAACTTCATTTAATTCTTGATTTAAAGCATCTATTGCTTGTGAGGTGTCATTTAGAGTTCTGCCGAGTAGGTGGACAGTTGGCTTTATTGCGAGGAGTAAAACTAGCCAAGGCAGCCATTATCCATCATTATTTTGCAAATTTTTAGGTAAGCCAAATCTGGTATTATTTCATAAAGGGAGCTTTCGTTACTTCTTGTGCCTTTTCCATTTTTCAGGGGAAGTCCTTTCTCAATTAGTAAAAGCATCAACCCGTACCAACAGATGTTAGAACCCCTCTGACTTTGGCAAATGAGTGAAACCTAATTGTCAGTCTTTCTCTGGTTAGCCTCCAGTTCCTTCATTGCCTGGGAGAGCAAGTTTCTGGTTGAGAGGATTGTTTCTTTTCTTTTCTTTTTTTAATCTTTTTGTTTAAATTCAGTTTTGAGAGACAGAGTGTGAATGGGGGAGGGGCAGAGAGAGAGGGAGACACAGAATCTGAAGCAGGCTCCAGGATATGAGCTGTCAGCACAGAGCCTGACCCGGGGCTTGAACTCACAAACCATGAGATCGTGACCTGAGCCGAAGTCGGACGCTTAACCAACTGAGCCACCCAGGCGCCCTGAGAGAATTGTTTCTGAAACAAATTTCACAGGCTGATACTATTCACTGAGCTGTCCTTGACAAGTTTTTCCTAGTAAACATCCTTTGGGCCATTTGATAAGTTTTATCCCTCCCTAAATGAAAGGCCTGATGCAGTGCTTGAATAATCTCCCATTTCTGTGAGCGAGGTGATAGTAATTGCCCCTGCTCTGTTTGTAACCATCCCGAGGGCTGGAGACAGTGTCCATGAGTCAGACCCCAGTTTATTTTCTTTGGAGAGTAGGTGCATCTAAATTGAGCAAGGGAGTTATCCCAAATAAGAGAAGCCTCAATAACTTCTTCCTGTGGAATGGACTTCTTGGCGGTGGCTTTTGCAGCCACATCAGCAAAATTATTATCGACCGCCGTCTCGTCAGTCCCTTTTGTGTGCCCTTTGCAATGCATAACAGTTACCTGTGGGGGCAACAGGATAGATTTTAGAAGGTTATCTATCTCCTTACGATATTTTATAGGGGAACCATTTGCAGTCAGAAAATACCATTATAAGTTTCAATGCAGATGGCTAGACCTTCTAAGAGCAAAGTCTGATACTTTGAAAGACGAGTACCTGCCAACCAAAGATTGCCTTTTGTTTCCGGTAGGCTGGTTATATTATGAGGGGAATATATGGTTATGCCTGTCTCTAAGGTTATTCTCGTGGCGTCAAGTATTAGAAGGGCCACAGGGGCTATGGCCCGCAGGCATGCTGGCCACCCTTTTGCTACCATATCTAGCTCCTTGCTAAGATATCCCAAAGATTGTTCAGTGGGTCCCCTGTTTGGATTATGACTCCAAGAGTTATTCCCTTCCTTTTAATAACATAAATTAATTTTTTTTAATTGGGAGGCTTAGGGCCAGGGGTCTTTAAAAAATTTTTTTAATTTTTTTTTTTTAAATGAGAGAAAGAGAGCACAAGCGGGGGAGGGGCAGAGAGAGAGGGAGGGACAGAATCTGAATTAGGCTCCAGGCTCTGAGCTGTCAGCACAGAGCGTGAGCCTGACGCCAGGCTTGAACTCACAAGCCGTGAGATCATGAATTGAGCCGAAGACAGACTCTTAACCAACTGAGCCACCCAGGTGCCCCAGGGCCAGGAGTCTTAAGGCATGTTTGAATTTATAAAAAGCCTGTTGGGGGCACCTGGGCGGTTCAGTTGGTTAAGCGTCTGACTTCAGTTCAGGTCATGATCTCAAGGTTCACAGGTTTGAGCCCCGCGTCAGGGTCTGTGCTGACAGCTCAGAGCCTGGAGCCTGCTTCAGATTCCATGTCTCCCTGTCTCTCTGCCCCTTACCTACTTGTACTCTATCTCTCTCTTTCTCTCAAAAATAAATAAACATTAAAAAAAGCCTGTTGGGCCTCTGGCTCCCATTGTAGAATGGAGGTTCCATCAGATTGACTCTCTGTTAATAACTGATATAGTGGGCAATTTGTACTGGAGCCAACCCTCGGTGCAAAAGAAAATGAGTTGCTTTTTCTTCGGGGTTTGTGGATCAAAATAATCCCAATTTTTCAGAATGCATCCAAAAGGAATATTGCCCTTGGTTGGGGAATTGCCCATCTATAGGAAAAAGGAGGAAAAGGCATCCCTTATCTCAATTTCCCATAGCTGGTCAAGCCTCATTTCCTGGCCCCGTGTTTTGGCTGCCTATGCGACAGGCAGCCAAAAGCCCTGTCAGTCTCGCCAGGTGCTGGGAGTAGTCGCTCTTACCTAGGCTTGACTCTGCCTCTGAGAGCTGACCTTGTCTCCCCCGATTTCTCCTACTCCTCCATTTCCCCCCAATGGGACATTGGGGTATAAACTGTAACCAAGCAAAACTTCCCTGCTTGTAAAAGGATGGACTAATTTTATTTTGGCCCACCAGTAATTTACATATTGATCATAATAAAACTGTTCCTCTTTACAAATATATTTCAAAAGCCTGGTGAAAACCATATTTTGTAAGGATAAAATCGGTCGTTGAGGGGGGCTAAAAGGGCCAAAGCTGAGGTCTATTCTGCTACCTTTTTCAGCAATGCCCACATAAATATGTTCCAGCCCCGTGGATATCCATTTTAGAGTATCTAGGTTGTTATAAATTGGCATGCACGGGGCTAAGTGTAGCAAAATGGCTCCCATGTATCCCAGTAAAAGCCCATCATATATTATGCACTCCTCATACGGCACAGGCACCCATTCCTTTGCTAAACAGAAACAACACAAATGTGGAGCATTTAGAGGCCAGCAGCGATGACATTGCCACCGTCTCCCCAGCCTTTGGAACAAAGGAGGGGCAATTTCAACCAAGGCTTGAGCAAAACAACCCAAAAGGGCATGCTGTCCTGTGCCCTTGGTTAAAATCATAGTTCTTTCCATCTTTTTGGGGCAGACAAAAGAGAAAAAAAAAAAAAAAACCTTTGTTTACCTTCTTTTTTTTTTATCCAAAGGGACCAGCAATCCAAGAAAACTTGGCCTTTTTAACAGAGAGTAAAGCAGTATTTTAATCTTAGCCTATTTGATCCTCAGTAAACCTAGGTAGAAAAAGTTTTATATATTTAATACTGATAACTCTGAAGACATTTCTATCTTAATTATGTTCCACGTGTGTCCACTTAAAAGCTCTCCATTGTCAATTTTTGCCTGGGGCATCAGTGAGGATATCTAAAGTGGGTGGCATAAGTCTAAGGGGGTGTTCTTCCATCCTTGACAGCGAGGATAGGAGGAGGAACCCATGGTGCCAGATGCGTGGAAGATGGTGTAGGAGCCAGTTACACTGGCCACACCCGAGGTGGTGCAGAAACAGGTGGAGGGGGAGGGGAAGACAGAAGATGTGTGGCGTCACCTAGAAGCCTGGAGGCAGATGAAAAGCCAGAGGGCAGAGAAAGGTGTCTCCTGGTCTGAAAGCCTGTCAGCTTGGACAGGTGAGCAGATGCGCATTTTTTTCCACCAACAAGTGGAAAGGCCAGTCCATGTCGGGCCAGAGAAGACAGGGAAGTTCCCCGAAACAAAAGGAGTTTCGGCAGCTGCTTGGGAATATTCCATACAGTCTCCATCCCAAGGTAGACCAACCAGAGACAGTTGGCTCTGATTATCATGGTCATTAACCCTGGGAATGAAATGGGGGAGAAGCCCCCACATACAGTTAGAGTGACTGGAGTGTATTAGAAGAAACAGTGAGAGAGTGCCAGAGTCCCTTTTATTAGGGATGGCTTGTGTTTTCTTCAGCAACCTGGCTTAGGTTTTGGAACACTTCTGTATATTGATCAGGGTTGTCTGAAAATTTGCCCAAGTCCTTTTTATTTGCTTAGGATCTTGCAAGGAAAATGGAACCTTCATTGAGCCAAATTCACCATGAGACATTTCAGTCAACGAATACATTGAATGTGTCTTCCTTCCAGGGCGGGGATTTCTCAGGGGACGAGTCTGCAAGTACTTGCCTTTCTGTGCCCCTTGAAGGGGCTGGGAGGTCAGCACCTAACTTAGAGGTCTTACATCGGTCTGCCTGGTCCCGTAAAGCAAAGAAAACCTGTACATAAGGAACTTCTGACCATCCATCATCTCTTCTGCAATATCTAACTGTAAGATAGCACTGTACTGAATACTTTCCTCAGGAGGCCAGGACCTCTGTCCTCCAGGTGTTACTGAGGCCAAGCCTGGGAGCAAAAAAACACAAAACTTCATGCTCTTCTCTTTGACTGTGGATCAAATCTTTCCCAACTTCTCAGAACACATTCCAGAGGAGTTCCCGCAGAGAAGGGTTTGTTACCCATCTCATGATCCCAGTAGGCATCAAGGACCTCAAGAACCCCCGTACCTGTTGTATTAGAGAGGTGACTATGAAGGCATCCCAACATATGGGCTGTCCCCTTTAGAATCAAGGTGTCCTTTGATCCGCCCTCCCCAAAGTGAGAGAATGGCCTCACACCTTAGGTTGAAGAAGAATTGGGCCAGCAAGGGTAGCCATTCTGACCCACTGCTTTAGCCGTCACCCAACCCTACCTTGCCTCCTCTGGATCCTTCTAAATCTTAAGGAGTTTGGTGAGGTTAGTGATTCAGGCTTGTTATTTGTAAAGGTTATGGGTGTAAGCAAACAACTGAGAAGGTTACGGGGAGGCATGTACTGCTTATGGAGGAGGCTTCCCCTGGCCATGACCCCCAGGGCTGGTCTCCATCCTTTTACGTGTCTCGGGTGCCCAATGGGAGCCATAGGGTAGGTTCAGAGTGCTGGATCGCCAGTCCTTATGTGCGCCCCCAGATGAACCTTTCCTGTAACAGACAAGGTCCCTGATGATCTCATCCTTCAGAGCCCTCTTGACTGGGCCCTCATTTTTTGGTCTTACTAATTTGCTTGCACCCCCAACCCATGGAATCTAGTCCACACAGTCATTATTTCCTCACCTCCCCCGCCCCGCAAGCATCCTTCCTTCTTGTATGCCTGATGTCCAATCAGCAGATGGGTCCCAATAGAAGGGTGTAATCTTCGAGACCTAGCAGCGTTATAGTTTCTAATGTTTTGTCATTGAAACCAGAAAGCTTCAACAGTGTATTTTATTATGGTTCCTGCTGCTGTTGTGCACAAAGAAGGCACTGGTGGTAGATATGTGCTCCCATTCTTAATGTTCAAAACCCAGGGGATACAAAAGGATGACTCTAATATTGTCTGCTGATATTCAAAGCCTAGAGTCTCGGCCACACTTAAGCCTAAGTTGTATCTAACACAAAAACATATGTCTCACCAAATAAATCCCTAATTGCTAGAGTATATTGATCATCAGGGGGTTGGAAAGGTTTTAAAAGCCATTTAAGAAGGATAGGCAAAGAAAGAATAAGCCAAGAGCAGAAAGTGGAACTGGTTAGGGTCAGGCCAATGTTCCCCTTCCACAAGGGGGAACTGACCAAACCTTTACCCAGAAACCTGTCACTTGAGATTTAAGACTGACGGTCGCACTCTCTACTTTTAACTGGCCGACAGGTGGCCGCTTTTGAGACTCTTGGTAAGGAGATCCTCCTTTCAGAAAAAGAAAACAAAGAGTCCGCTGTTACTCACCCTCTGAAGGTCCCCGGGTTTCGGCACGAAAACATTCCAGGAGGGTGGCAGAGACTCTGGTCCTTGTCTCATGGAGTTGAGGAATGAATGCTGTGACAGCACACAGAAAAGCGATAAAGAAAGTATAAAGCTCTCAAGAGTGAGAGGGTCCAGACTGGGTAGCCTCAGAGGGTTTTTGTCCCTGGCTTTTGACTGGGACCTTATCAGAAAGTTTGTGAGACTCTACACATGGCATCTAGCCCAGGCGGGTCCAGAACACATTTAGCTTATCCTCTTTTATCTCAAACTCTGCTGCCGTTGCCACTTCTTCAGCCTCCCACTTGTAGCTGCTTCCTACTTCCCTGAAGGTCCCTTATCTCTCCCTGCCTAATGTAACCCTTTCCCTACTCATAGTTGACTCAAGCTTGCCAGGTCAGTATCATTCCGACTTTGGACACCATTTCTTGGTTTTGGTTCCATTCTTACCCTTTGTGGTTGAAGTCTGTACTTGGTTTCCTTGGTTTGACCATCTGTATTCCACAGATTGGCATTTTCTTCTTTGGCCTTCTATGTTCCTGGATGTCTCGGGGTGAGGGAGGAAGCATCTTTGGCTCTTCATGACTCCCTAGCACTGGCTCACTTGGCTAACACTCCCAGGCTGGGCTCACTCCAGCACCCTGAGAGTGGAAGCTCATGGCTATGAAAACGACTAACACTCAGTTGCTGTCCTCAAGAAGCATATGGTTTAGAGAACATATCGAGCATCTAGAACTATCCTTAATCCAACATCTCTGCTTTGGGTAATTGGCTTTTCCCAACTGGAAGTCATTGTCACCAATGGGTCTGAAGTTGTGGACCTTCAGCTTTTTGCAGTGGACTTTGCACACAAGTTACCCACAGTTAACCAGAGTCTACCTAGCCAGGTAGAAATGCAGTTCCCCAGAGACCTCCTTGGAACAACAGGGGTAAGCTCCTATAGCACTTCCCTCTGTCTGAAGGTAAGATACTATAGCCATCTTTTCTAACTCAGTATACCATCCAGGCAAACACAGACCTGTGGTTTCAGAATATTTGAAGTAAACCTATGAATGAGGCTCTCTACCTCCCCTCCCTCAATCCTAGTACTTTTTATGAAAAAGAAGAGAATAAAATTGAGGGTGTGCTGGAATGCTTAGAATATCAAGGCCATGATAACAAGATCACAACTTTTTTTGCCCAGTCCCAGAGTTTCTAATCAACTTTAAGGGCTGGGTATTTATAATCCTGAACCTAGCGGGGAGCGCATGATCCCATCTAAATCAGGGAGGACGTGAATGAAAGGCAGAATATTTGGATTTTCTTAGAGGTTATTCAATTATTTGATGATTTCTTTGAAATATGTAATGCACCAATGGTATATCCACACCTATGGCCTAAAGTTTCATCCATGTGATTGAGACCGATTGGTTTCTTTAAGAACATATTGATATACTCCCAAGATCTGGTCTCCCATGAGACACTCATGTAGGCAGTTCTAGGGTGACTACAGAAGGTCCCCAAATACATGGGAGACAAAATGACATCATTATACTCATACCTTTGGTGACATCATGCATTACAGTAGCTTCTGTCTCTATACTGTTGACTCTCACATTTGTGTCTGCAGCCTGGACCTTTCTTGTCAACACCAGACTTGTATCTCCAACTGCCTCCTTGACTATTTACTTGGATGCCTAATAAGCATCTCAAACTTAACATGTCCAAAATAGAACTCAACTCAATCTCCCTTCCAAAAAAAACTGGTTCTCCCATAGACTTCCCAGTATCGATTAATGGCAACTTTCAAGTCGCTCGAGCAAAGAAACCTTACGCTCATCTTCAATTCCTCTCTTTTTCACCCCACATCCAGCATGTCAGCCAAGCCTGCCTTCTCTGCCTTCAAAATACATCCACAATCAGATTACTTCTCACCACCACTACCATTTCTGCCATGATCCCAACTTCCATTATTGTTGTTGTTTTAAACAGCTTTATTGAGATACAACCCATATACTATATAAGTCACCCATTGAAAGTATACAGTTGAATGGCTTTCATTGTATCCACAGTGCTTCATGAATCATAACCAACATCAATTTTAGCACATTTTCACTAACCCCAAAAGAAATCCTGTACCCTTTGGTCGTCACCCACCTATGTGTCTATCTCCCCACCTTCCACAGCCTTAAACAACCACTCATCTGCTTTTTGTCTTTACGGATTGGCCTGCTGTGAACATTTCATACAGAGTCATACATCAAAGTGTTTTCAAGATTCATCCAGATCTCAGCATGTATCAGTACTTAAATTCTTTTCCTGGCTGAGTAGTATTCCACTGTGTGGTCAGATCACATTTTGTCTCTCCGTTCCACAGTTGATGACATCGGGGTTGTTTCCGCCTTTTGACTATTAGGAACAATGCTGATATACACATTCGGGTACAAATTTTTTTAAATGTTTATTTATTTATTTTTGAGAACGGGGGAGGGGCAGAGAGAGACGGCGACAGAGAATGCAAAGCAGGCTCCAGGCTCTCAGCTGTCAGCACAGAGCCCGATGCGGGGCTTGAACTCAGGAGGTGTGAGATCATGACCTGAGCCAAAATGGGACGCTTAACCAACTGAGCCGCCCGGGTGCCCCCAGGTACAAGTTTTTGTGTGGGCATCCATTTCATTTCTCTTGGGTGTACACCTTGGAATGGAATTGCTGGATCATGTGGTAACTCTGAGTTTAACTTTTTGAGGAAGCGCCAGACTGCTTTCCATCCTCTTTTGCTTGAATTATTTCAATAGCTTCCTAATTGTTGTCTCTACTTCTGCCTATACTGCTCTTCAGTTTATTCTTGCACGGCAGCCCGGGCAACTCTGTCATAACCGTATTCGGATGGTACTCCTTAGCTTGACTTAGAGTAAAAGACAAAGTCCTAGAAGCTCTGTGTGGTCTGGGCCCTCAATGACCTCCCTGACTTCATCTGCCGTCACTCTCCCCTGCATCCACTCCGCCGCGGTCACAATGGCTACGTCCTTATTCCTCTAATATACCAGCTGTTCCCACCCATCAGCGCTCTTTCGCTTGCTGTCCCCCCCCCCTCCACCGCCGCCTTAAATGCTCTTCTCCCAGATGTCTCCCTGACTTCTCCCCCCACTTCCTTCTGGCTGATGCTTAAATGTCACTTTCTCAATGAGACCTTTCCGGCCACCTTATTTTTACCTCCAAATACGTCATATCACCGCTGCTCTGCTGAATGTTTTTTCCTTTGGCACTTAAAATGATCTCACATACTATGCACCTCTTTATCTAGCTAATTGTCTGTCTCCTGTATGAGAGTGAGAACTCCACGAGAGCAGGGATTCTTCTCTGTTTTGATCGTGTTCACTTCTGCCTATCCAATAACTAGACCATGTCTGTCCCAGAGTTGGAAAGGACACAACAAATATGTGAATTAATAAATTAGTGGATGATTTAGTGAATGAATGAATGAATTGTTAAGAACATGAACTTTGGAGCACCTTGTGCAAGTTTCTCTGAGCCTCAATTTCTTGCATGACTCACAGGGCTGATGTCAGAATTTTAACGAGATAATCTATGTAAAGCCCACAGTATAGTGCTTCGCATATAGAAAGTATAAGTGACATATAAAACGAAGAATTATGAAATATCTTCTAAGATGCACTTCGAAAACACAGAAGATGAACTCCTAAGCCATGTCTGCCCGAGGGTGGACACAGCATCCTCAGCTGTAGAATGGCTAAGATTCCCAAACCAGCAAAGGGATAACAGATTCTTGGGGGTTATAAGGTATCACCCGGGATCTTGTCCCTTTTCCCAGTTTAAACACCCCTCTTAATGACCTCTATAAACAGAGATGAGGCTTCCTCTGAGTCCAGGTATGTTCGAAGCCCAGTCCCCTGCACACAATCCTCGCACACCCTGACTTGGCTCACCCATAATTCATTCACCCATTGCCATAGTGACCAGCGTGCCATAAGAGGATCCCTAAGAAGGATCGGCCCAGAAAATGTTTTAAGTTGAAATCTGCTGGAATCTCATCAGGAGGCGGCAGTAACTGACTTCTATGCCCAGCAGCAACCAAGTGAGAGCTCAGAACCATTATGGTGTGGCACTTACTGGATGGAATGAGGGAGTGGTGATGTCCTAGCACAGTGACTCTCAAACGTGAGCCTGTATCAGAATCACACGGAGCACAAGGGACTGGGCTCCACACCCAGAGTTTCTGATTCATTGGGTCTGAGCGAGAGCCCAAGAGTGTGCATTTCTGACAGGCTCCCAGATGATGAAATGCTATTAGGAACTTGGGGATAATAACACTTTGAGAATCACTGCTCTAGTCCAACCACATAACCATCCCTAAGCCTGAGAATCTGATTCAGGAGGTCTGGGGCTCAGTTCTAGGAATCTTTATGTTAAGCAGGACTCTAGGTAATTCTCACGCAGGTGTTCTAATGGACTGACTACACTTTCTGATGCCTGGTATAGATGCCCAGACCTGATCCCTGAGGATACTGGGTGAGTAAATTCTGGGGGTAAATCCAGGTGTTGGACAAGCCCTCAGGTGGTTCTGGTGCACATTAAAGTCTGGAAGCCATTGGTTTATCGAGTTAGCTGGACCAAACAAACAGTTCGGTCCTTTGTGAGGTACATCTGAAAGATACAAAGGGAAACGGGATATCTGTATCAGTCTGTGAGAGCTTTCACAGAAAGGATCTTTGAGAAAGTTGCTTTTGGGGATAAGGGCCATTGTGTAGGTTGGGGTAGTGGGGAAGAGAATGTGGTTAAGTAGCTGCAAAGCCCAAGCAAGGTTTGCAAGGGAGGCCAGTTTGGGTCACTCAAGCAAGAACTGCTCTGCAAGCAGTATATGCAGGTGGACTGTTATCCTTCAAGACCCTGCTCTGAAGCACCTGCCCTAACAGCTTCCCTAGGGTCAACTCAACGTGGTCCTTTGGACAACTCCTCATGGAAAATTCTAAGATAATAGGGTTGAGAGGAATCTCAGAGACTATGCCCCTAACGTTCCTTCCGTGGCATCAGGGGTGTGAAGACAGGCCCAGAGAGAGGAAAAGGGGCCCTGAACACAATCTAACAACAGTAGCTAGGAGCTGTGCTAGGCATCTTGTCCACATTATCTCGTGCAATAATCACAAGATGTCATTAACCTAGCACTGTTATCATCCTCCTTTTTACCTTCCCCTACACCTTGAGACCCAGGGAAGCTTTTGTACCTGACTGTATGTGCACACTTGAGGAGAGGTTGCTACAAGGGCATGAGCTGGAGAAAGCAATCGCCAAGTAAACAATAGCAGCTCCCTGATTGGTCAGAGCAGTAAATTCCAACCACCTAGCAACCATGTTTGGGGAGGACGATTGGCAGCTATTTCACGACAGGGGCCTGGGGAAGAAAGGAGACAAAATGGCTGCCCACCTGATAACTGCACATGTGCAGTAAGGGGGGAGAAGGGGGACAGTTACACATAGAGAAGAGGCCTTTCTTCTGCCTAGAGTCAGGGGAAAGGCAGCTATGCAACTGAGCATGTGCAGTTGGGACAAGCCTATACAACAGGGGATCCTGGGGCCCAGGCAGCAAATTGGCAGTGATACATATGAGGGGTGGGCCTTCCACACAGCTAGGGAGTAGCTGGACCTGGAGTTGAGCTCAGGTCTGCCCGACATAAAAGCCTCCGCTCTTCACGTTTACATCAGTGGGTCTCACAAGTTAGCGTGCCTCGGAAAGACCTGGAGGGCTAGTTATAAATACAGGTCCCTGGGCCAAACCCACAGACATTCTGACTCAGAGGGTCCTGGGTAGGTTCCTGCAGCCCATAATTTGAGATTTACTACTTTGAACCTTCTAACAGACCAATACCATTTCCAGGCCACACATAAACAACAACAACAACGACAACAACAAACGTGGTCCTTGTGTCCTACACACAAAGACAACCCACATCTTCCCTTGCACTCTGCACCCAGGTGTCTTCAGACCTGGTCACGACCACACTGTTCATCAGAAGGGTGCTGCACCTCAGTCTTCAGCACCAAATGCTCTGGCCAAAGGTCCTAATTCATGGCCTTTCCCCTCTTAATACAAAAAGGTATAAAGTGATCACAGATGGCCCATAATTACCAATTGCCTTTTAGTATTTCTTGAATTTGTTTTAAAATTATTTATTTTTGAGAGAGAGGGAGGGAGGGAGAGAGAAACAGACAGAGAGACAGAGAGAGAAGGAGTGGGGGAAGGGCAGAGAGAGGGAGACAGAGGATCCGAAGCAGGCTCTGTGCTGACAGCAGAGAGCCTGGTGTGGGGCTCGAACCCATGAACTGTGAGATCATGACCTGCGCCGAAGTCGGACACTCAACTGACTGAGCCACCCCGATGCCCCTAGTATGTCTTGAATTTTCTAATTCACACAGGGTAGAAAAAATACATGTAGTTCAAAAAAGCACGAAATTCACTGCAGGGACTTCTTTCTCACCTCCCAGACTTTATCCATAGTCATTCCCTCTAAAGGAAACCACCATCAATAATATCTTGTGTTTTCTTCCATTTTTTTTTTCTTTATCAAGTACCGACTTTGGAGGGCACTCTTCAAATCTACCTGTTTACCATCCCCAGGTCAGTACTTAGAGTTAACACTAAGTGAATCCCACGTCTGTGCCAGTCACTTTACACATGGTATCTAATTTAATCCTTACAACAATCCTGTGAGGTTAGGTAGTAGTATTCCCATTTTAGAGATAAACAAACTGAGGCTCAAAGAGACTAAGTTATTTTCCGAAAATCACACAGGAAACACATGGCAGAGAGCTGGGATCTAATTTTCTCTGAATCCAGAGCCTATATATTTAACTACTCAGCTCTACTGCCTTTTGGCAGGATATTATGATAAAAGCTAATATTTACTAAATTTATACTATGGGGCAGGCAATGTCCTAAGCACATTACCTGCATTGCCTAATTCCAACTTTTTTTAAAAGTTTATTCATTTTGAGAGAGGGAGAGCATGAGCAAGAGAGGGGCAGAGAGAGAGGGAGGGAGAGAGAGAATCCAAAGCAGGCTCTGCACTGTCAGCGCGGAGACCGATTGGGGGCTCGAACTCACGAACCGCGAGATCATGTGCTGAGCCGAACACTTAACCAACTCAGCCACCCAGGCGCCCCACCTAATTTTAACTTTTACAATAGCCTACTGAGTTGGGTATTATTTTCACCCCCATTTTATAGACAAGGCAGGGAGAGGAGAAGTGCAGAGAGGTTAAACCATCTACCCAAGACCACACAGCTGGTAACAAGCAGAGCTGGGGTATAAGCTGGGCAGTGTGGCTTCAGTGTTTGCATGTTCATACACGATGCTGTGTGATTTCCTTAGAAGGAGCACATAAATGAGTCTAAAAGCCTCAGAATTCACACTGCTGAATTCACACGTAATACTCCTGGTGTCCCTGAGCCAGAACATCCTCTGTCATAGCACCTTGGACACCCCCTTAATGCTCTCCTGCATCCCCAGGCTCCCTCACGCTAAGCCTCCAAGGTCAGTGGGTGCGCCTGACAAACGCGGTGGCCAGTGGGGTGACCCGGATGGCATCAGGATCGCCCTGCACACTTCTCTGCTCTAGCTCTGCCAGGCTGTGGCCCTCTGGCTTTTCAGACCCCTTGGTTGGCTTCTTGGGCAATCTCTGGACCTTAAACTTGGGTTTGGGGCTGTGTCTTTCTAGCATCCTGCCTTTATTTGTCTCCGATAGAATCTGCCTTGAATGACCCTCCATGTTCTCGTCTCAGCGGGAATGCCCATTCTTCCTCTCATCCTGCAGGCCCAAACTGAACTGCGGCTGCTTTTCCCTCTCCCTGGCCGGGCCAGCCTCAGCCTCCGGACCCCCTTTGCTGTGGAGAGTCAAACAGGTAGCCTCCAACTCAGGACTGCTTCGCAGAGCCGTCACCTGCTGTTTAGGGAAAGGAAAAGGCAGACCGCTCTTGGCAGGTGCTCATTCTGGCAGCTAAGTTAGCCACAGATTGGCCGGAGCTGCTCCTCTGTGTGGGTGATGACGCCTTCGGGGTGCCGCTGCCAAGCGATCTGCAGCCCTGCCTCTACGCCACCCTCTGGAGAAAAGAGGAAGTGATCTCAGGGAAAAAAAAAAAAGAAAAGAAAAAAAAGGAAAGGAAAGGAAAAAGAAAAGAAAAGAAAAGGAAAGGAAAGGAAAGAAAAGAAAAAAGAAAAGAAAAGAAAAGAAAAGAAAAGAAAAGAAAAGAAAAGAAAAGAAAACCCAAGCCTGAGAATCTAAACATACAGCGAGATTTGCGCACCCCCGACCCCCAAACTGCCTCAGCCATCCCTTTCTGTACCGGAGCCTGAACACGGGGGAGAGCGAGAAGCCGAGAGGGGACGCTGCTCTAGCAGCCAATCCGTTTCCTCTCAGGGTCTCCTATGGATTTCCCGATCTTTCTCCTCCAGCGCTTCTCTGCCGCTGCGATGTGCAGCCCCTTGGACTAGAGCTTCGCTAATGCAAGGCTCCTGGCCTCCACAAAAGGGATTTATCCACAGAGAGAATATGAGAACTCAGATGCCAGAAAGATCTTGGTCTTTACTAAATTCTAACTCCAGTTTAATGCAATTCGATGTAGCGTTTCCTCCTGTTGTAAACATAAGCACCAGCCCGCAGTGGGATTGGCAGTACCTGGGACTTTGTCATCAGTGGAAGTCACCGGCGGTTGTATGTCACATTGAACCAGCCGCACCTATCTCCAAATAACGTTTTGGCTCGTCACCGCTTCAGAATTATGGAATTCTGAGTGAGACCCGCCACTAGATCTTGTCGTCTGCTGGGTGATCAAGGAGCACATAAATTGCTCTATCACAAATTCAGTTTTAATATTTTGGAGAACCGTGTTTTCAGCATCATGGGTTTCCTTTTTGCTCCTGTGTCGTTTGTTTTGTGCATTTAAAATGTGGCTCTGAAAAGGGGTTCCGTCTGCTTTATGGACCTTCCAAAGGGCTGCGTGCACCCCAAAGTCAAGAATCCTAGCTCTTAGGATTCATCCAACGACTGGATGGCTCAGTCGTTAAACATCTGATTCTTGATTTTGGCTCAGGCCATGATCGCAAGGTCGGTGAATTCAGGCCCCTCCTTGGGCTCTGTGCTGACAGCTTGGAGCCTGAAGCCTGCTTCGGATTCTGTGTATCTCTCTGTCTCTCCCCTGCTCACTCTCTCTCTCTCTCTCTCAAAAAAAAAATCAATGAATAAACATTTTTAAAAAGGAAAAGGGGGAAAAAAAGAAAAAAAAAAAGAATCCTAGCTCTTAGGAATTCTATCCAGCTCTGGCCCAGGGAACTGGAGGGATGTGTTTATATTTAGGGCCCATGCTGGGAAGGCTAGGTGTAGGAAGGCTACGGAAGGCTGGAATGCTAAAGCTGTAAGCAGAATAAAACAGAAATTTAGGTAGAAGCTGAGTGTCCTACCCTGAGGCCAGGGCTCAGCCCCCACCAGTGCCACTTCAGCCTTGAAGCCTCTGCCTCACTTGAAAATTCATTCTCCACGGTGCAGCACGCACCACCAGATGGCGCTACTGTACGAGCTGGCGGCCAGGAGGGGCCTCTGAGCCAAAAGAGTCCATAAAGGTAACATAGTCGCTGTCCTGAACTTGATGTTAGTGCCTGTTGGCAAGGTCCAGCCAGGACCCTCAGAGGCCTGAGAGCGCTGAAAAGACTCCAGTGTCCCCCTCATCTGGAACTCAAAAGGAAAGCAAACCCGAAGTGTACATGATTTGGCTGAATTTCCAGTGACTTATTTCCAGATTTCCTGATGGCAAAATTCCGGATAAGGTCGTTGATGTTGAACGTTTCCCGTGCCCTTGATGTGCGTTCAGTCGGCCTGCCCATCCGCAAGCCCAGCACTGCCTGCTGGTAAAAGGGGTAACCCAATAAAATCCTGCTCTGGACCCTGACTGAAGTCTAATCTCCCTCACCCCACCCCACCCCCACTCGCAGTGTGTTGTACACTGGCAAAACCCAGGACGTCTGGTAACAACCTCCAGATCCCTTGTAGACTAAGGGGCTTTGGAGAACTCTGGGGACCATGCTCCAGCCAATTTACATGGCTCAAGACAGCCCCAGCGTGGGTGGCCTTCAAAATGTGATTCCGAAAATGAATAACCTCTGAGGCACGCATAAGAGTCCACCATGCAGGGGCGCCTGGGTGGCTCAGTCGGTTAAGCGTCGGACTTCGGCTCAGGTCATGATCTCGCGGTCTGTGAGTTCGAGCCCCGCGTCGGGCTCTGTGCTGACCGCTCAGAGCCTGGAGCCTGTTTCAGATTCTATGTCTCCCTCTCTCTCTGCCCCTCCCCTGTTCATGCTCTGTCTCTCTCTGTCTCAAAAATAAATAAACGTTAAAAAAAATTTTTTTTTAAAAAGAGTCCACCATTGAAATATTCTGGCCAGATATAATGTCCCCCTCAAACCTTACCTGGGTCAGCTTCACCCTGCTCCTCATGGCCTATACATCTCAGGGTTTTGCTAGCAGTTGCCTCGCCTACTGTTCCTACACGAATTTCTGCCAAGCTTCATCAAACCGGCTCCCCACCCTCCCAGCCCCAGCAGCGGGGACCCAGTACTCTAAAAACCCTGTAATGTCAGCCCTGTGACCATATGGAACCCTTCAGAATTCCAGCAATTCCCAAACTCCTGAACACACTCCTAGGGAACTCAGGGCAGTACAAAGTTGAAGTTCCAAGTCATGCACGTCCCTGATCAAATTCAGGAGCGCGGCCCAAAAAACCCACCATTTCATACCTGTAACAGACAGTTCCCGTGTCTGACAATGGCCTGCAGCTTGTACAACATCCGGCTTCTCAGACAGCTGCCGCATCAGATCACCCGAGACCCTCTGCATCTGGGCTTCATTGTTAGTGCTCCTGTCCTCCGTCGAGTCTGTGGTTCAGCCGTTCCTGGATCTGCTGCGATGGTACCGACGCTGGTAAAGGAACATTTTAGAAAGGGAGGGTTCCTGGGCTTCTCTCTACCTGCCCAGGGCATCAGCACAGCGTCTGGCAAGAACGAAATCCTCTGATCTCGAGAAGGATCCCTCTGGCCCCGTGATATACAGCGATTCGTGCTTTCCACCAGGCACTAGTTTTCTACACGTGCTGTCCCACTGCTGCTAAGTACCAGGAAGCAAACAGCTCCGTTGAAATGAAGGTGCGCTGCCAAGGGCCGTAGCCCTTCTATCACGCAAACCTGGGAAAGGCTCCCCTTAGGAGAGCTGGGTTTCCAGGCAGGTGGTGGGTGAGAGTGGTATCTAGCCCATTCCAGCCTGGTGCCTGCAAGCCAGCTGGCTGCTGCTGCCCCCTGTGGGCCACCATCACCCATTGGAACTGCTGTCCCAGGGGCGCCTGGATGGCTCAGTTCCTTGGGCATCCGACTTCGGCTCAGGTCACGATCTCACAGTTCGTGGGTTTGAGCCCTGCGTCGGGCTCTGTGCTGACAGCCTGGAGCCTGGAACCTGCTTCAGATTCTGTGTCTCCTTCTCTCTCTGCCCCTCCCCTGCTCATGCTCTGGCTCTCTCTCAAAAATAAATAAGCATTAAAAAAAATTAAAAAAAAAAAAAAAAAAGAAATGCCATCCCAGGCCCACACTTTGTTTATAACCTGGGTGCAATCTACCTCCTTCCAGCTCTGTGCTCAACCCTATCTGACAGAGTTCAAAGTACTTAAGCAAATGCTTTGCACGATTGTTATGCACCAGGTCCCATTCTAAGCGATTTACACATAATACATCATGTAATCTTTACAACAACTCTCTGACAGTGGTACCCCTTTTATTTCCATTTTAGAGATGAGGGAACTGAGCCCCGGAGACAAAACATAACTTGCCCAAGGTCAAATAGCTGGCAAGCAGCAGGGTCAGGATTCAGGCCCCGGGAAGGCTGACTCTACATTTCGAGGGCTTAAGCACTGTCTGTCCTATAGTCGGCTAGGCCATGTGGTGCCTCTGACAATACCCTTGGCGTCTCTTTTATGTTTTAGTCCACAGTCTCCCCTTGGATTTCATTGGCTCCCACCCATTTGGGATAAATGTCCTGCCTATTGCCACGCAGACATCAAGACTTCCCCCAAGCAGAATCCCAGGACAACTGGTCACCAGACCTCCCCCTCCACCGCCCCCCCCCCCCCCGCCCAGTTGCAGCTAAACTCCCTGGATGGGTTCCCAACACAGGTGAGGGGCGGTTGGGGGATGAACTGGAAACCCTAGCAATGAGGACAGAGGAGAGGCGGCAGATGCAAGGACACTTTTTTAATGTTTTTATTTTCTTTTTGAGAGCGAGCTCCGGGGTGGGGGGAGGAGCAGAGTGGGGGGCGGGGGGACAGAAGATCTGAAGCAGGCTCCTGGCTCTGAGCTGTCAGCACAGAGCCTGAGGCCCGACTCCAACTCACATATGGTGAGATCATGACCTGAGCTGAAGTCAGACGCTTAACCAACTGAGCCACCCAGAAATTTCTTAGAGAAATTTCTAAGGAAAAGTTAGTAGGATTGTGAGGCGTGAGGAAGAGGAGGTCAAAGCCCATTTCCAGGCTTCCCCAAAAATAATCATCTGGCTTGGGTGGCTGAGCAGGTGGATGACGAGGTCACTTGGTGAGATGGGGCACAGAAGGCAGAGAGGTTGGCTGGGAAGGTGGTAATAACAGCTGGTGTCTATGACACATGCACCATGCGGGTGAGAACGCAGGCACTGATCAGTATGCTCGCTTTACAGGTGAGGGAGTGTGAGCCTCTGAGAGTTGAAGGAATTATCCTACAGTCACACAGTAAGAAGCAGGGCTGGGATTTGGACCCAGATCTGTCTGACTTCAAGTCTGCACTTTTAATCAGCTGGATGGAAGGCAATCTGCCTGTATTCAGACCTTTGCTCTGCCTATTTCTTTTTTTTTTTTTAACTGTTTATTTTTGAGAGAGGCAGGGGAGGGGCAGAGAGAGAGGGAGACACAGAATCCGAAGCAGGTTCCAGGGTCTGGGATGTCAGCCCAGAGCCCAATGCGGGGCTCGAACCCATGAACCGTGAGATCATGACCTGAGCCAAAGTCAGACGCTCAAGCCACTGAGCCACCCAGGCGCCCCAACTGCCTGCTATTTCCATCCTGGTTGTTGTCTGTCTTTAAGCTTCTTGTTTTGCTGCCTTTCTAGAGTCCTAATGTTGGCTTAAGCCCTGTCCCTGTTTGCCTACCTGGCAATGACTCCCAGCCATTCTCCAATCTTTAGTGTCTAAATAACTGCCCTTCCCCAGTGCTGCTCTCCCCTCCCCAGCCCCCTCGAGCCCCACTCCACCCTTGTCCCTACATGCCTATCCAGAGTCACGACTCCAAATCTGCAGGTTTTAAGACCCTTCTCCATATCCCACCCACAGCGGAGCCTCCCTCCCTGCATTCTTCTCTTCCAGCCCAGCCCTGTAAGGAACATCAGAGCTCTGACTCAGTTTTGTCCTTGAAACTTTGTCTCTGTATCGAGGGATTCTCCAACTCCGTGTTTTGCATGCGTTTTGGGTGCATGTAAGTGTGTATACGGCAGGGATTGCTTCCACATGGGGGTGCCCTACTGGCATTTAGTGGGCAGAAGGCTAGACATCCCCAAAATGCCAAACAGTCCCACACCATGAAGAAGGCCCTGTATTCTACCCAACTTTTAAATGCCACACCCATCCCCAGTTATTCATGTAGGTAAGAAAAAAAAATCGGTTTGTAATGATCTGTGCCTAGAACATAACTCGGCTTTACATATCAACACAAAGTACTTTTTTTTCTGCGTGGTTTCAGGATATGCTGACATTTCTAAGAATACAACTACCATGTAAACTGAAGGAAAATTATATGTTGTTTTGCTCAGAACTCTCCCAAGAGTTCTTTAACATTTTTGAAGACCAGGTTGCTGACAGTAATGCTCCTTGTAGTAATTGAGTCAATGCCCCTGTATGGGTCTGCATTTGTAACCTTGGCATTTGTGTTGTGGTGTTTCTACACAGAGGTGCAAGTTTCTGTCTGTTCCCTTAGGTCTCCTAGTGTGGTGTGGCCAGACCCTTTACAGATGGAGTCATGATCAATTGCAAATACTTTCCTTTTATTTCTCCTTTGCACTACAGCTAAGCCTTTCTCTCTCTTTCTGTCTCTTATACACACATGCACACGTGCACACACACATACACAAATACGTAAAACTACGTGTATAGTAGGTACATAATATTGTCTCTGAATTTCCTTTTGCATTTTAGGATAGTAAAGGAGTCATAGAAAATGATTTATTAAAAATGGAAACATTTGAGTTGCTTGGGTGGCTCAGTCGGTTAAGCGTCCGACTTCGGCTCAGGTCATGATCTCACGGCTCGTGAGTTCGAGCCCCGTGTCTGGCTCTGTGCTGACAGCTCGGAGCCTGGAGCCTGCTTCAGATTCTGTGTCTCCCTCTCTCTCCCTGCCCCTCCCCCCGCTCATGCTCTGTCTGTCTCTCTCTCAAAACTAAATACTCATTAAAAAAATGGAAGCATTTCCTGAAGCGCCTCATGCAGTTTCAAGTTCATTATATGTATACCTCACTTAATCCTGACAAAAACTGAAGAGATAAAGATCATTTTCACTTTTATTTTGCAGCTGAAGAAACTGTGACACAGAGAGGTTAAGTAAGCTGCCCGAGGTCACACAGCTAGAACGTGAAAAAGAGCAGAATAGCAGCCTAAATCTGTTGGACTCCAAATGGAATATAGGTTTGCCTGTTGGCATATGCGGTAGATTCTCTATCATCTTTCTTACTGGTGTTAGGACAGGCTCCAGATGATTCCAAGGACAATATATTTAAAAAATCGTGTGGGTTCGTAGAAAAGGTACGCATCGCCCCAGGATGACTGCAAACTCTCGTGTATACATTTGGGTCTGTGTCTTTAACACGCATGACAGCCAGTCAGAGGACTTGAGTCACATTTAATGGTGTTGTATTCCTTAATTGCTTCTTGCAGCCAATCAGAGTGTAGAATTTCCGAAAGCAGCTCTTTGGCAACCATACTTTCCATTTGAAAAAAATAAGGTATGTTACCTGACACCGACTGTGACAATGAGACCCAAACTGTTTCCATCTGGACTATCCTGGAAAATCCCCACTCCACCAGCAACCAGCCACATCAACAAGATATATCGGGTGAAAATGCACATCACATACCTGCCTTATTCAGAGAAATTGGCCATTTATCTTGCTTTGTGTAGATACAGCCTCTGTGGGTTTCTCCATGCCTTCCTGGGGAGCTGCCCGGCTCCTTCCCAAGCATCTCTGAATTCCATCACTAGGTGGCAGCCTTCTCAAGGTTTTGAGCGGCACCCAAGGCCGGTTGTGCTAAGTGCCCTTTTTTTTTTTTTTCACGAGTCATAGGTCAAATGGACCATTGTTCCTTCCAGCTGAAGGAAGAATGCCCAGATGTTTTTCATGCTGCCATTTCAGGAAAGGTAGCTTGTGTTTGGCAACTTGTTGACATCGTAACAATAACCTAAAGCTTGTTCTGGTACACCTGGATCTCCACTGTTGGAGTTCAAATACTGGTTGAGCCCATACTATGTCACAAACGCTGTGCTAGGTGCTGGGGGTACAGTGATGAAGCCAAAAAGGCTTAGCTCTTAAAAAAGGCACAGTCTAGTGGGGAGACTGATGTCTAAACAAACAAACAACAACAAAAGCCTATATGACAATATCCTAAGCACTGTGATCGGGTGAGCACAGGAGGGTTACCCACTTCAATCCAGGGGCTCAGGGAAATCCTGGATCTGGTGACACCAAAAGCTGAATCTTGATGAATGGGCGAGTATTATCCAGGAAAGAACGTAGGGAAGGGGATTTCAGGCAGAGGAAACAGGCTGAACAGAAAGCTCACGACAGTGTGTCGTGTGCTGGGAACCCAGGTGGGGAATGTTGGGCATAATAAGAGAACACGGTGCAAGGTGCAAGGGGTTAGGTAGAGGTCAAGTCTGCAAGGGATGCAATGATCATGTCCCAACCAGGATCCAATATATAAACCACCTGCTCTTCCCAACTACTTCCTGAGATAAAAGCCTCACCATGTCACGATGTCTGTTTCTCACAGTCTTACGGCGGCAAGTGGAAATAACCTCGGCAAACACGTATTGAGTCTCTGCTAAGTACTGAGCACTGTGCTAAGAACTTCTTCATGCATCGCCTTCTTTCATATCAGTGACAACTCTATGAGATGGATGTCATTATGCTGTAATCTTCATTTTACAGATAAGGAAACCTAGGTTCAGAGAGGTTAAGTGACTTGAGTAGAAGCATGAATGGGACACAGAGGAAGTGCAGGAGAAAGAGGGAATCTCCAATAACATTAGAAAGCATGGGCCAAGAGTGACAAGGAAGACTTTCGGACACAGGTACGTGCCTAAGCTGGGTTTCGTAACATTAATAATATGGGGTGCCTGGCTGGCTCAGTCAGAAGAGCATGAGACTCTTTTTTTTTTTAGTATTTATTTATTTTTGAGAGAGCACAAGCAGGGGAGGGGAAGAGAGAGGAGGACAGAAGATCCGAAGTGCACCCTGTGCTGACAGGCTGACAGCAGCAAGCCGATGTGGGGCTTGAACTCACCAACCACAAGACCATGACCTGAACTGAATTCGGATACTTAACCCACTGAGCCACCCCGGCGCCCCTGAGCATGAGACTCTTGGTCTCGGAGGTGTGAGTTTGAGCTCCACGTTGGGTGTCGAGATTACTTTAAAAAAAACTTAAAGTAACAATAGCAACAATAGAGAAAATAATACCTTAAAATGTGTGTTATGTGCTAGACTCTATACTGTGTTTTAGCAATATCCCCTCATTTCACTGGGTGACATATGCAATTTTTGAATCACCTGAATTGCACACCTGAAACTAACAGAACACTGCATGTTAAGTACACTAGAATTAAAATAAAACCTTAATTTTAACAAATCTTACCTCATTTAATCTTTTCAATAGCCCTGTGAAGAAGGTACTCTTTTTATCCCCACTTCACAGATGAGGACACCGAGGCACAGAGACGTTAACCAACTTGCCCAAGGTCACTTGGCAAGTGGTAGAGCTGGGATTTGAATCCAGGTAGTCTGGTCCAGGAGCCAGGAGGATTTGAGCCCGGGACATGAGTGGGGACATTTCAGGCCAGGAAACGGCATGGAAGGCTGGGAACTCAGAGCAACTTGGGATTGCGGGGCTGTAAAGTGGGGGACCTTGAGAGGTCAGGACTGTGAGGCTGGAGAGGCCCACAGGGGCCACACTGTGAAGGGCCTTGGGTGCTCTGGAGGCAGCTTGCGTGTGGTACCCAAGGAGCGGGAGGCGGGGACCACTGGAAAGTCATAAGCAGGGGAGAGACCTAAGCCTGCGGGTACCATGACTGTCGTGTCCCCCCCCCCCCCCCCCCGCACCTGCTTCAGGTAACAAACTCCTGCAGCACAGACATCACACCAAAGTTCAGACTTCTAAATGTGCGCCATTGTACTTCTTGCTGTTCCATTTCTGGATGCGCCTGGGGCGTCTGGGTGGCTCAGTCGGTTAAGCGTCCGACTTCGGCTCAGGTCATGAACTCGCTGTTTTCGTGAGTTCGAGCCCCGCGTCGGGCTCTGTGCTGCCAGCTCGGAGCCTGGAGCCTGCTTCCGATTCTGTGTCTCCCTCTCTCTCTGCCCCTCCCCTGCTAGCACTCTGTTTCTCTCTGTCTCAAAAATAAATAAAGATTGAAAAAAATAATAAAACAAAACAAATGAACATTTCCGGATGTGCCCTGTGACGGCGATGTTCTAAGACAGATTCTCACACTGAGGTTCCTGCTCAGCGGTATCAGCACCGGCTCTGCAAACTCGTCAGAAATGCCGTTGCTGGGGCGCCTGGGTGGCTCGGTCTGTTAAGCGTGGGACTGTTAATTTCGGCTCAGGTCATGATCTCGCGGTGTGTGAGTTCGAGCCCCTCTTCGGGCTCTGTGCTGACAGTGCGGAGCCTGCTTGGGATTCTCTCTCTCCTCCTCCTCTCTCTGCCCTTCCCGCGTGCTCTCAAAATAAGTAAATAAACATTAAAAACAAGAAGAAGAAATGCCATTTCTCTAGCCCTATCCAGGACCCACTGAACCAGAAATTCTGGACGGAGGGCCTGGCAACGTGTGTTTTGATAAGTCTCCAGGTGATTCTGAGTGAGGCACACTAATGCTTGAAAACCACTGTTTGACATGGTTGCTTGGATATTAAATGCGCGCGTGTGTGTGTGTGTGTGCGCGTGCGCGCGTGCATGCGTGTGATTTATTTCCTTTCTCAGCACCCTAAGGGCAGGAAACCAGTCACCTCTTTTATCACCATGTCTGCCACCTCTGCCTCCTGCCCCTGGCACCGAACACCATAGGTATCCCAGCTCTGGCACTGACTAGCTGTGTGGAAGGCCCTTATCCACTGTATGCCTCAGTTTAATCATCTGTAAAATGGGAATAATAATGATAATACCTACTTCATTCAGTTACTGTATCGAGAGTTAGTGCTAGTGAAGCTATTAGCACAGCTCAGAAAAAACCTACTATCGCAGCTCTTCTTGATACATTTAAGTATTTTATACATCATTTTATATTATAGATTATTTTATAAATTACATAATATCTGCATGTTTCATTTTGTATAAAAGAATATAAAAATTATATTATATATTATTTTACAGAATATATAATTATATACTAATTATAATAATAAGGATACAATAATTAAATAATAATATAATTATAATTATCCTACAGGGCTGTTCCAGTGCTCCAGGAGCCTGATTTTGCAGGGAGTCAGAGAGGAAGAAGGGTGAAGCGGAATAGAGGCAAAATCACCTGGGCCCATTATACAAATTGTCCAGAAGAGGCAAATCTATAGAAACAGAAAGTAGATTAATGTTTGCCGGGGTTGAGGTGGGTGGTAATGGAATGTGGGTATGAAGACTTCTCTGGGGGAGTGATGAAATTGTTCTGGAATTATATAATGGTGATGCTTGCACCGCGCTGTGAATATATTCAAAACCACTGATTTGGGTAAATTTTATGATATGTGAATTATATCTCAAATGTTCAAAACTTAAAAAAGAAAACCCAGTGGGCCTCATCAATCTGAGAAGAGAAAGCTGGGACCCTTGCTTTTTTATCCCCTTAAGCCCCAGGAAACTAGGCACAGAGCAGGTGCAGGAAAAGCAAGAAGCTTGTGGCTGGATTTTGTTCTAATTTATTTGCTTTACCACATAGGGGCAACTAACTCATTTCCTGTGTCATTATTTTGAGAGACATAAAAAAAAAGTTTCACGTTTTCACTAAGACCCACCATATCAATGGCGTAAAATTAAATTGAGAGAGAAAGGCATAACCTGATTATAATAAAAACACAACCTGGACTGGTACATAATGGGGAATCTCACAAACACGTGTGCCACGTGAGGTCAACGTGGGTGAAAATATGAACCTTTGCTTTTTTTTTTTTTTTTTTTTTTTCCGTAAGTCCTCAGGCAACATAACCTATTCCAATAGTCCCGGAAGATCTCATTATATCCCCAAAGGGCCCAAACCACTTAATTTTCCTTCCCAGCTTTTAGAGTTTCCAAGAAAACCAATGATTAGCTTGCAGAGTGATAAAAGCAGACTTCCACCTTTGTAATACAGAGTGGATGAATCTGTACTACAGGAATTGTGAGGTTTAAATATATGTTCAACATTGTTCATTGTCGACGGAGGCTGCTTTATTCTATTCAAGAGAGTCTAAACATCTGCCTCACAGAATCTCTCTGTGACAAGACTGCTTCCTGCCAAGAGAGTTCTACCAGGAAAACTTGCAGGCCAAAACAAACAAACAAACAAAAAAGTAAACATGCTAAAGTAATTTAAACAAAGGCAAAAGGGAGGAGGTACTTCTATCTAGAGGTGGGAGGAGAGGGTGCTACACGTCACAGGCCTAACTTTATCAGGACTCAAATAGTAAAGGCAAACTAAAGAATGTGAATCTGTATAGTACAAGAGTTGAGCATGCCAGTTCTAGAATTCAGCTGCTTGGGTTCAAATTATTGGCTCTATTCTTGGTTCTCCTGGCTTGCCTAAGTAAGATATTATTTGATTTATGTCCCTCATAGTATGTTCCCCAATCTTTAGCGTTATGCCCTGACTGCCACTAGATTATAAATTCGATAAATAAGGCCAGGAGCCATCTCTGGCTTGGTATATGGGGGGGGGTTCTCAATAAATATTTGTAAAACTGACTAGATCCCTTAGCTTTGTGTTCTTGGGCAACTTGCCTCTCTAAGCCTTAGGCTTTTTCCCCCTTATTTGTTAATCGACGGTACTTGTAATTTCCACTTAATGGGGTTGTTGAGAGGAATGTGCATAAAAGTACAGTGCCCGGTACCTAGCAAAAGCTCAAAAAAATGAGAACTATCATTCCCCTCCTCCTCCTCCTCCTCCTCCTCCTCCTCCTCCTCCTTTTTTGGGAGAATTTCTGCATAAGCAGCATGCAGAAACTAGAACAGGTAACTCAATAAACTTTCTTTAAAAGTGCCATTTTGTTGGTTTAAAAACTTCATCTGAAATAAATCTAGCAAGAATATTAATGCATAAATTCTGGTTCATGGATACTTGGGTACTTTTTATGCTGTTGCCCACATTTTTATATGTGTGGCCATTTTAAAACATAGCCCTACAATCTTTGACGCTTTTCTTAGACACAGGTGGGGTCTCTGTCCCCTGTTGTTGAATTTGTGTTGTTGTCAGTATTTGTTTCCCCACCCCAAGCTTTATTGAGGTACAATTGACAAATGACATTGTATACATTTAAAGTGTACGTGGTGATGATTTGACATACATACACATTGTGACATGATTACCACGATCAAGTTAATTCCCACATCCATCACTTCACATAGTTACCATTTGTGTGTGTTGGGAGAACACTTAAGATCAACTCTCTTCACAAATCTATTTGTCTTTCTCTGTCTGCTTA
Organism: Panthera tigris; assembly: GCF_018350195.1. Classification (NCBI taxonomy): domain Eukaryota; kingdom Metazoa; phylum Chordata; class Mammalia; order Carnivora; family Felidae; genus Panthera; species Panthera tigris. The sequence goes on along the minus strand of NC_056677.1, from coordinate 90,404,958 downwards.
TTTTATTTAACACAGTGTCCTCTAGTTTCATCCATGCTGTCACGAATGGCAGGATTTCCCTTTTTATGGCTAAATAATATTATGTTAGAGAGAGGGACAGACAGAGAGAGTGAGGAGAAAGAGATTTTCTTTATGCATTCATTTATCAACAGACACTTTGGTTGTTTCCATTCCTTGGCTATTGTGAATAATTCTGTAATAAACATGGATGTACATATATCTCTTTGAGAAACTTATTTTGCTTCCTTTGGGTAGGTACCCAGAAGTGGGATTGCTGTCTTATATGGTAGTTCTATTTTTAATTTTTTGAGGAACTTCCACACTGTCTTCTGTAGTGGCTATTGTTGACATTGTCAACAATAGTGCATGAGGGTTCCATTTTCTTCACATCCTCACCAACTCTTGTTATTTCTTGTCTTTTTGATAATAGCCATTCTGACAGGTATGAGGTGATGTCTCGTCCTTTTGATTTGCATTTCCCTGTTGATGAATGATGTTGGCCATCTTTTCATGTACCGGTTGGCCATTTGCATTTCTTCTTTGGGAAAATGTCTGTTCAGGTCCTTTGCCCTCCTTTAACTCGGATTATTTTTGCTATTGCATTGTGTGAGTTCCTTATGTATTTAGGACATTTATCTCTGATCAGATATATGGTCTGCAAATATTTTCTCTCATTTCATGAGTTGCCTCTTGGCTCTGTTGCCTGTGTCCTTGGCTGTGCAGAAGCTTTTCAGTTGGGTGAAGCTTTCACTTCTCTATTTTTACTTTTGTTAATGCTGCTTTTGGTGTCATATCCCAAAAAATCATTCCCAAGAACCACGTCAAGGAGCTTTCCTCTAGCTTTTCTTCTAGGAGTTTTGTGGTTCCAGTCTTACATTTCAGTCTTCAGCTCATTTTGCATTGATTTTTGTGAGTTCTATAAGGGTTCCATTTTATTCTTTTACAGGTGGCTGTCCAGGTTGCCCAGTATGATTTATTGAAGAGACTGTCCTTTTTCTGTTGTGAGTTCTTGGTGCCCTTGTCAAGGAGTTGTTAACCATATAGGTATGGGGTTACTTCCGGAGTCTCGATTCTGTTCTATTGGTCCATGTATTGGTTTTTAGTGCCAATACCATACCGTCTCGGTTACTGTAGTTTCATAATCAGGAAGTCAGGAAGTGTGGTGCCTCCAACTCTGCTTTTTCTCAAGACTGCTTTGGCTCTTTGAGGTCTTTTTGCGGTTCCATACGAATTTTAGGATTCTTATTGGATCTTGCAAGCTCACTTGTACCCCATAGGATGTTGTAGGAGTGACACTGAATTCTGAGGCTAGATCAGAAAAGGTGATTTCCATTTTCACTGTGCTTGCTAGAATACTCTTGGAGCCCTGAGCCACCATATAAGAATCTGACCACACTGAAGCCACCGGATGGTGAGGAAACCAGTCATGTGGACAGGCCACATGTAGGATTTCTGGTCTTGAGTCCTTCTAGGCACCAGGCATGTGAGTGAATAACACTTACGCTGATTCCAACCTCTGGCTATCAAGTCACCCCCAGCCTTCAAGTTTTCCCAGGAGAGCAACCAAGCACTGTGGAGCAGAGAGAGCTTTCCTCGTTGTGCCTTTCCAAAATTCCTGACCCAGCAATTCCATGAACATAAAATCATAGTTGTCTTAGCTGCTGAATTGGGCAGTCATTTGTAACAGTGTGTTTGAAATATTTCATAGTTTATTTATTTTTTTAACGTTTATTTATTTTTGAGACAGAGAGAGACAGAGCATGAACAGGGGAGGGGCAGAGAGAGAGGGAGACACAATCGGAAACAGGCTCCAGGCTCTGAGCTGTCAGCACAGAGCCTGACGCGGGGCTCGAACTCACGGACCGTGAGATCATGATCTGAGCTGAAGTTGGACGCTCAACCGACCGAGCCATCCAGGCGCCCCCATAGTTTATTTTTAAATTTGTATTTATTTTTTATATTGAGATGCAATTGACAGGTAGCATTATATTAGTTTCAGCTATACAACATAATGATACAACATTTGTACGTATTGCAAAATGATCACCACAGTAAGTCTAGTTAACATCTGTCACCATATATACTCACAAAAGTTTTTTCTTGTATAAGAACTTTTGGGGCACCTGGGTGGCTCAGTCGGTTGAGCGTCTGACCCTTGATTTCACCTCAGGTCATGATCCCAGGATCGTAGGATTGAGCCCCACCTTGCGCTCCATGCTGAGCGTGGAGCCTGCTTGAGATTCTCTTTCTCCCTCTGTCCCTCTCCCTGAAATCCCACACACACTCTCTCTCTCCAAAGACAAACAAACAAACAAACAAACAAACAAAAAAACCATTTAAGATCTACCCTCTTAGCAACTTTCATACACGCAGCACAGTATTGTAAGTATAGTCACCATGTTTACATTATATTCCCATGAATTATTGATTTTATAACCTGAATTTGTACCTTTTGACCCCTTTCATGCAGTTCACCCATCCCCCACCGCCCAGCCCTTGCAACCAATCATCTGTTCTCTGTATCTACAAGCTCAGTTTTTTATACTTCATAATTATAAAGTAAGATTATTAAAAGGGCCAGTCCTCCTCTCGTGCCACCTAATTTAGATTTGGGCGAGAGCTAGGATGTGCCTCAGGGGTGGATAGCCATGTCGTGATGTCATTTGAAGGGCACTACATCTGCAAAACCCATCACCCCATCCTAGTGTCTAAACCTTCCCCTCCCGTCAAGATTTGTTTGAAGGCTTTTACTTCCAAGGCTCCACTCCTAAAAAGTAAATGATCCTCCAGAAGGCATGGAGGTGGGGGCAAGAAAAGGAGGACATTTGATCTGGGCATCATGTTCACAAAAGGCTTCAATTCTTGACTTGTGAAGTTCTAGCCCAGTGACCTTCTAGACATACAGTGTACGATGATATGACAAAGAAGAATATATTCATCATATGACCTTAAAGTTCCATCTCATCACCATGCCTACTCCCTGTACTGTACTGTGAATTATAAATGTTGTGCATAAATCTGGCAATTCCCTTGTTACTAGCACGAATATATTGTAGAGAATAGCCGTCTGGAGTGGAACATTTGAATTAGAATTAAGCTATAGGTGGGGCGCCTGGGTGGCTCAGCCAGTTAAAGTTAAACATCTGACTCTTGATTTCGACTCAGGTCATGATCTCCTGGTTCGTGAGTTCCAGCCCCCCATGGGTTCGAGCCCCGCATCAGGTTCCATGCTGACTATGCAGAGTCTGTTTGGGATTCTCTCTCTCCTTCTCTCTGCCCCCTCCCCCCTCACTCTCTGTGTCTCCCTCACAAAAATAAATAAATAAACTTAAAAACAACAAAAAATAAATAAAGTGTGATTGTGTGCCATGTAAACATTGAAAATATAGCACCATCTGTGAAACCCGTGCAGTAGTTAAAATACATACATATGTGTGGAGAGTCTTAGTCCCCAGAAATGGCTCCTGTCAGTCTGGCTCTCTGAGAAGCCCCCGGGTGATACTAAAAACTATCATTTTGAGCGATGTGGGAGATAAAATTTAATGACGGAGTTTTATGCGGGAATTATCTTTGAAATCTTTTCTAACCTTTGAAATCCTTTCTAACCTTTGAAATCCTTTCTAACCGTGAGGTCTAGTGGGTGTTTGACCCAATAAAGCCTCCTGGGGGAGAAATGCGGGGGCCCAAAAAGGAGAAAGACTGGAGACTGTGACATCTCTTCTGTGGAATATTGTTCTCTCCAACCTCTGCCTGGGGCTTCCAGAGGGAGGGAGCCCCAGGGGCCGGGGCCGACTGCATCAGCCTCCTCTGAATGCATGCATGTCCTGATGCAAAACTGAACTCCCGTCTGTGATCCGCGAACAGGGTAGCGGCCCCCAGGGTTGCCATGGCTACTGCTCTATTGCACAAGCTCCCTCTGGTAGCAGGGAAGGGTGTGCGCCAGGCTACGCAGCCCACCCATTCTCTGCAACTCTAACCCGGCCTCCCGATCTCCCTAAGCCAGTAGGCAGTGCCGGCCAGCAGAGGGCGCTGCACGGCCTGCTGTGGGACCCGGACATCGCCCTGAAGGGCCTCACCCTATGGCGTCTGCTGCTGCCACCTTGTGTCCTGGGGAGAGGCACAGTTGCTTCCTGAGAGGAGAGAACAGCTCCACCTTTCAGTAAGAGAGAGTTCTCTCAATGAATGGGGTGGCTTGGCCGGCTCCAGTCCCACCTCGCAGTAGCCGTCACCTGGCCCAGTGTCCCCCAAGATTGCTGGGGAGGGGCTATTCCACATGCCCTTCTTCCCTCTCATCCGTGTGCCTGCTCTCGCTTCTCTCTTGTCTTTCCTGCATCTTTTTTTTCCCTCCTCCCACCTTTCTTAAATCTTTTCCTCTCTTTTCTCCACCAGCTTTGTGCTTCCCCCCCTACCTTTTGGGCTTCCCACAATGCCCTCCTCATTTCCCTCTTTTATTGCCCTTGGCTTGATCTTTCACTCTTTTCTCGCTTCTTTTTTCTTTAAATCTTTCTCCTTTGCTCCTGCTTTCTCTTTTGCTCTCTTTCATGTTCTCTGCTTCTTTATTTCTCTCTTCTTCCTCTTTTTATTTAATTAAAAAATTTTAATGTTAATTTAATCTTGAAAGAGAGAGAGAGAGAGAGAGCATGAGCAGGGGAGGGACAGAGAGAGAGGGAGATACAGAACAGGCTCCAGGCTCCGAGCTGTCAGCACAGAGCCCAACGTGGGGCTTGAACTCACAAGCTGTGAGATCATGAACCTGAGCTGAAGTTGGACGCTTAACCGACTGAGCCACCCAGGCGCCCCTCTCTTCTTCCTTTCTGATCTGTGAACTCAGCTCTGTCTGCCTTTTTTATCCCAAGGTTGCAAACTGGTGGCTGATGGGCCAAACTCGGCCCATAATTGGGTTTTGTTTAGCCTACAAGGTAGTTTTTTCCTAATATGTATGTATTTTTTGCTAACGTTAAACAATCATGAGATTTCCTTTAAAAAAATCTGCATTTCAAACTTTACTTGCATAACAGTATCTGGAAAACCGGACCCACATTTCTATTAAGACAATAATCAGCAGGAACTGAGTTGGGCTGCCTTTGACAAGGCCCAGCAAGCTTCCTGCCCCCCCCCCCACATGCTTCCCGGCTGGCCCCTGTAGATGTAAGGATTTCAGCTCCCTTCCCCCATCTCTTTTCTTCTTTCTTCTCATGGCTTTTCTTGGGAGGCAGTAAGCCCATTGGTTAAGCTCCCAACCTTTGGGGTCATTCAGATCTAGGCTCAAATTTCAGTTTATCCAGCTGTGTGACCTCAGGGAAGTCTCTCAAGTTCTCTGAACTTCATTTGCCTCATCTGTAGGATATGGGCCTATTAATGCCTATCTCATGGGCTTATTGGTGGGGGGATCAAATCAGACACTGCTTAGAAAGTACTTAGAACAGTGTCCAGCACATAGGAGGCCCTCAATTAATGACATTTATTGTCTTTCTGCTCTCTTTTACATCTTTATTTCACTGCTTTTTAGCCTCCCTTCTTTCTTTTTCCTTATATCATTCCTTCTTTCTCTCTCCCTTGCTTTTATGTCTGTGTGTGTGTGTGTGTGTGTGTGTGTGTGCATGTGTGTGTCTAGGCCCTATTATTCTCCTTATTTTTTTGCTCTTATTTCCTTTCTTCACTTTCTTCCCTTTCTCTTGATCTTTGGGCTTATTTAAGTATTTACTCTTCTTCCAGGCTTTCTTTCTTACCCTCTCCCTGGTTCCCCACCTTCCTCACCCCTCCCCCAATTCCTCATAGGTGTAGAAATATGAAGTTCCAGGGTTATGGAATATGGATGCAGCGGACCCTTGAACAATGCAGGGGCTCAGGGCACTCACCCCTGTGCACTCAGAAATCTGTATATAGTTTTGATTCCCCCAAAACTTAACTACTAACGGCCTTCTGTTGATCAGAAGCTTTCCCAATAACATAGTCAATTAACACATAATTTTATGTTTTATGTATTACATATTGTATTCTTACAATAAAGTAAGCTAGAGAAAAAAATGTTAAGAGAATCGTAAGGAAGAAAAAATACATTTACAGTACTGCCTGTATTGATTAAAATAAAACCTCCTTGTATAAGTGGACTTCGCGGTTCAAACTCGCGTTGTTCAAGAGCCAACTGTATACATAATATTAAGGTATTTCTCATTGCCTGACTTTGAGAGAGATTTAGGATGGATAAGAGGAAATAAAAGCTATAACTCTAGAGATCTTCCCTGGAGCAAGAATGATGATGCACCCCACTTCTAGATCCTTCAGGCCCTAATGCAGCAAGTTCAGTGCTGTAGGTTAAGCTTTCCTTTCTGTCCAAGACAGTGCAATTCCTAGGAGCCTTTTAAAATTTTTTGTTGTGAAATATTTAAAACATACAGAAGGTATGGGTGCTTTCTTGTCTAACTACCACCCAGCTTAAGAAATCAAATAATACCAATGCAGTTGGAGCCCCCTGTGTTTTGCTTTCTGATCCTACCTTTTGCTTTCTCTCCAGAGGTTCCTTCCATCATAAATTGGGTAATTATTACTCTATGGGTCTCTTTATTCTTTTACCCTGTATGTATGCAGCAGCAGGAGCCCTTTTAAGGGCTTTGCCAACCTCCTAGTAGCAGGTTCACGCTATTTTGTCAGCTGTGACAGATGACAAAAAGAGGAGGTTCTGGTAATTCTTTGGGGGCAGCCAGCTCTCAGCTTTATGCACAGTCTAAATGCTGTAGGCTGCCAACAGCTAGCAGAGAGTATGGTGGTTAAAAGTGTGGACACTAACTATGATGACTGGGACTGGATCCCAATGATGAATTTCCTGGCTGTAAAATCTTGTAAAGTCTTGAGAACTGTACCTGGGGCAGAGTAAGTGCTCCATAAATAGAAGCTTTCAATTAGAAAGAGTGAAGGGCAATTGATCAGCAGTGCAGGTGGAAGCCTTCTTACTTTGATGTCAATACAGAGAAGCTTCCGCTAGACATCGAGTGGCCACAGAGACTCCAAATGCGAGAAGACATTTTATGAGTCTGGGTGCAACTGACCCAAAGGAAGAGTATTTTGGGGCCTGCCTCACTCCAACTGGTGCCTTATAAAGGTGTTTATTTCTTGCAAAATAATTTCTGCAGAACCCTTCAAGTTCCCTTCTAAGAGTGCCTTTCTGGTAAGGGCTTGGAGATTGTGCTATAAAAAGATGATTCTGTAATGAGGTCTATGCAATGATCACAAAGCGAGCTTTAATCCACCCCCTTTTCCCTCCCTTGGGGGGAAAAATGATCCACCGCAAAGAACAACAAAAATAGAAACAAACAATGAATTCATCTTCATTTATTGCTGTGGACTTAGAGGTTTCATTCCGGGATCCTGGGAGTATGGTGGTGCCCCTGATGTACGTGGAAAAGTTGATGCAGAGAAGCATTTGAGAGTGGAGGATTCTATTTAGATACATTGAGCTGAACAAGATGGACTATATAAATGGAAATGTTCTCTGAGTAGCCTTGTAAAGTAGGAAGGCAGTTGCCCCATTTGTTAACTGAACAAATAAAAGTTCAGGTAAATGAAGTCATTTGCTCAAAATAAAGAACCACGGTTCTTCAATTTTAGGTTGTATCAATTGGCCTTGATGGGGCTCAGGAATCGCATTTTAAATAGTAATTCAGGTGGCTCTGTGACAGGTGGTCTTTGTACAGAGCACACTTTGGAAATTTCTGATACATGCTGCGAGGAAGAGAGTTTCATGTGGAGAAGAGGGTATAGTCCCAGGATGATGCAAAGGGAAGGAGATCAAAGACTAGTCCGGCCAGCTCTTCACAAATGTTTGCTGAGGAGCACCCCAGCCCAACCAGGCCTTTGGTTGATAAGTTGGTCCAGAACCCTCCTTCCATTCTAATTCAGTCCTCTCTGCCCTGACTGGGTAGCATGTCATATATTTATTTCCTTGAACTGCGATCTTACGGTCTCATCTTTGGTTGTTGGAATGGAGAGCAATCAGTAGTGGGGCACAGGGGAGTGTTCGGTACTTTGGGATAGGGTAACTGGGATGTAGACAGAGACGAACTTGCTACCTCGAAAGTTACCGGTCCGGGACATGGGGCGAAAGATCAGTACTATAAAGGTACATTTCAGAGTTATTAGCATAGATGATAAGCATACCCCCGCTATGCAAAATGAAATGATTTGGCAACTATGCTGTTTATTGGTCAGTATAGACAAGTGATCTGAATAATTCAGGCCCTCCACAATGACAGCATGAACTACATAACTGCCAACTCACCGTCTCACTTGGGACTATTGTAAACATGGTTCCAGTTACCACTTGGGAAACTTGCCTTGGGAAAGATCAAGTGAAAAGTGAAAAGATCCAGATAAAGCGAGCTGTGCCTGAAGAGCCATAGAACTGAGGATTGCTGTGAGGTTGTAAAACCAAAGGAACGCTTGGCCAAAAGAGGCATAGAGTGGGGTAGGACAGCTTGAAGCTGTTTAAATTTCTGGAGAGACCAGTAAAAACCAATGGACTCCTTTCTTCCCTATAATCCACAAATAAGGGGTTACTTGATGAAGCCAATGGCAAAGAAACATGGGACGTCTCAAATGGATAATGTCTTCCTGTGGAGTATGTCACTCCTTTGTGGAAGTCACTACTGCAAGGAGCTGTAAATGGAAATGTTGAGACCATATTTTAAAAGTGGATGGGCTAACTTCATAATCAGTTCTAGGAACGTTTGCATCTTTGGCCTCAGTTAGGGAGAATTCGTCTTCATGCTTCAAATTCTCAGCCCGGAACTTGGTGGGGTGGGAGTGCAGCTTCAAGAAGGATTCATGTCTCGTAAGAGGAGCAATATACAATTAGCATGCTCTGTGGGTTTTCTTTGGCTGGCTTGGATCAGTGTACAGGAGGCTGGATCCGTTTGGCTCTCACATTTCTTGGAGCCTTTTTTTAGCTTTGCTGAATTCATGATTCATAGAATTGCAGTACCACACAATTCCGAGTTGGAAGCATGCTTTAAAAGGACCTGATCCAACCCTGTCTTTTTTTCAGATGGGATTCAGAGCTAGGAAACGACTTGCTTAAGGTCACAAGCCTAGTTATGTGCATAGAAACGTAGAAGTGTGGTCAAACTCGTTATGTGGTGCGGTGCTGATGAAATACTCAGATGCTTGTCTGAATTGACTAGATCAGCAGTTTTCAGCACTGGCTGCAGAAGTGGTATTCAAAATATTGAATAAGGGGGACAGTGCTGAGCACTGACTCATTGGAATGGAATCTGGCTAGATGCTGAAGCAGGGTTCTGGAGGGCTCCTGGTAGACCAGGCATTAGCCATTTAGTTACTAATTGTAGGGAAGTCGGAGGGTTCTGGGCTAGAAAAGATGAGGTGTCCCGGGCACTTGGGTATCAGGGCGTGTACCAACTTCACTGGAAGGATCCTCAGCATCTTCCTAACTGGTATGACTATGCCAGTGAATACTGACTTAATTATCCACCTCGGTGGGCCTGCACACTGGAATCATTTGGTGGCCCTTTAACGGTATCAGTGCCTGCGTAATTTTAATGTGCAGTCAAGGGTGAGAACCATTGGACTAGATGTTCTGGCGTCTAGTTCTGGAGATCTGGCAGACCCATTTCCTTTCAAGCTTAGCTCACAACCATTACTCAGGAATATAACCAGAATTAGAACCAGTAATCAAGCTTGTCGGGCTTCTTCTAAGGCCTCTGGACTTCATCTTGTTTTCCAAACAAACACATCGTATCAGGGAAGGCCTCGATGACACTGCCTGGGCCCCACTTTCTGTACCAACTGTCTTTGCGGTAAACTGAGGTCATCATATTTGGTCTGGATATGAGGTAAGACAAAAACTCCACAGGAGTTCATCTTCAACTGTAGAAGCCAGATGGATACCTTTGTGCGTCCACTGTGACTTTCCCTGCACTGTGAGCTTGCATCTCTGCAAGTGATGTGCCTAAAAGCTAATCCTTTTCAGTGGGAGCCAGGGAGGGGTTCTGGGGCCTGGGATGGGAGGTTCCATCTCCTGGGCACAGGGCCGTTGAGGAAGTCCAGTGGACAAGCTGACTGAATCCCTTTATGAGAGGACAGTCTGAAATGGAGTTAGTGATGGAGATGGGAGTTATAGGCTATGGGGCTTGGGACGGATAAGAAGTGTGAGGAGACAAACTGTAATCTGGAGAACAAAATAGGAGATGGCAAGTCAGACGCTAAATATGGGCAAGCATGGGGAAATCAGACACAGGAAGACATGCGGGGAGAAAAGGAATACTTCCAGATGAATCACAACGACTATCGTTTTTGTTCTCCCACACTTTATTATCAATATTTTAAAGCATACATAAAAGTTGAAGGAATTTCACAGTGAACACCCAGAAACCAAACACCTAGAATCCACGATGTATAATATATTGTACTTGGCATTATCACTCATCACCTCCCCGTCCCTCTAACCACATCCATCACCTTATTTTGCTACATGGCAAAGTAAACTGTAGACAATCAACTTCTCCCTAAACACTTCAGCGTGCCCATCGTGAACTACAGTTCAGAATTTGCGTACGGCACTTTTTTCTTTTGAGGTTGAAGTTACATAAAATGGGGTGCATAAATCTTACTCAAACCACCAGTGAGTTATGAGAAATTAATACACATGTGTAACCTAAACCCCTTTCCAGATATACGACATTGCCATCACCTCAGAAAGTTCCATATGTCCCTTTCCAGTCAATCCCTGCCCTTAGACCTGCCTCAGGCAACCACTGTTCTTTTTTTCTTACCATAGATTAATTTTGCCTGTTCTAGAACTTTCTATACATAGAAATATGCATCGCATACTTGTTTCTGTAAGGGTTCTTTCATTCAGCATAATGTTTTTAAGATTCATCCACGTCACTGTATCAGTAATTCATTCCTTCCTATTACTGAGTGGATCCATTCCATTGTATGACTATACCACAGGTTTTTTTTTTTAATGCATTCACCTATTAATGGACACATGAGCTGTTTTCAACTGGAGATATTATAAATAAAGATGCTATGAGAGCATTTATATACAAGTATGTTTCATGTGGACAAATGATTTCATTTCTCTTGGGGAAATACCACGGAATAGAATTTTTAGGTATTAGGGTTGCTGTGTATTTAGTTTTATAAATAACTGCAAGATATTTTTCCAAAGTGGCTACACCATTTCACACTCTCGGCAAAAATCTATGCAAGTTCCAGTTGTTCCACATTCTTGCTAACATTTGGTGTTGTCAGTCTATTTAATTTTAGCCATTCTTTCAAATGTGTGGTGGTATCTCATTGTGATTTTAATTCGCAATTCCCTAATGACTAATGGTGTTGAGTACATATTCATGTGTTTATTGGCCATTCACATACCTTATTTTGTAAAAATTCTGTTCAAATCTTTGGTCTATTTTAATTATGTTATTTGTTTTTATATATCCTGGATACCAGTCCTTTATCAGATACATGCTTGTGAGTGTTTTCTCCTAGTACATAAGCTTATTTATTCATTTTCTTAATGGTGTCTTTTAATAAAGAGACGTTTTTAATATTAGTGGTCTAGTTTATCAATTTTTTAATTATATGTTTATTGTTCTCTGTGTCCTAAGAAACTTTCATCTACCCCCAGGTCATAGAGCTATACTCCTATGTTTTCTTCTAAAAGATTTATGCCTTAAGCTTTTACATTAGGTACGTGATCCTGCTCAAATTAATTTTTGTGTATGATCTGAGATAGGGATGAAGGCCCATTTTTTTTTTTACTGTTTGGATATCCAGTTTCACAGCACCATTTTTTTTTAAGTTTATTTATTTATTTTGAGAGAGAGAGAAAGCACGAGCAGGGGAGGAAAAGAGAGAGGAAGAGAGAGAGAGAATCCCAAGCAGGCTCTGCACTGTCAGCGCAGAGCCCGACGCGGGGCTCGAACCCACAAAACCATAAGGTCTTGACCTGAGCCCAAGTCAAGAGTCGGACACTTAACCAACTGAGTCACCCAGGTGCCCCGACAGGGCTATTTATTGAAAAGACCACCTCCCCTATTGGATTGTGTCGGCACTTTTGTTAAACAAATCAAGTGACCATTTAAGTGTGGGTCTATTTCTGGGCTTTATATTTTTCTTCCGTTGCTCTCTGTGTCAGTCCTTATGTTCATACATATGGTCCAGATTACCCCAAGCAGGCTCTGCACTGTTGGTGCAGAGCCGGCTACGGGGCTCCATCTCACGAACCGTGAGATCATGACTTGAGCTGAAATCAGGAGTCAGACGCTTAACCCACTGAGCCCCCAGGCACCCCGGACTTTGTTTTTGTTTTTTTAAGTTTGCTTTAGATATCTGTATCCTTTGCATTTAGAAATAAATTTTAGAATTAGCTTGTACATTTCTACAAAATGCCAGATGTGAATTGAATATTTTTTAGAATTCCATTCAAAATTAAAATCTATTTATTGACATTTTAGTTATACTTTCCTTGTGTTATGCTTTTCATGGTTGCTCCAGGGATTACATTATACATCCTTCCCTTTTCTTTGTCTACTTGGAGTTAACCTTTTACCTTTTCCCATAATATATAGAACGCTTTCATTCAACTTACCTCCCTTCCCATCTATGTGACTACAGTAGTCAGAGACATTATATCTACATACATTTTAAATTCCAAGTGATAATCCACATGGCAAGCACTAGGGCCTGCCCTCGGCCAAGATACTGTGAAAAAAGGAAACTTACCTTTGCCAATCTCTTTGACCAAAGGTTGACTCCTCTATAGAATCTGCCTGCTCTCTGTTGCTTTCCAGTCTCTTGAAAGAGTTGTTTTTCAAATGTTGTCCAGAGTTTATAGTTCTTATCTTGAGGAGGGTTCACCCAATAGATGCTATGTTGGCCATTATCAGAAGTAGAACCCAGTAGCTTCTTTTTGAAAATATTTGAAGTTATAAAAGTAATACATGGCTATATTCTTTATTCCCCTTATTAAAATTTCAAATCATATGAATGAGCAAGGTCTCTCTTGGCTGACATCATCTCACTCCTTTGCCCCAAGATAACCACCATTATCAGTTTGAAACACATGCTTCCAGATCATTTTCTAGGAAATAAAATACATACATAGCAAAACCTTGGTTCGCGAGCATAATCTGTTTTGGAGACATGCTTGTGATTCAAGCACTCATGTATCAGAGCGAATTTCAAGAACCACTGGCTCAGTTGTGATCATGTGATGTTCCATATTGTGTACTACTCGTATTGTAAGACATCGCTTGTTTATCAAGTTAAAATTTATTACGAATGTTTCCTCATCTTGCAGAACATTCGCAGAATGAGTTACTTGCAATCCAAGGTTTTAGTATATATTTTTTAGTAATAAAAAATTTAAGGGCTCTTTACTTATGTAAATGAGATAGGTGGTATAATATGGAGGTTAAAATGATAGGTTATAATGTCAAACTGCCTGAATTCAAACCCCTATTCTAGCACTCACAACCTACATGTCCTTAAAGAATTTTCTCAAACATTCTATGCCTCAGTTTTATCATCTGTAAAATAGGAATAATAATATTGTCTACCTCAAAGGTAGGTTTGAAATGATGGCAATAATCAGTTAACATATATAAAAGACTCAGGACCATATTAAGCCCTCAATAAATGCTAGCCATCATTGTAATTCTATAAATCACTTTTCCTTCTTCTCAAGGTCTTGAATACATCTATATATCTGTATCCATATAATTTCTATCCTCCTGCATAATATATATTATGGCTGCATCCAGATTTTCTGCCCATTCCCCTACTGATGGACATTTTTCCCATTCTTCTCCGTCTTTTACAAAGTACAGCACGATGAAAACCCTGTTACATGCCTCTTTTATGCACCTAGGGGAGCATTTCTCTAGGAATAAATACCTAAAAGTAGAATTTGCTGGGTCAAAATATATGTACGTTTCAGTTTTTTTTTTTTTAATGATTTTTAACATTTATTTTTGAGAGACAGAGCAAGACAGAGCACAAGTAGGGGAGGGGTAGAGAGAGAGCGGGGACACAGAATCTGAAGCAGGCTCCAGGCTCTGAGCTGTCAGCACAGAGCCTGATGTGGGGTTCGAACTCACAGACCGCGAGATCATGACCTGAGCCGAAGTCGGCCGCCCAACTGACTGAGCCACCCAGGTGCCCCTGTACATTTCAGTTTTGAACATAATGTAGAATAACGCAAATGGTAATTGAGTGACATTAAAATTCTCTCAACACTGCTCTCATTGAGAACAAGTATTTCCAATATGGGGAAAAGGGAGATATAGATGTAGGGTAACAGAGGTTAACAAAATCCCATATCATCCTGAGTATGAATTGGAATGATCAGCATAAATTGATGGGGTATTTTACTTAAGCAAAAGACACAGTAATTAGTCCAAGAGCAAGAAACATTTTTACTGCTCTGATAGTAGTCTTGAAATAACATTTTTGCATGGAAAATAGGGCTTCTTGGAGAGACAGCTGTCAAAGTCCTTTCAGTGGCCTGCAAGGCCCAGCATGATCTGGCCTCAACATAATCCTTAGCACCCACAGTACTTTCCCCATCCCTCACTCTGCTCCTGCCGCACTGATCATTCCATTTAATCTGGCAAATCACTCCTTAACTTTAGCAATCCTGATCCCCCTTACACTTTTAATTTGTATTTTTCCATATACAGTAAAACCTTGGATTGCAAGTAACTTGTTCTGTGAGTGTTGCACAAGACGAGCAGACATTTCTAATGAATTTTAACTTGATAAAGGAGTGATGTCTTGCAATATGAGTAGTACGTGATGCTGAACGTCACATGATCACAACTGAGCCAACGGTTCCTTCTCTCTCTCTCTCTCTCTCTCACTATTGGAATGTGGGTGACTCTCTCCCATGCTTGTATGCTCAGTCTTAGGCCGTGGTGTTTGGCAGAAATCAATGATCTTTCACAACTGGCACTCGTGTATTTTTTGTCTCTTCAAAGCACCTATGGAAAGTCCTTTGCTTCTCCAGACAAGAGGAAGCTTAGGAATGCTGTGCTTCATTCTAGGACAGGCTGCCTGCAGATATAATACACCCTTTCCTCTGCTGCCTTATTGCCAGTTACATTAAATACAGTATATGACAAGAGTTTATTAATACTGTACTGAAGTCAACAATCATGCGAGCCTATATAATGACCCCCATGCAGAAAAAGATTCCACTGAGCCAATAGATAGCAGTGATTCCGTTAGTGATAGTGAAAGTCGTCCTACACGGTAACCCTCCTCTCTCTTGTCTCCCTCACGCTGGCCACGAAGGTTTTCAAAGGTAAGTGTAGGTTAATTTGTTTATTTTTCTATATATTTTGTATTTTCTTTATTGTGTTGTATTCTCTTATAGTACTGTGATCTTTTTTTATGAATATTTTTGGGTTGTGGAACGAATCATCTGAGTTTCCATTATGTCTTATGGGGAAATTTGCTTTGGATTACAAGCATGTCCCCAGAAAGAATTATGCTTTCAAACCAAGGTTTTACTATAGATATATAGATATAGATATAGATATAGACATAGATATAGATATAGTTTGTGTGTGTGTGCACATATACTGATACAACACATAATTTACTGTATAAGTCAAGTACTGACGACATAATTCTGTGTTAACAAGCTATCCCAAACCTCAGTGGCTTAAAACATCAATTATTTATTCTCAGTCACGAATCGTTGGGTTGACTGTGGGTTGGCTCCAAGCTGAAGCTTGGGTTTGATTTTCCTCTGTGTGCCTCTGGACCAGTGGGTTACCAAGGACATATCCTTCTCAAGCCTATGGCAGAGGCACAAGAAAGCAGGCCTGACTGTACAAGCACATTTCAAGCCTTTGCTCACACCGCCCCGTCCCCCCCCAACACTCCACCGGCTAAGTCAAGTCTCATGCTAAAAAATTCAACATTAATGGGTTAACATAAACTAATAATATGCTCTGTCTCTAGTAGGGGAAACTACAGAATTCCTTGGCAGAAGAAGTACAGATAGAGGGATGGTGCAAATTCAAAGACAATATTACTTCAACACACTAATTGTGTTTATTGTTTATTTGCTGTCTTCCTCGATCGGAATAAGTTCCGCAAAGGCATTTGTTCATTGATATATTCCAAGTGCCTAGAACAGTACCTGACACCTAATAAGTGCTCAGGAAACACTTCTTTTTTTAATGGTTATTTATTTATTTATTGAGGGTGGGGGGAGAGAGCGCAAGCAGCGGAGGGGCAGAGAGCAAGGGAGAGAGAGAGAAAATCCCAAGCAGGCTTGTCGTTGTCAGCGCAGAACCTGATGCAGGACTCGAACTCAAGGACCGCGAGATCATTGACCTGAGCTGAAATCAAGAGTCGGACGCTCAACCAACTGAGCCACCCAGGCGCCCCGGTAAACACCTCTTGAATTCATATGTGAATGAAGTATTCCTGCCGGAATACCTTCTTCCTTGCTTCCCTAGCACCTGGTTTAGACCTCTCAGGGGTCTAAACTATCAGCGCATCCGCCTTGAACGTGGCTTCTTCAGGGGACGCTATGGGACTGTGTATCTACTAGTACGCCCACACTCCCAGCAGCAGAGGGGAAAAGTGCAGAGACCTCACACCTCAGCCTCCTACTCTGAGCCTCTTCTTCTATCCACACTCATTCCTTAAAGGATCCCACACATGCAGCATTCTTGTGATGACAAGTGAGAAACAAAGAGTCCCCTTATGACTCAAAAAGAACAATTGCAATCAGGATATAGAATCAAAGGAATGAGAAATGCAGGTGGGATCTTCCTATCCCCGAACAAAAATTATCTGTGTCTTCTCATCCCTTCCAGGTCCTGTGTTACCCTAGCTGTCACACTGGCAAAGGTCTGGAAAATTTCCTCTAAGATGTTATTGAATGATGATGGCATATTATTTTACCTTCTTTGCAGATGAACAGAACGGGGTTTTACCCCTAAGGATCTAGAAGGTGGGAAGGAAGCTAGGTGGGGACAAATGACTTTTCTAGTGCTCCTTGAATCATCTAGCAGGGTGCCTGGCCAATAATTATAATTTTACATATATGCATGCACGTGTGTGTGTGTGTGCATGCACACACACACACAGAGATTGCTGAAACCCAACTACAGAGATTCGGACTTACTTGGTCTGGGCATTGAGAGTTTAAAAAGCAAAGCTTCCCCAGATCATTGTAACATGTGGCAAAGCGTGAGAACCGCTGCACGTGGCTTAACACATTTGTCACAAACTAGTAAACACCCAATGGATGGGGATGCTAAGAAATTTCTCTCTACTGGATCTTTCCTAACAGCATAAAACCACGTTACTTCTCTTCAAGATGAAAACCTCTTCTTGACTCCATTCCCCCCCCCCGCCCCGTCTCTCTCACACACACACACACACACACACACACACACACACACACTGTTTTTGTTTTCTTTTTCCTTAGGACAGCTCTTGGAAAGGACTGTCTGTACAATCCTTGTAAGTTCCCCATTTCCATCTTCCTACTCTCTCTTGAACCCACTCTAATCAAGTGTTTGCTTCCACCACTTCTCCCAAACTGCTCTTTTCACGGTCACCAGTGACATGCACATGATTAAATCCAAGCATCAATTCTAAGTCCTCACCGCATTTGACCCATCTGCATTCATTTTCACAGCTGATAACCCAGCCCTCCTCGAAGTACTCTCTTCACTTGGCTTCTAGGATGCTACACTCCCTTCTTTCGCCTCTTACCACTATATGGCCACTTCTTTTCAGTCTCCCTTGCTGATTTCTCCTCATCTTCCTGTCCTCTAAATGTTAGAGGGCCCAGGGCTCAGTCCTAGTACCTCTTCTCCTATCCACACTCATTCCTTAAAGGGTTCCAATAGGGGTCTTAATTTTATACTTACATTTTATGTACCATCAATACAGCGATGACTCCAAGTACCTATTTGATATCCACGCTTAGAAGTCTGTTAGGTATTTTAAACCCTAACATGCCCAAAACTCAGCTCCTAATATTCCTCCCCCAAACCTGTTTCTGCTGCCATCCTTCCCATCTCAGTAAATGGCAACTCTTTGGTCCTTTGCTAAGATCCAAAGCCTTGAAGTTATACCTTACATCTCAACTATCAGAAAATTATGTTAACTCTACCTTCAAAGCTTACTGGGAATCTGACCAGTTCTCAGCACTCTGCTGCCATGGCCAAAGTCACCATCATATCTTGCATGGATGGTTGCAATAAGGCTTCTAAGTGATGTTCTTGCTTCTGCTTGGGCCACCTTAAGTCTATTCTCAAAATAGCAACTTGAGTGATGCTATTAAAATGCAAGCTAGATGACACTCCCCTGATCAAAATCCTCCAACATCTCACTATCTCCCTGAGAGTTAAAACCAACATCCCCACTGTGACCTTCAAAGCCCTATATGATCTGGCCTTGTTCCCTCTCTGACCCCATCTCCTTACCACTGTCCTCCTCGCTCTAGCCCCTCCAGTTACAATGGTCTCCTTGCTGTTTGTTGACCACACCAGGCACTACCCCACCTTAGGGCCTTTGAACTTGCTGTTTCTTCTGCTTGGAACACCTTTCTCCCAGATATCCACATGGCTTACTTCCTTGGTCCCTTCGAATGTCACCTTTTCAGTGAGGTGACCCTATTTCAGAATTGCGAATTCCACCTCCACCTCCATCATATACATATGATGTATATGATGCTTGATTTTCCGACCTTCCTCTGCTTGATCTAGCATAGTATATATCATGATCTAACATATACATTTTGCTTATTTATCTTGTCTATTATCTTTCTTTTCTACTCCCCTCCCCCAAATAAGGGCGATTTTTGTCCATTCTTTTCTATTTTGTTAGCTGATGTTCCCCAGAGCCTAAAGCAATGTTTGGCACATAATCAATGCCCAATAAACATCTGTGGAAAGGAGGAATGAATGAAAGAGGCTGAGCTTTTTATTGATAACATTTGATGGTTACTGAATGAACTAACTAGCTCAAACCTGGATCTCACTGTAGTTTGGGATCAAGGCAGTTATCAAAGTGGTTAAGGGCCCAGGTTCTAGAGTGTGACAAACTGTATGACTTTGGGCAAGTACTTAACTTCCCTGAACCTCGGTTTCCTATTGGGACACATACACCTCAAGTGACACAATTCATTGAAGTGATCAGTTGATCCGCAAAATGAGTCAAAGTATGCTTTGCCTGATTCCACATATATGAGGTATCTAAAGTAGTGAAACTCATAGAAGCAGAGTGTAGAGTGGTTGATGAGGGCAGAGGAGAAGGAATCAGTGGGTGTAATGTTTCAGTAAAGCAAGATGAATAAGTTCTAGAAATCTGCTGTACAACATCGTACCTATAGTTAACAGTATGGCTATTATTCACTTTTATTATTTTTTTTTAATTTTTTTTAACGTTTATTTATTTTTGAGACAGAGAGAGACAGAGCATGAAAGGGGGAGGGGAAGAGAGAGAGGGAGACACAGAACCGGAAGCAGGCTCCAGGCTCTGAGCCATCAGCCCAGAGCCCGACACGGGGCTCGAACTCACGGACCGCGAGATCGTGACCTGAGCTGAAGTCGGACGCTTAACCGACTGAGCCACCCAGGCGCCCCTATTATTCACTTTTAAAGATCTGTTAAAAAGGTAGATCTCATGCTAAGGGTTCTTGTCACAATAAAGTTACAAACTTAAAATTAAAAAACAAAGACCCAACTAAAAAAAAAAAAACCCCTAAATTAAATAGCCTTGTAACTGTGAAATAAATTGATTTCTTAATTCAAACTCCCCCATCACACACAAAACACATGCTTTGCAAGCATGATGAAACCAAAGAGCCAAGGAAGTTCAAAATCATCAGGATCATGGGACTTAGATGCTAAGTTGAAGGAACATCTGTCCTAACTGGAACTAGGTATGCTGACTGATTCACCAAAAGCCAGTTCTTTGAGTTTATATGTGAAGTAGTGAACAATGCACAAACTTCACCCATGATCTGGATTCAAATGTTAGCTTTATCGTTATGTGACTGTGATTTAGTTAGACTTAACCTCTTTGAGACTTAATTTCTTCCACTATAAATGGGGATAAAAACAGCACCTTGCTCATAAGGTTTTTGTGAGGAGTAAATGAGATAAAGCACACTTAGTTCAGTGTATGGTACATAATACTATTATAGTTACCATTATTTAAATCGCCATCATGCATTGATTTGGGCTTTATAAATTATTATTTATTATTAATTTATTTTATTTCATTTTTTTAGAGAGAGAGAGAAAGACTGAGCAGAGGAGAGGGGTAGAGAGGTAGAGAGAGAGAGAGAGAGAGAGAGAGAGAGAGAGAGAATCCCAAGCAAGCTCCACACTCAGTGTGGAGGCCAATGCAAGGTTCGATCCATGACCCCGGGATCATGACCTGAGCTGAAATCAAGAGTTGGACGCTCTGGAGCGCCTGGGTGGCTCAGTCGGTTGAGCATCTGACGTCAGCTCAGGTTATGATCTCACATTTCATGGGTTTGAGCCCCGCATCGGGCTCTGTGCTGATGGCTCAGAGCCTGGAGTTTGCTTCAGATTCTGTATCTCCTTCTCTCTGCCCCTCCCCTACTCACACTTTATTTCTCTCTCAAAAATAAATAAATAAACATTAAAAAAATTACAAAAAAAAGAGTTGGATGCTCAACCAACTGAGCCACCTAAGTGCCCTATTATTAATCTTATTTGGGGTTTTAAGGAACTGTAAAGCCTAATAAATATTAGATGCTGCATAAATGCTTACTTAATATATGAATCAATTTGAATCTGAACCAGGTGCGTCTTCTTATTAACATGTACCTAGAACCCGTCCACAGATTGTTTTCTTGTGCACTTATTAACTGTGACAAAGACACCAAATGCACCTTTCAGGATCATCAGAGGGCAGACAAGTGGTGAGAATCATATGGTTAGCATTTTTATTTATGCTTCTGAAGCAGCTGAAACATGAATGAAATCTTTAACATTTCAGGAGAAGAGATAAGACCAAGAAAGTACAGAGAAGGATTAAATGGGGAGGGGTAATTAGAATATTTTAAATTAAACTGAAATCTATATGACATCAAATATATGTTGGAAATGGAAGAGGGGTAGTAAGTAGAGTCCATTTTCAGTAGGAATTCTTTAAAAAAAAATTTAATGTTTATTTTGAGAGAGAGAAAGCATGAGTAGGGGAGGGGCAGAGAAAGAGAGAGAGAGAGAGAGAGAGAGAATCCAAAGCAGGCTCCAGCCTCTGAGCTGTCAGCCCAGAGCCCGACGCGGGGCTCAAACTCACCAACTGTGAGATCATGACCTGAGCTGAGGTCGGACACTTAACTGACTGAGCCACCCAGGTGCCCCCTGTTTTCAGTGGGAATTCTTAGTGGCCCAGTTTCCTCGATGTGTTAATATCCAACTGGTACACAAATGGGAAAATTGATATAAAATTGCTCCTGAGGCTGCACTTATGATACCCGAACAGCTAGGATACCTAGGCAATGCAAAGAAGAAGTCACTTAGAACTCTGCTTGGTTACACAGTGGAAACATCTAGTTGGTTTAATTTTTCACTTTTCACCGGGGTCCTCGGGTGACAGGCAGACAAAGCCCAAATCTGCATTTTTTTCTTTTCATTTGTTTTAATCTGATACCACGCTTTTAGAAATGGAAACATCTGAACCTCAATAGGTCACAATTTGTCATTGAAGCACAAGGAACACAGAAACCTAGAGACATTTTGAATGAAACCGAGAACGCCAAGCTTTAGCTTTGAGAATGGTTCTTGATGGACCCGCTTACTCTGATTTTTCACATAATCACGTTCTTATTTTTATTAAGGAAGAGTACCTTGAAAATGAGTAGCTTTTTGTCCACTTTTCCCCCAAGGGACATTATCTCATTTGCTCCTACAAACAACTTCTTGAGATGCATAAAGTAAAACTTTGCTTTCATTTTCAAGATAAGAAAACAGAAGAAGAGAACTGGTTAGTAATCTTGTTTAGACTAGAGCCCAATTTCTCACTGTGGGTCTGAAACTTTCACTAAACCTCGCTGCCTCCTGATGCCCTCACTGCTTTAACACATTTTCGTGAACCTGTCCACCATGATGATCCTCGTGAAAAGAAAAAGTTCTTCCAACAAAACTATACAAAATTATTTAAATCTTTTAAAAACCTCCTTAAATTAAAATGTGTTCTTCTTCCCAGACTCCCACCATCTTCTCTTCTGTATTAGCATGGCCTCCAATCCTCATTAAGAGACTGCAAAATGTAATAAGTAATTGGCTTTCGGCATTAAGGGCCTTTTCTCAAATTGTCTCTGATTTTGTCCGTTCTTCCCATTTAAAGGATAATTTCCTAAATACGATGTTGTATCCTGGGTGGAAACCTGGGATGGAAAAGGGATGTTAGAAAAACTGGTGAGATCTGAATAAATCCTGGAGTTTAGTTAATAGTAATGCATCAGGGGCGCCTAGGCGGCTCAATCGGTTAAGCATCCAACTCTTGATCTTGGCTCAGGTCTTGGTCTCAAGGTCGTGAGTTCAAGCCCCATGTTGAGCTCCGTGCTGGGTGTCAAGCCTACTTTACAAAAAATAGTAGGGGGGGGGGCGCCTGGGTGGCTCAGTCGGTTAAGTGTCCAACTTCAGCTCAGGTCATGATCTCAGTTTGTGAATTGGAGCCGCGTGTCGAGCTCTGTGTGGACAGCTCAGAGCCTGGAGCGTGCTTCCGATTCTGTGTCTCCTTCTCTCTCTGCTCCTCCCCCACTCATGCTCTGTCTCTGTCTCTCAAAAATAAATAAACATTACAAAAAATAAAAATAAATAGTAGGGGAACCTGGGTGGCTCAGTCGGTGGGGTGTCTGACTCTTGATTTTGACTCAGGTCATGATCTCAGGGTCATGGAATAGAGCCTTGTGTCAGGCTCTATGCTAAGCATGGAACCTTCTTAAAACTCTCTCTTTCTCCCTCTGCCCCTCTCCTCTGCTCTCTCTCTCTTTCATTCTCTCTAAAAATAAAAATTAAAAATAAAACTAAAAAAATAGTAATGCATCAATGTTAATCTCTTCATTTTGAAAAGTATGCTAGAGTTACATGAGACATTAACGTTAGGGGAAACTGGGTGAAGGGTATATGGGAACTTTCCTTATGGTCTTTGCAACTTTTCTGTAAATATGAAATTATTCCTAAATGAAAACTGTATTAAAATATAATTGTAGGCCACCTGGGTGGTTCAGTCGGTTGAGCGTCCGACTTGGGCTCAGGTCATGATCTTGTGGTTTGTGAGTTCTAGCCCTGTGTCGGGCTCTGTGCTGCCAGCTCGGAGCCTGGAGCCTGCTTTGGATTCTGTGTCTCCTTCTTTCTCTGCCCATCCCACACTTGTGCTCTGTCTCTCTCTGTTTCTCAAATATAAATTAAAAATATATATATACATATATATAATTGCAAGGTACAGTAACTTCGAAATTAACCTGTAGTATATCTCACCTAGAACTATATATATATGTGTATATATATATATTTATGTATATGTATTTATGTATATGTATTATATGTATTTATGTATATATGTATATTTATGTATATGTATTTATGTATATATATGTTATAAATAATATATATATAACTATATATATATAATTATCAGTACAGTATTTTACTTTCCCCTCTACTTTTCCCTTCCAGTTTGTGTAACTCCCTTGTTGTTGGGCAGTGGAGGAGGTGAATTAAGAAATAAAATAGTATCCCAAAAATAATTTTCCACTTCACTTTCTCCTTTGAAATACCTATCCAGCTGCCACCAAATGCTTCTTGGGGCTGTTAGCACATCACATCAGGGTGAAGAATAAGGTTTGTATTCACATTGCAAGTTACAGGCGTAGAAAACCGCCCACTGACTCAAGAAGAGAAACAGTGAGTATCACATACCCCACCACCTGCCAACAGGCTGCCTGATCTTTTCCCTAAGTCAAAGTCGTAAGCCATACACTGACAGATTGAAAGGAGAGAAGAGTCTCAAAGCAAACCCCATCTTTAATTTTGTAAACCACATAAACCACCTTCCTTCTTCTTACAAACACACTTCACACCCAGAATCTCCAGTAAAATTCTTCATTTCCAGCATTTTGCCTCTAAATGGCACTTGTCAGTATCATGAGGTACCAAGTTGTGACAGAGAAAGGGAAACATGTTAAGAAATCTAGATTGGAATTGTGTTGGCACTAACGGTGGTGTAACTTTAGCAGAGTCAATGTTCTTTAGTAAATGGGGAGATAATCTAAAACATGACTAGAGGAATACTAATGGTAATGTTGAGCCAGGAACCACATTCTTTCTTAAACTTTCTCCGCCCCACCTATCCTGTCTTCTGAGCAAAGCTATCAGGAGAAAGGGGAAGACAAAAGACGCCAACTGGTATACTGTGTTTTTACTGTAGAGACAGTGCTCCTACAAAACAAGTCGTTTGAGATGCTCTTTTTTTCAGGGAGAGAAAGACAGAAAGGGAGAATCTTAAGCAGGCTCCCTGCCCAGCATTGAGTCCAACATGGGACTCGATCTCACCACCATGAGATCCTGATTTGAGCTGAAATCAAGAGTTGGATGCTTAACCAACTGAGCCACCTAGGCACCCCACTCTTTCTTTTTTTATTAAGTGAAACTTTAGGCATTTATATTTATTGTGAATACAGCTGTATTTGGGTTTACTTGTAACATTTTTTTGCAATTTTTCTCTTCTTTACGTTTTAATTTAAATTCCAGTTAGTTGGGGCGCCTGGGTGGCTCAGTCGGTTGAGCGTCTGACTTCGGCTCAGGTCACGATCTCGCGGTCCATGAGTTCGAGTCCCGCGTCGGGCTCTGGGCTGATGGCTCAGAGCCTGGAGCCTGCTTCCGATTCTGTATCTCCCTCTCTCTCTGCCCCTCCCCCGTTCATGGTGTGTCTCTCTCTGTCTCAAAAATAAATAAACGTTAAAAAAAATTAAAAAAACATAAATTCCAGTTAGTTAACACACAGTGTAATATTAGTTTCAAGTGTACAATATGGTGATTCAACACCTCCCAAAAACACCCAGCGCTCATCACAAGTGCCCTCCTTGATCCCCATCACCTATTTCACCCATCCCCCACCCACCTGCTCTCTGGTAACCATCAATTTGTTCTCTGTAGTTAAGAGTCTGTTTCTTGGTTTGCCTCACTCTCTTTTTTTCCCCTTTGCTCATTTGGTTTGTTTCGTAAATTCTATGTAGGAGTGAAATCAGATGGTGTTTGTCTTTCTCTGACTGACTGATTTTGGCATAATACTCTCCAGCTCCATCCATGTTGTTGCAAATGGCAAGATTTCATTCATTTTTATGGCTGAGTAATAGTCCATTGTATATACACTACATCTTTTTCATCTGTCTATCAGTTCATGGACTCGGGCTGTTTGCATAATTTGGCTATTGTAGACAATGCTGCTATGAACATGAGGGTGCATGTATCCTTTTGAATTAGTATTTTTGTATTTCTTTGGATAAATCCCTAGTAGGGCAATTGCTGGGTCGTAGGGTAGTTCTATTTTTAACTTTTTGAGGAACCTCCACATTATTTTCCACAGGGGGTGCACCAGTTTGCATTCAGTACCTGGGCTCAGCTGCAGGGAGCCGTCCTCACCTTCCCTTCCTCCTCAGACAGCTTCTTTTGACCAATGAGTGTCATGCTTAGGGTTTGATTAGTTAAGAGCCTTTGAGTTTGTATCTGTGCAATTCTCGATATATTAATCAACCTGTGTTTTCCTTCTAGGAATTTCCTTTTATTCCATTATCCTTCCTCCATTCAGGTTGATTCATTCAGTCAGCAACCACTGTCTCAGAGTAGGGGCATCACAGGATGAGTGAGGGGAGAAAGAACAGAAAGGTACAATTGTTGGCTTTTAGAGTTCAAATACCCATCAATGTGAGCAGGGAAGAATCAACTTTGATATCTTTCTTCACAGGATAAAATATTGTACAGCCATCAAAATGCATGATCTAGGGGTGCCTGGGTGGTTCAGTCAGTTAAGAGTCCAACTCTCAGTTTGTTGATTTCAGTTCAGGTCATGATCTCACGGTTTGTGAGTTCGAGACTCACGTGGGGCTCTGTGCTGACAGCATGGAGGCTGCTTCAGATTCTCTCTCCCTCTCTCTGCCCCTTCCTCATGCACGTGGACACACGTGTGCACAGACACACTCTCTCTCTCAAAATAAATAAATAAACTTAAAAAATGGTCTGTGTTTCGCTCTCTCTCTGCCCCTCCCCCAGCTCACACTCTGCCTCTCTTAAGCATTAAAAAATAATTGAAAAAACCCATGATTTTAAAAGTTATTTTTTGTAAGCTATGTAGATGTAATAAAATGATCTAAGAAGAAAGCAAGAAAACATGGGACTCAGGATAATGGCTACCTCAGGTGGGGGGCAGAGATAGGAAGGGGTACAATGGGGATAGAACACATGGTTAGATGTAGGATATTGTTAAGCTTCTACCTTTCTAGCTTGTGTTTTGAATGGATTGCTTTGCATGTCTATTACAATTATGAAAAATAAATAAGTAGTTAAATCAAAGGGGGTCATGTCTGGACCAATGATGAGGATGTATCTTGAAACAAGGATGATGATGAATCCATTCCTTCCGATTGGAGGAGCCACAGAGTCAGCAAGGAAACTGGTAGTGAGTCAGCATAAGGAGCCCTGAGTGGAGGATCTGTGTCTGACACTTCACTAAGTGGAGTTCTGGGAGCAGGAGGAACTGTGGGCTTTCCAACTAGTTTAGGGAATCCAAGAGGAGACTGATCCTGTAGGCTTGGGAAGGACACAGAAGTCATTACCCACAGCCCGGAGGTATGTGGGATCAGAAGGAACGTCTACAGATGGGCCTGAAGCAACCCACTGAATTTCTTGCAGCCCCAAAGGGACAAAGAGGAAACCCCTGTCACCCACGGGCCCAAGGAGCATGGAAGTTAAGAGAGAGCTGGACAGGGAGGAGCTCCATGGCAGAAGAGGAAGGACAATGGAACAGTGAGACCTGCTTGAATCCACCACCAACAAGACAGAAGGCGTCACATGCAAGCAGATTCCAGGATTTCTCTACATGACCCCACACCCACATGTCCCCAACCTCATTTTGGCCAAACTCTGGAAGCTCCTCAGAACTTAGATACAACTTAGGATAAAGGAGGAGGGACCCAAAATGACTGAGAGGACCAGAAGTGCCTAGGATTGAGAGTCTACCAAGGGCTTGAAGGAAGACTCGATAGAGAAATGAGGTTTTGTTGTGGAAGATTTAAGAACATTTCTTAAACAACTGAGCTTGTGGCCTAAGATATGCAACCCCTGCCTATATAAGCTGTCCAGACGAAACCTATGGCTCTCTGGGAAAATGAGATATGGGGACAAAGCACACAGAGTAGCCTCGCCTCTTTGCCGTAACTGGCTGTGTGAATTTGGGCAAATCCCTGGGCCGCCCTCTCATTTATATAAAATAAGGGTGGTGGCTAGATCCTAGATCAAGCTCTGACCTTGCCAGTAACTCACTGTGTGACCTTGGACATGTCTTTTTCCTTCTCTGGGTCTCTGGTTCCTCATCCACAATGCAAGGGAAATAGATGAAGTCTCACCTTCCTTTTTAGCTCCAACCATCTATAACTGAACTTTCACAGGGCTTCTTTGGACTTCTGATGTGTCAGATTCAATGAATAGCCTCTGGTTTCACTGACTATTAATATGAAGGTAACTCTTACTTTCTTCTAAAAAGTTTACAGACAGAGTGGGTTTATAGAGGCTCATTTATCCAAATCTATAGCCTGTCACTCAGGTGGCCAGAAACAGCTGAGATGTTAATATTTAACCATGAATAACCAGCAGGATTCCTCCGCAGAGCTAAATACAGTCCATTTTGTTATTTTTCTAAATATTATTGGCTTGGCTGTCTCTGCTTGAGAACGGTTTCTAGGGTTGTGAATACAATCAGACGGTCCTCCTCTTCTAAAGCAACCTCTGAAGCGGGAAGGTGGGTCTATTTATTTTTTTTTGGAGTCTCTGTATTCTTTTTGGCCCCTTGCCTATTTTATTTATTTGCCTGTGAAACACCATGAAGATGGGGAGGTGGGGAGAATGGAACATGGTGGGCACAGATCTGGTGAGCTAGGAATCTGGGGATAGGGAAGCCAGGGGACTGTCGATCGGGGGTGGGGGATGGGGAAAAGGAAAAGAGAGGCAGTGGTGCACACCAAGATGTGTGGCCTCACGGCCTGCAATCGTGAACACACGGACACACAGATGGGTCGGGTAGTGACGGGTTAAGAGCACGGGTCTTAGATTCAGAGAGCCATGGGTTTGAGTCTTGAGTTACCGGCTGTATGAGCTTCCCAGCTTGTAAAGGATGGAATGATAGTAATAGAGCCTGCCTCATACAGTAGTGCTGAGGCCTTAAACAAAAGAATGCACGTAAACATACTTAGCATTATGCCCTACACACAGTGAGTACCTAATAAATCATAGTGGCCTGATTATTAAAAATAATCGCAATTCCCCAGAATGCTAAAACTGGAAGGGACCCCTGAGATCATTCAACTCAGTCCCTTGGTTGTACAGATGAAGATGCCAAGGCCCAGAGAGGTAAAGGAACCTGTCTGAGGGCACACAGCTAGCTGAATGACAGTATCAGGACTAGGGTGTGGTCTCCTAAAGTCTATTTCTTTTTCTTTTTTCTTTAAAGTTTATTTATTTATTTGTGAGAGAGAGACAGAGAGAGAGTATGCAGGAGGAGCAGAGAGAGAGGGAGAGAGAGAATCCCAAGCAGGCTCCGCACTGTTAGCACAGAGCCCGACACGGGGATCGAACTCACTAACCGTGAGATCATGACTGGAGCAGACACCAAGAGTCAGATGCTTAACCGACTGAGCCACCCAGGCGCCCTGAAACAAGATTGCTGTTTTTCTCATGAAGATCACTTATGTTTTTTTTCTATAAGCTTCTTCTTACCACCACCTGTAAGGAAGATATCGCCTCTTGATGTACTTAGGGTGGTATCCAAAGCCGTTAGTTTCTGGTCCAGAGTGGGTAAACGACCAACTGGAGAAGCTGCCAGAAGGCCCATGAGCACTGGGTACTGAAAGCCTTCTGTTGGACCAGCCATTAACCCTTAAGCTGTGGGCTGCGTGGAGAGTCCAAGGGTTGCAGGGGAGGGGCAGGAGCGGTAGAGGCTGCAGGGCATACTTGGGGAAGCCCGAGACAGCAACAACTTACCCGGTGGCAAGGACGTATTTCAATGCTTTAACAATGGTACAACTGTACCGGAGCTATGTGCGAAATGTCAGCCGGGTGGACTCAGGTAGGGCTTTAGGCCTGGGGCTCACAAGGGGCACCAGCCAGAGCTGGGCCTGGCACTCTAGAAGCTCACGTGTTAGACAACTGTGCCCGCGCCAGGGTTCGAAGACAGCTGGGCAGAAGCGTGAAACCCCAATCTGCTGGCAAGCGAGCAATTTAGAGCAATGCGGTCATTGTTCCCAAGGTTGAGAAGGCTCCTCGCTGCCACTGCCTCGGCCTTCAAGGGTTTCAACTAGCAAACAAGTCAGGAGACAGTAGACATTTATACATTCTGCTCACCGCTTTTGAGATGGGGTGTCCTTTTTGTGAGGGATTGACCCAGGATTGTTTTGAATAGGAGCCAAAGGGAAAGGTGACGCTCCGTGGACACCAATATATTTTTTTTAACCCCGATGATTTGCCATGTAGTCACCCTCTGTCTTATCTTCCGTGCTGAGGCGTTCCAAGAAACTGCAGAAGCACTGGATCTCAAAATGACTCTCCAAAGGCATATTTAGCCTATGTTGTTATGAAAAAAAAAAAAAAAAGTCGAGCTTGTCAAATGGGCTGTCTGAAGATGATAATTAAATTAAATGAAATTAATCCCAAGAACTACTATTATGGGATTGGCTGATTACATAGGTAGCTAAGACCCGCTAACTACCATTTTCCCCTGCTGGACTCAAAAATGGCATTTTTGTTCTGTACGAAGAAGTAGTAACAGCGGCACAGCCCTGTCCACAGAAGGAACTCCTCTTTGCGTGTAGGGTAAATCGAGGGGCAGGGTAGAGTCCCCAGGTGTGCTCTGGCCTGATGGCCCCCCCCCACCCCGAATGCGCCTTGCTGTGCTGTGCCACAATTAATCAAGCTTTCTAGGTTTTAGTTAATTTCAGGACCCCAATAAATTGGTTTGTACTGGCATCAGTCCAGCCCTGCTAATTTCACAGCCGTGTGCTTGGAAACTGCTACAAGTTTGCACAGGACTTAGCAAGCAGGGAGCGGGGGCAGAAAGCATAAAAGAAACTCTTGTTTGGTTTAAGTTCCATTAATATTGGGGAAAGCTGAACTCTAAGTGACAGAAAAACATGGCTGAGCACATGGACTTTGTAGCCGGGGGTGGGTTTCTCTGTGTTCTTTACGCCCTTCCCCCACTCACGGTGGATTTGAAAACAATAAAATGAAATAAACCCAAACCTTAGGTTGACATTTCTCTTTGTCTGATTGTTCTCAAATTTTTGTCTCTGATTTCACAAGAGTCCCTTGAGGAATAAGCACTGGAGCCCATAATCTAGTAAAAGGTTCATTTGGGTTTAGGCTTTTTATTTTTAAAGATATGATTCTTGGAGATTTTTTTTTTTTTTTCGATTACAGCCAGTTTTTATGACTGAGAGGTTACCAGGAAAATCCAAAAGCAGCAAGAGAAGGGGTCCCTAATGAGAACAGACATTTGGGGCCGCCTGTGTAAATTAGCTGCTGTGGAGAATAACCCTGATTACCAAATCTTTCAGGCTTCCAGAGGCTCAGCGATGTCTCTGGCACATGGGTTGTAGAATTCCTGCAGCCAGAGAAACGCAGGTTGGAAGGGGCCAAGAGGTTGAGTGAATAGGCACCTAGAATATGATCTGACAAAGACTGCTCGAGCTTGAAGGAATCTGAGGCATCACGGAGTTCCATTCTTACACTTTACAGATGGGAAAACTGAGGCCTACAGGAGGCAGGAGGTTGGGATACGAGCCATCCAATGTGGAGACAGGACTAGAGCCCAGAGTCCTAATTCTCAGTTCCGGGATCAGTTCAGGTTCTGATGCTGCTTCTCTTTTGTCAAGAACATCGTATTTTCTCCAATATGAAAAGAAGAAAAGAAGACGTGGGCACTTGCTTATAGAGTCAATGTGAGCGTGGCTTTTGAGGTTTTCAGATTGTCTTGGCAAATTCTCTGGACGTGCAGATTCCTTGCTAGGTTTTAAAATCATCTAGGGGAGCCTGGGTGGCTCAGTTGGTTGGGCATCCAGCTTGGGCTCAGGTTACGATCTCATGGTTCGTGGGCTCGAGCCCTGCGTGGAGCTCTGTGCTGACAACCCAGAGCCTTCAGATTCTGTGTCTCCCTCTCTCTCTCTCTCTGCCCCTTCCCCACTCACATTCTGTCTCTCTGTCTCTCTCTCAAATAAACATAAAAACATTTTAAATAATCTAAACACAGAGCAAACTGGAGATGAATGCTTGACTCTGTCTACACGATGCCTAAACAGACAGCTGATTCAGTCAAAAAATATTAATCATGTTGCTGGTTTGGAAACACAATCAGTTGGTGGAGTCAATCGCTCGCTTTTTAACTCCTTGAGAGGCAGTGTGGGGTAGAAAAAAAGCCCTAGACTGGCTGTCAGAAAACCTGGCATCCAGACCCAGTAGAGCCACTCACTCACCTACCCACCCAGCCCCAGGCCTCAGTTTCTCCCTTTGTAAATTAATCCGACTGGGACTAAGCTGTCTCTAAGGGGCCTTAGAGTTTTCATCTTCGAGAGTACCACTGTCCTTTCCCAGTATGAGATGGGAAAGGATCACGTTCTGCTTGTGGTCTTTGCCATATGCGTGAGGTCAGCAGCCCCACATTTCTAGTGTGAGAAGGGATTTCTGGGTGTAATTCACAACTTACTTCCATTTCACTCCCAGCTTGGCTCCTAAGTAGGGCAGCTCACTGCTCTCTCTGGTCCCCTCCCTTAGGCTCCCTCTCATAAAGAGAAAAGGAGTCCAGTATTCAATTGACAGGAAGGACTCAGCGGTACTGTTGAGGGGGCCTGCACTTCATCATCTGACCTCATCATTCGAGTACGAACCGTTCATCAGCCCACACCTCCCTCCCAGATTACCCATGCTCGAATGCTGCACAATTGGCCAGCGGGATTCCTTAAAAAGAGGTAAGGAACAAGCAAGTAGTGTTGACTTAATGATGGGTTCCATGTCAAGTGTTGAATCTGAGGCTTTCTGGTTGATTTCTGACTCTTTTAATGTTTGTTTAATGTTTATTTATTTTTGAGACAGAGCATGAACAGAGGAGGGTCAGAGAGAGAGGGAGACACAGAATCCGAAGCAGGCTCCAGGCTTTGAGCTGTCAGCACAGAGCCTGACTCGGGGCTCGAACTCACAGACCGTGAGATCATGACCTGAGCCAAAGTCAGAAGCTCAACCGACTGAGCCACCCAGGTGCCCCGATTTCTGACTCTTAATCTAAGAACAAGATCTTCTGGCATGTGCCCCTCACCATCCCATTTACTTCCAAAGCTTTTCTGAGTGGATCTAAGCCAGTGGTGTTCGGGTGCCAGCTCTCACCAGCCTGTGAGGGGCAATGAGGCACATCTCTTACCAATGCCACATTAAGTGACAACCCACCAGTAGGTTGAAACTGGACACGGAGGGGGTATTTATAGAACAGCAATTAGAAATGTCTGTAAGTCAGGATTTTTTTTTTCTCCCTAGGGAGCCAGTTGTTAAACACTTACCACTATATATTGTGATTCCAGCTCAGATACCTCCAGGAGCTAGAAAAGTCATCTGAGTGACTCAAATAGGCCTTATGGTAACAATGGGAACACAGTAGAAAGTGACAGGGATTGTGACAGTTGATGTGCATAAAAGCAGAAGCCATTACTCTCTTCTAGCCTATGCCACCACGCCGAGATGTCAGCACCATGGTGCTAACAATTCCAATTTTTTGAGAGGAACTGCAAATCAAGGTTTTTGTGTAAAGTCTCCGAATGGTAAAAATTAAAGATTGTTTGGAACCAATTCATATTTTTAATTTTTTTTAATGTGTATTTATTTTTGAGAGAGAAAGGGACAGGGTGTGAGCAGGCGAGGTGCAGAGGGAGAGGGAGACACAGAATCCCAAGCAGGTTCCAGGCTCTGAGCTTTGAGTACAGAACCCGATGTGGGGCTTGAACCCAGGAACCGTGAGATCATGACCTGAGCTGAAGTCAGATGCTTAACCGACTGAGCCACCCAGGCGCCCTGGAACCAATTCAAATTTTGAAAGAAAAAAAAAATCCCTGTTCAGCCTGTCCAGTCAACACCTGTGAACCTTGAGCTGGCTCTCCTTGACCTCTGGGTCAGCAGTTTGCCTGCCATTTTGGCTTTCTGGCCCCCCTGTTTCCTGCTCTTATTCCCTGGGTTTCAGCCCTGATGCTGAGTGGCCGCCATCATATCCTAATGAAAACCAAACTCTCATTCCTCCTGAGCGTCAAGAACGAGGGAGCTTCAGATCTGAGAATATCCAGGTGGCTTCTTACGATTCTACTCTGGCTTGTATCGTGTTTTCTAGTCCACATGCCATGAAGCTAGAGAAGAGGATGTGAGGCCCAAATCTGTATGTAACATTTTGATATTTTCCCGGCACCAGGACCATCCCCAGTGCTCGTGCACCTGTGCGTGAGGAGAGAGTGGCTTCCATTTTGGCATCAGTCTCTTTACTGTTCCACCTGAAGGGCATGTCGGTACTCTACTCTCCAACTCACTCCCTGCCTAGAAGAGGGTGGGAAATGGGGCTAATTATTGGTTTTCTCTTCCTGCTTTTATCCCCACTCTCTTCTAAAGATAGGCAAACCAAAGCTCGAGTAGCTAATAAAGGACTTTACTGAATGGGGAATAACTCTCACATTTGGACTAAGTGGATGGGGGGAGGGAGGGTTACATGAGGCTGAAAGTAACTAATGAGCACCTAATATACGTCAGGCATTATGCCAGGCACTCCACATGCCGTAGACCACTGAATCTCCCTAGAAACATTATTATCCTCCCCTTTTGACATATAAGGAAGCAGATTCAGAAAAGGTATATGACTTGGCGGCATTCAGATTCAGGTATGCTTGAGTCTAAAGCTTTGGTTCTTCTGAGTACAAGCTACCACCTCCCTGAGGAGAGCTAGACACTGTGGTTAAGACAATGAGATAGTCACTTCTCTTAGTTCTCCTGAAAAATAACAACGGGCAGCTTTGCTTAAAAATAAAGGCTATAACCCTGGGATGTTTATGGTGGTTCTAGGGAACTGTGGGACCCTTGGGGCCCTACAGGAAGCGACCTAAGCCAACGCAATTTAAAGTGATTAAATGTTATAACAATAGAGATTCTAGAAAGGCCATTTCTATCCCACCGTACTGCATCTTTCTATGCACAGCCTGACCCTTGGACATATTATACCTCCAGTTTGTTTTAATGGAACCCCTGGTTAACAAGTTTTACACACCTTTGTAGGACTACTCAAAAAATGTAGTCAAAAGGCTCAGTCGGTTAAGGGTCCAACTTGTGATTTTGGCTCAGGTCATGATTTCGCAGTTCGTGGGTTTGAGCCCCACATCGGGCTCTGCTCTGACAGTGCGGAGCCTGTTTGGGATTCTCTCTCTCCCAATCTCTTCGACCCTCCCCACTTGAGCTGTCTCTCTCTCTCTTTCTCTCTCAAAATAAATAAACTTGAAAAAAAAAAAGAAAAAAATGTAGTTAAACTATGTGAAACAAATCTCTAGTCAGAAGTGGGTGTATGTTATGCTCTGTCCATTTGACCCATTCATGGTTACTGTAGACACACTACAATTTTGGATGAAGGAGTGCACCCCCTTTCATGTTTTGGATATTTACCATAGTCCTGAACACTATGACGAGTTTACCTTGTTTTTAAAAATAAACATGTTTCGGAAATTTTCTCTAAATCAAAGCTTGCTTTTTTGATGGCCTTTATGATTAACCTAGAGGTGCACTCCTTGGAAATGTTTCCCTTAAAATACTTCCACAAATATTTTAAAGTCACTTAAAAGGAAAATCATTTCTATAAAAATACTGTCAGATATAATACAAAGTACAAATTTAAAAAAATACCTTGGTTTCTTTTTGTTGGATACAAGCATAAAATGACAGCTTGACTACAAAGAATACACTGAACCCGAAAAAAACCCTGCTTCCATTAACTTTGTTTCCACGATCCTATAAGCTACTCTGCTGTTCTCTTCTGTGGTTTTCATAAAGTTCTAGAAAACAGAACCGTTTTTACTGGTGGTATCAGTCAGTATTGGCCAGGTTATGTCACACAAATAAGCTGCCTCTAAATCTCAGAAGCTTAATTCACAAAGTTCCATTTATTACTCATTTCAGATCTGCCAAATGAGACTGGTATGGGCTACGTTTATCTCAGTCACTCAGAAACCCAGGCTTCATTTGAATACATGTATTCATGATTCCTGTGGTAGTGATAAAGGGAAGGGGCAAATCATGCATTGGCTCTTCAAGTTTCCACCCAGAAGTGACACATCACTTTTGCTAAGATTTCAATGGCCAAAGCAAATCGGATGGCCAGTGCTCAATCCCAAAGAGGGAAGGGGGTAAAGTTCTACTGGGAACCTGACAGGAAGAAAGCTGGAAATAGTAAATGAACCATACCAATGACAACCAATTCTGTATTTTAGCATTTTTTTTTTTTTAGAAATGACTAGCAGGAAGAAAATACAATAGACAGAAATTTAATAATAAACAAGAATACATGCATGTAGTAAAGTGGCTCAGGGGCTTCTGGGTGGCTCAGTGGGTTAAGTGTCCAGCTCTTGATTTTTATGCAGGTCATGATGTCATGGTCATGAGACTGAGTCCCAAGTTGGGCTCTGTGCTAGGCGAGGAAGCAGCTTGAGATTCTCTCTCTCCCTCTCCCTCTGTCCCTCCCTTGCTTTCTCACTCTCTCTAAGAAAAATAATAATAATAAGATAAATGTTCTATAAAGGTTCTAAAAGGTCTATAGAGTGAATTGTCATCTTTCAAATATTGAATCAAGTATTCGATTAATACAAACTCTAGGTTGGTCTGATTTTCTGTATAAAGAAGCAAACCTATACCATAATACACTCCTCAACAATTTTTACGTATCCTGCCACTTTTTAGAAAGGTAATCAAATAACCTGAGTTTCCCAGGTTCCAATGGGACAAGAAGCATTTAAAAGGCTAAAACTTCTATCATCAGAACACTGTTCAGAATTAATCATTCTGAATACCTCTATTTTCACATTCATTTCTACCATTTGTGACAACATGGATGGACCTTGAGGGCATCGTGGTAAGTGAAATAGGTCAGATAGAGAAAGATGGTATGATCTCACTTGCATGTGGAATCTACAAAAAGCCAAACTCAGAGAGTAGAATGGTGGGTACCAGGGACTGAGAGGTTGGGGAAATGGGGAGGTGTTGGTCAAAAGGTTTAAACTTCCAGCTGAAAGATGAATAAGTCCCGGGGATGTAACGTACAACATGGTGACTATAGTTAATATTGTATTATATACTCGAAAATTGCTGATAGGGAAGCTCTTAAATGTTCTCACCACAATAAAAATTGTAATTATGTGAGGTGATAGATGCGGTAACTAACGTTATTATGATAATCACTCCACAATATATAAATATATCAAATTATCATGTTGTCCAACTTAAACTTATAAAATGTTATATGTCAATTATATCTCCAAAAGGCTGGAAAAAAATAAAATGAGTATGAGTCCTGTAACACACAGTATTGTGACACAACAATCAATTGCATTAATATATACTAGCAACAAATCAAACCAAAATAAAAAATACAATAACATGGTGTACACCTGATGGAACATTGTGTGTCAACTACACTTCAATAAATAAATTTTAAGAAACCACAATAACATTTACAATTGCTCCAAAGAAAATAAAATATGTAGGTATGATTCTAACAAAACACGTACAGGATCTATATGCTGGAAACAACAAAGCACTGATGAATGAAATCAAAGACCTAAATAAATGGAGAGACACACTGTATTCACAGGTTGGCAAGATTGAACACATAAAAAATTGTCAATTCTCCCCAGATTTATCTAGAAGTATAATGTAATTTCAATCCAAATATGAGAATGTTTTTTATAGACATAGATACGCTTATTCTAAAATTTATACAGGAAGGTACAGGACCTAGAATAGCTAAAACAATCTTCAAAAAGAAGAATAAAGTGGGAGGAACCACTCCACTTGATAGTAAAACCTCTATATGACCACAATAATTAAGACCATGTGTTGTTGGTGGAGCACAGACATATAGATCAATGGAACAGAATAGAGAAACCAGAAATAGACCCACACAAATATGCTTAACTGATGTTTGACAAAGGTGTAAAAGTAATTCAATGGCAGGAAGATATTTTTTTCAACCAATCATGCTGAAGCCATTGGATATCTGTAGGCAAAAAAGTGAACCTTGACCCAAGTCTCACACCTTCTGTAAAAACTAACCCAAAACAGATCATAGATTTAAAGGTAAAACTTAAGGGGTGCCTGGCTGGCTCAGTCAGAAGTCATGCAACTCTTGATCTTAGCGTTGTGAGTTTGAGCCTCACATTGGGTGTAGAGATTAAATAAATCGGCTTTTAAAAAAATGTAAAACTTAAACCCATAACACTTTTAGAACAAAAACAGAGGAGAAAATGTTTGTGATCCAGGGCTGGACAAAGAGTTCTTAGACTTAACATTCAAACACAATTAATAAAAAGAAAAATTAATAAATTGAACCTCATCAAAGTTAAAAACTTCTGTTCTATGAAAGCTATTGGGAAGAGGATGAAAAGGGAAACTATGGACTGGGAGAAAATATTTGCAAATCACATATGCAACCAAGGACTAGTATCTAGCATATATAAAGAACTATCAAAATTCAACTGTAAGAAAACATTTCAATGACAAAAATGTGCAAAATACGTGCAGAGGCAGTTCACTGAAGAGGATACATAGATGTCAAATAATTATATGAAAAGATGGGAGATATCATTAGATATTAGGGAAATGTAAAATAAAGCCACAATGAGATATCTCCATGTACCCACCCAAATGGCTAAAATTAAAAGTAATGACAACAAATGCTGACAAGAATGCAGAGAAACTAGATTTCTCACCCACTCCTGGTGGAAATATCAATAGCGTAACTACTCTGAAAAGTATGCGGCAGTCCTTACAAAATTAAACATTGCTCACCGTACAACCCAAATAAATGCACTGTTGGGCCTTTATCCCTGGGAAATGAAAAGTTATGTTCATGAAAAATCCTTAGACATATGTTCATAGCAGTTTGATTTGTGACTGCCAAAATTTGGAATCAACCCAGATGTCCTGTAATGGATGAATGGCTAAACAAGCTGTGATATGGGTCACCTGGGTGGCTCAGTGAGTTAAGAGTCTGACTCTTGATTTCGGCTCAGGTCATGATCTCATGGGTTTGTGAGATTGAGCCCTGTGTTGCTCTATACTGACCATGCAGAGCCTGCTGGGGATCTCTCTCTCTCTCTCTCTCTCTCTCTCTCTCTCTCTCTCTCTCCCTCCCTCAAAATAAATAAATTAATTAAAAAAACAAGCTGTGATACATGTAGACCATGGAATATTAATCAGCCATAAAAAGGAATGAATTATTAATAAATGCAACAACTTGGATGGGTCTCCAGAGAATTATGATAAGTAAAAGAAGCCAGTTTCAAAAGGTTACATACTGTATAATTCCATGTAATATTCCTAAATGACAAGCTTACAGAGATGGAGAACAGTTTTGTGGTTTCCAGGGAGTAGGAAGATGGGGAGAGAAGCTGGTTGGGACTGTAAAAGAATAATACTGAGGAGGGGGGCTGGGTGGCTCAGTTAAGCTTCTGACTTTGTCTCAGGTCATGATCTTGTGAGTTTTGAGTTTGAGCCCTGCATGGGGCTCTCTTCCGTCAGCACAGAGCCTGCTTCTGATCCTCTGTCACCCTCTCTGCCCACCCCCCACTTGCACTTGCTCTCTCGCTCTCTCTTAAAAATAGATAAAAATTTAAAAAAAGAAAAAGAATACTGGGGATCCTTGTGGTGCTGGCATTGTTCAGTATTCTGGCTGTGGTGGTGGCCATATGAACCAACACATGGGGTCAAATTTCATAGAACTATACACACAGGCAAATGGGTGCATGTAAAACTGGTAAAATTGTACTAAGGCAGATGGATTGTATCGATGTCAATTTCCTGTTTGTGATATCATACTACAGTTATGTGTGATGTTACTATTGGGGGTGAAGGGTATTCGGGATCCCTCTGAATTATTTCTTATAATTGTAAATCTACAATTATCAGCAAATAAAATGTTTTAAGAAATGACTATGAGATGATCTATGCTCTAATCCCCATTTAATAGGAAAAATATAAAGCATGGAGATAATCCTCACTGTAGTTTGGATAAGATCTGGTAGGAAGTATAGGTCTGGACTCACCCAAACTACAGTTCCCAACTCACACATCAAGACAAACTAATACAGGGATCACCAGCATTTACACTAATGAAGAACCTTTCAGAAAATTCTGGCAGCACCCATATAGAGTTGCCAAGTGTCTAAGAGATCCTGAACAAAAACTGCCCAGTTGAAAAGAACCGTTTGATCACAGTAAATTTTTTTGAGCTTTAAAAAAATTGCTTTCAGCTTTTAAGCCACTAGGTTTTGGGATGGTGTATTTTGCAGTAATCAGAATATTACATCAAGCACTGGGAGCAAGTGGTCACAACCAAATGAATAGGAGTTTTAAATTTCAGTGAGTCTACTGATTTTCAATGCTAGGATCCATCTTTGTCCCAGGCTGTTGTTCCTGAAACCCATTTTCCTGAATATATACTCTCCAGGCATGTTGGGACTGATGATGGATGGGGGCTGGGGAATGCAGATACAAAGGAAATTGAACAACCAGCCCTTGCCTTGAAGAACTCACAGTCTAGTGAGACAAAACATCAGCACGTTAAATGGAGTGAGAACAGTTATAAGGCAACAAATCTGCAAGTTCAAACCAATATACTACAGCACAAATTGAATGCATGTGGCAATGTATGGCTACCCAAACAGCAGGATGGAGCTAGACATTTTGGACCCTGAAGGCAACATTTTAGAAAGGGCCCCCTTTCCTTTGTTAACAGTGAAATAAACATCCCCAGCAATGCAGGAGCTAGTTGGATGATATTAACACTTCTGAAGAAAGAAAAGGGAGGTAATTTCCCAGGACAGTTATTTTTGTTTCAATTTTCCCTTGTTCTGTGTTCCTGATATGTGATTTGGGGGCAAGCTACAATTTTCCTGAGCATCCATTTCCTCATCTATAGGCTGGAGATAGCAATCAGAGAGTAGTCGGTTGAAAGTCAGGAAACCTGACTTGGAATCTCAGATCTATCATTTACTATGTGCATGACCTTGGATACATCACCTCCCTCCCACCCCCCTCATCAATTTCCTCTTCTGTGACATGAAGACTTTGAGCTCAATGGTCCAGAAGATCCCTACCAATTCTGACACTTAAGGCCACAGACAGTTCACGGGTTGTTGTGAGGGTTTAAAGAGTAGGGATGATGAATATGAAACTACTCTGTAAGCCATAACGTTATACAGATCCTGGAAAAATCAATATGATCCAGTTCAGCACTGGGTGCTGTATGTAAGCGATGAATCACCAGAATGTATCCCCGAAACCGAGAGCACACTGTAAACACTGTATGTTAGCTAACTTGACAATAAATTCTATTAAAAAAATAAAAAAATAATAAAGTCATATTCCAGTAAAAAAAGAGAGAGAGAAAGAAAGAAAGAAAGAAAGAAAGAAAGAAAAGAAAAGAAAAAAAAAGCAGCCCTGTAACTCTCCTCCAAATTTGGGGGCTTTAACATATAAATGGGTACTGTCTGTCAAGGCAGAGCCTTTGGGGCCCTTACAGGATTCTGAGAATTCTTTGTAACTACCGCTCATCAAATAAACATAACTTTGTCCTAGTCTGTCTCAGCCTTACCAAGGCATCAGCAGTGCTATTGTGATTTCAAGGCTGGGTTCTTGGCCCAACTCCCAAATCAGAATCTTAGGGACTGGGAGAACAGGGGTGGCTGTGGTGGGTCGCTCCAAGTTTTCTTCAAGACCCTTACCAATTAGTAAAGGCCCTTTACATGGGGGCGTTGGGGGGCCCTCTTCGTTGGGAGAAAGCAGATTTCTAACTCGTCCCCTCTCCCTCCACACACACACCCATCTCCACTCTGCCTTGAAGGACACCAACACTTTGCCACTTTTCTAGCCGCAGTGTGGATTTGGGAAACGCCCCTAAGTGATAAGCAGCTTGCTGGGGCATAATTTGCGAGGCCAGCTCCTCTGGTGTCCCGCGCACCAGCTCAGGACCCGACCAGGTGCACCCAGAGGGGCCCTGTGCGGGAGGAGAAGAGTTGCGGGCTTCCAGACAGGGAAGTCGGAGGGTAGCCGGGGTCTCCGGGGCAGGCGCGGGTGGTGGGAAGCTCCTAGGTGCATTCCAGTGCACAGGGGGAGGAGGGGCAGGAGGAGAGGTGCGGTCCCTTTAAGACCCCAACGCTCGCTTAGCCAGAGGAGGGGGGTGCAGTGGGGGCGCTGCGTGATGGGAAAGTCGCCGGCAGAGCCTCACACTTTCTCCCGATTTCTTAACTTTCGGGCCCCGGGAGCAGAAGTAGAGCCGCCGGGCCGGGGCGGAGACGGGGTGCGGGCTTGCAGCCGCTGCGTGCCCGCGGACTTCTCGCCTGCGTCGGGCGCCCGGCCTCTCCGGCCAAGTGGGGAGCGGGCGGCGGGCGGGCAG
The DNA here is from genome assembly GCF_018350195.1 of Panthera tigris. NCBI lineage: Eukaryota > Metazoa > Chordata > Mammalia > Carnivora > Felidae > Panthera > Panthera tigris. The sequence goes on along the minus strand of NC_056677.1, from coordinate 90,362,985 downwards.
GTGGCCCCGGGCCGCCGCGCCCGCGCCTTGGCTCTGCCCCCGGGAGCCGAGCGAGCCGCTGCTCCCTCGTGGTGTGAGGGCGGTGATGTTTTTCCTCCCACCCACTTTTGAGTCCCCCCTCCCCCCTCGCGCGCACTCTAGCTCTCGCCACAACCTGCGAGCCCCAGACCTCGGAGGAGCGCCCCGGGGAGCTCGGAGCGCGTGGACGCGTGGAAGACGGAGCCGGCCAGTGGCCAGGTCAGTGAGCAGTGCCCGATGCCCGCTTCCTCTACCTTCCTTTCCAGCCTTTGCACAGGTGGGGCGTCTCCTGTTGGCCAGAACCGCCCCTGGACGTTCCCCCCCCCCCCCGAGCTCCCCCCCGCCCCCCCGCCTGACCTGCCACCCCAACTGGGCTCTCGGGTCCAGCTGCTAGTGGCCATGGCCCGGCTGGAGGTGGGCTCCAAGGCGCCCGGGGCAGGTTAGGGACTCCGGATTCGAACTCACCACTTGCCGCTCCCCGCGGGGCCTGCATATCTCCATGGTCTGGCGCTTCAGGGGAGGCCACTTGGGTAGCCACCTAAAGGGTTTTGCAGTCCCCTTAGTTATCTATCCCCTGAGTCCCGACCCTTCTTTCTCGCTTGCTGAAGTGCCCTGGACCAGAGGGTGATTAATACATGCTAAAGTTAATGAAACAGGGTGGACAGGCGAGAGGCTCCTCTGTCCTCTGGACATCTGTCTCATTTTCCGCCCAGACCACTGGGGTCAGAGCTTGAGACGCTAGGCTCAGGAAGCAACGCAGCCCTGCCAGAGAGCTTAGGGCCTGGAAAGCCTGCCTTCCAGACCCTCCCGGCCCTGCCACTAACTGTGGGAATGGGCAGTTGAGTTCTCTGGGCTCCAGGGTGCCCATTTTGGAGGTGGAGTTGTTGTAGGGAATGAAATGAAATGATGGATAGCAAGGTGTTTTGCAAGCCAAACGCAAGGCATTGTTTGTCAGTCATAAGCAGCAGTGAAGGCAAGGACTCTGGCGGAGAGAGACACCCTGGGTTAGAAGTGCCGTTTTTCTGTGGCAACCCACCAGCAGCGAACTGAGTTTTTTCTTGTTGGGTGGTAGAGTGGGGAGAGGATTTCAGCTGATGGACGTGGGCCCTGAGACCCCAGTGTCTTCTTGTTGTTTGTCAGAAAGAGAATTGCTACCCTGGGGACTGTCCCAGGAAGACAGTGAATGTGAGATTACAAGGTCAGTCAAGCCTCTCTGGCGGATTAAAGAGACACTGTGGGGCGTGGAGAACTGGCTGATGTGCTCATCCCTTAGCCTTCCTTTGGGAATGTCGCTTTGGTTCTCTTCTACCCAGGAGACCTCTTCTGAGAATGTCCAGACTTCTGACACTTGATGGCTCAGATTGCCTTGCAGTTTCAGCTGGGCAAGGAGCCTCTGGTCCCTTTGCTTGATGCAAATGAACTGTGTGAATGCTTGTTTCATGGAGGCACCTTCATGGATACACTTCTTTAGACACTGACAAGTTTCTCGATCTCTTGTAAAGCCTCCTCCGCCCGCCCCCTCCCCAGTGTTAGTGGTGGGATCTTGTTTTCTTATTGGCTTTCTTGACCGGGGCCTGGATCCCCCAAAACGCGTGTCTGTGGCCACATTTTGAAGGAACCTGGAAAAGAGTCCGTGCAAGTTCAATGGCACAACAGCCTGTGTGAAGCAGAGAGTTAATGCAGAAATAACTCCAGTTAACTGGGTCAAAGTATAATTTGAAAAATTAAGGACAGTTTGGCTCTTTGCAAGTATAAGAGTCGGCATGTTTGCTGAGCAATGCTTGCTTAGGTTTATTGCTGCAGTCCCCCCAAAAATGTCTTGAACCACATCTCTCCCCCCGCCGAAAAGAAAAAGTTAAAGGGATAAAGAGAAATTGAACGGGGAGGAGTCCTGGGGAAGGAATTCTTCTCAGTTTATATTTCTGCACAGAATACAAAGACAGGGCTTCAGATCTTGTAAATCAAAAGTGAATATTTATAAAGCGATTCATTTTCTGATGTTCTCCATCACAGCCTGGGAGGCCACACAGATGACAGGAACGCCAAAAGAGATTAATTGCTCTCTCGTCACCAACTTTTCTATTTGCTCATAACATTAGTCGGGACCCAAGAAAAGCAAAAAAAATTCTGAGAGCCGTTTTCTTGCCAGCTTGAGTTATGAAGCAATGCTACTGTTCACTGAACCGCCCCCCCCCCCATCATACAAGAAAAATAACCCTGTTGGTTCTTGCATGGGGCGACCTGAAAACTGTGGTTTCAAAACTACCCCCTGAGATCCATATGTGATTGTGATAAATTGGATTTCAGCGGTTAGAAAATCTTTCTCATTTGAAGGCTTGGGGGATAAGCTTATTAAAGTAGGCTCAGAAAGAACTTCGCTGGGGTGGGCAGCTGTGTTAAACTGTTCATGGAAATGATTTGCTTCAGAGGGCAGGGACGTTCTGAGTGATTGAAGCTGGGCCACAAGTTCATAGAAGGGACCAAGACATCAGAATCGAGGCCTTTGAGAGGCTAGGAACATGTTCATGATCAGTTCTTCTTTGGTTACGTAGCCGTAATTTCAAGCAATGGCTTTCAAATTACCCAGACAAGTTCATAGCATTTGAAGTATCTGCATCATGGCCCAGAAACCATTCGGTTCTCCAGAATGGTTATGTTGTATTCCTGCCAACTCTTTATACTCAATATTTAGGTTGGCCCCTCAGAAAAGATCAATGCACTCAGTTCCCATCCGGGGTTAACCCCGGATTGAAATGTGGTGTTTTTTGAACATTTAAATATGTTCAGATCATCCACTGGAACGTTTTTGCAAACTCTAGTGTCTATGGAAATGACCTGTGACTGGATCTGAGCTCTAGCAAATGTTCTGTGTTCTAAGGCTCGAAGGTTTAAGAATTTCCACCCCTTAGACTAGAAATGCAAGTCTCCTACTTTTCAGAATTATAGTTGCTCTGATGGCCTTTGGCACAGCGGTATAAGGCAAACACGTTACCTATTTAAATTGGCCTAATTTCCTTTGAGGATGGCCCGTTATAAAGTTCCGTTTCACAGTGGACTTCATGTGAGAGCAATATGTCTGAACGGTAAAGGTATTTAACTGCATCCATTTGCTAATTACATCTGTCTTTTCCAACATAAGTAGCCAAACTGAAGATCTTTATAGATCTTGTGGAGGACACAGGAGAAGTATTATTAACCAATTTGTGCCTCATCGCTGAAGCTAACATGAGTGAACTTTCATTTCAGAAATTGTTTGGGTCCCGTGCCTACTATTTTTATCTTGGTTGCCAAAGTAGCCGTTTTGCAAATCCATTTCCCTTTTCTCCCAAAGAAAAGCTCCTGAGAAATCAACTCTAATTCTGTTAAAAGGAAGATTTCAAAATTTATTTTTATTTTTCTATGACTTGCCTGTAAGGATTTTTAGCCTTAGCATTGGATAGGAACGCCTGTTCATCTGCTTGAATTTCCCCCCATGATCTTTGCAAGACCGAAGAGGCAAGTTCTCTTTCTGACACGGGAAAACAACGCTTACGCTTACATAAGTTCTCCAGCATTCCCACCCCCCCCCCCCCGCCCGCGCCAACACGTTAAAAGCTTAAGCATCAGTGATCTCCACCAGTTTCAGAGGATCTAAGTCTTTTTTTCTGCTTTCTCCCCAGGAGCTTGAATATACTGGGCCCTGACAGTTTTGAGTGGCCTCTTGCAGTGACCAAAATGAGAAAAAAGTGGAAAGTGGGGGGCACAAAGTGCATCTTTTCCTTGTTGCTGTTCTTTCTTTTCCTAGAAGGAAGCAAAACAGAGCAAGTAAAACGTAAGTGTCTCCCGTTTAAGAAACAAGATGCTTTCTTGTAATCTCTTTGAAAATGTGGTTATAATCTGTAGGGATTGAGATTTTGCCCTAATGTGGCCATATACCATTATTCTATTATTGGTTTATGCGTGAGTTGATACAACAACGAGAGCTTTGAGTCGGGTCGACTCAATTTGGGGCTGTTTTTCTGATTATCATATAGTTTTCATCTCATAGAACACATGACATATTAGCCTGTTTTCCTTTTCCTGTTCTAAACTGTACAAATCTCATTCCATTTTACGTAACTCTAGAAATATCTGACAGATGAGCTGGATTTTTTCCCAAATTTCAGACTCTTCAGCAAAGGTTTTCAGTTTATGAAAAAAAATAACACAGAAAAGAAAAAAAAAGAAAAAGAAAAAGTAAAGCAGGCCCTGCCTATTCCCTTATGCTGAAAAATGAAGAAGGAAAAAACCCTTCACATGAACTGGATTCAGATGAAAAATCCTTTGAGGAAATTGAGATTCCAGGGACCGTGAGCAAATTGGATGCCGTTTATTGAAAGAACGTCCCCGCAAAGCCAGGGAATATTTCTAGAAAGTCAGCGATCCGTGTGATGGGCTAACACATTGGAGAAAGCGGAGTGGCAGGAAGGGGGGATAATTAACCCTCCTTGCCTCCACGTTCAGGAGATTTATGCATAACTGTTGGCATCCCTGCTCTTGTTACGAGCTTTCTGCTGAAAGTAGGAGCCTCACCTTCTTTGGGCCACTTGCAGCCCTCTCTGAGGTGGACCCTTGCTCTAAATTTGAAGGAAAAGCCCTAGCTCTAGTTCCCCTTTTTGGCTGCATCAACAGAAGCACAAAATGGAGTTGGTCCAAGAGGGGCATTCTCTGCTCCACTGAACTTATTCATGAGAAGGAACCGTGAAAATCTTCTTGGTAGGAGCTGAAGCAGCATCTGAAGCCCATCGCTTAAACATTTATCTCCTTTATCAGCACAAGTTTCATAGATCAGGCATGAAGCTTGCTGACAGGGAGGACGGTGTGTTTCTGCCTCACTGTGATTTTCATAGTAATCTCAGTCTTCTTCCCGAGACAAGCGGTGCTTTTGATTAGGCTTCTGAGCAGGAGTGGCCCGTGGTGATGACCTAGCATGATGGGGACACAGGAGGAAGTTTAGCAGGGCACAGTACCAGCAAGGAAACTTGGATTGGCCTCTCTCCTGTTTTCCTCCAATGACCTCCCTCTCCCTCCAGAAAGCCCTCCTTTAAGTGGACGTGATAGAAAAGTTGTCCATCCATTCTCAGCTCCACTTACAACCCAACTGGGCCTAAAATCCTTGCTCTCTTAGGAAGAAACTTCCCTTATGACCTGTTAGCGATGGCGTCATAGGGGAAGCTTGCAATTCTTAGAAGACCGTCTCTTCTGGGAGGTCTTCCATAGATATAAAGAATTGAGGAGTACTGTCCATGCAACTTGGAGCTTAATTAACCAACCAAGGAAAAATAGGACTTACAAAATATTTACAGACCCCAAACTATCACTTTATAACATTTCCTGCTGCCTATGAATTTGTCCCAAGCCCATTGGATATTCAATTGGTGTCAAAAGGATTATATAGTAGATGGTCTAGGGCATCAGTTCTGTTCTAGTGTTTCAGGCTTTCGGTCAGATGATGAGGCTCATTCCCTGAATGAGCTGCTCAGCATCATTCTGTGTGGCCACACCCACTGTCTCGAGGACATGTACACAGTTATCTCCACTAAAGGAAATCTTAAAGCATATGCCCTCTGTATGTTGCCTCGATACACGCAGATGCACACACACACACACACACACACACACACGAGGCATGCGCAGAGATTTATATGGAAGCTCCAACAATGAGAAGGGAGAAGCAGTGGAAATGTCGGTCCATTGGGGAATGGTCATATAAACCATCTGTGTAATGTGTTGTCGTGCTACCATTGAAAACGTTGCTTATTACAAATTTGATGACCCTACGCAGTGCTTAATTAATTTGTTCTGAAATTTCCTAAGTATCCCCAAACTAATAATACTCCTAGTACAAAACAATCTGAAAGCACCTGAGCTTTACAAAAAAACGCGTGTCCCTCAGCTACCAACCAGAGGCAGCCATGACTCATAGTTTACTATGTGTTCTTCCAAACTCTTTTTCTCTGTATCTTAAAAACCTACGTAAGTACAGGTTTTGTTTTTGTTTTTTTTTTCTTGGCGATTGTACGTATTTTTCTGTAACCTTTCTTCAGAAGTGGGTCTAGGACATCCTTCCATGTCAGCACGTTGCAATACAACAGTACCGTATTCTTTCTAATGCTTGCATAGTTTCCAGTTGTGTAAGTGTGCCATGGATTACTTACCCATGGTATAGACTATAGCTATAGCTATAGACACTTAGATTGTCTCCAGTTTTTGCTATTACAACTAAGGTGTTAATGAACACCTCCAGGCACGTAGGCAAGTATTTGTGGGGAGTACTTTGGTCAAAGTGGATGTTCAGTGTTAATCTTGGTAAGCACAGTCACATTGTCCTTTGAAGAAGTTATCAATGTATACTCCCACCATCTGTGTATGAGAGTCCTTTTCGAATTCTTTCCCCACAAGTATAATTACTCTTTGTATCTTGGAGCCAATTTAATAGGAGAAATCATACTTCAGGTTTGCTGCACTATTTTCTTATTCTGGAGTATCTTTGCAATTAGTTTTTAGAATATTTTTAAATGTTTATTTTATCTCTGAGAGTGCATTGCCTATTTTGCAGTTAGGTTGCTTGTCTTCGTGATCCATCAAAGCATACATATTAAGGTTTTGTTATTGCAAATCTTGCTCCTGACCTTTTGTGTTCAAAATATTATTTTCCCCTTTTGCCATTTGCTTTTAACTTTAAGTTGTACCTTCCCATATGGAAGGTTTAAATTTTTGTGTGGTTGGATCTGCTATTTATTTCCTTTACGGCTTCTGAATTTCTTCTTGTTTCTTGGGAGACCCTTACCACTCATTCTATTATATTTTCTTCTACTGCTTGCATAATTTGGGGTTTTACCCGTAGTTCTCTACTTCATCCGAAATTTATAGTCATGTATAGTGGGGAGCTAATTTTTTTTTTTTTTTAATCTGTGACTGGTAGGTTCATGACTTACTTTTGCTCATCTTTGTGCTTCTGGAGTTTCCACAATTGGCAAGTATTACTTTAAATTTTTTTTATTTTTAGTGTTTATTTTTGAGAGAGAGAGAGAGAGCACGAGTAGGGGAGGGGCAGAGAGAGAGGGAGACACAGAATCTGAAGCAGGCTCCAGGCTCTGAGCCGTCAGCACAGACCCCTACTCAGGGCTCGAACCCACAAAATATGAGATCATGACCTGAGCCAAAGTCGGTCGCTTAACTGACTTAGCCACCCAGGCGCCCCTAATATCACTTTTAAAACAAGGATAAAAATCTGGGGAAACTCCAGGAAATGTGTAAGTGTAAGGGTAATAAATCCTCACGTCTCTTCTTGCTGCCTGATGCCATTTTACACAAGGAAGCCAAGGTTTTTGATCCTTTGTGGGTTGATTTCAGTGTAAGCTTCTAGGTCAATGCAGATGCTGTGTAGCCTGTTTCCCTCCTATCCTGGGCATCAGAGTGTTAGGAGGGGGCGTGCTGTTATGGTCAAAGATGCTCACTCGGTGTAGAATCTGAAGAGGTCTGCAGAAAATGCCGCATTTGCAGAAAGCTGTTTTCACAAGGAAAGTTAGGGGTGGTTGCTGCCACTTCCTAATAGCTGATTAGCCGTGGTCATGTTCCTGTCACAGGAGACGAGAAAGGCTCAGGAACCCGGGAAATACTGATGGTGCATTGCAATGGACGAACGAGCCATTTGTGGCTTCTATAAAAGTTTGTTACTTTCCAGAATCAGCAAGGTTTGAGGTCTTTAGCTGGGGAAGAAAGTCTTTCTGTAACTCCATTATGCTCTGTTGTTAAAGTTGTCGTCAAAGAGGCCCGGAAGCTCTTTTGAAGTTCAAAGGAGCGTGACATTGAGTGCATAATATTCATGCAAATATGGGACAAATGAGCTCAAGAGTTTGCCTCTTCTGGCAGTTCTAACTTAGGTAATGAACTATTGATCAAAGTAGGTGGAAGAATTGAGTGTCAGGAATATTCAATTATGTATTTCAAAAGGGCCTGCCTGTGCCAAGTCTGGCAAAGGTTCTGGGGAGAGAGAGATTGTTCATGTATTTCATGGAGTCCATTCCTGCTTTCTTAGGTGAGTTAGCTGGATCTTCTCACTCGTTATTTCTCTTCAGGAGAAAAGCTTCCCCACATTCATATATTGTAAAGATGGGCCTCCTGTGGCGCCTGCCCGGAGCTTCTCTGTTGTGAAAACCAACCAGAGAGGTTTGCGTTTTCCTCTTCCAGATTCTCTCTTGGACATTTGAGGCGATGATTGGACAACAGAAAGAAGCAAGCCAAAGAGTAGACCCATTCTCATCTTTGAAGCTTTTGTAGTAGAAGTGGACGAAAGAGAGAATACTTTACATTTAGATACCTCGATGCTTTTCACAGTACATTCTTAATTTTTTAATGTTGGGGGTGCCAGTGGGGTTGGGTGTGGAGGCTCTGGTGTTATCCTATTTTTTTTTAATTAAAAAAAATTTTTAATGTTTATTTTTTGAGAGGGAGAGAGACACAGAGTGTGAGTGGGGGAGGGGCAGAGAGAGAAGGAGACACAAAATCCGAAGCAGGCTCCAGGCTCCGAGCTGTCAGCCTGGACCCCGACGTGGGGCTCGAATTCATGAACGACGAGATCATGACCTGAGCTGGAGTCGGACGCTTAACCGACTGAGCCACCCAGGCACCCCTCTGGTGTTTTCTTAGATCCTAACCCCCACGCCGTGACTTGCTTATATACCTTGGGAATGTGACTTAACTTCCCCAGCTGTACTTTCCTTATTACTACAAGTATAGGAAATCCTACCACGATGGCCATCAGCACAGTCACTTGAAAAATAAAGGAGATCATGTACACCGAGGGCCCTGCAACAATCGCTGGCACAGTTAGGCTTGAATGAGAGGTAGGTCTGAGAGTAACTCTCTTGCAATCCACATGATATTATACCTTTAATTTTTCAATGAGAAACTTGAAACCCAGCAAGGTCAAGTCCAAGCCAGGACCGGAACTAAAACCCAGGTCTTCAAATTCCATGTTCTGCTCCCTACCCCCCAGTTTGCCTCTAGCCGTTCTCTGGGGAAGCCAGTTCATTCTTTTGAAGAGAAGTCCAGTCCTTTGCACATGGCAGCCACTTAACACATAAGAGATGATCCAAAGGAATGAATAAGGAACTTTGTAACCAGAATTCCTAAGAGAGGCAGTTTACTATTTGGGAGTTAAAAGGGACTAGCACTAACATTATTCAGGAACCTAAAATAAGTTAAGCCAAAGGAAATTTGTGAGGAAGGTTAAAAATATGTGCCTTTATGTCCTTGCTTCTGAGATTTCCCTGACTTCTCAGTAGGATTGGAATGTCCTCAGAGTCCAGTGGAAAGAGGACTGTGCTTTAAATCAGGAGACCTGGTTTCTGGTCAGTTCTTTTTGCTTGCTGTGTGGTATTGGTTGAGTCATTCATGGTCTCTGAACTAAAGAGTCTCGACTTGTAAACTGAGGATTCTTGCTTTCTGGACGGCAGAGTAAAGGACACCAGGATAGGCACTGAGGAGGTGGGACAAGGGAGAACAGGGCTCTGGGTTTTTAGGTGCTTGGAACACACCTGGAGTTTTATCATTGTCGCAGAGCCATTGCAAAGAATACTATTTGTTTAAGATTTATAACCTGCTTGCATCTAAAAAGGTTAGATGCAAGTTATGTATGAAAGCACAGTTGCAAAGCTAACATTTTTAAAGATGAAATAAAATAGAGCCCTTTTGAAGAATGTAGGAAGAGTAGATGTTTTTAACACCTGGTTTGGTACATTAGAGTATTCACACTCTAAATTTGGCTTGTGCTTCTGGAAAGATAAAAAGAGGGGTTTGGGGGCTGTTGGCAACAGAAAAATTACAGTTTCATCTACAGTGATTATTCCCACCTCCCACCCACTCAGGCAGTATTGATCATGGGATGTTTGAATAAAGCACATTTGGATAGTACAAGGATTCCGTCTGTAACCTTGGTTTCAGAGAAGAAAGAATGGCCTTTCTTCATTGACTCTCTGTAAAGGAAGAGGGCAACTAGTAAATTATAACTCAGTAAAGGTCTTTCTGTAAGTGCTAAGGCAATGTGGTCCAGACACTTTTAACTTTGGATGATCTGGACGTACGTAGACTAAATTGTCAATTACAAGGCGCCCTAAGCAAGCTTTATATTAACGTGATTTTTTTCTGATTTTATTTATTTTTTTATTTTATTTAAAAAATTTTTTTTTTAACGTTTATTTATTTTTGAGACAGAGAGAGACAGAGCATGAACGGGGGAGGGGCAGAGAGAGAGGGAGACACAGAATCGGAAGCAGGCTCCAGGCTCTGAGCCATCAGCCCAGAGCCCGATGCGGGGCTCGAACTCACGGACCGTGAGATCGTGACCTGAGCTGAAGTTGGACGCTTAACCGACTGAGCCACCCAGGCGCCCCACTGATTTTAAAATAGTTGCTCAAAAAAAGCTAAGTCACCTCTGAAAAATAAGAAAATAAAATAGATTCTCATTGTTAACATTCATTAAATTTTTTTATTGTTTATTTTTAAGAGACAGAGTGTGAGCTGGGGAGGGGCAGACAGAGAGGGGGACACAGAACCCGAAGCAGGCTCCGGGCTCTGAGATGTCAGCACAGAGCCTGACGTGGGGCTTGAACCCATGAACCTCGAGATCATGACCAGAGCCAAAGTCGGACGCTTAACCGAATCAGCCACCCAGGCTCTCATTGTTAAACATTCAGAAGACACATAAAAATAAAACAAAAGTCACTGGTAGTCTCAGCGTGTAAGGAAATAGCTAATTGGTATATACTCTTCTAGTCTTTTTTTTCTTTAGAGCATTTTCCCACAATGCTTTTTTTAAATTTTATTTTTGATAGAGACAGAGCACAAGTGGGGGAGGGGCAGAGAGAGAGAGAGAGAGAGAGAGAGAGAGAATCTGAAGCAGGCTCTAGGCTCTGAGCTTTCAGCACAGACAGAGCCCGATGCGGGGCTCGAACTCACAAACCAAGAGATCATGACCTGAGCCAAAGTCGGACACTTAACCGACTGCGCCACCCAGGCACCCCAAGTCTTTTTTTTAATGCTCAGCTATATGTGTGTATTTTCATACATACATGTTATTTTACAAAACGAAGCCCTGCCTTGGAACCAGTTTGGTTCATTATGTCACTTCACATCTGATTCTCTAAAATGCACCTGTAATGGTGATATATCCCATTCGTTTGAAGAAGAAAGCTGGGCGTTTGAGATATCTGTCTGTGGCAGGGCATGCAAAATCGATTCTGTTGTGACGAGTTCAAGAGCACACATCTTGAATTCTTGACCAAATAGAAAGCAAACCTCCTTTAGCAGACACTTGTGCCGCTGAGGTGCTGATAGGAAGAACAAACAAGAGCTTTGATTTTTACCCAAAGTCCTGGGCCAGAGGACATGTAAGAGATGATTTTTGCCGGAAAAATATTCAGGTCAGGTTTTACTGGGCCAAGCAGCTTTTCTGTGTAAAAGGGTCTCCACGTGGCCTTATAGTAGGGACTAATGAGAATACCATCAACTCCCAGTTATCCATGCTAATGGGAGCCTAGAAGAGAACAAGAAATCAAGATTTCATGGAATATCTCCAGTTCTTATCGTAGCCAATGGTGTGGTCTTACTCACGGTCAAACCTCTTGAAATATAAGCTCTTTTCTTCTCATGAGCTTACCCACCTGCTGGCAGACAATTGAAATGCCCCAAGGCAGATAGTGGGAGGGCCATGATGGGCACAGGCTGCTCGATAGATATGCATTTGAATTAATTTTGGGAAAATGATCTGACAAGTAGGAATAGGGTAATTAACCCCAGATACACAGGAATAAGCTGTATATATAGGATGGAGAATTTGCCTTCTTCCTGGCTTTTCTTTTTCACTGGCCTCCATAACCTGGAAATGAATTCTTAAAACCCTGAGGAAATCTCATAGAGACTTCAATTCCAGAAACCCAATTGCCAGAGAAATAGGAGACTTTTTTATTTCCTGTAGCTACTATATCTTGTCTTGCCCTTCTTGCATTCTGCCTCACGTCTAATAAATGAAAGAAATATTTCTTCCTTTATTTTTTCGGCCTTATTACAGTGTAGAGTAGCCTTTAACAAAATAATTAAAAAGGAATCTGTTTACTTGACTTGTCTGCTCCTATAACAAACAGCAGAGATTCATCTCTCTTTACTGACTGTATGTGTTATAATAAAATAAATATTATTGGAATACTTGCATGATGATGTGTCTAGAGTAATAGCTCTTATCAAAAACAGTTCTTAAGAATGTTTTCTTGCTTTTAGATTGGTGATGAAGTTATTGCCCTTTTGACCTAGTCCTGGGCGCTAGACAGCAATGGTTGGGCAAAACGTCAATGGCATAGTGACACATCTCTGTTGTCTACTTTTTATCATTGTTTCTGTGAACAGGGGCCCCAAAAGTAGCAGGGATGAGGGCCAGCCAAACCATCTGAAAAATAGCTATGATGCTGCAGGTTGAAGGTCCAACTCAAACGTTAGCTGCAGTTCCTTTGGGACCAAGTTCTCCTCGCAGATACCACTAGTCAGTGGGAAGTCATATATTGTCCAGCTGGTATCTGTCAGCTACTGGCTAGTGATAAGCTTACTGTACTTGCCTGTATCTTCTAGAAGTTAGTGAGTCATCATCGTTTTAATAAAATCAGCTCACGTGTGCGTCTTGTCCAAGATGATCTACTGGGACTTGAGGTGTGTTCAGTTATGCTGCACAACTCGTTGGATTTCCCCCTGGGGAATGCCAAAAACTTTGGAAAAGTTTAGACTTAGGAGCATGCGCTGAAATTGACTTTTATCATCACTTCTTAAGATTGATAACTGTTCGGCATACTCCTTGAGAAATCAACTGTAATGGTGCCAGCCGCTCAATCCTAGACACCCATGGTAAAACAGGTCTTCGAACTTACAGGGTTTACTTTTGTTCTGTGCTTGAAAAAAAAAATCAGTGCTGGTAATTGCAGAAGCTTTGTTTAGTGACTCCAGCGGCATTACTGCTCAACTCCTTGTCTGCCTCCAGTTCCTGAATTTGCTCCTTCCACGTGTTTGTTGGTTTCTATCTGGGGCATAATTGGCCAAATCCTATATTGCTCAGATAATAGGAACAATGACCCTGATGAAACACTATTATGTTTGCAGTTAAGACCAGGTTTCAATCAGAAGTTAGTGTTTGAGAAAGATATTTTCATCAAGAAGCATAGTTTGTAAGACACTGGTACCGTCATATGGAAGAAATGCCATGTGAGTATTATGAGGTTTAAAGAGGATGAAAAAGAACTTTCCCCTGGGCTAATCTATCTTCCCAACTAGATTTCAAACCCCTTAGCAGCATGGGTACTATTTTTTTTTTGCCTTGTAAACACATTTTACAAATTATTGAAGTATAATTAGCATACAATGTTATATTTGTTCCTCGTGTACAACATACTGATTCAACAACCACTGTGGAAAACAGTATAGAGATTCCTCAAAAAATTAAAGATAGAATTACTACATGGTCCCGTAATTCCACTACTGGGTGTTTACCCAAAGAAGATGAAAACTCATTCAAAAAAAAAATATGTACTTCTCTGTGTATCACAGCACTATTTACAATAGCCAAGATATGGAAACAACCCAAGTGTAGATGAATGGATAAAGAAGATGTAGAACACACACACACACACACACACACACACACACACACACACACCAAGGAATATTACTCAGCCATAAAAAAGAATGAGATCTCGCCATTTGCGACAACATGGATGGGCCTACAGGGTGTTATGCTAAATGAAACAAGGCAGACAGAGAAAGACAAATACCATGTGGACTCACTTACATGTGGAATCTAAAAGACAAAACAAGCATGGGTGCTATTTTATACATCGTGCCTTTAGCACTGCGATAGATACAAAAAATGCATAATAAAGTCAGCCAGCTGTACCAGTTTCTACAGTCTATTTCGTTATGACTTGACTTTACTATGGACAACATCTGATTCTTTCAAAGGTGATCAAAGATGTTTCAAAGGTTTAGTGGAAGGGTAATTTGAGAAAGTGTTAGGCAAGAATGTGTGGAAGCCCTTTATTTTCCAATTTCTAAGAGTGGGTGACCCGTACCTTACAACTATGTTACTGGAAAGGCAGAGTCCTACCGTGGTTACAGTCCTTGGGTCTGAAGCCAGACTAATTAGGTTTGAATCCCAGCTCCATACCCTGACTAATCATGTCAACGTGGGTAAGTTACCATATCTCCCTGTGCCTCAGATTCCTTATCTGTAAAATGGGAGTAATAATGGAAACTACCTCATGGGGTTGTTGTGGGAATTTAGTGAATTCGTATATGTAAAACCTTTAGAACAGAGCTGGGCTTTTATAGGAAAAGTGTTCAACGAATATTAGCTCAACCAATACTGATTTTGTTATTACTGTTATCACCATTTTCATCTGGCTCTGCCACTTAGGACCAGGTTCCCTGGCTGCTTTTTACACTTATTAACTACCTCTTAGACTGAGCCACATTTAGAGCAGGAAAATTCAGATCATTCAGATTTCACACTTTGTCGAGCAACACTCTTCAGAGACTGAATCTGGGGGGAAATGGAGTCTTGACTGAAACAAGTTATTTTTGGTTGATCTATGGATTTCATGAATATGGTGAGCTCTAATATATTGAAAGGATCCACTTTATAATACTGTCTGTGAAATAATGTACCTTAAAGATATTTCATAAATGAGATGTCAACTTGCTTAATAGTGATATGTAAAGAATACCCTCCTTGTGGGGTAAGTATATACTGTTCCTTTGGAAACAGACTTTCCTACAAATTAAAAAATTTTCATAATTTGGCTGTGAGTTTTAAAAATATGTAAATACACTTGAAACCCACACTTTGATAGCTTGGCTTATTTTAGTGGTTGCTTACTCTTTCAGGGATCTTTATTTTTTATTTGTCCCATTTTTTTCCCCCAACTAGCAGGGAGTCAATCACCCAACCAATTTCATATTGGAAGTAGGTAGGTTTTAATGTCAACCTCTGAGCGATCTAATTCAACTGAGTGAAATAATCCAGAATCAAATGCATCAGACACAAGGTTCCAGCT
The DNA here is from genome assembly GCF_018350195.1 of Panthera tigris. Lineage (NCBI taxonomy): Eukaryota > Metazoa > Chordata > Mammalia > Carnivora > Felidae > Panthera > Panthera tigris. The sequence goes on along the minus strand of NC_056677.1, from coordinate 90,347,854 downwards.
TACTTTGCAGTGTGGATTTAACTCAACAAAGTAATTTCTAGCTTCCCTCCATTTACATGTTAGTGGCTGCAGACCAATACAAGCAGGACTATTTATGCTAGCCTAATAATGCCCCTTAAATGGCCCCCCTTCACGTATTTGCTGCTTTTTTTCCTTTTTTTTAAAAAAAATAAAATTTATTTATTTTTGAGAGAGAGAGAGAGCGAGCACGAGTGGGGGAGGAGCAGAGAGAGGGGGACAGAGAGAATCCCAAGCAGGCTCCACACTGTCAGCACAGAGTCTGATGTGGGCCTCAAACCCATGAACCATGAGATCATGACCTGAGTGGAAACCAAGAGCTGGATGTTTAACCAGCTGAGCCACCCAGGCGCCTCAATGGATTTGTCTCTAAGTGTATACCCAGGATCTTTGTGAAGTGTCTAGATAAGTTGTATATGTGAGATGCAAATCAGGGGTTGGAGAGTGAGACTATAAATTTATTATAGAGAAACAATCACCTCTCACCCACATGTGGAAGGTAGCTAACAGTGCCTCATTTGGATGTTTGTTTTGGGAAATCCATGATCATTTGTTATTGGTTAAAGATGCTGGGATTGTTAAAATATTTAAAGTATTTCCTACTCCATTTTAGAATATTGTAGATCGAGTCATTAATTTGTGTCTATAGCAAGAAAATCGTATTTCCAAGACTTGGCTGAAAAACACCCAAGTTCTGCCTAAAAAGTAATTTTGATTTTCTGGGTTCTTTCAGTTAATAAATGGTTTTGAACACCTACTCTTAGCTGATAAATGTAGATTAATATAACAATGCTAACAATAATAGTAATATCACAAAAGAGAAAATAAAAATACTTATTAAAAGTGAATATATATTCAGCCTTCCTGATAAAGAAAGAAATATTGGTTCTGTTTTTCACTACCAAATTGGCAGTTTTATTTTATTTTTCTAAATTTTTTTAATATTTATTTCTGAGAGAGAGACACAGCATGAGCAGGGGAGGGGCAGAGAGAGAGAGGGAGACACAGAATCTGAAGCAGGCTCCAGGCCCTGAGCTGTCAGCACAGAGCCTGATGTGGGGCTCAAACTCACGAACGGTGAGATCATGACATGTAGGATGCTCAACGCACTGAGCCACCCAGGCGCCCCAGAATTTTTAATTTTAATTCCAGTATAATTAACTTACAGTGTTATATTAGTTTCAGGTGTGCAATATAGTGATTCAGCAATTCTATACATTACTCAGTGCTCATCATAATAAGTGTACTCTTTAATCCTCATCACATATTTCACCCATCCCCCACCCCCCACCCTCTGGTAACCATCAGTTTGTTCTCTATAGTTAAGAGTCTGTTTCTTGGTTTGACTCTCTTTTTTTCCCTTTGCTCATTTGTTTCTTAAATTCCACATGTGAGTGAAATCATGTGGTATTTGTCTTTCTCTGACTGACTTCACTTAGCATTATAATCTCCAGCTCCATCTATGTCATTGCAAATGGCAAAATTTCATTCTTTTTTATGGCTAAGTAACATTCTGATATGTTATATATATATATATATTATATATCAGAATATTATATATATGTATATATATATGTTACAAACTATTGGGACTACATCAAAATAAAAATCTTCTGTACAGTGAAGGAAACAATCAACAAAACTAAAATGCAACCTACTGAATGGGGGAAGATATTTGCAAATGGCATATCTGATAAAGGGTTAGTATCCGAAATATACCCAGAAAACAAATAATCCAATTTAAAAATGGGCAGAAGACACAAGCAGACATTTCTCCAAAGAAGACATCCTTATGACCAACAGACACTCGAAAAGATGCTCAGCATCACTCATCAGCAGATCAACAGGGAAATGCAAACCACAACTCCAATATCACTTCATACCTGTTAGAATGGCTAAAATCAAGAACACCACACACACACACACACACACACACACACACACAAAAAGATGGGGCACCTGGGTGGCGCAGTTGGTTGGGTATCTGACTCTTGATTCCCACTCAGGTCATAATCTCGCAGTCATGAGATTGAGCCCCGTGTTGGACTCCTCACTGAGTGTGGAGCCTGCTTGGGATTCTGTCTCTCTCCCTCTGTCCCCTTCCCCGAGCTCTCTCTCTCTCTCAAAATAAATACATATAAACATTCAAAAACAGAATACCAGAAACAACAAGTGTTGGTGAGGATGTGGAGTAAAAGGAACCCTCGTGTGTTATGTGTTGTTGGTGGAAATGCAAACTGGTGCAGCCACTGTGGAAAATAATACAGAAGTTCATCAAAAAGCTAAAAATAGAACTACCCAACAATCCAGTAATCACACTACTGGGTAGTTGCTCCCAAAATACAAAAACAGTAATTCAAAGGGGTACCTGCACCCATATGTTTATTTCAGAATTATTTACAATAGCCAAATTATGGAAGGAGCCCAAGTGTCCAAATTGGCAAAGTTTTAAATAATTAAATGATCCAGTGTTGTGCATTCTCACCTTCTGCTGATGTGAAGGTAAATTAGCATAAGTTTTCTGAATGGCAGTGAAACACTACAGGTCAAGAATTTGAATGCATTCAAAACCTTTGACCCAATAAATCTACTTCTAAAAATTTATATTAAGAAAAATAACCATTGTTGCATACAAAAGGGTTTTTTTTGTAAATTTTTTTAAATGTTTATTTATTCTTGAGACAGAGACAGAGCGTGAACAGGGGAGGGGCAGAGAGAGAGAGACACAGAATCTGAAACAGGCTCCAGGCTCTGAGCTGTCAGCACAGAGCCCGACGCGGGGCTTGAACCCGTCAACTGTGAGATCATGACCTGAGCCGAAGTCGGACGCTCAACCGACTGAACCACCCAAGCACCCCCAAAAGTTTACATACTAAGAATTTGTTTTAATTAAAAGAAAAGGAAACAGCCTAATCCCCCCAAATAGGGGATTGGTTGATAAGTTGTAGTTCAGCTGTGTTGGTGTAGAATCCAGTCACCAAGCATGAAGTATAAGGGAAATATTTAGTGGCCCCAAAATATTCATGGTATGTTAATTTTAGAATGTAGTTTACAAAACGTTTGTGCTATTAATTTTGTGATAAAACCTTTATACAAACAATGCATAGAAAAACACTGGAAAGAACTTCTAGTTTCTGGTCTGACATGTAAAGAGCTTAGAAGTTGTCACCCCCATTGTCACAAGAAAAAAGCTGAAGGAATGACTCCTCTTAAATCAGTTAGAAAATTGAGGTCACAGGGCAAACTGCCCTATGCTTTTTACTCTGAAATCTGAAAGCCTGGTGAATGTAATCACCACTGCTGGATCCTGGTAGGAGCAAGAGTAATTGACTAATTGCTGGAGATGGAGTATGTACTAGCTTGAGAGAAAAACTTATTTTTGTGAGTTTCACCCCCAGGAGCCCCATCAGGGTCTCAGGGTGAAGACTGGAGAAAAATTCTTTAGTGCTGCAGGCACAGGAGGGAAAAAGTAACCATTCTGAAATAAGTCCAAAGCTCTTTGTTCTCCTTAATTAAGACTTGCCCTCAAGGGAAATGATTTTACCAGAGCCTAACTGATTTGCATTTTGTCAGAGCCTAACCAGTGGGGAGAAGGAAAATACCCAATCCACTAGCCTTCCTGTCTTATCTACACTGGTGGGGGAGAACAAACCTAACTCGCAATTTTGAAGGTCACAGCTCAGAGACACAGGCTCACTAAAATACTGAGAACTAAGCATATAATTATAGAATGCTTCTCTCTCCAACCCCTGCCACAATTTACCACCATATCAGTTGGGGCCCTTGTATAATAACAGGCAATTACAGCTGAAAGAACTGCACACCTCAAACATTATTTAAGAAAGAGTATCTAGGGAAGCCCAAGACAACAGAAGGGAAATAAACAAGGACATTAGAGCAAATTTTACCTCTGACATCCCAGCTATGACAAAGAATGAACATGACCTAATTCCTAGCTAGATTAACAAAAAACCTCATGCTGAAGGCATATCTACCTGAGTTTCTTTTATCCAATACATCATGTCTGACTTTCAACAAAAAAGTAAAAGTCATGCTAAAAGGCGAAAACAAACAAACAAAAAACCCAAACCAAAAAAAAAAAAAAAACCCAAACAAACAAAACAACCACAGTCTAAAGACACAAATCAAACATCAGAACCAGACTCTGTAATAGAAGGTATTTTGGAATTATCAGACTGGGAATTTCGAGTAACTGTGAGCAACTTTCGAGTAACTGCTTTAGATTCTAATGGGGAATGTGGCTAATATGCAAAAATATAAGGGGAATGGAAACAAAGAGATGGAAATTCTTAAGAAAGAATGCAAAGGAAATGTGAGAAATCAGAAACACCCTAAGAAATGAAGAATGCCTTTGATGGGCTCATCTAGTAGACTGGACATGATGGAGGAAAGAATCAATGAGCTAAAGATATTCCGATAGAAACTTCCCAAACTGAAATAAAAGGGAAAAAATGAAGAAAAACGCAACAGAATATCCAGGAACTGAGAAAAAAATCACAGAAGGCTTAACATATGTGTAACAAGAATACCAGAAGGAGAGGAAACGAATGAACAAAAGAAATATTTGAAGTAATAATGGCTGAGAATTTTCCAAAATTAATGACAGACACTATAGCACAGATCCAGGAAACTCAGAGAACACAAAACAAGAAAAATATGAAAAGATCTACACCTAGGCATATCATATTCAAACTGTAGGAAATCAAAAACAAAGAGAACGTCTTGAAAGAGTCTGGAGGAAAAATACATTACCTGTAGAGAAACAAAGATAATAATTACATTCAATTTCTGTTCAGAAACCATGCAAGGAAGAAAGTGAAATAAATTATTGAAAGAAACCCCCACCAACCTAGAACCTAGAATTCTGTGTCCAACAAAATTATCCCTCAAAAGTGAAAGAGAAAGAGATTTTCTCAGGCAAAAATGGGAGGAATTTGTCACCTGCCTAAATGTTAAAAGAAATTCTTCAGAAAGAAGGAAAATGATATAGACCAGAAGCTGGGATCATTTCCATAAAGAGAGGAAGAGCATTAGAGAAGAAATAAATTAAGGTAAAATAAAATCTTTTATTTTTCATATTCTGAATTGTCTAAGAAAAAAATTGTTCAAAATAATAATAACAACAATGTATTGAATGATTATAGCTGATGAAAAAGTAAAATGAATAACAACAATCTTATAAAGGATGGGAGAGAAGAAAAGAGTACTTTGCTGTAAGGTACACGCACTATCTGAGAAGTAATATAGTGTTTTATGGATTTAGATTAATTGGAAATGTGTATTGAAAACTCAAGCTCTACCACCAAAAATTTTTTCAAAATAAGTATAATTGATATGCTGAGAGAAGGGAGAAAATGGAAGAGTAGAAAATGCTCAATTAAAGCTATCGAAGGCAAAAAAAAAAAGAGTGGAACACACACTCACACAAAAGAGAAAATCAAGGTCAATGAATAGAAAATAATTACAGATATGGTCAATCTGAATCCAACTGTGTCAACAATCACTTTAAATGTGAATGGTCTATATGCATCAAGTAAAAGAGAGTAACAGTAGATAAAAAAAAAAAAAACAAAACATGTCCCAACTATATGTTTTCTACAAGAAACCCACTTTAAATATAAAGGTACATGTCGATTAAAAGTAAAGAGATGGTGAAAGCTGTAGCATGCTGACACTAATCAAAGAAAGTGGGAGTAGCTATGTTAATTTAAGACAAAGCAGACATTCAAGGCAAGGATGTATGTTATATGCACCTAACAGGGCATCAAAATATGTGAGGTAAAAACTTTTAGAGCTGCAAGGAGAAACAGACAAATCCACTGTGATAGTTGGACTCCCTATTAATAATTAAAAGTTACAGAAGACAGAAAATAAGGATATAATTAAACTGAACAGCACCATCAATCAACCAGATCTAATTGAGTTCTACACAGTATTTCACCCAACAGTAGAATACACATTTTTCTCAAACTCTTGTGGACCATCCACCAATGTCTGTTAAAAGTAATAGACATTATACAAAGTATCCTCTCAGACCATACGGGAATTAAGCTAGAACTCAATAACAGAATGATAGCTATAAAATCCCTAAATATTTAGAGATTAAATAATACAGCTTCAAATAGCACATGGGTCAAAGAAATCTCAATAGAAATTTAAAAATATTTTGAATTCTTTGGAAAAAAATAGAACTTAATCAGAATTCACAGCATGCAGCAAAAGCAGTGCTTAGGGGGAATTTATAGCATAGAATTAGTATATTAGAAAAAAAGAAAGATCTAATGTCAACAATCTGAGCTTCACCTTAGGAAACTAGGAAAATTGGAGTAAATCAAATTCAAAGTAAGTAGAAGGAAATAAATTAAAAAAAATAAAGCAGAAATCAATGAAAATGAAACCAGGGAAACAATAGAGAAAAATCAATGAAACCAAAACTCCTTCTTTGAAGAGATTCATATAGTAAACATATAGGCAGGTTAATTAAGAAAAAAAAAAAGAGATAAGACATAAATCACTAATACCAGAAATAAAAGAAAGGCCATCACCACTATTAATCCATGGTCATCCAAAGGATAATAAAGGATTATAATGAACAACTCTGTGTCCACAAATTTAATAACTTAGAAACTATGAACCAATTCCTTGGAAGATACATTTAACAAAACTCATACAAGAAGAAGTAGCCTGAATAGCTTATATCTATTAAAGAAATTAAATCAATAGTTCATAATCTCCCCAAACAGAAAGCACCAAGCCCAGATGATGAACTGGTGAACTTGACCAAACATTTAGGGAAAAAATAATGCCAACACTCTGCAGTGTGTCTTAGAAGATAGAAGCAGAAGGAACACTTTATGTAACTCATTCTATGAGGCCATCATTACCCTAATACCAAACCCAGGAAAAGATGTTACAAGAAAGGAAAACCACAGGTCAGTATCTCTTATGTAAATATTCTTAACAAAATATTAGCGAATTGAGGCTAACAATGTAGGAAAAGTGCACAATTTATGGAATTTATTCCAGGAATGTAAGGCTGTTCCAGCATTCAGAATCAATTAATGTAATCCATCACATCAACAGGCTAAAGAAGATAAATCCCATGATTATATCAATAGATGCATAAAAAGCATTTGATAAAATCCAGTGCTATCCAGCAAACCAGGAATAGAGGAGAATTTCTTCAACTTCATAAAGAACATCTACCAGAAAATCTATAGTTAACGTCACTGCTTTTCCCCTAAGGTCAGGCACAAGGCAATGATGTCTTTTCTCACCACTCCAATTCAACATTGTACTTGAACTCATAGCTAATGCAATAAGATGAAAAATGGAAACAAAGCATATAAAGGGTTGGAAGAAAGAAATAAAACTACCTTTGTCCACAGAAGAAATAAAACTACCTTTGTTCAGAGATGACATAATTATGTATGCAAAAAGTCCTAAAAAGTCAATAAAAAACCCTCCTGGACTTAATTAAAAAGTCCATTGCTTAACTCTCTGCTAGCAATGAACAACTGGAATTTGTAATTAAAGACAATGCCACTTACATTAGCACCAAAAAAACCAAAATACTTAGATATAAATCTAGGAAAATGTGCACAAGATCTCTGTGACGAAAACTACAAAATTCTCAGGGAAGAAATCAAATAAATGGAAAGATATTCCATGTGAATGGATAGGAAGACCCAATATTGTCAAGATACCAGGTCTCCCCAACTTGAACAATAGATTCAATATAATACCAATCAAAATTCCAGCAATTTATTTTTTGGAAATAAACAAAGTGATTCTAATGTTTTCACGAAGAGACAAAAGACTCAGAATTTTGAGCACAACATTGACGAACAGTAAAGTTGGAGGACTGACATTACCCAACTTGAAGACATGCTGTAGAGCTACATTAATCAAGACAGTGTGGTGTTATTGAAAGAAGAGACAAATCAGTGGAACATAATATAGAGCCCCGAAATAGACCCACACAAATATAGTGATCTATGACAAAAGGAATAATGAAATTTTATTGGAAAAAGGATAATCTTTTCACCAAATGGTGCCAGAACCACAAGACATCCACATGCAAAAAACAAAACAAAGCAAAACAAAACAAACAAAAAGAATGTAGACCCTGACCTTAAACCTTTCACAAAAATAACTTGAAATGGATCAAAGGTCTGAATACAAAATACAGGGGTGCCTGGGTGGCTCAGTCGGTTGATCGTCCAACTTTAGCTCAGGTCATGATCTCACAGTTTGTGAGTTCGAGCCCCGCGTTGGGCTCTGTGCTGACAGCTCAGAGCCTGGAGCCTGCTTCGGATTCTGTGTCTCCCTCTCTCTCTGCCCCTCCCTCACTTGTGTGTGCTCTCTGTCTCTCTCTCTCTCTCTCAAAAATAAAATGTAAAAAAAAACCCCTTTTTTTAAATACAAAAGTATAAAACTTCTAAAAGGTAACATAGGAGAAACTCTAGGTGACCTTGGATTTGGTAGTGAGCTTTTAGATATAACACCAAAAGCAAGCTCCATGAAAGAAAAAAAAAATTGATAAATTGGATTTCATTAAAAGTAAAAGATTCTGCTTTGCAAAAGACACTGTTGAGCAAGTGAAAAGACAAGCCACAGACTGAGGGAAAATATTTGCAAAACACTTATCTGATAGAGGGCTTGTGTCCAAAACATGCAAAGAACTCTTAAATCTCACGAAAAGGAAAAAGAAAAGAAAAGAAAGGAAAAGAAAAGAAAAAAAAAAAGAAAATGACCAACCCAATTAAAGGCCAAGGAGCTAAACAAACACCTCACCAAAAAAGATATATGGGTGGCAAATAAGTATATGAAAAAATGCTCCACATCATATGTCATTAGGGAATTGCAAATTAACCAATTAGACACCACCACACACCTATTAGAACGGTTATTACACGAAATAGACACCACCAAATAGTGGTGAGGATGTGGAGCAACAGGAACTCTCTTTCACTGCTTGTGGGAATGCAAAATGGTATAGTCACTTTGGAAGACAGTTTGAAAGTTTCCTGCCAAGCTAAACATCACCTTACTATGTGATCCAGCAGCCATCCTCCTAGGCATTATCCAAATGAACTGCAAACATCTCCACACAAAACCTGCTCACAAGTGTTTCTAGCACTTTTATTCACGATTTCCAATAATTGGAAGCAACCAAGATGTCCTTCTGTAGGTGGGTTGATAAGTAAGCTGTACATCCTCACAATGGAATATTATTTAGTGACAAAATAAGTGGGCTGTCAAGCAATGAAAAACCATGGAGGAACCTTAAATGCATATTTCTAAGTGAAAGGAGCAAGTTTAAAAAGCCTTCACACCTTATGATTCTGACCGTATGGCATCTTGAAAAGACAAAACTAAAAAGACAGTAAAAAGATCAATGATTTTCAGGAGTTGGGGAGACAGAGGAGGGAAGAGATGAACAGGCAGAATTCAGGACCTATTTAGGGCTCTGAAACTATTCTGTGTGATACTATATAAAGGTGGATATATATCATTATACATTTGCCGTAACTCATACAACCATGCAAAACAAAGTGCATCCTTCGGTAAACCATGTGCTTTAGTTAATATATCACTATTGGTTCATTAATTGTAATTAATGCATTACAAGTGCATTACAATTTTCATTACAAATGCATTACACTTAACATAAGATGGCAGTAACGGGAAGCTAGGGTGAGGTCAAGAGCGGATACATGGGAACTCTGTGCTTTCTGCTCAGTTTTTTTGTAAACCTAAAACTGCTCGAAAAAAAGAAGTCTATTGATTAAAAAAAAATAAAGAAAAAATGAGAGTGACATTGTAGCATTATAGAATAGTAAACGTGGTAATCTTCTGGTAGCAGAATTCTATGTGATTTTTCTTTCCTCTCTATATTTCTTTTTATTGTTTTATTTAGGTGTAATTTACATGCAACAGAATTCACCCTTTTTCTAGGGTACCGTTTTGTGTTTTGACAAAAGTATTCTGCCATGATGTCACCATCAGAGTCAAGATAAAAATGGCTCAATCACCCAACAGATTTACTCTGTGTCCCTTTGTAGTTAAAGTTCTTACCCCACCCTGGTCCTTGGTAACTGGATCTGCTTTCTTTCCCTATTGTTTTGCCTTTTCTGGAATGAAGATAACTGGAATCATACCATACATGGACTTTGAGTCTGGCTTTATTAATTTAGCATAATGCTTTTGAGATTCATCTATGTTTGTATGCCTCAGACATTCATTTCTTTTTATTGCTGACTGATAGTCCATTATTTGGATGTTTACAGATTTATCAAAGGACACGTGAGTTGCTTTCAGGTTTTGTTGACAATGAATAGAGTCATTCTAAACATTTATGTACAGGTTTTTGTTTGACTATACATTTTTATTTCACCAAGGAAAGTGCCTAGGAATGGGATTGTTGGCTTATATATACAGTAAGTGTAGGTTAAACTTTATAAGAAACTGACAAGTTGTTTTTCCAGGGTGGCTGTACTATTTTGCATTTCCACCAGCAAAGTATGAGGAGTTGCTTTACAGTTGCTTTACATCCTCACTAGCACTTAGTATGGTTAGGTTTTTTTGAGTTAGGTGAGTAATGATATGTAATTATGGTTTCAATTTGCATTTCCCTGCTGATTCATTATGTGTTTGATATCGGTATATCTTCTTTGGTAAAGTGTCTGTTCAAATTGTATTCCTATTTTATTTTATTTTATTTTAATTTATTTTATTTTATTTTTGAGAGAGAGACAGGGAGCACATGGGGGAGGGGCAGAAGGAGAGAGAGAGAGAGAGAGAAAGAGAGAGAAAGAGAGAGAATATTAAGCAGGCTTCACACTCAGCTCGGAGCCTGATGTGTGGCTCGATCTCATGACTGTGAGATCATGACCTGAGCCAAAATCAAGGGTTGGACGCTTAACCGACTGAGCCACCCAGATGCTCCTAAATTGTAAAACTTGTTTCCTTATTCTTAAATTTTGAGATTTCTTTATATATAAAGCTTTTACCAGAAATGCGATTTGCAAATAATTTCTCTCAGCCCATGGCATTTTTTTTTTAATTCTCTTAACACTCTTTCAGAGACACAAGTGCTTAATTTTGATGAGGTAATTTTTTGTAATATTTCTTTTATGGATTATAGTTTTGGTGTCATATCTCAGAAATCTTTGCCTAACCCAATATCACAAAGGTAGCCTTCAATGTTCTCTTCCAGAGTTCTAAAATATTAAAGTTTACGTTAAGGTGTATCTGTGATCCATCTTGAATTAATTTTTGTATGTGGTCTGAGATATAGATTCATTTTATTTCATGTTTTGTGTATGACTATCCAAACGTTCCAACAGCAGTTGTTGACAAAAAATACTGTTCCTCCATTGAACAGTCTTTATACCTTTGTTGAAAATCAATTGACTACGTAAGTGTGGGTCTATTTTTTGACTCATCATTCTATTCTATTGATTTGTCTAATCTTTTGCCAAAACCACATTGCCTTAAAAAGCATAATTTTACATTAAGTCTTGAAATGACATCATATGTGTCCTCCCAAATCTTTCTTTGTCAGTCTACGGCCATACCACCCTGAACGCGCCCGATCTCGTCTGATCTCAGAAGCTAAGCAGGGTCGGGCCCGGTTAGTACTTGGATGGAAGACCAAATCTTTCTTTGTCAGAATTGTTTTGGCTATTCTCCTTTAACTTTCCATAAAAAATTTGGAATTAGATTACCAATTTTTACAAAATATCTTGCTAATAATTGGTATTGGGTTTCACTGAATCTATAAGTCACTTTGTGGGGAATTGACATCTTCACAATATTGTGACTTCCAATTCACAAACAAGGTTTTTAGGCCTTCTTTGGTTTCTTTTATGATTGTTTTGTAGGTTCCTGAGTACAGGTCTGGCACATACCCTGTTAGATTTATAGCTCAGTATTTCCATGTTTTGGGGGAGCTGTTGCAAATGATACCTTTTCAAATTTCAGTTTCTTTTCCTTTTGAATTTATTTATTTTTGAGAGAGAGAGAGAGAGAGAGAGAGAGAAAGCATGAGCAGGGAAGGGGCAGAGAGAGGGAGAGAGAGAGTCCCAAGCAGGCTCTGCACTATTAGCATAGCGCCCAATGCGGGGCTGAGTCTCAGGAACCATAAGATCATGACCTGAGCCGAAATCAAGGGTCAGATGCCTATCCGACTGAACCACCCAGGCGCCCCTCAAATTTCAATTTCTAATTATTTATTATAGAATACATTAGCATAATCAGCTTTTGGATACTGACCTTGTATTCTGTAATCTTGTTAAATTTTCTTACTGTTTCTGGTAACTGTAAATAGATTCGTCGGGATTTTTCTTTGTAGACAGCCATATCTATGAATAGAACAGTTTTATGTTTTATTCTCCAATATGCATACCTTTTCCTTCTTTTCCCTTCCTGATTTCACTGGCACGGATCTCCACAAAGTGCTGGAGCGGACATCCTTGAGTAACTCCCAATCTCAGGGAGAAAGTGTTCTTTTTCCATAAAGAATGCTGTTAGCTATAAATTTTTTTAAAATGCCCTTATTAGGTTGAGGAAGACCCTCCTTCTACTTTGCTGAGAGTTTCTGTCACGAATGAATATAGAATTTTGTTAAATGCTTTTTCTGCATCTATCGTGATAATTACATGATTTTTCTTCTCCCGTTTGCTGATATGGTGAATTAGGTTGACTGAATTGGGAACGTTGTGAATCTTGAATTAGCCTTTAACTTTCAGGATAAATCCCACCTGCTCACAAAATATTATCCTTTTTATTTATCCTTAGGTTTAATTTACTAAAATTTTAGTGAGAATGTTTGTGTCTGTGTTCAGGAGGGACGTTGGTCTGTAGACTTATTTTTGTTCTCATAACACCTTTATCTGGTTCTGATGTCAGTGTCATTCTCACATCAACGATGTAGTTGGGAAGCAATCCCTCCTCTTCATTTTTCTGAAATGTTTGGTAGAATGTTTGATAGAACTCACTAGCGAGGTCATTTGGCCTTGGAGTTCTCTTTGTGACAAAGTTTTGAACTACAGATTCAAGTTCTTTAAAAGATACACGAATATTCAGGTTCTCTAGCTCTTCTACTTTGAGCTTTGGTAATTTGTGTCTTTCCAAGAATTCATTCATTTCATCTAGTTTGCTAAATTAAGTGGCATAAAGTTATTCATAATATTCTTTTTTTTATCCTTTTAAAGAAATCCTCTCTGTTGTCCCTAATACTGGAAATTGGCATCCTCTCTATGTTTATCATTGCTGGTTTTGTGAGTTTATCAATTTTATTGATTTTATTTTAAAAAACACATGGAATCTCACTGATTCTTTATCTGTTGATTTTCTGTCTTCAATTTCACTGATTTCTGTTCTTTATTATTCCTTTCTTCTATATGCTTTTGGTTTATTTTGCTCACTTTTTCTAGTTTTTTTTTTTTTTTTTTTTTTTTTTTTTGAGAGAGAGAGAAAGAGAGAGACAGCAAGCGGGAGAGGGTCAGAGGGAGAGGAGGAGAGAGAGAATCTTCAGTAGGCTCCACACCCAGCACGGAGCCCAACATGAGGCTTGATCTCAGGACTGTGAGATCATGACCTGTGCTGAAATGGAGAGTCAGCTGCTTAACTGAGCCACCGAAGCACCCCACCTTTTTCTAGTTTCTTAAGGTATTGGTTTGAGAGTTTTCTCCTTTTCTAATATAGGTGTTCTAGTGATCTAGGCCTTTGAGTACTTCTTTAGCCAAATCTCACTGATTGTGACATGCCGTGTTTTTATTTTCATTTGGTGCAAACTATTTTGTAACTTTCCATTTGATTTTTTTCTTCAACCACAGGCTATTTCTGAGTTACCGGTATATTAAAAGTGGTTGTCTTCATGCTGGAATTGCGTGTAATGTTTTTCACGTATATACATTTATGTTTTTACTTTGTTCTTTCTGGAACTTTGTGCAAGTTTTCCAGGTTTCTACATTAAGTATGCATTGCTTTTCTAAGACGAAAACAATTACTATAAAATGACACTCTACGTTTTGTAGTACTTCTTCATTTACAGAGTTTCATTTACTCCTCCAACCTCTGCTTGAGAAGCAGATAATCTGTATCCCACAGGTGTGGAACACAGATTGGCAGGTTTTTTAACTTTAATTTTTTATTTTTTTTAAGACTGATAGTTTCACTGACTTGCTCAATGCCACACAGGTAGAGCTGGTTTAGAATTCAAACCCACATTTTCTGACTCTCCCAGCTCATTCTTCCGAAGAAGTTGGAAACAAAGATTTGAAAAGTAAATTGGAATTTATTTTTGGGTGGTTGGAAAAAAAATCATTGAGGGTCTTGAGTGAGTGGCTGCTTGAGACAATGATCTTAGTGTAGCTTTTTTTTTTAAATGTTTATTCATTTTTGAGAGAGAGCGTGAGTGGGGGATAGACAGGGGGACTCGAGGACTCCAAGCGGGCTCTGTGCTGACAGCAGTGAGCCCCATGTGGGGCTCGAACTCATGAGTTGTGAGATCGTGGCCTGAGCTGAAGTCTGACATTCAACTTAGTGAACCATCCAGGCGCCCCTTTCAGTGTAGTATTAATCTGAATCTCTGATTTCTAGTGAGGTTGAACATCTTTTCCTGTTTATTGCCTGTTCCCATTTCTTCTTCCCCCAAATTGTTATTCATGTCTCAGGTAAATAGATCATCTTTCTAATGGATTGGTTGGTCCTTTACTTATTAATTTAAATGATCAAAAGTTCCCGATACTCATAGTTTATTTATTGGAAAGATCTTCTCCCAGTTTCTTGCTCATCTGCCTTTTCTTTATTCAATTTGCTCATCAGCGAAATGTGTACTGGAGAGTGAGGGAAACTAATATGTTTGCTACAAGAAGAGTCTTGGTTTGTTTTGACCTTGTGTGTTGGGAAGCAGGAGATAAACGAGGATGGGATTCGGTGAATCACATGTTTGGAGATTCATTTACCAGTCAGTTGTTAACTGATTACATTTATTGGCCCCAGCGTAGTAGGCCATGTGATAGAGAGCAAAGAATAAATGTTGCCTGCTTTTTTGAAAACAAAAAATTTAATGTTTATTTTTGAGAGAGAGAGAGAGAGCATGAGCAAGGGAGGGGCAGAGAGAGAGGGAGACACAGAATCCGAAGCAGGCTTCAAGCTCTGAGCTGTCAGCACAGAGTCCAATGCGGGACTCCAACTCAGGAACCACAAGATCGTGACCCAAGCTGAAGTCGGATGCTTAACCAACTGAGCCACCCAGGCGCCCCAAATGTTGCCTGCTTTTGAGGAGCTTTTACTTTGATGGAGAAATAAGACCTGTAAAGTAATACAAGAAACTGTGGCACAAGACAGGCTATGGCTATGAAAGTTTCTTTTCATCAAAGGGGAAGGGGACATTACTTTGGAGCAAATGGGGAGTTGTTTACATAAGAAACAGTCTTTGAGTTGAATGAGAGCAAAGACTACGGATATTCTTGCTCACCATTTTATCCCCAGCAGTTAGCAGAATGCCTGACAATAAGTGTCCAGGGCGCCTGGGTGGCTCAGTCGGTTAAGCGTCCGACTTTGGCTCAGGTCATGATCTCGCGGTCTGTGAGTTCAAGCCCCACATCAGGCTCTTTGCTGTCAGCAAAGAGTCTGCTTCAGCTTCTCTGTCTGTCCCCCTCTCTCTCTGCCCCTCTCCCGATTGTGTTCTCTCTCTCTCTCAAAATAAATAAATTAATTAATTAAAAAAAGAGTAAGTGTAAAATACTTGGTTAATAATTGAATGATATTAGCATGCATGGGCAAAAGCCATTTATAGGAACTTAACACAGTGCTTTTCATTCATTACTCCTACACCACCACCAGGCAGCTCTGAGAAAGAGAGATCAGCATTTCAGACCTTAGCTTGCATTTCCAAAGCAAGGAGCACAACTTCTTCCAAAAGGACACCCGACATGCTCTCTTATCTTACCATTGGAACAGAGTGGTAATCAGGATCTTGGCTTCACTGAGGCAAACCTGGGTTTGACTCTCATGTCAGTTACTTGCTGGTTAGAGGACCCTTGATTTCCCTCATCTATGAAATGAGATTAATGGTAGTGCCTACCTTGTTCGATCATCGTAGGATCAAATAAGCAAAGCATGTAGAACACGGAGCTCCTAGAAGGGCTTCTGGAAATATCCCCTATGCCTCTTCTCTTGAAGTACCCTAAAACAGATGGAAAGTGTGATTGCCTTTGGATTTTATGACTTTGTCTGTGGTTTCTAACTGCCCTATTCTCCATCTCCTTCCTCACAGATTCAGAGACATATTGTGTGTTTCAAGACAAGAAGTACAGAGTGGGTGAGAGATGGCATCCTTACCTGGAACCTTATGGGTTGGTTTACTGTGTGAACTGCATCTGCTCAGAGGTACAATCCTTCCCAGCATATGATTACCCAGTTTGCTCCTCAGACATATTTCCTTTGCCTGAATGGCCGGGAAGCATGGGCGGTAAAAGCCTAAGAAAAGTTAGGAAGCAGCTTCTATGGAAAAACAAACATCTGACTTTTTCATCTTGTTGCGTTTTGGTTTGTTGCCTTTGGGATCCCTGAGTATTTGCTTGGGACAGATATTTATAGTCTCTTAGCCAAATGATATGGGACATGGTGGGAGAAGGTAGAAGAGTTTGATTCCCGGGAATGGGGAAGCAAAGCTCAATTAGAATACCTGGATTGTAAGACAAAACCGTTTTCGAAGATCATGTTCAAGGCTGGCCTTTAGAGAAAAGATGAGGACAGGTTATACACTGGTTCCTTGGGAGAGTGTATTTTTTGTTGACTCCACCAGAAACTATAATTAGGATCGAGGCTGTGAAACCTTGGCCTGTACCTGCTGATGATTGGAGTTCCCTTGGCGTGGCCTTGGCTCCTGACCAATCATTTGGAGAGGTGTTTGGATACATTAAATGCCATCTTTGCAATAGACAAAATAGGCAGTATCGTCTTCTTTCTGTGGCCTTGACCCAGGGCCACAGGTGTGGTCCATCTTTCTGGATAAGCTTCTACCATCACATAGTAGGCCAGGGTTTCTCAATCTCTACACTATTGACATTCCGGTACAGATATTTCCTTGTTGTAGGGCCCGTCCCGGACTGTGTAGGATGTTTAGCAGCGTCCCTGGCCTCTACCCAATAGACACCAATAGCATCAATCCCAGTTATGACAACCAAAAATGTCTCAAGATATGGCCAGAGTTGCTTGGGGAGCAAAATGACCCCTGGTGGGGACCACTGCACTAGGCCAATTGGGAAAGGAAGCCTTGTACCAGGCCTTGAGAATAGAGAACTCTGAGCAGATGGAAAGAATTTTCAAGACCAGCCTCTCACGTGAGACCTTGTGGAAGGACTGTATCTCCTCCCTAGTGCCCAGGTAGAACAGAAGCAGTCACTTGCAAGCCAGATTCTTTTGCCATTTAAACAGAAATTTGGGCTTCTAGAATCTTAAGGATGTGAAAATCTAAACTTGGGGCAGTAGGAGGTAATATTAAGAGGCTACCGGGCTCCAGGGTCAAGACAGACCATGTTTCCAATTCAGGCTCTGCCACCTGTGAGCCGTGTTATGTTGGACAAGTTACCTAACCTCTCTGCGATCCCTTCAGCTTCTTTTTCTTTAAAATGGGATCATGATACTATGTATTTCATATGGGTGTGGTAAGGATTAAATTCACTAATACATTTCAGTTACAACAGTGCTTGGTCACAGCATTCAAGAGACATCAGCTGCTGTCATCGTCATCGTCATCGTCATCATCACTATCACTATGACTGTTATTTTTGTTAATTTGTTAACTCTAGAACAGAATTCAGTTCAATGCATTAAGGAGGCATCAGCGTAGGCCTCAGCCAGAAGGAGTGGTTTCTGATGTGCTTTGGTGATTTCAGTTCAAGATGATACCACCTGGCTCTGAGGAGTGTGGCACAAAAGGAGACTCTGTGGTGTTTCCAAATGCAACACTCCAAAAATTTGTTCTAGAAAGTCCATGAGAAAAGAAAAAGGTTTCTGGTAAGGTCATTTGGATTTGGATCAAAGAAGCCTGCCTCTTTAAATGGCCAGGGCAGGTATCAAATAGGGCATCTGGGGACTGATTAACTGCCTGGTATGACAAGATTGTGTCAGATTCTTGACCCAACACATTGGAAATGGACAGCTAACCCTTGGGGGCTGAGCTTTGCTGTCTGCAGGGCAGGGAAAATGTTAATATGATCCCAAATCCAACAGCTCAAGGGCTGGCATCTTCTCTTTCCACATCCTCTTTGTCACCCTCTTCCCCCACAAGAGCGTGATAGATGCAAGTAACCCTTGCTTGGAATGAATTATGGATGGAAATATGCTAATGCCCAATTGATTTCCAAAGGCCTCCCATGATCTAGCAATGGCTGAGAGCTGTCAGAGCTAGGGATCTTGTCATTGTAAATTGGGCAGGGACCCAGTCACCGCCCTCCCCCTCCCCCTCGCCCCCACCACCAGGCACACTAGGTAATCCGCTCAATTCCAAAGCCTAGCTTGTTCTCCGAAAACTTACGACTGAAACAGGAAAGGCGGAGAGGAGGCATTCAGCCTGCTGGACCCAGGCAGAGTTACGTGGAATCCAAGACCCATGTGTCAGGGATGTCTCCATGCCCAGGGGTGGGTAGCAGCTAAGGGGGGGCCCATCACTGGTTATCCCTTCCCTCAGGTGGTATTGAGCAGGTGATTGTGTAATTAGACTAGGCTCTTGTGGATGTGCAGCTGGAGCCAGAAAGGCTAGAAACACCACAAAGCCAGGCCAGGAGGAGCTTTTGTCCGCAGTTGGTGGGAGGCTTTGAAAATGAGAGCAGTGGTGACCCCAGCTTCAGAAAGATATGCCAGCCAGCTATCCACCAACCCAGCAGACGTGCTAGTGATGAGAAAAGGGAAGAAAATGCTGATTTCATTCAGCTCCTTGGGAATGCGTCATTCGCTGTCTGGGTGAGTCTCTGCGTGCCTGTTTCCCAGACTGGCATGACCACAGGTGACCTTTGAAAGACATTCATTTTTTTTCTCGTGGTTGCCTCCTCTCTTTCAGAATGGGAATGTGCTTTGCAGCCGAGTCAGATGTCCAAGCCTTCACTGCGTCTCCCCTGTGCATATTCCACATCTGTGCTGCCCGCGCTGCCCAGGTAAAACCAGATCGCCTCTCTCTTTCCCCGCTGTGGTTCTCCTTCCTCCCTCTTCCACCCAAGCCACTCCATCTGCCTAATTCCCCAGAAGGGAAACTTCCAGACAGAAATAACAATAGGACGCTTTTAGGCAGGCCATGCTGGCCCCTAAATGCTGTTTATAGCCCAAGCGGGGCCCATTCTAAGCTCTAATAAGTTATTGGGTACCCAGTAACAGATTTTCATTGGGCTTTTAATCATTTGAAGGTGGATGTCAGTTGGGGGAAGGGAATTGTGGCCCAGAGAGTTCGTGCCATAAACAGCCTCTTCCTGCCATGGGCAGCAGGCACCAGAGGAATTGTAGCATGGCGGCACGTGTCTCAAGCAATTAGTGCTGGGATTGCATAAATCAAAGGAGCTGAACCAGTGAGGTTTATGACAGTATAAAGCTGCCTGCCTGCTGAATAGTCACCTCCTCCAGACTGCACAGTTATTATGTACACATTGTTAAGAGCAAATCTAAGGGGGAGGCGGGCAGAGACTTTCACAAGGCCGTTAGAACCGTCTACTTTGATGGTTTGCGGCTAGGGTGTTTGTCTGAGGCAGCGGCTCCCTCAATGACACTTTGTTCACGTCTGACTGGGGCCTGGCTCCCACACCAGAGGCATGCAGGCGTGGAATGATTAAGAGAATGCTGTGGGCCGGACAGCAGGCCTAGGAAAAGCTAAGTGATGGCCTTGGGATCTGGGCAGTAGAAGCCTTGTGGCACGTAAATTGATCTTTTTTTCCTCTAGGATGGAGGTTCTTGAGGTGGAGTCCGTGGGTGGGCTTTATGGGGTCAGTGAACCCTCTAAAACGGTTTCATTTTTGGTGTAATAATGTCTACATGTAAACTCCTTTAGAGACGATCCATAATCTTACAGGTATTTGTAAAGGGGGTGTACGTGACCCTACGAACACAAAGGACCACTAGTCTAGGGCGTAGGTGGTGCTTTTTTTAAGTAGTAAAGAACTTCCAGAACTTAAAAGAGAGGAACCCAAAGTGTCAGGGCAGCAATGGTAGGAATGGGGCTAGGAATAAGGTTCAATGAAAATGCAGTTAACATTTCAGTTATAGGGATGGAGGTGTTTAATGGAGAAGAAGCCCCCAAACCCTCTCGGTCACCCCCTTTGTGAACTACACTTTCCTGGATCAGAAAATACACGCTGATGAACACAGGGACTTCTTTCCCCCATGGCAAAAGATCATGCCATGTCATACACTTATCATTCTGAATATTGATGATGACAGTACGTGCTTCAAGATGTAAGAGACTGACCTGGCAGAAGATCTACCTGCAAGTTGGTTTTTGTAATAAATCCCTAAATGAGGCTTACAGGTTTGATATTTCTTTCTTTGCTGCTTCTACTGAAACTGGATTACGAAGGAGAGGTTTGGTAGGTGGGAGCAAAATTTCCCATTAAAAAGGCCAATCTGGAGATTTTTTTCCACTTTGTTTTCCACCGGAAGCCTCCAAAAGTGGTCTCATGCCATAGGAATGTATCGAAGCTATGTAGACATTGTTCTTCCCTGGGAGGGAGGTTGAGGCATGACCCAGATACAAAACACAGGGCCGAAGACGGTAGAGTGCAATATGGCTATCACCTACCCCAGCTGCAGAATAGGAAGCAAGTATTGAGAAAAAGCAAAGTATAAGCCAGCAGTTCCTTTGGGAGAAAAGACAAGTTGTAAAGGAATCGAGGCCATCAATACCAGAAAAGAGAAATTTGTCTTTAAGGCTTATTTAACAGTTCTTTCTGTGGGAGGTAGTACGAAGGTTCCCCAATCCTTATATGCAAAAATGTCTTTATTTTGCCCTCATCCTTGAATGATAATTTGGCTGGCTAAAAAATTTCCCTCAACACTTTGAAGATACTAATAAATGGTCTGTTGACTTCCTTCCTTTGGGGATAACAAGTATGGTGTTGGATTGTAGTTCTTTTCTAGGCAACCTGTTTTCTCCTTCTTCCAGCTTTTAAGATTTCCTCTTTTTCTTTGATGCACATGACGAATGGTGTAGATATGTGATTTATTTTTCTTTAGCCTGCTCAGTCCATCATTTTTTCAGCCAAAAGACGCAAGTTTCTCTTCAATTTTTACTCATGGTTTTTCTGAACATTACATCTTACCCTTCTTTTTTCCTCGTTCTCAAAGTTGCCTTTGACATATGTTTTTGCAGCTCATTTAATTTATCCTCTATCTCTTCATGCTTCTTTTATTTTTTCTGTCTTGGCATACTCCCCGTAATGATATATTACTTCAGTTCTGTCCTCCAATTCGTGAATTCTTTCTCAGGTCTTTTCATGCCTACTATTCAGGCCATCTGTTGGGTTCTGTTTGTTCTCTTATTTTCAATAACTGTATTTCCCCCCAAGTTTTTGAACTACATTTTAAAATATCTACATATTGCTGTTTTATAAACCCTTGTTATTATTTCTTGGGACCTTATTCTTTATTTCTTTAATGCATTTAAATGTTTATTTAGGGTCCATTTTAGATAGGTTAAATGTTTGTATTTTTTCCTGGTGTGAATTCTCAGTCGTACTGGGTTTCTTGACGGCTTTTCTTAGATCTGAATTTCCCCTTGTTTTCTAAAATGTTTCTTTGCTTGTTTGCTTGGATAAGGCCTTCCTTCCTGATGGAAAGATTGTTCCAGGCCACACAGTTCACTTAGCTCTGAACCAGGTGTTTACATTAGTGTTTACACTAGTGTTTACATTAGTGTTTCAGCTTGGGCTCCCTTATGCCTGGATGGTCTATTTCGACCTCTGTTTTCTTGTGCAGTGCTAGTCCCTGATAATGATCCTGTACTGTGACCTCAGCTACAGCTGCCTACCTTGGGAGAGCCACCTCAGGTGGGCAGAGCTATGTCCATCCCTGTTTACATGGGAGGAGTGGGGCCCTAGTCTCCACCTTTACATGAGAAGCCACTTGGAGGCCATAGTTCTTGCCCGGCTGTCTGGTCCCAACTATCTGTATCCAGTCTTAGCTGCCATATGGACCATATGGCTTTGGCCCCTTCCCTTTATTGCTGTACTTTTGTTCTATGTTTTATTCCACAAGGAGTCTTGTTTTTGTTTCTGGGCATGATTTTGCAGTTTCAAAGTTTTTATTTATTGGGGCACCTGGGTGGCTCAGTCAGTTAAGCATCCAACTTCGGCTTGGGTCATGATCTCAAGGTTCGTGGGTTCGAGCCCCGCATGGGGCTCTGTGCTGACAGCTCAGGGCCTGGAGCCTGCTTCGGATTCTGTGTCTCCCTCTCCCTCTCTGTCTCTGCCCCTCTCCTGCTCACACCCTGTCTCCCTCTCTCTCTCTAAAAACCTTTTTTAACTTTTTATTTATTTGTTTGTTTACTTACTCCCTCATTTATTTGCTCATTTTTCTTTATTGTTAGTTTTACATTTCATCCCTCACTCTTTGGTGGGAAAAGAGCAGGGAGTTCTCTCCTGTGTTCTCATGGCCATATTGAACAGGAATGCAAACCACCTCTTCTTGCTATTGAAGATCAAACAAGAGTGAACAGGTTTAATTAAACCATAGCAGAGAAGAATGGAGTTTGATAAAGGGATGAACTTTGGGACACGGTGGCTGTTAAATCCCAGAATAAATGACTAAGGAGAATTTCTGTCTCTTTACAGCATATTTCTGTAAGTAAAAAGGTACCCACCCATCTGAGATAAAGTTGTCACTGTTCTGCTTTGAGACAGGGCACTGGCTGTGATGACTCCTCTGTATTCCTTCTGCCCCAGTGATTATTAGGCATGAGGAAACTCCTGCCTTCAGGGCCACAGGAATGTTTGGTCAAAGGAAGGGGCTCTAATTTTCTGTCTTAACCCAATGGAAGGCACTGTGATGAAAATGCTTTCATTGCAAAGTAGAAGATTTATAGGCCAGGATGATGAACAAGTTCTGTATCAAAACGAGAAAACAAATGAGGAAGCTATATACCCAAGGTTTGGCCTTGCATACCATTCTGTAGCCCTATTGACTAGGGACGTTCATATGGTTGGAGATGGATTCAGTGGGAGGGTCCTGCTAGATACGCCTGGAGCTCAGATTCCGTTGGAGAAGACACAAGAGCCTTCGCCCCCCATTTGTTTCTCTGTTCACCCTGGTTCTTGCTCTCCAGACTCCCTACCCCGGAAATTTCCGAGGTTCCCACCTGTATTTGGGGTTGTCTCCTGCAGTTCCTGTTGAACTGTGGCAATCAAAGTACACACACTGCTTTTCCAGAATTACCAGAGAGAAATCTATATTGATTCCCATGAAGAGAAAACGAAAATTTTTTTTCATCAGGGCTTCCCCAAGTATCTGGGGCAGAGAGGTCAGGTCTTGGTCACATATGACAGCGTGCTCTACTGTGCCTGAAGAGGCAGGTGCTGCATGGAAGTTAGAACATTTCTTTCTTTTTTTTTTTTTTTTTTAGACTTATTTATTTTGAGAGAGAGAGTGATCAGGGGAGGGGCAGAGAGAAAGAGAGAAGGAGAGAGAGAATCCCAAGCAGGCTCCACAGTGTCAGCGCAGAGCCCGACTCAGGGCTCAGTCTCATGAACCACGAGATCATGACCTGAGCCAAAATCAAGAGTCAGATGCTTAACCCACAGAGCCACCCAGGTGCCTCAAATTTAGAACATTCTTAATGACAAAGTCAAGACTGCACAGAAGTCAGAAGGGTCACTAAATCCAACCCAGTCAATAAGCAGGACTCTCATAGTCCATGATATTGAGAGATTTATAGGAACAAAATTCCAGATCTCTTTTGGTGAAGTGGAGTGGTAAAGCGGAGAGGAAGAGAGAAAGGACAGGGCTCCTTTCCTTTTGTTCTTTATATATAATTTTATCATGAAAAGAAGACTTTTATAGGCACCAGGAGTCTAAATCATGATACTATCTACAATTGTTTTAATGGCTAATCTTAATTCGCTACTCAGAATTCAGAAATTTGGGTTCCTGTTGGGGTTTTCTAGCATCCGTGGGTCATTAAAGAGCTGTTATAAAATTGCCAACATACCTGATTTTATCTCTTACCAGAGACCTAATCCACAGCGTTCCCTATTGGCTAACGGTGAAAAAATATTAGTTCCATGATGTGATTTTAAGGGACAGTGATAGTGTGGCTTTACCAAGAGAGGTATCCCTCGCCACAGTCTTTTAAATTCAAGGGAGGTTAAAGAAATGACCTTTCCAGTATAGCACTATAATCTGTGTGTTACTGTAAGGAGAAGCTGGAAACCCTATGCCATTTGTCTGTCTCTTTTTTTATTTTGAAAAAAATTTATTTTATTTTCTTGAGAGAGAGGGGGGAGCATGAGTGGGGGAGAGGGAGAGAGAGAATCCTAAGTAGGCTCCACGCTCAGTGCAGAGTTGGACCTGGGGCTCCATCCCCAACTCAGATCATGACCTGAGCCAATATCAAGAGTTGAATGCTCAACCCACTGAACCATGGTGCCCCATTATTTGTCTCTTGACGGGAGTTGGGTTGTGAACTAGATAGCAGATACAAGCATTTCTGCCATAATGTGATATGTGTATTTCTTAATTACATTTTCAAGTTTTAATTTAAATTCCAGTTAGTTAACATACAGTGTAATATTAGTTTCAGGTGTAGAATAGAGTGATTCATCACTTCCATTCAACACCTGGTGCTCATCATGACAAGTGCCCTCCTTAATCCCTGCCCCCTATTTCCCTCTACCCGCCTCCCCTCCGGTAACCATCAGTGTGTTCTGTCTAGTTAAGAGTCTGTTTCTTGGTTCGGCTCTCTTTCTACCCCCACGTTCATTTGTTCTGTTTGTTAAGTTCCACATATGAGTGAAATCATATGGTATTTGTCTTTCCTTGACTGACTTACTTTGCTTAGCATGATACTCTCTAGTTCCATCCACATTGTTGCAAACGGCAAGATTCCATTCTTTTTGATGGCTGAGTAATACTCCACTCCATATATACCACCTCCGCTTTGTCCATTCATCAGTTGATGGACATTGGGCTCTTGCCGCAATTTGGCTATTGTTGATAATGCTGCTATAAACATTGGGCTTTGTGTAGTCCTTGGAATCAGTATTTTTGGATCTTTTGGGTAAATACCTAGTAGTGCAATTGCTGGATCATAGGGTAGTTCTATTTTTAACTTTTCGAGGAAACTCTGTACTGTTTTCCAGAGTGGCTGCCATAGATGCGTTTTTGAAAATCCCCACATTCTGCAAAATTATATGCTGAAAAATAACAAGGCTCAAAGAACAAACAAGATTGGAGAAAATAACTGGAAACTTATGCAACTTTGTAACCAAAGTACTAACAAAAGAACTATATTAATAAACAACTAGCATGGCTTAAAAAGGCATCTTAGATTTCTAATAAATAAAAGAATATTACAGTAAGTATAGACTTCACGTTTTAAAATGGTGTCATCAGCTTGGGGAAAGGGGGAAGAAAGAAGATTTGAAACTGCTGAGTTTTAGAGACAAGAGAAAAATGCGCAAAGATCAGAAAGAGTCTTGTTACAAGCACTTGCAAGACTTACAAGTATGGCCAAACTGAGCCAAGAGGAAGAATGTGGGGTGAAAGGGGATTGGGCAGATTACTGTATGTTTTCACAACTTGCTGATTTCAGTTGTGTTCATGTTGTCCCTTGATGGTGCTGCTGTCCCTTGGTGATGCTGCTGTCCCTTGATGGTGCAAAATGTTAATGTGCTGGGGAAAGTCATGTATGAACCAATGCAGTTTCTACTTTATACCAATAGCATTCTCTTATTTACCACTCGCATCTGAACAAGATCGGATCATGCAAATCTGTACCATAGTGGAAATAGCCTTTATAAGATGAGGTGGAGACACAGCATTCGGCCTTTGACAGTTCCTAGTGAGGGTTGCAGGTCACTCGGCCACTCTGAATCTGGTTTTTGATCTTTAATCGCTGAACTCTCTACACATTGTGTTCCCCTTCCTGTCCTATGACTATGTGCCCATGTCTGTGACTGCTAGTGTTACGTGAATCAAGCAAACAAGCCTTGTTTTACTCCCTCCAGTGTTTTTTAGGGCAAAAGTTCAAGGGGGGGGTTTCTTTAATTGTTATTGTGGTAAAGTACACATAACCTAAAATTTATGATTTTAGAGTGTACAGCTCAGTGGCATTAAGAACATTCACAATGGGGGGCAACCATCACCTCTAATCTAGGTCCCCAAATTTTTCAGCACCCCAGAAGGAAACCCTGTGCCCCTTAAACGATCATTATCCCCTCTCTCCACTAGTCCCTGGGAACCACTAATCTGCTTTCTGTTTATATGAATTTTCCCTATTCTGGCCATTTCATGTAAATGGAAGCATGGACATTTGGGTTCTTTCCACCTTTTGGCTGTTGTGAACAGTGCTGCTGTGAACATTTATTTACAAGTTGTTCTGTGGCATATGTTTTCAGTTATTTGGGGGATATACCTGAGAGTGGGATTTCTGAGTCGTATAGTGATTATATGTGTAACTCACTGAAGAATCTCTTCTGGATTTCAAAGCCACCCCATCTTCTTTTGGTTCAACTCTTTGAGTATCTGCTGCCTTCCATCCACATGGCTGCTGAGTGCTGCTATTGCCATCATTCGTGTGTGATCTCCATTGCTCTTTCCTCTCTCCTTTGGTTCTTTTCTGAATTCTGTATCCCCTTTTGATTTTATTGAAAAGGGTCAACTCCTTTTAAACACTAACAGCCAGCTGCCATAGTCTTTCCATTTAATGCGACTCTGTATGCAAGATGATCAGTTGGGGGCCATTTCCTTGTCCGCAAAAGAAGAATGTATTTAAAAAAAAAAAAAAAACTATCCAAAAAAGCCATCCCAAACCCTGAGGATTCTAGAACATTGGTCTCTGGATAGCAGGAGCTTTACTTTATTATTGTTGTTGCTGTTAGTTTCTCTTTAAAAAATTTTTAAAAATGTTCATTCATTTTTGAAAGAGATATAGACAGAGCGCAAATAAGGGAGGAATAGAGAGAGAGGGAGACACAGAATCCAAGGGCGGCTCCAGGCTCCAAGGTGTCAGCACAGAGTCCAGCACGGGGCTCGAACTCACAAGCTACGAGATCATGACCTGAGCCGAAGTTGGATGCTTAACCGACCGAGCCACTCGGGTGCCCCTATTATTGTTAGTTAGTTTCTTATACCAATGTTTGAGAGGTATCCACAGAGATAGTCTCTTTTGGTCACTAGACCCTCCATATCTATACAGTCTGTTCTTTCACATCATAGTGACTTTCACTGTCTTCCATGCTTTATTTCTATTATTTTCCTCATACACTTGGCCCTTGAACACAGAGTATGAAGGGTTAAAACTTCCTTCAGGAAAATGGTACCCAACTTGTCTCCTGTCCAGGTGAGGTGATCATTGTCTCTGGTAAACCCTGGGGATTTAGTTGCTTTTGAAAAAGAATGGGAGGGGTGCCGGGGTGCCTCAGTCGGTTAAGCATCGGACTTCGGCTCGGGTCATGATCTCACGGTCTTTGAGTTCAAGCCCCGTGTCAGGCTCTGTGCTGACAGCTCGGAGCCTGGAGCCTGCTTCGGATTCTGTGTCTCCCTTTCTATCTGTCCACCCCCCCGCCCCGCCCCCGCTGCTTGCTCATGCTCTGTCTCTATCTCTCAGAAATAAATAGTAAAGTTTTTTTAAAAATGAAAAAGAATGGGATTTCCTGTCAGTATGTTGGAAGCCCTTATGTCATCTAAGAATAAGACTTTTAGGAAAACTGTGCCTTTGCTTCATAGAGTAAAACTTCTCTCTTTCTTTCAATGAACGTTAAGCAAAGCTGATCCCACAAAAAGATAAAGAAGGTGGCACTTCATTGAGGGATACTGACAAGTCCCATTTGTCCCAAATGCATCTTCCATTTGTTTTCTATATTTAAGAAACCTCCACCACCGCAGTCACTCTTCTGGGTTAAAGCAGTGTTTTTCCAAAGTTTGTTGCAAGGAACACAATTGTATGGGATGGTAATTGAGCTCACTAGGGAAAACATTTACATGGGCAAATAAACTTGAGAGTTTCTGGGCAGATAAACTTTTTGGATTAGAGAAAGGTAAATATGTTTTGTTTGATGCAGGACTTCTCAGAGCCTTTAATATATTAATATACACTATGAATCTATCAGAGGTGTGTATGGAGTGCAATATTTTTCAAACTGATTCAGCTGTTTTTTTTGCAAGGCACTCTGAAGGATTAGTGTTTTTTTACTGTATGTTTTAAGAAGTCTTGGATTATGCCATTCAGTTTCCAGAAGTCATTTATTATAGCAATAAGTTATAATAGAGCAGCTTAGTTTGGAGAAGTTCGTTAGGGAATCAGGCCCTTTTACAACAAGACCCCAAACTAGTGTTGCTCAAACTTGAGTGTGCTTAAGGACCACCTGGAGAGATTTGATAAAATGCAGACTCCCAGACCTAACACTAAAAATTCTGATTCAGTTGGGCTGCAGTGGGTATTCTATACTTTAAACAAGCACCTCAGTGAGGTCTGATGCAGTTGGACTGGGGACTGCCTGGAAGTCCCAGGGAACATCTTGATAAAGGAGGTTAAGAGCACTGCCTACACGATCCTCAAGTAGAGGACCCTGTGCATGTGCAAAGGGCCAGGGGCAACACGACAACATTGTTTCTCCTGTAATAGGGAACAGAAGTACCTCAGAAACATACTTTGATTGCGTGACACGTTCCCAGGGTCAACCCTAAAGTCACATGTGCACACTGTTCCATGTGGCCAGCCTCCCTGCTTTCCCGGGGCTCCCACGTAAAGCTTTGCTCTTCTGCCGTCTTCCACATTCAGAGCCCCTGGCCGTTGTGTCCAGAAAGAAGGACCCTCTGTGGGGAGCTCTCCCTTCTACCCCGCCCATTGTCCATGACTTGTTGTTGGCAAGAAATGAATGGCATTTCTCGGAATTAGCCCAGGAATTTCTGCTGATAAACAAATGAAATTCTCAAAGGGAAAAGCAATCAACATAGTTTGAAATAAAATCAGTGTTTTCAGCTTAGTCTGTTTTCAACTTAGTTTGGAATAGGAGTCACATCTAGGGTATTTTAAGGAAAGGATTAGTAAGATGTCCTTTACTGAGCATTCTTCTGGTTGCAGGGCTGACTCTTAAACCGGGGCCTGCTTTCCGAGTAAGTGGGGCAGGAGATTATTACCTCGATTTCCCATCACCTGTGATTCCAAGACCTGTCTAGCCCGCATTGCAACAGCCTCCCCCTCTCCTTCCCCACTTCCTGCCAGGTTGCCTGACACCTGAAATGCTATCATTGTTACAGCTTCACCTTCTTAATTCAGGCTTTGATTCCTGAGAAATCAATCTACCTTTGAAAGTGGGATCTTGACTCTTATTAACGATTTCAATTCAGTCTGCACACAGCATCTAGAAAGCAGAATTCAACGGTAGAGAGTGGGGGTGGCTGGGTGGGGGGAGATCCCGAGGCCACTGGCCTGGGTACCTGGAAGAGATTTGGTGTGTGGGGGTTGAAGAGGGGAGGCTAGAGAGTCCGGCTCTACCCGTTCCACAGCCCTGCAGAGCACCACGCCTCTCTGTAATATCAAGGGCAAGTTCTTTATTCGTGGCAGAGGACACGGTGGTTTCTAGGATGAGTTGCCAGCTCTCCAGTTTTTCACTTTGGGGTTGTTAATTTAAAACCAATATGTTCTCGAAGTAACCAAATATCCTTGCTATCTGTTGCCTAGAGCCAAAGGGTTTCACTCCAGGGTTTTGGATGCAGCCACTAAGATAAATAACAGTCTTTATTAGAATGATTTTCATCTGATTTTTGTATTTAGAGTTTTACACTGTCAGCTATTCCCTAAAAGTGATTTAAGAAACTGGCAGACTTTAGGGTGTCAGTTATTGAAATTTGTTCCAAAATCCACCTCCTTGCAAGACTCCACTTTTGGCCATCAAAATAGTCTATTGTATAAATGGCTTGATGTTTGTCTCTTGTCTTTGCCACATAGACGCTAAGACTCAGAGAGTGGGAGGTGAGTCAGTAGTAGATGGGTGGCTGCTGAAACAGTTTTTTATAGGGTTGTACTCCTTGAATGGGAGAGACGCTATGAAGGATATGTACTGTATCTTTAAAGAAAGGGGTATGTATCTATCTATCGATCTATCTATCTATATTAATTTTAACTAGGGTCTACGCCCTATGTGCGGCTAGAACTCACAACCCTGAGTTCAAGAGTCGCATGCTGTACCGACTGAGCCAGCTGGGCACCAGAGAAAGGGATAAATCAAAGTTGTGGGTAGGAAGATGGTTGGTTGGATTTTCTTTTTAATTGGAGAGAAAGGGAAAGACATCAAACTTGGGAGTACAAGTTACTTTTAAAACATAAAAATTAGGTAAGTGACCCTGTAAGCTCGAGTTTTCTTTCCTTTAGCAAATTCGTGCAACGTTGATTTTCTTTTTCACATTCACAAGGTCATGCCTTCAAGGATCTAAGGCCAAATCAGAGTCCACACTCAACCCCATACCCTTTATATGGTGGATTCCTTTATGATTTTAATAGGACAGAAATGGGGAGTGAGAAGGAGAGGCAGGGAAATTTGGCTTGCTTTCTTCCTTGCTTTTTCTTTGTTTCCCTTTCTCTTTCCCTGCCTCTCACCTCCCTCCCTCCTTTCTTTTCTTTCTACTTTTTAATGTCTTCTTATGTAAAAAATTTTATTGTAGTAAAATATACATAACAATATTTACCATTTAACCACTTTTTAATATTTTTTAAATGTTGTATTATTTATTTATTTTGAGAGAAAGAGAGAGAGAGCAAAGGAGGGGCAGAGAGAGAGGCGGGGAAAGAGAATCCCAAGCAGGCTCTGCACTTTCGACGCAGAGCCCGACACGGGGCTCGATCTCACGAACCGTGCGATCGTGACCTGAGCCAAAATGAGTCGGATGCTTAACGGACTGAACCACCCAGGCGCCCCACCATTTTGACCACTTTTAAGCGTACAGTGTTGTGGCACTAAGTACATTCATGTTGTTATGCAACCAGCAGCACCATCCATCTTGGGGAATTTTTCATCTTCTCAAGCTGGAACTCTGTCACCATTAAACAAATCTACATTTCCCCCTCCTTCAGCCCCTGGCAGCCATCATTCTTCTTCCTGTCTTTATGAATTTGACTGCTCTAGGTACCTCCTGTAAGTGGAGTCATACAGTATGTTTCCTCTTGTGACTGCCTTCCTTCACTTAGCACAATGTCTTCGAGGTTCATCCATGGTATGGTGTGCCTTTCTTTCTCAAATGCGGAAGAAGGCAGAGAAGAAATTTGACTAGAGGCTGGTGGCAGAGATGAGCAAGTGAAGTCAGAAGATGACCAAGGGGTCTTAGAAGAATCTAGCAAATGTCGATCGTCAGAGCACACTTTTCACAGGATAAGGAAGGCTCCAGAGACCACACTGCCTTGAGCATTGACGGCCACGATAAGCGGTAACTGGCAGTAATGACCGACGTATTCCTTGTTAATGTTTCCTACAGAACTTCAGACAGTGTCATCTGTTAGCAGCTGATTGACCGGCAGCTTTTGTCGTCTTCTGGAGAAATCCATAGGGGCAGAGCTGTGTCCCTGTTTCTCTTGATCTAGAGAAGTGTATTTCCAAAAGGGCTTCTTCTGAGATTGCTTCGCTGAAGGAAATCATGTCTGGAGCCATTCAGTATGGTTTCATTAAAAAGATTATTAAAGGATCAGAGTATGAAACCTAAGAGGCAGTGTTGAAGGAAAAGTGTAATTACTGAGCCCCATAAAGGAAGGACTCAAACATCCTTCTGAAAGATAAATAAATGGGTCCTAGAGGATGCTGATCAGCTTTTTTTCTTCCACCTCCAAAGGTGGAGAGTGGACAGAAATGGGCTGCAGGAGAACAATGTTAACTACAAGGAAACACAGTTGACCCTTGAATGATGAACTTGAGCAGGGGTGAGGGGCACTGATGCCCCACAGTGGAAAATGTGGTATAATTTTCAACTCTCCTAAAAACTACAAATAGCCTACTGCTGAACTGGAAGCTTCACTGATAACATGAACAGTTGACACATATTTGTATGTTATATGTATTAAGTGCTGTGTTCTTGCAATAAAGGAAGCTAGAGAAAAGAAAACATTAAAATCCTAAGGAAGAGAAAGCACGTGCATGGTAGTGTACTGAGTTTATAAAAAAAAAAAAATCTGTGTATAAGTGGACCTGTGCAGTTCAAACCCCTGTTGTTTCAAAGCTCACCTGTGCTTTTCGGCACGGAGAAGGGAGCAGAAGTCTTTTAAAAGTCGACATCTTACAGCTCAAGCTTGACATTGAATAAAAAAGCAAGACACATGTCCATGAACAAGTGCATTCAGTGTGTTTTGATTAATATGAAGTTCACAACAGGCGAAATGAAACTATATTGTTTAAGGAAGTTATATACATGTGATAAAACGGTAGTAAAAAGAAAAAAGGCAGTGATTGTCCCAAAAGTCAGTACTGTTGTTCCCTCCAGTGGGGAGAGAATGGGCCTTCTGGGGTGTTAGCCATACTCTCTTTCTTGACCTACATGGTAGTTACAGGGGTGTTTGCTTTATAATCATCAATTCTGCTGTCTGTTTATGTTTTAGATACATAAGTTCTGTTTCCCGGTATAAAATATTTTATTTTTAAGTTTATTTATTTGTTTTAAATTTTTTTAGTGTTTATTTATTTCTGAGAGAGAGAGAGAGTGTGAACCACGGAGTGTCAGAGAGAGAAGGAGACACAGAATCTGAAGCAGGCTCCAGGTTCTGAGCTGTCAGCACGGAGCCTGATGTGGGGCTTGAACTCATGAACCATGAGATCATGACCTGAGCTGAAGTCAGATGCTCAACCGACTGAGACACCCAGGCGCCCCAGTTTATTTATTTATTTTGAGAGAGAGAGAAACAGTGTGTGCAGGGGAGGGGCAGAGAGAGAGGAAAGAGAGAATCCCAAGCAGGCTCCGTGCTGCTAGCACGGAACCCTATGCGAGACTCGAACTCATGAACTGTGAGATCATGACCTGAGCCGAAGTCGGATGTTTAACCGACTGAGTCACCCAGGTGTACCCAGCATGATATATTTTTAAATGATAGTATGTTTTCCTTTGTTTTGGCATGGTTATGATTGGAAGCAAACGGTGACCAGAAAACTTTTAAATGTTACAGTTAAGCATAGGATTGTGTTTATGCATTTGGCTGTTTGGGACCTGTTATTTTTGTCTAATTGTTTACATTATTTTGGTCTTCTTGGTGTTTGCTTTGGTTTTGTTTGCTCTGGTCTGGTCTTTTCTTTTTCTTCCTCTCTTTCTTTTTTTTCCCCCCACAAAGCAGATTAGTACCAAAGCCTGGAGAAAGGGCGTGCCCTCCCCTTGGAATTAATAAGAAGGCATTTGGGGGCATTTGGGGCTTTGCCCTCTGAACTGCAGAGTGCACCAGTAAGTTGATATCCATATGAAGCCTTCCGGCTTCAGGTCTGTATCACTGAGCAGAGGGCCCAATCATTGGCTTTCAGAATCAAGACCACATTTGGGAAGGGGAGAGAGCTTTGCTCCTGTGGGGTACACATTCTCTCCCCCGAGGTGAGGTTGAACTGTGCTGTCATGGGAGCAGGAAGGCATAGGGCCAGAAGGGAGATGGGAGAATGACCCTGCTCTTCCCCCGATTCACTGTGGAACGTGTCCAGACCTAACTGGCCTCTGTGTGCCTGTCTCCTCAACTTGTAAAACGAGAGTGATAACTCCTGCTTTCTACTAAGGTTTGCACTGACAATGAAAACAAAGTTGACATGGGAAATTGCTTTGAAAAGCATAAAGAGGTGCGTATATAAGCAAGGCGGTATCCAGCAGGGGAAAGAAGGAATTTGAACCCCAAGTCCCCAGATTGCATCATTAATAGGGAATGTGGGCAAAGCTTGACACTCGGGCATTTCAGTATGTGTTCCCGTAGATCCCAATGACAGCAGCTTCACAAACAGGCACTGACCATATGTCTCCAGCCTGAGGGAAAAGTTGAGGGTTGGGGGGGCTCCAAAGGAAACAGGTGACAGGTTTAGTGAGTGTCAGGCAGGAGGGGCAAAATAAATGGCATCCTCTCTGCCTTTCCTTTCTATTTCCCACCGATGAGATTTTCAGAGGTGCTGAGTATGCTGTGCTGCTCAGTGATGCTGATGCTCCCAGAGCAGGGTGAGCACTTAGCAGAGACGTAGGGGCAATGCTGGGACGAGGTAACAATCTCCGGACTGCCATGAAAGCTTGACTGGGTGTGTTTTTTCTTTTGGCTAGGCCTGCCCCTTGCCTCCAGTCACAAAAAAAAACGTTGAGCGGGCTTCATTGCTCTGCGTTGTTGAGCGCTGATTAGGCAGCCATGATTCCTCTTAGCAGGCCGGGAGTGCTTCAGTCTACGCTCTTACGAATTCATGTTCTGGCTGGAGCCTGTCATCCAGCATCTGGTTGCAGGGGGTCTCTCTGACCACCAGGCTCCGGGCAAAGAGCTCTTGCCATAGTGTTGCCTCCCAGCCCCGGAGGAGCAGTGCCCCCGCCCTTCTCCCAGGGCTTTGGAAATGTTGGGGAACTATGTTGGTCATCACAGCGACTGGGCGATGTCCTCGGCATTGACTAGGCAGGAACCAGGGATGCTTCGTGTTCCACGGTGTGAGTGGGAACGCAGTGCAGTGAAGAAACGTCCCATCCGAATTCCACCGGTGGCCCTATTGATAAACACTGGACCGCAGCCTTATTCAGAGGAGGCCAGGGAAGGGAGTCTCCTCCCAGCCAGAAGTTGGCAGTTCGTGTCCACTCACTCACTCACTCACTCACTTATTCCTTCATTTCACAAACATTTCCAGAGTACAAGCTTTGGGCCAGGTCCCATGAATGGTGGTGAGGTTTCAAAGTCCCTGCCTCAGACAGCCCACAGTCTCGGTGGGGAGACAGGCCTAACGAGATCACTAAAACATAGTGTGATGAGTACTTCAGTAGAGGTGTGGACAGGGCTGGGCAGACAGAGAAGGGAAGAGAAGAGACACTCTCCAAGAGCTAAGAGCCAGGCTCCTCAGAGAAAAGTCACTACTCAAGCTGGGTTCTGACAGACAAATGGAGCTTTTCCAGATGGAGGAGGAGGAAAGGGAGGGCACGTGCCGAGGCACGTGTGGGACCGTGACTGGAGTGGGTATGGTCTGTGAGGGAGGAGGCTCGAGAGGTCAAATCGGTGGGGACCGAGTCTCAAAGGGCCTCGCATGCCCTACAGTTAGAAGTTAATTTTGGAGAGCCGGCCCACCGCACACATCGGGAGTAGATGAAGTTTGTCTTCAGTGCCCCCAGACATTTTTTGTTCTCTCTTTCAGTTCCCCAAATCCTCACGTCTGTCCACACCACTCAGCTCTCATACAGGCACTAATGTCTGAGGAGAACGAGGCTGAGTGATCCCTTCCAGGGAGGGTTCACCCTGTAGCAGCAGAAAGGTCAATACTTCACTTAAAGAATTCACAACAGATAGAATTCTGGATGTCAGGGGGACAGACTTGGGGGAGAAGACTTTTTGAAGAACTAAGCACTGAGGAGATAGTGCCGAGGGCCTTTCTTTGTTCAGTGACCACACACTCATTGCGAGTATGAGAGTATGTGACGTGCACGTGTGAGTGGGTGAGATTCTGTGTGTGTGAGCAGGTGTCTGGGGATAATAAGAGCTCCTACCTTGAAGGACTGTCGTGAAGATTAAATGAATTAATACATGTAAGGGGCTTAGCACCAAGCCCAGTCCATAGCCCGCTCTCGAGAAATGCAGGCTCCTTTTATACTTCTTTTAATGTTTATTTATTTTTGTGTGTGTGTGAGAGAGAGAGGGAGAGACAAGAGTGTGAATGGGGGAGGGGCAGAGAGAGAGGGAGACACAGAATCTGAAGCAATCTCCAGGCTCTGAGCTGTCAGCACCCAGCCCGATGCGGGGCTCGAAGTCACGAACCGTGAGATCATTACCTGAGCCAAAGTCGGACGCTCAACCGACTGAGCCACCCAGGTGCCCCTGAGAGTGTAGGGCCACACAGTGGAGTCTGGGAAGGTGAGAACATGCTGGCCAGGATGGAGATAAAGATTTGATGCTAAGACTTCATGGCTCTATCTGGCTAGTTTCCAATCTGTGCCTAGCTAGGCCACATCCTCAACCTGGAACTATATAATCTCTTAGGACGTCACTTATCAAACTGTCAATTTTCTCAAGTGGAGGCATAGCATTACTTTGTGTATGTTTGGGTTTACTTTCTTCACCTCCACTTGGAGGGCATGCAAGGTGGGAAGCTGTTGTTTCACAGATGGTGCAAACCTGCCTTTAGGCCCAGGTCCCCCGTCCGTTGTTCTCCTGCGTGGGTTCACAAAATGGAAGAATCACAGCACTTAGGGCCAGAGCCGGGAAGATGCATTAGAAAGAAATTAACTTGGGAGGGGCTGGATGAGGGAACAAAGTCTTAGCTGGAGAAGGGAAGCAGCAAAAAGGGAAAAAAGAAAACTGGGACAGGATACATAAAGATCATCCAGCTGCCCCCAAACTGAACTTACAATGTTTTCTGTGTTCCCTTTGGAAGGCGGGTTGGCTTGTCCAGCATTCAATGGAAACTTGTTGATTGACACTGAGTTGGGCACAAGTTCAATGTGAGTGTGCCTTCAGCTATTTATTTGATTTTTTTAAAATTGCACCCTTTGCAGTAAGACTGTTCCGTTTCTCCTGGCAGCCGCAGGGCAGTGAATTTGATTGTTAAAATAGCAGCCGTTAACACTATCTGTGTTATGACACTGTCCTCCCTGCCCCCCCCCCACCTTGAGAGGAATGGGGCAGTGAGGTTGTCTGACAAAAGTTAAATTCTCCTCTCCCCACCAAGAGGAACGGAGACTCCTCCTCTAAGTCAGAGATTTGCCTAAGCGCCCTCGCTCTGCAAGCCTCCAAGTTTGCCCCCCCATCCCCGCTCACACACACATGACCCTCACAAACACAGTCTTGCTACCCTTACACTCAGACCCACACCCATCCCATGAGCTAGAGGAACCCTGGGTAGCCCCTGTGACTGTGTTAACTCTTCTTCTGTTTTGCTTTCCTTTATTTGCTTTGTTTTGATTTGAAATCAGTCTTTGGGATTACATGGGATGATTTTTTTTTTCATGTTATTAAGAGTGCTGTGGAGGGAGCAAGTAAGGACTTTATCCTCAGTCTTGGCCATGCCTGCTTCTCCCAAATAATAAATACAGTGCTGATCAATGGAACTGGTCCCTGTCAGACTTTACATACCGTAGCTCTTGCAAATTGCCCAGGGAACTCTAAAAGATGCACGCATTGTTGTATTATCTAGATTATTCATATGTCTGTTTAAAAGGGAATTTTTCATGAGAGGACTGGATGGCTGTTGGCTTTCCTAAAGGCCCTGCGAGAAGATCAAAGGAGCAGAGTCAGTGGAGGAAGTGTAGAGCAGCTGAGCTCTCTGAGGAAGGCAATAGTGGGGGCCAGAGCACAGCCCCACCGTCGGGGAGCGTCAGCTTTGGTCACAGCTGGACAGGCACGATGAGCCCAGACCTAAAAGGCACAGAGGAGCAGTTCTGTGTTCTCTGGTTATCTTTGATGCAAGTTGTCTATACCGGTGCTGTCCAACAGAACCTTTTGCAATGATGGAGCTCTTCTGTATCTCTAGCATCCAATATGGCAGCCACAAGCACATGTGGCCGTTGGGCTTTTGAAATGTGACTAGTGTGATTGAGGAACTACATTTATTTATTTATTTACTTATTTACTTATTTATTTATTTAAAAATTTTTTTTAATTTACATCCAAGTTAGTTAGCATATAGTGCAACAATGATTTCAGGAGTGGATTCCTTAATGCCCCTTCCCCATTTAGCTCATCCCCCCCTCCCACAACCCCTCTAGTAACCCTCTATTTGTTCTCCATATTTAAGAGTCTCTTATGGAACTGCATTTAAAATGTTATTTAACATCAGTTAGTTTCAATATGCACAGGCACACGTAATTAGTAGCTACTGTAGTGCATAGCATGGCTCTGTACCGTTCATCGGGTACTTTTCTGTTGCACTGAGTTTAATTCCGTACCTTCTGCCCATCTGTTCAGTGTCTTACAATTATTTATTTGTTGAGGACAGGAATGGTAGATTCTAAAACCACAGAAAATCATGTCTTGAAGAGATTCTTTTGTCCAGCCCCTTCCCCTCACATTTGTCAAGTGGGGAGACTGAGAAAGACTGTAATTTGCCTGAAACCACAGCGCTCATTATAAGTAGCTGAGCCTGGAACCTGGATCTCCCTGCCTCCTGGACCATGCTTCAGAAAAGTAAATGCCCTTTTTCTTTCCACTCTTTTCACTCTTTATAACTGAGATTAGTGCCCTCATATTTGAAAATAATTTGGACCCCAAGTCTGTCTTTATCTCCTCATGTGCCAAGGCACAGTGTAGACTCTGGACACACGTTCATGGGATGAATGAATTCTCGAAGGCCTTCCCGTTGTCTGTTCTTTTTTATGTTACATTTTCCGAGAAAATCTGTTTCTGTCTCAGACGTTCAGTGTGTTTGAGTCGGCTCGTGCTCATGCTGTCTCAGCCCAGGGAGGTAGGGCCTCTACTCCGTGGACGTGACCATGGCTTGTGCAGGCACTCAGGTGCAAACTAGGGCACCTCTGGAAGCTGCCTCGCAGGCCAGTGAAACTGCTGTAGCCCGTTGTTCTCTAGGGCCTACCTGCATTCTGAATCCTCTAAACTTGATGGTAACCAGGAACATCAGGCATAACGCTCTCCCTTCTCCACTTTTCCCCAGCAAAACACAAGCAATCACCTAGAACAAAAGATCCCTCGAGTAGGACTTGAGAGCAATATCTTACCGGTCCACTTAGAAACTGAGAGGAAACATCCAGTCCACACTGACTTCAGAATCGACTGCTAAAAGAAGACCATTCGACTCCTAAGTCCAAGTGAAGTATACATTTTCATCTTCTTTTTTCCTCTTTCTGTTTCCCACCTCAGGCCTTTGTCCCCAACCCAGAGCCAACCGACAGTAACTCAGAAATAGCTGAGTTGAAGCAAAACCTGTTACCAGCCACCAAAGGCTGAGTCTTAGCCAAGCAGCTGGCTCCTCCAGGTGGCCCTGCCAAGAGCCAGTCTGAGGCAAGGGAGCAAATGGCCTGGGTCCCATCTGCAGTGGAATGGCCAGCTCGTTTGTTGGTACCACCTAATGAAAGAGTGATCTGGTGTTGAGATAGAAGGCTTCCAGGGACCCGCCCAGCCCTAAAAATCTTAAGCCCAAGTATAGTCATTGGATGCCAAGGACACTGGAGAAAATCTTTGGAGCATGTAGAACACCAAGCCAATTGGAGTGCCTGCTAAGTCAGTCCAGGATTCCTAGCATTCCAGCCACGCCGTATACACCCCCACCCCCAGAGGGCAGCCAGTGGCCACAGAGGAGGCTACATCCGCCCAGCAGGCTGAGACCCTCATCAGACCCTCCAAGAGTCTGCTCCCTTGCTTAGGGTCGGCCTGCTTGCTTTGTGCTGAGTTCAGGGCGGTGGACAAACCGTACAGCCCAGTTTAGCCTAAGAATCTCATTTGCCATGGAGTCTCCAGGCAGTGAATCATTTCGAGCAAGCACTTAAGCAACTTTCCACTGAGTCATCCTGAGGACTGTCAGGTTCACTAATCCTGACATATACT
The DNA here is from genome assembly GCF_018350195.1 of Panthera tigris. Taxonomy (NCBI): domain Eukaryota; kingdom Metazoa; phylum Chordata; class Mammalia; order Carnivora; family Felidae; genus Panthera; species Panthera tigris. The sequence goes on along the minus strand of NC_056677.1, from coordinate 90,307,932 downwards.
GTGTATATCCTTTGTTCAGATCCTGTCCCCATCCTGATACTGGGGTCGGTAAACAACAGAGCTTTAAAGATGTGATTATTGGAGCTCATCTGTACCAGGGCTACCTTTGCCTACCTCCAAAAAGGCCCGAAGCACTACTCTTGGCCCGCAGCCAACTCTTGATCGGTGTATACTCTTGGCTACACAGCTACCAAGAGTGCGTTCTCTTAACTGTGAGTGGCACGGCATGCAGGATTTCTTTTCCAGATACTCCATGGATCTGTTTCCACTTGGCTTCTTCTAGACCAGGGGTCAGGAATTTTTTTTTCTGTAAAGGTCCAGATAGTAAATATCTTAGGCTCTTGCAGGCCGCACCACCTCTGTTACGATAACTCTTCCATCGTAGTGTGAAAGCAGCTGTCAGCAACATGTGAATGAACGGCCATGTCTGTGTTCCAATAAAACTTTATTTACAAAAACAAACTGCAGGTCAGATTTGACCCATGATGCCTCTTCTAGACATGAGGTGCCAAGTCCAATGAGTAGGTGAGACCTGTTTTCAGCTGGTAAAGTGTTTATGAACATCCCCTTGGGAAAGGGACCCCTCAGTTCATTTTGGGAAGAGATGTAAAAATTGTGGGAATATGTTTCATCTCATTTTGAATACGAAAGCCCATTCTTCATCCAGTGTTGGATGCCCTATGGCAATCAGAATAGGCTAAATTATGCTGCAGTCACAACCAACAAATCTCAGTGGCTTAAAACAAAGGTTTATTCCTTATCGTGCACCTTAAGGTAGCACATGGGTTTCTCATCCAGGGACACTGGCTGACTGAGCGTTGCCATCTGGAATTTAGTTCCAGTGACATGGGAAGGGAACTTAGCAAATTTTGCCATGGTTCTTAAAGACTTCTGCCTGGAAGTAACACAGATTACTTCTGCTCAAATGTCATTGGCCAGAGCAAATCACACAGCCATGTTTTGACTTCTAGGGGACAGGGGAGTGCAATGCTATCATGTGTCTGAAAGGAGAAGAATGAGAATGTTGATGAATAGCCCTAATGACTACCATGCTTTCTAAAAACATTTTTTTTCAGGTTCTTCATATCCTCTCTTGCCTAGCCCATAGTTCCTCTGGCCTATTTGCCTCTTTTGCCCAACCCTGGCTGACTTTGTTCAGTCCTGCTGGCTGTTGACATTAACATGTGAGGGAATATCTTAGGAACTAAAAGCATTAGGACAGCAATTATTCCTTAAAATGCTATGTTGACCAGCTATGAACATCACGTTGGGCCTTTGAGCCAGGTCCGACATGCCATTAGACCTGAGGATTGATTGCCACTGGGCAGCGGGCCTGAGAACAGTTTGACTTCCCATGCCTCTGGTTTTGATTTCACTTTGGTTTGCTTTTAATGGGAATTTGAATCAGAGGGGACGTTCTCAGCATATTGACTTTGGGCAGTTCCTGCCCTTAGTGCTCTGGAGGGCAGTTGTCACGATGGAAGAGGGAGGTGAAAAGCGAATGGTAGAAAGTGATAACAATGCAATATTACAGGCTGAAGTGAAACTTTTGGCCCATGATCTTGGAGGAGGGAATATATGTGTAAAGACAAAGGAATTAGTCGGGATCAGCTAATTGCTCTCCAATCCCAATGGTTCAGTGGCTAAACACAATGGAGGGGGGAGGCTATAGGGAAGGAGGGCTCTGCTCCATGTTGTCATCCGGGGATCCAGGTCCTTTTCGGGGTAGTGGCCTCGCCATCCTTTGTGGCCTGAGAGTCCTCCACAGGATCGTGCGCATGTGCCTCCCCACCCCGCCCAGTCTAGGGGAAAGAAAGAAAGGAGGATTGTGCATTAGGTTATGCAGGTCAGGCTTCAAAGATCTGTATGTCAGCTCTCACCACATTCCACAGACTAGAACTCATTCTGATAGCCCTACCTAACCACACACGAGGCTGTGAAATGCAGTGTATCTGGGTGTTGGGGACATGGGTGGGATGGAGAGGAGGAAAGCGGGTTTGATGGGCACACAGCACTGTGTGTACTACTGTATACTTGTCTTTTTTAATGTTTATTTTAGAGAGAGAGCACAAGCAGGGGAGGGGCAGAAGCAGAAGGGGAGAGAGGATCTGAAGCAGGCTCTGTGCTGTCAGCTGACAGCACACAGCTTGAGCAGGGCTCGAACCCACAACCTGTGAGATCATGACCTGAGCCGAAGTCGGACCCTTAACCGGCGGAGCCACCCAGGCGCCCCACTATGATATACTTGTCCTAATCAAGGGTGACTTTTACTAGGAAGGGGTCAAATTGCCAAGTCTTTGATTGAAGTCTTCACCAACATTCTCTCAACATTGAAATGTTTGCCACTCACAGAGCACTGTAGGCTTTTGTGCAGTAAGAGATTAGTCTTTCCCTCAGAGAACTCGTATTATAAATAGACATAAATGCACCCCCACCCCCAGATCTCACATTTTGCATTGTGCTTCACACAGGCTATAGACTCATAGGTAAGGGCAGTTATATTCTTGCTGGTACAGAGGCTTGGAATATGTGTGCTAGGGGCAGAGAAGTGAAAAAAGATGACATTCAGTGAAATGATGATCAGTGATCCTGGGCAACTCATTCCGAATCCTAGACTGTTCACAAATCACTATAAGAAACAAAAAGGTAGGCTTTAAAAGGGGAACTTTTTGCCCTGGCTACCAGGGAACTCAGAATCTTCTAATGCTCACATACAATAATTACATTAACTCTATTGGTTGGTAGTTCTTATAGCTACTTCTTGGTTCATGTTTTTTCTAGTTTAGCTTTTTGTTTTGTTTTGTTTTAATGTTTATTCACTTATTTTGAGACAGAGAGAGTGCAAGTGCATGTGCATGAGCCGAGTAGGGGCAGAGAGAGAGAGAGAGAGAGAGAGAGAGAGAGAGAGAATCCCAAGCAGTCTCCATGTTCAGCGCTCTGTGAGGAGCCCAATGCAGGGCTCAATCCCACGATTGAAAGCTCATGACTGAGCCAAAATGAAGAGTCAGATGCTCACCCGACTGAGTCACCCAGGCGCCCCTGTTTTGTTTTTAAGTGGACTTCATTACCAGCACAGTGCCCAGTGTGGAGCTTGAACGCATACACCTGAGATCAAGACCCAAGCTGAGATCAAAAGTCGGACGCTTAACCCACTGAGCCACCCAGGCGCCCCTCTGTTTTAAACTATGTCATGGTGTATGCCTTCTCTTGTAGAAAGGAAAAGGCGAAGGTATTTTTTTCTTGTTTTATTTAATGCTGAGTTGGAACGTTAACATTTGCAAAAAAGGCTTTTGGGCTGTATCAGTGGCTTCTGAGCAGTTGCTTTTACATGGTGTAGTTTTGGAGATGAACCTTGGGTTGAAGAAGAAGAGCCCAACTCTCTAAGCCAAAAAGGAGTACATCACTCCTTCAAGGGCAGCCAGAGCTGTTGTGTTCAACCCATAGCTGTTGGTCAGAACGGAGAAAGCCCTTTCAACAAAGTTCCCTTTCTCCCTAGTTTTGTACCGAGTATTTACGTGTCAGGTCATTTGTTTTTATTATTTCCTCTGGTCCAGGGTTTCTCACCTGCTTTGGGGCCAGGTAGTTTTTTGTTGTCACCGTCCTGTGTACTGGAGGATGGTAGAGGCATCCCTCACCCCTACCTGCTAGATGCCAGTAGCATCTTCCCCTACTTGTGACAACAGAAAATGTCTCCAGACGTTGTCCAATGTCCTCTGGGGGTAGCATTGCCTTCAGCTGAGAATTATTGCTGTAGTCTTAAAGTATTTGGAATTTGCACAGATAGCCTCACTTCCCCGGGATCCTGGTCTTGCGTTAAAGGCATTTTGCCATTTCTCATAGAGACAGCAGTTTGAGACAAAGGTTGTGAGTGGCAGGGAGTGCAGTTCTAGAATTGCTTACCTACTGCTCCCAGGAGGCAGAGGTTGAGGCAGTGTGGAACAAACGTCACATGTATATGTCCAGAACTAGGAATAAAAAAGCATTCTCTGCCTGGGTAGCTCAAATTGGACGGTTAAGCGTCCAATATTGGCTCAGGTCATGATCTTGTGGTTTGCGGGTTCAAGCCCCGTGTTGGGCTCTGTGCTGACAGCTCAGAGCCTGGAGCCTGCTTCAGATTTGGTGTCTTCCTCTCTCTGCCCCTCCCCATTTGTGCTCTGTCTGTATCTCTCAAAAATCAATAAACATTAAAAAAAAAAAAGCTTTCTCCAGGAGCCCAGGTGGCTCAGTCAGTTGAGCATCTGACTCTTGATTTCGGCTCAGATCATGATCCCAGGGTGATGGGATCGAGTCCCTCATTGCACAGCGTGGAGTCTCCTTGGGATTCATTCTCTCTCTCTCTGTCTCTGTCTCTGTCCCTCTGCCACTCTCCCACGCTCTCTCTCTCTCTAAAAGTTAAGAAAAGAAAAAATTAAAAAAGCCTTCTCAGTCCCTTTGAGAAGCTGACTCCTTTTCTAGGGTATTATTGAAGGTTTGGAAAACCTTCAGTGAGCTTTAGAACCGTAAGCCCTAAAGCAATGCCTCTCAGAACTGTACTAAATGCATGTGAATCCTTGGGAATCCTCTTGGGGCACAGACGCTGGCTGATTCGGTAGGTCAGGGTGGGGGTCTGAGATCCTGCATTTCTGACCACTTCCCAGGGAACACTGATGCTGCCGGTCCCCATACCACGCTTTGAATAGAGAGCAGGTGGTTTCCGGGATGCTTTGCCGGCTCCTGATGCCATTTTCAGGTTCTGTAGAGGGAATCGTTCCATTCCGAGATCATTTCACCGGCCCAGTAACGACGAAGGTAATCTGTAGTTTGTGACCATCCCCTCTTGCTGCCACTGTCAAGAAAGCACAGCCCAAGGTTAGAGCGTCCCCCACCCGCTCCCGCACACTCTCCCTAATAACCATGTGAGGTTATCATGAGGGGAGGTAGTCACGTACTTCCTTTTGGTCCTTGTAAATTTTTTTTAGATGTTCTTTGTGCCAGCGAAAGAGCGAGCACGCAAGTGAGGCAGGGGGTTCTTCCCAGGGAGAAGAACTTCCGAAGAGCAGTTGGAGTGTCGCAGAGGATTTTGTGTGGGTGGCTGTGTAGCTACACTACGTTCCTCCGCTTCCGGGGCCAGACACCATGGTTCTGGCTCCAGTCTAACCACTTTCTTTTCTTTTCTTTAAAAAAAATTTTTTTAATGTTTATTCATTTCCTGAGAGAGAGACACAGAGAGCAAGCAGGGGAGGAGCAGAGAGAGAGGGAGACACAGAATCCGAAGCAGACTCCAGGTCCCGAGCTGTCAGCACAGAGCCCGACGCGGGCCTCAAACTCATGAACAGTGAGATCATGGCCTGAGCTGAAGTGGGATGCTTAACCGACTGAGCCACCCAGGCGCCCCCAGTCTAACTGCTTTCTGACCTCAGTTTCCTCATCTGTAAGGGAGATAACAGCAAGACCTACCTCATGGGGTGGCATCTGGGAGAACAGGGCTGATGGACACGCGTATATGGTGCCGAACGCAGAGCCTGCTCAGTGTAGGCACAAGTCAGTAAATAGCAGCTGCTAATGATATTGATGCTATCACTGTAATTATCAGAACTATGACTCTCAGATTCGTTTCTGTCTCCGAAATGTCTGCATATGCCACACTCCCATCAGTGACATCTGTCATTATCCTCAAAGGTTCCCAGTTTGGAGTGGGCCAAGGTGTGAACCTTGAAACTGCTCCCATCAGAAACCCTGGTCGTCATGAGAATTAAGGCACCCTCTTCTTTTGATAATGATGGGCCCAAAGCAATGATTGAACCTCATATTTGCAGCTCCAGTCCTGCTAAATCCAAAGATGGCAGCAAACCTTATCTCCTTGCCTAATCTCCGACCCCTACAGTCACGGTTGCTTGTGATCACATCACTCGGAAATGAGGAGGGGGGCCACCCTGTGACTGTTGTTCACGCCTTCATTTCCTGAGGACTACTCGCCATCCCAGGGCGATCTGTGGTGTAGTTTTTTTGCATCCAGATTCCCTAAATACTTGCTTTTCAGTCTCTGTATTGTATACTCTTACGTGTGCTACCCTGTGCCCAGCAGGGACTTCGGCTTCCATACTTGAAGGTTCTTCTTGGAGGGAAACGCCATACTTCCTCTTTTCCTCTGGTAGTTCCATGACAAGGCAGACGAGCCGCCTCATTTAGTCTCCAGGAAGAAGTGGACTGACTTTTCCTAACAGCACTCTGACTGCTCCAAGCAGCCTGGAACCTTCTCCGTTTGCCACCGCCTTCCCTCTGCCTCTGCCAATGGCCTCTGGGGACCACTCTCTGAAGCCTGCCACTAACACTTTTCCAAACACAACAAAATGCGTGTTGGGGGATACGTTTTCTCAATTAATCCTCAAGTACCGAATGCCTCTTTTCTTCCGTTAGGTTCTTTCTCCAGCCTCCCGACAGGTCCTGCCTCCAACCCCGTGGTTTCCTCCAGTTGTCCTAAGCCAGTCTTTCAGAAATACTCACCTCACCAAATAACTTTACGGCCGAAATCACTTCACTGGCTTCTCCTCCTCTACAGGAAAAATCCAAACTTCCTGGGCTTGATTTCTTTCACTGCCCACCTCCCCCCATGCCTGGTGTCACTGGGTTGTTGTTGCAAGTGCCAAACTGTATGGTTCAAGTTAATAACACTATCCAGTATTTCATAGGGGGCGTTTTCTCTTGTTTTACAGGGCTCGCTAATGAAAGAAAAAAGAAAAGAGAGGAGAGGAGAGGAGAGGAGAGGAGAGGAGAGGAGAGGAGAGGAGAGGAAAAAGATGCAAGAGGTGCTGTATAGCTACCCAGGAGAAATACGTTAGGTCTTAGAGGAGGGCTGAGTGACTGAGGGTTGGGGAGCAGGGTCCTGAATTCAGTAGTGTCCAGCTGTCCGCGAGATGGCAAATGTCTAGATCCTCAAAATACCGAGTTATGAGTCTTCCTCGGGTGGTCATAGTTATCACATAGATGAAAACAAAAGTGCAGCAGTTCAGGAAAATCAGTGTGAGAAGATGTGAGGTCGTAGTGAAAAACAGGTTTCTTTCTTTACTGCGGGACTTCTGATATCCTTTAACACACTGAGAGGGATATTGTGAGCATAGAATATGGATCTTTTCCCAACTTTATTTGAAGCACGGAACTTTTGTTTGCACAGAGCATCTTGCCGAGTAGTAGTGCTCCGCAGAGCAGACTTGGGAAATGCTGGGGTAGGCAGTACAAAGGAATGCTTGACTGCACTCCCCACTGTCTCGGCCAGATGCCTCACATTGTTTCTGTAAATGCTGCTTGAGGGTAGTGACTAATTTGTCCATTTCAAAGGGTCATTGACCTTCAAAAAAAAAAAGTCTAGCTCCCAAAGGATTAGAACTAACCAAGTAATAGTAGAACTCATTCTTAATTTATTTAGGGAGAAGAGGAAGGCAGTGAGTGACACATGTTACTACACAACCTGCCATTAACAATCCGCTGTCATGCAGAATAGTTGATTTAACATTCCCATTTCAACTACAAGTCCATTTATCCCACCATTGGGTAATTAAACCAATTTTAAAACCTATTGGATAGTAGCATAGGAATAAGACAAGAAAATGCTCTTTATGTTCGGCTACATAACCCGAGTTCCAGTGAGGACTTGGGATTTGGAAGTTGGCCCCTGAAAACAGAAGGATTTGGTTTTCTTCTTTCCCAGTCGTTGGACTAGATTTTAGTGGGCTTCCCTAGCCCTCAAGTTTTGTGGCTCTCAGTAAAATTAGGTTTGAGTCGCTGCTTTGGCACTAAGTGATGGTGTCCATTCCACTCTCATTACCTAAGCCTTCTAGGGTTTCCCATGTAGATCTCCAACAGGAAGCTGGAAATGGCTTCCTCTCTGGACAGATGCAAACGAGGCCCGAATGAGATTGGAATGGTCCATGAGCTGAATAATGGAGCTGATGATAAAGCTGCTCAGTAAAGTGGAGGAAGACATTTTGACAGGACAGGACATGGAGGGGTTCCCTGCAAAGACTGGATTATGGGAAGCTGTCACCGGTAACTGCTCTTAGCCTCCAGAAAGCAGAAACCGAGCATGCGTGACCCTAGAGCCTGAGAACTGGACTGAACTGCCAGCAGGGTTCCAGTGCCGCTGAAGTGAATCCCACAGGCTCCTGGCTTTGTGTTCAACTAGCAGAGGCATCTCTTTTCGGTTGTGGAACACTTTGAGAGAACCCATGGACCCCCTTCTCACTCATACTTCTTGCTCTATGAGAACAGCCTTGCTCTATGTGAACGGAATTAATAATAGACTCGCAGCATTTGAGCATGTGTTGCTATTGCAACGTCGATCATTTAGCAAATAGTATGCTTGTTATCTGATGCTAGACTGTAGGGTACAGACAAGCGGGCCATTAGAGCAGCCACAAGAAATCAGAGCATGCTGGGTGGATGGTGAGGGTTGGCTACAAGATGAGCAAGCAAAGGTTGGTCTCTGATGGTGGTTGGGTCTAGGGTGAGCCAGGGCAGAGTTGCCAAGGAGCACAGTGCGGGGAGGGGGATAACGACTGGTTGGTCTGAAGTACAGCATTCTTAATTTTTTTTTTAATGTTTGGGGTGGGCAGAGAGAAAGAGGGAGACACAGAATCCGAAGCAGCCTCCAGGCTCCGAGCTGTCAGCACAGAGCCCCACGAGGGACTCGAACCCACGAACCGCGAGATCATGACCTGAGCCGAAGTCGGACGCTTAACTGACTGAGCCGCCCAGGTGCCCCTGAAGTAAAGTGTTCTTTAGCCAAGGGGATGCATCTTTGAGATGTGCTTCGTTACCCTGGCTGGACCATGCCATGAGACTGCTCCATACCTATAGCCTCAACCCTTGGGTGCTCGCCCACAGGCAGGAGACTTGACACTGCAGGGCCAGGATTGCCGCCTGAAAGGCAGCAAATCACAAACTGAGGGGCCTTTTCTGAGTCGGCAGAACCATCATGAGATGGAGTAAGTTCTGGACACTGGACCACTGGAGCCGACTCAGTGACAGATCTCCGTGCCTTCAGGTGCTTATGTACCTGGTAAAACTGGAGACAGTCATCATCAATGGGTTGTGTTGGCTCTAGCTTCTTTCCTCCCCGAGCCTTTTCAAAACATATGGAATCTCGTTTGCTCCCCTTATATCACCGTGAAGTAGAAGCCGATGAAATGATTGTCCCCAGCAAATACACATACTCACAAATGCGGAGAGTTCATCAGAAGCCGTAGGCCTAGAGATGCAGACCAGCACCACTTGCTTCCTAGAGACACGGGTCTTCCCTCCGGCGTAAACCCTCTCCTCTAGCCGTCATTCCCGGCATCTGTCTGACAAGAGGGCACATCCCGGCAGGGTCAGCTACTGACTGCCAACAGTTGAAACATTAAGGGAAGCGGGATGAAAAACAGCCCACAGATGGGTTCCGGGTGAGGAGGGAAGAAGCAGGATTACACCGGGGTGTGAGCTTTCAGAAAGCGCTTTCTTCCAGTCGCCTGTCCAGCTGGACCGGCAGATGACTGTTTCCTCTCACTCGGCACCTTCTTGCTCAGGACAGTGTTGTGTCTCTCTCTCTTGAGCTGCAGAGTGATCTCCTGAGTCTGCCGCAAGAATTTCCTGCCCTGGGACCCCACTGGGGGGTTGGGCTGGGGGTGCGAGTAGCGAGGCCACTAGTCTTGGTGTGGGCCCAAACATGGTCTTCTTGAAGATTCCAAGCGGGAAAATCCAGCCCCGCATCAGCCCCTTCCTTTGGCTCAGCTGCCTGGCAGGCCTATCCCGCCTCCCAAGGTGGGTGCCCTGCGGCATGGCCACGGAGCACCAGACCAAATTACGACTTCCCATTGACCTCCCCATCCCAGCCCCCAGACCCCTTTGTGGGTTCTGCTTTCCTGTTTCATTTACCTTTCCCTTCTTTGTCTGCCTCCCTGTCCCCTTACACAGCACCTTCATTTTGCTTAAGCCTGTCCCACTCGGGTACCCAGCCCCTGTGTCCGCGTTGTAAGGGCGTTTAGTGATTTCGTTGTAACAGCTTTATTGAGATACAATTCACTGTGAATTCAGGGCAGTTACAACATACCACCACCGTCACCACTGTCCACTTCCAGAATATCGTCATCACCCCAAAACGAAGGCTCATACCCCCTGGCAGTCAATCCCCCATTCTTCCCTCTCCACAGCTCCTGACACCCACTGATGTCCTTTCTGCCTCTGTGGATTTGCTTATTCTGGACATTTCATCCAAATGGAATCCTATGTCCTGTGACCTTTTGTGTCTGGCTTTATTGCTTAGTCGAATGTTTTCAAGGGTCATCTAGTCGAACTGAATAACATTGCACTGTATGGATATACCGCTTATTGTTCATCCATTTATCCACTGATGGACACTTGGGTTGTTTTCACCTTTGGGCTTCTGGCTCCTCGGAATGATGCAGCCGTGAGCATCCACATACCGTATCTGTTTGAGTCCCTGCTTTGACTCCTCTTGGATACACGCCCAGCAGTGGAATTACTGGTTCATGTGGTAACTCTATATTTAACTTTCAGAAACTGCCAAACTCCTTGCCAAAGCAGCTATACCATTTTACATTTTTACACCCCCACCAGCAGTGGAAGGGGGCTCCGGTTTCTCCACATCCTTGCCAACACTTGGTGTTCTTGTCTTTTTTATTACAGCCTCCCGGGTGGGTGCGAAGTGACAGCATGCTGTGGATTTTTGTCCCCTGCCCCAAGGCCTTGCTCTTCATAGCGGGACTTTTCCAGTGTTTGGTACTCATTACTACAAACTCATTGAACCTCTGAAAACAGCAAAGCCCTTTTCTAGCTAATGCTTAAACCTGGGCCATGTCAGGCACTCTGGCAGAGCAAAGAGGAAGCGAGCTGAGGGACAGAGTGGACTGGCCACCTTTGGAAGTATCGATGTGGCAGGAACAGTCTGCTCTACCACTCCGCCGAGAGCAGAGGCATAAAAGGATTCGTAGTGAATGTGATGGCTCAGAGGTGACTTTCTAGTCACCACTCAGAATCCGGCTATCTATCTATCTATCTATCATCTATCTATCATCTATCTATCTATCTATCTATCTATCTATCTATCTATCTATCTATTAGAGAGACAGCGAGTGGGGAGAGGGGCAGAGAGAGGGAGAATCCCAGGCTGGTTCCTCACGGTCAGTGCAGAGCCCGATTCGGGGCTTGAACTCACTAAACCGCGAGATCATGACCTGAGCAGAAAGCAAGAGTTGGACACTTCACCGACTGAACCACCCAGGAGCCCCAGAAGCTGGCAATTATTGAGAAGTTCTACAGGGCAGTGGAAAACAGTTGTCTTAGCGTGGGCTGCTAGAACAAAAATGCCATGTTTGCTAGAACAAACATTTGTTTCTCACAGTTGTGATGGCTGAGAAGTCCAAAATCAGCGCGCCAACAGATCTGGTGTCTGGAGAGACCCCACTTCTTGGCTTATAGACCCACCTTCAGGCTGCTTCCTCACGTGCTGAGAACAAAGATCATCTCCTTCCTGTGTCTTCTGATAAAGGCACTAATCCCATTCCTGAGGGCTTTGCCATCTTGACCTAATCACATCCCAAAGGCCCACCTCCTTTTTTTCTTTTTCAAGTTTTTATTTAAATTCCAGTTAACATACAGTGTGATACTAGTTTCAGGTGTATAATTTAGTGATTCAGCACTTCCGTACAAAACCCGGTGCTCATCACAAGTGCACTCCTTAATCCCCATCACCTATTTAACCCATCCCCTTACCGACCTCCCATCTGGTAACCATCAGATTGTTCTCTGTTATTAAGACTCTGTTTCTTGGTTTGTCTCTCTCACTCTTTTTTTCCCAATGCTCATTTTTTTTCTTCAATTCCACATATGAGTCAGATCATATGGTCTTTTTCTTTCCCTGACTGACTTATTTTGCTTAGCATAATACTCTCTAGCTCTATCCACATTATTGCAAAGGGCATGATTTCATTCTTTCTCATTGCCAAGTAGTATTCCATTGTATATATAAACCACATCTTCTTTATCCATTCATCAGTTGATGGACATTTAGGCTTTTTCCATAGTTTGGGTATTGCCGATAGTGCTGTTGATCATGCTGCAGTAAACATCAGACTGCACATATCCCTTTGAATTAGTATTTTTGTATCTTTTGGGTAAATACCTAGTAGTATAATTGCTGGATCACAGAGTAGTTCTATTTTTAACTTTTTGAGGAACCTCCATACTGTTCTCCAGAGCGGCTGCACCAGTTTGCATTCCCACCAACAGTGCAAGAGGGTTCCTCTTTCACCACATCTTCACCAAGACCTGTTGTTTCCTGCGTTGCTAATTTTAGCCATTCTGACTGGTGTCATGTGATCTCTCATTGTAGTTTTGATTTGTATTTCCCCGATGATGAGTGATGTTGAGGGTCTTTTCACATGTCTGTTGGCCGTCTGGACGTCTTCCTTGGAAAAGTGTCTGTTCATGTCTTTTGCAAAGGTCCCACCTCCTAATACCATTACGTTGGGAGATTAGGTTTTTAATACATGAATTTGGGGGGCAAGGAGGACACAAACATTCAGTCTAACTCAGGCACTGTAAAGATTAGGCAGCCCTACATCTCTTGCCTTACCAACCTACTTTCTACCTTCCAGAAATCCTGTCATTTTTTTTTTCTTTTCTTTTTTTTTTTAATTTTTTTTTCAACGTTTATTTATTTTTGAGACAGAGAGAGACAGAGCATGAACAGGGGAGGGGCAGAGAGAGAGGGAGACACAGAATCTGAAACAGGCTGCAGGCTCTGAGCGGTCAGCACAGAGCCCGATGCGGGGCTCGAACTCACAGGCCGGGAGATCATGACCTGAGCCGAAGTCGGACGCTTAACCGACCAAGCCACCCAGGCGCCCCAGAAATCCTGTCATTTATAGCTGATAGTAATATTACAGTAACAACATTTATTAAGCATTAATATGCACCCAGTATTATGCCAAGCTCATTATGCATCTTATCTTGTTGGTTCCTCACAACAACCTATGAAGTAGGTACTGTTACGAGCTCCCATTTTGTAGATGGTGGAACGGAGGCTCAGTAATACGAAGTGACTTGCTCAGCTAATAGGTGGTAACTAATTAATAGTGAGCCTGGAATTTGAACCCAAATGGAAAACCCTAAAGTCAGCCCTCTCCTCCCAATAGGACATATTGTGGAGGCTGTGTTTTCAGTAATCTCCACCACATAAGCCCAACATTCTGCAAAGCCAATAGCTTCAAACATCAAAGGGCCATGGTAACAATTTAATTATCTAGAAAAATAACCTGTTTTCAAACATTTCCTTCCATTGACACCTTAGCATAAATTAATGAGATAAGTCCTATGCCTCCCTATATAAGGACCTCAATGTGGTGGGCCAGAGAAGAGCTAAGTCTTTATGGAAGAGGAGCGTTTGGAGAAGATCTGGAAGTCTTAGGTCTCTGTCCCAGGAAAGCCAGTGCATTTAAGTCATCTCTTGGAGAGGCCCAGGGAAAGAAGAAGCGGGAGCGGTTGGAGCATGGAAAGGAAGAGATCCGAATGGTAGGCATCGCTGCTGTGGCCGCTAGACCCACTTGAAGCAGTACCTTCACTTTTACTGAGCATCCCAAAGAAACAAGACACAGCACCCCGCTGTCCCTCTCTCACTACAGCAGCACTCCTTGGTGGAGCATAAGTGGTTTCCCACGAGCATCCTTAGCTGTCTGCTTTCTTTCCATCTGGGCCAAGGCCTAAGAGCCAGCCCAAATTTACACGCTCTAAAACAGTGTGTTTTAGAAAGCACCGCAATAGCTCACACTTGCCCCAGAGGTGCCGGATAGTTTCAGTGGCAAAGAACCATCTTATTGTGGTCGGATTGGGAACACAGAGTCCTGACTAGGGTCTGTCCCACTAGTGGGAGGACAGCTGGGCTTCCGTGACCAGTTTTGTAGGATTGTCTTTCTCTGGTTGGAAGACACCCAGAATAGTCACCTAGTCTAGCCTCTGGCCTTCAAGTAGAATTTCTTTCCAACAGAAACTCTTGAAACTTAATTTTGGAATGAGAAATACAGCTTTCTAGTGTCTGACTGAAATCGTTAGTGATGCAGGTGGTATTCTTTCCCACTTGGCATAGTTTGCCAATTTGTGATAGATAATCTGACCTCTCTTCTAGCCTTCACCTTTATGACTTATTTAAATATGTTCTCATTTAACATCTTTTTGTGCCATCCCCTCTGAGGACAGCAGGATTCTTCTTGAAGTTAGGGACATGCCCTATTTACCTACCGTACACATAAACACAAAGCAAACGTCGTTTAATTAAATGTCCAGTTATCCATGGAAAGAAGGGAATCCCTCTATGTTCTTTGGGTTTTTTCAGGATGTGTGTGTGTGTGATCATAATTAAAGGGAAGGTAACCTCTTCCTTCAAGGCTTGTACCTTCATCTCTCAATTCCCCCTCCACCACCACCTCTGGCACGGTCTGCATATGTGCTGGGAGCCGACCAGTCGGATGACAGAGAACGAGACTGGACACATTAGCACCAGGCTGAGCCATCAAGAGTAAAGTAGGAACCTGAGTAATGGCAGCAATGGCAAAAGAAGGGAGAGTCTTGGAGACCAGGAGATTGGCAACTGGGAGCTCTGGAGGGGTTTGCATCTCTCATAAACACTGGGACCTGATTTGTCTCCTGACGTACAAGTGACCTTTCTGAAGAGCCAAGAAGTGGCCCACTAAGAAAATAGAAATTTGAGGGTAGGGAGAGTGGAGAAGTCAACAGCTGGCATGAGGACTTTGGGTTCCCGAGGGTGGGAAGAAGGCTAGTGCCAGGAGGGGAGAGAATGGTGTACCAAAGGAAGTGGGATAGGACCACAGACTTCTTGGTTAAAATGTGTCAGTTTCTCTGAAGAGAAACAAAACAAAACCAAACAAACTTGTGGCAAGGCTATTCATACTAAGATGTTCCTGCCAATGTGTAACCTCTCGCAGAAGTATTGGGATTATAAAATCTGATTGCCCAAAGACAACCATTTACCCCAAAGTAATGGACTTCTAATGATGGCATTTGAGGTAGCAGTGAGAGAAAAGGAAGGAAGAGATATTTAGGATAGGGGAGTGTTTTTTGAGCCCCCCGGAAGTCATAGTTCTGCTATTTATAAGACCATCCCTAATGGGATGGGGGGGTGCGTGGAAGAAGTAGTTTCTATTCCTGGCATAACTATAGTCAGATGGCATCGTGCTGGTCTGCTTACCCCACGATGTCCTTGCCCCGCCTCTCCTCAGAGTAGCACTCCCCTGAGGGGCTTTGAGGCCAGCTATGCTTTGGACGCATTTTCTGCCACTTTTCAGCCAGGAACACCGAATGTGTTCCAAGGATAGTTGGCTAGAAGCCCGGCCACCTTGGAAAATCGAGGAAGGCAGAGGGTAGAGTACCAGGTGGCCTTCCTTGCTTCTGTGGTTCCTTGCATGCTGTGTTGGCCTTCTAAAATCCAAGGCAAGGGGCGCCTGGGTGGCTCAGTTGGTTGAGCATTCAACTTTGGCTCAGGTCATGATCTCACGGTTCATGAGTTTGAACCCCGCATCGGGCTCTGTGCTGACAGCTCGGAGCCTGGAGCCTGCTTTGGATTCTGTGTCTCCCTCTCTCTCTGTCTCTCTCTCAGTCAAAAATAAATACACATTAAAAAACAATTTTAAAGATGTAAGGGGAAACTTAACTCCCACGTCCCATTTTTTTTTTTTTTTTTTAATGAAACAACTACCCATTTTTATTAGATAAAACTTCAGGTTCCAAATCACTTCCAAATCACTTCTCCAAACTTAATTAATTAATTAATTTCTGAGAATGCATTCTTTCCTTTGCATTATAAATGAAAAATGTAAGGGCCTTGCTGTTCCACTTTACTGTGCAGCTAGCATTTGAATCCATGCCTGTTTAATTAATTAATTAAGTATTATTATTATTAGTTCTTATAGTTTTAATCCACTAAGTTTTGGGGGCGGCTTTTTAAATATATGTTTTTAAATTTTAATTCCAGTATAGTTAACATACAGTGTTAGGTTAGTTTCAGGTGTATGATACAGTGACTCAACACTTCCATATGTCCTATTCTTAGAAAAATTGAGACCCCTTGGGGTGCCTGGGTGGCTCAGTCAGTTGAGCGTCTGACTCTTGATTTTGGCTCAGGCCATGGTCTCATGATCATGAGATCGATCCCCACATCGGGCTCCACGCTGATAGCGGAGCCTGCCTGGGATTCTCTCTCTCTTTCTCTGCCCCTTCTCCACTCGTTCTCTTTCTCTTTTGCTCTCTCTGTCTCTGTTTCCCCCTCTCTTTCTCTCAAAATAAGTAAATAAACCCTAAAAAAAAAAGAAAGAAAGAAAAATTGAAACCCAGAGGGGTAAAGTGGCTTGTGTAAGGTTGTGGAGTGTGGATACCTAAGCTGGGATTTTTGACTCAGTGGTCTTTGTCTCCCAGTGTGAAAAACATGCTTTTCTTTAGCAAAAATTGTATACATTTAAGGTGTACAACATGCTTATTTGTTATACATAAACAGATTGAATTGATTACTGTGGTCCAGCTAATTAACATCATCTCCTCACATAGTTCGAGTTTGTTTTGTGGTGAGAACACCTGAAATCTTCTCTCTTAGCCGATTTCCGGGACCCAACACAATATTATTAATTATAGTCATCACGCTGTACATTAGCTCTCCAGCCGTATTCATCTTACATAACTGCAGCTTTATACCCTTTGACCAACATCTCCCCTTCTCCCTGAACCGCAGACCCCGGGAACCACCATTCTACCTTCTGCTTCTATTATTTGACATTTTTTAGATTTCACCAAAAGGGAAATCATGCCTTTTTTTTTTTTTTTTTTTTTTTTTACCTCTGTATCTGACTTATGTCACCTAGCATACTGTCCTCCAGGTCTATCCAGTATTGTTGCAAATGGCAAGAACTCTTTTTTAAGGTTGAATAATACTCTGTTGTGTATATATACCATGGTTTCTTTTTCCATTCCTCGGTTGACCGACACTTAGGCTGTTTCCATATCTTGGCTATTGTGAATAACACTGCAATAAACACGAGAGCACAGATATCTCTTGCATGTACTGATTTAATTTCTTTCCTGCCAGCCAGTTTTAACACCCACTCTGTGTAAAGAAAAACATAAACTTCGAGACAGGAAAGCTGTATGTCTGAGTTGGGCTTCCTATTAGATAGCTCTGTGGCATGGGCCAAATCTTTCGGGGTACCAGTAGCCTCACTTTCATAATGCCCCCACCACCACTCCATTAGGGATATTAAAAGAATGAAATAAGAATAAATGGAAAGCTATTAAGATAAATTTATTGTGTAAACCTAGCATTAACTTGCTCATAGTTGGTTTCTTTTTCTTTGATTCTGTTTTGTCTTTCTGTCTTTTGCTTTCTCCCCATCTCCTGTTGAGTAGATTAATAGACTCCATGCCAGGCCGCTATGCAGACTATTGCAAGAAAGACTCTCAAGGTCATGCTTCCCCTGGAAAACCTCACCCTGCACTTGCCCCCCGCCCCCCGTTGATCCCTTGGTAGAAGGCCCAATTCAAAGATCAATCCACATTCTTCTGAGGCAAAATAATTCCAACCCACTTTTTCTTCTTTTGGTATTCCAAAGATCTGTCAACTCCTGTAAGAGTCACGGTAGATATTATTTTGTAGGTCATCCCAGTTTTCCTTCGCCACAAAGTACAGATATTTGGTGTAATTAGAGCCCAGGGGGGTGAGTGGGCCCTGCTCCTATCCTTTCTCCAGTGAGTTTCATTCCTGTCTACCAGCTAAATCTGGCTGGTTGTGTCCTGTTGTGGGCAGGGGCCAGGACTTAGGGTCTGCTGGTAAGAAATAAACATTTTCTAGGAGCTGAGGCTTCTTTTTAAGGAACTTCTTTTGCATCTTGTAAGGGGTCATTAATCAGTTCACACCCAAGGAGTAAGTTACTCAGAAATTGAAGCTAGATCAGTTTATATAGCAAAGTATAGAATTGAGTTAGTTATAGAAATCATTGAAGCCAAAGTAAGTGTGATATCAGTTTTCTAGGTATTCTAGGCCAAAACATTGTAAAGGAACACCATAACCTTCATGTTCCATTGATTTTGGTTTTTAAATCGAATGGCCCCTTCCTTGTTCCAAGGTTGATGTGATTGATAGCCTCCTTGATAGTGGCAAGGACGGATGATTCTAGAATCAGACATCAGTTCAGATTTTGGTGCTGCCACTCACAAGTTGTGTGACCTGGGGCAAGTCATTTAATTTCTTAAACCTTAGTTTCCCCATCAGCAAAATAAGTAAAAGCCAAGGAGAAAATGCATGGAAAAGCACTCACCATTGTGCCTGGCATATTAATTAGGGTTCAATAAATGTTAGCTGTATTATTATTATTATTATTATTATTACCATTCACCTTTATTATTTTCACCAACATCCTGAGGACAATTTTATTCTGTTTTGTTTTATTTTGTTTCAAGTTTTTATTTAAATTCTAGTTAGTTAACATATAGGAAAATATTGGGTTCAGGGGTAGAATTTAGTGATTCATCTATTCTGTTTTTTTTTTTTTTTTAAAACAGTCGTACTGAGGTATAATTGACCCATAAGATGGACTCATTTTCATTATACCTTTTTTTTCTATTTTTAAAAGTTTTATTTACTTATTTTGAGAGAGAGAGAGAGCATGAGCAGGGGAGGGGCAGAGAGAGAGAGAGAGAGAGAGAGAGAGAGAATCCCAAGCAGGCTCTGGACTGTCAGCACAGAGCCCGACATGGGGCTCAAACTCAGGAACCGTGAGATCATGACCTGAGGCGAAAATCAAGAATTGGACGCCCAACCAACTGAGCCACCCAGGCGCACCTTCAGTATACCTTTGACTGATGGGAAGGAAAGGACGCTTTCACTGTCTGAGCCTTCCCTTAACAAAACACACAACTCCTCTGACTTCTCTTCTTCCACTATTCTACAGAGGGCACTTTCCCAGCTCTTTTTATATCTATTGTTAATTTGTACATCAATGATTAGCTTCATCTGGGTTGTTTGGTGTGTGTGCGTGGGGGGGTGGGTGTGTGCGTGCATGCACACACACACCATGCGTCCTAAGGAAGCCCAGTAAAAAGACTTTTTGAGGCCATTTAGAGTCCACTCACCAAGTGCATTGGTGCATTGAGTTTTTGCTACATGGGAACCCTGCACTAGACCCCACAAAGGAAAGAGACACGTAAGGCAGCGTCCAAGTCCTTAAAAAGCAAAACATGCATATGTGTACATAAGCTGATAGAAAGAAGATGGAATTTGGGGCCATCGCTCACTACATTCATGACTTCAGAAAAGTCCACCTCAGAGGTTTGTTACCCTCAAATGAAAAATGAAGTTCAAGATCTGCCTTCCTTGATTGATAGGATTGTTATGAGGCTCCGGTGTAATAATCTGTGTGAAATCACTTTGTAAATTGTTGGCTAGATGACTATAATTCAGGAATATGAGATACAGTAATATTCAAGTCCCAGACTGTGTGCTTCAGAAATCACATGTTTTGAGAGGTCCAGATCGTGGGCTGGAGCTATTGGAGAATGCTTTGCAGAAGAAAAGGGACTTTTCCTGAGACTTCAAAATCGAACAGGACTTCAGCAGGTGGAAAAGAGTGGGAGGAGGGGGGAGATCTTGGTGGTGGAATTAAAAATAAGCAGAGACTTCATGTGGTAACTATACTTCAATAAAAAAAAACAAGCAAGGACCCCAGGGGCCAGAACAAACATACAGGCACATACCGAGTGATATAAAACATGGGAGGGGGTAAGGTTACCAGGGTAGTTATAATAGATGGTTCGTCTTCTGAAAGGACTCCCTCCTTCCAGCCAAGTTAACACATTATTCATCTGGTCTGTTAGTTCCCTCAAGGCAGGAGCCTTGTCCTTCTCTGATTTCTCTCTAGTACCCATTCTAGTGCCTGGCACATCATAGGTGCTCAATAAATGCTCACCAAATAAAAGAACAGATGGGTGATCATATCAGTTGCTGTTCTTGTCTGGTCGCTTTAATATTATCTAAGGTCATCGGCCACTGAATTAGAAACTATCTGTAAAATTCTTCTAGTGTTTATTTTTGAGAGAGAGAGAGAGAGAGAGAGAGAGAGACAGAGCATGAGCAAGGGAGGGGCAGAGAGAGAGGGAGACACAGAATCCGAAGCAGGCTGCAGGCTCTGAGCTGTCAGCACAGAGCCCGACGCAGGGCTTGAACCCACCAGCCGTGAAATCACGACCTGAGCCGAAGTTGGACGCTTAACCGACTGAGCCACCCAGGCACCCCGGGGCTATCTTTTAACTCCCTCTATATGGTACAGCCCTGTCTGCTGTTGGGATTTATGACATTCTTTGCAATGATGCTAATACTCGGTGTGGTTTTTCTTCCACCCTGTCCCAGAAGACTCCTTACCTCCAGCGAACAATAAGGTGACCAGCAAGTCATGTGAGTACAACGGGACCACTTACCAACATGGTGAGCTGTTCATGGCTGAAGGGCTCTTTCAGAACCGGCAACCCAATCAATGCACCCAGTGCAGCTGTTCGGTAAGACCCAGCATTTTAATGTCCCTGCTGGCCCCTACCCCAACACCAGAGCTTTCTCTGTGCTTACACCTTTACTTTGAGCCTACACCGTGAGGTGTTTGAATGGAAGATGAATTGCATTTGAATCCTAAGCCTCCCTGTTGATCTACTCCCTGATCTGCATCAACCCTGAACAACCCTGACCTATGTTAAAGTCAGACCCAGTTATATGCTGGTCTTGAAGCTTTAGGACTGTTTAAATAGACAAAGATCAGCTGACGGTCTTCATTTGTCCTCCTTTTCTTAATAGTCACAGCAGCAAAGCCTTCATTAGAAGGACTCAACGATTTTTTTATGTTTATTTACTTTTGAGAGAGAGAGAGAGAGAGAGAGAGAGAGAGAAGGAGCGCGTGTGTGCACATGCACGAGCGAGTGGGGAAGGGCCAGAGAAAGAAAAGAGAGGGAGACACAGAATCCAAAACAGTCTCCCGGCTCTGAGCTGTCAGCACAGAGCCCTATGCGGGGCTCGAACTCACGAACCGTGAGATCATGACCTGAGCCGAAGTCGGATGCCACCGACTAAGCCACCCTGGTGCCCCAATTCACAAGAAAAGGGGGGTATCTCTTGGATCCCATCTCTGATGTATTCTCCTAACCAGTTTGTCCCTGGTGCCGTGCATTGAGAACTCTCTCAGCAAAACATGATTATTCCTGTGACATTACTTGTCAGAACTGTATATACCCTAGGAGTAAAGTAAATCGATTATATCTTCACGTAATTGTGCAATCCAAAGAATGTAATAGGTAGAACCAGAAAATGGAATAAAATGGCCGTTTAACCTGAAGTGAGAGGAAATGAAGTTAGATGTAGAAACTTTTTATTGCCAGTAACGGCCTTAAACACTGGATTGCCAAGGGACGTTTGAGAATCTCTTCCCCTAGGGACTTGTAGTAAAAATATGGTATCTCAGTAGTTTGGGAGAATTTGGTTGTGGCCTTGCCTTCCTAATGACTTTTTAGGGAGCCTTCTTGCCCCAGAATTATTGCTTCTAAGAATTAAGAACAAGGTGTAAGGAAGGATGTTTGGAACCTAGAACTTTAGGGAGGTGGAATCTACGTAAAGACAGACCTAACAGCAAGTAAGTTTGGTTCTCTCGCTTGCCTTGTGCTGAATTGAGCTGTCCATTCCGATCAGCCCGTGTAGTTTTGCATTCCGCCCCCCGCCCCCGAGACAACTTGTCTCCCTGGCTTGGAGATTTATAAAGAAGGGGGGCTGTCATGCAAATCTGCATTCCCTGAAGTCCCAGTGTCCAGCTGGGGCACGATGGGGACCAAGGGATACAATGCAAAGAGAAGAGAAGGGCAAGACCATATTTAGGGCTTTGGCGGGGCTACGGCAGCTCTCTCACTGACTACCCTGTACCACCTCAGGGGATCCCCAGCGAGAATTACCAACTCTTCCATGACTTAGTCTCTGGCCTGGAGAAATAGTAAGCAGGAAAAAAAAAATAAGGCATAATTAAATTTCGGAAGTACCTAGAACTAACTATGCGAGGGCACTGGGAAGGAGTAGCCCATTTTGAGTCCCTACTCTTCCCAGGTCCCAAGCTAAGAAGCCTTTACACTTATTCCCAGATCCTTCTGACCTTAAGTTCTGTTTTTCCTTGGCAGGAGGGAAACGTGTATTGTGGTCTCAAGACTTGCCCCAAGTTAACCTGTGCGTTCCCAGTCTCTGTTCCGGATTCCTGCTGCCAGGTGTGCAGAGGTAGGTACCCCGTATCCCAAGAGGTAGGGATGCTGCTGGACTTGGAAGAGAGGAAAATAGCTTCCCAGCGTCTTAGGACGGGAAATTTTCTATGGTAGCCTTAGTTTAGAGCCAAGGGTTGGGGTCGGGGCAGTTGATTCACAAAAGGGAGAAAAACAACACTGATCTTTTAAAAAAATTTTTAATGTTTATTTATCTTTGGAGAGAGAGACAGAGTGTGAGCGTGGGAGGGGCAGAGAGAGAGGGAGACACAGAATCTGAAGCAGGCTCCAGGTTCCGAGCTGTCAGCACAGAGCCCGATGTGGGGCTCAAACTCGCAAACTGTGAGATCATGTCCTAAGCCGAAGTTGAATGCTTAACCGACTGAACCACCCGGGGGCCCCCAAAAAACACTGATTTTAAGGGCAACCACCTGAAAGAAACCATGCGGGAGTGTGGCAGGAAAGAAAGAGTGACAATCATCTAATGAGAAAGTGTCTCTGTCTCTTCTCCCTTAATCTCTTCTAGCTTTTACTGTGTTGTAAAACACAGGCCATTTCCATGCACAGCCTTGAAAGGAAGATTGGGCCTTGCAAAGCATTGATATGACCACTTTGAAGACTGTGCAGGGCAAATGTAGATATATTCTTTAAAACCCCACCGTCCAATGGTGACAAACTCAGTAAAAGCACAATGGAAGGCATCGTCTTCTCAAATTATAGCCCAAATGGCATCAGTGTCTTCTCAACCCAATTTTTTTCTTATTTGGTTTCCATTCCTTTGATAATAGCGCCATTTTTCACTCTGGGTTCCTAAGGTCAAGCATAATCGCCTTTAATTTCTCCTTTATTCCCTCTTCTGAGATTCCTATATCAGCAGTCTTTGATCTGTCTCTTTTCTGGCTCTCTCTAGCAGTACTCTAATTTTGTCTTCTTTCCGTCCATCCAATCAACATATTTATTGAGCATCTACTTACCATATGCTCAGCCCTGTGCTAGAAGCTAGATACATATTGGTAAATACAGTAAACATACAGGGCACCACTAGACTATATGGCATCTGTATGCGAATTTAAAAAAGAATACTTTTATTTAAGACACTTTACTGCCATTTGCCAGAAAATCTTTGTGAATGCACCCCCTTAACGGCAGCACTTTTGTGCAGTACACACCCTCTACAACTGTATGTAGCATACATAGCAGCAAAGGTATGTTCTTTGCTCTTGTGGAACTCACATTCTACCATAGAACACAAATCATAAACAAGTAAGTGAAAATCTAAATATAAATATGTGAGTGCCATGAGGAAAACAAATAAAAGACTGAGGGGATGGCATTTACATTGAGTGGGAGGGAAGGCCTTGCTGAGGTGACATTTAAGCTCTCACTTGAAAGATGAAAAAGACCCATCCATGCAAAGATCCTGGGGAAAGAGCATTCCAGGCAGAAAGAAAAGAAAATTCAAGGGCCCCAGCAAGGAAGAGCTCTAAGCATTCAAGGATCTGATGACCAGTGTAGCTGGAATACAGTGATTATAGTCAGCTGGCCTGAGATGAGGCTGAAGAAGTGAACAGGAGTCGGACCACACAGGACTTTCAAGGCCATGGGAAGGAGTTTGTATTTCAGTTCTTAAGTACATTGGGAAGCCATCAGAAGGTTGTGAGCAGGGCATTACATGAACCAGTTGATGTCTTAAAACGATCTCATTGGCTGTTGTGTCCAGACTAGATAAGAGGGAAGCAATGAAGCAAGGGGAGAGGAGAGGGAGAAGGCAAGTGGAGGAGTGAGAGTCTAGTGTGAGAGGGCAGATGCCTGGTTTAGAGACACAATATAGAGTAGTGGTTCAGACTGGAGCCTCTGGAACCAGGCTGCCACGGTTCTAATCCCAGTCCTGCTACTTTCTCACTGGATAATCCTGAGCAATGCATTCAACCTTTCTAACAATCTTGAAAGGGAGGATAATGTTAGCACTGACCTCCAAAGGGTTGTAAGGTTTAAATAATGCAGG
This sequence comes from Panthera tigris, assembly GCF_018350195.1. Taxonomy (NCBI): domain Eukaryota; kingdom Metazoa; phylum Chordata; class Mammalia; order Carnivora; family Felidae; genus Panthera; species Panthera tigris. The sequence continues at coordinate 90,283,622 of NC_056677.1, read as the reverse complement.
AAAAGGACCTAGCACAGTGTCTTGCATACGGTGCGGGCACAATAATGAGAAATGGACAAGTTTGAAATATATTTACAGCATTGCTTCTTGACCGTGTGTCTATATTAGAATTACCTTGATAAATTTGTGTCCAGACTGGGGGTGGAGGGGAAGAGAGGTGATTCTAATATGTAGCCAGGGTTGAGAATCACTGAGTTAGAGGGACAAAATTATAGGATTTACTGATAGGGGATGGGCAGTTGACTCCTATACATTACTGCTAGGTTAATCTTCCGGAAACCTAACCTTAACCATACCACACCTCTACTCAAAAGTATTTGTGCCGGGGCACCTGGCTGGCTCAGTCAGTAGAGCATGTGACTCTTGTTCTCGGGGTCGTGAGTTCAAGTCCCATGGTGGGTGTAAAGCTTACTTTAAAAAAAAAAAGTATTTATGTTGACACATATCGTACCTACTAAATGCCAGTCACGGTTCTAAATGCTTGATATGAACTCATTTTCTCCCATGAGGACACTGTGTGGTGAGGATGGTTAGTATCCCCACTTTATGGATAACGAAACTGAGGCAGAGAGAGGTTAACAGCTTTGTCCAAGGTTATGTAGCTAGTGAGTCAAGGAGCTAAGGTTTGAGTCCTGGCTGTCTGGCTCCAGGCTTACCCTCTTCACTCTGGCACTGAAAAGAATGGCTGCCTGTTGCCAGTAGAAAACACATCAACCCATGTTGTAGCTTCAGCTAAACCCTTGAGGCCCACATTCTTCCATTTGTGTACCTCAGGTTCTACTCACAGTGTTCCTGTGCTCTTTTCCCTTTGTACCTTCGCTCTCCCCCTCAAGATTTCTCCAACTCCAGTGTGCTTCAGAATCACCTGGAGAACTTTCAGATCCCCAGACAACCACTACAGAGATTCTGATTCAGTGGCTTTGGGGTGGGGTCCCGGATTGTGCTTGTAGATATAGGCCCCACTGTGCACTCTGAGACAGGTGGTCCATACCCCGTGCTTTGAGAAGCCATTCCTAAGACCATGTAGGTGACTGGAGGCGGCCCCAAACAATGGTTTACATTTGAGCTTAGTGCACTTAAATTGAACCTGTTAGAAGTCTGAGACCTGAAAGCAATAGAAAAGTAACGAATGTCACTCTCTGGTCAGAGCATCTAATTCCAGTCATATGGCAACCAACTTTGGGGTGAACGAGTGACAGCTGGTTCATGGTAAGGAACTGGGGGGAACAAAATGGCGGCCTAGGTAACAACTGCACGTGTACAGCAAGATCTGGGAGGAGGGAACACCACCTCTTTCTGGAAAACCCTTTTCCGTCCATCTCTGCCTGTGGAAATCCTACAGGTTTCTCAAGACGTACCTCACATGCAACTGCCTGAAATTCTGATGCAGGCGGTCCTCTGGTCACATTATGATAAATGCCAGACGGAAGGCCTTTCTCTCTTCTTTGCCTTCCCACCTCCATCCCTAATTTCTCCACCCCCAAACCCTGCTTATCCAACGGCCAGCCTAACTGCCCCCTCCTCCATGAAGCACTTTTTAAAAATCCTGTACGTTAGGAGTAAAACTCCTTCCTTTCTGAGACTCCTCAACATGTAACTGGCCCTTCTCCAGTAGCATCACTTTGTTACCTTTTGGTTTCCATTATGTGTGCCCATGTCTTATCTGCCTTACCAATTATAAGCTCCTTAAGGTAGAAACTATTTCCGATTTATCTTTTTCTCCCCCTCACTGCTCTAGGGAGAGAAATGCACACTAGCTTGGAAGTATTGCCAGGAAGTTATAGTTTGAATTAGATGCAATGAACATATGGTATTATTGTTGTGTTTCCTTCCTCTGAGTTACTGGTTGACAGTGGTTGGTGGTGCTGGCTATATATTGGCTCATGGTCAGTAGGAAATCACCTGGTGTCATGTCTGATCCCCAGGTGGTTTTTCCTCCCCGTCGCACTTCAAGACACTGTGAGTAATATTATTTTAGAAAGAAATGACCTTGTTTTGAGTGCTGATCCCCTCTTTTTTTGAGGTGGGGAGGGGCAGAGAAAGCCAGAGAAAGAGAATCTTAAGCAGGCTCCAAGCCCAACATGTAGCCTGATGCAGAGCCTGATATGGAGTCCCATGTGGGGCCCGATGTGGGGCTCTATCCCATGGCCGTGAGCTGAAATCAAGAGTCAGAGACTTAATGGACTGAGCCACCCAGTCACTCCTCTGCGTATCCCTTTTAATATGTTCTGTTTAGTGGTTGTCACAAATCAGTGTGGATTTAGTCACAGCCTGATTTGGTTTGTGCTTCAGTAAGGCCCTGGATCTTTCGGTAGCGGTCTCTCCCAGTGTGTGTGTCTGTACGTCAATACAGCTATTACATTTAAGCCAGAAAAGAAGGGTATTTTGTTCCTCGTCTCTCTGCCCATCTTTGCCCCAACCTGAGTCTGCTCCAAAGGGAAGAGAGTCCATACAGAGCAGAGGTATACATGTGGCTGCTAATATAACCAGCTCGTTGCTCCGGTCCAGTTGTCAGGCTGAGGTTATTTTGTTTGGGGCAAAGGCTACAATGACAAATCTACACTGAAGGACAATTAATAAAATAAAGGAAACTGCCACCAGACATATTTTGCATCTGAGAGACAACGTGGCACAGAGGACATAGGCTCTGAAGTCAGAAGGACACAGATATGCTTTTACTCCGGTTTCACCTACTCGTGGTGTTACCTCGGGCAAGCTGCTGGCCCACATACAGCCTTGTTTTCTTTTCAGCTCTGAAAATGGAGATATGTAATATCTATCACCCATGGAAAGGCTGTAAAAAGTAACTGAGATGACCTGGAGATCTTGGAGGGGGGAGAGTTGTCTACACCCTCCCCTCTGTGTCTGATAGTCTTGCCTCTTTATTTGCTTAATCTCTGTTCACAGAGTCCCCATCTGCTGAACACTTCTCTCATCACAATTTACATTTCTTTTCTCATGTCCTCAGAAGCAACACATAAAAGCAAGGTATTACCGATCACGTGTTGTCCCTTCACACAACTGACGGTTCATGAAGTTCTTTCTCTGCCGTCTCTTCTGCAGCCTGAATAAGTCATTCTCTTTCGTCTTGCCCTATGAAGACTGAATCCTACACTTCCATAAAATTGATGCCTTTTTCTCAGCCTTTAATTTCTTTACATCTTTCAGTTGTATATAATGTGATTGAATCTCCTTTGAAGTCCTCATTTTTGAAGCACCTCGTTATTTTTTTTTTCTGTCGAAATGTCGTGTTTTATAAAGGTATGTCTTGTATAAGCATGTTACTCGTGCAGCAGAGAATGCAGACACGCTTCTCCCCTATGCTGGCCACCCTAATTGCAGGCAAAATACTGCAGAAGAAATAACCTTTTGAGTGCCGGACCTGCAAACCTTCATATAAAGGGCCCCATTGAAACCGGCTCTCTGTACTCTCACCAAACACTAGCGTGTGCCTCTTTTCCTGCGTCAGATAGCGATAGCGGCCACAGATTGAATCTCCACCCCAGCCTCCATTATTTAGACATGCCCCTGAGCCTAGGACAGTCAGGAGAGTGTTGGCACGGGGCGTGTCATTGCTGGCACTTGAGCAGACCTCATCTGGACTGGAAGCGGAACGCAACCAGCCACTGGAACCTTAAGGGAAACTTTATCAGAAGGAAAAATCTCTTTGGAGATCGTACGACTGCCACATTCTGGGCAGGCAGGCCTCAAGCCCAAACCCGGCCCCGGTTTCCCTCTACCGCTTATCATTACTGCTTCCTGTCTCCTGCCTATGTTGCCAAGGCAAAGGGGAAGGCTGTGTACTTGGACTCTAGACAAGGGAGAGGTTTTTGGAGTAGGCTCTTGGCCACATCGAGAGCCAAGCCTGCATGGACAGTGTATATAGGTAGCGCTTACTATGTGCCAGGCAGTGGTCTAAGCCCTTATGTGTGTAATACCCTGTTTAACCCTCACAACGGAGTTGAAACAGTTATTATCCCCATTGTATGGATGAGGAAACCGAGTCACAGAAGTTAAGCGATTGGCCCAAGGATCCGTGGTAGTAAGTGGCAGAGCTAGAATGTGAACTTTGCCGGCCTGGCTCTAGAGTCCCAAGTTCTTACACTACCTGGCGGGAGCCGTTCATAGGACACTGACAAGGGACCTCTCCCAGTTCAAGGAAGTAAAGGGGCAGAGAGAACATGCCTGGCACATTGGCATAGGCGGATAATCCTAGGAGGGTAACCACACTACTCAGCTTTCCCCATCACGGCCTCAACCTGCCCACTCCCAACCACAGGGGAACACCTCTGTTCCACCCCTCTCCCTTTATAGGTTTAAAGAATGTAAATATCTACTTTCTTTCATCCCGCGGACATTTCTGGAGCAACCGCCAAGTACCGAGCGCTGTGCTGGTGCTGGAGGTACAGTGGAGAACAGAACGAACATGGAGCCTACCCTTGCGGAGTTAAACGGGCAAGACACCTTAGCAAATAACGGCACAAGCTAATATAAAATTACAACTGTGCCGCGTGCTACAAAGAAAGGTGTTGGAAAAGGCAGTAAGTAAGAGGGGTCGACCTAGTCAGGGAGGTGAAGGAAGATGCATAGAACGGTCTCTCTAGCCTCAACTCACACCATATTCCTCTTTGCTGTCTGCACCCCAGGGTAAGGGAGGATTGACTCGAAAGTTAGGGACACAGCTAGGGGTAGTCTTACCCTCCCAGGATCCCCGACTTCTGATCCCACCATGAAACCAGCCACCCTGGGTTGTAGGAGTGTGAATAACTGTTCTTTCTTCACTGTACATGTGTGTCATGCTCTAGCCCAGGCTTTTCTTCTTACACAACTATTGATCATGTTGGTCAGTGCCTACCGTGTCTTAACCACATTTGCCAAGGTGAATCCTTCAGATGGTTTTTATGTATTTTTATTTTTTTAAGTTTATTTCTTTTGAGGGAGACAGAGACAGTGCAAGTGGGGGAAGGGCAGAGCGTGAGGGAGAGAGAGAATTCCAAGCAGGCTCTGCGGGGTTCAAACCCACAAAACTGTGAGGTCGTGACCTGAGCCGAAAGCAAGAATTGGATGCTTAACCGACTGAGCTACCTGGGAATTCCCTTCAGATTGTTTTTTAAAGGCGCTCTATAAAGCAATCTGACCTTTCCTTAACCTACTACTCATCCTCATTTCTCGGACACCAACACACACACCTTCTATTCTAGGCTGGCTCTTCTCTGTGTCCTAAAATATGCCATGTTCCTTCCCACTTTCTCTCCTGTTACGTGCCTCTCCTAGCTCTTACTCCCCACAAGCTTGGAATAGCTTCCTTCCTCTCTTCTATGGGTTGGGATCCTACCCATCTTTCAAGATCCCAGCTAGAGGCTCACCCCTTCCAAAGAGCCCTACCTGATCACTCTAGTCATTGGGCCCCTTCTTGGACCACTTTCAGGGCTTAGTCTGGTTTGTAGAGTCCAGCATTTCAAAATGTTTTCTTGGATTGTTAATCATTTCACAGGTCTTGGCTCTTTAACTGGGAAAGAACCACCTGATTCCTCTGTTTCTCCTAGCATAGGATTAAGCATATCTTTTGGTGGATTTGTGAAAAAGGAAGAGACATACGGCTATGGGGCGCTCTTGACAACATTCCCCAAGTGCAGTCCTAGCTAGGGAGGCAGGACAGATGGCTGAACTTGCAACTTCCTTGACCCAAGCTCATTTATCCAACACACTTCTAAAGAGTCCAAGGAGAAAATGGAATCTCTTCTTATGAAGTTGAACCATTTCTACAAGCTCCCTTGAGGTGACTGAAACCGAAAGCAACTATTTAAAGGCAATTTGTCGGTGCCCAAGACAACTGCCATTTTACGTGAGACTCTCAATTTCTCTTTCCAAAAGAGCAGCAGAGTCACAACTGAGATGCCATCTTGGCTGGAACCCAGAAATCTTGAGGGCAGTGGTGGGAGATATAGTCCATTTTTTTGAACATGGTACAAATCTACCCAAGTTGTCAAAGTTTGCCAAGTCAAACAAAACTGGAAAAAAAATAACAGCAGCTCCAAATATAGATCCTTTAGTGTTGTTTCTGATTTAGTCCACATTTTCTGCAGAACACTAGCATCTCCAGGTCATGACGATAGGAAGGAAACATCATTAACGAGACACACTTCTCAAAAAAATAAATAAAAGTGAACTCAGTCCTAGATGATTTCGGGTTGGGGTTCTCTCACCTAAACTTCAATATGCATTGAAACACTCCGATCTTCTCAGAGCTACAGAAGAGTCTGACCACCATTAGTTAGCCCTGTCTTCAGGTGAACTGTTCAAGTTCATAAAGAAAGGACCACCTTAGAGCTCTCCCACCCTTTGCCTTCCTCTCTTCTTCCAAATCCCTGCTGGAAGCTTTCTTTTGCCATGGAAGTTTCCTAGGTTGTGTTTGGTTCTCTCTCCATACTCTGTGCTCAGAATTCATCTTTATGAGTTTGCTGACACTCCCAGGACTCCATCCCCTCTGCGGTCATTGTGTTCCTTCTTAGCATGTCTCTTATGTGTAGAGTGTGTCTTCTTAGATAGAAAGCCCTGTAGACAGTGTATGGGACAGCAGTGATTTTCATACTGAGCTTAATGAACAGCCCTGATTCCTAATTGGTTGTGTGGAATCAATGCCCCATCCTACTCTGGGATTGGAGGGTTATTCATATGTATAGGAGTCTGGTTCTACAGTAAAAATAAGGAATTCCCCGTGAAGCATTTCGGAGCAAGTATTTCTTCCCGGGTTAAAACCACTCTGCCTTCAGCCCTGTCCTTTGAAGCACTTCACAGGACGCCATGATTGCCCAGAAACCCATGGCCATGTGTATCCATTATTCTCATTGGAACACTCTTCATGAGCCAAGACCCTGGTATTTATAGAAATGAGTCTGATTCATTGATTAACAGGAGCAAGAAGAGCAACTATCTGACAACTGTTAAGAACTTACGACTGCTTTCCAGTCATTCCCAGGTTGACCAGCAGCAAATGTTGATGGATTCCTGGGCTTCTGTTTTCCATCCACATGCTCTTTTCCATTTATGGATGCGGTAGCACAGGACTCTCTTTCTTTGGGTACTTGGACTTTTGTCACTCCACTTTATGACTACAAATTTCACTGTCTCCCAGTGAAGCAGATATCTGTCCTCGTCAGTCTCATTTGAAGCCAAGAGAGAATACAGGATCGCATTCAAACCCAAGCGCATCTTTGAAAATGATGAAAATGAGGACAGGGCTAGCACAATTATGAGACCATCTAAACCAGTTCAGAAGCCATGAGCTAAAAGAATCTCTGTGGCTATTTTTTTTTCCTGTATCCAGGATCCTGGCTTTCAAAGTGGAGTGATTTAGACATGAAATGATTCCCTTAAATCATTTCTCTTAAATGTGTACAGGCATAAATGTTTCCCTTACTGCTAGGTTTCATTTGTTTGTTTAATCTGGACCCTTTCCTTGTTAGGTACCTCGCAGGCTCATGGGAGTCTCTGAGGTGGGGTTTTCCCCATAGGTAAACTACTCTTGAGGAGGACGAAAGGATGGGAAGAAGAAGGGGAATAAAACTGACACGTAGCACTTGGTGTGCCAGGCACGGTTCTCAGCTCTTTGTGCATACGAATTCTTTTCATCCTCACACATACCCCCCACCCTGGGTAGGCATTATTGTCTCCATTTTAGCAGTAAGCAAACTGAGGCTCAGAGAGGTTCATCACTTGCCCAAAGCTGCACAGGCAAGAAGGGGCAGAGCCAGGATCCAGACCCAGGCAGTCTGGCTTGGGTTGTTCTCTCAGCCATGACTGCTGTGTCACCTCTCAACTTGGGAATGTAGAGAAACTTTGGGGAGTCTGAACTCTGAGGCTACTGGGAGGAACAGACTTCGTGACAGCTCTGCTCCCCAGGGGCCAGATATGATAACACTTCCAGCAGATTTATTGTGACGACTCAAAGACCCCACTTCATTAAAAAAAAAACATTTTTTAATGTTTATTTATTTTTGAGAGAGAGAGAGAGAGCACGAATAGGGGAGGGGCAGAGCAAGAGGGAGACACAGAATCCGAAGCAGGCTCCAGGCTCTGAGCTGTCAGCCCAGAGCCCAACACAGGGCAGGAACCCATGAACCACGAGATCATGACCTGAGCCAAAGTCAGACGCTTAACCACTGAGCCACCCAGAGGCCCCTCAGAGACCCTTATTATAATAAACTTGAATTATTTATCCACAGCACCATTGGAAGAGCAGAGTGTGGGCTCTGTTTACCATCTCGCTAATAGCTTCTCTCTTCTCTCTCCCATGATTTCCTCTTGCAAGCACATGCAACTCTCATAATGGTCTTTTTTTAAAAAATATATATATATATTTCTGAGTTTTCTGGATAAATGCTTTTGTATTCCTCTTCAGATTTGGCTGGCTACTCCTGGCAGGAGGTCCCCCTTGTCTGTGTCTTAACATTTCTCAAGCAGATACTTTAAAATGCTAAGAGCTTGTATCGACGGACAGCCCAAACAATGAAGTGCTTTATTTGACAGTGGAGTATTTTCTAGAAAACCTGACTATCCACAAGACACTAGAGGACTCCTGGAAGTACTGTATATCATTCTTGTTAGCTCAAACGTCTACCAGCGGAGAATCCTTATACCCCAGTTCTTTAAAGCTGCGCTCAAATTTCAGCCCGCTTGCTCCCTCTCAACAGAATTTGTAGAATTGGATGTTTGGCAGAGGCCCCCAAGTCAGCTGTTTCCACTCTGTCTTTCATCTGCCGCTTGGGTATTGTCTACTGGCTATAAAGTGGCCCATCCCAGAACGTGGCACATAGTAGGTGGAGATTTCACGATCAGTGTCTTCCTCTCTGCCCTCTCTCGCTGTCCCTCAGAAGCCCTTTAACTGTGTGCCCTGATTCCGCTGATTAGGACGTGTTCCTCTGAAAGTGCAGAGATCGCTTTCCCTGGTCACAGTGATCACTCCCATCCCTCCATCTCAGGAATTCATTTCATTTCTGTGCGCCTTACGATTAGAGCAACTTTGTAACCTAGCATCCAAATCAAGACACTTCTGAAAGTGAGAGTGTAGTCTTACTACTTTTGCCTGGCAGAAAAAGAGGCATGAAACTGGGTTGTCCCAGATAAATCGGGGCCTATAAGCATGCGGTTTATGATGTTGTGTGTGGTTCAGAAGCGGCCACATGCTGGCGTAGTTTTGCTTTCTGAGGCTTATCTTCATGGACATCTAATAATCTTGCTGTACACTTAGTCCTTCTAAGAGGACACGGTTTACTTCTGTGACCCTACTCAAGCCAACTGGAGTTTAATGGAAGCAGTGGGAGTTATAAACAGTCTGAATTTTAGCTTAGCTCTTGACCATTTTTCAAATGCTTGTTCTCCATTTCTCCAATTATCAGAAAGCCATTTGAGCTCCATAGGGTACCACTCAGAATATAATTGAGGTTTGAATAAACAACACATGTGGCTTTTAAGGTTAAACGAATATTGTTTGACATACGGTACACTAGAGTTGTTTTTCATTTTGGTTTTAAAAATTGGTTAAAATTACATCTTGTTGCTTCTCGGAATTAACTAGAATCCATCTGTCTCCATTAGAATCACTGTTTTGGGGGGTTTTTTGGTGCTTTTTTTAAAAATAAAGCTTTGATGGAAAAAAGCATCTCCCTCTTAGGGAAGATAATTTGCCCGGTGAATCAGAAAAAAAAAAAAAAAAAAAAAAAGCAAAGGAACAGGTTTTAGGGTAGTGCAGCTTCCTTTTTTTCTTGTATGTATTTTGTCTCTTAGGTATTTCTGAGATGGTAAATGAACATGCCTGTTATCAGCTATCTGGACAGACTTTGCCCAGGTCTAGAGAATCACTTAAAGGTGTACTAAATGGAACATCTAAGAAGATTCTTCCAATTTAGATATGGTCCAAATTATATGGAATAACTTCTTACTTACAGAACATTCCAGCTTAGAGAATACCATTTGGATGACTTTGAAAGCTCAAAGCCATAAAACTAGTAGTCATTCATACTTGAGGGTGTGTGTGTGTGTGTGTGTGTACAGAAGTAATGGCTCCAGTAGTTTTTTGTGAAGTGAAATAATTCAGATTTAGGCGCACATGCCTGTTTGCCATTAAATGCTTAGGTGTTGCGACACTTTCTTCTTGAACTTGTGTTACAGGGTGTTACACAAGTTCATGCTAAAGCCCCGTGCTTGTAGGAACCTCTACATCAAGCCTCCATGCTTGATCCTGGCTTGTTTCTCTGCTCACTTAACAGGGACTATATGCTTCAAGATTCTGACTGGACTATAAGTATTTCAAGACACTATCTAAAAGCCCTTTGAACACTCTAGGGTATAAATGCGATAAATTGAACTTCTCAGAAGGTCATGCTAAGTATATGTTCCGTGTCAATACCAATCATTAAATCTAGGTTTACAAACGCCATTTGATGCAGAGAGCAACTCTATCCTTTTTTCTTTTCTCATTTATTCTCTTCGGGGTCCTTAGATTAGGCTTGAAAATACATCCTATAACTTTTACATTTTGTTCAGCTGTTTGCTGGGGAATCTCTTCTGGTTTCCAGTCTTCTCTCTGGTCCCATATTTTCATCCGGTTTCATCAAGGACATTGCTTGGACCCACAACTGCCAGCAGAAGCGGAACAAGTAAATTGAAGTTCATCCTCACTCAGTCTCTGTCAAAGGCAGTGTCATTTCCCAGCTGTCCAGATTTGCAACCCTAGCGTCATTTTATGTTGTTTTCTCCTTTGCCAACCTCTTCCATTACCAAATCTCCCATTGGGATCTTAACATTTCCTTTTTATCTGAAGTAGTCTTATTTGCCCCTTCTCCATTATTTTATAGATTCTCAGGGCCTGTCACATATTAGTAGAACCGCCTCTTGGTTGGTTTCTCAGATTCCAGTTGCTCCCCAACTAGGTGACACTCGATTGTCAGGAGAAGCTTCCACAAACACCATTTTTACTGCAGGAACCTCTACATAAAAATTGGTAACAGGCTAAAATGTGAATTCTTCGACCTCTTTCTGAAGTCTACAAAGCAATTATTTACCAGCCTTATATACCTCAACAACCAGTCTCCCTCCCCTCCTGTTTCTTTCCTGCCCTCTCCTCTTCACCCACTACCCCCCTCCACTTCCTTCTTCCTTTCTTTCTCCCCACCATCCTCATTTCTCTTGTTTCACATCGGAACTTTTTACTCAAGCCACACCTTGCTGGCTGTCTCCAGTATGTTACTTACTGTTTCCAAAGCTCTGCCCCTTTGCAAATGCCATTCCTTTCAGTTGAGCCACCCGCTGTCCACGTCACCATGTTTTTTTGCCCTGTAGCATCTACTTCTAAAAACATGACTAATCCTTTTGGGAAGTTTTACACAATTCTATCTTACTGATCACTCACCTATTCAGTATCTCCCTAGCACATAGGTTCATTTGTATTTCCAGTTGTTACTCTGCGTGTGTGTGTGTGCGCGTGTGTTAGGCTGTTTCCTGTGCTGACTTTCTGTCACCTCCAAACATGTTGTAAAGATCTTGAGGGCAAGGGCCCAGCCTGATTTCTCTCCACCTTCTTCCTTAGTATCAGGCTTTCCACCCAAGAAGCATCCAATACATATTAACTGACTTTTGGGCATTATTTTCTAGATGTAAACAAAGGTGAAATCATCTTCACTCTTTCAGGGTCAGTCAGGGTTTCCACATAGTCTGGATGCAGTCTTTGTCTGCCTTCTTTACTCAGACTTGGAATAACCAGGAAGAAGCGAATTTACTATTGGCCAACTACTTAATTCTGTATTTTTGATTGCAGTTTAATTCAGTACATATACTGAGCACCTGATGTGTACCCAGGAACATGCTAAGTGCTCCAGGCCAAATATTTTCAAATTCTTGCACACTTCCGAATCCCCGGGAGGGCTTGTCAAAACCGATATCATTGCCCTCCCACCCCAGAGTGGCTTAGTAGGTCTGGGATGGGGTCCCACATTTTGCATTTCTGACAAGTTCCCAGGTAATGATGCTGCTGCTGCTCCAGAGACCACACTTTGAAAACCAGTGATCTAGGCAACACAGGGGAATGTCTAAGACATGGTCCCTAGTTTCAAGGGATTTATGGTCTCTTCAGAGGGACAAGGAAGACTCAGAAAATATTTTACAACAGAGGATACTGTACATTGTTTTAATGTTCATTCATTCAAGAAATATCGAATGAGTACCATGTGCCCAGTGCTGTTCTAGGTGCTGGGGTTATATCAGTGAACACGATAGACAAAAATCCTTGTTCTCATAGGAGAATTCTAGTGGAGAGAGCAGAAAATTAAACAAACAAACTGTATAAACCGTAAGATAGTGTTAAGTGCTAAAAAGAAAAGGCCAAGATGGCAGATAAGAACTATCAGAGGAGCGTTGAAATTTTCAATATGTTGTTAGAGAGGGCCTCTCAATTCCATCATTTGGCAAGTATTTTATTGAGTGACTACTATGTGTCAGGCACTGTTATAGATGATGGTGATACAGCCATGGATAACACGAATAAAAAATCCTGCCCTTACAGAATGGATGCGCTTATTTGGAAGCCAGGAAATCTGGGGTTTGGGGTGTTAATGCTCATCAACTCATTATGTGACTGTGAATGGCTGCTTGCCCTCTCTGAGCCTTTCTCCATCTGTGAAATGGAGCAGGTGGACAAAAAAAAACTAAGACTACGGGATGCTAAGTCCTTTAGGCAACCAGAAATATGTAAGAGCGCTTGAGGAAGATGTTGTACAGGAGGAAGAACTTAAATTGTTTGCATAGCTGTACGGGAGGTATGGGTGTGGGAGATGGGAAGATAATTTCAGAAGAAGAACATGAGCGAATGCATGGAAGCAAGAATAGGAGCCACATTTTCCATAAAGAGCAAAGGGGTCAAAGGGTTCTCCTAGTAGAGTAGCTGAGACAGTTCGGGAAGAGGCAGGTACTCATAAAGATGAGGGGGGGCGCTAATTATATCCAGTCTCGGATGGGAACGCATTGAGGGTTTTGATCACAGAATGATAAAGTTACACTATGATTAATCTAGTAACCAGAGTTAAATCTTGACAATTCATAATTTTTTTTCCATAAGATGATCTTTAAATCATGAAGGGACTAAAGCCATAATTTTGTTATATGTCACTACCTGATGATAATATTGCTATCAAAGGAATTTCGAAGTCTTTTTCAAGTCCTAACAGCCAATTTTCCCTCATAGTACTATCACATCCTTGAACTAGTAACATGTTACTATGTAGCCATGGGTTTTGAAACCTTGGGGGATAAATTAAAATAGAAAATTCTTAATGCTGATACTTTGGGGTGTTTCTTATTATCCCATGAAATATATGGTTGATCTGATGCTAATAGTCAGACCAAGCTCTTCCCATTGGCTTGTTTGGTCATAGATAAAACAAGGGAATATCCTTGGAAATTGTCCTGTTGTTCGTGATCTTTCTTTGGCTGAGGAATATCACCATCTTGTGCTGTGTTTGTTGTTCTCAAGGCTAAAAGTAAGATCTTCCTCCCAAAAGCAGTTACTCTGGAAGATGGCAGTGATAAGGGTTCACTATTCAAAGAGTGGACACAGAGACCTAGAGGAAGGTATCTTAGGCAATGGTAGAGAAGTACATCTTGGATACTGGTTATGTAAACACTCCAACCACCGCAAGCTTTACCTTAACTTTCGGACCAGGTCATACCTACTCAGAGACACAATGGAAAATTTAACCAATTATGACAGACCACATCCTCAAAACTCTCATTTTTAAGGGTAGTTTAAACACAGATTACACATGACCTGCAAAAAAGTTAACTGCCACGGAAAGAAAATAATCAAAAGGGAAGCTGATGGCTGTATCACAGCGGAAAGTGATTTTTTCCCTTTTGTTTCCCAAATCTTATACAATGGTGATGGGTGGAATCTTTTAGAAGGTGGCAGCTTTCTTCAGAGCTGCTTTGAAAACTGAGGCACACCCAGAGAGAAATCTTCCGGGCTCACTTTTTGAAGGACAGCCATCTTAACAACGGTCAAGCTGTCTGGAGAAATTTGGGATCATAGAACCAAAAATGTTGCTAGGTCACAAGGGTGATGGTTTTCCCTTCTATGTTTGTATGATTCTTTTCTTATTTTGTAATAAACAGGGGATGGAGAATTGTCGTGGGAACATTCTGATGGTGATATCTTCCGGCAACCTGCCAACAGAGAAGCAGTAAGTGTGAATAGCTCAAATAATTCAACACTCCACAGCACCAAGCCAAACTTTCCTCTCTCCATGGCTGTTATCCCAGCAACTCCATAAAAGGGCCCATTTCTAACACCATTTCTCTTTCCTTTCCTCAGAAAATTAATTGGCATTATCACCAACCTATTACCATTTAAGTACACTGCACGATTGGTAACCGGGGCCAGGACATGTGCATAAGGAAATCATAGCCCCCGCCCGTAGGTACCCCTTACTTAGATCAGAAGCTGGTAGACTTTCAGGATGGCTTGGCAAATCTCTGCCTTCTGGAAAGAAGGCAGGTCACTACTTCTGTCCTCAATAGTGAGAACCTTCTGTGGAATTGTAAGGTAGGTCCTCCCATCCTTTTGACAGGGGTACTGTAAACGCATCTCCACAAACCCTCTCTGAAGCCTTAGGTTTACAGCTGAAGGAGAGCAAAGGTAGCAGGCTGGATATTCCTTCCCCACCCTACAATATCTCATTCCCATGCTTAGTGCTAACCTCATAAAAAGCCTCTTTATGTATAGCAACAGTATCTCTTCTCCCTTTGTATTTTGAAGTAATTAACAAAATGCAATCCCTCTCTAAAAAACATATGGCCAGGGGGGCCAGGGCTCCTGGGTGGCTCCGTCAGCTGAGCATCCAACTTCAGCTCAAGTTATGATCTCTTAGCTCTTGAGTTCAAGCCCCGCGTCGGGCTCTGTGCTGACAGCTCAGAGCCTGGAGCCTGCTTTGGATTATGTGTTTCCCTTTCTCTCCGCCCCTCCCCTACTCGTATTCTCTCTCTCTCTCTCTCTCTCTCTCTCAAAAATAAGTAAAACATCAAATTAAAAAAAAAACATATGGTCAAGTACAGCGTAAATACCTCAAAATTCTTAAAATCTGGAAAGATGTTCCAGTTCAAGGAATCTATCCTGTTGAAGGACTTATAAAAGCACGCAAAATGTACAAAGGCATTCATGGCACATAAATGGGCATTCATCGAACCCCCGTACAGAAAAAGTGCACGGGGCATTCAGTGCAGTATTATTTTCATAAGAGCAAAATAAACGGGGCAGCAACCTAACCATGAGCAATAAGGGCTTGGTTAAACACACCCCATCTATGGCACATGGTACTGTTGTTAAAAAGAGTGCAAGGCATCGAAATGGACCAAGGTGGAGAGATCCCCAACATATATTATGTAAACAAAGCAAGGTACAGGACACAACTTACACTAGCATCTCTTTATGTAAACATTGAGTGTGTGCATGTGTACATACACATGAAAAGGTCTGGGAGGTCCTAAACCAAAACGTCAAGAGTGGAATCCCAGAGGGGTGGAAGTTGGGCAGGAGGACAGGGAGCGTTGGATTTTTCACTTGATCTTTTCTGTATCACTGGCTGTTTTTCAATGAGCATCGATTTGCTTTGCAATATATAACATTTATTTTTTGAATGTTTATGTATTTATTTGTTTATTGAGAGAGAGAGAGCGAGAGAGAGGGTGCAAGTGGGGGAAGGGCAGAGAGAGAGGGAGAGAGAGAATCCCAGGCAAGCCCTGCACCGCCAGCTCAGAGCCCAACACAGGACTCAAACTCATGAACCGTGAGATCGTGACCTGAGCCAAAATCAAGAGTCAGACACCTAACCGACTGAGCCACCCAGGCGCCCCTGCAGGATAAAACATTTAAATGATTTTTTTAAACCCGTGGAATTATTTCTCAACCAGCATTTTATAGAAGACAAGAGTCTAGGGAATTACAGGGCAAGCCCTAGGATACATCCGGAGGGTGTAAGGAAGGTGTTGGTGGGGACATAATAAAATGGCCACTATAAACATCTCAGTGTTGCTGAGGCCATGTTTCCTGGTCATCACACGCACCACTCTCGACTTGCCAACATCCAGCTGGCCAACACCCTCAGCAATGAGTTGAAGTGATGGCCGTTGGCTTTATTCTGTAGTCGTATTATTTTCTAGACGTTGCTGTTTCTGAATGAGTGTACAAGGATTGTGGGTGGGGCAGAGAATACCGGGTGTCTCAAAGAAAGCGACACTCCTGTGAGAGAGAATGGGCCTCCCAGTTCCCAGGTTAATATGGAGCCTGAAGGTAAGTGAAATAGATGGATGGGGATTAAGGAGGGCACTTGGGATGAGCACAGAATGGTGTATGGAAGTGTTCGATCACTAGATTGTGCACCTGAAACTAATCTTACACTGTATGCTCACTGACTGGAGTTTAAATACCAACTTTAAAAAAAAGAAAGAAAGAAAAAAAAGATTTTCTCCATCTAGCTCTATCTGCTTTATAGTAAATCAGATTCCTCTCAGATCTGGACAGGAGATGATACCAGTCTCCATTTTTTGTGTTGTGAATTTCCTCTTTGTCTCAGGGCTCATTTTTTTTATTGCGGTAGAAAGTTGAGAATGACTAAATCTGTGGCTGTCAACCAGATGGTATTCTAACCAAATTTGGCCCTGAGATACCTTAAACTGGGTGCCTTGGTCCCCAAAGCTAAGCGTCTGTGGCCAGCTCGGTGATCCTGCTGGGAATGCCATTAATTAGCCCTTCTTCTCGCCCCCATATTTTATGCTGCCTCCAACTCTACCCTGGCCTTTCCCTCTTGTCTTTTTTCCTAAACTGCTGGTGATAGGGCTGAACTTGATCCCGTACTTCCTGTAGCAAAAGAGGTCAGGTACAGAATGCAGGGCCTTGAAATTGTTATTGATTTTCAAAGGAGTTCAAGACCTATCTTTAGAAATAAACATTTGGGCCTAGTAGACCAAAATGTCCAGATGGTTCCACTTTATTATAAATAAATATTTTCCTTTGTTCTAAAAGGGGTAGATATTGTGGGATAGGATTTGCAGTAATAAATAGCATCTGTAGTAATAGAAGAATATGTACCTGGCACATAGTAGGCACCCAATAAATCCGTGTTGAGTGAATGGGTGTAGAAGGTGAGGTGAAATGTGTGGGAGGGGCTTTTCATGAACGTGAACGCACAGGCATTTGTCCCACATCAAAGATGCTTCACACTTGTTGCTGGCCCTCGAGCAGCCAAAAATCAGAAGGTAGGAGAACGCCTTCTGAATATCCTGTGCAGGCTCAGCTTTCTCTATGGGATCACAAAAGGCAGGCCTCACAGGACGTTGCCAGTTCAGCAGACTGTCACTTTAATGGACCGTCCCTATTCACAGGGAACCATCCAAACGTCAGTTCGATAGAAACACAGAGGTTTGCTTCATTTTGCCACATGGGTTGCAATCCATCAGTTTCCCAAGTTTTACGAAGTGCACAGGAGGAACCAGTGCCTCAATTGCACCTCCTTTGTCAAAATCTGAAATGGTTTCGGTTCGGTTTCCAGATCATAATTTCACATGCACTGGTCCTAGTACCGTAGCGGGGTGTGTGTGTGTGTGTGTGTGTGTGTGTGTGTGCGCGCGTGTGTTATAGGGAGGGAGAAGTAGACACAGGGTGGAAAGCCAAAACATGAAAGCAAGCACAATTTTGTTTTGGACAACAGCCAACGTCTTGATTTTGCCCCTGATAGATTACTCAGAGACTTACCACTCGAAAAGTGAAAGATTTAGAGATAGAAACAATAGGCAACAGATAAAAATCCACGTCTCATTCCTATTGTCAGAATGGTGGGTGGGAAAGGAAACTGGCCCAAGTGTCTCCCAGACAGGGATGGTCCCAGGGTTCCAGTGATGAAGATACAGGCACTCAAGGTTGTGTGGATTATGACACATTCTGAAGACAGTCTTTAAGTTAAACTATATTTCATGATAACTTTAGACTCACAGCCATGAAGGCACTTGGAGGGCTCTCTCGGAACTGTCCTGTTTTCCCGTCTCTGCCAGTAAAACCCATATTAGACCTTAGAACAAGTAAGGAAGAGATTCCTGGGGAACTTTCGACAATAATGGAGATTTTCCACCATCAGAAAAGAACTGTGTGGGAACCACTTCAAAAGCCTTAGTTATCGGCACTTTGAGTCAGGAAATAAAATAATACGAAAATATTGAGCAGAATAAAACAAAGTATAGCTATATGGCCATTTCTACCTAACAAGTCTTGACCTCTTCTCTTGAGCAGGCTATTCACAGCTTGTTTTTAAGATAAACTCCAATTTCATTTACGACTCCAAGGTGTTAATGCCTTTTCCTGTCTTGCTATAAGTTACAAGGTCAGAATGGTCCCTGGTAAACCTCTTTCATTTGCTTGTTTATTTTTTTTTTTTAGTGTTTATTTATTTTTGAGAGAGAGAGAGAGAGAGAGAGAGAGAGAGAGAGAGAGAGTACGAGCAGGATAGGGGCAGAGAGAGAGAGAGAGAGAGAGGGAGACACGGAATCGGAAGCAGGTTCCAGGCTCTAAGCTGTCAGCACAGAGCCTGACACAGGGTTCGAACTCACGAACCCTGAGATCATGACCTGAGCCAAAGTCGCTCAACTGACTGAGCCACCCAGGTGCCCCTCGTTTGCCTGTTTAGGGGAACAACCTCTATAAAAGAGCCATGACCCTCAAATCAAAATCACACTTCACCATCCTCCACCCCCAGGTTGTGACCACTGTCGCCGAATTTGCTATCTGAGCAGACTTGGATATTTTCTTCAGAGCAGCTTTCAGCCAAATGTTTGCAGACCACTGGGCTTGACCACACGTTCCTTCTCCCACTTTCTCCTTCCTTTCTTCCTCCTCCTGTTCATCCTCCTCTCTCCTCCTCTCCTGCCATCTCCAAAAACTGCAACTTCATGGTCACCCTAAATAAAACCCCTCTCCTGTCTAGCCTCAGTTTCTCTGAAAAACGCAAGACTTTAACAAGGCAAGGTTATGGGGGGCTGATCAAAATCCTTGAGTCTGTTTGGTCGGTGTAGAATGTTTTTGTCTCTTACTATATGTCCAGGGTCTGAGTCCCTGGCACCCAAGGCCAGCATTTCATTTTGTTCTCACCCTCATGAATCACAGAAATTGTTGTACTTGCAACTCATCCTGGGTTAGCGACCTCCTCTCTCCAATTCTAGCTCTGTGGGACTCCCTCCTTTTAGCATCAGGGTACCCACCAGCCAGACTGTCCTCTCTGTGTTCCTTTGGCAAAACTTTGCCAAACTCCAGAAAGGACAGAATGCTCTGTAATGGTCTTTGTGGAATGTGAGTGAAAAAGACATCTGAGCCATTGTGGGAACGAAAAATATTTGCGCTGAAAATCCCATCTGTGTACATGATAATAAGTTGATGCAAATTCTTACTTGCGTGAGTTTTTATAGCAATGCACCAGCGTGGATGCTTCTTAGATTTAGGGAATCATGTTCTCTTTCTCTTACTCTGACTCCTATTCTCTCTCCCCTTCTCCCACCGGTGCCTCCCCCCACAAGAGAGTTAATACTAATTCTCAAAGCTAAATTTGCAACATGTGTATCTATGGACCATAACTGTAATAAATGTTTTATGGGATGCTGGGGTTAGGGGATCCCATAACTACCTTCCCAAGATCCCCTGCTATATCTAACACTGAACATAAGGATCTTCCTTTTTAATTGCCTGTGAAATTACTCACGGGTCTCCCCTCCTTTATCCCAAACAGTTGCCTCTAAAACACAATGTTATTTGGCTTTTTGCCTTAGGTTCTAGCCTTCATTCATTCCATCCTCCTCTGCCTTCACTCTCCCTCAGCTCCTGGGAGAATAGTGGGCACATCATGTGTCGAAGCCTTGCTGACAGAGGAATGATTGCATTATTTGTAGTACAAGACTCTAAGCTTTCATTGGGGACGACAGCTTTCTTTCATTCATTCATTCATTCATCTGTTCCTTCAAGTGTCTAATGAGCACCTTCTAGACACTGGATGCTCTTTGGGGCACTGGAGGCATAGCAGTGAGCAAAACAAAGTCCTCCCCTCTGGCTGACATTCTGGTACTGTCCTACACGGTCAGTTCTTTTATGCAATGTCTAGGGTGTCTGTACCCTGCTCTGTGACCTCATGCCATTGGCTGCATTTTGAGTCTCCGTGCCTCTCATCTGGCCTATCCCGTCTCTTCATTCCATCCAGCGCACCGTATATATAATCAGGTATCAGTGCTTGGAGACACAGTTCTGATTCTGATTATTTCCCTGCTTCAAAAAAAAAAAAATCCATCGAAGGCTTCCACACCCTCACCTCTGTTGCCTACCAAATAAAGTCCTCACCCCTCAGCCTGTCATTTAAAGTCCTCCATGATCTGGCTGCAACCCAAATTTGGAATGTAATCCTTTAGCGGTTCCCATTTTTGGACTCTATGTTCTCTGCTACACGTTCTCAACTTGGAAATCGCTACCTGGAATATTCCTCACCAACTCTGCCTGTGAAAAGCCTCTCCACCCTTCATGGCCCACCCAGTTCACACATTCCCCATGACTGGAAAGTTCTCTTTGTCTTCCTAATTTGTACACCATTTCCCACTTTGTCTCCTTCAGGCTCCGGCTGCAGGCCACTCCCTTAACTCGTAAGGTTAAGGCTCCTGAAGAGTTGCAAATGGCTCCTTGGGAGCAGCTAAGGACGTTTTGTTTACCCTTTTGGGCTGTTTGCTCCCTCAGGTGAAACTAGTCCAGTCTTCTGCAAGCAGAGAGAAAAATCTCAGCATGTTGTCAAGGCTACTCTTGCTTCAGGTGCAACCGTATGTCTCCACTGGTGTAGGCGGACATGTGGTTAATTTAAGATCCGAGCTCATCGCTTGAGGTCATCACATGGCTTCTAAGTGTGTTTAAGTCCACTTGGGCCTTCTCGCTGGTGGATCTGGGGGACTGAGTTTGTCCTTGTCACTTTACAGAGACATTCTTACCACCGATCTCACTATGACCCCCCACCAAGCCGACAGGCTGGAGGTCTGCCCCGCTTTCCCGGGGCCAGAAGCCACCGAGGAGCTCTCATGGATTCCCAGCAAGCATCGGGCACCATTGTGCAAATTGTCATCAACAACAAACACAAGCACGGACAAGGTAAGGGACACTCTCGTTTTGGGCCACGTCCACAGTCCCCTTCTTTGGATGGCTGGGCCTGGGAAGGGCCCTGTCTCCCATGCATATCACACATTCACATGAGGATGACTTCCCATCAGGCCTCAAAGCGTGTGTGTGGACAAGCAACTCCAGCTGACTGTTAGGACTTCCCTAAAGGCAGCCCAGAGAGCTTAGTTTAGATTTCAGGTATACCTGCCCTTACTTAGGACAAAAGAAAGCCGTGAGCTTAATGCAGCCTCCGGCATTTTCTGTTGCCCTGGGGGGTTGCAGGTCATTTGGGAAAGTTCCTTGGATCCTTAACAGAAGAGAACTTGTGTGCTGTCACTTGGGCACCCAATATTCACAGGGACTCAGTGCCGAATGAAGCTCTTAGCCCCATACGTTCGAAGTAGCAGTTCTCACACTGCAGTGCACCCAAGGCTCTCCCCGGGCCTCTTGCTAAAGGTACATATTCCGGGCCCCACGCTCGGAGATTCTAATTCATATGAGGAGATTGTCATTGGAAATGAGTAATCCAGTAAGAAATCCAGAAACCTCCTGGCTGAGCACCAGGAGGACTGATCAGGTTAATACAGATATGCAGCCCACTCAGCCGACCAGCTGGCTACAGCAGGCACCCACACACGTCCGTGGCCAGGTCCTTCCTGCTCAGAGTTCCCTGGCCTCCACCCCCACCCCAGTAGTGGGGGTTGGGGGGGGGGGCAGAAATTCAATCAAACAATTGACTGCTTCTTACTTTTTTTAGGCATCGTGTCAACCAGCTCTTCAGAGCAAGAGCTCAGCTGGTTCCTTTTTACGAAACCACAAACATGTTTTGTTTCCTTTAAAGGAAAAACAAATCAAAGCCAGTTCTCTGAATGGGTTAAAAGTAATAAATTATTAAACCAAATGATTGAATAACACGGGTGAAAAACAATCCGTTACAAAGAACTCCTACTATAAATCTCAACAAAGCTGGTCAAACCAAAGCGAGTTGATCACAGCTGTTACTAGTTAGATGTAAATTTCAGATTACAGATAAAAAACGTTGAATCGCTTTTGAAACTAACAGGCTTAAAAGAGGAACATGCAAAATAAAAGTCTTGATTAAAAAAAATGGCGATATATCATAAGAATTGGAAATATTTACTATCGATCTGGGTTTGATTTGAAGCATATTATTTTTGAAGTCCAAGGCATCCTCATATGAATTTATGAAATGAGGAGGAGTATTTCAAAGCCTAAAAAAAATCCTGTGGGGAAATGGACTTTGAAAATCTTAAATCCCATAATTTCCACAGGCCTCTTCATTTCAGGGCAGAGGCTCATCCCTTGATTTTCTCTGTGTCCTACAAAAGGCTCAGCTGGTTTACATTTTTTCATTGCTCCCATTGATTTGGATGTAGCAGTTCTTTCCTGACCTTTCTATTATAGTTCACTGGAGAATCACTTGCCCCCACCCCCAACCCACAACGCCCAGCTGGATGATTCAAAATCATCTTGAGAGTTTGTTAGTGGGGAGAAGGCTGTGTTTCCCTCTAGAGGGTTGATCTCCTGTTACTACATCTCAGAATGTAGACTCTCACCCGGTCTAGATTGTCCCCTTAGTCCCAATACTTAGGGGAAAGGGAACCTAGCTATATAGCACGGGGGTCCTGCCCGCCCTTCTCCTTAGTGTTCCTGCTAACAGCATGCTCCTCTGAGACACGTGTGCTTGGTCCTCTGCTTGAGTCAAAGAAGAGAAGCGATAGGACTCCACCATTTTGAACTTGAGTCCAGCATCCGTTGGCATGAAGCAGACAATGTACCCACTTGACCACATTGTCTAGAAGGCAGTGTCACGGTCTCTGGAGATGACAGGAGAGATGAGGGCAGGAGACAGAATGACACATCCGGCATACCTTGTCCTGGGATTCCGTCCACAGTCCTGAGCCTCACAGTCCACACGTCAAGTCCCTGTTCCATCTCTCCGGAAGGTGGGGAGCTTCTCTGGTTTGGGTGCCTGTGTTCTTGGAAATCTTTGCACGGATGGACCCTGCTAGAGTGCCCAGTACTCTAGCAGTTTTTGCAAAGGACAGGAAAAGGCAGCCAACATCATCCATATTTCCTAATGTGACCCAGTGGACTTGAGGAGAAAGAAATAGCCCAATGATTCATCCTTCTGAGGCCATTGTCTTGCGGCCAAATCAGCCAATTCCTAGAAACGCCCCAAGTGGGGCTACTTCTCCCACCCTAGCCCCGCCTTAAGTGATACAACCCACCCTAGAGATGTTGTTGATTGGGATGCCGACAGGTCTCCCTGGGTATGATGAGGTGATGGGAATAATGAGAAACACACCCAGTCCCAGTCATGGCTTTAAAATCTCCAGAATGTCTCGGCACTTTCAAAAAGGGAGAGAGCCTATTCTCCGCCCTCCCCGCTCCCAGCCCTGTATAGTTCTTAATCCTGGAGTTCGGCTCTATGCCTTACGGGAGGAGCTGGGCATGTTTTGGTTGGTCTGCATTGGAGGATGTTCCCGTCGCCCCTTCCCTTCATAGCCACCCCCACAACTCCCCCCTCCCCGAGCCTGCAGCTCTTCAGATGCTTGCTCCTGCAAGGCCCCTCACAAAACGCGGAGCCAGTGACTTCACTTCCGGCTCAGGAAACGGGAGACCACTGTTGCTGGACCCCTGTAGCCACTGTGAGACAGGGGCCAGAGGACACTGCCCAAAGTGTAGAGGCACGAAAAGCTACCTTTCACAATCCTTTCCCTCTTCATCTCATTTTAGCGCCTTCCTCCCCACGCCAAAGAGTAGGCAGGTGCCATTACCTCCATACCCATCTGTGTTGGTGAATCAGACTCTCCATAGCATTTGATTTGCTTCAGGATCTGGAAGAAATTGGCCCTTTGGGAAGAGCGGTAGCTTCTTCATCGAGCCTCCCTGGGCAGCCAAGCTCTCTGGGGGATTTTCATGCCAAGAAGCATATCCGCTCGAGCCACGTACATCTTTTATGAAACTGCAGGGATTAACACTACAATCTCTTAGAGGTTCCTTATCACAGAGATACCCAGGACAGATGGAACCCTGCTCTCATGCACTAGTACATTCCTCCATTTTTAAGAAATATTTATCAACTGCTCACAAGGTGCCAGGCACTTGTGAGCATCCAGAAGTCGCTGCTGAAGCACCTGAATGGTTGCTAATGGTAGAATAGGAACCAGGATGGGGATTTTTGTGGTGACGGAGACTGCTCTGTACACGTCCACGGCCATGGAAAGGACAAAGGATGCTTGATGTCTGAAGGGGTTCAGGGCTTGGGTTCTGAGCACAGGGGCCCGTTTCAGCACCCTAGCCTTTAATTTCCAGCCCTGTGTTCTCTTCCAGTGTGTGTTTCCAATGGAAAGACTTACTCCCATGGCGAGTCCTGGCACCCCAATCTCCGGGCATTTGGCATTGTGGAGTGTGTGCTGTGCACTTGCAATGTCACCAAGCAAGAGTGTAAGAAAATCCACTGCCCCAACCGGTACCCCTGCAAGTATCCTCAAAAAATAGATGGAAAGTGCTGCAAGGTGTGTCCAGGTAAAAAGGCAAAAGGTGCGTTGGTTGGAAGCCCTGCCTTTCGTTGACTGAGCTCCCCACGTAGTCCTTCTCAGTGTTCTTTGAGCATCAGAAACCTAATCAACCTGCCATATCCTTGTAATAATACTAGTTGTAACAATGAACTTCATTCTCTCCTCCCTTGAAGGGCTGATAACATGGTTGTTTGGAAGAAATTTGTAACTCAGAAATAGACTGGGTTTTGTTTGTTTTTTTTGTTTTGTTTTGGTTTTTTTTCATATCTACTACACCTTTGGCCCCACGTAGCCTCAAGTGCCAGACTTCAGCCTGACTTTTCTAAATTATAGAGAAATTGGAGTATGAGGATTATACAGAAGAACAGTAGCACCTTTCATTGATGTCACTATTTCACTCGTCAAAGCACAATCACATTCATTACCCTTTCGAGATAGGATGGGAGGCACGTGAGGTAGAGTGGAAAGAAAGTGGGTTCTGGTCCTGACCTAAGTTGCTGTGTGACCTGGGAAAGGTGACAGACCTGTTCTGGCCTTCATCAGCCTCATCTGCACAAGGAGAAGTTTGGAAGAATTCATCTCCAAGCTCCCATCCAACACTACAATTTTATAATGATATCGTTACCGAAGTGCATAGAGCAATTTGCTCTGAATCCCACAAATAGATAACAAAACCGAGGTTTGGAATTCAGGTCACGTGTAGCTCATTACCTTTTCCAGGCCAGGAGATAATATTAACTGATTTCCTAAAAAGGGAATCCACAGTGGTTCTAACACCTATGAACTAGATTAAAATGTAGTCTGTAGTGTGGGGACTGACAGCATAGGGGATCGGTGATCAAGCGTTCTAATCCTGGCTCTTCCGCTGGTTTCCTGTGTGGCCTAGAAAAAGTCACTTCACCTCTCTGAGCTTCAGGTTCCTTCTCTGCAAAATGAGGGTTAGGGTAGAGGATTTCTTAGGGCCTTTCCTGCTCCAGCATTCTAGGAGTGAATGAGTCACTTCCATGCACATGAATTCATCAATTCATATGCCTACCTGCAAAGCATCTTTGTAAACACAGATGAAAACCCAAAAAACTTTAGAAGTAGGCAGAGAGCTCAAACATTTATTCCTTCAACTTAGACAGTTAGTTCGTCATGATTTGCAGGCAAACATGAACTTAGCCCACGTATATTTTTTGAGCCATCTTCATGTAAGCCAGTGGTTCCCAAACTTGTCTGCACATTGGAACCCCCGGGAAAACTTCTAAAAAATACCTGTGTCCCATCCCCAGAGATTAGGATTTAATTGATTTCAGGTGTTGCCTGGGCGCCAGAATTTTTAAAAGATCCCCAGGTGGTTTTAATGTGCAGACAAGCTTGAGAAGCACCTGCCATAGGCCCAGGGTGGTTTATGGCCTTCCTACTCTAAGTGTGGTTTGTGGACCAGAAGCACCTAGAAACTAGTTAGAAGGGCAGACTCTCAGGTCCCCTACCAGACCTACCGCATCAGAATCTGTATTTTAACAAGACCCCCCAGTTGATCCCCATGCACGTTAAAGTATGAGAAGCATTTCTTTATGGCACAAATTCTTCCTCCCAGAGTAAGCAGCAGGTAGGATTGGATGGAAGGACAGGACCTATCTGATCTGGAGTAGGGAACTGGGGCATTAAAATTGGTGAGACAAATGTCCACTGACTGGTGAATGGATAAAGAAGATGTGATATGTGTATACAATGGAATACTACTCGGTGATCAAAAAGAATGAAATCTTGCCCTTTGCAACAATGCAGGTGGAACTAGAGTATCCTGCTAAGTGAAGTAAGTCAGAGAAAGATGAGCATTCTATGATTTCACCCATGTGGAATTTAAGAAAGAAAAGAGATGAATATAGGGGAAGGGAAGGAAAAAATAAGAGAAAAACAGGGAGGCAAACCATAAGAGACTCTGAAATACAGAGAACAAACTGAGGGTTGCTGGAGGGGAGGTGGATGAGGGTGGGCTAGATGGGTGATGGGCATTAAGGAGGACACCTGTTGGGATGAGCACTGGGTGTTATATGTAAGTGATGAATCACTAAATTCTACTTCTGAAATCATTATTACACCATATGTTAACTAAGATTTACATAAAACTAAAAATTTTAAAAATAGTAAAATAAATAAAATAAAATCTTTAAAAAAATAATAAAATTGATGAGAAAATGCACTCATTAGAGATAGGGAGAGAGCACATTCTGAGCGTGATCTGGACAGGGGGGCCACCCAAGTCACAATAACCTGTTGTGACTTCCAAGTCTGTGATCTTGCCGGATCCTCAAACCTTTTAGTGTCACTTCGGAGTAATTCTACCAACACAATTTTATTTTATGTTTTTTGGTTTGGGTCAAGGGTGGAACACCTACAGTCATATAAGTAATGCAACATGACATTTTCAGACAAAACTAATCATGATCTAAACTACCCCAGGGAAGGTAAATCCTCCCTGCTATATAATATTCCAATTTCAATCTCAGATCTTCAGACCAAATCTCATTTCATTGTAATGCTTAGTCGTTTAGAGATATAGGTGATTCAAATAAGTGAATGTAGAACAGGCATTGGCTTTTAAATAGTTGGCTTCTCATGTTGGCAGTATTTATTAAAACCTTTACTTTCCTACTCTTTGGCTAAGTAATTCACTCCTAGGAATCCTAAGAAAGTAATGAGAGGGATACACAGATACACAAATAAGGATTTTTTCTTCAATGTTGTTTACAGCAGTAAAAAATCGGAAACAATTTGAAAATCTACCAATATGGGAATGGTTAAATAAGTTATGGTATAGCTGTACCATGGCTTATCAGATGGCCATTCAAAATCATTGTAGACTGAGGTGCCTGGGTGTCTCAGCTGGTTGAGCATTTGACTCTTAATTTTTTTTAATGTTTATTTTTGAGAGAATGAGAGAGAGCACGAGCAAGCATGGGGGAGGTGCAGAGACAGAAGTGGGGACAGAGGATCCGAAGCAGGCTCTGCACTGACAGAGGGCCTGATGTGGGGCTCAAACCCATGAACCGTGAGATCATGACCTGAGCCGAAGTCAGACGCTTAACCAACTGAGCCACCCAGGCACCTGAGCATCCAATTCTTGACATCAGCTCAGGTCATGATCCAAGGGTCATGGGACCAAGCCCTGCGTTGCGCTCCATGCTGAGTGTGGAGCCTGCTTGAGATTCTCTATCCCTCTGCCCTTCTCCCCCACTCTCACATTCTCTCTCTCTCTCTAAAAAACTAATTAAAAAAAAAAACATTGTAGACCAAGACTTAATGGCATGGAAAGATGTTTGTGACATATTTGTTAAGTACAAAGCTTTGCTCCAAAACAATATTTATATTGTGGTCCCACTTACTGTTAAAAAAAGAAAGTACTTGTAATACACTTAGATTAAGAATACGCCCAGGTGGCTCAGTCAGTTAAGCATCTGACTCTTTGGTTTCGGCTGAGGTCATGATCTCACGGTGCATGAGTTCGAGCCCCACATCAGGCTTTGTGCAACAGTGCGGAGCCTGCTTTAGATTCTCTCTCTCTCTCTCTCTCTCTCTCTCTCTCTCTCTCTCCCCACCTTTCTCTGCCCCTCCCTTACTTGTGCTCTCTGTCTCTCAAAATAAATTAATTTAAAAAAAGATAACACATGACAGAGAAAAAGGGAGAAAGAGTGGAGAGGGAAGAAGATCAATGTAGAAAAGAACAGTAAATTCAGCTATTTGTGTTGAGAAGGGAAAAGAGATAAATCAAATTCACTGATGATCTAGCCAAAAGTTTCCTTAGAACACATGATCACAGCCTCCTCCAGTCACAAACTAGGGCCAAAATTAAGGATGTGAGTTTTACTTCCCTCTCTTGCCTTTGCTCTGGTAGAGGCTGGCCTGGCCTTGCTTATTAGTGGCCACCTACAAGATTGTGTAGGACTTTCACTTCCTGAAGGTTCTTCAGCTCCGCTCCCATCCCCACCACACCACCCCGGTATCTGGAATTCCTATAATTACACAGTCCTTTCGGCATACAGTGTAAAACACCCCTGTTAAGACTTAAAACTTATCTGGGCTAATACATCCTCGTCAGTCATTACCACCTCCATAAGGAAATGCTTTGTCAATTTCTTAGCTGTGGAGAGCTCGGGATATGAGCATTCTCAAGGGAGGTGGGTATGGCCAGAAATGACTGTGAGCATAGCAGGCTTCCTTGGAAGGAAACGCAACTAGGTGAGCATGGAGTAATCAGAAAGCACCTTGATGTGGAGGGTGTGGAACAGGGAGGTTGTTGCCTACTGGATGCCTTGAAAGGCACAGTTTGTTTACTCTTAATATTTTCAAGTGCCAGCCAGGGTTGAGTCACTGATGGGTTTTGTTGTTCATAGAGCCCTTCCGCTGAGTCCATTAAGCTCTCGGTGGGGGTGGTGGGGGGGTGCAAGACAAGTCTTCAGGACACTAGGAGAACTTTTAGTACATGACAGGTATTTACAGAGCCATCATGGATTTCGCATGGCAGTTAACAGCTGTAGCCAGTATTAAGCTGGTGCAAAAAAAAAAAATTAACAACTGAACTCAGCTGTCATTCTCAAGGTGATAAATACACAGAGGTCCCTGGGAACTCAGAGACCCACTCCTCTGGCAAAGTGCTAGCACACGTCCCTTAATTACCTAACATATCACCACAAAGGACTGGCCCACCAAGCAATTAAATAACTAAAAAGGGCCAAAGGAGAAAGGAGGCTTGATCCTAGGATGATCTACAAATTGAGTAGTTCCACCTGGAATCACCAAGAGGTGACTTCGATTTTGTCCTTACACTGCCGAGATGGTGGTGGAGGGTGGGAATCAGGTCAGCACGAGATGGGCAATAGCAATTTGACTACAGCCTCTGGTCCCGATGCATCTGATCGGCTAACAATGAGTCTCCCTAATTAGAGTCACAGATCCAAAGAACCCAGCACTCAGTGGTTTCATCAGATAGTCTTACACATGACTTCTGCACATATTCAAAGTTTTCAGGGTGTCCATGGCTTCTCTTTGTTCCTCCTCATGCGAGGGTACACTTTAAAGCCATAGTTGAAGAGGGTGCTGCTCATGAAGCCTGCAAAGAATCTTAACTCACAGATCACCAACTTGGAAAAACTTTTTTTTTTTTTCTTTTGGTAGGGGGCCGAAGGAGGAGAAGGGTGGAGCAGAATGGGAAGTTTGAAGGGGCTGGTATCTTTATGCCTGGAAGCTGAAATCCAGCAGTTTAGTTTATACTTTAAATGATCCATAGTTGAGGGATTTGACCAATTTTTTGTGTCTCCCAGCCGTTCATTTGGCATAGCATGCATATGACTAATCTGACATCTAGGTTTTGGCACGGGTGCTGATCCGGTATTATCGTTCCCCTCACAAACAAATCAAAGAGCATTCAGAAATGTCAAGCCAATTTGGATAGATCCTTTGGGCAACTATATGCACATAAATGAGGGTCATAAAATGTTTTCTAAGTATACCAAAGTGATGTCAGGGAAGTTAAGCAAGACCCTCTGTCAGCCCATTCCCTGGGTCTCGGTTGGTAACACTGTGCTAAACAGACCATGATCCGGACCCAGCATGGAAAATCCTATGTACCCTGACGTGCCTAAGAGATTTGTACCTGGCCGCGTTCTTCCTCCTCATGAAGGTCTACTTCTCCTGTGGTGGTGGGTGGATCCAGTTTGGTTTGTGGGCCAGTGTTCTGCACATCTATGGATTCTGTTGTCGTGTAGACTTAAATCAAAGGTCATGTGGTCCTTTGTGATTTGGTGGCTGTTACAGCGCAGTTTAAACTGAGCCAAAGGAATAGGGGTGGAATTTCTAACTCTGTAAGAATGTTCTCGTTGATTGTCCACTTTCGATGAGCGTGAGACACTATGTACAATGAGATACCTGCTTCCCAATTCCAGAAGAACTTCCGGGCCAAAGCTTTGACAGTAAGGGCTACTTTTGTGGAGAAGAAACCATGCCCGTGTATGAGTCTGTGTTCATGGAGGATGGGGAGACCACCAGAAAAATAGCCCTGGAGACCGAGAGACCACCTCAGGTGGAGGTGCACGTTTGGACCATCCGAAAGGGTGAGCAAGACAATATTAATTCCTTGTTATTTTTTTTTGTAAGGGGTGGGGGACCAGGGAAGGAGGGGAAGACTCGCCTTAATTTTGCTTCAACCAGCTCCTCCGTTTGGGTCAGTTTTCCTGATCGCTCAGCAACTACCACATGACTGACAGGTGGTGATTGTGACCTTTGACCTTTAACCATGACCTGGTCCAAAAAGTCAGCATTGGCCCTTGGGGCTTGTTGTCTTTCTTGTACCAACGAAGGCTGGAGGAGTGCTTTGCAACCCTGGCTGCACATCAGAATCACGTGGGAGAGGTTTTTGTGAATACCAAATGCCTGGGCCTCCCTCCAGGGCTGCTGATTGATCGGCCAGGGATGGGGCCTTGGCATACGTGTTTGTTTGTTTGTTTTTAAACGTTTTTTATTTATTTTTGAGACAGGGAGAGACAGAGCATGAACGGGGAAGGGTCAGAGAGAGGGAGACACAGAATCCAAAACAGGCTCCAGGCTCTGAGCTGTCAGCACAGAGCCCGACCCGGGGCTCGAACTCACGGACCTCGAGATCATGACCTGAGCCGAAATCGGCCGCTTAACCGACCGAGCCACCCAGGCGCCCCACGTGTTTGTTTTTAAAGCTCCACAGGTGATTCTAATGCACAGCCACGACGGCAGCCTACCAAACTGTAGCCTACCCATTCTTTTCCCATCTGAACCTCAACAAACAGGAAAATCCATCCATTCAGTGCAAAGCTGCGTCTCTCAAATCGCGCTATGTACTCTGGGGTGACACGCACTGAAAACCTCATCCCCGCCCTCAAGAAGCGTCTCGCCCAGAGGAACAATCCCTGTCATTCTGTCCATCCAGTTCCTTTTCCGATCACTCACCCCGACTGCCATAGCCAGCCGCATCGTGTTCGTTGTGATCCTACAGCCCTTCAGACCATCCCACAGTTAACAAGGCTAGTATTGATCTAGGCTGGCCGCGTTTTCTAGGAATCCAAGTGAAGAGGTAAGATTTCAGCTGGGAAACAGCGCACATCCTTTTTCTCCTGGCTCCTGCGTAAGTAAGCCTCGAGAGTGCTCAAAGTTTAGTATGCCTCAGCATCATACTGAGGAGCTTTACATACCATGTAAAGGAGCCGGTTTACAACACAGCTCCCTGGCCCCATCCAAGAGACGTGAATTCAGTAGACCTTAGGTAGCACCTCAACAGTAACAAACAGCCAGGTGATTCTAATTCAGGCAGCACTCGGGCCATACTTTGAGAAACGATGGCTCGAGTATTTCTAGGGCTTCTTCCTCTCCCTTTTCACAACTTCTCTTGCCAGAAAGAATGAGTTCCTCCCCGCCCCTTAAAAAAATATGCTAGAACACACACAGGTTTCTTGTCTGTATTCATTTTTGCTCTATACCTAGGAATGTCCATGTTCCATGTCTAACTCCCTAGCTCCTCTGTAACTGGTCACCTAGGACTAAGCCCTGTCCTTTTGGCTTCCCTAACAGTGGACCCAATATTTGGTTGCCCCACATCGCTCACTCCCTAGAGGCGCGTGGATATTTTTCCACGCTTGCTGGGGTAGCATCTGAAGGACTTCTTGTTCAGGGCTGGGCAGCCACGGTCTGTGCTCGGTGAGCAGAGGATAACCCAGGTTTCAATTACGTTGCCTTCTCTAGACCTCTTGAGGATGAAGTAGGCTGGTAACATGTTGCTCTGTAACTGCAAGGCCATTTGCAGTTTATGTGTTATTCTGATAAAAACTATTCAGGCAAAGTTGAGACTGTGCCCCCCCCCACCTTTATTTTAACTTTCCCCATTTTCTGTAAGGGAAAGCCAAAGGAGCTGTGAAGATTTCCCAAAGGAAAATATGCTTTTCAGTGAGTTCAAGAACAGGGATGGCTTCTCCATTTACACAAACAACCTGTCTTCAATCCCACTGCTGGCTCTCACTGCTTGGCCAGAAGGGCAGCCCAGTGGTTTGGCAGGGACATAATCTACCTGGACGTGGGGCAAGGGCAGAATTTCTAATACTGCCTTTGGCTATAACAGCTCCCACCAGCACCCATGCCCGGTTCCATGTGGCTTTCCCTAGGAGGGGGTCCCATGGTCAGCAACACGATCTGCCATATCTCTATCCTCTGGAGAACCAAGGGGAGGCCAGTGAGCCAAAGAAACAGATGGAGTCAATTATAACCCTTGAGCCATCCAAGTTCCTGGTTAAGCACATTACACAGCCCAGCTCGATACTCCTAAGCCCCTGTAATGAGATGATATGCCCAGCCCAAGCAGAAAAAGGGGGTGGTGGTTCCAGATAGGGAGGGCCTGACCACCTGCCCCCACTTTTTACTTGGTTCCAGGCATCCTCCAGCACTTCCATATTGAGAAGATCTCCAAGAGGATGTTTGAGGAGCTCCATCACTTCAAGCTGGTGACCAGGACAACGCTGAGTAAGTGGTACCTGTCTTTCTTCGCTCCTCCCTGGAAAACGCCTCCAGTCTTCAACGTAGTATAGCCCCAAACAAGGTCCGCTTGTGTTCTCAGTGAACATTAGCAGTGCTCAGTGTCAACCTTAGAGTCTGTTGTGTCTCTTCTCCGGGTGACTCGGGGGGGGGGGGCGGGGGGGTCCGAATGTGAACTGAAAAACTGGGACCCGATGAATACAAATCCAGATGTAGTCTCAGCATCAGCTACCTTGAGTCAAGGTTTCCTGAATATCTTTAATGAAAACTGCTAACCCCAGCGTGTCAAGAAGGTCAGAGAAAGCTCACAGGATTCCAGGGCTGGTACACTTGTGGAGACTTGACCTCTGGAAGGATGTGTCCTCCAGCGGTGGGGGTGGGAGATGGAAAATGAAAGCGTCTCAATTCCTGTGTCCTACCAAAGTTCTGTTTGACTCTTCGAAACTGCCCCCAGGGGGTCATGTTTCTTTAAAAGCACTCAAGGACTCAAGCACTTCGGCAGCTTACCCTCTTTCTAATGCAGGATGGAGCCTAAGGACTAGATACTGCTAGGCGCTGGGAGGTGGCGAGCACTTCCGAAGGAATAAAAGGCCCAGAATTTGTATCAACCGGGTATTCTAATGGGCCAGACAGAACATGAAAATGCCTTCACTGTGAATCAGCCTAGCTCTCAAGAGTTAACTACCTGAGTACTCAGGGGAATCTGCAAGGCACAATGAGACAAGAGCCAGGTGGGCTTCGGGGAGGAGGTGTGTTTTCAAAGAGAAGGGTGTGACTGTGCAACAGGTCAGGAAATCAATTCAGGGAGAGGGTGCTGCCTAAAAGGAGACTCTGCCAGAAACAAACAAGAAATGTGGGGGGTGGGCAGCCCTGGAAGAAGCCGGTGAGAAGTTCACATGGAAGTCCAGTCGCGTTGGTGGTTGCTGCAGATTTACAAACGGCCTACTGATAACAAAAATGGTGCTCTGCAAAGATGTCTCTTGGCTAGCGGATGGATTTATGGTGTACCTACTTTGATGAGGTCATATCCCAAAGAGCCCATTATGCCATGCTGAGAAGTTAGACTTGATTGCCAGGCCAGAGAACCCCGGGGGAGGACTTTAAGCAAGTGCACGGTGCGTGCACATGTTTTTTAGAAAGAGGTGCCTGCTGTGTGGACTGGAAAGTGGACTGTCGGCGTTAAGTAGCTGATGGTAGTCTGAATTAAAATACTGTATTAAGTCGGTTGGACCAGGGAGGAGAGGTCACGGTGAGGGACACCTCTGAGTTTAAATCATCAAGATGGCTACAAAGAGAGAAATGAGTTTGGAATGGCTCCAGGAGTAACAATTTTACAGACCGGGTGAATAGTGATAATTTGCCAAGGGGAGGCTCTGGAGAACAGGCAGGTACTGCCGGGGAGAAAAAAAAAAATGTGTTTCATTTGAAACATGTTTACATTCAGATACATAAAGGCCATCTGAGCAGAGTTCCACGGTGGGCAGCTGGAAATAGGGTTAACGAGGTTACTTGTGTATTCTGTAGGAGACTGATAGACCATAAACTGCCCCGTAGGAGAATTCATATGGAGGGGTTGGAAATGAAGGGGGCAGAGTCTAGGGTCTGGTATGAATGATGTGATTTTTTTAAATTACCGATGAATTTCAAAGAACATGTTTTAGTTTTTACTGTGAGAAAGGCCCTATGCTAGGCATAATGGGATTGGGGGTGTATAACGGAAGTAGATGGTGTGTGCCCCCAGATGTGTGCAGCTGAAGGAAGTGGGTAATGAGACGATCCTGCGGGGTCACCTGGGGACAAAGAACAACAAGCCTGGCCCTTTCTGTCATGTGGCTCTCAGATCCTGGCACACAGCAGGGCTTCAGTACGAGGTGGTTCCTTGCCCGACCCTTCTCTCCTTTCCCACTGAGTTGGAGAGAACGGAGAAAAGTGAAGAACCCAAGAGACAAAGGAGCAGGGAAATGGAGTCCTTAATGAAGAGGGTCATGTTCTTCTGTGGCTAGGGAAAGAAAAGTGGTTCAAAATTGGCTCTGGATTGAGAGGAGCTCGCTGACCTTGGACTAGGAGTTCCCTAGGCTGTAACGCCATGAGAGCAGGGAGAAAAAGACCCAAAGTGGGTATCCAGGGTGGGCGGTTTGTCATCAAGATTCTTTGCCATGGCAAGATGACGCTAAGGAGAAGGAAGATCTTGCCACTCAAGGACCAGGACAGTCAGAAAAGGGACGGTTGAAAAAAGAGGTGATCTAGAATGGTTTCCAGTGCTCAGCACGGGGAGTGCACTCCAGACTGTTCGTTCAGTTGGCATGATGCAATGGGGGAAGAGATGAGCTGGTAAGGACATGCTGGCAGGGAGAGGAGAAAACAGAGAATGGGAGGGATCCTAAGAGGGGGGTGTTAAGACAGCATGTGAGCACAGGAGAAAACCGAGGTGGGAAGTTTTTAACAAAGGGCAGGAATAGAAAAAAGAGCACTAAATAATCGAGTCACCTACACCAGTATCTTGCCCCTGAAAAGTAAGCGGGACCTCAGGAACGCACAGGTACTGTTTTCCAAAGTGCCTTATTTGACCTGGTCCCAAGGGAATCCCCTAAAGAGCTAACAGCCTGATAGTGGAGCATTTTACAAATGCTAAATATACTGTAAAAATTCCAAAAATAATACTTAGGTTTGACTCTGGAGGCAATTACCTATTATTCTTGGGATTCTTACAAATACTGTGTGTTGAAATGAACATTCTGTGGCCCACTTTCCATATCTATCCCCAGAAAAGTGTTTTGGGCGCTGTTTTGCTGAAACCCCCTGACATTTGGCTTCCAGCTCCTCCCGGCGAGTGAGTGGGTAAGGATCGGGTTAGGTTGGTCACACTCCTAATTGGCTCTGCTCTCCTCTTACCTCTCTGGGCTGCTTTGTGTTTGCTTTCTAGGCCAGTGGAAGATCTTCACCGAAGGAGAAGCTCAGATCAGCCAGATGTGTTCGAGTCGTGTGTGCAGAACTGAGCTTGAAGATTTGGTCAAGGTTTTGTACCTGGAAAGGTCTGAAAAGGGCCACTGTTAGAGGAGACAGATGGTATTGGATAGGATAGAGCAAGAAAAATCAAGCCGCAGCTGGACTGCAGGCTTATTTTGCTTAAGTCAACAGTGCCCTAAAACCCCAAACTCAAATGCAGTTTATTATTCACGCCATGCACAGCATAACTTGCTCCTTTATGTGTCAGTCCTTAAACATCTCCTCCAAAGAGACTGGGAGAGTCTTGAATTATTTGTGGGAGGAAGGGGGATAGAACACCACAGCACTGCTCTAAGTTTCTGGGAGAATCACATTTCTTTACAGGTTAAAGAGTAAACAAAACCCTAGGGTTTCTATCTAGAAAGTTATTCCAGTGAAAGAAACAGGAGAGAAATGCTTAGTAGGAGTTCTGTAGTACAGAGAAAATATTTGTATGAAATCATACTCTTTGAATTTTAGAATGTCTTGTGTTTTTTTTAAAAAAATTAACACCCCATCCTCACACACACACACACACACGCACACACACACGCACACACACACACACACGCACACGCACACACAGACTAAACTGCAGTCTTCATTCTGAGGCACAGCCAGCATAGATTCCCCCCTCCTTTCTCTTGCCTGGCTCCCAGGTCGCTTTGAAGTTGTGGGTACTCAGGAAGATAAAGAAGGAATTGTGAGCAAAAGGCTCAACCCTTAGGTCAGTGGTGTGGCTGCTAAAGTCACTGACTCTGATGGAAGGGTGAAGAACAAAAACACTATTTCATGGTCGCATTCCCTTGGAAGCGATAATTAACATTTCCCTGATGAGACCGCTTCGCTTTTCTCCCTGAACCTGTGGGGGCCCCCATCAAAAAGTGAGAACTGGGTAAAATCTTCAGAAACCGAATCCACGTAAAACAAAATAATTGTTGAAGTAAACGGTTGGTCAGTGTCAACAAGGCAACCGTATGTGGGTTCGAGTCAATAGAACTCACTGACGAATAGCTTGACACTCACTAATTTCCTTGATGCCCTAGTTCGGTAGCCCAAAAATTGAAGTTAAGTGATTAAATTCTAGAAGCTCCTTAAGAGGGCAGTTTTCTTCCTTCTCCAGTTACAGGAGCTGATTTTGACTTTGCAGAGGGGCCCAGTCCTCCCACATCTTCTGAATGTTGCCTCTTCAGTTAGGAGAATTACTGCTCCTTTGAGGAAATGGAAATTCTGATAAGGATCTTTGTTCTAAACCTTCCTACCACTCTCCTCTCATCCACCAAGCCCAGATCTGAATCGTGAATCCTAATCCAGGCTGCTCTGAAAACTGTCTCTTTGCAGCTCAATCCCAGAAGTAGAAGCTCTCCATTCTGAGGCCTGGCTTTAGAAATCATCTTTGTGACAAAACTCTGAATTCTCCACAAGGATCTCAAGCCTGCCTCCTAGATTTATCCCTTCTGAGGGGCATGAATGAACTCTAATGAAGACTCAGAAATATTAGGGGCCCAGAAATCCTGTATTTCCCACTCCGTGACCATAGGGGAGAGGAACACTGGTTTCCTTACAGCATTTGACAGCAATCGGGCCCAGTCTTTATGGCAACCTGGCGTAAAGGAGGCTGTTCTCCTAAATTAGGAGACACAGGAGTGCCTCGTGGCCAGGCCTTTATGGGATAAGCCTCTTACCAACCTTTCCTTCATATTCTCCGCGGGAGAGGGTGGTAGGACATCCAGGGGCTGAAAGGCCACAGAGCATTATTGCGGAGGAGGGGGACGACGGTGTTCAGCAGCTGCTGCCTCCCTCCCAGAGGTGGCAGTATTTCCATAGTGTGGAAACAAGTAACTGAATCCCAAAGCAAGCGGTGGTTTCCCCTTCTGGATGACTCACCCCAAAGCCTTCCCACCCAGGTGTTCTCTGAAAGCTCAACCATAAGGGAACACCCAGAGAGCTTCCCTAGATAGACTTCTGCCCCCGGGTGCTGGGACACACCTTTACAAAGTGCCGTGTGAAGCACAAGCTGGGGAGCTGTGCTCGGCCAACGTGGAAACCCAGCGTTCGGTGTCGTGTAGGCAGTGGGACGTGGGGAGATGAGGCCAAGCCACCTGTAGTTAGGAGAGGAATGGATGTGGTTCTTCTTGTATATTTATTTGTATCATAAACACTTGGAACAACAAAGACCATAAACACCACTTAGCAGTTGTAGGCATGTCATAGTTAACTCGTGTACACAAGTAAGAGTAACGTCACAGTATTAGCCCTTTACTCTTCTCACGGGACATGTACCTAAATAGGGTACTTATTTATGTAGTCGCTGTAATTCTGGATTTTTAAATTAATAAAAAGGTGAATTTTGAAACATCATCTGCAGGAATGCTGCGTGAGTGATTGACTCTCTGGTCGGTGCTGACCTGGGACTGGGTAGCAGGTGATGGGTGGGCTCGGCTGTCTCCCACTTGGCTGGACACCCCTCTCAGGCTGTGGCATCGTCGTTAAGAGTGGGGACTTTGTGGTTGGCCTACCCGTGTTTTTGATCCCAGCTCTGTGCTTAACAGCTGTGCCAGTGTCCCCATCTATAAAATGGGGATAATGGGGCACCTGGGTGGCTCGGTCGGTTAAGCCTGCAACTTCAGCTCAGGTCACGATCTCATGGTTCGTGAGTTCGAGCTCCACGTCGGGCTGTGTGCTGACAGCTCCGAGCCTGGAGCCTGCTTTAGATTCTGTGTCTCCGTCTCTCTCTCTGCCCCTCCCCTGCCCACGCTTATTCTCTCCCTCTGAAAAATAAATAAATATTAAAAAATATGATTAAAATGGGGATAATTGTGGTACTATTGCCTTTTGCTTGCAGTTGTGCCGTGAGGCTTAATTTAGCCAGCGCATGTCAAATGATTACCAAACGTTCATTTATGACCATGGATATTCAAGAAGGGCACGACAGTGAAAATGGCCATTTATTTCTGGCTTCCACTTTAGGCCAAGACATTTAAGAGATTGGGGGAAAGAAGGCCATTGGCTTAGGTTTCAGGAAGGCCTCAATTTCGGTGTGCTGCTCGGTGGCACATTTTTATAGGAAGCAAGGTAAGAGTTTCATCGTATATGTTGATCCAAACTAAGTTCCCTCAGACCCCTAACACTGGTTAAATTTGTGCCATCACAGAGGCCACGAGAGCCGAAATGTCAGATAATATAAGACAGAAAACTGCGCTGGTGCTAGCAACACAGAAGTCATTGGTGGTGAGATGTTGGCAGAGGGATGGGAGCAGGGGCCAGCAGTGAGTGGAGGAACCACCCTTTGGAGAAGCTTCATTACAGAGAGTGGAGAGCTAAGGTGAAGGAAGTAGCTGGAGAAGGATACGGGGTCAAAGGAAAGTTTTTGTTTTAAATATGGGAGATACTTAACCATGTCTGAATACTAAAGGAAGGGATCCTATAGAAAGGAAAAGATTGAAGGGTATGGGAAAAAGAATGTTATCCTGGTGTGTGAGGTGCATGGGAAGCCATTTTCGCATGCTGAGCCCTCGAAACCCACAATTCTTGACCTACGACCTGGACTGAATTTTGGCTTCTGGGTGCCAACCCCTTACTGTGCATTAGCTCTACCTAGTTCCCCTCACCTCTGTTAGCTTCCCCCTACCCTTACACCCAGCATCTTCCGGAATGGTGGGTTCAAAATCCCAACATTACTCCACCTCCAGTGGGGGAACCACATAGAATTCAAACCCGATATGCTGGGTCCCTCTGGCACTCTTCCCTTTCCCTCACCCACGTTCAAATTTCACTGAGTCCTAGTCATTTGGTCTCCTAGACGTGGCCCATCTTTACTGGTTTTTGCATATCTCTCCTCTTGCAGGATCTTTTCTTCTCTGTAGTCTCCACCTCCCGGTGATTCCCAGGAAGTCCCAAAGATTATCTCCTCTGGCCTCAAGGATACATCCTGCTACCACATGTTACCCACGCTTTCATTCCTTTCTTGCTTTGGACCCCCACTCTGTGATGGGCACCTGCTGGAGAACATGGCTGCCCACTGCTTCTACCACTGCCCACCATGATATGACTGGTGGGTGCTCCTTCTGCAGGCTTAGAGGTGCCAGCAATGGTGGCGGTGCTCCAGAATCCTCAGTCTTCCCCAGTGGCACCGTATCCTGTGCACAAGCGGAGAGAGTGTCCTCCTCCTTCCCCACCCGTGATGTTACACTTTGCCACCTTACACTGAACCACTTTAACACGTAGTCCTTGAGTTTGTGTTACATAGACCAAGTCAGGGTCTTCTTGTGCCTCAGAGTCTCCAGGAGTTTGCGTGCAAACGAGTCCTTCAAGTTCCAGTTGCAGCCATTTTGTCAGGGTTCAGCTGCCTGTAGGCAGAGCCTGTGCTGAATATAAGCCTCTGAGACAGACATGAGACCATCCTCCTAATCCTTCTTCCTTATGGTTCACATGTACTGCTTACGTTCCCCACTGAATCCCTCCTGCGGATTGAATGCAGGGCCCCACCCCACCAGTCAGCCAAACATGCTCAGATACCCCCGAAACCTCTCCATGGGAGACAGGACTCCCTAAATGCAGAGCTCCAGCTCCAGAACACTGTCTCCCAAATATTTCATACACATTTACAACTTCAGGCCTTTGTATATGCTCTTCCCACCACCAGACTGTTCTTCCCTCGCCTTTGGATGGCAAACTCCTACTCATCCTTCAAGAACCCAGTCGAAATGTTACCTCCTCTGTGGAGCCTGGCCTGCTCCCCTTCTGGTTTGCCACCATATATCCTTTCTCCCCTATGTACTGTATCCTTCTACCGGGCCAACTCTGATCTTCTGGAACTTATCATGTCCTTAGTACTTCTGTGCCTTTGCACGCAGCTCCCTTTGCCTGGAATATTCATCCCCTGATGTTTCTACTTAATGAACACCTACTCCTCTCTTAAAAATCGCATTGCTCATCTCAGACCTGGTCCACCTGTTTCAGGCACACTTCGTGTACCCTCCCGCATGCTCCTGCAAAATAACCAAAGCACTTCCCTCGTGCCTGTCTCTGTAATGCAATCTGTTGACCTGCATGTTTTCTTAGTTAATCTTCACCACAGCACTGTGTGGTACATCCCATTACTGGCCCTATTTTAGAGATGAGGGTTGGGGCGCCTGGGTGGCTCAGTCGGTTGAGTGTCTGACTTCGGCTCAGGTCATGATCTCACGGTCCGTGATTTGGAGCCCCGCATCGGGCTCTGTGCTGACAGCTCAGAGCCTGGAGCCTGCTTTGGATTCTGTGTCCCCCCCTCTCTCTGACCCTCCCCCGTTCATGCTCTGGCTCTCTCTGTCTCAAAAATAAACATTAAAAAAAAATTAAAAAAAATTAAAAAAGGACATTGAGGGCGTTCACCTTGTACATGCCATTACAGTTGGCCATTCAATAATTTGGGGGTTATAGGTGCCAGCCCCCCCCCCCACGCACAGTCGAAAATTCACATATAACTCCTGCAAAACTTAACTACTAATAGTCTACTGTTGACCAGAAGTCTTACGATAACACAGCCGATGAACATATATTTTGTGTGTTATACGTATGATGTACTGTATTCTTACAATAAAGTCAGCTAGAGAAAAGGAAATGTAAGAAAAACATAAGAGAAAATACTTTACAATACTGGATGGACTATGCAAAATTTGCATATTTAAGTGGACCTGTACAATTCAAACTCATGTTATTCAAAGGTCAACTGTATGTGTAAAAATGATGGATTTGCTCAACCGTGCTCTCCCTGATTAGACTGGAGAGCTCTGAAAGGACGGAGACCCAGGGGCCAGCACTTTTAGACATTCAGTAAATATTTGGCAAGTGAATAGTCAATCTAATGAGATTCTTTCTCTGGTTGAGAAAGCAAGCAGTCCAGAGATTACTTAAATATCCAGGGGCTACCCAGCCCTTCAGAGCATCTTCTCTGTAACCCCCTCTAAGAAAAACTAATAAAATCTTGGTTAACAAATACAAATGAAAAAAGTGCTTGTTTGCATTGCAAAGTGATTTGCCATAAGGCGTCTTTTAAAATAACTCCCCTCCACCTCATCAAGATAAAAAGCTTCTGCACAGTGAAATGAAAAGGCAACCAATGGAATGGGAGAAGATATTTGCAAATGACATATCGGATAAAGGGTTAGTATCCAAAATCTACAAAGAACTATCAAACTCAACACCCAAAAAACAAGTAATCCAGTGAAGAAATGGGAGAAAGACATGGATAGACACTTTTCCAAAGAAGACATCCAGACGGCTAACAGACACATGAAAAAAATGCTCAACATCACTCATCATCAGGGAAATACAAATTAAAACCACATTGAGATACCACCTCATACCTGTCCAAATGGCTAAAATGAACAACTCAGGCAACAAGTTG
This sequence comes from Panthera tigris, assembly GCF_018350195.1. NCBI lineage: Eukaryota > Metazoa > Chordata > Mammalia > Carnivora > Felidae > Panthera > Panthera tigris. The sequence goes on along the minus strand of NC_056677.1, from coordinate 90,240,955 downwards.
GTGAGGATGTGGAGAAAGAGGATCTCTTTTGCACTTCTGTTGAGAATGCAAACTGGTGCAGCCACTCTGGAAAACAGTATGGAGGTTCCTCAAAACGTTAAAAATAGAACTACCCTACAACCCAGCAATTGCACTACTAGGTATTTATCCAAGGGATACAAGAGTGCTGTTTCGAGGGGCACACGCACCCCAATGTTTATGGCAGCGCTGTTAACAATAGGCAAAGTATGGAAAGACCCCAAATGTCCATCGACAGATGAATGGATAAAGATGCTGTGGGGGGTGCCTGAGTGGTTCAGTCGGTAAAGCGTCAGACTTCAGCTCAGGTCATGATCTCATGGTCCGTAAGTTCTAGCCCCACATTAGGCTCTGTGCTGACTGCTCAGAGCCTGGAGCCTGCTTCAGAGTCTGTGTCTCCCTTTCTCTCTGCTCCTCCCCCACTCACTCTGTGTTTCTGTCTCTCAAAAATGAATAAATGTTAAAAATTTTTTTAAAAGATGATGTGGTATATATACACAATGGAATATTACTTGACAATCAAAAGGAATGAAATCTTGCCATTTGCAACAACATGGATGGAACTAGAGGATATTATGCTAAGCGAAATTAGAGAAAGACAAATATCATATGACTTCACTCATATATGGAACTTAAGATACAAAACAGATGGCCATAAGGGAAGGGAAGCAAAAATAATATAAAAACAGGGAGGGGGACAAACCATAAGAGACTCAAATACAGAGAACAAACTGAGAGTTGCTGGAGGGGTTGTGGGTGGGAGTATGGGCTAGATGGGTAAAGGGCATTAAGGACTTGGGATAAGCACTGGGTGTTATACATAGGGGGTGAGTCACTGGAATCTACTTCTGAAATCATTATGGCACTATATGCTAATTAACTTGGATGTAAATTAAGAAATAATAAAACAAAGCCAAACAAAACAAAATAACTCCCTTCCAAAAAATTTTTTTACAAAAGGGGGTGCCTGAGTTGTTCAGTCAGTTGAGCGTCTCTTGATTTCGGCTCAGGTCATGATCTCACGGTCACCAGCTGGAGCCTTGTGTCGGGCTCTGCACTGACAGTGGGGAGCCTGTTTGGAACTCTCTCCCTCCCTCTCTCCCTGCCCCTCCCCTGCTCTCACTCTCTCTCTCAAAAAATAAATAAACTAAAAAAAAAAATTAAATAATAAAATAACTCCCAAATAATCAGATTTACACATAGATTTTTTTCCACGTTTGAGGCATAGGCCTCACAGCAGTGAAGCATTCTCACTAAAAATATTATCAATATTGTGGATGACAAGTAGTATCTATATTTCTACATAGCTATCATACTGTAATGTAATATTTAGAAGAACTGTAGTGCATGTTACAATACTTAGACCTCTATCTGTGTGTGTGTGTGTGTGTGTGTGTGTGTGTGAATAATTAGACTCAAACATGGTGTGTGTGGAGCTTTCACAAAACGGACAATACAAGAACCCAAGGCCTGGTTTCAAGTTAATGTAGATAACAGTGCGGAAGCGTTGCCTCCAAGTATAAACAGTCCCCAATCTAGGAATGAAGTATTGACCCCAAAGTTAGAATCCGGCAGGCATTTTCTTATAGAAACATTTGATTTGATGCTTGGATTCCCGGGCCAGTCCACACAAGCCTCTTGAACCCTGAAGGTAACCAAGTTATATATATAGTACTAATTAGTACCTGCTTAAGCTCAGTCCTGGGGGCAAGGGCGGGTGGTGAGGAGTCGAGAGGAATGAGCTGGGAGGTTCCTTTCACCTTTCTGGGTGGGGCCGCTGCGAGGTGGTGAGCAGCAGGCTGTAGGCAAAATGTCAAAGACAAGAGTTTGTGCTTGACGGCCTCCTGTTTTATCACGCACTCTCCAGTCCAGTGCTGTCATTCTGCCCTTCACATCCAGCTATCCCAGACCCAGGCCTGCCTTGCTCCACAAAGAACCACAGGCTCCACCAGTAAGGACCTCAACAATTAGACCCTGAATGCCTTCAGGACAGCCATCTGGGCCTTAGGAAGGAAGCACATTTAGTGAAGTGAGAGAGTTGCTGAACCCTCAGATACCATTTCACTTTTAAAGACTTTATTACTTTTGGGCACCTGGGTGGCCCAGTCGGTTAAGCAGCCGACTTCGGCTCAGGTCATGATCTCAAGGTCCGTGAGTCTGAGCCCCGCGTCGGGCTCTGGGCTGGCAGCTCGGAGCCTGGAGCCTGCTTCGGAGTCTGCGTCTCCCTCTCTCTCTGCCCCTCCCCCAGCTCATGCTCTGTCTCTCAAAAATAAATAAACATTAAGAAAAAATTTTTTTGAAAAAGCTGGGTTTGTTAAAAAATAAATAAATAAAATAAAGACTTTATTGCTCTTTATTACCCTCAAAATGAATTCCCCAATTACAAAATTACAGGCAGAGGGCTTAAGTCAGTGAAAACCTTCTGGCAACAGAGGCAGTATGAGGGAGGTGTGTGTGTGTGTGTGTGTGTGTGTGTTGGGGTGGGGGATCAAGGTTTGCTAGGCGGGGGGTAGGGGCCGGGGACGTAGGCAGCTTTCTCCTTTTACTTCCGAACCTACCAATTCTCTGAAATGCCCAGGTCTGGGTTTGTTTCTGGTGGGATGTAGCAGCTTCCATGGTGGTGGAGGCCTGGTGAGGAGGGAGGGGCTGCTCCTCTAATGGCGTTGTTGAGAACTGTCTGTGCGGCTGTCCACTGGCACTCACTTGGCCGTGGCCATGAGCTAGCCCTGGAAGGGGGCACTTAGAAATGAATTCTGAAAATCGGGAATGTATCCATGTAGGCAGAGCCCTTCATCAGGAGGTAGACTGAGAAAAAAAGAAAAACCCTGTAGAAGGGCTGTCACCATTTGCAGTCTTGCAATCAAGATGTTCACCTCTGTTCAAAGAATCACCACAATTAATAATAAAATCAGTGGCAGATGGGTGGCTCTGTTGGTTGAGCATCAGACTCCTGATTTCGGCTCAAGTCATGATCCCAGAGTCATGGGATGGAGCCCTACATCGGGCTCTGTGCTGAGCGTGGAGCCTGCTTAATATTCTCTCTCTTTCTCTCTCTCTCTCTCTCTCTCTCTCTCTCTCTCTCCCTCTACCCCTCCCCCCCACTCTCTCTCTCTCCCCCCAAAATAAATAAATAAAAAATAATAAAATCACATCCGAAGCTTAAGGTCAATCCTAGTGAGGACTCCACTCCTATCAGGATACCAAGAGAAGACAGGGAATTAACACATGCAAATGATTCACATTTCTTTCCCTTTCTCCCTGTTCCCTACATCTCTTAAGCTCTGATTCCCTATCTGCAAAATGGGATAAGAATAGTCCCTGCTTCAGAGTGTTGGCGTTAGACTAAAATGAGATAATGTACTGCGTTCGTGATAGTGACGAGCCCATAGCAAGCGCACAGCAAATTCCATTTTTGAAAATTCGGTGAACCATTTGTTCTTGAACTCCCATAGTCCAAAGAAAGGGGAAAGCAGCCAAGGCTTGGCTTTTTTTCAGGCAGAAAATGGAACCTGCGCCTTGTCTGGAAGGAAGTGTCAACCTGGGATAACTAAAAAGGTGAAGCCCTCTGGGGGTCCTGGTATAGAAAAGGAGAGAGGATGTCCCCACCGGACTTCAGCCAGGCTTGAGTAAGAGCAAGAATCTGATTTTAGCACCACAGAGAGGAGGAATAAATCTACCCACTATAATCCGGGAGTTGTGATCGCTGCAGTTGGTTTTAAAATGTAACCACATGACTACAAGGTAGGAAAGCCTGATGGACCACGTTTTTTGTTCTGAAAAAAAAAAATGACCTGGGGATTGTTGATGACCATAATTTCAATAAAAGCCCACAGTGTGGCATGTGTCATGGCTATTACCAATGTGCATTTAACTTACAACCTGTAGTAATAGAAACACTTCCATTTTAATGTTTTTTTTTTTAATTTATTTTTGACAGAGAGATAGACAGAGCATGAGTGGGGGAGGGCCAGAGAGAGAGGGGACACAGAATCAGAAGCAGACTCCAGGCTCTGAGCTGTCGGCACAGAGCCCGACGCGGGGCTCGAACTCACGGACCGCGAGATCATGACCTGAGCCGAAGTCGGACGCTCAACTGATTGAGCTACCCAGGCGCCCCAAAACACTTCCATTTATACGTTCATTTATGGAACACCTCCAGAGGACCACGTACTGTGCTTGGTTCTGGGCTTCCGATGGTGGACAAGGGAGGGCTGGTATTTGCCTGCACAGAGGTTATGGTCTACCAGAGAATACAGACACTGAACAAGTAATTCCAAGGGGAGTGTGAAAGGGCAAGACCAAGGTATTATGACAGTGTAGCTCATAAGGACTTGTCCTTCTCATGCGTGGAGGAACAAGGAAGATTTCCCTGAGGAAATGACACTGAAGGTGAGGCTTGAAGAAGACTTAGGAGTTGGGTTTCCACACTACATTCTGTTTGCAAACAAGGTTTCACTGCTTTGAGAGAGTTTGAACAAGGATTGGACTGCCGCATGGATTCTTCAGGTGACTCCTGTTACAATGTAGGTGCTCCTGGTAGGGGACAGCTGGGTACCCACTGTAATTCCTCCCCTATAAAGAAATTCCGCTGGGGCCGCTGGGTGGCTCAGTCAGTTAAGCGTCAGACTTCAGCTCAGGTCGTGAGTTTGAGCCCCGCCTTGGGCTCTGGGCCGTCAGCACAGAGCTCACCTCAGATCCTCTGCCTTCCTCTGTGTCTGCCCCTCCCCACTCGTTCTCTGTCTCTCTGTCTCTGTCAAAAATAAATAAAAACATTTAAAAAATATGAAAAAAGGGGAAAAAATTCCACTAGCGAAAATAGAGAGCAGGGTCCTAAGGGGATGGAACACAAGACATAAAGTTTGAAGGAGGAAAAGGATATGAATCTGAAGTATTGCCTGAAAACTCAGCCTTAAGTGCGACTCTCCTGAGGGGATGAGGGAACCACATGGGTGCTGCCGTGGAGGCAGCGTTGAACCAAAGTGGTTAGTATTTTATCACTGACACTGTTTAGAATTTACTGGAGCATGGTGATAATAAAAGCCTGACTAATTTTTCGTTAGTTCTACTATTGTTTTAAATTCCCTGCCAACAACGTACCTCTTTATTGATTGTACCCTGTGGACTGCTCTCATCCCCCACCTCAGCCCTCCCCCTGCCCCCCCTGCCGCCATATGTCATTAGGTGGCAATCGGAAAGAGGTTGGAGAAAGGCAGACACAGTTTTCAGCCCGGTTCTTGAGAGCTTTTTACCCTGCAATTCTAAGAAAATTAGCTCTAAGAAAATTAGCTCTCTCTTGGGACAGGGCCTCTTCTCAAGCGACTGAAGTCGCTGTACACTTGCCTTATTAGGGCCAAGGAAAGTGGCCACTTATGGCTCTGAGGTCATGTCAGGCAGAGAGGACAATTGAGGCAATCAGCTGGTTTTGGGCAACTCAAAACCCCCTTCTGCAGGGGCTGGCCAATTGTTTCCTCAAATGTCTCTTCTGCTTTGGCTAGTGGGGATCCAGTCTGAGTATGATTACTCTCCTGGATCTGAAACAAAGACACAATCACATGGGGTGGGATTGGAAAGGACCAGATATTAACCCCAAGCCACAGGCAGGGGGATGCCTGGAGCAACTCAACAGGCTTGAGGAGGCTCTGATGCAATGCAACGGGGAAGGAGGAGGGTGTTTGGTTGAAAGGAAAAGGTCAGTGTGCATTTGAAGTCAGAACTGTGGCTGATGGGACGCCCTGAAGTTTTGGAAACTGAGGACAAGCTCCAAGAATATTGAGACATGCTGGCAACTTTGGAGAGGGAACCCCTCCAGAAAAACACAAGACAATTCAAGCTGATTGAACGGCTTTGGATAGAAAGCGGGACTCTGGGTTGGATGGGATGGGGAAGGTTTGCAAACAAGTAGAAGGGGAGGAGATTCTGGGAAGGAACAAAGGGAAAGGAGAAGCTTGAAAGAAAAGGAAGTCTGAAGTCATCTGCTAACGTTTGAGAGTAGATATTACTATCTCCTCGCCCTCCCAACAAACGAAGAAGTGGGCCGATTTGGTCTTGATCACATATTTGGCAGCTTCCTCCTTTCTTTCAGCCTCCACCCCTGGTGCTCAGTACCTTCTTTTTTCCCCTCGAGTGTCTTCCAACACTCAAGAACATTTAGGGTTTGGCTCTTTGGAGTGGTACCAGCCAAACAATAATCCATCAAACTTTGGCTACTGTCATAAATACGAATATAATTGATTTCCCCAAGCACACATGGCACTCCAAATGCTGAACTCCTTAGCCCACTAGACCTGCCTGGGACCATTTCTCATCCCCACTCTGCTTTTAGGATGGAATTGTTCAATGGCCTTCCCGGAAGCGATCCAATTAATTAAGATCGTTGTGTTAATGCCTGCTGATAAGTTGACCCCCTACCACGTGAAAATTTTATACCCTCTGAAGAAGAGTCTTTTTTTAACTCAGTGGTCCCTCCACTTTTTTGAGTCCATGTGACTTCTTTGGTCCATCAGAACTTTCTCTGATTATCCCGTAATGGTAGTTGTACTTTTTTATCTGCTGATTAAGCAAGTATATAATGAAAAAAAGTTACTGGGGATTCAGCCACCTGTTTAGGAGCCTTTGCTGTTTATTAATCACATCAGCCATGCGTGTTTTCATCGTGGTAGTGAATACATGTGTAAGACAAAATGCCTCCTTCATAAGCCTTTGGTTAACCTGGTTGTGACCTCAGAGTAGGAACCAGTGTTTTAACAAGAAGAAATGATTGAAACAGGAAGCTTAATCTCTTTGAAAGTTTCATACTGAAGATACTTTTGCGCCAGCGGGGTAGGGTGGAACCTCTCCCATGTACCTCACAGATCTATTTTCTGTAGGAGGTCTGGGCAGGGCCAGTTAATAGCTGACAAAAGAAAAATGAAAAAAACGCTCATGTTTCAGGGAGCCACCCTAAATGTTCCTTTGAATGACTTCCACAAAGACCAACGCTGGAGGAAGCTGGTGGAACATTCAGGGTTTGACTTTTTGGAGCAGAGATGGCCAAACAATAGGCCGTTAGTCAAAATTGGGCCAATGTCACAAATACAAAAGAATCCTTTTCCCCAAACAACGGCTAACAGAGACGAGCTGCACAACTCTGAATATACTACTTAAAACCACTTAATTGTACACTTGACTCATCAAAGGATGAATTTTATGCATTATAAATTATATCTCAATAAAGATGTTATTTAAAATAAAAAAACTCAACCATAAATGTCATCAGGAGTATTGAGGTCAACACGATTGCCATATTAAGCTCTCCATAACTGAGCCCCTGATACCTCTAATATCCAGGGACTGTAAATTTGGCCTGTCCTCAGCTCCATAGAGGGCTGGTTCCTATTTTTTTTAATGTTTGTTTCTTTATTTTGAGAAGCGGGGGGAGAGAGAGAGTAAGCAGGGTAGGGGCAGAGAGAGAGAGAGGGAGAGAGAAAGAGAGAGAGGGAGAGAGAGAGAATCCCAAGCAGGCTCCACACTGTCAGCACAGAGCCCGACGTGGTGCACAGTCTCACCAACCATGAGTTCATGACCTGAGCTGAAATCAAGAGCCAGCCACTTAGCCGACTGGGCCACCCAGGCACCGCAAAGGTGGTTCTTATTCATCCCATCTATCTGACTTTGTATCTTCTGTGGAGATGATTAAAAACATCAAGTAGTAAAATGGAGTAGAGTGGTGAAAACACCAGCACTGAAATCAGACAGCCCGAGTCCCTGGCCTTGCTGTATAACTTTAGGCATGTCATTTTCTCTCTCCCAGCTTCATCTTACTCACCTTACTGTTTTATCATATTACCTGTTCCTGTCCCCTAACATTGCTTTGAGAAATAAATGGGTTAGAGAACACAAAGTGCTTAACATACTACTTAGCTAATGCAAACTGACGTAAGTCACTTGGTAATGCAGAAACAGTATTTGGTAAATACGGATAGCTGGCAGAGAAGTTGGAGTTGGTGAGTGAGGTCTAGCTACTCTTCTGTGTTCTCCCTACAAGATTACAATAAAAACAAAGGCTTATATAAAATTTTGCCTCACGCAGACATTATTCATTTGCAAACTAGGTACAGATAATCATAAAACTTTTATAAGCTTGATGAAGTCCTAGGTTTCTGTCCCTTTATGTGCTCTGAGCACATCCTTATGAAAGATGCAGTACATAGTTTTCTAGTTTGCTTCATACAGTCAGGAAACCTGCTAAACTAATGGCAGAGCACAGGACCCACTGGGGATCAAGTCACTAGTGTTATTCTATGGAGGATATCCATAGGTATGTTCTTTTATATATATATATATATATATATATATATAATTTTTAATGTTTATTTATTTTTGAGAGAGAGACAGAGCACGAACGGGAGAGGGACACAGAGAGAGGGAGACACAGAATCCCAAGCAGCTCCAGGCTCTGAGCTGTCGGCACAGAGCCCGACATGGGGCTTGAACTCATGAACTATGAGATCATGACCTGAGCAGAAGTGGGAGCTTAACTGACAGAGCCTCCCAGGCGCCCCTCCACAGGTGTATTCTTATGCCCTGTTCAAGTGAATATATGGAGTATCTTCTGTTTTAGCTAATCCACATATATTGAATACTTTGAGGTTTACAAATAAGAGCCCTTCTCTAGCATTCATCTTAACAGTATGCCATTCATTTCACCAATAAAAAGATTTGATGTGTGATCTGCTAGTTAGCAAAATGTCTTGAGACAGCAATAGCAAAAGGACTTGTAGTTGCCACCTCTGTGGTGTAATCCTTTCTAATAAATTCCCTCTGACCTCCTTGGATTATGCGCTGACTGTATACTCAGTTCTTTAATGAATATAGGACGATTCAAGGTCCATTTTGTCAGAGTTGAAGAATTATAGGCATAGAGTCCTTTACGGTGTCCCTTTATTTTCTTTTTCATGCCTATAGGTTCTGTGGTGAGATTCCTTTGTTCGTGACTGATATTGGTAATTTCTGTCTTCCCTCTTATTGTGATGGTCCATCTGGCTGGAGGTTTGTCAATTTTATTGATCTTGTAAAAAAAAAAAACTAGCTTTGGTTGGATTTATTCTCATTCTTTTCTGTTAATTTCATTTATTTATGATCTTATTTTTAATAATTTCTTTCCTATGCTTCCTTTGGGTTTAATATGATCTTCTTTTCCTAGTTTCATGAAGCGGAAGCTGAGATTACCGATTTTAGATCTTACCTATTTCTTGCATCAGCATTAACTGCTACGAATCTCCCTATTAGTGATGCTTCGATCGCATCCCACAGCTACAACATGTATTTTTATTTTCATTCATTCAGTTGAGAATATTTTTTAGGGGTGCCGGGGTGGCTCAGATGGTTAACTGACTTCTGTTCAGGTCATGATCTCATGGTTCTGAGTTTGAGGCCCGCATTAGGCTCTCTGCTGTCAGCACAGAGCCCACTTCAGATCCTTTGTCCCCCCTCTCTCTCTGCCCGTCCCCCACACTCTCTCTCAAAAACAAACAATAAACATTTTTAAAAAGTATTTTCAAAAATTTCCCTTGAGATTTCCTGTTTTACTTCTCAATTATATAGAAAAATTTTCTTCCATTTATGAGTATTTGGAGATTTTCTAGATATCTTTGTTATTGAATTTTAGTTTGCTTCTTTTAGGATCATTGCATTGTTTCTTTTTTTTAAAATTTTTTTTTAACATTTATTTATTTTTGAGACAGAGAGAGACAGAGCATGAACGGGGGAGGGGCAGAGAGAGAGGGAGACACAGAATCGGAAGCAGGCTCCAGGCTCTGGGCCATCAGCCCAGAGCCTGACGCGAGGCTCGAACTCACGGACCGCAAGATCGTGACCTTTGCCGAAGTCGGACGCTCAACCGACTGAGCCACCCAGGCGCCCCGATCATTGCATTGTTTCTATTCTTTGAAATTTCTTTTTTTTAAGTTTATTTATTTTGAGAGAGAGAGAGAGCACAAGTAGGGGAGGAACAGAGAGAGAGAGAGAATACCAAGCAGGCTCTGCACTGTCAGCACAGAGCCCGATGTGGGACTTGAACTCACAAACCATGAGATCATGACCTGAGCCAAAATCAAGAGTTGGACGCTTAACCAACTGAATCACCCAGATGCCCCAATTCTTTGAAATTTTTTAAGGTTTGTTTTGTGGTCCATATTATGCTCTCTCTCGGTATATGTTCCATATGCATTTGAAAAGAATGTATTCCCCTGTTGTTGGGGGATGTGCTCTATAAATGGAAATGAAATCAAGTTGTTGATAGTGTCATTCTGTTTTTCTGTATCCTTACTGATTTTCTGTATCATTGCTATATCAATGGCTGAGAGAGGAGTGTTGAAGTCTTCAAGAATAATAACTGTGGATTTGTCTATTTCTCCTTATTTGTTTCCATTTTTGATCAAATATTTGAAGTTCATACACATTTTAAAATGTTGTATGTTCAGGGAGAATTGAAGCTTCCTTTTTAGTGTTTTCATGATATGTCATATTCCATGCTTTCACTTTTAACCTATTTGTCTCTTTATACTTCAAGTGGGTGTCATATAGACAATATATAGTTGGTGGATTGGTGAGGTTGCTCCAAAGAAACAAAACCAGTAAGATATAGGGGTATGTCTGTGTATGTTTTTTATATATCTGTATATCTATATCTATATCTATATCTATATCTATATCTATATCCACACACATATACATATAATAATGTAGCAATTTATAAATGCTGAGAAGTCCCACAATCTGCCATTTGCAAGCTGGAGGCCAAGTAAAGCTGGTGGTGTAATTCAGTCTGAGTCCAAAGGCTTGGGAACCAAAGCAGCCCACGGTGTATATCTTGGTCCGAGGGTCAGACAGAGAAGAGAAGATAAAATGTCCCAGCTCTTTCCTCTAAAATCAGGAACAAGATAGAGATGTCCACTCTTGCCCCTTTTATTCAAGATAGTGTTGGAAGTCCTGGCCATAGCAATCAGACGAGAAAAAGATAAGAGGCATCTGAATTGGTAAGGAAGAAGTTAAACTGTCACAATTTGCAGATGATATGATACTATACATAGAAAACCATAAAGACTGCACAAAAAATATATGAGAAGTAATTAATTACGTAAAGTTTCAGGGTACAAAATTAATATGTAGAAATCAGTTCCATTTCTATACACCAATAATGAAGTAGCAGAAACAGAAATTAAGAAAATAATTTCAGGGGCTCCTAGGTGGCTCAGTTGGTGAAGTGTCCAACTCTTGATTTCAGCTCAGGTCATAGATCTCACAGTTGTGAGAGCAAGTCCCACATCAGGCTCTGCGCTGAGCAAGAAGCCTGCTTGGGATTCTCACTCTCCCCCTCTCTCAGTGTCTCTCTCTCACTCTTTCTCCATATAAACATTAAAAAAGGAAAACTATTTCATTTATAATTGCACAAAGATGAATAAAATACATAGGAATAAATTTAACCAAGGAGGTGAAAAACCTAGTGAAAAGTATAAAACACTGGTGAAAGAAATTGAAGGCAACACACAAATGGAAAGATATTCTGTGCTCATGGGTTGGAAGAATTAATATTAACATTTCCATACTACCCAAAGGAATATACAGACTCAGTGTAATCCCTATCAAAATACCAATAGCATTTTTTACAGAACTGAAACAAATCATCCTGAAACTTGTATAGAAACACAAAGACCCTTAATCGTCAAAACAATCTTGAGAAAGAAGACCAATGCTGGAGACATCACAGTCACAGATTGCAATATATGCTATAAACCTGTAGTAATTCAAATAGTGTGGTATTGGTACAGAAATAGATACATACATCAATGAAACAGAGTTGAGAGCCCAGAAATAAACCCACACTTATATTGTCAATTTATCTGCAACAGAGGAAGCAAGAATATACAATGGGGAAACGATAATCTCTTCAATAAATAATTCTGGAAGTACTGGACAGCTACATGCAAAACAAATGACACTGCACCATGTTCTTACACCATACCCAAAAATAAACTCAAAATGGATTAAAAACCCAAATGTGAAACCTAAAATCATAAAACTCCTAGAGGAAAACATAGGCAGTAATTTCTTTGACGTCAGCCATAGAAACATTTTTTTCTAGATATGTCTCCTGAGGCAAGGGGAAAAAAGCAAAAACAAACTATTAGAACTACATCAAAATGAAAAACTTTTGCACAGTGAAGGAAACCATCAGCAAAACAAAAAGGCAACCCACTGAATGGGAGAAGGTATTCGGAATGATAAGGGGTTAATATCCAAAACATATAAAGAACTTTTACAACTCAACACCAAAAAACCCCAAATAATCGAATTAAAAATGTGCAGAGGACCTGAATAGACATTTTTTCAAAATAGACATACAGATGGTCAATAAGCACATGAAAATATTCTCAACATTACTAAGGGAAATGCAGATCAAAACCACAATGAGATAACATCTTACACTTGTCAGAAATGACTAAAATCAGAAAGGCAAGAAATAACAAGTGTTGGCGAGGATGTGAAGAAAAAGGAACCCTTGTGCGATGCTGGTAGGAATGTAAATTGGTGCAGCCACTGTGGAAAGCAGTTTAGAGGTTCCTCAAAAAATTAAAAATAGAAATACCATTTGATCCAGTAATTCCACTACTGGGTATTTACAAAAATAATATATGTTTATTGCAGTGTTATTTACAATAGCCAAGATATGGAAGCGCCGAAGGGTCCATTAATTAGATGAATGGATAAAGAAGTTGTGGTACACACACACACACACACACACACACACACACACACTGGAATATTACTCAGTCATTTAAAAGATGAGATCTTGTCATTTGCAACAGCATGGATGGACCCAGAGGGTATCATGTTAAGTGAAATCAGTCAGACAAAGACAAATACCATGATTTCATTTGTATGTGGAATCTAAACAAAACGAATAAACAAACAAAAAGCAGAAACATACTCATAAATACAGAGAACAAACTGATGCTTGCCAGAGGGGAGGGGAGAGGGGGACAGACAAAATGGGTGAAGGAGAGTGGAGGATGTAGGCTTCCAGTTATGGAATGCGTAAGTCACAGGGATAAAAGATAAAGCACAAGGAATATACTTAGTGATATTGTAGTAGTGTTTTATGGTCAAAGAGTTTATTTTCACTTCTGGCGAGCATAACATAACATACAGAGTTGTTGAATCACTGTGTTGTATACCAGAAACTAATGTTTTCTTGGTTGTCAACTATACTTCAATAGAAAAATGAATAAATAAAATAAAATGTCCCAGCTCAAACAGTAAGGCAGGAAAAAAAAAAAAAAAGAAAATCCATCCTTCTACTTTTTGTTCTATTCAGGCCCTTATCAGATTGGATGATGCCCACCCACATTGGGGAGGGCAATTTACTTTACTGAGTCCACTGATTCACATACTAATCTCATACTAAGTGGAAACACCCTCACAGACACATCCAGAAATAATGTTTCATCTTGTCACCCTATGTTCAGTCAAGTACACACATAAGATTAACCATCATAGATAAGTCTCGTGGTTTTATGTAATCTGTTAGTCTCTGTCTTTGGAAACATTTACATTTAATTTAATTATTGATATGTGTGGATTTAAGTCTGCAATTTTATTATGTTTTTATGTTTGTTGCCCTTTTTTTCTCTCCTTTCTTTTTTAAAAATTTTTTAAATGCTTATTTATTTTTGAGAGAGAGAGAGAGCATGAGTGGGGTAGGAGAAGAGACAAAGGGAGACACAGAATCCGAAGCAGGCTCCAGGCTCTGAGCTGTCAGCACAGAGTCCAAAGCGGGGCTGGAACCCACGAATTACAAGATCATGACCTGAGCCGAAATCAGACACTTAAATGACGGAGCCAAACAGGCGCCCCCTCTCCTGCTTTCTTTTGTATCATTTGAGTATTTCTAGTGTTACATTTAAGTTAAGAATTGAATTTTAAATAAATCTCTAAATAATTTGAGTGGTTGCTCACGGGATTAAAATATACATCCTTGATTCTTCATGGCTATAGGGTTATAATTAATATTTTATCAATTTCAGTACAATGTAGAAACTTTATCACCATGAGTTGAGTCCCTATGCACTCCCTGCTATATGTTGTAGCCATTATTATATATATACATTTACATACATTGGAGTCTCCATCAAATAGTTTTATAATTTTTGCTTTCAACCATCATAACAGATTTTTTTTAATTTAAGAGAGAACAATCTATTATATTTACATAGATATTTACCATTTCTGTTGATCTTCCTTCATTCTTGAAGATCCCAGTTTCCTTCTGGCATTATTTCCTATTTACCTCAAGATTTTATATTTGGTTTTCAGAAGTATGACTATGATGTGTCTATGCATGGTTTTACTTGTATTTATCCTACTTAAAGTTCACTGAACTTGAATTCTTCAACAAATTTGGGACATGTTTAGCCATTGTATCGTCAATTTGTTGCCCCATTCTCTTCTCTCTTCCTAGGATTGCAATGACATTTATGTTAAACCATTAAGTATCATTCTATTGGTCTCTAAAACTTTATAAAGCTTTTTCCAATATTATTTCCCACTTTGCTTCAGATTAGATAAATCTAATTATTCTATCTTCAAGTTTGTAGATTCTTTCCCCTGTCATTTACATTCTGCTTTTAAGCCTATCCATTGAATTTTTATTTCGTATGTTGTATTTTTTTATTCTAGAATTTCCATTATGTTTTAAAAAATAACAATGTATATTTTCTGCTGATGTTTTTTATCCTATGATTAATCACAATCATATTTTTCTTCACTTCATTGAGCATAGTTATAGTAGCTGTTTTATAATCCTTGTCCACTATTTCCAATATTATGGTAATCTCTTGGCTGGTTTCCTATGTCTTTTTTTTCTTGAGACTGGGTGACATTTTCCTGGGCTGCTTTCCTATGCCTTTTTTTCTTGACACTGGGTGACATTTTTCTGTTTCTTCACGTGTTAAACAGTTCTGTATTATAAACCTGGATATTTGGAATGCTAGGTTGTGTAGGCTTTGAGATTCTGATATTTTCCCCTGAAAAGTATTGATATTTTTGTGTTGGCAGTAAGTCAACTCAAACTGCCAACTCTGTTTATTTAGCTTGGCTGGTTTGCCTCTGTCCATATATGCATGATTCAGTGGTAAATTAGAAACTTGGGCAGAATTTAATACTCCTCATCGACAGCTCTGTCCTTTCTGGAATTTCCCCCTCACTTCCCAGTGGCTGTGGTTGACAAAAACATTGTCCTCCAATTCTTCAGGACAGAAAGACTGCTAGCTTTCTATTAGAATGTTAACTGCCTCACACTTCCAGGGAAGATGGCAAAGTAAGAAGATCCCAAGTTCACCTCATCCCACGGATACAGCTAGATAACACTCATATCGGTGTAAATAACCCAGAAAATGAACCAAAGACTGTCAGAACAGACTTTCCACAGCTAAATATAGAGAAGAGGATACAGTGAAGAGGGCAGGAAGGGCAGAGACAAGGTTGGGACAGACCAGTAGGACTGTCCTCAGGAGGGAGAGAGGACACAAGCATGAAGAGAGGAGAGAAACAGACTCTCACAGTATGTGCCCAAGGCATGGAGAACTCATATGGGGAAGACGAATCCCTGCAACATTTGGCTTTGAAAACCAAATTCCTACACATGTCACAAGTTCTTACCATTAGCATGGTTTAACACCTGGAACTTTAAAAATCAGCAGACTTGGCTCTGGGAGGACCAGGATGACCATAGGAAACTGAGGCCTGGCCTTTAAAAAGACAACACAACAAACAGCCCCATGGAGATACAGCATAGAAGCTGCAGTTTGAAAAATGCCTGGGATGTATGGGAGAGATATGGGTTTAGTAATCTCAGAGCATGTGCTAAAGGGGCGAGGATCTTTGGGAGATTTCTCCAAGAATAAAATAGCTGTCAGGAGCCCTTTTCCTCCCCTAGGCCCCAGCCTAGATACATGGACACCTGTGGGAACCAGCTCAGTGCCAACTAACTTGCTAAAAACATGCCGCACCCCCACATTCTCCCGTAGAAGTGTTGAATGACTATATTGTACACCTGAAGCCATTATTACATTGTATGTTAACTAACTCGAATTTAAATAAAAGCTTTAAAAAATTACTTTGAATGCAAATGGACTAAATGATCAAATCAAAAGACTTACACTGACGACAAGGATTAAAAAAACCTCCCAACAAACAAAAGTCCAGGACCAACTTCACAGGTGAATTCTACCAAGCACTTAAAGAAGAGTTAATACCTTTTCTTCTCAAACTACTCCAAAAATATGGAAGAAGGGAAAACTTCCAAATTCACTTTATGAGGCCAGCATTACCCTGATACCGAAACCAGATAAAGACACTACAAGAAAGAGAACTACAGGGCAATATCTCTGATGAACATAGATGCAAACATCTTCAACAAAACATTAGCAAACTGAATTCAAGAATACGTTTAAGAAAAAATCATTCACCACAATCAAGTGGGAATTATTCTGCAAAGGTGGTTCAATATTCACAAATTCACAAATTCACAATATTCACAATATTCACAAATCAATCAATGTACTAGACTCAGCAATCAGAAAACAAAAAGAAATCAAAGGCATCCAAATAACCAAGGAAGAGGTTAAACTTTCACTATTTGCAGATGACATGATACTACATATAGAAAACCTAAAAGACTCCAGCAAAAACTACTAGAACTGATAAATGAATTCAGTAAGGTTGCAGAATACAAAATCAATATGCAGAAATCTGTTGCATTACTATACACTAATAATGAAGCAGCAGAAAAAGAAAGCAATCCCGTTTACAACTGCACAATAATAAAATACCTAGGAATAAACTTAACCAAGGAGGTGAAAGACCTATGCCCTGAAACTATAAAGCACTGATGAAAGAAATTGAAGACAACACAAACAAAAGGAAAGATATTCTATGTTCATGGATTGGAGGAACAAATACAGTTAAAATATCCATACTACCCAAGGCAACCTACAGATTTAATGAAATCCCTATCAAAATACAAACAGCGTTTTTCACAGAACCAGAACAAATAACCCTAAAATTTGTATAGAACCACAAAAGACCCCAAATAGCCAAAGCAATCTTTAAAAAGAAGAGGAAAACTGGAGGTATCACAATCCCAGTGATTTCAAGATATACTACAAAGCTGTAGTAATCAAACCAGTATGGTACTGGCACAAAAATAGACACAGAGATCAATAGGATAGAATAGCGAGCCTAGAAATAAACCCATGGTTACATGGTCAATTAATCTTCCACAAAGGAGGCAAGAATATGTGATGGGAAAAAGTCTTTTCAACAAATGGTGAGAAAACTGAATAGCTACATGCAAAAGAATGAAACTGGACCGTTTTCTTACACCATACATAAAAATAAACCTCAAATGGTTTAAGATCCTAAACGTGAGACGTGAAACTATAAAAATCCTAGAAGAGAGTACAGGCAGTAATTTCTCTGACATTCATCAGCCATAAAAATGTTTTTCTAACCATGTCTTCTGAGGCAAGGGAAACAGAAGCAAAAATAAACTATGGGGATACATTAAAATACAAGCCTCTCCACAGCAAAGGAGACAATCAACAAAACTAAAATGCAACCTACTGAATGGGAGAAGATATTTGTAAATGACATTTCAGATAAAGGGTTAGTATCCAAAATATAGAAAAAACTTATGCAGCTTAACACACACACACACACACACACACACACCCCAAATAATCCAATCAAAATGTGGACAGAAGAGATGAACAGACATTTCTTCAAAGAAGACATACAGATGGCCAATAGACACATGAAAGATGCTCAACATCACTCTTCATCAGGGAAATTCAGATCAAGACCACAACGATGATCATTGATGTGAGATCAAGACCACCTTACACCTGTCATAATTGCTAAAATTGAAAACACTAGAAGCAACAAGTGTTGGTGAGGATGTGGAGAAAAAGGAACCCTCTTGCACTGTTGGTGGGAATGCAAACTGGTACAACCACTGCAGAAAACAGTGTGGAGTTTCCTCAAACAGTTAAAAATAGAACTGCCCTATGATCTAGTAATCACACTCCTGGGTATTTACCCAAAGTATACAAATTCAAAGGGATGCGTGCACTCCCGTGTTCATAGCAGCAATATTTACAAAAGCTAAATTATGCAAGCAGCCCCAATGTCCTTCCATAGATGAATGCATAAAGAAGATATGAGATATATATATATATATATATATATATATATATACACACACATATACATACATATATATACATATATACACACACACACAATGGAATATTATTCAGCCATAAAAAAGACTGAAATCTTGCCATTTTCAACCACATAGAGAGATCTGGAAACTATAATGCTAAGTGAAATAAGTCAAAGAAAGAAATACCGTATACTGTCACTCATATGTGGAATTTAAGAAACAAAACAAATGAACCAAGGAAAAAGAGACCAACCAAAAAACAGGCTCTTAACTATAGAGAACAAATAGATGGTTCCCAGAGGGGAGGTGGGTAGGGGATGGGTGAAACTGGTGATGGGGGCTATGAGTACACTTATCATGATGGGCACCAAGTAAGCTATAGAATAGTTGAACCACTATACTGTGCACCCCAAACTAATATAACACTGCATGTGAACTATACTGGAATCAAAATTTTTGAAAATAAAACAAAAATTAAAAAAGAGCATTAACTGCCTCACACAATCCCATCTTTGGCCTACCCTCAAGTTAAAAGGGATTTAAAATAGGAAACACACTCCCTACTTCCTTTTTTCCAAGTGTCAACATCTTCTTTCTTACCAATGCCTTGATGCCATGATTTGTTTTATTTTGTCTAGAGCAGATGATAGCAAGCTTTTTCCGTGAAGGGCCAGATAATAAATATTTTAAGCCTTGAGGGTCACGTATAACGACCTGTCACAACTCATGAATTCTTCCATTATAGCATGAAAGCAGAAATTGAGAGCATACAAATGAATTGCCATGGCTGTGTTCCAATAACATTTTATCTACGAAGACAGGTGGCTGGATAGATTTGGTGTAGGGGCTATAGTTTTCCAAACCCTAGTCTATTATTTGCAAGAGGGTCAAATCTTATAGGAGCTGGTTGAAAGCTTTCTACATAATATTTTCTATTTTAGCTCATTCATTTTAAGATACTCCCATGTTAACTGGCTAAATAGAAAAATTCAAATTAATAGAATTTACAGTGTGGTGTGGGTGTGGGTGACATGAGACAAAATGGTCAAAACGTTTATAAACTTCCAGTTATAAAATAAGTCATGAGGAAGAAATATACAGCATGGTGACTATAGTTAATAATATTGTATTGTATATCTGAAAGTTACTAAGATAGTAGATGTTAAAACTTCTCATTACAAGAGAAAAGTTGTAAATACTTTTGGTGATGGATGTTTATAAACTTATTGTAGTGATCATTTTGCAGTATATATAAATATAAAATCATTTTGTTGTACACCTGAAACTAGTATGTTATAAGTCAATTATATCTCAATGAAAACAAGTTAAAGTAGAAAAAAGAGGGAGAAAAAAACCCTGCAATAATGTAAAAGAAATCACAAGGAGGATTATAATGATCTTATTATAATTATGTGCAAACTTAATGAATATGATTTATAAGTCAATGTGTGATTATTATGCTAACTTTGGGTTGCCTGACTTAGTGTTAGAAAGGACAAGATCCGTTAATTCATCCAAGAGAAAATGTTTACTGAGCATATATTCTGTGTCAGGCATTGTGATAGGTACTGGGGATGTAATGGTGAGCAAAATATCATAGCATGATGGTTGACAGTATGGTTGACTCTGGCACCAGCCTCCCTGGGTTTGAATCCTGGCTAAGTCATTTTTTAGTTTTGTGAACTTGAGCAAGCTATTCTGCCTCTCTGGGTCTCACTTTCCTCTCCATAGATGGCAATGATAATGCCTCCTGGAGTTGCCATGAGAATTAAATGAGTTAATATTTGTAAACTACTGAGCAAATTGCCTGACACGTAGTGAAAGTTGCATGTGTGTTTTTTAAACAGCAAAGACTTTGACCATCTCTGTCCCTAAGGAACCAAGAGTTCAGTGGGAGAACTAACTTTAATCTAAAAAGCACCCCAAGTAAATGTGCAAGCTCAGTCAGTGCTACAGAGAAGACTTGCATGGATCTATGAGAGCTTGCTTTCTGCGGATTTGACCAGAGAAGGGATCTCTGAGGAAGTGATATCTGAGCTGAGGATAAGCAGGAGTAAATTAGGCAAAAGCCATATTTTTGGAGGAGCATGATGAGTGACTGTGTGTTTCCTGTCTGTTTCATGAGGGTGTGACCCTAGTCTCAAACTTCTACATTCTCCATCATGCCCGTTAAGCATGATAGGCATCCCGGACAAGTCTAGTGATGTTTGTGAAAATCAAGAGCTGCCATTCTGGAGGCTAATTCTTTCCTCCTGCCTCACTCCCCCAAATCTGGGAAAATCTTCACAAACCAACTGCACAAAGAGTGTTTGTGGGTGTTAAAGCACTCTTTCTAGAAAGAAGTCAAGGCCACTGAAGGGAAACAGCAGTTTGGATGATGGATGTTAACTCTCTTTGTTAGCATACTGGCTGCTGTATTCTTTCAAAAGCATTTGCTCTGCAGACTCAGCCTTGGGAATCTAAGAAGCTGTGCTCATCACAGAACACTATAGGCTGAGGCTCCTCTTGCTTCCCTGTGGTGTTCAATTCTGAAGCCCAGGATCCTCTAGAGGGACATTCTTTACAAACTGAAGTCTCCATTTCATCACATGTGGCTAAAGGATCGGAATCATCAGGCACCTGCAACAATTTTATTTCCAGGATTCTTTCTCTTGTCAACTACAGATCAGGAAACAAATGTATGAAAGCAGATATCTTTTTTCCTCATCCAAAATTGGAGCAGCTGACATCATTTGCAGTCTGGAACTGCTGAAAACCTTGAACAATCCATTTCAGGGCACTTTCTAGAGAACGTTTCCATCCGGTGTAGAGATTGTACCAATTCAGCCTCAGGACCCACCATGTTGCTTACAGCTTTGCAGTTTATTTTAAGAGGTTTTGTGTGTACTTGTAAAAAACAATAAACAGATAAAAATAAACAACAGTGCATCACTGAGGATTGTATTCTTTGTTTGCAAGCCACTGAAGACTCAATTCAAATTGTCTTAACCCCAAAAGGGGAAATTACTGGCCAATGCCACTGTATAGTTCAAGAGTAAACCCAGCTTTGGGTGAGCTTCATTCTGCTCAGTTGCCTGCTCACTCTTCTTCTCTCTCCATTTCTCAGCTCCACTTCATTTGTTAGGACTCCATTCTCAGGTAGAGTCCCCCTTCTTGCTCCAAAGAAGGACTTAGCTGCTACTTCCAGGGCTACATACTACCTTGTCATGGCAAACAAGGAAGAAGCTTACTTTCCTCAGTACTCCCAGCCAAAGTCTTCAGATTACGTCTTATTTGAACAGCCCAAATCATATACCACCCCAAAACAATCACCGTGGACAAGGGATGAAATGAGCGGTTATCCTAGGTCATGTGTTCCACCTGGAATAGAGTCAGCTGCTTCAAAACAGGTATCCCCAAATGGGAATCAGGATTGGTGGGAAGAGACAAAAATGGAAATGCATAGGGGGAAGTCAAACAAAAATGGAAATGCATAGTGGGAAGTCAAACAACAAACACCCACTTTGTGCAACAATAACCGTTGCTTATATTAGATAAGTGTCTCCACTTTAAACTTGAAGTCCTTTTCTGTTCATTAACACACTGGAACCTTGCAACAGTCCTTGAAGGGAGCTAAGACTGGACATATTATTCTCATGTAGCAGAGGAAACTGAAACCCAGATGAGTTGAGTGAATTGGGTAAGTCTGCACAATTGCATGGTGAGTGACAGAAACACTTGACTCTCATCCTATAGAAATCTGTATTTTTGGAACTTCAAATCCACATATTGGGCTGTGTTTATTTTATCTTATTTTTTAACCCCATATCTCATTCCCCCTCTTATGCCACATACCGGTAGCCATTCTGGTATGTTTAACGTGTAGCTTTTTTTGTTCAAATGTGTTTTCAAACTCTGTGTTCTTGTTTTGTGGGCATGTATTCTTTATATAAGTAGTACTGTGCTGTACATCTCATTCTGTTTCTTACTTTTTTCACTCAGCATTATGTTTTTAGAGCAATCCACATTGCTGTGTGTATATTTAATCTGTTACTTCCAACTGCTGCATAATTCTCTATGGCACGTATCCACCACATTTTATCTATCCACTCTTTCAGTCAAGGATTTCCACTGGAATTCTGCTGAACTTCCACCAGCACAAATAACACTGCTATGAACATCTTCATACATGTCCCTCTACAGGCTTGTTTTGGAATATTTCCACATATGCAGGAGCAGAATTGTTGGGTGAGAGGACGTGCGTGTGTTTAATGTGACTACGTTAACTATGTAACCCTCAGGCCAGTGAGGTTTTCCTTGGCCACTCTTTTTTCAGTTTCAACTCCTATGGAACATTTCGTATTTCCCTTTCCTGCTTTACTTTCTCTGCTTAGCACTTATAATTATCTAATAAATGAAATATTTGGATATTATCTTTATTATCTTGTAATAATTATAAATATATAATATAATTACGTCATATAATTATATTATTTAATTATATAGCAAATATTATGTTATAATTATTATTATAATATGTAATATAATTATATATCAATATAATTCTTATATTATATTATAATTATTATTTTGATAGTAAGATTCCAAGAGATTTGTGTCTGTGTCTTTCACTGCTTATATCCCAAGCACCTAGAACGGTTCTCGACACATGAACGGTGTTCAATAAATATTCATCAAGTGAATGGAGTAGTGCCAAATTGTTCTCCAGAATAGCTGAACTAGTCTACATTATGCAGAACATAAGATTTCTTATATCCCCACATCCTCATCAATACATTATCGACTTTTTAATTTTTGCCAGCCTGAGAGCTGCTTAGTTAACTTGTGTTTCTGTAATTACTAATGAGTTTGAACACTTCTTCATGGACGTCATTCTAAGTGCTGCCCTTGGTAGTGAGCTCTTTGTTACTACAGGGGAACATCAAGCACTATCAAAGATTCCCGAAGAAATGCCTTGGGCTGCACGTCTACATCCTTAGCAAAAAGCAAGCACAGTCAGGATGTCTATCTATTTTGCAAAGAACACTCTAAAACCCAATACAACAAGAGTTTCAACTCTACCTCCCAAATCATGTATCATTTGGCTGCTAGAAACTCATCAACGGAACCTGTGGAAGAAGTCAAAATTCCCTGGTGTTCTTCGCTTAATGAACATAAAACTGTCAGAATAGCCATGTCCCCCGTCCCATTGACCCCAGTTAACACACCCAAGGAAGTATGTGTCCCAGGATTAGCTCATAAATGAAGCTCAACTTTCATATGCCACACCCTCCCTTTCTAGACCCGTTCCACATGCTCTCAGCCCACAGTAGAAGGCAGGCATCTTCTTCTCCTGAGCAGCATGGTTTGCCTGAGCAGCATGGTTTGCCAAATGGGCAAAAGCTTAGGATCAAGCAGACAAAGCTCTGAAGATTATCCATTTCACCTTTATTAATTGTATCAGCAATTAGATTCAGAGACTGCGATAAGGTTTATGCTGGAAGGAAGAACAGAGTGTTGGAGTGCACAGCAGATCGCTTGACCTGGTCTGGGAAAGGAGAAACGGGAGCAGATGAGACAGAAGGAAGGTTCCTTGGAGGCATAGCGCTTGAACTGAAACTGAAAGATCAAGTAGAAGCGTACCAGAAGGATTGGGGGAGGGAGCCAAAAAGAACAGCATGTGCACATTCCAAAAACTTATAGGTAGCTCACTGTGGCTTACAATGAGAGGAGGAAGGTGTGGTAATAGACATTAGCGCTTTTTGCCAACTATCCCCGTTTCTCTCCTGCTTGGGATTCTCTCTCTCTCTCTCCCTCTCTCTCTCTGCCCCTCCCCTGCTCTCTCTCTCTCTTAAAATAAATAAACATTAAAAAAGAAGGTGTTATGGAAATTCTCAAATGCCACATGAATGATAATAAGTAGGTGCTCAGCCATTTCTACTCCTCCAGTGTGGTGCGATTTTCCCGCCGAGGTATGACACTCCCTGAGGGCTGATGAGACCTCACAATTGCAGACGTGACTGAGGCTGATGTAAATCTGAAGGCCTACCCCCTCGTAGACACCCACCTCACCAAGAAAGCCCTGGCCCTTGTTCGGCAGTCCTGTAACTACAAGCAGCTTCGGGAAAGGAGCCAGTGAAGCCACCAACCCCCTCAACAGGGGCATCTCTGAGCTCACGCTGACGGCCGCAGACCCAGAGCCCCTGGAGATGACCCTGCACCTTCTGCTGCTGCGGGAGGATTAAGAATGTGCCCTGTGCGTTCATGCACTCTGAGCAGGCCCTGGGGCGGGCCTGTGGGGTTGCCAGGCCTGTCATCGCCTGTTCTGTCACCATCGGAGAGGGCTTACGGCTGAAGCAGCAGTCGGTTCAGCAGTCCACTGAAAGCCTCTTGGTCTAAAACCGGTGGTCTCTGCCCCACTCGTCACTGAGTCCTCAACCTGGGGCCGTGTATCATATTGTGTGTGTTAGCGCGTAGTATCTCCAGCTGCCCTCTCTTGTTGTGTGATAGCACTGAATCTGGTTTTTGCATTCCTGTATTGTTTTTGTTTTGTTTTATAGGTTGTTGTCCATATAGTACCCCCCACACACACACACCCCAATCTCCCTCTCTACTCTCTCTCGCTCTCTGCCATTTTATCCTCCCTTTTGAGAAACAATCACATGTCAAAACAGGTGGAAGCAGAGTGATGACACCATTCAAAGGCAGGGAAGAGCCAGGAGAGAGATTTGGTTTCAGCTTTTAAGCGCTAACTTCCTGTTGTGTGGGGAGCATGTTGGAAGTAAACGCTGTTTGCTTTGTCTCCCTTGTGCCTAGAGTACAAAATCCTTCCATACATGTTTGCTCTCTAGGGGTTTATGTACCATTTGGGGAGAAAAGCATATATCCTGTGAGGTTGCTAGGTGTATGTCCAAGTGTCATTTGCTAATATGCCCCTGCTTTCTGCTTTGGAGATGTGATATTATCCCCCCCCCCTTCCCCAACTCCCAACTGTGCCCCTGAGGGTGGCAGGGCAGCAACATACCAAAGAGATGTGCTGGAGAATCCCAGAAACTGCCTGGCTGAGTTAGACATGGGACAGTTGACTTAGGTCTTGAAAGAAAGAGTCAAGAGTGGCAAGAAAAAAAAAAAAGGGTCAACTGGTACTGGAATGAAGAAGTCTGGGCAAATCATGGAGACTTGACTGGAAGCTATAACAGGATGCTGGAATCCAAAGGAACATCCTCTCTAGTGGATGGAGATGTCTTCAGGGGGTACCTGGTACCAGCTCCGAGAGCTCTTACTCCTGTTTCCTGCCACAATGTGGGTCAGATGTATGTGTTCTTTATCACATCAGAAGGACGGTGCTAGCGTGTCATTCTTGTGAGCATTGTAATGTAGAAATATAGTCATATTCTCCCCCAAAATGGTAATAAGTATTTTCATGGGGAACAAAATAGACATAAGGAGGAGGGGAGAGTTGTCAAGGGACATTCAGGAATTCTTTGGCCTGAAGAGAAACTACAGAGCTTTGTCTGATTCATGGTGGCATCAGTAGGGACTTTCCAATTTCTGGGAAACTTAACCCTACAAAGAAATTATTTCCAGTGGCTTGGTGTCGTGGAGATTTAGCTGACTTGAGCCAGAAGTAGGGGATTTGGAGGAAGTCTGCCTAATCGCGGGCAGTGGGAAATTGGGATAGAGCCAATGTAAATGTGGCAGGCTGGGAAACATTTTTGCAGACAGAAAGCATTTAAACAATTTTTTATTGTGGTGAAATATACATAACATAAAATTTACCATTTTAACCATTTTTAAGTATTCATTTCAGTGGTATTAAGTACATTCACATTGCTGTGCAACCATCACCAATATCCATCTCCAGAACTTTTTCATTATCCTAAACTGAAGCCCTGTATTCATTAAACAATTACTCTTCATTGCCCCCTTCCCCCCGCCCCACCCCTGGAGACCACTATTCTACTTTCTGTCTCTATGAATTTGACTATTCTTGGAACTGCATGTAAGTGGGATCAAATAGCGTTTGTCCTTTTATGTCTTGTTTATTTCACTTTGTGTAATGTCTTCAAGGTTCATCCATTTTGTAGCATGGGTCCAATTCATTCCTTTTTAAGGCTGAAAAATACTGCATTGTATGTATATATCACATCTTGTTTATCCAGTCATCCATTGATGGACACGTGAGCAGTTTCCAGCTTTTGGCTCTTGAGAATAATGTTGCTATGAATACTTACTTACAAATACCTGTTCAGGCTCTTGCTTTCATTTCTTTTGGGTATATACTTACAAGTGGAATTGCTGAGTCGTACGATAATTCTATTTTTCTGAGGAACCACTATTTGGTTTTCCACAATGGCTGCACCATTTTACATTTTCACCAGCAATACACAATGGTTCCACTTTCTCCACATCCTTACCAACACTTGTTATTTTCTGTTTTTTTCTTTTTAAAAATTTTATTTAAATCCAAATTAGTTAACATACAGTGTAATAATGATTTCAGGAGTAGAATTTAGTGATTCATCACTTACATATAACACCCAGTGCTCATCCCAACCAGTGCCCTTCTTAGTGTGCATCACCCATTTAGCCCATCCCATCACCCAACACCCCTCCAGCCACCTTCAGTTTGTTCTCTATAGCTAAGAGTCTCTAATGGTTTACCTCCCTATCTCTTTCTCTTTTATTTTTCCTTCCTTTCCCCTATGTTCATCTGTTTTGTTTCTTAAATTCCACATATGAGTGAAAGCATAATATTTCTCTTTCTCTGACTTATTTCACTTAGCATAATACATTCTAGTTGCATCCATATTGTTGCAAATGGTGAGATTTTGCTCTTTTGGATTACCAAGTAATATTCTATTATATATATATATATATATATATATATACACACCATATCTTCTTTATCCATTGGTCAGTCGATGGATATTTGGACTTTTTTCCATAAGTTGGCTCATGTTGATAGTGCTGGTATAAACATTGGGGTGCATGTGCCCCTTTGAATCAGAATTTTTGTATCCTTTGGATAAATACTTAGTAGTGCATACTGTTTTCCAGAGCGGCTGCACCAGTTTGCATTCCCACCAGAAGAGCAAAAGGGTTCCGCTTTCTCTGTGTCCTCACCAACATCTGTTGTTGCCTGAGTTGTTAATTTTAGCCACTCTTACTGGTATGAGGTGGCATCTCATTGTGGTTTTGATTTGCATTTCCCTGATGATGAGTGATGTTGAGCATCTTTTCATGTGCCTGTTAGCCATCTGGATGTCTTCTTTCGAAAAGTGTCTGTTCGTGTCTTTTGCCCATTTCTTCACTGGATTATTTGTTCTTTAGGTGTTGAGTTTGATAAATTTTTTTTATATAGATTTTGGATACTACCCCTTTATCTGATAAGTCATTTGCAAATATCTTCTTTCTTTTTTATTTTTTTTTATTATTTAAAAAAAATTTTTTTTAACGTTTATTTACTTTTGAGACAGAGAGAGACAGAGCATGAATGGGGGAGGGTCAGAGAGAGAGAGGGAGACACAGAATCTGAAACAGGCTCCAGGCTCTGAGCTGTCAGCACAGAGCCCAACGCGGGGCTCGAACTCACGAACCATGAGATCATAAACTGAGCCGAAGTCGGACGCTTAACCAACTGAGCCACCCAGGCGCCCCTCTTCTTTCTTTTTTAAATAGTCATTCTAATGAGTGTGAAGTGGAATCTCATTATGATTTGGTTTACATTTCCCTAATGATTAGTGATGTTGAGAATCTTTTTACGTGCTTATTGGGCATATATATGTATATATATATATATATATATATATACATATACACGTGTATATATATAAAATTTCCTTAAGGAAATATTTATTCAAGTCCTTTGTCTATTTTTGAATTGGGTGCTTATTTTTTGTTGTTGAGTTGTAGGAGGTTTTTTTTTATGTATTCTGGATAACAGCCCCTTTTCAGATATAGAATTTGCAAATACTTTCTCTCTATTCATAGGTTACTTTCTCACTCTGTTGAGACTATTCTTTGTAGCACAAAAATTCTTAATTTTGGTGAAGTTCAATTTAGCTGTTTTTTTCTTTTGCTGCCTGTGTTTTTGGTATTGTGTCCAAGAAATCACTGCCAAGTCCAATGTCATGAAAATTTTCCCTGTTTTCTTCTAAGAGTTGTATAGTTTTAGCTCTTACGTTTAGATCTTTGATACACTTCAATTTTTGTATATGGTGTAAGGTAAAGCTCCATCTTCATTCTTTCATATGTGGATATCCAGTTTTCCCAGCACCATTAGATGAAGAGACTGTCCTTTCCCCACTAAATCGTGTTGGCACCTTTGTCAAAAATCATTTGATAATATACACTAGGGTTCATTTTGGGGGTCTCAATGATATGCCATTGATCTGTATATCTGTCTCTGTGCTAGAGCCACACTGTTTTGATTACTGTAACTTTGTAGTAAGTTTTAAAATCAAGTATGAGACATCCAACTTTGTCTTTCTCAAAATTATTTTGTTTGTTTGGGATCTCTTGAGATCCTATGTGAATTTTAGGATGGGATTTTCTATTTACACACACACACACACACACACACACACAATATTGTTAGGATTGCATTGAATCTTTAGGTTGCTTCGGAAGAAAGCATTTTAAAAAATCATTTCCACAAGTGATTCTTTATTGTTAAACCAACCCTATGTTTTATTTGTTGCTTGTTTAAAGCACGCTTTTAAAAAATATTTTATTTTTATTTTTATTTTTTTAATGGTTATTTATTTATCTGAGAGAAAGAGAGCAAGGGTGGAATGGCAGAGAGAGAGAGAGGGAGAGAGAGAATCCCAAGCAGGCTCCAAGCTGTCACCACAGAGCCTGACACACGACCCAATCTCACAAACCATGAGATCATGACCTGAGCTGAAATCAAGAGTCGGACGTTTGACCCACTGAGCGACCCAGGTACCTTATGAATACTTTACATTTATTTTTGATTGAAGTAGAGCTGACATACAATATTATATTAGTTTCAGGTGTGTGACACAGTGATTTGACACTTACATACATTTTGCAGTGTTTGCAATAAATGTTGTTACCATCTGTCACCATACAATGAAATTACAATAATATTCACTTTATACGTTATGTTGTACTTTACACCCCTGTGACTTATATACTTTATAAGTGGAGGCTTGTATCCTTAATCCACTTCACCTATTCCACCCAGCCTCCCAACACCCTACTGTCTGGGAATCACCAGCTGGTTCTTTATATTTGAGTCTGTTTCTTTTTTTTTGTTTGTTGTTTTATTTTTTTACATTTCACATATAAATGAAATCATATGGCATTTGTCTTTTTCTATCTGACTTATTTCATTTAGCATAATACCCTCTATGCCTCTCCGTGTTGTCACAAATGGCAAGATTTCATTCTTTTTTATGGCTGAGCTATATATATATATTTATATTATTTGAATTAGTGTATTTGTTTTCTTCGGGTAAATATCCAAAAATGGAATTACTGGATCAAATGATATTTCTGCTTTTAATTTTTTAAAGAACTTCCTTATTGTTTTCCAGAATGGCTGCACCATTTACAGTCCTACCAACAGTGCATAAGGGTTCCTTTTTCTCCACATCCTCACCAACACTTGGTATTTCTTGTCTTTTTGATACTAGTCATTCTGACAGGTGTGAGGTGACATCTCATTGTGCTTTTGATTTTTATTTCCCTGATGATTAGTAGTGTGGAGAATTCTTTCATGTGTCTGTTGGCCATCTGTAGGTCTTAAAGTATACTCCTCAGTAAAGAATTTAGAAGAAGCAAAGAAAATAATAATGATAAAAATATGAAGAACAGAGCTCTGGATAGAAAGTCAGACATTTTCAGTTTTACGATATGTTTATGGATGCAGGCTGTGTCCTTTTGCAGGTCATTTGCATGTCCTATGCCTTGGTTTCCACCTGCTTTCAGACCCAAAGGATGTTAAAGTTACCTCAAAATGGCATAGAACAATCAAGAATCTTGATATTATATGTAGAACTATAGAGCTATACAGAGATTTCATAGAAAAGCTTTACTAATGATTTATAGTTTCTGTTAAATTAATCACTTTATTTATTTGTTTGTTTGTTTATTTGTTTGTTTTAGAAAGAGATTATGAGTGAGGGAGGGGGCAGAGAGAAAGAAAGAATACCAAGCAGACTCCACACTCACCATGGAGCCCAATGCGGGCTTGATCCCATGTCCCTGGAATCATGACCTGAGCCGCAATCAAGAGTCAGATGCTCAACTGACTGAGCCACCCAGGTTCCCAATTAATCACTTTGTTTAAGTCAAAGGAAATGAAAGAACCATATGTTTATTGACATGATAGTATATCTGCCTTATCTGATGAAGACGTCTACAAAGCTTTGAGGATTATCCAGAAGAAATAGTTTAAAAGGCTGAGAAGTTTGGAACAATCTGCTGTACCCCAAAGCATAACTCAGCCATTCCAAACCTCCTTTCTTAGACAAGCTATTTCTTCTTGACCATATTACTGACACTACAAACATTTATAACACCAACCTAAAGTCAAGTGGAGTCAGAAGGCAGATGATACCCCCATATTACTATCAGCCAAATTTGGGCATTCCCTACTTAGGGACAAGAGGCAATACCTACAATCTTATGTCTAGATAATTTCTTTTAATTATTGCCTATATAAGTCGTTGCCTGTCCACCTCCTATATTAGTTATCTATTGCTATGTAACAAGTTAGCTTAAAACTTAGTGTCTACAAACAAACATTTATTGCATCCCAATTTCTGGGGATCAGGAATCCAGGAGAAGCTTATCTGGGTGCTACTGGTTCAGGGTCTCTCATGAGGCTACAATCAGGATAAGGGAAAATATTTAGGAATCATATATCTGGCAAGGGATTTATATACAAAATAGATAAGAAGTCGTACAGCTCAGTAGCAAGAAAACAAATAATTCCATTTTAAAATCAGCAAAGGACCTGAATAGACATTTTTCTAAACAAATATTCAAATAGCTAACAGGCACATGAAAAGGCACTCCACATCACTAATAATGAAGGAAATATACATCAAAAACAACATTGAGGTATCTCCTCACACCTATTTGAATGGCTGTCATCAAAAAGACAAGAGGTAACAAGCATTGGCAAGGATGTGGAGAAAAGGGAAGACTGTACATTGTTGGTAGGAACATAAATTGGTACAACACTGGACAACACTATGGAGGATCCTCAAAAAATTAATAATAGAACTACCATATGATTTGGCAATTCCATTTCTGGGTATATGTCCAAAGGACATGAAATCATTATCCTAAAGAGATACCTGCACCCTCATGTTCATTGCAGCAGTATTTACAATAGCCAGGACATGGAAACAACCTAAGTGTTCATCAACAGATGAATGGATAAAGAAAATGGGACGTATATGTTATACGCATATGAATATTATTCAGCCATAGGAAGAAGGGAATCTTGCCATTTGTGACAATGTGGATGAACTCTGAGAGTATTTTGCTACATGGAAGAAGACAGAGAAAGACAAATACTGCATGATCCCACTTGTGTGTATGATCTATAAAAAACAAACTCATAGAAACAGAGAACAGATTAGTGGTGGCCGGAGGCAGCAGAAGGAGGATGGGGGAAACAAGTGAAGTTGGTCAAAGGGTAAAAACTTCTAGTTTGAAGATAAGTTCTCCTCATGGGGCACCTGGGTGGCTCAGTTGGGTAACCATATGACTTTGGTTTAGATCATGATCTCACGGTTTGTGGGTTTGAGCCCCGCATCAGGCTCTCCGCTGTCAGCACAGAGCCCACTTCAGATCCTCTGTCCATCTCTCTCTGTGCACCTCCTCTGCTCACATAGTCTCTCTCTCAAAAATAAATAAATGTATAAAAAAGAATAAAAGTTCTATCACAAGAAAAAAATGTGTAACTGTATGAGGTGATGGATGTTAACTAAACTTATTGTGGTGATCATTTTACAGCATATACATATATCAAATACACCTTAAACTGTACACCTTAAACTTGTCTGATGTTACATGTCAATTCTGTCTCAATTAAACTGGGGGAAAAGAAACAAATTATAAATTTCATTAGGAAAAGAAGATGTTCACATGCTTGAAAGTGACCTTATACTTGACTTTGTTTGTGAAGAGAATTGCCAGCCTGCTCTAATGAGCTTGAAATTCTTGTTCTTGGAAAGAAACGTCACTTTGATTCTTAACACAGGTGTAAGCTATACAATCACTATTGTGGAAACATTTTCTGTTTAATTATACTAAAGAGCAGACATTCTAATCTGTCTGGCTTGCCCTAGTCTAGAAGCAGGAGATTGGTCAGCATGGCTTCTTGATGTCTTCTTTGGTTCCCAGGATTCTAAGAGATCAGTCTTCCTAATCTATCTCCTAGGCAAGTGACAGTGATGAGGTTGGGGCTAGAAAATATCAGCTGAGAGAGACCAGTGCCTCTGGAGCATCTCCTGAGTAGAGCACCTGTAACATTTGAAATCAATCATTCCTGAAGGGCAAGGCCGGCTCTGAGGTGGAAAAGAGCAAATGCGCCCTTTGTGCCCATCTGGCCTACTCATTCTCTGAGGAGCCTTTTAAAGGAAGGAAACAGTGAAAGGGCTCACTTGCCACAGAATAATTATTCAGGCTGATAAGGAACAAAGAGACCACTGTCGGTGGGGTTGGCAACCAAAGACCAGGAGCTTGGAGCTGGATTTCCTCCAGCGTCCCTGGGCTGCTGGAAGATTGGATCATTAAGAGTTTATGGCCTCATGGAGCTATTTTAAGCCTGTTCCATCGCTTGATGCTAGCCTCGAATTCAAGCTGCCACAGATTCTTTTATCCCCCAGGAACTGTGGCTTGGGCTGAACAAAAGAGAGGCTGCTCCTTTGGAGGGAGGAGGGCCTGGGGCTGAGAGATGGGGTTGCAGAGAAAAGGGTTTGTTGGACCTAATGAGCTGCCTGTGGTGCTGCTGTCACTGCCGTTGCCACCACAGCTGTTCATATGCTGTTCCTGTTCTCAGGCAGCTGACCGGATGGGGCATGCTCACATGGAATCAAAAACAACCGCTCTTACTACTCTGAGTAAGGCAAAGTGGTACCAAGTAAGAAAACTACGTCCTAATCTCCTTGTTTGGAGGTAAGAAGAGTAGAGAATGAGGAAGACAGGGCCCCTCCAGGGGCTAACTGGTCATTCCAGAAGCAAAGCAAAGCAAAGCAAAGCAAAGCAAAGCAAAGCAAAGCATCACATTTGACCTGAGGTATCTAATAGCAGAGGACCACCATGCCTTCTGCTCAGAGACCTAAAATCCCAGGCTTTTCTTCTTGGATGCTCCCTTTTAGAGGTGTGTAGAACGCGTAACTGTCTTGGAAAAAAAAAAAACAGCAAAACATAGTAATAATGTTAGTGAGTGTTCCCAGAGATTTTCAAGATCCATGGGTCCCCACTAGAAACTAGATCCCAATAAGTCATTCAACAGAAATTTTTTGAACACCTACTATATGCCAGGAACTACCCTAGGCCAGTTGGATATAACAGTGAACAAAGCAGACAAACATCTTTACCCTCACGGAGCTTCTACCCTAATAGAGGGTGACAGACCATAAACAAGATAATTTATTAAATAAATACTGTGTCAAATGATGATGGATGTTCTGAAGAAAAGAAAATCGGAGTTGGAAAGGATGGGAAGCACAGGCTGGGTGGTGGGGGTTATGATTTTAAATAGGTCAGGGAATATCTCATGGAGATGGGGATATTTGAGCAGAGACTTAAAAGAAGTGAGGGAAAGATTCATGTGAATAGCTGTGGGGAGATTGCTCCAGGCAGAGGGAAGATCTTGTGCCAAGGTCTGGCATAGTTCAAGAACAACATGGAGGCTAGTGTGGTTGAAATGGTATAAGGGAGGAGTGAAATGATAAGAGTTGAGGTTGAAGAGATAACAGAGGGCCAAATAATGGAGTGCCTTATAAATTAAAGATTTTAATGTTATTATGAGCGAGACGGGAGGCCATTGGAACGTTTTTGTAAAGGAGTAACATAATCTTATTTATGGTTAAAAACAATCATTCTGACTGCTTGAAGAATAGACTATAAGGAAGAAGGGTAGAAGTGGGAAGACCTTTAGGAAGGAATTGTAGTAATCCAGGCAAGAGAGTATGGTGATTTGGGCCAGTGAGGCAGTGTAGAAAGATGAGAGGTGGTCAAATTCTGATATACTTGAAAAGTAGAGCTGACTGAATTTGCTGTTGGATTGGATATGGATGATGTAAAGAAGGTAAGTTAGGGGTCATGAATGACTGCAAGACTTTTGGCCTAAGCAATTGGAAGGATAAAATTCAGCAACAAGATGGGAAAGACAAGTAGAGAAACAGATTTGAGAGGTGCAAGAAAATCAGAGTTTGATAATTAATGGACTTGGGTTTGCCCAGGTCTGGAGGCACTAGAAAAAAGGTCAGCAGCTGGTGGCTGCACTGGTTGGGTCATGGTGGAAAATGGATTGGAACAAACCTCAGCATAGCTGCAGATAGAGCCAGCTGGTGGTGTTTTGGGGAAATGGACCCAGGTGGACATGAGCTGCTCTTCCTCTGCTCTCCCTTCTCCTGCCTGGAGTCCAGTGCCTCCACTGCCCCACTCAGCTCCATACCGCTTGGTCAATCCCTCACATCTAGTCTTGGGGATGATAAGCTTTCTGTAAAGATCAAGATACTATTTTAAACTTTTTGGGCTGGTTGATCACTGTTGTAGTTACTGAACTCTGCCACTGTACCTCAAAATCAGTCATAGACAATGCGTAAGTCAATGTGTATAGGTATGGTCCGAGAAAATTCTATTTTCAAAAGTATAGCATGACTTGATTTGGCCCATGAGCCAAGTCCCCATGCCCTGGTCTAGATCTATGAAGAGCTACCCACAGAAACACAGGTCTCACATGGCCACTCAGCCTTATAACACATGTACAATCTAACTCCAAGATGAAATATTAGAGAGGTATCTGTGGGCAGCTATCTCTCAAAGATGGCTGTATTTTAATGTTTTAGTGGCAGAACCAATGGTCTCACTGGCATGCTTTTACTCTATAAAGTGACTAACCAAAGTTGGAACTCAAAATGCCCTTCATTTCAAATAAGGGGAAACAAAGGTGATTCATAAGCATTTCAATTTTTCCTGAATTGACTCCTATTACTTTAAACATAAGTTACTGGCCACTTCTCTACAACTGTCTCTGTCCTCCCCAAGTCAACTAACATGTCCCAGGTCCTATCCCTCTCAGGGCCCTGCCAGGTGACTAATCCAGTTATAAATTATTAATGGCATCTACCTCCCAGAAAATTTAAACTCCAAAGCCTACTTTTGAGGATGGGGCACTAAATGGCCTGCCCTTTCTGAGGTCTGCACAAGTTTGTTGGTACACCTCCCTGCTCCAAGTGTATAGGGCAGCTCAGCTCACATGAGTAACCTTTGAAATTCAGTGGGCCTCTGTCAGATGGGCTGTTGCCATGAGTGTATTTGAATAATGCTTTTTATTTATGAAAAAAGTTTGGAAATATTTAAAAGATGTAGAGAAAAATGTGAACACACCCATATACTCACCACCCAGCTTAATAAATAAAATATTAAACATCTATTCAAAACCCTTTGTCTCCCCTCCCTGGCGTCATTTTCTTCCCCGTCTGCACAAAAGTAACCGCTATCTTGAAGACAGTTGTGTCCTTCCTTTGTGCTTTTTTCTACATATGAATGTATACAGATGATGCCTCCCTAAACAACATAGTATTGCTTTGAATGCTGATAACATTTGTATCAATGACGTAATATTGTAAACATGTTTTCAAGTTGGATCCATAATTGATACATGTGCTTCAAGTTCATTCATTTTCACTATCTTATATTCTTCCATTGTAAGAGTATACTGTTTACCCATCAATGATTTCTTAGGCTGATTCCCATTTTACACCATTTCATAAAATGCTGCAGTGGGCATTTTGGTTTAGTCTCCTAGTACCATATGTCAGGGATGAAATGCTGCTATTTTTCTGAGCTCCTCTCCAAGTCTCCATGGAACCTCCCTCTATATAAGAATGGCATATGTGGAAAGATAAACCCCATCTTGGACCAAAACACTAAAACACCTTCAGAATTCTCTTATCTCTGGGCACCTGGGTGGCTCAGTTGGTTAAGCATCTGAGTCTCGGTTTTGGCTCAGGTCATGATCTCACGGTTTCGTGAGTTCAAGCCCCTCATCGGGCTCTGCACTGATGGTGTGGAGCCTGCTTGGGATTCTCTCTCTCTCTGCCCCTCCCCTACTCATCCTGTCTCTCTCAAAATAAATAAATTAATTAAAAAAATTTTTTAATAAAAAAAAAAAGAATTCTCTTATCTCACTGTCATTGGGTAAAGAGTTTTGACCTAAACCAAAATGATCAAGCCAGGAGAACCTATCAAGGTCACCTGCTGCCTTGATTCTCAGTTCATTATTTTGGTTCCCGAGTGTCAAAGCAAAATATTTTTATTTGGCAGCAGGTTCTTCTGGCCTGGTCCGATGGATTCACATGTATCCATGATGGTGGAAGACAAGCAGTCAATAAGAATCGGATTGCAATGTCATTCTATCAAATATCACGTGTGACAGGAGGCTTCCAGACTGTGGAGTCAAACTCAGAATGTCTTGTAGTACAAAGGCAGAAGGTAACTGAATAGCCAGCCACCCCCTGGATTTCCATGTTGTTCTCCAGGATTTTCCTGCTGTTGCTCTATTGTAGAGCTGGACAAAAGAGTATCTGATGTTTATGGGTCTCCACCCAAGAGGACTCATGTTATAAGTCAGTGCACATGTCAACAGTGTGGACATTGATGTGGACTGTTTTTTTCTCATAGCACATTTCCTGAAAATTTCTGTTCCTCAACGTGTGCCTTTACCCCCTTTATAGAGCTACACATAGAGACTTTCAATTCTCAGGGTATGACGAAAACAGGAAAAGAAGTTCTGAAGCATCAGGGGATATTATCACTTAAGTCAGGTTATAATAGAGATACTTTCTGTCTTTTTGCATCTATTCACTACATCCTTTATTTCATAAGTCTCTGATGCCACTGTCCTTAAAAACCCAAAGAATCACCATAATTCTTGTATCTATATATAGCCTCCTTGCACTGTGGTTGATCTGAAAAAAACTACAGTTTAAATTCATACAGACAGGTTTACTTTCTTAGATTAAGTCATTACTGCCACCACATACTTTCTCTGTGAATTCCTTTTAGGTATGTAGCCTAAGGCCAAGCAGTCCTCCTAAGTTACCCTAACAACTCACATGCCCTATTCCACACACAAAATCTGTTTCCCACTCCACATTCCAGTGCTTTCTCAGAAAAAGTTAAGCTGTTTCTACCTGATACAAAATCAAGATGTAAACCAGAGTAGCTCTCAGTATTGTGTGTAAAAACTGTCACATAGTCATACAAGAAACCATGGTCAAGCAAATTAATTTGGATTGTGGTTAATAATTTTGGTAATTGTGATAATTATTACCAATAGTAAATGCGCAACGAAAGCTGGCAAAGGGACTCATTTAAAACTTTTTATTTAAAAATGTATGCATTTA
Source organism: Panthera tigris (assembly GCF_018350195.1). Taxonomy (NCBI): domain Eukaryota; kingdom Metazoa; phylum Chordata; class Mammalia; order Carnivora; family Felidae; genus Panthera; species Panthera tigris. The sequence continues at coordinate 90,203,071 of NC_056677.1, read as the reverse complement.
TTTTAACACGTTAGGAAAAATGCAACTATTATATCAGATTCATTTAGTTTCAGAAATGCTATTGCTTAGGGTGAGGACACGTTTTTAAAAAAATTAATCCATTTTATGAAAGTTATTAACTGAAAAAGATTAAGTGAATAGCACAGGTAATTTGTAGATATAGGAAAAATAGTGAAGGTCTTATGTAAATGAACAATCCTTGGAAAATACTGACAAGGCAGATGTTTTTGTTTACTTCCAAGGATTCTCAAGAAATGACCCAGGAGCTCTAAAGCTAATTTGAATATTATTTGAAGATATTTGTAGATAGCTTAAAATTTGTAACTAAAAAAAGTAACTAAAAACAACACATATGTTAAAGAATGTTCTATATGCCAAATTTTTACACAATGAAGGCCAACAATGCATTGACTTGAGCTGCTCCATAGTTTCATTTTTCTGTGCAGAAGTCAAAATAAATTTCATTTGCCATTCAGTTTAATCAAAGAATGTAATGTAACTCTCTCTCTCTTTCTCTCTCTCTCTTAAAAATAAATAAATATTAAAAAGGGGGGGCATGTGGGTGGCTCAGTCGGTTAAGCATCCGACTTCAGCTGAGGTCATGATCTCATGGTTCGTGAGTTCAAGCCCGGCGTCGGCCTCTGTGCTGACAGCTCAGAGCCTGGATCCTCCTTCGGATTATCTGTCTCCCCCTCTCTCTGCCCCTCCCCTGCTCACACTCTGTCTCTGTCTCTGTCTCTCTCTCCCTCTCAAAAATAAATAAATATTAAAGGAAAAGAATGCATTGTAACTCAACAGTATGCAGTTGGACAAGAGAATAAAAAGCATTACCATTTGTGGGGCGCCTGGCTGGTTCAGTTGATGGAGCATGCAACTCTTGACCTCGGGATTGTTGAGTTCTAGCTCCATGTTGGGTGTAGAGATTACTTAAAAATAAAATCTAAAAAAAATACTATTACCATTTGCAAATAGTTATCTTTGTGGGTCAGAATATTCTTACTACCATGCAACCAAAACCAATTACAGATTTACATTGGTACAACTGCATCGTAACTCCCAATTTCAAATGTTTGTGTTTATCATAACAGTTTTAGATTAATTTTCCTTATAATAAGTAAATATGTGTTTGGGTTATCAAATAAATTGATATTAATAAAATACTGCTTTTATCCATTTTAATATATTGAAGTCCTATATAGAAATTTATTTGTAGGGTCACCTGGGTGGCTCAGTCGGTTAAGCCTCCGACTTTTGATTTCTGCTCAGGTCATGATCTCACAGTTTGTGAGTTCAAGCCCCACTTCAGGCTCTCTGCTGATGGCATGGAGCCTGCTTGGGATTCTGTCTCTCCTTCTCTGCCCCTCCCCTGCTTGTGTGTGCATGCTGTCTCTCTCTCTTTCTCTCAAAAATTAAAAAAAAAATTTAAATTAAAAAGAGAACTTTCTTTGTATAGGCAGCTTCATTAATAAACAGGCTTGGAAGCCATTGATGGAGATGAAGCAGACAGTTGAATTACTAAATTTTTCATTCTCACAACATATTGAGACTCTATAAAATGAGAGAGAGGGAGATTCTGCTTAGTAATAAGAGTTAACATTCATTTAGCACTTCTTACAACAGTCAGAATAGGGGAGGTGTGTTGCAGTAACAAATGATTCCAAAAACTTAGTTGTGAACCACAAAGGGATGTTTTTTACTCGTGATATGTGTCCAGCATGGCTTGGTTGAACCTCTGTTCCATATTATTTTCACTCTGGAACCCAGGCTAATAGATCAGATGCTGTCTGGAGCATTGCAGTTAACATAACACAGGAGAAAGAGAATATGATAAAGCACACCCTGGCTCTTAAAACTTCTGCCTGTATGTGACTCATACCATCTTTGCTTGTATTTTATCGGCCAAAGCGAGTCGTATGGCCAAGCCTGAATTCAACAGGGCAGAGATGTATAACCATTCCAGAGAGAGAGGCACTTCAAGGAGAGGCAAGAAATATAGGTGAACAGTATTGTAATCTACCATTCTTATTATGAGTGAGGCTCTCTTCATCTACGTTTACAACAACCTTATAGAGTAGGTACTATAATTACCACATTATAAAGATGAAGAAATGAAGGCTTAGAGTTTCATGACTTTTTTGAAGGTCACACGGTTGAGTAGTAGCCAAGCCGGGATTTAGAACCCAACAGCCTGACTCCAGAGCCTGTGCTCTTAAACACCATACTGTAGCATTTACATTGGGCTTCTCGTCAAACCCATGAGTACTACTCTTAGCCCCAGCCCAACGGGGGTGTTTTAAATAGGTTATGAAATTACACCAAAGGCTATGTATGACTCCAGAGGCAACTTCAGTATAATTCCAGCGTAGCGATTAATGAATGAATTCCACAAAGACAATAGTTCCAGCCATCTTTAAACATCAAAGTCAAACACATTCAAAACAGTGACAGTTCATTACAACTCAATTTTTGTAACCAAAAATTAAATATATATATAAATATATATATTTAAAAATATCACTGCCAGTCTTGGAATTAAGCACACCATGTAATCTAATTTTTCCCTTTCCTTGGATAGAAATAAGCCACCAGATGCACGGGCTCACCTAGGCCTGCTTTCAGAGTGTCCTATTTATACTCAAGAAAAAGTGAACCCCGAAGCAAGGATGCTCATTGGGCAGACTCTAAAACTAAACTCTAACTAAAGAAGGACCCATAGGCCTTAGGGTCAGAGGATCCATACTCTTGGGAACAATGCCACTAATATTGCAGCTTCTGGGTAGAGCCAGGACCTGAGTTTCTGTATAGACATGAGGCCCCTGAGGACCAGAGTCAATCAGGAAACAAGCAGCTAATTGGAAAAGGTAGGTGGAATTGTGGAATTCAGGCCCTCTAACAAACCAGGGCAATACATCCCTGGCCACAGTCCGATCAAGTTCACAGGTTGAAGGCTAGAGGTAAATTCCTATGGGTAGATTCTATAGCCATAGTAACAATCACTGGACCCTTCCTGCCTCGTTTCCTAATATTCATGTCTTTTTCTAGAATATTAATAAACTTTTAAGCAGGTAAGTGAGCAGACAAAAGTCTGTTTTTAGTATAAAATCTGCAAAATATTTCCGTTGAGCATACTTGGGTTTTAACTCATTTTGTCCTTGTAACAACCCTATGAGGGAGCTACTGTGATTAGCCCGACTTTTTAAATGAGTGAACTAAAACTTACAGAGCTATGGTAACTTGTCCATACTCCAACCAGGGAGACTTTGTGTCTCTGCATTTCCAGCACCTCACACAGTACCTGACACACAACTGGTGCTCAGAAAGTAGTTGAATGAATAAATGAATGAATGAATGAATGAGCAAGCAATAGCTTCTTTTCACACTATGTGTGAGCCATTGTGACTCACCTCTGTTATATCCTCTCTGGTCTCATCCTTCATCACTCAGACTGGGCCACCATCACTGTCTGACCTTTTCCAAGGCCTAGGGTTGGATGGCAGTGGAAGGAAGAGGTTGCTTAGTCAATCAACTTCAAATTCTTTGTTACCACATTTGCCCTTAAGAACAAACAAGTTAATGTAATCAGGAGGAGGCAGCTCTTGGGAAAATGTTTTCCCACTACATGCCTCACCTCATATGTTTCCAAACACAGTCTCCACAGGCCCCACATTTTTTTTCTAATACAATTTGCACTCCCCATCCAAGCAAGGCAATTTAAAAAAGGGCACCATTCTGTATTAAAAATTTTGGTCTTGATTTTCAGCCATCACTCGAATTAACCACATTTTGCCCTTGGAAAGGTTGCATTCCTGATTCTCTCTGCCATCTCACTTATAAAGGCAAAGAAGGGAAGTGGGGTGCCAGGGAGAAGGCATCAGCTTGGCATCTGTGGCATGAGCACTCCAGAAATTCCATTCTCTGCAAAATCTACGTCTCCTGTAGGTGTTGTGGCTGGGGCCCACAACTAGGGACAGAGGCCACACAGCTGCTCTCCTTTTAGCCCCCTTTCTCTACCTTTATCAAAGGCAGAAAGGTGCTGATTCAAGGGGACAGGGGCTTGCCTTTTAGAATCCCCTTCCCTGAAGACTTTAAGGATGCAAGGAACTTTGATCTACCAGGGCAGTGGTTTTCAACTATTTCTTAGCTCTGAAACTGTTTCTAAAAGTGAACCCCAATATATAAAATATACAAAAAGGGTAGTGACTCTGGATAAAGTAGAGAAGGGGACCTAGACCTCTGAGAGCTTTGTCTCTCTATATCAGGCTCTGGGGACTATCCATGAACCCAAGAGGGTGCAGAACACTATTCAAAGGTCACTGCCCTTGACTGTCAGCTCCATAGCAGAGGAGTGTGGACTGTGTCTGGCTTACTTGCCTCTGTATTCCCAGCTCTGTGTTGTGTGCCTGGAGCATAGTAGGAGTATCATAATCATATATTGAATGAATAGGAGGTACCAGTGTCTCGTGGCAGCGGCTGTTGGTTAAGTGACTCATTGTCCTGTGATGTGTGCATGTGCCTGTGCATGTGCACTGGTGGGAAGGTGGATTCAGAGCTGAATGTTGGAACGGACCAGAGATGAAATGAGTGACCACGTCTCTGATGGTGAAGAGAAGCTGAATGGTGAATGATGAATGGGTATCCAGGCTGCTAGGTTCTTCAGATTTGCCAGCAAAGCTGGTTGGTTTGCTCCTTCATTTGTTAGATAGGGATCTCCTGCCATGTGTCAGGTTAGCTCCTAAGAGACAACAATGACTAAAACCCAATTCCCTGCTGTCACAGGACTTATAGCCTTAGAGGAGGAGAGATGAAAACAAACCAGTGGCAATAAAGTAGTGTAACAGTGAGAGTGGATATCATTACTTAGCTCTGACTGTCAGACTAGGTTTTGGATTTTTAGTCTATACACAAGTTGTTTTTTTTTTAACATGAGACTCCCCAGCTAAATAAAGTACACAAAGGACAAAGTGCATCTGAATTTCTACTAATCTTTCACCAAAAATTTGCTTTTACTTTCATTGTTAACATAGGCAACAAAGGATAGCAATATTAGCCATACCTGTGACTGTGTCAGCGGTAGATATCACAGACACTTTCATACCACATTAATAATGCTGTAGTTCTCTCAAAATATTATTTACCCTCATCATTAGTTTGAAATTATGGTGGTTACTTGACCTGCCACTAGATCTTATCACTTACGCCATTAACAAAGAAGCACAGGTACTAGTCTGTCACGATTTTTTAAACATATTTTGATAACTGAATTTCAATATCGTTGGCTTCCTTTGTAATCCTGTGTACCTTATTTTTTCTATTGAAGCATATGATTCTAGGAAGGGATCCATAGGGGGCCATCATACTGCCAAGGGAGGTCACCATGTCACAAAATGGTTAAGAACCTCTATTAGACAATAGTCTTAAGAGTAACGTTTCATCAGGGAAGAAGAGAATTTTCAAATACCAGCGGCTCCATGTATGTAGTCCAAGCGACGCATGGGGTTTGACTATAAGCCATGAGTAAAGAGAACTCAGCGGGGGGTGCAGAAGGAGGTTCCACCTGCCTGAGAATGAAGAGATGTGGACTGTAAAAGAAAGTAGAGAAGGAGAGGAGCAGGCGGACAGCTATCAGAGAGGCCTGTAGGAAACCACCAAAGCAGTGAGGGACAAACTAGGAAGCTGTGAATCCCCCTTGGAGGAGACCTGCATTTACTTTGGTGCTGGAGCAATCTGGCGTCCAAATGGTAGGACAGCAACAGGGGAGGGAGGTCTCTAAGTTCACGGGCCTGATCTAACACTTGTGTTTCTTCATAGCCTGCACGTGGCACGTGGAACATCCAAAATGAGAAGGAGTAGAGAGGACGAGTGGGCCACCGGATGCCTATGTTTGGAATGAAGAAGTTACAAAATCAGGGGGCTTTGGAACCAGAAACAAATCACCAGGGCTATAGATTTAACAACAGGTGCAACCAATGAAGTCCCTAAAAGACCAGAAGGGACCCACTGCACTTCAGCAGACATTAGCACAGGGGAATAGGGACTGTTCCAGACCAGCCACTCCATAGCAGAAAATAGCATGGATCCAAGGCTCTATTCTCCTCAACCTCACTGCTTCCAGACACCGTGTTTTGTAAGAGAAGGAAAAATGAGGTTAAAATATGCAAGACTCAGCATTTTATCCAGAGGCAGAGTCTTTCAACTGACACAATGAATTGTGTGTCTGTACTTCCAACCCCCTACCCAGCAGGATGGGAAGCTCCTGGGGGTAGTTTAGTTCAGTTCTAGAGAACATTTTTGCACATCTGAGTTGCCGGGTATACATTCCAACTCTGCTGTATGTGTTTTGGCACCATGATATAGAAGTCAGTTCAGAGTCAAGAAGAGGACAAAGAGAGAAGCGTTCGGTTCCAGGAGGTTGTGGGTGGTGGGATAGGTGGGTGAGGAAAGGCTGCGCTGAGGAGGCAATGCTTGAGCTGTGCCTTGAAAGCTGAGCAGGTTTTCCAGAGGCAGTAGTTAGGCACTGCACTTACAAACTCAAAATCTTGGTGGAGAAAGTAACAGTCTACGAGGTGTGATTCGAAGGGTACCAGGAAAAAATGTCCAATGCCCCCTAGAAAGCTCCTAGAATACCACTATTAAAGATCTATGCCTCTGGTCTTCAGTGTCTTCTAAACCAGCGTTTCTCCAGCTGTAATATGCTGATGAATCACCCGTGGATGTCCTTAAGGTACAGACTGTGATGCTGTAGGTCAGTAGTGGGGCCGGAGATCCTGTATTTTTAACATGCTCCCAGGGGATGCTGGTGTTGTTGCTCTACGGACCACACTTCACTTTTCCTTTTTAAATATGGAACACTCCGCAAATTTCTGTGTCATCCTTGTGCAGGGGTCATGCTAATCTTCTCTGTATCAAGTTTAGTACATGTGCCGCCAGAGCGAGCAGGGGACCACACTTTGAGTAGCAAGGCTCTAGCTAATGATAGCTAACATTTATCCTGTCCTTTTTGCATGACAGGCATCGTACAAAGCCCTTCGTGTACTATCACTGCGTCTAATCCTCATGGCAACCTTATGAGGGAATTGAGAGTTTCCTGTAGGTTGAAAGTTACTGAAGTCTCGAATTCAGAGAATTCTCACTCATTGGCCCAAGGCCACTGCTGTGATGAAACTGGAAATTGTATGCAGGCTGCCTCATCCTAGACCCAAGCTTGTGAGTCTGTTCGACTCTATTCTCTCCCGGAAGGAGTTACACCTTAAGGTGACAGTTTTAGTTCTGTTTTTTGTATTTTTTTAAGAAACGGGACCTTTTCATAGCAGGCAGTATGTATAACAGATACAAATGTAATTTATCTGTTTAGCAAAACTGGGGACCCCAAAGCCCACTTGCCCACTCATGTTCCACAGCAGCCCCCAGAGCATCACCTCAGAACCCTCAAATTTTGGTAAACTCAGTGTGCAACCCAGTGCTTACAGATGTTATAAGTTACTCTTTCTGGTGAGATGAGTAGACAGTCGACCGAGAACAAACTCAGCATCTGAATGGAAGCTCAGTCAGGGGTGCTGGAACAGAGGAGGTGCCAAAAGGAAAGATAGCAGCTGACAAACCCAGCTACTGCTGACATTCCTGTTTTCTCAGAGCTAGTTCTATCTTGGTACCATCTTCCCTGAGGTCTGTCTGGGTTTACCTGGTTTCTCTCAGCTTCTCCCCACCATTAGCTTGTGCTTCTGCTCTCAAGAGGAGAAATGGCCTTCTGGTTTGCTCCTCACAGCCTTTCAGTTAGATGCTCCCTCAATGCCCTGACAACCAGGGCTTGTGCCTTCCTGGGCCAGGCTTTAAAAGTATTTAGTTCCATGGCTTTAAAACATTGCTCTGCGTAACCTGGAGCTCCTCCAGACCCTTCCATCACTGTACTTGGCAAGGGGGGTGAAAGTATGAAGAAAGAGCAGAGTTGGTTAGCAGGGTAAAATAACTTTTCCATCACAGAAGAAGAAAGTCTGAGAGCCTAAGGAGTTGAGAGTTCCAATGCTGATTTTTTTTCCTGATGCAAACCATGCTGTATGGGCATTCTGAGTCCTCCTCTGCTGACCGTGCCTGAGTAATGCTCTGACTCTTAGATTCTGACATGGGCTGTGAAATGCTTCCCACTGCTTGCCTGAACCTGGTTATCTCTCCTCCTGGAGCCAGGGGAAACTTTCTGCCATGAGTCTCAACCAATTCTGGAAATAGATACCAGGTAACTATTTCAAACATATTTCAAACCAGGGCACCTGGGTGGCTCAGTCGGTTAAGGGTCTGACTTCAGCTTGGGTCATGATCTCGTGTCGGGCTCTGGGCTGACAGCTCAGAGCCTGGAACTTGCTTCAGATTCTGTGTCTCCCTCTCTCTATCCCTCCCCAGCTTGCTCTCTCTCTCTCTCTCTTTCTCTCTCTCAAAAATAAATAAACATTAAAAAATTAAAAAAACCCACATTTCAACCCTAGGATTGTCTCTGATCATGCTGTAGTCTCTTCCATCCAGCTACCTGCTCAAGTGTCAACTCCTGACATTAGAGTAGGCAGTTCGGTTCTAACAGAATACCTGGGGGACCGCAAAAAGGAAGTCATGGCCAAGTATCAGGAAAGTCAGAGGCCTCTTTTGGCAGCCCTATACAAGAAGCTGGGTGAAACCAAGATGGTGGGCGCTATGATAGGAAACCATTGACCCAAATGAGGAAGAAAAGACCGGAAACCCTGCTTCCAAGAAATCTTCACTCCAAGTAAAGAATATTCCACCCCCTAGCTAACAACTGTCAATAAAAGATAGAAACCCAAACCCCAGGGCATGCAGTTCACTCGCTCTCACTTCTTGAACTCTCCTGCTTTCAGATATCGAGAGTATACTTTCATTTTAATAAACTTCCCCACTTGTATTGCTCATCCACTGTGTTGTGTCTGTCCTTGAACTCTTTCTCTTGACGAGACTAAGAACCTTCAGGGATGTCTTTAGGACAGGCTGGTTCGAGGCCCTAGAGCCCAGGGTCTCCCCAGGCCACCCTGCAACACTGAGAGAAGCCTTCCCTGACCATCCCACCTAAAGAAGCACTCCCATGCCCTGCTTTGTGCTCTTCATAGCACTTATCATTGCCCGGCTTTAGGTTATTTATTTATCACCTCCCTCTTCACTATAATGTAAGCTCCAGTTCACTATTATTACTTGCAGAACCTAGAGCATTGCTTGGGACATAATAGGTGCTCAACAAATATTTGTTCAATGAATGGACGGATGGATGGATGAATCTAATTCATAATGAACCACAGACTTAGAGCTTCTGTAGATTTTCTCTTTTCACAAGAGCGCACATAAGTTTGTTTGCACATTCCCTGGAACATTGTAGTGGCTCAATAACGGACTGAATGAAAGAGAGATGGCTATGGGAAAGATGTGGCTTAGACCAATGATTCGTGTTATGTGTGAAGGCATTGTGGACAATCCCCACGCACACAAACCAGGGCAAAGCACTTTTAACATTATAAATACGGGGTTCCAGTTTTCAAATTACTTACAAATTTTGGAAAATTACAAACAGAAAATAGGAAAAAGAAAGATTGTTTTCATGATACTAAATACAAAAGGAACATGAGCTTTTTGTTTCTTGTGTAGGAGCTAAAAGGAGGCCACCCCAAAATGGGCCACATTGGCAAGAACACTATATTGAGTTAAAAGTAATCAAAACGTAACCTATGCAGGAAAAGCTCTCTTCCTTGTCCTCAACTGCCTAAATTCACGTTAGAAAGGAAAGCCTATGCTAGGAAGAGAGTTATTAACAGACTCCCCTTTACCTAAGAAACTTACCTGCATAATAGGGCAACCTTTGTTTTTCAAGACCTCTCCTCTCACCTTCCTCCCCTTTGTATCCTCAGACCCTATTCCTCTCCTTAGCTCATATAAGCTCCCTATTGCCTCATTGTCTTTGGACTTTCATGTCTTTGTGGATTCCCCAGAAGTACACCATTAAATTTGATTCTCTCCTGTTAATCTTTCTCATATCAATTTGATTCTTAGTCCATTTAGAAGTACCCGGAAGGCAGAAGATCTTCCTCCTTGACACTTGAAAGGTCAGCATAGACTTACAATGGTTGCAGGCAACTTTGGAGTGACAGTCCCCAGGGAACCTCTCTCTTGAAAATTCTGTGATTCTAAGCCTGGGCACATCCCACGGCACATGATCCCGCTGTACAATATCTCCTTTCCTAAGAAGTGCCTCTCACGAAAGAAACTGCTGCTCAGATTATTTCCCCCATCATAAAAAAAAAAAAAAAAGAAAGAAAGAAAAGAAAAGCCATGGAAATTACCAGACCACAACTGAGCTGCGGTCAAAGCAGTCTTGAATGAGCATTAAGAAGAGGGTGCCATGAAACAAAGGCGAATTTTCCCTTTCCTTCCCTCCCCCGTGCTGATCACATTCCATTTTTCAAGACAATGGCAGCTATCCAGCTGGCATTTAATTTATGCAAATCCACAGCAGCCCATAGGTGGAACTGACACAGCAAGGGGCCACAGAAGGCAGACCTTGATGTTCTAATTGAGATTCTGTCCCCGGATGGCTGTGGAGAATGTAAAGTGTCTCATATACAATCTGGGCTGCATCCATTAGTGTCCAAATTCGCTGCCTGGTGAAGCCGATCAGGCACTGGTAGACTTTGACATTTTAAAATGACTGTTTAAAATGACACAAATAATACCTGCTCGTTGAGAACAAAATGAGTAGAATATAAATAGCCAGGAGGGCATAAAAATGATCAACAGCCCAGGGAAAGCTAATGTTAACATATTGATATTCCAGACCTTTTCTCCAAGCGTGAACATACACATATTTTTTCAAAACAAGGCATTATAATGTACAATTTTATGGCCTGAGTTTTTTCACGTAGCAATACATTGTAAAGATTATTCCTTGTCAAGGAGGTCTACGTTATTTATGGCTTCCAGGTTTCATGATATAAACATAGTTGCAGCGAATGTACTTGTAATTTAATATGTAATTATTTATTTAAGATAATTATCTAAAAGTGGGATTTCAGTGTATGTACCTTTTAAGAGTTATGATATTATCTCTTCCCTGACAACATTTGGTATTATCATATAATAATAGTTATTATTACTACTACTACCACTATTATACAAGCAGCAAACACTTATTTAGACCTTACTATATGCCAGAAACCGTTCTAAGCATTTTATGCAGTTTCACCCATTTCAATCCTCTGTACAAGTCTATGTGACAGGTATTATGATGCCCATTTTACAGATTGGGAAGCTGAGGTAAAGAAAAAGTAACTTGACTAAGCTAGCAAGTGGCAAGGTCCAATATAGAGCTCAGAAAGACGGTCGCCTATAATCTTAACCACCACATGGACTTTGTCAATTTGACAAAGGAAACAATCGACCTTAAGATTTTAAGTTCTAGCCCACAGCTGGAGTTATAAGTATTTCCCAATGTTTTCTAAATCTGTCCTCACCGTTTCATTCATCAAAGCAAGTGTGTTATCCCAGGAGTCTGCCAGTTATTTCTCACCTGAAAAATCTAAAATATCGCATGTAACTGTTAATTTTTTAAAACAAAAGTACAGTTGGAGACCGTTTTGAAAGTGAGCCATTGCTTCTGCTTTGGCACCAGTGACAGCCGATGACAACCCAGTGGAAGTGCATTCCTACTTGGACAATGCTCCACTTATCTACCAAAAAAGCCCGCCCCCACCCGTGTCACCAAGTTCCACCTAAACCTCTCAACTAACTTTGCATTACATTTTAATTGCAAATATTTGCGAGCAGGTTGCCACTGAGAATTCAGTAGTGCTGAGGTGATCCTGTTCCCTGTAGCTTTTATCTCCGAGTGTGCAGACTACTTATAAGTATCGTTTTCCCTTCTACTTTTACCACTGAAGTTGCTTGAGCTCCAGCTCTGTTCCAAAGAGCAGAGGGGCTAAGCATACTTGACCTGGATTTGCATCTTAGTGTCACAAATACAAGCCATGTGACCTTGAGTATGCACTTAACCTCTCTATGGCTTAGTCACTTCATCTATGTATGGGATGAGGGGTGATACAATAGTACCTAATTCATTGGCATTTTGTGAGATGAAATGAGAAAATGGGTATAAAACACTTAGAATGTGAGCTATTATCTATTATTAAAGAGGCCTGCTGTCTATTTCTCAAGGGTACACATTTTGGGCTCAAACTTCTGAGATTCAAGCCTTGGCTTTCATACTTTTTAGTGTATGAACTTGGCCAATTTACTTATCTTCTCTGTACCTCAGTTTACTCATCTGAAATAATAGTTCTTATGTCATAGAGTTCTATGAAGAGTCAGTAAGTTCATTTATGTGAAGTGCTTGGAGGACTACCTGATTCAAAGTAAGTGTTGGTTATTAACGTTGTTCTTGTTATTATTAAAGTGCTGTATAGCCCAATTTAAGCGGACTTATAAAATGTTGGTGAGAATGTGGAGGAACTCGAATCCTCACACAGTGTTGATGAGAATGTAAAATGGTTGAGCCTCTGTGGAAAAACCGTTTGCTAGTTCATTAATATTTTAGGCACAAAATCAACAGAATCAAGCAATTCCACTCCTTAGTATATACTCAAAACTGAACATTTGAATTGAATGTCAAAGCAAAAACTGGTAAACAAATGTTCACAACAGCATTATTCACAACAGGTAGAAATAACCCAATGTCTATTAGCTGATGAATGGATAAATAAAATGTGGTATACTCATAGGGTGGAATCTTATTTGGCCATAAAACAGAATGAAGTACTGATATATGCTACGTATGGATAAATGTTGGAAACATTATGCCAAGTAAAAGAAGCTGGTCACAAAGCATCATATATTACATGATTCCATTCATGTAAAATGTCCCGAATAGGCAAATCCATAGAGACAGGAAATAGCTGAGTAGTCTCCTGGGGCTAGAGCAGAGAGGGAGGAACAGCAAGAATAGAGAAGGACTGATAATGTTTATGTTGTTTCTTTTGGAGGTGAGGAAAGTGTTCTAAAATTAGACTGTGGTGATAAGTTGTGGAACCCTGTAAATATACTAAAAGCCATTGGGTTTTAATATTTAAGATGGGTGAGTTTCATGGTATGTATATTATTCCTCAATAAAGTTTTTGTTAGAGTCTTGTATACCTGAGAAGGGTTAAGTGCCTCCCAATAACACTTTGATGTCAGTTTTGGCCAAATGCGATCAGGTATTTGGGGAGTCCTAACAAGAGGATGACTAGATCAAAAGATTAGTCCTTCTCCTGACCTTTGTTAACCAGATCTTACCATTGTTCTCCAAGATCTTCATAATCAACTCATCTGTTTGAATCTTACTGCAGCCATGGGGCGTGCTTATTGTCCTATGGCCCTACTGTAGTTAGGATAATTTAATACTGTAAATAAACCATGATAGAGAGCACGGATCTTGTCTATCTTATTCCCTATTGCATCTACAGTGCCTACTTGGCACATAGTAGGTGCTCAGTAAGTATATGAGGAGAAATAAATTGATGGGTGGATAGACAGGTAGCATGAGCTATGGAAAAACTTTGAAACCAGAAGGACTTGAATTCAAATCTCATCTCCACTATTTACTAGATAAGCAATATTGAGTTACTCATTTACATTCTCTCAAACTCATTTTCTTGCAAGAGGGAGAAATAGCATCTCCTTCATAGACAGTAAGTTTTAACTGAGATACTACATGCTATGTGAGAACTCAATAAATGTTAGTTTCTTTCCCTTTACTTCCACCAATTGGAAAAGCTCTGGGGTACTGTGAGTTCTCTACTGATATATTGCTTTCTGTTAAGTCCTGTTGTAGCAATAAACATGAACATTGACACTTTCCTAAGCACAAACTTAATGTCATGTGATATCTGTCCTCCATCGTGGAAGCTGGCAGTGAAATCTGAGCCCATAAAATGCCAGAATTGGGAGGGCTCTTAGTAAGAGATCATCTAGTCCAAGCCCTATACTTGATAGAGAATCCTCAAATACCAAAATATTAGTGGCCCATTTGGAGACACTGGCTTAATAAAAGAGTGGGCAAAGAAATAGCTGGCAAGGTGGATAGCAGACATCTGGGGGACCACAAGTGAGAAATTCCAGGAGTGATTCATTGTCCTCACCCCTGCAAAAGTCCCCTATGATATCTGACAGCTTAATCGCCATGTGTGTATTTATATGGGTGAGGCAAAGGTCACTGTACAAAAGAGAACCACTAGAGGAACAGGTGTTGATCTTCAATCTTCTAAATATATTAGTCAAAGCAGAATGTCCACAGCAGGAAAAAACAGTCAGCATATCTATATAGAATCCTGCTTACACTTCAATTCTAAGAACTACATTTTAGTTTCTTCATCAAACCTTAGGCCTCATTTTTATAAGAAGGAACTATCTGAATTTGGCACCCTGGTGTCCAGTGAAAGGTGATATATAACTAAAATAGGCAAATGTCTTCGTTTATTAAGGACCTGAATAAAATACCAAAGTGTTGGCTAATGAGGGAAATAATTGGCTCATTTGGAAAGTAAACGAGGAATAATTCATTTGTTAACTTGTTTTCCATACTTGATAACTTCAAATGTGACAGCTATGTTTATTTATATTACATGAAGAAAGTGCATCTCACAAATTCTGTCTCTTTATAAAATCCACAGAAGCATCAAGGGTAATATTGGAAGCCTAAGAGGAAAAACAACACTGGGAGGCAGTAGAGCCTAGTGGTTAAGAGCACAGGCTTGTTTTTCAACCAAAATAAAAGCCTAGGCTGATGTAGGAAATATTCCAAAATCCCATCAACACGCAAACACACACACATGCGCATGCACACGCGCACACACACACACACACACACACCTGCACCACAAACTCATACATTGCAGATATGTAAAAATGCCAGATATTCAAGTGTAAATGCATACTCAATCTTGAAAACAAGAAAACTCCATGTACCAGAAACTAAGAAAACACCCAAAGTGGTAGGTAGGATTTGAAGACTCATGTCTCAAAGGGTAAGTGGACCAGATATTGTTCTTAGACTCTGGAATTTTAATGCTCTAAAGAAGAGAGAAGTCAGGATTGCAAGTTCTGGATATAGCAGAGAGTTAAATACGATATAACCAGGGAAGATGGAAAGCAGAGAAATGGAAAAAGTGTCTTCTTTGAAAAAAACCTAATCACCAGCCTAAGGATAGTAACTATGTGGTCCCTGTCCAAAGTCATAGATGGAAACTAAGTCAGCCTGAAAAACTCAATGCCCCTAGACAATGTAACATGAACAAGAAGGAAAAAAGCAAAGGAAAAGCATGATAACTAGAAAACACCAAATAGTGTATCAATAGTCGCAATAAACATAAATGGATTAGAAACACCTATTTGAAGACAGAGACACTCAGATTAGATATTTAAAATTCAGCTATATGTTGTCTATATGACACATACCCAGGGGCACCTGGGTGGCTCAGTCAGTTCAGCATCCGACTCTTGATTTTGGCTTAGGTCATGATCTCATGGTTGTGAGACTGAGCCCTGCATTGGGCTCTGCACTGAGCATGGAGCTTGCTTGAGATTTTCTCTCTCTCTCTCTCCCTCTCTCTCTCTCCCTCTGGACCTCCCCCATTCGTGTGCTTGCTCTCTCTCACTCTCTTCCTTTTTCTCCTCTAAATTTTTTTTTAAAAAACATTAGAAAAAAGAAACATACCTAAAACATAATGAATCAGAGATGTTAAAAATGGGGGGATGGAAAAAGAATATGCAAAATGGAATTTAAGGTGAAAATCATTAATAAAGACAAAAAGACACATCACTTAATGATTAACAAATAGTCATCCACTGAAAGAAAACGATGTTGATACATCTAAAAATATAGCTGCAAAATGTATGAGGTGAAAATTGACAGGATTAAAATGAGAAATGACCAAATCCATAATAATAGTGAAAGATTTTAACACATCTTATTCAGGAACTGACAAAGTGGACAAAAGTTACCATGGATACATAAGATTTGAATAAGGCAATAAAATTGAGCTAATAAGTAGATATATTTAGAAAAAACACTGATGGGGCACCTGGGTGGCTCAGTGGGTTGAGCATAGACTTTGGCTCAGGCCATGATCTCATGGTCCATGAGGTTTTTAATTCTTTTGTTTCCCACGTAAATTCTAGAATTGACTTCTTTATATGTACAAAATATCCTGCTAGAATTTTGACTGGGATTGCACTGAACCTAAGGATCAGTTTAGGGAGTATTGACATATTAAGAATATTGAGTCTTCCAATACATGAACGTAGCATATTTCTCCATTTCTTTGGGTCTTTATTTTATCAGGTTTTTGTAGTTTTTTAAAAATATGTATTTATTTATTCTGGGGGGAGGAAAGCACAAGCAGGGGAGGGGCAAAGAGAAGGGGACAGAGGATCTAAAGCAGGCTCTGTGCTGACAAGCTGACTGCAGTGAGCCTGATGTGAGTCTCAAACCCATGAACCATGAGATCATGACCTGAGCTGAAGTCAGACACTCAACCGACTGAGCCACCCAGGTGCCCCTTTTGTAATTTTTAACATACAGATTCTGTATAAATTTTATTACATTTATAACTAGTCTTTCATGGGGATTTTTTTGTATCACATGCTTTGAAACCTTGGTTGTGGTTTCTTTGGCAATTCACTGCCCTCAAAAACTTAAAGGCTTCTAGGGCACCTGGGTGGCTCAGTTAGCTAAGTGTCCAAATTCAGCTCAGGTCAAGATCTTGGGGTTCACGAGTTCTACCCTGCATCGGGCTCTGTGCTGACAGCTCAAGACTGGAGCCTGCTTCAGATTCTGTGTTCCCCCCTCTCTCTCTCTCTGTCCCTCCCTTGCTCATGTGCTCTCTCTCTCTCTCTTGCTCTCTCTCTCTCAAAAAATAAATAAACATTAAAAATAAATAAATAAATAAATAAATAATTAAAAAACACTGAGCAATCTGATAACACCACATACTGTATGACTTCAACTATATGACATCCTGGAAAAGGCAAAACTATGGATACAGTAAAAAGACCAGTGGTTGCCAGAGGACTGAAGAAAAGGAGGAATAAATAGGCGGGGCACAAGGGATTTTTATGGCAGGCAAACTTTTCTGTACAATACTACAATGGTGAATACGTGTCATACATTTGTCTAAACCCATAGAACCTGTGACACCAAGAATGAATTCTAATATAAACTATGTACTTTGGGTGCTAATATGTCAAAGTTGATTCGCTGGTTATAACAAATTGAACACTCTGTGCAGGTTGTGGATGTTGGGGGAGATGGTGTGTGTCAGTGGGAGGGAGTATAGGGGAACTTGCTATACATCCTACTTCATTTGCTGTGAACCTAAAACTTGTGTAAAAAATAAAATACATTAAAAGAAACCGTGCATCTGCCAAATGGAAAACAAATATTTTTTAAGCACATAGGGGAAACTTGCAAAAAGTGAACACATTCTAGGCCACAAAAATCCCAAATACAAAAATCTGAATATCATGCCTCATTCTTCAACCATATTGCATGCATGCAATAAAATGAGAAATCAATAGCCAAAAGAAGCCCTTCAAATATCCATAGACTTTGAAACTATTAATGTGTACTTCTAAATATTCTTTTTTTTGAAAATTATCAAATATTTATAACTGATGGATAAAAGAAATACCACATATTAGAAGCTATGGCATATAACTTACTGGCAGTGGACTAGAACTGCTTTATACCAGCTCCCAAAATCTTGTTTTAAATATTCAGGAATTTTTCCAGCCGGTTGTTAGATAGCTTGAAATCTGCCATGGTAGGAGCATTTCTACTATGAAAATCAGCAAATGCTACAAATCAGGGCTTCTTTTTTCTTTTTTTTCCTTCATCTTTTTTCCGCCCAAAGAGTCTGTTTACCAGCACAGCACTGGCTAAAGTGGTAGTTAGAAACAACTATAAAGATGTAAAGGCATTTATTACAAAATCAAGAAACACTGAAAATTAATAAGTAAAATGTTCAACTCAAGAAGGTAGAAGAATAAGAGAGTAAAGCAGCCCGTGCTAGTAAATGTTTAACAACCAGATTTTTGAATGTAGTTCCAACATAAATGTTGGTCAATATTTTCATTTGTGTTAATGAGTAAGACAAAAGTGAAACTATAAAGACTTATTTAAGGGGGCACCTGGGTGGCTTAGCTGGTTAAGTGTCTGACTCTTGATTTCTTCTCAGGTCATGATCTCATGGTTCATGGGTTCAAGAGAGCATGGAGCCTGCTTGGGATTCTCTCTCTCTCCTCCTTTCTCTCTGCCCCTCCCCCACTCAGGCTGTCTCTCAAAATAAATAAATAAACTTAAAAAAATTAACAATAAATAAATAAATAAAAATTATATAGGAACTTCACTCACTTGTCAGTAATATTAGGGACTTATTTGCTGACTCAGATAATAGTTTTCAAATACTGGAAGAATATTTCCTCCATATTTTGTGCTATTCAAAAATGCAATAGCTACAGGCATAGCACAGTTTTAAATACAAGTTGCATTATTAATATTTTCTTCATTACTTTCTTAACTCTGGACAATCACCAACACGATAAATCAAACCCTGATTTATGGCACATGCAAATTTCTGTGGTTTAAATATTCTAATCATGGTCAATTTCAAGCTGGCAACACAACATCACCAGGAAAAGATGCACAGTAGTGGCACACCATTATATAGCATTTCCTTCATTCACATACAATAGAAGTAAATATCCTCAAGAGTATAAATAATAGTAAAATGTAGCAAACATTAAATTAAGAAGTGACAATTTTGAATGTTCATTAACTTTACTTGTAATGTAATGTATTTAATTGTAATTATATGTAATTTAATTTTTAATAATGGCTGTTTTTACCAGATGGCAAACTTCATGAACATGCAACAATGGGTTCTCATTAGCTGATATGAGCTGGTCCCAGCACACCATTGGTAAACTCAAAGAATGTAGAAGGTAAGAAATAATAAAGGTGAAATCAGAAATTAAGAACATATAAAATAGACAAACTATAGAGATGTTTAACAAAACAAAAGAGCAGGTTCTTTGCAAAGGTTAATATGATAGACAAATATTTGTCAAGACCAATAAAGAAAAAGTAAAAGTTACAAATAGACAATATTAGGAACATAAAATTGGACAAATGTGTACATATAAAGTAGAGAATTTTAATCATTAAAGAATACTATGTATGCTAATGATTTATGCCAATGATTAGAGGTAATGGGTAGTTTTCTAGAAAAATATTATTTAACCAAATTGACTCATGGAGAAAAAAATAAACATAAATATACCAACAACCATGAAAGAAATGGAAGTTGTAACTGAAAATACAATTCCAGGGGCGCCTGGCCAGCTCAGTTGGTGGAATGAACAACTCTTGATCTCAGGGTCATGAGTTCAAGCCCCACGTTGGACATGGAGCTTACTTAAAAAAAAAAAAAAAAGAAAATAGAAAAAGAAAAAGAAAATACAACTCCAAAAAAAAATTTGCCCAGACAGTTTTTGTAGGTGAGTTTTACTAAACCCTTAAGGAACTGATAATTCCATCTTTTACAAACTCATCTATGGAAGAAAAGGAGAAGGTACCCACCTCATTTTACTAGTTGATATGACTTTGATACTAAAACTGAACAAAAAAGGGTAAGAAAAGTGTAGATTAGTCTCACTTATGAACAGATATGAAAAACAAAATCCTAAATTAGAAAAATGTACAAATCAAATCCATCAATATAAACACATCATGACCAAGTTTATACAGGAATTCAAGGATAATTCAACATTAGGAAATCTATCAAGTCACTACATTAACAGATTCACTGAGCATTTACCATTGCAGTTGTCATGTTGGTCAGCTATCTTTACTAGTGCAGACTAATGTGGCCTCAGGTATAAGGTATGCGGTCATTGATTTAGAAAATGTGGTTTTTTTTCAATGCCATTCAGAAAATAGTATCAGAAACAGATTACATTCATGTAGAATGGACAAAAACAAATATTGACAACATATATTACATATATATTTACATATTGTTTACAGGTTTATGTTAACTCTTCTTTTAAAAAAAAGTTTATTTATTTTTGAGAGAGAGCACAAGCGGGGGAAGGACAGAGAGAGAAAAGGGGAGAGAGATAATCTCAAGCAGGCTCTGCACTGACAGCACAGAGCCCAACATGGGGTCTGATCTCACGAACCATGAGACCTGACCCGAGACCAAGAGTCGGACGGACACTTAACTGACTGAGCCACCCAGGTGCCCCCAGGCTTAGGATAACTCTTCTGCTCTCCGTCCTTATACAGTTTGGAGATATTTGGAGTTTATGCATCACACAGAAATATTACATTGTTGACATCATGCTGATTAGGCAGGATAAGCTAATAGGTGACTAATACACTCAAAGACTTGTCAAGACATAAGTGCTACATGCCAGGAAAGACAAATCCTAGAAAGATTCAGAGACTTGCCAATTTGTTACAATTTTTAGGGGTTCAGTAGTAAAGAATATGCCGGGATATCCCTTCCATAGCAAAAGAAAATATGTAGCCTCTTGCATTCCTTACCACAAAAAAAAAAAAAAAGAAGCACAACACTTGATAGGTCTTTTTGGGTTCTAGAGCTGACACATTCCACAGTGGCCCATATAGTTGGTGACATAGAAAGCTGCCAGCTTTGAGTGGAGCCAGGAGAAAAATAGGGCTCTGTAGCAGATCAAGGCTGTGATAAAGCAGCTCATGTGAGGCACATGAGTTGAAAGGCCCTATGTTACTAGAGAGGCCAATGGTGGGGAAAGTTTATGGCAAGTTCCAATAGAAATTCCAATAGAAAACTGCAATGCAGGGTTCTGAGGTTCTGGAGCAAGATATTCCACCTGCATTAATTAAACATTTTAAGAAACATCTCTTACTATTTTGCCAGATCCTGGTAGAGATGGAATGCTTAACTATGGGACATCAAGTGACAATGTATCCAGAACTGCTTATGAGCTGAGTTCTGTCATAGTCACCAAGTCACAAAGTCAGTAAGGCTCAGTAGTTGTCCATCACAAGTTAAAAATTGTATTCTGGGATAGGGACAAAACAGGACCAGAGGACACAATTAAGCTGCATGAGCAGGTAGACCAGACCCCATGTCACCAACCAGGGTTGTAGCATTATTCCTCCTTCAGCTTGCTCCCATGAGAGGTTGAGTATAAATACCCCAATAATAAATAGATCGCAATGTGTACATCTCTATGCAAAATCTTGTAAAACCTTATTGAAGGAAATAAAATATCTAAATAAATCAGGGGATACATGATGACAGTTCTCCCAAGACTCATCCATAAATATAAATCAACACCAAGCAAAATTCCAATAGTACTTTTTGGTGCCACTTGACAAATTTATTCTAAAATTTGTATGGAAAGATAAATGTCCAAAAACAGCCAAGAAAATTCCAGAGTACCAAAGAACAACTTGCCAACAAAATAGCATGATTTTTTTAAAGTTTTTGTTTACTTATTTTGAGAGAACAAAGGGGGGGGAGGAGAGAAAGTGCGGGGGAGGGGCAGAAAGAGTGAGAGAGAGAGTCCCAAGCAGGCGCTGTGCTGTTGGCACAGAGCCCCAAGTGAGGCTCAATCTCAGGAACGATCAGATAGTGACTTGAGCAGAAGCCAAAGAGTCAAACACTTAACCAACTGAGCCACCCAGCACCCTTAGCATGAATTTTTATAAAACCATAGCAATTAAAACAATGTAGTTTGGCACAGGAATAGTCAACCAGATCGACAGAACAGAAAAAAAGCCCAGGAATTGACTCATGTGTATATCAAATTTTCCTGTATGATATAGATGGCTTTACAGACCTGAGAAAGGACAAACGGTAAATGGAATTCAGATAACTGGCTTTATATACGGAAGAATCAACTAGTCTCCTTTCACCATATAGGGAAATAAATTCTAGATATATTTAAAATTTAAATATGCAAAACAAAATTTTAATGTTAACTGACTAGACTTAAAAACTTCAAAAAAACCAAAATTTTAATTTATTAAAATAAAATATGAACAGATGAAAAGATGAATATTCTCATGACCTCAGGATTACTTACAACACAGAAAACTCCACAGATTAAGGAAATATTGATATATTTGAAAAATCAAATTTAAAACTTTTATATAGTGAGAGCACATACTAAATAAAAAGTCAAGCAACAAACAGGAAAAGGTATCTGCAACATATGTAATAAACAAAGGATTTGTATCCATAATATACAAAGAACTTCTGATCAACAAGAAAAATATAAGCTTCCCAAATAGAAAAAGGATTAACAAAGGTTATGAACGGGAAGTTCACTTGAGAGGAAATCTGGCAAGAAGAAGGAGGGGGCACCTGGGTGGCTCAGTCGGTGAAGCGTCTGACTTTGGCTCAGGTCATGATCTCACAGTTCGTGAGTTCAAGCCCCACATGGGGCTCTGTGCTGACAGCTCAGAGCCTGGAGCCTGCTTTGGATTCTGTGTGTGCCTCTCTCTCTGCCCCTCCCCTGCTTGCACTCTGTCTGTCTCTCTCTCTCTCTCAAAAATAAATGAACATCAAAAAAAATTTTTTTAAAAAGAAGAAGGAGGAGGAGAGGGAGAGAGAGATCCAAATATATTTGTAATCAGGTAAAATAAATTTTAAAAAAGCATACATGGGATGCCATTTAACACCCATCAGATTGATAATGATTTAAAAATCTGATAATATAAAGAGGATGGGAATGTAAGGCAGTATGGCCTTTTTGAAGTAGAATTTGGAGAAGGGAAGGAAAAATAAGATTAAAAACAGAGAGGGAGGCAAACCATAAGAGACTCTTAACTATAGAGAACAAACTGAGGGTTCCTGGTTGGGAGGTGGGTGGGGGGATGGGCTAAATGGGTGATGGGCATTAAGAAGGGCACTTGTTGTGATGAGCACTGGGTGTTGTATATACGTGATGAATCACTAAATTCTCCTAAAACCAATACTACACGATGTGCAACATGTTAACTAACTTGAATTTAAATAAAATATTGGAAGAAAAAAATACATATTGAAGGATTAAGGAGTAAGGGGGTATTAAGTCTGCAACTTTTTCTCAAATGGTTCAGAAGAAAATGTTGATGTGTGTGTCTAAATAATAAGGCATAGGTGATAAAGTGGTAACAATTGGTAAACTGAGTGAAAGGTATAGGGGAGCCTCAGGTGCGACTTTTACTTTTTACATCTTTTCTATTCATTTCAAATTTCAAAATAAAAAATGTAAGAAACAGAAAAAAACTTTTTTCAATATACATGCCGTGTAAATCAGCAATTCCACTTCTGCATACGTAAGCTAGAGAAACTCTGGTACTTATGCACCAGAAAAATATATACAAGGATGTTTACTTCAACATCCTTTTTAATAGTGAAAAATAAGGGGAAAATACCTTATCATATATCAATATAAGAATACACATATAAATTGTGGTATATTCATACAATAAAATGAGTTAGATCTGTGTGTATCGACATGCACAGATCTGAAAAACATAGTGTAGAGACAAATACCGCCATTATATCCATTACATTATTTGTAATTTTTTAAATTTTAAGGTAAAATTTACATAACATAAAACCAATAACTTTTACATCATCCATATCCAATCCAACAGCAAATTCAGTCAGCTCTACTTTTTGAGTATATCAGAATTTGACCACCTCTCATCTTTCTACACTGCCTCACTGGCCCCTGGATTACTACAATTCCTTCCTAAAGGTCTTCCTACTTCTACCCTTCTTCCTTATAGTCTATTCTTCAAGCAGTCAGAATGATTGTTTTTAACCATAAATAAGATTATATTACTCCTTTACGAAAACGCTCCAATGGCCTCCTGTCTCGCTCATAATAAAATTAAAATCTTTAATTTATAAGGCACTCCATTATTTGGCCCTCTGTTATCTCTTCAACCTCAACTCCCACCCCACACCCATTAAGCAGTCACTCCTCATTTCTTCCTCCCACCAGACCCCCAAGAACCACTTATCGACTTTCTGGCTCTATGTATTCGCCTATTCTGGACATTTCATATAAGTGGAATTATATGATATATGACATTTTGTGTCTGCCTTCTTTCACTTCACATCATGTTTTCGAGGTTCATCCATGGTATAGCATGTATCAATTTGATTCCTTTTTTATGGATGAATAATATTGCATTGTATAGATATACCACTTTTGCTTATCCATTCATTAGTTGATGGTTATTTAGGTTGTTTCCACCTTTGGGCTATTTCAGATAGTGCTGTTACAAACATTCACGGACAACTGTTTCTTTGAACACCTATTTTCAATTCTTTTGGATATTTACCCAGGAGTAGAATTACTGGATCATGTGGTGATTCTATGTTGGACTTAGTAAGGAACCAAACTGATATCCACAGTGGCTGCCCCATTTTGCATTGCCACTAGCCATGTACAAAGGTTCCAGTTTTCTCCAAAGTCTTGCTAACACTTGCTATTTCCCCCTCTTTTTTTTCTTACTACAGACTTCTTAGTAGGTATGAAGAGGTATCTCAGAGTGGTTTCATTTTTTATTTTCACAGTGATTAATAACATTAAACATCTTTTCATGTGATTTTGGCCATCTTTTGCATCTCTTGTATTTTGGCCATTTTCTATATCTTCTCTGGAGAAATGTCTATTCGGGTCCTTTACCCAGTTTTTAAGTGAGTTGTCTTTTTGTTGTCCAGTTATAGTTCCTCATATATTCTAGATATTAAACCCTTATCAGATATGGCTTACAAATATTGTCTAACATTCTGTAGATTGCCTTTTCACTTTATTGATAATGTCCTTTGATGCACAAAAGTTTTTAATTTTATGAAGTAAAATTTATCTATTTTTTTCTTTATGTCTTCTGTTGCTCATGCTTTTGAGGTCATATCTAAGAATCGATTGCCAAATCTAAGGTCATAAAAATGTACTCTTGTTTTCTCCAAGAGTTTTATGGTTTTAGCTCCTATACTTAGGCTGCTACTTTGAGTTACCTTTGTATATATTTTGAAGTAGGGATCCAATTTCATTCTTTTACACGTGGATACCCAGTAGTCACAGCATCACTTGTTGAAAAAGTAATTACTGATATGAAATACAACAGTTATAACAATATACTGAAGTAAAAGTTATGCATCGTACTCACCTTTCTCATGATGATGTGAGATGGTAACATGCTCACGTGATGAGATGAAGAGTGGGAATGACGTAAGCATTTTGACGTACAGTTTAGGCTACTATTGACCTTCTGATGACACATCAGAAAGAGGGTCATCTGCTTCTGGACCATGGTTGATCATGGGTAACTAAAACAACAGAAAGAAAAACTGCAGGTAAGGGAGGACAACCGTATT
The DNA here is from genome assembly GCF_018350195.1 of Panthera tigris. Taxonomy (NCBI): domain Eukaryota; kingdom Metazoa; phylum Chordata; class Mammalia; order Carnivora; family Felidae; genus Panthera; species Panthera tigris. The sequence goes on along the minus strand of NC_056677.1, from coordinate 90,177,626 downwards.
TAAGCATAATGTGCTTTAGTGTGGATCTCTTTGAGTTCACCTTGCTTGGAGTTCATCGAGCTCTTGGATATGTATCTTCATGTGTTTGATTAAATCTGGGAAGTTTGTGGCCATTATTTCTTCAAATATCATTTCTGCCCGTTTCTCTCCACCCTCTCCTTCTAAGGCTTCTATTATGCACATCTTGGTATCCTTTATGGCATTTCACAGGTCTCTTAGGCTCTGTTCATTGTTCTTCATTCTTTTCCTCAGATTGGATAATCTCAATTGGCCTGTCTTCAAGTTGGCTGATTATTCTGTCTCCTCAAATCTGCTGTTGAACTCCTCTAGTAAATGTTTCATGTCTTTTACTATGCCTTTCAGCTTTGAAATGTCTATTTGGTTGTTTTAAATAATTTCTATCTCTTTAGTGATATTCTCTATTTGGTGAGACATTGTTCTCCTGGTTTTACTTAGTGCTTTTTCTGTTATTTCCTCTAGCTCTGTGAGCATAATTAAAACCGTTGATTTGAAGTCTTTGTATATTAGGTCTTTTTGCTTGGGCCTTCTCTGGAACAGTTTCTATCAATGTCTTTATTTTTCCTGTAACTTGGCATATTTTCTTGTTTCTTTGCATGTTTCCCAATTTTTTTGTTGAAACTTGGAAAATGTTTATGCTGGTAATAATGTGAATAATGTGAATTAACAGGAACTCATTGCTGAAAGGTATGCAAAATGATGCAGCCACTTTGGAAGACAGTTTGACAGTTTCTGACAAAACTAAACATACTCTTACAGTATGATCCAGGAATCACTCTACTTGGTGCTTACCCAAATGAGTGGAAAGCTTATGTCCACACAAATACCTACACACAGATGCTTATGGCAGCTTTATTCATAATTGCCAAAACCTGGAAGCACACAAGATGCCCTTCAGTAGGTGTGTGGATAAACAAACTGTGGTACATCCAGACAATGGAATATTATTTAGCACTGAAAAGAAATGAGCAATCAAGCCATAAAAAGACATGGATGAACCTCAAATGCATGTTACTAAGTGAAGGAAACCAAGCTGTAAAGGTTACCTACCATATGATTCTAACTATATGACATTCTGGAAAAGGCAAAACTATAGTTACAGTAAAAGGATCACCGATTGCCAGTGGTTGAAGACAGTGAGGGATGAATTGGTGCACCACAGAGTATAACTGTAATGGTGGGTTCATAACATTATACATTTGTTCAAACCCATAGAATGTACAACAAAGTGGAACCCATAATATAAACAATGGACTTTGGGTGATATCATATGATCTGTTGTTGCAGGGTTCTCGATTCTAACAAATATACCACTCTGGTGGAAGATGTTAATAGTGGAGAGGCTGTGCATCTGTGGGAGAAGGAGATATAAGGGAACTCTCTGTTCCTAACACTTCATTTTGCTATAACCTAAAACTGCTGTAAAAAAAATCTATTTAAAATTAAAAAAAAAATACAGAGAAAAGAATTAACAGCTTTAGAGTCAGATAAGCCTAGAATTCCAGCTCAGCTAAATACTAGCTGTGTAACCTTAGACAATTTGCTTAACCTCCTTGAGCCTCAGGTTTCTTATTTGGTAAGTGAAGATGCCTCATAGGGTTTCTGTGAGAATTAAATAAGATAGCACTCGCACAGTGCCTGGCACATAGTGTATTGGCAGTTATTGGTATTATCAGAGACTCATGAAGCTAAATGTGTCCTCAAATTGTTGAAGGACCTAGACCTACAAACTCTCCTGGTAACTTAATCCAGAATCTAATTTCACATCCAATTAAATGCTTTCTCTTTACAAGGACGAAGCCTATTTCTCTAGCTTGGACCATCACAGAACTGAAGAACACGTTTACCTTCCTTGTATTAACACTTCAAGAGCATTGGACGAGATGTCCTTTAGTAATTTATTATTTTAGTAATTTGTTTTGTGCCTCCTGAAAAGGAATAATTCCTTCGCTACCCCACCCCCCTCCCAAGATTGTTGTGAGGAACTGTGTAAAGTGATGTACCTGATTACTGTTTGACAGCTTAAAGGGCTCTATAAATGTAAGGGATTAATAGTTACTTGGAGAAATGTATTAAATTATCTCTTAAAAGTCTCCAGTCAAGCTTAATTACTCTTTAACCCTGTCCATATTTCTCTGAAAATGTGGAGATCAGTAAAATATTATTTAATAAATTCTTTTATTTCACGAACATGAATTGAAGGCCTGCTTTGTGTCAGGCACACTATTGGGTGGTAGGGGATCAAAGATTAATAAAACCTGATCCCTGCTGCCAAGAAACTTATAGTCTAATAGAAAGACAAACATGAGAAATAAGTGTGTTATAATATGGTGGGTGTTTTGAGACAGATATAGATATGCCAAAGGAACACAGACGAATAGAAAATTTATTCTAAGGGATATTATAAAAGACTTCACGGAGAAACAACATTAGTGCTGGACTTAGAAGGGTAAATAGGAAATTTCCAGATGGAGAAAAGAAGAGTATTTTAAACAGAGGGAACCCTATAAATTCATGGAAGCATAAGATCTCATGGCATGTATGGTGAGGATAATATTTAGGCACGGTGAGAGGTAAAGCAAACGAAGTAGACTTAGGAAGGAGGAAGTGGTGAATTACATTTGGAAAATGTTGACTTTAAGATGCCTAAGGGACTTCTCTTTGAATGTTACAAATCAATGGAGACATAAATATAGAGAGATTTGAGAGTCATCAGTATACAGGTATTAGCTAGATATGACGGAAGAAAGAGAGAGATAGAGTGATCATGAATATTTGTGTTCTTGTTTGGGTAACTGGATCAATAATGGTGCTTTCATTGAGGTAAGAAGCTTATAGGTAGAGGAGCAGAGGGAAAAGGAGGCCATATGGTCTTTGGGGCATGTTGATTTTCAGATACCCCTGGGACATCCAAGTGAGTATGTTCAGTAAGCATTTGGATCTATAGATACAATGCTCTAGGAAAAGATTTTGATTGGAGATATAGAAGTAGTAGAGTAATGGAAATGGGCAAAATTGTTCAGGGATAGTGTGCAAAATAAGAACAGGTGCTAAGACAGAACCATTGTGAATATCAACATTCAGCGATGAGGCAGAGGTGGAACATCCATCCAAAGGGATCGAGGAAGAACTACAAAGATATGATACGAACCAGGAGAAGTGCCATAGAAACCAAGAGAAAAGGCTATTTCAAGGAGGGGTGGTCAACTGCATAAAATGCCAAGAACTGAGAGATCAAGTAATAGAAGGACTGATTAGTGCCCATTGAAAGTTTATTGAATACCTAGCTTTCCCTTGCAATCTTCTGGACACAAAGGACTCTGAAAATATCAACCCTGAAAGCTAAAAAAGCACTGACAGTCAGTGCCTTGTTTTCTACTCATGTGGTCACTAATACACCTTCCCCAAGTTCACCAATTACTGTGTGTGCCTCAACGGCTTGCCCCTGAATTGCCCAGACAAGGAAATCACCTGGATACTAGTTGAAACACTTGTAATCAATTCAAGCAAAATAAAAAAATCAAAAGCTTAGCCCCTAATGGAATTGACCACAAAGGCCTCCCCAGGGGGTAGAGGTTTATGTGCTGTGCCTGGACTATGTTAAAAAAATTAAAAGTGGGTTTATAACAAAAGGGCTAAAGTGTCAAGTCACTAAAAGCAGAAAATTCCACTTGCAACACAGATGCCCACTCTCACACTGGTTTATGATGAGAGAAAGTGAAAATTTATAATATGCTTTCCATAAAGCCCTGACAGCCATTGAGCTGGGACCTCTGGGGGCCAGCCCAAAGGTTCTACCTCATTATCCAGGGAAGGAGGGAAAAGGGAGAGAGTGCTTAGTCACAGAACGGGCTTTGTCTTTAAGAAGGCCAACTCACACCTGCACTTCTTGAGCTCTGTGACTTGGACTTTTTCAACATTTATACCGGAATCGAAGCAAAAAGTAAGTTGGTCCCTCAGCCCAAGTTCAACAGTTGTTTTGTACCAACTGCAGATGGACTATTTATAGTCACTCTTCTGGAATCCTTGGAGGTTAAACAAGCTAGGATAAGCTAGATTATGCTGCCGTAAGAAACAATCTCAAAAGTTTGTGGCTTATAGGAAACATTTATTTCTTGTTCATACTACATGTCCAAAATAAGTTGGTGGGAGAGTGAGGAGGAGAGTTCGACTCTTAAGTAGATCTTAGTTGTTCTCGGTCTGGGATCCCAGCTGATAGAGAAGGAGCCATGTCAGATGTTGCCAATCAACACATCCTATGGAAAAGGGAAATTGACAAAGCAAGCACTGATTCTCCAAGTTTCCACCTAGAGGTTACACATACCACTTATGTTCATATTTTATGCCTGATTTTAAAGGCCTGGGGAAGCATAATTCTCCTGTAGGTAGAGTCACTGCTGGCAGGGACACCAACTATAGGTGAGCAACATAATAGTCTATCAGAGAAGCCATAATTAATACGTGTTAAACTTTGAATAGATTATGTAATAGTTACTCTTTGAACACAAAGGTATTGGTAGCTGTCATGCAATTATCCACTGCTCCCTTACCAGCCACTGTGCCTTAGAATGCACCACTCAAGCTTCATTCCAGGGGGTTAAAATATTTGATTACCAGAAGCCACAGGGTGTCAAAGTGCAAATGCCTGCGGTGGGACAGCACATTGATCTGTATCAAATTAATACAGCATTCATATTAGTTGTCCTACAGCAAGCTGTTATTATTGGAAGCAGGGAGCACAGCAACCCTGAGATACTTTATTCAATACCTACTATACTCGACTCTTCAACACACTATATTTCACTTTATCCCTGTGCCTACTGCACATTAAAGATAATGCAAAAGGGGGTGCCTGGGTGGCTCAGTTGGTTGAGCGTCCGACTTTGACTCATGTCATGATCTCGCAGTTTGTGAGTTCGAGCCCCGTGTTGGGTTCTGTGCTGACAGCTCAGAGCCTGGAGCCTGCTTTGCATTCTGTGTCTCCTCCTCTCTCTGCCCCTCCCCTGCTCATGCTCTCTCTCTCTCTCTCAATAATAAATAAATGTTAAACACATTCTTTTAGTAAAAAAAAAAAGATAATGCAGAAGGTCATAACTGCTTATCTAGAAGGTGGTAATGAGTGCCAGGGGAATGTCCAGCACGTAGGGTGCTACCTGCAGAGGACCATTAAGGGGGACAGCAGCAGGGCACCAGGTGCTTGGGGTGAGGAGATGGTTTCCGCACCATAAGTCAGGAGAAATCTGCCCAAAGAAGAAATCCCAACAGGTTTGACCTACTTCACATTATTTCCTGAGCCAACCCTTTATCACTCTGCACCTGAGATTAGGTGGTATTCTTTTAGGTGAAGGGAAGAAACAATCTGGTTTTCCAGAGGGGTGTCCTGGGAGCTGGAGAGATTTCTTCTAGAAGATACCTGTTAGTGGAATCTGGTCTGCCAATCAATCAGCCTTCTATCAATGGCTACTGGAGCCCCTTGTTTGATTATGGATTTATTGAACAAAAAGCCTGCCAGGATGTATATTACACTGCCTGACTTTTAGCTTTGTGTGCTGAATAGTGGTTAGCTCAGCAGGAAAATGATGTTTTAGAGCCATAAAGGTAATACACATCCAATTCTGACACATGTGTGCGCGCGCGTGTGCACGCGCACACACACACACACACACACACACACACACAACCCCTGAACATGGATTGTAATGTTAGTAAAGATAAACACAAGAATTTCTCTCCAAAGGGCAGCACCAGTGGCATATACTAAGCTATTTTTAGCAAATCCCTTCCACACCACACATTAATTCATTTATTCATTCGTTCAACATATATTTATTGAGCATCTACTGTGTTCCCAGCACAAAAAGACTTGACCCCCACTGTCATGGAGCTTACTGTCTAGTGGAAGACAGACATAACAAACACACAAGTTAAACATCATCACAAGTTAGGGTGAGTGCTGTGAAGAAAATAGACAGGTGCAGTGAGAGCAAAAAGGGAGAGTTCAGTTTAGATAGGGGTAGTCAGGGGTGCCTGGGTGGCTCAGTTGTTTAAGTGTCCGACTCTTGACTTTGGCTCAGGTCATGATCTCATGATTCATGGGTTCAAGCCCCTCAATTTTAAATTAATACATAAAGAAATCAAATGATAAAACAAGTGGGGGAAAAATGACAAGATGAGGTGAATCTGAATAAAGGGTATACTATTCCATAATTTGAATTTATTTTCAAATAAAAAGGTATAAAAGAAAAGAAGGAGCCAACCATGAAGAGTGTGATTAAGGATCTTCTTCCACATAACATTCTTCCTTTTTCTTTAGGGCACTTAAGATATTTGTAATTAAATATTTTTTGGTGATTGACTATTTGTCAACTGCTCTACAAGACTGTAAGCTTCATAAGGGGCTCATCTCCAGCACTCAGCACAGTGGATTGTAGATTGTTTTAACTTTGTTCAGGCAGATAATAACAAAAATACCATAAATTGGGTGGCTTATAAACAGCAAACATTTACTTCTCACAGTTCTGGGGGGTGGGAAATCCAAGATCAAGGCACCGGCAGATTTGGTGTCTGGTGAGGAGCTGCTCCCTGGTCACCTTCTTTTTGCTGTGTCTTTACAGGGTGGAAGGGGCAAGGGAGCTCTGTGGGGTCTCTTTTATAAGAGCACTAATCCCATTGATAGGGGCTCCAACCTCATGACCTAATACATCACCTTGGACATTAAATTTCAACATATGAATTGGGAATGAGGAGGCACAAGCAGTAAATCCATTGCACAGGCAAAGAACGCAGCAGGGGTGATGGTCTGGAGGGAAGGTAGTATGGGAGCGGTGTGGTGTGCATTTACATTCTTAAAAGATGCTCTATCACAAAAAGAAAAGAGATAAGAAACACTAGCTTTTTGAAGAAATTGTAGGTTACCCTTTCCCCAGCTAAAAATCACAGATTTTTTTCTAAGCCAAAATGATATATGGAAAATATAAGAGGAGTTTCAGCTATAAGAAAATAACATATTTTAATGGCAACTATTCTTATGCAAATAACTAATGCATCTCAGCTATCCAGAATATTCCCTAAAGTTTTCCCAATCTAAACCACTCCTTACCCATATTTTATTAGACTTTTTAATTTGAAAAAGTGAAAATATTAGGCAATAATAATCAAGTTGCAATCAGAATGCCAAACAATGAATGACACTGAGCAAAGTACCTATTTACCTGTCCAGAGACTACTGCAATGGTCCAGGCAAAAGAGAGATTGGTGGCTTCGGTTAGGATGGAGACAACAGAAATGGGGTGGGAGTAAGAAGGCGAGGGATTTGAGAGTGATTTTGGTGGTGTGTTTGTTGTATACCTAGATATGCTCTTTTTCGTGCAGGGAAACTAAGGAAGTTTGTTAGCATTTGGGGCTACAGGGAGACGTTGGGTTGGCTGGGGCAGGAACCTCTTAAAAAACCCTCTTTCTTTCTCTCAACCTATTGAATTCCTAGTTTATATCTTCTCTGGGTTAAAAGAGGTAAATGAGCATTTTGGCTGGATTGTAGCCCTCTTAAAAGACTAAAGAGAGGGGCGCCTGGGTGGCTCAGTCGGTTGAGCGGCCGACTTCAGCTCAGGTCAGGATCTCGCGGTCCGTGAGTTCGAGCCCCGCGTCGGGCTCTGTGCTGACAGCTCAGAGCCTGGAGCCTGTTTCAGATTGTCTCCCTCTCTCTGACCCTCCCCCGTTCATGCTCTGTCTCTCTCTGTCTCAAAAATAAATAAACGTTAAAAAAAATTTGTTTAAATAAAAAAGACTAAAGAGAAGCAAAAACTGGTAAACAGTGCACATGAAGTTCTTCATTATCTCCTAACTGTACCTAATTATCTCACTGTAATTTGGTTATTCCATCTTAGGGTAACTGAGAGTTGACTGTACCTGCAATGAATACACTGGCTCAATAATGTGGTGAAGGGCTCCTTGTAGCCCTGCAAGCCCTAGCCATGCAGGCTCTAAAATATAAAGGGAAGAATGCCTCACCTTTGCCTTCACTTACATCTCCCAGGGTGTCCAGACTTGGGGATCACCCATTCATTTCCACAGTCAGGATCCTGGTGAAATGGTGCCCATGCAAATGGTTGTCTGGGTTGCTGAGCAGGGTACAGCAAACAAACCTGCAGAGAGGCTGGCTCTAGAAACCAATGATGAGATAGGCCCAGGTTGTAGCCCAAGGAAAAAACCCATCAATCAAGCAGTTGGTTAAATATTTACTGAGCTCCTATTTCATACCAGTGAGATAGCTGCTTGTGGTTCTCAACTAGGGAGCAATTAGGTCTCCCAAAGGGCAATTAGAAATCTATACAACCTTTTTTTGGCATAAAGAAGGGGATGGTAATGGCACTACTGGAATTTAGTGGGTGGGAACCAGGAATGGTAAATATTCTTCAGTGTGTGAGCTGAACCCACACAATGGAACTGTCCCACATAAAATGTCCATGGTACTCCCAGGGAGAAACACTGCCGGGCTGGGGCATAGTGAGTATTCTGACGTGAATATTCCATTCTTCCTCTCAAGAGCTAATTGGTGCCAGAGGGCAGCCAATCCTTCTCTGTTTACACTTGGCCTCCTTATTCTTTCTTTGGGAAGGAAAAATTGTAACTTCCATTTTAATGATGAGGAAAAAGAGACAGATTGGCTAGAGGTCACACCAGTTAATAGCAAAGCTGAGACCCAGTGTTTCGACTCCACAATTTCATTATGGAGTTCCCCAATGGGCAACCATAAAACAGTTAAGCTTTATACTTATATTTCCAATTTAAATCAGCTCTCAACTCAACTCTCAACTCTGCAGCAAAAGAACAATGTGGTTTTGGGTGACACTTCTCCCTAGAAAATAAATAATAATGTCAAGGTTCATAAACATTAGCTTTTTTCATTGAAGTTTTGGGGGCAATTGTAGATTTACATGCAGTTATAAAAAAAATAATGCAGAGACATCCCATGTACCTTTTATCCAGTTTTCCCCAATGTTAACATCTTGAAAACCTATAGTACAAAATCAAAACGAGGATACTGACATTGATACAATCAGTCAATATTATTCATATTTCCCTTCATTCATATGTGTATGTGTGTGTATGCATGTGCATTAAGTTCTATACAATTTAAGCATATGTATAGGGGTTTGTGTATCCATCACCACAGTCAAGATACTGAAAGTTTTAAAACTTCAAGGACCCCTCCTGTTACCCATTTGCAATCACACCCAATACCCTTCCTCACCACTTCCCCTATCCTTAACCCCCAGAAATCTCCTAATTGTCTTCCATTTCCACAATTTTTCATATCAAAAATATTATATAAATGGAATCATAGAGTATGTAACTTTTGGGGATTGGGTTTATTCATTCAGCCTAATTCCCTGGAAATTCATCCAAGTTGTTGCACATAGTAATAATTTTTTCCTTTATATTGTTGAGTAGTATTCCATGGTATGGATACGTCATGGTTTGCATAATCATTCACCTAATTAAAGACCTCTGAGATTATTTCAACTTCTGGTGATTAAAAACAAAGTTGCTCTAAATATTCATGTACAAGTTTTTATATTGATGTAATTTTGTTTTTATTTCTCTTGAATAAATGCCCAATATTGCAATTGCTAGGTCAATGGTGATTGCATATTTGGTTTTGTAAGAAACTGCCAAACTGTTTTCAAGAAGCACCATTTTACATTCTCACCAGCAAAGTATGAATGTTCCTGTTTCTCCACATCTTCCCTAGCATATTTTTCACTGTTTTTTTTTTTTTTTAGCCATTCTTATAGGTTTTTGTAGTGGTATATCATTGTGCTTCTAATCTGCATTTCCCTGATGGCTAATGATATTGAAAATCTTTTAATGTACTTAGTTGACATCTGTATTTCTTTTTTTTCTTTTTTTGGTGAAATGTCTCTTCGTGTCCTTTGCCCATTTTTCAATCAGATTGCCTTATTTTTAATGTTGAGTTATATATATATATATATATATATATATATATATATAATTATTATTATATATATATATATATACTCTTTATATATTCTGGACACTAGTCCTTTGTGGCAAGTATAGTTTGTGATTATTTTCTTCCAGTCTGTTGCTTGTCTTTTCATTCTCTTTGTGTATACTTTCACGGAAGAAAAGCTTTTAATTTTCATGAGGTCCAATTCATCAATTTTCTCTTTTATGTATCATGTTTTAGTGTCAAGTCTAAGAAATCTTTGCCCCAGTCCTAGATCCTAAAGATATTTTCCTACTTTTTCCTAAAAGTTTTGTATTTTACCTTTAAGACTATGACCCTTTTTGACTTAATTTTTTGTGTAAGTAGGGAATTTTAGGTAAAGGTTCATTTTTTGTCTATGAATGTCCAGTTGTTTTGGCACCACTTGTTGAGAAGACCATCCTTCTTCAGGGGTGCCTGGGTGGCTCAGTCAATTAAGCATGGCTTAGGTCATGATCTCACATTTCATGGGTTTGAGCCCCACATTGGGCTCTGTGCAGACAGCTCAAAGCCTGGAGTCTGCTTTGGATTCTGGGTCTCCCTCTCTCTCTGCCCTTCCCCCACTTGCACTCTGTCTCTCTCTCTCTGTCTCTCTCAAAAATAAATAAACATTAAAAAAATTAAAAAAAGACCATCTTTCAATTGAATTGCTTTTGCACCTTTGTTAACAGTATGTTGGGCTTAATTGTGTGGGTTCCCTATTCTGTTCATGGATCTGTATTCCACCTATCTATACATCAGCACCGCATTGTCTTGATTATTATGGCCATATAGAAAGTATTAATATGGGGTAGAATAACTCCTCCCATTTTATTCTATTTTTTAATTGTTTTAGCCATTCTAGGCCTCTATCTTTCTATATAAATTTTAGAATAAGCTTGTCTATGTCTACTAAAAAAAGCTTGTTGGGATTTTGATAAGATTTGTATAAAATCTATAGATAAATTTGATGAAGATTGACATTTTTACTCTGTTGAGTCTTCCAATCCATGAATACAGTATGTCTCTACATTTATGTAAGTCTTCTTTATTTTTTTTTACTAGTGTTTTGTAATTTTAGCATATAAATACTGTACATGTTTTGTTAAGTTCATACCTAAGTATTTTATTTTCTTTGGAGTGATTGTAATTAGTTTGTTTTTAATTTAATTTCCTGCATGTTAATTTGTTAGTCTATAGAAATATAATTGATTTGTGGGTATTAATTTTGTATCCTGCAACGTTGCCAAATTCACTTATTGGTTCCACAGAGGTTTTTGGTAGATTACTTGGGATTTTCTGCACAGATAATTCTGTCATGTGTAAATGAGAACAATTTTCTTCCTTCCTTTCCAGTAGGTATGCTTTTATTTATTTTTTCTTATTCTATTGCAGTGGCTAGAACTTCCAGTATGATGGTGAGTAAGAGCACTTGCTGTCAAGAACTGACCTCTGTGCTGCAGAGCCAAAATATGTAACATGAAGACAGAGTTTGGGTATAAAGAAGGAAGATAGTTTATTACTTTGCCAGGCAAAGGAGCCTGCAGCAGGCTAATTATTCCAAGACTACAAGCCAGCCTAAAGTAAAAGGCTAAGGGATTTCATAGGAAAATACAGGATCTGGGCAGTTTCAATAGGAATCTGGTACCTGGTGCCAGCCGAGTTTGTCATTTCTTCAAGGGGGGTCTCATGACTAGCACTGGAGCCAGCCATCTGAGTCTTGTTACTTAGTATACATTGAGGTCAGCAAGCCGTCAATATCCATATGCGTTCCTGGAACAAAGGATTCTACAGAAAAACAAATGCAGGGGAGAGGGAGGCTTCAAGAATGAGGAAGAGAAAAATGTGTTGTTTCAAGTCAAGCCTTAGTGTGTTCATCTTAATCTCCATCCATCTTTACATTTCTATAGCAGTTTCATGCTGAGACTAGAAATCCTTGCTTTGTTCCCAATCTTAGAGGAAAAACATTCAATCTTTCACCACTAAGTATGATGTTAGTTGTAGTTTTTGTGTGTATACGCGTAGCTTTTTTCTGTTATTTTTTGTTTTGTTTTGCAGATGTTCCTTATCTGGTTGAGGTAATTCTCCTTTTTTTTCATAACTTGCTGAAAGTTTTTACCATACAATTGTTAAATGCTTTTTTCTGTATATGATCACATGACTTTTCTTCTTTAGCTTGCTGACATGATGGATTACATAGACTGATTTTGAGTGTAGTTATTTTATCATTATTATGCTTAATAGCTATTGAACACATACCCTTATCTCATTTAAACCTTGCAATAGTCATGTAGAACAGATTCTATTATTATCAGCCTGATTGTACACATGGAAAAGTAAATTCAGAGAGGTTAGGTGATTTGCCTAAAGTCACAGTCAGTATGGGGCAAATCTGGGAATTGAACCCAGGACTGGTTTATACCATTTCTCCTGTCTTCCCAGTCTGCTAGCCTCCCTATAGGTGCTGATCAGAAATTCCTTAGCATGTGAGCTTCTACCATTGTGTAAATAAACAGGGGAACTTGATTATACCAAGTAGGCTTTTAACGAAGATAAGGATCCTCTCTTTCTCCTTTCCTGTTCTTGAACTTGAACAATAGTCTTTTTCCTGGAAGTCATCAAAGCTGGTGTTGAATCAGGGCCAAAGCTCTTGGAAATGCCTTTCTTGGGAACCATGGGGTGAGTGGGGGTAGCAGAAAGTGTAATGATGGAGCTCCATTGTTCTAGGCTCCAAGATCAGCATTGTAAGGGCAGCTGTCAGAGCCTCCCACCCCAGAAATGATACCCTTAAAAGTATTAATGTGTATGCAAAATCCATCTACAGTCTCCTTTAGTGGCACACTGCAATCATGGACTCTCTGGTGACTCAGACAGGATTTTCACAGCAGAGTAAGAAAAGCTACTTCATGCCATTGTTTTCCCCAAATGATTAAATTAAACATCTTTCCCTGTTGTTGGCTTTTTTTTTTTTTCATTTTTTCGAGTAAACAACCCCAGGATTTTTTTTTTCTCTAATCTCGTTATTACTATACCACAGACAAGAAAGGCATTTGACACAAACACTTTGGGAACAGAATTTACAGTGTTTATTAGATTTCCTTTTGTTTTCTTGGTTAATCAAAATAAACACTTCTCTCCTGTTTTAAAGGAAAAAAGTGTCTGGGGCCAACATTTTTAGATTTTCTCTCTCTATTTCTCTCTCTCTCTCTCTCTTCCCCCACCCCTGTCCCTCCCATTCCCTCTCCTCCTCTCTTTTTTCCCTCTCTTCCCAACCTCTGACCCCTCCCTCCTGCATCTCACATGTTGTGCTCCCCTAACTCAGTGGGGTTTTGTTTCTTTTTAACTTCCAGACAGAAATTTCAGAGAAAAGCCACATTCCAGCTTCTCCAGTTCTTATTTCTCCAAACTGCTTCTAATGACTATGCCTTGTGTAATATTGCCCAGTAGATTCAAGTTTTGTACTCACCTTCTTTCTCCTCAAAAGCTATGACTTACACCAACGCATAGCAATACACGGTCATTTCACCCTGAAAGTGTCAGAGAAGGGGGTCATTTCTTGGGCTTTATCTTCAGTGAGTCCAAAGCCTGAGAGATTTTCCTTGAACCATCTTCTCAATTTTCACCTCTGTATCTGAGGGCCTCAGTCAGTTGAGCAAGTTTTCATATGTTTACCTAAAGCAGAAGTAAGAAAAATAAATAAATCAGGCTCCAGTGTCCAGCTGTCTGGGATCCAAATTCCTTAGAGGTAAAAGGACCTTTTTCTGGAAAAATAATTGGGTCAAGCCAGAGCAGCCATTAAGCATTGGCAAAGCAAACAGCTGCCTTCCAAAGACTAATAACCACCTCCCTTACTTATTGAATCAGACCTTTTTCTCCCAGTCACAAAGTCCTGACAGGGACATTGGGGGGAAATGGAAAAGCACATCTACTGTCATTTTCTTAGGAGTAGAAATAACCTGAGCAGGTGTGGCCAAGGGGAGAAGGGTAGAGATCCTAGGGGCACAGGTCTTTGGGCCCCTGCAAGAAAATCACCTTGTAGCAAGAGGAAGACCTCAGGAAAGGGAGACTGAGGCCTCTCAGAGACTACTGGGGGCATATTACAAAATTGATTCAGGCTCACTTCAGGCAGTCTCTAATCCTAAGTCTTGTGTTGTCCTTCGCCAAATGCTACTGCCTGCCATGTACAGGTGATTCTCCAGACACGTTCAGAGTATTGCTATATCCTGGCCTCCCTACCTACTATGGATTCTATTTTTGTCACAGAGAAGAGATCTAAGGAACAGCAATATGAGACTGAGTGGTCCTTTAGCTGGTGGGACATTCTGAAAGACAAGAACACATTTCCCATCACCGTTAGTCAATATCCTATTTATGATTCCAGAAATGTGTCCCTAAGGGCTGATTGACTAAATCACAATGGCAAGTCTGGACTGGGCTGAACTGAGATGGATTAGATTAGGCTAGAGCAGAGATAAATATTATAAAGTATTTATAACACTAATGTTGGCTAGGATATCATCATCTCCTTCACTCCATTCACCTCCATCCCTCTAATTATGGAAATAGTGGGGCAGAAGGTGGCTAAATACACTAGAAGCTGGCAAAGATCAAAGCTAAAATGCAAAAACGGAGTGTATGTTCATGGAAAAAGGGAGAGAAAATAGAGAGAATGGCAAACCATCACATAGGAAGAGGCTCAGGACGTAAGATATCGTTGCTGGCTAGATAGGAATCGACTCCTAGGTTCCAAGAAGTCTGAGTAACAGACAAATCTGGTGATTGGAGAATGTTGGCTCCAAGAAAAGAGCAGAAGGGCCAGCCTGATCAGAAGCAATCTTCTAGAGCATGGGTTATCCTCAGGAGGTGAGTTGTACCAAAAGTTCTTCCAGAGAAGAAATATCTCCAGGATACTACAATTTCAGTACTGACCAGTCAACATGTTTGAGCTCCAACTATGTGCCCATGCTTCATTGGGGTAATGAGATAATAAACCATAAAGTTATTATCCAGTGGTGGAATTTCAATCACAGTCCAGTGTAGTCATCACTTCCCAGTCACTGTGCTCAATCTTAGGGATTTAGCAGCAAATAAATAAAGCATTATGGCCTCTAAAGATAGCTATGTGTTTACCAAAATACTTTCCTTCTTTTTCTCGTATACATAACTAGACTATATTTCCCAGCTTTCTTTACATTTAGACGTGGTGATATGACTGAGTTCCAGCAAACAGAAAGTGAATAGAAGTGAGGTGTGCCACTTAACAAACCTAGCCCATAAAAAGCACCTAAGTCATATGATCTTTCTCCTCCCCCATCAATGGGCTGGATATGGAGTCTCAAGAGGAAATTAGAAGCCACATGATAAAGATGCTAGCACCTCATGCAGCCACTCTGGAAAACAGTATGGAGGTTCCTTAAAAAAACTAAAAATAGAACTACCCTACAACCCAGCAATTGCACTACTAGGCATTTATCCACGGGATACAGGTGTGCTGTTTCGAAGGGACACATGCACCCCCATGTTTATAGCAGCACTATCGACAATAGCCAAAGTATGGAAAGAACCCAAATGTGGATTAATGGATAAAGAAGATGTGGTATGTATATATACATAATATATATACACACACACACACACACACACACACACACAATGGAGTGTACTTGGCAATCAAAAAGAATGAAATCTTGCCATTTGCAACTACGTGGATGGAACTGGAGGGTATTATGCTAAGTGAAATTAGTCAGTCAGAGAAAGACAAAAATCATATGACTTCACTCCTATGAGGACTTTAAGAGACAAAACAGATGAACATAAGGCAAGGGAAACAAAAATAATATAAAAACAGGGAGCGGGACAAAACAGAAGAGACTCATAAATAGGGAGAACAAACAGAGGGTTACTGGAGGGGTAGTGGGAGGGGGGATGGGCTAAATGGGTAAGGGGCACTAAGGAATCTGCCCCTGAAATCATTGTTGCACGATATGCTAATTTGGATGTAAATTAAAAAAAAAGATGCTACCACCTCCATCAGCCTGGATTCTGAATGACTTCATGAAACAGAATACATAACACTAGCACTCACCCTACTATCATCAACTGGACTTTATATGAGGGAGAAATAAATGACTTTGTTTAACCACTGAGACTGAAATTTGGGGATTTGTCTCTTACTGAAGCTAGCATTATATCAATTCCCAATTCCATAGTCCTTGCCTCCATGGAGCTTGCAGCCTAGTGGTTACACAGTAGAGGAATATCCAGAGTCCTAAGGAAACAGAGGATCGACTTGGTCCAGAGCAATAGCATAAGATATCACATAGACTGTAACATCTGAGATGAGCCTTGAAGGGGAAAAAGATTCCCCCACCAAAGACAGTGAGTCAACTTGAGGGCACCATTTGCAAAGGCCCCCCAAATGAGAAAACTCAAGTTGAAATGGCTGAAGAGCAGAAGGCAACAGTGTTGGCAGAGGTCCATGGGGATTGAAACACTGATGGGAAATGAAAAAATGACAAGCCACTATGTGATACCAGGCACCGGTATATTTAAAGACATATAGAGTTTTGGAATGGGCCAGCATGACAGTCTCCCCTGTAACATCAGTCCAAGCCAACTCCCAGACAAGAAGAGAAAGGGCCAAGAAATAAAGGCTGTAACCTAAGTTCCTATTATTGGTAAGTCTGAATTTCTTGACTGCTATTCCGTACCTTATCCCTCAACATTCTCACCCCTATCCACTGGAGAAGGAGCCCAGTGAGTGGTCTTGCCCTCACCCCTCCCCTTCACAGAAGTAGCTCTTCTGGGCAATAATCCATAGACCATCTTCTGCAGCTGCAGCCTGTGAACACCTTCCAGGAGGCAAGATCCCAAGAGCCAGGAGTCGAAGGGAAAGAGCAACCACCTGCATGTTTTGTTGTGTCTGATTAATTTCAAACGAATATTCCAATGCTTCATATGTTCCTGGACAGCTCTCCAACATCCTGCAATTAGCCTTAACTGGATATGCTCCACACAGGAAGATGGAATGAGAGTGACTCGGATCTGAGGGTGTAGACAAACAAGTAAAACTATAGAGTGAACTGGAAGGGACCTTTAAGATCACCCCAGTTCAAATGCCTTGTGTAACAAATGAGAAAACTGAGGTTCAAGGAGGGGTCAGGGCTTGCCTTATGTCACAGAGTGAGTCAGTAGCACAGACAGGACCTCCAGGTCGCAACTCCCAACCCAGCACTCGTTCCAGCATACTCATCAAGCATTTAGACCAGTTGGAAGAAGCATGACGAAAGTTACTAATTAAGGAAATAGTGGGTGGATCCAAGGCAGGGAAGCTTAACATCCGGCCAAAACGTTACAGACAAGGGTCCATCACATGCTTTTCTTGTATAGTCTTTCCATTGGGTTGCAGGAGTCTGGGAACAATAGGCAGAGGGAAAATTAATGTGAACCTGTGCCTGGTTCACTTTGTAGAGGAAGGACACAGTAGCCTCTGTGATCCGATTTGAGGGGTGCTAAGGAGGCTCCCCTGCCCCAGATGATCTTCCTTATCAGGCTGCTATTTCAGGTAAGTGTTGCCTTTCCTTAAGGCTGCCTTTCAAAAAGCCTTGAAGAGAAAATACTGAAGACTGTTTCCTGCCACTAAAATCTTAGTATGCATTAGGAATATATTTGATTTCCAGAGGATCTATCAATTCACATTGAGGAAAGCAACAAATTATGCAAGCCAGGGGCTTGACTTATAGATCACAAAATGCTTGGATTTCCTTAGAACTCTCCTGTCTGTTTTCTTTTTAAAAAGCACTTCTGCTTTGGAGATTAAGTGCAGTAAGAAAATGGGCCAGAAACCTGGAGGGGCCTAGCATCCAGTTTCCCTCATACTGCAAGCTCTAGGGAGCAATGTTGTAGACACTGCCACCGAAAGGTCTCACTAGTTATGCCCTTGAACTCGACACACAAGGAATTCTCCCTTTAGGTCTTTCCACATCTGGATTCAGGACAATCACTCCTGCTCCTGGTTCTTGGGGTTGGTATAGTGGGTGACAGCTTATAAAGCTCTCTCCCTGTAACTTGTAAGGCAGGTAAAAACAGACAATCTCATGCTCCTCATTTTACAAGTGGGAAACCTGTGGCCTGAAGACATTAAATGACTTGCTCAAAGTCACATAAGCAAGAGTTGTCTGTCATGTCAAATTCAAGTGCTCTTTCTCAAAATCCTGCCTTCTTTCTCTACACCGGTATTTCCCAAAGTGTTCTCCACAGAGCACAAGCTCATTGAGAATGACATTGATAGAAAGAGGGGTTCCATGATCTAATAAGCATTTACTTCTTTTTCTACTTCTCTTATGGTGATACATCAGGCCATTTGAGGCTCTGAGATGCGATCTGCATAATCTAGAGTTTCCAAAAGGAATTTATGAATCAGAAGAGTGCACATGAATTGAGTACTTACAGTTCCAGGCCTCTTGCTAAGTATTTCACAAGCAGTAGCTGATTCTATCCACCAAACATTCTTCTGATCTTTGCATCATGTTTGTCCCATTTTACCAAGGATGAAACCAAGGCCCAGAGAGATAAAATGTCTTTCCCAAGTTCACACAGTAGACACATGACCAATAAAGTTTTTAAACCCAGCTGTCTGATTCTATGCAATATTTGGCCACCAAAACCTTTCCTCACAAGCCCTCTTTACACCCCCCACAGAACTAGCCTCTTGAAGCATCCATTTTGGGAATGTAGTTCCCCCATTCACTAATCTCTTCACAATAATTTTGCCTTATACTTACTGCCTCATCTCTCTCAACACCCAGAATCACCCAGGAAAGGTGTTACTTTCAACCACTGCACAAAAAACCTACACGCTGGAAAATAAGACAGATATTTGTTTACAGGGGGCAAGACAAAGGTGTAGAGAGCATGAACACTGTGCCAGGAAAGTAACCAGAGACAAGGCTCTGAGAGATCATGCAAGAGGACATCAACAACCAAATAGGCCTTTTTCACAGTTTTGCTCTATATGCTTGGAGGAAGAATCATTAACAGAATTCTCAGTCGAATTAATCAAACTCATCTTCTCTCTACCCAGTGAGGCAACTGAGTGGTCTATATCCACTGTGAGGTGAATGCTAATTGCGATGCTAGGGAAATGGACCCCAGTTCAACCGAAAGTAACAATTGAAACTACTCTCTGGTGGTTCGGCCACTGGGCACGCACACACATGTACCCATGCACCCACATGCACGCACACACAGATTCACAGTGCCAAGAAGACTGGCTAACAGATCAATTCAGTCAAACAACCAGTCAATTTAATGCACAGGAAAAAAGTAAGTCAAAGGAGATACTTGACCAAACCGGTCAGTCAGTTCAGTCCATTCAGTTAGTAGAAAAGCTCCGATAGACACAGCTCAGTTGTCTTTGGGGAGATGGAAAGCAATGATGAGGCACAGAACCCAGGGAAAGAGAGGGGAATTGCAACACAAAGAATTAGGTTAAATGTAAGGGAAAGTTTTTTGACAATGAAGGGATGGCCAAATGGCTCCTTGAAAGGAATTTCACAAGCAAAAAACAATGGAAATCTTTCAGTAGAGAAACAGACTGGGAGAAAAATATTTGCAGGGCACAAAACAAACTAAGAGTTGATATCCCTGCTATTTTTAAAGGTTCTTACAATTTGATATGAAAATGACAACCCATGCAGTAGAAAAACAGCAAACATTGTGGCCAGGTGAATCATGACAGAAAATCTCTACCTGCTCACTCAGAATCACAATACAAAAGTGTCTCAGAATGCAAATGGCAAAGCCATATACAACAATAGAAAATACCCTCACTAGCTGTCCAAGGATATGCCCATTAATATCACAAGAAAATAATTTTTACCCTTCAGATCATAAAAATAAAAACTTAAAAGGTTTTTAATATTCAATATTGGTGAGTACTCTCATACGCTCCTGGTGGGAATGTGAATTGTTTGAACTATTTCTATTCTGGCAGTAGTTCTAGAAATCTTTAATACACATTCCCTTTGACTCAGCACTCTTACTGTTGGGAATATATTCTGTAGAATTGGAAGTACAAGCACATATGGAATGCAAAGCAGCATTATATATAATGGCATAAAAATGGAAACAACGTAGTATCCATCAATAAGGGGATGGTAGAATAAATTAAAGTACATCATTTAACAGAATGTACTGACCCAGAGGAGAAATGTCCATAAGATATTGGTAAGTAAAAATAGATTGTAGAGGGGTGCCTGGGCGGCTCAGTCAGTTAAGCTTCCGACTTTGGCTCGGGTCATGATCTCGTGGTTCATGAGTTCGAGCCCCACATCGGGCTCTGTGCTCACAGCTCAGAGCCTGGAGTCTGCTTCAGATTCTGTGTCTCTCTCTCTCTCTCTGTCCCTCCCCTGCTCACATTTTGTCTCTCTCTCTCTCTCTCTCTCTCTCTCTCAAAAATAAATAAATATTTAAAAAATTAAAAATAGATTGTAGAATAATGTATATGGTGTGGTCTCATTTTTGCAAACCATAAAAGAAGGGAAGCCTGTGTGTTTATATGTGTTTGTATATATAGATCAGTATGGAAATAGACACATCAAGCTGATATTTATCACATTAAAGAGGATCACATTAGGGGGATAAAATCGGAGGAGGAGGAAGATGGGAAACACTGCTTTACTTTTTGTTATAATGAAATATGTTACATTGTTGAAGTGAAAAAAATATCAGTGTTTCTATTTAAAATGGAGGAAATATCAGCTTTTTTTTGGTTAGCAGAAATTAAAGTAAAAATACTCAAAGGCATGTTCCACATTTAATACCCCAAGGTCTATTGGGAAACAACAGATGGCACTTTCCCACTCCTAGAACCATTCTGTGCAAATCCAAGAGAAAGAATCCTTTTTCCCCACTGATTAGAAAGTCTGTCACAGTGGAAGCTGGACTCTAGGGAAACTATGTTGTGGAATCAGGGTCAAAGGCCAGTGCTGATGCTCATGGTCAGATGACAGGGTATATGTTCATCGCACAGGGTGTGTGACTACAACTGAAACATAAAAAATATGGTTTCTTATGTGTCCCCAAACCAGTTCTAAAGGCATTTCCCAAAAAGGACGTCTAAATTGAGCAGTTGTAGCTGCTCTGGTGTAAGTGGGTAACCTAGTAAGGTTGTGACTTAAAAGGATAACAACACTCAACCACTTAAAAGTTGTTCTCATCTGTTGGTGTAAAAGTGTTGTGGTGTGTTGATATCAAAAACGCTAAAGTCAGTCTCATTTTATGGGCACACCAATTCTTGTAAGTGCAACAAATAGCTCACTCTGGATATTTGCACTTCTATTTTCACCTTTGAGGGAATGGCTTCAGCTGTTTCAGGGGACTTACTGCAGAACTATCTTGTTGTCACTGCATTCTCAGGGTCTTGAGCCCTGCGTAGTGAAAATTGACCTCATATGGAAAGCCCAAAGGATGCTGTCATTACTATTCCTACTACTACCACTGCTGAGAGAGGCTACCGTTTTTGAGTGCC
The DNA here is from genome assembly GCF_018350195.1 of Panthera tigris. Lineage (NCBI taxonomy): Eukaryota > Metazoa > Chordata > Mammalia > Carnivora > Felidae > Panthera > Panthera tigris. The sequence goes on along the minus strand of NC_056677.1, from coordinate 90,156,090 downwards.
TGTTTACTATGTGCCAGGCATTGTGTCAAGTGACAACAAAATCAACTCACCAAGAGGTTAAATAACTTGCCTAAAGCCACACAGCTAGTATGATGTGGAGCTGGAGACTGAAACCAGTCTGATTCAAAAGCTCTTTGCTCTTAAGCAATCTGTAATATGCCCTAAAGGGCCACCATAATGGTTCTCCAGCTTCAGCTCTCAGTCCTATTTATTCATTGATCCATTAATTCATAGAATAATTCTACCAAATTTCCTGAGCACCTACTGTGTGTGAGGCGCTGTGCTGAAGATATAAATAAAAATGAGATAGCATTCCTATCCTTGAGAAACTTACATTAAGTTGTAGGATATAAATAAGCAGCCATAGCTGTAATGTAGTGGGACAATGTAATATACACCAGGAACCAGGGCTGCTTGGGAGCATGTATGAGGAAACCCCAGTCCTGACTGGCAGCAGGGGGAAGACAGCTGTTTTAGGTCCAGAGAAGGCTTTATTGGAAAGAAACCATCTCAACATGTCTAAAGGTCAGTCACGGACCCTGACATTTCTTAAGTACTTTAGTTAGAATATAGAAAGTATAAGATATAGGAAAGTCCCTAAAAAATGAAAAGGTGGAGAGCACCACGTGAAAAGAACAATCTCCCTTTTCCAAAAAAAAAAAAAAGTGAGAAAATTTTAAGTTCCTGAAGTTATTACGATGTCGTCACTCATTAGAAACCTCCACCAATGCAACTAAAAATAAAGGCAAAGTACTTGATGAATTGCAGACAGGACAAAACCATCAGAGCAAGGAAGTTGCTTTAACTGCTTGAAAATACAAACAGGGAACTGGGTCAGCTTTTTGACATCTGATGTGTGTGAGAAAGATTCTCTCTCAAACAGAGTAAGTATTATCTAAGGTAGATTCTCTGAAGTTTATTGTGATAAAAGGAACTAAGTGTATCTCAGAATTTATGTTTCCTTAAACCTTACTTCAAATTACCTTTTCTTAAAAAGACACACACTATTGAGAGATAACAACTGCTGCTGTAATGTTAATAAAGGGTTTTTCTTCATAGGAGAAAAGGCGGTTAAATCATGTTAATCTAGCTTCTCTTAATTTCACCTTAGAAGATGACCATGGAAAGGGTCTACGCAGACAAAGGGGTCAAGTTGGTCAGGAAGTTAGTGCTGCTGAGGAGACTAAGGGTTGGGTGTGGACTCATTAGATAGAGCCAGGTATAGAGAGAAAGAGAAGGAGCCAGCTACATCCTACCATTAAGTGAGTGCACACCAGCTTTGTGAAAATGGTGCACCACCAATCCCTAGAATAAGGCATACCAAGAACAAGTGATGACCGGGATCCATAGCTCATGTGCAAAACTTTTTGTTCATCCACCGCATCAGGGGGTCTACTCTCAGAAGCTAAACCACTTGACTGGATTTGCAGTTTGATTCCTTCCAGGCTTGTTCTGCCATTCTAAATGAAGAAAAAAAAATGTTGGAAATAGTCAATATATACCAGTTACCTATTGCTGTGTAACAAATCACCCCAAAACGTAGTGATTTCAAACAACCACCATTTATTTGGCTCATAATTCTGTGTGTCACCTGGTGGTTCGCTGGACTGGGAGTAGAGTGAGGCAGGTGAGGTGCCTAGGGCACAAAATTTAAAGAGGCACTCACTCTTAGGGTCATGCAATCGTCAACTCTGTACCTTCATGATTCTGAGAGTGAGTGCCTCCTTAAATTTTATGCCCTAGGCACTTCACTTGACTCATTCTGGTGCTTGTGATGATTCTTCTGATCTAAGTCAGCTGAGATTATCTCTGTTGGGGTCTTTATGCTATGCTAAGATTGTCAGGTCATGAGTCAGCTAATAGCTTGATGATCTACGATAGCCTCACTCACATGTCTGATATTAGGTAGGCTATTGACTGGGGAAAAGGGGAGGTGTATTCTGGGCCGCCATATATCTTTTCATTTGGCAGACTGGCACAAGTTTCTTCACCTGGTGTTCTTTATAGATTTCTATAAGCAGTGAAAGAGAGCAAGCCTCCACGTGTGAACAATTTTCAAGTCTCTGCTTACGTTACACGTGCTGCTGCCCACATGGCCAAAGCAGATCACACAACCAACCCCAGAGTGAGTGTGGAAAGAGACTTTACAAGGGCATGGAACAAGGAGAGATGAACAAATTGGGTGCCATTATACCACAGTTCCCAAAGGTCAGTTACAGAAATGGAAGAGAATGACTGTGGTGAATGTATCCACTGAATAACTAATTTGTAATGAGGAAAGGACCAGAGAAGGATCCTTTCCAGACTGCATCAGCCAGTCAGCAAAGAACTTCTTCACTGAATAAATGAAATTGGATTGATGCGTACTTATATGTCTCAGAGTTTCAAAAACAGGTTTCCCAAGGACATGTCCCATGTATGACTTGTTCCCTAAATCTGTACCTGGTAAGAACCCTGAGGAGGATATTTCCAACACTCCTATAGGTAATATACCACAGGAGAGATTAAGGATTCTATCCATAGCAATTCCTCCTTCAGGAGTAGTTGGGAATCCCTGTTTGAGAGGAAAAGCAACCTTAACTCCTACCCCTAAATACATAAACACCATTTTGCCACTGGATGTAAGGACTACTTCTGTTTGAAATGCAACTGCTCTCCAACTCAGCATCTGATTGCATAAAGAAAGAAAATTTACCATATTCCTAATTGGTTATTGGTATAATTTGGCAAATAAACTAATAAAAAAACCTGGAAATTTACTACTCATTTGACCTCATCTCCTATATAACTAATGCACTCCAATATCTATATAGAACTTGGAGCCTGACACAGCCAACCACACTACTCCAAATCTGTCTCCAAGCAACTCTATGGCCATTTTGAAAATGAGGTGAGATGCTTTGTTTCTGTCTTGGGAGCTCTAAAGAGCAGAGTCCTGAAGAGTGTGTTCTTTGTCTGCTAGGAGCTTTCATTCAAACACCAACAACACTGATGTGTGCAAACAGGAGGACAAGGGAACAGTTGGATGATTGTGCAATCAGTCACCTTACATGGTGTACAAGTCTATCCCAAGACAAACCAGTTGGAGCAATTGTCAAAGACATCAAGTGTTTGTTCTGAAAAGTGTCAGTGGTCTCAGTCACCCATTCTTCCAGAAATCATTCCAGACACAAAGGTTCTGAGAGGTTCATTTAAATCTGGTGGAATCCAGGAAGCACATTATTCACTGGTGAGATGAGCTGACTGTATTTTGTCCATTGACATTTATTCCCCAAGCAGATCATCAAAATGCAGCTGTTGGGGAAATTATGGGAAATGCATTTCACACACAGGTGAGATGGGTCATCTTCAGATGAAAGACTGTGCAGCTGAGTTAGGGCTCATTTGTCAACTAGCACTGGAGGCTTATTTGAAGAACCCCCCAAACTGTTGGCATGACAAATAATCTGAAGCAGTAATGGGAGCACCAGGGAATGTCTCAGACCTTAACCCACACACAGCTTGCCCAAGAAGTGAATCAATTCCAAGAGCCAGCTAATTCTCTAAAACACTGGTTATTTCCCTTCCATGACGTAGAAGCGACGTTTCCCTTTCACCGAATTTTAACTGTAAATGAGAAAGATAAATAGGCCTTTTCAAAACTGAAGGCAATTAATTCCAACATCCAAAATTTCCAAAACTGTGTCCATGACCTTCCCTATCGTCCCTAACCACAATTGCTCATTCTAGGACACCATGTTCATTTAAGGAGCAATGTCCCACATCTGCTCTTTGGGTGTTCACACTTATTTAATAGACTTTGGTGGAGTCTCGACATTTTTTAATGTTTACTTATTTATCTGAGAGAGAGAGAGAGAGAGAGAGAGAGAATCCCAAGCAGACTCCATGCTGTCAGTGCAGAGCCCGACATGGGGCTCAATCCCACGAACCATAAGATCATGCCCTGAGCTGAAACCAAGAGTCAGACACTTAACTGACTGAGCCACCCAGGCACCCCACTACTCAATTTTTGAAATGCAATTGGTTTTGTTCCCAACTGGGTGTGGAGGAGGCACTACTAGGACATGAGCCTTTATCAGGATAATAGTCTTTTAGCCCACTCTTTGGGAAGAAGAAGAGTCATTAGATTGTAGTATGACTACATAAGGGCAGATAATGTAAGGTCCCTATATTAGGCAGAGTTCAGGCTGAGCATACCCGTCCCAGACATACTGTCTACTCCATTTGTACCAATTATCTTGCTGTCACCCCAACTCCAATGTTTCTCACTGTTATATTTCCTAGGCTGCTTCTCTACCTGAAAATACTTGCCTATTACAATCCTAATAAGTTTTTAAAGCCTAGATCAAGCCCCATATTTTCCGAAAAGCTTTCATTGACTTCTCAGACTAAGAATGTCTGTCCCTCTTCCTAATCAGCAGTACCTATACCAGCATTTGGCTATCTACCTCTTGTATTGCTCTAAGTCTGTTTCTGTTTCTGAAGTCTGAGCCTTGCCTCCCTAACTGTATTGAAAGATCTTCAAAGGCAGGAACCATGTATGCTCTGTCGCTCATGAGCTACTTTCCCTTCTAGACACACACAGTGCCCAGAAAAGCATCTTGTACATAGCAGACAATAAATGTTTGTTTACTTATCTATGTGCCAATAGAGGTCATTGGAGAGTCTTGAGTAGGTAGGTAGGATCTTAATGAGAGCAAAGTCCTCTGAGGCACACTTAAGGAAATGAAATAGATTGCTTCTCTCGCTAATAAATCATATTCCAGCACAATTAGCTAATTTGGCTCACCCCACATGGAGAAATTGTGGAATGGTGGCTACTTTGGGCGGGGGTGGTGGTGGTAAAGACTTCTGTTTTGTTTGTCCACATGTACATGTAGTCTTTTTGGTCAGATAATCAGCTAAGTGACTGGGATTTATGGACCATTATTTCCTGCTTTTCAACCAGTGGTTATAATGTCAGACAGATATAACCCCAGTAGTGAGATAGCCATAGAGCCAAGCTATCCAAGGAAAATGATTTGTGTCACCACAGTCAGAATGATAAAGTGGGGATATCAAAAGAACCCTGCACTAGGGAATCAGGAAAGCCAAGTTGGAATTTAGTCCCAAGTCTCACCGGGTGACTGATGAATTGGCCACTTCATCTCTTTGATTCTGAGTTTCCTCATCTATAAAAAGATGATCAATAGCTCAAAAAGGCTATAAGATGATAGAGTCACCGCATCTTAAAACCGGCTGAGACACAAACTGAACAAACAGACAGCAGGAAAATTTCTCCACGGGTTCTGGGCTGCACCACAGGAACAGTCTGCTGCCGTAGGGTTCATCCACATGACAAGGCCAGGCACACTGTGCCTTATGAACCCAAGCTGTGTTGAAACCCAAGCCAGTGTTTAACTTCTCACCATCTTCAGTTTACCCACATGTCATCCAAGTCTCTCGTGGAAGGAGATGTTCTTTTCAAGCAAGGGATTTTTTCTGAATGCCATAAATATGAGCTGTTACCCCACCTCAGAGTTTTCAGGTTTGGTGTCGTTTAAAATACTTCTCTTTTAGGGAGAAATTCAAATGTTCTTCAATTGCACAAACTCTGTTTTATCGCGGTTTATGTGTTGGGGACATATAGGGTGAAGATTAATTACCTCAGTCAAATAAGAGTATCAAGACACACACATACACACAGAAAAACCACTACTAACAACCTACAGATAGTGTGAACTGGATGAATGGGTTGAACCAGCATTTTAAAAACTCTCACTGTTATTCATTTAACAAATGCTTTCATGAGTAGATATGCTATCAGGAATCATGCTAGGTGCTGCTTCAGTAGGAAACAAAGTAGGGATCTTTTTTCCTCTCCATCCAGGACTCTCTCTCTTTCATTCCCACTGTCTCTCCTAGATGCCATGGTGAAAATGCTGGAAATATTAGGTCTATAGTTCAACCTCCTTGGACCTCTAAGTTAAAACCTCACAATTCATGCCAGGGTAACTCATCCTAGAAGGTAAATCATTACACTGCAGTCTTCACCCAGCTTCTCAGTCATCAGAGGCAAAGTGCACAAAGTATAAAAAACAAACAAGTTACAAAGAAAGTGAGAAAAGTATGCAAGAATGATACTAAGAAAGTAAACGGGAAAACAAAAAATAGCCATGAAAGTCACATTAGTCAGCCTCAAAAAGGTCACATCAGTCAAATTTTCCATGAGCTTTCATAGACTATATGATACTTCTTTCCTCAGTCAGGATTGATGTTCTTGGACCTCCAAGGCTCTAATCCACTGTGGAGATGTCCAGGGGGAACCATTAAGGAGATGGAAACCCCCAAATTGAATCAATATTGGTTTCTAACAACAGAAGGGGGAATCTTCAACAGGGATGAAGTAATTACTTGTTTAATGATCTAGTAGCAGGCACTGGGGAATCTAAAAAGAAATAATGTGTACCCCCAGGCTGGACATAATATAACAACTGGATATCCAAAAGTGAGTGACACTTGGAAATCCAGATAAAAAGACAATATCCAGGAAATATGTTGGCAGATAGCAGGGCCCTGACCATTGGGTTTGGGGCTTATGACAGGATCCTAGTCCCAAGGTGATACAGACAATGTAGAACTGGAGGTACTAGATAGTGAAGTAAGACAAAATGAATAATTGGGAAATAAGCCTGCAGGGCAGGTAGAACTGGAATGCAAAGTCAGGGCTTGCCTAAAATAAAGTTAACCTAATGTCTTTTCCCAGAGTATTGGACTAGGAGACTGTTAATCCTTCTTGACCAAGGCTATGTTTGTTCCTTGAGAGTAGATGTCGCTGAAATCTGCAGAAGGGAATTAAGTAGCTTCAGCTCTGGGAAAAAAAGAATATCGGGGCTCAGAAACAGACAGCATTTGATACTTAGAGTCCTGCCCTCTGATAGGAAACCCTAAAAGAGTTAATCCAAGATTTTGTGGTCTGTGTCAACCTTTTCCAGACCACATTTACATTTTAACCCTAAATAAGAAATAAGTAGACTGCCCATGTAAATGTTTCTGGGTGGAGTTGTAGGTAGGAGGTACAGAGAGCAAGAAGAAGAAAGCTTGTATACCTAAATGTCACCCGGTCTAGGGGGTCCCAGAAATACAAATTGCTTTACTTTGCATGAAGGAGGCGTCTGAATTTTTCACCTAATTGCATCTTGACACCATATGCTGAGAAGATTGAGTTGAATCCACTTGTCCATCTCTATATCTAAAAGGGAAGACTTAAGGCAGAGAGGGTAATGCCCACCCACAAAATTAAAAGCAATCACAGGAAGCCCATCTGGATTTGAGTTTTTCATTGTAGGAATCAGAAACAATTGACTAGAAACCATTACATAAGAAGTTGTAGAATTTACAACTTGTCTCCATGTTTGCTATCTGTGTTTGTTCTCCTGTAGTGATCAGCCTTTAAATCCCTAGAGCAGGGGTCAGAAAACTTTTTCTGCAAAGTACCAGATAGTAAATATCTCAGGCATTGTAGGCCACATAAAGACTCTTGTCACAACCACTCACCTCTGCCATTATAATGCAAAAGTAGCCATAGGCAATATGTAAACCAATGGGTGTGGCTATGTTCCAATAAAACTTTATTTATAGAAACAGAGAGGACCCCAGGTCTGGACGGTGAAATACAGTTTGCCAATCCCCACTGTAGGCTGCTCTAGACCCCCAAATGACCCATGGGCTTATCATTAGAAGCATCAACAGAGGTGGGGGACCAGGGAGATTGTAATCAACTCTGCAACCAGGTTTAGAGGGAAAGAATCCAAGTTGTGCAAACAAGTGAAGACCTCGGGACCTGCTGCTGTAAGGAAAGAAAGGATTTCAGAAAGCAGATCTGGCACATAGATGAGACACGAGGTTTGTGCTGTGGAATTCCTTGTGTGGTGTTCTCTGGTGGTACCTCACATAGTACCTCTCCAATCACAGTGCACAGCTACCTCCTCTACTTGTCCACATGGCCGGTGCCAGAAAGGAACAAATGTAAACAAAAGAAAAGCAAAGAAAGGAAGATCAAGGGAACGTGGAAACAAGGAAGTCTGCCTTCTTATTGAAACAACTTGGGCAATGAAAAGTGTGAGAGTGTCTAGGACCCTAGCATGGGGCCTTTAGACCTATAGAGAGATTTGAACATGCAGGTCACATCCCTAGCAGTTAAAGGAATAACTAACAGCCATTACAATAACTCTTCTTCAGGTCTGAATTGGACTACTGAACTTTTCTTAAAACTTTTTTGAGTGTACAAATGTTACACTGTGTCCTTCGGGGCTCTCAGGGACTCACAAGCGTGTGGATCAACTCTGAACTACACTGAAAATGCAAAATAGATTTACGCGGGTGAAGCAACATGTACATATGCTTAGAGATAGTCTATTGGGACATTTTCTCAACTGTGCCCTGCAAATAACAACTGGATCCTAGACACGTAGCCAAATTTTGTAGAATCCAACAATAATTCCCGTGGGAGCAAAAACTTCTGTTCCTTGCTATGTCTTCTGACATCCTCACAGCCACTTAAAGGTGAGGGCACTTAGAAGACAAAAGATTTGTTATCCCAAGGACAAAGGGTTACAATGAGATAACAACCCCAACCATAGTCTGCTCCAGGTCAAAATGATCTGATCCCACTTCTTCTGAACTCTCTCCAGAAAGAGAAAGGCACACCCAGGAAGACTGTTCCAACTTAGTCACAACCATGGGGTAAGCCAACTAAGTAACTTCGGAGGAGGGGGGAAGGGAGGTTTACAAAAACACACCCTCAAGCATGTGTGTTCACTCTAGAGCCAAAATGAATCTGAAGAAGAAACAACTCTTCATTTTCCACTTAGTTCTCATTAGGTTTTCTCTCTTTTGTTGTGTGAGCAGAAGACAGTCTCCTTGGTGAATAAAGCTTGAAACAGAATCTAGACACAACTCATGAATCAGACATGATGGAAAATCAGTGACTCCAATTCATTAACCCAGGACCATGACCCCTCAGTGGCAGAGAACCAGAAATGCTGCTCTCTTGGTTTATGGGGCCATCTGATTAAGCTGGGACAGTTTAGAAACTGAGCCTTTGCAAATAGTCTCAGCTCAATCATGTGCCTGTAGATTTGTCCTCATTCTAAAGAGATTCCGTCTTTTGCAAACTTGTTTGCACAGAGATGTGCTTGTGGATGTTATAAACCATGTTTCAAATATGGCTCTCCTTACACTAAGACCATAGCCACAAATATCATCAGCTGTTTCAATTGAATTGACCAAAAACAATTGAGTTCTATTCTACCTGCTGGCTGAGATTTGACTCATAGTCCTGTTTGCACATTTAATGATCTAAATTAAAAAGTATTCACTGATAATTGCCAATTCAATGAAAACTTACCATAGGGTCTGAATTTTAAGTTAAAACACTTGTCCTCTTCTCCTTCTTCTTTCCTTTTATTTCCTCTGCCAAAAAAAAAAAAAACTAACAAACTGGAATGGGTAACCAATCTTCAAACATTAATGTTGATCATTAACAACATCGATATCAATTACAAACTAGGGTTTTTAGTCAAAAAGTATTCTAGTTTATTTGTGCGAATTATGTTGGTAGATGTGATTTCACTTTGTCAGATTGACAGGGTCAGAATTGGGGCATGGCCTGTAACAGGTAGGTGGGAGAAACAGGCAAATGTCTATCTCTTGGTTGATATACGTCATGACTCCTCATATCCTGGCTGGTCTTCTGATTTCCTCAAGGAGATTCAACTCTTCATTGGCCTATATTTATCTTCTGGATTGACCATTCAGGAAAAATTTGCTTATCATTATGTGTTTGATAACCATCCTCAGGGCTGTTCTGGTGACTGATTCTATGGCAGCCTCCACTTGGCTTCAACGCTTTTACTGACTTTGGGTTCTCAGCCTAAATTTTAGATCGTGGCTTAAAGAACTCTGACTCCTGACTGGGTGCGCCCCTGGACTGATTTCTCCTGGAACCCTCATTGGGTATGCTGATTTCTCATCATAAACTATCGCTCTAACATTGGCTCACAGACCTCTATCTTATCCCTGATATCTTCATTGGGAGAAAGATCGATCTTTTAATATTTAGCATGAGAAGAGTGAGTCTAAAAATGTGGCCATATAATTCCCAGTTTTCTTGAGCACGGAAGAAAACATAATTCTTTTAAGTTACTATTAAAAGTATAACAAGGATGCCTGGGTGGCTCAGTTGGTTAAGCATCCGACTCTTGGTTTCTGCTCAGGTCATGATCTCAGAGTTCGTGTGTGTGAGCCCTGCATTGAGCTTGGTGCTGACAGCCCAGAGCCTGCTTGGGATTCTCTATCTCCCTCTCTCTCTCTGCCTCTCCCATTCTCTCTCTCTCTCTCTCTCTCTCTCCCTCTCAAAAGCAAATAAACATTTTTAAAAACCTAAAAACACAAGGTGTTATAAGATGTTACTCTAGAAGAGGAAGTAAGCTTAATTCTTGTGGCAAGAGAGATTTGGTCTTCACAACAAAAACTCTTTCTACTATAGTCTGTTGTTCTTCAACTATAAAGTGAAGATTGGAATGCCTATTTTGCTTGTTCTTAATATTAAAGTGAAGTGAGACCACTGCATGCTTTATGGCTGAATACATGTTTTGACTCAATCGATATATATTGAAAGCCTACCATGTGCCAGACACTGGGATTTGTGAAGATGGAAAGAAGTCTTGTGTTGGTGGGTGAAGTATCCACATATACAATGTGATAAACAGAGTGTTGAGAGAGCCCAGAGGAGAAAGAACAACTAATAACCTGGGGAAGTTAGAGGTGGGCTATGATGAATAGAATTTCAGGGGCACCTAGGTGACTCAGTTGGTTAACCGTCAGACTCTTGATTTTGGCTCAGGTTATGATCTCATGGTCCGTGAGATTGAGACCCGCATTGGGCTCTGTGCTGACAGCATGGAGTCTGCTTGGGATTCTCTCTCTCCCTCTCTTTCTGCCCCTCCCCTGCTCATTCTCTCTCTATATATAACAAAAAATGAACATTTTTTTAAAAGAATTTCAAGAGCCAGAGAGGAAGGAAGTGGGGTGGGCTACTCTAAGAAGGTGGGGATTACCTTGGGAGTATAGTCCAAACACAAGAAACACTTTGAAGTAGGGCAAGGCCTGATTAAAATCTCTAATGACACTAAGCACTTGAAAACCACATAGCACCACCCTCTGTATGTAATTCAAAATAAAAATGATGTGTAAAGAAGTAAAACTAAATTCTGCATTCCCCCCATGAAATAATCCCTGATAATAAACACTTATATGGAGCTTGCTGTGTTCAGGCACTGTTGTAAGCATTTTACATTTAACTGATGACAATCCTATGAGACAGAGACCATCATTATGCCCCATTTTACAGATGAAAAAAACTTGAGCACATAGAGGTTAAGTAACTTTCCCAAGGTCCCACTGTTGATAAGTAACAGAGTCCGGATTTTGAACCCGGTTTATGTCCTTAATTGCTATGCTATACAGCCTCTTTAAGATGATACATCTCTCTATGTGTCTCCTTCCCTCCCTTATTCCCTCCTTCTTTTCTTTCTTCCTTCTCTTGCTCCTCCCTTTTTTTCTCCTAAGAAATCAAATATCAGCAATCAAAAATCAGCAATAGTGGCCCTTATAGTGGTTTTGTTCTTCCTAACCTAACTTTAGACTTCTATGCTTGTGTCCCAAACTGGGATAAATGCCATTTATCTACTAAGGGTATATTAATCTAGAAGATAAATAAGGTCCATCTTCTTGCAGCATCAATTTTAGTCAAGCATACACAGTTGTGTGGAGCTAGAATTTACTGAGCACTTAATATGAGTCAGGCATTTAGCCCACAAAACAACCACATAAGGTGAATGATATTATTATCGTCACTTTAGTAGTGAGGAAAGCAAGGCTTATAGAGACAAAGTAACTTGTCCAAGGTAATAGCTAATAAGCAGTGGAGATAGCCTAAATTGAAGGCTAAGTTGAACTCATGCCAAGTGCTCTTAACTACTATGTTCCACTTCTTTTTTTTTTAAAGCTCTTTTTAAAATTTTTTTTGAAGTTTATTTATTTATTTTGAAAGACAGAGAAAGCGAGTGGGGAAGGGGAGAGAGAGAGAGGGAGAGAGAGAATCCCAAGCAGGCTCTGCACTGTCAGCGCGAGGCCTGAGGCAAGGCTTGAACTCACAAACCGTGAGATCATGACCTGAGCCAAAACCAAGAATCGGAAGCTTAACCGACTGAGCCACCCACGTGCCACAATGTCTCACTTATTTAAAGCACAGATAATATGGTAGAAAGTGAAATTCACACACATAACATTTTGAGGAAGTGTCAAACTTGTAGCCAACTGTTTTAGGCTACAACCGTAGATCCCACAGATAGGGTAAAAGTTCACTGTCCTTAGCACTATGGCTGCTGTTGTAGTGAAAAATGAGAAATCCTCCCCAGAGTGTAGACAACTGGGATTGGATGAGACTGGTGTATCCAATGGGCCCCATTCACGTTGACTAATGGAGACTGTCTTGTGAGCATCTAATTCTGGTTCCCTGTAGCGGTCAGGGTTTCAACAAGAAACGGATGACACATTCAAATTAGGAGAATTTGAGAGATGTTGAATTAAGAGGTGTTTTTTCCCCCCGCATCACTGAGATATAACTGACACATAGAAGGGGCTATTTGTACAAAAGTGGATGGGATATAGGGGACCCATCATGGATAGTGCAGTAACTCAGAGCTCGGGACAGCAAAGCTATTACCAGCCTTAGGCCTGGAGGCACAAGGTGAAGGGTGGTTACTGGAAGGCAGAAAAGGGACTGGTGTGACGAAGGCTGCTTTGAGAGCAGCAGTGACCTTTGGTTGAGGGACACAGCCACCCCCAGGAAACTTCACAACGGGAGAGCCAAGGGAATCAACACTCTGACCTCACTCTCCTCATTCCCTCTGACCTCCTGTGGGAGCTTCTTATTAGCCAAACCCTGCCAGATGCCAGGAGGGCAAGAGAGTTGCTTGATGTAATCCATAGGGTTCAAATTACAGAGGGCAGAGAGCAGGGAAGAAAAGGGCGGAGAGGGGACTTGGAAAGGGCAAATAGAAGACATCCAGCACAGTTCCCTTGTGGCAGTGCTGTGGCAATGGAGACCTACCAGAATGTGTTACCCGTCTCTGCTGACACCATGCAGATTCAATGGAAGTGACCTCCCAGAGATCAGTCTAGCCCTTCGATACTAAAATTCGTGGTGTATTTTAATTAAGATATCACTAGCTGCTCTAATACGTAAGCTCCAAACTCTCAGTGGCATAACGAAGTGAAAGCATTCCGCAGTCCAATGTCAGTGTTCTCAGTTGTGAACATGTTCCACGGGGGCGTTGGCTCCCTTCATCCCATGCTTCTGCCCTCCTCTGGGCACTTGGATTCTCTCCTTTCAGCCAGTAAACAGAGAGACAGATTAGACTCGCTGCTTCCTAACTACTTTGGCCTAAAAACAACACAAAGCAATTCCTCTAACATTAAATTGGTGAGATGCCCCAACTAGATGTGAGGTGGGGCCGGAATGAGAACAGGAGTGTTCGGGGACCATTTAGACATCTTTGCCAGACAGTTTTGTGGACCCATGCAAACTTACATCGTACCGACCATTTGATCAAGGGGTCATTGCAGGCTATTACATGGTCAGTGTTGTGTGGAGGAGAAACAAAATATCAAGCATAAGTACCCTTAAAAGATTGAGGGCATTTGCAGAGGCATCCAGGTAAAATAGCTACAGTGGAATCCAGTATTCAGCTGTTTCCTAGGTCCTCGGGCTTGCTACCATGGAAACATAAACATATGGATGGTTGATTTAGGTTATTCCCCTTTCTCATTGGATGGTTGTACTCTCTCCACGCAGACTCAAATAATTCTGTCATTCTGACTAAAATTGGTCCATCACTTCTGTTAAACCACCTGTAAACTATTTGATTATTTGGAAAATATAGTCAAGCATTTTGTCTGTAACTGTAGCAACAGACTTGGGTCCCCTAATCACTACAGACTAGCCCGTCATCCTCTCTCAGTATCCTCAGGCCATTCGTTTAATCCCAAGGAATAGTTATTAAGGAGCCTAATTTTATTATCTCATGAAAAGAAAAGAATTCCAATTAGTTACATGTAATTTTACCCCAAGGTTCCAACCTCTTATTCAATTTCTATTGACTTAAGCTTTTTCTTTTTACCTTCTATATGTCCTTTAAGGGCACCTTCATTATTTTATTTTTTGAGATTGAATTTTGTTAAAAAGGGCAGTGACACACAGGTCAGGTTTGTTTTGCAAAAGGCAAAAGCTGCCTGGCAGAACAATTAGCAAGGGGACTGTGAGAAAGGCTGGAATCCACAGATACAGACAAACATCTACATTCCTGACATGCCAATCTCATGTTTTTCGGGGGGGGGGGCAGTTACACTTCCAATGATGTGAATATGTGAAATTTTTCTTTCTCCTTTAGATCGAGAACAGGCCGGAATGTTTTTTTAATGTTTTTTTAAATTTTTATTTATTCTATTTTTGTAATATTCTTTCCTTTTTCAAATTTTTAATTTAAATTCCAGTTCGTTAACAGTGTAATATTAGTTTCCGGTGTAGAATTTAGAGGTTCGTCACTTACATGCAACACAGGTGTTCATCACAAGTGCCCTCCTTAACCCCCATCACCTATAATGGGGTTTAAAATAAGTAAAGCAGGCAGCTACTGACCACCTGCCAATCAAGACATGGAGAAAGGCTACATAAAGAGCCCGGATAATTGAAGTCCATGGTTATTTTAAAACTTGAAAATCAGTCTGCCAGACTTTCAACCTCCTCTTCTATCCAACCAAGAGGGGCTCACAAGAAGCCAGATCGGCTCCTTTAAATCCTCCCCTTTTTTCCTGGCCCATCCTTAAGAGACACTAACTAGCGGTGCAAAAGTTGTAGATTTATGATAGAAAGAAGGGGAGATTGGGGCCAGCGACCAGCCCTGGGTTACGGAGCGATTACGCGTTGCTACAACCATACAAGGCTGATCAGATCGAATTAAGATAAAGCATCTTGCAGAATTCACCAGACGTCGCTCTGCTGACTGGCCACACTTCCTCTAGAGGAGGCGACAGGCAAAAGAAGATGCAAGTAGTGAAAAAAAGTTAAGTGAAAAGGGGCCTTAAGACCCTGTCCGGTAGAGATGGGGTTCACACCGGTCCAGCAGCCAGTCTTGCGCTTACATAGAACTGGTGGCCATTTAGGGAGTATTCTTTCAGTGTTCTAGGGACATTCCTTTGTCCAAACTAGCTATTCTTCCCTATTTCTGTGCCTGAAATCCTCATAAGAAAGCCAAAGATCTTTCTTTCACAAACAGATATAAAATGAAAATATTAACCCCATGAGAGTACTGGAATGCAGACATCTGCCAGATCTCTGGAGGGCAAAATTAAGAGAAAAAGAAAGCTTAGAAGCTCAGTGACCATTCTTTTCAGATTTCCCCTTCAAGCTCATCCATTTCTGAAGAGGAGACAGGCAAAAGAAGATGCGAGTAGTGAGAATGGCAACCTGGGAAAAGAATCAGTAAGGGCACTTAAATCGTAAAGGGCTGCCAGAGGCAACTGCGATGTTTTGAAGCTTTATAGTGACGTGGCTAAAAGTTGATTCATTTTTATTTTTCCTGCTTGGATTTCAGTGGGCATTTTCACTTGTGTCTGTGTTCAATTCTGGAAAATTCTCAACCATTATAATGATGCCTCCCCATTATCTCTATTTCCTCTTCTTGGAACTCCTATTAGGTAAATGTTGTAACCTCTTCTTTTATCTTTCATATTTCTTTCATATTTTCCCTTTCTTTAGCCCTCCATCCTGCATTCCTGGGTGATTTCCTCATTGAGAGATCTCATTGAGTGGAATCTCTCGTTCAATTCAGTAGTTCTCCCTTGAGTGGTGTCGAGTCTATTGCTGTATGTATCTGCTGAAGTTTTGTATTTCTCGTGTATATACTCATGTATATACTCATGTAATGATCACGCCGCTTAAGCTATAGAACGTTTCCATCACACAAGAAAGTTCCCTCGTGCTCCTTTGCAGTGCATCTACCTCAAGTCGAGAACAAGTAGTGTTATTCATATATCATAAATTAGTTTGGGCTGATCTAGAATATGCTATATATGGGAGCATACAGCTCATATTCTTTGGTGTCTGTTTCTTTTGTTCAGCATACTGCTTTTGAGATTCACCCATGTTGTTGCCAGTATCCGAAGGGTATTCTTTTCATTGCCACATAGTATTCCATTTATGGATATCCCACAGTTTGTTTGTCTATTTACTAGGTTATGGACATTCAGATTGTTTCCAACATCCAGCTATTATGAATAATGCTTCTATGAACATTTGTATGCAAATGTTTGTGTGGACACATGTTTTAATTTCTATTGTGTAACTACCTCCAAGTGGAATTGCCGAGTCATGGATAAAAGTATGCTTAACTTCCTAAGAAACTGCCAAACTATTTTACAACATGGCTGTGCCATTTTAATACCCAGCAGTAATGTATGAGAGTTCCAGTTGTCCTATAACCTCACCTACATGTGTTACTGTCAGTCTTTTTAACTTTATTCATTCTAGTGGCCGTGAAATGGTATCTCATTGTAATTTTAATTTGCATTTCCCTACTGACTGATTTTAGACACCTTTCCATGTATGTGTAGGCCAATTAGCGATTCATATTTATTCTTTGATGAAGTGTCTGTTCAACTCATTTGCCCATTTTAAAAAATTGAGTAGTTTGGTTTCTTAGTATTGAATTGTAAGAGCTCTTTATAATGCCAAATAAAGATATTTAAGAATATTTTCTCCCAAAGTATGTTATGCCTTCTCATTTTCTTAGCTGTATGCTTGAAAGCCAGATTTAAAAAAAAAAATTTTTTATTAAAAGTGTTGTTGGGGCACCTGGGTGGCTCAGTCGGTTAAGCATCCAACTTCAGCTCAGGTCATGATCTCACAGTTCACGAGTTGGAGCACTGCGTCAGGCTCTGTGTTGACAGCTCAGAGCCTGGAGCCTGCTTTGGATTCTGTGTCTCCCTCTCTCTCTGCCCCTCCCTGGCTCATACTCTGTTGTCTCTCTCTCTCTCTCTCCCTCAAAAATAAATAAACCACTTTGAAAAGAGTGTTGTGATGGTTAATTTTACATGTCAAGTTGACTGGGCCATGGGGTGCCCAGACATTTGGTCAAGCATTATTATGAGTGTGTCTGTGATGGTATTTTTGAATGAGATTAATATTTGAATCAGTAGACCAAGTAAAGCAGATTCCTCTCCCTGATGTAGATGAGCCTCATCCAATCAGGTGAAGACCTAAATAGAACATCAAAAATGACTCTCCCTTGGGCCACCTGGGTGGCACAGTTCGTTGAGCGTCTAACTTCAGCTCAGGTCATGATCTCACAATTCATGGGTTCCAGCCCTGCGTTGGGCTCTGTGCTGACATCTCCGGGCCTGGAGCCTGCTTCGGATTCTGTGGCTCCCTCTTTCTCTGCCCCTCCCCCACTCACGCTCTGTCTCTCTCCCTCTCTCTCTCTCTCTAAAATAAACAAACATAAATACAATTTAATGAAAAAAAAATGACTCTCCCTTGAGCAAAAGGGAACTCCTCCTGCCTGGCTGCCTTGAGCTAGGACGTCAGTTTCTTCCTTCCTTCACACTCAAACTGAAATATCGGCTCTTTTTGGGCTTCAGCCTCCTTTGTACTGGAACTATACTATGAGCCCTCCTGGTTCCCAAGTCTTCAGGCTCACTGGAACTACATCACTGGTTCTTCTGGGTCTCTACCTTGCTGACCTCAGATATTGGGACTTGTCAGACTCCATAATCACATGAGCCAAATCCTTATAATAAGTCCATATCCATATGTATATACACACATGCACACATACACACACACACATGCACACACATATCTATCTTATTGGTTCTGTTTCTGTGGAGAACCCTGACTAATCTAGGTTTTGGTGCCAAGAGAGGTTCTAGGTAAACAGAATTTTAAGGACGAGTTTTCTGCATTGGTTCTGCGTTTTCTGGAATTGGTTTTCTAATCTGATTAGATTAAAAGACACTAATGACTCTATTTCTAGTAGTAAAGAGAGCATGGATAGTCTGGGATGTGATCTGGCAGTACAGATCTGCAAAATATCACCATTGGATACTCCTCACCACCCACTTATAAGAAGCCAAACATTTTGGTCAAAGTAATGAATGTAATGAGATTGGTTTGGCTTCCTGTCTTTGGACAAAGTAGGAAAACAAAAAGAGGAGCTTAGGGACTTGAATTCCCAGATCAAGTGCCACATAAGTGACCATAAGGCTTGTATGTGTGCCCTGAAGGAGACCTTTATCTCCTATAGCTGTGGGGCTGAAACCACTGAAAATCAAACACAGTATCTCATCCTGTGAAAGTCTGAATTACAATGCAAGTTGAACTCCCAGCCACCTAGTGTGTCTGCAATTAAAACGAGGGCATCGATTAGAAGGAATGAGATCCTGAAAGTTGGAATGGGGATATGTGGGAAGACACTGATGAAGCTAGGGACAAAAGCCCCTAAATATTGATGAGTCTTCTTTGTCAGTGGAGGAGGCCTCTCCACAATTGGTAGAAGGAACCTGCTCTGTTCCTAGTAGAAGTGGCTTCTCCACCCCTTTCTGGGGGATTAATCTTGCATTGCCTGAGGAAAATATAATGGCCTCCCCTGAGGCAGTTGCTATGCAAGACAATGCTGAATCTCTTCCTGATCCACCCCACTAGATTCAAGTTCCAACAGAAGTCAAAAGATGAGGAGCAGAGTGATCCATGGGAAGGCACACATTATTCCAAAAGTACTACCCAAATTTTCTAATGTATACAGACAAAAATCCAAAGAACATATGCGGGAATGAATATTAAGAGTGTGGGACAGTGATGGAAAGAACATAAAGTTGTATCAGGCCAAATTTATTGATACGGATTCACTAAGCACAGATTCTGCACTTTAATGTTGCAGCTTGGAGGGTTAGAAAGGGCTCTAACCATTTGGTTGGTTGGTTGGCTGAAACATGGTGCCCCACTCTGAGCAAGTTAGGAATGCTAGATCTGCCTTGGTTTAATGTAGAGGAAGGGATTCAGAGGCTTAGGGAGATTGCAATGTTAGAGTGGATTTGTCATATAAAAACTATTGTGCCACCCTGAGAGGGTCCAGAAGACACATCTTTTACTAGCATGGTGACCAATAAATTTGTGAGGGAAGCTCTGGCATCCCTGAAGAGTTCTGTGATAACTATACTCTGTACACCAGAACATAAAGTGGGAACTATAGTCACTGAATGGGGAAACATAAATAAACTGGAAGTAGTTGAATCCCAGGGTGGCTGGGGCCAAATGGAAGCACTCAATCACCAAAGGCAAAGTGGACATGTTTAGCATAATAGACAACAGAATCAAAGCAGCAATCAAAATAGTCTGACTCATGTAGTCGCATGGCACTAATTGATCATGGTGTTCCTCGATAGAAAAGTCTATTAAATTCTTCCTTGATCTGCATAAGCAGAAATGTAAGTAAAGTGAACAAAAGTCTAACCTGAATCATAAAAACCAAGAGCCACACCCCTCAATCAATTCCCGGACTTGAACCAGTTTACAGACTCAGACTCCCTTGAATGAAAGGGAGGCTGGGTCCCCTTGAGCAAGGATACAACTAAAGAAGTATACTGTTAGTCTTTCTCCCACGCTTCCCCAAAGAGAACTATAGTCTTTTACCAGGGTACCTGTGCATTGAGGAATGGAAATAGCCAAACCTTTCTGGGACTACCAGATACTGACTCTGAACTGACACTAATTCCAGGAGACCCAAAACATCACTATGGCCCACCGGTCAGAGTAGGTGCTCATGGAGGTCAGGTGATCAATGGAGTTGTAGCTCTACTCCATCTCATAGTGGGTCCAGTGAGTCCCTCAACTGATTCTGTGGTTGTTTCCCCAGTTCTGAAAGCTGCATTTTTGAGGGGGGCCCAGAACAAGAAAAGGCTCTGCAACAAGTCCAGGCTGCTGTGCAAGCTGCTGTGCCACCTGGGACATATAATGCAGCAGACCCAATGGCACTTGAAGGTGTCAGTGGCAGATAGGGATGCTGCGTGGAGCCTTTGACAGGCTTCTATACACCATTACCCTACCTCTGCCCTCTGCAAGCACAACATCCCCTCTCCAACCTAATCACAGCTAATTTACATAATTTCTAACAAGTACCAGACACTATGTGCCAGGCATTGTGATTGACACAGTATTTTAGTTCATTTAATCATTTAATCATCACAACTACCCTTTGAGGTAGGTTCTAATACTATATATATCTATATATCTATATCATCTATATCTATATCTATTTGTATCTATATAGATAAATCTAGATCTAGATCTGTATTCTACACATGAGAAATTTAAGCATCAGAGAGATTAACTGATCTTCAGCCATATAGGTAATCAGTGGTAGAACCAGATTTGAAATCAGGTATGTCTAAAGCATAGTGTGTACTTGTAACTAAAATGTTATGTTGCCTAATTAAGTGAATGCTAAAGATTAAACTTCAATTTATTTTGTCTTAGTGAGTGCTCAAAATTGGAGTGACTGGTTTTAGGGTGCCCCAGTTTGCCCCAGACTGTCCTCGTTTTAATGTTTTTTATTTTTTTGAGACAGAGAGAGACAGAGCATGAGCAGTGTAGGGGCAGAGAGAGGGAGACACAGAATCCTAAGCAGACTCCAGGCTCTGAGCTGTTTGCACAGAGCCTGACTCGGGGCTCAAAACCAAGAACCATGAGATCACAACCTGGGCCAAAATCAGATGCTTAACTTACTGAGTCACACAGGTGCCCCCAGACTGTCCCCATTTTAGCACTGAAATTCCCATATCCTGGAAATCTCCTCAGTCCTGAGAAAATCCAGACAATGGTCACCCTAGTGCACCTGGCAATAATTTGCTAGTCACAATGTATATGGTTATTGCTTTCCAAGAAACAACTGGCAGCAATAAATTAGAATTCATTTGATCCATGGTGGTACCTGAGAGCAATCCCATCACCTTTCCCTAAAACCATCCCCCGTGGCTCAACTAAAAGGTGGCAAAATCACCAGTTCCTAGCAGAACTGGTTATGGTGATTCACCAATATGTTTGAGAAAAACTTCCTGCCACCGTAAGTGAAGACACAGGCCCAAACTTCTCCAATCATCTTGTTATTCCTGAAGATCATCACAGCATAAGCTCCAGCTATGCTCCCTTGAGACTGTACTAATTGGAATCCACTAGCTCGATTTTACTTTGTTAAATGGCCCTTCCATTCAGTCACGAAAGAGGAACTAAAAGTCCCCTGGTCTATTTGATCAGTGTAGACAATCAACTCAGATAGATTTGTCCACTCAAGTGGATTTTAAGAAGCCAAAGTTATTTGCTGTGCTTGCGTTCACATTACACATTCACAATCTCAGCAAGCTGATTGCAAATCTTCCCTTAGTGTTGGCTAGGCCCAAGTCTAATGGCCTCTCTTATAGCTCTGTCAGACCCCCAGCCACTTACCCCAAGGAGAGTGCTTTGGGGGAATAGGAGAAAAAGTGACACTTGAAAAGTTCAAAAGGTTCTCAAACGAATTGAAATAAGACATCTACCTGGAAGCAAGTTTTGTGTGAATTAGATGAACCATATTTCTATCCATCTGTGCAAGTAATTGTTCCCAGTAGACAGACATCATGTCTTTGCTTTCCAGTGTATCTAACTTCCCGCTAAAAAGACACGAAGGAAAGTTAGAGCCCAGCATTTCCTAAGCCTTCTACAAATGAGAAATCTTACATACATATACGAGACGAGTATGATTTTAAACACTAGCCATTTCTAAAAGGTCTAAAAGCTACTTGAAATTTTGCCTGTAGTGCCTCCGAACTAAAAGCTCAAATTCAAACATGATCACGAAGCTTCTCTTGATATTCAACTCTTAAGTGTTTATTTGGCTTTCTCGGTTCCTCTCAATCCACTTTGGTTCCTCTGAACTTCCGTGGCCTCAAAAATATGGCAAAATTGAACTTCAGTCTCTCTTTAGTTGCATTTGGATATCTTGAAAAATCTGGTCTTTTTTCAACACTAGGGTGTAAAAGTGAGTTTCTAGCCTACTAGCAAGACACCCGAATGTGGTGGCATTTTTAAAAATCTAGGTAAATAATTGAAATTATTTCAAGTTGACAGAGAATCCAAAGAAGCAGGTGGGTTGCCTTTAAATTTTTCTTTTTAAAATGGATTCTACCTGTTAGAATTTTTCCTAGATTAGTGTTTAAGACTAAATTGTAGGCTGTTGTCCAAGGTGTCACATGGGGAAAATCTTGCCCATCTCTTCCCCACAGCTAAGACCATCCAAATCTGCTCCTGTCTCCTCTGTCTTGGAGCTGATCACATGCCGTTCTCTGCCAGACTTATCATTTAAATGCTTTGGCCTTAGATTTTCATGTCCATTCCCACTGCCACATCCCCAGTTTAGTCCCAAATTCTCTTCTGTCCAGACAGTAGCAATTGTCTCTTAATGAGCTTTTCTGTCTCCAGATTAACACCCTCTGATTTACTAACAAATTTATCTTTCTAAGGCTAAGCATGTTAGCCTTCTATTCCAAAACTTTCAATAACTTCCTACTGTTTTTTTAATGTTTATTTATTTCTGAGACAGAGACAGACAGAGCATGAGTGGGGAAGGGACAGAGAGGGAGACACAGAATCAGAAACAGGCTCCTGGCTCTGAGCTGTCAGCACACAGCCCGATGTGGGGCTCGAACTCACAAACCGCAAGATCATGACCTGAGCCAAAATCGGTCGCTCAACTGACTGAAACACCCAGGTGCCCCAACTTCCTATTGTTTTTGATTAATCTTATGACTCTTCAGCTTGGTGCTTCAAACCGCTCACAACATGGCCCCAACCTACCTTTCTGGCTTTGTCCCACACCACTGACCTACACTACCCTGACATTTTGGCCTATCTGTGCTTTCTCAACTCCACTCCGTGGCCTACCTTATTCCTTTTGACTTGAATTCCTTTCTCCCCACAAACAATTCCACGTGTTCTAATCATACCTTTAAGGTCCTTCTGTCACCAAATTAAATAATCATGGATTACCCAATATTCAATTCCTTTGTACAATGATCTTCCAGACATTCTTGTTTTTGCTTAGCAAAACAAGCCTGCTGCCCCCCACCCAACTCTGTCTATTGTCTTAGGCTGTCCAGAATCCAGGAAGCTTTGCAAAATCCACTGCATCCATTAGTTACTGGTGTCAGCATTTAATTGGGGAACCCCATAAAAGTGATTTGTGGCTTCTACCCTGTGGATGGACTAACCCTGATACCGGTCCCCTGTTCCATATTTTCAACCAAAGCCCTTGGTTTGGTGGCCACCTAAAACCACAACAGTTTTGAGTAGTAAATTTAAAATAACTTGTAATAAAATATGAAAAGACCCGTAATATTATAATGATGATGATGATGATGATGATAATAATGGTAACATTCATTGACCATTATATGCCAAGCACTTTGTCTGTATTACCTCAATTCTTACAACTCTATGAGGTAGGGACTGCACTATTCTTGCCCTCATTTTACAGGTGAGAAAACCACAGCACAGAGAAATACACTCAGAACAGTCACACAGTTAATAGTAGGAAACTTGACATCTGTGGATTGTGTTCCCACCATTATCACTCCTTGGCATGTCAACTCCAAGTGTCTTTATCTGGCCCTTGGCTAACTATGCTGTTCTCATTCTAATTTCTGATTACTGCTGAACAGGGAATTTGCTTTTTAACCAGCCTAATTATCCTCATCCTGGATGACAGTGTCTTCTCCATTTGGGAGGTCTTTCATTTATTCTCCACTATTCTCTGGCCTTTGCTCTTCTTGCAACACACTTCCAAACTCACCTTTCTAGGAAGACTTACCGAAACAACTCCAGCTCCATTTAGCCCAAGAAATCTATAAAGAAACTTAGAAGAACGAAAACATTGAAGGAATAGCTAGAAGATGGCGGCGTAGAAGTACACTAGGCTCACCTTGTCCTGCTTATCGCTTAGATTCCACCCACATCTGCCTAAATAACGCAGAAATCCACCGGAAGACCAGCAGAATGGACTCTCTGGAGCCAAGCGCAGACGAGAGGCCCACGGAAGAGGGTAGGAAGGATGGAGAGGCGGTGTGCACTACACAGACTGGTCAGAGGGAGCCGGGCGGTGGAGGGGCAGCCCGCCCAGCAAGGCAGAGCCCCCGAGTCTGGCTTGCAAAAGTGGAGGGGCCAGATTCCGTGAGTTCTGACAGCCAGCAGGACTTAACATCTGGAATGTTAGAAGTCAACAGCTCTGCTCAGAGAGCAGGAGGGTGATAGGACACCAGGAGGGAGAGGTGTTGAGCCCTCGAAGACAGAGCTCAGCTCAGTGGGGAACAAAGGCGCTGGCCAGCACCATCTCCCTCGCCTGTCCCCCAGCTGAAATCCCAAAGGGAACCAGTTCCTGTCACTGAATTTGCTTGCACCGCGCAAACACCCAACGCTGTGCTTCTGTGGATCCATCCCTCCAACGGGTCTGCCTGCCTCCCTCCCAGTGCTGCAGGGCCCCTCCCGCAGGGGACCACCAATGGTAAAGCTAGCTAAGCCTGCCCCTTCTGCCCCTATGCACCTTGCAGATTCACCCCATCTAATATGCCCTTGGATAGATCCCATTGAAGCAGCACCACAAGCCTGGCAGTGTGCAAGTAGCTCAGACAACGGCCACACCACTCCACAGTGAGTCTTGCCCCTGGGAGAGGGGAAGATAAGGTACACACCAGTCTGACTGTGGCCCCAGCGGTGGGCTGGGGCAGACATCTGGTCTGACTGTGGCCCCACCCACCAACACAAGTTACCCCGGACAGCACAGGGTAAGTGCCCTGCAGTTTGGAGCCACTGCAGGGACTACCCAAAATGACAAAGTGGAAGAATTCTCCTCAAAAGAAACTCCAGGAAGTAGTGATAGTGAACGAATTGATCAAAACCGATTTAAGCAATATAACAGAATAAGAATTTAGAATAATAGTCATAAAATTAATCGCTGTGCTTGAAAAAAGCATAGAGGACAGCAGAGAATCTATTGCTACAGAGATCAAGGGACTAAAAAATAGTCATGAGGAATTAAAAATGCTATAAATGAGGTGTAAAATAAAATGGAGGCAGCCACAGCACGGATCGAAGAGGTAGAGGAGAGAATAGGTGAATTAGAAGATAAAATTATGGAAAAAGAGGAAGCTGAGAAAAAGATAAAAAAATCCCGGAGTATGAGGGGAGAATTAGAGAACTAAGTGATGCAATCAAATGGGACAATATCCGTATCATAGGAATTCCAGAAGAAGAGAGAGAGAAAAGGGCTGAAGGCGTACTTGAATAAATCATAGCAGAGAACTTCCCTGATCTCGGCAAGGAAATAGGCATTGAAATCCAAGAGGCACAGAGAACTCCCTTCAGAAGTAACTTGAATCGACCTTCTGCATGACATATCATAGTGAAACTGGCAAAATACAAGGATAAAGAGAGAATTCTGAAAGCAGCTAGGGATAAACGGGCCCTAACAAACAAAGGTAGACACATAAGGGTAGTAGTAGACCTATCTACTGAAACTTGGCAGGTCAGAAAGGAATGGCAGGAAATCTTCAATGTGATGAACAGAAAAAATATGCAGCCGAGAATCCTCTATCCAGCAAAACTGTCATTTAGAATAGAAGGAGAGATAAAGGTCTTCCCAAACAAACAAAAACTGAAGGAATTCATCACCACTAAACCAGCCCTACAAGAGATCCTAAGGGGGATTCTGTGAGTAAAATGTTGCAAGGACCATAAAGTACCAGAGACATCATTACAAGCATGAAATCTACAGATATCACAATGACTCTAAACCCATATCTTTCAATAATAACACTGAATGTAATGTAATGTAAATGGACTAAATCTTCCAATCAAAAGACATAGGGTATCAGAATGGATAAAAAACCAAGACCCATCTATTTGCTATCTACAAGAGACTCATCTTAGACCTGAGGACACCTTCAGATTGAAAGTGAGGGGATGGAGAACTATCTATCATGCTACTGGAAGTCAAAAGAAAGCTGGAGTAGCCACACTTATATCAGACAAACTAGACTTTAAATAAAGGCTGTAACAAGAGATGAAGAAGGGCATTATATAATAATTACAGGGTCTATCCATCAGGAAGAGCTAACAATTATAAATGTCTATGCGCCAAATACGGGAGCCCCCAAATATATAAAACAATTAATTACAAACGTAAGCAACCTTATTGATAAGAATGTGGTAATTGCAGGGGACTTTAACACTCCACTTACAGAAATGGATATATCATCTAGACACACGGTCAATAAAGAAACAAGGGCCCTGAATGATACATTGGATCAGATGGACTAGACAGATATATTTACAACTCTGCATCCCAAAGCAACAGAATATACTTTCTTCTCGAGTGCACATGGAACATTCTCCAAGATAGATCACATACTGGGTCA
The DNA here is from genome assembly GCF_018350195.1 of Panthera tigris. Taxonomy (NCBI): domain Eukaryota; kingdom Metazoa; phylum Chordata; class Mammalia; order Carnivora; family Felidae; genus Panthera; species Panthera tigris. The sequence goes on along the minus strand of NC_056677.1, from coordinate 90,129,489 downwards.
CAAAACAGCCCTTCATAAGTATAAAAGAATTGAGATCATACCATGTACACTTTCAGACCACAATGCTATGAACTTGAAAGCAACCACAGGAAAAAGTCTAGAAAACCTCCAAAAGCATGGAGGTTAAAGAACACCTTACTAAAGAATGAATGGGTCAACCAGGCAATTAGAGAAGAAATTTAAAAATATATGGAAACACCCTCTCTCTCTGCCCCTCCCCCGTTCATGCTCTGTCTCTCTCTCTGTCCCAAAATAAATAAAAAACGTTGAAAAAAAAATTAAAAAAAAAAAAAAAAAAAAGGGGCGCCTGGGTGGCGCAGTCGGTTAAGCGTCCGACTTCAGCCAGGTCACGATCTCGCGGTCCGTGAGTTCGAGCCCCGCGTCAGGCTCTGGGCTGATGGCTCGGAGCCTGGAGCCTGTTTCCGATTCTGTGTCTCCCTCTCTCTCTGCCCCTCCCCCGTTCATGCTCTGTCTCTCTCTCTGTCCCAAAATAAATAAAAAACGTTGAAAAAAAAATTAAAAAAAAAAAATATGGAAACAAATGAAAATGAAAATACAACAATCCAAATGCTTTGGGATGCAGCGAAGGCAGTCCTGAGAGGAAAATACATTGCAATCCAGGCCTATCTCAAGAAACAAGAAAAATCCCAAATACAAAATCTAACACTACACCTAAACGAAATAGAAGCAGAACACAAAGACACCCCAAACCCAGCAGAAGAAGAGAAATAATAAAGATCAGAGCAGAAACAAACAATATAAAATCCAAAAAAACAGTAGAGCAGATCAATGAAACCAAGAGTTGGTTTTTTGAAAAAATAAACAAAATTGATAAACCTCTAGCCGGCCTTCTCAAAAAAAAAAAAAAAAAAAGGAGAGGACCCAAATAGATAAAATCATGAATGAAAATGGAATTATTACAACCAATCCTTCAAATACAAGCAATTATCAGGGAATACCATTAAAAATTATATGCCAACAAACTGGACAACCTGGAAGAAATGGACAAATTCCTAAGCACCCACACACTTCCAAAATTCAAACAGGAAGAAATAGAAAATTTGAACAGATCCATAACCAGTGAAGAAATTGAACCGGTTATCAAAAATCTCCCAACAAATAAGAGTCCAGGACCAGATGGCTTCCCTTAGGAATTCTACCAGACATTTAAAGCAGAGATAATACCTATCCTTCTCAAGCTGTTCCAAAAAATAAAAGGGAAGGAAACCTTCCAGACTCATTCTACGAAGCCAACATTCCTTTGATTCTCAAACCAGACAGAGACCCAGTAAAAAAAGAGAACTACAGGCCAATATCCCTGATGAATATGGATGCAAAAATTCTCAACAAGATACTAGCAAATTGAATTCAAAAACATACAAAAAGAATTATTCACCATGACCAAGTGGGATTCATTCCTGGGATGCAGGGCTGGTTCAATATTCACAAATCAATCAATGTGATACATCACATTAATAAAAGAAAAGATAAGAACCATATGATCCTGTCAATCGATGCAGAAAAGGCCTTTGACAAAATTCAGCATCCTTTCTTAATAAAAACCCTCGAGAAAGTCAGGATAGAAGGAACATACTTAAACATCATAAAAGCCATTTACGAAAAGCCCATAGCTAATATCATCCTCAATGGGGAAAAACTGAGAGCTTCCCCCCTGAGATCAGGAACACGAAAAGGATGTTCACTCTCACCGCTGTTGTTTAACATAGTGTTGGAAGTTCTAGCATCAGCAATCAGACAACAAAAGGAAATCTCAGGCATCAAAATTGGCAAAGATGAAGTCAAGCTTTCACTTTTTGCAGGTGAGATGATATTATACATGGAAAACCCTATAGACTCCATCAAAAGTCTGTTAGAACTGATACATGAATTCAGCAAAGTTGCAGGATAGAAAATTAATGTACAGAAATCAGTTGCATTCTTATACACTAATAAGCAACAGAAAGCGAAATAAAGAAACTGATCCCATTCACAATTGCACCAAGAAGCATAAAATACTTAGGAATAAACCTAACCAAAGATGTAAAAGATCTGTATGCTGAAAACTATAGAAAGCTTATGAAGGAAACTGAAGAAGATACACAGAAATGGAAAAACATTCCATGCTCATGGATTGGAAGAATAAATATTGTTAAAATGTCAATACTCCCCAAAGCAATCTACACATTCAATGCAATCCCATTCAAAATTGACCAGCATTCTTCTCGAAGCTAGAACAAGCAATCTTAAAATTTTATGGAACAACAAAAGACGCTGAATAGCCAAAGTAATATTGAAGAAGATGACCAAAGTGGGAGGCATCACAATCCCAGACTTTAGCCTCTACTACAAAGCTGTAATCATCAAGACCACATGGTATTGGCACAAAAACAGACACATAAACCAATGGAATAGAATAGAGACTCCAGAATCGGACCCACAAATATATGACCAACTAATTTTTAACAGAGCATGAAAGAGCATCCAATGGAAAAAAGACATTCTCTTAAGCAAAAGGTGCTGGGAGAACAGGACAGTAACATGCAGAAGAATGAAACTAGACCACTTTCTTACACCATTCACAAAAATAAACTCAAAATGTATGAAAGACCTAAATGTGAGAAAGGAAACCATCAAAACCCTAGAGAAGAGAGCAGACAACAACCTCTCTGACCTCAGCCGTAGCAATCTCTTACTCGGCACATCCCCAAAGGCAAGGGAATTAAAAGCAAAAATGAACTACTGGAACCTCATCAAGATAAAAAGCTTCTGCACGGTAAAGGAAAGAATCAACAAAACTAAAAGGCAATGGACGGAATGGGAAAAGATATTTGCAAATGACATATCAGACAAAGGGCTAGTATCCAAAATCTATAAAGAACTCAAACAATAATCCAGTGGAGAAAAACAAATAATCCAGTGAAGAAATGGGCAGAAGACATGAATAGACACTTCTCTAAAGAAGACATCCAGATGGCCAACAGGCGCATGAAAAGATGCTCAACGTCACTCCTCATCAGGGAAATAGAAATCAAAACCACACTGAGATACCACCTCACGCTGGTCAGAGTGGCTAAAATGAACAAATCAGGAGACTATAGATGCTGGCGAGGATGTGGAGAAACGGGAACCCTCTTGCACTGTTGGTGGGAATGCAAACTGGTGCAGCCGCTCTGGAAAATAGTGTGGAGGTTCCTCAAAAAATTAAAAATAGAGCTACCCTATGAGCCAGGAATAGCACTGCTAGGAATTTATCCCAGGGATACAGGAGTACTGATGCATAGGGGCACTTGTACTCCAATGTTTATAGCAGCACTTTCAACAATAGCCAAATTATCGAAAGAACCTAAATGTCCATCAACTGATGAATGGATAAAGAAGTTGTGGTTTATATATACAATGGAATACTACTTACCAATGAGAAAGAATGAAATCTGGCCTTTTGTAGCAACGTGGATGGAACTGGAGAGTGTTATGCTAAGTGAAATAAGTCAGGCAGAGAAAGACAGATACCATATGTTTCCACTCTTATGTGGATCCTGAGAAACTTAACAGAAGACCATGGGGGAAGGGAAGGGGAAAAAAAAGTTAGGGTGGGAGGCAAACAATAAGAGACTTAAAAACTGAGTATAAACTGAGGATTGATGGGGGGTGCGAGGGAGGGGAAAGTGGGTGATGGGCATTGAAGAGGGCACCTGTTGGAATGAGCACTGTGTGTTGTATGGAAACCAATTTGACAATAAATTTCATATTAGAAAAAAGAATGAAAACATCAGTAACCAATACAGTGTACTATTCAAAGAACTGCCCTTCTAGAGGTCAAGGAGGACTTTTAAAATTTATTCACTCAACAAATATCTATTAGAATCCTATTTTACATAGGGACACAATTTTAGGCTTTAGAGATTCATCCTGGTTGGAGAGAGGATGAACAAAATAAATAGGTCAATATTACAGTATGTTAGATGGCAGGGAGTGTTAAAGAGAAAATTAAAGCAAAATGGTTTGGGCTGTCTACAGTACAACCTCACTTCGAGAAGAAATAGAGCAGCCTGGACCTTGGTATTAGATCAACTTGTGTTCCTGTCTCAGCTCTGCCACTTGCTGTATGACTTGGAGGCAAATCATTTAAATCAGCTTCTTTTGCAAAACAGGGATGAAATAGTATTCGTCTCAGAGGACTATTGTGGGGATTCAATGAGACAAGGCAAGTGACGCATTTCACACGGTGTTCACAAAACTTGGGGTGTTGTAGTAGTTGTTGCTGTTGGGTTTTAGCAGCAAGGTATAAATGAATCGATGGTCACCCTAAAACATTGATCGGTTCCTGGTTTCTCAGCCCCCACTAGGAAAATTAATTCAGATGTGTTTCCTTGTTGAAAGCCGACTGTACAATGGTTATTTGTTATGTCCAACTGTACATAGCGACAAACAATTGTAAAACAACAAATCAACCAAATAGCTGGGGGAAAACAATAACAACACCACTGCGACTGAAAATGGTTACTTCAATAGATATCTACTAAAGTGGACAGAGATTCTATTTAGAGGAAGGCCTTCGGCAAAGCTGGAATTCAGAGCTATGTTGATATATGACTTACTGCCAGAAATAGTCTGCATCAGTAAGGATGCATTACTTCCTTAACTTAAGTATATATTTTTCTATTTTGATGACAATTATTTGTGGGTGGAAAATACTCCAAAAATATGTGTTTGATCTAGGGGGGGAAATGAGTTTTAATTTCAAACATATAAGCAAATTTGTTTTGAATCTCAGTGAAAACAAATTTGTTTTGGAGTCAACACTTAATATTCTATATTATAGCCTAAAGTCTGTTTTTTTTTTTTACCCAAATAATATACCTACTAAAATGGAAGTACAGAGCAGAGACATTGACATACTCTTCGCTCCACACTGAGCAAGTACATGATCCAAAAATAGTGCTGAGTCCTGAGCTTCCATAAATCTTTCACATATTTGCAATGGTGCTAAAATGTTTTTCAAGAGGATTTAAAAAGTAAAGTGAGGGAGGGAGAAAAAGGGGCTTAGGCATTAGATACCAGTTCTAGCCAAATGGCCCCTCTTCACCAATGCCATATATATACATAATGTGGGGGTTATGGGTACCAACCCCCAACACAGTTGAAAATCCACATATAACTTTGGGAGCGTCTGGATAGCTCAATTGGTTAAGCATCTTTCTCTTGGTTTAGGCTCAGGTCATGATCTCACAGTTCATGAATTCGAGCCCCGCGTTGGGCACTGTACTGACAGCGCGGAGCCTGCTTAGGATTCTCTTTCTTCCTCTCTCTCTGCTGCTTCCCAGCTCACACGCTCTCACTCTCTCTCTCAAAGTAAATAAATAAACTAAAAACTTATTTAGGGGAGCCTGGGTGGCTCAGTTGGTTAAGTGCCAACTTTGGCTCAAGTCATGATCTCACGGTTTGTGGGTTTGAGCCCCGTGTGGGAATCTTTGCTGACAGCTCAGAGCCTGGAGACTGCTTCGGATTCTGTGTCTCCCTCTCTCTATGCCCTCCCCTGTTCATGCTCTGTCTCTCTCTCTCTTTCAAAAATAAATAAACATTTTTTAAAAATTAATAAAATAATTAGTAAAAAAAGAAAATCTACATATACATGTTCATTTCTCTAAAACTTCACTACTAATAGCTGGCTGTTGACCAGAAGACTTACTGTAAACATAAACAGTTGATTAATATATATTTTGCATGTTATATGTATTATATACTGTACTACCACAATAAAGTAAGCTAGAGAAAAGAAAATGTTATTAAGCAAATCATAAGGAAGAGAAAATCCATTTAAAGCACTAGACTGTATCTGTCAAAAAGCATCCTCATATAATTGGACCCACACAGTTCAGACCCATGTTGTTTAAGTGTCAACTGTATATTACAAGGTCAGATTACATATTAATGACTGCGTTCTAGAAGCAAACAGGTAGAACCAAAGCAAAGAAAGACATTTGTTCTTTAACATGTCCTTCAGGGGACATAACCATTTCACTGTTTCTGTACCATGTAGATCTTCTGTTTTTCTGAGACACGTGTGGCAACGTGTCTTCCAACAGAATCCTAATTTCCCTTGCTGTGCCTTCCCAGAAACCCATATAGGAATAGTTGGAGGGCAATAATACTTAGGAGAAAAAGAGTATATGCTTTGTGTTTTTGTTGCTTTCATTCTTTGTTAAGCTTCTGTCTATACCATAGTGTTTCTGTGCCCATATTGTTTTCCCCACTCTTAGAATCTACAAAGTCTTTTTCAAGAAACTCTTCTTCTAACCGTCTATTCCCTTATTATGGTCCTCTCCAACCCTGGGCTTTTTTTCTCTCCATATTCACCGATGCACATGACTCCCAACTCTGGCTCTAGCAGGAATCTCCCTGAAACAACAGTCCTATTTCTCTAACTACCAGCTCTACACCACCCAGTGAGTGGTCCTCAGTCACCTCAAAATGAAGCTTATTCCAATTTTAACCCATTATTATTTCCCCCAAACTGTTCCCCTTTTCTTCTATCTCCCCAGTCATGGAAGCTTGACATTTTTGAGTTAGCCATTTTTGTGTCTTACCTTTACCTCCCTGTGCCATAGTCACCCAGTATTCAAGTCCTCTAGTCTTAGTTCCTACTGTTGATCACATGACTTAGGGGACCTGCCCTCTTCCCTCTCTCACGTCTCATTGAAAAAAATTCATCCCTACACATGTTGGCTTCACATGTTGACACTGTTGATACCTCTGATATGTACTCCTTATACCCACTTTCTTATTATGCCAACACTGTAGTATAGGTTCTCATCACCCTAAGACAATGTGGTCACTTTGGGGAGCTTGTTGTGTCTTTTCTGAGTTGCACATGTTGCCTGTTCACTCTCTCTGAAGTTGAGCTGGAATGACTGCTCAAGTGACGTTGTCATGCTTAGTCTTATATCTTATAATCAAATACTAAATAACTGAAGAGAAATGCCACATCCACAATATTAATTGAATAAGAGAATGATTCATATGATCTAACAATGATAAAACACAAAATGGTTAACAAACTATAGAACCATAATGAAATAAATAAAAACTAAAGGACAAAGGGAAACAAAAAGGAAGAAACATCCTCAATTTTATAACTACACTTAAAACACTGATATTGATCTCATCCTCACATGTCATTTAGAGCTATTTTAAAATAACAGCTAAATCTGCTAATAACAGCAGTTAATCTGTTATTAAATAAAATAAAATAACAGCTAATCTAATAAAATAAATAAAATAATAAAATACGCTATATAATAAAATAAAAAGCTAATAAAATAACAGCTAAATCTGATAATTCTTGATTGATTTTGACTTTCTACTTTGTTCTTATTTTGCTATCTGGATTTCAGGACAGCAATCACCACTTAATGGAGAGTCCAAAAATAAGCTCAATCTAAACACTCCCTTCTGTAGCTCTTCCTGATAAAACAGATCTTCCTTTGAGTTACTCTGTAAAGCAGGTCTGTACAGCAAGTCTTAAGCCAGGAAAAAAAAACAGCCTTCTTACTTTCTGTCAGAAGTAAATCTCCCTGAACTGCCTTAAGGTAGTTTTGTAAAAGGCCAAACTTGAAGTACATTACCCAACGAATAGCCAAAACAGATGCACCAACACCGGTGCCCCCACAATTAGAATAAAAAGCTTCCGAAAAAAATCAATACTGAATTTTCTTTAAAAAGAATCAAAGTAGTCATCGTGGAAGAAAAACCCAAAACTTGCTTGAACTTCATTATACTTATTTTACAGTTTAGTGGTACTTCTTTATTTTAAATTGTGTATGGGGGTGAATATGATCATCTTTTTGGCATTCCACTTAAAGCCTATAAAGGTCTTTATCTGACTTCTGGACAAAAATTTTTTTTTAAATAAAAGGCCAATATGTTACACAAAAATTTAATCAATTTATTCTTAAAAAGAAATATCTTCGGGGCGCCAGGGTGGTTTAGTCAGTTAAGCGTCCGACTTCAGCTCAGGTCACGATCCCATGATTCATGAGTTCGAGCCCCACATCAGGCTCTGTGCTGACAGCTCAGAGCCTGGAGCCTGCTTCCAATTCTGTGTCTCCCTCTCTCTCTGCCCCTCCCCCACTCACACTCTGTCTCTCTCTTTCTAAAAAGTAAACATTAAAAAAAATTTAAAAAAGAATGAGAAACATTTATTACATTATAAACCACTGAAAATTAAGGGTTAATCTGTCATAGCAGTGGCACTTTAAATAATACCAAGGCCCTTATAACTCTGTCCATGATCTGTTCCTGCACTTAACTTCCTACAGCCCCTCAACATGAACAGTATCTTTACTGTTCTGACATACTACACTTATTTTCACCTCCTGAACTTCACTCATGCTGTTTTTTCTTCTTTGAATTACTCACCCATTCTTCCTCCACCTCCACAAATTATACTTCTTTTTTTTAAGTAGGCTTCATGCCCAGTGCAGAGCCCAACACAGGGCTTGAACTCATGACCCTGAGATCAAGACCTGAACTGAGATCAAGAGTCAGACGCTTAACCGACTGAGCCACCCAGGCACCCCAAATTATACTTATTTGTAACGACCAAACTTAAATCCTAACTTTTTCATAACTACTCCAATCATTCCACAACTGTGATTTCACCTTTGCTAATCCCGTGAAGCATTTAACCATTCATCTAAGCACTAGTGCCCACATTATTACAAGCATGTCATATGCATTATCTCATTTAATCCTAACATTCCGACAAGATACATGCTATAATTAGCCACATTTCAATACTGAATCTTGGAGTGGTTAAATAACTTGCTGAATTAAGGTCACAGAGCTGGTAAGTGCAAAATGGTATTTATCTGCAGTAATAGTAATAACAATAGCAGCAACTAACCTTAAGGAATAAACTATGAGTTTGGACTGTACATTAAGGATATTATCTTATTGTCTTAAATGGAAGTAAAATTGCTATCATTGCACACTCATGAGGAATGGAGGCCCGGTGACATTATGACATCTCAAATCATCTCAAATCAGTGACACATCTTGGTTCAAGGCAATGTCTGACTGACTCTGGAGCCCATATTCGTCACCAGTACATAAAACTAACAGATGGAGGAAAGAGAAGCAAGGATACTGTGGGTAGAAGTGTTGGCATGTAAGGAAGGACAGAAGTAAACACAGCATCATACCGAAGAGCAATAGCAGTAAGATAGCAGACGAGGAAGCTATGGGTCCACATTCCCCAGAGAAACATTTGAAACACAACTGGAGGCTGGCTAAAATAATGTTATAGGAGCTCTGAAAAATAGTCAAAGGTCTGCAGTAATCAAGGGAACAATTTTTAAAAAGCCACATTCAAAGCAATAGGAAATTTTATGACATTCTTATTTACCCTTGCCTCACTCCGTCCCCCATGCAGCATGGCAAGATATGAAGGAAATGCTGGCCTAGTTCCTCATTCCCTTTCTCGAACTAGAGAGAATAGAGCACACCTTATTTGAAACATTCTGCCCTATCTGAGCGATACCTGAGTGATGTCTCTGTTTCACCTACCTCAGATCTCAGAATGGGAAAAGCCATGGAAATGCGGGAGGACTACAAGTCTTCTAACACCTGGGGCAAGAGAATATGGGTGGAAGAATATAATGGAATGTAATAGAACATGAGAAGAAGGTGGGGTGAGACTCTGAGAAATTAAGTCTGTTAAATACATCCATGTAGGGGTGCCTGGGTGGCTCAGTCAGTTGAGTGTCTGACTTTGACTCAGGTCATGATCTCACGGTTTGTGTGTTCAAGCCCCAAGTCGGGCTCTGTGCTGGCAGCACAGAACCTGCTTTGGATCCTCTGGCCCCCTCTCTCTCTGCCCCTCCCCTGCTTGTGCTCTCTCTGTGTCTCTCTCAAAATAAACATATATACTTAAACAATAAACAAAAACAAAAACATTCACGTATATGGAGGAATTGTAGAAAGCACCCAAACAGGGCCAGACGAGATGCATGGTCACAAAAGACCACACAAGACCTTAAGGGTTCACGCTGGGCTGATCCAAAGATTCACAACATGTCCTTGTGATTAGTGAAGGTCTGTCTTAATGCAGAACCAATTCACAAAGACTGGTAGAAGTGTGTGTTTATTCAAATGCTTAATATTCAACAGAAATATCACAAGAAACAGGAAAACATGCCCCAATCATATGAAGAAAGTAAAATGGCAGAAACTATCCCTGAAGAAACACAGGCACTGAATATACCAGACAAAGATTTTTCGACAACTGTCCTAAATATGCCCAAAGAGTTAAAGGGAAACACAACCAGTAAAACAATATATGAACAAAATGAAAATAACAACAAAGAGATAGAAATTATTCAAAGGAAATGAACTGAAATCTGAGGCTGAAAAATACAATAACTGAATTGAAAAATTCACTGTGGGGATTCAGCAGCCGACTCAAGCAGGAAAAAGAAGAATCAGTGAACTTGAATACTGAATATTTAAAACTATGAAGTCTGAGAAGAAGAAAAAAATAATGAAGAAAAGTGAATAGAACCTAACTAAGGACATGATCAAGGTGACCACTATATGTGTTATGGAAGTCGAAGAAAAAGAAGACAGAAAAAGGGGCATGAGATCATTGAAACAAATAAAGGCCAAGAACTTCCCAAATTTGGGCAAAGATACAGATATACAAGTACAAGGTCAATGAACTCCAACTAGGCTAAACCCAAAGAGAGTACCACGACACATTGTAACAAATTGTCAAAAGCCAAAAACAGAGAATCTTGGAAGCAGTGAGAGAAAAGTGACTTGTCACATATGAGAGATCCTCAATCAGATTATCAGTGGATTGTTGAGCAGAAAACTTGGAGAGAGAAGGCATGATATATTTAAAGTGTTGAAAGAGAAAAAAAACATCAAATGAGAATTCCATGCTCAGCAAAACTGTTCTTTAAGAATGAAGGAAAAATTAAGATATTTCCAGATAAACAAAAGCCGAGGGAGTTCACCGCCACTAGACTTATCCTACAAAAAATGCTAAGCGACATTCTTCAAATTGAAATGAAAGAACACTAAACAATAACTCAAATCATATGGAAATATGATCTTTCATAAATGATAAATACATGGACAGATATAATATCAGTATTTTTGTAATTTTGGTTTGTAGCTCTACTTTATATTTTCCATAGGTTTTACAAGACAAATGCTTTAAAAAATAATAAATCTGTGTTAATGGGTACACAATGTATAAAAATGTAATTTTTCGGCATATTAAAATTTATTATTGTCACGTTTTCACCATCAAAACTTATGATCTTGGTATTTCCTTCTGGCCTTTGTATAAGGCCAAAAGTGAGACACTGGCTACTTTGACAACCTTAAAGCAACCTCCAGGAATGTCACAGACAGCAGGACCTTTGCAACCGAATCCAGCAACCAGAACCTCATCGTTGGTGGCTACAGAGCTTCCTGGCAGGAGGAAGACCGTGACACTTGTCCATCTTGCTGCTACTTGGGACTTGAGCAAAAGAGCTCAAGATGTAATTTTTTATTTCATTAACATAAAGTGGACAGTGACAGAGCTGTAACATAACACAGTTTTTCTATGTAAGTGAAGTTGGTAACAATTTAAAGTCAATTCCTGTAAGTTTAGGGTGCTATATGTAAAATCCCTGTGGGTGCCACAAAGAATCTATCTGTGGTATCTAAACAAAAGGAAATGAAAAGGGAATCAAAATGTGACATTACAGAAAGATCCAACCAAACACAAAAGAGGGCAGTAATGAAAGAAATGAGGGACAAAAGAAAGATATAAGACATACAGAAAACAAATAGCAAAATGGCAAAAGTAAGCTTCATTCTCAGTAATTACTTTAAACCCTTAGAATGGTAAAATTTATATCATGTATATTTTGCCACAATAAAAAAAACTAGGGGGAAAATTACATCCAGGAGAGAATGCCTAGCTGAGCTGAAGTGGTCAGTACGGGAGTGATAGGAGTCAAAGTTCATACAATAGCACAAGTGATAAAAATATAACATACGATCACATTGGCGGAGGCCTCTGGAGAAGTGGGGAGGAACTTGGATTTTTATTGTAGGTAAATAGGAGTCAACTACAAGTGCTTAAGCAGGGACTAAACCTGACAGAATCAGTGTTTCATGAAAACTTTTCTGAATGAGTTCTGAATATGGAGATAGTGTAGCCAAGGCCTAGTGAGAAGTGCTATAGTCATGGAGTTGAAGTCACGAGAGCAAATGAATCCCCAAGTAAGTAAAGACAGAGGAAGAAAGGTTACAATCAATTTATCTTCCTCTCCAACCAAGCATGCTCCCACTTTAGAGACTTGCTGTTACTTCAGGCAAAAATTCTTTTCCTCTGCCCCCAGAGATCTACACGGTACACACCATTATGTAACTTGGGCGTCTGAACAAACATCTCCTTATGAGTAAAGACTTCCTTGAGCACCTCAGCTAACATATCATTTGTCCGGCCTCCATAATTTGCTATCAGCATTATTTTCTTTAAATGGCCCAGGAAAAAGACCGTTCACAGTGAGTCAGCTCTGAGTCCATTCACAAGCCCTGCAGGTGGAGATTTCCAGAAAGGTGTTAGGCAAGTCAAATAATGACAATTGCAGTTTTTTGAAAATGGGCTTTTTGAGGGAGCTCAGAGCCTATTTTGCCTCCTTCAGTGGCTGCCAGTTACTGGTTCTCACAACTACCATAGTTGTGAAGCTGTTACATTTTAAGGCCACCACTGAGCTGGGGAGAGGGGAATGGGAACAGAGAAAGTTAAAATACCACAAAGTTCATTGCTTTTGTTGAGATTCAGCCATTTTTCTTGAATAAATACTTCTTGGATTGTTGAATGACTTTGGTTAATTCTCAGAGTTCTGAAAAAGCTCATTTTGACAATGATTCCTGTGTTCTTGTTACCGTTATTGAGATTTTTTTTTTGAAGTCCTTACTCTGGCAATCCAGAAATACTTTCTTATGACTCTGTTTTAATCCAAAACTGTTATTCTAAACAAGATCTAAGCATCACCAAACACATTATTTATACGGAGCACTCACAGCCACATATATCGCATTAAGAGCTCTGTGTGTGTGTGTGTGTGTGTGTGTGTGTGCGCGCGCACGTACACACACAAAGAGTTTTCACTCCATTCTATCAAGAGCCAAGTAGATTGGGGTAAAAGATGAAGATACTTGAAAATTCAGTTGCCTTTCTCCCTGTGAATACCTCGCATATCCCATGCAGGGGGATAGTTATCCAAACCACTGAAACCAGTCCTTGTTCATGTGCCTCAGGGCTTGAAGAAATCATGATTGGTTTAATGAAAACAGAAAGTGGACTAAAGAGAACCATAAGCTGCTGCTAGGAAAAGACATTTAATCTAATAAAATTCCTGTTTCTTTTTATGTTTATTTTTCATAGCTGCTATGTTTGACATGACTTTGTAGAACATAGTTTCAAGCAATGTAAACATGTAACTACTCTTCCGACTGTAGTATAATTGCTTCCAATGCCTGCTTAAGTTATGTGAATAGTGTTTTTCTCCTGGCTTGAGTAGAATGCTTATTTCAATTATTATTTTTTGAGTGAAAGAGAGAGACAGAGACAGAGACAGAGACAAAGAGCATGCTCACAAGCAGAGGAGGGGCTGAGGGAGAGAGATCATGCTTTGAGCCGAGACCAAGAGTCAGACGTGAGCCGAGATCAAGTGTCGGATGCTTAACCAACTGAGCCACCCAGGTGCCCCTAGAATTCTTCTTTAATTCACTTTGGGAAAACCCTTTTGGGTAGCACTGTGCCTTTACAGGCACTTGGCAAGTAAAATACATATCTCAGGTTTTTTTCTAAGATACATACAAGTAGTTGGTCGTAGGAAAGACCTTCTTGACCAATGTCAATCTAGAGAAAGGAAGATTAAAAGCATGCTGTGAAGACCCCAATGCTCTGCCTGTGTTCCCATCAGCTGCCACCTTGATGAAAAAAGAAGCCAGCCCATTATTAGGAGGGAGATGATATAAATAGTGTGAGAAGCATTCTTTGAGATCTTACAAAATATTTCCCCTCATGGTTTTGAGCTCTTACCCTACAGGTTTTTGGACCTCTATTTGCTCACTTCCAGTGATGGGAAAATTGTTCCCCTTTTGAATGGTACTGAACATTAATAAATTCTTGTTGTAATATTGAGTTGAATTCAGGTTCCATGGAATCCTCCCTGCGCACACATATGCACATGCACATATGCACAGGAGTTATGATTTACCCTTTAGAGAAATAAAGAAGGCTTGGCCCTTCTTCCCTGCTCAGGCTTTTGGAGTCAATTCCACAGAAAAGCATTCTATCTGCCTTGGACCAAACTCTAATCCAGGGAACATTGGATCATGGCAGCCTTGTACACAGTTAATTTCATATACATCCTCTTCTTCAGTCCTCATTTCTTCAGAAAGCAGCTCTCAGTTTTACATTATCTAGTCCAAGACTCCAGACTCCAGCTTGCTGATGCCAGTAGCACAGACCTAGCTCATGCTTCTCTCTGGTAATTAACAGGTCTATTTGGTCAGGCATGCAATTGATTTTAGTCTCTTACATGGATGTCTTGATAGGTCACCTTTTAAAATGCATTTGGCGGCTTGTGTCCATCTTGCAATGACTTTTAGGCACCTTCCTGAAAATAAAACAAATGGCATTTTATAAATAACTTATATGCCCGGGCATTCAGAAGAGAATGGATCTACCAAAACAGAGGAGAGATGTGAGCCTCTGTCCAAGCTTTACCTTGTATTCCAGCTGCTTGGAAGGATGTGATAAGCTCTTCTCATCTGGCCTCATGTCCCAGGGATGCTGGACATTGTAACTTTTTTTACTTTTTCTTGTCCTGCTGAAAGACAAACTGGTAGAAATAGGTAAGAAGAGATTGTTCTCAGCCAAACAAGATTTTCGCCATTAAAATATAGTGATATAAAACATTCATTTAGTTGGACCAGTGGCTCTCAATCTTGTTGTACATTGGGATTATCTGAAAAGCTTAAAAAAATGATACCTTAATATCAATTCCTGAGTTTCTGGTTGGTGTGAAGCATGACCTGAACATTAAGATCTTACAAGGTCTACAAGTGATTGTATTGTGCAGTCGAGGTTGAGAATTACTGATTTAGACAATTTTTTGTGTATTCATTTTCCTATTGTTGCTGTAACAAATTGCCACCAACTTAGTGATTTAAAATAACACAAGTTTATTATCGTATAGTTCTGGAAATCAGAAGCCCAAAATTGGCCTCACTGGGCTAAAATCAAGGGATAGGGAGCACTATATTCATCCTGGGAGCTCTACAGAGCTCCTTGCTTTTTCCAGCTTCTAGAGGCTGCCTGTGTTTCTTAATTTTTGGCTCCCCTCTTCCATCTTTCAAAGCCAGCAACATAGAGCCAAGTCCTCATGCTACATTACTCTGGTTCTCTCTCTCTTCTGCCTCTCTCCTCCTCTTAGAAATACTCTTGTGATTACATTGGCACACCTGGATAATCCATAATAATCTCCTCATCTCAAGGTCAGCTAATTAGCAACCTTAATTCCACCTGCAAATTTAAGTCTCTTTTGCCATGTAACCTGACACATCCACCGTTTCCAGTGAGTAGAATGTAGACATCTTTGGGGAGCCATTTATGTGCCTACCAGAACTGGACCTGTTGTGGATCATCTGTAATAATTCTGCATGGAAGCAGGAGGGGCTAGATGGAGGAAGAGAAACATACACCAAAGGAAAATATCCAAATCAGCTTTGCTTCTCTTTAGAGCATCTGAAGAGAGTCACAGTCACACATTCATGTCTAGGTGCTCATTTAAATATATATGTAGTCAATAAACACCTTGGACAGAGCCTAATATAACTTAGTCACTAGGTAAGTGGTCAATGAATGAATGCACAAATCAAATCCTGTTTCCAATGTACATTTCCTCAAGTTTTTCACACTTCTTTTTCTCAAATTCTCCGTGCCCCAGTAAAATTATTGCTGCCCTGTCAAGCTCAAATCTTCTCTGTGACACAGTTTGAGTAAAGAGGGAAATTTAGATGCTAGAGTGTCCGTAATAGGGGTAGAATCTTCAGTAGCAAGGCCAAGTAAAGGGAACAGAGAGAGCAAGAATAGTGGCTAATGCCTTTCAGGCTTCATCAGAGGAAACTGCATTCAGGAATATATGATCTCCTTCTCCTGAGATCAGAAGTGAAGACAGTACAGGATGTTCTGTACTGTCTTGAAGGTGTCATAGATCAATAAGCCCAATGCTATTCAACAAAATTTCTGAAAATTAATAACATGACAGTTATTTCCCCATTTGACTCTACTCAAGAACTACAGCTCCAAGTCTGTGCAATTCCATTTTTACCTGAGTTGGTTTTCTTCTCACATCTATCTTTCTAGCACAAAGAATTGGACTTTCCCAGATAGTTCATATGTTCATGCTCTTGGGATCATGAGAATGTGGCCATTTTGTTCAGGGTCAAGAGACCCTGATGTTAATTCAAATGCCAGGGAATGAGCTTTGTTTCTGTCAGAGTTTCTAATGATGTGCTGATTTCAGGAGTTGAGGTTGAAGCAATGTCTTCAAAAGCCTACAGGAGTGTTAAAGAGGAAAAATGGCAGACACGAAATGATTTTTTATTGTACTTTGTGCCTTCCTGTGAGATAACATCCAGAACTCTCGGAGAAAACTTCGCAAGAATTAGGCACCAAAGTCAGCAAAAACATGGTTATTCCTTTGTGACAATGATAACTGACATTGCCATTTTGAGATGCAACTCTGTTGCCTCTATAACAGGTTTTTGCTGGGTACCACTGTATTTGCTGGCCACCGTCACTTCTGCCAGGCACTGCTTCTGCCTCTACTGGGACTGACACTTGGAGTCCTCAAGGCTCCAAAGTTGCACAGAGTTCTATGGCTAAGTAGAAGAAATGGTTCTCCCATTTTATTTACATTTTAACAAAGGGATGGTGAATTAGTGACACAGCCAAATGACAGATATCACAGTGTTCCCCCAAGTCAGTCCTCCTTTCCTACATTGAAGCTATGTAATTGGGCCAAGACTGCAGGTATAGCTCCCTCTCCAATAGGGATGAATTCTCTCCTAGGCAATTTCTCAGTCCCTCATGCAAATAGACTTACATGCAAGGATACATCTCAATTCTAGTCATGGGCATAGTTTAGACTCAGAATGGGACCTCTTGTTATAGAATGTTGATCTTTACACCCTTCCCAAGCCGTAGCTAAGAGACAGTCTTCTCTCCAGAGAAAAAAATAAAAGCTTAAGTCAAGGGCATGGTAGGAGTTGAGATCTTGGCCTTAGTAACACTTGGGTCCCCACCTAGTAAAGCCTACACCTTTGTCTTAAGCCATCTCTAGGAGTTTCTCACAGATTCAAGGGTTCCTAACAAAGATCACATATCTCAATTATTTTAAGGCAGCCAGGGGACTTCCTAATTGGGGATTCTGGGAAAGAAGTACTTGAATTGGGGTGAGTAAAATAAAAGAAGGAGAATTACAATTGACGCTTAGAGTTTGAACTGCGTGGGTCCACTTACATGCTGATCTTTTCCAGAAATACAGTAAAGTACTATACATATGTTTTTTTCTTCCTTATGATATTCTTTTTTTTCCTTATGATATTCTTAATAACATTTTCTTTTCTATAGCTTACCTTATTGTAAGAATACAATACATAAATCATACAACATGCAAAATATATGTTAATCAACTGTTTATGTTATTGGTAAGACTTCTGGCCAACAATAGGCTATTAGTAGTTAAGTTTTTGAGGAATCAAAATTATACACAGATTTTTGACTGTATTAACCCCTGAACTGCTCGAGGGTCAACTGTATATCAGAGACCATGGATACAAGAAAATATAAATGTTTCTTTTGGCTCCATCGACAATTGGATCCAGAGTCGCAAAGCACTTCTGAGGCTAGAAGAAATTGGTGGCAGGTCAAGTAAGTGGTTTAGAGTTTAAAACAGCCAGTTAATAATTTTGTGATTAACCAGTTATTTGCGTTGAATTGTTTGCTTTTGAAATATATGCCTACTTGAATAAATTAAGCTACCATTTGTGCCTCCCCGCCCCCCACTTGTTGGAGTATATGTGAAAATAAAGGGTAAATTAATTTCCTAATAGGTAGGACAAATGAGTGGACTCAGAGAAGTCAATGATAATACGGAGATTCGGGAAAGGATCAGTCAGAAGGAGAGGATGGGGATCAAAACTACAAAAGTAAACTGAACATCATTAGAATTATTTCAGAATTCCTGAGAATGAACCACATGTACAAAAGTGAAGTCTGAAGCAAGGGCATTGCCAGGACGCGGCTTTCTTGGTACCTCTACCTTGCAATGCCTGATTAGAGGTCATGAGATAGATCCGCTGAGTTCTTTTTTAAAGTAGAAAATAATTTTCTTTTTTTTTATTCTTTAAATATAATTTATTGTCAAGTTAGCTAACATACAACGTATACAGTGTGCTCTTGGCTTCAGGAGTAAATTCCCATGATATATCACTTACATACAACAGCCAGTGGTCATCCCACATCATTTTCTTATAAAAAGGCAGAATGCATGGGGCGCCTGGGTGGCTCAGTCGGTTAGGCATCTGATTTCAGCTCAGGTCATGATCTCCTGGTTTGTGAGTTCGAGCCCCGTGTCGGGCTCTGTGCTGATGGCTCAGAGCCTGGAGCCTGCTTCAGATTCTGTGTCTCCCTCTCTTTCTGCCCCTTTCCCACTCACACACACACACACTCTCTCTCTCTCTCTCTCTCTCTCTCCCAAAAGTAAATAAACATTAAAAAAAAGAAATGCCCATCTTGAGAGAAGAGACAGTCTTTTGGTTGTATATTATACTTGTTTAAAAGTCATTTGCCAATGACTGCATAGCCCCAGCTGAGATGACAGTGAGTGAACTAAGACAATGATAAACTAAGGATGGAGAAAAGTGGATGGAGGTAGAATCAATAGAACTTGGTATATAATTAGTTATTGGAGCTTGAGGGTAAAAAAAAAGGCATCTAGGATGATCCCAGATAGAAGAATATCTTCCGTTTTATCGATCTAGTAGCCCCCTCCATGCTTCTGGGAATTGTGTCTCTGGCCAACCCAATTTTATGTCCCAGCTGGAGCCTCCATGCTTACGTGTGATCCCCCCCCCACCTCGGGACACATAAGAATGCCTCAGGGGTGGACAGTTGGACCAACTTCATCGATAAGTCCTCTTTCTCTCATTTTTTGTGCTTTGCTCCAACAGAACTCAATCAATCATTTCCCAAGTAGCTATAAGTTGTAATGCTGTAGAGCAGTGCTGTCCAATAGAAATATAAAGTGAGCCAAGTATGTAATTTTAAATGTTCTAATTACTGCATTAAGAAAGGAAACGGGTGGAAATAATTTTAATAATGTGTTTTACTTCTTGCAATACATGTACTATGCGATGGTTTCAACATGCAATGTTTTTTAAATTAATAATATATTTCTATTCCTTTTTGTTTCTCATACTCAGTCTTCAAAATCTAGTACATGTTTTACACTTAACATCCATCACATCTCAATTCCAACTAGCTACGTTTCAAGGGCTCAATAGCCACATGAGATGGGCAGTTGCCATACTGGACAGAGTAGCTCTAGAGAGTCAGATCACCCACCACGCAGAGAAAGCCACCCTATAGAGAGAAAAGAAGTAAGTCAATGTGCAGATACAGATGCAGGGCTAGGAAGCAGAGAGAAAAAACAAAAATACATTCAAGTCCCTGATTCTAGAAGTTCTTGAGGATTAGCTGTATCCTCCCACCCAGGACCGGCCATAGTCTGGATGTTTTCTGAGATACCTCAGTTCCCTTTCACCAATATCCTACTTTGCTATTAAAAATACTATTTTCTTTATCGTTATCATTATTAGTAATAAATGAAATCCATTTGCACGACTTTATCTTGAGGATGGCAATGTTCTCAATTTGTATACCTATGTACCTGTTCTTAGCAGATGTCAGGAATTAATTGCTCATTTGCCCTGCGATAGCTGAAGGGGACACTGCCAGAAATACATGGTTTGAACAGTTACTGTGGCCATATATATTTTTTTGCCTAGACGGGTGGCATACAGAGACTTAGCCACTGTGAAATATGGCAAGTAATCAGAAGATTTAATGGGGAATGTCTGGAGGATGCTTTATAACAGATCCATTTCTTAAGTATCCTATTTTTTGGTTGTCATAAACATGAGTGAAGGAAGGAAGAAACCGAAAATAAGTGCTCCAAGAAGAAATTCTGTCACTGACCCCGTGAATCAAATCTCTAGAAGAGGTTGCAAATGAATTTGAACATTTCCCTCATGGTGCTGGTGAGCTTTTCGAGGAGGAAAAGATAGAGGTGCGACTGTATCCAAAAAGGACCAAAAGTAAACAGGTTTAATTAGAAATGAAAATACACAATCTCTCTTTTTCAATCTTAAATGTGTTAATGGACAAGGAGATACGAAGGGGGTCAGATACACTCTTCTCTTTCTGGTGTCTCTACAGATTTTCAGAAATTACTTTCCTTTCGTGCAAAAATGCCATTTATGGGTGAGGAAAAGACTACATTTTTGAATTAAAGAATTCTGAGGCGACCACACCTCGGCCAGTGTCATTAGAATAATTGTTGATACAATGCTGCCCTCTAGCAATGGCTCAGACTGGGCTTCTGCCCAGCGGTCCTCTCTCCAGGCCACTTAGGCACATTCCTACACCCAGGGCCTATCCAAACAGGAAAGGAGTTATCACCTCTAATGAGAATCGGAAAATGATAACGATGAGGCCACTTAAGCCCAGAATGGTCAAATGACTTGCCCAAGGTCACACATGTTGTCACTGGCACAGCTGGAATTGGAATAGAGATTTTTATCTTGTTTAATTTCTCTTTCTCTCTCTCTCTCTCTCTCTCTCTCTCTCCCCCCCCCCCCCACCCATCTCAACCCCTCTTCCTTTTCCTCTCTCCTTCCTTCTCAGAATCAAGGACAGTAAGTTTTGGTGATTGGGTTATGGAGAAACTCTGAGGGGTGTCTTAGCCCAACAAAAGACCACAGCAACGAATTATTTGGGCTATTTTTTGGTTGTGGTCCAAGGAGGAAGTATCCACAGGAAAAGAAGCCACAAGCCTCTGCAAATTTTCTTTTGAGCTAGGGCTTCTGGACCTCCGGCAAACCCTAAAATACAAGCCCATATTCTTCTGAGGCAATCTCTGTTGCAGAAAGCAGCAATAGAAAGAAAGCTGTTATGGATCTGGATGTGGCCCTGAGACTTTGCCTTTCTAAACCCTCCCCCTCTACTCCTGAGAAGGTTTAGGGCAATTGTACAGTTGGGGGTGGGCTGGACAGCAAGGGAGTGGTAGCTTCTCCTAGAATACTCTCCAAAAGTGAAGCTTTCAACAACATTTATGGTAATATGTTGCAAGATTGTTGAGTTTGTAATAAAAATACATTAGGGGGAAACTCAACATCATTAGCTGCCAGGGAAATGGAATTCAAAACCACAATGAGGTAGGTACTCACTAGGATGGGCATAACCCAGAAGAGATAATAACAAGTGTTGGCGAGTTGGTGGAGAACGGGAATCTTCCTGTACCACTGACAGGGATGTAAAATGGTGCACTTTGGAAAACAGTTTGGCAGGTTCCCAAATGGATAAACATAGATTTATTATACGCTACAGCAATTTTGCTCCTAGTTATGTTTTCATCAGAAATGTTTACACAAAAACTTGTGTGCGAATATTCATGGCAACAGTATCCATAATAGGCAAAAGGTGGAAACAACCAAAATGTCTATCAAATGATGAAAGTATAAATAAAACATATACCTACAATGGAATATTATTCAGCTGGAAAAACAAATGAACCTTGAAAACATTATATTACGTGGAAGAGGCCAGCCATAAAAGGCCCCATATATGATTCCATTTTTATGAAATGTCCAGAATAGGTAAATCTATACAGAAAGCAGGTTGGTGGTTTCCAGGGGCTGGGGGAAGAGGGCTGGAGGAATGATTGCTTAATGGGTATAGAGTTTCTTTTTGGGGTTATGGGAATGTTCCAAACTTAGATTGTGGCGATGGTTACACAAGTATGTGAATAGAGGGACCGCACACATGGGAGGTGCAGAGAGAGAGGGAAAGAGAGAATCCCGAGCAGGCTCCCCACTGTCAGCACAGAACCCCAAGCAGGGCTCGATCTCCCAAACCGTGAGATCATGACCTGAGCCGAAACCAAGAGTCAGATGCTTAACCAACTGAGCCACCCAGGTGCCCCTCCCTTTTTTTAAAATTTTTTTTGAGGCTCAGCTGTGAGTTCCCCTTACCTATATACAACACACTTCCAGTATTTCTTTGTATTTGTAATGAGAGAAGCCACTCCAGATGATCTCCATCAAGCTGTTTACACTGGAAGCATCTGGTGCCTTTTCAATGGGTGCATTCACCCCATTGTTGGAACTAGGATCACCTTCTAAGTGGAGGGTGGTGTTGGAAGGTAGGGGCATGGAGTATCTGACCAATCGTCTTCCTTACGCCTCCCCTGGAGGGGTATGGAAAAATAACTGCTGAGAAAGGAGAGCCAGCTCTTGGTGTAGCCACAAAAATCCCTTCCGCTCTCAGGCTCCTACACCCTTCCACGGATGCCCGGGCCCCCAGATAAATTCTTTTCTCAATGGGGAGATGCCCAGGGGAGAATCATAGCTTTCTCCTCAGCCCAGAGCTCAAAACAGACTTTCCCCCACATACCCCCAGGGAGGATTCACATCTGGATGTAAGACGGTGAAAGAGGAAATTGGGGGCGTTTTCAGGCCTCAGACTTTACGAACTTCAAACGTTGGCTGCTGTTGGGTGGCAGATTTGTTCAGGGGCACGGGGTAAATCTTCACAGTGGCCATCTGGCCCTGAATAAATAACGAAGCCTTGTATACATAGCAGAGTGGTGGCCCTAGAGCCTGACTGCACATGTTCAAATCCCAGCTGTGGTACTTTTTAGCTCTGTAGCCTTGAGCCACTTACTTAACCTCTCTGTGCCAGAGATTCTCAGTCTGTAAAATAGGATTGATGAGAGCACCCACCTCTCACAGTTGTTTTGAAGAGGACATGGGATAATGCAGGTAAAGCAGTTAGTCCAAGGGCACCTGGGTGGCTCAGCCGGTTAAGCGTCCGACTTGGGTTCAGGTCATGATCTCGTGATCACAAGTTCGATCCCCAGGTAGGGCTCTGTGCTGACAGCTCAGAGCCTGGAGCCTGTTTCAGATTCTGTTTCTCTCTCTCTCTCTCTCTCTCTGTCCCTCCCCCACACATGCTCACTGGCTCTCTCTCTCTCTCTCTCTCCCCCTCTCAAAAATAAATAAGCATTAAAAAAAAAAAAAAGAGGAAACAGAGGCCCTGACAGGTAAAGTGGCCTGCAGTATCTATCATCCTATAAATCCTCCACTAGATCATAAGGAATGAAGCAGCCTGGTTCCCCCGCTCCACATGTGTTCAAGATGCACAGAGCTTTCAAAGTAAGAAGGAAGGAAACACATGATCCATCAAGGGGGAAAAAATCTCTGTATAGCTCAGAGGTAGCGTAAGTTATTTTGTCTGTAACGTTCTGGTTGGAGAACGAAGTTGACAGTGTCTCAAGGTCTCAAGCCACTCAGGGACAGCCCAAATCTACACTTGCTGGGAGAAAGTGTTCATCAAGAGAAGGGGTGTTATTTTCGTTTTTGAATTTCTTTTTACATTTCTTCATTTGGAGAGAGACAGAGACAGGGCAAGCAAAGAAGGGGCAGAGAGAGAAAGAATCCCAAGCCGGCTCCATGCTGTCAGTGCAGAGCCAGATGCGGGGCTCACACTCACGAAAGTGTGAGGTCGTGACCTGAGCCCCAACCAAGAGTCAGACGCTCAACTGGCTGAGCCGCCCACGTGCCCTGAGGGAAGGTTTTATACACTATGGGTCCCTGAGGAGCAGAGACAGAGAGCAGATGGTGGATGAGAGAACGGAAGAAACGTAGAGGAACAGGACAGGGTGGCACTTGCTCTCTTCCCCAGGGCCCCAGGACTGGGCATATGGAGCGAGGTCCTGGCCAGAGATGTAAAAATGGGAGTTGAAGGTTGGGTCTGGATAGAGGACCTGGTGGCTTTTGTACTTCAAGACTGAGCTGGGGCGATGAGGGGCAGGTGACAGGGGAGAAGTTGCCACAGGAAGCCACCGAAGTGGCTCTTCTCCCACGGACCTCACCGGGATACAGGGTAAAAGCCGTGTTTCGGCGTCTGGGTGACAAAGTGGTGGAGTGTGGCACAGAATGGGAGGGCAGCACCACTCCATGCCCCACCCCGGCGTGGGCGTCTGTGTTCCCACAGCCAGAGGCATCCCCCAGCAAGTAGCTGGGGCGGAAGGGCTATCCTCCTGTGGCGACATGGGCAGCTGCCCTCCATGAGACGGGATAGGAACCGGAGAGCAACGGGAGACTCTTGCTATCTCAGAATACAGGAAACTTCCAAGGTCTCCCACACATCACTGGAGGAAACCTTCAAGGGGTTGAAGCCATGTAACACACAGGTGGGGCCAGGGGTCGGTGCCATCGGAGTTTTTACTGCTTATGGGGCCTTATTTTTCCCCGCAGGCCAGTGAGGCCGGGAGAAACTTGAAACACTGTTTTACAGCAGACAGAATTGTCTCAAGTACTTGCGCATATGATAGCCCAGCTCTATGTAGATGCCGAGTGGCTCTTGAAACATTTCTAAATATAACCTTTGGGGTGGGTAGCGGAGTGGGGCTTGAGCTCTGGCAGGTCTGATGGGGCTTCAGTTGTTCCATTTATCTCTAGTGAAATTAGCTTAAAGAAGAGGAGAGTGAAAGGCAAAGGGAAGAATGACCGGGGAGAAAAAGAAAAGAATGAGGGGATTAATAGGTATAAACTTCCAGGTATAAAGTAAATAAGCCACAGAGACGAAATATAGTCAATCGTATTGTAACAGCCTTGTATGGTGACAGGTGGTGAGTCCACTTATCGCGATGAGCACTGAGTAATGTATAGAACTGTCAACTATACTTCGATGTTAAATTTTCTTGAAAAAAGAATTGCTTTTGTTCTCCGTGATCGTGGTGATAAGAAAATCAGTTCCATCTTTAAGACCTTTTCCTTCCCATGTACATTTTCCAGACACCGATTGTGACTCTGTACGTCTATTTCTTCTCCAGTAGAGAGTAAGCCGGACAGGGCTTTGCCAAGCTAAGAGCGACCCTGGCTGAACACGGAGATCCAAACTCCACTGGGACCTGGATTGGGCCCGCTGTGAGCCAATGGGGCAGAAGATGAGGGGAAAACTGGGTCCCCAGGGGCCCGCCGCCTCCCCGCCTGGACTTGGGGTTTCCCAACTTATTGCCCCCTCTTTTTTCCCCCGAGGCAACAGCACTGCTGATTGATACATCCACAGGCAGCCTGCAGAGCCAGATGCTTATCTATATTACCATGGGGCTGCTAATTTGTCTGCCAATCTTTGTTTTTTTTCCGAGAATCATTTTCCTCTTCCTGGAATCAGACCCCAAGTTTAGGGTAATGGAGCAGCGGCCTTGAGTCCTCAGAGAGGGTTCGGTCTCTGTCCTTCTCTTTCCAGCCCCGCTCCCACAGTCACCTGTACTATTGTGATAGGAGGGCTCATAATGCTCTCTGACCCCTCCCCCCATCCTGCCTCCAAAGTGTTGCCAAGTTAGCTTTCTAAAATATGTTTCTCATCATGCCAGTCCTACTGTTTCTAAAAGACCTTTGAGTAGCTCAATTACATGGACTATTATTAAATAAATAAATTGGCCCTATTAGTATCAAATTTCCCATTATCCCGATTTCTTGACTTCGTAGCCTTTGCCACGATTTCCATCTCTCTCACTGATGTGGTTTCTTGCTTATGGTCTCTCTCCTCCCTCCACTGGGATGACATTTCCATTCTATCGGGGTTTTCATCTGTCTATCCCTAAAACAGTGGCTGACACGTGAGATAATAAATACTGAGTGAACGAGGGACTCAAGAAACCAAATTCTGTTAGCCACGGTTAATTCTTTCTTTCATAAATGAACTTTATTTACTTTTGTGATTACAAATGTAATACATGCTTACTGTAGAGACTCTGGAAAGTACAGAGAAGTAGAAAGAAGAAAGTAAAAACACCCACAATCCCACCACCTGAAGGCAAACACTGCTCATATTATATTCTAACTATTTATGCCTGTTTAAAGAGCAAGACCTTTATCAAGAGTGTTGGCCACAAATAGCCACAATAGCCATGGGGAGCAGGGGCAATTCATTACTAAGGGGGCCACCAAGAAGTCAGAGCTAGCGATTTGACACTGAGGAAGAAAACAAGGGCCAGAGAGAAAAGATCAGGAAGTCAGAAGCTGACAACACAAGAACAAGTTGGGTTATGATAAGAAGGTAGTGAGACGGTGCTTGTCAAGAGTTCAGCCCAATACCTGTCACATAATACATAATCAATAAGTGTTAGCCATTACTATGATTACTACCATGGGTCAAAACGAATGGTTCAGGATGGAGACTATAAACAGCGCAAGGGCCCTGGAGACCCATTTTAGGTGCTATGAGTTGGGGCATATGAAAAGGGTGGTTTGGGAGTGGGCATCACTCTCCTTATAGGCTCCCTTGCCAGGTGAAATGGGACCAGGGCATCCTCACGTTTGCCTGATGACATGTGGCAAGACACTCTAGGTGTTTTTGAGGTAGGACAGTTTCTCCTGACTAGACTTCTCCCTGGACCAGGAACTAAGACTGGCCTCCACAGCGATAGGAGTTCAAAACCTCATACACCAAACACTCTTGAAGTCCACACTCTGATTGTCAGGGCAAGTCACAGGCATGTAGGGTAAAAGAGAAGGTCAAGTCAACCAACTGGGAGTTAGGTGGGATGTGCCTGGAGGGGGAGGCTGTAGGGGGAAGGCCACAAGGTTTATGATGTAATTGAATGGAATGGGTCCAGGAACCAGTCCTCAAGTTAGCAGCGGAGTCAGACATCACAGTAGAAGATTCCAGAAAGAATTACTTGTTGGTGGGGGCCTTGTGATGGCCTGTGCTCTGTCGGAGGTGGTCATGCAGACCCTCTTGAGGGTCTCCATGCTCTTTCAGGTAGTAACAGCGTTTAGGAACATGCTGGTGCTGGGAGTAAGAAAACAAACAAACAAACAGAAAAACCAGCAGAGGTAAGAGCCACACTCACTATGACGAGGGGGTTCTGCCTGGATAATGACAGTAACTTAGAAGTTCAAGAAACTTGGCTAATGTACCCTACGTGTATAATGTGTGACCGAGGACTAGGCTAGCCAAATTCCCTAGTAACCTGGGTCCATGACACATGTGCCTGGAGGTAGGACCCAGCCCTCCCCCCGCAAAGATGACCCCTCCCTTAGAATAATCGGACAGTTGGGACTCAGCTGGTTCCCTCATAATCAGAAGACCTAGACCTTTAGCCATCCCAGGTCCCCAAGAACTTGGGCAGGGCATTGCTTCAGAGTACTTAATACACCCAAAATAACTACATAGCCAGGCCACTGATGAAACGCCAGGTTGGGGAGTATGGTCTAGAAGCTCAATGCCTCCCCCTTGCCTCTTCCGTATTCTACTCAAAGGAGCAGGGTGTATTTCCCCAGCACTCCCCACCACTCCCCTTGAGTGTATATCCCCATCTTTACCTCCTCAGTCTGCTGATAAGAGTTCAGTTCATTCTCCATCGCCTCCTCATTATTCCGCTTACAGGCTGACAGCAGAACCTGGCTTGACCTGCCCGGGGAATCCTTCTCTTCAGCCAGCTGGCACTCAGTGTAGAGAGACCTGTCTATCAGCTCCTTTAGGCTGCCGGCCACCTTCAGGAAGATCCGGCCCATTTTGGTGGTAACAGCTTCCGAGAGCCCTTCCAGAAACCTGGTCCGCAGAATGGCATCAGACCAAGACAAATGTCGGGCCAGCAGCAGGAAGTCGGTGGCATATTGCCTGACTGACTTCTGGCCCTGCTTGGGGTGGCAAAGAACAGCACTGAGGATGTCTATCTCAGATAGGGAGTCATACAAGCCCTGTGATCTGCTCAGGAAAGATTTATTTTCATCTGAGAGGGGGTTTCCTACCTCCATCTGCAAGATGGACCACCTCTCTGCTGCCCCCAGATGAAGAGACACCAGAAACGCCATTTTTTCTGAGTCATTCAAAAAGCCCTTCATTTGCTTCTCCTCATCAATCTCCATCTCCTCCTCCACAGAGCTTGAACCCCGGGCTGCTTCCTGTTCCTCTAAGAGGTAACAGAGTGCTGGGGTCAGCATGCCAAAGGATGGGACTTCCTTTGGTGGTGGGTTCATTGTTTCAGCGGCTGGGGCAGCCATGTGTGGTGTGGACTTTGATCCAGAGGCTGTGACATTGCTGTGAGAGGCAGACGTTTCTCCAAAGTCTGTGGCTTTGATTTCCAGAGTGGACATCATTCCAGAGGGTGTGGTTGCCATTTGTGGTGTGGACATGGTTCCTGGGACTGGGGTCCTCGTTGGCGGCATGGACACCCCTCCAGAGGCCATGGCTGTCATTTGTGGCATGGCCATCCCTCCAGAGGCTGTGGCTCTCAGAAGTGGCATGGACATCATTCCAGAAGCTGAGGCTCTCACTGGCGGTGCATGCATCCCTCCGGAAGTTGTGTATGTTGTATGTGGCAAGGACATAGATCCAGAACTCGTGACTCTCGTTTGCAGCGTGAACACTGCCCCAGAGGCCATGCTTTTCATTAGCGGCACAGACATGTCTCCAGAAGCCATGGCTGACATCAATGGCATGGGCATTGTTCCAGAGGCTGTGGCTCTCATTAATGGCTTGGGCATCCCTCCAGAGGTCATGGCTGTCATTTGTGCGGTGGACATCTTTCCAGACACTGGACCTCTCGATAACTCTGTGGATATGGCTTCGGAGGCTGAAGGCCTCCATAGTGGTGTGGACGTCATTCCAGAGACTGGGGCTCTTGCCAGTGGCGGGGACATTACTCCAGAGGCTGGAGCTCGCATTGGTAGTGTGTACATCTCTCCTGAAGCTGTGGGCATCATTTGTGGTGTAGACGTTGCTCCAGAGGCTGGGCTTCTCATCAGTGGCACGGATACCCCTCCAGAGGCCGTGGCTGTCACATGAGGCATGGACATCGCTCCAGGAGCTGTGGATCTCATTAGTGGTGTGGGCTTTGCTCCAGACACTGGAGCCCTCATCTGTGGCATGGGCATCATTCCAGAGGCTGTAGCTGTCATGTGTGGAGTAGACATTGTCCCATAAGCTGGGACTCTCAGGGATGTGGCTATCTCTCCAGAAACTGGGGTTCTCATTAGTGGTGGGGACATCTGTCCAGAGGATGAAGCTCTTGTGAACAGTGCAGACATCTCTCCAGGGTCTGGGGCTCTCATTAGTGGTGTGGATATCACCCCAGAGGCCGGGGCTCTCATTTTTGGTGGGGACATCATTTCAGGGGCTGGGGTTTGCATCTCCAGTGGGGACATCCCTCCTGAGATCCTGGATCTCATGAAAGACATGGACATCCCTCCAGAGTCTTGGGTGCTCAGTGGCTGACTAGGCACCTTTCCAGAGGCTGTGGCTCTCATTAACGTTGTGGGCATTGCTCCGGGGTCTGGGGCTCCCATTAGAGGCATGGACACAGTTCCAGAAGCTGCAGCTGTCATTTGTGGTGTGGACATGTCTCCAGAGGCTGGGGCTCTCATTAGTGGTGTGGACATCCCTGCAGAGGCAGTGTCTGTCATCTGCCGCATGGACATAGCTCCAGAAGCTGTGTCTCTCATTAGCATTGTGGCTATCTCTCCAGAAGCTGTGGCTGTCATTTGCTGCATGAACATGGCTTCTGAGGCTTTGGATGTCATTAGTGGCTTGGACAATGCTCCCGAGGCCGTAGCTCTCATTTGCGGCAAGGACATCACTCCTGGGGCCCTGTCTCTCATTACCAGTGTGGACATTGCTCCAGAGGCTTTGGCTGTCATCAGTGGGGTGGACATTGCTCCAGAGGCTGAGGCTCTCAACTGTGGTACAGCTGTCACTCCTGAGGCTGTGGCTCTCCTTTGTGACATAGACATCGCTCCAGAGACAGGGGCTCTCAACTGCAGTGTAGACATTGACCCAGAGGCTGGGGATGACAGTTGTAGTGTGGTCATTGTTTCAGAGGCTTGGGCTGTAACTGGCTGTGTGGACATTGCTCCAAAGGCTGGGGCTCTCCTTAGTGGTGCAGACGTCATCGCAGAGGCCAGGGGTCTCATTCGCAGGGTGGACATTGTCCCAGAGGCTGTGGCTTTCATAAAGCCTGTAGACATTGCTCCAGAAGTTCTGGTCATCGTTAACTGTGAGGACATTACTCTAGAGGCTGTGGTTGACATTTTCTCAGTGGACATTGCTCCAGAAGTTGTGACCGTCATCAGTGGGGTGGACAATGTTCCAGAGTCTGGAACGGTCTTTAGCAATGTAGCCATATTGCCAGAGGCCAGAGGTCTCATTTGCGGTATGGACATGGCTCCAGGGTCAGGGGCTCTCACTGGCGCTGTGGACAACCCCCCAGAGGCTGTTGTTCTCATTGGTGGAGTAGACATGGTTTGAGAGTCTAGATTCTGTGTGAACTGTGGGGACATCAGTCCCGAGTCTTGGGCTGACATCAGCTGGGTGGGAATCACTCCAGAGGTTAGGGCTGTCATTAGCAGTGGGGACACTGCTTCAGCATCCAGAGCTGGCTTTGGCAACGTGGACACTTCTCCGGTATCTGGAGCTGATAGGAGTGGTGTGGACATTGCTCCAGAACCTGGAGCCGACACTAGCAGTGAAGACACGACTCCGGAATCTGAGCCTGACATTAGCTGGGTGGACACTTCCCCAGAGTCTTGGGTGCTCATTGGCTGGGTTGACATTGTTTCAGAAGCGAGGGCTGACATTATCAGTGAAGATATCGCTTCGGAGTCTGTGCCTGACATTAGCAGTGAAGATATCTCTCCAGAGGCCAGAGCAGTCATTAGAACTTGAGACATCGCTTCAGTGTCTTCATCTGTAATTTGCAGAGGTGACATTGCTTCAGAGCCTGGAGCTGACATTGGCTGTGTGGACGTCACTCCAGGGTTTATGTCGGGCATTAGGAGTGGGGATATCTCTCCAGGATCTGGGGCCAGCATCAACGGTGTGGGTGTCGCTTCAGA
The DNA here is from genome assembly GCF_018350195.1 of Panthera tigris. Classification (NCBI taxonomy): domain Eukaryota; kingdom Metazoa; phylum Chordata; class Mammalia; order Carnivora; family Felidae; genus Panthera; species Panthera tigris. The sequence continues at coordinate 90,098,223 of NC_056677.1, read as the reverse complement.
GGATGAAGTGCTCACTATAGGTGTAGACATTGCTCCAGAGGACGAAGCTGGCATTGCCAATGGTGATATCTCTGCAGAATGTGGTGCTGCCATTAGTGCTGCAGACATTGTTCCAAAGTCAGGAATTGTCATCAACCCCGGGGATATTAATCCATAGTCTGCAGTGGACAGCAATGGGGACAGTGTTCCAGAATCTGAGGCTGGCATCAGCAATGGGGACAGTGCTTCTGAATCTGGAGCTGCCATTAGCAGTGGGGACAGTGCCCCAGAGTCGGAGCCTGGCATTAGTGACGGCGACAGTGCTCCAGAGTCTGGTGCTTCCGTTACAGGTGCAGACGTGGTGTCAAAGGCTGGGGATGTCATCAGCTGTGCAGACATCCCTTCAGGGTCGGACGCTGAAGTGGAGACTATAGGCTGTACGTGAGAATGTAAAACTTGGACCTCTGCTCTGGTCTCCATTACTGGTCCAGCGAAGGTCATCCCGCTGTTTTGGGGGTCACCACTTTCCTCCCTCAGCGTATTGTCGAATCGGAGGGAGCGGAAAGGTATTGACATATCTGCCATGGCCCCCAAATGGTGCGGAGAGTGCCCCTAAAGTGATGATATCGAGGAGTCTTGCTGAAGCCCAAATGGCAAGGAAATCTGTAAACAGGAAACAAGTCGAGTAGTCAAAAGCCAAGAACAAAAAGATCGGGGAGCAGACAAATGATTGACTCATGATGGAGACCTTTCTCATGTGTTGCCAGCTCCGTGGCACCAGAGATGGGCCCTATCAGGTTAAGGGAGCGGTGCAACCGTGAGCACATCTGAAGTTGGGAAGATCCCTTCCCACCCGTATTCTTTTTTTAAAAAAAATTTTTTTTTTTTTAATGTGCATCCAAATTAGTCAGCATATCGTGCAACAATGATTTCAGGAGTAGATTCCTTAGTGCCCCTTGCCCATTTAGCCCTTCCCCCCTCCCACACCCCCTCCCCCCTATTCTTTTCAAACCAATCCACTGAGTCACAGAGCACAGCCTTTCCCATTTATACATGCTCTAAATGCCAGCTAGCTCAGCGGCTGGGGCGGGGGGGGGGGGGGGGGGGGGGGGGGCAGCCCTGGCTCAGACGAAGCGGCAGCACCACCTTCTGGGAACTTGTGAGAAGTGCAGGCGCCTGGGCTCCGTTGTCTCCCAGCAGCGCACTCACAAGGCAGCCAGGGCACCGGCGGACCGGGATGAGAGAGCCCTTTGCCCCAGGATAGTCATCAGTTCCCCGGGGCCTACTGAGTCCCGCCAGGGGGTTAGTCCCTATTCGACTACTCTGATGGCCCTGAAGGTCTTTCGCAGGAAAAGAAAGGCATCGCTCTCAGCCGTGACCGGGAGCAGCATTCCATGAACTGAAAATCCTGTTGCTGACTCGGTGCGCTCCAGGCACCACCGTGAGGCAACTGTACGCAACTTGAAGCTGTCGGTCATGTACAGAGATTTGCAAGCATTCTCCCGTTTGAATCTCACACCTGTGTGATAGCATTATGATTCCCATTTTACCAGCTTTCTCGGGTCGGCCCGGGTTGGGGCTAAAACAGGGTCACCGCGATAGTAAAATCTGCATGTTTGTGACTACCACCCCACTCCCCGGGATCGCCTAACCTTTGGCATCCCTAACGCCGCATTCGGTTGTCATTCTGACACCACTCGAATGCCAGTCGATATAGCACGTACAAATGTCAGGTTTCTCTGATGACGCGCCGGTGGGCAATCCCAGAGCATCACCCTCTCCGACCCTCCCCCAGGAAGCAGCCCCAGAGGGGCTTCTGGGCACACAGCTAGGAAACCGACGCGCACATTACACAATGTTGACGCATCCCCACAGCCCGCCCATGCCAAAAACGGAACACTTGCTTATTTGGGACAATGTCACAAAAGTCACCAATCTCGTGGCATCGTGCGTCCATACGAACAACAAAAATGCTAGCAACGACAACGAACACCGACCCCAAAAACCCCAACAGCGAACGTTTCCCCAGCATGTGCTGAATGGCAACACTCCACTAGGCACTTCACGTGGGTCATCGCATTTGGTCCCCACCACAACACTAAGAGATTCTGGGACTCCATTTCCATCTTACAAATGAGAAAACCAAGGCCCAGAGAAGCTTAATAATTTGCCTGCCATCACACAGATAGCCGGGGGTCTGTTCAACGCCAGAGCCCCCTACCGTGCCCTAATATGCTCTCTCACTGTGCTCTAAATGATCCACCTTCTCTGTCCCCTCTCTCTGTCTCAGTCACGTTACCAACACCCCCCCTCCCATCCCTAGCCTAGACAACACCGAGATGGGGCACAGCAGAAGAAATACTGGCCTCCCGCCGGCGCCCTGATAACTCTGATAATTGGTGCAACGGGAAAGATGAGTCAAGAGAGCATTCGGAGATGTCCACTTTCCATCCTCCGAGGAAAAAAAAAAAAAAAACCACAAAAAAAATCCCTGAACGTGCTAGTTTCCCAGTGCTACAGTTTCACCAGGCAAAACCCGGAAAGATCTTACCTTGCCAGTTAGGGAGAAGAGAGGGAGTATGTCCTTGGCGCCCCTAGCTCTTTTAGTCTGGCCAATCTACTTATGCCCCATGCCCAGCCACTTCATTAAAGTAAGACTCAGTAGCAGCAGCTGTTCTCTGCAATCTCCCTTAGCTATCCCCTGCCACGCCCCCCTCCTGCCCGCCCGCCAGCCAGCCCGCCCCACCGCTCCTGACTTGCTAGTGCTTGCTCCGTCTCTCTGGTCCCAGATTCCTGCCTCTATATAGGCTCTGACATTTGCCTCTGGCCGCCTTTCATTTGACAGCCCTCCAGAAGCTCCGCTTTAGCACTGGGCCTATGCAACTCCACCCCTCTCCCCCCCCACCCCGTCTCACCCCCAATAGTAGCACCAGCCCACTAATGCCCGCCTCTGGCTGCCCCAGAGAAAAGAGGAGATTCACACACAAAGAGGTGACACTGAAATGAGACATATCCCCTGTGGCCGAGCAGACGCGGGAGTCCCGGGAGCCAGGCAATGTAGCGGGCAGGGGTGAGAGGTAAGGGGAGCCGGGGCCGCAGGCTGAGGGGACCGGTCAGAAGAGTTGCAAGTGTTTCAGGTGCAGCAAAACCAGGCTTTGGGAGGATGGACTGTGGGAGCTATGAATAGAGGCCTGCAACGGTAATAATAAAAAAGCCGATTTGCTAGGGTCAGATACACGGAGGGAAATCTGGCCACCAGGGTCCCTGCCACAGGGCTAGAATTTGACAGTGAGGCTCTAGGGTGTTCCGACAGCTGGCAAGAAAAGACAGCATGCCGGTCTTGAGTATGCCAGGTGAGGGTTCGCTCACAGAAGCGGGGCTCCAGCCTGCTTTCCAGAACTGGGCAGAAGGTCAGAGACCCTGCAGAAAGGCTTAGCAGAGCCCTCTAACTTTCTGAATCAGTATCCCTTTTGCCAGCAGACTAGGGACAGAATGGGTCCCCAAGCCCTGGATAAGACAAAGCCTTCAGGTGAAGTTCAAGTGGCCCAGATATAGGGACTCAGAGGCTGAGGGACGGGGGAGAGGAGACGTTCAGGTCATCTACAAACCTTCCCATGCTCCTCATTAGGAAGCAACATTACCTGCACACTCAGGATAAGCACTTGCGTCATATCCTCTGGGCCTGCAAGGTGGGCGCTGATGCCATTCACATTTTATAAATGAATAAAGAGGCTGAGAGAAGTGGTGACCGAGTCACAGAGCTAATAAATGGCAAAGCTCAGATTAGATCCTAGGTCACTCTGGTCCCCAAATCATTTCCTGTCTTTGGAATCAGATAAGGGGCTAGAGATGTTCCAAGTGCTCGCCTTCCTCCTTCCACCCCCGCCCGTGGCTGAGTCACCGTAATAATAATAGTGACAGTAAAAACAATAATAATAATACCAACTGACTTTGTTTGAGTTCTCCCCATATGCCAAGCACTGTGCTGAGGGCTTTGCGAGCATTCCCTCCTTTGATGCCCACGGCTACCCTGTGAGCTACTTTACGCTTTACAATTGAGAAAACTGAGCTTTGGTCTGAGGTCTGACTCTGACTGTGTTTCTCTCCAGAGCTCTGCCCCACCCCCTAAGCTAAAAGATGCTGGCAGGAAATCCAACAGCAATGAGAACAACAACAACAACAACAGCTATTATTATTATACCTGTGTCAAGCACCCCATGTACATGATCTCATTGGGAACTCACAACAACCCTATGAGGTAGGTATGATTATCGCCTTCATTTCCAGGTGAGGAACCAGAGGCACAGAGAGGTTAACTAGCTTTCCCACGGTCACACAGCTAGGAAGCACTGTTGTTTATGACAGTAACAATTTGGAAATGACCCCAAGTGCCAGCGTTAGAACACAATTCATCCAATGATTAAACAAATCATGGTGGGTCTGTAGCATCCATGGAAAATGACGATCTGACTTTTTCCAAAGAACTACATACATTTTGGCATAGAAACAAATACAGTCTGCAAGGACGTAGACCAAAATGTTACCAGTGACCATACCGGAGTGGTGGGATTAAAGGGGATTTTTGCTTTTCTTTTTCTCAGCTGTATTTCCTCATTTGTCTGTAATGGACCCATACAACTTGTGTTTGGGGCGGGGAGAGGGAAAGTTTTTGTTTGTTTTTTTTTTTTTTTTCCAAAAAGGTGTGTTCCCCTGGGGTTTTATGTCAAGCCCTCTCTCTTGCTCTCCCTGCATACCCTCTCAGGGGATCCCCAACATCTCCCCGACCCAAGCAACCTTTCTCTCCAAACATACTTAATGCTTGCTCTACTCGGCTCCTCGGTCAGCAGTGACCTCTGACAAATGTCTCCAATGGCTTGCGTTTAGTTTGTATTTTGTTCTGTTCTGCATTGTTTTTGCAAAAACAAGTCCTCGTTTTTCTAACTCGCATCTGCGCTTCATAATGACACAAATAATCTAGGAATATATTCTTAGGGTCAAAACCTGAAATCCTACAGGCCGATAACGCTAGTCCTGAGCCTACCCCACCCCCCATCCCTCAAGTCCCGTTCCTCAGTCTGTTCACAGTTGGGTGTGTCTCCTTCCAAACTTTTTCTAGCTGCAATGGCATTCAGAGTTCATATCATGCAATTGCTTGCAAAACCCAGTGTGTGCAAAGAGCTCCAGTTGGAAAACCATTCTGGCATTGGTCACTCCAGGATCCCAAGTTCTGGTCTATTGTGAGCATTCATCATCAGGCTACTTCTAAGGAGGCTGGAGAGAGAGACACGGTTGCATGCTCGGTCCGTTCAGGGCACAGCGTTCCATTTTATTAATGCCAGTGTCTCTACAAACACAGAGAGGGGAGGCCTTCTAAGGAAAAGCCCAGAAGTTGCTGCCTAGCATCTCTCGGGTCTCTCACGTCCTGCCCAGTCTGCACTGATCAATACGGCTAGGATGTGTCATGCTCCTGCCGCCTCACAAAAGGTAATTGAGTTTGGGGGATTGCATGGCTAGCTGCTCGGGGAAATAAGAATAAACAAGAGACGGTTCAATATGTCAACAAATAGCTTTCCAGCTCTTGCAAATAAACCTTTCCCCAGGTTCTCGACAATATCCTCTCCCCCAGCCCTAGCAAACAGGCGCCCGCGTAACTGAAAATAGACAACCTCGGGATAAAGGAATACCTGGTCTACGTTAGGGTCCTCTGCCTCCCCTGGTCAACGACGGAGGGAGAAACCCTCCTCACCTCCGTGCTCCCCAGCAGCCCTGACACTTAAAATGCCCACCCGGCTCTTTATAAATTGAGGGGGCAAGTGGAAATAGCCAAACATTTACTGAATGCTCCCTCTGCCAGGCAACGTGTTAAGCCCTTTACATACATTACATTATTTATTGCACAATAAACCAATGAAGTGGGGCTTTTTTCTATCCCCGTTTTACAAATCAGCTAAAGAACCGAAGTAGAGAGAAAATAAAATCAAGTAACTTACCTTGGCTCTCCCAGCCGAGACAGTGAGGCTGCGCTTGTCAGTCAGTCGGTCTGTCTGACTCAGCTGGTGCTCTAAACTCACAGGAGAGTCACAACACTGTCTTCAAGTCTGTGAAGGGCTGTCATATGGAAGAGAGGGTAGGTGTGTTCCGGGGAGCTCCAAAGAGAAGGATTTGACTGTTAGTTGGGAATTACGCTTTCATTGGATGTGCTGCAAATTCCCCAAACAACATGTAGAAGCATGTCCAACTCTATAGGGAAAAGAACATTATAAGAAGAGCAAACAGAACGGCCTCGCTGTAGGTGCCGTCCTGAAGGATCTGTGGGATCGGAGAGAACAGGAGGGATACCAGAGGACTGCAAATGGGCAGCGTCCCAATTTTCTTAAATAAGGAAACTACACACCAGTATACTGTAAACTCCCGGGCTGTACGCTTGATGTCAATGCTCCAAGAGATTCTGCTGCAGATTATGAAGCAGGTAATTTATAAGCACTTAGGACATAAGTGGCCATAGGAGGTACCCAGAAGTATTGGCAGAAATGTACAAATGAGACCAGGCTCCCACACTCACAGCTCCCGCAAAGCAAAGAACTGGGGGATCTGACAGCAGGTTGCCAGATTTTTATTTTTCCAAGTAAAGACATTAAGGAACAGACCCAAATGACCCCAAATGATCTGATCATTTCCTCAGAAAAGAAACAGCTTTCTTTAAACGCCAGAAGAGAGGGGCACCTGGGTGGCTCAGTTGGTTGAGCGTCCGACTTCGGCTCAGGTTATGACCTCACGGTCCGTGAGTTCGAGCCCCGTGTCGGGCTCTGTGCTGACAGCTCGGAGCCTGGAGCCTGCTTCAGATTCTGTGTCCCCCTCTCTCTGTGCCCCTCCCCACTCATCCTCTGTCTCCCTCTGTCTCAGAAATAAATAAACATTAAAAAAATTTTTTAAACAATAAGTAAACGCCAGAAGAGAAAGGAAATAATCTCAGAATGAAGGACAGTCCTTTAAGTAAAATAGATTTCACTTTACAAAACACTGGCTTTTCATTGCACGGGCTTTCTTCATTGCACTGAGGGCTGCTGCGATTTTCCTGGAGGGTGGGCACCTGTCCAAGGACCTGCTTTAGGGAATCACTCAGAGCTAACATATCAACACAGATAGGATCAGATACATATAAGATAGGAAGTCTTTCTGGCCAGAAGAGGGAAGAACAGAGCTTGACCTGAGCCTAAGTGAGGGCATTAACATCAGATTAAAAAAAAAAAAAAAAGTGTCCGCAGAAATGAACGTGAGAGAAATAAAAGTCGCCAAGCGCAGATTCAAGCCCCACTAAGGCGGACTTAGCCAACACATTTGACCTATGCCACCCCTTGGACAACACAGCCCTCTTGTCCGATACGTGCCTGATGCCATTAAGCATTTGGACCACAAACCAGTTTCCGACTTAAGGCTCTCCAAGCAACTTCCAGACTGTAACTTGTCTTCCCAGGCAGCGTTCCTAAAGGCAGATCGATTCAAAGCTGGCTTAGCACCATTGCCAGAGTGGGGCTCTTTTTCCACAGCGACCTAGAAGGAAGCTGCTAGCCTTGTTCCTATCCTGTTCAACGTTTTTATCAATGGCGTAAATAAGGGCATGGATGGAATTCTTACACAATTATCGTAGGGCTGAGGAGAACCTCCGCTATCAGCCTAAGAAGCAGGTTTACATTTTAAATCCCATGGTTGGTAATCTCTCTCTCCGTATTTGGTCATTTTCTCTCTTCTTCTTTGTTGCCAGTGCACTAAGTTCCTGCAATTTTGGGCTCCTTGTGGAAAATGCTTAGTGGACTCATGACTGCTGTGAGCTCTGCACCCTGAAGAGCAGAACAGGGCCTTCTACGCAAACTGCCGAGCACCCAACTCAATCCTGTCGCTTTCCCTCAGATAAATGGGGTCAGTGTATACTTTCTGGATCAGCAAAGAGGACACACTGATGTGCTTTTATTTGCAAAATTGGCCCCCAATCCAAAGAGCTTAAATTGGAATCTGACCACATCAGTTGCCCTTGACCCTATTTCTGAAGGTGAAGGCAATGCCATACTTACCCAAACTGCATTTCTCTTAATGTGCTTGGGGAACCTCTGTGTCAGCCGTGCCCTAAGATGACTGTTAAAATACAGATGCAGGGACACCTGGATGGCTCAGTCAGTTACACATCCGACTTCGGCTCAGGTCACAATCTCCCGGTTTGCGGGTTTGAGCCCCGTGTAAGGCTCTGTGCTGACAGCTCTGAGCCTGGAGGCTGCTTCAGATTCTGTGTCTCCCTCTCCCTTTGCCCCTACCCTTCTCACTCTCTGCCTCTCTCTCTCAAAAATCAACATTAAAAAATAATCACAAAATAAATAAAATGCAGGGGTGCAGGGGGGCTCAGTCGATTAAGCATCCGACTTCAGCTCAGGTCATGATCTCATGGTTTGTGGGTTCAAGCCCCGTGTCCCGCTCTGTGCTGACAGCTCGGAGCCTGGAGCCTGCTTTGGATTCTGTGTCTCCCTCTCTCTCCACCATGCCCCTGATCATACTCTGTCTCTGTCTCTGTCTCTCTCTCTCTCTCTCTCAAATATAAATAAAACATTAAAACATTTTTTTAATTAAGTGCAGATGCAGATTTGGGGGGAGGTGTTTGTAGGGGTATGCACACTTTCAAAGAGTCAGAGTTGGTATGTCTGGGGTGAAGCCCAGGAATTGGCATTTCGACCCAAGCGATTCTGATGCACTCTAGAGTTTACGAATCACCAGCCAAGGTGGTTGTACACCCTGATTTTTTACATCCTACAAGCCTGAGCTTCAACTGCAGCACTTTCAGCTACTGTGCCTCAGTTTCCCTGTCTGTCAAACAGGGATCGTAACAGTACCTACCTCACAGGCTCTTTGAATGTTTTAAACCACAAGAATAAAAAAAACATGTGTAACGTGTCTGGCACCTAGGTGAATGTCAGTAACCTCTTTTGGTTCTGGTTATTCATGGGCCCTGCTGCCTGCCTTCTCTGTGTTCGGCTTCTGCTGCAGTTGCCAACTGTTCCCTCTTTCTACGGCCGGTATTCAAACTCCCCAAGCGGGAGTCTCTCATTCGTCCAAACCCAGTCACCACTGTGCTTTTTGGGCAAAGTTCTCATTCTGGGGGCCCTCATAGGCTGCCTGCTGGCCTATAGAGTGGCAGCTCCTGGATCAGATGCCCTCTCCTGGCTCAATCGGCCATTGCCAGGGGGAAAGCCGGGTCACGTGGTGCCAGACATAACCACCTATTCATAAGAAACTGCTACTTCCCTCAGCTAGGGTCTGTGGATGGAAACTCCTTAGAAGGGGCCCGTGGGTGTGGCAGGAATTCTGAGGCTTAGCCCGTCCAGTACACCTAGGCTTCTCATTTATCCAGCCTGCCAAAGGAATGAAGCGTTCAAGTTCACTGAAGTCTCTATTTAATTCTGACTTTTCATCTCCATCAGGCCAGGAACACCGGCTTTCAAAAAACCAGGCCACAGTCAAGGTGGAAAAAAAAACAACCACCACCAACGACAACAACAAACACCTTAACCCTAAAAATGAGACCGTCTGTCTCCAGAAGACACCTTAAAGTTTTCAAAGCACTTTCGTATCTATTTCCTCATTGTAGAGCTTTGCAAACTGGCCGTCGCGGGCTGGATCCAGACGGCAGACAGATTTTATTTGACCCATACAATGTTTTTTAACAGTTTTTAATTAGTTGCCCATATGAGGAAGTCAGGAGATTTCGTATAAAAAGCTGGATTTCTGGCTGCTTTGGGAAAAAACAGAAAGACTCAGATCCTCGTTTTGACATGGCAACAGTAAGCTCCAGCTAAATAAGTACATGAGGCATCGCTCACCAGTTTGCTTCAGTTCCCACCCAGCCACCTTTACTTTTCCACACTGACTTGCGTGGCCCCTGTAGGTATGTGAATCCTCACTGGAACCCCATGGAACAGGTACAGAAGGTGGTTAAGAGCGCAGATTCTGAAACTGAATTGTCTGGATTGGAATCCCAGCCCTACCTCTTCCTGGCCTGGGGACCCTGGGCGAGTGATGTGACCTCTCCAAGCCTCATTTTCCTCATCCGTAAAATAGGGATGATGATAATAATGGCTGTCTTGTAGGGTTATGAGTTTATGCCTATAAACTCCTTAGAATAATACCCGGCACATGGCGAGCACTAAATATCTGTTACTTTCGTTGTCCGCAGTCCCTCACCTGCCTTTCTAACAACCAAAAGATTCTGAAAACTGAAATTATGTGGCAAGTTTATGTGGTGGCAAAATTGGGCCTGGCAGGCTGAATGAACTGGCAGGCTATTCATTTATCCCGGTTATCCATATTAACGTATGTGGGCACAGGATACTGGCCCAGATCTTACTAGGGGTGTTATTTAATATATATGTACCATAGTGCTTTTCTAAAATCCAAAACTTCTTTTTTTAAGTTTATTTATTTATATTGAGGAAAACAGAGACAGCACGATCGCGGGGGTGGGGGGAGGCAGAGAGAGAGAATCCTAAGCACTCTCCATGCTGCCTGCGCAGACCCAATGTGGGGCTCGAACCCACGAAGCTGTGAGATCATGACCTGAGCTGAAACCAAGAGTCAGATGCTAAACCCACTGAGCCACCCAGGTGCCCCGAAACACCAAAACTTCTGAACTCTAAATTAAAAAAAATTTTTAAATGTTTATTTATTTTTGAGAGAGAGAGAGAGAGAGAGAGAGAGAGAGAGAGGAGAGAGAGCGCCAGCAGAAGAGGGGAAGAGAGAGAGGGAGACACAGAATCTGAAGCAGGCTCTAGGCCCCAAGCTGTCAACACAGAGCCTGACACGGGGCTCGAACCCACAAACCATGAGATCATGACCTGAGCCGAAGACGGATGCTTAACTGACTGAGCCAAAACTTCAGAACTCTTTGGCGACCCCAAAACTCCAGAATTCTAAAACACACCTACCTGCAATGGCTCCAGATAAGGAGTTGTGCACCTGTTTTTATTATTAGTCTGTATACCCATTTGACAGATGGGAAAATGGAGCTACTGAGCATTAAGCAACTGGCCCAAAGTCTCACAGTTTGGAATCAGAAATAATACTGACCCTTAAGCAGGCTGCCGACATTGCCTAGTACCGTGGTGTGCATCAGGCTCAGTATATGCATGTTAACGCACGATGCCAGTGGCTACTAGTGAGGTCTCCTGAAGAACCATTTACTGAGAGTGGCAAGCAGGGCCCCTAGCCACATTCTTTCGACTCGTTGCATTCATTTTTACTATACACGGTTTGGGTTCGGGTTAGAATGAGCATTATCATTATTTCCATTTTGCAGAGGTGCCAACTGAGGTCCAGAGAAAAGAAGTGACTTGCCCAAAATTGCACAGCAAAAGTCAGGCAGGCCGGGAACTAAAAGCCAACTTCTGTGCTTTCTCTTCTTAAACCCAAGGCAGGCTCAAGAAAGATGGCTGCTGAACTTTCCACGTACTGACCCCCCACCCTCACCCTCTGCAGACAATCCCCAAATCTGCAAGACCCTTGAGGAAAGGAGAGGGCCCCAAGATCTCAGCAAATACGAAAATGAGACAGCATGTCTGGGTGGACCTCATCCTTCCCAGTATCATAGGCAACACCATCTAGTCAGAAGCCTGAGAGGGGAGATTTCCCAAATCCCAAGAAAGTCCCAGAGACTCTACTGTTACTATTTGCTCTTCTCCGTTGATCTTTAAGAAGCTGACATTGACTTCTGCCAAAGGCCAAAGGTAATGAGAAGTCAACTGGGAAGGGAATTTCATCAATTAGGAAGCATCACCTTAAAGCAACCTTTGCACAGTATCAGTTCCCTCGTTTGACATGCAGAAAACACAGCGCTGCTATTTTATATTGTTAGTGCATCAGAGACCCGGGCACGAAAGCAGCACAGGCAAGCTTTCCGGACACGGCCACCAACTCAAGCAAGTTGGCAAAGAGAGGGCAGGCGAGGCTGTGCCCCAGGTGACCTCGTGCCTCTCCTAAGCTTGTGGCTTGAGTTCCTCCTCCCAACAAATCCGTACTTTGATCGCACACCCACAGCGACCCAGATCTTTGAATTCAGCAATTCTTTCTCAGGTTTCAGCGAGGCATTGGCAGCCTGAGCTATTTTGGGACACTTTCTCTGCTGTGGATGCCACTTTCGGAATATGCCAGGAACATGCTAAGGACCTGGAGCTCTCATTCCTGGACCCATTTTCGGGTTTGCTTGCTCTCTCTTTTTGCCTGGGCTGATCGTTCGGAGGACAGTCGCCCTTGCCAACCTAATCCCAGGAGCCCGCCTACCTTGCCCAGCCACAGGCTCCCAGAGGCAGTATGACTGCCAGCACTCTCCCGGGAAGGGGCATGGAGGCAGAAGGCAGCCTGGCAAGACAGATGTCCGAGGGGGTGGTCTGAGTTTGGATGTGGACTGAACAGACAAGAGAGGGGTGTGAACGACAAGATTTTCCAAACATCTTATTCTTACAATCATCACTTCCTAGTCTGATGCAACTGCCTCGGCAGGCATTCGGGAGCCTGCGGTCTCCATTTTCCTGTCCTAAAATCCTCTGCACCTGTAAGTACCGGGGCTCATTGCCACTCATACTGTCTTTGGGGTGCAGGGGAGGAGGAGAGGGCCCGGGGAGGGTCATCAGTATCTGATTCAGGTGTGAACAGGCCCCATGGCATTGGAAGAATCCTGACACCCCCCCCCCACTCTCCTTCCAAACTGCTGCTTAGTTTGGAACGTGAAAATGCCTCTTTGTTCTCTCCCAAGCCCCCAGCATACCAGAAGCTTCACCTGTCCTTCAGGGTCTCCTGCTCATCAGTGCTGTGCACACCTAATAGCTCATGTTGGACTTAATGGGAGAAGCACACCCTTGGCATTTGGATTTCTTACATGCAACCACAGCTACTATTGTGGGCATGGTCCCTGCTCGCTTCCCCATCTCTTATGCAGCAATTTGCTGAAAGAGTGAAAGATGCTGTAAGCAGGAGGGTATAAAGGAGAATTTAGGAACTCTTCCATGGTAAAAAAGGAAGAGCAGTGTGGTTCAACGCAGTTAGAAATGCTGCCACAATGGGGAAGGCTCCATGCTCTGCGGTGAAATGCTCCCTTTCACTGCCTTCCTATGTTAGTGGAAAGAAGACAAGATAGCTACAGGTCCCTGAGGGCAGGAGCATTTCTGATGCGTTTATTTACCACCTTCCTGAGGGACTGGACTGCCTCTGGCCAGCTTGGTCAGTCCTGAAACAGCTCTGATGGGGACATTCAGCCCTTCTTTGGGGGACCTGCTGAAGTTCCCTCGCAATGGCCCAGGATAACAGAGCTGGGCCCTGTTACCTACCCTCCTTTGTCAACACCAAAACCAAACCATTCGTAGGGTACAGAATTTGCTTGGAGGCGAGGGTGAGGCGAGTCTTTGATAGGAAGTCATTTGGAAAGCCTGCCATGACCCATGCTAAAAACAGTGTCCTTGTAGGCTTTTGTAATGACTTCCTCGGCTATGAATAGGGACAGGACAAGGCTTTTTAAACCAAGGCTGGCTACCTTCTGTTTCTCCGATGATTAGTATCAGTGCCGGGGGACTTAAGACAGGAAATTCACCTTGTGTCTGGTGGAGACTGAGGGAGTTCTCGGGCTATGCAAGGAAACTAGCCTCGGGAGGAATTTGGTTTTGCTTTGACGACTACCTGTTTGTGTGGTCTTTGGTAACTCACAAAGTTTCTCAGACCTTCCCCTTCGGAAGAGCTCTGAAAAAAAGATGCTTGGATCATGGAAGTTAATTGTCTGGAAGACTTTTGTCAAAGCCTCCCGTGCTGGGGGGGGGGGTGGTAAGGGGGGAGGCAAGCAGTTCGCCCTAGGTGACGGATTCTGATTATAACCAAAATAATCCAGGTTCTGGCTTGGCAGTGGCCTGAATTTTATGTCTACCTAATGGCATTCCAGGAGTATTAAGAACGTTCCCTTGCCTTTCCAAATCTCTCCCTATCCACTCCCAAAGGCTTGAAAATTCTTAAGCACATAATTCCTTTGACTCAGGGCTTTGGCATCAGTCAAAATGCCAAACAGGGTCTCCCTGTTAAGCTTCACCTGGATGCATCCCATCCTGACAGCAGCTTCTGCTAGAAGGAAGAAGAGAGACAAGGAATATGAGAGCACTGTAGGTACCAAGATGAGCCTCAGTGTAGGAGTCTAAAAACAGGACTGGTCACAGCCAGAAGTGTAAGAAGCTCAGGGGGCAAAAAAGGAAGGTTCCTTTCTTGCTAAAATGGAGTACAAGGCCACCTACTGAGCCAGAGACTCAGGATTTGGGGAAGAAGACAAAGACCCACTTCATGAAACTGGGGTACAGGGAGCAGGAAGAATCCCACCTACTAGAACAAGACAGGCGGTAGGAGGGGTCCCTGCTGGGGCACCCTCAGACTCAGTTATGGGAGCCACTGAACCAGGGCTCTCAAAATTGCTAAAAGGCCTCATACAAAGAACCAAACAGATTGCATACGTTGTCCCCCCTCAACCCTGGCATTTCTCTAACCAGGGAGGGTGGGTCTAAGGAGGGGAACACACAGGGACTTCAATTTTGAGACTCTGCTCCCGCCCTTTCCTTCCTCGGGGACCAGCGTGGAACTCCTAACCTACGGGATTCGTGATAGAGATGGTGACTCACCACCAAAAGCTCTAAGGCAATCCCATATTCCCACATCCTTCCTAGGGCCTAACGGAGAGGGTTTTGGATTAAGACTACTCCAAAGCCTGGCTCTGCCACTCGCTAGCCCTGTAGCCTTGGGCAAGTCGTGTTACCTATCTGAGACTCATCCGTAAAATGGGTACACTAAGGGTAGAATCTCGCAGACGGTACTGTAGAGGTGAAATGAGGTGATGGCCATAGAGCCCAGCAGAGCCCCCGGTACAACGTAAGTGCTTAACAGAAAACCAACAGCGACTAAGATGCCCGGTTCTCTGCTGCATGCATCGTCATCAGAGGGTGGGTTACAGCAGCAGATGGTCCTGGTCGGTGCAGCTCTAACACCACTAAGTCCTTCCGAAGCTCGCCAGCTCGCCGTGTCCTTAAAGTAGCTCTCGCACCCTCTCCGCTGAGCCTCACTACATACGGGTGTTCCGAAGACTTTCCTCCCGCCAGCCCTGCCTCCACTCCATCCCCCAGCTAACTGAATGGGCGGAGTCCCCGCTAAGGATTCATGAAATCCTTTCCTGGGCTTTCCCCAAGCACAGCACCTTCCCTAGTGGCGATGTAGACTCATTTTGGGGGGGGGAGGGCAGGGTCCAGGAGGGTGCCAGTCCCAAAGCACTAACAGAAGGGAAAGAGTCCCACCGAACACTTTGCGTCTGGTTTCTGGAAAGCACGCTGCAGTGCTAGCATGGATGGACACCTAGCTGAGGCCACTTCCACCGTGGCTCCCCGACCCCACAGTTGCTCTGCTCCTCTGACACCACCCTTGTCTCCCTCCCTCCCTCAGGACACTCCCTAGTCTGGGCCCCAGGGTGCCGCAGCTTCTAGAGGCTTTCCTTCACTTCCTCGCTCTTCTCCCTCCCCGTCCTCTCCCGGGGGATACAGACTTCATTCTCTCTCTAGGGGTGTGGTGGCACAAGATCTGCTTTCTGGGCTGGCATGCCCTCAGCGTGCTCTCTGCATTCTGGCCCTCCCTGATTTTCCACTCACCTGGGTGGGGGGGGGGGGAGAGGGGAGGAAGTACCCACCTCACCCCCCCCCACCCCGCATGCCTATGGTACCCCTAGGATCAGAAGACAGGCATCCATCCTCTCGAAGATTAAGCTACTATCTCCATAGAGATAGGGTCTCTGGCTTTAGGGTTCATCTCTGGAATATACAGGTTTACAAGCCCTCTGTGGGCCACACCTTAAGAAAGCGTGCACTGCATCTTGTGAAAAGAGGTGGGAGACAGGAGGCAGGTCACATGACTCAGGCTCCTATAACTAGCCCCAGCCTACATAACTGACTCTCTCCAGGAGCTCAGTAAATGCCTTCTGAGTCCTAACCTTCTCTTCTCCAGGCGGCAGCTCCTAGGCTGCCTCACAAAGACCTTGAGCCGTTTCACCTATCTGGACTGGAGGCCTACATCGGCCCGAGGTGCCAAGTGGACAGAGGGCCTTTATCTAGAGGCATTTCGAGCTAGTTGGGGTTATCGACGGTACTTACACCTACCTCATAGTGTTGTTCATGTGGCATTATGAGTTATTTCATATAACATGTTTAGAACCATGCCTGGCCTCCATTAAGCACTCAGAAAACATCCATTATTGTTGCTACTATAGATATTATATATATGTATAAAGAGGGTCTATAATATTCATGAAGAATAAATGAGTTCATGCGTGTAAAGTGTCTAGGACCATTATTAGGGTGATCCCCGGGACTTAACAGAGAAATCCATAGATGTCGTCAGGGTTTCAGGGGAGACCAAGGCCATTCTGGAGACACGGTTCTGTGGGGAAAGAGTTGGTCAGGGGTCATTCAGAGGCTCGGAAAGGACACGGCAGTTTGGGGTCTCTTACAAATTCAGAGTGTGACTAAAACCCTCATGCCTAACTTGTTGTTGTAGGTTTATGGGATTATGGGATTTGGTTATGGGGCCTGCCTGGTCTAATTAAAGTTTTAGGACTCCTAGGAGACCGGCTGTGGTTCGCGCCGACTGGATGTTTAGAAATGCCTCGTGAATGCACTCCTGGCTCCTTAGCACTGAAGGCACTGAACGCTCCAGCAGTCATTGTATAGTTGTGGTGTTTGTCCATTTGGTCCCAAATGCCCGGTTGTCGATTTACTGGAGTTCATTAGAAGACAGTCCTCCCACCAAGAATTCAAAAGCTGAAGTGGCTGTCCTTTCCTTGGCTCGCAGCCCCCGTGTGGACTTGAGCTCTGCACACGGAGCACCTGTCTTTCCCCTGCAAAGTGGCCCCTGCTCCTGAGGGGAAGGGACGAGGTTCCTGGGAGGAGCTGAAAAAAAGGCAACTTCTCACCCCTGGGCTGGTGTCCCCCCCCACCACCTTACGTCCTGGGGTTCACCTGGCTCTGTCCCTAGTCCTCTCCCTGGAGGGGTAAATGGGAGAAGAGACCCCCATCTGGTCCTGTGGGGTCAACTAATACCCCCCGGATCCGGGTGGCGTCTCTGCCTCCAGCTCCCACCCTGTTTCCCTCTGGACACATCCATTGGCAAGTCCTATCGGCATCCGTGTCCACGCTGAACTTGTCACCTACATCCACTCATCATTCTGCCAACTACTAAAAATAATCTGTGTTCCCCGTCTTGGTTAACAATATCACCAAACAGACCCAAGCTGGAACCTCAGGGTCATCATCATTTTCCGTCTCCTTGGCCTTCCACGACACCCAGCCCTGTGGTTTCTACCTACTGACGCGGCCCTGGAGTGGCCCCTCTTCTCTGCTCTCACGAGCACAGTCCTGGTCCAGAGCACTTGGCACTTTTTGCAGGACGCTTGAGATGGCCCCTCAATGGGTCTACCTGACTTTGGCTTCTCTCCCTTCCATACCCTGGTGCCCAGGAAGAGTTGTCTTCCCGGTCTGTCATCCCTGTGCCTCAATACAAACCTTCCATGGCTCCCTGTTGCTCACAGAACAAAGCACAAACCTCTCAGCTTGGCCAGCAATGCCTGGGATAAGCCGATCCCAACCACCGTTTCCATTCCCCTTCCACTGCTGCCAACTACGCACCCACAGCAATTACCCCACCCTCCAGAGCATGAACTTTCACATGAATCCTGTTGTTCCCTCTGCCTGGAATGTTTTTCCTTCCCCTCCACTGCTCCTCCTGGAAAAACCTCCATCCCTCTGGATCCAGCTCCAACGTCCTTCATCTGTGATGCCTTCCTAACTTGCCCGGATACCAGGTCATTCACCATCAGTGCCCCCATGATACGTTTCTCAAATACAACACCCATTGAACTATGAGTACTGTGTGTCTTAGTCCCCCCTACTGTACGGAAAGATCCCCAAAGGCTGCCTGGGACCACACTGGATTCTTTTTTGTGTTCTCAGTATTCCCCAGATGTGGATACGATAAGCTGTTAGTTTCCTCGTTTGTAAGCTGCAGATGAAAATAACAGTCGCTACTTCCTGGAGTTAGAAGGATTAAAGGAGATCATGTATCTAATATTTGCTCAGATAATGATAATGAAGGTACTAGATACCGTCCGAAACTCTGCATGGATGATTCAGCGGAACAGATGAGTTAATCCACGGAAATTGATTAAATCTGGTGTGTGTGCATGTATACATATATGTTACAAACATCATATAGATGATAGGTATCATAACTTATGTACTCCACCTGCGCCTGACACTTAGCGGAAATTCTAGTTTTTTCTTTTTTCCCCTTTCTTCCCATCTTTCATCATTAGCCCTGGCTACCCGTCACCCCTCCTCCCCCGCCAGGGCTGGGGTAGGAGAGAGGTGAATACAGAACTTGTCATTTTCTTGAGGAGAGGGGCTATGCTATACCCCTTTTGAGGTCCCCATGAGGGCTGGCATGGTAGTGGACCCGTGGCAGGCTCTAAATAAGCTCTTAGGCTGGGCTCAGCTTAGGAGGTCCTAGTTTTTTCAGCGATTGCTAAAGCAGGTCTCGGAGCCATGGGAGACCGGTTCTCATGAGCACAGAGAGCAGCAGCCGGAGCCAAGGAGTAGCAGCCGTCCTGGCAATGCCCTGCTGAGGACGGGGTATACCTGGCTCAGAGGCTGAGCACCTGCATTCCAGACGCAGCTCGGCCACCAACGAGCCCAGTGGCCCTGTGCAAACCTCTACGCTGGCCTGTGCCTCGGGGTCCTCACCTGTACAATGCCGCCCCTCAGGGCTGTCGGAGGACGCATGGCATGACAGCTGGGAAAGCTCTTTGCCAAAAGGCTGTGCAGAAGCGAGGGGTTGCTAATTTCAAGTGCCGGGGCTTCGCTCAGTAGGAAACACTCAGGAAGTGGGGGTGGAGGGAGAGAGCAGGGGCTTGTGTATCCAGGACATATGGGGGCCTATATTTGTTGCCTTCCTGCTTAGCAGCATTAGTGATTCAAGCTGGTGCTGCCTGTGGAACACTCTGTCCTTTGGGATCCTCAGGGACAGGAGAGATTGCAGAGCAGAGAGGCTGAAGCCAGCGCACAATACGTTGAAAAATAGAGTGATAGCAATGAGGTGCCACGCACGTAGGTTCATACGCATGCATTCACACTCCTGACGGCCCCCAATGCTGCCGCACAACAGCAGCTGAGGCTAATTACAGACAGACAGCTCTTTCTCCAGCTCTTTTTCTCAAAACTCTCAACCGACCCCCCCCCACCCGCCCGTGGGGATTGCCTGAGCACTGAGAAGGGGTGTCGCTGGCGCCACAGTTAACTGCCTAGAAAGAACATGGGGGGTAAAGGGGTGTAGGAAGCCACCATGTG
Organism: Panthera tigris; assembly: GCF_018350195.1. NCBI lineage: Eukaryota > Metazoa > Chordata > Mammalia > Carnivora > Felidae > Panthera > Panthera tigris. Next base: position 90,078,805 of record NC_056677.1, on the reverse strand, counting down.
GCTCCCCGTCTTGTGGGGGTGGGGAAGAAGGAGGGGGTGAAGGGGGGGGGAGCTGGCCGGGATACAGATGCAGCTTTGTGTTAACAGATGTGTTCTCCTGGCAAGAGAGAGCCCAGGCCCTCAGCTCCTCCCTTCCCCTTCATCTGAATCCACCCAGGGATCCCCTCTTAACCCTTCTCCCTCTTAAATCCACAACTTCCTCTTCCAACACTGTATCTGGCAGAAAGCTCAACAAATGTTGAATGGATGGGTGGATGAATACATGAACCCTCCTCAAACCCATACTCCTCCCAAGCCCTGTTCCTACCTCACAGACCATAATAACCCTGCAAGCCCTTTCCTCTGCTTTTATTTCTATATACTCCCCTTGGGCAGTTTCAACTCTCCCCTATATGCTCCTCATCTTCATATCTCTCTTTCCAGCCCAGCCCTCGCCAGCTGCCTGAATGTCCCTCATACTCCTCAAACCCAACATGACCCACACAAAATTTGCGAGCAATGACATCCCAGGGGGGTTTCTAGCAGCGAGTCTTGGTCTGCTGAGGGGGGCAGGGGAGGGAAGGACTTGCTGTATGCCCCCCCTGGCAGGCTAGGGACAATGACCAGACCAGCACAGTTGTGGGGCAGACTCCCGATCGCAGTGCCTGTCTTCACGCCCGGATATCAAAGTCCTTCCCTTCACCCTTATAATAGTCACCCCCCACCCATATAGGGAAAGCAAAATTGGGAACTTGGTTGGCTAAAAGCCCAATCTGGGCTCCTCAGATTGAAATGAGACAAGTTGTTCCAGCGAAGAGAAGTCCTTGAAAAGGAACCAGTGTGTGCTACAGAGTTCCTTCTTCAAATCCCCCTTCCTGACCTCACTCTCATTGCATTGCGATCGTGGTTACCAGACCCCCGCCTCCTCACCCAGGCCATCGCTCATCCAGTCCACACACATACACACACACTTGCCCACAGCCCTCCCCTCACGTCCCAACTCCATTCCGCTTCACTCTGGAACCCTGTCTCCAGCTCACCATAACCACCACCACCACCATCCTGCCCCCTCCAGGTAGATATTGAACCAAGATTGGTGGAAACTGGGGATTTCGTTCCATCAGAGCAGTGCTCCAGGGAAGGCCTAGCATGTTTACTGAGAGTCCACACTTGAATTCTTTCCTCGCCTTGGCAAGGATAAGAGCAAATAAAGCCCCCCTTTCCTTTAGGCCTTCCTCCATTTGGACAGCAGCCAAAGGAATGGGTTACAAACACAGTGGCCTTTGGTTCCTAACAGCCTCGGGGCCTATGAAGGCAGAATCCAAATTTCTTCCTTCATGCCCGGGGGTCCCAACTACCATACACCAGGACAAACGCAAGGTGTGATTATACCACTGTGTTATGGCCGCATCTAGGCGTTTTCAGGTTATAAAGCAAAGCGAAAGCTTCATCGCCAATTTCAGTCTCACATACAAGATGTGAAGTGATGTATAGAAAGCACTCAGGTTTAATTTCCAAACATTCATTTGTTCATTGAGCAAATACATAGTAAGCATTTCTAAGAGCTGTGACCCATGGTTTCTGCCTTCAAGAAGGCTCCTACGCTAGCTGGGGGAAAGAAGACTACATACAAGGGTTAACTGACAATACTAGACCATATGCCAAGTCCCAAGCACGTGTGGCTCTTGCAGGGCCTTTGGCAGCACTTAACTTTTCCACTCTACTGCCACTGTCACTACTGTCGCTGTCTTCTCCACCATAGGGTGTTGGGAGATGGGATATCCAGCGTGCCTGGATTCGTATGCAAGCTCCACCGTTCCCTAGCTACGTGACCTCAGCCAACTTGCTCAGCCCGTCCGAGCCTGCTGCCTCCTCTGTAGAATGACAATAATAGTACCTATCCATGGAGTTGTAGACAGAATTAAATGAGTCAGTACACACGCCACACTTAGAATCATCCCTGGCGCATAGGAAGAACAATAAGATGTCAGCGATTATTATTTTCCTGATATACCTACTGCGCTTTGTTACCACCAGAGGGTACGACTCTCATGGGGCTTCCCAAGGGAGCCCATCGATGCCTTATTCATTCACCCATTCAATCAACAAGTCCATGGTGAGCATCCACAAGTCCCTGAGCTAAGCCCTGTTCATATAGACAAATGACACATGGCTCCCACCTTTGGGACTAAATGGTGCCCTGAAGCGCCTGGAAGAAGCCAGTGCAAATCCTCCCTAAAGGAACACACCCTCCGTCAGTTCTCATCGGATTACCACGGATAAAGTGCGGCTGAACATGAACTCATAATCCAAAATTACAAAGCGCACAATGAAGCCAGAAACGACAAAACCAGTATGAGATCCTCAGAGATTCAGAGGTGGTGATTTTGTGATAGAACTTTTTCTTTAACTTTTAGACATATTTTTTTAAAAAAGGCAGAAGACTTTGAAAATATTAGCAAATAACAAGATACTGGCAGAAAATAGTTAGAAAAAGTATCATTTTTTTATAGAGGGCAAGGCTAGGGCTCACAGAAGAAAGTGACTCCTTCAGTGACACACAGCTAATAATGAGGGATTCAAGTCAGGTCCTCAGAGTCTCGTATCCTTTCAGCAAACTCGGTTACCGGGGCTGAGGCATTTTGTTTACCCCTAAGTCAATCAAAGAATGGGTATGAAGCACTGTGCTGGGTCCGTACGAACTACGAAGACGAACACAACATGCACCTATAAAAATAACCAATGATATCAGTCTGTGTGGTGGAAAGTACTATGGTCTGGCATGATAGGAGGTAAGGCTGGGATAGATCCTTGGAAGACAGAGAAGAAATGGATCGATGGGGAAGAGGAGGTTTGGACTGGTGAGCGGGGTAGAGGCGACTAGGCACAGCCTGACCAACATCTCGGAGAAAATGACCCTACAGAGCCGTTCAGGGAACACTGAGTTCATCTGGCCAGCATGCCAGATACATGCAGGGACAGGTCTGTGCAGTCACACAGGACCTGGCACTCACAAGGGCCCCGTGCTTCGTTTAATGCGAGGCTGTCACTGTCTTGAAAGTCTTAATAACTTTTGAACACAGGACTCCACTTTGCACCAGGGCCCACAAATGTTGTAGCCAGTCCTATATAGGGGAGCGGGGTGGGGGGTGCAGCATAGCCAGAAAAGCAGGGGCACTCTTGGGAAGGACCTTGAATGCTACTTTGCCATTTGCTCTGTGGACGATGTGGAATCACTGAACGTGTTTGACTACCGGACAAGTAATAGTGCCTGGAGTTTTAGGAAACCACACGGTGGATGAGGTACAGACAGACCGGAGAAAGGAGAGGTGGGGGTTAGTCAGGAGACTCTTGCAATAAAGCAATGGGGGACCTGGACAGGAATGGTGGCAGAAGACAGGAATGGTGGCAGGAATGGTGGCAGGAATGGTGGCAGAATGGAGAAGAAAGGAGCCTTCACTTTATTTAGTTGTCCATTCTACAGATGTTCACTGAGCGCCAGACACGTGCTGGGCGTTGTGTTAGGGGCTGAGATTCAGGAAGGCCCAAGACTCCACCCCCGACCTCGAGCTGCTCATGGCGATGGAGGCAGTGGAGTAAACAGACCACGACAGCCCCACGCACTGAGGGCTAGGATCAGATCAGGTTTAGGGTGCAGACGCAGACAACCACGTAGAGCATAACAAGACGATGTGGCGAAGTGCTACGCTATAGATGCTGTGGGAAAGGTCAGGGAAGTCTCTTCCACAGAGGCGTCTTCTGAGCTATGCGGGGTCAATGAGAAGATGTTCATTAGGTGAGGAGCGGGAAAGAGGGGAGGACCAGCTGGTGGGAGAGATGTTGCCAATGCACAGAGGTTAAGAGACTATCTGTGGTCTCAGAGAGTTGTAAATGATTCCCTATGAGTCAATCGCAGTGTGAGCTTCTTCCATAGGAGCACAGAAAGATGTGACCAAGAAGATAGGTTATAAATGCCAGGCTAAGGAGTTGGGACTTCATCCTATACAGCAGTAGTTCTCAGCCTTGAGTGCACATTGGGATCGCCTGGAGAACTTCAAAAAAACTCTGATGACTAGATCCCACCCCCAGGGACTCAGACTTAATTAGTCTGTGGGAGAGGCATTGTAATCTTTAAAAGCTCCTCCAGTTTATTCGAAACCATGACGGTAGGGTGGGAGTTCTCAAATTTGAGCAATCGTCAGAATCACCTGCAAGGCTTGTGAAACACAAGCTGGGGGAGTACCCCCAGAGTTTCTGACTCAATAGGTCTCTAATAAGTACCTACTCTAACGAGTTCTCAGGAATTCTGTTGCCACTGGCCCCAGAGAGCCTCTGGTCTCTACTGTGAAGCCGCTTACACTTAAGGGCGTGTGTGTGTGTGTGTGTGTGTGTGTGTGTGTGAGTCAAATGATCTGATTTGCATCTTAGAAAGCTCACTCAGACCACTTTCGGGAGAATGGTCACAGAAGGAGGGATGAGACGTGAAACACAGGAAGCTGTCGAAGGAACCAAGGCAAGAGAAGACAGTGACAGGGTCCTAAACCAAAGCAGTGGCAGGAGGGATGGAGAAAAAGGGTCAAATCTGAGGAATGCTTAGGAAGAAGACTTAGCAGGAGCTTAGTGACTGGCTGGGGATAAAGGTGAATAAGGATGTGGGAAGGACAACTCTTGGGTTTTTGCCCGGGGCAACTGGTGACTCCGATTGTACTGGCCATGTTGCTTGCCGTGATCAAACGTTAGATGTGTTACCGGACTTGGGGTGGGAAGGGGGTAGGGAAGCATTCCTGGCCTCAAATCTCATAGGCATAGCATTGGGGAATTCAACAGGGCATCGCTCACTGTCCACTTCACCCCTTCTTTCAGTACCATGAGTCCTCACCTTGACCCTAATCAGCCTGGGATTCTCTTCAAAACACCTGGAAAGGAAAACGAAGATGGGGATCACCCTGCCGTGATGACCAGCCACCTGAGCCCCAGGTGTGTTTATTTCGCTTATTTGTCACTTTAACCTTTGCACGGCTGCTGCCTAGAGGTTTTTTGAAATATTCTGAGGCCGTGTGAAACACGCACGTAAAGAATTCATAACCTGCTCTTATATAACCAGGAAAACAAATGCAGCTAAAAAAAGGAACCTGCAAAGACACTCATTCTGCGTGGTTTTCAAATGTGTAAAAATGAGCAATTTCCCAGCACAGCATCAGTCGTGACTACTTGTAAGTATCTTCCGTGGGCAAGTAGACTGCCAGCAATCAGCAGGACCAGCAGGATGACAGATGGGATAATTGTCCATTAGAGTACAGATAACTTTTGTACCGTGGGAGGGTTCGACAGGAGACAGACATGATAGATGGAAAAACAGCTAGCTGATGTGATAGGAGTTGCAGCTCCGTTTCTGGATGTAACCATTCTCTGGCTGAATCCATGATTAATCAAAGACACGCTCTCATTTGAAACTCTTGGCTCACCGGTGCATAAGCCCTGCTTTGGGTTAAATTTAATAGCGTCATTAAAACACTGCTGTTCCAAAAACTCAAATCACTTTCCCCCAGAAGAAATCCTGCCACATTAGAGAGTGCTTTTGTGAGCTCAGAGGCAGCAACCACGTAGGGGGTGTGCCTGTGTTTAAATGTTTAACATTTGAATCCTCAATGCCTAGCACAGGGGCTGACACACACAGAGCACTCAATACATGTTTGTTAAAGTAAAGTGAAATGAATTAATACATTTGTCCATTCATTCATCTGTTTATTCCTTCAACAGACATTCATTAAATACAGGAATTAAGAGCTCTGGCCTGGGAACCAGATGCTCCAGGCTTCAAATTCCAGTTCCAACCAGCTGTATGAACTCGGGCACGTTACTTAGCCTCTTGGAGGCTCATGCCTCCTGTGTAACGTGGGGGAAACAATGGCACTTGCTCTCCTCCGGCTGTGTGAGGGGCAACTGAGTGAGTGTATGTAGGTGTTCAGCACAGGGCCCGGCCCGCAGTCAGTGCTCATGGAAGGGCAGCTATGATGATCATCATGTTGGAGATACGAGGCTAGGCCTTTCCCAAGGAACTGGGTCCATATAAGAGGCACGGAATCGCTCAAGAGGTGGCAAGGCTGTTGGCCAAAGCTGCTTTTCATTAAAGTGGTTATTTATGGTTCCCAGCCCAGAGCTCTACTGCTCTAGGCCCGCCGTTCCTGGCCCGGTGCCCTCCTGTGGCAGGGCCCGGGCTGCCTCTAGGTGGGCTATGCTCTCTAGAGAAGCCGGAGAAATTGTGGAGCGGGCACGTGAAGGCAGAGGAAGGTAGTAAGGGCTGGCAGCGATCCAATTAACCATCAACATGCAACCCTTGCCTCACCCGCCCGTCATTGTTAACTTCCTTGGATGTCTTTCTGCGCTTTTGTATAGCGCTTCCTGGCAACATTTCTACCTGCTAATTGCTATTTCTAATGTTTATCCCTTGGCTCAGTTGAACAGGATTGTCCTTGATTTTAATTTCAATTTTAAGGCAACCCGGGAGAGAACGCTTGACTTGGAGTTCAGTCAGAAGGTAAGGGAGGCCATACAACTTAGCGGCTATGAGAGGATTCTGGTGGTAAAAACAACTGGCCACCGAAGAGCTGTGTGACCTGGGGCCCACTACCTGATGTCTCTGAGCCCCAGCCATAGGAAAGGGGAAGTTTACTGTGCTGGTGGCGAGCCTTTTCGCACCTCATTCTCACTACTAAACTAGGCCTGCCCCTTTCAAACAGTTTACGGACCCCAGTTTAGACAAACTCTGATAGATGGACTACAGGTCATGCTTGTTTTTTACATCAGGTAAATTCAAGATGTTCAAATTTATGCTTTCCCTATCTGTCTCCCTGGAAAGTCTTACAAGCAACTCAAAGGCAGGAGCTATAGATTGTTCGTCTCGTACGTGCTTGGTAAACATTGGGTGAATGTTGGGAGCGGAGCCACAGTCGATAACCTACCCGAATCGTGAACGTCTTACATTTGCTGTGTTGCATTGCATGCTGTACAGAAAAGTGACACAGGTACATCAGACGCATACAGGCCTAGGTTTGAACTCCGCAGCTGCCGGCTGGATACAAAGCACCTACCTGTGCTGGGGAACATGCAGGGCTAAACAAATCAGGATAGTATTAATAATAATAATAATAATAGCAGCCGCAGTACCAGTAGTAAAATACAGCAGTAGTAACAGTAGCTGTCAGCAAAATGTGGAGCAGGATAATCACTCTAAGGATTAATTCCGTTCTTAAGGGCTATGCAGGGCCCAAACTATGCTACGTGGAGGAAGTACAGTGCAGGTGGACTAGATGAGACTGGGTTTGAATCCCAGCTGCCCGCGTGTCCATTGTGTGACCTTGCATTCTGCTCCCTGAGTCCCCGTCTCCTCGCTAGTGAAACTGAGATAATGACGGTACCCGCCTCGCAACTTGGTGGTAAGGAGGAGATGAGCTATGGTACGGGAAGCCTACCTCGCAGATCTGGAAGAGGAAGTGATGACTCCTAACAGGAGCGGGTTAAATACTTAACGGCCCTGTCTCTTACTATGTCATACGTAATGTTGGAAACACTGGGAAACGAATACTGTCAGAACAAGCCACTCTCTGTGAATGCGTAGAAGGAAGCCGCTGTTTCGCCGCATATGCCCACCCAGTTGCTGGAGCTCAGAGAGTCCTTCAGAATGTGACTCAGGGTTGGGGTACCTGGGTGGCTCAGGCGGTTAAGCATCCGACTGTTGACTTCTGCTCAGGTCATGATCTCAGGGTTCGTGAGTTCCAGCCCGGCATCAGGCTCTGCGCTGAGAGCACGGAGCCTGCTTGGGGTTCTCTCTCACTCCCTCTCTCTCTGCTCCTCCCCTGTCTCTCAAAATAAATAAATAAGGTTTAAAAAACTAAGAATAAATAAAAAGGGGAGCCTGGGTGGCTCAGTCAGTTGAATATCCAAAAATCTCGGTTTCGGCTCAAATCACGATCTCACCGTTCATGAGTTCGAGCCCCGCATCGGGCTCTGCGCTGAGTGCAGAGCCTGCTTGGGATTCTCTCTCCTCTCTCTGCCTCTCTCTCTCTCTCTCTCTCTCTCTCAAAATAAACAATAATAAACTGTAAAAAACAGAATGTGACTAAGGGCCGAAAAGGACAATTCCAACACATACAGTGTACTTGATCATGTCGCCTCCTCCCAAACGGGTAGAAACAGATGCACCAATAACTAAGTCAAAGGGCTTGTGAACTAATCATGGTAGTGACCTCACTGGGCTGATGCTTCTCTCTTGACCCTGGTGTGGCCTGCCAGACGGGACAACCTCTCAAGGTGAGCAGCGGACCCTAGCAGAGAAGTCTGGTATCACGATGTCCCCCCTCCCCTTTATGAGTAGAGGACAGACCAAACACGAGGGAGGACAATCAGCTCCCTGCCTAGGATGCAAAAGCTGCCTTTTTTTCCTCTTTCTGTTGTCCCCCTCCCCACCTTGCAACCACCCCCATCCTTGTTTAGACATGCACGGAGATTAGCATTCAGGATTCCAGCATTCCCTGACTTTTTCTCTTTTTTTAGTGTTTGGGTTGGCTGTTTGCCAAGGCAACTGAAGAGCATTTTCAAAGAGCAAGTGAGTTTGGGGGAGATCTCTTATCTTCGCCAATATTTTACCTCCCTGCAAATTAAAGCAGTCAGAGACCCCTTGGAAAGAGCATGGGAGTGCTCCCGGGGCTTCCACATGAAAGTCCCTACAAGACACCCGACAGCATGGTCATTTTCAAGGGAAAAGTTCCCAGGTACGGTAGCTGCTTTTCCGAAATCTGAGAAGTGACATGCAGGTTACACTTCTGATGTGAAAACCATTCCGTGTTCCTTGCAAGCCGCTGTGTGACGTGTGGCATTGCAGTCATGAGTGTGAAACATCTGGTTTTAACCAGAATGTGGGTGACTTGCTCATGACTGGGGAGGGCAGGTAAATATGGCTTTGCCTCCTGGTCTGGTATCTGGCCCAGACATGCAAATTCCTGCCTGCAAACTTCCTCCCTGCCAGAATTCAATAGGCTAATGTCAGCAACTGGCAGAGGTCCGCCTCTGGTTATAGCGAGTGCCACATGGCAACAGGTAGTGACAACAGAAGGCTGCCAGAGAAGGAAGCCCGGCCCGTCTGAGGGGCGGGTGACCAGGCTTGCCAGTCCGAGGAGGGAACAGGTTCCGGTCCAGGGCCATTACTGGGGAGAACAGAAGCTGAAGAAAGCTGGGCAGGAAACGGTGGATGGCAACTACCATTTGTTGAGCACTTACTGTCTGCCGGGCACCATGCCAGGTCTGGGTATGTTCTCTCATTTGGTCCCACTGGGAAACCCATTTTACGGAAAGAGAAGCTGCACCCATAAAGAGAAGACAGATCAAAAGCAGGAGCCGGGAAGAGCACAAATACCAAAGCGGCCAGGAGGCAAGGGAGTTGGAATCGGATCCCAAGAAAAATTCAGGAACCTCAGTTCTTTGTAGTCATGGTGGTTGGGATTAGGAGATTTGCATCTAAGCCCGTCTGTCTCTTCCGCTGACTCCCTTTTGGGGCTGGCTCTGCCTGTCACACCTCAAGGTGGCCGGTAAGGGCTGGTTTGACAGGGACTGGGACCAGAAGAGGGATAGACAGGAGGCACCTGGCTGGCTCTGGCAGTGGAGCACGTGACTCTTGATCTCAGGGTTGTGAGTTCAAGCCCCACACTGGGTGCAGAGACGACTTAAAAATAAATTTAAAAAGAGGGATAGACAGGTGTCTGCAGCCCATTCCTTCAAAGAGTATATTAACGGCCACATGCCAGCGGAAAAATTGGCACATGAACTTGAGCTCTGTTCATACTTCTATAATCGATGCGAATCATTTCCTTGTTTGGAACTAAGATGCTCTGCCATCTTTAATACCTGTTGATAAAAGCAAATACGCTCGAATTTCATTAGCAGAGACCCAAGCTTAAGCATACTGACAGTTTCAATCAAAGCACAGGTCCTACTGAAACGAATGCACAATAGAAGTCGCTACGGAACTCTGATTCATAAACCGTCTAGTCTTCCCCCACAGACAACATTAGCCCTCGTTTGTTCTTGAGCCAAAAACTGTCCTTGGCTCTGATTAGCAGTTAGCGAACAAATGCCACTGTATTACAGCATCCTGCCACTACACTCTAGTGTACATCTCTCACCTTCAGACCACTGTGCCTACAAGCAGAAAAGTCCAAGTGCCTGAAAACAGATCCTGCATGGTCCTTTGAAGGGCTAGAAAACGTTTGAAAGGTGACATTGATCAGAGCGATCCATTTACGTTGATGGGGCTGTGAAATGAAGTCAGAGGGGTCGGATAAGAACCTCAAACAAGGACAACACGGTTGCATTCCCAGCTGTGTGAAATGACCAGCGTATCATGATCGCCTTTTCACGCAAATGTCAATGACATAATCCTAACGGGCTTGCAGCTCTCTCGCTGGTGTAATAAAACAATGACCCAATTATTTTGGAGGGCTGAAGCAGCAGATGTGATGACTGGGTATGTTGTACAGGGCGCTGCGTGTGTGATAGACGGGGCACAGTAGGGCAGCAAACTGTGTGCCGAGGATTTGAAACCTGCCTCCAGAGCCAAAACTCCTGCCATTCATCTGGTCGGAAAAAAAATAAAGCCATTCAGTATGAAAGTTCCCACTTGTTCTCATGACGGAGGCCAGTTGGGAAAATGTGGCGCAGTGCTGATTGAAGCAAATTCTGTTTAAAAAACCAGCCGGTTTGTGGGTATTTGTTTATTTATAACTCCCCCCTCCTCCTCCCCCACACCCTGCCTCCTTCTGCAAAGGATTTGAGATGGGATTTGAACACTGAAAGTTTGTTTAAGTCCTAAACATGTCCAGCTACTTTTTTTTTTTTTTTACATTGACGACAAAATGAAACCCTTCGAATGGAGCGCCTCGCTCTAGAGACTGCCCTGGTTTTTCCAGAGCTGCTCCTCCTTGTCCCCCGTGGTGAGAGGGACCCCTTGCTCCAGGATACCCTTGTTTCCGCTGCTACGTTTTAATATAACCCAGGGAAATAAACACAAGCCTATATAAAGGAGCATGGATTCACTCCCTCCTCCCTTACTGATTCACTCAACAAATATTGATTGGTACCTGTTCCGGGACAGGCTCTATGCTAGGCACAGGGGAAGCAAAAATGAAGACAACCCAGTGCTTGCATTTGAAAAGCTCACAGTCTAGTGAGAAGGATAGACAAATAAGCAAGCTCCTGCACCCACCGGGTGACTAGTGCTTCAAGAGAAGTATGCTCAGGGACCGCAGGGTGTCATGGGGGCCACTGAGGGGGGGGGCATAGTTGAGTTACTGCACGGTCTCAGATTCAGGCTGCCTTGGGTTCACCTTTTGGTTCTGCCTCTCACTAGCTGTGTGACCTTGGGCTCTTCGCTTAACATCTCAGACCCTCAATCCCCTCATCTGTAAAATGGGGCTAATAATAGAATTGACGTCATTGGGCTATTATGAGAATTCAATTTGATAAACTGTGTAGGACACTAAGAATAGCCCCTGGCACATAGTAAGCACCCAGCAAAAAGTTTTACTTATTTTTTTTCATGCTTTCTCTTCCTTTTGTTTGATTTTCCTAACACTCTGTGTTTGGGGATGGGACTCTAAGGTCTGGTTTCTAAAACAGAACTGCTCTCAACAAACTCCTCCCGTTAGCCTGATTTTTTTTTTCATTTGGAATGACACAGTTCTGTCATGATTTTTCCCTCAGTAACCATATGTCTGGCAAGGACCCCAGGGAGAAAATATTTCCCAGATGGTTTCGTTTATGTCAGCCTACTGTGCGCCAGGCACCCGTCCGGACAAAAGGGACGCATTGTCAACCCATAAAGGCAAGGTCCCTGTCCTCTTGGAGTTTACATTCCCATAGGAAAGACAGATAATAAACAGACAAATATAAACAGACATAATTACCCGGGGAGGTAAGTGTGGTTAAGGAAGCATTGCCAATAAAAGGAATCTTAGGGAGGGTCAGAAGGGGACTAAGGTGGTCAGGGAAGTCTCATCTCAGGGGGTAACATTGAAATTGAGACTGAAAGGTTAAGAAGCCTCCCAAGTCAAAAGCACAAGTGCAAAGGCAGTCCAGGCAGAAGCCCGTTCAAAGGCCCAGGGGCAGGCAAAGGCTTTGAGAACGCTCCAGAAATCGAAAGGACATCGTGGCTGAGACATACAGCCCTGGTAGGGAGGGAGAGCAAGCAGGGTCATTACGTGCATTTTGAAGATGAGGAATAGAGAACCCAGAGAGATTAACAGATTTACCCACAATGCCCTGCACATAGTAGGCGCTCCATAGGTTGTAAGATTCTCAGTCAGTAGGGCGAGGCTGAGGCCTTTTGCCTTCCAATTTGGACTGAGAGTTCCCACCAGGACTAGGGATCGGCTACCCAGGAGGACTGATACAGTCTTTTTCATCGGTGAGTCATAGGCAACGCACATTACAGTGTGGGGTCGAGTGGCCCCAGCTGCCGCCTGAATGTACCGGGCGGGGGTGGGCTCAGGCCGTGGCTGCAGCTTTTTAGCATGTTTACGATGAGCTGAAAGCACTCACCGCTTAATTTAAAATACCGCTCACACATCCACATACAATTCAGCAGCCGGGGGAGCTGCCAGGAATCGAGGCTCAATGTAGAAAATTGGAAGGTCAGGAATATCGGGTGCCCAGCCCTGTTTCCCAGCACCCACAGGCTGTCTCTGACCCCATACAGAAGCACCTTCCCCAATAGACTCCCAGAGGTCGAGACGTGGATGGGGGCCGCGGGGTCTGCATGGGAAGGGAGGCCTGTGCAGGGCCCTTTGTGCGGGCCACACTGGTAGTTCTACCTGGTCTTCAGCTTGCCTGCCCTCCACTTCATCCACGCCTATTAAAGTACCCCTCAAAGCCCGACCCCAGTCTCCTGGTGAAGCGTCCCCAGGCAGCCCCTCCCAACACCCCCCCCTTCTCCGCTCCCCATCTTCGTGTTCCTGGAAATCTGACCGTTGGGAAATCTCATTTGGCCCCGATATCAAACTGCCTGGGCTGGCTGCTGCTATTTCCTGTGTGTGTATCTCGTCTCCCCAACCACACGGGGGCCCTCAGCGCACATTCGAGGACCACGGTGCTTTCTTTTCTGTCCCCCCACGGCTCTCGGCACACACACGAGCTCTTCCTCCTGAGTTACTGTGACAGTATGGTTTGAAATGCCTTTCGGGGAGAGTTACCTGCTCTTAATTGAAACACAAGAAGTTCCACCTGATGAAAATGTAAAAGCCCTCAGGGGCATCCGCTTTTCTTTCCGTTGCTCCCCCTACACCTCGGGGGTACCTGCCCACGGACTGGACAAACCTGCAGGCTTCTCGCTCCAAATCCCCCACAGTTCAGCTCTCTGCTCATAAGATTCCTCCTGACTGGGAAGTCCCCTCTCCCAGGTCTACCCATCAAAAGCCCAACTCGCCCTTCAAGGTCAAATCCAAATGCCATCTCTGCCATGGCAATGCACCACCCCAGGTACAATTCTTGCCTCACCCCCAAACCCTCATGGCACCCTGTGCCTGCTTCTTTTTTGAATTTTGTTAATGTGTATTTATTTTTGAGAGAGAGACAGAGACAGAGAAAGACAGAGTGCGAGCAGGGGAGGGGCAGGGAGTGAGGGAGACACAGAATCCGAAGCAGGCTCCAGGCTCCGAGCTGTCAGCACAGAGCCCGATGGGGGGCTCGAACTCACGGACCACGAGATCATGACCCCAGCCGAAGTCAGATGCTCAACTGACTGAGCTACCCAGGCGCCCCTGGGCCTGGCTCTTTTATGTTATAGGCTGGCGGGCTAGAATAACCTAGGTTTAAATTCCAACTCCATCCCATCCCTAGGCAACCTCAGTTTCCTCTTCTGGAAAAGGGGATCACAACCTGCCTCAATGGGATATTGGAAGTGGCCAATAAAATAATAGTATCTGCAGCCCACTCAACACAAGACTTGGCCTATGCGGCTCAGTAAGTGCTACTTATCATGAGCCCCTTCCTCACCTCCGGGAAGCAGAGTGAAGTCATGGCTAAGAAAGTGGGCTTGGGACTCAGTTGTATCTAGGTCCCAGGCGGGGATCCATCACTTCCTAACGACGTGACATAATGTACACAAGGTAAACCACTCGGCACGGGGCTCCTTGCTTCAAAATTGCTCACTTCAGGTCTGCACTGCTCTACAACCTAGAAAATTCCTTTAAGGGCACAGACAATATTTTACTTATCTGTGCATCTCTCCCTGCCTAGCCTAGCCCAGAACCTCTGCAGCTGGCAGGCCCACAATAAATCCTTGTTGAATTGAATTGAAAACCCAAACCAGATGTGCCTCCTCCCCTGTCAAACGAAGCTTTCAAGCTGGTGGGTTGGGCCTCTGCCCCTTCGACACCTCCTCCCTCGGAGCTGAGCAGCCAGGCCGCCATTGTCTCAGTGGCTCTGGGGAATGGGAGCCCGGGGGTGAAGACAGATAGCAAGTGGCGGGGACCGGGGAGGGGGGACGAGTTGGGTAGGGCAGAACGCTCTCTCTGCTCCTGGCGACTCTGAGCGGATTGCCTTCGAAAGGTGTTATCCTGATATCTGTGCCCAATGAGAACAAGTGGGTTTGATTCCTGAAGGGACATGCCAAAAGCCCTCACCCACCCAGGGCCCAGCTGTTGAGGAAACCCACCTCTCCCCCAAACACCGAAAATGGCGAGCAAATGAAGGTGTCAGGGGAAAGCTCCCTTCTCCTGTAGCAGAGACAGTAAAACTGAGGTTCAGACATGGTCAGCTCCAAAATCATGAGGCTTGGGGCCCCTGGGTGGCACAGTCGGTTGAGCATCCGGCTCTTGGTTTCGGCTCAGGGCATGATCTCACAGTTCGTGGGATCGAGCCCCCGTGCTGGGCTCTACGCTGACAGTGTGGAGCCTGCTTGGCATTCTTTCCCTCTCTCCCTCTCTCTCTACCCCTCCCCTGCTCTCTCTCTCTCTCTCTCCCTCTCTCTCTCTCTCTCAAAATAAATAAACATTCAAAATCATGAGACTGGGCTTCAAAGCACAGTTCAGCTGGTGCCATAGGCAAGCCCTAACCACTGAAATACCCTGTCTCTACATTAGCCTTGCTAGGGAAGGATAGAGGTATGTGTTTGTGCCCCCAGCTCTGCAAGCCCACTGAGAGAAGAACACAGGGCTTTCTGGAGGAAACATACTCCAAAAAGCACAAACCCGTTTTGAAACTATGAAAAGAAGCCCTCGTCTTCAGTGTGTCTGAGCCAGAGCTGTGCAGACAGGGCACAAAGAATAGTATATTGTCCGGCAAGGGTCAAGGCTAAGAGCCCGACACCAGAACATGGCTGCCTGGACTGTAACTCTGGCTCTGTCTCATACTAGCCTGCCTGTGTCTTAACCTCCCTGTGCACTCTATGACTGCTTGTTAAATAAAAATAAATGCACACCTCTGTCCCTCCGTTAACAAGACTGGCCTAGAGGCAAGGTAGCCAAATGGTTAGAGTTTGCCCATGGCGACAGCTGAAGTCTGCTTCCAACCCCAGGCGCATGATCTCAGAGCTGAGTGTCTCTGAACCTCGCTTTTGCCATGTCTAATGTGGGGATAGCAACGGTGCTTCCTCCAAAACCTATTGCAACATTTAAATGAGATAGCTCCCAAGTCATGGACACAGAGGCAGGGTACTCATCATTTGAATCTTGGAGAGTGCTATTTCCCTTTTTTTTTTTTTTTTTTTTTTTTTTTTTTGCCTCTTCTGGGTTAACACACGACATGTAGTTTTGGAAATTCTACCGCAGTAAAGGAACGATTTCATCGTTTTGCCAATGAAATTCCTAAACATCGTATTCGAGAGCCAGAAAGGGGAAACATGTTTGGTCATTTCTAAACAACGCAAGCATGGGCAATCAGTTTCCCCACTCAGCAGATCTGACTCCCTCCCCACACACACACCCCGCCACCCCAAAGCTGCAGAAGTCACTTTGCAGGACAACATCGAAGGAATGAGTATTTTACTGCAAACAAAAGCCATCTTTGTTTGCTGCCCAGCTTTGGGAGAAAAAAAAATACCTCAACCCAGGAGCTTGGAAAATTCTTGAAAGTTCTCATTTTATTCCAGCAAATCCAACTGAATTGGCAAGACTCCTGGCCATGTGAACCTGAGTCAGAATGAGTCGCTTCTACCCACCACCCTCCCCACAGCACCCAGAACCCAGCAGGGTCCGCTGGGCATCGATACACATTGGTTGTCGATTCCTCCATGGGAGCCGCAGATTCTATTTCTACAATGTCTGCTACATTGCCAAAACATTCAGAAAGCAGCACCAAAGAACATTTTGAAAAAGGGAAAAAAAAAAGCATCCATCAACTCACCAACTCTAACACAAGTCTTAATTTTGTGTGGAAAGTTCTCTTCCAGTCTTTATCCACGTGCAGACATATTTTTACAGCACTGTAGTCATAGGAAAAAACTGTAGCAGCTTCAGCCAAGAACCAGATACCATACAGCTCATGTCACTAAACTTTCCAAGTGAGGGCTTTTTTCTCCCTCATTCACTCCATTCATTCATTCCTTCGGTCAGTCAGTCAGTCAGTCATTCGACAAACATGGATTTCACCAGGCTCTGGTGCTATGCCCTGGGGAGTACGGGATGGAGATGACTAAGTCACAGTCCAAGCCCTCGAGCAGCTCCCAGTTTAGTGGGGCAGACAAGTCAGCAGGAAGTTACAGTGCACTAGGATCAATACATGAACGCAGTGAAAGGAGCATCCACCTAAAGGTGGGCAGGTAAGGGGTGCGGGGGGCAGGGGAGACCAGGCAGAACGTATACAAAGGCATGAAGTCAGAGAAAAACAAGGTGTCATCAGCTAGCCAAAAATAGCTCAGAATGGCTGGATCATAGGCAGATGACAGTGGACGCAGCAAGAAAGGAAGGAGGAGGGGGGCAAATCATCAAGACGAAAGGTTTCGGTTTCGTTCTGAAGACTGTGGGGGAACTTCGGAAGGATTTTCAGCAGGGTAGTAGCACAGTCAGACAGATGTACATCTTAGAAAGACTGCCCCAGCCACAGAGCAGAGGGTAGATGAGAGGACATGAGACAGGTAACAGGGGGACCACTTAGCAGGCTGTCACAGCAATCGATCAAGATAAGGAGGGTGTAAATGAATGAGAGGGCTTCTCCACTTACACGCTGCGTCACCTCAGTAGGTGACTTAACCTCTCTGTGCCTTAGTCTCTCTCCTCCTCTGTACAGCGAGAATAACCAGAGCATCTTCCCGGTGGAGCTGTTGGGAAGATTCCACGAGACACTGCATGCAAAACGCCTGGCATAGTGGCTGCTGCCCGGGAGACACTCGACACATGTTACTTCCCCTTCCCCCTCATTCCCTTTCCTTCCACCTCACCCTTCCTTAAAGGCAGGCACGGAATGGAGCATGGAGGTGGCCGAGGCAGGACTCTAACCCAGACAGTCTGACTCCAGAGGGCAGTGGAGAAAGTTTGAAAGTTAGAAGGGTTGTTTAGCTGAGTCGAGGGCCCAGCTGAGGTTGGAAACTATGACTTTCGAGTAGGACTAATCAACAAAGTGATGGGATTTTCTCCAGCAGTGTTCCTCCATCTGGGTGTAAGCACAGAGGAGGAGGCTGTCAGTTAAATTTATCCAGGCTTGGGTTTTTGCCTAGTGGATGTGTCAGAAAGACACGGGGCAAGGGAGTTTAGGATACAGGCAAGATCCTGAAGTCTACATTCCAGGAGTTAGGCAAACAGAGCTGGCTTCAAATCTCATCTCTGTCCAGTACTTGCTGTGGGACTCTGGGTAAGTCACTCAACCCCTCTGAGCCCCAGTCAACTCAGTAAAAAAAAAAAAAAAAAAAAAAAAAAAAAAAAAAGAAAAAGAAAAGAAAAGACAACAAACAGTACCTGTCTCATAAACTTACTTTGAGAATTACAGGAGATTATTGAAGCGATGGTATAAGACGTGCCTGGCACATACATATTCATTATTATGTTTATCATCATCATCATCATCATCATCATTATCATCATCAGTTTCAAGGATGGATAGGAAAGGGAGTGAGGTGGGAGCCGCTGACTGAGTGGGAGAATGAAGGGGGGCTCGAGAGTACAGAGATCGTCCTGGGGTAAAAAGGATGAGCTTTAGGGGTCAGTGGACGGGATGTGGGTGGCAGGGGGTGCTGAGATGGAACAGGTCTGACCGATGATGGAATTATGGTACCGTTAGAACGGGGGTGTGTCCTGCACATGGATCATGGATGTCAAACTCACCCAGAATGATGCCAGGACTTGGGGTGAAGAAGAAGACAGTGAGCCAGATGTCGAACTCTTCGTTGCAAGGGTGAGGGAGGGTGGTTTGGCCAGGAGGGGGTGGTGAAGAAGAAGGGTCGATGAGGAGAGGAGAGAAGAGGGTGCTGTAGCCAGATGGCATGTGAAGGAGGAGTTCTTGGCTGAAGGCGGAGGAGTAACGGTCTGGAAGCAAACAGGGGAAGCGAGAGCACAGACCCCACCTCCCAGCCCTGGGGTGCCTGCGGCGTGAGAACTGTCCACTAGAGGGCGCAGCAGGCAAAGCCGTGAGCCCTTCCGTGGAGACCGGTTTCAGCACTCGCAGGCGCCAAGGTAGAGAACCCTGTCCTGGGGATTGTTTCCCCGCGAGGCCGGGGGGAGGGGGGGGTAGATTCCAGAGGGTGCGAAGAAGGATAGGAGAGGGCAGTAGTAGGGAGACAGATGAGTCAGGGGTAGGGGGGAATGGGAGCAAAGAGGAGAATGGATGGGGATGCTATGGGAGAGGACAGATGACCGGCAGGGCGACTCACGTTTGGGCTGTAGCCAATGGGGGGTGGGTTGTGAGGCTTGGGGGGATTAACTGTCCTCAGACTTCCAAATGGAGCTTTTTTTCCCTTTACATCTTTTGTTTATTATAAAAGTAACACATGCTTGTTTCAAACAATTCTAATCATTACCAAAGTGAAAATCTGCCTCCCCCATACCGTTCCCCAGAGGTAACCACTGTTGACACTCTGTCTATTCTTCCAGATTTTTTTTCCTATGTATAATATATAATACCCTTAACAGAAATCAGATCCGACTATACTAATTCTTCTGCAGCTTGCTTTTGCTGCCATACTATATTGGAAACATCGTTGCTACATTGAATGCTCTGTGCCGGCTACTGTGCTAAGTATTTCATTTGGATTAGCTTCAGTACTCCTCACAACTTCACCAAGAAGGTGTGATTATTTTTCCCATTTTACAGATGAGAAAATTGAGGCACCCTGAGGTTTAGAAACTTAAGCAAGGTCACACAGCTTACAAAGGCTACAGCAAGAAGTCAAGCCTACCCAGTGTGGCAACAGAACCCACTTCTTAATCATTAGCGCAGTGAAACTTCATATACCATTGTTTGTTTTTTTTTTTTTTTGTAACGTTTATTTATTTTGGGGAGAGAGAGAGAGAGCGGGGCAGGGGCAGAAGGAGCTGGGGACACAATCTGAAGCAGGCTCCAGGCTCAGAGCTATCAGCACGGAGCCCGATGCGGGGCTCGAGCTCACAAACTGCGAGATCATGACCTGAGCTGAAGTCGGACACTCAACTGACTGAGCCACCCAGGTGCCCGCTCGTATGCCATTATTTCGATGTACTATCACTTATCCAACCAGTGCGGCATGGAGGTCATTGAAGTTCTTTCCAGTTTTTTGCTCTCTACGAACAAGGTCTAAATGAACCCCAGACACAGAATGTTTCAAAAGGATAAACTCCTTAAAAGAAAACTTTGCTGGGTCTAACAATATTTCAAGTGGCTCTCCAGACATTGTGCTTATTTAGACGTGCCTAAGAACGGATCCGCGTGCCTGTTTCACCATAGTCTCACAAACGCAGGGTTTTAGCAACCTTCTAAATTTTTGCCAACCCGAAAGGTGAGAAGTGACATTTCGATTACCGAAATGCTGTTTTAATTTGCATTATCATTAGTACTTAATTATCACTGAGGTTGTGAACATTTTCATCCGGCCTAAGTCCTTTGTGTCTCGCCTGCGAATTGCCTGTTCGCTATGCTCTGACCGTATCCCTCGTGGCCTTGTTCGTCGCGTTCTCACTGACCGCCAGAAGCTCATGCTTTCATTCCTTCAACACGTGTTTATTGAACACCTACTGTGTGCCAGACGTGGCCCTAGCTCTAGGAATACAGTGGTGAATAAGCCAACACTCAGCTTTCATGTGAGTAGAGCGGATCACAGTGAGTGCTACAAAGAAAACAGATGCACTTCCTATAATGGAGCTCTTAAGATATTATGAATAGTAAACCTCTGTCTGCCTTCTGTGTGTGACTTTATCCTGGCTTGCCCTTGCAGCTTTGCCTGAGGTAACTTTCGCCCGCTGAAGTGGTTCAGTTTTTTGCGTCGTCATATCTGTCATGCTTCTCCTTTATAGCTCCTAGGGTCTCTTCTTGCCTTGCAAAGACTTCCTCCCTCGATACTTAAAAAAATATCCTCCTGTGCGTTCTTCCGATCTTTCGGCGATTTCTGTTTTTAAAATCTAAATCCTGGACTCAGATGGAATCTATTTTGGAATAAGGAGTGAGCCAGACATTCCGCTTTATTTTTTTCTGACGGCAGGGCCAGTTGTCACAATCAATGGCACCATGTGTTAAGCAGTGTGTCCCCGTCCCCAGAGATGATGAAGCAAGGCCCACAGACCGAAAGAGCCTGGCTCAGGGTCGCGTAACAAATCAGCGGTGGTGGAGCTGGGCAGAGGTTGGAGGTCCCAGGGGTGCGGACTTTCATGGCAACGATCCACAACTGAGCTTGCTCTTGCTTCATCCCCTGGTGCCTTGAACCACCTTCCCCGACCCGCACCAAGATGAACCGTCTGCACCGTGGCACCTGCCCTTTCCAATAAGCCCCTCAACCTCTTGCTCAGGGATAGGAGTGCAGTGGCCCATGGGACCCCCACTACTTATAAATAGGCCAATACCTGCTGATCTCTGCTGAGATACCTCGCACTGGGGGCAGAGGGCAGGCAGATTTGCCACTTAGGAACCAAACTAGGAAGCGTCCATTCTAAATAAAGAAATCCAGCATTGTTTTCATTCAGTTACTCGTGGAGCAGCTACATTTCCTGAGACTGTCCACGTTTTCACGTCCCTTCCCCCCAACAAGAGACAGGCACCCAGGAGTGGGGAGAGAGGAATTAAAATGGTAGTTGAAGTCATTCAGGCTACTTGAAGTGACATTTTTTAAAGATCATATTTTCCCTCAGTCACCGGGAGATTTTCGGTCAAAGTGTTCGAACAAAATAGGTAGATAATTGCCTCTATTATTTCACTTGGCTTCTTTCCATGGACAGTCACAGCCGAAGGTATTGGCACGTTCTTATTCTCCTACTATACATGGTGTGTACTTCGTTGTTTCTCTTCTGAACCCTGCAGGAAATTGACTGCTTGTAAAAAAGGTAAAACAACTTTTTAGCATTTCCTGTCCCCTACCTATGGGCAGGGTGGGGAGCTGGTCTCTGCCGTGAGATTTAAGGTCTTTCTCTGCATGCCAAGGCTCTCGCTAACTAGTGACTGACTAGTCACAATGTCAGATATTCCCAGAAGCAATACAGTGGAAAGAAACCTGACTTCCAGCTCTAACTCAGGCCATGACTTGCTGTGTGACCTGGGGCAAGTTGCTGACCCTCTCTGGGCCTCAGTTGGCTTCCAGTAAAATGAGAAGGTCAGTCTCAGTGGGTTCCCTAACCAGGCACCTTGTCAAAATCACCAGTGATATTTATCAGCATGCAGATTCCAGGCCCCAATTCAGACTCACTGAATCAGACTCTCTGAGAGTTATAGGAGCCACTGTATCTGTATTTCTACAAAATGCCCAGTGATTCCATTGTGCAGTGAACTAGATGAGCTCAGGGTCACTTCTACCTCTGACATTAGAGAGGTGCTTCCTTCCCTTCCCCGCCCCTGCCCCCCCAAAAAAGAATGGAGCCCACTATCTTATCACGAGCCCTGAAAGCTTTAGCCATTCATTTATCAGATACGGAGCAGTCGCCTTTGAGGACAGGACCCAGAAAGAAGGGGTTCACACATTCTTAATGGGGATGGGGATCATGAGAATAAAAAACAACAGTAGCAGTAGCAGAAAAATGGGGGACGGGATCCACCTAAAGGCTAACGTAGCCTAAGACCCCACTGAGGAAGTAGAAGGCATTGACATATTGTAGGGACCGCACTTGAGGCTCATTTTCCCTGGGGTCATCTGTGCCTCAGCCTGGGTGACACAATTCAAAGAGGTAGAGCCCCACTGGGTAACACACTTCCCTTTAGCTGGTGAGATCTTATGGCTCCCGAAGTTGATAACAGCAAGTGAGGGTGTGAACACATCTCTGTCCATCGCTGGGACCATCGGACCTCAGGCCTCGGGCCAAAGCGTGACTTGTAACACGAAGCCTGTAAAAAGCACAGGACCCTCTTCTCATAACTGGGATCCTGGCCTCTTTTGGCAAGCGAGAGCCCCCATTTCCTGTTGGCTTTATCCCCCTACTCTGCTGACCTAGATCCTCGACTCTCTGGCTCTGTGCTTGAGTACACATGCATTATTCATTCTCCACTCGCCTGTTATTTACTAAGCACCTACTCTGACCCGACGCTGGGTTAATTAGGCCAAATGGGAGCAAAACAGCCATGGCCCTGGCCCTTAGGAAGCCAACAGGCTAGCACGATAGGTTTCAACCTTATCAGAACCAACACCTCTTTCCTATAATAAATCTTTTTTGTTGTTGTTGTAGCCCCTGACTATCCTGAAATGAAATTCATAGATACCGTAATCTGTCTACACACAGAAATTTAAAAAAAAAAAGATCAATAAACGTCCATTTCCAAGAGGAAATGAAAAGGATCCATAATAAACTACCACAGATTGAAATATGTAAATGCTCACACAGGACTGTACTGAAAGACCAAGTGAATTAGGCTGAGGCTTGTGCCTTCATATAGAATCCCCGTAAATGCAATAGCTTTACAAACTCATAAAGGAGCATTGTATTGGTGACTCTAACCCCAAAAGCAGCATCACTATTCTTCATTTTGCAAGATGGCCCTGGGCATCCAAGCATCCCCGTTTCCAGGCCACTAAAGGACTTCACAAATTTTCCTAAAGTCCCCTAGGGGGCAGTATTGCCTCAGTTGCGAGCCACAGGTCTTGTCTTTCAGTTCCGGTGGAATAGAGGCTTTGTCTAGTTCTCTCTCCCTGGGCTGCCATCCCCTTCACTCCTGCCCCCCCCCCCCCCCCCCCCCCGCCAAGGAATAGAGTCCAGTCCTTGCTACCAGTGCCTTGTTGGGACTCATAAATCCTACACTGTTCTTGATCGGTTCAGCTGGCCAGGCTGGGGAGGACGGCTGCTTCTACCAAGGCCAATTGCTTGTCTAGACTGTAACCTGTTGCGGCCACTGTCTTTGGGCGCCCCCACTGAACTCAGCTCCTGCAGCCGGGTCTCCTACCCCATACCCAGATTGCCACTACCTGCAGATACCATCCCTTCCTCTTTGCACCCCAGCACCCCCCACTGGCCCTCCATGCCAGCCCCAGACTGTTGATAAACAGTAGACCACGTCCACGGGGTTGGAACTCGGAACTCGGGTGTCACCAGATCCCTGTGGCCTTTTTTGCCCGCAGCTAGATTCCCTTAGGTAATGAAAAAGGAAATAATTCTCTTCCGCAAATAGGACGACAAAGAGAGTCGGCCACCCTTGGGGCTTTCTTCTTTTTTTTTATTTACTTTTTATTTTTTTTTCAACGTTTTTTATTTATTTTTGGGACAGAGAGAGACAGAGCATGAACGGAGGAGGGGCAGAGAGAGAGGGAGACACAGAATCGGAAACAGGCTCCAGGCTCCAAGCCATCAGCCCAGAGCCTGACGCGGGGCTCGAACTCACGGACCGCGAGATCGTGACCTGGCTGAAGTCGGACGCTTAACCGACTGTGCCACCCAGGCGCCCCATTGGGGCTTTCTTCTATCCTCCTGTAAACAGCTTTCTTGTCAGCATCACTCAAATAGCCCCAAACCATTTGAGAAGCCAGCGCTGTTCCCCTGCTGAGCATTGTAGCCAGGAGTAGGGGCTCTGAAATCAGACACCCCTGGGTTTAAATCCAAGGTCTCCCTCATACTACCGAGGGACTTTCAGAGTTCCACTCGGACTCCCTGAGCTGCGGCTTGCGGATCTGGAAGGTAAGTAGCAGTAATAACAGTACTCACCTCCACTGTGTCCTTCTAAGGATGAAGTGAAGTGAATGCCCCATAAGATGTTCAGCATGTGCCTGGTGCTTAGTAAGCCCCCAGAAAATGATAGTTATTGTTTCTATCCTGGGAATCGCATGGTGTACGCAGAAAACAGGCTCTGCTAACTTGTCCCATGCTGCATGTTTCCACTTTATCTTCTAGACCAAATTAGAAGTTTTTGTGAAGCTGACCAGAATGTATTTTTATTTTTGCTATCCCATCTCATTCCACAATAAACATCTGAGATGCAGTCATTGGGAAGCAGAATTAACTAGGAACTTTATTTATTTATTTATCTTTTAATGTTTATTCATTTTTGAGAGAGAGAGAGACACAGACTGTGAGTGGGGGAGGGGCAGAGAGAGAGGGAGACACAGAATCCGAAGCAGGTTCCAGACTCCGAGCTGTCAGCCTGGACCCCGACATGGGGCTCGAATTCATGAACCGCGAGATCATGACCTGAGCTGAAGTCAGACGCTCGACCGACTGAGCTACCCAGGTGTCCCTATTTATATTTTTTACATTCTTTTTATTGTTTGAGAGAGAGAGAGAGAGAGAGAGTGAGCGGGAGAGGGGCAGGGGGAGAGGGAGAGAGAATCCCAAGCAGGCTCCATGCTCAGTGCAGAGCCCAACACAGTGCTCATTCCCACGACCCCGGGATCATGACCTGAGGCAAAACCAAGAGCTGGACACTCAACCGACTGAGCCACCCAGACGCTCCAGGAACTATATTTAAATATGGTGCCTGCTTCCTTAGAAAATTCAAGAATTGTCTGAAAAGATGTCTGGTGAACTGCGCTGCATGTGTGAACAGAGCTTCTAGAGGAAAGGGGAAAAACAAAATCAATCATCCAGGTGCCAAGAAGAGCATTCAGCTCCTGTGCAGAGACAATATTAAAAAGTCATCTCAGGGCACGTGGGTGGCTCAGTCAGTTGAGTGTCCAACTTTGGCTCAGGTCACGATCTCACGGTTCGTGGGGTTGAGCCCTGTGTCGGGCTCCATGCACACAGCTCGGAGCCTGGAGCCTGCTTCGGATCCTCTGCTCCCTCTCTCTCTGCCCTTCCCCTGGTCGGTCTCTCTCTCTCTCTCAAAAGTAAATAAACATTTAAAAAATGTTTAAAAAGTCATCTCAGTTCAAGCAGCTAGGTTAAGGTAACAGACATCTTGAATGTTCTAACCTGTTTGCTTCACATTAAGAAAGGGTCTTGGAACGATGCAGGAACCATTGATGGGAGCATTCAATCATTCATCAGTCAGTCAATATTTATTGAGCACCTACTATGTGTGTGGCACTCTGGAGGCAAAAGAAAGCAGAGAAGTATGGGGCACCTGGGTGACTCAGTTGGTTAAGTGTGTGACTTCAGCTCAGATCATGACCTTGCGGTTCACGAGTTCCAGCCCCGCACTGGGCTCTGTGCTGACAGCTCAGAGCCTGGACCCTGATTCGGATTCTGTGTTTCCCTCTTTCTGCCCCTCCCCAGCTCTCTCTTTCTCTCTCTCAAAAATAAATAAACACTAAAAAAAAAAATAAAAAAAGAAAGCAGAGAAGTATAAGAATTGGCCTAGAACCTTCCCTTGAAGAACTTGCTACTCAGTTGGGGAGTGAGTAAAGGGAGGGGGGAGAAGAACAAATCCCTAGACAAAGTAATAGAAAGCCCTTCAGCTAGAACTTTCTGAATATGTCAACCTCCTTTTAGTTGCTGTAATTAAAGCCTCACAAAACCAACCAGACCAGACGTTCTGCTATTTGGTAAAACAAAAACAAAAACAAAAACAAAAATAGTCATACTTATTAGAGCAACTGTTTAACTTTACAAGGACTTACAGAGTGGTTCAGAGCCAGGTTTTGATGTCAGGCAGATCTGGGTTTAAGTTTTGGCTCCGCCATTTTCTTAGCTGTGTGACCTTGCTCACACTGCCTAACCTCTCTGAGCCAGTACCTTCCCTGATGGATTATTGTGAGGATTAAAAGAGATATGCGAGGCAAAGCACACAGCATAGAACCTACCACATAGTTAATGTGCCCTAAAAAGGTAGCTTACTATATATTCTTTAAAAGAGATAATGTTTTGACTGCTAACGCTTTGTAGTATATCTTGAAATCTGGACTTACGATAACTTCAGCTTTGTTCTTCTTTCTCAAGATTGCTTTCGATATTCAAGGTCTTTTGCGGTTCCATACACATTTTACTATGATTTATTCTAGTTCTGAGAAAAATGCTGTTGGTATTTTGATAGGGATTGCATTGAATCTGTGGCTTGCCTCACATAATATGGACATTCTAACAGTATTCTCTCAATCTGTGAGCATGGAGTATCTTTCCATTTGTTTACATCCTCTTCCATTTCTTCTAGTTTACAAAGTACACGTGCCTCACCTCCTGGGTTAAGTTTATCTTAGGTATTTTTTTTCTTTTTGGTCCAATAGTAAATGGAATTATTTTCTAAATTTTGCTTTCTGTTCCTTCGTTATTAGTGTACAGAAATGCTACCCATTGCTGGGCATTAATTTTGTATCCTACAACTTTACTGAGTTCATTTCTTACTTCTCGTAGTTTTTTTGGTGGACTCTTTAGGGTTTTCTATGTATAGTATCACGTCATCTGCAAATAGTAATGGTGTAATTTCTTCCTTACTCACATGGATGCTTCTTATTTCTTTTTCTTGTCTAATTGCTGTGGCTAGGACTTCCAGGACTGTGCTGAATAAAAGTGGTGAGCCTGACCATCCTTGTCTTGCTCCTGATCTTAGAGGAAAAGCTCTGTTTTTCCACCATTGAGTATTATGTTAGCTGTGGGGTTTTTTTTTCACATATGATCTGTATTACGGAATGAATAAAAATCATGGAAATAAAAGGCACAGCATAGGGAATATAGTCAATGATATTGTAATAGGTTTGCATGATGACAGATGGTAGCCACAGTTGCGGTGAGCACAGCATAACGTATAGAGGTATTGAATCACTACGTTGTACACCTGAAACTAACGTAACATTGCATGTCAACTATTCTCAATTTTTTAAGAAGATCTTTAAAAATAAAAGAGAGAGGGGCGCTTGGGTGGCTCAGTGGGTTGAGCGTCCAACTTTGGCTCAGGTCCTGATCTCGCATCTTGTGAGTTCGAGCCCCACATTGGGCTCTGTGCTGACAGCTCAGAGCCTGGAGCCTGCTTCGGATTGTGTGTCCCTCTCTCGCTCTGCTCCTCCTTGCTCATGCTCTCTCTCTCTCTCTTTTTCTCTCTCTCTCAAGAATAAATAAAACATTAAAAAACGTTTTTAAAAATAAAGGAGAGAAAATGACCATTACTAGTGTTGGCCAAAGATATCTAGAAACTGAAAGAAAATTCTAATCTCTTCCATAACACTGAGGGCAGAAGTAGTAAGATGCTGAGGGAAAGAAAATATTCTTACAAACAGCTCCTTCTCCCCCTCAGGTTAATCTGACTTTTATGCTCCCACCTACTTGCCCACAAGGGGCTCCTTTCCATCACTGAGGCCCCTCTCTGGGATCTCTTGGTCATCCAATTTCAATATTCCTCCCTTTACCACCTGCCTTTACAATTAGGCATCCCACATCTCTTTCCCTGAGGTGCTTAACCACACAAAAAAGGGTAGCAAAATCATAATAAGACCTTTTAAAAAAGAATGACCAGTACATAAAAGCCCAACGGTGCCTCTTAGAAAATGCACGTACACAAAACCCCACCAAAAAGGTCTGACTCATGCTTAGGAGATGCAACATGCAACACCTGAATAGATTTTTCTAACTTAACTGGCAAAACAAAACAAAACACTCCTTTCTGAATCTCCATCCAGGTACATATAGTTTTCACCCCAAAAGGAAACACTTTGGGTTATCACGAGAAATCATGATACCAGTTCCAACAGAACGTAGATGACAGAATTCACTGCTGAAAATGCTACCACCATGTGTACTTTGTTGTTTCCTGGTTATTAATACGATACATTTTGCCTCTGAATCAAATGCTTTTACGTATGCCAAGAAAAATCGTGAGTTACAGGAAGTCTAACAGACTTAATTAGCGAAGAGTTTAACTTAATCCAGTGGTTTTGCAGTAACCCGGACCAAGTCAGTTTCATTCCCCTCATTTAATGGGAAGTAAGTGGTCAGAAATGGCCTTTAGCAATCTTGTTAGAGAAAGGGCACATGATGTAAACAAATAAGGCTGCTTCTCCCAAAGTAGAAATGACAGGCTGAGGTCACTGTGATTGTCAATGGTGCTTTTTGCATGTAAGTTCCTTTTAGGTATATTACCTGTGGCTTTCTACTTTCTGTAATTACCTTTCCTAACGGTCAGAGTGCTGTTTTTCCTTCCTTTTACCAACCAGCATGCTTGGAAGAAAGTCATTCGTGGCCCCTCGAGTTTGCCCCGTAAGTGTATTTGAAAAGGCAAAGCCTCTTAGCCCAGCCAAATGCAACAGATTGGAAAAGTTCACCATAGAAACGGAAGGCCTATTACATGTAATAACCAAGCTCTTTGCAGCCTGATCCTAAGCACTAGGCCATAATTTCAGAATGAAAGAACCTGTAAAGGCTTCAGAAGATAGCAATGAAGACGATTAAGGGATTGAGAAGAAGATCTAGGGGGAAAGGTTAAAGGTGTTAGGATTATAAGGATGATTTAGCCTCAAGAGGAAAAAAAAAAAAAATGAAGGAAGCCGACCAGCTGCTCTTCCTTGCTATTGATAGCACAGAATAAATGAATGGTAGCAGGAAGCACTTTAGGTGAGATGTAAGAAAGAACTTGGTCACAACGAGTCTCCTTAACCACTGAGGTCCATTCATTCTTCACTCCTAAAACATGGGTAGAGCCCCAACCACATGCTGGACTGTGTGCCAGGCACTGGAGAAGTTCAGTGTCACAAGAGAGAAACATGCCAAATCGATCGTTACAAGACAGCGGCATGTGTTCTATAACACAAGGAATTTGGAACGCTTTGGATTTTTAAAAAGGCGATAGGGTGGGGACATCTGTGTGGCTCAGTGGGTTAAGCCACCAGCTCTTGATTCTGACTCAGCGCGCGATCTCGAGGTTGGTGAGTTCCAGCCCTGTGTCTGGCTCTGCACTGCCAGGGCGGAGCCTGCTTGGGATTTTTTTTTTTTTTTTAATGTTTATTTATTTTTGAGAGAGAGAAAGTGCAAGTGGGGTAGGGGCAGACAGAGAGAGAGACACACAGAATCCGAAGCAGACTCCAGGCTCTGAGCCATCAGCACAGAGCCCGACGCGGGGCTTGAACTCACAAACTACAAGGTCATGACCTGAGCCGAAGTTGGACACTTAACTGACTGAGCCACCCAGGTGCCCCTGCTTGGGATTTTCTGTTTCCCTCTCTCTCTGCGTCTCCCCAGCCCCTCTCAAAAATACATACATACACACATACATACATACATAAAACTTTAAAAAAAGGTGATAGGCGTGCATATAGCATAATAGTATATATTGCCTCCAGAGGGGTCGGAGGGAGCACCCAGTAATGAAGTACATTGATATTTCTGGAGCACAAACACGAGAACATTCACGCAGGGTGTGAGAAATAAAGACTGTAAAGAGCCGCATCCCAGTTCAAGTTTTGCTGCCAGATGAGTTTGCCATAAACTTAAAAAAAGGCCCTCAGTTTTCGGAGCTTTTTGGGCTTCGGAATGATATGTATGGGACTGTGGATCTGTTTAAGGGGAATCTGGTTCAGCGGTGGCACTTGGGAATGACAGGGACCTTCTGGCGGCAGACAGAGCGTATGTCTCCAATGTGCCCCAACTCTGCTGCCTGGGTCCCGAGGACACATTTTGAGGAAGATGGCTGTGTGTGCGTGTGTGTGTGCGTGCGCGTGCACGTGTAACAGGGAACCTCCTCATTGGTCCTCAGCTTGAGCCCACCTTCAAGACCTGTATATACAGTGACCCCTGGCAATGCATCTCCAAGGAATGAACGAAACGGTCGCCAAATGGTTCTTGTTATCGTTATAATGATTTCAAATATTTGGCCCTGTAGCGCCTAGGAACAGGCCCACGGGTTTTCGGAATAAGCATCCTCACGTGGGGTTTGCAGGGTGTGGTAGAATCCCTGGGGGGGGGGGGGGAGGTCGTGTCTCCGGCCCCGGTGTTTAAGGTGTGTTCTGTGAGGAGCAGGGGCAGGGACACCGGCTGCCCCCTCTGCCCTCTCACGCCCATTCCAGAGGATGACAGAGCTCGGCAAGGGATAAAGAAAGCCCAAAAGCCTACAGGAAGGGGCTTCTGAGGGCCCGGTTATGTGCACTGAGGAACCCCCAATTGCCTTCTACCGACCAAGCGCCTTCACTTAGGGGCTAACCTCCTTGAGGAGAAACACTCAGTGAGGTCTGCCATACCCTCAGAACTTGTTTGCCTACTGAAGCCAAGGGGCGAAGTCCTTGAGCTCCCCCTCCTTCTGTTGCCAGTCCGAGCAAGGAGACCCCTCCCCAGGGCCCGTTTTCGGCTGCCGCCTACTCGCAACCCCCACTTCCGCTCGAAGCTCAGAGAAACGCAGTCCCTCTTTTTGTCTTTAGACCCCCACAGAAGCATGTCCTCCACCCGGGTCCTCGTCTCTGCCCTCTGGGAATCCCAGCCCACATCATTTCAGGATGAGCTCAGCCCCACCACCACTCCCTCGGAGGCCTGGCTTCCCAACCTTGGTGATGCCAAAGCACACAACCGTTGCGACACACAGGGTCCACCCTGGGCAAAACGGAGCCGGCGCAGCCTTCGGTCGGTCGGCTGATTTCCTGCACCCTCAGGCCCCGCCCCTGCTCGCCGGGCCTTCCTCTTCCCTGGGGAGTCAACTCCCTATAACCCTTCCCTCTCCTCTCCCTGACAGGAAAGGCTCTAATAAAGCAATTTGCCCTCAGACGTAAAGAATAATCCTGCCTTGCCCAGGCGCCCCCACAGTTGGACTCACGGGAATCAGGCACCGATGGCGGGATTTGTGACAGGCCTCCCAGGCAACAGGGAGAGATATGGGGGCAGGGGGACCAGCAGCCATCAGCCGCCAAGCTCTCACCTTCCACATGTAAGATGTCCTGTGGCAACGCTCCTCAGAGGAATGGACTGCTGGCTGAACCGCAGTCAGGTCATACAGTCAGAGGAGAATATCTGGGGTTGGGGTTGACCTGGCTAAGATGTAGTTTTTTGTTTGTTTGGGTGTTTAGTTTAGTTATTATTTATTTTGAAAGAGAGACAGAGAGAGAATGAGTAGGGTAGGGGCAGAGAGAGAGGGAGAGAGAGAGAGTTCCAAGCAGGCTCCACGCTCCACGCAGAGCCCGATGCAGGGATCGATCTCACCAACCGTGAGATCATGACCTGAGCCGAAATCAAGAGTCGGACGCTCAACCGACTAGCCACCCAGGCGCCCCCCCCCCCGCCCGATGTAGTTTTGCCAAAGGTTGAGGGTGCTGGAGGGAGGGGATTGGGTAAGGAAGAGGAGATTTTGAGAAAAAAAAAAAGATACGTTGGTAAGAAGAGGGAAAAGAGAAGTGAGGGAAGAAGCAGTGCAGGAAGAAAAGTCTGGAAGGCAGTGGAGTGTGAGCCAGAGGACTAGTGAAAGTGGACTGAAAGAAACAGTTTGAGTGCTTATTTTGTAGCGGACACTATACCTGTGTTGTCTCATGGCATCCTCACAACAACCCGTGGAGATGACATCTATTATTAGATCCATTTTACGGCAGAGGACACAGAGGCTTTACTGTGGTTAAGCAACTGATAGCATGTCACACAATCAGCGAATGGTCTCACAAGATTCAAACACTTGTCCATCTGACTCCAGAGCCTTCAGCTATCACCACCTCTTGACCGAAAAGGGAGACCAAATTTAAAAGCCCTGGAAATAGCCTCTGAAGATAAGAAAGGACTAGGACATTCGTTGCTTCATTCAACATATAAGCCCTGAATCCCTCCTTTATGCCTCAGAGAAGTTAGCCATGAATAAATCAGTCCTTATTCTCGAGGAGCTCACCCTCTAGCGGGCACAAATCCAGCATACGACTCCCATACAATGGAATACATTATAATGGGGGCCGATCGGGGAGGGCTAGTGGGGCACCTGAGTGGCATTGAGAAAGCATCACAGAAAAGACATTTGAGACAGACCTGGAAGGACAGGTGAAAAGCGGCCATCAGGAAGCAGACAAGGAAAGCAAGCGTATTCCAGGCAAAGGGAATAGCATATGTTAAGAAACAAAACATGACAATTTGAGGAGGAGCCGGGATGGTGGGGATCGGTGTGAGATTATACTGGAGGAGAAGTCAGCAGGGGTAGGGTATTCCTGAGTGACACCTCTGAGCAGAGACGGATGACATTTAAAAGTTAGAATAACTAGAGTGACATGGGTATTAAACAGTTAGAAAGGACCCAGGGCCATCAACAGTAAGTAAGGCCACATTGGGGCCTCTATGGTAGGGATTCCTTGTTTTTGGAATTGTCTTGGCAACCAACGTGAACATAGCCAGATAATTAGTACGTTAGCTAGTACTAAGGCTTTCGTGCTGCTTGAACATTTAGCCTGACAGTCTAGCTCTATCTGGCATGCGTACAAGATGTGTGTAGAGCGGCACATAATACTATTTTACAGAAGCAATTTTATAAATTGCACCCATATCGGTAGGTAAGAGGGTCTTTACCATCCTGCCAAAACTTGGGGATCTATTCCACAGATGGTCGGGAAGGAAGAGTGTAGTATCTTTATAGCTCCCCTTACGCACATGGGCCACGGCCACATCCATAATAGTCCCTAATCAATGTTGAATTGCTGTAATGAAGTCTGTTGAATTGAATGTCTTCCCTCTGAAATTTGATCCCTGTCAATTTCTTTAAAACGTTTTATCTAATAATTCTAATTAACTCACCTCTTACCCTTAGCCCATTCGTTGCTATCGCTAATAACGTCAGGTATTCTCAGGTCAGAGAAGGAGCGTTTTTAAATTATCTTTGGACTCCATAGAGCTTCCTCTGGGTTAATTATCTTCCGATTCTCCCTGACTCATCCGTGGTCATCCCACACGATAGTCTTCATGCTAGCATGGACTTTATTGTCTGACCTGTTGTTTTTCTGAGCCTGCCGAGTAAGAGAATCAGTGATGCAGACTAGCTACACAATGAGGTTATATTAATCATTTATTTGTAAGTGAAACAGCTCACCTTTCACATCAGCTCTCCTAACATGTCAATTTTTAACACATCTAACATGAAACAACCCAAAGAAATCAGTTCCATCCAGGTGAGGGCCCGCAAGCAAATCTTTTTTAGAAAATTGTAAACAACAAGAATGATTTCTGTTTTCCACCACAGTTTAATCCTGACCAAAATCAGTGGGACAGAGTCATCTCTCCACCTGTCATAGGCTGGGAGGACAAATTCAGCGTTGTGTTTGCAGGAAGCGAGAGCCCTGGGTTTCAGCTTTGGAGCCAGACCAGACTCTGTTTAAAATTCCAGCTTTACCATTTGCTTGCTGTGGGCCTCAGGCAACCTTTTCTTTTCTTTTCTTTTCTTTTCTTTTCTTTTCTTTTCTTTTCTTTTCTTTTCTTTTCTTTTTTTACTTCATTGAGTCTAGATAAGTCGGGGGTAAAAATACCTACCTTGCAGGGTTGTTGTGAGAATTAAAAGTAAGCAATGGACTCAATTAGATACCAAAGGTGTTAAGTATACAGAACTGCATAAAACCCAGACGTGTCTGCACAGCTCTATGAACTCTCTATTTATGAGGGATGGGAATTTAACATGGATATTGTAGACTTCATAGAAAGACAGAAGTATGCACAAAAGAACTGTAGTTATGTAAAATAATCTGCTCCCCCCCCCCAAGGATTTCCACTTCCTAATTTCTTGAACCTGTGAATGTGTTCCCATTACATAGCAAAAGGTACTGCGCAGATGAAATAAAGCTTACTTGGCCTTAAATAGCGGGAGATTATTCTGGATCACCCAGGTGGGCCCCGTGTAATCACATTGGCCCTTCAAAGCGGAAGAAGAAGGCAGATGGGTCAGTGAGAGAAACTTGACT
Source organism: Panthera tigris (assembly GCF_018350195.1). Taxonomy (NCBI): domain Eukaryota; kingdom Metazoa; phylum Chordata; class Mammalia; order Carnivora; family Felidae; genus Panthera; species Panthera tigris. Next base: position 90,044,493 of record NC_056677.1, on the reverse strand, counting down.
ATGAAAGAGAAAGCAGAAGAGACTCGAAGCATGAGGGAGACTCAATCGCTATCACCAGCTTTAAGGAGGAGAAAGGGGGCCACGAGCCAAGGCACCGAGGCAGCCTCTAGAGGCTGGGGTCTACCCACAGCTGAGAGAGCAGAGACAGACTTCACTCCCATAACCACAAGGGAACCAAAGGCTACCGACAACCTGAACGGGTGGGAAACACGTTATTACTGAGAGTCTCCGGATAATTTTCAGCTCCACACACCAAAAAGGCATATGGAGCGCAGAATGTGCTTAAAACAGTGCCTGGCAGCAAGCAGACGCTCATTAAGTGGAAGTTACTGATATTGCAACTCGAACTCTATTGTTACGCAGAAAGAACCCCAGACCGTGAGTCAGGAGACTGGCTCTACGTTCTTAGCTGTACCACTAATGAGGCAAAGACATTGTTCCCTCTCTAGACCTCAGATGCTTTGTGAAATGAGGAGATTTGCTGAGGGACGGCTAATGGGTCATGCGGGCTACACCACCCTCCTCCTCAGTGTCCATGACAGGCATCAGTCATTCTTTTCTGATGAGCAAACATACAGACTTAGAATCATTCTTTTTTTTTTTTTAATGGTTGTTTATTTTTGAGAGAGAGAGAGAGAGAGAGAGAGAGAGAGAGAGAGGTTGTGAGCGGGGGAGGGGCAGAGAGAGAGGGAGACACAGAATCCAAAGCAGGGTCCAGGCTCCGAGCTGTCAGCACAGAGCCCGATGAGGGGCTCAAACTCACAGACCGCGAGATCATGACCTGAGCTGAGGTCGGAGGCTTAACAACTCAACCAGCCAGGCGGCCCTAGGTTTAGAATCATTCTTAATGCTGGGCCCCAAATAGCCTATACTGCTCAACTGAAGTTGGCAAACGAAATGAAGCTTATTTTCCTTCCCTGAATTAAATAGCCCTAGATGTACATTCTAGCGCAAACATGCTGAGGTTGTGGAAAAGTGCTCCCTGACCCTGCTTGCAAGCCCCCTATGAGGCAAAGTGACGGGTTCCAGATTTAGAGAGTGACCTCCTACCTAACGAGATGGAAACGCATAATGTGATCTGGTGGTGTAATGCCCTAAGAGCAACCAGGTTTTATGTCTTTCTTCTGTCGTGTCCTAGCTCTGTGACCTTGGGCCAGTCACTTAACCTCTCTGAACCTCGGTTTCTTCCCTTGCAAAACTGGACCTCGGATAGTTGGGTGAGATGTTAATATGTGAACGACCTCTGTAGCGTGTCTGCTGCTGTTCCATAAATATAAAAATGATGCAAAATTTTAAAAAGGTTCTGTTTTACAAACGGGCAGCAGGGCAACTACCTTGAAGGGCTGTGAAGATCTAATGAGACAAGGTGAGGGGAATCGTGTCGATTGGTGCTTTTCTTTTTCCCCTCCCAGGCATCTCCCTTCACCTACACATTTGAACTTGTCGAACACAAGTGTATGCTTTCTGGACTGTGAGGCCAGCAGGTTCACCTGCCTGACGACACTGCAGTTCAGAGTCTCCCTGCCAAGCGGAAGCCCTGCAGGCGACAAGGCTGGGTTTACACAGTCCTAGGAACCAATGAATGTGTCACACATTGCCACAGAGCAAAATGGCCCGCCTATCTTTGTTGGACTCTATGTACGGGGTGGGGTAGCGGGGGCATGTGCGGGGGAAGGTGAAATGAGAGAACTGGTTAAGAACTGTGTAGACTCTAAATAAGACTTCCGGATCTAATAGATCCAAATAAGTTAGTGGACTGGGGGGCAGACAGGAGGAGTGTATATTCAGCCATCAGGGTCCATGCTGAACGCAGGCCTATTTTATTTTTTTAAAAAATTTTTAAGTTTATTTATTCATTTTGAGAGAGACAGCACAATTGGGGAAGGGCAGAGAGAGAGAGAGAGAGAGGGAGAGAGAGAGAGAGAGAGAGAGAGAGAGAGAGAATCCCAAGCACGCTCTGTTCTGTCAGCACAGAGCCCGATGCAGGGCTTGAACTCATGAGATCATGACCTGAACCAAAGTCAAGAGTCGGATGCTTAACCAACTGAGCCACCCAGGCGCCCCAGGCCTATTTTCCTCTAATTCCATCCCTTCCTTTTCCCCTTCCTTGCTCTACATTGCAGCATGAGGGGGACAGAGATGGGGTGGGGTTGGGGAACAAGTTGACCCTTGCAGGCTGTTTCCCAGGTTCTGGTGGGTTTGGCCAATGGAAGGCACCGGCGGGACATTGGGAAGCAGGAGAAAGAGGGAATCCAGTGTATTTCTTCCCCTCCCTCTCTGCTTCGTGTGATGTCCTGAGCAGTGACTGCCTCTCCCTTGTGTCTCCAGCACTGCTGACCCGGGTTTACTGTGGCTCCGGTTTCACCCGGTGGCCCAGCCCTTAGGTTCCAGCGTCGGGGCTCCCTGCCATGGCTCATCTCTGGGTTGCCTCACTGTCCTCTACGTGGCATCGAAGCTTGCTCCTCCTTTAAACACTCAGTGGTTTCTGTTGTCCCGGCTGGACCAGACCAATCAATGCCTGCATTAACCGACAGCAAGGATTCCTTCTTTCCACTAGCCAGCTTTCCCTGTGGAATGCAGGGCCCCAAGAGACCTATCTGGAAAACCTGAGTGGGAGATGAGGGAAGTGGAAGTCTAGGGAATTAGAAATGGAGGTTTGGGGCTCCTGGGTGGCTCATGTCTGACTTCGGCTCAGGTCATGATCTCATGTTCATGGGTCGAGACCCACGTCGGGCTCTGGGCTGACAACTCAGAGCGTGGAGCCTGCTTCGGATTCTGTGTCGCCCTCTCTCTCTGCCCCTCCCCCCCCACAAAAATAAATAACACACTTTTAAAAATTAAAAAAAAAAGAGAAAAGAAATGGAGGTAATGCTTGGGAGAGCCTGGGCTCCTAAGAAGCCTCTGGAAGGAGAAGGAAGCAAGAACAGAAAAGCAGCAGAACTAGTTTTGTCACTTCTGGTGTTTGCCCTGTCCCGGCCTGTGGATGCTGTAGGAGTCTTCTGTTTTGGCAGAGAGCAAGTCGAAGCCTAGAAAGAGAGGAGAGAGGTGAGGGACCCTGAGTTGGCTCCAGGAACATGGAAAGAAAAGGAGAAAAACTCTAGGGTGTGGCTGGCCTGCCTGTAGGTGGAGGCTGCATCCTAATCAGATGGAGGAGTCCAAGCCCAGAGGTCCCGCTGATCCCATGAAGCCAATGGGCCATAAACGAACTGTCCCAGGGCAAGGATTTGCTTGAGGCTGAGTGGCAACGACTTCAGTAGCAACAGAAACCATGCAGGGCTGTCCCCAGAACAGGAATCTCTTCATTTAATTGGCTTGCAAACTGTGTTTGGGGCTGTATATACCCAGCCACAGCGCTGGAGTCTCATTCATCTGCCACTAATTGACTGTGTGACCTTGTAAAACAGGGAGAAGGCAGTTTGGCCCCCTGGTTACCTAAAAGGACACATTGTGAGTACCCAATACGCATCCAACTGTAATTCTAGCTTGGAGGAGGTACAAGAGCAGATGTCTGAGAAATGCTTCCCAGTGAGGGCTGAGAAAGAAATGATTGTCGGTGTGGTTATCAATGACAATGACAATATTGTCATCGTATGTGAAAATAGCCCTAATTTTTTCAAATGCATGATGAAGAATGTAGAGGTAAATGATACAATGCCTGGGATTTTTCCCCCAACAATATTAAGGCAGAGCATAACAAAAACGAGAAAGAGAAGGGAAGATAAATAAAGCTAACGTGGAAAATCTTGATAGTTATTGAATCTGGATGATGGGTTCATAGGGGCTCATTATACTAGTCTGCTTGTGTGTGTGTGCAAAATTTTTCATAAGAAATTTTTTAAACCATACGTTTCCAAGTCAGACTTGGGTGCAATCCCATTCATTCAGGCAACAAATATGTATGGAATAATACTGGATGGCAGATCCTGTGTTTTGACTCCACACTGGTGGGCACAAGGGGGCACAAAATAGACCAGGTCAAGATTTTTAAATGCAGGAAAGGCATTTAGCTATTAGGTGGCCAGAATAAAATGAGAAATGTCTACTTTGCCTGTCTATGCTCTTTCGAATCTGTCTATGCTCATGCTAAAACAGTTTTTCACTGGAGAGGCATGAGTGCTCTGTAATGAATTCTCCCATGACCACTGGAGGCAGGAGCCACCCCAGCCTAGAAGGACACTGGAGCTCTCTTTTTGCCACCTCTGCTGCTATAGCCAGTGCCTGGACAAGTAGGAAGCCCTCCGCAGAGAGGACCACTGCAATCCAGTGTGGGCTACATTTATTTCCGGGACACGGAGCAACTCGAAAGTCTCTCCCAGTCCTCATGCCTAGGGGATTCCAGAGCCTCCATTGGACACTCTGGAGTCACATGCGAATTGCCCTCTCCCTCCCTCACCAATCTCTGTCCCTCAAATCTGCACAGGATTGTGTAATTAAAATCAGGTGGGAGGGGCACCTGGGTGGCTCAGTCAGTTGAGCATCTGACTTTGGCTCAGGTCATGATCTTACGGTTCATGGGTTCAAGCCCCACATCAGGCTCACCACTGTCAGCGCAGAGCATGCTTTGGGTCCTCTGTCCCCCTCCCCCTCCCTCCCCTGCTTGTGCTCTCTCAAAAATAAATAAATGTTTAAAAATAAATAAATAGGGGCGCTTCGGTGGCTCAGTCGATTAAGCATCCAACTTCGGCTCAGGTCACGATCTCATGGTTGGTGAGTTTGAGCCCCGCGTCAGGCTCGGTGCTGACAGCTCAGAGCCTGGAGCCTGCTTTGGATTCTATGTCTCCCTCTCTCTCTGCCCCTCCCCTGTCTCTCTCTCTCTCTCTTTTTCTTTCAAAAATAAAAAAAGAAACATTAAAAAATAGTAATATTAAATCAAATCAAATCAGGTGGGAAATGAGGCCCCTCAGAAGTTAAACCTGTGTTTCAATCCTGGTTCCACCAACTTACTGGTTCCACCTGTAAGTAATCCTGTAATCCTGGTTCCACCAACCCTGAGTAAGTCACTCCATGCTCTAAGCTTCCATTCTCTCTTCTGTAAAGTCACGACAACATGGTCGTGTGAAGGTTACTGGGGAAACGCATGCAAAGTTCTTACACAGCTCCAGATACAAGGTAAGCCCTCCCAAACGTGTGTGCTGCTATTGCCGAGGGAGAGGTGAGAAAAGGGTCCAGGCTCTGCTCTGGTGAAGCAGGGAGACAGGAGTTCAAGTGTCTCTGAGTCACAGCCTGATGATCGGGTGGCAGATCTCCTCTTTAATGTGGGACCTGAAGCAAAAGATCCAATGCACCTTCCCACTAAGCTACGGATAGCACAGAGGCCCCGGGATGCGGTGGAGATCCTCTAGCCTGGGGGCACCGTAGGATTTTAGAGGAGACCCAAGAAGGAAACCCAGATATGAGTGCACACCAAAGGTTTCAGGCTGATTCCCACAAGGTACCCCTGCAACAACCTTCATATCATTCCCTGCCTTCCAGGTCAAATGCTTTGCCTAGATCCCAACAGTTATCTAGAAGTTGCCCTTGGGTTGAGCAGGATCTTTGGCCCTGTGCTGTTCTTGATCCGGAAGCCCCGGCCACGAGCTCAGGATCTGGGAGTATGAGCATGTGGCAGGCCAGCACCAGCTGAATGAGTCCCATACAGCCCTGCATATGCACACTGGACGAATAGGGGGATGGTCTGCTCTCCTTGAAGGCCAAATAAAATGTCACAGGGGCAGCATTGTGGTACAGTTTACAGATTCCATTTTGCAAGCGAAGGAACAAAGGCTTGGAGAGGTTAGGTGGCTCGTCCGCCATGGTCCAACAAGGACACCAGACCTTGCAAGGGGCTGCAGGCCTTCCCATCCTCCGACTAACATTCTTGCCCTTGGCTTCCGTGCTGTCTTTGAGTGTATCTTGGTGGCAAGCAGCTCTCAGGCCAGGGGAGGCAAGGGAGAGGATGAGGAGAGAGAAAGGCGAGATTCCTGGAAGAAGAATTCCCCTTCTCAAGGGAGTGTGACTTGGCCGTAGTCTGTTTTCAACAAACACGTTGAAGGCTTTATTTAATTCATCAGTGAGGAGACCAGTGAGACATCACAACCGGTGTGAGGGAGAATTCGAAATAAGACATTTGTGCTCAGTTAAGGAGTGCCAAAATGAATTTACAAGTGGATGTAAGACAGAAAACAAATTGGTCAATATTCACAGCACTAATCAATTATGTTCCATCAGACAGTGGGCCTATGCAATCCCCAGAGCCTCCAGAACTACATTGAGAGGATATTCAGTAATTTCTCCGAAATCACAATGAGAGGAGGATATCCAGTCATTTCGTTTGCTCCTTTCAAAATCTTCTATAATGTTCTGGAAACTGCAGACATGTTGGGGGTTCTTGACCTGTCCATTGCTTGTAGTGAGGCAGAGGAATCTTTAGAAGCATGGATGGGGGAGAGGTAGTGGAAAGAGCATGGGCCTTAGGAGTAAGGGAGTGAGGGGCTCAAAGCCAGGTTTCTACTCTTCTTAATGGTGTGGCCTTGGGCAGGTTACTTTATCTCACTGAGCTTCGGCCTCCTCACCTGTAATATGGAAATAAGGAATGGTAGTATCTGCCTTATATGGTTGTTATGGGGATCAAGGACGAAGATAAAGCACCTGCTACATAGTCATTGGTCACTAATAATAGTCTACACCGAATGGTACCTGCTGTATGTCCGGCGGTGGGATAAGCAATTTACATGCCATTACTTATTTATTCCTTATGACTTAAGCACTGTTATTAGCCCCTTTTATAGGAGAGGAAAGTAGGGCACCTGGGTGGCTCAGTGATTTAAGTGTCTGACTCATGATTTCAGCTCAAGTCATGATCTCACGGTTCATGAGTTCGAGCCCCACGTTGGGCTCTGTGTTGACAGTGTGGAGCCTGCTTGGGATTCTCTCTCTCTCTCTCTCTCTCTCTTTCTCTCTCTCTCTCTCTCTCTCTCTCCCTCCCTCCCTCCCCGGCTCATGCTGTCTCTGTCTCTCTCAAAAAAAAAAAAAAACAACACATAATCTTAAGTAAAAATAAATTTATAGGAGAAGAAAGTAAGGCCCAGGGCAGTTCATTGGCCCAAGATGATCCAGCTTATTACTACTGATGCTCTCAGTACTTGAACCCAGGCAGTGGACTGACAGCCAATGGTCTTAAGTTCTCTACCGCCTCCCTGTTTTCCTGGGAGATGTGGTCTCCGGTGGGAGGCAGGCCCAGCAGTAGAAGGGCAATGTACAAATGGTGCAAATGTGGTCTTAATCCAGGAAGTGAGTTCCCTGCCAGCACATGGCCCTGTCAAGCAGTTGCAGAGGGGAGGCCAAGGCCCAGACCCTTCCATGTGCTATGTGTCTCCAGCCTTATGCTCGCAAATCCACCCACAGCCCGCCACCCCTGCTCACCCAATCACACTCATGGAAACTCATACCATCAAACATTTTGATTGACGCCTCCTCAGTGTTTCCCAGCTGCTTTCATTGTATGGGATACAGAGAAACACATATTTTTAACGCCCGGAGACCCTTGCTGCCCCAGGTCCCTCCCAGTCCCTCCGAGGGTTGAAACAATCAATAACTTAGTACATTAACGGAGTCATTTTGCTGTAAGCCACAGCTACCTAGGCATAATAATCTAACTATATACATTTCCAGTCAACCACAGACTTAAAAATTGGTGGAAAATTGAGCACTTAAATCTTTCACTGCATTTTGGGCTTTGGAACCCATTTTCTTTCCACTTACACTCAAAGCTGGTAGATGAATAATTGCCTGATATTTAATGTGACGCGGTACATTTTAGACATGTTCTTTCAAATGTCTAATCAATATGAATTCATTTGTCATTCTTTCCTACTAGCATGGATCATAATAAACTCATCTGTGATTCATGAGAATGGTAAAAAAAGAAAAATAGCCCCATGGGAATTTTATCTTAATTCAGTATTACTGGTCTTTTCTAAGTGAAACATTACCCGTTTGCTCTTCTGAACAAAGAGTTCATTGATAATTGTTCATCAGAGGAGAAGCATAATATTTTTCGAACTTTTTTTCAGTCTTTGACAAAATCACGGGTAAAAATGGCCATGTCTGCAGGATGCCAACATATCTCAATGAATACAAAGGAGGAGGTGATATTGTTCAACGACTAGGCTGTCGGGTGTGTGTAGCACTCGCCAACATCTGTTTGGCAAGAAAGGATTGACAGTATATGCTTCTCATCCACATATGATGGCTTTGTGTATATCAATGGCTTCTCACTGAACAACGTGGATGCCTCTTTTATGAGAGGATATATAGAAGCAACGAGAAGTTGAAAATGGAAGGCATAGACAAAGGGAAAATTGTGGCAGGAGACATTCTTAAGATGGTTCTGCCACTGCCATGGAGTTGTAGCCCGAGCAAAGGAATTTGCAAATTTTCTACGTTAAAGCAGTCCGGGAAGGCTGCAACCATGATGCAAAAGATTATGGTTACCGTTTTCCAAAAGAGGGAAGAGAAATCATTAATGTTAAATCACTTATCAGAAAACTAGTCTAACCAGTGCTTATTAATCCATATTCACCATAGGACCTATGTGGTGCCCCTGAGCATGATGGTCGGGGAAACAATGACTTGCCCATGGATTCAGCAGTCGAGGACCCATGTGGCAGTCACATGTACTCGTAATACACTATTCAATTGTAGCTCTGAATTGAGTGAGTGGACATTCACAGTCTCAGTGTGAATGTGCGGAAAACCAAACAAGGGGATTTCATTATATAAAAGCAAACCCAGAAAAGCTCAGTAGAAACACTGCAGATCAATGGAAAGAACCTTAAAATCGTAGAAGGAAATTGGCGAAGAGAAAGCGCTTCATCGCAATTCTCTCCACTTCCCACTCGAGAGTGAACCAATCTCCTTTTGAAGTTGAGATTACTCTGCATAGCCACGTTCCAGTGGACAAAAAACAGGTAGAAGAGAATAGCTACTGGCTGCTTTTTCACCACTGAGGCTGGCCCAAGAGTAAATAACTTTCAACAACCATGGGAAATGGGGTGCAGGAAAGGTTTTCGAAGGGACACTGGGGAAAATTCTTTCTTGAAAGCTCTGGTGGTCAAACTCTAGATGAAAAACCAATTTTTCCCTTCTTGGCTTCACTGATAGGGTTGACTGGACAGATCAGCTGATGGGCTAGAGCGATCAGCCAATTTAATCACTACAGCTCAACCCCTCCTGGAGCTAGGCATGATCCAAGAACTCAACAGAACCATCTCTGTTGTGCTGCATGACAGCACGTGAAATTTCTACTAGCCCTGTGCTTTGTGGCTCCGCGGCAGTGAGGAGACCCCCGAGACCCTTTGGGCATATTCAATTCACTTAGCTTCAAGATATGCAGGAGGTCTGATTTCAAGATAAAAAATTAAAAAGCTACTTCATCAGCAGTGCTGATGTTGTCATTGTCATTCTCTGATGTAGTCAACTAGGTAATCAGATGTATTAACATCTGTATTTTGCCACATGATTGAATACTATTTTCACTTTGAAATAAAAAAAAAGACAGAAAGCTTTACACATTTTACTTTTTTAAATCTGAAGTTACCCTTGTGTGTGTGTGTGTGTGTGTGTGTGTGTGTATTTATTTATTTTAATTACAGAGAGAGAGAGAGAGAGAGAGAGAGAGAGAGAGAGCACAAGCAGGGGAGAGGGGCAGAGGGAGAGGGAAAGAGAGTATCTTAAGCAGGCTTCATACTTAGCTCAGAGCCCCATGCAGGGCTCGATCCCCCAACCCTCAGATCACGACCTAAGCCAAAATCGGGAGTCAGGTGCTCAACCGACTGAGCCACCCAGGCACCCCTACCCTTGTAGTTTTAAAGAGACTTTCACACAGATCTATTAGGGACCTTGTGTTGCATATATTTAGGGACCTTGTAGAAATTTAGCAACTGTTAATTTAATCTGAAACTCCATCAGCTTCTTTTTAAGTGACTGTTTAACATGGGGATGTATTTCAACTATATATCAGTGTGAATTTGCTGCAGCATCCTGCCACATACAATTTGCAATGTTTCTCTATTGGGTCATTTGTATTTTGTTCAAGTGGGGGAAAAAACCAACACTAGTGATTAAATGGGAGACGGACACACTTCCAATGCTTTGTGGTAAACAAACAAGCTGACTCCGTGTCCTTGGTGAAACAAAACTTTTTTCTGAGGGCCGGGATTCAAATAAACACAGGATGTATCTATGACTCTCAGCCTGATCATTCCAGTAGGAATCGTGTTCTGCAATGACTTGACTGTCCCTCCCTTCCTTCCTTTCTTCCTTTCCTCCTTCCTATCAAACTCTCAGCATTGGGCTTCTCACCCTTCTGGCTTTGAAGATTGACTACTCCTAAGGGCATGGTAAATTCCAGATTAAAAAAAAAGTGTGTGTGTGTGTGTGTGTGTGTGTGTGCGTGTTGGCTGGGATTACTGGCTGCCAACATTTGCAAAAGAATAATAAATTTCAGTCACACCCATCTTCATGGGAGCAAGAAGTCAACTTGTGGCAGAACAAAATGGCAGAAAGAGGACAAAATCCCAGACCTTTCGATTCCCTGTCCAGGGCTACTTCCATTATCATAAGCAGCCTCACCTATTGATAAAATGTTCTGGCGCTTGGAAGTCAACCAACAAATATTTCCCAAGCCGTATTCTACAGAAAACTAGCCAGACATTCATAAAGGATCCTTAGTCAATGAAGTCTGAGAAATGCTGCATAATCTATCTGCCCTTGGAGATTTGCAGTGCATGTTAGCATGTTAAAGGCTCTGAGAAGAGTTACAATAAAGAGCTGTATTCAATTTTATGTAACTCAAAGTTTCCCAACCTTATTAGACTATGGATCCTACTAACTACGGATCCTATTAAGAATGCCTATTAACATCTTGTAGGGTTCTATAGTGTGTCATTTGGAAAACACTAATAAAATAAATCAGGAACATGTGAATTAAACTGTACTTACTATGCTTTGGACACTGCTTAAGAAAATACCACTGGTACTAGAATCCAGACCTTCTGGTTTCCTGGCCAGTTCATGCTTTCCCTATGGTTCTTATTCTTCTGGTTGCTAACATTTGCTCAGATCTCTCTAACTACTCTCTGGAGACAACTACCTTGTTAACCTAAGGCAATGGTTCTTGAAATGTGATCCCTGGATCAGTGGCATGGGTACCACCGGGGAACTTGCCAGAAATGCAAATTCTTGGGCCCCACTCATTTCAGGCCTACTGAATCAGAAACTCTGGGGCAGGGTGCCACCATCTGTGCTTTACCAAGTGCTCCAGAAGATCCTGATGTCCCCTCCGATTTGAGAATCACTGATCTTCTATGGCAAGGCTTTAAACCACTTTCCCTACATCTGTCATTTCCTTTTTCCTCTTATCACTCAGAAAACAGCCACGATCAAGTAAGGTGCCTACCTAATAGTCCCTTCCATGTCCCTCCTTTAGAGCAAAAGATGGTTCCTCTGGCAAACAAATCACTCATTCCCTCTTTCAATCTATTCCATTTGGGATAAAAAGCTTTGCATGAAATATGTAGAGATTATCCTTTAAGCCAGCCTATCCACACCAAGCAGCTTGCTCCGCCAAATCATTGCAATGCTGGAACTCCTTAAAGGTACCAGACACGTTCGTCTCTAAACAATAAGCACATTTTAACACACACAAGTTTACAAGGAAGGTTATACAATGACTTCTTCATAATCCTACCAATCAATAAACCAGCAACTCTCCACAGAGCACCTATTCAATGCAAAGCACCGTGTTCCATGCTTCAGGCTTTCATAGAACATGATGCACTCTGGGATGTTGCAGAGGAGTTCCAGAGAGGCAGCTCTCATATGAAAAACTGTCCAACTACACCAAGTAGTGACCAGAAATGGCCAGAAGAATGCTACTAAGCAATATCTAGACTGGAAAGATATATTGTTGAAAGAAAATTTTGTTGAGAAGCGGAAAAATGTGGGTGGGAGTTCTCCGTGTTCCCCCTTATTTTTGTAATTTTCGTTTTCAATGTTTATTTGTTTTTGAGAGAGAGACAGAGCACAAGTAGGGGAGGGGCAGAGAGAGAGAGAGAGAGAGAGAGAGAGAGAGAGAGGAAGACACAGAATCCGAAGCAGGCTCCAGGCTCTGAGCTGTCGGCACAGAGCCCGACACGGGGCTCAAACCCACGAACCATGAGATCATGACCTGAGCCTGAGCCAAAGTCAGATGCTTAACTGACTCAGCCACCGGACACCCCTAAAAATCTTTTTGTTAATGTTTACTTATTTTTGAGAGAGAGAGAAAGAGAGAGAGAGCGCACAAGTGGGGGGGGGGGAGGGGCAGAGAGAGAGGGAGACACAGAATCCAAAGCAGGCTCCAGGCCCTGAGCTGTCAACACAGAGCCCAATGCGGGGCTCGAACCCATGAACCGCGAATTCATGACCTGAGCCAAAGTCGGACACTTAACCGACTGAGCCACCCAGGCGCCCCTCTCCATGTTCCACTTAATAGCTCTGTGACCTTGGGCAAATCACAACCTCTATGGGTTTTAATTAATATTGCGTAAAATTAAGGGTAATACTATGCCTGCCCCAAAGCAGGGAATGGAAACAGATGTGCTCCTGACGTACTTCCTCAGAAGTCTGAAACTGAGCACTCTGCAGGGGCAAGCAGGGGTGAAATCAGCCATGGTGCGAGAGACTACATGCTCCAACCCAGGATTGCCAGGTTTTCTGATTTTTCTAGAGAAACAGAATACATATTTTGTGTGAAATTTGCCCATTACAATATTTTTTTTTGCAGCTAATTCTAAATTTGTGTAATCGGGCCAAACAAAATGTGTCGGTGAGCCAGATGTGGCTGCTTGTATTGCTAATTGGTAACCTCAGGACTAGACAGAGACCATGTAAGTCTTCCTAGGGCAGGTGGAACTGTGGGTCTTTTGCTGAGGCTGAAATGAAGTAGTGTTATCAGTTCAATAATTAAGATGCTTGACTTGAAACGAAGTCAATATTTTTTGCTCTCCATGTCTTTGCTTAGTATTATGCAGGCATGGCTGCAGTCAATTACAGATCACTTAAATCCCTCCTCCTTAAAGCTCTCCCTGACCAGCCAGGCCCCAAGTGTTCGCTGTCTCTCCTTTGAGTTCCCATAGCAATTATTCTTCATGCAATTCATTTGGCAATTAATCACACAGTACCTTGTGGCATCTTTTCTATTGTGGTCTTGAACTACTATTTAAACATGTTATAATTATTGAAGTTTCTGTATGTACTTTGCATCTTTACTCCCCTCTAAGTTAGTAAGTTCTTTGAGGACAGAGACCAGAGCTTATTCCCTACAGAACAGAAGATTAGTCTGCTGTGGATTCAATTTCAAAGGAGAGTCGTAGAGAAGGGTAGTGTACCTAAGGGTATCTCTTAGCCGGTTTTTTAGATCATGCTCTCTCCAATATAGTCTGTGCTCTTTATCATATGGGAACTTGTAAAATTTTGTACAAGTTTTATTTATTTATTTGGAGAGAGAGAGAGAGCGGGAGCAGGAGAGGGGCAGATAGAATCCCAAGCAGGCTCTGCACTGTCAGTGCAGAGCCCAAAGTGGGGCTCAAACTCATGAACTGTGAGATTATGACCTGAGCCGAAACCCAGAGCCATGCGCTTAACCGCTGAGCCACCCGGGTGCCCCGGGGGAACTTGTAAATTTCTATTTAATAAACAGAGCTTCAGAAAAGTGAGAAGATAACACAGGTAATGAGAGGAAATAATTGCACGGACAGGGGATTTGTATCCAGAACGTAGAAAGAACATGACAATTCAATAATAGACGACGTCGTTTTAAAATGGGCAAAGGATTTGAATAAACATTTCTCCAAAGAAGATGTAAGAATGGATAATAAGGACATGAAAAGATGCTCAACATCATTAGCCATCAGGGAATTGCAAATCAAAATCACAATGAGGTCCTATTTCTCACTTTCTGGGATGGCTATAATGAAACAGACAGGTAATAACTAGTGTTGATGAAAATGTGGAGACAGGAACTCTCATCGCCGCCACTGGGAGAAATGTACAATAGTCCGGCTGCTATGCAAAATAGCTTGGCCGTTCGTCAGACTGTTAGACATAGCGTTACCATATGATCCAGCAATTCCAACCCCAGGTATATACCCAACAGAATTGAAACAGTACTTTCACATAAAAACTTGTAAATGAAAGTTCATGGCAGCGTTATTCATAATAACCAAAAGGTGGAAAACAACCCAAACGCTAATCAGCTGATGAACGGGTAAACAAAATGTGATGTATTGATAAAGGGAATATTATTCATCCTTAAGAAGGAATGAACTACTGATACATTCTACAACAGGGATGAACCTTGAAAACATCACGCTAGGTGAGAAAAGTCACAAAAGACCACCTATCTCGTATGGGTCCCTTTAATATGAAATGTTCAGAAGAAGCAAATCTACAGCAAACAGATTGGTGGTTACTTGGGGCTGAGAAAGGGAGTCAGGGATGGGAATGGCTGTGTGCTTAATGGGTACAGGGTTCCTTTGGGGGTGACAAAAACTACAAAACTGGATTATGGTGATGGCCGCACAACTCTGTGACTATATTAAAAACCACTGAACTGTATGCATGGGTGAATTTTATGGTTTGATCATATACGAATCACATCCCAATGAAGTTGTTAAAATAATAATAGCTAATATTTATTTTTTTAATGTTTTATTTATTTATTTTTGAGAGAGAGAGAGAGAGAGAGAGCACAAGCGGGGGAGGGGCAGGGAGAGAGAGAGAGAGAGAGAGAGAGAGAGAGAGAGAGACACAGAATCTGAAGCAGGCTCCAGGCTCTGAGCTGTCAGCTCAGAGTCTGACCTGGGGCTCGAACCCAGGAACTGGGAGATCATGACCTGAGCTGAAGTCAGACACTTAACCGACTGAGCCACACAGGCACCCCAATAATAGCTAATATTTAAATAGCACCTATTGTGTCATAGTCTTCTAAACATTCTAGAGATATTAACTCATTCGATCCTCACAAAACCCCTAGGAAGAAGGTAATTTTACTATTCCTATTTGACAGGTGGGGAAATGGAATTACACAGACACTAAGTGATTAGCCAGCCCAAGGTCTCACAGCGGTGGGCAGTCGAGGTAGGATTCGAATCCGGGCCATTTGCATCTGGAGTGTCATGTTCTTCAATGCTTGTCATTTCTCCATTATTCTGCTGGAGCCAGGATGGAGAGACCCCTCACAGACTTGGGCTACACTGAGAGTGAGTGTAAGGAAAGTTAATTATCAAATAAAAGGGAAGGGGCTACGGAAGAAGTGAGGGGAATGGATTTATAGACATTTTGATCCCATAGTAATTTTGCAACTCTTTCTTCTGCCCATCACAGGAAGAGGATACATCTTGTACCTGGTATGTGAGGGACTGTGTCTGGATGAACTGTATGGGAGGGACACAGGATGTTGGGGTAGTCCTTACAGAAAGGATTTTATGGTGATTCAGCCACCATGTCTGCTGCTTTCAAGGATGGTGCCTCGGTTCAGAGTGATCTATGAAACAGAATGGAAACGACTCACATTTTCCTCTTGACTCCTGGGAGGAGGTTCTATGGTGTAATGGTGAACACTCTGGACCCTGACTCCTGGGAGTAAATGGAGTTATCCTGCCTGATCTGCTAGATCCCCAAGTTTCAGAAGATGGGTAGGTTCATTCATTCAGGTGCAGGTATTTATTAAGCTAGATGCTATGCTTTTCATGTACTGACTTTTAATCCTTAAAACATTGCTAGGGGGCAGGTATTATTACCACCCCATTTTACAGATGAGGAAACTGAGGCTCAGGGAGATTGAGATCATACAACAACTAAAAACAGAGTCAAGATTCAACCCCAAATTTCTCAGACTCTGGTGCTTTTCCCACTAGAATATACTGCCTTCAACAAATATTTAATGAGCCCGTACTTACACAAGGCACTACAGAGAAGATAATACAAGGGTCCTGTCCTCAAAACACTTATAAGCCAGCGGGAAAGACAAGATATAAACAAAATTAAAGTAAACATTAAATAATGCTATACTAATAACATAATTATAATAATATAGGTATCTTATGTATCAGTGTGCTGTATATATAGTAACAAAGCAACATTAGAAGAGATGGTGATGCCCACTATTTATTAACATTTACAATTTGACAGACTCTGTTCTAAAAGCTTTGCAACTATGACCTCACTTATCCTGCTTATAGGTGAGGAAACTGAGGCAAAAGGAGGTGAGGTAATTGGCCCAGCATCACATAGCTTATAAGTAACAGATTCGGGGCTCAAACGTAAGCAGTATGCCTCCAGAGCCTATTCTTCTAGTTATTATATTGTATTTCCGTGACAAGTGTGGTGCCATAACAAAGGTTTGAAAAAAAAATACCTCGGGTGCCTAAAGAAGAGGGGCCGTTAATCTATCTGGAGCAGCCAGGAGAGGTTTCCCACAGGATGCAGTAGTTGTGCAGGATCTTACAGAAGGGCGGGAATTCACTGGCGAGATAAGAGGAGTAAGGGTGTTCTGAACAGAAGGAACAGCACGTTCATGAACTTCTGCAGAGACCTAGTTTATCTGAGGAATTCTGAAAAGTTCAATATGACTAGAGTCTGGAGTATTTGGGGATCGTGAAGGGGGGGGTGGGAAGAAGCAGGCTGGGCTATCAGAGCGAAGGGCCATGTGCACAGCAAAAGAATGAACAAAAGTGAGCACGAATATGAGGTCTACTGTGAGATTCTCCCTCTTCTGTGTTCACTCTTGATTTGTGGAAGGGTCCCCTTCCTCCAAGCGAGGGGAGTGAGTGTTGCTAAGCAAGGATAAGAGTGCTTAGAGGGAAGAGGGTTTGAAGGGCGGTGTACTCTTTGGAAAGGAGATGGGCCATGTTGGGAAAGAAGATTATAATGGGGAAGTCTCCTTGGAAGAAAGAGTCTCGTATATTCAATTGAGAAAGAGGCATTAGCCCTTCTCCAATCTACCATTAAGTTGAGTGCAAGCTTAGGCTACTCAACACCCACTCAACCACGATATATACACACACTGAGAAGAGGGATGGTTCTGAGGTCAGGAGGAAGAAGTTATTAGTTGGCTTGTTTCAAGATTTGCTCACCTGAGCCATAACTCCTTGGTGGTCCCTTCATCCGTGGGTCTGGGGGAAGAACCCTTTGGTTCTTTTGCCACGTCACTGTGCAAAACTAAGGGAGTTCTACTATGCCCCATAGGCAATGGAATTCCACAGAAGGTTTATAAGCAGGGAAGTATTAGGAGGCTCACTTTTGAGGCAGATTGAAGCTTGAACTCAAGGGAGGAAGGGACTAACCAGAAGCAGGAAGCCTGGTCCAGGTGAGAGAGGGCATGGGATTTAACACCATGACCCTGTCAGCGGCAGTCAGGAGAAGGGCCTATATTCAAGAGAGGCTTCTGAGGTAGACACAGCCGCATGGTGACTGACTGAATGCAGAGGATAAGGCAGAAGGAGAGAGGACTCTAGGAGACAGGCAACGAATTTGACAAACGAATTACCAGCAGGAGGCTTGTTCGCAACACTTGTCTACTTCCCGTTCGCCTCGGTTGTCTGACTGCGTTGACACAGCAAAACCAGCTGTGGGTTACACCCTTCCTTCTTATTTCCTGTCTATTTTGCCTCATTAGTCTCGCGCTTGACTCCGTAGCTCTCCCCCAGCCCCCTTTGTAGGTTCCCTTCTGCTCTTTGAACAACAGGAATCAGAAAGTCTGAAAATGCTGCTCCCACAGCCCTCCTCTGTGGCTCCCAGATCCTTGTTGATGGTACTGCTCTAGTCGCTGCTTTCCTTCTTCTACAGTTGGCACATCACTTACTCACACGGTGTTCAATAAAGTTCATCATGACCCACTGTGTTCATTCTTCCCAAACCTGTACGTAATTATCTTGTGCTTGCATGCGCTTTGTTTCTTCTCTCTCTGTTTTTTCCACATGGCCTTCTGCATTTTTGCAAAAGTATTTTACATACAAAGAGACGATCCTGACTAAAGCCTAGGCTTGGGATGAATAAAAAATTCTCAGCAAAGGAGATTTTTAAAAAAAATACTGTCAACACCATAGAGGAACCATGGATTCAGACCTGAATCGGATTTGTTTTCCTACAGCACATCTCTGATTATGTCACTGTCCTATTCCAAAATATTTTGTTGTTCCCTCAGGTCGATGGAAAGAAGTCAAATTTCTTTTCTTTCTTTCTTTCTTTTTGCAATTTGTTTTTATTTGGACAGAGAGAGAGAGCACAAGCAGGGGAGGGGCGGAGAGAGAATCCCAAGCAGGCTCCGTGCCCTCCGTGCAGAGCCTGACACGGGACTTGAACGCACGAACTCTGAGATCATGACCTGGGCAGAGATCAAGAGTCCATGCTTAACTGACTGTGCCACCCAGGCGCCCCAAGAAGTCCAAATTTCTAAACCTCGTATGTTTTGTCGCCATCATCATTTTGCAACCTTAACTCCTACTACTCTTCTACATGTAGCTACACTTTCACTCTCCCCATGCTTGCACCTACAGTCATGTTATTCAAATACTGTAGCTTTTTTACCCTGCCCCATTCCCATCCGTTGAAATGCCAACTTCTCCTTTGTGTTTGGAAGGCCCGATGATGATAACGAAGCAGAACCAGCTTTCAAATTCAGATTTACTACTGACTGAGTGATCTTGGGCAAGTCATTTTCCTTCACTGAGACTCCATTTCCTCATCAGTATGTGCAGAGTATAATATTCTATTCTTAGGGTTATAATAAAGGATAAATTATGTGACACATATAGATCCATCTACCAGTGTCCATCACATAGTAGATGCCCAATAAATTATTGAAGGGACGCCTGGTTGGCTCAGTCAGTTAAGCATCTGACTTCAGCTCAGGTCATGATCCCACGGTTCGTGAGTTGAGCCCCACGTCTGGCTCTGTGCTGACAGCTCAGAGCCTGGAGCCTGCTTCAGATTCTCTGTCTCCCTCTCTCTGCCCCTCCCCTGCTCTTGCTCTCTCTCTCTCTCTCTCTCTCAAAAGAATAAATAAACATTAAAGAAATTTTTTTAATAAATAAATAAATAAATAAATAATCGACTGGATCGATTTCAGGGGTGGTTTGCAGACCACTCAAAGGCCATCCATATATTTCAAAAACAGAATCCCCGGATTTTAGTTTGTCAGGATTGGGAAGTGTATCTGAATGAAAAATAATACATCTGCTTCCCCATTTCCCAGTACTTTCCCCATCACTCAAAATTATGTTTGTACGTCACATACGTGAACATGTGCCCATGTCTGTGTGTGTGAAAGAATGTATGTTGGGGGGGCGGGTATTTACTTCAGCAACTACATTTGGGAGGGAGTAGAGAAAGCAAGACTTGTTTCCAAAATAGGTAAAAATCATACGCCAGGGAAGTTAAGTCACTGTATGTATGGAAGGCCAGAAGTGGACCCAGAGGCGAAAAGTAGGATCGTGCAAAAACCCTGATGGGCTGTCCCTGTACTCCAGCTCTAAAGTCACAACTCGTCACTGAAGGAAAGGGAAGAAACTCTTGCAATAAAGGGGACAGTCTGACAGGAGACTTCCATGGCTCACAATTTAAAATAAAGCTAAAAGAACCGCTGAAAGCAGACCCTTTTCCTTTTTGTGTCTCATAGAGAAACAATATCAGATGAAAATCGGAATCTTACCTAACCACTTACTAAGAAAGTAGGCCACAAAAAGGCACTTCCCAAAAGCTATCAGAGAAATGGAAGGCAATCAAGAAAGAAACGCCAGGGAGCAATTCAAAGGTGCAGTGAAAAAGGGGCTGGGGGTGGTATGATAGTGAATATCATGGAAGAGCAAGCCTGTTGTTAACAAGAAAACCGGGGTGGGGGGGGTTTCAAAACATCGTCTGAGGAGTGAGCATGGTGATGATGGGAACAAACAGCGAGAGTGAGCAAGGAGCATGGAGAAGAAGCTGTGCTTGCTGCTGGAGTCCACATCCCCCAGACCGGCAGAGCCAGTGCAGCCGCCATTTTGGTGTCTCCAAGGACCACTCAAATGTGTTTCCCCAGAGAGCAATGCACAGAAGGGAATTGGGTGGCCCCCAGGGCACACCCAATTGGAAGCTGATTGGCAGTTGTGCACATAACCATACCCACCGTGGGGTCTTCATAAATAGTTACTCTTAGTGGAAATAGAGTTAGCTGGGGGCACTATAATTGTTCTAATCAGTACAACTATTCCATTCAATAAAGTCAACATAATATTGAGCCACATGGTATGTTTTTGCACTGTGCTAGCTCATCCAGGATCATTCATTTATTGAGCACCTCCTGTGTGCCAGGCACTGTTGTGGGCTCTGGGTATATGGCAGTGACCAACACAGACCAAACAAACAAATAAGCAAACAAAAAAGAACCATCCTGTCCTCCTGGACTTTACATACTAATGAGGTCAAAGACTAAAGCAAACTGACTGCTACTGAACATCTCTGAGACATCAGGTGCTTTACATACATTTAATCTATACATCAGCAACCTATGAAAATGGTATAGCACCATTTTATAACAGGGGAGATGAAGGCTCCAACAGGTTAAAAACCAGGTCTAGATCTCACAGCCAGGTAGCGGCGGAAATGACGTTTGAAGCCATCCATGTCTGTCTCATTCCAAAGTCCATGAATTCCTTTTTAACTCTTTCACCTCCCACAGACCCTCAGGGTCAATTTCATCATGCTCACGATTTAACTTTTAGAGACTGCTGCCTAACAGTCATTCATAAATGCCAGGATTATTCAAAGTTCAATGGGTCGGTCTGGGTCTGAACCTGGGCATATAGAGATGACAAGACATAACCTTTGCCCTTCACTCCTTTACTGAGTAGGTGGAGAGGCCGTTTAACAGAGTGGTTATGAATCTAGGTGCTGGGGAAAGAGTAACCGGCTTCAAAATCCTAGATCCGCCTCTGCTTCCGCATAACCTTAGGCAAGTTACTTAACTTCTCTGTGCCTTAGTTTTCCCAGCTGGAAAATGGGGATAGTAAGTACCCATATCATGTTGGCGGGGGGAGGGGGGATTGTGGGGACTGAAGAAGATAATAATAGCAAACGCATACCACTGATTATGTGCCAGGCACTATCTAAGCACTTCATATATGTTAGCTCTGTATTGTTGACCAGCAGTTCTCAAAGTGTGGCTCAGGGAACCTCTGGAGATCTGTGAGGTCAACCTTATTTTCACAAAAATACCAAGGCCTTTTGTTTTGTTTTGTTTTGTTTTTGCTTTTGTCACTTTCATACTCTTATAAATGTATAATGGAATTTTCCAGAGTCTGCATGATGTGTGATATTGCAACAGATTGAATGCAGAAGCAGATACGAGAATCCAGCTCTCTTCTATTCATCCGGATATTAAAGAGATTTGCAGAAATGGACAATAACGCTATTCTTCTCACTAAATTTTGGGGGGGTTTTGGAAAACATAGTTATTCCTCATTAAAAATACATTATTTGAGGGGCACCTGGGTGGCTCAATCGCTTAAGCGCCCGACTTCGGCTCAGGTCATGATCTCATGGCTCGTGGGTTCGAGCCCCACGTCGGGCTCTGTGCTGACAGCTCAGAGCCTGGAGCCTGCTTTGTATTCTGTGTCTCCTCTCTCTCTCTGCCCCTCCCTTGCTCATGCTCTGCCTCTCTCAAATGGATAAATGTTAAAAAAAAATTAAAAAAAGAAATCCTAAATGCTGTAGACATTCACAGAGAAGGATCCTGGAAAGACTTCATGAAGTAGATAGAAATAATGAACAGATAGGATGGTGAACAGAGAACTCTGTGGAAGGGAGGTATTACAGGTGGAAGAAACACTGAAGTAGGAGAGCATAGAGTGTGCTTTGGAAACAAGGAGTGGTCAAATTCAGCCCATGTCAAAGAAAGGTGCAGAAGAGGAATGGGACCAAAGGCTGGGAAGGAAGATCGGTGAGCGCCTAAGTGAGGAAAGCCTTGAATGCCAGGATGAGGAGTTTGTACATTACTCGGTAGATAATGGGGAGCCATTAAAGATCTTTAGCCGAGGTCTGAGGTTTAGAGAGATGACTGGCAGCTATGTTTAGGATCATTTGAAGAGGGAGAAGCTGGACATAGAATGACTAGGTAGATTATTGCAACACTCCGGGAAGAGGGGACTGTAAACTGAGCTAAGGTAGTGGCCCAAGGGATGGGGGAGAGGAGAGAGATATGAAAGAACATGAACATCTAGTAAATAAGTAATTATTCAATGAACTTCCATGACCTGCTCTGTTTTTCTCTCCAATGCTAAGGACTTCCCCATCCCCAAAGATAGATCATGATGGAAATATTTCATATTTATGACCCCCCAAAGCTATGCCTCACTGTAGCAAAAGATATCAGGCAGGGTACATATGTCAGACTTCAGAATGAATGTCCACAGGAAATCAGGGTCCTGAAGAAAAGGACAAAAGCAGAGAGGGAGGTGAGAGTAGATATTAAAATCCAGACTCCCTGTACAAATTAAAATGTGTGCAGAGATGCAGCTTATGCAATCTAGTGGAAAGAGAACTTATGAGTTGAGCCCAAGGCCAAATGAAAAGTGTGTTTTTTTTCAAACAAAAGCAAAAGAAATATTCCACCCGTCCTGAGTTAGAAACTGCAGTGAAGCACGTGGATATGGGGAGAGGAGGGGATTAGTATCTAATAGTTTCAGCCTTTTGCCCAGTTAATTAATGGTTTGATTTGGGTGTTGTCGAGAAAAAAAAAAAAAAGAAGTCAAGCTATTCAATGATTTACTGCAATGTCCCCTTAGTTCTCGCACCATTCTCTCTGTACTGTGTAAGAAACAATGAAGTTTCTGGAAAACTGTGGGCATTCCCTGCTAGGCTACACAGGCTGTTTCACAGAATTGTGAAGAGGTGGGATGAGGGTTTTGCAGACAGAGAAGTGGTTCTTGCCATTCCAAGTGGCTAGTGCATTATGGTCTTTGCTGGAGACGACTGAATTTTATCCTGAGTTCTGATAGTGTGAAAAGTCAGCATTGGTAAAACATTCTCCTGGCAGGATTTCAAGATCAGATTTAAACAGTCCTCTTCTGTGAGGGAGTGTCTTCAGGGCTAGGGGAAAACCTTGTGAGCTCCATTCTCCTTGAAGATTCATTGTTATTGCCATCGACAACCGGCCGCACTCTACCTTCACCCACAGCCCACCACCAGTATCCAGCTGATTGGGAAGACCGCAGCAGGAGTGAGTTTCTGAGTTGCTGGGTGGGTCTGGAAGACTTGTCTACCAGGCTATTAAGTGATCACAAGAGGGGGAGCCTGGGTGGCTCATTGGGTTAAGCGTCTGACTTTGGCACAGGTCATGATCTCCCAGTTAATGGGTTCAAGCCCCAGGTTGGGCTTTGTGCTGACAGCTCAGAGCTTGGAGCCTGTTTTAGATTGTGTCTCCCTCTCTCTCTGCCCCTCCCCCATTCGTGCTCACGCGCGCTCTCTCTCTCTCTGTCTCTCTCAAAAATAAGTTTTAAAAAAAGGGATCGACAAGAAGCAAATCACCAAATGTCATACCTCTCATCTCAATAACAGAAAGAAAGCAACAGACTAGCACTTACTGAGGACTTAACAAGTGCCAGGGACATTTGACTTGAATCATCTCACTGAAACCTCCCCACAACCCTGCAAGGTAGATGCTATGATCGTATTGTAGGTGAGATAATAGTCGCTGAGAGATTTGTTTGGTTTGGTTTTGTTTTTTTAAGTAAGCTCTATGCCGAACGTGAGGCTTGAACCCACGACCCCGAGATCCACAGTCGCATGCTCTCCCGACCGAACCTGCCAGGCGCCCCTCTCTCCGAGAGTTTTAAGTGACGTGTTCAAAGGCACCCACTAGCCAGTAAGTGGCAGAGTCAGAATTTGAACCCCTACCCCTTTCTTGTTTTCTCCTGAGTGCTTGTGCTGTCTCATAGGGCAGAGCATGTTTTTATGATCATAGCACCACGGATCTCTCTGAGTCATCTGATGGCTTCTGAGGTGTCATGTCAGCCACCCTGGGAAGCCACTCTAACCCATCTGGGCTAATAGCCAGCCTCAGGTACAGCTCGTGTCGACTACTCTCTCTAAAATTCCTGTCTAGAAGCTGGCTAACTTCTGCTTGGGAACTCTGCAGAACTAGCTTTGTGGGCGTATGGCTATTTCATTTTGCACTGGGTCCCCCAAATTATGTAGTGATCCTGCTTCCAGTGGGGGAAAAAAAACCTCATTAGCTCGGGAGGCAGCTCATTCCATCTTTGGACTGAGCTGTCTCTTAGCAAGGACATCCTTATGATGTGAAGAAATCCGTGTATCTGCCGTTTCTCCCCCCTGGCTTCAGAGACAAACAGACGTGAGACATAATTTCTAGCTGAGCAACCTCCTAGCCATGACTGTAAGCAACTCCCTATCACCTCTCTGAACCTCAGCTTTCTCGTCTCCAAAATGTTGCCTTTGCTGCAGGCTTTTTTTTTTTTTTAAGGACAGATAGGATATAGCACATTGTAGGTAGTCAATGAGTGTTAACTGTAATTATTTTTTTATTATTCATTAACCATACCACAAGGACAAGATCTGCAAAGGACAGATCGTGATGCGTTCTTTACCTAAATGGGGCAAATCACTTAAAAAGTCTTGTATTTTCACTATTCTTCTTACTTTCCACGCTAAGAAAACTTGATTTCATTAGCCCGCTTATCATTTCACTTGAAAGTACTATGATTTTAGGGTGCCTGTCAGTTGAGCGTCTGACTTCAGCTCAGGTCATGATCTCATGGTTGGTGAGTTTGAGCCCCGCATTGGGCTCTGTGCTCACAGCCCAGAGTCTGGAGCCTACTTTGGATTCTGTGTCTCCCTCTCTCTCTGCCTGTCCCCTGCTCACACTCTGTCTCACTCTCTCAAAAACTAATAAATATATTTTTTTTAATTTTTAAAAAGAAAGTACTATGATATAACACAATCTAGTTGAACAAAAAATATACTTCTTTTTTTGTTTATTTATTTTGAGAGAGAGACAAAGAGTATGAGCAGGGGAGGGGCAGAGAGAGAGAGAGAGAGAGGGAGAGAGAGAATCCCAAGCAGGCTCCACACTCTCTGTGCGGAGCCCAGTGCAGGGTTCAAACTCACAAAGAACCGTGAGATCATGACCTGAGCCAAAGCCAAGTGTCAGACACTTAACCGACTGAGCCACCCAGGCATCCCACAAAGAATGTGCTTCTCAACAGGCATTAATTAGTTCATTCCATTCATTCATCCATCTATTCAACCACATTTACTGAAGCTGTACTATATGCTAGGCTAGGTACTAAGGCTGGGGTTGCCATGGTGAACAAAGCAGTCCTGGTTACAACCCTCTAGAGCTTATATTCTAGTAGATTTGCAGGTGAGGGAGCTAGTGTTGATGTTTAACTATAATCTGTGCAAGGTCACATGCTTGGCAGGGGGTCGGTCTGGGCCCAGAACCAATACTCACTTCAGCGTGTGTTCAACTCTCCCAGTCTGTCTCTCGCTCCCTGGCATTCGTTGCCCTCTTTTCTTAAACCTCCCCCTTAGCTCAAAAGCACCTTGAGTTTGCTTTTAGACTACTTTTTTTCTAAACATTGCTTTTAGCCTTGCCATTGTGGTTTTATTACACATCGTTCCCACTAGTGTAGTGGTTCAAAGTCAAGTCCCCCTAGTGTCCCTGAGCTGTTTGCTAATCTTGAACTACTTGTCCAGATAGCCTGTCAATAACCCAGAAGCAGGAGAACTGGGGGCCTGGATTACTTCAGTCAGTCTCCCTGCTTGTTCCCAGGTTAGTTCACGTTTCTTTGGCTGGATAGATAATATAGAATTTCCTCTTTAAAAGCCTAAAGTGGCTCCCAATTGCCCATGTACAATATCAAGTTCAAACACTCTGCCTGGCTTT
Organism: Panthera tigris; assembly: GCF_018350195.1. NCBI lineage: Eukaryota > Metazoa > Chordata > Mammalia > Carnivora > Felidae > Panthera > Panthera tigris. The sequence goes on along the minus strand of NC_056677.1, from coordinate 90,018,527 downwards.
CTAGGCCCGCCATTATCTGGTCCCACACTGCCTTTGAACCTTATCTCTTTGTTCCCCCACCTTTCACACACACACACCCCAAGCTCATTTCTTAGCCTATGGCCTATTTCATGCACCTCATCACTCCTGTTACCTTCACCCCACGGAACTAGAAGCTCACCTTTGTCCCTTCCATCTAAAATAAGTCCTACTTAACCTAAGTCCTACTTCCTTTATGAAACCTTTATTTTTTTTTTAATTTAATGCTTTTATTTTATTTTTGAGAGAGAGAAAGAGAGGGAGACAGAGCACAAGCAGGGGAGGGGCAGAGAGAGAGGGAGACACAGAATCTGAAGCAGGCTCCAGGCTCTGAGCTATCAGCACAGAGCCCAATGCGGGGCTCGAACCCATGAACCGTGAGATCATGAGCTGAGCTGAAGTCAGGCGCTTAACTGATTGAGCCACCCAGGCACCCCTATGAAACCTTCTTTAAGGGGCTCCAGCTCCCAAGGATCTCACCAATAACTGAATGGTCCTACCTCTGAATTTTAAAAATTAATTGCCCAAATGCGTGCTAAGGAAGACAGCTCTTCATTTGGAAAAGTCCTGGGGATTGTAATTGGCTTCTTGTTCAATATGAATCAATCTCAGTGATGCAGTTGCAGATATATAAATAAATAGCGGGGGCAGGGGGTGCAATCTCAGGCTGTACTAGAAGAAGAAATACCATGCCTAGATTGAGAGAAATAATTACTCTACTGGACTCATTAATTCACTCATTCATTTAAAACACATTCATTTCTTTTCAATGTGCAGATCTTTTGTTCTAGAAATGCTTTGTAGCATTATTTGTCTCTGGTAAGTTTTAAGATTCTTCCTTTATCCTTGATGTCCTGAAGTCCCACCATGATGCATCCAGGAGATATCAGTTTGTCTTCATTTATTCTGTTTAGAACTAGGTACAGGGTTTTAACCTGAGGACTCATGTCTTATCAATTCTGGAAAATTCTCAGCTATTTCTCTTCAAAAATTACCTCTTCCTATTTTTTTCCTTCTGGAATTTCTTTTTTTTTTTTTTAAGTTTATTTATTTATTTTGAAAGAGGGAGGGGGGGGAGAGAGAGAGAGAGAGAGAGAGAGAGAGAGAGAGAATCACAAGCAGGTTCCTCACTGTCAGTGCAGAGCCCAAGGCAGGGCTCGATCCCACAAACCATGAGATCATGACCTGAGCTGAAATCAAGAGTTGGACGCTTAACCTACTGAGCCACCCAGGCACCCTCCTTCTGGAATTTCTATTAGATGTACATGGATTATCTTATTCTATCACCTGTACCTTCTAATTTCTTTTTCACACTTCAAATTTTTATAGTGTTGTGTTATGTTCTATCAATATCTCAACTCTATTTGTTGTTTCACTAATTCTCCCTTCTCTTATATCTTATTTGCAGTTTAATCTATCACTTGACTTTTTTACATTTCAGCGAGACCAGAACTAAGGTCTTCCAATGCTCATCCATATTTTCTATATTCTTCATTTCTAGAATTTTTCTTTGGTGTGTGTGTTGTACTCTTGCTTTATGTATTCCACTTCTTTTTTGATCTTTTCAAACCTCTAATCATGCAATATTTTAAAGTCTGTTTAGATTGCTGTATTATCTGTAGTTGCTTAGAACTGAATCCTCCCATTTGTTGTTCATACTGACTAATTCTCATTGTGGGTTTCTTCATGTTGCTTTATAATTTGCCACTTGAGCTTCTCTTCTTTAAGTGTTTTCTAATGTTTGTTTATTTGTGAGACAGACACAGAGCATGAGCGGGGGAGGGACAGAGAGAGGGAGAGACAGACTCTGAAGCAGGCTCCAGGCTCTGAGCTGTCAGCACAGAGTCTGACACGGGGCTCAAACCCATGAACCGCGAGATCGTGACCTGAGCCAAAGTCGGACACTCAACCGACTGAACCACCCAGGCGCCCCCGAGCTGCTTCTTCTTCTTTTTTTTTAAGGTTAAGCAAACAGGTCTGTTGGCTTCATTTTTTTTCTTTTTTTAAATATAATTTATTGTCAACTTGGTTTCCATACAACACCCAGTGCTCATCCCAACAAGTGCCCTCCTCAATGCCCATCACCCACTTTCCCCTTTTTCCCATTCCCCATCAACCCTCAGTTTGTTCTCAGTATTTAAGAGTCTCTTATGGTTTGCCTCCCTCCCTCCCTGTAACTTTTTTTTTCTTTTTTCCCTCCTTCCCCTCCCCCACAGTCTTCTGTTAAGTTTCTCAAGATCCACATATGAGTGAAAACATGGTATCTGCCTTTCTCTGCCTTATTTCACTTAGCATAACACTCTCCAGTTCCATCCACGTTGCTACAAAAGGCCAGATTTCATTCTTTCTCATTGCCAAGTAGTATTCCATTGTATATATAAACCACATCTTCTTTATCCATTCATCAGTTGATGGACATTTGGGCTTTTTCCATAATTTGGCTAGTGTTGAAAGTCCTGAGCTTCTTTTCTGTAGGAACTGTATTTCCTGAGAATTGGACTCTGACTTGTAGAGGTGGTCCTATCAGCAGTTTCATAGCTGCCTCTACCAGAGACCTATGGCATTCCCAGTTCTGAACCAGCTTTTATACTAATTTCTCAGCTCAGGGGTTCTGAATTATGTGGGTACCATGGATTTGGGTCTCATACCAGTGTGTAGCTCAGGTTTAGATTTTTAAACTTCTAGAGGTGAGTTTATTTTTACCCCATTCTAGAGAAGACGGATTACATTTTGTTTGTAGAAATGCAGAGCAGCATAATAGTTTAGAGAGGGACCCTGAGTCTGAATCTTGTATCTGCCACCTCCTAGCTATGTGACCTTAAGCAAGTTACTTAAATACTTTATTCCTTATCTGTAAAATGGGGTTATAATAGTACCTACCTTATGGGGGTTTTGCGATGATTAAGCAAATCAATACACATAAAACATGTAGAACACTACCTGGCCCATCGTAAGAACTCAGTAAGATTTGTTATCATTGTGTCCCTGGATATGTGGCAAATCTGGTTTCAATTCACATATGAGGCAGGTATCTTCTGCTCCTTGGTTTTTGTAGGTTACACAATTCGAACTCAGTTCCAAGCCCTTCAAAGAACCCAAAACGTCAGTTTCTAATGTACATATCTAGTTCCATTGTGTCCATGAGTTGTGAAACTGTGATTCATGCTCATTGCTGTGATTTTGAGTTCTAGTTTTGTTTCTGGAATCTGGGGGTTTTCCTTTCTTGCCTCTTGTGTTCAGCTATACATTGTTGTGGTTAAATTTTATTTAGTGTGTCTCTGTTTTAAGTTGCATTGTTAATAAATAGTGAACAATAGGGGCCCCTGGGTGGCTCAGTCGGTTAAGCGTTCCACTTCGGCTCAGGTCCTGATCTTGCGGTTCGTGAGTTCAAGCCCTGCATCGGGCTCTGTGCTGACAGCTCAGAGCCCGGAGCCTGATTCGGATTCTGTGTCTCCCTCTCCCTCTCTCTGCCCCTCCCCCACTCATACTCAGTCTCTCTCTCTGTCCCTCTCAAAAATAAACATTAAAAAAAATTGTTTTAAAGAATTCCTAGAGAACACAATAGGCATACAATGGGTAACTATGCAGCCATTGAGAAGAATGATGTGGACACCAAGTGAGAAAAAAGAAAGGTACAAAGTGGTGTGCGTCATTTTCTAGAAAAGGATGATACACACACACAAATACGGACCTATCGTGTATAGGTTACCTCTAGAAAAATACAATAAACTGGTAAAAGCGATTGCCTCCAGGAGGCAAGTTGGTGGCTGAAAACAGAGGGAAACTTTAATTTTTCCTTTGAGGAAGATGAGTGGCACGATCTGACATATGTTCCTAAAGGATTTGTGTGATAATTCTGGTTTACAGAGTGAGGGTGGCTTAGGATAGGGTGGTAGCAGTAGGAGGTGGTGGAATATACTTTTCACTACTTACTCGTTGAACATTTGGCATTTTGAGTCATGTATATCTAATACCTATTCAAAAGAACTGTGTATCAAAAAAGGACTCTTGGCAAAGATCTTTCTAGGAATTAAATACCTCTAATTATGGAGCATTTTGCTTCACACTATATGGAGCTTCCTGGCAGTCCTCATGTAAACACTAAATTCGTCACCAGAAATTTGGCATCAGGAACTCCTGGGGCGCTTGGGTGGCTCAGTCGGTTGAGTGTCTGACTTTGGCTCACGTGACAATCTCACAGTTCCTGGGTTCCAGCCCTGCGTCGGGCTCTGTGCTGACAGCTCGGAGCCTGGAGCCTGCTTCGCATTCTGTGTCTCCCTCTCTCTCTCTGCCCCTCCTCTGCTCACTCTCGCTCTCTTGCTCTCTCGCTCTCAAAAATAAATAAACATTAAACAATTAAAAAAAAGAAAAGAAATCCTGCACTTGGTGGGGGAGGTTGCTTTAGGTCATGCGAGTGTTCTGTCGTCACTGGAAGATGCCAGGAATCTAAGGACTTTTATGGACCTTATAATCATGCTTGGTTTATTTTACAGATATTTATGGGACACCTATTATGTGCCAGGTACTGGGGATATAACAGTAACAAAATAAGTTCCTGAATTCCTGAAGCTTACATTCTAGCAGTGAAGGCAGATAATGAACAAGCAAGCAAATATTAATATATCAGAACACAGTTAAGTGCTATGGAGAAGAACAAAGCAGCATAAAGCAATATAGAAGCACGTAGAAAGTGGCGATTTGTAAATAAGGTGGCCAAAGAAATACCTCTGGTAAGGGGTCATTTGCTCAGAGATCCGAGGGAAGCGAGTGAGTAAGCCTGTGGCTCTATGGGGAAAGAATATTCTAGTTAGAGAGAACAGCGAAGGCCTGTTGGGAGTTATCTTGGCATGTCTGAGACACAGCAACGAGGCCATATGACTGGAGCTGAGTAATCAAGGGGGAGAGTAGTAGGAATTCAGGTCAGAAAGGTAATAGGGAAGAAGACAGCTCAAATAGAATTTTACAGATCATTCTAGGGACTTTGGCTTTTACTGTGAACAATGTAAAAAGCATGGGAGGGTTTTAAGCAGAAGCATGACATGACCTGAGTTACAGGTTTCATGGTTAAAAAAATAACACTAGCTTAGATAAAGTTGATAGCAGAGGGAGATGGTGAGAAGTGGTCAGATTCTAAATATATTTTGAAAGATTCCACGCACAGCATTGCTGGTAGATTGGATGTGGGGTGTGAGAGAAAAGGGGGAGTTAAGGAAGACTCCAAGTTTGCCCTGACCATCTAGAAGAATGGAGAAAGAAGGCTGTGGAAGAGGTAGGTATAAGGAAATAAGTCACTTTGGTTTTGGAGAATTTCGGGTTTGGATGTCAGAGAGCCTAACGGTCAGAGAGATGAAGGAAATCGTGTGAGAGATACTAAGCAAGAGTTGCCAGTGAAGTAGGAGGATAACCAAGGCGGTGTGGTGTTCTGGAAGCCAAGTGAAAAAAAAAATGTTTCCAGAAAGGTGATTAACTGTGTCAAAAGCCACTATTGGGTCAAATACAATGAGGATGGAAAAAGGATCGTTGCAGGGGGCGCCTGGGTGCCTCAGTCGGTTAAGCATCTGACTCCTGATTTCACCTCATGATCACACAGTTCGTGAGTTCGAGCCCCACATCAGGCTCTGCGCTGACAATGAGGAACCTGTTTGGGATTCTCTCTCTTTCCCTCTCTCTGCCTCAGCCCTGCTCATGCTCTCTTTTGCACGTGCTCTCAAAATAAATAAATAAAACTTAATAAAAAGAAAAGAAAAGAAAAAAGATCATTGGATTTAACATTGAGGAGATGCTGTTGATATTGAAATGAATCATTTTGGTGGAGTGATGGGGGGGAAGCCTGATTAGACAGAGTTCGAGAGACAACAGGGGGAGAGAGTTTGGAGCTAGTGAGCAGGGACAACTCTTTCTAGGATATTTGCTCAGAAACAAACAAACAAAAAAGAGGAGTGGGGCTGTAGCTGAAGGAAAGTGATGAGTTTTTTTCTTTCTAGCATTGGAGATGTTGGTTTGGTAAAAGACAAATGACTGACGTCACAAAAGGAGGGGGAGATGATGAGAGCCATGACCTTGTGTAGGCCAAAAGGGACAGGCTCTAGTACACAAGGAGCGCTTATAGCAACAAGAGGGAAGGCCAGGTATGTGGCTACAGATCCAAGTAGGTTTGTAGGAGCTTATAGTTGCTCTCTCCCGGCTGCTTCTACTTTCTCAGTGAAATAGGAAGCAAGGTCAGTAGCTGAGAGCAAGGATAGGGGAAGGGGTGCTGGGAGACAAAGGAGGGTATAAAATGGCCATCCAGGAGAGTTCGAGAATGACTAGATGAAGGAAACATAGTGCACCTAGATGGTAACACTAAGGGCCCACCTAGAGTTCGTGGTCATGAATCGAAAGTGAGACTGGTCAGCATGGCTTTAAGTTTTTATCCAATCTTGTTCAACTGCTGGGGCAGGGATAGAATAGACGGAGTTGGATTTAACCAAGATTGGGTGACTGTCACTCAAGTACGATGAGAGCAAAGAGAGGCAAGAGAGGCCAGGGTGTATGTGAAAGAGTGAACATACTGATGGACATAGAATCTGAGCTGTGGGGGCGCCTGGGTGGCTCAGTCAGTAGAGCATCCAACTCTTGATCTTGGCTCAGGTCATGATCCCGGGATTGTGGGATCGAGCCCCGAGTCGGGCTCGGCGCTGAACGTGGAGCCTATTTGGGATTCTCTCTCTCTTCTTCAGCCCCTCTCCCGCTCATTCTCTTTCTCTCTCTCTCTCTCTCTGTCTCTCTCTCTCAAAACAAAAAAAAAGCAACACAGAATCTGAGCTGTGCAAAGCAGAAAATGAGTACACTAGGGGATGGAGGGACAGTACTCTATGGTTCATCATGTAATTGTTCTCTTCCTACTTTTGTCACATAAGGGCTAGAAAGTGTCCATTCTTGTCAGCAAGTAGGAGGACACCAGTGACCTTAGAGCAGTGTTCTCATAATTGTGTTCCCCAGAACCCACTAGCCCCTCACTACCATCTCTGTGAGTCAGGTCACGGAACTTAGAAAGCCCCATGTCCCCCAGCCCTCTCTTGGAGATCCACGTTGCCTGTTAACATGTTAAGGACTCCATGGGGCGTCTGGGTGGCTCAGTCGGTTGAGCGTCCGACTTCGGCTCAGGTCATGATCTCATGATTTGAGCCACATTGGGCTCACTGCTGTCAAACAGTCAGCAGGGAACCTGCTTCGGACCCTGTGTCCCCCTCCCTTTGCCCCTCCCCGGCTTGCACTCTCCCAAAACTAAATAAATATTTTTAAAAAGGAAGAAATATATTAAGGGCTCCGATTATTCTTGCAGTTGGGAAATTACATTTTTTTTAACCCAGTGGCTTACAACTTCTCTTGTTTGTGGGGCACCTTCTTAGGTAACGCTATCAACGTCCATCCCCAGGAACTAATACTCCATGGAACGCGCTTTGAGAAATCCTCACTTAGGAAGCATGTTGGGGATTGGAAGCTGAGTTGTGGGCCAGCTTTCCCCAAGGCCATGTGCATGGCAGGAACCCACACCCTCCTCAGGCCATCTCACTCTGCTGTGGCTGAGCAGGCCCCCCAGAGATTTGGATTCTACCCTATTCGCCTTCAGCGAAATAAACCTGATATTGTCAATACAGCTGATTCCCTAGTTTTCATTCAGCTGCAGCTCTCCAGTGTTGTATCTTCAATAATTCAAGAGATATTATGGGGACAATGTACTGGAAGCAGCATGAACGTGTATTAACCACTTCCTTTCACCAGACACTAGGCTTGGCACCTCACGTATATTTTCTCATTCGCCCTTCACAACAGTACTATGAGAAAGTGTATGTTTATTTAAAAAAAAACCTCCAGGAAAATCCCTGGCAACCAGTCTTCTTTAGAAACTTGTTGCCTGGAAGAAAGGAAAGAGGCACACTGAAGAGTGTAATGAGCAATGGGTTTGTCACGAACAGATTGGGAGCCCAAGGAATATTCATAGAAAGAAGATGTTGGAGCTGAAGGGGACCCGAGAGATCAATTTCAGATGTGAAGGAGAGGTTACTGCATTCTCCTCAAAAGTTATTACATAAATTGTCTCAGGAGAGCTAGATCAAGAAATTTTGCCGTAACTGCTTTGATTTAGATCGAGCCGTAGAAAACGATATTGTCACATGAACTAAAGCTACAGACCATGCTGCAAGAATGCAATATTGTAAATGTCATGGGGGCCAGATTTCACCAGAATGCCATGGTTCTCAAGCCAGAACGTGTATCCGAATGATTCCAAGCACCTGTTTTAAAATGCAGATTCCTAAACCCCATCTTTGGAAATACGAATTCAGTGAGCCTGGTATAATGGCCAGGAAATTGGCATTTTTAACAGGCTCCTTGGGCAGCAATGGGTGGTCTGCCACTATGGGTGCCACTATGGCCAACTGACCATAACCTGAGAAACACACCTTTAGGGATACTCTCTTCCTAATCAAGGTGTGAGCAGGCCAATCTCAACTAGTTAGCTGGGCAGTTGTCCTGCAAAGAGACCAATGTAGAGACCCAGGAAGCTCCCACTATTCCTGGATCCCCAGTTTTCTACAGAATCTCATCTTAATGTGATAATGAACCCTTAGAGACATCTCCTTCCCTGTGACTTGGTGACAGAGCTGAGGCTCAGGAGCGAACACAGTGGTCACTATGAGGAGTCTTTCTGGGGCATAACATTCTGGTGGAATCAAAACTCCTCCTGGGGGCGCCTGGGTGGCTCAGTCGGTTGAGCGTCCGGTTTCGGTTCAGGTCACGATCTCACAGTTTGTGGGTTCGAGCCCCGCATCGGGCTCTGTGCTGACAGCTTAGAGCCTGGAGCCTGCTTCGAATTGTGTCTCCCTCTCTCTCTGCTCCTCCCCCGTTCATGCTCTGTCTCTCTCTCTCCTTCAAAAATAAATAAAAACATTTAAAAAAATCTAAAAATTCACCCTGGAAGCTCTTAAGTGAACAGAGATTATTCCATGTGCCCAGATGTTGGTGGCATTTCATTGTACTGTGATCACTTATATAGTAAAGAAACAGACACGGCTTGGAGGCTGAGGGATGCCTATATCCTGAAGGGATCTTGGTCCTCATAGCCAAGATCCAATCTTTAGTTTCCCAGGTTACGAAATTCGATGTTGTCAGTTTTAACCAGGAAGTGATTAGACTCTGGGGGACAGATTTCACACAATCTAAACTCATAAGGAGATGTTTTAGAAACCAAAATGTCATTTTATTAATTCATCTTGATAATTAGCTACAAAGCAAACTTATGTCAATCAGTGCATTCTCTTCCCTGTTGGAAATCTAATTAGGAAACCAAATAAAGGCAAAAAGCTGTTAGGTGGAGGCAGCTGAGTTTAGAGAAAAAAGCTCGGATTTTGGAGTCAGATAGATCCAGGTTAAAATGCCACTCTACTTGCAATGGGTTGAATGATGTTCTACCAAAAACTGTGCCCAACTGGAACCTCAGAATATATGACCTTCGTTGGAATAGGAGTCTTTGCAGATATAATTAAGGTAAGGATCTCTACATGGGATTGTCCTGGATTAGGGTGGGCTCTAAATCCAATGTGTGAGTGTCCTTACAAGAGGAGGCTGAGATACAGGAGAGAAAGCCATAGGAAGATAGAGAGAGATTGGAGTAATGCCGCCATAAGCCAAACAAAGTCTGTAGCCACCGAAGCTAAGAGGCGAAGAGTAGGAGCTCCTGGCTGGCTCAGTTGATTAAGCGTCTGACTCTTGGTTTCAGCTCAGGTCATGATCTCATGGTTCGTGGGATCGAGCCCCACGTAGGGCTCTATACTGACAGTGCTGAGTCTGCTTGTGATTCTGTCTCTCTCTCTCACTCGATAAATAAACTTAAAAAAAAAAGAGAGAGAGACAAAGAATGGAGTGTCCCCTCAAGCCTTTGGAGGGAGCACGGCTCTTCCCACACCCTGATTTCAGATGTATGGCTTCCAGGATTTATTCCAGAGAATAAATGTCTGTTGTCTTAAGCCACCAAGTTTGTGGCAGTTTGCCATGGCGGCCACAGGAAACACATACTGCTCATTTATTTTTATGGGCTTGGGTCAATCCCATAGCCTCTCTGAGCCTCAGTTCCCTCATCTGAAAATGGGTCTTAATAACAAAACCCTATGAGATCATAAGGCTACTGTGAGGACTAAATAACATAATTTCTGTAAAGCGTTTGGTTCAGAGCAAGTACTTATATGGTGACTGTTGTTACCGGTAAGGGAAGAGGTTAGTAGAGAGTGTGAGATGCTTTGAAAAGATGGAGCTTTATCAGAAAAACAATAAATATATCAGCAGGTCACGGCATCGGAGGAGAGAAACAAGTTCTTTGTAGTTATTTTAATTTTTATTTTTATAATGGTCAACATGTCATGATATAGTGAATCCCTTCTTAGTTTTGACGGGACTTTCCCAGCCATAGCATTTATAAAGGTATGATCCGGTTTGCCTCTGGTTACATTTTATTTTTTTAATATATATATTAAATATATATATATAATATATATATAAATATAATAAAATATATATATAATATATATATATTTTAATGTTTATTTCTTTTTGAGAGAGAGAGAGCTCACAAGAGCAGGGGAGAGGCAGAGACAGAGGGGGACAGAAGATCCAAAGTGGGCTCCGTGCTGACAGCAGAGAACCTGATGCCGGGCTCAAACTCATGAGCTGTGAGACGATGACCTGAACTGAAGTCAGACGCTTATCCGACTGAGCCACCCAAGTGCCCCAACCACTGGTTACTTTTTTTTTTTTAATGTTTATTTATTTTTGAGAGAGAGACGGAGCGCAAGCGGGGGAGGGGCACGGAGAGGGAGACACAGAATCCGAAGCAGGCTCCAGGCTCTGAGCTGTCAGCACACAGCCCGATGTGGGGCTCGAACCCACGAACCATGAGATCATGACCTGAGCCAAAGTTGGATGCTTAACCGACTGAGCCACTCAGGCACCCCCACTGGTTACTTTTTAAAGCATTGTTTCTTTAATGCTTTATATATACGCAGTCTTACCAACAAATGCTATTTTTGTGAGCGGTCAATCCCACTTCTACAGAAGTGGGGAAACTTTCTTGTCAATTTAAGTCCCCGAGAGTGGTATTTTTCTATCTTATTGGTTGACCTGAACTCTACAGCTAGGAGCCCTTTTCTCTTTTAGTCCCTAGCCCTCTGTGTTCATTTTCCAGAATCCCATGAATTCATAGACCTATGTCCACTTCCTCACCAACCTGTTTGTAAACAGAAAGTTCTTCAGTTTCTGCATCTGACAGCCTCTACTCCCACCCACACAGCCCCATCTGGCATTACCTCTGGGAGGCCAGGGAGATCGTGCCCTGTTCATTTTTGTACCTACCGTCTAATATACCGCATGGTATATGGTAAATATGTGTGAAGGCGGGGGAGGGGGAACAGTGAAGAAATCTTGGTCCTGGAGGCAGGCAGACTTGGGTTTAAACGTCAGCTCCCCATTTTTGCTAGCTGTGGGGCCTTGAGCAAATTACTTCAGCGTTTGGGACCTCAGTTCCCTCATTTGTAAGGTGATGATCATAATAGTACCTACCTCCTATAGGTATATACATAAAACCTATGTTTTATAGGAATTAAAACGAGTGAGTAAATATAAAGCCCTCAGCCCAGGACCGTATGCATAGTGAACGCTCAGTCAATGTTAGCAATGGGTGAAGGGCTCTATGAAATCATGAATGAGTGGAAGACGCATTTTCAAAAGGAAGGCATATAACTCCAGGAAATATTTAGTGCCTATAAGAGATCCAGGGAAGGATGAGAAAACAGCCAGTAAGAGTTGGTGAGTGCTTCATCTACCCTATCTCTTACCACGTGATTCCGACTGATGGGAGTACTTGAAAGCTGAAGTTTATCAGAACAAACCATTCACATCGAACACACAGAAGGAAAATAACGTTTCATATCATAGCAGTAACATTTGCTCAACTTCAGAGAGTTCTTCAAAATATGATGAAGTGTTCACAAGTGTAGCGCTGTCCATAGAAACTCGTGCTCACAGTGGTTTTAAATTAATTAACAATACTGATTTCAGCGTTCTGGCTTTCGGGCAGAGTATTTGAGTTATTATTGTTATTAGAGAAAGTCTGAGTCAGGAGGATTGCATAGACAAATGATGACATTAAAGGAAGTCAGGGGAAATTTCACACATCAGGAGGGTTGCACGGGCAACGAAAGCCACTTTTACTTCACATGACAGGCTTTAAGTAGTAGCGCAGGGACGGGGAGGGTAGGGGGGTGGGGAAGAATTGATTTGCTGCAAACCTAGCTAGAGGCAGCTCTTGCTGTTCTGGATGTTAGGGAGGCAGCAGTGAACCAAAAGCCTTGCCCTCCTGGGACGTTGCTTCCGTTAAGGGTCAGCACACTGTGGCTCGCAGGCGAAAGGTGGCCTGTGACCTGTTTGGGTAAATACCGCTTTAACAGAACACAGCCGTGGTCATTCATTTATTTACGTGTCATCTATGATTGCTTTTGTGTAACAACAACAGAGTTTGGGCAGTTGTGGCAGAAACTTCCTGGCCCACAAAGCCTAAAATACTTATTAGCTGGTCCCTTATTTTTAAAAAGCCTGCCAGCCCCCGTTCTAGCAGAAGGAAACGGTTTTTAAAAAGAGATAAATATATAATATTCAAAGTATTATTTCAAAGTCTAAAGTCTAAAGAAAACTAAAGCAGGGAGGGCAGAGAAGGAGTGGGGGGGGGAGCTTACTACTCTAGACATGCCCATCAGAGAAGATCTCACTGGGCAGGGGGCATTTGATCCAACACCTGAAGGGGGGCAGCGAGTGAATTACATTGATGTTTGAGTTGTATCCGGCATCGTGGGCCATTGCGAGGAGTTTTACAATCACTGTGTGTGACATGGGAAGTCACTGGAGGAATTTTGAGCAGAGGAATGACGTGATTAGTCCGGCTTGCAAATGGATAAGGGAATAATAGACTTGGGTGAGGATGGCAGGGACCAAAGTGACGAGAAGAGTTGGGAGGCTAGTGCCATTATGCTGGGACCTGGATCATTGGGACTTCAACTAGGCAGTGAAAAGTCGTTGGATTCGAGGTATATTTTGAAGGTTGAACCAACAAGATCCGACAAAATGTCAGATGTGAGGAAAAGAAAAGAATCAAGAATGATTTCTAGATCTTCTGCCTGAGCAGCTGGAAGAATGGAGTTACCATGTACCAAGATGGGCAAGGCGGTGACGAGCAAGTTTGACAAGTGGAGTAGGTTTTGGTCAGGGCAGGGGGAGGTGGTGGTGGTGGCCCTGGGAGTGGCGGGGGGATGGGGGGAATTGAGAATTCAGTTTTAGATGCAGTGAGTTTAGGATGCTATGTCAAGCAGGGAGTTGGATATAAAAATATGCAAGGGTTGAGGTTGGAGATACACATTTGGGAGTCATCAGCATATAGATAGTATTTTATTTTATTTTATTTTATTTTATTTTATTTTATTTTATTTTATTTTTTAAGTAAGCTCCACATCCAGAGTGGAGCCCAATGCGGGGCTTGAACTCACGACCCTGCAATCGAGACCTATGCTGAGATCAAGACTTGGACACTTAACCCACTGAGCCACCCAGACGCCCCTAGATAGTATTTTAAGCCATGAGAATGGAAACATCACCAAGAAGATCCAGAACAAAAGTGAACTAAGACTTCAGGTGTTCTTTTACCTTTCAGTTTTAGATTCAGTCCGTGACAAAATCCTATCAATTCTTCCTTTATAATGTCTCTTAACCCAACATTTTTTTTTCCTGTTACCAGAGCTACTGCCCTCATCCAGGATCTCATTCTAACCCACTTGGCCATTTGCAATAGCCTCCTAACTGATTAACTTGTCTCTGTCAGTGTGGAACTCATCATCTCACTTGTCCCTCCCCTCCAAGAAATCCTCTTTATTCCTGGGCTCCCCATCTTAAAGAATAGCATCACCATCCATACCTATTTGTCCGAGGCTGAAACTGGTAAATCAGCCTTGACTCCTCTGTCTCTCCTACTTTCCGGATGCAGTCTATTACCGAACACTGCCATTGATACCTCCAAAATATAACACAATTCTGCCCACTTTTCTCAGTCCCTGCTACCATCACTATAACCCAAGACATGGTCATCTCCCACATGGACAGTAGCCGCCTAACTGCTTTCCTGCCCTCCAACCTAGTCTCCATACTGATGTCAGTAGGCTCTTTCTAAAACAACACTGTATGGACCTTGCCTATCTGTTTTGTAGGTCCACAGAACAAAATTCAAAGAGCTTTCATCATTTGACTCGAACAATTCTCTCTAATGGTACCTGCCATGGTCCTTTTAGATATTCCTCCTATTTCAGCCCTGTGGCCTTGTCCATAGTCATCAGACCCACAGTATGCCCCAGTACCTTAGTACGGACCTTCCCAAGCATATTATAAGTATCTGAGACTATGAACCCTCCCCTCTGGTCTCAGCGGAGCCAGGGAGAGTGCAGTTGAAACTCCTAGGTCACTTGCCTTGAGGCTGAAGCTGCTTCCTCTGTTTGCCCAAATGTGGTTTACAAATACTATGCTTTTCTCTGTGTGCCATGACATGATAAGCGTTGGGAAGCACTGACTTAGTACACACCAGTCCCCCAGCTTGTGAAGTGCCGCTCCAACCTCTTCTCTAAGTTCTAAGTGCTCTTCCATGCCATGTTCAAGACTTGCCTTCTTTTTCTTAAGTTTATTTATTTTGAGAGAGAGAGAGTGCGCGTGTGTTCAGGGAGGGGCAGAGAGAGAGAGAAGAGAGAGAATCCCAAGCAGGCTCCGCACTGTCAGCATGGAGCCCGATGTGGGGCTTGATCTCACAAACCATGAGACCATGACCTGAGCTGAAGTCGGACACTTAACCGACTGAGCCACCCAGGTTCCCCAATGGAAAAATTGTTTGGCAGGTGAAAAGAATATGTTCTTCATGAGTAATACGGAGGCAGTATGGAGCATGAAGAAAGAGCTTGTCGAGGACACTGCACAAAGTCATGGGTGGAGGAAAAGCCAGTGGGGTAGGGGAAATTTGCTGGCAAAGTAGACGTGCCCAGTAGTGGTTGAAAAAGCATGGCAAGCACATGGGACAGAAAAATTAAGTCTCTCTGTTGAGAAACATTATAACATAGCCATCAGATCCAGAATGCCTAGGGCCAAAGCCTGGTTCTGGCACTTACCGGCTACGTGACTTTGGACAAATTGCTTAATGTGACCTCGGACAAGTTGCTTAATGCCTCTGAACTTCAATTTACTCATCATATGGGAATAATAATAGTGTCTGTTTCCAAGGAGTTGTTGTAAGACTTACATGAGTTAGGGGCGCCTGGGTGACTTAGTCGCTTAAGTGTCCTACTTCAGCTCAGGTCACGATCTCACAGTTTGTGAGTTTGAGCCCCGAATCAGGCTCGGTGCTGACAGCTCAGGGCCTGGAGCCTGCTTCGGATTCTAGGTCTCCCTCTCTCTCTGCCCCTCCCCTGCTCACACTCTGTCTCTCCCCCTCTCTCTTTCTCAAAAATAAACATTTAAAAAGAATTTTTTTTAAGACTTAAATGAGTTAATGTTTTAATGTGCTTAGAGCAGTATCAACCAATGCCTGGCACATAGAGCACTATAGGAGGGTGCATTAGATTAAAAAAATGGTCTTCCTCTTCCTGGCCAAGCAGTACTCCAACTTCTATGGCTAGGACTTCCTCCTTGGGTCTGAGGCAAAGCCCACAGAAGCTTGGAGTTGCTCCCCAGAGTACATGTCTGATACCTGGGGTCCAGAGCCCAGTCTTCTGAGCCGGTCTGTCTCACCATTCATAGGATACTGGCCACTTTCATTAGGTTTCTAGCCTATAAAATTTCTTCGCCATTCTTCAGTCTTTTCAAAAGCCCAGTGGAATTCACTGTGAGGACATACCGGAGTGGATTCCATGAGCTCGCCAAAGCAACTAGAGTCAAACTAGCATAATCCTTAAGACTAATGGCTTTGCAATCAAGCAAACATGAGTTTGAATCAGGGCTCTACAAATAATCAACTGGATGAACCTTGGACAAATGAACCTCTCTGAGTCTCAGTTTACTCATCTGTCAAATAAAGCCTAATAGGTGGCTGTCAGGATCAAATGAGAAAACAGACGTGAAGCATTCAGCACAGAGCCTGGTACACAGTAAGCACTCGAAAAGTGTTAACTCTTACCATTAATTCCTAGGATCACAGGTCTTGATTTTCCCGGCTCTAGAATGTAACTTAATTGTACTATAGCTCCTATCCACTATTGCTCTGTCATCCCAATTTGCCCCTTCCAAACTAAAAGGGTGCAGGAAAAAATTCTTTGAACCAGTAAATTACCAACACTCTCTCCACATTTTATAGTCCATTTGAGGTTCATGCCCACGTCGATAATTATGGAGAAAGAACCAGCAACTCTAAGCACGCCACAGATTTCAATATCTGCAAATGCCTCAAAGACAATGGGGTCCCCTCAGCCTAGGGTGGACATCAAAATCACCATTTTAAAAAAAATTTATTAAACATATTCATTTTGTAAAATGGCAAATGATTTCTTTTCAAAACGCTTATACTTGCATTTACCCTAGCAACAGTTATCCTATTGAAACGAATCTCCAGTGGGGAGACAAGTGGCCAGGCAAGTATGTTTTGCAAAAGTCACCCAAGTGAGTCTGGTAGGCACCTCTGGTCTCGGAGAGGGACTGGAAAGTGAGTCTGGTGGAAAAGGCCAGGGCCTCCCTTTGAGAAGAAATCCAAGAAGGGTAGGTATAGCCACCCTGCCTCCCACACAAAGTGGGTGTGTAGAAACATGCCCTGCACCCACTGGGGGACAGCGTAGTGATTTCTCCTCCATGCGTGAATCATGGAAGACTTCCCTCCCGTAGTTATGCAAATATCACATCCTCGACACACCAGTTGGAGAATTATGCTCAGTGAGAATACAAGATTTGCCCCATGCTTCAAAAATGCAACTATAGGGGCTCCTGGGTGGCTCAGTCAGTTAAGCGTCCAACTTTGGCTCAGGTCATGATCTCAAGGTTTGTGGGTTCAAGCTCCATATCGGGCTCTGTGCTGAGAGCTTGGAACCTGGCACCTGCCTCAGATTCTGTCTCTCTCTCTCTCTCTCTCTCTGCCCCTCCCCCGCTCATTCTCTCTCTCTCTCTCTCTATCTCTCAAAAATAAACATTAAAAAATTATAAAAAATGCAACTATATGTAATGACTGGATTAAATATACGTCATGCCTAATTATTAAATACTGTTTAATGTCTAAATCAAGATAGAATGATTACCAAATTATTTAATTATTTTGGGTTTACACATCTGTTTTCAATGCTAATTGTCTGCTAGCAAAAACTGTTTGGCCTTGATTATGATCATTAATGAGTGTGCTTGCATTTCAAATCAAGGAATCAGTCTCTCAAATGGCTTTAATCAGATCAAATAAAACCATAAATGCTTTTCAAAATAAAAGTGTAAAACAAAAAGAAAGTGTAAAATATCATAATTTATTTAATTTTCTTTTTTTAATTTTTTTTAACATTTATTCATTTTTGAGAGACAGAGAGACAGAGCATGGGCAAGGGAGGGGCAGAGAGAGAGAGAGAGACAGAATCTGAAGCAGGTTCCAGACTCTGAGCTGTCAGCGCAGAGCCCCACGCAGGGCTCGAACCCAACATTGAAATCATGACCTGAGCTGAAGTCGGACGCTTAACCAACCAAGCCACTCAGGTGCCCCAATTTATTTACTTTTCGTTATAAACTTTTTTTTTTTTTTTTTGAGCAAGCAAAAGAGAGAGAGCAAGCGCTTGAGCAAGGGAGGGGCAGAAGGAAAGGGCCACCACAGAGCCCGGTGCGGGGCTCAATCTCATGACCGTGAGATCAGGACCTGACCTGAAATCAAAAGTCAGATGCTTAACCTACTGAGCCACTCAGGCGACTCTAAAGTTGTCACTTTTTATTCCCTGATATATATATCAACAACTTCTTAAATTATGATTTTTGGGTTGAAATGTTATTAATTTTTTAAAAACAGACTTTATATTTTAGAGAAGTTTTTAAAATTTTTTTAATGTTTATTTACTTTTGAGAGAGAGAGAGAGAGAGAGAGTGTGGGGGGGGAGGGGCAGAGAGAGGGAGAGAGAGAGTCTGACAGCGCAGAGCCTGGGTGGGGCTCCATCCCATGAACTGTGAGATCATGACCTGAGCTGAGATCAAGAGTTGGACGTTTTCACTGAATGAATCACCCAGGTGCCCCTCAAGGTGAATTTTTTAAATAAGAGCTTTTATGGAGATGTAACTCCCCATTTAAATTGTACAATTAGTTTTTAGTACCTTTACAGAGTTGTGCAACCATCACCACAAATCAATTTTAGGACATCGTCATCACTCCAAAAAAGAAACTCCATACTCATTAGCAGTCACTCCCCATTAACCTACAACTCCTCTCCCCAGGCCTGAGGGTACCACCAATCTACTTCCTGCCTTTATGGATTTGCCTGTTCTGGACATTTCTTATGAGCAGACTCATCCAGCAAGTGGCTGGTGAGGGCCTATCAATGAATTTCTCTTGCTCATTTAATAGTTCGGGCCTGGGGATGAGGAAGTTTCACAGGAGACTTTAGTTTCCTTTTAAAACGTTTCTAAAATTACAAAAGTAACATACACATGTAAAAAAGTTCTAATTTTACAGAATTATATAGGGAAAAGTAAAAATCTATTTTTATATCCATTCCCCCACCCATTTCCTTCCCAGAAATAACAATAACAGTTTGGTGTATGTCCATCCAGACCATCCTCTATGTATATCCATACATATGAATATATACATAAGAACACACACACACATATATATTTCTACACAAATTATACCTTACTATATATATTATTCTGTGACTTTCTAATTTTACTCAACAGCATGTTTTTAACATCTTTCCATTTGAGTACATAGAGATGTACCTCATTCTCCTTAATGGATGTTCAGCCATCCAAAGGATGGAAACGCCAATGGGTTACTTTTTAAAATCTTCAGTCATTGCTCTCAAGATAGCATCACGAGTCGCCAATTGCTGTGTGCTTTTTTTTTTTTTTTTTTTTTTTGGCTGAAAACCTGTATTTAACTATGTAGTGTGTAAACGTACAGTTTACGGCAAATTCATAGTTTTCATGGATCGTGAGTGTTTTATTGAATTTTCAGTTGTAGGGACAGAATGAAAGGCTAAGCATTCATGCAGAAAGGAATTTTCTTTAGGTAGATCAGGAGGAAAAACAAGTCACTCAAATTACGACCAGCTTTCGAATATTTTTCTTGCTGGGTTCTAATACTGAGAAACTAAATGTAAAAGAAGAATGGAGTGGAATGTGAGTAAATCCAAGCAAGATCTTGAGAAGCTTACTCAATACAAAACTAACTGTTGATCTGGTGGATAAAACATTGAAGTAACGGTAATAATCTTTTTTTTACTGCAAAGTTCCTGTAATAATTACTCTATTGGGTGAGAAACCAGCTCGGATAATTGAGAAATGCCAAAAAAGGGGCTAGCCACGTATTCAAAAATGGTTACATTTACATAAATAAATACACGAAGGAGCAATTAAAATGGATACTTCCAGAGTAAGCAAAATACATCGTGTCAATTTCCAACAGCCCTAAACTGTCTGTGCGCTAGTGATGGACATGTCAGAACTCTGGGCAAGTACTCACAAAGTTCACAAGTGTCATAACACTGAAGCAGTGTGGTTATGAGAGAAGAAAATGTGTAGAGATGGAATCATGGAAATGTCACTCACTGTAATATCTGAGCAGGAGGCTACAATCAAAGCAGTCAGCAATTAGAAAGTACAGGGCCCTAACTCCCACAGAATTTTCTGCTGTAAGCAGCTCCCACAGCACAGAGAACCGTTGTAAGATACTTTATGACAGAGCTTTGTCGGTGCTAATGCCTGCTTTAATGACATCTGGAAACAGCTGTTTTTCTCCAAAAGACAGCACCATGTCTGAGCCTGCCAAATACACATAATAAGGTGCATACCTATCATTAACAAAATTATGCTTTCCTTATTGACGGAAAAGATCTGTTCATATTGTGAGAAGAGAGTACATTATAGGACGAGTGAAAAGCTATTGAAAAGTAGCATATGGATGGCTGCGAAGCAGTGCTTCCCAGCCCTAAATTCACCACCCTGTAGGGTGTCTACAATTATCCTGAAGATCATCATGAGTTCTTTGAAACCGTCTCAAAACAAAATTAAATAGGAGGTGCTTTCATTTAAAAAAGTGATATCCCATCCAGCATTTTGAGGGAAAGGAGGAGATGGCCCAAAATCAAGCTAACAATAACAGTGTGTTATTAACTCCCACAAGGTGGGGAGCCAATGATGGTAAGACTGGTACATTATGTGAATTCGGTGGTAGTTTTTATGAATACAGTATATTGTACCAACGCATGTCATCAAGATAGTTATAATCAAGTGCATGACTTTCCTCTGTGTTGCAAAAGTGGGCACTCACGTCACTAGCAATCCATGCGTTTTGTCTCTAAGTTTCGGATAATTTTTGTAGTTAACAGTTTCCTGAGAGTCTGAAAATCTATTCCGATGCCAGCAAGGAAATCATTCACTCATGAAGAAATATTTATTGAGGGGCATGCTGTATGCCACATACGGATCCACAAGTTGCCAGATACAAAGTTTGTATCAGTGATGTATAGGAGTACCTGTTTCTCTGAGCTTCTAACAGTGTGTTTTAAAATATCTTTAGCAGAACTATATTAGTGAAAAACAGTATATTATTGCAGTTTCCCATTGCTTTGAATATTCATGAGATTGAATACGTTTTCGGATGTCTATTGACCACGTGACCATTTGTAGTTCTTTTTTTGAATCATCTGTTCATACGTCCACTTTTCTACTGGTCTTTTTCTTACTGATTTGTAAGGACTCTTTACCTATTACCACACCATGTATCTGACATTATTATCTTTGAGTAGGAGCTTCTAGAGAGAGCCACACCTGCTAAATAACTATCAGAGTTCAATGTTGTCAAATATTTTTATAAGTTCTATGAGTACCCTGTAATCATCTTGATGCTGTTAACTTCCGTTTCTGCATTAAATTTAATTTCCTGTACACTAAATCAGTCCGTGTCTTAGCCAAACAGATTACAGGAATGTCCAATAAGCAATATTGTTCAGTAGTCAATAGGGAAGAGATTGGGCTATATAATCTTGCCAGTGATTTAAAACAAAACAAAACAAAACAAAACATAACAAAAAAACTAAAAAAAAAAAAAGTTTCCATACGATTCTTTTCTTTCTGTGATCCAGAGTCAATAAACATCTCCTGAGCATTTAATAGGCCCAGGTGCTTTTACATACAATCTTTTTACAGTCCTTGTCACTGATCTATTACATAGATATCCCCATTTTCATGTAAGGAAATTGTAGCTCCAAGAGGTTATGTGATTTATGATCATACTAGTAGCTATTAAGTGGCAGAGATGGTCTTCCAACTGCCCTCCTCGGCGAGAGCTGATGACACATGTGAACGCCCCAGGCAGGCTTTATGTTTTGGTGCCTCTCCAACTCAAAATTTTAATTTTTTTAATGTTTATTTCTCCAGAGAGAGACGGAGCACAAGCGGGGGAGGGGCAAAGAAAGAGAGGGAGACCCAAAATCCGAAGCAGGTTCCAGGCTCTGAGATGTCAGCACAGAGCCTGACACGGGGCTCGAACCCACGAACCGTGAGATCATGACCTGAGCTGAAGCCGGACACTTAACCGACTGAGCTACCCAGGCGCCCCTCAGTTCAACACTTTAAAAATATTTGCTCACATTTACTTAATGAGAGTAGGGAGACACTGAGTTTCTATTAGTAAAATTATATACCTTTTTTATTATTTTTGAAATATGGCCACCACATGCACTTATCACAACAATAGCTACTATGTATTGAGCACTTGCCGTGTATCGGGCAGTGTGCTAAACGCTTTACATGCATTATCTCACTTAACCCATCATCATCATCATCATCCCCATTTAATATGTGAGGTCCAAAGAAGTGAAGTGACTTTGTCAAGGTCACACGGATAGTAAACTGTGGAGCCAGGATTTAAGCTCAAGCCGGCTGACACTTGAGCCTATGAGCTTAACCACTATATTTTATTGCCTTCAGCCATAGCAAGAATCCCAAGTTGACATTTTAACCTGCAGATTTGTTTCATTTCTTTTGTTTTGTTTTGTCCCTCAGAACTGAATATGATGGAGATAATTTACAGGGATATAATTGTAAAACCACATTTAAAAGATTTTAGAATTTTGCCTGTGTTTTTCCATTTTCTTGATAATAAACCATTTCCTATTCTCCTGAGGCTCTTGTTTTGCCTTTGGTTTCCTCTTGCAACTTTCCAAACCAGGCAACTTTCAGGGAGGTGTACTAGAGGATGAAAATTTTATTTTTTTAAAAAATTTTTTAATGTTTATTTTTGAGAGGGAGAGAGACAGAGTGTGAGCAGGGGAGGGGCAAAGAGAGGGAGACAAAGAATCTGAAGCAGGTTCCAGGCTCCGAGCTATCACCACAGAGCCTGACCCGGGGCTCGAACTCACAAACCGTGAGATCACGACCTGGGCCGAAGTCGGATGCTTAACCGACTGAGCCACCCAGGTGCCCCGAGGATGAAAATTTTAGATAAGGAAATAAACCCTTCAGGGGCGCCTGGGTGGCTCAGTCAGTTAAGCATCAGACTCTTGATTTCGGTTCAGGTCATGATCTCATGGTTCATGAGTTCAAGCCCCACATTGGGCTCTGCACTGATGGTGTGGAGCCTGCTTTGGATTCTCTCTCTCCCATCTCTCTCTGCCACTCCCCTGCTTGCTCTCTCTCTCTCTCAGAATAAATAAACTTTAAAAAGTTTTAAAAAAAGAAGAACAGAAACCACTCGTTTCTGATAAACAGCACTGTATTATTCTGTTTCACAATCCTAGCTGATTGTGGAGAGTTGATCACTTTAGGCAACTCCCAGCTTGTTAATCTCACAGTTGGTGGCACACCCTTCAGCTTGCACGTGCTCATCACAAAAACGGTGTGGTTGGCACCAATGAGGGCTGGCTTCTTTTTGCTTTTGATTTTTTTTACTCAAGGGCCCCAGCCTCCTTCGTGAAAGAGATGGCCAACTTCCATCTCACCAATTACTTTGGGAAGCATTGGCAGAAACCCAGGGTAGTCGGCACCATATTTATGATGTCTCCCAGAGCTTTCTAAATACCCCTTTTTAAATTGGCAGCCCAGGATGTTGCCTGCCTGGCCCATGGCTTAATCCTTTCTGTCTCAGAAATCCTGTTCTCATGACGGTGTGGCAGAACTCCAGCGTTGGTGAAGAAGGAGGGTATGGTTTGCATACATGCATATTGACTCAAATATTAAAAGGCAATTTTCTGAGTTTTGGTAGACACTAGTGGGCATACAGTTTCCAGAGAAAGCCCCATTTGGTGGGTTTCCTCTCCCTGCTATTTGTAAACAGGTGAAACCAGATTATAATGAATGTCAGAGGGCAGCTGTGACCTGCAGGTGGAATACTGATGTTGACAGCTTTGTAATTACAATGGCGTTTTATTACTGGGCATTTCATATGTATGGTTATAATGAAGTGTGGATAATTTAGAAAAATGACTGATCATGAGCAATGCCAGGGCATCTACAATCTGAACTTCACCTTTCTGTTAATTAAAGCAAAACTTTCAAACAGGACTAGAAATGAAAGGTAACACACCTGGTGAAAAGACTCCCCCGACCCTGGTTTCTAGTCTGTCCATTCATTGTGCGTACTTCTGTGGAAAACTAAAAACTTAATATTGACTGAATACATCTGGGTTCAAGATCATACCTCTTCGTCCACCCTCTGCCCTGCTAATTCTTCATAGGCACCGGTCTGCTTTGAGTATTACTAAGATGTCTCTAACTAGGATTGAGGGTTTCGAACCAAGTGCAGGGATTGGAGGCAGTTTTGTGTCTTGGTGCCTGAAAAAACAAAGCCTCCTTCAAAGGCTGAAGAGAAATGCACAGTGATCGCATTTGGGAATTTCAAATGGGAGCGCATGGTCTGAAAATGGAACAGAATATTTGAAATCAGGACTGCCCCAGAAAACTTGGATAATTATAGCTGTCATGTATTTCAAGCACTTACTATGTGCCAGGCACTTGGAAAAAATACTCCCCATGTATATTATCTCATTTAATCCTTTCAACAACTCTAAGAGGTAGGTCCTAGAATCCCCATCTCTGCAGATGAGGAAACTAAGGCATGTTGAGTTAAAGACCACTTGCCCAAGGTCATATAGCAATTATATGCCAGGCCTGGGATTCAAATCCAGTTGTAAGTCCAAAAACCTTTCTCTTGATCACCAAGGGGGTCTGCCATTCTCTTAGATGTTGAGGCTCTAAATAGTTTCTTTGCAGAAGTGATTCACAAGGTAGGAGTCAAATAAGTATTTCCATCTGTGTATGACCTGCACAGTTTTTTTTTTTTTTGCCATATCCATGGACAACATAAATTATAGGAAGGGCGTTCAAGCAGGATCTCTCTAATTCCATGGGGGTGGGGTGGGCAGGCTTCTCCACCTTAGCCTTATCCCCGTAAGCCTACCCGGGATCCTTTTTGGCCATCCCAGTTGGTCTCTCTGAAAAGTGAACTGCCAAGACTATACTACTTTCACCTCAACTTAAGCAATAGAAGTCATAAAATCATGAGTTGGATGATAGATGTATTTTTAAATCTTTTAAAAAAATTTTTAATGTTTATTTTTGAGAGAGAGGGAGAGAGAATGTGAGCAGGGGAAGGGCGGGGGGGGCAGAGAATGAAGCGGGTTCTGTGCTGACAGTAGAGAGCCCATTGTGGGGCTTGAACCCACAAACTGTGAGACCATGACCTGGGCTAAGTTCAACCAACTGAGCCACCCAGGCTCCCCGATAGATGTATTTTTAAATGCGCATCAAAATAGGTAATGTTCATCTGTCACGACCCGAAATCACCTAATGTACTACCAGAGGAACCTACGCCACATCTAGGAAAGCCCTGATCTGGATAATCTCTAACTGACCTTCTAACCTTGACACCTAGTGCAACAGTTAACCTCTAAAAAGAGTTAAGCCCCTGCTTAACTGTCCTCCATTTTCTGAGAGATTTGTCACAGCTTTTCAAAAGGAACTGGGGACTTCCAAGAGAACAAGCTGCTTCTATTTCCACAGCTTCTGACCTTCAACGTCCATCTCAGATGTCACATCCTTAGCAAAGCTTCCTCTGACCACCCAATCTGAAGTAACCCCCCTCTAATATAAAGTAACCCCTGTCTTATTTTTCTCTTAGTACTTATTGCTATTTGAAATCATCTTGTCTGTTGACTTGTATGCCGCCATAATAGTAAATGTTCATGGGGTATTAGTCAAATGAATGCACATGATGAAGTAGGGATTCTAAAGTTAGGTTAGACCATGGAGCTGATCAAACAGGCAACATAAGGAAAGCTAAACTTTGGGTGATGTAATTTATCCAACAAGGCAATGATCCAAAAAGGCATAAAACTGTCTGAGATGCTTACATCACTCATTCCTTCTTGAGCATTTATTGTGTTTGGGACACTTATGCTAAGCTGTCCCCTGTGGACTGGGTACTGTTCAGCTCTGGGGTCTATGTCATTGGTAACCCCCAGTTCCATTAATGTAACTCACGTTTACTGAGTGACTACTGTATGTCAAGCACCATTCTATGCTGGGATACTGTAGTAAACCGGACAAAGTTCCAGCCCTCTAGTGAAGGTCAAATCAAGAGCAGGCACACACCTTTATATAGTTTTTCCCAGATGGAGTTTCCTAGTGATACTTTACCCTTCTAGCAAAACCAGATCTTTGCTTTGAAGGTGGTCCTAGGTTCACCCTCCCTGACCCACTTATATTTATAACAGCTACCATCTATTTACTGAGTATGCATGATGTGTCGGGCACTATGCTGAGGGCTTTATATGCCTTATATGATAGAATTTTTCCAATAACCCCACAAAGAAAGAACTAGTATTACCCCCATTTTACAGAGGAGGAAATCAAGGCTCACTGAGATTAAATGGCTTGTCCAATGACATGTAGTTGTTACGTGGTAGAGTGGATTCAAAGCTGGGCAGGAAGCCCCCTGGAGCTGTGCAAACCAGCTCCTTAACCAGGAGTGTGTAATGGTGCCTCGTATGAGTGACATATGGCCTCCCTTCACTTAGGAAATCTACCTCTGAGATTCTGACAATGCAGACATTCTCAGGTACAAGGTTTGCCTGAGGAGCTGGCAATGAGATAGGCAGAGGGGTTTCAAGATCTGCCTGTGTGGTTCAAAACACGAGGCACTAGCAGATATATGTTATGAAGCAGTTGCTATGATTCATTATACCCTAGGAATAACACCGACTCTCATTAAAGATCAAATTATCAGAGATATAGTTCAAAAGGAAAACTATATTTCTGGACTTCTTTCATTCGAAAATGATTAACCACAAAGCAATTAAAGAAAAGCTGAGGAAAACTGCCAGTGCATTTGTGGAGAAAATATTAAAACTATATCTCAACATAGGCGACTCAGATTAAGAGAATAAATACATTTCTGTTATCAGTTTTATCATCATATATCGTGCAGGTTCAGTATAGAACTGAAAGTTAGAAAATATGTTTTGGTTTTACACCAATTCTGCATTTTACTGAAATCCATTGATTTGATTAGCAAGTTTTCAAAGCAACTTGTCTTCTTTCATTTAGGTCTCATAAAAACCTTGTAAGGTAGATCTTAGTTTTAGAAAGGTCTACATTTCAGGTACAGAGTGGACAAGTAAGTTTTCAAGAATACCAAAATAGAATTAAAGCAGCGAAATTTGGTCTACACCACCAGGGCGCAAAAAAAATGCCACATTTTTAAATCTCCCTACAACAAATGAGATCTGCTCTGCGCCTTCCACTTTTCCAGCTGGCTAAAAATGTACTCTCGTGCATGGTTTTTAGAGGCCTTCCCTCTGCCAAGGTTGTTGAAAGCCCTAGCAAATCGTGCAGACCAGAACTTTCAGGGCAGGCCCTCTGCCTTTTGTCCATACTGATAAGTTTATCATGCAAATGCACAGGTCTCTTGCGGTAAGATGTGTCACTTGCTTCTGTGTCACCCTTGGACATTGGTGAGGGGGTGTCTTTGCTGATGTTGGCAGTCTGATGGCCTAGTATCCAGCCTGTCTTAAGTGTACCATGCAGCCATTCTCCCTTGAGATCCTATCTCCTCTTTGGGCCACTAAAAGGGAACAAGGCTAGTCCTCGCTGCTCAAGGAATCTGTCATCACTCCCACCTGCACTCGAGTCTTGGACTTTAAGAACTTCCAGGTTGGGTAGCTTTGGCCACCTCTACTCAGAAGTGCCCATCTTGGGGCGCCTGGGTGGCGCAGTCGGTTAAGCGTCCGACTTCAGCCAGGTCACTATCTCGCAGTCCGTGAGTTCGAGCCCCGCGTCAGGCTCTGGGCTGATGGCTCGGAGCCTGGAGCCTGTTTCCGATTCTGTGTCTCCCTCTCTCTCTGCCCCTCCCCCGTTCATGCTCTGTCTCTCTCTGTCCCAAAAATAAATAAAAAACGTTGAAAAAAAAAATTTAAAAAAAAAAAAAAAAAAGTGCCCATCTCTTTTTTTTTTTAATATGAAATTTATTGTCAAATTGGTTTCCATACAACACCCAGTGCTCATCCCAACAGGTGCCCTCCTCAACAGAAGTGCCCATCTCTTAACCCTCTGGGACAAGCCAGCATAATTCCTCTCAGTAAACCTTTTGAAATCAAAAGCTCTGGATTCAGGTGATCTTCGAGGTGCCTCTCAACTTCTGCTTTTGACTTTGTAAAACAAAAGCTCCCAAGACAAGGGAACAGAAAGACTTGGCTATGTTTCGATGTGGGGGGAGGGAAACATACCTACCATAGCAGAAACAAATTATAAAAAAATTAATGTGTCTATAAATAACCCTACTGAAAACTTTGTTACAGTTCCTATTGGCAGGTTTTTTTTTTTTAATTTTAGGCATGTTATTTGTAAGTCAGCAGTAACGATGGGTCTACATTTTAGCAGCTGATTTCAATACCGTGCCTGTTTGTTAAACATGCACAATTCTCCTACTACTATACTACATATTGTATGGCATATGTAAGGAGAAAATGTATGGTTTTGTCTTTGAGATGTAAGGAAATGAATCTACAATGTGCTCTTTGACAATCTCTTGCTGGTGACTTTCAGATCCCACTATCCCAGGAGCTAGGATTTTCTTTTCTAAAGATTGTGCCATTCACAGGGAGTGTCTTCTTTTCTTTTTTCCTTTTTTCTCTTTTTGCATTCACTTGAGAAACATTATATGCTAGTCATGGGGCCAGGGCTATGAGGAAATGGTGCTGTCCTTGCCCTCAAGAAGTAGAAACTAGGTGGAGGAAGAAAATAGACCTGCAATATCAGAGTAGCTTGACAGAGGAGGCTATATTTAGTTTAGGGCATAAAGGATGAGTTGGAGTTTACTAGAAAAGAAGTGGGAAGGAAAATTCCAGAAAGAAGTAACCACATGGGCAAAAAAGGGAAAACATTTCCTTAAAATAAAAAATTAAAAAAGAAAGGAAATGAAAGAACATAGCAAGCTCAGGGAACTCTCAATAATTTGATTGGAGTACAAAGTCTGGGGGTGGGGGACAATGATGAAAGACAAGGCCTGGGAGCTAGTCTGGGTGTGATTCAAAATGTTCCTATATGCAATGCTAAGGAGTTTGGGATTCTTCTTAAAGACCATGAGAAACCAACCAAAGGCTCACGTATGGAAGTGGCAAAACCAGAACAGCATTTTTTAAATGCTCTTTGTGGCAGAAGTGCCAAGGATAGACTAGAGGAAGGTGAGACTAGATATGGAGAGAGTAATCTTGTGGCTTTTGGTGAGAGTTGATGAAGTAAGTCAAGAGAAGTGGGAATGGATTTGAGGTAATATTGATCACTAAAAGGTGAGAGAGCCAAAGATGACTCCCAGGCCTGGGGTGATCAGGTAGATGGAGAGGACAATAACTAAAATGGAAAATACCCGAGAGGGCCACGGTTGTGTACAATGAGTTCTGTTTTCGGTATGTTGAATTTCAGGTATCTTTGTGATATCCAGGTGAAACTACCTAATAAGTCATTTGAAGGATCAGCCAGCAGCTTGTTTAGAGAAGTCAGGGTTGGAGTTAGAGACTTGAGAGTTGTTAGAGCACGGGTGTTGAATAGACTATGGCAATAAGTGTGGAGAAAATGAAAAGGCGGAGTCTAGGGGTTTGAGGGACAGGTAGCTGGAGTAAGAGAAAACCCCAAAAGAGACTGAGAGAAGCAGCAATCAGATGAGGGCAGGAAGAGAAAAGGGGCATGGAAGACACAGGTAAAGACAGGTCCTGGAAGGAAGGGGTGGTCATGCGTAACAGATGCAGAGTAGAGGTAGGTGAGATAGGACAAGGATTGGAAGGGCCATCATGAATTGCGCAACTTGGACTTCACCGGTGGCTTTTGTTGGAGCAGTGTTTGGGAGCATAAGGCAGACTGCTGTGCTGTGATGACATAAGAGGAGATAAGGAAGAAGAAAATAGTGTATGAGGTTTATTCGGTCGAGAAGCCCGGCAGTAACTGGAAAGTGAGAAATATGATGGCAGCACAGTAGGCAAAGTTAAAAGAAAGATTGTTGAATGTGGGTGAATGCCTATGGAGAGCGAGAGGGAAGCTCTGGGAGAAGAGACAGCTGATGCATGGACTTGAGTCTCAGACAAGTCAGGGGAGGATGAGTTCTAGTCCAGTACTTCTCAAACGGTCTGTGATGAAGGATCAGCTTTTTAAATTTCCAGACTGGTACTCATGTGAAATGTAATAAAAATTGCTAGGAAAATGCAGTAAAAAACATTCAAGTATAAGCCCCAACTTTTCATTAGATCCAATAACATACAATTATCTTATCAAATTGCTATCGAAGTTTCTAAATTCCTACCCTTGATTTCAGTGCTTATGTTTTTGTGAATCACTATCAAACAGTTTGAGGATTGGAAGGGGTCACCACCATACTTTATATAGCACAATTCTAGACCGTAGGACCTAGAAAGGAGGAAAGAAAGAATACTCCTTCTTCCAAGAGAGAGGAAGGAAGAAAGAAAGTACAGGAGATTAGAGAGAACACTTAGGAGTGGAATGAAGGAGAGTTGAGGGAATTCCCACTGGCAGATATTTTTTTTTTGTAGTGAAGTAAAAAACCTGACCTTTTCAAATGAGTCAAGCATGAGAGGATTTGGTGGGAGGATTGGTGGAGTGTAGTAATGGGTTGAAACAGCTGCTGTGGGAAATGAGAACTGGAACTGAATAAAGATGAATGAAAGAGTTGTAAAAACAATAGAAGGAAGGCCCAGCTGAGGCTGGAAATCATAAATTGGTTGTGGAGCCAATCAGTTCAATTTTGTGATTTTTTTTCCCCCTAGCAGTTTTGCAGCTTCAGGGCAGGAGCAGAGAAACATATGGTAGGGTTCTGGTAATATGGTGGGCTCTGTGTGCAAACTGACATGCCCACAGAAAACAACTAAAAATGCTGGATAAAATGCAACACACATCTTAAAGGTATCGAAGAGCTGGAAAGGTAGTAAGGAATTATAAGCCCAGATTGTAGTGAAGGCCAATTGAGGTAGTTCCTTCTTCGAAAAAAATTCGCTGAACTTAATTTAAGCTTCGGAGAATAAATCACCAGTGATGTGAAAACACAGAGTCAGGGGCCTACCCAAGGTGGGGAGCTCCTCCCCAGAGAAAACTGGCATAACAAGGAGCTAAACCATCAGTGTATTCGTGAGCCAGAAATAACCCCCTACACACCCATAGGGAAACTTTGAGGAAAGAACCCTTGGTACTGAGTGGAGGGGGAAGCATCTGCCCCGAGAGGTTTAGATACAATCTCATCTAATAAAGGTTTGCAGCCTAAATTCACATTACCCAGGTGCTCCAAAAGACCTCAAGCTCTGAATTTAGTTTAGAGTAGACCCCAACTAGTAGTGCCAGGAAGCACCTGGCATATCGCAAATCCTCTCTGCAGAACCCACCTCCTCCTGAACCTCAAAATAGTTTCACAAATCATTTTTCAAAACAATGAGAAGATCTTAGTTGAAAATCACTAAACACACAACAAAAGGAGGCACCATGCATAAGGCAAATCGGAAGTTCAAATGAGACAGACCCGAATCCAAATAATTCAAGTAATTACATTGAAATACAAATTGACTAAATGCTTATGTTAAAAAAGAGACTAAATTTAAAAAATCTCACCATATGCCGTTTACAATAGTTACATTTAAAACATGAAGATACAGAAAGATTGACAGTAAAAGGATGGGAAAAGATATTCGCACAAATACTAACCAAAAGAAAGCTGGTACTACTATCTTAGTATCAGACAAAATAGATTTTGAGGCAAAAAAGCACTGCTAAAGATATATAGGGTCATTTCTTTTGAATAAAATAACTCTTTATAAAAGATTTAATTGAATAAAAATTCAATCCCACAGGAAGATATACAAATGTTAAATTTTCATGAACCTAGTAATGGCCTTAGAATAAAGCAAAACTCAACAAAACTATAAGAAGAAACAGACAAGTCCATAATCATAATGAGAGCTGTTAACACACCTCTCTCAATAATTGATAGAATAGACCAAAAATATCAATAAGTATCCAGAATATTTAAATAACAAAATTAACAAAACTTATCTAATAATAATGTATAGAACACTGAACTCAACAATTACAGAATGCGTATCCTTTTTAAGCCCACATAGAACATTCACCAAAATTGACCATATACTGAATCATAAAACAGAGGATTAAGGTAATAGAAATGACATTTTATGATCACAGTGCAATTAAGCCATAAATCAACAAGAAAATGATAACTAGGAAAACCACATATGTTTGAAAATTTAAAAACATACTTTTTATTTTCTTAATGTTTATTTATTTTGAAAGAGGGAGAGCCAGGGAGGGGCAGAGAAAGAGGGAGAGAGAGAATCCCAAGCAGGCTCCGTGATGTCACCGCAGAGCCCTGTTCAGGGCTCAATCCCACGAACCGTGAGATCATGACCTGAGCTGAAATCAAGAATCAGACGCATAACCAACTGAGCCACCCAGGCTCCCCTAAAAACATCCTTTTAAATAAACCACGGGCCAAAGACAAAATCATACTGGAAACTGTAAAATGTTTTGAACTGAACCAAAATGAAAATACTACCTATCAAAACTTGTGGGATGTAACTAAAGCACTACTTAGAGGAAAAGCTATAGCCTGAAAAAAAAATTACATTTGAAAAGAAATAAACGTTGAAAATGAAAGACCTAAGCATCTATCTTGAGGAGCTAGAAAAATAAAAACAAAATAAACCTAAGAAAATACAAGGAAAAAAAAAACATGGTGAAGTTGATCCTGGATTAAAGGTTAGCAGGGCAGATGTGGTTGAGGGCAATAAGTGTGAGGGAATTGTGGAAGCTAGTGAAAGTATGGTAAGAGATTACTGCTAATGGGAATCAAGCTGAGCAGAAAAGGAGGTGAGCAGAGGTGGGGAAAGGAGAGGATGTAAGGAAGATTGGAGAACAGGTATGGATCCAGGGACATGAGGTCACAAAGCCATGAGATCCTAAAGCAGTTCAGTGGGAGTTAGGAAGTGACTGGTGATTGCATGGGAGTTTTTGATTAACAAACTATCCATAATTTTTTGAAAGCCCTCCTTTGACCCAACATTCCTCTCTAGCTATCCCTTCATTTTTCTGACCCTCTTTGAAGCCATATGTTTCAATCGGGTTGTCTATATACACTATCTGCAGTTCCTCATCTCCCTACTCACCTTTCGACCGGCTTTACTCTGGCTTCTGGCACGTCCACTCCAATGAAACTACTCCTGTTATCGCAACAGGCAACCTCCATGTTGCCAAATCCAAGAGACACTTCTCTACCCTTATCTTACTTGAACTTCCTGCAGCATTTGCCAGTGAACAATTCCCTGCATCTTAAATGGTTTTTTAAAAATTTTTAAAATGTTTATTTATTTTTGAGAGAGAGAGACAGAGCATGAGTGGGGGAGGGGCAGAGAGAGAGGGAGACGCAGAACCCGAAGCAGGCTCCAGGCTCCAAGCTGTCAGCACAGAGACCGACAGGGGGCTCAAACTCACGTATCTTGAGATCATGACCTGAGCCGCTGAGCCGAAGTCAGACGCTTAACTGACTGAGCCACCCAGGCACCCGATCTCCTGGCCCACCCCGCAGCATCTTAAAACATTTTCTTCTTTGGCTATTGTAACATGACGCTGCTGGTTTTCCCCCCTACCTCACTGACTGCACTTGTTTAGTCTCCTTTGCAGATTTCTCCTAACATTGTGATATTTCAGGACTTGCTCCTTTTTCTTTATATCCCTTCTCTAAGTCAGCTCATCCAGACAGGGTGTCTAATACCATCTGTATGCTGATAACTCTCAAATTTGTTTCTCTAGTCAATATACTCATCTGAGACCATGACAGGCAGATTTGACCATCTCCATTTGGGTACCTGACAGATACCTTAAACTTCTTATGCCACAAACTCTTTTTCCCTCCTCCAAACCAGCTTCTGTCCCTATCCTTCCCCTCCATCTCAATATGTCACCACCACTTACTCAGCTACTTAAACAAGAAATCGAGGCATCATCTGTAATTTCTTTCTTCACCTCGCCTCAGGAACATATCTATATTAGCCTTATTGACTCTACCTCTAAAATTTATGTAGAATACCTCCCTTCATTTCATCTTAAATGCTACCACCTATGTCCAGTGGGGCCTAACCTGGATTGTGGACATTTCTTGACTGATCTCTTTACCTTCTCTCTGTTTTCCTACTACATTCTAATTATTCTAATTAGAATATATTCTAATGTATTCTCCACCCAGCAGCAAAACTGATCTCATTGAATCCTTCAATGGCTTCTCATTTGGCTCTTTGCATAAAAGCCAAATTCTTTACTATGGCTATGCATGATCCACTCTTGCACCTCAATAAGTAAAAAGAAGACTAAACAACACTATACAACAACTAAACCTAACATACATCTATAGAGCATTCCACTCAATAACAGCACAATACAAAATCTTCTCAAGTGCATATGGAACATTCTCCAAGATAGACTAGATTCTAGGCCATAAAACATCAAACATTTAAAATGATCTAAATCATACAAAGTATATTCTCTAGCACGAAAGAATAAAATTAGAAATAAATAAAGAGATTTGGGGAATTCACAAATATTTGGGAATAACACACTCCCAAATAACCCATGGGGCAAAGAAAAAAAAGGAAATTAGAAAATATTTTGAGATTAAAGAAGGCAAAACCACAACATACTAAAATTTATGTGATATAGCTAAAGCGGTGCTCAGAAAGAAATTTATAGCTGCAAGCCCTTTATTAAAAAAGAAGAGGGGCTCCTGGATCAGTCAATTAAGCGTCTGACTCTTGGTTTCAGCTCAGGTCATGATCTCATGGTTCGTGGGTTTGAGCCCTTCATGGGGCTTTGCACTGGTGGTGTGGAGTCTGCTTGGGATTCTCTCTCTCTCTCTCTCTCTCTCTCTCTCTCTCTCTTTGTCTTTATCCCTACCCTGCTTGTGGTCTTTCTCTCTGTCTCTTTCTCTCTCTCTCTCTCCCTCCCTCTCTCTCTCTCTCTCTCTCTCTCTCAAAAATAAATAAATAAACATAAAAAAGAAGAAACAAATCAATAACCTAACCTTCAACTTTAAGAAACTAGAACAGAAAAGACATCCAAACATGAAAAAAAGACAGTAGGATAAGAAACAGGGAACAATGGATCTACAATACAACCAGAAAACAATTAGCAAAATGGCAGTAGGAAGTCCTTACCAATCAACAATTCAATGTAAATGGATTAAATTCTCCAGTCAGAAGACATAGAATGGCCAAATATATTGAAAAAAAAATCCAACAATATGCTGATGACAAGAAACTCATTTTAGCTTTAAAGACACACATTAACTGAGAGCAAAGGGATAGAAAAAGTCTTTTCAAGAAAATGGTAACAAAAAAAGCAGAGGTAGTTATATTTGTATCAGACAAATTAGACTTTATTTTTTTAAAAAGATTTTGTTTTTAAGTAATCTCTACACCCAATGTGGGGCTCAAACCTACAATGCTGAGATCAAGACTTGCACACTCTACTGACTGAGCCATCCAAGAGCCCTCAAAATCGACTTTAAACTAAAAATGGTAATAAGAAACAAAGGTCATTACATAGTGATAAAGGGGTCAATCTGTCAAGAAGATACAACAATTGTAAATATTTGTGCACCCAACATTGAAGCACCTAAATATATAAAGCAAAAACTAACAGAGCTAAAAGAAGAAATAACAGTGAAACAATAGTATTTGGGGACTTTAATACACTTCTGTCAACCATGGATAGATCATATAGACAGAGAATCGATAAGGAAACAGTGTATTTGAACAATACTTTAGACCAAGTGGACCAAACAGACACATACAGAACATTCCATCCAACAATAGTAAAATACAAATTCTTCTCAAGAGCACATGGAATATTTTCTAAGAAACTAGAACAGAGAGCAAATTAAAGCCAAGCAAACATAAAAAAGAAAATAATAAAGATTAGAACAGAGATAAATGAAATAGAGAATTAAAAAAAATAGAGAAAATTAACAAAACAAAAGTTGGTTCTTCGAAAAGACCAGCAAAATTGACAAGACTTCTGTTAGACTGACCAAGAAAAAAAGAAAGAAAATTCAAATTATAAAAATCAGAAATGAAAGAGGAGACATCAATACAGACCTTACAGAAATAAAAAGGATTAGAATAGAATATTATAAACAATTTTATCTCAAAAATTAGTCTAGATGAAATGGAAAAATTCTTAGAAACACACAAACTACTGAAACTGACTCAAAAAGAAATTGAAAATCATAATAGACATATAGGAAGTTATAAGACTGAGTCATTAAAACAAAACAAAATAAATCCCCAAAAAGAAAATCCCAGGACCAGATGGCTGGTCCAGATGGGCAGAGAGAGGGAGAGAGAATCCCAAACAGGCTCCATGCTGTCAGTGCAGAGCCTGACGTGGGCTTGATCTCATGAACTGCGAGATTATGACCTGAGCCAAAATCAAGAGTTGGACACTTAACTAGCTGAGCCACCTAGGCACCCTGAACTCTACCACATTTTTAAAGAAGAATTAACACCAATTCCTCTTGAACTCATACAAAAAATAGAAGAAAAAACTTCCTGGCTTATCCTATGAGGCCAATATTATCCTGATACCAAAGCCAGACAAAGATGTCACAGTAAAATTCAGACCAATATTTCTTACGAATATAGATGTAAAAATCCTCAACAAAATACTAGTAAATTGACCCAGCAACATAAAAAAGGGTTATACACTGTGACCAAACAGGATTAATCCCAGTATTTGCAGGTTGGTTTAACATTCAAAAATCAATTAATATAATACACCATATCAACAGAATAAGGGACAAAAACCACATGATCCTTTCATTAGAAAAGCATTAGACCAAATCCAACCTTTCAGGATAAAAAGACACCCAACAAACTAGAAATAGAAGGGAACTTCCTCAATCTAACAAAGGGTATCTTTAAAAATCCATAGCTAACATCATACTTAATGGTGAAAGACTGAAAGCTTTCCTCCTAAGATCAGGAATAGGACAGGGATGCTTGCTCTCACCAATTCTTTATGACATTGTACTGGAGGTTCTGGCCAAAGCAATTAGGTAAGAAAAAAAATAAACGCATCCAGATTAGAAACGAAGAAGTAAAAATATCTGTTTGCAGAAAATATGAACTTGTATATAGAAAAATCCTAAGGAATCCAATAAAAAACTGTTAGAACTAATAAACTAGTTTAGCTAGGTTGTAGGATACACGATCAATATATAAAAATCAGTTGTGTTTCTATACAATGAATAATCAAAAACTGAAATTAAGAAAACAATATCACCTATGATAACATCAAAAAGAGCAAAATACTTAGGAATAAACTTAACAAAAAAGTGCAAAATTGTACTCTGAAAACAATAAAATATTGTTGAAAGAAATTAAAGAAGACCTTAATAAATGGAAGAAAATCCTATGTTCATAGACAGGGAGCCTTAAAATTGTTAAGGTGTTGATATTCCTCAAGTTTATCTTCATTTAATGCAACCCCTATCAAAATCCCAGCTGGCAACTTTTCAGAAGTTGAAAAGATGATCCTGAAATTAATATGGAAATGCAAAGGTCCCTGAACATCTAAAACAATCTTGAAAGAGAAGAACAAATTTAGATGGATCATACCTCCCACTTCCAAAATTTATTACAAAGCTACAGTAATCAAGACAGCATGGCTTTGGCACAAGGACAGACATATAGATCAATGGAATAGAATTGAGGGTCCAGAAATAAATCCTTTTATTAATTTTTTATTTATTTTTGACAAGGGTGCCAAGACCTTCAACAGGAAAGGTCAACAGGGAAGGAAAAGTCTTTTCAACAAATGTTTCTTGGATGACTGGATATCCACATGTAAGAGAATGAATCTGGACACCTTCCTCATAATATACACAAAAGCTAACTCAAAATGGCTCAAGGACCAAAATATATGAGCTAAAACTGTGAAATTCTTAAAAGGTAACAGGTGAAAATCTTCCATGTGGCAATGCTTTCTTAGATATAATATCAAAAGTATAAGAACAAAATGATAAATGGATTACATCAAAATTAAAAACTTGGTTTCAAAGGACAACATTAAGAATGTAAAGAGAATGGGGGGTGGGAGGGAGGGGAGGGTGGGTGATGGGTATTGAGGAGGGCACCTTTTGGGATGAGCACTGGGTGTTGTATGGAAACCAATTTGACAATAAATTTCATATATTGAAAAAAAAAGAACATAAAGAGACAAGCCACAAAATGAAGAAAATATTTGAAAATGATGGGTCCAATAAGGGATTGGTATCCAAAATATAAAAAGAATTCTTACAACTCAATAATAAAATGAATAATTTAACTTAAAAATGGGCAAAGGAGGGGCACCCAGCTGGCTCAGTCTCTAGAGCATGTGCCTCTGAATCTCAGGGTCGTGAGTTCAGACCCCACATTGGGTGTGGAGCCCACTTAAAAAAATGGGCAAAGGATTTTAATAAATATTTCTCCAAAAAAAGATACACAAATGACTGACAAACACATGAAAAGATGTTTGACGTTGTTAGTCACTAGAGAAATTCAAATCAAGACTACATTGAGATACCACTTCTCACCCACTAGGATGGCTACAATAATACATTTTTAAAAAAGAAAACTAGTGTTGACAAGGATGTGGACAAATTGGAAGCCTCATACACTGCAGGTGGGATTTTTAAATGGTGCAGCTGGTTTGGAAACAGTATGGCAGTTCCTCAAAAGATTAACCATGGAGTCACCATAACTCAGCCCTCCCACCACTAGGCATATATACACAAGAGAAATGAAAACACACATCTACACAAAAACTTATACATGAATGTGCATTGCAGCATTATTCATGAAAGTCAAG
This sequence comes from Panthera tigris, assembly GCF_018350195.1. Taxonomy (NCBI): domain Eukaryota; kingdom Metazoa; phylum Chordata; class Mammalia; order Carnivora; family Felidae; genus Panthera; species Panthera tigris. The sequence goes on along the minus strand of NC_056677.1, from coordinate 89,979,821 downwards.
AAGTAGAAACAACTAAAATGTCAATTGATGAATGAATAAACAAAATGTAGTATATCCATTTCATGGAATATTATTCAGTCATAAAGAAGAATGAAGTACAGGGGCACCTGGGCGGCTCAGTCAGTTAAGCATTTGACTCTTGATTTTGGCTCGGGTCATGATCTCATGGTCGTAAGATTGAGCTTCAAGACGAGCTCCACACCCAGCATGGAGCCTGCTTAGGATTCTCCCTCTCCCTCTCCCTCTCCCCCTCCCCCTCCCTCGCTCACGCTCTCTCTCTCTCTCTCTCAAAAAAATAAAAGAATAAAGTACTGATATATGTTGTGCCACGGAGGAAACTTGAAAACATTATGCTAAGTAAACTTAAGGAAGCCACGAAAGGACAAATACTGTATGACTCCATTTATACAAAATGTCCAGAATAGGCAAATCTGTAAAAACAGAAAGTAGACTATTGGTTTCTTGGGTTTGTGGGAGTGGGAGGAAATGGAAAGTGACTACTAATGGTTATAGAGTTTTTTGGGGGATGATGAAATTATTCCAGTAAGTAAATAAGAAGAGATGGCTGAATACCTGCCACAATCATTGTGCATTGCTCATTCTGAGAGAATAAACTGTAAATTATGAGCACTTCAGCAGTGGATAGAGTGGGGTGCAATGAGGTACACTTCAACCAGGATCCAGTCAAGGTTACGGGGCTCAGATTTCCCCCTCCTCGGTGCCATGAGTGAGCCTTAACTTTAAATCAAGTATTTGCACAGAAAGGACTTTTAATTCGGAAGATACATTTTTAAAAATATTTTTTATGTGTATTTACTTTTGAGAACGAGAGAGACAGAGCACTAGGGGCAGAGAGCGAGGGAGACACAGAATCCCAAGCAGGCTCCGGGCTCTGAGCTGTCAGCACAGAGCCCGACGCAGGGCTCGAACTCACCAACCATGAGATCATGACCTGAGCCGGGGTTGGACGCTTAACCGACTGAGCCAGCCAGGTGCCCCAGAACATATTTTTATATTTTAATTGGCAACGTTACTCCTCACCCATCCATAACTGTGCTTTCAGGCAACTGGAAGAGGTGTTCCAGAACATGATGAGTGGAGTTATAGAAAAATAACTGTATGTTTATGATTGAATTTAGAGGTTGGGCACAGCTGTGGTATATACATTTTCATACCCCATTGTATGCCTAAATAAGAGTAGATGAAGTCTTTAAGGAGGAGAGAAAAGAGAGTCACGTAAAGATTGTCCAAACTATGGTCGACACCTTCATGTTTTAGTTGCATGTGACTCCTCTCACTACCCAAATATTACTCTTTTTGATCATCTCCTCCCTAAAAAGCTTCCCTCTCCAATCTCCAACTAGCTAGCGTTGTTAATTCTTCCACATTCAGTGTAGATATTGCATATCTAAATGTCATTAAGGAGTTTATATAACTTTGTCTCAAGGAAATAGCTAGCAAAACAACATTCAACAAGTTTGCACTCTGGTTGACGATAGAAGATACAAATGAAACAACTAGAAAACGGTCCAAAGTAGATCCTGGTCCTTTGGCTCATTGATGTGTTCATGGGATAAAGAAAGGACCCAGGAGGGAAGATCTGTTTTGTCATGAAGAGAACAAAATGGGATTTATCAATTTGAATTGAAAAGTGGGTAAAGAATCCCAGTATTTATTCACATATTCATTCAACTATAAAAGGGAACTAATCACCACCTCCACCACCACAACCATGTGTTACATGTGTACAAGGTTAGATCAAAGTGGTAGCTAATAATATTACATTCTGCAGTTGTTCAAGGATGACAGTTGAGAAAGTTTGATGACAGAGGATAAAAATAACACTTGTTTGGGCATAAATGGAAGTTTTTTTTTTCACTGAACCATGGGAACATTCTTCGTCCCACCCACACCCCCAGAAACCTAAGAAATAATTTTGTGACATTAACCAGTATTTACTACCTGATCAAATTATAATGATTGTCTATTTTCTGAAATTAAAAAATGACTGTATTGGTAAACATGTGGATACACTGAGGTAATGATAACATAATCAGTAACTATTGGGTTAAACTCAATTTTGAGTTTTCCCACGTAGCAAATAATGTACATAACCTTTGTTCAAGAGGTTTTTAACACTTGTATAATAAAACATTTGACAAGAGTTAGCTAATAGCAATTTAGAGGCAGATGTACAAGCAGAAATGCTTATAGTTTGAATGTGCCTTGTTGACAAAAGAGATAATGGCCTGTTTATTATTTTTTTTATTTAAAAGAAACATGGAATCTTTACCTCCATCTCGACAGTTGGTTATAAAAAGCAGAAGACACCTTAAAGTTTCCTCTGGAGGGTATTATCACTTCGTTCCAGTATCAGTGGTGGGTAGAAACACATATGCTCTATCACACTTTGACCTTTACACTTCAAGTCAAGAGAATCCTGAGCAAGGTCAGTTTTCCCATCTAGTGTGCACTTTGCTTAGATGTAAAAACAAACAAACAGGCAAGAAAGCAACCAAAAAACCATTTTCACAGAATTTGATCTATAGATTTCATTTACGCTTGAATGAAATACGTTTGTTTCTCTGCTGGTGACTTTGCAAGAAAACAAGGCCAGGAGAGGCATTTCCTCAAAGGCTAAAAGGAGGCATTACCACCACCACCACTACTTGCCAGGGGATTTGCAAAGCATGTTGAGGCTCAAGGTTAGCATGGGAGATGAGCCAGGCTCAGGAGAAGTTAACACAGAGAAAAAGGTTAGAGTGTTTATTCCCCTTAAAACAAAGTACTTCAGATAGTAACTCCTGATGGTCAGGTAACGATGTGTTTTCTGCAACGATCAGGTTTGGGATTGTCTATTTTCTTTACACTTGTGAGGTTTGAAATTGGCATTTCAAATCCTTGGGGGGAAAGCTATTTTTGCAATTCAGCTGGGATGTCCTTGTCTTAGGGTTTCCCATTGCATCAGTCCCTTAGCCTGGTACTATAGCCATGAGAGTGCTGTGTCTTTTAGATGAAATGCAGAAATAAGGACATGATTATGGTGCTTATTAAAGATTCCTTGCTATTTTCACAAGAGTAGGGGCGTTAGACTCTTGTCTACTGGCCAAATTCTAAATTGGGAGATTACATTCTGCTTTCCTAAATCCCCCTAGCAGAAGCAGCCATCCACGGTATCCTACTTTGCTTCCTTTGCTAAACTGTTGTGTGATATCATTGAATGGCGCTGGTTTTCTACTCTAGAAGTGGTTACTTCATAGTGGAGTGGTGAGGAAATCAGTACCTATTGTCTGATATTGTGTTTGACCCAGTTGCAGACAAGTTAAAAAGTAGGCTCTGAGAGTTAAGGATGAAGTATAAAACAAAACAAAACAAAACAAAACAAAACAAAACACCTTAACAGTGTAGCAGTGATTGTGGAGCATTTTTTAAAAAACGAATCTGCTTTCTCTTCTGCAACATAGACCAAAAAAATTAATGTTTTTTTTTTTTACTCCACTGGTAGTGGATAAGGAATAATCATTTGCTTCAAATAGGAAGATAGTTCTAACAGTGATGATGAGGTTTGAGAGGATGAGATCACATATCACAGAACAGTTAACCCATCTCTTTTGTCCTTAGGCTGCTGCTAACCATTCTAGACAGCTGATCCATTTCATAAAATCTCTTTTTAAGGAGGTTTTTAAAAAAAATCTTTTCTTGGTAATATATTTTAGTGTTCCTCAATCTTTCCATGACAGTGAAAAATTGTTTAATGTCACCATCTTTTATCCATCGCTAACCTTGCTATCGTGTCGTGGTTTTGAGAGGCAGTATAGCACAATGGCATGGTTTTTGAAATCTGACATTTAAATCCTTGCTCTATCACTTTCTAGGTGTGTGATGTTGAGTGATTTACTTCTAAGGTTCAATTTCCTCATTGGTAAATGAGCAACCTCAGAGGGTCGCGGTGAAGATCAAGTGAGAGGATATATTATTTTGAAGGGTTATGGGGTAAGGTGAAGCATAGTACTCAGCACCCAAAAAAATAGTGGTCAATAAATATTTATTGGATTGTGTACACAGATCTGACTTAATTCATAAACTCTTTGAGAGTGGGAAGCATACTTCCTGGATTTCCACATAAGTACAGTGTTGTGCACATAGTATGGTGCAGGGGATCAATATTTATTGCATGAATGAACTTTTTTCTTTCCTGCGTGGAATAAACAGCCCTCAGCTATTTGCAAGATCCCATTTAGCTCAAAGGTGACAAAATCAATCAATACTCTGATGTCTCCAAATGTACTGACACCTTACTTTGTCTAGATGTTTTGGCATGGTGTAGATACAATGCAAATAACTTACACTTTCTATCAGGCTAATTTCTATGAATTTTAATACTTGAGTTGTCTTAGGTGCCCAGAATGGGACTGACTCAATCATACGCCTCCTCATTCATCCAAGCTTTCTTTGATTGAGAATTTTTTTTAATGAATACTAAGAACCATCTAATTATATACCTGAACGAAACCTTCCAACTTGTGACTAAGTACACTACCTGCCCTATTTACCTGTAAGATCTGTGCTGACTACAGATATATTTCTAATTGCTTTGCTCCCAAGCCAAAAAACCAAAACCGCACAAAACAAGCACCCACCGCCGCAAGTTCCAGAGCACAATCAACATCCTTGAACCAGGGAAATGTTGGTTAGGACTTTATTTTTTGCTTTTAAACGTTTGCACGGGGCTAGGAGGGAAAGTTGGGGGAACAAGGGAGAGGTACATAGATTCAACCAGGTTTGAATATTTGTCAATAAGGAAGGAGTATTGCTCTTCGCCATAATCTTGGAAAACGCCTGGTGTGTGCTTAGGTGGGCATTAAAGCGACCTCAGTGTGGCCATTTCCCTGATGGCTTTGTACATACTTTATAGGGGCGGTCTCAGGTGTGGAGCTCCAAGCACCTGCTTGCTCAACTCCCGCAGTTCAGAAACCAGCGTATTTGAGGCCGGTGGCTCAGGTTTCACGTAACTCGGCTCAAGTGTCACTAACACTATGTGCAGTGCCGGTCATCGAGCTGTGCTTTGGGACTTGGATACTTAACTTCGGACTTTCTTCCCCCCCCCCCCCCCACTAGTTTTCCTTTCCCTTCTTCCTCCCCTGGAGTGCCCACCTCCTTCCTTTGCTCCCACTCTCTGCTTTCTCTTTCTTGTTTCCTTCTCCTTCCTCTCTCTTAGGCTTTCTGTCTGTCATCCATCCTCTGAGGGCCACAGTGCTTGAGGCTGTGCGGCTCGGGGAAGGCGCGAGTCCCCGCGGGACAGGCGCGAGGTGCTGAGCGGCTAAAGCGCGAGGCGCGCGCCGGGCCAGGGGAGCGCGCCGAGCAGCCGCGTGGCCGGGCGGCCGGCCGGGAAGCGGCGCGCGCGCGCCCCGCGAGCCCCTGGCGCGCCCCTGGCGCGCCCCCGGCGGCCGGGGCCGCAGCGTGCTCGCCCCCGCCGCCAGCTCGCCTCACTTATGGGTCGGAAGCTCTGCGTGGGGGAGACTGTTCCAAGATGGCGGCGGGTTGCTGCGGGGTGAAGAAGCAGAAACTGTCCAGTTCGCCCCCCTCTGGCTCGGGTGGCGGTGGTGGCGCCTCCTCCTCCTCCCACTGCAGCGGAGAGAGCCAGTGCCGAGCTGGGGAGCTGGGACTAGGAGGCGCCGGCACGCGGCTCAACGGGCTGGGAGGTCTAGCCGGAGGAGGTAGCGGCAGTGGCTGTACCCTCTCTCCCCCCCAGGGCTGCGGCGGCGGCGGCGGGGGGATTTCCCTGTCGCCACCTCCGAGCTGCGGAGTGGGGACCCTACTTTCTACCCCGGCCGCCGCCACCGCTTCCTCGCCCTCCTTGTCGTCCGCCGCCTCGTCCTCATCGCCCGGCTCCCGGAAGATGGTGGTGTCAGCGGAGATGTGCTGCTTTTGCTTCGATGTGCTCTACTGTCACCTGTACGGATACCAGCAGCCCCGGACCCCCCGGTTCACCAACGAGCCCTAGTGAGTACCGTGCCCTCCGCCGCCCTCTCCCTTGCGCTCGGGATGGGGCTCAGAGTTGAAGCAAAGTACGAGTCCGCCTGCCCGCCGGCGGTGGCCCCTGCCTCTCTCTCTGTCCGGGTCCCCGGAGCCACTCGACCTAAGTAAGGGAGGGCACCCCGCGCTTTCTGCCCTCCGAGGCAAGCACCCCACACTTGGAGCAGGGTGCTGCTGCAAGAGATGGCTCACTGGTTCCCAAAGGTAGTTCGCTTTCTCTTTGCGATAACTTCGAGGAGTTTTGACCCTTTCCTTCTCTCCTTCGCCACCCCGCGTTCCCACCGCCCTGGTTTTGGAGATCTGGATTACTCAAGGTGTTGACCTCTCCTCACTTTGGTTTCCATTTACCCCACGTGAAAGCCCCGCCAGTATTCCCGCCCCGCGTACCTTGCACAAGGAGAGTTACCATCCCATTGCAGGGTGAAAGCAACTATCCCAACTTCTGCTAGTGATGGAACTTAGCTCCGGAGCTTATGAGGTTACCCGTCTTTTCCTTCGGGTTTCCTTGAGTCCGGGGGAAGGAGGAGGTTTTTTTTGAAAAACACATTTTCCCTTCCTACCTATTTTTATCCGAACATACCCATTAAAATGTGTTTCTAGTGAAGCGCACCGCCAGCTCTCTCACAGAAGAGTGAGACCTCTTTTTTTTTTTTTTTTGTTAATTCCACCGTCTGCGTAATAGCTCATTCAGAGAGAGCTGTCCCCTATACAGTCACTGTCAGTTTGTACGTTAAGCGTGCATTCGCTTTTGTGTCGATTTCACTTGTAAGAAATCTATGTTAGGCTCCACGATTTGAGAGATAATTAAACAATCCCAACAGTGAGTGTGTAGGAATTTTTATGCTTTCTTTTGGCTTGTGTACTTTAAGTTATTTTACCCTTCAAGTGTGGTTGAAATTGTTTAAAATAGCAGTTACAGCTAAAAGCAGGTTAATTCTAATCCCCATCCATTTGGATGTGTGGGAGATGGGGCATATGGTTTTTTTTTTAATGTGTAAACTGAGTGTAAACTGATTTTTTGAGTTAAATGCTAGACAGAATGTAAAGCCCAAGGAAGGGCAGAATGACAAAGAGGGTAATTGTTTTTATTATGAGTTCTTAGCATCATCAACAACAAAAATAATAGAGAAAAATTTCTGTGAAACTTCTAGTGAAAACCATCAACCCTTTTCCTAGCTAACACAAGTGCCCCTTGTCGCCATATCATAAATACCTGAATTGATGTTCTTTTCAAACTGCTTCTTTTCATTTTGTGAGATTAGGGGATTAGACTACTATTGGATAAGTATAAACACTTCTGCCTAGACTAAAAATATTAAATTAATATGTAAAGTGCAAATTGCAATAAAGTGTCCTGGTAATTTTAAATTTGTATGGTTTGTTTTCTTTGGCTTAGTACTTTAAATGTATTTAATTTTGTATTTTTGCCACTGTTCTGTGGTCTGTGCATTTTCATTCTGACTTGCTTCATCTTTGGGCATTTATTCATAAAAAATGCATGAAAGAGCATCCAGACTGACACTTTGCCCAGTAAACTAAATATTTTAGAAATTTCATAGTTTTAATTCTGGGAATGTACATCCTAAACCCACACCTTTAGTTAGCCAATTTGTTTTTTGGTTAAGAAGTCAGATTCATTTGAAAGAAACTGCCATGTAAAAAAAAAAAAAAGATCTGTGAAATATTTATTAGCTTGAGTCACTTATTTGTGACTTCTCTGCCTTCTCTTGGATGTCTATGATGTATTAAAGCCAGTCGTGGGATGATACATAGGTTGGCTCTGCAAAGTCATGGGACTGCAAAAATTCACTCCTGTTCAGTTACATGACTTTGGCAAAGGCTGTTTTACTATTCACGCTCCGTTGCTCCAAAGCATATGAGAACACACTTTCAGGAGGTGCTATTTTCACACATTTTCAAGTGAGTTTGGGTTAACTGAATGACTATAACGAGAAGTTTAAAAGGAAAGTGAGCTTGACCAGTTCACACAGAAAAGGGTTTTGACGCTGTCATTTTAAGTGGCCACTTGGCACATGTTTTTAAGGTATTGCTTGTCTTCTAATACCCCATCCCCTGGATTTCTTTTTCATGGACTTAAACAGATAAGGCACACTTTTCACCATCACAGATATGTTGAAACAGTGGTGGAAGAATCATAACCATTACAATCTAGCAGGCCTTGAATGTGTCATGTGTTCAACAAAACAACTAATTTAGAAGAGACACTGATCACGACCAAAGGGAGGACAAACATTTACTTAAGGGGAAAGAGGACTGCGTCTTATTTTCATTTGTCTTAAAGTCATTTTTGAGGTGTACTGTGGAAAATTCGAGAAAATTTCCTAAAAGCAGTGTTTGATTGTGGGAGTGAAGTAACTAATCTCCTGACAGCGCCTTCATGACCACCACACATTTTCTGTTTTACATATTACGTTATTTAACAGCATCGTGTACTTATTAGTGGCTTTGTGCTGGGGGGGGCGGGGCATAAGCTGTAAATGGACATACTTCTTTTTTTCCCCGAGTTATTAGTATCACGTCATGAGCAGCAGTGTTTGAGGTCTTGTCTCTGTCCACCAAAAGGCATGCTTTCAACAACTCAGATTCTCACGTGTAAAAGCACATGGCTTTCACCCCTTCCCGGGGCCTTTCTGTCACAATGTCTGTACGTAGTGAAATCTGCCTTTTACAGGTTTAGAAGTTCTAGATCAAATTACGCTTCCATTCTGAAAGATTATTAGAAATTTCCTCTATGTGTTTCAGGTTTGGGGAAAGGATGCCAATATATGAACAGGCTGTATGGATACAAATTCTTCACTGTTGGTGGCTGTTTCTTGGAGTACCTATTCACCGCACAGAGGTGGCAGTAGCTACAGCTTGAGAGGACAGTGAAAACTTGTTTAATGGAAGACAGATAACATTCATGTTAAAAGTTAGGAATGCATTACTAAATCCCTGGTCTCCATTGTACAGGCCCATTTGCCCACAGAAATAAGGTTTAAGATATGATTTTAAACGTGACTTTGGTTGCTTTTTACTATTCAAAATCCGAGGTCTTGGACTCATGTGGGAACCCAGACAGTCATGTTACAGGAAACCATTTGCTACAATAAAGGGATCCACTGTGCCAAGTGTTGAGCCAGTTAGATTCGAAGCGGCGGTTCTCAACTTTGGCCACCCAGTGGAACCCTTGGGGAATTATTCAACCTATGGATACCCACCCCACAATCCCAGAGATTCGGATTGAGTTGGTCCTGGATGGGGCCTGGACATCAGGATTATTAAATGCTCCTCAGGTGATTTTACTGTGCAGCTGAGGCAGAGAACCACCTGTTGTACAATATTCAGCTGGCCCTGTCTCCTGAGATTCACATGAACTTGGTCTGGGGTGGTGCCTGGGAACCCGTATTTTATAAGCAGCCCGGTGTATTTTTGGTAAACAACCGGTTTCAGAAACACTGGCAGTGTGGCCTGCTGAAGACTTGACCCGGGAGCTTGTGTGACGCGGAGGCTCTCAGGTCGCACCTCAGACCTGCTGGATTTGAATCTGCATTCGAACAAGCTCCCCAGGTGATTCGTCTGCACTTTAAAGTTTGAAGGGGAGCGGTTCTCCAACTTTAAAGTACATCAGAATCTCCTGTAGTGCTTGTTAAAGCACAAATTGCTGGGCCCCATTCCCAGAGTTTCTGATTCAGACTGCCTGGGGTGGGGCCCTGAATTTGCATCTCTAACCAGCTCCCTGGTGAAGCGCTCCTGCGGTTCCCAGGACCACAGGGCTGAGACCCACTGGGTTATAGAGTTGTGGGGACCCCAGGAAAGTCCTGGAGCAACTGTAAAGGGAAGGGCAGTTTCCACCGCCAGTTTTCCAGTAAAGCACTTCCTGCTTCCATGTCACTATCCTTTGTCATGTTCTTTCTAACCTAGCACCAGGGAGATTGAATGCTGCCAAGATCATAGTAAGAGTCCCAGGTTCTTGGGATGGTTTCTGTCTGCAGTAGGGGGGAGGGGTGACTCTTAGAAACCGGTGGTGTGATTTTCGGTCTTCCCCCCACCCCCGGAAATGTTAAACGTGAGGGGCACATTTTAGGGGTTAAAAACAGCACAAATATGGTATCTTAAAGTGAGTTGTATTGATTTTGGTAAGGAAAGCCCCCTTTTGTTGCCATAAAAAAATGCTTTGATGATTAGCTCAACTAACACGTTGTGATAAAATTTTAAAAGCTTTTCCTTACACTTATGCTTGCCGGATTGGATTTTAAGAATTTCCCTCATTAACAAAGAAGTATAAAAGGATCCTGCCAAGGCACTGGGATTGTTCAGTCTTCTATGTTTAATGCTGTGTTGCATGTCACGTCCCATGAACTATTTGTTTTAATCTCCTTACCACCTTTGAAGTTAATGCAGCCCTACATTGTGTATAGACCATGGCTCATAAAAGATACTTTACTATTAACATCAATACTATGGTTTTCCATTGCAGTGAATGACATATAGTTTTAAAAAATCCACCCCTGGACATGCAGCTCTTGAGAGACTCCAATCAGGTGTTTGAACAGTTAACTCTTTCTTGTCTTGTCACAGCAGTCAAATTACTGTTTTCCAGCATACTTGGGAGGAATTGGGTTGTTTTAGAAAGGCGAAGTAGTAACAGTCCTGTGACATGTTTAAAAAGGTGATTGGACAGTGCAGCTCAGGTCAAAGTGATATTAATGCAGCATTTTAAACACAAGCTATTATATTTCTATTGTGTCTTTTTTAATGAAGACTGACCAGAATAGCCAGAAGGTTTATCTGTCTATTGCAGATGATGCTACTGGGCCAGTACAGATTTCCCTACCTATGTTGGCATAGTGGTTGGCATAATTTTTCTTCAAAAAAAAAAAAACACCACACATCTTGTCTGGAAAATTGTTGAGCACTTTTGAAGGTATTATGCAGGTTTTTCTTCAACAATGTTGATTTCCATTGGAGGGCAATCTAGTGTCGTGTCTTATACAAAAGAAAGCAGGCACGCCCCCAGTTTGTCATGTATTCTGTAAAAAAAAACAGCCAGTGACTGAAATGGAAGGATGTAGAAATATAAGTTACAAAATTATTTTTATATCCATGCATAAAGGTGTATGTAGGACAAGGTATATTTAGTTAAAAAGAAAAACTCAAAGCTTATTTTACCTTCTCCCCCATATGGCCAAAGGGAGTGATCATCTAGCTCATAATTTTGCTTGCTTAGGAATAGTGTTTGTGCTGCATCAGGTCCCATTTAGTGGGTGGCAACCAAGCAGGGATCTTTGCTGGGATCTCTCAGTCCAATAGGAAGAAAGACCACTGCTGAGAAAGTGACAAATGCTCTGTTAGCCCATGCGCATGAGTTGTTGGGGTGTTTTTCCCTAAGTACGGGTTTCACAGAGACACGCTAACGTTCACATTGCTGTCTTTAAAAAACTGTATACACTTTTTGAAATTGTATTTGTGTTGAAACACTACACCTTATTATTGCAAAGGATTATAATTTTGAAGTCAGTTGGGCTTCCCACTTAGAGACCATCTTACTTTCTGAGAATGTGTATGTGTGAAACACTAAAACTTGTGCAATGAGATTAGTCAAAGTTCCCTATTTCAATAGGCGTTATTCTGTTCTCTCGATGTCACACATGCTTGCCTGTTTTAAAGCCGCACAATGACCGGGGCTTTTTACATTTAAATTTTCTTCAATAGTCTTTTTTTTTTTCTTTTAGAACTTGTGTAATAATGTCTCTTTTTGATACTGTTCTGAATCAATTAAGCTAAGTAAGTGAGGACCAGTAGTAAAAGCCAGGGGCTGCCAAGAATGGACTGTCAATGTGTAAGCTGTCTTTCCCCAATCAGTAATTGGGCGGTTGCTCACAGGACACTGGAGACAGTGTGGGAAGCCAGCGGTTGTGCAGGTGGGAAGAGTAGATTCCCCAACAGCAAACTTAGAGGTGAGCTTCTGTAGTTACAGTGCTGCTAAGAGCAAAAATGAGCTACAAGCTTACGTAGTAGAAATAAAAGAGCCCGAAGGAAGAAGCGTGGTGTAATAGCGTAGCTGGTTGGGTGGAGCATAGTTTATGTTTGGTCCAACAATAAGTGGCATCTTTTCTATCTAGTGTGGGTGTATTTTCTGCAGCCCTTAATGTACCATACTTGCAAACTTGCTCAACCTTAAAAATGTTAGTTTTGAAAAGCTGCGTGGAAATTTTATGTCATTTTATGTTATCTTATGGAAAATAAAAAAAAAAAACCCTGTTATTTCTTGTAGCCTGTACGTTAGGCCGAGTTCCTTGGTTGGAAAGCGAAGAAACAGTTCTGTCCTCACAGAGCTTACAGTCTTGTTCAAGGTGTGGTACAGACATCAAAGTCACTTCAAATGCTGACACTGCAATATATACATGATTGTATATGAATTAAAACAAAATGGAAAACACTGTACGTAAGCATGGTGATGCCATGGAATAAAGGAGTGGTTAGGAAGAAGGCTTTTGGGAGAGGATGACTCCTGAGCCAAGTTTTGAAATGGCAAGGGTACAGAGATCACTGGTGAAGAGTCTGGTGTGACCAGTAGATCTTGAAGTCTTACTGGCGGTTCTCGAACTCATTGGTCATCACCACACCTCTTGCCACAGTACGTGGGGATTCCCAGCAGCTGTCTTCAGCTGCCAGCTGGCACCCTCAGTATTCTTCATACCACTTCCCTTGCTCTGGTCTCAAAGATCAGAAAACTTCAAGGAAGCTCCAAGTAGGCTTTTGTCTTGGGAACCCTGTGGGAAGGCTGGATAAACGATAAGTGGATCTGGTTGTTGTTTTTCGTGTTAGGAAAAGAACAGTATTGACAGAAGAGCCCTCCAGGATGTAAGATGAATTGGAAGGAGAAGAGTCTCATGATAGGGGATACCAGCTAGGTTTGAGGTTCTGAGGGCACTAGGAAGACTGGCATTGGAAAAGTGGGGAAGCCACCCTAGGGGCAGAGTTCATGCATATAGGAATGTGGCAAAAGCAAGACGTGGAAGAAGGTATCAGCATATGCAGGGACTCGCACTCCAGGGCCAGGTTTTGTGTGGGAGTGGAAAGATTGCAGCTCACCTGTTTTTTGGCTGCCATCCTTGCCTCCTCTTTTCTTGGCTCTGGGCCTAGCTATTCTTGTGCTCAGGAAAAGTTTGTTCAACAGCTTAGTTGGAATGGCTATGAAATTTGATCACAAGTGTAAGAACCTCCCTCCCCCTTCACCTATTCCCAGTTGTATCTAAATTTGAGAGAAAGGAGAGGAAGACACGTTGGTTTATAGAATTTGGATCAAGTGTAAATATCCCTGAGATAGCTTTTGGGTGAGGACCTGAAATTAATTGACTGCATGTAAAGAGGCATTGCAGAAAAAGAAAATTCTACCAAATTCCCATTGCTGGGGGAAGTGAAAGGGAGAGAGGCTTTGAACATAATTTTGTTTACAAGCCTGAGGAACCAGGAGGATGGTGGTCCCACTAAAAACATGGAGCTGAAGGTATGGGAAAAACAAATAGTTGGCCAGGTGAAATCAGATTTCTCATTATGTGGTTTTCGAGTGTTGGCAGTTATCAAATGTCATTTCTTTTTCAATTAACAGAACCACAGAGCAGCGACAGAGCTATTGTGAGGGTTTGGTCAGTCTCTTGGATCCCTACAGCCTTCCCTGCCCTAGTTGGGACTTTGAATGCTCAGATGAGTAGAGATCAATGATAGTTTTCAGCTTTGTATTGCTAGTAAAATACTTGACAGAATGTTGGGTCTCCTGAATGTAGCCATATATATATATAATATGTGTGTGTGTGTGTGTGTGTATATATGTGTGTGTGTATGTGTGTGTGTGTATATATATATGTTATATATATGTATATATATGTGTGTGTATATATATATATATATATATATATATATTCCATTTGTAGAGCAGTCAGCGATTCTTATGTTTCCTTATGTGAATATCATAGCAGAGCATTCAGCAAAAATAGAGCCTCATGGAGGACCATCTCAAGAACTTGTAGTTTCAAACCTTGGATTAAAGGAAATTTCTGAAGGGCTGGAAGTACGGTCTGGTACTAGATTCTAGGTCCTGTGTCCTCAGGCTTAGCAAGTAAGAAATCAAACTGGATCCATTTTGCAGCTTTGCTCACAGTGAATGATAGATGCTATCAATGGACAGGACTGGCCATATTGCTTCACGGTCATTGTGATCTTCAGTGGATGGGCAAATGTGAAAGCTCTGCTTGAGTCCAGGCCTACTAATATTAGTTTTTTAAAAAATGAGGTCTGTGATAGTCTTGATGATTCTTGCCTTTCCTCTATCTGTTTCATTTTACAGATAATCCACACTGTGACCCAAAGCCACATGCAATGCTGGGAGAGCACAGTTGACTGTATTATGCAATATCCTGCCAGAAGATGCTGACCAGCTCTCTAGTAATGGAAAGTAGTGAGATTGACTTAACAGCCTATGTAGCTTGCCTGGCCATTCCATATATTTTCTGTAAGCATATGACACGCAGTTCTAGTAACGTACCTTGTATTGAGATTTTGGATTGCTGCAAGGTGTCAACACCAGATTCTCTGCTTTGCTTCAGGCATGAGTTGATCTCTGAGTCATTCTCATTGAATGGAATCTATGAAAAATTGGTTTTTGTGCTGTCAGCCTCTAGGCCCCACAGCCCTGTGACTGCCTCAAAGAGATGCTTATGTGTTAGCCACACTAGTGTGCTGCTTCTCTGTGACATTATTATGGCCTATGTAGCCTAACAACCATAGAGGCATAGATGTTTGGGGTGTAAGCAAGTGATATAGCTGGTGAAACTTGGGTCTCGGTATATATGTCATTGTAGTAAGAGAAATACCTTTTGTATCCTGATTTTGAACAACAGTGAGGTAAGTGTTTAGATGATGGGTCCTTTTTTACATCCTTTTCAAATTATTATTTGGTAAGTGGAAGCTGATGTTGGTAATTTGGTCACTAAGGGAGAATCTCACGAAGTCTTCTGGCCTTTTTCCATGTTAGAGCATTGCTTTCAAGGCATTTTACGAAGTTTCCCATGATTAAAACAAATCGACAACTCTCCATGCTTCCTTGGCACTCCAAACCCAAGACTTGCCATCAGCGTGGCATACTTGGTTTCTTAGTTCATGGAGTAGCTGTTTGATGTTAGGACTAGGTGTCAGGTAATCAGTGAGTAAAGGTTTTTGCATCTACCCCACCCTCTTGTCAGTTCAAAAAGCTCTCACAACAACAAATGGGAATGCTACTGTTCTCTTTCTCTGACACTAATAAGGTGATGATGTGTGGTTTCTGATGCGTTTTACCCCACAGACTCCTCAAACCATTGCTCTGTTTGGCAAGTCCTTTTGCAGAAATCTACTCTTTCACCATGGGAAACTCTGTGGAGAAAGAGAGTCACAGAGGGCTGGAGGCAGGAATGGAGGGCACATGGGAGCCAAGGAGGGAGAAAAATGCGATTATCGTCAAGTGAGGTGAAGCCTGGATTCAGGGAAGAAAAAGAAGACCTAGTGCCTGGTCTGGAGTAGGGCTGCCCCAAGAGGCATATTTTGCAATATTACAAACCCGGGGATACCTCCTTTAGAACCAGTGGCCATGGTGCTCTCGTTAAAAAAAAAAAAAAAAAAAAAAAAAAAAAAATTCCTGAGAAAGAGATGCACAGCGTAAAATATAGTAATACTAGAAGACTTGTATATGCACCCCCTGAGTACTTCCAAGAGACCATGTTGAAATGAGAATGAGGTCTCTGGGCAAGTTTGGTGGCCATGGGACAGATAGCCTAAGTATACCCCAAACAGATAAAATGTAGGCACTCTCTGATCATCATTGTTTCTTTTTTTCTTGGCTTGTCTCCAAACATAGTTCTAAATCCTCAGGTGTTCAGATGTGTCTTATTTTTAGATCTGTGTTTTTTAGTGGTAAGAGATGTATGAAGTTTCATTTATAGCTTGCGCAGTTATTCTCCATAACCAAGATTATGGAGCAGATAATATTAAAGGATAGACTCAGCCATAATTTCAGACTGCAGAATGCGGTTATGCATAGGAAGGCATTCTGTTGACCAGATTCCGGTCTTCTATACCTTTTCTCCAGTGTCTCTCAACAGGACATACTATGGTCCATCTAATTTGCCGACTACATTCTCACAGATAACTGGAGGGTCGACCATTTTCAGTTAATCAGTTTCTCTTTAATCATACAGATGTATGCTTCTTTTAGAAAATTAATTGATATATCTATTAATTAGTGGTTAAAAAAACCACATAACATGAGACCAACCCTCTTTCCAGATTTTTAAGTGTACAGTACAGTACTGATAACTGTAAGTGCCATGTTTAGCTTATTTTTTAAAGATTGTTTTTAAAGTTTATTTATTTGTTTTGAGAGAGAGAGAAAGAGCATGCATACGTGCACAAGCTGGGGAGGGGCAGGGAGAAAGAGAGAGAATCCCAGGCAGGCTCCACGCTCAGCTCAGTGTGGAGCAGGACACAGGGCTCAATCTTCTCACCAACCGGGAGATCGTGGCCTGAGCTGATATCGAGAATCTGACGCTTACCTGACTAAACCACCCTGGTGCCCCTAGCTGATTTTTTTTTAAGGTACGTGGTAGTGGCTCTACCCCAAAGCAACTAATGTTTCATTAGAGTTTGGGAAATCTCTTAAAACTTAATCTTGCAAACATGTATTAGAGATGTACAAAGCTTATTGACAGGAGAGCCTAATTGAGGCTTTGAAGTATTTATTTTTCCAAGCTTACTGAACAGTATGAGTAAACTAGATTAAAGGCATTAGAGTCAGAAAGAACCGTTAAAAAATGTTTCACTCTAGTAGGGTGTCAGTATTTGACGTGGCATTTATCATTCACTTTATTAGTATACTTAATACCACCTATCTGTATTTGAATAGAGCTTGATTTTCTAGCTCTCTTTTTGCTCTCCTCTGTTCTTTATGGCTTTCTAATGAATTTGCTAATGATCATATAAGGAAACATCTTTGATAGGTAGGAACTTTGCCATTGTTTACTCAGTCTTAACAGCGAAAGGACCAAGGGCCAAGGCATTACAGGGGAACGTTCGTTTTGACAGCTGAACCTGATATATCTGAGGAAATGTGTTTTCTAGAGAGATGGAAAATTGGAAAACACGTTGCCTAATGGGATACCATAAGTAAGGCCTTTTAAGTCCATATGTGTGTATATAAACCACTTTAGTTAAGCACTTCTTGAAATTGCTTCTTATTTGCTTTAATGAAAAGCTCATATCTAAAGCCAGTAGTGGAGTACTCACTTTGGGAGCACATATACTAAGTGTGGTAGTGGAATCTGAAATAATAGGTATGGTCAAGTCATGGGTCTTGAAAGTTGTTTATTTGCCTCATTGTCTACGCAACCAATGCGAGATTCTTTAGCGGAGGTATAGAAATTTTTTAATATTCTCCCTCAATTGTGATGCATTAATTTGGATTGTGGAACAGTTTCTAACTTCTTCCATTTAGGGATGGCTTTGCAGCTTTAGAGAAGAAAGTAGAATTTCCACTATGATCATCCCTTTCCTTGCAGACCTTTTAAAATGAATATTTGTTTAAGCTTCAAGATTTATTTGACAATATTATCTTAAGATGGTGTATTTTACATCAAAACCTATCATTCACACCTGGTACTGCTCTTCATATTGTAAATTCTCATATTTCAGTTCAACAAGTCATATAGTGGTTATGGGTGGAACACCATGGGTATAAGGTAGAGGTCTATAAAATAGGCATAAGCCATGCTTCCTGCCCTTGAAAAGCTTGCACTCATATTGAGGAGGTTCATTAAACAGATAATGGGGTCACATGATTTAACGGCTGAATAAATGATGGAGACAATGAGGTCTGTAAGAGTTTGGACAAAGACTAATGTGGGCTTGGATTATACAGGAGGGCTTCATGGACAAAGTAGGATTCAGGCTGGGAAGACCTTTCACAGATGGATAAAGCATTCTAGACAGGGAAACAACTTAAAGACACAGAGGTCAGAAAGAGCATTATACAGTAGTCAATGGGCACCAATCAAAGGTATATTGAAGTGGGGGAGATCGTAGCAAGAAAAGGGACTCGTCAAGCGATTGCTATAATTCAAGCATTGGGAAATGAAGGTCTGCCAGTTGACAATTTTAAACTATTAATGGCCTGTGAATTGCTTCTTTCTTGGTAAAGTTTCCCTTTTGTCCAGTTAATTATGCCTCAGCAGCTCCTTTAATGTCATGAATGTCATGAAGCCTGGACAAGAGACTTGGAAATAACGTAAGCAGGAGTCTGCTGTGTAGACAAAGTGCTTTCATTTATCAATAGACATTCAGCATAAGTCAGTTAGATTAACACTGGTTACATCACCCTTTGCCTGAGTGCCTTCTACATTCAGTGTTCTTTTTTTCTTCAAAACTTCAGTGTCTCAAATGTGAAGTTGAGAAAGTTGAGTACCAACAAAGATTATGTAATTTAAAAAATAAGCTACCCTAATTATTATAGAATTAAATGGCTTTAAACCACTTTTTTCTCCTTAAATGAATGAAGAGATTTTACTTGGATGTTACAATTGTAACTCACATAAGGTAGGTCCTGGAAAATGATAATAATTATAGGAGAATTGTGTGCTAATCATTGAATGATGTTATTTATCAAATTAGCTTCAACATAGATTAGTCTAATGGGTATGTTCTTTCTGGTTCCTAACATGCCCTATTCTAGAATGCTACAACTCTAAGACACAAACTAGATAAACAAAATCTGTAAAAGTTTTATAGTGTTACCCAAAAACAAAACTCTAAAATGGTTTTCCTGAATTACAATAAAACAACATATTTTTATTTTATGTTGAACAAGATTTACCCGTTGAAGAAGAAAGAGCAGATTCTTAGTATTTTTGTTGATGATTTGTCTGTAATTATATGAGATATACGTTTAGGACCCAAAACAACTTTTTCAGTGATCACTGTAAAATTTAGTTTCCTTTCATTTTATTTTAGTAACTCTCTTCTTTTTTTCCTCCTGACTGTTTCAGAACAGAAGAAAATTATTTCCTAACTGTTAGACTGATCTCTGACAGGGTCTAGCCACATAACCATGAGTGTTGTGGCAACGTACTCAGGAAGGAAAAAAACAACACTGGCACAGTGCTTATTAGCAGTGTTCTCTGCCTAGTCAGTTCAGGGTTGTCGTTGTTGTTTTTTAATAAGTAAACGAGCTCTCCATGTCATAGCCTTGAAGTATGAATAATATGTAATTTGAATTACATGTTACTACAGTGAGGTAAAGGAATGCCAGATGTTAAAAGAAAAGACTGGTAGTGAAGTCTTTTTGTGTCCAAGCTTTTGAAGAAGACATGGACTTTGACCTAGGGACACGATCGTAGACCTTTATTAATAAAGGTGAACACTCTCATCAAGAGAAGGAGAGGTGATTTTGTTTATACAGGGTTGCACCGTTTAGATGCCAATTTCACTTTTCACAGGCTTCAAACAATAGGCACGTTAAATGGGCAGTGGCCTCCATAGTGTGGAGCACAATCAAGGAAAAAAAAAAGGCAGTGGTTTTCCGTTTTGGCTATGGCAAGAGAACAAGCAAATCCTATTTTAAAGTGAAAAAAATGGGTGTGGGTCCAAAGGGTCCTGGTTCCTGTCTCCGTTGGCTGCTCTTAGAACCTTTGCTGTGTTTATTTCAGTACAGTCTAGAGAAATTCAAGTCAGTTTTTACAGAAGAGGAGCATTTCAGTCTTGAAGCTTTCTTTCACTTCCATGAAGAGTATAATTATTCACCATCCCATCATAACCATGTGTTAACCCTTTGCTAACTTAATTAACTTGCACCAGCCCAGCAGAGCCACTGGTGCTGTCTTGTTCTCAGAATTATTGTTATACTTATTTGTGTATTTTTGACTCCTTATCTCTCCCACCCCAAAATTGAAGTATAAGTCAAGGAATATCCTTCTCTTCCCCTTCCTCAACATAATTTCTCTTTGGAGCTTTGTCACTTTTGAGAGAAGCAGTCTTGAATATCTGAAGACTTTATAGCAACTGCATTAAGTAATTTTTGCCACTTAAATTCTAGTAGTGTTTACCACTTTGCATTATCTAGAAAGCTTGCTGGTTCTGCTAGTCTTCCAATTTGGGGAGGTGGTGGAGTGATGAGGAATAAGAGATTGTAAATTGATGACTTCTAAGTTTTTTCAAACAGTGGATTTGAATATCTAAAGGAGTGTGTTTAACTGGACTGATTTTCAATTTGGGGCAGTGCTAGATCTCAGAGATTTCTAGAAGTTTTCCTAAGAGGGTTTTAAAGCAGAGAATGAGAGATGGTCCGTTGGGTTCCTTCCTATGCCTTACCTGAAAGTGAGGATCTTTGTGTCTGTATGCATAACTAACACCAAAAGTTCTTTGTGGATTTATTTGATATTGTTTACTATTTGAAGACTGACCTGGCTACATGTAGTTATACACAGGAGGGACATGTGTTTATGATTCTTAAAGAGGCATAGCATAGGCTTTAATTGCCTGCTTATCTTTTACTCTATGATTCCATTCATATCGAATGTTGGAACACTTGGAAGGCTATTTGGTACTATTTATTTTTCTGGTGTTTTTATTTGGTACTATTTATTTTCTGGTGTTTTATTTTAAACTGTAGGTTCCCATATGTTTAGATAAATGCTTCCTACCTAATATTTCTACAGTCAGGAACTTTTCATCTAATGTCTAAGAATGGATTTTAGGGGGTCAGCAAACCATAGTGGATATCTTACATTTGGTGAAAAAAAGGAATACCTTTATTTGTTTTTATGGAAATTCTTGATGTGTCTGTTCTCACATTAATATAATTTAGATGAAGGAAAACAGATTTGAAGAAGCCTGACCCAAGGGATTTTAAGTTATCCTGAAAGCACAAATAATATTTTAGCATGTAATTTCCATCATAAAATGTTTTATGGCAGACTTGTTTATGTCATAGTTCTGAGTCAAAGCTGAATTCAACACATTAGTCTTTAACTTATCCACAATTAATATCTTCTGGCTATGAACCAACACTGCTTCATGACTCTTAAACCATTTCCTTATATTAATCACCAGCTGTAGAAATGTGCTTTATTTGGGGGGGGCCATTTAAAGAAAGAAAATGAAAAAAATTTTTCACGTCCTGAGTTACTGCATGGTTTACAATGCAAAGAAAACATCCAAGCGTCGTTGGATAACAGGATAGTTACTAACTTAGCAACTTATTCACCTATTTTAGCCTTAAAGTACACAAGATTCAGATTCTTCCAATTACCATCTCAGCAAAATGAAAAATCGTTTAATCAAGGACTTTAATGGTTGCTCATAAATTCCTGAAATTGCAGATTTTAAGTTCATGAATTCTAAAGATACATGGTAGGAAAAGCCTGCCATGTTATATACCTTCATTGTATGCTGATGTTGGTTTAAAAAAAATATGTATGCAATAGGACAGGGAAAGTAAATGATAGCATCATAAGTATCACTGAGACTACTGTGGATTTGTATGAGTGATTTCCTCTATATTAAGGATCTGCTCAATTTAAATTGGTTTTCTTAGAAAAGATTTGAATGGCTTTGTAGTCACTCTTACAGTGTTTCAAACATTTAGTGAGTGATTCTCAACATTTTTCTTCCTGAAACATGACTCTGTGCCTTGCAGCATAATTCCCAAACCCAGCGTTTCGCATACAATTCCAGGTGCTACTTTAAGAGGGGAAGGTTGGTTACTTTGAAAGTATTATGCATTTGTTCTCATTCTTCTCCCCACTTCTCCCTCCCCTTCTCAAACATACACACACAAAGGTATGAACAGGTTGTTTTCATATCATACCTGCAGCTAAATTCATTCAGGACTCCCAGAACTACCTAAATGAAGAACCACTTACAATATGTTTGACTAGACATCTCCTAATTTAGTATGAGGATAATGCTACCATTGAGATCAAACTTTTTCACAACTTCGAGTTTGGTTTGGCAACATTATAATGAATCATCAATTGTGTGGAGTAAAATAGTAAATTTTCTATTAAAATGAGTTTTAAAATGTTTATGATTCTTTAGAGAGTTCAAGACTTAGAGCTTATAATCACCATCCACCTCATTTCATCTATGGAATACATTGAGACCTTTTCTTAGTAACCTTTCATCTGTTACAACTCTAGGCATTGAACTAGATTCTGTGCTTTCAGTCTTACCATGAATTGGATAAGTCATCGTCTCTCTTGTCCTTTTATTTAAAATTAACATATGTGAATCTTTAAAAAGTAATACTTAAATAACACTGAAAATGCAGCCAAATGTTGATAATAATAAATGCCTTTTTATCGCACCTGTTATCAAAAAACACATTTATTTCCTGGTAGTCACCAAAGGTAAAATGGAATGTAAATCTAGGCTGATCATATTTTCTCTCTTCTAATTTTATAGATGTTGATGAATACTTTAACCTAGCAATTTATGTGTAGATCTCACCAAGGACCCCCCTATATTTCTGGGTACTTTTAAGAGCTGAAGGTTACAGTCTTTTAGAAGACACCAGTCTCAGAATGATTTTCAAACTCAAGAGGGGATTTCCAGAATATTGGCATAAGGATCTCAGAAAATCTACTCCTCTACAAAAGCAGCATGGACACTGGCAAAATTTTTCAAGACTAACCTTTTCAGAATTCTTGAAATTAATCAAAGACTTCCAACAACCTGAGGAGCATTTACTCATTAAAAACAGCTGATTTCCGTGAGAACAGTGAGCTTTGTTGTGTTTTAACTTGCCCTATTCCTGTCTCCTTTTGCCCACTTCCACAGGGAAACCAGCAGCCATGCAACCACAGTAGCTGTGAAAACCAGTAGTCACTGGAGGGGTCAAGCTCCCCAAATATCCCTATCACCAAGAATTATCACTATTTGACCTGCCGAGCAGCTCCTGGAAGGGCTCCGTTCACAAGGCTTGTCTTTATTTGACCTGACTCATCCTTGCTCATTGGAAAAGCATTATCCTCAGGGCAGTTGTTGAAAACAGGCAAGGGCAATTGTTTAACATCGCGTCTGCCTGAGCTAGTGATCCCCGGAGAGGGCAAAGAAGAGGCTGGCCGAAAAACTTAAAAGGAGGATCTGGGGGTGCGATAGGGGGCTTTAACAAGCTCCAGGATATTCCTGGGTATCTAGAAGATCATGTGTAGGGCTGTGTGTATGCCCAGAAAAGACTTAAGGAGGCCCTATTTGCTCACCACTGGTTGACTTTAAGAACCTACGGAATCAGGAAATGAAGGCTAAAGCAGAGTTGTAAACTGCTGGAAGGCATGCCCCAACACACACACACACACACACACACACACACACACACACACACACACACACGGTCTCTTGACATACGATGAAAGATCTACTGGTTCAAGACATTTTAGAAAATCTCTTTCCAATCATTAGCTGACCCCTAAGCTAACTGAGTGGAGACTTCAATTGGCCACACATGACAGGGAATACAGATTTGACAGAGTTAGTCCAGGGAAGTCACTAAACAAACAACAAACCTTGGGGAAGGATCTGATTTCCAAACTTGCTATGTTACATTATTTAAAATGTCCTCTTTTCAACAACAACAAAAAATAAAATACAAAGACCTAGGAAAGTATGACATACAGGGAGATGAACAGTCCATAGAAACTGTTTCTGAGGAAACTCAGATGTTGTGCTTATTAGTCAAAATTTTAAATGAACTATTATAAATCTATTAAAAGGAAATCATGTCTCAAGAATTAAAAGAAAGTATGTGAATGTCTCATCAAGTAAAGAATATCAATAAAGAGATAGGAATTATTTTAAAAAGAACCAAATGGAAAATTTGGAGTTGAAAATTTCAATGACTGAAATGAAAAATTTACCAATGTAGTTTAACAGCAGATGTGAATGACAGAATTAAGAATCAGCAAACTTGAGGATAGATTAATTGAGATTATATCCTCCAAGGATCAAGAAGAATGAATAAAAATTAGCAGAACCTAAGAGACCTGTGGGACACCAGCAACTATACCAATATATATATATAGTAGGAGTCCCAGAAGGAGAGGGTGGGGCAGCAGAAAGAATATTTGAAGGAATAATGGCTGAAAATGTCCCAAATTTGTTAAAACAACAACAACAACAACAACAACACATCGATCTACAACATCCAAGGGGCTCAGCTCAAAGTAGGATAAATTCAGAAGGATTTACACCTAGACACCTGATGGTCAAGTTGTTGAAAGCCAAAAACAAAGAGAATCTTGAATGCAGCATAGACAAGGGATCCTCAATAAGATTAACAGCTGATTTCTCATCAGAAAGCATGGAGGCCAGAAGGGCAGTGGGATAAAATATTCAAAGTGCTGAAATAAATGGATTGTCAACCAAGTATCCTATATCTAGCAAGACTGTCCTTCAGAAATGAAGGAAAAATTAGGACATTTCCAGATAAATGAAAACTTAGAGAATTTATTGCTACAGATCTGCTCTACAAGGAATACTAAAGGGAATCCTTCAGGCTGAAATAAAAGGACACTAGATAGTAACTTGAATGTACACAAAGAAATAGCACTGGTAAAGGTGACTACATAGATAAATATAAAAGACAGTGTAAAGGTATCCTTGTTTGTAACTTTTGTTCTATCTGATTTAAAAAGCAGCTCAGGGGCGCCTGGGTAGTTCAGTCAGTTAAATGCCTGACTCTTGATTTTGGCTCAGGTCATGATCTCATGGTTGTGAGATCGAGCCCTGCATCAGGCTCCATATGGGGTGTGGATCCTACGTAAGATTCTCCCTTTCCCTCTCCCTCTGCCCCTCCCCTGCTTGTGCTCTCTGTCTCTCATATCAATCAATCAATCAATCAGTAAAATAAAACACAGCCAAGTGAAGCAATAATTATAAAACTATTGATTGGCTTATCATGTACAAAGGTAATTTTAATGATGATAGTAGCTTAAAGGAGCAGGGTAGAGAACAGAGCTATAATGGAAGAGACATTTTGTACACTGTTGACATTGGTCACTATTAATCTGAACTAGATTTTTTTAAATTAGATGTTAATTATAGCTCCCAAGGCAGCCATTGAGAAAATGACTCAAGCTAGAGTAAAGAATTGGTAGTTAGCTTTAGAAATCTTATTACTTTGCCATGCAGGTTAGATTCTGGGAGTGCAATTATAGATTCCTTATTTTCAAAGTGAAGTTTTATTTGAAAGTTTTTCATATGCTGTAAACAGGTTGAAGTATATTGCCTACATAGCATATTTTGGGCTCTTTCCAGGTAAACCTTAATAAAATACTAAGAAAACTTCATACTTACCAATTCTCAGAACAATCTCATGAACTAAGAGTTTGTTCTTACCCAGTTTTTAAGATGGGAAAACTATAGCAAAGAGAATTTAAGCCTTGCCTGTTTCTTCTTAGCAGGATTTCTAACATTGTGAAAGTTGCGGTACTCAAGCTTTGGTTTTATAACTTAGTCCTCCCCTCTCCTAAAAGTGGTTAATGGCACATATTTATCTTTTGATATTAAAATTAATGTGTTTAAGGGGCACCTGGGTGGCTCAGTCATTTAGGCATCTGGCTTCAGCTCAGGTCACAATCTCATGGTTTGTGAGTTTGAGCCTGGTGTCTGTCTGCTGTCAACAGGAAGCCCACGTTGGATCCTCTGTCCCCCTGTCTCTCTGCCTCTCCCCTGCTCACATTCCCTCTCTCTCTCACTCTATCAAAAATAAAAAAATAAAATAAGTACTTAAAATTAATATATTTAAGGTGCACCTGGGTGGCTCAGTAGGTTACATGTCCGACTCTTGGTTTTGGCTCAGGTCATGATCTTGCACTTCGGGGGTTCAAGCCCTGCATTGGGCTCTGTGCTGATAGCATGGAGCCTGCTTGGGATTCTCTCTCTCCCTCTCTCTCTGCCCCTCCCATGCTCACGCTGTCTCTCTCTCAAAAGAAATAAACTTAAAAAAATAAAAATATGTTTAAGAATTTTATGATACCTCTCAAGGTTAACTGACAAGTTAAAAATCTCTCCCTGAGCTTGCTTCCCTCTCTTCTAGAACTAATTCAAAGAGACCTTCAGTCTGATGTGTAGCATCTGTCACAAAAAGTATATATCTATTGCCTAGAAAGTTGTTTTTAGGGGCCCCTGGGTGGCTCAGTCATTTAAGTGGCTGACTTCGGCACAGGTCATGATTTCACGGTTTCGGAGTTCAAGCCCTGCGTCGGGCTCTGTTCTGACAGCTCAGAGCCTGGAGCCTGCTTCAGATTCTTTGTCTCCCCCTCTCTCTGCCCCTACCCCACTCACACACTCTCTCTCTCAAAAAATGAACATTAAAAAAATTCAAAGAAAGTGGCTTTTAGCTCAAGTAGAGGTCTTAAGAGACTGTGAGAAAAATTTTTTTCTTTTCTGAAATAAGTATAGCACATCAATTAAAAAAATGTTGAAGTGTTTTCACAGAAATTTTGAATTTTAGAAATAAATCATCTGTCAGTCTGCAAATTAAATGCATCCTTGAAAAAGTTAATGCAAATAAGTATTTGTTAAGAATTTACTATGACCAAGGCATTGCAGGAGATTCAAGGATAGGTAAGATGTTTTTCTTGCCCTCATCAAGGCTTGTTATTAGGACAAGTGTGAAGTGTTGTAATATTTAATTAATTTTATATTAATGCTGACTTCAAAAACAAGAAAGAAGAACTGTAGAGTTGTAGTATAACCTAACCTCTTGGAATGTTCATAACCTAACTAACAAAGTACGGAATGGACTTACAGGTCTAGATGATAAATTCTGTTATAACCCACATTATAATACTGGTGACTTGTTCCTACTGGGAGAAAATCAGCTGTAACTTTGACTCGCTTTCAGTTCTGTTGGTTTGAGGAAGAAGTAATGTGGCCGACACAATGACTCAAAGCTCCGAACAGTTTTGAATGGATCTGGAAGCAGCCACCAGTAGCAGGAAACCAGGAGTGCACTGCTTCTGGGGGGCTGGCTGTCCAGAGCTGGGGAGTCCAGCAGAAAAAGCGGGATTCCTTGTAAGTAGGAAGCTATTGAACCCGTGCTCTCAGAAGGGACTACCATCTTCTCTCCCCACCCCCCAAGGGATCTTAGTCTCCTTATATAGCATTTGTTTACCAAGCTTAAAGGGAGTAGCTTAGCAATTTTGTAGTAATGTTTGGGCTTAGCAGCAAGCTGTGCGTGGTTGAGGAAGAGAGAAAGGAGGCAGTTCCAGTATACAGATAAAGAAGGTGCTGGTGTTACCTCCACAAGGCCAGAGCAACACCCTCGAGTGATGCGGCTGGTTGTTTATGATAGCACAATTCCTGTCTATAATATACTTGTAACAGTCTTTTATTTGCCCTCACAACAAACCCACTGTGCTATTTTAAGCAAATTAGTTCAGTTATAAATTAAATTATTTTTTAAGTTATTTAATTTTTAAATTGGCAAGTCTTAATTAAATGAACTGTTCAAAGATGATTGACCTAGACATTAGTTACTTTGGGAATAATGAGATAGATACAGCTTCCCTGCCCTTAGGAAGTTTATACTCTAGTAAAAGAGCTAAGTTATGCACTGAGATAACTGTAATACAAATAAGTAAACACCTTATAGAAGGACAAATAAACCCTACAGAGGTTAGAGAGTGAGGGGTGTGGATGGAAGATTTTAGCTAAGATGACTGAAGCGTCATCTGGTTCACAGACATACAGAGGTGAAAAGAAAAAGGAAATTTACAAACCACCTATATTCCCATGAAAAGTCTTGGCTTTACCAGAATAAGCCTGCATCTTTTTGAGCATGGCTGTCTGGGGATAGGCAGTCATCATGCTAATGACAAGTTAATTTTCTAAACATCATGCCAGGGCAGGGGCAGAATCAATGGTAAAGAATCCTTCCAGGCCTGGGGTTTTAAGAGTAGGTCAAAAGGGACAGGATAATAGGTCAAATTAACTCAAAGATAGTCTGTGTCCCTAGATATGACAGGCATTGTGCCAGGTACAGCTAATGCTATGGTCCCTTGCCCTTGAGCAGCTAGCTCACTGTCTGGCAGGAGAACCCAGAATGCTGGATCAATGGAAGAACCTATCCCTAAATCCCACTCCATAATCCCTAGGCCTTCTAAACTGGGTGGAGGGGAATATATCAGATAGAAGGGATACTTTAAAACCTTCTGGTCAGAAAATTGTGCCCCCAGGATGAACCTTTTTCGAAGAAGTAGTATGTGCACATGGTATGAAATTCAGACATCACAAGGGGACAGTGACATGGAGCTCTCCCTCCCCCCCACCCCCGTCTCCAGCTTCCCAGTTCCCCTCCCCTGAGGCAATCACTGCTGCCACCAGTTTCTTCTGCATCTTTACAGAGATAGCCTATGCACAGACTAGCACGTATGCATATACACATACCCTTTTGTGTTGCACAAAGAGTAGCATAGTATACATACTTTTCTACATCATTTTTGCAGTTAAGAGTCAATCTTGGACATACTTCTATATCAGCACACCTAGAAATGCCTAGTTCTTCTATTTTCTCATTTAACTTTTAATTTTGAAATAATTATAGACTCATAGGCTGTTACAAAAATAGTACAGAGAGGGGTGCCTGGGTGGCTCGGTCAGTTGAGCATCTGACTTTGGCTCAGGCCATGATCTCACAGTTCATGGGTTTGAGCCCCACGCCGGGCTCTGTGCTGACAGCTCCGGGCCTGGAGCCTGCTTCGGGTTCTGTGTCTCCCTCTCTCTGCCCCTCCCCTGCTTACACTCTGTCTCTCTGTCTCTTGCTCTCAAAAATAAATAAATGTTAAGAAAATAGTACAGAGTCCCATGTACCTATCACCAGCTTCCCCCACTAATGATATAACTATAGTATATTATCAATTTAAAAAAACTGATTGCCACAATATAATTAGACTATAGTGCCTCTTTTTTTTCAATGCCTGCAAGATATTTCATTGTATGGATGTACCATTTAACCAGTGCCTTATTGATGGACGTGTAGATTGTGGCATTGCTGGTATAAAGACAGGAGACAGTAAATATCCATGTATTCAGCGCCGCTGCTAGCACATATATTGCCTCTGTGTGAATTGCATGTCTATCTCCCACATTGGGTGGTAAGCTCCTTTGATAACAGAGACCTGATATTTTCATCTTTGTATCTTCTTTCCCTTCCCCTCCTCACTCCACTATTATCCACCTAGATGGAATATTGTTTTATATAAAAGTGTTGAGCAAATTTTTGTTAAAAAATTTTCTTAAGCCAAGGAAGTTAACAGGTGATTTTTTAATCTGCCTCTTGGTACTGCAGAAGGTGTCATAAAAGTTTTAAACCCAAATTATTTTGAATTAAAATACCTACACATCCCACATTTGTAGGAGAGAAAAAGAGTGTGTCATGAAGTCAGCCAACTAATAATGGGGTACTGCAATTTCAAAAACATAAAGGCATTATAATATTGAAAGGAAGAAAATAGAGTAGCTGAACTCCTTGAGAAATTATAAGCAGGTTATTAGGTTCTGTCTGGTTCCACCGAATATTAAAAAATAGCAATGAGAATAATCCCTGATAACGGCTTTTTAAAGAACTCATAATGGGTACAAAGGAAATATATGCTGTTATAGATAAAAGAGTTTATTTTTAAAGCTTTCTTAACAAAGAACCTATTTTATACGCTTATGTTTAATAAGTACAATTTTGAGAAGTTGCATAAACCTTATCCCCTAAAAATACCTAATTTCATCAGGTCTTAACTTCCTATGCCATTGGTTTAGAATGAAAATCGCCTGTTTTCACCACTGGCCTTTTCATTACTGTTAAGTGCCAGAAATATTTCAGGCAATGTTAATTACATTAATATTTCATTAAAACTTCCATCATTGGAGCCATACGTGTACATATCAGTGCTTCTATGAACACACAAAGAAGAATGGAAATGTATTTTTAAATCATCTTCTATTGTGTAGACTTTATATAAACAGTGTAACTAAATAAAATCAGCAGACCAGCCATACAACCTAATTGGCATAAACCTTCAACAAGTGACAAGTTAAAATAGATAACAGTATTTGCGGAATCACTGGATTCTGAAGATTATGTCCATGGCATAGGCAATAAATGGACTTGACATCTATCGTAGTTATGTTTGCTTGTGTATAAATTTAGGGAGGTAAGCCTTGGGGGTGTGCCAAATAAAACTGGGGAGGGGAATGTCTTCAGATCTGAAGTTCACAGCAAATTATCAACTGAGAGAACTATCAACTGAGAGAATTATCAACTGCTTTGCCAGCAGCACATAAATATTTCTTCATTACAGGGAGTGACTGTTACTGGAAGATAATTGAAGAAAACATTGGTTTGCCTTGATTTGCTGTAAATAATTTTTTGTGTAACTGAATCAACAAACTACTGTGCGTTCATTATGAGAAAGAGCATTGTTATTTAGACGCTCTGTTATCCTGACGTTAACTATACTGGGTTTTTACCTGTATTCCAGGAAATAAAGCAAGTTGGATTGATTCCAGTAGGTTTTAATTTTCAGCTTTAGTGCTAAAATCAGATTGTGTGCAACTCTGAATCATGGTTCTATAAATTCTTGGCTATACTAAGTAAATTACAGTATATCTTCCAGTACAATTATAAGAATGCTGTAACATGCAGGATCCTTTTCTTGAGTGTTTTTGTGATTAAAGATTAATTTCCTACTGCACGTGGCTGGATAGGTTCCCATTCAGCTAGTATTGAAGATCACTGTCAGCCACCACTTGAGTGCCATCTGTGTATTTGACAATTTACTGCAGACTAATAGGAGTATAAAGAATAGCTTGGTTTGGCAAGACTTCTTACAGGGATGAACAGGATGGGCACGTTTACCTTGTAAGTATGTGTGTTTATGCGCACACACATTTCATATTAATCTTGGCCTATAAACTACTAGTATACTTATAATAATTTACCAACTTGCTTTTCGCCTAAGCAGGTGGCTATTTCCGTGGCTAGGGGGTATATTTCAACTTTTAATATAAATGGACGTAATTACATTTTACATATATATGTAATCACCCCTCATTATCCCTGCTTCTGAAAGGGACTTTAATGCAAATAGTGCAAAATAGTGACTTCGTTGCCCCTTTTTCTTGACTTTTTCCCACATTTTTTGTAAGCTGTCTATATGTCCCTTCCCTGTCATGCTCCATCTAGCACATTTACTGCAGTGGGCATATCCTAAGCCAGTATGTGAAAAGAAGGGATATGGTCACATGTGGATATTTGGGAGTTGGGTATTCATGATTATACGTGAGAATGGCGGAGGCATATTAGTCATACTGAAGTTGATGGACTGACTTATTAGGGAAGGATTTTGAATTCACAGGTGTGGTTTTTTTTTTTTTGTTTGTTTGTTTGTTTTTTTAAGTAGGCTTCACTCCCAGTGTGGGGCTTAAACTCATGACCCTGAGATCAAGAGTCAGGTACTCACTCTACCGACTGAGCCACTCAGGTGCCCCCAATTCACTGAAGATTTTGAATTATGTTTGAAATCATAGGGATGTGGAATTTTATTTGGGGGCAATGGACTACCTATTCTAATCGGTGAAGATCATAAACAGAGTTGATTGAGTAGTTTTGTTCTGGGAACTATCAGGAAATGAAGATGTTTGAGAAATCTTGAATCATAGGTGGGTGGGGGGAGGCTTGGAATTAAAGCATCTGTTCATTCATTTTGACTTGATTTTTTTGACTTTTTGGGAAATACAGGCATAGGAGTTGTGTGGTTGAACCAGAGTGAAAGAATGGTCACATTTGAAAACAGACTCATTGTTGAAGAGAAGATTGGAGTAGGTTAGCTTAGAGAGGACTCTGGTTTACGTAAAGATTTGCTGTGAAGTTAGGTTTGAGATGAAAGAGTAGGTGCAAATAGTGGTGCAGGAATGAAATGGTATAGGTTGGCTTTTTACTGAATAACGTGGGTGGTGATCTAGAGGTTCATGTTAGGCTCACACTGTTCATCCAAAGAGAAGGGCAATGCCATTGCCCAATGGATTTTGAAGAGTTCTGTCAGCCATACACTGTTGAGGCCCTGAAGAGTAAGGTCTGTATTTTTTCCTCCAGCTATACTTTGGAGATCTCTAGTTTTCTCTCAACTCCTGAGAGTGCACAATCTGATTCCTGAAATTCTGGTAGAGCTTGGGAGGAGAAATCAAGAACAGTGATGTTTGCTGGGCATTTCTGTGGCATACACCCTGCTGAGTGTTTTACACCCACTCTTCTTTCCCGTTTCTCCACCAAATCAAAAAGTCTTTTGTAAGGGTATATGTACAGATGGATGGGTGAGTGGGCATTGTGCTGCGAGAAGTCTCCCCGCTGTCAGAATCTTCGTCAACTAAAGAAGTCCAGAAGCAGTGGTGCTCCTTCAGCCCTGACCAGGAGCTTTCTAGCCTTCTCCCTTCCTTTTACTCTACCTTTGATGTGTACTATCTGGTGGCTACAAGTCACAGATCTTGAGCTAAAGTAATTTCCCCCATCATGGTCCAATACTTTCTTGCTTCCCTGAACTTCCACATTAAGTGGCCTTCTTCTGTGCCCCATCACTTCTCATTCATAGCTATTTCTTATCATTTGCTGTTTTATATTAAATTCTATTTATGTGTTTCTCTCCTTCACTTAACAAACTCTAAGCTTCTGACGAGTCGGGTTGGTCTTTTTCATTTCTGATCCCTAGTGCATAGCATATAGTAGAGAAGGTGCTTCATAATGGTTTGTTGCACTAAATTGACCCTATCAAGTGTACTTTGGCTTCTTATCTTGCTTCTCCCTGTGGGATGGCCCCCACCTTCTGTTGAGAAAGAATGGGGCAAGGAAAACCTCTTAGCTTTCTTTGTAGTCTCCCTTAATCCAGACAACTGTATGCCCCAAAAACCTAATTCTGACGTGCCTCCAGACAACAGACTCTGTCCTTCAAGGGCATAGTATACCCAGCCCTAACCTGTACTACACAGTGTCAGGTAGACTAGTAACTTGGAAGATCAAGATACAAGAACTGGTTGAGGGGAGGAATTCTGAGCAGCAGTATACATGCTAATTTCTTCCTCAGAAGGATGGTACTCAGGAAACCATGGAGCCCTGGGTTACCTAAGGAGGTGTAACCGGCTCCAGATTGAAATTAGATCTAGTCCTGCTAATTGATGGTCGTTTGTGTTCTTTCCAACTCCCAACAACAAGGTGGCCTCTCTTTTCCAGGGTTGGAGAGGAAACCAGAACGATTTGAAATTCTTACTCGGCTAGGTCCGCAGACATAGCCATTTTGCTGAAGTGGAAGATCCTCTGGTACAACAAGGCCTCCTCAGTCTCAGGCACATCAGATGCCTGCACAGTTAGGGTGTCTCTGCATTTTGATTTCTATGTGGGAAGAGCATTCCCAGAAGGAAAATTGACAGAACAGGAAGAGGTGGCTTATCCTTCATCCCCCTCTTTTGACATCCTACTTGGAAATTCTAGTAGATAGAATTCTCTTATCTTTCTTAAACCTGCTACTTTCACAAAAAGGTAGATTGTTCAAACTCACCTACCTGTGACTGACTTGAAAGCAGCAGGTCTCACAATTGAGGGAATCACTGACAGTGAGGCCCTTGACTTTTCTAACCAGCCCTGTTTTTATAACCAATGGTTCTAAAATGCTGCTTGGCTATCCATTTGGATCTCAAGAAACTGCTAACTCATGAACATGATTCAGTACTGAAGGGCCTTGTATCCCTTCTTACCATCAAAGACAATGAAATATTCCAAACAGAACTCTTGAACTGGTATTAAAATACACTAGTAGCTTTTCTAGGATACTTGAGATAAACCTGATGATCTTTTACTAAGGTCTCCAGATTTTGGCCAATGAATTTATAAAACCCAAAGGATCTGGTAGAATGGAAAGAAAGAAAAGATGACCCTAAGTAACTTCTCATACATGCTTCTAAGTTTTTAGGGGTCATGTGCCCATACAGCCTTCATCATTCAGGGTGAGTCATAACCAGAGACTGTATGAGGGTATTGTGAAATTCTGTGCAGTTCTTGAGCCATACGGGTATTGGGTTCTTTTAAAAATAGACCATTTCCAGACAGTTACCTATATATTCTGGATTTCCTGGGGCAGCCCTGATTTCAGTTTGGCCCATTGTGTCCATAAGTATGGTCATATTCATTAGACTGTACCAATTTTTCGTGTGAAAAATATAGATGCCAGACGTATAAGGACTTCCTTCTTGCCAAATGAGAAGAGTCCATCACAGCATAATCTTGTTCTTTCAGCTCTATCATTTTTACCGCCAGCGGTTTTCACCCACTGCTAGCAGTTGCTAGTTCTGTTCCCATCTTGCTTCCTTCCCTTACTTTAACCCTTCAGGAGTTAATTTACCTCTTTCCCTGTGGACTCTCTTTCCTCTGGAGTCCAGCAAGTGGTGTATCCTTACACTCTCACGAAGCTACTTGTATTGTAGCATTTGGGTGCTACCCTTTGGGGAAATAACACGCTTTTCATTCTTTCCAGGGCATTCTTGGAGGTTGAAAACTGTGCCTGGGAGATGCTCATCTTCACAGGCCTCCAAAACAGATTGAGTAAGAAGAAGCACCACTGCCATTTATTGAGTGTTTACTGTGTACTAGAACTTGAGTATTTTTTTTTTAATCTCACTTTATCCTTACAACCTGTGAGGATGGCATTAGTCCTTCCTCACAGATAAGGAAACATGCTTAGAGAAGTTAAGTAAGCTGTACAAGATCTCTCCTTAGTAGCCTCTATTTGGAAATCCTTGCTACATTCCAGATAAAATATTAGTTGTGTGCATACCAGACTCAGAATTGTGGATGACCTGGTCAAGCATTCCAACCCCATGTTAGAAAAGAACCTCTACCTTTATACTTCCCACTACCAGGAAATGTATATTTCTGTACTCTTGATAGTTGAATTTTTATACATTCTTCTTATATAGCAGTGGTCCTCAAACTTGAGCATGCACAAAAATCACCTGGATGGCTTGTAAAAATGCAGATTGCTGGCCTCACTCCCAGAGCTCCTGATTCAGTAAGTCTGGGGTGGGGCCTGAGAATTGGAACCTCCAGCTAGTTCCCAGGTGACCTCAATGCTGGAGGTCCAGGGAACACACTTAGAGTATCATTGTAATAGGCTGCTTTTTATTAAACAAATTATTATTTGGCATTTACTCTGTCCTAGGCACTGTGCTAAGCACTGGGAATATAATAACAGAAATGGCAGACAGGGTCTTTGTTCTCATTAGGCTTATAGTCTAGTGGGGGAAACAGATGACTAATTTTATTGGGGGTAAGTAAACCGGGTTCAACACAGTAACAGAGTTGCTCTCCTCTACTTTACATAGGTTGTGAGAAAGTCATTTTGAGAAAATGCTGTTTAGTCTAAGACTTAAAGGATGTGAAGAGTTTGCTATGGCTTTCAGCATTGGTTTTCTCAGCTCCAACCTCTTGCTGGCACTGGTGATGACCACCCTGGGAGAACCCCACGAATTCCAGACTGACCTCTGGGCAGTGCATTCCTTGGGCACTTTCTGTGGCCTTGCTCAAG
Organism: Panthera tigris; assembly: GCF_018350195.1. Lineage (NCBI taxonomy): Eukaryota > Metazoa > Chordata > Mammalia > Carnivora > Felidae > Panthera > Panthera tigris. The sequence continues at coordinate 89,944,137 of NC_056677.1, read as the reverse complement.
CTCGATTCCATACTTGCTCTATGACTGTTTCCCTCCTCTTCACCTCAGCCTCCCCCCACCAACACCCAATAAAGATACAGGGGTCAGAGGAATTTGAAGGGTAGGCTAATTTTGTCTTCTGGCTCCACCTAGGTCACATTCCTTGGTATCCGATGGCTTGGGAAGAATATATACCAAGGATTGGGCCTGTGAACCTACCATTCATGGTCACTGCCTTCACCTTGTAACAATTAGTGACATTTTAGGATTCTGCCTTATTTGCCAGTTGGCAGATTTGCTCGGAAAGGAGTGGCAGTATAGGAATCCACACAACTCCCTCGCTACCCCGATGCTGGGTTTCTTTAAAGAGAACTCCCAGATTCTTGTGGTCTAAGAGGATGCTTTCTGCTTTCCAAAAGGCTAACAGAGCAACACAAAACCAAACCTTGCTTCTAGTTGTTGACCAAACCTGGAAAAATTCTAGGCATTTGACCATGACTATGCTCCCAGCTCTCCTTATCTCTTGCTCTAGATTTTTAGCCCTGAAATTGGATGATTTACCATGTTTTGTTTTGTTTTGTGTGTGTGTGTGTGTGTGTGTGTGTGTGTGTGTGTGTGTGTGTTTGTTTTTTGTGTTTTTTGTGTGTTTTTGTTTTGTTTTTTGCTCTGGATATGCCCTGTCAATTTTTAACTAGCTTTTTTTTTTTTTTTTTAATGTTTTTATTTATTTTTGAGGAGTGGGGGAGGCAGAGAGAGAGGGAGACACAGAGCAGTCTCCTGGCTCTGAGCTGTCAGCACAGAGCCCGATGTGGGGCTCAAACCCACAAACACAAGATCATGACCTGAGCCGAAGTCAGATGCTTAACTGAGCCACCCAGGTTCCCCAAGATTTAACTAGCTTTTGCTTAGAACCTTCTGCCTCTGGAACCATTTCCTTGATGTCCAGTTTTGCTCTGTTTTGATTAAACATTTCCTCTGGTATTCTGTTCCTATAGAAGTAAAGGGACTCTTACCAGGTATTTCTGTGCGTATTTTCAGGCAGAGCATTTTTTTGGGGATAACAGACTTCCTTAGTCACCTCTCTATAAAATCCCTGAACCCGAGGTTGTTTATCATATGGGGAATACTGGAAATTGACTTTTCTGGTTGCTGAGGACATCCTGAGTTTACCTAAGAAATCTTTTAAAACAGTCATCCAGTGCAGGAATACCCACCTGCACCTAGGGGCCAGATGTAACTACTTCTCCCCAGATCGAGAATCACCCTTTCCCTGCGTCTTCAGACTTTCTTACTGTTTATCTGGTTCCTGATGGTATAGAGTGGAGCAGCATTTTTTTGTTAGCCCATATATCAACCACAAGAATGACTGAAATAACACAAAAAGGAAATGGTGCATAAGCTCACTTTTATCTGAAGACGATAAACCTTTTCTGTGGCTTTGGAGTCAGATAGCCCTGGGTGATAATGTCAGGTCCGCCCCATTCTAGCAGTGTCTTAGGCTTAAGTAAACCAGCCTCTCAGCCTGTTTTCTCATCTGTAAATGCCTGTTGAAAACAGTGTCCTTGTGAAGAGTAAAATGCTGTTTTATTCCTGTTTGCCCCTAGTATGCTCTCCCTGCATGTCGGCTCTTACTTCCCTCCTAAATGTTCTTAAAGTCCTGAACCACTTGACTGAGCAAGGCGCAGTCCCTCATGGTGCACCTGTCAGCACCAGAATCTCACATTTCCCGAGAAATGGAGTCCATTCACGAGCCACCTGTGAAATTATAATACTTACTATAGCAAATTATCACACTAAATTATAATACTCAAGGATCCCTGCCTCTCCTAGGTATCCAAAGAAGGGATTTAACAGTTATTGAGGGGCTACTTAATAGAGGTCTCATTGGTCAAAATGATAACAATAATTATACCTTTATTGTTACAGCATTATCATACTTGGCAGCTTCAGGACCTTTTACAGGGCTAGTGTCTTTGGATTCCCGTGGCAGTCCATCAAGCAGACAGCACACTCGTCCCTATGTTGCATATCCTTGTCTAAAGCTGAGGGAATTGGATGAGTCCTTCCAGGCCTTTAGATTAATGGATGGTGGAGTTGAGCCTCAGCCCTGTGTCTTTGGACATCCCATCACTATTTCTATGCCCTCCCCACCCTCTTCCAGCACTTTTATCCTATTATACCACACTGATTGGAACTCTGAGGTCCTAGTACATGATTTATCCGATCACTAGAATTCTAAGAATAAAACATGTCTTAGGTTTCCTCCTGAGTTTATCCCTGAGACATTTATCTTCCTACGATTTCTCTCTAAAGTATGAGTTTTAAACTCTATGTAGAGGCCCAAGAAAGCTGTTCATGCCTTTGATATCAATTCTGTGTGTCACAGTTAGAGGCCCACGACACACTTAAAAACAATATTTGTGGGGCTCAGACCCACAACAACAGTCCCTTTTAGTGTGATCCTCATTAGATCTTTTAAATTATTTCCTTGATTCACCAAACATATATTTAGCCCTTACTGTGTGCCAGGGGCTAGGGATACAGCCATGCAAAAGACAAACTGCCCCCTTGGAGCTTACAGTCTAGTAGGTCAACAGGAAACAAATAGTGGCATGCACTGTGAAGAAAAAGAAAACACCTTAAAATTTTTGCTCAAACCATGAGATTGTAATAGTTACCAGTGACCCCGGTAGACTGCCTGAAAGAATCAGTTATTTGGAAAATGGCCTCAGAAAGGAATATTGCCTCTGACGCCCCTTAGCAGTTTCTCCTTTTCATTCTTCGGACTAAGACCTTGCTTTTGTGTATGGTTGTGAGTAACCCTGGTAGAGCTGGACTGTAAGCACATGGCCAAGTACTTAAAGACAGATGGTAGAGGAAGGCCATTGAGGTATAAAACACCTCCGGGAGAAGCAGTCTCACAACAAACACTTTGAGAGTTGTGTTCATCTTTTATTTTTTAAACATAATGTTTTGCCTTTATAGGGTGTTACATGAAAACATTGAAAATAGATAGATTTTTAAATATTTTTCAACTATGCTCTGTTTAAGCAAACACAGTATAGGGGCACCTGGGTGGCTCAGTCAGTTAAGCATCTGATTTTGCCTCAGGTCATGATCTCACAGTTTGTGAGTTTGAGCCCCGCATCAAGGCTCTGTGCTGACAGCTTGGAGCCTGGAGCCTGCTTCAGATTCTGTGTCTCCCTCTCTCTTTGCCCCTTCCCCCACTTGTGCTCTGTCTCTGTCTATGAAAAATAAACGTTAAAAAAAAGAAAAAAAAAAGAAGAAAACGGTATAAAAAAGCAGCCTCCTCAGATGCTTCTTGTTTTATGGCATAAGACTGTAGAATACGTTTTTGGGGGTTTTTTTGGACATAAGTGTTTCAAAAGTTTTGAAGAACAGGGAGTCTGCAAGTTGGAAGGAGGCCATTCTTACCATGAGGCAAATATACTTGAGTTTAATTTTTAAACTATAACTGCCGTTTGACCCTAAATTAAGACAGTCTGTTTCCATTGTGGTGTTTTACTGGTTTAACAATGAGAACATTTAAAGCAGCTGCCACCAATTAAAATGATTCATAAATGCTGGTTGTAAATAAATATTCTTGAAGTTTTAACTCAATGAAGTCAAAATTTTTTTAAGTGGCACTGTCGTTCTGGAAAGCAATTTGATAAAATGCATCAAGAGCTTTAAAAAATGTTCATACACTTTGATCTGGTAATTACGTTCTTAAAAAAAAAACACCTTATCCTTAATAAATCTAAGATCTGGATAAACTTTAATGCACAGAGATGTTCCCTACAGTCTTAACAAGAAGGAAATGATTGTCTAGATTATGGTACACCCATATGATGAAATATCATGGAACCATTAAAATATTTTTGAGGAATCTTAAGCATGTAAGATAATGTTCATGCAATTCAGTTGAAAAACAAACTATCCAAAAATATACAGTATGGCATTAGCTATGTGAACCCATTTTCATAGAAAATGACTATCAGGAAATGTAAATTTTCATTTTCTTTGGGTTTGAGATTATGTGTGATTTTTATTTTCTCCTTTCTACTTTTCCATATTCTTCAACATGTTCTTATAGTGAACATGCCTTACATTTGTAGTAATTAAAAAATGTTATAGAAGTGTTTTGATCCTTTCAGTGGGATGCTTTCTTTTAATACCCAGTCCATTTATATGATCATGACATAATTCTTTGCAGATTTTCATCTTTACAGCAGTTCTTCTTTCTAGTGTTTCATGTTTGAACCTTCTGTTTCTTTTAATTTTTATGGTATACACAGTGTCAACAATTTTATTTATGCTTGTGCTAGTTTCCAGGTGTTCCTCTTTAAAGCCAGTAATTCAGTTCCCAGTTGGAATACTATTTTTCAGGTGGTTTATATCAAACAATACACACACATTCATAGAATGTGATAAACAGAGGTGGCCCTGGGGCCACACCACAATACCAGGCTCCAAATCCTGACCCCACCACTTAGTAGCTACGGAACTACTGACAAGTTAATTGCCCCCTCTGATCCCCAGTTTATCTGTAAAATGGAGGGTAATACTAGTATCTTCCTCATAGGGTTGTGGGAGGGATTTCAAAGAATTCTCACATGTAAACACTTGAGAAAGACCTGCCACATAATAAATGCTTGGTAAAAGTTAGCTATTTTTAGTAGTGTGTGTGTGTGTGTGTGTGTGTGTGTGTGTGTGTTCGCCCGCACACATATATAACCACATACATATTGTCATGATCACTTGCAAAATACTGCTTTTTATCTGGCTTTTATTCCTTTATACAGTTGTGATTTAAAAATTTTAATCTAATTGTCTCATTCGTAGGTAGTCAGAGTTCGTTTTCCTGTTATGCTTTGAAATTATTTTTTAAAGCTCCATAGAAATCTTTTTTTTTAATTTTTTTTTCAACGTTTTTTATTTATTTTTGGGACAGAGAGAGACAGAGCATGAACGGGGGAGGGGCAGAGAGAGAGGGAGACACAGAATCGGAAACAGGCTCCAGGCTCCGAGCCATCAGCCCAGAGCCCGACGCGGGGCTCGAACTCACGGACCGCGAGATCGTGACCTGGCTGAAGTCGGACGCTTAACCGACTGCGCCACCCAAGCGCCCCAAGCTCCATAGAAATCTTATTGATTTGTCTTGCAATCACATTTTCCTTTTCCATATTTGGAATTGATGATCGTTCATGTGGGCTGGATGGAATGAAGGTTGGCTTTGTTCTAGGTATAAAAGAACTTCCATTCACATACAGATAGTTGATGTACTCATTAACAGTTATTCTCATTGGTTGAATTATTTACCTTCCTTATTAAACACCACCTTAGAGAAGGAGGGGATGGGCGGTTAAGTAGGAGCTACCCGGAAGTAATAAAACTACATTTGTTTCATTGGAAACTCTATAATCCAGATGTCTCTAATTCATAAAGATTTTTTTTAATGTTTATTTTTGATAGAGAAACAGAGCACAAGTCGGGGAGGGGCAGAAGAGAAGGAGACACAGAATTTGAAGCAGGCTCCAGGCTCCGAGTGGTCAGCACAGAACCTGATGCCGGGCTCGAACTCACAAACCGCGAGATCATGACCTGAGCCGAAGTCAGAGTCTTAATCGACTGAGCCACCCAGGTGCCCCTGGATGTCTCTAATTCAAATTGATCCTCTCATATTTGGGGTGAAAGGAGACCTGCCTTTTAGGGAATCATGCATTGGGCTAGGCACGTATATTATGTAATTTTGTAGTCCATATGAGAACTATTTTATTATAAGTAGAACAGTCATTCGGCAATTTTGTTGTACGCTACAAAATGAGAAATGTATTCCTATAGATAACTTGGATTTAAGTGATTAACTGTTCCTTATAGCTAATTACAATAATGTTGCCATTGCTCGGTTTCATTTCTTTAAATTAAAAAAAATTTTTTTAATGTTTGTTTATTTTTGAGACAGAGACAGAGCATGAACGGCGGGGGGGTGGGGGTGGGCAGAGAGAGAGGGAGACACAGAATCCAAAGCAGGCTCCAGGTTCTGAGCTGTCAGCACAGAGCCCAACGCAGGGCTTGAACTCATGGACCCTCACGGACCCTCACGGACTGTGAGATCATGACCTGAGCCAAAGTCGGTTGCTTAACCGACTGAACCACCCAGGCGCCCCTCGGTTTCATTTCTTTAAAGAAGAGGTGCTTCTGTGGCATGTTTACATTGGCAGAATGAGGAAAGACGCTGGGCGAGTTTGAAAGCATTAAGCTGGTCACTGGAGAACTGTTTTCAGATAAAAAGATTTTTCATCAGTCTAGCAGTAATCAGTGGAGACATGTAGAGTCCAGAGATCTGCATCTTTAACTGGAAATTTGGTTAGTGTTTAATGTCAAGAAGGGGTGGGAGAGGTAAGCCCGATGAGAAATTACATTTTCCCTGGTCTTTGGTTCTACAGCTATATAGAAACACTGGATTGAGCGTGAGGTTCCATAGGTGATTTTTAGATCTGGAAGTAGAGACAGCTCGAATAAAATACTTTATATCTGTCATATTTATCTGAAAAGCAAAGGCTTGGGGTATTTTTGCTGGTTTTAAAGAAGAGGACTAGGTAGGCTCAAGGGGAAAAAATTAGCTTTCAGAGATGAGCATGTTCAGTGGCTCATGCAGGTGGCAAATCTTTCTTTCTTGTATTGCTGTAATGAGGCTGAGTAGGTCACCATCACTTCCAGACCCTGTGCACCACCTTTGGCTAATCTGTAGTCTTCCATGTACCTAGAAGTTCAGCTGGAGGCTTTTTAAACCAGAGTATTTAAATATACAGAGGAAGTTGTTGTACTGGCGCTCTTTGGTAGGGCTGCTGTGTTCCTTCTTATCTTCCCAGGGAGTTTGGTCCCTTTGTTTAGCTTCTGTTTCATTTGTTTACAAAGTTCTAGGCTTTGAAGTAGGCAGTTCTATAGGACTACCTAAAGAGAAGTGTAAGGCAAGAAGGTCAACAATTATTCTTCTCATTTCGCTACCTTGTTACCTCGGTTTCTCAGCCAGTGCCATTCATGGATTTTGCTTTTTCTCTCACAGGCTCTGCCCTGGCTCCCGTACTACTATCCTAATTTTCTGTGAAACCTTCTGTTATTTTGCACCTCCCAAACTAGAAGCTGCCTCGATTTCCTTTCTGAACATCGAGCTATCATGATGTTGCCTGATGTGTTGGTTTTAAAATAATTTTTGATGTAATTTCATGGCACACACCACATGATTTTTCTGTTTGCTCTACCATAAAAGAAGTTGGCGTATTTGAGTTCCTTGTTCCTAGGTGACTGCCCTTCTATAGATATGGCTCTGTGATTGCAAGAGTTGTACTGTTAAGACTATGATAAACTTGGTGTTATCTAGTACAGTAGTGAGGTAAATAGCTGTGCCACTAAATTGTTTAAATCATCATAGCTGAAAAAATAGCCCTGTGAATATAGCAATAACAAAACAAACATACATCAGACATCATTCGTGATTATTAAAAACTTCCTCAAGACTTTTTAGGTGTTGTAAATAAGGCTGTTCAAATTGCATTTACTTTTTTTTTTTCCATTTTAACCTGTATGGAGGGAGAATAAGAGGAGCAAGCTATTTTTGGCATCGACTTAGAAATACCAGTGTGACTGTTAACTGACACTTGCGTCAAGTTCAGTTTCAACCTGACTGCCTTGATTTTTTTTTTATTTCATTACTCTGGATTTTAGAGCTCTTGAGTTGATATTTTTTAAGATTGACATCTGTAACCTTTTGGTTCCGAGCAGTGCGTTGCCCCTGAAATTGGTTGAGTCACTTCATATTCTTCTAAAGAGTTCACCACCTGTCATAGCTGAAGAGATCTGTCCCTTTTACTTTCTGCTTCCCAATCCATTTTCCTGTTTACTGTGGACTTTATTTGTGGGAGGCTTTTTTCCACATTTAATATGTGAAGCCTATCACAGAGTTTGACCCTTAAAGTGACTCAGTTTTAAAAGTCTTCGGGGGCACCTGGGTGGCTTAGTCAGTTAAGCATTGGACTTCGGCTCATGTCATGATCTCATGGCTCGTGAGTTGGAGCCCCACATCGGGCTCTTTGCTACATCAGCGTGAAGCCTGCTTTGGATCTTCTGTCTCTCTCCCTCTCCCTCTCCCTCTCCCTCTCCCTCTCCCTCTCTCTCTCCCTCTCCCTCTCCCTCTCCCTCTCCCTCTCCCTCTCCCTCTCTCTCTGCTCCTCTCCTCACATGCGCACGTGTGCACACTCCTCTCATAAGTAAACATTATTTAAAAAAATTAAAACAATAAAAGGCTTTGGGAGTTCCACTTCAGTGCAAGAAGTTGTAACTGGTATAAGACTTGTTCCCTTCTGCCTCACGTACCCTGTAAACCACCAGGAACTGGACAGAAGATATTAAACAACTGTTCTCAGATGTTGGGCAACAGGTACCACAGAACTGAGAAAAAGGGAACAAATGAAATGAACCCTACAGTCACTCTGGCTTTTTCCCTACAGGCAGTTTCTGGACCATAGCATTGTAAGAGGGAACCCAAGCAGAGCCTGCAGTGTTGTTGAATTGATGAGACAGAGATAGAACTCCGGGAGGTCTAGGTGGCAGGAATTTGTAGAGCAGAGGACTGGGGGTGGGGGCCCGCTCAGAAATAGCTCCAGAAATCTGCATAAATGTTCCCTTTATCTTTGGCTGAATATGAATTTGTGCATGTGTTGGGAGAACCACCATGGGGCTGGGCAAAAAACAATTGCTCAGGAGCTGGAAGTTGAAAATTTACTGGAGCTCATACAGGACTGAGAAATATTTGAATTCTTACAGCAAGAGGTAGGAGACCTTGTTGAACACCCAGAGTATTAAACAGAGACCCCAGGAAGGTCATACGTTAGTAATAGGGTGAATGTTAGCCCTAAAGTAAAGAGTACTCGGAACCCAAACTAACAAAAGTTCAAGCCAAGCTTTGAAAAATAATTAGCTACAAATAATTTAGATGCATGACAAAACAAACTTCATTTCTTTGAAGCAAGACAGTAAAATCAAAACACTCAAAAATATAATGATTATAATATCAGATATCCCAAAAATTATTAGTCCAAGAAGCACTAAAAATGTGACCCATAATCAGGAAGAAGTCAGTCAATAGTAACAGAACTGAAAATGATTGTTATAGAATTAGCAGATGAGGAATTTAAAACCGCTATGAAACTATGTTCAACAATTGAAAGAAAAGCTTGAATATAATGAGGAAAGAAATTGAAGACCTATAAAGAACCAAATAGAAATTCTAAAGCTGAAAAGTATAGTATATGAAATGAGAAAGTCACTGGATGAATAGCAGATTAGATTGCACTCTGGAAGAAATGATCAATGAATTTGAAGATCTAACAATAGAACTTATCCAATCTAAAACAGACGATGGAAAAAAAAACAAAAAGAGTTTCAGCAAACTGTGGGACAATGTCAAGTAGACTAGTATACATGTAATTGGATTTCCAGAAGGAAAGGAGAGAGAAGGATAGGTATAAAAAAAATAGTTGAAGAAATGATGGCTAAAATACTCCCACAGATCCAAGAAGCTCAATGAACTCTAAGTGGGGTAACCACAAAGGAAACCACACTAAGGCTATTATAATTGAGTGCTGAAAACAAGTGTTAGAGGGAGCATTTGAAAAGAAGAGGAAAAAAGAGACATATTACATACAGGAGAACAAAGATAAGAGATCCTGTATACCTCATCAGAAACAATGCAAGCAAGAAGACAGTGGAAGGACATCTGTAAGGTGCTAAAAGAACAAAAGTACTGTCAACCTCAACTCCTGTCTCCAATGAAAATAAAAAATTAAAGCAAAAAGAAACGAAGGCGAAATATATTTTTTTCAGACAAACAAAAACTGAAAGAATTGTCACCAGCAGACCTGAACTACAAGAAATATTAAGGGAGGTTCTCCAGGATGAAGGAAAATGATTCCAGATGGCAATCTGGATCTCTATAGAGTAATGAAGAGTGCCAAATAAGTGCAGTAAATGTGGGGTAATTAAATAAAGACTTTTTTCCTCATTTTAAAATGTCTTTAAAAGTTAAGTGATTGTTTAAAGCAAAATTGATAATCTGTTGTGGAATTTATTTATAAGGTATATAGATCTAAAAGATATGATAATAGTCCCAAGGGATGGAAGGAATGAAATGGAAGTATGCTGCTAAGGTCCTTATGTTAAAAGGAGAGCAAGGAAAAGATGGGGAATGTAAAAACAAAAATATAAATATGGTAGACTTAAACACAATCATTTCACAGTTACATTAAATATAAGTAGTTCAAATACTTATGCAAAATGCAAGACCCAACTATGTATTATCTATAAGAAACCAACTTTACGATTAAAGACACAGGTTAAAAATAAACAGATGGAAAAAAGATATGCAAATGCTAGTTATAAGAAAGTTGGAGTGACTGTGTCAATATAAGACAAATTAGACCTCACGACAAGCAGTTTTACCAGGGAGAAGGAGGGACATTTCATCATGGTAAAGTGGTTAGTTCATCAAGAACACAGCACAATACTAAATATGTGTGCTCCTAACAAAGCTTCAAAAGACGTGAAGGAAAAAAAAGAAAGATACAACTGAAAGTATAAATACACAAATCTACAATTAGATTTGGATATTTCAGTGCCCTTAACTCTGTAATTGATAGAATATGTAGACAAAAAAAAAAAAAATCAGTGAGGAGTTAGAAAACCTGACCAACACTACTATACCTAATCAACTGTACCTAATTGACATTTATGAAACACTGGAGCTAAAACTACCAGAATACATTTTCTTTTCAGATTCACATAGTGCATTTACTAAAATAGACCACATTCTGGGCCATAAAACAAGCCTCCGTCTATTCAGAAAAATTGAAATAATACAAAGTATATTTTCTGACCAAAATGGAATTAAATGAGAAGTCACTACCAAAGGGATAGCTGGGAAATTCGCAAATATTAGGAAATTACACAGTACACCCTAAATAAACCATGGATCAAGGAAGAAATTATAAAAGAAATTAGAAAATATTTTGAACTGAATGATAATGAAAACACAACATTAAAATTTGTAGGATGTAGCTTGCACAGTGCTTATGGGGAAATATATAGCTTTAAAATAAGATCTAAAATCAATAATCTAATAGTCCACCTTAAGAAGCAAGAAAATGAGGAGCAAATTAAACCATAAAAGGAATAAAATATTAGAAGAGTAGAAATCAATGAAATAAAATATTAACAATAGAGAAAAATCCATGAAACCAATAGCTAGCTGTTTGAAAAGATCGATAAAATTGATAAACCTGTAGCTAGACTGATACGAAAAAGATAAAAGCACAAATTACTAATATCAGGAAGGGAAGAATAGACATCACTATAGATCCTACAGACATGAAAAGGATAAAGGAATGTTGTGAATAAGTTTATGCCAATAAATTCTACAACTTAGATGAAATGGAAGAATTCCTTAAAGGATACAAATTATCAAAATTGACTCAAATAGAACTAGAAAACCTGAATGGCCTTATTATCTATTAAAGAAGGCGAGTTTGTAATTAAAAATCATCCCATAATTAAAATCTAAGCTCCAATGACTTTAATGTGAATTCTATCAGATATTTAAGGATCAAACCAAACTTGTAGAAAATAGAGGAGGACAAAATTCTTCCCAACTCATTCTATGAAGTTGGCATCACCATGATATCAAAAACTGAGAAAGCTATTACAAGAAAAGAAAACCACAGACCAGTATTCCTTATGTTTATACACACAAAAATCCACCACCAAATATTAACAAATTTAAAAAATTAACCTCACAGTATACACAAAAAGTAACTCATAATGGATCATAAACCTAAATGTAAAAGCTGAAATTACCAAACTTCTAGAAGAGAATAGGATAAAATCTCCATGACCTTTGGATAAAGATTCCTCTATCAGACACAAAACATGAACCAATAAACAAAAATCCATTAAATTAAACTAAATTAAAATTGTGTGCTCTTCAAAAGATACTATTAAGAAAATTAAACGGCAAACCACAGACGAGGAAAATATGTTTGTAATAGACATTTGTGATAAAGCTTGGTATCCAAAACATACTTTTTAAAAACCTACAACTCCTGTAAAAAGAAGACAATCCAATTTAATTTAAAAATGAGTCAGGGGTGCCTGGGTGGCTCAGTCAGTTAAGCTTCCTGACTCTAGCTCAGGTCATGTTCTCGTGGCTCATGAGTTCAAGCCTCATGTTGGGCTCTGCGCTGACAGCTCCGAGCCTGGAGCCTGCTTCACATTCTGTGTCTGCCTCTCTCTCTGCCCCTCACCTGTCTCTCTCTCAGAAATAAACATTAAATTTTTTTTTAAATGAGTCAGTGAAGTTTTAAACAAGCACTTCCCAAAAGAAAATATGTGAATTAATAGTAAGCATTTGAAGAGATGTTCAGTATCCTTAGTTGTCAGAGAATTGCAAATTAAAACCACAATGAGATATCCCCTCACACATTAACTTGAATTACAAAAAATACCGAGTGTTGGTGAGGATGTGTAGCAACTTGCACACTCCTACAATGCTGGTAGGAAGTGTAGTTGGTATGGCCACTGGAAATTGGTACAGCCACTTGGCTGTTTAAATAGTTTGGTCGTTTCTTATAAAGGTAAAACATACACCTACTTATAGCCCAGCAATTCTCTTTATAGGTAGTTACCTGAGAGGAATGAAAACTTATGTTCCCACACAAATTTGAATGTAGATATTATCATAGAAGCTTTATATATGATAGCCCCAAACTGTAAGCAAACCAAATATCCATCAGCCATATCCAAATTGTGGTATATCTATTCAGTGGAATACTACTCAGCAATAAAAAGGACCAAACACATGCATGAATGTCAAAAGCATTATTTTAAGTGGAAGAAGCTAGACCCAAAAGAGTGCATATTGGATTATTCCATTTATATGAAATTATGGAAAAGGCAAAACTATAGGGACTGAAAGCAGGTTAATGTTTGCCAGAGTCCAGGAGTGTGGAGAGGGAATTTATTGCATAGAGGCACAAGGGAACTTTTAGGGGTGATGGAAATGTTCTGTAATTTAATTGCACTTTAGGTTATGTGTATGTACACATTTGTCAAAATTCATTGAATTTTACATTTGAAATGGGTGCTTTTATAGTATAGAAGTTCTACTTTGGTGGGAAGTAGAAATAAAGGTGATTTTTTAGAAAGCACTTTGGAAGTGAGGATGTCAATTCCATGTTAAAAAAAAAAAAACAAACAAACCCTCACCCTCTTGGGCATTTCAAAATAGAGGTTCTTGCAAGGTTGAACTCTTTCCTGCAAGGTGAAAGAGGGGAGGGGACAGGGGAAGGTAAAGGCAACCTAAGCAGCCCTGATACAAAATATGGTCTCAGTTGAGTGCTCTGCCCCTAGATCCTGCCTTTCTTCTAACCCCTAAAATGAGAAGGGCTTGCAGAATTCCTGCTACAATAAGCTGAGTCTCTCCAGCTCTTTTCTCTCAAAGGAGCAAGTAATCCAATTCAAGGACCTTGAAATCAAAACAGTTAACCTTTCTAAACCCCGAAAACTTCATAAACAACTACATCACAGATTTATTGCAGGTCTTATGAACCTGACAGATTACACTGGATCTCCTTGGAATGGGAAACAAGATGGAAATCTAGAATGAAGGAGCTAGATAGATTACTTTACAGCCCTTTTTATATTAGTGTTTAAATCTTTCAGCCTATTTATTTCCTATTTCTGGTAATTGAGTGGGTTCTGAGGATAAGACAAGATGGTAGAGAAGCTAGATCATCAGCTGGGAAGTTAAGATACAGGTGAAAAACAAAACAAAACAAAACAAAACAAAAAACCTTTAGTTGTTTTCACTGTTTGAAGTATTAAGTATTCCCTAACCACCCACCATACAAGTTATAAAATGGAACCAAACATTTGGTACCAAATACAGTTCCATAAAAGTTTTTAATTGGCATAAAAAATAAAAGTTGACTGTATCAAAGCATTCTAAAACCCCTGAATCCAGTTCTCCTAGCTCTCTTAGTTTTGCTTATATTGAGTTTAGAATACATAAGACTTCATTAGAAGGTCTTTTTTTGCCTGGTCTGTTTTATATTAAAATAATTAATTCTTTTCATAGTAAAGGCACAGTCTCTACCCTTAAAGCTCTTTGAGCAAATTGCTTCAGAACAGGAATTCTGAATATAAATTATTTCATTTTGGAAATCTATAGCAATTTGTCATTTAAAGTTTATTTTATGAGTTTATGAGCCTCATCCTTAAGATGCTACCTATATTAAGTTTAATACTCACTGCAGTATAAACTAAGACTAGAAAATATGTGTAAATTTAGTGTTTTTTTTTCCAATGCAGGCAGACCTTCTCATCTAATTTGGGGCCCTAAAAAATAAGACAGGCTATCTCAATGTATCAAGTCTGAGACTGAATTTTTCTTTTAACTTTTTTTTAATGTTTTATTTATTTTTGAGAGAGAGAGAGAGACAGAGTACGAGCAGGGGAGGGGCAGAGAGAGAGGGAGACAGAATCCACAAAGCAGGCTCTAGGCTCTGAGCTGTCAGCACAGAGCCCGACACGGGGCTCGAACCCGTGAACCACAAGATCATGACCCCAGCCGAAGTCGGACACTTAACCGATTGAGCCACCCAGGCGCCCCTGAGACTGAATTTTTTTTATGTTTATTGAAAATCATTGATTTGGTCTTGCTAAAAGGAAGAAATGGTTCTTTCAGGTAGGAATTTGGCAGAATCAATCTAATCCCTTAAAGGATGCTTGTGATTTGGCTAGTTGTTTGCTGGTGATCATTACACTTGATTTATAAGACACACACACACACACACACACACACACACACACACACACACACACACACCATTCAACCTTCCCAGTCATCTGTAAGACTTCAGGCTGTCTCTCTTCCTCTGGCATTTGCCAGTTAAATTAGCATTATAAAAACGAGGGAGGGATATAATGCTGCCATGATAGAATTTCTGGGAACACCAGGCAAAGAAAAGTACTGAAAGGTTGGTAATTCCCGATTCCCATTTTCAGATATTTGTGGTCTTCTCTACTAACCCATGCTGTCTGTTTATGTAGGGTCTCCTTATTTTCCTGAGCCCCACGGGATACAGGCTATTTACAGAAGTTGGAGAGAGAGGAGTATTGTATAAGGCTGCAATGATGATTTGGTGTTTTTTCCTTATCTGCAGTAAAGGATTGGTGAGGAGGAGAAAAGTGTAAGATGTATTGGAACCTTACCTTCTCCCCGCACCCTCCCCCCCTCCATTTACTGCCTCCTACTGTTCTCCTTTCAGGGTTTCTTAATTTGAATTTCAGATTATCTGGAAGAGTTAAGCCTCATTCATTCATTAATGATTCATTCATTCATTTAAAAGCCTTATTAAATAATATGAATTAAACAGATCAATACCTAGCTTAGTAGTTGCTAACCAGTGGTAAATGGAAATTTTCATATGGCGGGAATTTTGACCTGGCAGAAATTTGTAGATATTAGATAGAACAGTTGACTTTGATCCAGGGTGGCTAGACAGTAGGAAAAAAATGAAGGAAAAAGGTTGAGAGGGAGTCAGAAAGGGTGTTGGGAGACCCCCCAAAGATAAAATAGTAGGTTTTGCTATGGGCTTCTAATGGGAATAGTATAGAAGCTTGTAAACTGTATCTAGTGTTTCTGGGCTGATCCAGCATTTCTAGTTTGTCCTGACATCTTAGCTAATCTCTCCTTTCCTGGAAGGAGGAGAATGAGATTGGTGCTTACATGTTTACCTCTGTCATATTCCTAAGAATTTCTTATTCTCCGGTATCTTAGAAGACATCTAGCCTTGCTACTCACAGTTTTGTTTTCCTGCACGAGTAAGAAAATTTGGAGTACTAGCCAGGTTTTACAACTAACTAGCAAGGTGACTCTGCACTTAGTCTCCCTGGATCACTTTTGTTTTTCACCTGTACAATGAAGAGGAAATAGGCAACCTCTTAAAATTTCTTTCAGCTAACAACCTTAGATAATTATATAAACTTTGAACTATGTGCTCAAGCTCTTGTAGGGGGTTGCTATGGACTGAATTGTGGCCCCACAAAATCAGTATGTTGAAGCCCTAACCTCCACTGATGGTATTTGGAGATAGGGCCTGTAACGAGATAATTAAGGTTAAATGAAGTCATAAGGGTGGGCCCCTGATCCAATGGGGTTAGTGTCTTTATAAGAAGAGATGCTACTTCTCACTCTTTCTGAATGCTCAGAGAAAAGGCCAAGTGAGTACAAAACAGTCCTCTGCAGGCCAGCAAGAGCTCTCACCAGAAACAGAACCCTCTGGAACCTCAATCTTGTACTTTCCAGTCCCCAGAACCATGAGAAAATAAATTTTTATTGTTTAAGCCGCCTGGTCTGTGGTAGTTTGTTATGGCAGCCCAAGTAGACTAATACAGGATTTAACCACATTGAGTGCCTTTTTACAAATTGAATCTGTAGTTTGTATGACTTGTAAATGAGATATGTCACTTCCCTGCGCTGAAACAGGAAGTGAAATGTTTTAACCTGGTGGTGGAGGGAAGACTCCACCATTTCTGTTTTCCCATGAGCTCCTAAGTTCTGGGGCAATTATGGTATTGAGTTGGGTGTTATGAGTATTTCAGTTGGATTACTGAACTGCGTAGCAGAACCTGAGCATAGTTGAGAAGCAAGCATTCTTTGATGGCAAAAGAAAAGAACCATAACTAGGTAGCTTCTCTTTTCCCATATCTGTGTATAATACGAATAGCCTTGTGAAATACTCTGTTGTAGTCAGTAGCGTTAGACTGGTGGGGATCGATACCAGATTGTTAACATTACTAACTAAAAATCTCATTCTAGGGAAGAGAAAATTGCCAGATCGGGGACTTGCAAATGTCTAAGGCTATTTTGTTTTCACCTGTTTCTGCCTTGGTATGGAGGAGATTTGTGGTAAAATATTGTTAGGTAAATATACCTTTTTCATAGCTGTATGTCTCCCACAGAAATCTGTCTAATCTGTTCTGGTCTGCTTCAGTAGTAGGGATGTGGGAAGTGGCATGCAGTTTGGACTGGGAGTATCCTGTTCAGATTTACCTTGCTTTTCTGTACTTTTGCTCATTCCATGCAACTACATTTCCCTGAGAGCCACTACTATTGACCTGATGGTATTATTGGCTGCCAGTTGGCAGAGAGGATTCACCTAGATTAGGTGGTTACTTCCTTTTCCTGTCCGTAGACTTGGAAAAATGGAGAGAGTTTACTTTCCTTCAAAAGGTTTCTCAGAACGTAATGGTACAAAATGTTCACAAGTAGGAAAATTCCTTAAAAAGCTCTGTCTGGTTACTCTCAGATAAACATTTCCATTAATATTTCATTTCATTTTGAGCCCCCTTCTAGTTTGTAGTATTTTTTTTTAGTATATGTAGGTGGCTTCAAACCATATGGTAAAAGTATTTTCCAAAAACATTCAATCTTTGTCTTACTCTGAACTGTTTTCCTTATTTCCTTGTCGCCAAGCAGCTCCTCTCCACAGGCACAAATCCCTTTTTCTACGTTGATCTATCTCTGATTATGTTGATGTGGTGCGTCCTTTTGGGAACTCATACATGTTTAAATAACACATTTAAGAATGAAATTGCCTATTCCCTCTGTGCATTGGGAAAAGAAAAATTTTTGTTGCTATTTTTAGGTAATACGGATTGAATGTTCCCATCGTCATTCCCCTGTACAGAGTCATTATCACACACAAGATGCAATCTCTTGTGCTCAGTGATGTTTATTCTGTTTCAGTCTACTTGAAAATTCTTTACTTCCCAAGTTCTTTCCCCCATCAGATGTTGTGTGTAGGTATTTTGGTTTATTTTAATCCCATGTATGTGTTCTTTTTAAAAATCCTCCATTGAAGAATAATCATAATACAATACTGTATTAGCTTCAGGTATACAACCTAGTAATTCAGTATTTACAGGCATTCTGAAATGGTCACCACAAGAAGTCTAGTTAGCGTCTGTCACCATACAAAGTTATTACAATATTATTGACTATCTTCCCTATGGTGTACATAACATAGCCTTGTACCCTGTAACCCCCTTCACCTGCTTCGTTCATCTGCCTCAGCCCCCTTCCTTCTAGCAGCCATCAGTTTGTCCTCTGTGTCTCTGGGTCTGTTGCTGTTTTGTTTTGCTTGAACATGTACGTGATCCTTATAAAGTACACCGGATAAGCATTTGTAAATGAGAAATTACAGCCCGAGATTTTGAAGGCATAGTTTGATTCTGTCTACCAAAAGTCTGGTTTCTTCCATCTTCAGGCATCTATCTTAAACACAGTGCAGTTATAAAGTAGCAGCCTCTCCCATCGTTGACACACATGCTTCCCCACCATACCAACCCCCAGAGTGGATGTTGCCCCGGGGCAGGTAAGGAACAGGGGAAGTACGGACAGTTCTGCATCTGCGTTACCTGTTGTGAGGTAAAGAGAGCTCTTGAGAGCAAATAGTCCGCAGCGCCTAAAATTCATAAAATGTTAAATATGAAAGAGACCATGGCATGTTCTCGAGATTCGCAGACTACTTTCCGTTCCCTCAAAGTGCTGTGCTCTATTACATCTTCATGCCCTTGCTGATGATGGAAAGGAGTACCTTTTCTCCCAGGCTACCTGGCTTACCCTCTCACACCCCTACCCCTTGAATTCAGCGATAGCATAGCATTATAAGAAACCACATATAACTTCCCCTACTATGTGTCTTGAATGCCCTCCAATGTAGTTCAGAACCTAGTGATTAATTTGTATTTTTCTTCTGTTTACCCTTCAAATTTTGAATGAGGAGATGAGGATTATAGTAAGAATGATGTGCATATATATTTTAGTGGGATAAATAAGATAATTGAAGGGAAAGCACTTTTAAATATATTTTTTAAGTTTATTTCTTTATTTCGAGAGAAAGAGAGAGACAGAGGGAGTGTGTGAGCAGGGTAGGGGCAGAGAGAGAGAGGGCAAGAGAGAGAGGGAATTCCAAGTAGGCTCTGTTCTGTCAGCTCAGAGCCCAACGTGGGGCTCAGTCCCAGGAACCATGAGATCATGACCTGAGCCAAAATCAAGAGTAGGTTGCTTAACTGACTGAGCCACCCAGGTGCCAGGTAAAAGCACTTTTAGATGACTTTCATTTCTCGGGTTTTTGATAGGGAATGAATTCACTCATACCTTTAGGTTTCTCAAGTGACTGAGGAAGAGAATATACCACTTAGTTCTGTGTCGTTGAGAAGCCATCATGGTATTTTAAAGACATGTTCGTATATGCGTTACAGTGTGATTCACTTGATTCTGAATCTGCCAAAGGATGTGTTATGTAGAGATGATTTGTGTAGGTGCTGTTATGGGAGAAGATTGGTATCTTACTGTCTGTGTAATGGTTGCTGACAGTGACTCTACCAAATTACAAAGTGAGAAGTAAAGAGATGAAATTCACCTGTAAAGAAAATATGTGGATTTTAGGATAGTAGTATTCGTATGAGTTAAACGTTTAATTCTCGTCTTCCTGGTAATTCTTAGTCAAGAGCAGTTAGAGAAATGGTCCCACTGGAGCATCAGTATCTTGTCTCAGGTTATTAGATGTTTAGGTACATATGAGTGGAAACAGGAAACCTGGAATCTTCTGTTTGCTTTTTATCTTAGTACCTTTAATGTAGGTCATCCAAAACTTGAATACTAACATTGATAATAATTTGGCCTTATACTTAAGTCATTTTTTTTCACTTCCTCTGGGCATTTGGTTCTTGGAAGAAGGTAGTACTTAGTACTGTTCCCTGCTTTGTATACGTTGTTTATTTGGGAACCTGTCTGCCATTGTGGCTACCTGTCAGAATTCGGCGTTATTTAAATGTTTGAGATGAGTGATTGAAGTACTTGAACAGGATCTTTTCTCCCAACTGCTAACTAGAGAGCACTTTAAATACAGAATGTGTTCTCCAACTCGATAGCATATTATTAGAAATATATGACATATGGTATGTTCCCCTAAAATTTAAATTTTTAGAAAGCAGAAATGTATTATATTATACCAATAATACTGTGAATACTCAAATTAACATGAACCACCCCCAACTGTAGGGTAGTTCTCTTTACACAATGTGCTAAAATGTGTAAATTAACTTATTTCATAAAAAGTGACATACAGAGTTGCTTCTAACCAGAAAAGAATTGTTTTTACACTTACCCATTAATTCAGGCCGTCGCTGGTTTGCTGCAGCATCCAAACGTCTACTGTACTAAACTTCATTTAAAACTATATTACTTTCTTGATGCCATTGTATTTGATGCTTGAGAGATTGTATTTGTTGACAGTAATTTTATCTAAAAATTAAAATAATTTTTCTGGTTTCAGAGCATTACTTTGTTAATGTTTGCTCTTGCCCTTTACCTCTCCAAACCCTACTCGTTTTTCTAGGCCAAGCTGAAGATAATCAAACTTGATGAAATTTTCTTCTGTCCCCATAGATTGATTTATGGCATTTTGGGCACAGTTGAGAATACTTATTTTCTTTTGCCTTGTGTTAGTTAGCTGTGAACATGCCTGCCTTCTGTACTGGCTCCTATGACTATGCTTTAGGCAACCTTGTATTTCCCATAACTGCTTTCACAGTACTTTGCCCTGATATATTCAGTATTTGTTGAAATTTGGGTGGTTTGGGTTTTCTGTTGTTGTTGTTGTTTGGTTGGTTGGTTTCTCTAAACTGGACTTAACAAATCAATTAGTAACTTGAGGTTTAAATGAGGACTCAGGCAGTCAGCCATGCTGGCGAAGGCTTTATAGTCAGGACTGCCCAGGTTGATGTTCCTATTTCATTATGAATTAACTGTGGAGCTGCCTCATCTGTAAAATAGGTGTGTTGGTAATAGCATTACTCAGCGTCTGAGAGTTGTTGATGAGGATTAACGTAGATAATTTGTTTAAAACATTTATTGTGCCACCTAACTTATAGGATATACTCAATATATTCTAGCTATAGTTATTGTTAAATGCAGTCCCATTGGGCTAGACCCAGCCCCTTGGGGGCCTTTCATGTGGTCTTCATATCTCAGGCACTTAACCCTGCATATAGTAAATATTCAATAAATAACTTGCTTGAGTTGAATTGATTGATTGACCCTATTTTTATCTTCCATTACAGCCCACTGTTTGTAACATGGAAGATCGGTCGAGACAAAAGATTGCGTGGATGCATAGGTACTTTTTCTGCCATGAATTTGCATTCAGGACTCAGGGAGTACACACTTACCAGGTGAAGACCAATTTTCGTTACCTCTGCTTCTACATTAAAAAAACAAAACTTACGAAACTTGAACCTGATACCTTAACTTCTTTGCCTGTCCTAAATTGTCAACATTCTTGACTCCTTTCACATCAGATTTTTTTCTTCTCTTCAACCATTTGCCTGATCTCTGGTGAAATGTTATTGCTACATATTACCATAATATAAAATACCGTGATTACATGTGTTCTGCCGTAGACATTGTGAAGTGTTAACCTTCAAAGGCCAGCTTTATTTTGTATAACTCGAAAACAAGTGGCCAGATGTCAGCAGCTTACCAAAATGTATTATTTCCACAGTAATACTGGGTCTCCTTTCTTAGGCTCTTTAAAAATTGTTGAAGTCTATTTCATCTTATACATGTTGTTACATACCTTTATGTACTTTTGAAATGAAAGAGGGGACCTAGGAAGAAAGTGATACCGCAGCCTGGTAGCCCTAATCATTCACCTCACCCAGAATTAATTGTAGCTTCCTTATTTTCGTTTCCTCTAACATGAGGACAGAGTCATGAATGCCCCATTGCAGTTGCTAAGACTTTGTCTTTAATTTCCAAACTCACAAAGAGCTATCGAGCATGCCATCTGATATTCGGGGGTCCAAGTTTATATTTGTTCCAAAATTATTGCAAAAGGAGAAAACTCCTTAAATAATAAGCTATTAGTAAAGGAATTTCCTGTTTTTGCTCACATTTCAGGGTGATTATCTGATAGTTTCTGTGGCTGTAATATTGTACATGTATCTGTCCAATAGGAAATTGGTCCCTGCTGACTACTGGTACTTGGTGTACGTTGCTTAACCTCCAATAGACAAAGTAGTAATTACAGTATTTTGTTCTATCTACTTCATAGGGATGTTAGGGAGGTGTCAGGGGAATGTAGTAGTATTCAGTCACTGCTTTGTTTCTGGATTAACATTGTGGAACATTCATTACTTTATTACAGAATTGCATAAATGTAGCTCATACTACCAATTCATAAAATGCTGGTAACTGAGTTTAGTATTCTTATATTTAAAGGTGTAGCTCACAACTGTACTGTTTTCTTAGCTTACAGTGCAGCCCAGAAAGAAAAGCATAGGCATAGAGGGTCACCTTCATTTTTAGACCGACACAGGTATTAGAATTGAGTGTTTGGACTTGATTAAAAACCTACAGGTAGTAAAGGGGTCAAGACACACATTCTGGAAATGACTCGAACTTGCTAAAGATAGTGTAAATGCTAGCTGAAGCAAGTTGGATTTTTTTTTCCCTGACCTGAAACATCATGGACTCGTTTTGGGACTTTAGCAAATTCTGCCAGTGACTGCTTCTTTGGGACAGGTACATATGAAATTACTCTTTTAATAGCTAATCAGAGGCAATTTATTATCCCTTTCCAAAAATAAGTTGTTATAAGGAGCCCTGGTTCCTTGGTTATTGCTTTGAAAAAAAGGATTCTGTGGCCAAATTGAGTTTGGGGAACACTGGCTAAACAAATTTAAACAGCTGTGCTCACTGCAGGACTTCTTAGAACCTGTTATGTTAATAGTGTTGTGGACCTCTAGGAGTGAGATCTAGAATGTTGTGTTTCCCAGACTTCCACTTTTTCGACCACAGAGCCCTTTTATCCTCCCACTCCATTCATTGCCTTATGCCATTAGTATCCCAATGAGCACATTTTCAAAAACGTAAGTCTGTCATAAAATTACCAGTTTTCTTTCTAGTTGGGGAGTCTGAGTGGAGAGTATAGAAAGCCTTTGTACGTTGTAATGAAACTGTGGCAGAAATCCCAGTATCAAATATTACGTACTTTAGAAATCCTTAGTAGCGGTAACTGTAGTAGCGGTTTGGTTTTGTTTAAAGAAAATACGAAATTCTTTTGCCTCCATTGATAAGAAGGGATGAAAATATTCAACTTCTCCGGACTTGTGGATCTGTTTCCTAGGGGTATTGCCAGAAGAATTATAGTGTATTTTTCGGACAACAACGTGATTCTGAGTGAATCAGTCAAATAGTTGAGCTTGGAAATTTGCCTACATTTGTATACGTCGCTACCCTCATTGCAGTCTGTGGCTCTTCCTGTTTATTTTTCACCTTCTTTCTCATGTTTTTTACACAACTTCCTGAAATAGCATATGGCACACAAGACGTACGTACGTGTGTGTGTGTGCGTGTGTGTGTGTGTTTTCATATTTGTCTGGCTCCATTCCTATTGCTTACATGACCATAAGAATGGAGTTATTTGGAAGAGGGAAACAAAAGAAAACACTCCTTACAATATACAATTGCTCTTTTTTCTAGATTCATCTTAGAGTCAAAACTGTGGAGTCATTGAGAAAAGCTGCAGTATAGTATCTTTTGGTCCAATAGGGGGCACTTATCATTGCTACAAGCTGCTGTTGATGGTATTATTATTAATAGCTGCCCATTTATTAAAACTTGCTACATGTTGATACTGCACAGGGGCTTTGATTTATATGCATGCTACTCCCAACTCGTAGGTATTAATAACCATGTTTTAAAAATGAGGAAACCGAGATGTGCAGAATTTAAATAACTTATCCACTCCCATATCTGGTAAGTGGTAGAACCAGGATTCAAGCCTAGGCCACCTGACTGCAAAATCCAAGCTCTTAACCACGACATTTAAGAGAAGACAAAATACATTGTTCTGAGAAATTACATTTTGCAGCTTTGTCATGAAAATATTGAACTTGAAAGAGAGTTACTATAAATTGTATAAATCATGGATTGATAATTCTTCACAAATTCTAGATAGGAGTTAAGATTGAAATTTTGGAACATTATGTCAAATTCCAGAAAATCCACAGATGGAATTATAAAAAGTATATAACACAGGGCTGTATAGACTAGCTGGAAGAAAACTAACTTGGATTAATACTGTAGACAAGGACAATGCTTATTACAAAATTATACCTCTATATGATATAAAATTATACTCTCTGGCCACATGTAAATAATAGACTAGACTTTGAGAAGAATACATTTTTTAAAAATGTAACAATTGGTCTTGAAGTTTGTTCTTCAATCTTAAAACCCCATAAATCACAAAATTTACAGATGGAATGAAATGAACTTTGGGCTTTAGGAATAAAAGGGAAGGACAAAGCAAGATAAAAAATAAACTGTGAAATTGAAGATTCACTGGGTAGAGATGTCTTTTTTAAAAAAGTAGAATATCTGGTTTTCTCTGTCTTCATCTGTGATTCGGTAGACTATTATTTTCAGGATATTACTCAGATATACCCTTTTTTATTATGAAATATATATAATGTGAAATTTACCATTATAACCAAATTTAAGTGTATAGTTCTGTACATTGATATGCAGCCATCAACACCATTCATATCCAGAACTTCTTTATCCTTCTCAACTGAAACTCTGTACACACTGACTTCCCATTTCTTCACCCCCCAACCCCTGGCAGCCATCATTCTACTTTCTGTCTGTGAGTAGGACTCTTATACATGCCTCATATAAGTGAAATCATACAGTATTTGTCCTTTTGTGATAGTCTTATTTGGTTTAGCATCATACCTTCAAGGTTCATCCATGTTGTAGCATGTGTTAGAATATCTTTCCCCTATAAAAGGCTGAATAGTATTTCATTCTATGTATCTACCACATTTTGTTTATCCCTTTATCTGTGGGCATTTGTGGGACTTCAACCTTTTGGCTATTGCAAATAATGCTGGGGTGAACATGGGCATACAAATATCTGGTTGAGTGCCCTTTTTTTTCTTTTCTTTTCTTTTTTTTAATGTTTATTTATTTATTTTGAGAGAGAGAAAATCTGAAGCAGGCTGCATGCTGTCAGCACAAAGCCCAACGCAGGGCTCAATCCCACAGACTCTGCCGAAATCAAGAGTCAGACACTTAACCAACTGAGCCATCCAGGTGCCCTACCCTTTTTGTTCCTTTTAAAAAGCTAACCATTTTATAGAAGACAGTGATCTAGTTTGTTTGTGGTCCCTTAATCTCTAAAAGCTAAATCTAAAAAGGGACCGGGTACTTTTTAAATGAAATGCCTATCCTCGATTAAGTATTTATAAACACACAGTTTTAAAATTGAACACCTGTCATAGTCAAGTTTTATGTTCTCCTAATTGAAACTTTGATTATAGACTGAACGAAAAACTAATAAATAGGCTAATTTCCTCCCAGTTGTAAAAGTGCGTAATTTCTGTATAGACAGCAGAAAGACGTTGTGAAGACTTATAACGTAGAACCATTAAATAGACTATTCCTTCCTTGTCCTTGGAGACTAAGTAAAAGCAGGAAAGATTAGAGCAAATAGGAAGCAGGATGGAGAGCTCAAAATTACTGATAGAAGTTTATCCATGGTGACATACTAAAGCCCACAAATTACTATATTTCTTAGTGGTCAAATCTTCAAAGTAGAAATATTCCTTGTCCCAGCTGAAGAAGAACACTGTCTAGTATTTGCCAAGCTACTTGCATTTATGGCTGTTACATGTTAGAAAGCAGAGGCAAATTTATTTCCTCTCTTTTAGTACTTAGAGTATATACTTTAATATGGAAGAGAATCACAACTAATATAGATGAACACAAACGTCTCAGACAAAGAAGATTCATTAACATTTTGGCCATTAAGTTGCCCAGCAAAGTGTAGGTCTATTTCTTTATGTAAATTCAAGTTGGTGGTAATTCTTCTAGAACATATAAGTGATTAATAGATGTGCTCTTATTTCATAAAACAGAAATGTGGTCTACCATTCAAGGTTAACAGATCTTTCTTTTTGTTTACTCTGTTGTACTTACACCTCTTAGCAGTGAAATAATTATGCAGGTGTGTGGGCAGTGTCTGGAGCTTGATTCTTAACAAAGCTACTTTGTTGCATTACTTAATTCTGAGGAACTAGCCATGGAGGTTTGTTCTTTTCTAAGGAACAGGGTGACCACATAAAAGGTGATGTGTTTTGTTTAGGAGTTTGTTTTGTGTGAGTGAGGTTTGTTTTGTGCATGCGTGTGTGTGTGTGTGTGTGTGTGTGTGTGTGTGTGTGTGTGTGTGTGTGTGTGAGAGAGAGAGAGAGAGAGAGAAAGAGAGAGAGAGCGCGCGATCAATTGCATGTTACAAATGTTCGTTTTCTATTAAGATTTTTGAGCTATTAGAAATAGCTAACAGACCTACTTTATTACTTTCAAAGGTCCTGGCTAGATTGGGTTCTTCTGGGTGACTAGATTTGTTGTAAACCAAATTTGCTTTTGTATTTAGTGTTATAATCTGTCATTTTTCTAAAGCAGTATGAGTTTTAAACCACTGTAAGCAGCATAATTATATTTTTCCCTCTCAGAGTGGACTATTTTGTCATCATTCTTATTGATTATTTTAGGTAACTGGACTTGGCTCATGGAGAATAATTAGTTTAAACAAGCCCCCCCCCCATTTAATATTAGTCCTCATGGTAGCATCACTCAGATTGATTTTTCTTCTGAGAAGAAAAGCTGTACATGAGTCACTTCTAACTGCACTATTGTCACGGAAGCTTATTCTGGAGATGGTAAGGCCGGACTGTTTTTGGCAAGTGTCTGTGGCGACTCCTGACTAAAATACACTTTTTGGAGAAGTAAATTAGACGTATCAAAAACACTGTACAAAAATAATTAGCTCAATTTGCAGCCTACATTTTGGTGCCTGTTTACAAAAGGCAGGTTGGCCTGACTTCTAAAACTCGTACCTAATTTGTTAGTTTCAGTGTATAAATTACCAAATGAGAAATTGTTTCTCAGATTTCATAAGCATTTAATTTAAGGTGTAGTTTGGAACCTAAATTGTATATACCCTTTACTCAAAATTATTCATAAGTTAGCATGGCTAAATAGAATCTGTGGATATCTGGAATCCTCTTTCTAAATGCTAGTTTAATGCCCTCTATCATCATTGCATATTTGTGCTAAGGTATAGAGATGTGGCCAGCAGAATGTGGAAGGAGAAACTAAAGAATAAGAACCATTCCCAGTATGGGTAATGGCTCCTGAATTAGAGAGAACTATCTGAATTCATAAAGCACCTACTACCACAGAAATTAAGTGTAGTGAGTATGTCAGATTCCCAATACCTTATCACATCTTTCAGATCTTCATAGTCTCCAGCTGGAATCCCCGGGTGGCTTTAAAGAGCTACAGGCACAATGCCTTTGCGTAGAAAAGCACGAAAGGCCATCTGTAAAGAACTGAAGGTGGAGAGAAGCTGAAAATAGGCTTTTGTGATGTCAGAGCTCTTGATTCTTGGCCTTTCATAAGAAAAGGGGAAACTACAAGAAATTGACCCTATTACATCTATCTATAAACTTGACTGCTTTGTACTGGGAGGCTGCTATTTCCCCTTTAATCATGTTTAAACAGTTCATCCGGAAAATCTGGTCTAAATTTTGCGTTAGAAATTTATAATATAGTAGGAAAGGTAAGTTATATGAATAATTATAATCTGAGATAGAAAGTGAAATTTGCCAGAGTCAGAGGTGGCACTGGATAAACAGATACTCTGCATCTGTAATAAAAGTAGAAATGTATTTAAAGCAACTTATGAAATCATTTCATTTGGCCCATCCCTTGTCCACTTTGAGCAAAAACAAAACACTTTATACCATTCTTTGGTTTGTTTTTATCCGATATGGATAAAGAAGTCCAAATTCCAGGGATGAGTATAAATTGTTAATATCAAAGGACCATATACAAGGTATTGAGTTCTTTTGAGAGACTAATAACACATATTTTAAAGAGAAAAATGAACTTACTGTGGAAAAAATTAAAACCTCAGAAACAGAGCACACTGAAAAAAGAGTGTGTGTGTGTGTGTGTGTGTGTGTGTGTCCACACACTCACACAGTTCACCAAAGTGTAACTAGAACCAGTTGGGTTATAGCCCTGATGCTTGGCAAATAAAGAAAATTAAAGGTTAATAGTTTAGTTTCAATTTCTCTCTTGTCCCATGAAAATGAATTCATATTTTGTTTCAGTACACTAAATTGATATCTACCTCCTTTCCTGAGAAGCATTGCTTGAGATATTCTTCTCTTTTTCAGATGAAAAACTGAAGTGGTAGAGATAAATTAGAACATAAATGTTATATGAAATCATTATTATATTAGATGCAGTCTAAAATCACTCTGTAGGCATTTAATAATGTATTTACTTTTGTCTGCACATTTACAAAATAAATATTGAGTCTCCTTATAAGTATCTCAAGTATTTGAATCATGAGGACCTGAATGAACAAAAGAAGAGATTTGTATCTTACTGTCTTAGAAGAATAAGATGCTTACACCAATATATGCTCAAGGCGATTACTCCCATCTAGATAGAGTATCATACAGATAATATGTTCTTACCGCTTCTAGAGGACAATGTTGCTAGTAATTTGAGTACTTGAAAATAATTGAATGTTTAGACGTTGTGTGGCAAATAATAGTAAATTTTTAGTTGCTATTTTATAAGCATGAGAAAGTACTTTTTCGAAGATTTCCTTAAAAGGCAAAGACAACAAAGCCCTTGTCCGTGATCTGTACCCTTCTCTCAAACTTGAAACTACCTCAAATGTGGAAGGCCCAAATAGTGGCCTTTGGAAAACTTTCCTTTTCATCATTGATAACAATTTTATGTTCTTTAAATGCTAAACACTTATTGTTAGCCCTTTTATCTTGCGTTATAAATATATTTGTTGTAGAAACAACTTTCAGATTTGTTTTTTTACATTCTCTTCAACTTAAAAAATTTTTTTTTAGTGTTTATTTTTGAGAGAGAGAGAGAGAGAGGGAGAGACAGAGTGCGAGCAGGGGAGGGGCAGAGGCAGAGGGAGACACAGAATCCGAAGCAGGCTCCAGGCTCGGAGCTGTCAGCACAGAGCCCGATGCGGGGCTCGAACTCATGAACCGTGAAATCATGACCTGAGCCAAAGTCAGAAGCTTAACCGACTGAGCCACCCAGGCACCCCTCTTTCACCTTTTAAATAAAGAGCAAACATTTGCCATAAAAGGCTTGTCCTAAAGAGCCGCATTATCTGAGCTGCTTCATAGCAAAAGAAATTTAAGAACTCATACTATTTAATAAAATAGGCATGGACAAATGGTAACTTTTTAAAAAGTTCTACTGGAGCAAGAGTTTCATGGGTGCTAAGAATTGTTAAAGGTGGAAAATGGTATTTAATGCATTCTATTGAGAATGAGTATCACATTTGCCCTTCCCATATGTTTAGAATTTTAAAGTGAAGAAAATGCCTTAGAGTCATAAAGCATAGATTGACAATTTGTCTCATGTTCAGAAAACTCATTTTTATTAATTTTATACTATTTACCTCAACTCCGAAAATGATCCTGTAACTACACATATTAGAACTATAGGTTTCATCATTCAAATTGGATCAGCACGATATTGGTCCCATTTTGAACCCTCCTTTTTACGTGTATACATTCAAATGCCAACTTTTGTGTCCTTCCTAGTGGTGAAAGAAAAGATTCGAAAAAGCCACAAAATAAATTCTTCAGAAGCTTTAATTAATTCTGGGATTGCCCAGAACTCAACTTCCTTTTGCTATACACAGCTACTTTCAAGACTGCTTTATAGGCGACACAAAGCTGATTCAAAAGGTTCTAGATATTGCTACTTCACTGAGAACAGGAAGAAAGAGAATCTAATTCTTCAGGCTGGTGGGTGGATGTATGGCTGTGTTAAATCACTATATCATACACCTGCAACTAATATATGTAACTGTATGGTAACTGACTGAAATTGAAATAAAAACTTAAAAAAATCCTCAGGCTGCTTTCAACCTAAGCCATTCTTCTAAGACGACCTTCTCTTGCTCCCTAGCAAAGGGGGATTGATTTGCTTACCTAGGTCTAGAGAAGTCTGCTAAGCCTTTGAAATGAGTGGAGCCATGTTGCATATGAGCAGCAGTAAATAACCACACACGGCCATTAAAACTTATACTGCTAATGAGGTCATGGGTTCGATCGTCATTTGGGCCAGTTCGCTTTGTTTAGCTGAACACACACTGCACCCAGTTACAAGGGGGCTCAAACAAGAGCATGTGGATGACTCAGTACCACACCCAAAACTTCAGCCTCATGTCAGCATATGAAACATGCTGCATTTGGAGCACCCAACACTGAGCTTTCTCACAAATAGTTCATTCTAACAATAATTGCTTTGAATATAACAGAAAAAAATGAGAATATTTTTTAAATGTTAATTTCTTTTCAGAAGCCCTCTGGACAGAGCCAACACGGTGTTGGGGGGCAGGCAGGGGGTAAAGCTCTTTGGAGTGGCAGGTGGAACTGAGAACACAGGATGGGTTTCATTGGGCCTGGAAATGTTCTGGACAGAAGGGGAGATTTCTGGTTGGGTTCCTGGCCTCACAGGAAGATTTGTTTATTTGTTCCTCTTTTCTGAGTTTCTACTTCTAATCCAGAGCAGTGGCTGGGAGCAGTCGTTGGGAATGGGAGTTGTTGCAGGTAACAGTGGATTTCAGCTTGAAGCCACTCTATTTTTTTTTTTTTTGAGAGAGAGAGAGAGAGAGAGAGAGCGAGCACAAACAGGGGAGGGGCAGAGAGAAGGAGAGACAGAATCCAAGCCGGCTTTGTGCCATCAGCACAGACCCCCATGTGGGGCTCGAACCCACGAACTCTGAGATCACCACCTGAGCCGAGATCAAGAGTCGGTCGCTCAACCGACTGAGCCACCCAGGTGCCCCAGCTTGAAGCCACTCTTAAGTCCTTCTACAGTGGAAGGACTGTGTTAAGTTCACAGATGTGTAGGTACATGCTATAAGATATAACTGCTCTTTCCAAAAGTATATGTTTTTAAAAGGCTGCATTGTCAAGTTGTTACCTGCGGCGTACGGAGATGCTCCTGTGCCTCATGTATGAGCTCACTAAGGTGTGTGTCTGTTGTCTGAGCATATGTGCACCCCCTCTCCTGTCGTTGTAGCTTCCTCTTCAGGGCTTTCATTACTGTGCAGAGCAGCACACTTAACCCCGGGAGCCTTACTGGCCATGAGCACACCCATGGCCGTGACTAAACTCTCCTCAGTTACTGTTAACCCTTATGCCTGAGACAAGAAGTCCCCCTGTGTCTGCCCGTCTTGCCCAGAGGAAAAACCAAAGTCATTCCAAAAGCTCTGTTTCACTTAAAGTTAGGGCTCTACAGTGCCATCACACTGTCTGCCCCTGCCTCTCCCCCCGTCTCCTGCTCCTATCCTTCCTAAGAAGCACGGCCTTCAAGGCCCTAACCTCACACTGCAGCCATGCACAATTATTCACCACTCTCCAAGTTTGTCTTTCATGTCTCTCTGGCTTTGAACATTGTTTTTTTCCTCTGCCAACCACGCCTCTCTCCATTTCTACCCAGCCAACTCCTACTCACCCTTCAAGATGCAGCTTGCTCATTACTTCCTGTATGAAATTTCCTTGACACTCCCACAGCAAACTCGGCCAGTCTCTGTATTCACACGGAACTTTGCTCAGGCCTCTAGGATGACACCTAACACGCTGGTTTGTAATGATTAGCTTTAAGTGTTTGTCTCTCCCTTTTGAAATTGTCCTCAGCAGTAGTTTACCAAGCCACATCAAAGCAGATAAATAGGAAACAATCTCATCACTTTGTAGCCACTTGATCCTGATTCCTCCTTTCTTCCTTTCTGTCTGCTCCTGTTGGCTTAGGTGTGTCGCCTTTCCCTGCTGCCACCGTACTTGAGCTATTGGAAGTTTCCGATTCTGATTGGTAGTGAGAGGGATAGCTTAAGGCCAGTTGGAGTTAGACCGATCCAGAAGACAGGGATTCTTATCCAGAACACTTTAGAAAGCAAGTTAACATAAGGTTGATCTCTTGTGATGGCTGCTAGAAGTGACTAAAGAAGCACAATGTGGATTGGTGCTCACCCTGGAACCATAGAGCTAGAAGGAATCCTTTTAAGTCCTCTAGTCCAACCCTTATCAGATACTTTAATCTCCCATAAAACCTCCCAAGAAATGGGCATCCAGCTTCTATCTGAGTGTCTCCACTGACTCGGAACTCCCTACCAGTTAAGTAACCATTTCCTTTTTGAACACCTCTAAACCCACTGCTATAACTCTGGTTACCACATAGCTTTAGTTGAAGCGCCAGAAGTCAAAGATTGCCGATATTTAGCACTTTATTCTTTATAGAAAGCCACATTAACCAGCAGTGGTTAAACTTACCTTCTGCGTAATGTGTGAGCCCTTAGAAGTTGAGGAGTGGTAAGATACACAGCTTTACAACTGACTCCCATCCACCCACCCATAACAATTTTAACTGGCCCCTTATTACTGAAACCTTTGAAGCTGCTGCCACCACGGCTTCCCTCACTGCCTACGTTAGACTTCTGGAAATGGCTGGGCCAGAGAGTCCATAGATTCCGAGATAGAACTGGTACTCGATCCTTTAGCGCCCTCTAACAATTCAACTAGTACCAAGTTGGAACTAGCGTTAGAACACAGGTCTTCTGACATTGCCTGGGACCGTCACTACAATTTTCATGACAGAAGGGCTCAATAAAAACATGAAATGAATTTATATTACTTTCTTTTTAGGAAGCATACCGTTCCAGGGGGCCCTATAATAAAACAATCATTTCATAAGGTAAAATCTCACTCTCACGTTATCTGCCTTGTGTTAAGTTTTTGGCATATTTCCACAAAATGAAAAATATCTGGAGCTAGCTATTCAACCAAAACTACAAGAGTAACAGAATCTGTTAGACAAACCCAAAGCAGAACCCAAAGCAAATATATATATATATATATATTTATGATGCACACACACACACACACACGTATTCATCTATGTATACATATGAAGTTGATCCTTCTCTTAGATTTCCCTTTTCCTCAAACATGGCCTCCAACATACTGCAGTTATATTTCCTAATCACAGTAACCACTAATAACTTGTTTTAAAAGTTTTTTTTTTAATGTTTTTTTATTTATTTTGAGAGAGAGAACGTGCAAGCAGGGGAGGGGCAGAGAGAGAGGGAGAGAGAGAATCCCAAGCAGGGTCCGCATCGGCCATGCAGCCCAATGGGGGGGGCTGAAACTCACGAACCGTGAGATCACGACCTGAGTCAAAATCAACAGTCAGACGCTTAACCAACTGAGCCACTCAGTCACCCCACTAATAACTTCTATTTGTGTGTTTTTGTGTTGGACCTGTCCGAGGTATTTTCTGTAAGTTACGTCATTTAATCTTTTCAATCATTATGTGATATTGAAGGTATTTCACATATATCACAGGTAGTGAAAAACAGGGCTTAGGTTAAGTACCTTGCTGAATAACAGTGAGTTCATGACCGCACCTGAATTTGCACCTCCTTTTGTCTGGCTTTAAAGTCTGTTTTCCCAACCAGTATGTGGACTACTCTCCTCCAGTAACCTCACTCCCTCTTCCGTGAAAGCTTCTTAGAGCCAGTTGCTCTACTAACTCAACTGGTATCCCCTGGCCTCCACCCAAAGGTAAAACCAACCAACAAACAAACATTGGATAACTTTTCCCTTCGTTTAGGGACTCAATTACTTAACTCACTACTCCAAAAATCTCATACCTGCAGTCTGTAAATTCCACTCTCACTCAGCTTTTCCTGGATTGTGTTTCCTTTTAGAATCCTGCGACACATCATCTCCCTCACATGCTTCTTTTCTTCCCAGTCCCGTTTGGTGTCCGAATCCCGAGTCCCATCAGAATGGCTCATTTACTCAGGGATACCCCCCCCCCCCCGCCCTGCCCACCTAGCTTTGATTGTTTTTGTGTGTGCCACACCTGCACTTAACCCAAGCAAGTTTACATGGAATACTAGTTCAGCCTTCAGGTTTCTGGTCAGCATAACCCTCTGAAATCTAGTAGGCCTTTTGCAAGGGTTCAGGGAAAGCTTCACCACAAAGGGATAAAGGCCCTGGCTCTGCCCCTCTCTACAACTGGTCGAAAGGGAGACATTTCAGGGGTAAGAAGTTAGTCCGTTCCTTAGAAATTGTCATTAAGGAAAGAAATTCCAAATTTCTAGGTAATTTATATCAAATTTATTGCTGTAATTTTCATTTTTGCAATGTGATGTTCCTTGGGGCAACTTAACATAAGAAATAGCTATGTAAATGGAGGACACGATGACATTGTTCTCATAGAAATGAAAAAGGGATTTTAAGAAGGAACTGTTATGTATTTGGTCATGGGTTCTGTCTGTTTTTCCATTCTTTGATTTCTTAAAATCATAGGGCTTTTTAAAAATAATAATAAAAATTGTCCAGATTGTGTCTCTTCCTTACCTCATTTGGGATTTGGGGATCTGAGTATTTGAAAAGCAAGGTCGATTTTTTTAATGTATTTTTTTTTTTTTTTTTTTTTTACTGTATACAGGTCTTTAATGGGCACATTATCTCTTTAATATTTTGAGGCAAGCAGTAATGAAAACTAGAACCTTGGGCATTGTATCTTGGGTTTTGTTTTTGTTTTTTGCCCTCGATCCAATTTAAATCTTCTTTATCTGAAACAAATAGTACATCACCAGAAGTCTGTTTCCAGGATAGGTATTTTAAAGTTTGGCAGGAAAATAGCTTTCAAATTTTTTATTCACATACTGCCTGTTAATGATTATAAAATGAATAGCAATGTTTCTGGATACATTGTCCATGCCTCGTGTTTCCTAATAGGATTTCAAAGAATTTTGCCAGCACAAGAAGTTGTCACCTCAGCTGTATTCAGGTCGCACATACCAGAGACTCATCACAGCAAACCATGGCAAATTAACGATGCAGCGAAAGAGAAACCAGCAAATGGCTGGAGGTGCTTGCCCAGAAATGAACAACATTTTTAGTCTCTGGGATGTCAGGGAGGCTAAACAGTGCCCTTAAGGGTCATTTGTAGGCTTCTGTCATAGGCCAAAGAAGTGAGAGGAAAGAGTGACGAGTCCTATTAGAGCAGAAACTCTGCCAAACAGTTGACTGTCAGAGTTGACTGCCGCCGTTCTGTCTCTTGCCCAAGGTGTATCCCATTTTAAGTTCAAGACTCTGAAAACCGTCCAGAAAGAACATTTTAGATTTCCAAAGCAACGAAGTGAGTAAAATACTCATGGCTCTGTAGTTCCACAGGGCAGATTTCTTCTGTTTCCCGAAGGACACACCCAGGGTTTTCCTCAAACCCCCAGAGTTACTGCTTCTTCCTTTGTGTGCTCATTACACACTGCCT
This sequence comes from Panthera tigris, assembly GCF_018350195.1. Lineage (NCBI taxonomy): Eukaryota > Metazoa > Chordata > Mammalia > Carnivora > Felidae > Panthera > Panthera tigris. The sequence goes on along the minus strand of NC_056677.1, from coordinate 89,908,562 downwards.
TGCCGCACACTTAATTTTGGATGCGATTCTCTCCCTTACTTAGATTGGCAGTCCCTTAAGGACCTGAGCTAAATTTTTCCCCGCTTTGCATCCCTTTGGTGGCTGTGGGGGATTAGGCATGGATCAAAATCCATGTTTGAATAAGAGAGAGAGTTCCTTTAGTATGCCAAAGTATTTGTTTACTAGGTGGGTAAGGTAATTAAAGTATTAGGAGCCACAGCCTATGCAAAGGAAGTGAGAAATGAAGGATAAAGATCTCTGAAAATGCAAGCCATTGGAAAACGCAGTTAATTTTCAAAAGCAACGTAGTTTCGGGGCACCTGGGTGGCTCAGTCGGTTAAGCGGCCGACTTCGGCTCAGGTCATGATCTCGCGGTCCGTGAGTTCGAGCCCCGCGTTGGGCTCTGTGCTGACAGCTCGGAGCCTGGAGCCTGTTTCAGATTCTGTGTCTCCCTCTCTCTGACCCTCTCCTGTTCATGCTCTGTCTCTCCCTGTCTCAAAAATAAATAAATGTTAAAAAAAAAACAAAGCAAAAAGCAACGTAGTTTCAAGTTTTTAGGAACCTAGACATAAGCATAAGGTGAGACACACCTGCATTTCGTTTTCTATTTATAATTGTAGATCAAGGAACTTTTTGCCCATGATTTGCCTTATAATCACATCCGCAGTCATTTGATAAAGGATGGGAGCACTGAATTCCTATGAGAGACTTTAGCTAGACGGAATGTTTAAGATATTCCACTTGTAGCCATGAAGGTTTGCTCTTATGAAAAAAATGAAACTATGAAAAGTTTAACATGTGCTCTCCCAGAAAAACTTACTAATTCTACAAATGAGATGAAGAACAGAAATAGCCTAGGATCCTGTGTAATACTTATAGCACCTGGTGCCATAAGGCTGCCTACTGGAATTGTTTCGTGAAGGACACTTTATTCACAGTGGGACTAGTGTCCATGTGTTTTTTGTTTTTTTACTGCTCATAAGACAGGGATGGCCATTTCTGTGAAGCTTTACAGTTCCTAGTCTTAAAAAAGGTTGGGTGAGTGGGTGATGGGTTGTCAGAAATGATCTTCCTGTGATGGCTGAATGCCTTGGGGGAGCGGGACCAAAGTTTCAGGTAAGCATTCCGAGCTCATGTCTCTGCGTTGTGCCTCTTATTAATATCTAGTTAATTATGCTTAATAGTTATTTTAATGAAGCCACATAGAGAGTCTGTGTTGACACAGAAATAAAACTTGAATTCAACAAAGCAGTACCTTCCCTGCCCCCTGCCCCATGTTCCCAAGGAAGAAGCTTTGGGCTAGGGATGGTGACAACATTTGGATCGTTCTATTTAGCGAGTTTCAAAAAGTCCTTTTGAGAGATGGGGACTCTAGGAGCTCTTGTCCTCAATTATCAACTGTGGGAATATTCACTCCTGAATGGATCCCACCCTATTCTGAGCTCGACTTTCCTTGTCATTCCTCCCCGTCATACACATTGTGCAATGAACTGTCTGTGTAATGAATAAACCGTTTGGGGATTAAATCAAATGCTCCATATAATAAAGCCCGCTTGCAGTGGAAAAGAAGAAGCAATGTTGATAAGCATTTGATAGGAATGTGTTAATGTCAACAGAACATCTGGTATGAAAAAAAAAAGTTGCGAATGTAGGACCTTTGTGAGGGGGTTAGAGAAGGAGAAGGGATTTACTGTGCTTAACAACTGCCAGTAGTTAAGCCACTTCCAAGTTGTGATTTTGTCAGACTTGGAAATTAAGTGGGATCAAGTCGACTCAGCCCTTCAGTGGGAGTAGATCCAGATCCATCTGGAGCAAGGAGCAGTTACTGATTGAGAACTAAGGCTCTACCCAGTGTCTCCTAGCTAGTTTTCACTACCACGCTTAATATTGCCCTTTTTATATTCTGGTTGGAGAAAAAAAAAAAGACTGTCTTTGTGGTCTATTGGCTGAACTTGTACAGCTGAATCTACTGTAAAAGGCCTTTGTTCATCGCCATTATTTTACTACAGATTTCAGTGTTCTTGCTGTTCGACTTCTTTTCTTAATAAGGTAATTCAAACTTAGAATAGTTACTGTAGTTTCAAAGCTTGATTGAAAGATGCATTCAGTATTTTCTCTAAATAAGCAGCAATTATAACAACACAGCTGTAGTTAAAGATAGAATTTATTATAAATACTGACAGTCTTGCTTCTCAATTACATCAGGCTGAAGTAAGGTCTGTTCAGTTCAATTCTACATTTATTGTGCCCATCACTCTGAGCAAGGTACTGTGTACCAGGTACTGCTGAGGTACAAGGATGAACACTGTGTGCTGTCTTCCCTCTGTGAGCTTGTAGTCTTGTAAGAGAGACAGCGTGCACAAAAGAACTACAAAGAAGAGTGTGGTAAGTGCTACCTTAGACGTATACACAACACAACCGGAAAGTGAGGGAAATTGGCTGTGGTCGGATATACTGGGGAAGGTTTTACAGAAGAACTGACATTTAAGCTGAATCTCTGTGGACATTCAAGACTCAATTTCCACATTCAAAAGTGAGGACGTGGAGAAGGTATGCATTATGTGTCCAAAAAGTTTCTGAGCCAAATACAAGGGGACGGAACAGTGTATGTTGTTTAGGGGAGAACTGTAACCCTGTGTGGCTGGAGCTCTCTCGTGACTGAGAGTGGGAGATACAATGATAGCCTAGGGCTGGGTTTTTTTTTCTAAAAGCAAAGAATTGGCATTGAAAGCTTTTCAGCAAAGTAATAATGTCGTTCAGGGATGACTCTGGCTGCTTATATATACAGGATGGAATGGAAAGGATAGGGATGAGAAACAGAACAGTTAGGAGGCTCATTTTAAATATTCCACACGAGAGTTGCTACAGATGTGAATTCGATTAGTAACAGGAAGGATGTAAGGAGACATAGAACAGAGACAGGGTAGTGCCAGAACAAGGGGAGACTGTATGTGAGGAGTGAGGTAAAGGGACGGGTTAAAGACCGCTCCAAAGGTTCCTTCTTCCATGATGGGGAGATGACGTCATCAATAGGCAGCCCAGAAAGAGGCATACCTCTCACACATTTGCTTGCAAAAGAGTCATTTTTAACATCAGAGTAATTTTGACTTTCATCTTAGGGTCGCTTTATTTCTCCATTTGAGCACTGAAGAGTTTCCTAAATTAAGAGTTGATTGAAAATTGCTTCCTTTCAGGATACAGTAGTGAGAGAGGAGTCTATGATCTAATACATTATTACATGATATAGTATTACCATTTAATATTTTACGTAAAAGTGTAATAAAGAAAAGAGAGGAGCAAGACCCTTGATATTGTTCTTTTCTTTTAGCCCATGCCACAAAGCAAAGCTTAGAAAATAAAAAATAATTTTTATAGGGCTGCCACTTGCTTGGAGGAACACTGACATCATAACATTTGTTAAAGTACAGCTGAACCCTCAAAATTCCTCCTTACAACCACATATACATTTTGTGGAAGAGAAATCTATAAAGAAATAAATGTTTGTAAACACCGGGCAGTTGTTATGGAATTTAAATATCTGTACTTATTACCTAAGATGTCTGGGTTTCAAGGCTGAGCTAAAATAGATTCCAGGCTTCCTTAAAGGTAAACAGCACATCTGCTGATTTGTCCAGGACAATGGAAACTGACTTTTGTACTATGATAAAAGTCAGCATCTTCTCTTACCCAGAAGTCATCATTTCTCCTGTGGGGAGCTTCCCAGATGTTTGGTGAAGATGATTCCAATTTAGAAGAGTTGTTGTTATAATGTAGCTGAGTGATGTTCTAACTCAAACTCTTAGACTGGTGTTTTGCTAGCCTGGTGACACTTTGGATTTCTTCACGTGGCTAGATTCTCAAAGCTGCCTGTGGGGGCTGATGCCTGGCGTGAAAGAATCCAGCCCCTGTGGCAGTAATTTCCATTAACAAAGAAAATAACATTTCCAGGTAGCAGCCGGGGTCACTACATTGGGAGTGATGTTCATGTAGTGCTGTGAAAATGAGCAGTTAGCACCACAAGATGATTTCAATTGTTCCCTAGGTACAGATGTTGACTTGTCTTTTCTGGAGGGAAGAAAAGCCCTGAAATGTAAGGAAAATGACAGGGTGGTTGCTGTTATGCACATAGTTTAAAAAATTTTTTCAAATAAGAGATGGCAAACTTTTAAAAATGTCGGTGTATTATAATTCCCTAGCATGAAGTAGTGAAACTTTAGACAAGTGGCCAGTGTGTGTTATGACTACATTTGTTTCTTAATATTTATTTAGCAAGTTCATGGTCAGTGCTTAGTTTTATCCAGGTGTGGATTATACTGTTGATGATCTTCCATAGAAAAACCCTCCCAAACCGGAACAGCCCTAAGCTGCCTCACCCTGCCGAGCAGGTGGTTTGTGCCCTGTGTTTGCTGACTACCTTCAATATTTTCTTAAGCCAGGCAAGAGAGAGAGAGAGACAGACAGACAGAGAGACAGAGAGACAGAGACAGAGTGGGGCACCTGGGTGGCTCAGTCAGTTGAGCATCCAACTTCAGCTCAAGTCATGATCTCACAGTCCGTGAGTTCGAGCCTCGCGTCGGGCTCTGTGCTGACAGCTCGGAGCCTGGAGCCTGTTTCAGATTCTGTGTCTCCCTCTCTCTGCCCCTTCCCTGCTCATGCTCTGTCTCTGTCTCTCAGAAATGAATAAACATTAAAAAAGATAAAAAAAAAAAAAGAGAGAGAGAGAGAGAGAGAGCGCATGAGCATGCACGCAGGCGGGGGAGGGGCAGAGAGGGGAGGACAGAAGATCTGAAGCGGGCTCTGAGCTGAGAGTGGTGAGCTCAATGCGGGGCTTGAACTCATGAACCCGGGAGATCATGACCTGAGCTGAAGTCGGATGCTCAACCCACTGAGCCACCCAGGCGCCCTGCCCAAAACCATTTTGAAGAGGTTTTTTTTCCCCTATAAAATATACTGGCTAGCATTTCACTTTGGAACATTGACCTATGATTATTTTATTCAGTATTCTTGTGGGATCCCTATCAATTTTAGTGTCCCAAATTTCCTTAAGCAAACACATTTGGTGGTTCTGGTTATTTTCCGAGGTTTCTATAGAAACTGGAAATCTTGGAGCCTTTTTTTTTTTTTTTTATTGCTCCGATTTACAATTCTGTATATGAAAAGAGGGAGTCTTATCACCCCAAACCAAGTGAAATTAGTGGAATACCCATCCATGACGTGCTAATTCTGTGTGTTGTGCTTAAGGGAAACCTGTCCAAATCCAGGAGCATACAGTATAATCTGAGTGGTGAGACATGTCCTTGTGATAAGGTAACTGGGCCTCTGAGACAGTGAGCCATGCTCACAGAGTAAAATGAGAGCCAGTATGGAAGTGTGAGGAGTGTCTAAGGATGTTCCCTTTGGACAGTGATACTACTTTGTTGGGCTTTCAATTGACATTTGTTTCATAACGACTGAATATTTAGTACTTATAGATTTTCCAGGAACTTTGTTGCTTTGCCTCACATTTTGTTTGTTCTGGTGTGTGGGTCTATAACCTCAGGGATATAAGCGTTCCCCCCCCCATTTTACAACTAGATGTAACCCAGGGTATTAAAAGTTTGTAACTTCTTTAGTTCAGACAGGAAGTGGCCGAACTCAGGAGGCTTGGGCCACATTTCTGATTCAGTTATTAATGATGTACCAGGAGACTTGGACTTCCAGGTCTTTGAGCATGACTGTGACTGTAGGCGAGGAACTAGCAATACCAAAGTGGACATAAAAGCTTCCTAATTCAAAATAATTGCAGGAAGTCCAGTATGATCAATAAAGAATGAATGAATGCGTATTTTTAAAATAGTTGTGCTTGTTTTAATGACACAGAGAACTTGAAATGAGCTAGCAGAGTACTATCAAGTAGATGTCTTCAGAGAGCTGGTTTTTCATCTACAACAAAAGGTTCCTAATTATGATGTTACAGTGCACAGAGATGGCTAATTCCTTAGTCCTGAAAATAGTTTCTCTTTCAGCAAGTCCTGTACTTCTCTCATAACCTTAATTACAAAGTTGATTTGTTTAGCGTAGCAGACCCTTCTTTTCCAGTCAGCCTAGGTCTGTTTGAATTAGCACAAATTTTGAATCAGTGGAGCCCAAATTAATGATGTTTTATTCTGTTACGAAGAGTTTGTTTTCCATCACCGATAATTATTTCCAGGAAAGTTAAGTCCACAGAAAATATTCTCTCAGTTTCCTTAATGTTGTTTACCAAAGTCTGAGAAGTGACTTTTAGTTCCATGGGGGAGGGAGAAGACATGGCAGCGGCAAAGGAAAATGAGGTGCTGTCACCTGGTCTCTCAGATTCGTGGAACGGGCTCTGGGCAGCCTATTCTAAACCAATATTATTCCTTGTAAAAGGCAAACCAGACCTGGGAATTTACAAGTCTAATGTGATTGAGAGAACGCGTGCTGGTGCATACTAATCCTTTAACCCCTATCAGCCTGGTAAGTTGTAGAACCTCTTAGTTGATAAACATTCTGACGGCCCTACTAGAGAGGTCTATTGGTCTTCTTCTCTGGAGCCAGCCCTTCTCCCACTAGAACATTCTCATGGCTCCAGAGGGTTGATTTCCATCAAGTCCCCATTTCCATTTGGATGCTTACTCACCTGAAATCCCACAGAGAACCCAGAGGGGGGGAAGAGGAATCTTTCAAAGGATTTTTTTATTTGTGAACTGATGGCTGAGTTTCTTTAGGCCCGTGTTCTTTGAGGGACCGTTACCTTGTGCTTCTTTTCTCTGAGCCTGCCCTCGCTGACTTGTGATTCATCCACTTCATAAGATGTTCCTTTATCCGAAAGTGTGAAAGGCATAAAAATAGACCAGGAATATGGGTCCCTATATGTTTCCAACTACAATGGAATAGTAATAATCACCCCAGAAACATAAGAGGCCATTGAGCTCCTTCGGGATGCAAGGCATCTGTGTTTTCTTTGGGGGAAAAGGCCTGTGAGATCAAAGCAAGCCTGTGACTCTATCATGAAGGTGCATTGTTGTCTGTTTGTAGCGGTGGTCCGTGAGTTTTAGGTAGAAAAATGTTGCCAAACCATGCTGCCCTCTGGATGCCCTCAGCAACTTAACTGACTAAAAGACGAAAAGACGAAAAGGACGAAAAAGAGTGACCACCTAAATGAGCAGCATTTAATAGACACGAGACGGGGAAAACACACTTTAGTGTAGACAGTTTTTAAGTTGATGAATAAAAGGATATTTAGCGTATAGGGCAACGTTCGCTATTTAATACAGTAGAAGCAGTAGGGCCATTTTAGTGTTAATTATATTACCAACACATGTTTATTAAATCTGGGACTACCTTCCTATATTCCGTCTTTTACTCCTTCAGTGTTTCCTCAGCAGCTACTGAACACCAGGCACTGGGTATACAGTGGTGAGCAAAAATGAGCACAGCGGCCATACTCACGGAGTTTATGGCCTAATGAAGTTATACGTATAACACGTATGTGGGTATGGAAGAGTCAAAAACTTAGTTATTGGATTTCCACAGGGTCTTGCTAAGCCTGGTAGATTTTCTGCAAACAGGATAGCATCCGTAGAGTGAAAAGTAGTAAGGCCGTGTGAATTTAGGTGCTTTCCTCTTTTGGGGGCTGATTTTTTGTTTGTTTCTTTGCTTTACATGTCTAAAACGTGAGTCCATTTGTGAGATCTGTACTTATCGGTAGGTGTTCCGTGTTGCTCATATAAATGCCGGTCACGTTAAGGTGGTGTAGTAAGACTTCTGTGAAGTCAGGTGTTCCACAAAACTGCAGTTGAGCAGTGCTGTGCCCCTGGCTGTATACCTGTGCTTGGCACATAGCAGGCACTGAATAAATATTTGCTGAATTCATTAACTCACGTTCATAGATACTCCCTTCCAACAGTAATCATTGGGGCTGCCACTTATTCGTGGCAGGCTCTGCTGTGGGGGACATAGCGTTTTGTCACTTGACCGTAACTTAAATTGTGTGCCTTTTATCCATTGCATTTTTTCCATCCCCAAATGATGCTGTTTCCTTTTAGTATCTATTGTGGTTTTCCTAATACGTACTATAGTACCAAATCAGCAATTGCCGTGATTTCAGCAGCATTTTGCTAGAGCTTTTCCAGCGTATTTTATTACCCCATGTGCTTGTTTCAGGGAAACACAATCAGAGTAAGGACCTTTTTCAGTGGGAGAATGAAGTAATTTTTAATGGCAGTAGAATGGAACACTATACAAGTGAAAGTTTTCTTGGCCTTTGAAAATTGGGTTTATCAAGATGTGACCAAACAAGAGATGAAGAGCTAAAATACCCTGGTCCGTTGGATCCGGCTCAGTTTAAACATATCCGTTGAAAGGAATAAAGCAAAACCTGTTCCAAGACTGGAAGGTAGGTTGGATTAAAGTCCGAGAGCTTTAGCAGCACATCAAGAGCCACATATCTCCCTCATGCTCCATCTGCGAATGGCATTGTGATATTTACTTGAAAATGGGCGTTGAGGTTATCTTGCCCTGACCGCCTTATAAATTTGACTTATTTATACACGCACAACCAGAACATACGGTGGCATTTACAACAGGGACAGAGCCTCTAGTTGTCAGAGCTGGAGAAAAGGGCATTAAATACGCTATTTTTATAAAATGCATAACTTTTCCGCTGAACGTTCCTTCCCTGCAGCTCAGCAACTATGGAGAACTGATGGGATGGAATAGATGGACTGTAAGGGCAAAAAGAGCAAAGAAAAAGCACAATCAGGAAAAAGCAACACGTCCTAGTGTGTGAGAGCAAAGCAGGATGAGGAGGGGGTAAATTAGAAACACAAAGGAGGGGAACAGTGAAGACCTTATTCGAATTTGCCACCCTCACGGGTGTTGGCTCTGGTGCTCCTGTACCCTTATCTGCTCAGTTTCTAGATTCTGCATGGCTTCAGCATACTGATAAGGGCCAGGTGCCTGGCAGCATTGGGTTATGCTGGGAAGCTCACTGCTTTATCCTAGCTGTTCCCTGGTGCCTTTGGCATCATTTTCTTCTTTGCTCCTTGAACATCCGTTCTGGAATGTTATTGGATTAAGACCGAGGCGGTCAACAAACATGTGAAAGGTCAGTGGATGGGGGACGAGGAAAGTCAGGAGACGCGCCATACAGTCACTTTCTGCTCTACTTCCCCCAAATGTCAAATGAAGAGTGCAAACTGGATGATCTCGGAGTGCTTGTAGCTTTGACAGTGGATGACCCTATGACTGTAGGGGGGCCTTGTTCTTGAAGGGCATCTAGTACGGTTTCTAATGTAATGTAGCATTCACTTTGTCCACTTCAGGGAGCTGTTTTGAGGGTCAGCTAGGACAAAAGATGTGAAGACCCTTGGGAAACTCTGAAGAATCATATAAAACAAAGATGACAGGAATGATTGAAACTCTTCCCCGAAGGTACCACACAGTGATACTAATTAGAATAGCTCCACTTCAGTCGGTGTAAGGCAAGTGACAGAAGCCTTAACAACAGACACGTGGTTCTGATTCATCATAGAGAAATCTGCCACTGGAAAGTATACAAATCAGGAAGCTGATTCTAGACCCATTGCCTGTTTGAGCGGTGAGGGGGCCGAGGCCCTCGACTTTTCTTCCCAACACCCCTTCTGCTTTTCAAGATTACCTTTAAGACCCTAGAGAGAACCAAGCAGTGGATCTTGTACCTTTCTCTGTCACCGTCACCTGGCTACTCGCCAAAGGCTCAAATACAACCTTCAAACCAGTACCAAAGGGAATGAGTCATCTTGACCCCATGGCAGAGCATAAGAACCTACGGTTGCCTCACACCCTGGCCTGTTACAGTGTCCGCTGGGGGCAGCAGCTCTGTGCCTTTGTCTTAGTGTTATCCCTATCCCTCTTTTCTTTCATCTCCTCCTTAACACATGTTCCTATTCTATCCTCCTTACCTTATTAGCGTAGAAAGAGGAAAGGACAGAGGAAAACATCCAGAAGTTGGGGGGAGGGGGAAGAAGAGAAGGAAACTAAAGATGAAAGACATCTCAGTGAGGCAGTGGGGAGGGCTGGATTCCTTCTCTCTCTCTCCCTCAACCATGACCGAATTGATAAGTTTACCTTGTACCTCATCTTTAAGACCGACGACATTCTTCTCCTTTGTTACCTTGAGTCCCCCATCAGTGACATCTGAGAAAATGACAGATCCCACAGTAAGAACTAGCCTGCCGGCTCTCAGCAGACCTGTAGCATTTAGGACTGGCAAAAGTTTCAGAGAGGACAGTTAGCCAGTGGGTAAGGCCAGGCCACCCTAACGTGGCACATAAGTTGCAGTGACAACATACGTTTCACAGTTTGGGGTTTAATTTGTAGATCTGATTACCATGGAAAGAGGGGAGCAAAGAAATTGCAGGACCCTTGTGGTGAGGATGACAGAGCTTTTTCATTCAGGTTGGAAAAGCAAAGTTAAAAATCAGAAACAGGCCCGCCAGTCTAGATATGTCCAAAACTAGTTCTTTGGTAACGCTATTATTGACTTCCAGCAGATTAAATTTCAAATTGTGGAAAGGCTTCAGAATAGGGGAAGGCTTAGTGTCTCACTAATAGAGCTTATTAAATTTAGATAAAACATGTTTTTCAATGGCAGCAGCTCTGAATCACCAAGATCAAAATGGAGAAAATGAGAACAAAAACAAGCTAATACTTTGACTAAAAAAGTACCATTTATCTTAGTTTCAGAACCTGCTCACAGTTATAACCTAAAGCGTCTAGTTAAACTCCAGGAGAAGCAGCACTAATTGGGGGAAAATTTCCTTAAAACTGATGAAATGTGTGTGTATACATTTATGTTGATTTGCTAACATTCTAGAAGTGGTACCATGCAAAGAGAATGGGCTCTAGAAACAGGCAGCCCTGAAGAGTTCAGATGTCAGCTCTGTTACCTTATTTTTATGATCTTCGGCAAGTTGCTTAATCTCACCAAACCTCAGTTTCCTCATCTACGAAATGGGGTTGTTTTGAAAACTCCAGCAAGGTAATACTTGCATAGTACCTGGCTTACAGTAGCTACTCAGCAGATATTGGCTCTTTTGTATTTAAGGCTGACTTTGCTCATAATATCATGTGTCTACGTATATTAGAACCAGTCTCCTAGAATTTGATTAGGAGCTTTAGATTTGCAGTCTCCAAAGAGGGGTGCACCCAGACCATCCACTGTGGGGTGAGAATAAAAAAATTAGAAATTCTATTTATGATCCTTTTATCTAAAATAAGATACCCACTAACCTCCACTAACATTTCATGTATAGATGACCCCTGGTGTCCTCATTTGGTCTATACCTGAAGGTCACTGTCATATACTCTAAATGAGGGATCTTGAGGAAATGTATGATATCCATGATTTGATGGAAATTGATAGTGGTATACTCCTTTCATTCACTTTCAGCATATAGCAATGTATTTTAGTTTACATGCACCTGGTTAAGTGGATTCATGGTTCTTAGTATTATCTTCAACTAGTGGTTTCTTTGTAGGAGTCTTCTGAAGCCATCTGACCATTGTTCATAGGTTAGCTAAAGCTAGATAAACTAACCCATGCAGGATGGACAAGTAGCTTAAGACGATGCCTGCAAAGGAACAATGGATTGGTGATAATAGTAACAATATAAGCACAAGGCAAAGACAAGAAAATGGTGGAGCTAGCTAACCCTTCTACAAATTACCTTATGACTTGGTTGGACAAGTCCTAAACTAAGAATGAAGATATCCTAACAAGATGTCAGCCTCACAATAAGAAATGATCAAGAACATTATTTATAATATGTATTTATACATGCTATCTTTAACAACAAAGCTTACTCAAGCATATATTATACTTTGGATATATTAGCTAGTGATAGTAGTACTTATAAATAAATATACATATTGGGGGTATGTGATCAAACTTTTCTTACTGATAAGAATCAAAACATTTAAACCAGGTGTTTAGAAGAGGAAAGCACATCTCATTCTGTGTCTGTTATTCAGAAAGTGTTTTGTTTTGTTCCTAAAAATTTTGATGTAGCATAACCAGTACAGTAGATGATAATATATTTAAATCCATTGAAGATAAATTGATAACAGTTCAGGGAACTACATTTCTTGGTAAATGATTCCTGTATGGAAGTAAAAGACCAATCCCTGCCCTGGAGATTTTTAAAAATCTAGCTCAGGAACACTAAAAGTCACAAAGCAACATAGGAATGCATACCTGTAGGATAATAGAAGTTCTTAATGAAGAAGCACATTACTTGATGTAGTAGATTTGTTAATTAGAGAAAAGTATGTATACATTTCATTTCTGTAAATTTACCTATAATTCTGGGTCACGTGTTAACCAGTAAACCAGTAGCAGAGAGTGTAAAGCAGATCCTTCCAGAAAAGAAACGAACCTTATCTGACCATTCCAGCATTCTTATTGTATGTGATTTTAATAAATCTTTTACACATACCCATATATTATTTTCTAATCTATTCTTATATCCTCATGGCTCTTCACATGATCAGATGAATATAACAGGTACATAATAAGTATTTTGAAAACGAAAGAGGGGCGCCTGAGTGGCTCAGTTGGTTGAGCGTCCAACTTTGGCTCAGGTCATGATCTCATGGTTCGTGAGTTCTAGCCCTGCATCGGGCTCTGTGCTGACAGCTCAGAGCCTGGAGCCTGCTTCAGATTCTATGTCTCCCTCTCTCTCTGCCCTTCCCCCCCCCCACACACACACTCTGTCTCTCTCTCAGAAATAATGAATAAACATTAAAGAAAAAAGAAAATGAAAGAAAATGAAATTAAGCCTTCTCAAAAATACCATACCTGGAAAAGTAGTCACTATTCCTTGAGATGGCCACATTTAATTCCTAGAGAAGATAACTTGTTTAGATTCCCCTGTATCAAGGTTGAAGGGTCATTCTTATTATTGGGGCTCCCTTCCTTTCACCCGAGTCATGATATGGGGACAGTCCTGTGACTATAAACTTACAGTGAAAGTTCTTTGACAGTCACTACTTATTGAGCACCTAGTGGATACAAAGCACTTATGCAGGTATTACTATTTTATTTACTTGTCACAGTAGCTCTGTGAGGTAGGTATTATTATTATCACCATTTTATAGATGAGGAAATTGAGGCTCATGCAAGTTAAGAGACCGGCCCAGATGCCACCCAACTAGTAAGTAATGCAGCCAGAATCCACATGCAGGTATATCTGACTCCAGGATACAAGGTTTTGACCATTCTATGAAAATAGAAATACAGCATGCCAAAATCTATGAGATGTAGCAAAAGCAGTTTTGAGAGGGAAGTTTATAGCAATACAGGCCTACCTCAAAACAATAAGAGAAATCTCAGCTTTACACCTAAAGTAACTAGAAAAAGAGAAACAAATGAAGCCCAAAGTTAGTAGAAGGAAGGAAATAATAAAGATCAGAGCAGAAATAAATGACATAGAGGCAAAAAGACAATAGAAAAGATGAGTGAAACTAAGAGCTACTTCTTTGAAAAAACAAAATGGACAAATTTTTAGCTAGACTCTCCAAGAAAAAAAAGAGGGGCTCAAATAAATAAAATCAGAAATAAAAGAGAAGTTACAACTGATACAACCGAAACACAAAGGATCATAAGAGATTGCTATGAACCAGTATACACTAATAAATTGGACAATCTAGAAGACATGGATGAATTCCTAGAAACTTACAATCTTCCGGGACGGAATCATGAAGAAATAGGAAATCTGATTAGACTGATTACTAGATCACTAGGGTAAGGAGATTAAATCAGTAATCAAAACCCTCCCAACAAATGAAGTCCAGGACCAGGCAGCGTCACTGGTGAATTCTACCAAACATTAGAAGATTTAATACCTACCCTTCTCAAACTCTTCCAAAGATTGAAGAGGATGGAATGCTTCCAAACTCATTTTATGAGGCCAGGATTACCCTGATACTACAACCAGAGAAGGACACCACAAAAAAAGAATTACAGGCTAATATCCTTGATGAACATAGATGTAAAAATCCTCAACAAGATATGAGCAAACTGAATTCATCAGTACATTGAAAGAATCCTATACCATAATCAAGTGGGATTTATTCCAATTCAACATCTGCAAATCAATCAGTGTAATACACCACATTAACAAAGTGAAAGATTAAAATCATATGATCATCTAAAAAGACGCAGAAAAAGCATTTAACAAAGTTCAACATCCATTTATGATAAAACCTCTCCACAAAGTGCATATAGAGGAAACATACCCTCAACATAATAAAGTCCGTATGTGACAAACCCTCATGTAATATAATACTCAGTGGTGAAAAGCTGAAAGCTTTTCCTCTAAAACCTCTAAGGCAAGGATTCCTACTCTAATCATTTTTCACAACACAGTATTGGAAGTCCTAGCCAAAGCCGTTAGGCAAGAGAAAGAAATAAAAGACATGAAAGTTAGAAAAGAATAAGTAAAACTATCACTATTCACAGATAACATGATACTGTATATACAAAACCCCAAAGATTCCACAAAAAACTTGCTAGAACTAATAAATGAATTCAGTAAAATTGCAGAATACAAAATTAATACACAAAAATCTGTCGCATTCCTGTACACTAACAAACTATCAGAGAAATCAAGAAAACAATCCCATTTACAGTCATATCAAAAAGAATAAAATACCTAGGAATAAATTTAACCAAGGAGGTGAAAGACCTATGCACTGAAAACTATAAAACATTAATGAAAGACATTGAAAAAGACACAAAGAAATAGATATTCCACACTCATGGATTGGATAATATTGTTAAAATGCGCATACTACCCAAAGCAATCTACAGATTCAGTGCAATTCCTATCAGACTTCCAATGGCGTTTTTCACAGAACTAGAACAAATAATTCCAAAGTTGATATGGAACTACAAAAAAACCCCTGAATAGTCCAAAGAGTTTAGAGAAAGAAAAAAACACAGCCAGGGGTATCACACGCCCAGATTTCTAACTAAACCACAGAGCTGTAGTAATTGAAACAGTATGGTAGTGGCATAAAAACAGACACATAGAGCAAGGAAACAGAATACCAAGCCCAGAAATAAACTCATGCATGTGTGGTAAATTACGACAAAGGGAGCAAGAATATACAATGGAGAAAGGACAGTCTCTTCAATAAATGGCATTGGGAAAACTGGACAGCTATGTGCAAAAGAATGAAACTGGACTGATACCTTACACCATATACAAAAATTAACTCAAAATGGAGTAAAGACTTGAATATAAGACCTGAAACCATAAAATTCCTAGAAGAAAACATAGATACATAGGTGGTAAGCTTCTTGACATCAGTCTTAGTGATAGTTTTTTTTTTTTTGGGGGGGGGGCAGGGATCTGACCCCAAAGGCAGGGGAAGCAAAAGCAAAAGTAAACAAATGGGACTATATCAGAAGCTTCTGCACAGCAAGGGAAACTATTTTTTTTAATTTTTTAATGTTTTTATTTATTTTTGAGACAGAGAGAGAGCATGAGGAGGGGAGGGGCAGAGAGAGAGGGAGACACAGAATCTGAAGCAGGCTTCAGACTCCGAGCTGTCAGCACAGAGCCTGACGTGGGGCTCGAACTTACGGACTGTGAGATCATGACCTGAGCTGAAGTCGGATGCTTAACCAACTGAGCCACCCAGCACCCCAGTAAGGGAAACTATTAACAAAACAAAAAGGCAAACTACTGAATGGGAAAAGATATTTGCAAATCATAAATCTGATAAGGGGTTAATATATAAAGAAGTCATACAACTCAATAGCAACAAAAATCCTTTTAAGTAATGAGCAGAGAATATGAATAGACCTTTTTCCAAAGACATACACATGGCCAAAAGACAGGAAAAGATGCTCTACATCACTAATCATCAGGGGGATGCAAATCACAACCATAATGAGATATCACCTTACACCTATCAGAATGGCTGCTATCAAGAAAACAACTAATAAGTGTTGGTGAGGATGTGGAGAAAAAGGAAGCTTCATGCACTGTTGGTGGGAATGTACATTGGTGCAGCTGCTATGGAAAACAGTATGGAGGTTCCTTGAAAAATTAAAAATAGAACTACCATGCGATCCAGCAATTCTACCAGGTATCGGAGGAAAATGGAAACACAGATTCAAAACAGTAAAGGCACCCCTGTGTTCATTGCAGCATTGTTTACAATACCCAAGATATGGAAGCAACCTAAGTATACACTGATGGATGAATGAATAAGGAAGAAGTAATAACATGCACACACATACACACACACACTGAAATACTCTTCTGCCATAAAATAAGAATGAAATCTTGCCATTTGTGACCACATGAATGAAACTTAAGGGCATTATGCTGCTATAGAGAGATATAAATACCATATGATTTCATATATGTGGAATCTAAAAAACAAAATGAAAACGAACAAAACAAAACCCAGATTCATAGATGCAGAGAACAGACTGATGGTTGCTAGAGGGGAGTGGGGAGTTGAGCAGGGGTGAAATGAGTGGAGTCATGGGATGTAATGTACAGCATGGGGAATATAGTAAACGGTATTGTAGTAACTTTGTATGGTGACAGATTTAGGTAACCAGGTTTACTATGGTGATCCTTTCACAGCGTATACAAATGTCAGATCAGTATGTTGTATACCTGAAACTAATATAATACTGTATGTCAACTAAACCTCAATTAAAAAAAGATGAACCTGGGTCATAAATTATGTTCATTATACCCAATGGATTTTCAGCAGAAAAAATAATTGAGACAAAAACTGTTCCTGGTAGTTCATTTCTAAGAACAGGATAGAGTAAATCCAAAAAGTCTGCAGACGGCGTTAGGTGGGCATTATACAGAGGGAAATGAAGAACACCTGCCATTCACACTAAACATGTGGCCATCTGTTTCTTTATGTATCTTATATTTTCCAGTTGTAGTTCTGCTCCACTAAGTCAGACTCAACCCAGTCTCCTCATTTAAAGGCGAGGTGAGGAACTTCTGGTGAGGGAGGCAGATTCTTGACAGTATTGCTGTGGTCATCACAGCATGCAGCTCAGACAGTATTTTTCCCTCCTGGTGGGCAGCTACAGCTATCTCAGAGAGTAAAGCCTTTTAAGAACTTGAGGTTAGAGCAGTTCAAGAAGTTTACAGTAATCATGGGGCACCTGGGTGGCTTGGTCGATTGATTTCAGCTCAGGTCATGAGCTCGTGGTTCGTGAGTTTGAGCCCCATGTCGGGCTCTGTGCTGACAGTGCGGAGCCTGCTTGGGATTCTCCCTCTCTCCCTCTGTCTGTGCCCCTCCCCTGCTCTCTCTCAAAATAAATGAGTAAACTTAAAAAAAAAGAAGTTTACACTAATCAGAAGGCAGTGGATGATACCACGCTAAAGCCTAAGTGAATCCTATAGGATAGGAGCCAAATAATATATATGAAAACCTGTAGGACCAATTGCACTTTTGCTCTCTCTCCCTCCTACCTTCCACTCTTCCTTGTTTTCTCTGTTTGTCCTTTTGTGTGTATGTCTCTCTCTCTATTTTTTTTTTACCTTTTTTTTTTGCCTCCCACTTCCCTTTCCTATTTCTTGTTTTCCTCTGCATCTTTATTTTTCTGTCCCTCATTTCTCTTCCTTTTGTTCCATCCCTTAGTGTTTTCCTCCACTCCCCATCAATTACCCATAGTATCACATTTTGTAATACATGTTAAAATCAATACATTTTAATGTTAATATGCATTGAGCACTAAGTAGGTTGTATTTAGTAGTCTAAAGGGGAAAAGCGTCCCCCAGTTAAGTAACACTTACCTGTGGCTTACAATTGAAAATTTCCTTTTGGATCACTGGCCTCACTTACCAAAAGAGGGTTCCCTTCCTCCTTCCTTATCCATAATCCTGTCCTCTGTTGCTCTTCTGTATCCTTAGGTTTGATGCATAGTCACTTTTCTGCATTCTGGTTTACATCTGTTATTTTTTTTAATAATAGGAAGCTAAAATTGCTTCTTAATGCGAAGTAGAGCTTATGGATAACTTTTGAGATTTAGGCTTAGGATTCTAGCATTCTAAGTTTCTCAAATTCAGACAAGCCACACGTGTTCCAGAATCTCTGATAAGGAATGGAAGAATTTCCAGATGATTGAAACCCCTCATGAAAGAAACGTTTTTTTGTTTTAATTTCAGACTAATGTATGCTTGATTTGCTTTTCTTCACCTATCCAAACAGATTTTTTTCATTTTGGTTTTAATTGTGTTTCCTCGTCCTGAAAAATGATGGCCTGTAATATGAAGCCCTTCTGAGTGTGGTAACTTTCCACTGGCTAGCTGATTAAAGTCCTCAAAGGTTTAGAAAGTGGAAGGAATGAAGGAACGAGTGAGTAAATGGCTAACTCACTAGTTTCACTTAAATCACTTCTGTTGCATGCTATGTCGCTTATGATGAGCCTTGTAAAATCTAAGGTTTTGTCTCCTTTCGGCTGTTTTTTTTTTTTTTCCCTTCATAGTTTCCAGGCACTGTCACAAACTTTGATTCTTTGATAGCTAAACTCTTAATTCCTTTTTTTAAATGTTCGTTTTCATTAAAGTGCTATTTAACATTAGATATTAACTTTGACAGACGTTAATGCTGCTTCTCAATTAGGTAAAATATATTCTTGGTAAGGTGCCAATTTGAATTGAATATATTTGAATTTGGTATGTGAATTAAACTGTTGTTTAAACCTTACCCGTCCATCACATGTGTGATGGAGCAGCCAGCTGGTTTTGTATATAAGTGGGGTTTTTTTCCCCCTAGCAATATTTAAACATGAGAAAATGGCTTCCTATTGTAGAAAAGAGAACTTCATATGAATTTAATACAAGATCTCCTTGTTTGTCAGGTTCTTAGACTGCCTAGAATTTAAATTGGCAGACACTACTTTGGTATAAAATGTTTTCCATGGACGATATTAATATTTTAAAATCCTTTTTGCTCCTGCAGATTTCCAGTAGACAGGAAGTCTAGCTCTATTTACCCTTTGGCTACTAATGAATGCTGTTAAATTATTATTTATCTTCTTTAGGCAGAGGCAGTACAGGTATGAGATCAGAATTGCCAAGTAAGGCAAGCATTTAACTTTAAAATTACAGAAAATGCTAATCTATTGACAGGTGGCAACTGAAGTATGGATACTAGAAAGTATTTTGGACCCGAGTCAGAGATTTGGGGTTGTATTCCACCTGTGTCACTAACTTGCTGGGTCGCCTCGACACCTGTGTCGCTAACTTGCTGGGTCGCCTTGAGCAAGCCACTGCCCAACTCTGGATGGCATATCCCCTCTATAGTCTCAGCTTGCACACCACACCAGCCTAGCAGCTCTGACCGAGGTCAGTCTCCAGCTGCATTTTTCATCTTTTTTATAATCCCTTAAACCCTTGCTAGGCTTTCATTGCCAGTTCTTTTCCCTAGGATTTTGCATTTAGAAATACTGAGGGCTTCCTACCTTTTGGAATTTTTCTATGCTCATGAAATTAATGAAAAGTTACTTAGAGTTACCAAAAAAAAGTGCCAGAATTAAAAGTCTCGTTTGAATGACTGTTTTGGTAAAATCAGACTGTTTCTATCATGACTAATGTACCTTCACTATTTCAGTTTTGAAGTTAATACATTTGAGTCCTGGTATGGCGAGGCATGATTATCAGTTTGTCTCATTACCCATGCTAGTATTCTCTCACTTACTCATTGTTCTAATTAATCTTTCCTTTTTTTTTTTTTTTTTTTTTGCCCAGAATGATTGAGCAGCAAGGCTCCATATCATGGGAGTTACATTTTAGGTTCTTGAAAATTTCATTGACTTGAAATAGTTTGAATTGCACTAAGCTAAAATTTACCTTTTGTTGGTTTTCTAAGAAATAAAGTAAACAAAATGACTTGCGTCAGTATTGAGAAATTAACTGTTAATTTCAGGAGGTGTCTTGTTTTAATGTAAAAGCTAGAGATAGATTTTTTAAAACCTCTTCACTAAAGGAGATCTAGCACTATTACCTAAAAAGGCAGGCAATAACCAGTGTTGGTAGGAATATGGGGAAATGGAACCTCATACGTTGCTGTTGGCAATGTAGAATGGTACAGCTACTGTGGGAAACAGTTTGCTGGTTCCTTAAAAGTTAAACATAGAGGGGCGCCTGGATGGCTTATTCGTTAAGCACCTGACTTCAGCTCAGGTCATTTTCTCGCCGTTCATGAATTCAAGCCCCATGTCAGGCTCTGTGCTGACAGCTCAGAGCCTGGAGCCTGCTTTAGATTCTGTGTCTCCATGTCTCTCTCTCTCTCTCTCTCTCTCTCTCTCTCTCTCTCTCTGCCCCTCCCCTGCTTGTGCACGTGCACCCTCTCTCTCAAAAATAAATAATCATTAAAAAGAATTAAACATAGAATTACCATATGACCCAGCATTTCCACTCTTACGTCTCTCCCCAAGAGAAATGCAAACATATGTCCACACAGAAACTCATACATGTGTGTTTACAGCAGCATTATTCATAGTAGCCAAAAAGTGGAAACAGCCCAAATGCTTCTCACCAGAGAAACGGATCACAAAATGTGATATGGCCACACAATTGAATATTATTAGGCAATTAAAAGATGAAGTACTGATACAAGCTCTACAGCTTGGATGAAATGTCCAAAATATTATGCTCAAAAAACAGCCACAAAAAGCCCCACATTGTACGATTCCACTTACATGACAACTCCAAAATGGGCAAATCCATAGACAGAAAGTAGATTAATGCTTGCCAGGAGCTGGGGGCAGGGAAGAATGGAGACTGACTGCTAATAGGTATGAGGCTTCTTTTCGTGTGACAAAATCTTTTAAAATTGGATAGTGGCGATGGTTGTATAACTCTGTGAATAAAGTAAAACCCATTAAATTGTATACATTAATGGGTGAATTTTACAGTATGTGAATTATATCTCCATAAGTAGTTATATATATAAAAACATTAATGACCCTATTATTATAATTATTTGAAATTATGAAAGTATATTTAAATTACACTTTTGCTAAGGGCTGGAAGGAAGGAGGAGTGGGGAGTTCATATTGAATGAATACTGTGTTTAAGTTGGCAAGATGATAAAAGTTCTAGAGATAGATGGTAGTGATGGTCGTACAACACTGTGAACGTACTTAATCACACAGAACTACATGCTTAAAAAGAGTTAAAACAGCCTTTTTGTTGTAATGTGTGAGATTCTTCTATGTTTTAGAACTTCTGTTCAGTATGTGTGTTTGTTAGGGGAAAGGGTGTTGGTTATACACACATATACATGTCTTTATCTTGGCTTTGGATGAGAGCCTGAAAAAAATATTTTTAATTTTATCTGCCAACAGGAAGATAAAAGAGGCCAAACTCTGGAAAAGTTATGTTGTTAAATTATAAAATAGTGAAATGCTCTTCTCAGAGTATAAATTATCACAGATTTCCTGAATTTCTTGGCTAATCTTGGCTCCTTGAATGGGAAAACACCTTTATACTTTATATAGTACATATCTTTCTATAAGCATTTTCCTTTGAATAATAGGGTAGAACACATCACCAAAATGCAATGAGGGGCGCCAGAGGGGGCTCAGTTCATTGAACTGCTGACTCTTGGTTTTGGCTCAGGTCATGATCTCACGGTTCATGGGTTCGAGCCCTGCACTGGACTCCATGCTGACAGTGTGGAGCCTGCTTGGGATTCTCTCTCTCCCTCTCTCTTTACACTTCCCCTGCTCCTCTCTCTCTCTCTCTGTCTCTCTCTCTCTCTCTTTCTTTCTCAAAATAAATAGACATTAAAACAATACAAACATAGGGGTTATATTTTAACAATACAATAAACGAGTTTCAGAATGCAAAGGAAGGGATGGAAAAATGAAAAAAAAAATCCAGCAATGAGGAAGTCCCTGAAAAAGGTATTAAGTGATTTCTAAGGGCCATGGAACTTTGTTATAACCCCCATGCAGTTTGTAGGCTCTAAGTTTGAACTTCCAGGGATTAATCTGTGAGAGCATTTTCTGAGTCTGGCTGCTATATAGGACATTTGGATTTGAAGACTTGAAGATCGATGGCACAAATGCCAGCAGTGCCACTAACATAAAGTATAATCGGAGGTGTGTTTGTTTTTCTTGACCAGGAGGTAGTTTCTTTTAAAAGTATAAGAAACATACAGCGTCTCCGTGTGTGTGCGCATGTCTGTGTATTTTCTGTCTTTTCTTCTGTTGCAGGGAGAATTATGGTCTTCCAACATCTTTGTCCTTTACAGTAAGGGTTTTTCTAGAATTTGGCACTATAGTATATTACCCTTGATTACAGGATCCAATCAGAGTTGATGTACTCAGAAATCCATTGATGTGATTAATGGTCTCCTAATCATACTTTTATTTCCTAGATTAGCCCAATTTCCTGCAGTTTCACAATTTTTGAGTCATATCTTGAATTACCCTTTATAGGGGGCCTGAAAGCCCTGTATTTTTAGTCAGTAATTTGCATGATTATTTTAATTTTCTTTGATTTCTTTTGCTTGAAGAAAATGAAATTTTGATCGTTTTTGAACTCTGAGTGCTGTTCTATGGTAACTGGCCAACCTAGTGTGAACTTTTTTTTAACTATATATATTTTTTTCCAGCAGCCCTAGATCTAGAAGTCTTCCCCAAAATTTCTACCGGTCTGGTTTTTATTCTTCTCAAAAGTAAGCTAAAATATTCTCAGATTCTACAAGTAACAGGAAGTGCACCAGGAAATGACTGTACAGTAAATGTAATTGACCATTCACTCTTTGCAATTGGTCACAGGATTGGCTGATAAACAGTCTATTGAATGAAAAAAAATGACTTCTAAAACCTTTGAATACATTTGAAGATCATTGGCGTCTTTGGCACCTTACTGATTTTTTTGTGTGTCTCTTAACCTTTTTCAAATGATTGCATTTGAAAGTAGGAGTCTTTCATATCTAGTGGTTGCTTTAATATTTGCTTTGTTTTCAACAGTGCCCTTAAAGATAGCCGTTTTCCCCCAATGACAAGGGATGAGTTACCACGGCTGTTCTGCTCAGTGTCTCTGCTCACTAACTTTGAAGATGTCTGTGATTATTTGGACTGGGAGGTAAGACTATAGAAATTTCTTAAAGAAAAATGAAGGTAATTCCTGAGTAAATGTTAAAAATTAGGCCCAGAAAACAACTCTTTCAGCCCATTCTCTAGTGGGGTGGAGGTGGAGAGTCACATGGATAAATAAACCTCACATCTGATCAATGAGATATCAGTGAAGGAGTTGCTGTTTTTTGTTTTTTTTAATGCATGTGTTGTTTTAATCCCCAAACTGAAGTTGCTGTTTGTTTCTATCCTGTTACTGTACCACAGCACCTCACAAATGCTGTTAATAAGTAGTAAGAAGGACTGATTAGAATTTATTTCTCCTCTTAATCCCATTCTGATGTATTTTGGTCATAACGGCCTCCAAGCAGCTAGGTGGTCAGAGGATATATCTCAGAAGCAAGGAGCAAGACAGGATAATACAGCAGTTGGGGAAATCAGCATGTGGATACACACAGGGTGTTGGATAAGTACACTTAAATCATGTCAATTCATTCTGGGCTACCTTAATTTATGCACTTAAACACGCTGACAAATAATATTAAGGTCACATCTCGGGTATCTCTTGAGCATTGTCGTTATTGAAATAGCCTACATCGATCATATTTATTGTGTAGTATGTCGGGTTGGCTTTTTAAGGAAGTTTGGAGGTTCTCACTACGATTTGTTTTGGTGGTTGGGAGGAGATAGTTGACTATATTTCCATGAAATTTCACACACAAATGTGCACACATTACTGAATGCATACTACATTCAAGGCACTGTGCTACATACACAAAAGTCCTCAGATTTGGTCCCCACCATAAAGTGTCTTATAGTCTACAAGCAGAGAAAAAGAAGTATGCACAAAGCGTAAAGAAATAAGTACTCCAAGAGTGAAACAATGGGACTGCAGTGATACACGTAGCATCCTCTCACATAAACACTCATGAATGACGGGACTGTATCTTTACGGTAGAACACGTTTTAATTTTTCTGCCTTTTTAGAATGGCTACCTGCCATGGTAACTGAGATACTTTTCCTTGTGGACAGATCACTGTCTTGATAATTGATGGGACCTGAATTTTATTTTTGGCTTTGCCCTGATTCCTTGTGAGACTTGGGACAACTTATTCCACTGCCATTCAGTTTTCCACCTATAGAATGTGACATTTATAAAGTTCCTAATCTTCCTTGGAAAAAATCTCTATGATATAAATTATTGTTGTTATACCTGAGCTGTTAAAAAGACATTCTGCAGAGAGTAGGACAAAAGAGTTCCTTTTGAGTTTTGTAGTACATGGGGTTTTTTTGGAGTATTATCAGAATATGAAAGCATTTGGGGATTTTTTTTTTTTTTGTAAAGGAAAAAATAAAATCAGTTGCTACTGTTGATTGGAGCCAAGTTGGATGGTGTAAAACCTTTCATAGCATTAAAATGTCCTAATTGATTGTTTTCTAGAAGTTCATCGTTCCTATTTGAATTTTTCTTAAAGAGAAGTCTACCAATATCACGGGAGCATTCCCCAGTGTTTTAGTTTTAAATGATCCCAAATTATATCCCTCACTTATTAACAAATATTAAAATTTGGTTGGTTCTTTGAATGTTTGAAGGCTACTCCTTCCTCTTCTCTAGCTAGAATTTTATTTCTGCTTTCTGAATTGCAGAGTGCCGTGTGTGTAGGGGTAGGGGTAGAAGCGATAACGGGGGACAAGCCTGAAATCTAAGGGATGACTGAGCTACAAAACCACTCCTACTCTTATTTGCTATCACTGAGTTTGGAAGTACAGTTGTGGTGTGTGGGGGTTTGCACATGCGCGATTGTGCATGTGTATGGCATGAATGTATATTGCATAAATATGCATGCATGTCTTTTGGAGGGAAGGAAAAATGGGAGAATCCAATAGTAGTTAAATCACTACGGGCAGGTGCACAGTGCACCACCCTCTTCTTTAGCCCATGTCAAGTATGGTCTACAGCTAAAGTTAACCTTCATACGTTGTATATTGTATATTTGTTTTATTTTATTTTTAATTGTTTTAACGTTTATTCATTTTTGAGAGACAATGTGTGAGTGGGAGAGGGGCAGAGAGAGAGAGAGAGGGAGACACAGAATGGGAAGCAGGCTCCAGGCTCTGAGCTGTCAGCACAGAGCCCGACATGGGGCTTGAACCCAGGAGCCATGAGAGCATGACCGGAGCCGAAGTTGGACGCTTAACCGACTGAGCCACCCAGGCGCCCCTGTATATTGTATATTTAATGCATTCCTTAAGGCTTAAATATTGACATCTATTTACTGATAACCTTCTGGTTAAACTAATAACAACAAAAATACATGTATATTTGTACTTGTAACATACAGGTATTTGAAAGTGAATTAGGGACTGTCAGAATGGCTATGCCTAGAGGAATAGACTGTCCTTTTTAGTTAGTTCATCATAGCTTGAAGTATTTAGCATAAGAGAAATTTGTTCCCAAAGAGTAAAGGTGAAAATTATGTTTTTTTAAGTACAAGAATGTGATTTGGGCTTAAAAAAATATACCATAGTCAGTGATTAAAAATGGTATGGTATTATTATGGGGATGCTGTCATAAGGGTTATCCTTAATAATTCTGGAAAGACACTGGTTACTTGAAATACAGAATACCAAAGTAGAATTAAAAGCATTTTTTAAAAAGTATGTGTCAAGCCATTTGCACTCCTAGGTATATACCCTCCCCCCAAAAATGAAAACAGATGTTGAAACAAAAACTTGTACACAGATGTTTATAGCAGCACTATTCATAATAGCCAAAAGGTATTGACACAAGACAAATGTATATCAACATATGAATGGATAAACGAAATGCAGTGTATCCATCCAATGGAATATTATTCGGCCAGAAAAAGAAATGAAGTAGTGACGCATGGAGGAACCTTAGATACGTTATGCTAAGGGAAAGAAGCTAAGCACAAGGGGCCACATACTGTGTGCTTCTGTTTATATGAAATACCCTGAATGGTCACCTCCATAGAGAGAGCACATTAGTGGTGGCCACGGGTTGGGGGAGGGGCTGACTGCGTTTAATGGGTACAGGGTTTCCATTCAGGGCGATGAAAAAGTTATGGAACTGGATGCTGTACAACATTGTTAATGTACTTGGTGCCACTGAATTGTACACTTAAGAAGGGTGAAAATGGTAAATTTCATATTATGTGTATTTTACCAGAATAAAAAGGCATATATGCCTATGCACATACACATTTAAACCTGTTGTCCATAATAGTACAGTGATTCTAATTTATTGAACAAGAAAACTTTGGAAATTCCAAAATTATAAATTAAGGCAAACCATTTGTAATTACGCCGTTCTGAGATAACTACTGTTAACATTTTGGAATATTTCTTTAAATTATTTTTCTGTGTCTTTGTATCAATAAATGTGCATATTCATGTAATTGAGGCCATATCGAATATACAGTCATTATTAAAAAGGATTGTGGGAAAGCCTTTGTTTATGGTTTATCTTTATATATAAGTTAATTACTTGTATTGCAAATTTCCTTTACAAGGGGGTCAGTCTATATTATGAGAGCATACGTTTCACTTGGAGAAATTTCCCACTGTCAAATAGGTATCCCTTTCCTTCCAAGAATGAAATCTCGTATTCACCATAAGTATCTAAATTTAACCTGAACTGCAAAGAGCTGCATATGTTTATGCCACAGGGGGAAACAGGAGATGATTACAGAATTTTAATAGAGAACTTTTAAGTCAAAGATCAGTAACGAGTATGTTTTATATAAGCAGAAGCCTCTAACATAGGGCTTTTCTGGTAGAAGGGCAGTTGGAGAGTTGACCCCCACCGGTGAAGCGTGTTACTGCAATCGAATTCCTAATTAAAGGGGCGCAAATGCCCAGATCAAAGCCGGAAGAGGGCTAAGTCTAGAGGTCCCAAAGCATAGAGGTGAGTAACTTCAGTAACAAGAGAGACACCCCTGTGGTCATGAAGACGAGGGACGTGACCGGTGGTAATAGCCACCTAATTTTCAAATGATGAGGAAACAAGTGAGCTACCACAGAGTCAGCTACTGCCCTCCTCTTTTTCTTCATCCGTGGTTTTTAACTGAGCCTGTCTGGGACCTCTGTTTTGGTTACATGTCTCTAATTTTATAATGGAAGTTAATAAGAAGGTGGGATTTACATCAATCGGACGTGGTTTTAGAGGCTAGAATGCTTCTCTTTGATACTGTGAGGGACGTTTGATAAATAGTTTCACAAGTAGATGTAATTAACTTCGAGTCAGTGTTGAATTGACAGAATGATCGGTGATGCTTCCATGTTATATATCCTCAAATAATAATCATAACATGTAAAATGAGTGTCTGTAGGTGGCCTGTCAAGGAATCTGTGTAGTGATTTAAAAACCAACAAAACCATCCTCAAAGACCATAAAGACAAATTGGAACTCTGGCCCCACCCTTCTGAGAAATGCTCATTCTTGTCCCCATTGTGGTATAACTTATTGCCCTGGTAGGTATGTATGAGAAGGATGAAGAGTAAATGATATGGGGGAAAAATTCATTAACTGATAAATTGAAATATCTATCTGTGAGGCGAAAATGGCTGTTAAATGAGGAAAATTGCTCCCCTAGGGTGAAATATGAAGTGATCTGCCTGGTGTTTGAACACAAAAACTTATTACCATTGTTCTGTGTTCTTCAGTTGACAGGATTCTCTTAATTCTGAATGACAGGATGATGGGCAGACATGGTACTTCAGAAAGAAAGAAACGCTCAGGCAGTATGTTGGAGTCCTTGAAAATAATGTACAGGCTAGAACATGTATAGTTATACCATTTGGGAGCCATGTTTGTTTTTCAAGATCTGAAAGGATATCAAACCAATGACATTACAACAGCTGCAGTCTGACCTAAGGGGTGACTCTAAGTGTGTCATTTTCAAGATGATATAAATGAGTAAGCTTTTTTGCTTGTAGGAGAACTTGTATAGCCGGTATATAACCAGTGATCTTGCAGGAGCTCATGTAGCAGTTTGCTGACAAAAGACAAAGTATTTTCTAGATTATAGTCAAGCATCCTTTATTTCTGTGCTTCCATTTTGAAGGCATGAGGAAGAATTCTAAAGTAGACCGTTAGGTCATATTTCAATAGATTAGTAACGTTTTCACAAACCATAAGGCGCTTTTTGTTATATCTAGCTCCCTGGATCACTGATACCTCAACTCTGTATACCGCTGTCACTTGGATCGTGGACTGTTCCTTTTTAGCACCCAGCACTTACATGAAATCAACCCGTGGTGTGTGGGGCTGGCCAGCATGATTCTAGTCTGATACCAAAAACCTATCCCCAGAGTATAGAGCTAGACCCCAAGCCCCTAGTCTCATTCTGTTCCTAAAGTACCAAAACATCTGTCA
This sequence comes from Panthera tigris, assembly GCF_018350195.1. Taxonomy (NCBI): domain Eukaryota; kingdom Metazoa; phylum Chordata; class Mammalia; order Carnivora; family Felidae; genus Panthera; species Panthera tigris. Next base: position 89,880,038 of record NC_056677.1, on the reverse strand, counting down.
TTGTGGGTGAGCTTGTTAGAGTCCTGGTACTCAGAGTGAGACTCCCGGTACTCAGAGTGGTGTACTTCACTTTAAAAAGCACACCTTCTGAGCGATCACAGCTCCATTTCTGACGTGTTTGATTGCAGTTAATAACATCGTGCTTTTGTAATCACCTTCACAGGCGTAAACAGATGAGTAAATTGGCTATCGTCATTATCTCTCATATATTTTAGAAGGTCACGATCTCCTTCTCACCCTCCCTTCCCCCCCTTAAAGGTTTACATTTTTCTAGCTCCTCTCAATGTACTGCTGAAAACAGAGTTCCCATTCAGACACAGATGTTTCGCATGACTCACGTTGAAATGAAACGGCTTCTCGTTGGATATGTTCTCTCTACCTCCCCCTCATTATTTTTCCCTAACTATGATATAACCATGCTTTGCTTATATATATATATATATATATATATATATATATATATATATATGCTTTGTATTTCTCAGGGACATTGAGATTTTTGTATAAGATGTGCCACTATTACAATAATTTAGTCTTTGTCCTGATGCTGTACTTGAAACATTATTTTCAAGTGCCATGGAACATTGGGAAGGGAATGCTTCAAGCTTCCTGGCCATCTAGTAAAGCATTTGCTGTGAATCAGCACTTCTGTGTATTAGAAGTCTAGTGGGGAAGCAAGCCAAACAAAGTAAAGTAACTTCTAGAAGGTGATTTGATGCATGGAAATTTCCTGTAGCTATTGGTACCGTTGGTGAAATGGGCGTGCACAGTGTGGTCTGTCGTCAGGCCTCCTCCACTTGCTTCCTGCTTTTCTCCCAGCGTGTCGGTTGGTGGGGGGGGACATTTTCCTGCTTCTTCCCCCAAAGCCACAGACCCTTCCAGCCTTTTCCCTCCTAGTAGTTGCATTATAGTCTGCTCCTCCCTGGATCTCTGTTTCCTCACCAGGATGCTAGAAAAGTTGGACTAAATAATACCTAAGGTCTCTCCGGAGGCTGACCTCCGTTTGATGCTGTGACCACCCCCCTTTTCAAAATGGCTTCTGTTTGATTTTACTACCAGAGAATGAATCACCACTAGCCCTTTAGAAGTCATAACAGAGCCCTACCTTTTAAAATGGGAGGGTGGCAACAAAGGTGAACAACAGTCCAGTTTTTGAAGCTGTACATTCTAGATTTCCTTTCCACCAAAGATTTCTCTTTCAGAAGAATACTATTCTAAACAGCTAATGCTACATTTTATTACTGCATCATCCCCTGTTTTAAGTCAACATTATATTTATAAATCTAAATGATGTAAATATATTAGGGAGTGACTGTTCACTTGACAAAGATATTTTGCTTTGCAGAAGGACTCACTATAGAGTTTCTTTAAGGCCTTCCTGGTGACTTCAAGATTAATCCATTTACATAAATTCAACACATATGTAACCTTTTAGGAACAAATCTCTTTTGTAGCCTGAGTAAAACTGTATCGAGTCCCATACTCCATGTACAGTTCTAACCTGTATAAGATTTTTCTGTCTCTTATCAGGCAAACAACATTATTTCATATTAAGTCTTTGCCAAGAGGTGTTTTTCTTCCACAGCCTTTGAAAAGCACACTGATTCACATGTCTGGATTTTAAGAAAATTTCTTGACTTGAGTTCTCTTTGCCTGTAAATTCACTCCCTTCCTCATCCCCTTAAAAATGGTAGGAATGCATTTTTCTAACTTTTGATGAAAAGCAGGCTTTTTATTTAAAGGTCACCTGTGTTGCCTGAACTTTCCTTGGAAAGCTTCAGGATGTTCAATTTTTAAGGAATGCTCATTATAATTAATCATTACAGAGAATTGGTTTTTTTTTTCCTTACTTGTACACTGAGCTGTCACTGCATGTCTGCAAAACCTTAAGAACAGTTTCTTTCATTGCACATGATCTATAAACATGTTTGGCTTCACAGCTTTTCAAAGCACCTCCTCATTAGCCATGCTTTATTTAAAATCTTAGCTAATTCTTTAAAAGTTCATGGGGGTGATTATTAGCTAGCTCAGGTATTTTAGAGTTGTGTGTCTGTTATTAGTTAAAATAAATGTTATCAGATTTTTCAGTGGCTTTTGTGAAATAAATTGGCAGGCTTGCATTCCTGATAGACAAGATGTCCGAGGCTCCTACAGGAATCAAAATTGGCACTAATTGGTCCTTTGGTAAGCTCTGCGAAAGCCAAGAATCAGTCCATGGAGACTGAACTAATTTCTAAATCTACAGGTGACTAATTTGCAGGGATTTTAGAAAAGAGCAGTACATATGCATTTTGGTCAAGGAGACCTTTGTGGTTGATTTCACAAAATAACAGTAAAAAAAAATAACTTCAGCTGAGGTTGACGACAAAGCAGAGTTTTCAGGGCAGAATATATTAAAAGGTTACTTGTGCCCGAATGATAGCTTTGCAATCGGTTATCCTTTTTGACCAACTTTTCTAGTATTTCTTCCATTTCTAAAAGCATCTCACTTAAAGGAGATTTGAAAACAAGGGCAGCTATAGACATGGGTCAACTGATGGATTAAAAATGGTCTAACAGGCTAGTATACATATCCAATGGAATATCACTCAGCAATCAAAAAGAATGAAATCATGCCATTTGCAAGTACGTGGATGGAACTAGAGGGTATTATGCTAAGTGAACTTAGTCAGAGAAAGACAAATATCATATGATTTCACTCATATGAGGACTTTAAGACACAGAACAGAAGAACATACGGGAAGGGAAGCAAAAATAAGATAAAAACAGGGAGGGGGACAAAACATAAGAGACAAATAGAGGGTTGCTGGAGGGGTTGTGGGAGGGGGGATGGGCTAAATGGGTAAGGGGCACTAAAGAATCTACTCCTGAAATCATTGTTGCACCATATGCTAACTTGGATGTAAATTTAAAAATATAAAAAATAAAATAAAAAACGGCCTAACAGGTTAGTCCATGATGTTGTCTTAGTTGGTTCAGAACATTATTTTTCTTTCTTTCTTTTTTAAAATTCTTTTGATGTTTATTTCTGAGAGAGACACACACACAGAGAGAGAGAGAGAGAGAGAGCAGGGGAGGGGCAGAGAGAGAGGGAGACACAGAATCTGAAGCAGGCTCCTGGCTCCCAGGTGTCAGCACAGAGCCCAACGCGGGGCTCGAACTCACAAACCGTGAGATCATGACCTGAGCTGAAGTCGGATGCTTAACTCACTGAGCCACCCAGGCACCCCAGGACATTATTTTTCAAGTCACTAAGGCAAGAGTTGTTCCTAGGTGGTCCTAGGATTGCAGAACATCTTTATTTTCTCTTTTGTACCTTTCTAAAGAGATTTCCCCGCCCCCCTCCCCGGTAATATGTGTGTACTCTTCTTATAAACAGGAAAAAAAAATCCATGTTTATGATTGTTGATGTTTACAGAAGTAAAACTGAGTTAAAAAAATGATTTGCAACAATGCTATTTTTAAGATGTATGATTTGGCCAGACTCTGAAGTGTTAATTGCTAACAATTTTTAAGCGTTCATTATTAATCAGATGGGCACCTTCCAAATTTCAGACGTACTTCTGAAATTGGTGGGTGGATTGAAGTAGTGCAGATTCACAACTCTGAGGATTTGATGCGCAGATCTGGATAATATGTCATCTACTTTTTTTGTTGTTTTTAGGATCAGGATTGAGGAAAGTGATTCACTAGGATTTGTACAAATCATCATCAGCCTTTATGATTAAAATCTTAATTTTTCCTGCCCCAGTGAGAATTATTCAAGATGATACACATAAAGTAGGACCAAGAATAATGGAATATTTTCCTTTTTTACGGTGAATTTGTTTTCACTGGGAGAAGGAAGAGTCACTGTCTTCAGAAGGCTGAGCTGGAGGCGTCCAGAAGCCTCTGTAGGGCTATGAGGGAAAGAGTGGAATGTGTGGCATTGTGGTTTTGGGGCTTTTAGGAGAAATACCACACATGGCTTTTTTCTCCCAAGAATATAAGAAACTCGAGACTCTGGGTCAGACCCATGGGCTGTCCAATGCAGTGCTTGTTTCTGTCCGTGGTACCACGGGCTGTTTTGTGAAAGAGCATGTGTGTCTCCTATGATGCCAGCCTCTAAAGGTTAGAGGGTGTGCCAAATATCCTGAGCTTCTCTCATTAGGAACAGAGTCCTTTTATTCAGTTCAATGGAACTGGCATATTGAGCCTGGCAGGTCAGTCTTATGTGAATGACCAGTGACTGGCTGTTTTGTTAATTGCAAAGCATACTTTGCCAAATGATATCAGGAACAAAGATATGGTCAAAGCACTTTCAATTCCTTGACTTCCTGAATATCTATCTATATATCTATGCACACACACACATACATGCGTGCGCACACACACACACACACACACACACATATATATACCCACATGTTATGTATATATGTATATATACATATATACATACCCACATATACATATATATTTTTAAATATATACACATAAATAAATATATATATATATATATATATTTTTTTTTTTTTTTTTTTTTTAATTCAAGTGAATCCACTGAAAATCAGTGGACTAAGTTAGGGCCATAGTGTTACAAGGAAACCCAACATTTGGTCACTAAGACCCAACATTTGGGGCTAACTGTTTCATTTGCTAAGGCAGGATGAACCTGAGGAGGTGATTGGTTTTATCGGCCAGGATGTGTTCAGGGGCAGATTTAGCTTTGAGGGTCAGGACTGTGGAGGTAATTGTGGATCCAAATGATCCCCGGCTTGCATGGAGCCTACCTGATTTAGCCAGAGCACGTTTTATGCTCACTGATGCTTTTAGCCAGATGACTCCTTCTTATGGTTTAGCATATCCAGATTGTTGGCTTGCTGATCAGCCTTGCGAGTACAAGTGAGGCCCTTTGGTAGTGCTGCTGGTGGATTACACTTGCCTTACAGACAGACTAAGGTGTATCGAACTTTGTGCAGTTGTGAGGAGCAAAATATGGACATGTGTCATAATGGGGTAGGAGGGGGCACTTTTTAAATGCTCCTGTGTTGAGAGTCGCTGCATTAGAGGATAATGGTTTTAAATGAAGCCACATTTCTAACAAGGGACCAGATAACAAGGATAAATGAAAGCTGCAGACAGTCTAGAAGCTTCATTTTAACCATTATTTATAATCTCTTCTCCTATGAAACCTTTTGCTATGTAGCAAAATTGATTAATTTGCATGTATCTCTCTCTCTGGGCCCACATGCTCTCTGACAGAGGAGTGAACAAATAGCGGCATGGACAAGGGAGGAAGGAGGACGGGGCCAGGTGAATAATCAGCTCTAGACTAATCAAGATACATTTTAGGGTCTCAACATTAATCTTGATATTTAATCTTTCTGGGCGATGTTAAAAACGAAAGATTGTATAATGGCATTAATAAAAATCACTCGCTATGGAACGGTTCTGAACAAATAGGACTTTCTTTTTAGCATGCAATAGGAGTCTGTTGAACTGGCCTTAATGTTCCTCTCGGCACACACAGATATGGCTCTGTTTAATTCCATATCCTCTTATCTATAAGTCCTACATTTCATTTACTACCATTCGAATTGATTTATAGCTTTGCTTAGCAAAAGTACAGTCTTGATTAAAAGGACATTATCACAGCTGATGGACCTTGAAAGCATTTTTTTTTCTCAAACCTTCTAATAACATTTGACTCGCATAAGGCTCGATTTGCAAGTCCCCAGTTTTTGTCCACCTGGCTGTACTTCGGGCAGTGGCAGTTGGGTGTATGTTAGGGGTACTAGGGGTGACATAAGGTTTCCCCGGTGCTACCTCCTTATTCATCCCTGAAACGGAAGGTTAACTACAATGCTGAGGTAGAGTTTTAGTTTGCTGTAGGGAATCTCAGTACCCTGGTGAGCTGATCTCTTCTCTAGCTGATCATTGCCACTATAGCCTTTGTCTCTGGGGATGCAGCTAGGCCGAAGGATTCTCCAGTCTAACAGAGGATTCGATTATCATACGAATATCATGTTTGATTATTACGATACGAGGGTTGCATTTTGGAGTCGTAGCTGGTGACACATTCCTCCCTCAAAACAATACGGGATTAGTTTTCATGCTCATTGCAGTCGAAAGGAATTAATTTGCAAAGCCACTGATTTCCACGGGTTGGCCACATTTGGTCATTCTCCACAGCAGGCCATGTTCCACTCCCCGGTTTTGATTGCGCAGTATGACTCTTTGGTGGCGTCTGTGGTTCTGGGAGTAAAGGAAAATGCTGTTGCTCAACAGGTGACAAAAAGCTATTATGCTTTGATTCTGGTCAGAACATTATTGCCATTCTCCTGGATTCCAACGGTTGAAGAAATGAGTCACTGTGGTTTTGGATTTCTGTCACTCTGGAGTATTTTTTTTTTTTTTTTTTACCTATGAAATAAGTTACTTCTCACAAAAGGTTCACTTTAAAATCACCATACTTACATTTCAATTTACAGATACTTTCAACTGTTCAGAATCCTAGGAACACAGAAAAGAACTAAAAATTGTAAATGTGGTACTAATTCTAAATGGGAGAAGTTTGATTATTTTTTTGGTCACATTAAGTTCAATGGTGGGCCCTTCTGAAAATACAGAAGTAAACGAGTCGTTTTTATCTTGGTCAGCATGTCTTTCCAATTCAGTCTTAACCTCTGTCACCTCTTTCTTTTTACTTACCTAGTCATATATATATATAAATATGTAAATATATATCTGTAAATGTATCTACACACACACACATATATAAGCTTTAGTGAGCTACTGTTCATACACCATGCAGCTGGTCGTAATCACCTTTAATTGTTAAATTACTAGGCTTAAAACTCTCTGAAATTTTTGTTAAAAAACACAATGCACTCCTGTGAAGAAAGGATTTAAGTGTCTAAATCACCTCCAATTTGCCTAAATCACTTTTTTTTTCAATACCCAGCCACAATCTGTCAGAGCTAAACCGATTATTAGAGGCTTTCTAGTTAACCTAGAATAAAAATCACCTGCAGAGTTGTTCTTTTTCCAAACTATACTTGCTGAAGCATGAAACCTTCTGAGATTCTGATAAACTTCACGGCTCCCATTCCCCCCACCCCATACCAGTTAAATACCCCTGATTTTGTGTAACACTCTCATCTCACAAATAGCGAAACCTTCTTCTTCCTCTCACAGTTTTGGTTAGACACCTTAATAAACACCAAAATTCTTTCCCATTTTAACATGACAGATTTTTGATAAATTGAGTCAAAGATTCACTGCAGTGAAGGACGGGAGCACAAACTACTTCTGCTGTATATTTTTAAAAACAAGTTACGACGGAGCCGATCTTGTTGAAGGAAAGAGACTTCAAAGTCACAGATCAGAAAGTCCGTATACAGAAATTGTTGCAAATTTGTCATTGTGTCAGTACCGTGTCAGACACTGGGGAGATTAGTAGATGTCCTTTATCCTGGAAATGCCTGATAGCTAAGCCTCATATTTCTTCTCAGCTGTCCACAGTCATTTCCCACAGGTTATGGGAGGCCTTATTGTGTTAGTTTCTAAACAGTTGCCCTGAGTGCATTTTCAGCAGAAGGAGATTCATAAGAACACTGATATTAAATAGAAGAAATCGCCACACAGATAGCCTTTCATAAAACAAACTTCTCAGAAGATCTGGCAGATTGTAATGTATGGATGTGTGAAGAGGCCCCGGGGAAAGGACAAAATGGATTTTTTCAGAGGACTTCTGCTTCCCTGAGAAACTGGGAAACTTCAGGCTAAGGGCAGAACAAGCAAAAGAGGTTTTCGGGGACTCCTGCTCTTCTTCTAGACCTCAACATGCATATCGATGGAAAGAGTCCAGGTCTATGACTTCACTCACCTGCTCTGAACAGAATCCTCTTTACTGGATAAAAATGTTTTCCTGGTCTTACATCCTCCCTCCAGTCCTTCGGGTGGGTGACCTTACACTCCACTGGGGGACCATTGATCTAAAGCGACTGTAGGTTTGGGAGAATGGACTGGAGTTGTTATACTTTTGAAATTTCATTTTTACTATCAGCATTTACAAAGAAGAAACTCCCGTGATCCTCAGTTCTGTATACCAGTCTGCAGGATATGAGGGGGAAAGACAGATTCCTTCTGACGAGATGCTAATCAGAGAAAAAGTATATTACTTTCTTAAAACATTAGCCAGAAATTGCCCACACTCAGAGAACCCCCTCTCTTAAGGCATCGCCAAAAGTCTGCATGCTTCACATAGAGGTATAGTGGTCTCTGTGTTAATAGATAAGAAACTGCAAAAATGCCCTGCCCCAAAGCGATTTGAAATCCCTATCACTCGTAAATTTAGCAGTAGCGTGTGAGGGTAATGATGTAGACAGACAGTGAAGGCTTGCCACAGGCCCACCGTAAGCCATGACATATATCTTAGAGATATCATATGGAATGGGGTGATGATGTCGGATCTGGTGGTGGTTGGCTTTTTTCACTCTTACCTGGGTTTGCTCATCTACATACAACTCAAGGTTTTAAAGAGACTCAACAGTTTGGGAAGGGAGTCAGCAACCCCACGAGTTTCAGAACTGAATCTGAAGTGGCGACTGTACCTGAAAAGAGGATGTGTATCTGCTGTCTCTTGGGAGTCAGCTTCCTTGGTCTAGTTCCTTACTGTCATGAGCCACAATTTGGGAGCAGGGGCAGGATTCTTGCCATCGGCTGTCTCATTCTACATACAAGCCCCAGAATGGGTGTTCCGGTTCCAAACAGAGTAGCATAGCCCAACACATGTTGGGCACACATAAATCGATGTTTTCTGTCTCCGTGGCCATCATAGCGGCCCTCACACCCAAAGTCAGGGCTTTGGAAAGAGAAAAATGATAGGCCCTTCTAAAAACAAGGGGAAAGGAAGATTGCATTCTCTTGAGAGTTAAATTATAACTTTTTCTTTCTGTTTCTATGAAGAAGACTGTACTAATAAAACTGCCAATTTCTTTCAGGTGGGTGTACATGGCATTAGAATAGAATTCATCAATGAAAAAGGATCAAAACGCACCGCCACCTACCTACCGGAGGTTGCAAAGGAGCAAGGTCATTGTTGTACTTTATTTCGTATGATCTGGTGAAGAATTTGAACACATATACAAATTGCAATGCGATATCTGACCTTGCAGTTATGTCTGATAATTGATCAGTGTCAAATCATAAGAAGTGATTCTTCCATCACTGCCACTGCAATGTCTGTATGAAATTGGTGAATTCCTCACACAGAGTCGAGTCCCTGCACTAAAGTTTGATAGCAAAAACACACAACAGTGTACTTTCACAAAAGCAAAGATTTGTAAACTTTGGGTTTTATTCTTAGGCGATGGCTTGCTACGAATTTGAAGTGCCATATTCCCATATTCCATTGTGCTGTATAGCCTTTTGGCACAAACAAGCCTTTTGTTTGACAGTCAGCCAGCCACTCAGTTCATTGTCAGTATCAAATGTTTCATTCTTAGGTGGTTGCCTGTTACTCATTTGCTACTATTAGCATTGTAGGTTTCCCATTAAGATCTGGAGCACTGAGATTAAATGAAGTATTAGTGTCTGATATGCCTGCTCTGCGCTTCCTAATCAAAAGTTTTTTTGTTTTTGCAGATGTAGCACAAACCTTTATGAACCACCACTGTAACACAAAATAAGTCTTCACTCTGTAGTATCTGGTCCTTTCTAGCTACTACTGAATTCCAATGTCATGTTAGTTGAAATGAATATTTCTTTATCTTATGGAGCTTATTTTTCTCATCAGAAAGCATCTGTCATTTGGTTTTCTCACGTTTGTTTCATATAAATGTGAGATACATCACAGTAAAGTCTAATATCATTAGATTCCCCTCCTTTGCCCACCCCCATCCCCAAGACAGGAGAGTTAGATTTGAAGACAGCTATCTGAAGATTTATTTGGGTTGCTGTCGAAAATGTCTTAATCCTGTAGTTCTGTTGGCTTCGAAAAGCTTACAGAAGAGAGAGGGCCTCGGATATTAGTATACCATCCCATGTCAGAACCAATAAAAATGCCTCTGAATACTTCACACAAATAGCACTTGACTGACCACAGAAGATACCATTAAGAACAATAATTACCATGAGTTAGTGTGGGAGTCTGAATTACTGCTGACTTGGCAGAATGACATTTAGGCCTTTCCCTCCCTTTTAGAGGTGTCCTTGTTAGAGGGGAGTACGGTGTCCGTGGTTTGCTACCTAGACATGACTGAGCAGTTACGGCCAGCCTTTTAGATTTCTGGTCTTTGTGGTTGAGATTAAAAAACAAACAAACAAACTAATGTTGTTGGCCATCATGGGTAGCTAGAATTTAAGGTGTGTGATGGTAGATGTGCTTCCGTACAGGAGGAGACCGTAGCCCTTCTGTGTGATTGTTTTTAGGACCAAAGGACATGATGGCATTTGGTGACAGTGATAGCTGCCGTCTACAGAGTCGTTTTGTATTTAACCGAAAGTGCTTGTTGCATGTGTTTGACTGGTATTTTATCTGGTCTGCTCTCCACAGGATGGGACCATATTCAGACCATAGACTCCTTGCTGAGGAAAGGAGGCTACAAAGCTCCGATTACTAATGAATTCAGGAAAACCATAAAACTGACCAGGTACAGAAGGCATTTTCTAGCGCAAGGCTAACCAGGACATTTTGATGCGTATGTCTATAACCCTTTGATTTCTTTGGTCTCTCTTACTTGCTTCTCTTTTCTGAAACAGAATGGAAATGAATGGCAGGGCCGGACTGAGGGTGGATACAGTGAACTCTGGTGGGCAGTAGGGCCTGTATGATGTACGAACCCATCCTTCCCATCTCTAGCTGTCTGCGATTACTCTGGCTTTACATGAGCAAGCCCTCTGAGCCTTTTTCAACTACATTATAGATGAAAGTCACCTGAATTAGCGATTGGCTAGCTTTTGAATGGCTTAGCAGAAGCCCCGGATTCTGCTAAGCAGTCCTCAAATTTGAATTTAACCTTAGGATGTGAGCAGCAATAGAAGTCTACCGTGAAAGCTTACTAGAAATCACAGTTGAGCTAGACTTACAAATGCCAAATACATTTCTATGTGGGATTATAGGGATACTTTTTTTTTTAAATACCCAACATTTTAGGAAAATGGATTGCTGTTTCCATTTGTTTCAATTCCGTAAAACCACACTGAATGCCTGTAGTCTAAAAACGGACTTTTCTCAGCTCTGAGGAGTTATAGATTTGAAAATGCCTTCCTCTCTGCCTTCCCCGGGTTTAGCCTAGGAGAATAGAAGGGCATGCACAAGAATAATTATTAATATAAGGCAGAATGTGATGGGTGGTATGAGATCATACAGTAGGGAAAGAGGAATATTCCAGGAGGGATATAGTTTTGAGGCTGGGCTTGAAGAATGGGTAGACTCTTTGAGGGACGGGGGGAGGGATTAATTTAGTGAGTCGAGGCAAGTTCTGAGGAATGTTCAACAGTAAGATGCGGCTGGTCTTTCAAATAGATCTGTAAGGAGGTGGTCATTAGAGCAAAACACGGCCGAGAAGGTGGGTTGGGTCATATGACGGAGGGTCTTGAGTTCCAGATGAAGAAATTGAGACCTGATTCTACAGGCAGTTAGTAGCCATTGAAGGGTTTTAAGCACGTGGATTTGCGAAGGTGTAAGACTGAAATAGGCAACAGGAAAATTAGGAGGCGTTACTGCTACCCAAGAAGCTGTGGGAGCAATCCAAAGGAGGTGAAATGGGAGCCTTACTAAGAGCTGTGGCGGGAGGATGAGAAGAAAGGAGGAAAGAGGTGAGAAAACACTGTGCAAGAAATGACAGGACTTAGTAACATCATTCAGAAGTAAGGAACAGGAACAAGTCAAGGTTTTATGTAGAAAAGAAGGACCGAGGCAATCCCTTTGACCCAGGGAGGGACCACAGGAGGAGAGCCCCGTTTTGGCACTGATTCTGGAGTTGAAGCGCCTCCTGGGGTGTCTGTGTAGAAACGTCCAGTATGTCACCGAAAACGTACACGTGCAGAAGTCATGGCCAGAGATGGTGACTTGGGATCATCTGTCAAGAGGTCATGGTTGAAGTTGTAAAGGTAGGGCTCACGGAGGGGGCACACAGCATGGGGTCAAAAGAGCCGAAGGCAGAAACACAGCAAAGTCCGACAAGGCAGGAAGGAGCAGGAGGAATAGAGAGATAAGGAGCAGTCTGCGAGACAGGGGGCTGGGGCGGGGGAGAACCAGGGAAGTGCGTTATTGTAGAACCCCTGACACAGGAGAGCTTCAGAAATGGAGCGGTGGGTGGTATCATACTGGAGAGGTCAAGCAGGAGCAGTTCAAACAAGGAGGGGTAGAGTATAAAAGAGCGCTGGACTCAGACTTTGGATTCCTGGGTTCTGACCTCAGCCTTGCTACTTAGTTGTGTGACATTGGGCGAGTTGCTTGCTTGTCTCTGGACCTCTGTTTTTCCTGTTGTGTAAGGTTATCTCTGAGGTCCATCCTAGCTCTGAGTTCAGTATGTCATCTGTTTCTTGATGTTAACTTTGTCTCTTCCCTGACTTTTTCAGGTACCGTAGTGAAAAGATGACCCTGAGCTATGCTGAATACCTTGCTCACCGCCAGCATCATCATTTCCAAAATGGCATTGGGCATCCCCTTCCGCCATACAACCATTATTCCTGACACTGAGCCGCACAACCAGTCACTGGGCCTCTCTGCAGACCTCTTCCCAGGAGACCCTACCCCTTCTTGGTCTAGCTATCTCTTTTACTGTACCATTTTATGATGATAGTTTCCGTTGCCATGATGAAGCTTGGACATCGTCTGTTAAGATCATCATGGTAACGGGTAGGAAAATGGCATTTGTTAAGAAGATTCTGTTTTATTATTTTAGGTCATTGATTTTTTTTTTTTTTTTTTTGCAGCATATATAACTTCTGGGGTTTTCTTTCCTCGCAATATTGCGTAGGATTTTGCTTTGCTCTCTCAATCAGGTTTCTGTCTTTCTGTCCTTCTTGCCTTCCTCCCTGTCGTCTCTCCTTCCTCCCTTCTGTCTTCTCTTCCCTCCTTCTTTCAACTGTGGATGGAAGAAATTGTGCAGTTTTTAAGGATTTTATTTAGGTTTTTCTTTAGTTTTCTTCAGTGAGATAGATAATTTTTGATAGCTGAGTTTGGGAGCAATTCATATCAAATTCAGGTATTTGTATATGACTCTGGAATTTGCCTACAATTCATTTTGCTATGAGAGCTTAGTGTGTGGATCTTCACTCCTTAGGTGTGTGTTTTTCCCATGGTTGAAATATATGAACTTTAGTTCTAGTATAGAACATTCGAAAGTCCATGATAGGGCTTGTCACAGAGAGTGAGAAACCATTTATGCCTATTTTGCTGGTTATCATAGAAGAGACGGCCTCATCACTTTATAAAATCAACTTACAAGCAAAACTACAACACTGTTTTAAGAAAGTGCAAGCTACCTTTCAAATATGCTACAGAAATCATTTTGAAGAGCAACAAATATCAGGAAGAGAGCAGATACAGAATTTAGTGCCTTTGAGAAGAATTTACTTAAATGGAAAGGAGAGAAGTTGGGGTGGGGAAGGCAATTTAGAGAAATATTCTTATAAAATTTTATTGTTTCTATATGTGAAACAGCAGATGAGACAAATTCCTTACTCTTAAGTATTTTTTTAAGGTGAAAAAAATTTATTTTGAGCAATTAACCAAAAAGAGACATTTGTCTATGATATATTAATTTAAATTCGTTAGCTTTAGGTTTCAAGAAGTCATGATTGGCCAGAGGCAATTCTAGCTACTATTTAAAGAAAATAGTAAAGAGAATCTAGTGAAACAAAAGTTCATATATTGCCATGATTTCAGATTATGTTTGTCCTGGGGACAATACTGGAGTCTTTCTGCACTACATACTTCTGATAGAAACACCTTGACTGTGTTGGTAAGATGTTATGTCACACGTATAAAAATGGCATTTAGAGATGATATAGTCGTCAGAGCCCAGCCCATTGGCCAGGCTGGTGTTCTTCCCCTGGTGCATACAAAGAGAACTTCCTACCATCAGTAGGAAGTCCGTGTGGACATCCCCAGGAAAAATGACAGATGATTCTGGAGAAAGATTACCTTCACTTTAGTATAATAACTGTGTGTGTGTGTGTGCATGCCCACGCATGTGTGTGGGTGGGTGTGTAATTTTTTTTTCAAACAGGAAACTATATGTCAAATGAGGAATAGAAGTATGGTGCAGAATATATAGTCCAAAACTACGAGATGTCACTGGATATCAAAATGGCAGAGCTTAGGTGACAAGCGACAGACTGCTAGTTCAGAAATCAAAAACCCTTTTCTAGCTTGCAAGGGAACTCCCTGAATCCCTTCTGCTTGCCGCTGTGGCAAAGCACACCGCTTTAGTTTTTGATGAGCATTCTTAGAAGTTGGTTGGTATTCCTTCATCCACAGCCCCCGTTATTGAAATAACCATTTTCAGTTGTGATGCCTTAACTAAGAAGCCAATTGTTAGCCTGAAATGCAATCTCGGTAGCCGGTTTCACTGAGCATCGAGATTAGTCAGAGAAAGCTAGCTGTTGGTCTTTTGAAAGGGATTTTGAATCCTTTCGTTTCTACTTGGGAGCATTTTGGAGCAGATTAGTCTTTCAGTGTAAAACCAAGTGGCAACCTAATAGAGACTTATTTCTTGCCCTTATAGGGAAACTGAGCACAAGCTGAATGCTATTGTCTGCTGCAAAAAAAAAAAAAAAAAAAGGGGGTAAATAAAACAAGCAAACTGAAAAGACAAAATAGACCAATATTGACCCATCCTATCCATCATCTCATCAATTCAGCAGGCTCCTCGTCCTGGGTGAGCTCATGGTTAGAAGTTGTTGTGTTGTTTTTTTTTTAAGAAAAGATCTATGACATACATATGTGTGTGTGTATATACATATACTTACACATACATACACACATATGTGTGTTTATGTATTTAACGGTGCTAATCAATCTTGAGCAGGTCACGTGACTGGTCATGCGGACTCTAAAATCATATCAGATTTTTTAAAATTCTTGATATATGCAGATGTTATACAGATTTTTCTTAAACCAGTGTAATAATGTTATACTGAAGAAATAACCATCCTGCAGGCTTCAGAGGACGAGGTCAGCAATATTTCCCACCATGGCTTGGGGGAAAAGGATAGTTTTGTCTCCTTTTGTTTTCAAATTAATGCACAGTGCATTTTTGTCTCTAGCTGTTGACTAAAAAGACTTTGTAGCTTTGTAAAGGGTGTTATACAAACTGTAATGGTGTGCTTCAAACAAACAAACGCTAGACCCTTTCACCTCTGTCGTATACTACAAAGCTGTCAAATATTTGGTTTGAATTCACTTCGAACATGTTGAAATATGTAGCATGTGTCTTTAACTCAGACGAAGATTCTGATTGCACAGGTTGTTTTAGCCAGTTGTGGTTTATTTGTTCAGAAACACAAATGTGAATTGCACTCTTATCACCAGAATATTGTATAAGTCAACGATCTTTAAACAGCTCGGAAGTAATACTTGAACTTCATTTGAGTAGCACAAAGTTTACACTGCCCCCCCCCTTTTAAATGTTAATTAGTTCCATTTCTGTTTTTTGTTTTTAAATGCAACTGGGTATTTTTCCTCTTGGAAAACAGTAACGCGTTTTACTTTTTGGTATGTAGCAAAAGGCTTCCGTTTCTGGAAGGTTTTCTTGTTCTTAAACAAGGTTAGCCAGGTACCAGATTCTAAAAGAACAATTGTGCCCCCTCCCCCACATTAAGTGGCCTTCTGACTGCACAAGAATGTGCTACTACCCGCTTCAGTCTCCCCTGCCGCAAGAGGTCGGTGTATTTGATGGAGGAAGTGCAAGGCTCGCTCTTCCCCGCCCCCCCGCCGCCAACCCCCTGTAAAGCAGTTGTAAGATTTTCAGCGCAGCACACACAGTCCCACCGCCCAGCACACCGGAAGTTTGTATACTGGCCTCTTTTCATGTCTTCAAATGTGCAGGAAATTTGAAACTGTCATCTGGAATAGGGCTCCGTCTCTTAACGTGTGTTAGATCAAACCAAAGAAGCCCCCAGCCATGCCCAAATGCTGCTCTAAAAGCCTGCCTTCCAGTCCTTACAAAAACCTTGCAGGATTAAATGTGTTCACTTTTTTATTTTTGTACAGTTTCTAAGTGATTTTTGCTAGTGATGTTAAATGGAATTAAGTTTATTTGAGTGGTGCGAGCACCTCCTCCATTGAAATAAACTGGTGACTTTCCTTTTATTTTTTAAAAGCAGAAACCCATTGTGTGCCTCTCGATTTAAGGGTTTCCGATTACATTATTAAGACCAGCATCGATCCTTTATATACAAAGATATGTTTTCCTTGTTTTTTATTACTGTTTCAGAAGAAAAGAAGCCTTTTATTTTGCTCTGGACCCAGTAACTGCGCTGGTACATAGACGCACTGAGAAAATAAACTTTTGTAACCACCTCTGACTGTTTTTGTATATCGAAGTCGATTACTTTTGAAATATTTGGATCTAGTTTCTAAGTTATTTTAGTGTTTTATATGTTCCCCGAAATTACTTTGAATCGGTCACCAGCATACTGAGTTCTTGGTGATACAGTGGTGAGACTCATAACAAGCAAAAGCTACCTGGAGTAGCTCCTTTTCCTTCTTTCCTAGTCCCCTGGTTTTGGATTACCGTGAGACATCACAGATCACCTGACACCCCTCCAGGTATAAACTAGATCCTCGTGCCCTCCACATTTAATTGCTGAATAGTTTGAAGAAACTATTGGAAATGGGCATTTTATATGACATGTATAGCTTGAAAATATTAAAACTGAGCGAAAGGAAACTTGAGAAGGTTTACGTGGGTCTGTAAGGTATGGCTGTGGAAAGATATTGTAGTAGTTTTGACACTATTGTTACTATCTTTAAAATCATTTACCCAATAAAACGTTAAAACCGAGTTAGCGTCGGTTGTCTGTTTCTTTAATCTGCCTCATCATGAGGATCTTGGTCTCGTGGGGGCTTCTGACTAAAACGCAAACTGTGGAAGACTTTGAAATCATACACTTCGGCCCTGATGCCGATGTCTTTCCAAACTCACGCTCGGGAAAGCTCAGCTGCCCGCAGCTGCTCCCTAGCTACCCCGTGATCCACCTGGGCCATCCTTTTGCCCAGCCCTGAATCCGGGCTTGGCGACTGAGTCCAGCCTTTATAGGACAGTCCGCCCCGGCCGCGGGTCTGAGGCAAGCATCAGGCTTGAGTTCCGGTGGTAGTGTAGATGTGCACGAAGCCGGCTCCAAATTCCTTCCAGATCACGGTGTTATCCATGGGTGTTTCCCCCTCGTGAGCTGGTAGGGAGCGACACCAGCGCTACCCAGCGGGAGGAACCATCTCACGGGGTGGAAAGTCTTTCCTTTCTTCTGCCGTCAAGGTTTGCCAGGTTCTCGGTATGGGACAGAATCTCAAAAATGCCCAAGATGTGGCTCCTCAGAGAGCGTCCACACTCCTATCCACACCAGGCCCTGCCACACGTTCAAACGTATTACCAGTTACTTTTCTGGTTCCAGAGTTGTATGAGCTCTCCTCCCACCCGGGGCTTGGGGAGAACGCCTTGAGCACAGGGCAACAGGCGCTGCTGGCTTTCCAGGGCCAGATGAGAGCCTGCGTCGAGAAAGAAAGCTCTTGGGGCACCTGAGTGGCTCAGTAGGTTGAACGTCCGACTTCGGCTCAAGTCATGATCTCCCGGTTCGTGAGTTCGAGCCCCGCATCTGGCTCACTGCTGTTCGGCACCGAGCCTGCTTCGGATCCTCTGTCTCCCTCTCTCTCTGCCCCTCCCCTGCCCACGCTCTATCAAAAATAAACCTTAAAAAAAGAGAGAGAGAAAGCTCTTGGCGTGCCACCTCCATCAGCTGTTGCCTGATCTCTCTCCCTATGGAAAGGCTACCGAGGACATTGCTGAAATATCTCTGGCTTTTTCTAAATCACTGGCTTGTCTCAGTACTAAATCCTATGCCGTCTCATACATATCTCGGGATTAATTGCTAGTATGTGCGGGATAATTTTCGGTTACGTTGCCCCAAAGCCCCGCTCCCCATGTGAATTTGAGGACATGTGCTTATGTCAATCACAGTAGCTAAAAACAGCCAGCTCCGGTCCTAGGGGGCCACTGCGGTTTTGAGTGGTGCTCCATTAAGGCGGCCATCTGCCCGAGGTTTACCCAGTGCCATCATTCATGTTTAATGGTACACAGGATTTTTTAATGATTTAGACAATATTAATAGGCTCAGGTAGAATGAAGTCCTTGAACAAGCCCACAGCATTCATTTTTATCGCATTAGTGGTTAACTCAATGGTCTGGACAGATTTCAACTTCAGTAATCACACTCCACCTACCTAAATTCTTCACAGAGCTCCAGCATTTCCTCTCTAGATTTCATGCCCCACTAGGCACCTCGGAGGACAAGTGTGGTTGTATGGGATGCGGCAGTTTCCTATTGATGGAAAACACTCTCGTGCCCAAGGGGTCCTAGCCGTGTGAGCTGGGGGAAGTGCGCTGTGCAGAAATCACACCCGGCTTCTGAGCTGCCAGTCAAGGGAGCTAGTGAGTGCCCAGAGAATGGCTTCTCCCACTGGCTGCAGCTCTGACCACAAGAGCCAGGACGACTGTGGGTTTGGGCTCAGCTAGCTGTCATGGCTTCGCACCTGTTTGCCCAGGCTTTCGACGTGCAGGAGGAATGCCTGAACGGGAGGACGTGACTCAGGCGGGCCCTGGGTCTGCTGCTTTGGCTACTACGTTACATGGCCTTCCTTGATCCCGTCGCTCAGGGTACGACCCTCCGTTCCAAACCCCGGGCCTGTTGAAAGAAATCTTTCCAGACCGGGGAGGACATTGCCTTAGATCCTCAGCGCTGTTCCGAAGCCAGTCGACCTCGCCCCAAGAACTTGGTTGCGATTGTTGAAAACTGACCCTTACTGTCTCCTGTTCAGATCGTACTATTCTCAAATCGCGTCAGTGAACCGGCCCGGAGGCCGTGCGCTTTATAGAACTGAACGCTGACCTGCGCTTGAAGATTGCCATCATGACAGATGATCACATTAGCTCAACAGAGGTTAGATGTAGGATGCGCTAAGTCTGGAGCACGCAGCGGGTGGTGGCTGCGTTACGTGCTCACCGAAAGGGCTCTGGCGTCCTTGAGCTCACGCCCCCATTCTAAAAGGACACAGCTGTGTCACAAGGGGCCAGTAATTTGTTCAGCCTTTGGTCTCCCTCCACAGTGCCAGAATCTCTCTGCTTTTTAATCCAAATCTCAGCTGACGTCTCATGACGTGAAACGGAGGAGATTAGAAGCAGTGGTTTGTGATAAATTACAAATGCATACCGGTTACGTATAAAGCTAATGAGAACGAGGCTTGCTTGGATGACTATAAAAGCTTATAATCGGGGTGACAGATCATCGAGGCACTCAGAGCCTCGGCACCCCGTGTGTTTCTGTATTGCTGTTGGGCGGCAAGAAGGTCCTGGTTTGCACGGAGAAGAGGTGGGATCTTACTTCTGTTGTTTTGTCATCGTGGGTGTGCATACAGGCCCAAGCAGGGAAATCCTGGTGCAGTCACAACCTTCTTCTGACCCAGGCCTGACAAGGCCTACCAGAAGTTCAGGCACTCCTGACATGAGAACAGAGAGGAGTCAACCCGACAGCTCCTGCTAACCCACTGGTGGCCTTCGATGGTCATTCCGGATGTACGTTAGGTATGTGGTCATGTTTTTCAAGTTGTATTTCAGGGTTGTTGGGGGTTTTTTTGTTGGTTTTTTTTTTTGTATTGCAGTTTTTAAATACTGTACATGTACACACACGTCTTTTGGAATCACGTGTTTACGAAAGCATGGATCCATTGAACAGAACCCCAGGTCCCACAGGATAATCGGAACACCGCTGCTGGAGCCCCAACACGCTGTTATTTTGAGAGCCTTTGGCAAGCTGTCATTTCACCTCCCTTTCCCACTCTGGCCTTTTCCTCCCAAATGTCAGGCTCAGTGCGATCCATCAATATTTACTGAGTGCCCGTCCCCACAGAGGTATGGTACCGTGCTTGGTTTGAGAATGAAGACGGTGTAATCCTGTAAGGCAAATTAACAGTCCACTCTGAGCTAGGAGTTGGGGCATACGAGTTTGGTCTGGTTGGGAAAAGCCATTCTGACTGGAGCCCAGGCCACATCGGGCTGGCTCTATAGGGTTCCCCTAAACGGCTTACACCCCAGAGTGGCACGAGGGCAGAACTGTGGTTTCTTCCCCTGTTGGCAGGTGGCATTTCTTTGGCCCTCCAACATGTCAGCGGCACCCTGCACTGCATACAATCGTGATTTGCTGAGCGGAGGAGACTGCTTCTGTCCCCACAATGTAGCTGGCCATCTTGTTCCCTGGCAGGAAGATGCAAGGTGGTTGGGAAAGAAAAGACGTGACTATAAAAGAAACAGGATTCTTCTGTACACGCAGGACGGCATTTGTGGCGGGAAGTTTTACTTTGTGCCACGAAGCTGCCCTCTGAAAGGCTTCAGGCCCTTCCCGTATCCAGGAGAGAGGGAACAGAACAGAGACTAGGCTGTTTGCTCAAACAAGCCTGGAGGCCAGGGTACAGAAGGAAGCTTATGGTATGCCTACCGGTGAAAAAATTACCCCATAGGGAAGAAAAATCTCTTCGTGGAGCAGGAAGGGAGAGAGGACGGTAGCGGTAACTGACCCAGAGAGGAAAATCAGAGTGACTTTCAGTGCGACTTTCACCTGCTATGTGGAAAGGCCAGGAAGGCAGGATTACATTTGGAATTGTAAAACAGGAAACACAACTGGTACACAATAGAACGTGTAAATCACATTTCAACCGACAGGAAGCTGCTGAGGGCTGCAGCCATTGCCGAAACAGCAGGCAGGTTTGAAAGTTGCTATCGTCACTTTTCACCGAACTAGCATTTCCATCCAAACATTCATTCTGGAATGACCCTAGGTACATGGTATGTGTCCACACATGTAAGTGCATTTGTGCGTATCAGCACAGGAGATGGGGGTTGACCGAACAGCCGGATGGGGCAATCATATTGCCCACTCCCACATACCCTGGCCGAGTAGAAAGGGTGTCTTGCACTGGAAAGGGCGGGAAACCCCCATCTTTCTTTGAAGGACAAGACTAGTGCGAGTAATGCAAACATTTCCCTAAACTTTCTCTACTTCAAACATTCCAACGAATTCCAGGAACTCTGCATGGAGACACTGCCGCCCCGCTAGCCTAGGCCTCGGCGATGGCCCCTTTCCCAGAACTGTGGTCAGGGATGGCGGTGGGTGGCCATCGTGGCCTCTGTCAATGAAGCCGTGCCCCTTGGTGACTTGGTCCTTGTTGATCTTGCCTAGCATATGTGGTCCATGGTACACATGGATGATGGGGTTGAAAAGGGGGCAGGGGGTTCGTACAGTTGTTCAAATAGGATGGGATGGCTCCAGTGGGGTAGATGGGCCTCAGTGGCCCCTTCTTCCTCCATTTGGGTTTGTACCACTCCAGAAGAATCTGCGGACTTGGAGAAGGCCAACTAGAAATCATTAATGGTCTGCCCTAGTCTGGGCAAGTGCAGGCAACACCCTTCATTCTAGGGCAGGCTACACAGTGCGTCCTGCAAGCGGGACTTGAGAGGTAAAAAGACACTCCTTTCCTTTCACCTCCTCTGTTGGACATTGTCTTTATTGAGGCGAAATTCACATAACATGCAATCAACCACTTTAAAGCATCCAATTCAGTGATATTTAGCGTATTTACAATAGTTCTAGTTTACAACTTTTTCATCACTCCATCAAAATACCCATCCCCACTAAGAGGTCACACCCCATTTTCCCCTCGCCCAACCCCTAAGTGACCTCTAATCTTCTTTTGGTCTCTCGGAATTTACGTATCCTGGATATGTAGGATACACAGGATAGTATCGTATCTACATACTACACGTATCGCCGTATTGTCAGATATCCTACAAATGGAGTCATACAATATGTGACTTTTTGTCACTAGCTCCTTTTACTTAGCATAATATTTTCGAGGTCCATCTAAGTTGTAGCGTGTTTTAGTACTTCATTTTTATGGCTGAATGATATTTCGTTATATAGCTATACCACAATTGGCTCATCCATTCATCAATCCACAGATGAACATTTGGGCTGCTTCAAACATTCGGCTCTTCTGAACAATGTTGCCATAAACATCCGTGTCTACGGAGGTTTCTGTGTGGACATACGTTTTCACTTCTCTTGGCTGTATACTTAGGAATGGAATTGCTGGATCATAGGGTAATTCTACGTCTAACTTTTTGAGGAACCATCAATCTTTTCTACAGTGGCTGGCTGCACCATCTTCCATTCCCACCAGTCATATATGCAGGTTCCAATTTCTCCACATCCTCCCCAACGGTTGTTAGTATCTGTCTGATCATAGTCATCCTCATGGGTGTGAACTGATACCTCACTGTGGTTTGGATTTGCATTTTGTCAATAATCAGTGAGGTCGAGACACCTTTTCATGTGCTAATTGGTCCATTTGTATATCTTCTTTAGAGAAATGTCTATTCAAGTCCTTTACCCAGTTTTTAATTGGGTTGTTGGTCTTTTTGTTGAATTGTAATGGTATATATATACACACACACACACACACACACGTATATATAATGGTATATGTATGTGTGAGTTGTAATGGTATACATATATGTGTGTGTGTGTATATATATATGTATATATAATGGTATATGTGTGTATACCATATGTATATGGTGTGTATGTGTGTGTGTGTGTGTGTGTGTGTAGAGAGAGGGAGAGAGAGTATTAAATCCTTAGAGAAGTAATTTGAAAATATTTTCTCCCACTCTGTAGTCAGTCTTTTTTACATTCTTTATAATGTCCTTTGAGGAATAAAACTTTCTGGTTTTTATAAAGTCCAGTGTATCTATGTTTTTCTTTTGTTGCTCATGTTTTTGATGTCAAACCTAAGAATCTATGGCCAAGTCCCAGGTCATGAAGATGTACACCTATGCTCTCTTCTAATAATTTTACCCCTTGTATTTAGGTTGTTGATCTATTTTGAGTTAATTTTTACATGTGGTTTGAGGTAGAGGCCTGACTTCATTCTTTTGAATGTGGATATCCAGTTGTCCCAACACTATTTGCTAAAAAAGCTATTCTGTCCCCCATGGAATGGTTTGGGAACCCTTGTTGAAAATCAATAGACCGCAGAGGTTTGGGTTTGTTTCTGGGCCCTCAATGCTATTCCATTGGTCTGTATGTCTACCCTTTTGCCACTACCATACTGTTTTGATTACTCTAGTTTTGTTTGTTTTTAATGTTTATTTATTTATTTTGAGAGAGAGTGAGCAGGGGAGGGGCAGAGAGAGAGAGAGAGAGAGAGAGAATCGCAAGCAGGCTTCATATTGTCCATGCAGAGCCTGATGCAGGGCTCGATCCCATGAACTGTGAGATCATGATCTGAGCCGAAACCAAGAGTCCCAAGTGGGACACTTAACCCACTGAGGCACTCAGGCTCAGGCACCCCTGATTACTCTAGTTTTGTCGTAAGTTTTGAAATGGGGAAGTGTGAGTCCTCCTGCCTTGTTTTTCTTTTTCACGATTGAGCTCTCCAAGGATCCTTGAAATTCCTTATAAATTTGAGGGTTGGCTTTTCCATATCTGCAAAAATAAAGGCCACTGGACTTCTGATAGGGATTGCACTGAATCTGTAGATTGCTTTAGGGACTGTTGCCATCTCGATATTAAGTCTTCCAATCCACGAGCATGAGATGCCTTTCAATTTATTTAGGTCTTCCTTTTACCTCCTTGTTTAAATTTATTCCTAGGACCCTTATTCTTTTGGATGCTATTGTTTTTCTTTTAATTTTTTTTAATGTTTATTCATTTTTGAGACAGAGAGCACAAGCAGGGGTGGGGCGGAGAGAGAGGGGGACACAGAATCCGAAGCAGGCTCCAGGCTGTGAGCTATCAGCACAGAGCCTGACACGGGGCTCAAGCTCACGAACCGCGAGATCATGACCTGAGCCGAAAGTTGGATGCTCAACCAGCTGAGCCACCCAGGCGCCCCTGGATGCTATTGTAAATGGAATTGTTTCTCTTAACTTCTTTGATATATAATCCATTATTGGTGTATAGAAACACCACTGATTTTTGTGCGTTGATTTATTTATTTATGTTGAGAGAGCAAGGGAGGGGCAGCCAGAGAGGGAGACAAAATCCCAAGCAGGCTCCTTGCCGTCAGTACAGAGCCCAATGCGTGGCTTGATTTCAAGAACCGTGAGATCATGACCTGCGAAATCGAGTCAGACGCTTAAGCAACTGAGTCACCCAGGTGCCCCTGTGCATTGATCTTATATCTTGCAATGAACTTTCTTTTTTTCCTTCCTTCCTTATACACTAGTAGTGTGTGTATGTGTGTGTGTGTGTGCATTCTATGGGATTTTATATAGAGAGAATCCTATCACCCTGCAAATAAACTTTCACTTTTTTTTCCATTCCCATTCTGGGTGTCTTTTGTTTCTTTCTCCTGCCTAATTGCTCTGGCTAGCACTTCCAATGTTGAATAGCAGAGGTGAGAGCTGGCATTACAGTCTTGTTTCTCACCTCAGGGGGAAAACTTTCAGTCTTTCACCACCAAGTATGATATTAGCTGCGGGTTTCTCGTTAAATGCCCTTTATCACATTGTGGAACTTGCCTTCCAAACCTAGTTTGTTAAATGTTTTTTTTCATGAAAGAGTGCTGACTTTTGTCAAATGCTTTTTTCTGTGTCTATTGAAATGACCATTTCCCCCCTTCGTTCTGTTATTAATGTGGTGAGCTGCTTTGGTTGATTTTATATTGAACCACCCTTGCATTTCTGGGATAAATCCCACGTGGGGCTGTGGTATGATCCTTTTAATGTACTGTGGGATTTGGTTTGCAGATATTTTGTTGAGGACTTTGGTGTCTTTATTCCTAAGGGATACTGGTCTGTGGTTTTCTTTTCTTATGGTATCTTTATCTGGCCTTTGTATCTGGGTAAGGCTGGACTTATAGAATGTGTTAGAAGTGTCCCTTCCTCTTCTGTTCTTTTTTTTTTTTTTTTTGGAAGAGTTTGAATAGGATTACTGTCAAATCTTTAAATGTTCGGTAGAATTCATCAATGAAGCCTGGGCTTTTTCCTAGTTGGGAGGTTTTTGATTCTGATTCACTCTCTTTACTGATAGGTCTATTCGGATGTGTATTTCTTCTTGAGTCAGTTTTGGTAATTTGTATGTTTCTAGGAACTTGTCCATTTCCTGAAGACTAATTTATTGGTATACAACTGCTTATACTGTTCTCTGATGAGCCTTATAATTTTTGTAAGATTGGTGGTAACACCCTTGCTTTCATTTCCAATTTTTATTTGTCTTTTTCTTCTTAATGAGTCTGGCTAAAGTTTTGTCAATTTTGTCTATCTTTTTAAAGAACCAATTATCGGTTTCACTGATTCTATATTTTTCTATTCTCTTTCTCATTTAATTCTGCCCTTCTTTTTCTACTTCCTCAAGATGTAAAGTTAGGGTGTTGATTTCAGAGATTCCTTTTTAATGAAAGTGTTCCTCCTAGCTATAAATTCAACTCTGAGCACTGCCTTCACTTTATCCTGTACATTCTGGTATATTGTATTTTCATTTTCATTTATCTCAGAGCATTTTCTAATTTCCCTAGTGACTTCTTCTTTAACCCATTGGTTAAGAGTGCGTTGTCTAATTTCCACATATTTGCAATTCTTCAGTTTTCCTTCTGTTACTGATTTCTAGCTTCATTCCATTTGATCACAGAAGATGCTTTGTATGATTTCAATCTTTTTAAAACGTATTGAGGATTGTTTTATAACCTAACATATGGTGCATCCTGGAGAATGGTACATGTACACTTGAGAGGAATGTGTGCGGTGCTCTTACTGGGTAGAGTGTTCTGTGTATGTCTTCTGGTCTAGTTGGTTTATACTGTTCTTCAAGTCTTCCATTCCGTATTGACCTATTATTGTCTAAGGGTCCTATCCATTATTTAAAGTGGGATATAGATGTCTCCACCTATTACTATAGAACTGTCTGTTTCTCCCTTTGATTCTGTCAGTGTTTCCTTCTGATCTTTTAAATCTGTTTGGTGTCTTGTGTGTTCAGAATTGTATCCTCTCAAAGAATCAAGCCTTTTATCAATAAAAATGCCCTTCTTGGCCTCTTGTAACAGTTTTTCACTTAAAATTGATTTGGCCTGGTATGTAGCCACCCCGGCTCTCTTTTGGTAACCATTACTTCCACTGAGTATCTTTTTCATTCCTTCACTTCCAACCTATTTCTGTCTTCGGGTCTAATCTATTTTGTAAGCAGCATATAAGTGGGGTCATGTCTTTTTCACATCCATTTTGCCAACCTATTTCTTTTAATTGGCAAGTTTAACCCATTTACATTTAGTGATTAGTGATAGTCACTAATTATTTAGGATTTTTTTTCTGCTATTGTGCTATTTGTTTTCTGTACGTCATATCTTTTTTTGTTCCTCAGTTCCTATGCCTTGTTTTGTGTCTGATGGATTTTTTTCCCCTTGTGAATCATTTTGATTCCCTCTTCCTTTTCTGTATCTTTTATTTATCTTCTTAGTGGTTACCATGGGGATTATGGTTAACATCCCAGATTTATAACAATCTAGTTCGATCACCTTTTTCTTTCCCGTTTCTTTCAAATAGACTGTAATTTTAGAGCACTTTTAGGTTCACAGCAAAATTGAGCAGAAAGTACAGCAAGTTCCCATATACTCACTGCCTGCCACCCCGCCCTCCACACACAGCCTCCTCCTCACCATGAATATCCCCACACGTGAGTGGCACATTTGTTACAAATGATGAACCTACATCGGCACATCGTTATCACCCAAAGTCTAGCATTTACATTAGGCTTCACTGGTGATGCTGTACATTCTGTGGGTTTGGATAAATGTATAACGACATGTATCTACCATTACAGTAGCATACAGAACAGTTTCACTGCCCTAAAAGTCCTCTGTGCTTCACCTACTCATCCCTCCCTACCCCAACCCCTGATACCACTGATCATGATCATTCCTTTTAAGTAATTAAAAGAGCCAGCACTGATCGAGTGCTTACTGTGTGGTAAGGACCATGGCATCCACTTTTCAACAGCCTTATAAATCTCCCATTTTACAGAATAAGAATCTAGTTCAAAGAAGTTACCAATTATCTAAGGCTACCTAGGCTACAAAATGGCAGAGCCACGATTCAGACCAAGCTTGTCAGGCTCCAGAGACTGAGCTCTCTAGCGTTCACTCTGACGTCTCGATGAGGATGAGTATGAGGGTGGCAATGGTGGTGGCAGTAGCGGTGGTAACGATAGCAGTGATGGCGTCTGGCATTGATGGAAGCAGGGCTTAAGGGGCCAGGCACTGTGCCAAGTGCCTTTACGTGCCTTATCTAGTCACTCTTCACACCGGCTCCAGGAAGCAGGTACTGATGTTATTTCCATTTTACAGATGAGTAAACTGAGGCTCAGAGAAGGTCAACAAAAATAGCCCTCAAATGCACAGCACCTACTGAATGGAGGAAGGTGGCTATCACTGATCATCGATGGAGGCAGGCTTCCTCTTGCCTCTCTGTCATCTCTCTCTAGGACTGGAGACAGCAAAGACATAGGACAAGGTCTTTGGCTGAAAACTGGTTGGTTTGAAGTTCAAACCCCAGGCGCTTAGGCTTGACATTATTTGACTCTTTGTTTTACAAGGACACACGAGGTCTGACAGAACTGCTCTCCCACAGGCAGGGCCGAGCCTGCCCTTGGCTGTCTAGCCTTAGTTATTGTCTTTCTTGTCACAGGAGGACGGCCCCCAGGCTTCTGGGTACACAACTAGGGCTCAGAAATAGCCTCCTAATCGGCCTCATCAGCTTTGAAGGAGGCCACCGCAGGAGGGGCCTAAGTAGGCCAACACTTTAACCCAGTTACATGAGGGCAGCTGTAATCCAGGCTGATCGTGTCTTCCTAAGCTCTTGGGAGGGGGGCGGGGAGGGGGCAGGGGACGTCCCAAAAACCTCTTCCTGTGCTCAAGTATCCCTGGACCTCCCTGCAGACACTCCTTCCCCTTCTGGAAGAGCTTGGCCTCAAGGCTACAAGGGCCAAGCTTCATTAGAGCAGCTGCCAGCACTGAGGGATGGTTGGTGGCAATCTCCGAGTGCGGTCAATGCCCACAGTATACACTACCCTAGGCCGAGGTGTTGCCTCTCCTTGAGAGGCCCACTGTCCAACGCTTCTGCCTTGTCGGAGGAGGTGAGGAAATCACGGTCTTCCTCTGTGTGGGCCAGGCAGCTGCTCACGTCAACCCAGGGCAAGGCTGGGCCCCTTCTCCCTACAGCCCTCCTCGCTCACCTCTGGCAATGACTAGCCCTGGGAAATCCCCAGGGAAGCAGCCTGAGCTGTCTGGCCAGGCCGTGGGTGGGAAATAAAGAAACCAGAGCTGTCGGGGATGGCTGGCCTAGCTTGTCTGGCTCTTCCTCCAGCTCTCTTTCTGGTCTCTTCCTTCCCTCCCTCCCTCATTCCCTGTTGGTGGGCATGGTGTGCTCCTTATACAGGTGCACCCGGCCTCCTTCCCTGCCCCAAGAGGTAGCCCAGCAAAGTGAGCCCCCTTCTGGTCAGGAAGCAGAGACATTGTGTGGATGCTGGCAGGAAAGAAAAAGAGGATGGAGGGTTGGAACAAGACTATAGGTGACAAGTTCGTTTGTAAGTTTTTCCAAAGGGGTTTTCTCTCCCAGGATGGGGACTCTCATGGGGCAAGGAACAATTACGGCATCCCGGCAACTCTAAGACACCTCAGATGCAAGATGGCCACGGATTTTATGTGCCCCTGGCAAAGACAACTAAGCTGCTGATTAAAATGTCAGGCCACTGATTGTAAGATGCATCCCAAATTTATTTTTTTAAGTTTATTTTTATTTGTTGGGAGAGAGAGAGAGAGAGAAATGGAGAGCAAGTTGGGGAGGGGGAGAGAGAGAGAGGAGAGAGAGAGAATCCCAAGCAGGTTCCGAGCTGTCAGCCTAGAGCCTGATGCGGGGCTCAAACTCATGAACCGTGAGATCAGACCTGAGCCGAAGTCAAGAGCCGGACGCTTAACCAACTGAGCCACCCAGGCACCCCATATGCATCCCAAATTTAGAGGCATTAACGTGTGAAAAAAAAAAGACAAGGTGTGGGGAGAGGTCTTAGAGTCAATGAAACACAGACACATTCTTTAAAACTGAGGTATCATGTCTCCTCCACACCCCAGACCCCAACCACATGGGGCACATTAAGGCACAGTGGGTGAGTGTAGTCAAAACCCCAAGTAATGTCTGTGCGCTGAGAACATGCAGAGTAACTGCACTGTCTGGAAACAGAGCCCCCTGACATCGGACAGGACTTGATAAAGCCATTTTTCCCCCACTGGTGGTTTTCACAGCCACCTTGGAGTTCAGAGAGGTAGGACCTGGCCAAGCACACCTATCGCTATTACAGAACAACCCCTATCCAGGGAAGAGTGGAGACAGGACTAGTGAGCGTGGAAATAAGTGACTTTTAAATGTCTTTCCCAATGAAATTACTTACAGGACCTCAATGTACAAAACAATAAAACTAGAATTGTTCCGGGGGAAGCAAGGGGAAAGATCAGAGCCTCACCCACTCTGCTCCCACCCATCCCTCCCCCCGAGGTGGCTCCTAAGGACCTTCTCCAGACTCCCTGAAGCTCTGAGGAACAA
Organism: Panthera tigris; assembly: GCF_018350195.1. Taxonomy (NCBI): domain Eukaryota; kingdom Metazoa; phylum Chordata; class Mammalia; order Carnivora; family Felidae; genus Panthera; species Panthera tigris. The sequence continues at coordinate 89,850,183 of NC_056677.1, read as the reverse complement.
TCTCCAAATTTCCGGTGTAAGGGTGGGTTTCCACGGCATTGGTAACGTTCTTCTCCTTGAGCTGGATTTAGGTATTAGTCTTCCTACTTGTTGGTAGGCCTTGAATATTTCTATTTTTAAAAGGCACTGGTGTAGAGGGTCAGGTCAAAGAGATGACTCACAACCTGGAAGCTTCGAGTAAAAACAAAACCAAAAAAAGTTTGCTTTGAATCATGAGCTGGGGCGAGGCCTGGGCATTGGGATTTTTTGTGAAAGCTCCCCAGGTGATCCTAATACGCAGGAAAATCTAGGAGCTCCTGCCTGAGTATCCTGTTAGCTCCCACATTCTCGAACTCCAGGGGTGTATCCTGGAGGGGCACAGGAAGGCCCCCCATTCCCAGCAGGCAGGAGACCGGAGAGCCGAGTTGTCTTCTACAGATTGACTAGTAAAGGGACTTGGGACTCCTGGAAAGTAGGAAACGAATGGCTGAAGGGCCAGCCAGAGCAGGCGGCACCCCGGTGGCCCCCCTGAATGGGGAGGGGGAGGAGGAGGCAGGAGAGACCAGGGAGCACTGGTAGCTGGAGCAGAGGTAAGGTTTTCGAGGCCTCGCTGGAAAGGAGAACACCTATGCAGCCCGTGCCACCGGCCCCGTCACCTGTCAGAGCTTTGCTGAGGAAGTGTTGAACCTCCCTGCCCAGACCTGCCTTGCTGGGAGACTCCCAGAGGTGCCACACTGACGTTAGGAAGTCAGCTGTGGGCGGCAGAGCCCTTCGGGTCATCCATTAGCAACAGGAGCAGCCTTCCCTACCGCGCCCCTGGCAGACACTTAAACCTCCTTGCCAGGCAGCTCAGACACCCCAGATGTGCACTCTGGATGCCGGGCGAATGCTGACCGGGAGAGGGGTGGGTACAGGCAGTAACAGGGAGTCCTTGACTTTGGACGAGGCCGGCCTCGCCTGTTGCCAAGGTCAGCAAACCACACATCCTTTGAATAAGCCATTGCATTTGTCAGACTGACGTCTGTAGCTCCGTCTCTCCACCGGCCTTGGCAAACCAGGACAAGGGGAAAATTCATTGGGGGATCACGCTGTAACCACCCCTAGCCGCTCCCTACCCCCCCGAGGGATAGGGGACATACTCCACGGGCAGGCGGGGTTTTGGCTGTGCCAACACCAACCGGTGTGCCCCCAGGGAACGGGGCGGCGGGGGGGAACGACCCTGGTGGGGACTGAACAGCTCCCAAGGATCCAGAAACGTAGCCGGACGCCTTGCCCACCCTCCACCCAGGGGTCCAGGGAAGGCTCAGCATGGAGGCCCCCAGGCTGCAGCTCAAGGCACCTGGGCAAACGAAGGCGCATGGCTCCACATGGGAGAACCCACGGATGCACGGGATGGGTGACAGCTTGCATGGCAAGGTTTCTCCTTGGGGTGACAGTGGTGCCTCTCACCATTTGGCAGCACTCCTGGGTAAGATCGATGTTCACTGAGAACCTTCTATGGAACAGGTCCTGTCCCACGGGCTGGAGAACGAATCACACCCCATCCCTGCCCTCCAGGAGCTCAGTCTATAGAGGTACAAGGAGCCAGAATGCATTACCTAGCAAGGGGGTGCATGGCGCCCCACAGTGAGCGCCAGGTGCTTGCAGGAGCCAAGCCGAAGTACCTAACTCGGACTGCAGCTCAGGGAAGACTGGCCCAGGAGTGGACACTAGAGCTCAGGCCTTTGGACAAGAAGGGAGACTGGGGAGCTGAGAAACCCGCACAAAGAGAAAAGGAAGCGGAAAACGTCACTGCGTGAAAAGTGGGCTGGAGCAAAGGGTCTCTCTCCCTGTGTATGGTTCTCGGGGGAGGGGGGAGGCGTGGGGGAGAGGAGATGAAGCGAAAGATGTTTGCGGGGCCCAGGGAAGCAATGCAGGCAGATGTGCATTTGCCGCCTGCGGCACGGGACACAGACTGGAACAGAGGCAGCGGGCGGAAGCAGACTCGCTAGGTCAGGGGAGAGAAGGTCATGGCCTAGGTCACTGGTGTGTAGCTCTTTCTTTTTTTTTTTAAGTTTATTTATTTATTTATTTATTTATTTATTTATTTATTTATTTATTTTTGAGAGAGAGAGAGAGAGACAGAGAGAGAGAGAATGAGAGGGGGAGGGGCAGAGAGACAATCCCAAGCAGGCTCTGCACTGTCAGCACGAAGCCTGATGCGGGGCTCGAACTCACAAACCATGAGATCATGACCTGAGGCGAAACCAAGAGTTGGACACTTAACTGACGGAGTCACCCAGCTGCCCCCAACAGCTCTTTCTGAAAAGGGAGCCACACGGAAAGGCCACGTGACCAATTTTCCTCACCTCCTTCCAGCAGCCACTTTCTGTCCTGCCCCTTGGGCCAGCTCTTGCCTGGCCTCGCGTCCACTCTCAGTTCCGCTCTGGGGCTCACCGGGGTCACAAGAAAAGATGGGTTTGGCTTCTCTGCTTCGCACACTCGTGGGGTTCCCCCGCCTCTCTCGCCTTCCACACCACTGCCTGGCTCTCCACCCATTCCTCTCGGGGTGGGCGCGGGCAGCCCTGGGCAGGGGTCTGCCTTGTTAATCCGGGCACCACAGACAGGCAGCGGCATCCAGGGAGAGTGCAAAGCCCATGGGCTTTAGAGTCTAACGAAACTGACTTCGCATGCCAGCGTCTCCTTCAGCCCAGAGCCCGCTTTCTCTGACAGAGAGGGCGTTGCCAGTCAGCTCAGTGTGCCTCTGTGGAGGTTACAGGAGGTCATGCGTGTGGAGGGACTTAGCACCACACCACGCACACTATTGTTCTGCAGGTGGAGAGCCTGGGGCGGCCGGAGAGCCTGACCCAAGCTAGTGGTTCTGTAGCCTGGGACTGCAGGCCCCTGCCTCATTGATAGCCTGGGTGCCCAACTACCAGCCAACGAGCCGATCCACCTGCACCGGGGGTGGTGGGTGGGGGGGAGGAAGGTTGGCTAGCTGTGTCCCTTCGAGAAGCAGCAAAACACCAAGTAGGGCCTCTGTCTGGTACAAAGGCAGGCTGGCCTGTTCACGGTTACCACGGGCTGCTCAGTGTGTGGCTTCAGAAAGGCAGGTGCGAATGTTCCCAAAGGGGCAGGGCTGATAGTGTTCCACCCCCACCCCACGGGACAGTCTGCCTGTGCTGAACAGTTCTGGCACGGAACCTGCCGGCCCTTGGGGAACCCGGGAAAGGTGGCCCTGGACATGTCAGGTTTCTAAGTTACCTCCTCTAAGAGCAGTCATGCCACATGGCCCAGCACACTGTGGGGCTCCAGGAACCCAGCAGATGTCCCCAGAAGACAGTCCCTGCTAAAAGCAAGCAGGCCTGTTGCATCCGGGGCAGCCCCAGCAGAAGCAGGCAGTGCATGGAGCTCAGGGCCAGCCGCGGGGCTCCCGGGGCAAAGCTGTGCACAGCGCCAGCTACCCCTTGGCGGTCCCTCCATGGTGTGGAGGACAAGTGGCCCCTTTCTGTCTACTTTTCGAAGCAGATGGGCTTCTAAGAAGGTTCTGGGAAAGGAAGGCCAGGACTCCTGGGTTCTCATAAATCTTTTAATCAGAGTAAATGAAGAAAACATTGTAACAGTAAAGTCCCATGGTGAGGGGACCGCTCAGGGATCTTCAACAACAGAAAAAGCTAAGACTGAAAGTTCAGAATGCTAAGCACACAAATGAATGACCACTTATTTCTAAAGGTGACTGCAGAAACCATTTCGGCACAATCAGAAGGTTTTACAAAACAGAGGAAAATACATTACAAGATGCCCCGGGGAGGTGAGAAAACTGGTGGGGGCACAGGGCCACCCAAGAACCAGCCTGGCAAGGGCACTCCCCCTGCTGCTGTCTAGGAGGCTCACAAAGACTGGTTCTAAAGGGAGCCAGTGGGGGAGTGGGGGGATGGGACGTGACAGGAGGGATCTGCCCAGTGCACAGCAAATGGGGAAGGATGGGGGCGGGGACAGAGGCATGTGCCCATTTCCTGGCAAAAATGAGACTATCTTATTCTCTCCACCACAATAACACCAAGATAAATGAAGAATTCCTTAGAATAGAATACAAAACGCACACCAAAAGAAAAGTCAGTTTCCAAAACGACAGTGTTGCTTGAAACGACTTTGTTTTGTTTTTGTTTCGTGCCCGGAGTAGCAAACCAGTGTACGAAAACGTCACAGACAGAGCAGCGACAAGTGACTAGGTTTTCCTGAGCACAGTACTGGCTCGCTCTATATACAGAAGAAGGCGGCTCACTCCGTCTCGTGGACTCTAACCCCCTCAGAGAGGGCAGGGCAGGGCAGGCCATGTGGTGGGAAGACCCTCCCCAGGCTGGGGCCTGCCTCCGATCTTGCCAGGGCCTGAGGGATGCCCTCCCTATGCAAACCAGCACCAGCATCTTGGCCTGTACTGTCATTCCTCCCCGGCTTCCCCGTCAATCTCCCAGAGAAGACATATGACTCTGGATCAACGCCTACAAACCCAGGGAAGTCCTTCTGGCCGAGGGAGGGGGGAGATCAAGGGCTTTCTGTTACCCCTGAGACACTGAGCTCAGGCCCCGGGGCCCCACCCAGCCCCGGGGCGCAGAGACAGACCGACAACTTGCTACCGGTGGGGAGCTGTGCCCACTTCACATAACACAAGCACAAATGGCTAAACCCTGAGCGAGGCTACAGCAAAATGGGGTGATCTGGTAGCTAGCCTGGAGGTACCAGACAGCGACGGAAGCCGACCATCCCACTGAACCCCAGACCACCCTGCGAGAGGACAGAGGAATGTGTATACCTGGGAAGAGGGAGGGGGCTGCAAGCAGGCGTGACCATCTCTTCTATTCTGAGCTGATGCCACAAAGTTGGCCAGCTAAGCGGACTCTTATCATTGGCCCAGATCCTTGGCCAAGACTACCTGGGGGCTGGGAAAGCCCTCCTTTTGCTTCCTGGGGCTGTTTGAGAAGAAACTGTCCACTTCCACGAACACTCTCTCAGATACCCACACGTGCGCGCACGCAGCGAGCTCCCGCACGCTGGCAAATGGCATATGGAAACTTGGCCAAGGTGGCTGGGGAACCTCCTTGGCACCTACCAGGAAAGCCCTCGGCAGGAGCTGGGAAGCCCGGGCCCACTGGCACAGGGGCCACCTTCCAAGGCAGGCTGTTGTAGGGGTGCCCAGGTCACCTCTCACCATGGGCTGGGCCCAAGGTTAAGAGTGAGCTACAAGACCACATCAGGTACTTGCAGCGCCCCAGCACCTCCCACACAAGCCACGATGCCGCGCGCAGCCTGTGGACAGGGCTCACTCTCTATTCCTTCTGCCTATATTTTTCTGAGCTGGCCTGGCACCCTGGAAGTCCTGCACCTCCCCTCCAACCTCCCCCTCAACCTCCCCCTTCCCTGGACACATGTAGCTGCCTCCGGGATGTCACTTTCTTCTTTCCTTCCCAGCAAAAGAATATCAGCCCGAATGGGGCACTGAGCTGGAGCCAGGGCAAAGGCATGTCGACACAGGGAAGCCCGGGCTGACGGGCGACCTGTGCCATGCCACTGAGACGGAGAGGAAGAGAGGGAGTGCCGACTCGCCGTGCCACAGTGGCATTCCAAAGAGGAGTGTCTGCCACACCCAGGCTGCGGGCCCCCAGCTGCAGCACAGACCATCTGCCTGCAGAGATTCCTTGTTCTGGGAGGGGACAGGACATGCCCCCAGGGGCTCCTCCCGTGACCTCCTCCCAACCTTTCCTTTTGTGACGAGCCAGGGGGCACCGAGTCCTCGCACAGTTCCTCGTCAGCCATTCCTACACGCAGCGGTTTGACAGTGGGCAGGGTGAGTCTAGCTGCTCCAGAGGGGCCCCCTTCCAGAGGACGACCCCAGGGTGAGAGTCACTAAAAAGACTTGGCCGGACCCTCCAAGACGGCAGAAAATGAAGGCTGTGCGTCATGAGGAGCTCAAGGGGAGTGAGAGTACTAGGTGTGCTCTCTCTGGCTCCCCCACACCCTGGGGATTGATGGCCTCCAGGCTAGCAAGGCCACTGGAGAAGGGCAGTCCCTCCCGGGTGTGGCTTCTGGGGCCTCACCATGCTCAAAGAGACTCTTCTGCACTCTGCTGCCTTCCGTAGGTCCATTTGCTAAAATCGACCACTGAGACACTGACGCTCAACCTGGGTCTGATATGGTAACAGCTGAAATACGGGACCCCAGCCCAAAGCCTCCCAGTTGCCCACAGTGGGAGAGGAGAACGGGGGCCATCAGAGGAAGTCACTGAACCAGCTTTTACTGTTCTGAAGCAAACCTGTTCTTAGTTGAAGCCCACAAGGAGTCAGCAAATGCCCAGGCACTGGCTCCCTCCTTCAAGTCCATGTGTGACTGAGTTCAAGTCTTTCAACAGAAGGTGTTCCTTCTGAAGCACTTGAACCTGTATCTATGGGGGTCTGATTGCTTGGCACCTCCCTTCCAACCTACACAGGGGCTTCGAGGGTGGGCTGGGTGGGGAGTAGGGGAGTGCGTGATGCCCACCCGATGCTAAACAATTCAGCACTGAATCTGGCTACAGTGATGACCCCTGGCCCTCGGGAAACAACACTGGCAGGATCTGTATCTTTCCAAACCCAGAATGCTGACATAGCCCATAAAAAGCACGAAACGGATGGACAGGAGCCCCCGCAGAGACAGGCCCTGATGCAAGGATTCTCTGAACTCAAACAACCAAAAACAAAGAAGCAAACAAACTGACAAAAACAAAACAAAACAAAAAAAATAATAATAAAATAAAATAAACCCCAACCAACTCCAGCTCACTCTTCCCTGAAGCTGCCTTTTAAAAAGAAGAGAGAGAGAGAGAGAGAGAGAGAGAAACATTTAAGGGGCACTCAAGATTAAAAGGGCATCTGTTATCAACATTGAACTAAAATTGAGCATATGATTCAAATCACAGTTTTCTCAAGTTACCACTTCTGTTGATTAATTTCTATGCTAACTTCTCACTGGGATGTGGGTCACTTCTCAGCTCTCTCAGGCAGGATGGACCCAGGGTCCTGCCAAGTAGGAGCTGTGGAGACTTTAAACTTGTTCACTTTGGATTTTGCCACTGCAACAGCTCTCTACCCCCAGAAGAATCTAGCCTTGGGGTCAGGTAGTGCCCCCACCTTCCACCGCAGGGCAGCATCTTGGAGGGAGTGGCTAGTTGGCTGCTTGCTTTGAGTCATGGGACACCAATGGGAAGACTCTGGCAGGTTCTATTTTGGCCATGAGTGGGGAAATCCCTTGGCTCTTGGCATGCCGCTGGTATAGAAACAAGGCCTCGGTCCCATCATGGTGGGGGCTGTGCTGGAGACAAAAGGGGACCCTGGCGTAAGCCTGGAGGTCCCTGGCAGTGGAGAAATGAAACCCAACCCAATCTCATCACCTCAATGCCAACAAAAGAACTACTGCTTGTTGGTCCCCGTCCCCTCAACCAGCTGTCATGAAAGCACCAACAAGCAGAGTGAAAGCCAGACTACTTTCGCCCACATAAGGCCACTAGGAGCAGAGAGAAAGAGCCAAAGGGGAGGGGAAAGGATCCCACCCTCAGCATGATGCCTCAGGCCCAGGAGATGTCCTGGGCGGAAGAGCTGGGGAGGGAAGAGTATGGAAGAAAGGGACAGAGAGAAGGGAAAGAGAAATACACCAGACATCCTACTGCCCTCTCCCCATGATTTCATCAAGAACTGGGTGTTCTCCAAGTCAAGTCAGGACTTGCTTCCTCAGGGAGAAAAAAAAAAAAAAAAAAGACAAGCACCTTCAGTCTATTTTCTTGGCTGGAAGCCGGAGCAAATCCAGCAGATATTTACACAAGGGCCCAGCCATGTATGAGAACAGGATGACCAGCTTCCCGTGGGTCATGGTCATGAGAGTCTGGTGTCCCGAGGCCCAGATGCGATACCAGGGGCCGTAGAATGGGTCTGAGATGGCCGGACACAGCATGTTGTTCAAATTCACTTCGGTGACCTGCAGGGATAAGGGAGGTAGAGTGAGCGTTCACCATCCTGAGGCTTTCTCTGGCTTCCGCCAGTTCAGCCATCTCTACCTATTGGGGGACTAAACAAGGAGGGATTAACAAATCCCCACCTGTTCATAGTGGGATTTCTCTGCCCTAGGGTTTTGGAGTGGGTCGAGGCTAGAGCCCTCGGGAGGTGATGGGGGAGGCCATCCAATGGAAAAGCTGTTTGGTTTTGCTCAGTCTTGCCTTCTGGTTGGGTCTAGAGCCTGCTGTCATTCCTAAGCAACTACTATGAGCCTAGTACCCAGAGAGGTATCAGGGGATGACCGAACAGTCAATGGCATGGTCCCTGCCTCCGCTTAACTGGAGGCCAACCGCGTTGGCATGGGCAACCGCATCTGACCTCAGAGTGGACGGTGCGCGCCAGGTGTTCCCCACCAGGAGAACTGAGGAGTGTACAGCATGGGGCCCGAGTCCTCAGAGAAGATTTCATGAAGTAGGTGGCACCCTGAATGGACTCATGAAGGATGGATGGGGGTCATGGAGAGGAATGGAGTGCATGGTGCCTTCCTCGGAGGAGGCGCGGCCTGGAGGTGGGACTGAGCATGGTTATGTGTGGTGACATGAGGACACTGACCCCTCTGGAATCAAGCAGTCCCAGTAGAGAGCGGTCAGAGTAAGTGTAAACGTCATACTGCTTCCTTCCTAGAGCGCGGGAAGCATTCACGCCATTGGCAAAGAGCTCAAACTGCCCTCCAGGCAAACCAGAGCAGAGCAGCGATACGCCAAGGTGGGGAAGGGAAAGTGACTGCTTCTACAGAGGCACGGGTGACATCGGTCCTGTGCCGTAGTCCTGTCAGGTTTCGCGAGGCTCCACACGGCTGATGCTACGCTAATGCCGCTCACGCACAAAACCAGACCTGCCACTCCGGCCCCGAGGATGGCCACGGCACCTGCCTTCCAAAGCCCTTCAAGCCTGTTCACGTTAGAGACAAGTCCTCAGCACCTCTCGGGGAGCCTGGGGGCGGTCTGTACCATATCACAGAGGAGTGGAGAGCTCTCTACCCTCGAGGGTGAGGTGACCCAGAACGGTGACAGGGCCAGGACTTGACCTCAGGTCTCCTGACCCCCAGCCTCGAGCTCATCCTCCTCACCCTGCCACCAATAGACACCCATGCACTCAGCAATTCTGGACTCTGGATAACTCAACTACTGAGTCCAGCCATCATCCACGCTCCAGGCGGGTCTGAACACCCCAGAATGCCATGGGAGTCCCCCAACACGGTACTTGCACCGGCCACACAGCCCAGGGCCTGGGAGTAGGCCCAGAATGGACCCAAGGTCAGAAGCCCCCAGAAGCCTCCAGGCCCTGGGGCCTGGGCTTAAGGTCCTGCCTCCCTGTGCCCCACCCCCCCCCAACATGGGGTCCACAGCAAACCCCCTTCCAGCTGCAGCTCACTGTTCCCGACCCGGGTGGTCATCAGTGAAGGGCACGTTTGCCTCCCCAGGGATGAAAGGAACAATCAATACTGAAGGCTTCAGAAACTTCTCTGGAGAGGCCCAGGCTGTGGATCATAAATCAGCAACCCAGACACAACAATGTGACATGCTGGCCTTTGGCATCTTGTATTTTCAAAACAAAACGATACACCAGCGCCAACCAGGATTATCAAGATTTATGGAGAAGTCCAAACGGAGGGGATAGAAGGGGAACAGAACCGAACTTACCAGGCCCAGGATCTGCAAGACGCTGAAGTGGTAAAAGAACATGAGGCCAGTTGAGAGAAGGGCCCACCGGAAACTGCTGAGGGGCTCTGGGGTGTAAGCACCTGGAGGAAAAAGGGGAAGATGGTGAGATGGCAGGCTTGGGGACCCGCTTCTCCTTTGCCCCTTGAGGTGCAGGTGCTGAGGCCGCAGGTGCTGAGGCCACAGCCGCTGCCAGCTGACACACCCCCTCGCTGCTCGGTGACATCTACTTCAAAGCCAGTCCCACCAGCCATTCCCTCTGTTCTGCCACATATTGCCGGGGCCATTATGAAGGGAGGATTCTTTATTATTATTATTATTATTATTATTATTATTATTATTAAAGGAATGCATGCTCATTAAAGGAAATTCAGAAAATGCTAGAAAGTAGAAACAAGATGGAGAAAACAAAGAAAAACATCCCTAGCATTCTACTACCCAAATGCAACCCTGCTAACGTGTATGTGTATGTGTGTGTGTGTGTGTGTGTGTGTGTGTACGTGCGTGCACTTGGTTGTTTTCTCTATGCCTCAGGAGTTACTTTTCTTTTTTTTCTTAATCGCCAATTGGAATCTAACTGTATATATATTCATATTGCCTTCCCTTTCACGTTTATTTTCATCTTTCCCTCATGTTTCTAAACAGGGATGCCACTGAGGAAGTATGGTAGGGTGGTTGAGACGGTTAACTGTCATGACAGGCAGATTTGGGTTCAAGTCTAGATTCTTACTGCCTGCATGGCCCTGGAAAAGTTGTTGAAACTCCCCTAAATCTCAGGATACCAGTCCTACCTCCTTCTTAGAATTGTCACAGGGAATAAAGGCAATGATATCGTGAGCACTCGTAATACAGGATTGGGTACGATGTGAGTGTTCGATGGGTGTTAGATGCTGCCCTTAGCACATCATCATTATTCTTCAAATAACCACAGAACGTGCCACATCCAATGGCGATGCCATTTCCCAATCATTACACAACTCCTTCCCCCTGGAGCACCGAAAGTGATGTATTTTCCGTCCAGCCATCACTAGGAACTACCATCCCAGTAGCCCTGGATGCATTCCAGAGCTTTCAGAGGAGGTGCATGGCTTATAGAATGCTGTGGGGTGTCACTCTAAATGGGGATTTGGCAGGGGGCTCCAGAATGAAAGCAAACTGGAACCCTCCACCCCAAGCAAGTAGGCGCCAACATTACATCCCAGGGTGGTTATTTTCCCAAGTCAGTCTTTCACTGATTCATCCATTCATTCACCAGCTGTTAAGTACCTGTTATATTCCAAGCCCTGGACAGGAAGATCAAGAAGACAGGCTCCCTACAGTCCAGGCTCATAGTCTGGTGGGGGAGGCAAACATGCCAATCGACAATTAGAACCCAATATGATGGGTGTGATGCCTGCGGTCTGTGCTACATATTATAGGCGAATAGAACCCAGCTTGAGGTGGGGGGGGGGGAGGGTGGTGGGGAGAAAAGATGTAGGAATAAGGACCACTTCTTGGTAGAGGGGACACGGAGCAGTCCTGAAGGACGTAACCAGGGGCCAAGACATTCCAGAGCCGGTAGCTCGCACAAAGGCAGACATGAGCTCCTGGGAGCGAGGCAATTCAGAGAACTATGGCTAAGAGTTGGGGACACAGTGGACAGTGTAGAGGGGTGGCGACCAGGAGTAAGACCCAGATGTTGGTGGAGGGCTGGTCTACTCTAAGACCTTAGGAGCCATGCTGAGGGGCTTTGGGCTTCATCCCATACTTGGAGGGTCATGTGCCCAGATGCCACAAGGCTCAGGTAGGAAATTGGGAGGAGAGTGACCAGAGACTAAGAGACATTAAGGATGCTGGAGACTGGCCAACTGGAAAGCCCATGCCCCTTCTAAAGATGGCAACCACCACTCAGCTCAATCCAACCACTGTCCTGCGGGGATGTGGTTCCCAGAGTTGCCAGTTGTTTTTTTTTTTTTTTTTTCCAGTTTTGCAAGGGAAGCCAGAAATTTGAACTTTTGCGTGGAATTTCCTGATTTTTAAATGTTGGCAAATAATTCAAAATGTTTTAAGAATGCTCAACGGACCAAACAAAACACGTCTTCTTGGATGGATTTCAGCCCATGGATGGCCAGCTTTGCGCTCTGCTGCAGAGGCCCAGAAAACAGCAGGAAAGTGATGTGATCAGACATGTGCTCAAGAAAGGTCACGCGGGCCAGCACGGGGGAAGGAATGGAGCAGAGAACATCGAGGCAAGGAGACTGATAAGGAGGCTGCTGCAGGAACCCAAAGAGGGAAGGGGATGGATGGCCCTCAAAGGTAACAGCAGTAGGACTGGAGAAAAGTGGAAGAAGGACTCACCAGGATGTGGTGGAAGGCTGGATGCTGGGGAGGAAGGGTCAGGACGAATCTAGAAAGACTTCTAGCTTGGGCCTCCTTGGGCCTATGGTGCCATTTATTGTTATGGAGAAGAGAGGAAAAGGCAGATTGGGGCAGAAAGTAGGCAGACAATGAGGCCACTATCGGACATGTTGAAATTGAGGCGTCTGCAAAATATCCAAGTGGAGATGTCTCTCGGGCCGCTGAGGGCACCCTGGGACATAGCACGGTGGCAGAGCGTATGGGCACTGGAGCCCGCAGACACAGGTATTCAAATCCTGGCTCTTGTCACTTATCAACGTCAAGGGCTTGAATTCAGTTTCACTCCTCTATAAAATGGGGGTGCCACTGCCTACTTCTCAAAGTTGTTGGGTAGATGAGATGACATAATTTAATGTTTGTTTATTTTTGAGAGAGAGTGCACGCGCAAGTGGGGGAGGGGCAGAGAGAGAGGGAGAGGGAGGATCTGAGGTGGGCTGTGCACTGACAGCAGAGAGCCCTCTGTGGGGCTCGAACTCACCAACCATGAGATCGTGACCTGAGCCAAAGTCGGACACTTACCTGACTGAGCCACCCAGGTTCTGCAGAGATGACATATTTTTTTTTAATGTTTTTATTTATTTTTGAGACAGAGAGAGACAGAGTATGAGCAGGGGAGGGGCAGAAAGAGAGGGAGACACAGAATCTGAAACAGGCTCCAGGCTCCGAGCTGTCAGCACAGAGCCCCACGCGGGGCTTGAACTCACGGACTATGAGATAATGACCTGAGCTGAAATCGGATGCTTAACTGACTGAGCCACCCAGGCGCCCCAAGAGATGACATAATTTAAGTCATGTCATAGTGTGGTTTCTGGTATTTAACAAATGTTGACTATTTTAATTATTATAATGAGTCACAAACTCAGTGAAGAGGGTGGGGCTGAACATCCAGATATACGTGTCATTGGCACACAAACACAAGCAGAGTCATAGGGGCACGTGTAGACTGAGAAACGAAGGCCAGAGGCAGAACACCAAGGAACACCATGGGGGTGGGAGGTGGAGGGTGGAGAGGAGAAGGAATACGATGGGGTGACTGAAGCCAGGCAGGTCTTCTAGGGGAGAAGCTCAGGCTTGCTATGGGAACAATAGCCAGGCTGACAGCACACTGGAGTCAGAAGGCCCTTCGAGCACATCAAACTCGTCCCTCCATTTTAGAGATGGAGACACTGAGGCTGGGAGATGGGGGGGTGCCACCATCAAAGTCAGAGCAGGGCACTGGGCTCTCAGACACCACTGGGCTGCTCGCTGCTCAGTGGCCCTGCTGCCACTTGTCCAGTCCTATGCCACCCTGAGTTGTACCGTCTCTTTCCTGGTCTGTCTACCTGTCTACACCAGAGTGCCTCGGAGTGGGGGACCTTGTTGGATTCTGTGTTCCTAGCATCTGGCACAGCGTTTGGTTTGTGAAAAGACACTGAGCTATGCACTTACACTTTGTGTGCTGAATGAATGGGAACTCGGCACCGTGTTGTCCCCTGGTTGCTGGAGACATTAAGGGTAAGAGGGGACCCGGAGGACCAGCAGGGGCTTAGGCTTGTGCTCAGGCCCCTCAAGCCCTGAGCCATTTTCCCCAGGTGTCCCTTCCCTCCAGCCTCTGCTTGGCTCTCCCTAAGTGGCAGCTGTGCGGTAGTGAGAGGTCACGTGGGCCAGGCACAGGAAAGGTACAGGAGGGGGCAGCCAGGAGGTCCTCAGCCTGGAGGCAGCTTAGCCACAGACCTGGGGAAAGCAGGGAGGCGGCAGCCCCTCTCCTCACTGCATACCTCCCCTGCCCTGCAGTCCCCGCCCTATGCTACGGGGGAAAGGGACACACACTCAGACACTGCCAAGGGTACAAGTTCTCACTGCCCCTTGCCCAAACCCCCACTTTAGTACCGTTCACTCTGTTGCCCCATCCACCCCACAGTGGACCATCAATGAGGAGCCGTTTCTGAATCCGCCCCCGTCCCCTCCAGCACCTGGTGCACATCAGGCACTCAAAAAATGATCAGCGTGTGAGAGAACGAATAGCACAGACCTTCCAGAGAATCCTCAAACCATATGAAACCCTTTGGCTTGGCAATACTACTTTGAGGACAACCATCGAATGCCTAAAGAACCCAACAGATGGCCCTTATTTGCACAAAGATATTTACAGCTGCACCACCTACAATATGGAGGATCTGGAAACAAACCAAATGGAGAGATAAACTCTGGCACCTCAATACCATGCAACCACCATTCAAATGACAACCGCCATTCAAATGACATCCAAACCATGAGCCTGTGTGGAAAAGTCCCTGGCTGGTAATGGCAAGTGTAAAAGGCAGAACACCAAACAGTATGCCAATGATGGAAAATAGAGCTTAATGGTTTAAAACAAAGGGCTTGGGGTTGGACAGCCTTTTGGGTTTGAACCCTGCCTCTGCTATTGCCTATTGGTGGTGGGAGCGACCTTGGGCAAATAGTGCTGCCCCTCTAAGAGCCCTTCCTGTATGAAGACTGGAGGTAACATCCACCTCTTGGGGCTGCTGAGTGGAATAGGAGATATAGAAAAATAAACAGAGCAGCTAGCTGGCACACAGCAGGCGGCTGCTATTTTTAGCATGGCAAAACCACAGCCATCCAAAATATCCTAAAAAGCCTGGAAGAAGACAAGGGAATCTTGCAAAGACGTGATCTTCCCTGTGATGGGGGAGCTTGCTTTTTTTTTTCTTTTAAGTAGGCTTCACGCCCAGCGCGGAGTCCAACGTGGGGCTTGAACTCACCACCCTGAGATCAAAACCTGAGCTGAGATCAAGAATCAGATGCTTAACCAAATGAGCCACCCAGGCGCCCTAAGGTGGGGGCTTTGACTGTGGTTTCCACTGCCTTTTTACTGTTGTTGGTTCTTTTCATTGCAAAGATAATCAAAGATTCGATTTCTCTGAAAACTCAAAAAAAAAAAAAAAAAAAAAAAAAGCAAGCACCGGGAGAATAAATGATCTACTCTGCATAGATATATGCAAATTGTATGCAAACGCACATTTCCTTTTTTCCATATACCTGAATGTGGCCCTTGGGATAATCCAAGTGAAAAACCAGGTTTCTTCCAAAGGCAAATAGAAACTTGAGCACTTTCAGAAAAATTAAACACATAAAACTTTTTTTTCCTACTTGAAGAAAGAAATGTGACATTTTCTGCTAGCATCTTGATTCCCAGGAGGATAGAAGCGTTTCATCTCTAAAGGTAGGGGGAACCAAGATAATAGCTTTTTCTGAAATCGATTTCTACCAGAAGGAAGCGTCACGCATGCTGGGAAAGAAGTCAACTGCACCACCAGCAGCAGCAAAGACAGATCCCCAGAGGCCTCCCGGCGGCCCTGTCTCCCATCCTATAAGCCCACCCAGGAAGGGCTTCCACCAAGGGGATGAGGCTGGGCACCAGACTCCATGCTCGGCAGTGGGGATAACGAGAACTGCCCTCGAGAACTGCCCGGCAGCATAAGAGTGAATAACAGGGTGGTGTGATAACTGAAAGCACAGTGGGTGATGGGACACAGAGGAAGGGTGGCTGGAGGTGACGGCTGAGGTGGGTTTTGAAGAAGCGTTGAGGAGGAGCTGGGATCGGAGCCTGCAAGAGGGAAAGGGTATTCGGGGCGCTGGGACAGCCTGAAAGAACTGTGGAGGTGTGACGCGGCACGCTGGTCGCATGTAGTCTTCCGGCAGGTCTGTGTCAGTGCAGCATAAAGTGGGAGGGGACATGTGTCAAGACATGGAGCCAGAGAGACAGGCAAGTGGGGTCAGGTCATGAAGAACCTCATTGGCGACACGGCCAGGAACTGGGCCTTTATCTGACGCGCAATGAGATGCCATTGAGAGGTTTAAATAGGGACACACATGGTCAGATTGACATGTCAGCGAATCAACGTGCTCTGGCCGTGTGGACGGTGGGCTGGAGAGGGGCGAGACTGAAGACAGGTTTGGACGCCGCTGCACAGATACGGATGAGCTGGCTACCGGCTGGACAGGAGGGAGGCGGGGAGGGTGGCTCCCAAGTCTGTGACTTCAGTAACTGAATTGATTTAGGGGAGAGAGGAGTTCAGTTTGGAGCACACTGATACCGAATGCCTACGGGGTATCCACGTGCAGAGCTCAGGAGAGAAAGGACCTGGAAACAGAGCTTGGGATGGAGAGATCAGCGAGGAAGAAGCACACAGAATGAGATTCAAGCACCAAGGACAGAGCCTGGGAACCAGCAATAGTTGCCAGAACAAAAAGGATCCCCAAGAAGACGGGACTGCAGAGAAGATTAGCCCACGAGCTACCTGGGACAATTTACATGTGAAGGAATTAAAATGAAATAAAATTAGAAATTTGATTCCTCAGTCGCACCAGCCACATTTCTAAGTGCTCAGTAACTACATGTGGCTAGTGGCTACCATATTGGGCAGTGCAGAGGCAGGACATTCCCACCATCACAGAAAATTCCACTGGGGGAAGGGTGCACCTGGGTGGCTCAGTCAGTTAAGTGTCCAACTTTGGCTCACGTCATGATCTCATGGTTCCTGAGTTCAAGCCCCGCATTGGGTTCTCTGCTGTCAGCACAGAGCCCACTTCAGATCCTCTGTCCCCCTCTCTGCTTCTGCCCCTCCCCCACTCATGGGGGATCTCTCTCTCTCTCTCTCTCTCTCTCTCTCTTTCTCTCTCAAAAATAAATAAACATTTTTTAAAAATTCACTGGGAACACGCTTCTCTATAGAAAGAAAGACAAATACTGCCACTGGGTTTGGCCACGTGCTGCTCACTGGTAATCTTGGCTGCAGCAATTTCAGGAAAATAGTGATGCAGGAGTTAGGTGGTAAAAGATGAAGGAAAGTTTTTCAGGTGTACAAGGCAAGGAAGGGAATTCCAGGCAAACGGAACATGCAAAATCACAGAGAAATCATTAGCCACATTCCCAATATTTCAATCACTTCTCTGAATGTCCCCTTCATCCTTTTGCTCTTACCCAACCTACCTCTCCCCACAAGGAGCCTGCTACACCTCTAGCCTTCAAAAGTAGTCACTGGTTTTTCTCCTTGAGCCCATGTACGTAGTAGAGTAGGTAACCTCTTCCATTGCATTGCTGTTTCCAGACCACCAAGCCTCCTTCCTCTCTAAAGCCCTACAACCACTACCCCGTACCTCCCACTAGTCTTCCCTTTTAGGGCTGTCTACACACATATGGGTCATGGCCCTCAACACCCCTTGAGGATGTTATACCACTCCCCTGAAAACCATTCCTGTCCTATTTCTTGATAATTTCAACGAATGCCTGGATGAACCTTCCAGCATCCCAGCCCCTCCATTCCTTGGCCCCCTCTCCTCAGGGACCCTGTCTTCTACGGCGCCTCAGCCATTCACTCACATGGCCGTTCTGAAGCCTCAGAACTTTTTTTTTCCTGTTCCTCACAGCTCCTGCTCCCCTCCTTGGATTCCATGGCCCATCATTCTAATTATCCCTGGCAGACACCTTTGACTCCACGGCGCCCCTCATGATCATACTCATCTTGGACACACACACACACACACACACACACACACACACACGACCCAGCCCTGGTTAAATTCCAATCTCCTCCTCATTCCTTGCTTGCACCCACACAGTTGAATGTGCCTGGAGAAAAACAACAGTGCTGACTGTTCTCACTTGAAATTCGTGATCACAGACCTCAAGTGCATCTTTCGTGTTGCCAGGCAATCGCACTATACTTCCCCAGTCCATTCACCCTCTCAGACAACAATATTTTCTCCTCTCTTCTCTACCCTTCAATATAGCTACCTCATCCTCACTCTCAGATGATGACCTTGCCTCCTACTTCTTGGAGATAAAACGAATCAGGCAAAAGCTTTCAGAGCTCTCATGATTGCATCTAACCACCTGTCTGCATCGGTGTTCAGTGTGCTTGGCCATCACCCCTGTTACCATGGATGAACTGCCCAGGACCCTCGCCAAGGCCAGCCTTCCCATTTGTATCCAGATCGTGTCCCCTCTCACCTGCTCGGTAGGACTCCAGCAACTACTTGCTCTTTTCCTTTTTCTTTTAAGTTTATTTATTTTGAGAGAGAGGGAGAGCTTGAGCTGGGGAGGGACAGAGAGAGAGGGAAAAGAGAATCCTAAGCAGACTCCACACTAACAGCGCAGAGCCCCCAACATAAGGCTCAATCCCATGAACCGAGATCATGACCTGAGCCGAAATCAAGAGTGGGACACTTAACCAACTGAGCCACCCGGGCGGCCCCGCTTCCGTTTTTTCTTAATATCAACCATTTCTTCTCCTCTGTTGGATTATTCCCATCAGCTCATAAACAAAATATACTATAATAGCTCCCACTCTAACACAAATAAACACCTGACGTTGCTGCCCCCTCAATCCTCTGCCCCTCTTTAGAGCAAAACTCCTTGAAAAAATTCTTTAGACTTCCATTATCCAACAGGGTAGCTAGTGGACCAGTCACTACTGTGACTTCTGTGTGGCTCCTGAGCCCACGAGACGTGGCTAGTTTGAAGTGAGACGAGCTGTTAAGGTAAAATACATACTGGATTTCAAAGGATGTAAAATATCCTGGTAATAATTTTGTACTGGTTACACTGGAATGATAATATTTTGGTTACTGGGTTAAATAAGATGTATGATTAAAATTAACTGCACCTGTTTCTTTGACCTCTTCTGAGTGTGGCTACTAGAACATTAGAAATTATATATGTGGCTCACCTAATTTTATCGACAGTACTTGTCCATACTCCCTGTCCACAATTCCTCTTCCCATTCTCTCTTAATCTGCCCTAATCCGGCTTCCACTTCTACCTCCCCCACCACACACTCCACCAAAACAGCTCCCCGCAGGGTCACAAATAACCTTTTTTAAAAAGTAGGCTTCACACCCAGTGCAGAGCCCAACGTGGGACTTGAAGTCAAGACCCAGAATCACTAATTGAGCTGAGACCAAGAGTCAGATGCCTCACTGACTGAGCCACCCTGGCACCCCACAAAAAACTTTTTCATTCCTGCACCCAATGGTCAATTCTCAGGCTTCATTTTACACACCTGCAAACTTCTGTTCTTGAAACATTCTCTACCTGGCTTCTGGGACACTGCTCTGTCTTCGTTGCCCTCCTGTTTCACAACCTGCTCCTTATCACTGTCCTCTAGTGTTTCTTTTTCCCTGCTCCCTGACCTCTAAACAACGGAGAGTCAAGGCTACAGAACTCGGAGATTTTCTTTTCTCTCCATACTTTCATTCCCTCGGTGATTTCAACCAATCTCATGGCTTTAATACCACCTATGTGCTGATGACTCCAGCATTTACAGTTCAGCCTGGACCTCGGCCTTGAACTCCAGGCTCATATATCACACAGCCTACTCACTATCTGTACTTGGATACCTAAATGGGCATCTCACTTCCTTAAACTTCTGATCTTGGCTCCTACGGGAGATCATTACAGTAATGGCTCCGGGTGAATCATGACCTCCCGGTATCCACACGCTTATGTCATACCCTCCCACAGTGATTTGGCCATTTGGCCCACCTGGCTCAGCCACGTAACTTGCTTTGACTAATGGGATATCGTCTCACAGGATGCAATCAGAGGCTTGATTAACACCTGTGTACTGGAGCCTGCCCTCTTGGAATGCCGCCTGGAGACCCCCATGCCAGGAAAGGCCCTGCAGGTAGAGAGGCCCAAGCCATCCCAACTGTTCCAGGTGAGCCCAGGCAGGACGAACAGAAAAATTATCTTAGTAGCTTGGGGCTGCCATAATAAAATACCATAGGCTGGGTGGCTTGCAATAATAGAAATTTATTTTTTTCACAGTTCTGAAAGCCATAAAGTCTAGGACCAAGGCACTGGCCAATTGGTGTCTGGTGAGAACCCACTTCCTGGTTCAGAAACAGCCATCTTTTTGCTGTATCCTCACAAGGTAAGAGGGGCTAGGGAGCTCTCTGGCCTCTTATAAAAGTACCAATCCTGTTCATCGAAAAGCTCCACTCTCGTGACCTAATTGAACCCTAATTACCTCCCAAACTCTCCATCTCCAAATACAATCGCATCAGGAGTTAGGGTTTCAACATATGAACTTGTGGGGGCGGGGAGGGCACAAACATTCAGTCCATAACAAAGAATGACCTAGTCCACCCACACTGTTGTGAAAAATAATGGGGCCATTGGGGGGTTTTTTGGTACCTCTTAATCCCCTTCACCAATTTTGCCCATACCCACCCCCCCCAAGCTCCCTCCTCTCTGGCAACCACCAGTTTGCTCTGTGTATTTATGAGTCTGTTTCTGTTTTTGTTTGTACATCTGTTTTGTTTTCTAGATTCTACATATAAATGAAAATCATAGGGCATTTGTCTTTTTTTTTTTACTTATTTCAGTTAGCAAAATACCCTCTAGGTCCATCCATGTTATCACAGATGGCAAGGTTCCCCCCCTTTTTATGGCCAATATTCCAATATGGGGTGTGTGTGTGCGTGTATCACATCTTCTTTATCCATTCATCTACTGATGGACACTTGGGTTGCTTCCGTATCTTGGCTATTGTAAACAATGCAGCGATAAACACAGGAGTGCATATATCTTTTCCAGTTAGTGTTTTCATTTTCCTCAGACAGATACTCAGTAGCGGAATTACTGGATTGTACAGTATTTCTATTTTTTAACTCTTTGAGGAACCTCCACACTGTTTTCCACAGTGGCTGCACCAGTTTAGGTTCCCACCAACAGTGCCTGAGGTTTCCCTTTTGTCCACATCCTCACCAACACTTGCTGTTTCTGGTCTTTTTGATACTAGCCTTTCTGACCAGTGTGAGGTGGTAAGTCACGGTGGTTTCGATTTGCATTTCCCTGATGATTGGTGATGTTGAGCACCTGTCGGCCATCTGTATGTCTTCTTTGGAAAAAATGTCTATTCAGGTCTTCTGCCGATTACTTAATTGGATTATTTGGGTTTGGGGTGTTTAGTTGTGTAAGTTCTTTATATATTTTGGATACGAACCCCTTGGCAGATCTATCATTTGCAAATATCTTCTCCCATTCAGTAGGTTGCCTTTTCGTTTTGTTGACGGTTTCCTTCAGTGTGCAGATTTATCGTTTGGTGTACTCCAATAATAAGCCACTGTTTTCAGTCACTACATTTTAGGATGTTTGCTACACAAAAATAGATAACTGGAAGAGCACTTCCACTCCCCAATGCCCCCCCCCCAAAAGAAATAAACAAGCCCAAATCCTTCCTCCTAGTCTTCTTGATCTAGGTTCATGGTCATCCATCTAAGTTACTAAAGTTAAAAACCTTCGAGAGCCATCCTTGACCCCTCTTGCGCTCACACCTTGTATCTGATCCATCAGCAAATCCTGTTGGCTGAACCTTCAGCATGTATCCAGAATCCAGTGACTCTTCTCTGGCTCCAGTCAGTACCCTAGCCACTATGGTTGCCTACCTGAGTTACTACAAACAACACTTACACGTCTCCTTGCTTCTACCCTTGTCCCCCGTGGTCTAATTTCAGTAGAACAACTGGGTGACCCCTTTAAAAATTCATTCAGATCATGTGAGTCCACTGCTAAAAACCCTCCAATGGCCTCCCACCTCCCTAAGAATAAAATGCCAAGTCCTTACTGTGGTCTGCGAGGCCTTATATATGATCTGCCCCCTCATCTATAATAGCACCTCTCTCACCTCATCTCCTACAACTTACCCCTTCCTTCACATGGCTCTAGACACACTGACCTACTTGCTGTTGTTGGAATATTCTAGAAACACTCCTGTGTCTCGGTCCCGTATGCTTATTTGCTCTTCTTGGCATATCCCTCCACCAGGTACTCAATAGCTCACTCCCTTGCTTACGAGCCTTCACTCAAATGTCACATTCTCAGTGAGGCCTTCCCTTTAAATGAGGCTACCTCAGGGCGCCTGCATGGCTCAGTCAGTCAGTTAAGCGTCAGACTGTTGATTTTGGTTCAGGTCATGATCTCATGGTTCATGAGTAAGAACTCCAGCCCCTTCCCCCTTCTCTCTCAAAACAAACTTAACAATAAAAATAAAAATAAAAATAAATAAAAAGAGGCTACCTCATGTAAACATGCAACCTCTCCAACCATCCAGCATCCCTATACCCTTGACTCTGCTTTACCTCTCCCCTTATGGAGTGTAACATTATCTAACACACTATATATTTCATTTATTTATTTACTGTCTCCTTCCATAAGAATGTAAGCTAGTGAAAGCAAGCATATGTATCTGTTTTGCTCACGACTTTATCCGCGGCAAGTGCTTGGCACAAAGTAGGGGTTCCATAAAGATTTTCAGGAAGAGTGAAGTAAGCAGCCCAGTATGTTTGAAGACTGTATACAGTTTGGAATCACTGGACTACCATGAAGGGGAGAGGGATAAACAAGGGACAAGAGCCACCTTATGAAGAATTCTGTTGGCTACATCAGATATTTGGGACTTTACAAATCACCTTGAGATCTTGTTAAAAGGCAGGTTCTGGTGCAGCAGGTCTGGGGTGGGGACTGAGAGCCTGCATTTCTAACTGGCCCGCAGATGCTGCTGGGCCTCAGATCACACTCTGAAGCAAGGGACAGAACTTACAGTCTGGCTGCAAATTGAAATAAATCAAGGCTAAGGGCGCCTGATTGAGTGTCCGACTCTTGATTTTGGCTCAGGTCCTGATCTCATAGTTTGTGAGATCGAGCCCCACGTCAGGCTCTGCATTGACAGTACGGAGCCTGCTTGGGAATCTCTCTCCCCATCTCTCTACCCCTCCCGTGCACACATGTGCGCTCTCTCTCAAAATGAATACACTTAAAAAAAAAAAGAAATAGAGTGGGGCTAGAGGCAGGAACACCACTGTTGAGGCTGTTGCAATAGAACAAGTCAGGGATGATCTGATCCAAACTCAAGTTGGAGTGATGGGAATGAATTCGAGAAATGATCAGGAGGTCAAACTGACAGGATTTGGTCACTGACTGGATACGGAAGAGAAGGGGAATGAAGGGCCAATGATTATCCGTAGATTTCTGGCGTGGGTAATGAGTGGATGGTGGTACCACTCAATGGGATAGGGAACATCAGAGAAGGTGCAGGTTTGGGGACAGGGAAGAGGATGACTACTTCAGTTCCCAACAGCATTGCCAACCCACCTTTGGGCCCTCTCTAAATGAGACGCCTTGATTTCCAGCTTCTACAAGCCTTCACTGCCCAGGAGATACAGCCCTGGGTGGCATGATCCCACGATGGCCATGGATATGGGATTCCTATTCTCAGCCACTGAGCACAGGCCCAAGTCCGGTTTCCCTTCCATCCAGGCATTCGACCAAATGAACTGGACCCTATAGTCTGTTTAACGTACAAGAAAACAGAGACTGCCCTAAGTTAGGTGTCCATGTGGAAGGCCCATCTTGTCAACTTCCTATCCTGAGGGGCTACGGAGCCCACTCAGGCCAGGCTTCACCTTCAAAGTGCCTAGCGGGGGCTGACTGGGCCACACAGCCTCTGGCTGAGGCAACTTAAAGACCCACCTTCATCTACGAGCCTCACAGCCAGCCCCCTGCCAACAGCATGCAGAGTGAGGACCCTGAGCTGGCAAAGAATCCAGCAGGTGGACCTGTCCTAGCAGATTAAGCACTGGAGTCTAGAGACCCAGGTCCCAGCTTCCACGCTTAGTATGTTGCTACAGGACCACACGTGTGGATCAAAACCCCTCTAAGCAGCACTGTCCCGCTTACAGGGCAATTGCGGGCCCTCTGGACCTTGCCGGAGCTTTGCAGGAATAGAAAAGCTAAAGGAGCATGGAGCTAGTCTACAGAAAAGCACTACTGAAACGTAACACACCACTGCGCCTCGCGCAAGTCACGTAGTTAGTGTCAGCCGGGTCTCTGGTGAGCTTTCAGCAAGGTGGTGGGTGGGGGCAGGGGAGCAACTCTTGGATCATTTGAGGCAGTGAGACCTAACCTTCAGCCTGTATCAGAACCCCCCAGGGGAGGGGCACCTGGGTGACTCAGTGGGTTAAGCATCCAACTTCGGCTCAGGTCATGATCTCACGGTTCATGGGTTTGAGCTCCGCATCGGGCTCTGTGCTGACAACTGGGAGCCTGGAGCCTGCTTGGGATTTTTTTGTGTCTGTCTCTCTGTGTCCCTCCCTCCCTCCCTCCCTCTCTCTCCCTCAGAAACAAAAATAATAAAAACATTTTTAAAAATTAAAAAAAAAAAGATCCTCTCAGGAGAGTGGCGCTCAGACTTCAGCTGGCATCACAACTCCCCCAGACACACACTGGAGGGCTTGTTACAAGGGAGGTTTCTGGGCTGCACCCCAGACTTTCTGATTCAGTAGGTGTGGGATAGGACCTACAGTCAGGAACCTGAGAATTTGTACTTCCACCAAGTTCCCCAGTTAGGCTGCTGCTGCTGCTGGTCCAGGAACCACACTTTGAGAACCCGTGTAGAAAATGCAGGTTCCTGGGCCCTGCCCCAGAGACTTGAATCCAGGAGAGGGGCCACAACCGGCCAGACATGAGAAGCAGGGCTTCCTGGGAGCTGCTTATAATCACAGTCAGAAGTACCTGACTTAATCCTCTGCCCTTGTAAAGCATTCCTGAGACCCAACTCCTTAGTCTTCAGTGGGGGCACCCCATGGTTCTCAGAAACTCTCCTATCCACCACTTGCCCAAGCCTCAGCCCTTGGCCATTGTTTCAGATTCCACAGCTCTTCCCTCACCCTACCTGAGCCCCTTGGCCTTTCCCCTGCCCCCTCGCCTGGCCAGCAAAGTGCAAGCCAGTGGAAGAGAACTTTCCCAGCATCCTAAGGCTAGTTGAACAAGAATGGGGGAGGGTGGATGGGCTAAAGGGGGGTGGGGGGAGAAACAGGCAAACTGAGATCAGTGTGACCCTGGAGCTGGTTTTCAAGCCCTCACTGGCCAAAGTACTCTTGCTTTAACTGTCCTAGAAACTAGCACAGTGGCCAGAGGCATCCCAACCCTCATCCTCCAGGAGATGAGCTTAAAGCTTATCTCAAGAGAGGCAGGGCTTGCCTGCTTCGAACAACATTGGGGGTTCTTACACCTCAGTTTCCTGAAATGTCCCCAAAGGCCATTTGATTTGCTTATACTTCAAAGCACCCTTCTCCCCCTGTTTTGAAGCCTGGGAGTCCCCGGCTCCCCAATTCTGAAACAAGGGCTCCCTCTAGTGAAATAGAAAGGGGTTTCCAAGCAGCCTGGAGGCCGGGCTTCTTCACCCTCCTGGAGCCAGGCTCCAGGGGTCCTCCCCCCAACCTCCCCCAACCCCCCCTCCCCCAGACAGCGTGGGGCACCCATGAACCACTCCCCAGAATGGTGTTCTGAATGCCTAAAAGGCAAAGAGTTCCAAAAGAAGCCAATGATATTAAAGCAGAGTTATCAAGATAGGAAAAACAGATCTGTAATTCAGTACTTCCATGTTTCTTTACTAATACATTTAAATGAGATCCAGCAGCGGGTCTAAGCAATTTCAAGGCAGCAAAGGGCATAAACAGTATTCTGAGCTGTCTGCGGCCACTGTAATGTGAGAGGAAGTTGTCTGTGATTGCTAGTGACAATAAAGTCTCAGGTATGGCTACCGTCACTGGCACTTGTTGCCTACATTTGAGGGCTGCATTTCTGGCCGAGGTTAGTGGGGGGAAAAAAAAAGGTATGATGTTTTTTTCCCACCCAAGTTAATGGACCCCTTAATCCCTAGTTGTGGACCCCATGTTAAGAACCTCTGCCTAGGAGGCGTCTGGGTGGCTCAGCTGGTTGAGTGTCTGACTCTTGATTTCAGCCCAGGTCATGATCCCAGGGTTGTGAAATCGAGCCCTGTGTTGGGTTCCACACTGAGCATGGAGCCTGCTTAAGATTCTCTGTTTCCCTCTGCCCCTCTCCCCCCCGTTCACGTGCGCTCTCTGTATATATATAAAAAAAAGTGGGGCACCTGGGTGGCTCAGTCAGTTGAGCATCCATCCGACTCTTGATTTTGGCTCAGGCCATGGTCTTGCAGTGCATGAGATCAAGCCGTGCATTGGGCTCTGCACCGATGGCGTGGAGCCTGCTTGGGATTCTGTCTCTCCCTCTCTCTGCCCTTCTTCTACTCACCCTCTCTAAATAAATAAATAAATAAATAAATAAATAAATAAATAATTCGTTCATTCATTCATTCATTCATTCATTCCTAAATAAAACCACCACACTCGCCCAACCAAAAAAACCCACAGGGATGAGGAAAAGGGGAGGGAGTTCCCCGAGCAAGGAACTGGATCACCAGCCCTGCAGGTCCTAAAGCTGTGTGCGGTCGCTCTCCTACACCCATCCTGCAGCTGACTTCTCTCCAGACTGGAGGAGGAAACCTCTGGAAACCTGGTCCCACCACCGGCAAATCCTTTCACACCCACTAGCTTCGCACAGAATGGTCCTTGCACCTCCTCTCCCTACAGAGACCCGGCTCTCCCCCAGGACACTGCTTCTCCCTCTGGGTGCTCTGAGCAGAGACTCCTCCTCCTCCTCCTCCACCTAGGCTCACAGCAAGCTTCTGTGGGGGAGAGGGGAAGCTGAAGATCCTCCTCCCGTTACTGCTGCTGGACGTTTACTCTTCTTTCTTCCAAGCTTCACGGTCTCTTCTTCACCATGGTCCACCCCCCCCACTCCCCCCCCCCCCCGGTCCTCCAAGTCACCATCAGACTCAACCCAGATCAGTCTCGCTTTGCATACAGGCTTCCTCTTTACATCAGGCCTTCTCCTGCCAGCATTCTGGGTGATTCCAACATCTGCAGGAGGGGCCCTTCTAACATCCTAACCTCATGGCCTCTTGAACCTCCTCAACTCTCCAGACCTGCACCTCAACACCACCTTACTACCCAAACGGCTTCAGTGAGCACACCGACCACCCCGCCTCAGTTACATTTATCTGACCACAGTTTCCCCGTAATTTCAGATTCCAAATCCTCAACTCCTACTTGTACAGGTACCTACAGACGTCCTGGTGACCTCTGATCCCGTGATTCCCGCCCCTCCGTGGACTTCCTCCTCGCCCTTCCTTCCATACCATCTTGGGCCCCGTGACCGATCACTTGAACTAGCCCCCTCTACTCCCAGGTGGACAGAGGGAACTCCTCATCCACCTCACCACACACTACCCCGCACCCCCTCACCAGTTCATCCCCCAGGGGGCACCTGCTAACAGTGACATCCGCAGAAACTGCCCGGACCACATTTTATGATATTAGGAGGGCAGAGTCAGGGTACCTTGGCAAACAGAAACCATATGAAGAGCAGACTTATGCAGTGTGAACTGAGTGACGGCCGCTATCACAAGCACCTCACATACACTGATACATTTAACGCTCACTAAAACCCTTTAGGGAAGTACAATCGTTCTTGTTTCACACATGAAGAAATGGAAACGCAGACAAGTTATGACACTTAGCCAAGGTCACACAGCTGGGAAAGTCGCAGGACCAGGATTTGAAAGCAGGTAGTCCCGCTTCGGAATGGGCAGCGCACACTTTTCGCTGTTTATTGAGTGTGTGTCACAACCATCCCATCGGCAGGCAGCCAGGCCTGTTCGATTTCCTCTCAGGCTTCCCAGTTCCTTTGCCTGGATGGGGAATAAGTTCAGGCTCACGCTACAGATCTGGCCACTTTAGATTCTCAGGGGATGGAGCGTGCCAAGACCAAAGCTACAGGCTCCAGCCCAGCCTGCTGAAGCAGCCCTGCCTGTGTTGGAGCGGCTGGGTGCTTGATCAGCTAATAATAAAAGAAGACCTGGGGTGCCTGGGTGGCTCCATCACTTAAGTGTCCGCCTTCGGCTCAGGTCATGATCTCGCGGTTCATTTGAGTTCGAGCCCCACATCAGGATCTGTGCGGACAGCTCAGAGCCCAGAGCCTGCTTCGGATTCTGTGTCTCCCTCTCTCTCTGCACCCCCCTTCCACTGGCGCTCTCTTTTTCTCTCTCAAAAACAAACATTAAAATAAATAAATAAAGAACTCTGTTTCCCGTTCTGTTATTGTTCCTTGGGTGGCCTGCCCTCAGTCGGAAACCCAAAAGGAGGCAAGTGTGTGGCAAGATTACCAAAACTTTGTCCCAAACCCCATACATCCCTCGCTTTCTGGATCTTCAACACCATCGATCCTACTTACAAAGCCCCACCTTTGGACAGACGCCTCAGGCCAGATGTCCTGCCCCTCCATTCAGGCTGCTGAGCCCTCCTGGAGAAATTGGGTCACTTTACAGTCCAGTGCTGGGAAAATGCAAGGAAATGTGTTTCAGGAGGGCCCCCTCAAGCGCTAGTCATCAACCTTCTAGAGCCACGTTGTCCAATATGGTACCTCCTAAAGACCTGCAGCTACTTCGATTTCAATGCAAATTCATTCAACTTAAATCAAACATGAAATTCATCGCTCCTAGTTCCTTGGTTACACTAACCATGTTTCTTCTGCTCAGGAGCCACACAGAGTTGGCGGCTACAAAACTGAGCACAGCAGCTATAGATCATCCCCATCATTACCGAGAATTCTAGTGGACAGCACAGAAAAGTCTAGAATTCTTTTCTCCCATACCACTTATTTCTCCTGTCAGTGCCCATCCCAATCCACCACAGAGCCCGTTCGTTCTCAGCAGGTGCCATCACCTGTGATTCACCCACTCCCCTTCCTCCCTAGCACCCTCACTGCTCCCTCTCACTACTGGCCTTCATCTTCACACCTGACCATGCCTAGCCTTGGGCAGAGAGGAAAGGGGAGGAGAGGGGGAAAGAAAGGCAGGAAAAGGAAGAGGTGGGGAAAGAGAAATCCCTCCCTTAGCTTTGCAACACCCTTAACCCCTCCTTCCTTAACACCTTTAACACCTGCCTTCCTTCCCATTCCCACTTCTCCAATGGCCTTACTTTACCAGAACTCTCTGAAATGCGGCGCTCCTGATCACTACTTCTCGGATGAACAGGTCTACTGCCCTAGCTTCCAGGACAGCTGGCCATTCCTATTAGTGCTCTGACGGGTCCTGCAATCTCCTTAAACTCCTCTCCCCCTCATCTACTATTCACAGGTCAATGTTCCCCCACCCAAGTCCTTTTTTCCAAGTTCTATTTCTTCCGCTCCCATGATTGTATGCACCACCTTTACACCAAGGACACTGAAGTATGCCTCTAGCCAAGACTCCCATGAACTGTGCCAGAATATTCCATACAACTGCCTCCTGGACATCTCAGCCTGATAGCCTAGAAGTATCTGAAACTCAAGTAAAGAACAACAATCTTCCTTCCTAAAACATGTTCCTTCCTTCTGTGTCCCCTTCTCCATTACTGGTACCCTATCTTCCTTCAGCCACCCAGGCCAAAATCCCGGGGCCTCATAGACTTTGCCCTCTCCCTCACTCCCACAGCATCTTAATTATAATAAATACAGTGAAGCCTTGGTTTGCGAGCATAATTCATCCTGGAAACATGCTTGTAATCCAAAGCACTCATATATCAAAACGAATTTCAAGAACCACTGGCTTAGTTGTGATCATGGGATATTCGGCGTCACATACTACTCGTATCACAAGACATCACTCGTTTATCAAGTTAAAATTGATTAGAAATGTTTGCTCGTCTTGTGGAACACTCGCAGAACAAGCTACAAACAACCCACGGTTTTACGGTACTATCAATTGAATTATTTAGTATTAGTAATTTAAATTAAATTAAAAGTGATCTTCCTTGTAGAGCCTCATTTCCTGAAAAGACGAAAAGATGAGGCTACTGCCACCTAGTGGTAAAACACAGATAAACAATCAGATGAGACCTTTACGACATTTGAGGTATGCAGATTCAAAACAATGTTCAGCAGACTTTTGGTGGAGTCTATCGGATTTTCCATGTATAGTATCATGTCATGTGCAAAAAGTGAAAGCTTGACTTCATCTTTGCCAATTTGGATGCCTTTGATTTCCTTTTGTTGTCTGATTGCTGATGCTAGAACTTCTAATACTATGTTAAACAACAGCAGTGAGAGTGGGCTGAATTCAGCAAAGTTGCAGGATACAAAATCAATGTACAGAAATCAGTTGCATTCTTATACACTAACAATGAAGCAACAGAAAGACAAATAAAGAAACTGATCCCATTCACAATTGCACCAAGAAGCATAAAATACCTAGGAATAAATCTAACCAAAGATGTAAAAGATCTGTATGCTGAAAACTATAGAAAGCTTATGAAGGTAATTGAAGAAGATTTAAAGAAATGGAAAGATTCTGTGCTCATGGATTGGAAGAATAAATATTGTCAAAATGTCAATACTACCCAAAGCTATCTACACATTCAATGCAACCCCAATCAAAATTGCACCAGCATTCTTCTCGAAACTAGAGCAAGCAATTCTAAAATTCATATGGAACCACAAAAGGCCCCCAATAGCCAAAGTAATTTTGAAGAAGAAGACCAAAGCAGGAGGCATCACAATCCCAGACTTTAGCCTCTACTACAAAGCTGTCATCATCAAGACAGCATGGTATTGGCACAAAAAGAGACACAGAGACCAATGGAATAGAATAGAAACCCCAGAACTAGACCCACAAACGTATGGCCAACTAATCTTTGACAAAGCAGGAAAGAACATCCAATGGAAAAAAGACAGTCTCTTTAACAAATGGTGCTGGGAGAACTGGACAGCAACATGCAGAAGGTTGAAACTAGACCACTTTCTCACACCATTCACAAAAATAAACTCAAAATGGATAAAGGACCTGAATGTGAGACAGGAAACCATCAAAACCCTAGAGGAGAAAGCAGGAAAAGACCTCTCTGACCTCAGCTGTAGCAATCTCTTACTCGACTCATCCCCAAAGGCAAGAGAATTAAAAGCAAAAATGAATTACTGGGACCTTATAAAGATAAAAATCTTCTGCACAGCAAAGGAAACAACCAACAAAACTAAAAGGCAACCAATGGAATGGAAAAGATATTTGCAAATGACATATCGGACAAAGGGCTAGTATCCAAAATCTATAAAGAGCTCACCAAACTCCACACCCGAAAAACAAATAACCCAGTGAAGAAATGGGCAGAAAACATGAATAGACAGTTCTCTAAAGAAGACATCCGGATGGCCAACAGGCACATGAAAAGATGCTCAACGTCGCTCCTCATCAGGGAAATACAAATCAAAACCACACTCAGATATCACCTCACACCAGTCAGAGTGGCCAAAATGAACAAATCAGGAGACTATAGATGCTGGAGAGGATGTGGAGAAACGGGAACCCTCTTGCACTGTTGGTGGGAATGCCAACTGGTGCAGCCACTCTGGAAAACAGTGTGGAGGTTCCTCAGAAAATTAAAAATAGACCTACCCTATGACCAGCAATAGCACTGCTAGGAATTTACCCAAGGGATACAGGAGTACTGATGCATAGGGGCACTTGTACCCCAATGTTTATAGCAGCACTCTCAACAATAGCCAAATTGTGGAAAGAGCCTAAATGTCCATCAACTGATGAATGGATAAAGAAATTGTGGTTTATATACACAATGGAATACTACGTGGCAATGAGAAAGAACGAAATATGGCCCTTTGTAGCAACGTGGATGGAACTGGAGAGTGTGATGCTAAGTGAAATAAGCCATACAGAGAAAGACAGATACCGTATGTTTTCACTCTTATGTGGATCCTGAGAAACTTAACAGAAGACCATGGGGGAGGGGAAGGAAAAAAAAAAAAGAGGTTAGAGTGGGAGAGAGCCAAAGCATAAGAGACTGTTAAAAACTGAGAACAAACTGAGGGTTGATGGGGGGTGGGAGGGAGGGGAGGGTGGGTGATGGGTATTGAGGAGGGCACCTTTTGGGATGAGCACTGGGTGTTGTATGGAAACCAATTTGACAATAAATTTCATATATTGAAAAAAAAAAAACACAATGTTCAGGAAAGTGTGCCTTAGGCTGCCTAGGGAAGTCACACACAGCTCCAGCGTGGAGGCAGCATCGCTGAGCTAATGTTAAAGGGGGACATGGAGTTTGCTAGGCTCTAGGTAGAGAAGCCGTTGTGTGCGTGGACATGGCAGTGAAGGCACGTGGGGCAAATCTGTCAGCAGGTTTGTTCACTTAGAAGGGAAAGTAATGGGAGTTGAAACTTGAGTGATGGGAAATGAGGTCAGAGAGACAGATAAGGGGCACCTGGGAGGCCGGTTAAGCGTCCAACTCTTGGTTTAGGCTTAGGTCATGTTCTCAGAGCTTTGTGGGTTCCAGCCCCGTGCTCTGTGCTGGTGGTGTGGAGTCCGCTTGAGATTTTCTCTCTGACACTCCCTTACTGACACTGTCTCTCTCTCAAAATAAATGAAGAAACTTTAAAAGAAAAAAAATGGGGCACCTGGGTGTCTCAGTTAAGCGTCTGACTTCAGCTCAGGTCATGATGTCATGGCTTATGGGTTCGAGCCCCACATTGGTCTCTGTGCTGACAGCTCAGAGCCTGGAGCCTGCTTTGGATTCTGTGTCTCCTTCTCTCTATGCCCCTCCCCCGCTCACACTCTCTTTCCCTCAAAAATAAACATTTAAAAAATTAATTTTTAAAAAGTGAGACAGATAAGGGCCAAATGTAAATATCTTGAGTGCCACGTGAAGAAGTTTGGTCTGCATCCTGAACAGGATTTTTTAATTTTTTTTTTAACATTTATTTCTGAGAGAGAGAGAGAGAGAGAGAGAGACAGAGAGAGGCAGACAGAGCATGAGTGGTGAAGGGGCAGAGAGAGAGGGAGACACAGAAACCAAAGCCGGCTCCAGGTTCTGAGCTGTCAGCACAGAGCCTGATGCGGGGCTTGAACTCAGGAACCGTGAGATCATGACCTGAGCCGAAGTCGGATGCTGAACCGGCTGAGCCACCCAGGTGCCCCAAGGAGAGGATTTTTAAGCAGGGGAGCAAAACCTGATCACAATTGTTCTTTCTGTAGAGAAGTCATTCTGGAGACTGGGTGAGACACAGGGGCCAATCAGGGCAGGGAGAGGAGAGAGAAAACAGAGTAGTCCCGGCAACAGAGGCCGAGAGCCTGTGCTAGGGCTGGGGTGAAGGAAAGAGAGAGGAAGAGCTGAATTTGCAAGCATTTTGAGAATCTGAATCGTCAGAATGCCTGAACTGATTGCCATAAGGGATGAGGTGGAGGAAGGGATCCAGAAAGTTTCTGGCTAGGATATTGGCTTTGGCCCTGGGTGGTGGATGGTGGAGCTGCTAATATAGGAAATGGAGGAAGAAGAAGAGTAGGTGGGAAGAAGGGGTATGGAATTGAGAATCTTGATTGTAGACATGTTTCCTTTGAAGTAGCTGTGGTGTTTCTCGAGCCTTCAGTTACATCTATGGATGGAGAACCCTGGGACCTCTGGGACAGGCAGAGCAAAGGAGCCCAAAGACAGCCAGCCAGAGGAGGAGAACCAGGAGACAGGAGTGTCACACAGCTGAAAGGAGAAACAGGCGTCTAAAAGGAGGGACGCTGGCGATGTTAAACCTGCTGACAAACGTACACTCAGTAGGTGCAAGGCTCTGTCACTTTCGAATCAGGCAAGGAAGAATCCTCAAGAGCCCACAGTCCAGTTGGAAGACAGATGTGTAATTAATAAGGCCGTGTTATAGGGGTGAATAATAAAAGTCTGCAACACTTAACACACGCCAGGCACTGTTCTATGTATTCCCATATATGAGCTCAGTAAACCCTCACGCCACACCTGTGAGGTAGGTACTATTCCTACCCTCCTTTTACAAATAAGAAAACAGATGCAGAGGTTTAAGGCACTCACCTAAGTGCCAGAATCAGGATTCGAACTCTAAGTCTGTCAGAACTCAGCGACAACATGGGGGAGCAGCACTGGGTGGTGGTGAAGCTTGTCTGCCTGGTTTCTAATGCCAGTTGAAAGTCTAGTGCAGGGGCTCCTGACCTTTGTGGTGCTGTGGACCCCATGGCTGATTTGGGGCCTCCTCTCTCAGAATAAAAGGTGTTTTTTTTTTTTTTTTTTGAGAGAGAGAGAGAGAGAGAGAGAGAGAATGAGAATGAAAATGAGCAGGGGAGGGGCAGAAAGAGGGAGAAAGGGAATCTTTTTTTTAACGTTTATTCATTTTTTTTCAGAGACAGAGTGTGAGTGGGGCAGGGGCAGAGAGAGAGGGAGACACCAAATCCGAAGCAGGCTCCAGGCTCTGAGCTGTCAGCACAGAGCCCAACACGGCGCTTGAACTCACAAACCACGAGATCGTGACCTGAGCTGAAGTCATATGCTTAACCGACTGAGCCATCCAGGTGCCCCTCAGAATAAATCTTTTTAAGTATACAAAATAAAAAAGGATAACAAAAGCAAACAGTAACACTGAAATAATTGTCGAAGTACTTTTAAAAATTAAGGTTTTTACATTTGCAGGTAATAAGGAGGTGCCAATGATTTTTTGAAATCCCTACAGCAGCTGTAATAGGAGGAGAAACTGATTTACATTAACAACAACATCTGTGAGTGCTGCTAAAGCTGTAGTTTGTTGCCTACGTTTCAGCACTGAAAGTAATGCTAGATGTCAGTTGGAGTTAATGCAACTGAAGACATAATTTTTTTTTATCATCCAAGATCATGTGCTAGTGGACTTACAGGGATTAAATGAGAGATCAAGGTCATGCAAGTAAAACACTTACCCAGTGCCTAGTTCGTGGACAATGCACCATAAATGCCAGCTTCTAAGATGCATAATAAGACATGTAAAATGTGCAGTGTGCGGGTATCTATATAGGTCCTCATTCATTCAGCCCTGAAATACTAAGAACTAAAGAACACTTCCTGTCCTTAGGCAGACAGGCATGTCTCACACGTGCACTGCAGAAGGACAACCACAGAACAGTTCCAGTGGGCTGCCTGGAGAAGCTAGCGGCTGAGGTTGAGTTTGGAAATATGAATGCTTTCCAGGCCACCAAGCTGGAGAAGGGCGTTCCTGGCAGAAGTCATGGCATCTTCAGGACGCAGAGGCAGGAAAGTTAAACGGTAAACTTGTTGAGGGGGGAGGCCCCTAAGAATCTTGGTAATACCCAAGTTCAGAACACAAGGAAGGGAGGAACATACAGAGAAGAGGCCTGCAAAATGCACTGGGCTCTGGGGACAAGGAGAAGCCACCGAAAGTTTCCAAATAGGGAGGTGCTGTGATCCTATTTGGGCTTTGAAAATAGCTTTGGAAGCTACAGGGACAGGTTGTTGGTAGGGGGAGCTGGGGAGACCACACAGAGCCAGCTGTCATGGCTAAGGTGCGACATGAGGAAGGGCCAGCCCAAGGCAGGGAGAGAATGGATTTCAGGAACAATTAGGTGGGTAAAAAAAGCAGAGAACAGTGATCACTCTTCACATCGGTCAGCATGGTCCTACCCGCAAGCACACCTGATTGTGCCAGACTATTCGCTCAATGGTCTTGGGACAAACAAGAAGCCATCTGGAAATCAAATTGGATCCTTATCTCACACTGTATCCCAGGATAAATTCCAAGTGGATGAAAGATTTAAAGGTTAAAAAAAATGGAACTATTAACACAGGCAAAGAAAATATGGGATATATATATATATATATAATATATATATATATATACATATATATATTATATATACATATTTTTAAGTTATTTTATTTATTTTGAGAGAGAGAGAGCATAAGTGGAGAAGGGGCAGAGAGAGGGGAGAGAGAGAATCTCAAGCAGGCTCCATGTGCGGCACAAAGCCCAACATGGGGCTCGATCTCAGGAACACGAGATCATGACCTGAGTCAAAATCAAGAGTTGGACGTTCAGCCCACTGAACCACTCAGGCACCCTGGATTTGTCTTTTTTTTAATGTTTATTTATTTTTGAGAGGGAGAGAGAGACAGAGAGGGAGAGCGAGCATGAGTGGGGGAGGGGCAGAGAGGGAGAGAGAGAATCCCAAACAGACTCCAAACCACCAGCACAAAGTATGATGTGAGGCTTGAACCCATGAATCCCAACATCATGACCCAAGCTGAAGTCAGACACTTAACCGAGTGAGCCACCCAGGTGCCCCCGGGATATATTTTTTATAACCGCGGGGTGTGGAAGGACTTCCTAACCATAACTCAAAATTCAGAAGCTATATGATAAAAATAAATTAAATTGCATAGAGATGTAAACATCCTACCTAAATAAATCAGAAGATAAAAAAAAAAATGACAAAACTGGGAAAAAGATCTACAGTGCAGATCACAAAGGGTTACCTCCTAATATTTATATAGAAATACACAGAAAAATATTTACATTATAGAGAAAGATATTTATATTATCTAGAAAAACTTATACGGAAAAATAATTATATAGAAGTGTGTAAACATATATTTATATTATGTAGAAATATAAACAAATATGTAAAATATATAAATTACATATAAAGAGCTCCTAAGATTCAATTTTGTTAAAAAGGCCAATAACATAAGGGAAAAATGAACACATGAGAGGAACACATAGGTCAGGGAAGAAGAAATTGAATGCCAATTTAAACATGTAAGGGGTGCCTGGGTCAGTTAAGCATCTGACTTTGGCTCAGGTCATGTTCTCACAGCTTATGGGTTCGAGCCCATGTTGGGCTCTGTGCTGGTGGCTCAGAGCCTGAAGCCTGCTTCGGATTCGGTGTCTCCCTCTCTCTCTGCCCCTCCCCTGCTCATGCTCTGTCTTTCTCTCAAAAAATAAATAATAAACGTTAAAAAAAATTTTAAGTGTATTAAAATAAGTAACCAGCGCACTGAATCCAGGATTTCATGGAGCAGAAAGATATTTTAGGAAAAAGAAAAATTAGTAGATTTAAGGACATATATCATAGACATAATAATACAGATGACACTGTGGATTAGGCAAGAATTGTCACACCCAAAGAACTGAGGTTTAGGAAATCTTGTTGGACTAATCTTTGAAGATGCTGGGACACCGGGGTGGCTCAGTCGTTTAAATGTCCGACTCGATTTCAGCTCAGGTCATGATCTCATGGTTTGTGAGATCGAGTCCCGCATCTGGCTTGCTGCTGATTCTCTCTCCCTCTCTCTCTGCCCCTCCCCCAGCCTCTCTCAAAAATAAACAAACACTAAAAAAAAATTATAAGGGGAAGACTTCGGCATCCTTCTTGGCCAAAAAGCCAGTAGTGAAAAAAGCGTTGAAATCCAGGAGACAAGTGACTGACTACTTGATGGAATGAAGTTCTGGATGAGGGGAAGGGATGCGAGATTACCACAAAACCACTTCCTCCAAGATGACAGGGAATGATGTCAGGACAGGGGTGGGTGAAGCAGCTTTTAGAGCAGAGGGAAATAACCGAGGGAATTTGCACCTGGAAATCTCTGTTTTCCCAGTCATTTGTTGGGGATACATCTATCAACAGTGGGAAGGACAGGAAGCTTGAGGAGAGGAGGCTGAAAAGAGTAGAGATTTGGGTCACAGAAAGGGATGCAGGGGCTAATGATCTCAGACAGAGGAGTTTCAGGGGGTGGGGGGCAAAGTCAGTCAGCTGAAGAGAAGAAGACACAGAAGTCACTGAGGTGGAGACACCCAAACTTTTAGAAGCTGGGTGGGGCGAGTGGTCTTCCCTGGAAGCCTCTCCCAATGCTGGCCAGAGTTGTAATGGAAATACTGAGCACCAGGGGCCAAAGGCATCTAGGAACATGGGGGAAGCAGATGAGGGGTTAGGTGGTGGTAGTGGTGAAAAGAAAAGGTGGAAAGAATGGTAAAGGGGAAAGCACTTCCACCTGAGAGATGAAATATTAGTCTGGGGGGAGACAGTGGGGGGCTCGACAGCACAGGGGGCAGAAAAGGAAGAGCAGCCTCCATTGGGGGGAGCTCCAGGCAAGACATGGGAGGACTTGGTGTTCTGTGAAGAGCTGGTTGGGCTGGGGGTTATAAAAAATATACAGCTGACCCTTGACCAGCACGGGTTTGAACCTTTGCAAGTTCACTCCTGTGCAGATTTTTTCTGATAAATACAGAGCAGTACAGTAAATGTATTTTGTCTCCCTTAGGATTTTCTTAATAACATTTTCTTTTCTCCAGGTGATTTTATTGCAGGAATACAGTACATAATACATATAACATGCAAAATCTGTGTTCTTCCACTGTTTACATTATCAATAAGGCTTCTGGTCAACGAAAGGTTATTAGTAGTTATGTTTTGAGGGAGTAAAGTTATACACGGCTATTACACTGTGGGGGGGGGGGGCGCATCCCTAACCTGCGCACTGTTCAAGAGTCAAGTGTAGTTCCAGAGAGCCAAAGGCAAAGAGCTGGGAGGAAAGGAAACAAATAAAAAGGAAGGCTGGAGGAAGAAAAGAACAGTGTGGACAAGGGTGCCTGGGTAGCTCAGTTGGTTAAGTGTCTGACTTCGACTCAGATTGTTCATGGGTTTGAGCCCCACGTCGGGCCCTGTGCTGACAGCTCGGAGCCTGGTGCCTGCTTCAGATTCTGCATCTCCCTCTCTCTCTGCCCTTCCCCCACTGGCACCCTGTCTGTCTGTCTCTCTCTCTCTCAAAAATAAACATTAAAAACATTTTTAATAAAAAAAAAGAACAGTGTGGACACAGGATGTCACAGTCACTACGGCCATGCTGAAGGACTGTAGTAATGAAGGAGGGAGGGGATCCCACTAGGTACTACTGAACTCCGCCCCCACCCAGGCCACAGAAAGCAGCACAATTTTGCCTTTCAGGAAAACAGGGCTCCTGGCCATGGGAGAGCTGTCTTGCCTTGGGTATAAAGTTCAAAGTCAGTTACTTTTGGAAAATTATAGGACTTCTAGGAAAGAGAACCCCTAAACCCTCAGCTTTTTTGATTTACAGAGAATCATCTTCCCACTGCTCACTCCAGATCGATTTGTCCTCTGCAAGGCCCAGGTCTGAGACTCGGGACCAAAGGAAAACCAGACTTTTCTCTAAGTGCATATAATTTCCCCCAAATGAACAGCAGATGACAGCAAAGAGCCAGAAAGGAAGCCAAGGCTTCCTAAGAGCCCAGAAGTGGTGACAAATAAATCCTGTTCTGTTCCTATGGCGCCCTCTGTCGCACTTATCCCTGCTGGTTTATACTCCCAAGGCTCTCTTCCCGCACAGACTCCCTATAGCAGGGAATCTCTGATTCCCTAGTACAAATGCTGGGTTCGTAGTAAGTGTTCAACAAATACATGTTGGGGGTGGCTGGAGGGGAGACTCCCAACCTGCTGTGTGGTTAGGGGACAGGTGCCTGCCTTTTAGGACAATGAGGTACGCGGAGAAAAGGACTGGTTTGAGAGGGAATCGAGGCCAGGCTTTGAATCCTGGCTCTGCTACTGATGGCTGTGAGCAAGGTACCTAACATTTCTGAGCCTTGGCTTTCTCCTTTGTAGAAGGGGCATTTTCACCAGGGTTAGTTGGATGAGAAAACACACAAAGCGTGCCTAGCAAAGTATCTCACACACAGGAAACACTCAATAAAAAGCTGATATTTACTGTGGCTATTATTACCGTTACTGTTTTTACAGCCTCTACTCTGGGCCAGGCACCAGAGGAAAGAGGAAAGAATCACTAACAGTGAGAAATAAATTGGAATTAAGCCTTGGCATCCCTGCTTCCTCGGCTCAGTTACCCCAAACAGTGTGGCGACAGATTCAACAGAAGGCTGCAGTGGAACCTAGCACTTCTAGAAGCTGCAGCTTCCCAGACTGTGAGGGGTTTTTTGTGGGGAGGGGGTAATGGGGATGGCTACTTGGTATTTTCCATCTCAGAATAGTCTGGCTCAGCTACCTAACAGATTTTTACGGGCACCTCGGAGCCAAGTAGGTTTAACTAATGGCCATGCACGTTGAGCCAAAACCTGCATCTCATCCCTCAGAAAGGAGAGGGGGGTTGCTTCTGGAATGCAGAGATAGCTGCCTGCCTGGTTCTATTCAGAATGAGTGTATCCCCCAGACTTGAATATTATTAGCAAGCTGCTTCCTGTGCCACAGGAGACATACCTGAAAAATGGACACGTCTCCTGGATATGGAGACTTGCCCTACAGCTTAGAGGGGGAAACAGTACATTTAGAGCAAATTCAAAGAAGGTGCTCTCTGAGTCTGTGAGACCCCCAAGGGGCTGCACGGGGTAAAAACAGCCTCAAAGAACATTGAGACCAGTCCTAAGAAAAAATGCTATCTGACAGAAACCAGGGCACAGGGGGGCAGATCTCTTGACTGACAGGAGACTCCACCGAGAGCAACGGTACCCGTCCTCCAATGTGTCCCCAGGTTGCCAAAAGTTCTTCAGATTTGCCAGGATTCCTGAGTTAGAGGAAGCACCACTTCCAAACCATCTTCCAGTGGCTTTAAGGGCCCACATGGCCTCGTGTCATTTTCAACGTGATAGAAATGAAAGCCTTGGTGGCCTGAGGTGAGATAGTGGCGTTGGTCCCCCAGAGAAGTCCCAGCAACCAAGACAGAGAGGCTAGTCCCCTCTCATCTACCACATAATAGAAAGGGGGGGATAACTTAAGGGTCACTGTGAGGTCACAAAGAGATCAGCTTTCCTTTCAAGGCCATCTCTACCAAGTTGGAGGTCTCTCCCTCATGACAAGATCAAGGTTGTCAATGGTTTGTTTTACACAGTGGTCACTGTTCTTTTACCTGCTTCTTCCCTCAGCCCTAGAACCTCACAGTCCCTGCACTTCTTGCCCCTCTCAATATCTTCTTTGGTTCTGAGAGGATGGATACAATAAGCAAGAGCACAAGGTCCTGCTCCTGACAGGGCTGCTTCCTTCTCTCCTCCTACCCTATACTGCACACTGACGCAACGGGGGAGGCACAGCACAAGTGAGTGACAGAATCGGGGCTGCGGGGGTTTCCATGCAAACCCAATGTCACCACAGACAACGAGCCCAAGGCCTAGGCCCCAGGACACACAGCAGCAGCGTGCTTACCCACAAGGCACAAACAAGGGTTCTGAAGAGCCCCCAGATTCTTTGCAGGCCTTATCCACACCCATCTGCTCACCCCCTGGTGTGTGGCATAAAGGATACTGCAGAAACCCAGCCTGGCAGTAGCTCAAGATCCTGGTGGGCATCCAATACATGAGGATTCCCCAGAACAGAAGGGAGCAGCTAGGTGGGGGTGTGGCTAAGTGTGGGAGCGGCTAGGTGTGGGAGTGGCTAGGCGTGGGAGTGGCTAGGTGTGGGGTGGCTAGGTGTGGGAGTGGCTAGGTGTGAGGTGGCTAGGTGTGGGAGTGGCTAGGCGTGGGAGTGGCTAGGTGTGGGAGTGGCTAGGTGTGGGGTGGCTAGGTGTGGGAGTGGCTAGGCGTGGGAGTGGCTAGGTGTGAGGTGGCTAGGTGTGGGAGTGGCTAGGCGTGGGAGTGGCTAGGTGTGGGAGTGGCTAGGTGTGGGGTGGCTAGGTGTGGGAGTGGCTAGGCGTGGGAATGGCTAGGTGTGGGAGTGGCTAGGTGTGGGGTGGCTAGGTGTGGGAGTGGCTAGGTGTGGGAGTGGCTAGGCGTGGGAGTGGCTAGGCGTGGGAGTGGCTAGGCCTGAGGTGGCTAGGCGTGGGAGTGGCTAGGTGTGGGAGTGGCTAGGTGTGGGGTGGATAGGCGTGGGAGTGGCACTGGCGGTGTGCTGGGGGGGGGGGGGTGGCTTACCTCCTTTCCAAAGCAGGTAGATGGGCACCACGTAGAGCATAACATGCTGAATGTAGTAAATCTCCAATTCAAAGGGGAGCTGTAAGGACAGGAGGGAGAGAGGTGTCACAGAGCAGGAAGCACTTATGTCAACAGCTTCTGAAGTGGACGGCCCTTGCTCTTTAGGACCTACATCTTAGCCAAGCCATGCATTGCAAGTGCTCACGTCCCTTCACAATCACAGTGAAAAAAAGAATAAAATGAATATACACTTATGACCTCGGCCCAGCATCTTCCAAAGCACGTTTGGCAGCGATGGTACTTGAAAAAACATTTCACTAAAAGAAAGCAGCCAGTTGATTAAGAAATTTTGCATATACTAGATCCCCAGGAGATTCACCACGGCTATTCGTGGTATACTGAGGATCTGGGTGGTCTCTGCCACTACAGAATCTGCTAACAATTGTTTATCCAGTGTTTCCCAAACTTAGCCAGTGCCTTTTCTTCCCCAAAGAACACTCAGTATTCTGCAGAATATGCTTGAGAAAACACAATGTAATGTCACTTCTTGCTCCAGATGAGGAGGTGGTAAATGATTTTTAATTTTTTTAATGTTTGTTTATTTTTGAGAGAGAGACACAGAGCGCGAGCCAGGGAGGGGCAGAGAGAGAGGGAGACACAGAATCCTAGGCAGGCTCCAGGCTCTGAGCTGTCAGCACAGAGCCCGACACGGGGCTCAAACTCAGGGACCGCGAGATCATGACCTGAGCCATAGTCAGATGCTTAACCGACTGAGCCACTCAGGCACCCCAGTTTTGTGTTGCTTTATTATTGAGAGACAGAGACAGAGCGTGAGCAGGGGAGGGGCAGAGAGAGTGGGAGACACTGAATCTGAAGCAGGCTCCAGGCTC
This sequence comes from Panthera tigris, assembly GCF_018350195.1. Taxonomy (NCBI): domain Eukaryota; kingdom Metazoa; phylum Chordata; class Mammalia; order Carnivora; family Felidae; genus Panthera; species Panthera tigris. Next base: position 89,807,600 of record NC_056677.1, on the reverse strand, counting down.
TGAGCTGTCAGCACAGAGCCCAATGCAGGGCTCAAACTCACGAACCATGAGATCACAACCTGAACCGAAGTCGGATGCTTAACCCACTGAGCCACCCGGGCGCCCCAAGGTGGTGAATGATTTAAAAGCTTATTTCTCATCTGACATGGAGAACGTGCGGCATAGGATTTATTAGTCCCATTTTCCAGATTTCCAAAAAAATAAAAAACAAAAAGGCAATTGCTAGGCCTGGTCGGGTCTAGATCCAAGAATAAAGAGTTTCCCCACTGGATATTTGGGGTCAGTCCAGAGTTAGCCCTACTTTTGGGTGAAGACCAAGCAGCTGGGCCAGTTCCGACATGGCGTGCCAAAAGGAGCGGCCCCACCCTCCCTCCACCCAACACGCCTGCTCACTCACTGCTGTTTCCCATCCCTCACAAAATGGAAGCCCTGGATTACCCAAGCAGAGCGCGGTTTCTACCTGGCATGGGGACCGCGCCACTGACTTTGGCAGAGGGCTAGGAATGCAAACAGCTGGGTGGCTAACACAATTCTGGGGGAAAAAAACTTCAGCAGCTGGCAAGAGGCCTGGCCTCTGGGGCTTACACAGCCTGCAATACACACACACACACACACACACACACACACACACACACACCCCTAGACGGAAGCCGAGAGAGACAAGAAAACCCAGGGGAAGGGTCCACTGCCTCCTTATTCCCTACAAGGCAAGCACAAAACCAAGACTGCACGCTAATGACAGGAGGCAGTTATGGGCTCCCCAGGCGTAAGAGCCCAAGCATGCCTTGTGCCAGGGACTAAAACCAAAAGATGGCAGAGCCCCCCAGAATGGCAGCTGTGATGACTGTAGACCATGAACAGAGATGCTGGCTCCGGCCCTTGAAAATAAAAACCCACAGGGGCATCTGGGTGGCTCAGTGGGTTAAGCATCCAGCTTTGGCTCAGGTCATGATCTCACGGTTCCTGAGTTCAAGTCCCTAATCGGGCTTGCTGTTGTCAGCACAGAGCCTGCTTGGGATTTTCTCTCTCTCTGCCCCTTCCCCGTGCTCTCTCTCTGTCTCTCTCTCGTGCACTTTCTCTCTCTCTCTCAAAAATAAATTAAACATTAAAAGAGAGAGAGAGAGAGAGAGAGAGAGAGAGAGAGAGAGAGGTGCCTGGGTGGCTCTGTTGTTTAAGCTTCCAACTTGATTTCAGCTCAGGTCATGATCTCACAGTTTGTGAGTTCGAGCCCCACATTGGGCTTGGGATTCTCTCTCTCTCCTTCTCTCTCTGTCCCTCCCCCACTCACGCTTTCTCTCTCTCTCAAAATAAATAAATAAACTTTAAACAAAGAAAGAAAGAAAAACCCACACAGAAGGAAAACTGCCCACGGACCCAGATGATGCCCAAGTACTATTTTATGTTCACAGGCGGATGTGAAAATCCCAGAAAAAGAGATGAGGTTCCACGTGGCTCTGCAGACCATGCTGGAATAGCTAGAAAAAGGTTTGACAATGGGCATCACCAGCATGAGTTCTGGAGGTCTCGGGGGTCCATACTGGACCCTCAATAGTCATATGATCCAGGATCACCCTACCATCTTGAGTTGGGTATTGCTTCATGCTTTTTCAACCATTTCCATATCCATGACCCTCCTCATTCCTCTCAAAAACCCCATGAGGCCGGCAGGCCAAGTGTCATCTGACAGATGAGGAACCCGAGGCACAAAAGGGTTAACTGCCTTGACTGTGCTCACCCAGAAAACAGGCAAGGAGGAAAAGGTCCCAGGAAGGTCCAACAGTCTGGCTGTAATCTGAAGGTTCAGGTACCTACGGGATTTGACCTCCCTCCCCCTGAAACAGGCCTGGGAAACCAAGCTGCTGTCGTACAGCATGGAGCAGAGAACTGGGCTAAGGACCCACAACCCCTGGCCCCTGCCGTGTCCTTCCAGACTCTAGCTACTGCTTACCCCTCTGCACTCACAGACCTCCTGGAAAGCACACCCTTCACCTGCAATGTCCAGGGAGGCAGTTTAGCACCATGGCTAGGAGCAAAAATTTTGGAGACTGTCAAATCTGCGTTTCTAGATTTCATTATGTCCTTAAGAGCCCTTTGGTCTCAAGCAAGCCACCTAACCTCTCCACCCGTTTTGGCACCAGTAAAATGGAAATAATTACGCTGTTATAAGATTATTGTAGGGGAACCTGGGCAGCACAGTCAGTTAAGTGTCCAACTCTTGGTTTCGGCTCAGGTCATGATCTCACGGTTTGTGAGTTCGAGCCCCACATCAGGCTCTGTGCTGACAGCATGGAGCCTGCTTAGGACTCTGTCTCCTTTTCTTTGCCCCTCCCTTGCTTGCTCTCTGTATCTTTCTCAAATTAAAAAAAAAAACCTGTAAAAAAAAAAAAAGCAGGCTGATAAAGCCCTCCAGGCCTCTGGACTCAGACTGCCTAAAGCATTAGGGGCACAGACTCCGTCCATGGCAAGCGTGTGACCTTCTTCCTAGCATATGGCTCTGCCGGCCACACCCCCACCATGCTCCGCCATGGAGACAAGCAATCCCACCGTGCCCTCCATCCTTGGTCACCTCAGTCACCATAAGAAGCCCCAAACTCCCAAGTCACCACCCAACACCTGAATTCTAAATTTTTTAATGTTTATTTATTTTTGAGAGAGAGAGAGAGAGACAGCACAAGCAGGGGAGGGGCAGAGAGCAAGGGAGGCACAGAATCCGAAGCAGGCTCCAGGCTCCGAGCTGTTGGAGCTGTCAGCACAGAGCCCGACATGGGGCTCACACTCACAAACCGTGAGATTATGACCTGAGCCAAAGTCGGATGCTTAACTGACTGAGCCACCCAGGCGCCCCCCAACACCTGAATTCTAATCCCTCCCTAATCTGACCTCATCTCTCACCTTCCCTCAATTCTAGAAACCCTTCCAGCCTACCTTCTGGAACCCAAGGACTATTCGAAATCATCTTCATTCTCAAACTCTCCTCTGAGAAGTCCCTTCACCTTCTTGCTTTAATGAAAACCTGGTTCCCTGCCCCTCTGAGGTCACGGCCACCCCTACAGCCCTCTCAAGTGCTGGGTGGTTCTTCTCCCATGTTGCCCGGTACCACGGGGCCAGGAGGGGTCCTGTCTGCTCCTCACTGCTGTTTCTACACCGCTGGCTGTTCCACAGCCATTCTCTCTGCCTCCTTCCTAACCACTCCCCCAATGGAATCTCATGCCCTTGTACTCTACTACCCACTGCTCTTGCGGCCACCTATGGACCGTCTCCCCGTGCATTTCCCATTTGGCCTCGAAGACTCTGCCTCCCTCTCTTGTCATTTTTTCCAACGTTCCTGTGTTGGAAATGTGTCAAAATGCCTGTGTCCTCAACAGTGTTAGCACTGGCCTGTCGTGTACCCCACTCTCCAACGACCACAGCCTACCTAGCCAACAACTCACTCGCTTCATATCCGTCTTACAACTTCACTGGGACCTATGGTCCACTGATCCCACCACGTTTTGACTGCCCCTCACCGACCTCACATCCTCACTTCTACACTTGCCCTTCAGCCGCTTCCCCACATTCTCAACCCTCCGGACATTCTCTCCCCACTCTATCCTACCTGCTTTACAAATCCACGTTGCTGGTTAAATCAAACTCTCTGCCTTCCTGTCTCTACCCCCCAGGCAAGTGAGCATTGCCGGAGAAAAATATAAAACTATGCCGTGAACCCCCCTTAAATTCATGACGGCAAGTCTTAATGCTACCCAACCATCCATCCACATGCCCCAATCCATTTGCTCTCCTCTCTCGGACAACTATTGTACAACTTCTTGCGCCTTCCTCAAACCTTCCTCCGTCCTGCCCCTCAGCTGGTGAAATGCCTTTCTACTCCATTCGGGGGAAAAAAGAGCAATGGGAAAAGGACATCCGCGGGCACCTGCCTCGATGTCTCCCTCCTCCCTGCGCCCCATCCCCAGAGCTGCCTTTTCTTCCGCTGCTCTTCAGGATCCCCCGACCACGCTGCTGGCTAAGGCCAGTCCCCTCACGTGTGTGCTAGATCCCATCCCTTCTTGCCTGCTCCAGGACGTCACACCAGCAACTGTCCCTTTTTGTCACTGGATCATTCCTATCAGAAAACAAGTACATTTCAATATCTTCCATCGAAAGAGGAAAAAACTCCTGCCTTTGCTTTCCCCACCAGCCCCCACCCCATATCTCTGCTTTCCCTTTTACAGAAGTCCTCAAAATATTGTCTCTTCTCATTGCCATCATGTCCTCTCCTCTGAATTATCCTTCCATCCACTCCAAATTTTCACACCCACCACACCCCTCAAATTGCTTTTACTGAGGTTACCCATGACACCCATCCTAATTCTAATGGGCAACAAGGACGGAAGCACACCCGTGTGACATCTTTGTGTGAACTTTAAGGAGACACCCCTTCTTCATCCCCATGCCAGGGTGTCCCAAAGATTTTTGGCACAATCACCCCCTTGTGCAGTTAACAACCTGTGCAACTATACATGCCGGTTGGTCCTGGCCAATTTTCAGGCCTCATCTTACTTCACCCCTATTCTTTCCCTACCTCAATGACTCCCCTTCTCAACCTCCATTACCGGATCTTCCTTCTGTCCCTTATATAGAAGGGGCTCAGAACCAAGTCCTTGGCTCTCTTTCTATCTGCTCTCCCTCACTAGATAACCTTATTCAGGCTCCTGGCTGTAAAGGACTTCTGTCTACTGATGACTTCCAAATGAATATGGCCAGCCTAGAGCCAGGCTGCTCAGATTGAAATTCTAGCTCCATCATTTAGTTGCAAAGCACCTTTGGGCAAATCACTTAATCTTGTTGAGGTTCACGTGGCTCATTTATAAAATAGGAATGATAATAATGCCTATCTCATTAAGCTGTGGTGACATTAGGTGATGTAATGCATGTAGAGTTCTTGGCCCAGTGCTGGTATACAATATGTGCTTAATCAATGCTAGCTGTTATTACCCCGTATCCTTTTCAACATTAATCCAGCCAGTAAGTGGTAAAGGCCAGATTTCCATTCCGGCCAGCAAGACTTAAGGCAAGGCCTCTTTGGGTCAAAAGCTGGAGCTCTTTTTACCTAATCATTCTGCCTTAGCAAGAACCTCCAGCAAGAGTAGAGCCTGGGCCTGTCCCATGGCCCTAAGTCACATGTCAGTGTATTTATCAGGTGACTACCAGGATAACTTTAGCTTCCCAGCATGATTCATTCTTTTTTTTTTAATGTTTGTTTATTGATTTTTGAGAAAGATGGAGAGTTAGGGGCAGAGAGAGAGAGAGAGAGAATCCCAAACAGGTTCTGCACTGTCAGCATAGAACCCAACATGGGGCTTGAACTCACAAACCATGAGATCATGACCTGAGCTGAAACCAAGAGTCAGACACTTAACTGCCTGAGCCACTCAGGTGCAACCCCCCCCCCAACCCCGACAAAGTGATTCATTCTTTTGGCCTGTCTCTAGGTGAGAGCTTCTCCCTGGAGACTTCTTTATCTCCCAAAGGGCTGTCAGCACCACTCTCCTCTTCTTACCCACGACAGTCCTATTCTTACTCTCATCCAATCAATAGAAAAAAAAAAAACACAACACTTATTGAGACACTACTAGGTGGCAGGGAAATGTGCCTGGCTCTGGGTATACAGCAATGATGAAGACACAGTCTCTGCCCTACAAGAGCTCATGGTCAAGTTGAGGAGGCTAATGGATAAAAGGATAAGGTCAGGTGGCGCCTGGTTGGCTCCATCACTTAAGCATCCGACTCTTGGTTTCAGCTCAGGTCATGATCTCACGGTTCATGAGTTCGAGCCCTGCATCAGGTGAGCTCGAGCCCCACTTTTGGTGAGCACGAGCTCTGCTTCGGGTGATCTTGAGCCCTACTTTGCGTAAGCACGAGCCCTGCTTTGGGTGAACACAAGCCCCACTTTGGATGAGCCCCCGCTTCTCTCTCTCTCTCTCCCTTTCCCTCCTGCCCTTCCTGAGATTCTCTCTCTCTCTCTCTCTCTCTCTCTCTCTCTGCCCCTCGCTCACTTGCACTCTCTCTCTCTCTCTCAAAAAAACAAAACAAAAAAACCTCAAAAAAACCCACAAAAAAAACAAAAAACACTAGCATGGAAAAATAAGAAGCTGAAACTCTAAGATGGATATGCTAATATTTTCCTAAGCACCCCAACAGAACATCTTACGCACCTCACTTTGCAGACCCTGGGCCCACGGTCCTCCCAACAAGAGTGCATGGGTGGAGAGAGACAAAATCATAACTCCAGGCTCATATCTACAGAGCGATAACAGTGAAGAACGGGAGCCCGGAACATATTTACGGAGGGAGGGAAGCAGCCAGTGGTGAGTGGAGAGGGAGAAGCAGAAGCAAGATAGGCAGGAGACGCTGGGCACTGAGAGGTCCTGCATGGAGTGGGACCCAGAACACGAGAGAGGGTATCGGCTCAGGCTCCAGGAGATGAGAAGGGAAGGACAAGGTGAAGGGAGGATAACTGTCTGAGGGAGGGGTGTGCTAGAAGTCCAGGGAGCTCACGACCTCGGAGCTCGCGCTGCGTGGCAAGAGAATTCGGCGTTACCAGAACACTCCCTGGCTGATGATGAGGTGCAGAGTAAGAATAGGGGGTTCTAAGGGGAGGACCCTGGTCTCAGCTCAGCCCCCGATGCCCACAAGAAATCAGAGAATCAGAAGAGAGAACTGCTTATGGTCTGAATGTCTGTACCCCTCCCCCCAATTCATGGCCCGATGGGATGGTATTAAGAGGTGGGGGGCTTTAGGAGGTGATGAGGTCTTGAGGGGGGAGCCCTTGTGAATGGGATCAGTGCCCTTATACGAGACCCCAGGGAGCTCCCCGTGGCCCCGTCACCCCTTGAGGACACAGCAAGGAGCCTGCGGTCCAGAAGAGGGCCCTCACCACACCACACCTGCACCCCAGTTTGGGGCTTCCAGCTCCCAGAACTGTGAGAAATGCATCTCCGCTATAGAAGCTACTGGGCCTGTGGTACTTTGTTATGGCAGCCTGAACAGACCAAAACAATAATCCATCTCCTTTAGTGGGGGAAGGAACACAATCCACTCTTACTGCTGCCTTTGGTACTGTTCCTGCCAACCGAGTTCGGCTTTGGAACACTTTGTCTTCATTAACTGACCACAGACTTTTACTGTGGCCTACGGGTGCCACAAACTCCTGGGAACTAAATAATACCACTTGCTAGAGGAGGCCACAGAAGGAATGCCCACAACTTAAAATAAACCACAGTACGTTCACGGAACAGAATACCATGCTGCCATTAAAAACAACAAGGTGCCACGAGAAAAGAGCCAGACAAATCCAGAATGTGCGAAAGTCTACAAAACGACTGGCCCTGAGTCACCAAAATTTAGCTGCCATGAAGAAAGCAAGCAGGGGCTGGGAGAGACTGTGCCTAGATTTTTTAAAATGAACAAAAATTAAAGAGAACAGTCAAAAACAATCTTGAAACCTGACTGAATCCTGATTACAAAACAAATAGTTAAAGGGGTGCCTGGGTGGCTCAGTTGGCTGAGTGTCTGACTCTTGATTTCTCACGGTTCGGGATATCAAGCCCCACAGCGGGCTCTGCTGATAGCACGGAGCCTGCTTGCGATTCTCTCTCTCCCTCTCTCTCTGTCCCTCTGCTGCTCATGTGCACTCTCTCCCTCTCAAAATAAATAAATAAACATCAAAAAATTATTTCAGGGGTGCCTGGGTAGCTCAGTCGGTTAAGCGTCCGACTTCCGCCTAGGTCATGATCCCACGTTTCGTGGGTTTGAGCCCCACGTGAGGCTCTGTGCTGACAGCTTGGAGCCTGGAGCCTGCTTTGGATTCTGCGTCTTCCCTCTCTCTCTGCCGCTCCCCTGCTTGCACTCTGTCTCTCTGTCTCCCAAAAATTAGTAAATATTAAAAAAGATTATTTTAAAAAGTTAAACACGTTCTTGGAACAATCAGGGAAATTTCAATTTAAACTGATTACCAGATAAAGTAGACAGCATTGTAGAATTGTTGAGAATTCTCTTGGGTGTGGTCACAGCATTGTGGTTGTATATGACCCCTTCCTTATTCCTGGGAACTCAGGCTGAAGTATTTGGAAGTGAAACGTCAAGATGTCTGCAACTTTTTTGGAAAAGATTCAGCAAACTTACACAGAAAGAAGAACAGCAGTGGAAACGGAATATGGGAAAATGTTAGTTGTTAAATCCACCTGGAGGACATGTGGTTGTTCACTACACTATCACTTCAACTCTTCGGTATGAAAATCCCTACAATGAAAAGTTGGGAAATTGTTTAAATTTAAATGAGGTAAATCTGTATGACCTAATATGGCAGAAATCCTAACAGATATTCATGGGAAGGAAAAACAAGGGATCTTCACTTTGGCAGCAACTGGTCATTATTTACCAAAATATTTAAATACCCATTCACTTGGACTCACTTCTAGGAATTTATACTAACAGAGATGCTTGCACTCACACGCAGAGCTGTATGTGTACAGATGCAAAATGGAATGTTATGTGTAATTTTAAAAAGTATGTAATAACCAAAAAGTAAACTAAAAGTCCATTAGTGGCAGGTTCATCAAAAAAATCCTCTGGAGGAGCCTGGGTGGGTCAGTTGGTTAAGCATTAGACTCTTGGTTTCAGCTCAAGTCATGATCTCACAGTTTGTGAGTTCAAGCCCTGCATCAGGCTCGCACTGACAGCACAGAGCCTGCTTGGGATTTTTTCTCTCCCTGTCTGTCCCTCCACTGTTTGTGCGCTCACTCTCACTCTCTCTCCCTCTCTCTCTCCAAGTAAATCTCCACTGTTTGTGCTCTCTCTCTCTCAAAGTAAATAAACTTAATTTTACATATAAAGTACTCTGGAGAATTAAGTATGCAACCATTTACAAAAAAGGAGGTACAACCATTTGTTGGTAAAACTGAGCAAATCTACATTATACAAAGCATGATCATTTTTGTACAAGAATAAGGACAAATTAGTATTTGTGCTTCTAGGTGGATGGAAGATGCATAGCAAAAGGACTGGGAAGGTATTTATTAGCAAACCGAGCAGGGGAACAGGACTGGGGAGGAGAGATTCGGGTAGGGGAGACCTTGACTTTGGATGTAACAGACTTGTCCAGTCGGAGTTTTACAGCAAATGAATGTCTTCATTTATTAAGCACGTAGCTCAAAAATTTTGAAAGCCAAAGAAAAGGTCGAAAGATGAATGCACCAAACCGTGAGTGGCAATTACCTCTGGGGAGTAAGAGGGGAGAACTCTCCTGTTAGAGTCTCCTTATCTCTACATTGCAGGAAGCCTTAACCAGGACGATGCATTTAGCTATGATTAGTGAACATTTTTCTAGTTTGTATGAACCCCCGCTCTCAGAGTATCTGAGCATGTAAAGAAAATAACACGTAATGGGGATCTACAGACCCCCACATCCTTTGTCCTCACTGTATCGTCCCTTGTGACCCTACCCCTGGCCCCAGTAAGGACAGGTGCCCACAGCGCTACCAAGCATAAGGTATTCAATCCACCTTATTCTCAAGGTCTGGTGTGGAGAGAGGGATGCAAAGTGACGGGTAGGGGAGAAATGGGTCCTTCCTTTTGGAGTCTAAACCCTATCAGGGTGACTCTTGACTTCCTCCTTGGTGCTCAGAGCCCAAGAGAGAGAGACAGAGAGAGACAGAGACAGAGACAGAGACAGAGAGTGAGTGGGAGAGGGACAGAGAGAGAGGGAGATGCAGAATCTGAAGCAGGCTCCAGGCTCCGAGCTGTCAGTACAGAGCCTGACATGGGGCTCGAACTCATGAACGACCTGAGCCGAAGTTGGATGTTCAACCGACTGAGCCATCCAGGTACCCCAGACACTAGGCATTAAAGAGGACTCAGGGGGCCCCGAAGCCACAAAATCCACATTCACTACTTCTTCAGACTGAGCCAAAGCTAGAATTTCATGTGGAAAAAAGAGAGAAGCTTTGGGTACACAAGAAGGGTACTTCAGGACCTGGAAGTCCAGCCCTGAACACGTTACTTGACTTTTTACTCAAGGAGGGAAAGTAAATATTTGTGCAGCTCTCTCCAGACAACTCGGGGGAAAGGCTAAGGACAGAGACTGTTCAAAAGGCCTACAGAGGAGCCAGGGCAGGTGCAAATCAGAAGACAACCAGTTTGTGTGCAGAGGCCAAACCGCACCGGCAGAACGACTTGCCCAGGGCCGGCCGTCTTGGCTTAGGTGGTGTGACAAGGCGCTCCACAGGGGCCTTCTGTACCACTAACAGGACCACGGTGTCATCCTCCCTGCCTTGGGTTGCAGATTCCACCCAAAATACGTAAGCCCCGTAGCGTGGGAGGTAGGTACGAGAGGAAAGGTGCTAATCCCCAACCCCTCGGTAGCCCAGGTAATCCGTGGTATCATCTGCCTCTACTTTAGTGCCTTCAAAGGACTTGGACGTAAGATGGTGTGAAACAAGGTGAACCTCACCCTAGTACTGGAGCAAAGAGTGGGACAAAAGCATCTGAAACTCGGCTCTCAGCCCAGTCCAAACAGCTCAAGGGCACTCAGCACCCAGCCCACCGTCCCCCTACCCCCCATCAACTGAGCAAGGAGTCCGCCTAGTATTCTACTCTTTGGGGGCCCTAGACTGAAGGCAGCCAGTGGGCCAGGCAGCCAGTTCTAAGACAAGCCTCCCTGCCCTGCTGCCTCTAACATCGCCCCGTAACTGGACTCATCATCACCTATGCTACAAGCTGGAGCCAGGTTGATGAATCCCTAAATCAAGGGAAGGCAAATGCCACATATCCCCTGGAGGCCACCAGAGATGGACCTGACCACCTGCTGGCATGAGCAGACTCTGCTCACTTCTCTCCCTCCTTCTCTTCTTCTCTTCTCTTCCATTTAACTCTCCTCTTCTCTAGCTCTTCCCAGGCTCCCAGCCTCCATCCCAGGGTTTCTACCAGCACTGCAGGATAATAAACAGACTCTTGCAGCAGCTCCTGGCTAATCCCACACACAGAGTGTGCTGATCTTCAGCACAGATTTTTAGACCAAGGGTCTTCTTTGGACCCACCGGGATGAGGCCCAGCATCCTGTACTTTAACAAGGCTCCCTAAGGTAATCTGGATAGAGGAGCGTTTAACCTATACTTGGAGAAATACTAGTAGGCCAGACTCCTGAAGGCTAAGTGGTAGGTGTAAAACTCAGAATAGTTTCTCAGAGCAGTGACTGGTGGTTCCCTGGAAAAGGTACTGATAAGGACAGTGATAGGACTAGTGTTCAAGACAGCAATAAGGATAACAATAACAGTAACAGTAGTTAATAACTACTGGTATGTAGTACTTCTCTGCTAGGCATTGTCCTAAGTACTTGGTATGTATTAATGTATTAACTAATACTTAGAACAACTCTCCTAGATAGCTGTCATAACCCCCCCCCCTTTCAGAAGTGGTCACTGAAACATAGATTAACTGCCCCAAGGTTAGTTACAGAGCCTGGATGGAAATAGGCAGACTAACTCCAGAGATCATGTTCTTCACCTCTGACCTACCTTACCTGGATGTGCGCTAAGGCCCTTTGTGGTGCAGAGACAGCCGCTGACTTCGAAACTTGCTTTACAAATGACTCAAATCCATGATGCCTTGATCCCCTCCTACTGAAATGTCCTGTCTCCCACCCCCGCCATGTGAGCTCAGGCCTGGAATCTTCTAATTATATTACCCTGGGAATTAATCAACGCTAGAATCTACCTTCATGATCCCCCATACACCAACCCGTTCGTTCATTCAGTCAACAGGTATTTACTGAGCACCAGCTATGTGTCAACTATTATGAACAAAATACGAATGGTCCCTGCCTGCATGCACTTTATGGTCTTATACCCGACTCACTCTAAATTCTGATTTCCGGCATTTTGAAGGGCTCAGAAATCAAAAGATGGTTTGCTTACGTATTTATGTATTTTTATTTGGGGGGGGCCGAGGGAGAAAGAATTCCAAGCAGGCTCCATGCTCAGCGCAGAGCCCGACACAGGGCTCGATCTCACGACTGTGAAATCATGACCTGAGCCAAAATCAACAGTCGGACGCTCAACCTAGTGAGCCACTAATATGCCCCAAAATATGGCTTAAATCCATATTCCGAGGGCTTATGTTAGCCACACGATGGGTTAAATGGACTTCCTGATACCCCACAGAACTTGGCATAATACTAGACAAAGTAGAGATTTATCAACTTCTTTAGAGACATGTCAGGAGACCACTGAGAACATCTAGACAGATGGCCAAACCAGTGAACAGAATTAGAATGTTCTCCTGACTGCCCCCGCCAACAGTAAGGACACCACCATAGAAGGCTGGAAAACAAGACCCAGACTTCCATTTCTGGTAGTAATCAATGGAAGACAGAATATAGTCATGAGTGCACCTTGGACACTCCATCACAGACAGGGTCCCTGGATCTCTCTCTAGGGGAGGCTGTTGCCACACGATTTGTGCTGTGGTTCTTCCTCCTACTGAAACGGATTGATTGGAATGCTGGTCTTTCCAGGGATAGACCAGAGAGGGTAGAGCTCCTTCCAGTACTGGCTGGAGAGTGGGGAATCTCAGATCTCCCACCCGCTTCTGTCACGGCTCCTTTTTTCCCTTCCTGCACTGGCACTGTGGCACACAGGGAGTGAAATTCTGACAGAGCTGAAATGACTCTTCTTGCCCAAGGGCCTAGTCAGTTAAAGCAAAAAAGAATCTTCTCTTGGATCCCCTCTCTAGAATGAGGAGTCTGGTCTTCGAGCACACCAAAACACGTTGCCCAAAGTTCCAGGTGGTAGTCTGTCAAGACAGGTCTGGCCCTGCGTCTGCCAACAGCGCCCCCCGGTGCCTGCTCCATAGGGAAAGCGACCATCGCTTCTCTCAAGATGGGGCCCATCCGTCTGGCCCAAGTTGCAGTGGACCTCTGGCCCGGTTTGGAAACCGAGAACCAACAGTTCCGATCAGTGAATGTGGCACGAGGCCTGAATGGGAGCGGCCCAGGTCTTTCACCACCATCTTGATGAATCACAAATTGGCCTTCTTTAGCATCAGTCATATCTCGAACACCCACCCCTTCCAACACATATGCAGATCCCCAAGGCCTTCTCAATGAATTCCTGTTTCCACTGTTTGTGTCTCAGTGTGGGCCTCAGGAAAATGGAGCGGGGGGGGGGAGCGGCAGTTAACATCTACTTGCAAAAGAATTCTGGAAAGCAGAAAGCCGTAAGAGAAGCCTCTTTTCAAGCCAAAGGAAAGCACAAGCCCAGCAGAAGATGTCCAGATGGCTCCGAGAGCCAACAGTCTGTCATTGTCACAGAGCAGGAGCTGCTGTGAGCCCACAGTGGAGGAGGGTTCTTCCTGCTTTGAGACTCACTGTCCTGGGGGGAGGGGAGAGGTGTGCTCTGGACCAGTCGAGAAAGAGAAGCAGGTCTCCCCTGATCCTTCCGTCAGCCCTACCTCTCCTCCTATGGAATGGACCCCAGAGGGCGGCCTGTGAGCCAGGTGAGAAGCAGGGCACAACCAGGCAGCTTCGGAAAGATTCTTTCTCTTCTCTTCCTTTCCATTTACCCACCAAAAAGCCATTTTAAGTTGCTGTCATCTTAGAATAACACAATCCTGGTCTATGCAGACATGTTTAGCTTCTCCAGAGCCCACTCGCCACCGCCCCACCCCACCTCACCACCCACAACCTATTTTGGGCCAACATAATTTACAATTCCCAGAAATGTCTGAGAAGCGGCATACAACACTTCCGGGGCCAAGCCTGGCCAGTTTGACAGATTTTCACTTAGCAGGTGTCTGCTGCTAAGTCAGTAGCAGCTGCTAATTGCTTTTCCTCCCTCCAACCTTCAGACAGAATGAAACATCTGGTGTTCTCTCACTTCGGGTTAAAATCAGATACCTTATCATTCCTCCTCTGGGTTCCATTTTTATTAAAAAGCCTTCAGCTGACGCCGGGAACAGGCCACAGACAGCAAAGCCACCCCAGAAGACGGGGGATTAATTCAGAGGACGACAGGGCACACCTGCCTCACGCCTCCAGCCCTCATGCCCAGATGCAGAGCTGTGCAGGCCTGTCCCCACCAGGTGGAGCTTTAAGCCCATGGCTGCCCAGGGAACCAAGGCCTCAGGAGGGGGCTGGTCACCTGAAAGGGATGAGACGGTGGGAGTGTTTAGCCATGCCCACTGACCTCTGGGAAAGGGTGGCGACACATTACGCTCTGTAATAAAAACTCTTGAACAGTAAGAGTTGTTGAGCTCCCCGGCTGGTGAATACATCCACGTGCTGGGTGAATGGCACCCTCGTTCCATGGGGACAGATGCTCCTACGCCTGGGACCCTTCTGAAGCCTGCTCTCTATACCTCTTTGTCTGGCTGTTCATCGGTATCCTCCAAAGATCCTTTCTAATAAACTGGCAGACATCAGTCAACGTTTTGGACTTCAGTGAGCTGCTCTAGCAAGTTCATTGGACCCGGGGAGGGGGGCATGGGCCCCTCCAATTTATAGTCAGTCAGTCAGAAGCCCAGGTGACAATGTGGACTTGTGACAGGCATCTGAAATGGAGGCAGTCTCATAAGACTGAGCCCTTAATCTGCCGGATCTGATGCCACCTCCAGGCAGACAGCGTCAGAGTGAATGAAATGGTAATAAGATACCTAGCTGGTGTTCGTCCACACAAGTGTTTGGTGTGGGGACCCCTCCCCCTACACATACACACTGAGCATCCCATTCAGTACTTATGTAGCAGGGGACATAGAGCACTGGTCTGGGAGTCGGGAACACCTGAGTGCAGGTCTTAAGAGTTGTCACTCACTGGCCATATGACCTAGTTATTCCCCCTTTCTGGGCTCTATCATGTGTGATATGACATAGTTAGATTACCTGATTTTCTAAGGACCTCCCAAGCTCTAAAGTGCTAGGATCTAGGAGCACCTGGATGGCTCAGGAGGTTGAACATCCAACTTCAGCTCAGATCAAGATCTCGCACCTCTCGAGTTTGAGCCCCACATCGGGCTCACTGCTGTCAGCGCACAGCCTGCTTTGGATCCTCTGTCCCCCTCTCTGCCTTTGCCCCACTTGCATGCTCTCTCTCTCTCTCAAAAATAAATAAACATTAAAAAATAAATAAAGTGCTAGAATCTAGTTGATTTTTTAAAGTGAGTATTTGAGCTTTACCTTTACTAGTATAAAATTTCCTTTCTGTTCCTTAGGCAATTTCAGGACGTTTTGGGACACGGAAACTGTCGCCTGACATAGCTGTCTTCCCCAGCTTTGGGACACAAGCAAATCTGACACTCTGGAGAGTCATCTTTGCCTTGATGGAACTTGCCATCACCCCCTTAAATTAGTTCAGCAAACCATTAAGCCAGCTAACTGCACTGTTACCGAGACCTTAGCTCTCTCTAGCTTATCAGGAAGAACTATGTGGTAAAATGACTTACCAACATCCAGATTACACTCTGGCTTCCCCTAATTAATGTTTGAGTAATCCTATCAAAACGAAACATGGAGAGTTTCACAAAAGTGTATTTTGGGGGGGGGGGCCTATGCTGGCTCCTGGTTCTGTTCCATATGACCAGAGACCAACTGCTTTCTGCAGTGTTCCTCAATTTGGCTGGAGGCTATTCTGAATGGGTCTCCCATGGATCTAGAACTCCCAGTATTTAACCTTTGCTCCTTTCAAAAAGCAAAATAGCTATTCAACCTTACTTTGGGGCACCTCACCTATTGAGGCTCTATGCATTTTAAAAGTCACCTGCAGTGGATTTTAGAATGTTAGGATTTCAGGTGCTAGTTTTTTACTTTCTTTTTTGTTGAGGTATAACTTACATACCGTAAAGTGCAAAATACCAAAATTTTTGCCCAGCCCTATCGTGTAGGCCTCAGTTACAGTAGCTGAGTGACCAACCAGGAAGACCTCAGTCTTTACCAGATATGCTCCACACCCACACCTGTTGGAAGACAGGTCACCTTAAAGGGAAGAACAGGGGGTGCCTGGGTGGTTCAGTCGCTTGAGCGCCTGACTTTGGCTCAGGTCATGATCTCACAGTTCACAGGTTCGAGCTCTGCATTGGGCTCTGTGCTGACAGCTTGGAGCCTGGAACCTGCTTTAGATTCTGTGTCTCCTGCGCTCTCTGCCCCACCCCACTCACACTCTGTCCCTCTCTCTCTCTCTCTCAAAAATAAATATTAAAAAAATTAAAAAAAAAAAAAAGAACAGAAGCAGGATAAGACCTGAGTAGGACTGAGCCACCTTTGCTCCTTTGCACATTATATATCAGTCATTTTGCTTCCTCTAAATCTTGCTTCCCAGGCCTTCTCAAAATTTTGCACGCACACCAACCCCCAGGAGATCTTGTTAAAATGCAGACTATATGTCTAGGATTGGGCCCATGACTCTGCATTTCTGGCAAGTTCCCAGGGGAGGCCAATTCTGTTGGCCAGTGAACCACTCTTTGAGCATCAAGGATGGGGGATACAGTGAGGACGGTGGAGTGGTATAGTGGAAAGCCAATGGGCTTTGGAAACAGAAACGTGGGTTCTAGTTTGCAATATTGCCACTCATGAGCTCAGTGCCTTTAGGTGGGTTGCTTCATCTCTTTGCTTCCGTAAGGGAGCAAATTTTGCCACCCCAAGATACGCCTCTTTGGCAAATTGGTGATTCCAAGCTGGTTTATTTGAAGAAACCACAGACTCACCTCAACTCTGAAAATGGAGTAAGTTACCCTTTGTAAGAGATATTTATGTTTATAAGGGAAATCTCCAGTTGTAAGGATGTCTTCCTCACCACCGAGAAGGGGGGGGATGACTCTAAATTTCTGAACGTGCTCATCAGGGGAAAAAGGAACAACTCACATCTGCAGTACCATCTTACCTTTGTTTACTGTGCTTTCCCTTAATAACCTCCCATAACTGACTCCCTGCCCCCAAAGTTACCTGTTGCCTGAAGCCGGAGATGGTATTTAAGGTGCCGGCCACTTCAGGGAGCTTTTCAGTCTTCCTGGGTATCTCCCATGTCTACAGGAGCTATACACGTTATTAAGCTTTGTTTGATTTTCTCCTGTTAATCTGGCTCAGGTCAATTTAATTCTTAGTCCAGCTAGAAGAGTCTTGAAGGGCAGAGGAAAACTCTTCCTGCCCCACACATCTCAATTTGCTCCTCTGTATAAATGAGATTGATCATCTACATTTCAGGGCTGCTGGGTGGAATGAGATGAGGGAATTAATGAATCTAGCATAGTTCCAGGCACATATGTAGGCTCTCAAGGCATGGTAGCTATTGTGAATATCTGATTGCGCCTGCCATTCCCTGCCTTTGTTAGCATGACTCCTAAAGTTTCGAATTTGGCCACACCTGGTGCGTACAGTGGTCTAACCACCTGTTATGGAATACATGTTGGTATCTCCCAAAAACTCACATGTTGAAGCCCTAACCCCCAATGTGATGATATCTGGGGGGGGGGGGCGCTTTGGAAGATGATTAGATTTAGATGAGGTTCTGAGGGTGGGACCATCACAAAGGGATTAGTGTCCTTTTTAAAAAATTTTTTTTTAAATTTATTTTGAGAAAGATATAGAGAGCAAGTGGGGGAGGAGCAGGGAGAGAAGGAGACAGAATCCCAAGCAGGCTCCATGCTATCAGCACAGCCTGATGTGGGGCTCAAACTCACAAACCATGAGATCATGACCTGCACTGAAATCAAGAGTCGGACACTTAACCCACTGAACTGCCCAGGCACCCCGGGATTAGTGTCCTTATAAGAAGAAATACCAAAGATTTTGAGGGCTCTCTGCCTGCCCTAGGAGGATACAGAAAGAAGGTGGCTACCTACAAATAAAGAGAGATCTCATCTCACCAGAATGGACTACACTGGCACATTGATCTCTGACTTCTAGCCTCCAAAACTGTTGGGAAATACATTTCTGCTACATAAGCCACCTAGTCTATGGTATCGCTTTATGGCAGTCTGAACCAACTAACATACCTATCCTAAGCATATGAACTATCTAGTAACCATTTATGGAGCTCCTACTCTATGCCAGCACTGAAGTATCATTTTATTTGCCTTTAATTCTTAATTGCCTCATGGCAACATAGTATCACTATGAGTTCATGGAAACTCTATTAGCTTTAACTGTTCTTTTAAATATGTTTGAGATTCTATATTTTAATTTGAATGTAGATGATTATCAGCCCCTGAAGTATCACCATACATCCCTCCTCGGGAAGAAAGGACATTCTCGCACCCTAAACCAATTCCCAACCTTGAATGACTAACTAACTTAACTCCACATTAGGTAACATTCTACTACCCTTGGTTCCTCAAGGGTAAATAAATAAACATTTATTAAAGGGTACTGGAGGTACCTCCTCAACCTGATAAGGGCACCTGTGAAAATCCCACAACTAAAATCATAATGATGAGAGACTGGCGCTTTCCCCCTAAGACAAGGATGTCCACTCTTGCCACTGCTATTCAACACTGTGCTAGAGGTTGTAGCCAGGGCAACTGGGCAAGAAAAAAAAATACAAGGCACCCCGATTGGAAAGAAGTAAAACTATTTTATTTGTGAATGACATGATCTATAAAAAAAAAAAAACAACTTGAAAAATACACACACACACACACACACACACACACACACACACACATTAGTAGTGATAAATGATTTCTGAAAGGTTGCAGGATATAAGATCAATATAGAAAAAATGAACTGTACTTCTAGAGTAGCAATGAGAAATCTGAAAATGAAACTGACGATTCCATTTGCAATACCACCACAAAGAATAAAATACATAGGGATAACTATAACAAAGGAAGTGCAAAACCTACACTCCAAAAACTATAAAACATCATTGCAAAGAATTGGAGAAGACCTAAATACATAGATAAACACATCCCGTGTTCATGGATTGGAGGGCTTCATATTAAGACAGCAATATTCTTCGAACTGATCTACATTCAATGCTACCCCTATCAAAATCTCACCGGACTGCTCTGCAGAAATTGACAAGATGATCCTGAAATTCATATGGAAATGCAGGGCTCCAGAATGGCCAAAACAACCTTGAAAAAGAAGAACAACTCTGGAGGATCCATACTTCCTGGTTTCAAAGCTTTGTACAAAGCAACAAGAATGAAGACAGTGTGGTGCTGCCATAAGGAGAGACATACACATCAACAGAATAGAACTGATGGCCCAGAAATAAACCCTTATTTTTATTTTTTCACTGAGTTTTGACAAAGGATCCAAGACATTTCAACAGGAAAGAGTCTTTTCAACAAATGGTGCTGGGACAACTGGCTACTCATATGCAAAAGAATGAATTTGGACCCCTTCTACACATTACATTATAAAAATTAACTTGAAATGGATCACAGACCTGAATGTAAGAGCTAGTGCCATGAAACTCTTCTATGAAAACTGTCATAAAATTTCATGGCAGCAGATTAGCTGTAGTTTCTTAGATGTGATACCAAAATCATAAGCAACCAGAGAAAAATTAGAGATTAGACTTCATCAGAGTTCAATGATTTTGTGCTTCAAAGGATACCACAAATAAAATGCAAAGACAATCTACGGAATAGGAGAACATATTTCAAATCACACATCTGATAAAAGTCTAGTACCCAGAATACACAAGAACTGTCACAACTGAACAATAAAAACAAACCACCCCCCAAAAATGGGAATTTGAAAAGGCATTTCCCCAGAGAAGATATACAAATGGCCAAAAAGTACCTGAAAAGGTGTTCAACATCATTCAACATCAGGGAAATGCAAATCAAACCCACAGTGAGACATCACTTCACACTCACTAGGATGGGGATAATAAAAAAATGTCCAACAGTAAAAAGTGCTGATCAGAGTCCAGAGAAACTGAAACCCTTGTACACTACCGATAGGAATATAAAACTGTACAGCCACTTTGGAGAACAATCTGGCAGTTCCTCAAAAGGTTAAAAATAGAGTTACCATATGATCCAGCAAATCCACTTCTAGGTATCTACCCCAAAGCTGACACTCAAACAGATACTTTTATAAGAATGTCATTTTTCATAGTGGCATTATTCATAATGGTCCAATGGTGGAAACAACCCAAATGTCCATCAAAGAATAAATGGATAAACAAAATGTGGCATATTACACAAAGGAATATTATCCACCCATAAAAAAGGATGAAGACTTACTACATGCCGCAACACGGATGAATTTGAAACTTTATGTAGAGTGAAAGAAGTCATTCAGAAAAGGCCACATGTTATAAGATTCTATTTAGATGTAAGGTCCAGAATAGGCAAATCCATAAAGACAGAAGGTCGATTGCCGGTGGCAAGGGTCTGGTGATGGGAAAATAGAGAGACACTGGGGGCCCAGGGCAGGCTGCCCCAAGATATGCCACAGTGCCATAATGATTATTTTAAATTAAAGTTACTTAAGAAGCAGCCAGTGCAAGATAACTCTGACTCCCTGTCTCTTGTCTCTAGAATGCAGGGAATGCATTTTCCATGTGAAAGGTACTTCCTCTGCACCAGAAAGTAGGGAGACATCCTTATTGTCAAAGGCAGTGAATTCAAGGCCAAAGAAGCCTATATAAACAATGCTTATTTACTTTCACTAATTTACCACCCAGGCCCAAATTCTGTTTAGCATTCCTTATAAACTGAAGCTCTCAAACATAAGTTTTCTTTGTCTTGTGAGCAAGGGAGAGAGAGAACAAGGCTCATTTGTGTAGTGCTTTTAACTTTTCAAAGTTCTTTGCTATCTCTTTGTTACCTTTTGCTATCCACTATCTGTTCTTCCTGAGTCTCTGTGAGGTGGAGAGAACAGATATTCCTAATCCCATCTGCCAAAGGAGGAAGCTGGTGGTTGATCAAGAGACATTACCTGTTTCGAGCAGGCTGCACAGCTTCTCTGGCCGCACAGTGGAATTAACTGGGGTGCTTTCTGAAAATGGTTATGTTTCGAAATCAGCCCTGGTGATTCTAGTTGTGCAGCCAGGGTTAAGAACAACTGGTCCACAGACTGGAGAGAGTGAAATCGCCCCCTAGATAAGGCTCCACATTGCATAAAGAAATATTGCGTGGGGTTAGTGGCTCAAGGCTGAATGAGAAGCACTGGGTACAATCGCTGGAGGCAGGCCCTTCTAATCTCATTCTAGGAAAACAAAACAAAGGCAAAGGACTGGCAAACTCTAGAGGCTACTCCCTGGTACTCACTCACTGCTGCCATTCACTCCATGGGCTGAAGGGCTCAGGCCTCACTGGCAAACCAAAGAGTCTGGACATTTTATTCAAATGGGAAGAGAAACCAAGAGTGAGCCTAATTCACCTGGCAGAATGCAGGAGAGAGAGCTGGCCAACAGCTAATCAAACAGGCTGTCTTGGAAACAAATGCAAAAAACAAAGGTACTGTTAGTGCAGAAAAGGAAGCCTGCCAGGGAATTTTAATCTTGCTCAGCATGGCTAATACAAAAACAAAGCCCCCCCTTTACTTCACCATCACCCAACAGCTTAAGGAGATGGAGCCAAAGTTCTGAAGACAAACATCGAAAAAAAGCACATGCCAGTAGGAACACCCCTCCATGTCTAAGGTAGTATCAGGAACGGTGCTTGGTGCTTAGTGCCAAGTGCTTACCACCCATGATCTCCATTCACCTGGGCACCATTTCATAGCTCAGAAAATGAGTTCACAGAAGTTAGTTACCTTTTGCAAGGTCACACAGCTAAAGACAGAGGAGCCAGCCACAAAACCACAGACAGGGTGGCTCCAGGGTCGGCACTTTTGACACCCACACCAGACTCTTACCATCTATGCAGAGACAAAAGACTTCGAGAATATGCAGCAAACAATGTTAACAGTTGTTACTACTGAAATGATGTGTTTTATTCTGGTCTTTTTCTATATTCTCTATTTTCTTCCATTATGAACGGATATTACTTATATAAATAAAACATTCATACATTTGTAAAGACGAAGGCACAAACGCCTCATGCTTTTTGTTGCAGTCTCTTTTAAAATGTAGTGAAAAATAACCACCTTTGCACTGGTAGTGATTTTTCTTTTTCATTTATACTTTGCTGTATTTCACAAATTTTTGACAGTGCGTATGTCTTTTGTTGTGATCAGGAAGATATCATTATTTCAAGTGGTTTAAAAAAAAATAGTTCACCTGCAAAAAATATCATCTATCATCCCTCTGTCTTCACTCCCAAGATCTCAGGACATGTGTGAGAGGGATCCCTGGGATTTCCCTGGACGAGACAGAGGTTTAGGTTTGTGGACTAGTTCATTTATTCTATCTGTGGCTACTTACCATATGCTAGGTGCATGGTCCTATGGGGGACAGACGTCACAAGAGACACTATCCTTGCCCACAGAGACTAGTTATGATATAGTGCTGGGAACCTAGAAAACTGGCTGAATGTACAGTCCAACCGAACTATGGTGTGCTAAGCAGCCGTTACAAAAGAATGAGTTACATCCATTATCTGCACAGATTACGGATTATCTGTTACGTTAAAGGAAATTCACTGGAGCAATGTTTAGTGTAATGCCAATTGTGTAGGAAATCAAAACCCACACAAACCAACAACGCTAGAAATAGGGAAATCTTGCTCTGCATTTATGAGCAGAAGAAAACTGTGGAAAGATACGCAAGCCTTTAACACAACTTACCCCTGGGGGGGTGGGCGGAATAGGATTGAAAGCTGGTGGGTAAAATGATTAGCTTTCTCTTTATATTCCTGATTGGTTTTTCAACAGAGCATATCTGATTTTTATTAAAAAATAAAATAAAATAATAATCCCAGGGGCGCCTGGGTGGCTCACTTGAGTATCCATCTTTGGCTTAGGTCATGATGACGTGATTCTTGAGTTCGAGCCCCACATGGGGATCACTGCTGTCAGAGCAGAGCCTGCTTCAGATCCTCTGTCCCTCTCTCTCTGCCCCTCCCCCATTACAGATGCTCTCTCTCTCTCTCTCTCTCAAAAATAATAAACATTTTTTTTTAAATCCTAAAGGTATAATCCATCCCTCAAATCTCTAGTGGGTACTATATAAAATTTACCACAAAGAGTTGATTTGGCTTAATACTTGAAAATCAGTCTACATAATTAGGAAAGAAAGAAGAGGACACCCATAAGCTTTGTATCAGAAAGACCAAAGTTCTCAGGCCAGCTCAGTCTATGCATCCCTATACAAGTTACTTAAACTTTATATGGCTCAATCTGCAAAATGCTTATTATAATACCACCTCACAGGACTTTTGTGAGGACCCAAGACTAATAATTAACAGCTAACACTGACTGAGGGTGTCCTGTTTGCCAGGTGCTGTGCTACACGCTTCACACATGTTAACTACTTAATCTTCAGGATAAATTTAGGAGGTTAGCACAATTGTCACCTCCATTTTATAGATGAGGAGAACTGTGGTCCACAGAAGTTAAGTAACTTGGCCAGCTTCCTTCCCTCTCTCTCTCTCTCTCTTTCACATACACACACACACACACACACACACACACACACACACACACACACGGGAGTAGCACAGCCAGGATATGAGCCCACATCCATAGCTTTGCTCCCTACATCCATATTCTTAATACGTTAGGGTGAGATACCTGTGAAAGAGCTTTTCTGGTTGCAAAGTCCCATCTGCCTGTAAGGAATTCTTAGTAGAGGTGGAAAAGAGAAGAAACACACCAGAATCTAAACACGGTAAGGGTGAAAAGACGAACAGAAGCAGCATCATGGATATCTTCTAGTGGTATGCAATGTCCACATATACAACCAGAATTCATGATTCTTCATCCTGTTCTTCAGAATCTCAATGACAAGTGTGCAGTTTCCTACCTCCATGTTCAGCCATGGCATTCCCTTAGTTGAACTGCTTTGCTCTTCTGTGATTGCATGCATATTCCATTCATCTCCCAAGGCTCACTTTGGGCTTTATTTCTCTGAGAAGCCTTTTTGGACCACTTAACCCACGGATCTCTCCAAGAGGCAGTGCATTCAGCTGTAGCATATTAGGAACTGCATAACTCTGGGCAAGCCGTTTAAACCTCTCTGAACCCCAATTTCTTCACAGGTAAAATGGGGTTCTTGTGTGAGTTAAATAGTAACATATGTAAATTACCTGACATACAGCAGGTGCCTGATCACTGCTAACATTTAATCCTCTTCCCATCTTAGAACTCACAGCAATTGCAATTTAGCAATTCAGCCTGGACTGCCTTGTGATACGTATTTTTCATGATTTCAGTCTTAGTACTGCCATAATTTATGCCTCATCTTTCTAATTAAACTGCCAAGTTCCTTGAGAGCCAGGAACACACCCTTGGCTCTTTCCGCATTCCCTGCAGCATCTTGCACAATATGTAATACCAAAAATTGCTCAATGAAAATCTGGACTGTGTGATTGGGCTAGATTCATGGAGGATGGAAGGCTCTCAAAGATCAATCTTGGGGTGCCTGGGTGACTCAGTCGGTTAAGCATCTGACCCTTGACTTCGGCTCAGGTCACTATCTCACAGTTTGTGAGTTTGAGCCCCGCATCGGGCTCCGTGCAGTTAGTGTGGAACCTGCTTGGGATTCTCTCTCTCTCTCCCTCTCTCTCTGCCCCTTCCCTGCTCGCTCTTGCTCTCTCTCTCTCAAAAAATAAATAAACTTAAAAAAAAGATGAATCTTAAAATAAAGGCAGCTATTAGACATATTCTAGAATAGTCCCTAGAATTTGGTTTCATCTCATCAGAAACACACTGGCCTTTGTAGAAGGCTGAGGCAAAATTTTGACCAAATCAATTCTTCAAAACGCAAAGGTCTCTTCTAAAACCAAGCTTTTTATCTTTTAAGTGCTCTCAGGAAAGCAAAGGGACATTCTGTCCCTAGTTCAGGTCCAAGATCCAAACTATAACTTTCTTAAACGGCTCAATTTGCCAGGCACCGAAGTAACTTTTCTAGGTCAATTAGCACATTTCAACATGCCAGTTAGCAAAGAGTAAGATTCTCAACCCCATTTGCCCGGGGGGAAAGCGAAGTTTCCCAAGCAGCACATACGGGGACAAGGTGTACCAGCGACAAGCCTGCATCTCGAGAACATGAAGATAATGATTGTGGATGCCGGGAGCCGCCCCAGTAATGAAAAAATCATTACTAGCCTCTTCCACTCAGTCTCAGAGTGAGGGACATTTGAGAGAACCATCTCTCACAAAACAGGAAGCAGACAAAAGGCAGGGGGATGGGAAAGGAGGGGGAAAAAAGAGCAACAAAGAGATCAACAAGGATACATAATAATGGACAATTTTGATAATGAGATAATTCTACTTGAGGCTTTGGGCCTTGAAGAAGAAAGGAACTTGATGAAAAGAATCATTACCATCCTTATTATTATTCCAGTAGAAGACAGATGGCTGTAAAAAAACAACAACAACAACAACAAAAAAAAAACACAAACGGGCCAGGCCAGAGTCTTCAGTCTGGGAAGGGGGCAGATACGGTGTCTTATGTTTGTTTTCCGCTTCCACTCTCCCTTGCTCAGAACACTCTACATTCAGATGCCCTCTCCTGGGCATCTGAGGACAAAAGGCACAGGACTAGAGATGTAGCTCACGCTCAGTGCCTCATTGTGATGACTAGATCAACAACAATGCAAGGTAAGAGATGGAAATGAGAACCTAGTATGTAACCAGGTTCCATTGGTACCCTACTGAGCTCCTACCTCCCGGCTTTCACTTTCCAGAAGGTGTTTTAGCTTGGAATGGGTATGTTTTGCTAAGTCACAGGCACAGATAAGGAATCCAGCATCACCACCAGCCCAAAAGCCACTAGCTATCACAAGGAGTTCATTAACTAGGCAACACATCTATTCTTTGAGCCATGGAGTATAGCCAGCTTGGGTGAGAAGTGATCTCAACCTGGGATCCATGGATGGGCTAGGGGTTGGCAGGAGACAGGAGAGGAGAGTCTCCTGAAATTATCTGCCCAATTGTGTTTGTGCATTTATCTAGGAAGAGGGTCTATAGTCTTCTTCAGCTTCTCAGAGAAACCTATGGCCCAACTCTTTCAGATGGACAGAACTAAGAAGCATCTCCAGCATCTGGGCTCATCAGCTTTCAAACATGCCCTGAACTCCCATCATAGAATAGGAAAACAGCTCTGAAGTCTGAGTCAGGAGACCTGGATTTTAGGGGCCACCCACCTTAGCTTCCTGGGCAAGGCATTTATCCTTCTAAGGACCGCCTCTAGAAGATAAGATGAGACCAGACAAGCTTTCAGCTCCCTGCTAATCTAATAATCAATAGTTCTATGATGAATTTTTCCTCCTTCCCTTCAAGAAGAGAAATAGCACTTACGACACTTCACCTGAAGCCAGAAAAAGACCATCTCCAGAATCCTGGCAGTAAAGAGCTCTTCCTTATAATATGAGCCACTGGAATATATGGTCCTTCCTCTAAGGTGTCAGCTTCTAAGCTGAAGAACCAGGAGAAATTGGGACCCAGGCATTCTCTAGCTAGTCTGCATATACTGGTGCCAGGAAGTCACAGGACAGAGTACAGCAAATGAAAATTCACTGATGACCAGTCAGCTTTAGCTGACTGTGACAACTTCCTGGAACTCCCTTGTTCTCTCTCTTTATATATATGAACATATATAAGACTCTGTTACTGGCACACACACTCACTCATTTTCTTTTCCTTGCCTTTAGATTACTGCTTATGAACAACAACAACAACAACACAGATTAAAATGGTAAAGGGTCAAGAACAAAGAGCAAAAGAGGGGTGCCTGGCTGGCTCAGTACAGCATGTTAGTCTTGGTCTTGGGGTCGTGAGTTCAAACCCCACATTGGGCCTGAAGCCTACTAAAAAAAATAAAGAAGGAGAAGGAGATATCCTTTTGGGATGCTTGGGTGGCGAGGAGGAGGAGGAGGAGGAGGAGAAGGAGGAGGAGAAGGAGGAGGAGAAGGAGGAAGAGGAGGAGAAGGAGGAAGAGGAGGAGAAGGAGGAAGAGAAGGAGAAGGAGGAGAAGAAGAAGAAATCCTTTTGGGGTGCCTCAGTCAGTTAAGTGTCTGACTCGATTTTAGCTCAGGTCATGATCTCACAGCTTTGTGGGTCCGAGCCCTGCTTAGGACTCTGCACTGGCAGCATGGAGCCTGCTTGGAATTCTCTTTCCCTCTCTCTCTACCCCTCCCCCACTTGCGCTGTCTCTGTCTCTCTCTAAATAAATAAATAAATAAATAAACTTTGAAGATTATATAAAAAAGAAGAAAGACGGAAACAGAAGTCAAAAGCTGGGTTCTTACCTAACCGGATTATCAGGCTTAAAGAGTTGCCAATCTTCCTGCGTCTTATTTTAACTCAATCTGTATTCAACTAAGTGATCGCAAAGCAAAAAGTCCTGAAGGCCAGAAGTAGCCCAGGAGGGGTCCCAACTATCTAAGAAAACCAAGGCAAAGCCAGTTGCAAAAACACAAGCAAATGAAGCCACGACTGTGAGCTCTTCTCAGCTTCATTTTAGAAAAAGAGCAGCAGCAAGATTATTTACCAGAGTGATTAGAATCGCTCATTAAGAGAGAGCTCATCAAAGAAGCTTCAATGTTAAGGAAAGTTACCTGAACATTCTTGATGAGCTGGTTGGCTATAGCCCGATATGCATTTGTAAAGTATTAGGTGCTATAACAACTGTAATAGCAAATCTGCCATGAGAAAGGGGAAGAAGGGGAGAGAGAGAAAGAGAAAGAAGGAAGGAAGGAAAGGAGGAAAAGAGGGGATGAAAGAGAAATAGTGTTTTCTGTACAGAGTAGTAAAGCTGTTATGGGCTGAATTGTGTCCCCACCAAAATTCATATGTTCAAGGCCTAATCTCAGAATGTCACTACATTTGGAAATGCCTCCAATAAAGTGGTGATTAAGTTAAAAGGAGGCCATTAGGTGGGCCCTAATCCAATCTGACAGATGTCCCTACAGGAAGAGGAGATTTGGACACACAGAGAGGCACCACGGATGTGTGTGCACAGAGAAAAGACCATGTGAAAAGACATCAAGATGGCGGCCATACGCAAGCCAAGGAGAGAGGCTTCAGAGAAAACCAATGCCGCTGGCATCTTGATCTGGGGGATAATGAACAGTGCCTTGCCTCAGAAGTTTATTGTGAGGATCAAATACGTTAGCCCATGCAGAGCACTTGGAGCAGTACTGGGCGCATAATAAGTGCTCCAGAAGTGTCAGCTGACCTGGTGAAGAAATGCAGCTGTGGTATAACAATACCGGCTGAATGAAAACTTCACCACCGCCTTTCTGACTCCAGGTACCTGAATGGGCTTTTGGGGGCCTTTATTTTCAAGCTCGCACAATGGGAATCATCACGTCTGTTTATGCTTAGTGGTCCTGCAAGACGACTATTTGGCTTTCCTTGTGGGAAAGGTCCCACTAGGAAGAGAGATGAAGGCAACCTGTGTAGAGGAAGCATATGCACCTCAACGGATGGCAGAGACTGGCCCAAGCTGTGGGCTAGAAGCACTCGAACTCAGGATCACTGACTGTGTGAGCCTGGGGTGGAGGTGGTATTTTCTGGTGCGCTGCCCCTTCCTGGAATCTGCCAGAACTGCTGAAAAGGAAGAAGGAAAGCAGCTTTTTATCTGCCTGACCTCTCAATCTGAGAAAACAGTGACAGGGTGAGCGGACAAATGGGATAAGAGAGCACTGGAGCCACTTCTCTGCCTCCGCAGCGTGGCTCCACATCCCTGGGCGCACAATTTGTTTGTTTTGTACCGTTCTTGGGCACCGTTCTTCAGAGCCCCTACAGCTCTGAGACCAAGGCAGGCATTCTGGTGAAGGACTCAGGTGAAGTCGGGCAAGTCGTACGTTGTGGGGAATGTGGAAGGGAGAGCAAAGGTACCTACGTCAGCAGCCCGGGCCTGCTGAACCCAGCTCACAGGGGAACACTGAGCTGTGTGTGCCCGCCCTACCATGGCAGACACAATACTGCCTGCCCTTCTCCCACCCTGGCACTTCCCCCTTCAGGAGCTCCTCTGGTCTATCTACGAGATGCTTTGGGCTCTGTGGAAGAAAGCTGGGAGGCCCTGTAAGCCACGCATTAAAATGCAGATTCCGATGTAGTAGTTCTGAGGTAGGGGTCTAAAATTCTGCATTTCTACCCCAATGTTTATAGCAGCACTACACACACACACACACATACACACACACACACACACACACACACAGGAATATTACTCAGCCACCAAAAAGCATGGAATCTTGCCATCTGCAACAACATGGATAGAATTAGAATGTATTATGCTAAGCGAAATAAGTCAGTCAGAGAAAGACAAATACCATATGATTTCACTCATATGTGGAATTTAAGAAATAAAACCGATGAACACGGGAGAAAGGAAGCAAAAATAAGATAAATACAAAGAGGGAACGCTGCCTGGGTGGCTCAGTTGGTTAAGCATCCGACTTCAGCTCAGGTCATGATATCATGGGTCGTGAGTTCGAGCTCCATGTCGGGCTCTGTGCTGACAGGTCAGAGCCTAGAGCCCGTTTCGGATGCTGTGTCTCCCTCTCTCTCTGCCCCCCCCCCACTCATGCTCTGTATCTCTCTCTCTCTCTCTCTCAAAAATAAATAAAAACAGGGGTGCGTGGGTAGCTCAGTGGGTTAAGCATCCGACTTCAGCTCAGGGCATGATCTGACAGGTTGTGGGTTCGAGCCCCATGCTGGGCTCTGTGCTGACAGCTCGGAGTCTGGAGCCTGCTTCAGATCCTGTGTCTCCCTCTCTCTGCCCCTCCCCAGCTTGCATTCTGTCTCGCTCAAAAACAAGTAAACATCAAAAAATGTAAATAAATAAATAAATAAATAAATAAATTTTAAAAGACGTTTAAACAAACCAGGGAAATAAACCATAAGAGACTCCTAAATACAGAGAACAAACTGAGGGTTGCTGGAGGGGTGTTGGGTGGGGGGATGGGCTAAATGGGTGATGGGACCTCAGGAGGGCACTTGTTGGGATGAGCACTGCGTGTTATAATAAAGTGACGAATCGCTAAACCCTATTCCTGAAATCATTATTACACTATACGTTAACTAACTTGGATTTAAATAAAAAATAAAATAAAAATTGAAAAAAATAAAAATAAAATAATAAATTAAATAAAATTCTGCATTTCTAAGAGGGAGCACCCATGTGAGGCTGGTCCTCAGGCCACACTTGGATTTCCGCGTTTGGAGTTACTGGGAATTACGATCACCTAGGATGCTGATTGTCCAAGGGTGGTCGGAGGACCCCGGCAATCAACATTCCTTGGGGGCTTATTACAAACGCTTGTTTCCTGGCATCATCCCCGATCCTTGTAATCAGACCTGCCAAAGGTGAGGTCTGGCAAACCTCATTTTTTAGTCATTTCCTCAGGCTGACTGCTGTGGACATTCAGTTTCAGAGCTACTGCACAAAATCAGTGGTCCTCAACCACAGCTCCACGTTAGGAACACTTTTTAAAAACACTATACCCAGGCTGTGTCACAGATCAAGAACTCAGATGCTCCAAGGCATCAATGGTTTTTGTTTGTTTTTGTTGCTGCTGCTGTTCATTTGTTTGTTTGTTTGCTTAAGGACCCCTGGGTGAGCCTGGAGCAAAACGTTGAGCCTGGGTTCAAGATCATTGCTTTAGATGAATGCTTTTTCTTTTAATTTCTATTGATGTACAATATGCACCTAGAAACATACAGCAATCGTAAGGGTATACGTGAGTATTTGTGAGGAGGGTGTGAAAACATCCTTGGAGAGAGTGAAGGTTAGCTGTGCTGATAGGATCTAGAGGCTTCTCCATTCCCAACTCTGCCACTTAGAACTTGTGTGACTCCATGAATGTCAGTTTCTTCCTCTGTAACAAGAGGCCATAATACTTGCCCTTATCTACCTCCCGTAACTGTTATGTTGAAAACACCCTGTAAACTATAAAATGCTATCCAAAGAGGAAGGATTAGCATTGTGAGATTTACACTGCGATCTTAATGCATGATGCAAACTTAAGTAAGTCATGAAAACAGAAAGCAGGAGCAAGGATTTTACAGGTGATTTGTCTTCCTGTGCTTTCTAACATGTGCGGCGAATCCCTCCACAGTCCCACATGAGGGAGTCTGAGGACAGGGCCCTGCCACCCCAGCCTTATAGCCCCTGTTTCTCTCTATGCCCATTTATCAACCACCCCCCCCGCCCCCGCTACAGCAGGATTCTACTTGCTAACCACTGCAGGGGGTGGGGGTGGTGGCCCAGACTACCCTGCAGGTTTGGGTGAATGCGGGAAAGAATCTAATTCTTTCCCAACGGGCCTCTTGACACAGTGGACAGGCCTTGAGGCTCCCCATCAGATTATTCTGGGCCAATGTGGCTGAGTCCAAACGAGAGCCCCTTAGAACACCTGGAAACCTCTAATAAAGTGAGTCTCCCAGCCCCCCTTCTCTCCAGCAATGCTCTCCAAGAGCTCCTGTAGGCTTTTTCAGTCTATCCTAAACTCTTAATGCAGGCCTAGAGTTCCATCAAATACTCCCACCCTTACCTACCAAGCTCCGCTAAATCCAAATAGCGCAATGTCAAACCTCAATATTAAATATATAGATATTTTAACACTCACACGGGCACACTGAGCTAAGCATGGGGGCAAGCACTGGATAGTGAAAGAGTGAGCAAAGACTACTCTGTACATTGCTGGTGTGTTTCTAGAAGGGGCAACTTACCAGCCGGGTATTTACCACAGGAAACAGCAGGGCCAGAAGTGCTCCATTCAACATGTGCATCTGGAGCCTGGAGAGGAAAAACAGACAAAAGTCCAGGTCACACTCGGACTCTGTTGCAAAGGCGGGCAAAAATGTGTCAAGTTACTAACGCCCTGCCACGTGGGAGAGCATGTCAACAAGCGACTCTCTGTGTGAAATGGCACTGGTGTTGGCGCACACGCGTAATAAATTGAAAGCGGCACGTCTTGCACGAATGAAATGTTCTGACCACTGCCTCAAACTCCCCCAAATGCCCCCTCAACGCGCTTTAGCTACACCACTTCATTCCACAATGAGCTCTGTGCTCCCTAAGCCTCCAATCGGTCCCAATCAACAGCTTCAGCCACCACAGCTCAGGCAACTGTCAAAAAGAGGGGTTATACTAAGCAACTGCCCTGTTACCGCAGTGGAGGAGACACTCTGTTTCTTGTAATGTGCTTGTTTATTCACACAGCTTTGTCCGATCCTTTTCCCCCAAACAGCAGCCCAGGTATAAAAAGGCTGGTTAATGTGGCGAGCTGAACGCAGTGTTCTGTCAACTGTGTTCTGCTACTTTCTTAGACATGTCTTCAGGGCACTTTGGATTCTCAATCTCTGCCCCTCCCCAGCTGACTTTCTATCTCTCTCTCTCTCTCTCTCTCTCTCTCTCTCTCTCTCTCAAAAATAAACGTTAAAAATTTTTTTTTAACAAAGTGGGGGCACCTGGGTGGCTCACTTGGGTAAGCATCCGACTTTAGCTCAGGTCATGATCTCACGGTTTGTGAGTTCGAGCCCCGCGTTGGGCTCTGTGCTGACAGCTGGGAGCCTGGAGCCTGCTTCGTATTCTGTGTCTCCCTCTCTCTCTCTGCCCCTCACCCGCTCACACTCTGTCTCTCTGTGTCTTTCAAAAATAAGTAAAAACATTAAAAAAAGGATTCTTGGGGCGCCTGGGTGGCGCAGTCGGTTAAGCGTCCGACTTCAGCCAGGTCACGATCTCGCGGTCCGTGAGTTCGAGCCCCGCGTCAGGCTCTGGGCTGATGGCTCGGAGCCTGGAGCCTGTTTCCGATTCTGTGTCTCCCTCTCTCTCTGCCCCTCCCCCGTTCATGCTCTGTCTCTCTCTGTCCCAAAAAATAAAATTAAAAACAAAAAACAAAAAACAAAAAAAAACGTTGAAAAAAAAAAAAAAGGATTCTTGGGGCCCCTGGGTGGCTCAGTCGGTTAAGCAGCCGACTTCAGCTCAGGTCATGATCTCATGGTTCATGGGTTCGAGCCCCACATCGGGCTCTGTGCTGACGGCTCAGAGCCTGGAGCCTGCTTTGGATTCTGTGTCTCCCTCTCTCTCTCTGCCCCTTCCCAGCTTGCACTCTGTCTCTCTCTGTCTCTCTCTTTCTCAAAAATAAATAAATATTTTACAATTTTTTTTAAAAAAGAAATGTCTTCCAGGCTGCTGCAAGAGGTGGGGACAGCAGAAGTGGCAGGCTTCCAGGCTTTCTTTGATCGATTTTACAGATTGATTTTGTGACTTCAAAGCAAAACAAAAAAGAGAAAGGTGGGGGTAGAAGAAGATGAAGAAAACCACCAGTCTCCAGCATCAGTAATAATACTGTTTCTGAATACCAGACTTGTTGAAACACAAGCTAGAAACCCTGTATAAGTCAAGAAAAACCAAGTCGGAGGGCACCTGGGTGGCTCAGTCAGTTGAGGGTCTGACTTCGGCTCAGGTCATGATCTCACGGTTCGTGGGTTTGATCCCCATGTCAGGCTCTGTGCTGACAGTGTGGATGCTGCTTGGTATTCTCTCTCTTGCTCTCTCTCTGCCCCTCCCTTGCTTGTGCTCTGTCTCTCTCTTAAAAATAAACATTTTTAAAAAAAAGAACAACCAAGTCAGGAACAAACTGCCTGTGAGGGCTCTGAAGATGGACTTAAGCAGCTTCCTTCATCACTCAAGGCAAACAGTCCTTTATTTTTTTCTTTAATGTTTATTTATTTTTTTAGACACAGAGTGCCAGTGGGGGAGGAGCAGAGAGAGAGAGGGAGACACAGAATCGGGGGAGGAGCAGAGAGAGAGAGGGAGACACAGAATCTGAAGCAGGCTCCAGGCTCTGAGCTGTCAGCACAGAGCCCAACACGGGGCTCGAACTCACAGATGGCGAGATCATGACCTGAGCTGAGGTCGGATGCTTAACTGACTGAGCCACCCAGGCGCCCCAGCAAATGGTCCTTTAAAACTGAAGGAGAAGTCAAGAGTGACAGTCCTTCTCCCGAAGGAAAGTGGATTGGATGGGTCAGGTACAACCACCACGCATTCAACAGGCCTTTTGGACCTCAAGACACTAGCGTGCTCTCTCTCTCTCACATACACACGCACACACACATGCACACTCACACAGCAGCCCCGCGATACCAGGATTTCTCCCATCCCCTGAATGGGAAAGGGCTCCATATTCTGAAGCCCCCCACCCCCCGCCCCAAGAACTTCAGGTGCTCTCTCGAAGCTCACAGATGTGTGCCTAAGACTAAGAGGCATCACAAGGAGACCCACGAGGACAGCACAGAAGCCCAAAGGTGGTTTTTCATTTCCCCCAGTCTGTTCACTACTGTTACTCGTTGTTACCAATGCCGCGAGGATGCTGGTACCGTGCACTTAACGTAATCTCAGAGCGTATCTACTTAACTGCCTGACATGAATTATCTCGCTTCATTCTGACAGCAATCTTATGAGACAGGTACAATTCCTTCTTTTCCCATTTGGTGAGGAGGAAACCAAGTTCAGAGTTGCAAAGTGGCCTGGTTCACACCACACTCAAGATAGAAGAGCCAAGATTTGAACCCAGGTTTCTCTAACTCCAGACCCCAAACTCCTAGATCCCTCTTGCTGCCTGATACCAGAGCTCCCCTCCCCTCCTCCCGGCCAAATGTGACCTCAGGTGGAGAGTCAGGGAGGCTCGTGTTTCCAAACTCCATTTGGGTTTCAGGGAAGCCACCCTATTTATTCCCTGGCCAGGGCTCCATATGCTTTTGGGGCGGGGGGGAGGGGGGTTGGTGACCAAGGGGAGAATGCTCTGAGGCCACGCCAAGTCCTCGCGGTCCTGCAGTTTAACAGGACTTGGCTAAGTCCACCAAAGGAAGGAGGTACACCAATGCGGTGTCACTCCCGCCTCCCAGGGCTGGCCACGTGACCATGCTTTTATAACAGGGTCATTGGAGAGGGGCACTCTGTGCTCTGAGAAACCAATTGCTGAGAATTCTTACTCAGGCCTCAAGGGCTTAGGGCAGGGTTAATAGCCATTCCAGGCCTGGCCTAACTCTGTCTCTGGGCCTGCCTACGGGAGGCCCCAGGCATAAACATTCTTGTTTAGCCACGGCATAAACATTCACCCTGGAGAGGGGAGAGGGAAACATCACATTAAGAGTCCAGGTAAAGCTGGACTCTGGTGCCAGGCTTTGCTACTGGCCTTAAAAGAATACTGGCATTTACACAAGGCCAAAAAGATATCTGGGCACCAGAAGTGAAATCGCGAGGATGACGAAATTGATTCCAAGGGCCCCCATGGAAGGCCAAACATAAAGAAAATAAAACCAACATCAAGATTCAAAAACATGGGCACCTGACTGCCTCAGTTGGTGGAGCGTGCAACTCTTGATCTTGGGGTCATGAGTTCAAGCCCCATGTTGGGTGCAGAAATTACTTAAAAAGTAAATAAACATTTTAAAACAGAGATTCAAAACAACTATTTAATTCCTAGATGAAGACAAGCCTGTTCTAGATCCCCAAAATTCAGTTCTATAAGCTACATATATGCCAAAGAGTGGATTACCTCTAATATATGGGAAGGTCTTACATATCAATAATTACAAAACGATCTAGCATGTACAGAGCACTTCTATGTGCCAACTGCTGGGTTAAGAACTCAGATGCATCATCTTATTTATCCATCGGTTTTTATTATAATCATTATCATCTTCTTCAACTTCACAGCTGAGAAAACCAAAGCACTAAGTGACTACATGACTTGCCACAAATCATAGAGACAGCAAGAGTCAGAGGAAGAGGTCACACTCGGGTCTCACCAAGTTTCGAGACTGCTTTTGTCACTGTAGGCTGCTTTAAATCCAAGATATGAACGATGAACATTATAAATGTTCCGTGTGTGTCTATATGTGTGTGTGTGTGTGTGTGTCTGTGTGTGAGTGAATCAGTCAGACTGTAGAGAGAGGGGGAAAAGGTCAGTCAGACTGTAGGCTAGGAGGCAGAAAGAGAGAGAGTCAGACTGTAGGCCAGGTAGGAAAAGATTCCAGATTGCCTAAGGGGAGAGAGGGTCATGCCCTCTCTAGACTCCAAGCACAGCCAGACAGGTAAGTGAGTGGCCATATGAAAGGCAAAGGCTTTTGTTTTCACTTTATATCCACCTCCAGCCTGCCACTTCTATTGGGTATGGGAAATGGATAATGGGCTACTAGAAAGTCCTATGGGAGTTACCTCACCTGTACAATGGGAACAATAAGTACGCACCTCGTAGGACTGTCATAAGGAGTTAATATGTTGAAGTACTTAGAAGAGCACATTGTATATAGTAAGACTCATATATGCATTTCGTAAATAAATGATGAAAATTTTGCCTAAAGCTTCAAGATGTAAAGGGAGGCAAGGAGAAAAAAGGGAAATCAAGTGAGAGTCGGACTGTTAAAAAAATTCAAAGGATGAAAAGGAGGTGCATAGAAAGCAAAAGGACAGACTGAAGGCCAGAACCAAGCAGCACAACAGACGTCTGTTGGATACAGACTTCTGTTCAGTTAGTCATGCTCATAAATCTCCTTGACAGCTCAAAGTCTTGGCCATTACTATCATCACAAATATTTTGTCAGCTTTTTTGTTTTTGTGTAGGATACTGAGCTAAATTAGCTTCGTTGGTAAGAAACTGGGGCAATATGGCAAATGTCATGGGTTTAATTCTCTTCCAGGTCAGTTCCTGTCATTAAATTTAGTTCCACAAACATCAATCAATCCATTATTATGTCTAATATTGTTCCAGGGGCTGTAGGGAAAAGGAAATCAGTATAACACATAGTATCTGCCTTCAAGAAAATAATCCTGGGACGCCTGGGTGGCTCAGTTGGTTAAGCATCCGACTTCGGCTCAGGCCATGATCTCGAGGTTCGTGGATTCGAACCTCACATCGGTTCTGTGCTGACAGCTCAGAGCCTGGAGCCTGCTTCGGATTCTGTGTCTCCCTCTCCGTCTGCCTCTTCCCCGCTTGCTCATGCTCTCTGTCTCTCAAGAATAATAAACATTAAAAAAAAAAAAAGAAAAAAAATCTTACTGACAAGGCAAGAAATGAAGTAATGAAAGGAAATGGAGTATAATGGTGAAGGATTCAGGGTTTGGCAACAAACCTAAGCTCAAATTCCAGATCTATCACATACTGGTTGAGTGACTCTGGACAAATGACTTAAAATACGTGTGTCAGTTTCCCCAATCATAAAACCGGGCTAATCATAGTACCTAGCTCAAAAGTTTGTTGAGATAATTTAATAAGACCATGTAAAACTGATCAACATAATGCTTAGGACATAGAAAGTACTCAATACATGGTAGCTATGATTATCCTTAATAAGGCAATATAAATGAGTATCATGTTACCACTAAAAACCTTCATGAAAATATGAAACAGATGGCAAGTTCTCGAAAGGCAAATTCATAGAGAGGAATTCTCAAAGGAAATTGTAAAATAATTTGAACTGGACAAAAATAAAAATATAACAGATTAAAATGTGTCAGATACTTATAAAATTTGTAGATTAGGAAAAAAAACAACTCAGTAATCCAAGCTTCCACCTTAAAAATCCAGAAAAAAAGATCAAAATAAACCAAAAGCAAGCAGAAGGAATGAAACAATAAAGATTGGAGCAATAATCAATAGAAGTAAATACAAAACCAATAGAGAAAAATCAATGAAACTGAAAGCTTGCCTTTGAAAAGACCAATACAATTGATAAACCTCTAGAAGAATAACACGGACAAAAAGGAAGAAGACCGGAGTTACCAACATGAGGAAGGAAGGAAGGGATATCATTACAGACCCCCTAGGAATTAAAATAATAAGGAGAAACTAGGAATAATAATTCAATACACATAAATTTGGCAACTTAGATACAATGGAAAATTTCCTCTAAAAATACAAATTACCAAAACTCACCCAAGATGAAATTGATAACCTGAACAATCCTATGAAGGAAACTGAATACACACACACACACACACACACACACACACACACACACACACACCGGAATATTATTCAGCCATTAAAAAGGAAACTTGTCATTTGCAACATCGATGGCCTTTGAGGAAATTATGCTAAGTAAAATAAATCATATGGAGAAAGACAAGTATCTTACAATCTCACTTATATGTACACTATAGAAAACAAACAAACAAAACAGACAAACTAAAACTGAGCAGACAGGTACAGAGAACAGATTGGTAGTTGCCAGAAGCAGAGAGTCAGGGTGGGCAAAATGGGTGAAGGTGGTCAGAAGGTACAAACTTCCAGTTATAAAATAAATAAGTGATGGGGGGTGTAATGTACAGCATGGTAACTATAGTTAATAATACTGTATTGTATATTTGAAGGCTGCTAAGAAAACAGATCTTAGAAGTTATCATCCCCAGGGCACCTGGATAGCTGAGGCGGTTAAACATCTGACTTCAGCTCAAGTCATAATCTCATGGTTCGTGAGTTCAAGCCCAGCATCAAGCTCCATGTTGACAGTGTGGAGCCTGCTTGAGATTCTCTCTCTCTCCCTCTCTCTCTCTGCCCTTCCCCCATACCTGCTCTTCTCTTTCTCTGTCTCAAAATAAATAAACTTTAAAATACTTTGAAAAAAAAGAAGTTATCGGGATGCCTGGGTGGCTCAGTCTGACATCCGACTTAGGCTCAGGTCATGATCTCACAGTTCATGGGTTCGAGCCCCACGTCAGGCTCTGTGCTGACAGTTCAGGGCCTGGAGTCTGCTTCGGTTTCTGTGTCTCCCTTCCTCTCTGCCCCTCCCCTGCTCACTCTCTGTCTCTCTCTCTCAAAAAATGAACAAACATTTTTAAAAAAGGAAGTTATCATCACAAAAAAACGTATAACTATGTGTGGTGATGGATGCTAACTAGATTTATTATGTTTCACCATATATAAAAATATCAAATCATAATGTTGTACACCTGAAACTAATGTTTCAGTCAAATATATGTCATTAAAAAATTGCATTTGTCGTTAAAATCTTCTGAATAAGAAATCTCCAGACTCAGATGGTTTTAGTGACTAAGCCTATCAAATATTTATCCAATCTTGTCCAGAAAATAAAACAGGAAACATTTCTCAACTCATTTTATGAGGCATTACGCAGATAATAAAACCAGACAAATAAGGTTAAAAAAAAAAAAAGAAAGAAATCCAATTTCCCTCATGAACACAGACACGAAAACCCACAGTAATATTTTAGCAAATCTAATGCAGCAATTTAAAATGAATAATATTCTGTGACCAAGTAGGGTTTGTCCTAGTAATGAAAGGTTGGTTCAGTATTTGAAATTCAATTAAATTCCACCAAATTAACAGTGAAAAGAATACAAAGTACATGACCATAGCAACTGATACAGAAAAGACTTTTGCCACAATTCAACATGTATTCATGATAAAATACCAACAAGCTAGGCATAGTAGGGAACTTCCTCAACCTGAGAAAAAGACATCTGAAAAAAGGCCCAACATCATAATTCATGGTGAAGGACTGAAGACTAACATCAGGAACAAGACAAGGACACCCAAAATTTTGGTTTGTTACTCCACATTTTGTTTTCTACACTATTTAAGAGACTAATGCACATTTAGGGGCACACACTGCATAAAGATGTAATTTTGAGATCAATACCTGAAAGGGGTAGGTGTGAAGCTATAAAGGAGCAGCATTTTGTATGTAATTTAAATTAAGCTAATATATGGGGGGCGCCTGGGTGGCTCAGTCGGTTAAGCGTCCGACTTCAGCTCAGGTCATGACCTCACAGTTTGTGAGATCGAGCCCCGCATCATGCTCCATGCTGACAGTGTGGAGCCTGCTTGGGATTTTTCTCTCTCCCTCTCTCTCTGCCCCTCCCCTACTCATGCGTTCTCTGTCTCAAAACAAATAAACTGTAAAAAAATTTTTAAAAAAGACAGAAATAGGTTGAAAGTGAAAAGATGGAAAAAGATATTCCATGCAAACGGTAACCAGAAAAAGAGAGCAGGGGTGGCGATACTAACATTAGATTCAATAGACTGTAAATCAAAACAGCTTACAAGAGACAAAGGATGATATTATTTATTAATAAAAGTTTCAATACTGCAAAAAGATATAATAATTATAAACATTTACATACTTAATAACAGACCATCAGCATATACGAAGCAAAAACTAGTTGGAGACTTCAGTACTCCACTTATAATAGATAGAAGAGCCAGACAGAAGAGAAGCAAGGAAACAGAGAACCTGAACATCACCATAAACCAACTAGATCTAACAGACATATATATACAGAACACTTTAGCCAGCAACACCGAATTTATTCATCTCAAGTGCCCATGGGGCATTTTCCAGGAAAGACCATATACGTTAGGCCATAAATTACGTCTCCATAGGGTCAAAAAGATAGATATCATTACAAAGTATCTTCTCTAACCACAACATGATCAGGTTAAAATCAATAATGGCAATAAAATGGGAAAATTCTCTAATGTGTACAAATTAAATAATACACTCTTACACAACCAGTGGATCAAAGAAGAAATCACATGGGAAGTTAGACAATGAAATGCAAATCAAAATCCCAATTAGATACTATCTGACACCATTAGAATGGCTACTATCAGAATAAAAAACCACACAGAAAACAACAAATGTTGGCAAAGACGTGGAAAAACTGGAACTCTTGTACACCATTGGTGGGAATGTAAAATGGTGCAGCAGCTGTATAAAACAGATCAGTGGTTCTTCAAAAAAATTAAAAATAAAATTACCATATGATCCAGCAATTCCATTTCTGGGTATATATAAAAAAGAGTTGAAAGCAGGGTCTCTAAGGAATATCTGTACACCCGTTTCATAGCGGCATTATTCACAATAGCTAAGAAGTGTGAGCAACCCAAGTGTCCATCAACAGATGAATGTATAAACAAGATGTGACATACACATACAATGGAATATTATTCTGTCTTAAAAAGGAAGGAAATTCTGACACAGGCTACAACACAGATGAACCTTGGGGACATGGTGTTAAGTGAAATAAGCTAGTCTCACAAAGACAAATATGTAGGATTTCACTTCTGTGAATCACCTACCCAGAGTAGTCGAAATCACAGAGACAGAATGTAGAAGGATGGTGGCCAGGGGCCGGGGAGGGGGGGGGAAGAAGGAATGGGAGTTACTGTTCAATGGTTACAGAATTTCAGTTTTTGCAAGATGAAGGAGTTCTGGACATGGATGGTGGTGAGGGTTGTATAATACTGTGAATGTCCTTAATACCACTGAACTGTACTAAAAATGGTTAAGATGTATATATATATATATATATACATATATATATATATAATATACAAATATATATTTATATATACTATAGATAAATATTATACATAAAATATATATAATATATATACACACACAAATACAGTGAAAAATATTCATGGAACTATACACCAGAAAGTCAATTTTAGGGTATGATAATTAAATTTAAAAGTATATATGGGAGGTGCCTGGGTGGCTCAGTCAGTTAAGAGTCCTGGTTTTGCTTTTGGCTCAGGTCATGCTCTCACGGTTGTGCGATCGAGCCCAGCGTCAGGTTCTGCACTGGGTGTAGACCCTGCTTAAGATTCTCTCTCCCTCAAAGG
Source organism: Panthera tigris (assembly GCF_018350195.1). Taxonomy (NCBI): domain Eukaryota; kingdom Metazoa; phylum Chordata; class Mammalia; order Carnivora; family Felidae; genus Panthera; species Panthera tigris. Next base: position 89,765,900 of record NC_056677.1, on the reverse strand, counting down.
AAACAAAACTAATATAAAAACAGGGAGGGGGACAAAACAGAAGAGACTCTTAAATATGGAGAACAAACAGAGGGTTACTGGAGGGGTTGTGGGAGGGGGGATGGGCTAAATGGGTAAGGGGCTTTAATAGGAATCTACTCCTGAAATCATTGTTGTGCTAGATGCTAACTTGGATGTAAATTAAAAAAATAAAATTTAAAAATTAAAAAAAAAAAAAGATTCTCTCTCCCTCTCTCTCTGTCCCTCTTTGAGAGAGAGAGAGAGAGAGAGAGAGAAACAGAGAGAGAGAGAGAGAGAGAGAGAATCCCAAGTAGGCTCTGTTCTTTCAGAGTGGAGCCCAACACGGGGCACAATCTGAGCTGAAATCAAAAGTCAGATGCTTAACCCACTGAGTCACCCAGACGCCCCTCACCACAGCTGCTTCTTACTAACCATATTGTTATATGTAGGTCTACTTCATGTTTTTCACTGCTATATATTATTCAATTATATATCAGAAGTCATTCTATACATTGTCATGTTCATGGACATCTGGATCTACTCTTTTCCCTTCAGCCAGAAACTGTCTTGAGATTTACTTTCCACAATTTGTATTATACAAATAGATCTGTTTCTACTATCTCAGAGCCCAGGGCCCTTCCACTCTGACCTGCTCTTTCCATCGGCCCGTGGGCTTAGAGTGGACACTTTCTGCCCACTTGCACTACAACCTGTCACATATCACAGGAATTGTGGTCAGGATCGTCCATTTTTTTAAACTGACGCATCAGAAAACAAAAATGACAAAACAAAAATGACAAAAACTGCTGCATCTAGCTAGAGATCATACAAGTATTCAGTGTACTGCCTTGTTCACCTTTCTATATGTTTCAAATGTTTTCAGAATAAAAGTTGGAAAATACAACACAAGAAAAATAAACTATAATAAAAAGGCTTGGCTGGCTTTGCCTGTGTGCACAAAGAGATAGGACCCTTTATAGAGTATTAAAGATAGAACACGATACTGGTTGTAACGGGTGGTTTCCCACCTGCTCGCTCTGGACCCAATGGGGCCATACAACTGCAGAGGCTGCAGAACACTTTTTCCCATGAAGTCCAGAAAGTTGGCCAAAGCCCCTACATGGAAGGCACTCAACTAATAAAAGGGGCTAGTTATCTGAATGCAGTTTTCATTCTCAAATTCTGCTTATCTGAATGCAAATAATTTTCATTCGCTCGGACCCTACTTCTAACAGTGAGGTAAGTACACAAGATGGTGAAGCAGCAAGACAAAACATATCCTGATTACTTAGTCTCTGATAGGATCCATGCTAAGTAATTAACCACCATTCAAGGAAGCAGCTACTTTTCACAGCATTCTTTTACAAATGAGGAAATGGAGGTTGACACTTTAAGCCTCATGAAGTGGCCAAACCACAACTATATAACCTAAACCATCTATTTCCACTGCACTGTTTAAGGTTCCTTTAAAACATTATCCCTCAGGACGCCTGGGTAGCTCAGTCGGTTAAGTGTCCGACTTTAGCTCAGGTCATGATCTCAGGGCTCCTGAGTTCGAGCCCTGCGTCGGGCTCTGTGCTGACAGCTCAGAGCCTGCAGCCTGCTTCGGATTCTGTGTCTCCCTCTCTCTCTCTGCCCCTCGCCCACTCATGCTCTCTCTCTCAAAAATAAACATCAAAAAAAATTTAAAAAAAACATTATCTCTCAAACCAAAAGTCAAATAACAGGGCACTGTTTAAATATATCATAGTGTATTCATCCAAATGATCAAATATCAAATACTATGCAGTCATTAGAAATCATATCAGAAGAATCCCTGGGGTGCCTGGGTGGCTCAGTCCGTTAAGCGTCCAACTCTTGATTTCGGCTCAAGTTATGATCTCACGGTTTCTTGAGTTCGAGCCCCAACTGAGGCTCTGCACTGACAGCTCGGAGACTGCTTGGGACTCTCTCTCTCCCTGCCCCTCCCCAACTCGTACTCGCTCTCTCTCTCTCTCTCTCTCTCTCTCTCTTTCTCTCTCAAAATAAATAAACTTTAAAAGAAAGAATATGCAATGACATGGGGAAACAATTATGGTATATTAACTCTGGATATATTACAAATCTAATCTTTGGAGAGACCTAGAATAATCCCAAATTTGTTTAAAAAATGGGTATGTTCTCACAGAACACAGGTAGGACATAATGCCAACATATTAACAGAGGAATCCTCAGGTACTCTCATATATACCTACAGATCTTGCCCCAGCCTCATCTGTTATGCTGTACTGCTTTTTTCTTTTTTTCCTGGAATTGCTTTTGCCCGATATATAGCACAGAAGACACCCAACTTAGCTTCCATAAGGACTGGGTGGGCTGGCAAAGTAAAAAGAGGCCCAAAATGATCGGTCCCTGTTCTTCTGATGAATAATGCTTTCCACGCTTTCCCAGATGCAAAAAATTATCTGCATCTTCAGCATTACTTTTACGAGGAAGTGTTATACATCCAAACACATGTTTAAAGGACAGGCTGCCCCAGAGGAAGATAAAAATAAATAAATAAAATAAAATAATAAAATAAAATAAAAGCAGCCTCTGTTCCAGAAACTTTCAGAGAGATTTTGAGGAGAGGATTGGGTTGGGGTGATGAAAATAATCAGAAAATACGCGCTAGGACTGTAGCAGCCAAAGCTCCCAAGAAAGAACAAAACTGAGTATATACACATGGGGAGGAAGGCAGCTTCTGGTGTGTTCGCAAGGGGAGGAGGTCTCTGAACAGCCCGAAGGCGTCTTCCCCCTTATAAGCATTAAGAAAGAATATGTATGGGGGTGCCTGGGTGGCTCAGTAGGTTAAGCACCCGACTTCGGCTCAGGTCATGATCTCACCATTCGTGGGTTCGAGGCCAGAACCTGGAGCCTGGAGCCTGCTTTGGATTCTGTGTCTCCCTGTCTCTCTGCCCCTCCCCAGGTTGCGCTCGGTCTCTCTCAAAAATAAATAAACATTAAAAAAATTTTTTAAAAGAAAGAACACATATGGATCCAAGGCAGCAAGCTGACAGTTATGGCCCCTTGGAAAGGAGACACCGGAGCAATAGCATTCTGTAGAAGACCAGAAACTGGTCCCCTTGAATTGCTACTTGCTTACTATGGATTTGCTAGGTTCCTGGTGTTCCTCCTTTTGAATCTGCAGCATTCATATGTAGGGCTTTCTCTCCCTTGCCAAGAACAGTCTTAATAAAGCTGTTCAGGTCAGAGACAGTCTCCCAAACACCCTTTCCAGTAATGAGTTCAAAGCTAAGCCAAAATGCAGCTACCTCGGAGGGGAAGGTGCCAAAAGGCTGCTCTGTTTGGGGTCCCAGAGCAGCTGATCTGTTGAGCGCTGCAAAAAGGGGGTGCTGAGACAGTACAGCCACTCCGAGACATTAAGACGCAAGAGGTTCAGCCTGAGCCCACCTCAACTCAGGATGGTCCTAGCAATCGCGAGTCTCCCTGCTCAAAGTCCTGCTGTTTAAAAATCTGCAAGTACAATACTGCGGGATCTAGAAAAAGAGAAGGTCACAGGGCTACTGAATACATGTAAGATCATGTGGCCCAAAGGCCAACAGGGCACCAGTCCCACAATGCCAAGATCACATGTCAGGCTGTCCTCATTCCCCTCACCCAGACCCATGCTTCCCTCACCTACCTTGGCTCGCGCAGGCCTACAGTCCTCCCTCCAGCCAGCAACGCGCCCCCTGCTCGCGGCAGCACGGATGAAATTTCATCTCATCTCCTTCAAAATCCTCTCCAGGCTGAGTCAGCAGATACTCATGACCAAATAATCCCACTTGCATCACACATCCACTCCTCTCCATGTGGACATGACAATGAGCAGATTTAAGGGTTTCCGCGGCGCTGGGGGCAGGAGAAGGGCCATCGTATACTTCCTGAGGCAGAAGACGCGAGCCAGCTCTCTGCTGTGCACTTTTCTTACAGGGCAGGGTGGGGGAAGAGGTCCCCCCCCATTCAGTCGGAGTCACTCTCTGAGGTGCCCCCAGCCCTGGTGGCACACACTTGGATAACCAGGCACGTTAAGCCGTGAGCGCTCATAAGGCCGCTCTACTGTCTGATCACAACCCAAAAGCCAAGGAAATCTTAACAGCCACTCCCTTTTCTTTCATGTGGTCCTTCAAAATACCCCAGCTCAGACAGAGGAGAGTTCCAAAAGGCTGGATTCCTTGAGAGGTTCCCAGTCCCTTGGGAAACCAAGAATTTCGCCCTCTTCAAAAAAAAAAAAAAAAAATACAGCAGCCAGGTTGCCAACAAGTAAGCTTAAAACTTAACAGGCTGACTGCACTCGAGAATGCTCTGTGGTGTTGGGATCCATGGAGACTGGGAAGGGGGAGTGAGTACATGCCACCACGTAGTGACAACACTCTCTTTCAGCCAGGATAACAGACCTGACAGAAACCAGGAAACTCCAAACCACCGCAGGATGGTCTGGGGTGGGGTGGGGGGATGTAACATACACGGCCCTTGATTTGCTAACTCAGCTCCAAGAACAGCATTAAACACACCAGAGACCTACTCCCCTGAGCAGATTCAAAACCCCAGTTGGACCTGGGGCTCTTGCAAGATCTTGGTCAAGCTGAGGGAGGCCAAGGCTAGCACGGGAAAGCAAGATTCACCTCTCCACACCTCTTTCACACTGGTGAAAAAAGCGCCTTGGGGACTGAGATCAGCATTGTTTCCCAACCAAACGGCCCTGGGCCTGGGCCTCCAGCCGACAGGCCAAAAAGCTACGATCTTCCAGCCCCAGCCCCGGCAAGAGACCACGTCATCTACAGGAAGCATCGCCGGTCTTACCAAGAAGGAAGGACTGACTGGCTTTTAAGTTGCCTCAGGAGTAGAAAATCCCTAGTCTGAGCCTTATGCCAAAAAGCATGACTATGAACTCTGTGTCTCTCTATCCCTAAAGACCATGAGATGATGTCACCAGCATGAAATGCAGTTACCCAGAACCCTGCCCCACTCACTAAGGTATTCCTAAACAATGTCACCGTCCTACTGGATACGTTTAATTTCTTCCTCTCTCCCTCCTCTCTTTCTGTGTACTAGATTTTTTAAATATTTATTTATTTATTTTTGAGAAAGAGAGAGAGAGGGAGGAAGAGAAGGAAGAGAAAGAGACAAAGAATCCAAAGTAGGCTCCAGGCTCTGAGCTGTCAGCACAGAGCCCGATGCAGGGTTTGAACCCACGAACAGGGAGATCATGACCTGAGCTGAAGTCTGACACTCAGCCGACTTAGCCACCCAGGCGCCCCTGCGTACTAGATTTCATTGCTCTAAACTCAAGGTCAGCCAAAGTAGGGTCATCCTGTTATGTGTGGGTTTTTGGGGGGATGTGGTAAAATATACGTATCATAAAATTTACCTTTTAACCGTTTTTTTTTAAGTTTCTTTATTTATTTTGAGAGACAAAGTGTGAGTCAGGGAGGGGCAAAGAGGGAGAGAGAGAGAGAGAGAGACAGAGAGAGAGAAAATCCCAAGCAAGCTCTGCACTGTCAGTGCAGAACCCGACATGGGGCTTGAACCCATGAACCCTGAAATCATAGTGAGCCGAAATCAAGAGTTGGACACTCAACCAACAGAGCCAGCCAGGTGCCCCACCATCTTAACCATTTTTAACTATACAGTTCAGTGACATTACATACATTCACATTGTTATACAACCATCACCTCCATCCAGCTCCAGAATGTTTTCATCTGGTTGTCCTATTTTTTGTAAATAAAGTTTTATTGGAACACAGCCAAACCCACTCACTTAGGTAATTATGTATGTTGCTTTCATGCTACTAAAAGTTATGGAGCTAAAATACAGGTCATATGGACCACAACATTCAAAATATTTATCTGGCTCATTACAGAAAAAGATTGCCAACCTCTGCTATGAACCAAGATATACACTGAATTTCTAGTTTAAAACAGCACTTGGCTAACAGCCAGTAACATAGTTTCTCCCAGCTTTCCACTAAAATTCCCAAGACAGAAAAAAGAGAGAAGACCCTCAAATCACTGAAAAATTAGACTGATGGTCATCATCCCATTCATTACGAGAATCTGGAAGAAATCTCCACTAATGATAAGGCAAGTGCCAAGATGAGGAAAAAAAAAATCTGAGGCCAATGCATGCAGCAGAAACCTGAACCAGATCAGGAGCACACGGAGTCCTGCCACTGTGGGCTTCATGGTTTAGAAATCGAAGAGTCCATCGTAACCAGCAAACTGGACAGGCACACCTCCACTAGATGACTACTGCTTTCCAAGGAAGTCGACAACTCTCCAAACTGGTCTACATGCATCTGGAGGCTGACTCCCACTCTCTGAAATGAAAAGGCCTCAAGTGATGGCTTTGGAGCTCGCACACCATGTCATGGGAGTTAAGAGTCTGCCCAAGTAATGTGTGTGGGAGGTGGCAGTTTTTCACATGCTGTTACCAAAGAATGCAGCGGTAGGGGTAAGTGATTCCGCACAGGTCCAGTAGAACCCACTAGATGAAGCTGCTACCCACTGGCAAACAGGCTAGAAGCTACGGACATCCACCTGCCACTGAGAGAGAGGCTGAGAAAGGGTTCTATCCAATATCAAAAAGAACATGAGAACAGTCCAAGGCAATCAACGGATGCTATCTTGAGCAAAATAATAAATAAATCCTCCTTTGTTTTTTTAATGTTTATTTATTTTGAAAGAGACAGAGAGAGAGAGAGAGAGAGAGAGAGAGAGAGCGCGCACCAGGGAGAGGCAGAGAGAGGGAGACAGACAATCTCAAGCAGGCTCCATGCTGTCAGCGTGGAGCCTGACATGGGCCTCGAATTCACAAACTGTGAGATCATGACCTGAAACCAAGAGTCAGACACTTCCCCGACTGAGCCACCCAGGCACCCCTATAAATCCTTTGAATATGCATAAACATACCCAAGAAACAGCACGGTTCCTCTGAAAGCCTCTGGCAGCAGAAGTGCATATCATTCTGAAGTCTTGGAGGAAGGACAAAAGTCTGAATTTAGTGTCTGAGCCAGAAGAAGTATTTGACAAAACTGCATCCTCGATAGAATATGAGAAAACATGGACTCTCCGAAACAGGTATGGAATGCCATCAGAATAAAACATACTGAGAAGGAGGGGCGCCTGGCTGGCTCAGTCGGGGGAGCATGTAACTCTTGATCTTGGGGTCATGAGTTCGAGCCCCACATTGGGAGTTGAGATTACATTAAAAAAAAAAAAAAAACAATGAGAAGGAAAGACAACAAATTGGGGAGAAAAGAGAGCTTAGTAAAGCAAGGAAGAGTTAGAAAGAAGTTAAGATTGTAGCAGCAGAATTAAATACCACACTAGAGATGGCAAAGAGCAAAATCAATCAAATTCATAGTATGGAAGCCAATTCTGAATCTCTCCCATGCATGCACAGTAAAAGGAAAGGTGACCTTACAAATCCAACAAAGGTTGTTATTAAGAAATCTATTCATTTAACACACCAAATGGGGAGGTAAAGGAGAAAACCCAAATGAACCTCTCAATAGATTCTTAAAAATCATTGGCTAAATTAACTACATTCAACAACCATTCCTGATTTAAAAAAAAAATTGGTAATTTAAGAATTAAGAGAATTCCTTAACATTATAAAGGAAATCTAATCTAAACCAACAACCACCATTCAAGGCAACAGTGAAACACTAGAAACATTTTCATGAAAATCAGAAGCGGGGCAAGAATTCCTGCCAGTACCACTATTATTTAACACTGTTCTAGAAGTTATAGGCAATACAATGAGGCATCAAAGGGGGGACGGGTGTATTTGCTCTTTAAAAGGAGATAAGGGGGGCAGCTGGGTGGCTCACTTGGTGGAGCATCTGACTCTTGATCTCAGCTCAGTTCATGATCTCACAGCTTGTGAGATCAAGCCCCGTGTTGGGCTCTGTGCTAACAGCATGGAGCCTGCTTGAGATTCTCTCTCTCTCTCTCTCTCTCTCTCTCTCTCTCTCTCTCTGAAAATAAACAAATAAACGTAAGAAAACAGAGAAGTAAGATTACCATCTGGGCATTGATGCCATTAATTTCCAAAATAACCCAAGTGAAGCAATAAAAATCTATTAAAATAGTAAGCACAGTGGCCAAATATAAAATAAACATGTATAATCAAAATCTTTCTTATGTACCAGTAAGAACTACTTTGAAAATGTAAGAAATAAATTACATCATAAACTACAAACTGTTCAGGAATGACTCTGGTGAGAAATAGGTAGGATATGCATGCACATACCCTTAAAGAACATAAAAGAAAGCTTGGCTATATGAACTAATGTACCACGTGTTTTCCTATCTGGACAGACTCTGTATTATAATGGTGTTAATGAAATTTTAGGCTTCAAGTCATTCCAATCAAAATGAATATAATTTGAAGGAGAATCTGACAAAAAAAACATCCTGAGTTCATTTGGAAGGAAAAAAAAAATGGTTCAGACTAGCTAAGAAAAAAAGCGTGGGTAAAGTAATAGGTTATGAACAACGGCAAAGAGAAATCTGGCCTGCTAGCTGTTGCAAATACAAGAGTATTAAAATGGTGAAGGACCCTGGATGCCTGGGTGGCTCAGTCGGTTTAGCGGCTGACTTCCGCTCAGGTCATGATTTCACAGTTCATGAGTTCAAGCCCCGCATCGGGCTCTGTGCTGACAGCTCGGAGCCTGGAGCCTGCTTCAGATTCTGTGACCGCCCCCCCCTCTCTGTGCCCCTCCCCTGATCTCACTCTGTCTCTCGCTCTCAAAAATAAGTAAACATAAAAAAATCAAAAAATAATACAACGGTGAAGGACCCAAAAAAGACATCAATGGAACAGCAAAACAAGCCCCCAAAATAAATCCTAGCATGCATAAGAATTTAAGTGCACAACAGCAATAATCATAGGGAAACAGTTATTCAACAAACAGTGCTCCAAAAAATGACAATTTGAGGAAAAATATAAATTATATCCCTACCACATACTATTCACAAAATGAATTTTCAATGAACTGACAGCTAGATATTTTTTAAAACAATTAAAAATCCAGATTGCCTATCTGATCTTTGGAGGGGGGGGGCAGATTTTCAGGCATAAAAACACCAGAAGAAATCACCATTGTCTGAAGGCAGTTTGGAAACCCATCAGTGTGTCCAATACAAACATCAACTGTACATCAAAAGCATCATCAACAAGTTAGAAGACAATCTGGGAAGAACATTTCCTACGAAGGTGATAAAGGATTAATATTCTATATACAGATGATGCATGCAGATCAATGAGACGAGAAACACCCCCATGTAATAACTGGGCAGAGAACACGGAGTGGCAATTCACAGATTAAAATATATAATGAGTAATAGGCATGATATGTATAGGTTTGGAATTTTCTATAATGAAATTTGAAGGGAAAAAATGGAGGAAAAGGGCAGGGAGAAAGAAAATGAGAAGCCACTAGGGAGATGAGGGGGAGAACTGGGTAGGTTTGCAAAAGGGGGTCTTATGTATGAAGAACCTGTGATCCATCCATAGATGAATGGATAGAGAAGATGTGCTATAGATACACAACAGAATATTACTCAGCCATCAAAAAGAACGAAATGTTGCCACTTGTGACAACCCAGATGGACCTAGAGGGTATTATTATGCTAAGTGAAATAAGTCAGAAAAAGACAATTACCGTATGATTGCGCTTACATATGAAATCTAAAAATTAACGTAAAGAAACCCGAAAAAAATCAGAAACTGACTCATACACACGAAGAACATACTGGTGGTTGCCAGAATGGAGGAAGGTAGGGGGGTCGGCAAGACAGGTAAAGGGGATTAAGAGGTACAAACCTGCAGTTATAAAATAAATATAAGATACAGGGATGAAAAGTACAGCAGAGGTAATATAGTCAATAATATTGTAATGACTTTGTATGGTGACAGATGGTAACTCACTTACCCTGATGAGCATTTTATCACATATATAATTGTTGTATCACTATGCTATATACCCAAAATTAATATATGTCAATGATACTTCAATTAATCAATTTTGAGAGAGATTGATGAATTAATTAAGAACCTGTGAGGCAAGCTGGTTCATATTATGGGACTGGGGATATACGATCAAGGTAATTGAGACAGGTAACTTTTTTGATGTCAGTAGCAGAAAGATCTCTAAGAATATCATCGTTTTTCTCAAACCCGAGTGAGAGGAAGAATTCCAGGGCTTGGATACTGAAGGTACTGGGATATGGCTCTTCAGGAAAGAACCACTCAAAACAGCCAAACGAGTAAAAAGAGAATGGCTCAGATTCAAGGAGACACAGAACAGTGCTGCAAGCATACACACAACACAACAAGCGATCCTGGTTGCTGCTATATGAGCATTCACGGAGACGAGGAGCCAAGAATAGAAGGGAGAAGAAGCCTTCAGAAGCCACATGCTGCCAGGCTGGAATTCTAGGAGTAATAGATACTGGAGAGCAAAAGATTACCACGCCAGAGGTTGCAGTGGTGGTGGGCCAGATAGAAACCCCTTCCAGCCCCAGCTCCAGACTCCGCATACATGCTTTCTGCTGAGGAAGCCTCCTTAGCTGCAGACTTAGCAAGTCACATGTCCACAGAGGGGCACATAAATGAAGCGCTCTGGGGCCCAGCCAGAACACTGGGGAACCGCCATTCCCTCTTGTCAAGTGCACCATGGGTACCCTGTGGAGGATCCTGCCCCTTCTCCACCCCAAAGAGAATTGCCAGCCCCTGCCCAGCATGGGGCGTGCGGACCGCTGGGCACACCATACCCTTTTCCTGCAGTGTCCGGGCATGCCTCCAAGAAGAACATGCCAGCCTTGGCTTAGCTGGGAAGCAGACAAACTCATGCTTGGCTGGCACAGCCAAGGGCAAATAGAAAAAAACAAGAGTTGGGTATATAGTGCTACTCACTGAAACCTACAGAACACGCTGGCATAAAGACCACAGTGGTGCCCGTCTGTGTACACTGACATTTGAGGAATTTTAACTAGGATGCTTTCATGGCTTTAACTCCTTAAATAATAATAGGATAGCAGAAAATATTCACTTAAGCAACATAAGGTAGTGATTAAAAGCACTGGTGCTGGAGTCAGGGACACATTGGATCAAATCCCACCTGTACCGCTTACAAGCCACTTAAGTCACTTCAACTTCCTGAGCCTCTGTTTTCTTGATGTAACTGGGGATACTATTTGTACCACCCACACAGGTCTGCTGGGAGAATTAAATGAGATGATCCACGTTAAGTGTTTCCCACCATGCCTAGGCACACGATAAGCCTGATTACGAACATTAGCAGGAAAGGAAGAATGGGAATCCTGGTTTTCCACTCTGTAATGTCAGCCATGCTATCTAAGATCTCTTGGTCCCAAATGGTTGACTTTTGTGTGAATAACATAGTCCCTATCTCACAGCATTATGTGAAGGATTAGATGAGACTGTTTAAGACAAAGTACTTTGAAAACAGTTATGACCTATACTCATGTAAGGTGGAGTTATTAAGAACTATTTCCCAGGGGGGGCACCTGGGTGGCTCAGTCAAACATCCGACTTCAGCTCGGGTTATGATCTCGCAGTTTTTGAGTTCGAGCCCCACGTAGGGCTCTGTGCTGACAGCTCGGACCCTGGAGCCTGCTTTGGATTCTGTGTCTCCTCCTCTCTCTGCCCCTCCCATGCTCATGCTCTGTCTCTCTCTGTCTCTCAATAATAAGTAAATGTTAAAAAAAATTTTTCTAAAAGAACTATTTCCCAGGGGTGCCTGGGTGGCTCAGTCAGTTAAGCCTCTGACTTTGGCTCAGGCCATGATCTCACAGTTACTGGGCTCAAGCCCTGCACTGGGCTCTGTGCTGACAGCTCAGAGCCTGGAGCCTGCTTTGCATTGTGTGTCTCTCTCTCTCTTTCTCTCTGCCCCTCCCCAACTTGTGCTCTCTCTCAAAAATAAATAAATAGGGGCACCTGGGTGGCTCAGTCGGTTAAGTGTCTGACTTCGGCTCAGGTCATGATCTCACGGTCCGTGGGTTCGAGCTCCGTGTCAGGCTCTGTGCTGACAGCTCAGAGCCTGGAGCCTGTTTTCGATTCTGTATCTCCCTCTCCCTCTCTGCCTCTTCCCCACTCATGCTCTGTCTCTCTCTCTCAAAGATAAACAAACATTAAAAACAATTTTTTTAATAAATAAATAAACTTTTTTTTTTTTTTTTTCAAAAAGAGCTATTAGGGCACCTGGATGGCTCACTTGGTGAAGTGTCCGACTTTCCCTCAAGTCATGATCTCACAATTTGTGGGTTCAAGCCCCTCATCGGGTGGGCTCTGTGCTCACAGCTTGGGGCCTGAAGCCTGCTATGGATCCTGTGTCTCCCTCTCTCTCTCTGCCCCTCACCCACTTGTTCTCTGTCTCTCTCTCGAAATTAAACAAACATTAAAACACAATTTTAAAAAGAACTATTTTTAACTTCACACTGCATGTAATATTTCCACACAATGGAATAATATGCACCAAAGAAAAAGTATGTGCATGATAAAAACTTGGATGGATCTGCAAGGAATTATAAGTAAAAAACAAAAACAAAAAAACCCCACAAAAAACAGCCAATCCCGAAGATAATATAGCATTCTTAAAATAACAAACGTTTGGACATGGAGAACAGATTTGTTGCCAGGGGTCAGGGACAGGGTTCAGGTGGGAGAGTACTGACTGTGGCTACAAAAGGGCAATAGGAGAGGCGCCTGAGTGGCTCAGTCGGCTAAGTGTCCAAACTCAACTCAGGTCATGATCTCGTAGTCTGTGAGTTCAAGCCCCATGTCAGGCTCTGTGCTGACAGCACAGCCTAGAGCCTGCTTTGGATTCTGTGTCTCCCTCTCTCCTTCTCTGCCCCTCCCCTGCTCACACTCTGTTCTCTCTCTCTCTCTCTCTCAAAAATAAGTAAGTTAACATTAAAAAAATTAGCTAAAAAAAAGGGCAACAGGAAAGATCCTCATAGTGATAAAACTGCTCTGTACCTCAACTGTACCAATGTCAATATCGTGGGTGTCATACTGCATTACAGTTTTGCAAGAGGTTAGTTACCACTGGAGAAAACTAGGTGAAGGGTACACAGGATCTCACCATTTTTCTTACAACTGCACCTATATTATGATATGATATTCATTATATTATATAATTATCTCAAAGTATAAAACTTTAATTTTAAAATATATGGATGATGAGTTTAACAAAATGGGGGAAATGTGATATTAAGTAAACAAAAGCAGAATAGAAAACAATATTTAAAGAAGGTAGAAACTCGGGGCGCCTGGGTGGCTCAGTCAGTTGAGCGACTAACTTCGGCTCAGGTCACGATCTCACAGCTCATGGGTTCGAGCCCCATGTCGGGCTCTGTGCTGACAGCTCGGAGCCTGGAGCCTGCTTCAGATTCTGTGTCTCCCTCTCCCTCTGCCCTTAACCCACTCGCATTCTGTCTCTGTCTCTCTCAAAAATAAATAAACATTAAAAAAATAATAAAAATATGGAAGGTAGAAACTAAAGGAATAAATACATCTTTTTACCGTGTGTGTGTGTGTATAAACTATATCTAAAACCAGATTCTATAACTCAACCACAAAATAAAGTACTTATTAACCTAACTAAACTATAATAATGAAAACAAAAACAGACAAGACTAAACCCAAAAAAGAAGACAGGACTACAGATGAGGAGATAGTTTTTTAAATTATCAAAAATAAGAGGATACTACATGCTCCACTAAATTCATGGCAACAAATCCGAAAACTCAGAAGAAATGAGCAACTTTCCAGTAAAATACAAATGACCAAAACTGACCCAAAAGATCTGAGTAGGTGAATTACCATAGAAGACACTAGAAAGGTGGTTAAGGGTGTACCAACAGAAAAAGGCAGTAGGACCAGATGGGCTTCACAGCTGAGTTTTACCTGACCTTAAAAAACAAAAATCAAAAAAACTTCTAAACCAACAACAAAATAAAGAAAAAAAGAAAAGAAAAAGCATGTTAAAAAATAAAAAAAAATTAAGAACACATAATTTCTAAGGGTAATTAAATTGTTCCAGGCCAGACAAAGAGAAGTATGCTGCAATTCAATTTTAATCCTTATCCCTGATGAAAAAAATCCCCCAAAATGACTCCCATCTCACTTATGAATACTGAGACAAGGGTTCTAAATATACGATTGATAGGAGTGCCTGGGTAACTCAGTTGGTGAAGCATTAGACTTCAGCTCAGGTCATGATCTCACACTCCATGAGTTTTGGCCCCGCGTGGGGCTCTGTGCAGCTCAAAGCCTGGAGCCTGCTTTGGACTCTGTGTCTCCCTCTCTCTCTGTCCCTCCCTTGCTCATGCTTTCTGCCTCAAAAATAAATAATAAAATAAAAATAATAACTAAAGGATTGACAAATGGAATCCAGCAATGTATCAAAATAATATAACATGAGCAGCAGGACTTACTTCAGCATGTAAGAGTAGTTCAAAACCAGAAAATTTATGAACATAGGTCACCGTATCAAAAAGTTAAATGGAAAACAAAATACTCAACAGACATAGAAAAGCATCTGAGGGGCACCTGGGTGGTTCAGTCGGTTGAGCATCTGACTTCAGCTCAGGTCATGATCTTGCGCGATTCGTGAGTTGCACTGTCAGCACAGAGCCTACTTTGGATCCTCTGTATCCCTCTCTTTCTCACTGCCCCTTCCCCACTTGCACACATGCATGCACAGGCACGTGCACTCTCTCTCTCTCAAAAATAAATAAACATTTTAAAAAATTATAAGAGGGGCGCCTGTGTGGCTCAATCAGTTAAGCACCAGACTCCAGCTCAGGTCACGATCTCACAGTTCGTGTGTTCGAGCCCCGCATCCAGCTCTGTGCTGACAGCAGGGAGCCTGGAGCCTGCTTCGGATTCTGTGTCTCCCTCTCTCTGCCCCTCCCCAGCTCATGCTCTCTCTCTGTCTCTCTCTCTCAAAAATAAATATTAAAAAATTATAAAAAATAATTTTAAAAATTATAAGAAAAAAGCATTTGATAAAACGCAAGAACTGTTTTCTTGGAAAATCTCTAAGTTAATGCAGCATTTACATGCAATAGACTATTTAACATACACCAACAGCAAACAGGGAGAAACACAGAGAACAACTCCATTTAAGATCAGTTTTACAGGGATGCCCAGGTGGCTCAGTCGGTTAAGCGTCTGACTTTGGCTCAGGTCATGATCCCGTGGTTCGTTCGAGCCCTACATACGGCTCTGTGCTGACAGCTGAGAGCCTGGAGCCTGCCTCAGACTCTGTGTCTCCCTCTCTCTCTCAAGAGTAAACATTAAAAAATTTTTTAAAAAAAAGATCAGTTTTATACACAGCGGCCCACCAGCACCATTTTTACTTAACTCTGAGTTTCAAGCAAAAGCAATAACCGAAGAAAATAGCTGGTATAACCACTGGAGAGACAGCATAAAATGAAAATTAATTTTACCAAAACTAACAAGAGGATCTGGTAGGATGGCTGGACCTGAGAACTACTGCTAAAATCAACAACCTTCTTCTAGCAAGAAGCAGTTAGGAATGGAAAGGAGAACATTCTTCAACTCATCAGGGACAGAAAAGCTATTAATTCTTTAGGAATAAATGTATGAAGAAAGGCACAAAATGAGATCTGAACAGATGGAAAGAAATACCATTTCTTCGATGAAAAGACTTACATAATTTTCAAACATCAGTTCTCACAAAACTGCAATATACATTTAATGCAATTCTAATTAGAATCTAAATAGGGCTGATGGGGAGGGTTGAATAAAAGTGACCTTAAAATTTACATATAAGAAAAAAATGCCAATGAATAGCCAAGAAAAATATTTTTATGCTAACAAATCAACAAAATCATTTAAGTAATCAAATCAACATGTTTGAGTAGACAGATATATAAAACAGAATAAAGGATCCAATGAATGAATCCTTATATATGAGAAGTTTAGTAGGTAACAAAAATGGTAGTTCAGTTCACAGAGAAAAATAGGAATTATGTAATATATCATGCTAGTACAACTAACTAGCCATCTTTAAGAAAATCATCTTAACCAAGACTGGGAACCCAGAAGCTATAATAATATTTGAATGTGAAAAAATATAAAAAATCACACAGAAAAACATACTATCAGCCAAGTCAGTACATACAGATCAGGGAAAGATATCTATAATGATGCCGATAGGCAAAGGGCCAATATCTAAAATATACAAAGAAGTCTTACAAATGAAGAAAAATCTAAACAACCCATAAGAAATGGGCAGATGGTATGAACAGACAATTCAAAGAACTAATTTAATTGGATAAAAAAATGTGAGATAAAAAAAAAAATGTGAGATAATACTGAAATTCATTAGTAGCCAAGGAAATACATCCATTAAGTTGTCAAAATTATAAGAGTCATAACACCTTATGCTGGAATGGATATGAAAAAAGTAATCATCTCATGTATTACATATAAAAGGGAAAAGCGAATTATAACAGCTGGTTTTTGTATATCAAAATGGAAAAATCTATTAATATAAATATATATTTATATGTAAACATTTGTGTTTGTGTGTGTGTATAAATTAAAAGCACCAGTATATAAGGGCATATGTACAATGATGTTGATTTCAGCATTGATTATAGTGGCATCATTCTGGAAAGAACACATGTAAACATTCATTAATAGAAGAATGGCTACGGTAGGGCGCCTGGGTGGCTTGGTCAGTTAAGCGTCCGACTTCGGCTCAGGTCATGATCTCACGGTCCGTGAGTTCGAGCCCCACGTCGAGCTCTGTGCTGACAGCTCAGAGCCTGGAGCCTGTTTCAGATTCTGTGTCTCCCTCTCTCTCTGCCCCTCCCCTGTTCATGCTCTGTCTCTCTCTGTCTCAAAAATAAATAAACGTTAAAAAAAAAAATTTAAAGAAGAATGGCTACGGGTGCCTGGCTGGCTCAGTTGGTAAAGCATGCAATTCTTGATTTCCGGCTTGTAGGTTCAAGCCCCATGGAGGGTGTAGAGATTATTAAAAAATAAAAATCTTTAAAAAAAAGAAGAATGGCTACATAAGTTGTGTATCCATGAAATATTTGGCAGTTTTGTGAAAGAATAAGGTATACCAGTAAACTTTGATAGATTCCCATGAGATATCGCTGAGTGAAAAAGCAAGATGTATTACAGTATATATAAGATTCTATGTTTGTAAAACAATCAATGAACACCAACAGCAAAACATTCCAAAACCCCTGTGTGTCAGTGTGCACATGCATGCATGTATGTGTACATACCTATGAGCAAAGAAAAAAAAAAACAGAAGGCTACATACTGGTTTGGTAATATGCAGGTGTGGAAAGGTAGAGGTAGGAGCCAAACAAAATAAAGAAAAATTTAAAAAAATAACCACTATAAAAAAAAAGATATCTAGCAATAATGTTTATGTATTTTCATATGCATACATGTATAAGGAAATTGAATTAAATTTAGAAAAGATATAGTAAGAATTCTAAGTATTATCTCTGCTTATTTAAAAAAAAAAAGCGGTAACTGAAATTATTTCTTGGTGGTAGATTAAGGGTGATGCTTATTTTCTTCTTTATGTGTCTCTGTATTTTCTATAATGAGAATTGTTACTTTAATAATAATGAAATAAAACCAATAAATGTTACTTTCAAAACATTACACTGAAAAATTGAGCTCATTTTGGGAAATCAAGGGAGGGAAACAGGGCTAAATAGCCTTCTACTTAGGGTACAAGAAATCAGGATCCATTTGCCCTCATCCAGCAGAAAGCTACTCACCTAAGGCAAGAGACTAAGTGGCTATTCCAAGGAGCTGTTTGAAGCAGCAAATGGGGTATATTTCCCCCTACCTAACACATTAACGACTTAAGTAAATCAGAAAGCCATTCACACCACTCTCAATTACCCAAAGATCTACTGGGCCCCTTACTTCCTGTCTCTTCCCTCTGGCCTGTGGCCATTTCACTGCTCAGGAACAGCTCCAAAATGGGGGCCAGGGAAGGGGGAAAGAGATGAAATTAATTCGGTAGATTTAGCTTCTCATTAGCAACTCCACTTGAGTAGTGAGATGGTCACAACTCATGGTTAAAAGGAGGGTTCCGGGACTCTTGACAATTTCACTGAAGCCAATCTGCCTTCAGATAAACATGATTTGCCTACAATACACTTTAATGAATTTGATGCTTGCTATTTTTAAGAAAGTCAGAACTTGTAATAAGGTGCTATTTTTCTCTCCTCACTTTAAACTTTTAAGAAAAAAAAACACAGAAACATATGAACAAAGGGCTTCGAAGTGAAGGACCATATCCTCAGTGGAGCAGCTGGACCACAGTGCGATGATTCTTGAGAGGAGGGAAGCTGTCTGGCCCCCAGCATGCTCTCAAGAGAAACTGTAGGAAGCCAGCAATCTTCCAAGGGAGCAGGCCTTGGCCATAAACCACCACCACAAAACACTCACTAAAAAGGACTTGTCAGGGCTTGACAAAAGCCAAGTCTCTCCATATCAGATCTCCGTGTTTCACTCTACAAAAGCCTCGTAGACTTTTGTCCCTTGGGAAGCCCCCAGACAAAGTGGTGCAGGCCCAAGATGTTCCCACAGATGAGCTCATGTGCTTTGTCATGAAACACAATGTTAGGAATCGCAATGGCAACAGAGCAAAAAACAATTGTCTCTTACTTGAACACGACGATAGCTCCAGGACACGGAGGGCAGGCCAAGAGAAAGATCTGCAAGTAAAAAAGAATTAGGAATGGTTATCATGAGGAATACTGTACACAGTTAGAAAATGTTAGTTCATTAATAATAGTAGTAACGGTAATAACAGTACCAATAAACAACCAAACTCTAACACAAAAAATGCAATATAAAAACTTAGAGAGGCAAGCAGGTGGTCTTCCACACGTACTTCTGTTTGCACAGGCATCTAGGTATGTGGATACGTCTGGGTGTGTGTGTGTGTGTGTGTGTGTGTGTGCGTGCGTGCGTGCGTGTGTGTGTGAGACTGGCAGAAAAGGGATACAGATAGAGACTGAGGGAATGTTTAGGGACAAGGTAGGAAAAGCCTTTTTTAGACCCTTTTAGCCTCTAGAACACTTCCTCTTGACCTCTAGAGCAGGACTCAATTTTTCAACTCTTCAGTGTCAATATGATCCAGCAGCCAGTCTGAGAAGCTTTTAACCCAGGGCAAACAAAAATATATCCTATGAATGGGACAAAATACGCAAATGCCATCTGGTTTGCCTCCCACGGGGGAAGGTAGAGTAATCAATACCCAGCACTGCCAGATTTAGCAAATAAAAAATACAGGAGGCCAAGTTAAATTTGAATTTCAGATAAACAATGAATAATGTTTTTGTGTAAGTATATTCCATGCAATATTTAGGATATACTTATATAAACACATTATTCATTGTTTACCTGAAAAATTCAAATCTAACTGTGCCTCCTGTATCCTATCTGGCAACTCCACCAATATGGCCACCCCCAGGCTCCAAACCTCCCTTTGATTTTGAAGGGGAGCAAATTTTGCCACCCTGAAATATGTCTCTTTGGCATAAGGATGATTTTAAGTTGGTTATTTTTTAAGAAACAGTAGACATAGGAAAAGCTCTGAAAAGTGAGAAGTTTACCCTTCTGTAGGAGACACGTACATTTATAAGGGAAATCTCCACTTCTAAGAATGGCTCCCCCTCTGTACCAGGAAAAGGAGGATGATTCAGACTCTAGAAAGTCTTATCAATGGAGAAGACTCTGACCTCAACCTGCATAATGACCTTACCCTTGATCACCGTGCTCTTCCTGGTCTCTTCCCATAATTGACCTTCTGCCCTACACCAGCCCCACCACCCAACATCTTTCTTCTGTCTCTAAGGCTGGAGATAGTATCTAAGGTGATGGCTTGGGCCATTCCAGGGAGTTACTCAGTTTTTTTGCATCTCTCCTACGTATACAGGAGGGTATACATGCTATTAAACTTCCATTTGTTTTTCTCCTGCTAACTGGTCTTTTATTATGTGGCGGGGGGTGGGGGAGGGGGTGGTAGCAGCCAAGAATCTAGAAGGGTAGAGGGAAAATTATTTTTCCTTCCCCACATTTGACTGGCTTATTTCTAACCATGACCAGGTAGTTCTATGCTTCTATTCCCCTCCCGGGGCAAACCAAATGAAAAAGAACCTCGTCCAGGGCATCTGGGTGGCTCAGCTGGTTAAGCTTCCAACTTTGGTTCAGGTCAAGATCTCATGGTTCATGAGTTTGAGTCCTGCATCGGGCTCTGTGCTGACAGCTCAGACCCCAGAGCTTGTTTTGGATTCTGTGTCTCCTCTCTCTCTCTGCCATCCCTCCCCTACTCATGCTTTGTCTCTCTCTCTCTCAATAATAAAAAAACATTAAAAAATTTTTTTAAAAAGAACCTTGTCCTTCTAAGAGACAAATCAGTCCCATGCTGCTTGGTTTGACCTAGGCTGGGGTTATAGAAAAACATGTGACAGTTTGACTTTCATCAAAGCAATGATTCTCAAGAGGGACAAAGAAACCCCTGCAGAGCTCTTGTTAAATATGCAGATTTCCAGCTGCCCCATTAGGAATGTTGACTCCAAAAGTCTGGGACTCCAGGAATCTGCATGTTTAACAAATGCCCAGGGAGATCCAACCACTCATGGCAACCAGATAAGATGACATTCAGCAGGACCAAGGATTAATGAAAGAACGAAACACATGTTGGTGGAGTTCCTTCCTCTACAGTGATTTATTGGTATGGTTTGCAAAGTAATTGATCTGTGTTCCTATCTTGTTGTAAGCATTTATTTAGAAAGCTTATCTGCATTATGCACTTGTTTGGCTTACATGTATATACATTAGCATTTGGCTCTTTGGTTCTCTCAAAATCTACATTTAGAAGTAAAGGGTACTATAAGCAAAGTCACAAAGAAAGATACCTGCTTGAATCCCTAACAGGAGGAAGAGAAAAGAAGAACAGAAAAGAGGAAGGGTCTTACAAAGAATGTGGCCAGGAATCCATCACCCACAAAATACCTGAGCAGAGAACCCAGCCAAGGAAATATCCACCGAGAACGAGCCTTTCCCCCTGTGGATCAATTCGATTAAAAGTGCAAAACCAATGACAATTACAGGTCCATAACCCTCATCGGCAATCACCAAATCCAAAAGGCTCTAAAAATCAAAAGTTGGATTCTTTTCAAAGCTAATTTGGTAGCAAGCAGGACTTGAACGGATCTGAGACTATTTATAAAGTTTCTTTATACCATTTATGCTGAGTATTCATATGGCTTCCATAAAAATAGTATCTTCTGATTATGGTGTGCTACCATAGACTCCACTGAGGGTAGATGTAAAATACTCCACACCCACCATGTTGCTTTTCTGTTTTTTTTTCAAGTAAGCTCTATGCCCAACGTGGGTCTTGAACTCATGACCCCAAGATCAAGAGTCGCATGCTGTATGGACTGAGTCATCCAGACACCCCTGTATTTCCTTTATGAAATCCAGAAGTTTCTGACTTCTGAAATACATCTGACCTGAATGGTTTGGGATAAGGACTGTCAATTTGTTATTTCAATCATCCAAACATTAATATATCCCTACTCCCCTTCCACCCCTCAGTAGCAGTCTAAGAAAGAGTCAAAGCTGGTATTCTCTACCACTGACCCTTGCAGCAAAGCTAGTCACCTTAAGCAAGGGACCAAGTTGGAGGTTTGCACATAGTCACCCAGCATCAGGCCCATCAAAAACCACACTCACAATATAGAGTACACACAGAACAGACAGGAGCCCCCAACCACCTTGAAAAGGCCCTCAATACTTCTGGAGTCCCCTAGGAGCCATGACAGCAGCCTTCCTGAGTTTCTGAAATAGCCAAGATACTTCATGCTAACGTGCTTAACAGAGAAGCAAAAATAACACTGGGCCCCACAGTTAACTCTTACTTTTCCTATAGCCAAGAACAGATGAGCAGATTACTGGGGCAGATTTCCCTATAACTGCTCCATTTGGCTGGTTCGGATTCATGACAGCCCTGTGCCAAAAGCCCAGAAGCCTACTAAAGGGAGCGAAGGCTCCAGTCGCAGCAACCCAATGACAGGTCTAATTTCATTTGAGGCAGCTCATCAATCTAGCTTTGACCCTAAGTGAGGTTCCCAACAGTTACTTTCACGTGGCCAAGTCATTCCACCCAGCACTTTGGCCTTTCTCATCCAACCTGTCTATTCCCAACACTGGGACACAGGGTATCTGCTTGAGGCAATCTTTCAATCAGACACATGTAGACCTATCAAATGAGCAGGTCTGAAAAAGGACTCCAAATTCATCATATTCTAGTTCCAGTAAACCCGTGGCCTCCCTCAGCAACTTCAAAGATTTACAACATTGAACCTCTCTGCCCTAGCCTGCTGGAGCCACATCCATAAGCAATGTTAACCAAAGGAGCCATGTGAAAATAACATTTTAATTCAGAGGCCCGATGGCCCTCCAGCCTTGGCCCGAATATCCCCGCTCTCTTCCTTGCTAGCCTGCCAGCCGCCTCCGAATTTTGGTAGCGTGTTTTAGGCCAGCAGATGGAAAGCTAAACTATCCCTTCGGTTGCAAACAGAGTGGGAAGAAAAGCCACTTGGGAGAGCAAACAAGGACGAGAGGAAGAGGAGAATGCATGTGTGGGTACCCCAGCACCAACCTGGCACTTTTGTACTTGTGCTAAAATCTGCCCAGTTCAGCACCTGAAGAAAAGGGCAGGGCTAGGTAACAGAGCTGTGCTAAAAGCATTTCTACTTTCCTGTTGTCTGGGAGATGGGCAGGGCCTTGTTATTAAATCCCATTTTGCAGCTGAAGAAACCTAAGGGAAAGGGTTCCAACAAGAACCCAGATTCCCTAACCTCTAGTTCCACTCACTTTCCACCTCACACCTGACACGGTCCCAACTTCAAAAGGGCTGCTCTTCTCTGTTTTTTTTTTTTTTTAATTTTTTTAAATGCTGATTTATATTTGAGAGAGAGAGAGAGCGCATGAGCAGGGGAGTGGCAGAGAGACAGAGACAGAATCTGAAGCAGGCTCGAGGCTCTGAGCTGTCAGCATAGAGCCCGATACGGGGCTCGAACTCGTGAACCATGAGACCACGACCTGAGCCAAAGTTGGATGCTTAATGGATTCAGTCACCCAGGCGCCCTGTGGGCTGTTCTTTAGACTCTGGACCTGCCCCGTGACCCAATGGCACATGGAGTCACCCCAGCGGCCCCACACCCATAGCACCACACAGCTCACAAGATGTAGTCACTACAAGGTGAGACATTTCCAAACACAACCTAACCAGGCATCAAATTATGTTTACGCAGATGGGTTTCAGAGTTCAGCATTCCCTAAAGATGTGTTCACCTTAGCTCCAACCCCTCTCATTCAGAACCAGGTCTGCTGGGTTCTGATACTCCTTGCATCCTTTGTTTTTTAAGTTTATTTATTTATTGTTGAGAGAGAGAGAGAGACAAAGAGCAAGTAAGGGAGGGGCAGAGAGAGGAGGAGACACAAAGAATCCCAAGCAGGCTCCGCACTGCCAGCACAGAGCCCGACGCGGGGCTCCAACTCATGAACCGCGAGACCATGACCTGAGCTGAGACCAAGAGTCGGACACTTAACCGACTGAGCCACCCAGGGACCCCTATTCCTTGGATCCTTCCAAAACTGAAGTCTTTTCCTGGAAAAAAATACACGGGTTCCATTCAAAGCCATACCCTCTCATATTATGGTAAGCGAAACTGGTCAGAGAAAGACAAATATCTTATGATGTCACTCATATGAGGACTTTAAGATGTACATATGGGAAGGGAAGCAAAAATAATACAAAAACAGGGAGGCGGACAAAACAGAAGAGGCTCTTAAATACAGAGAACAAGCAGAGGGTTGCTGGAGGGGTTGTGGGAGGGAGGATGGGCTAAATGGGTAAGGGGCATCCAGGAATCTACTCCTGAAATCATTGTTGCACCATATGCTAACTTGGATGTAAATTAAACAATAAATTTAAAAAAAATTTTTTAAGATAAAAATTAAAAAAAAACATACCCTCTCAGATTTCCCAGGAAAGCTCCCTGTACTACTCCAAGGCTCTCCCTCCCAGTGATAAAAAGAAAGCCACAGGCCCAAGGTGGTGTCACTTACCCCCAGGATAGCAAACCAAGAATTAAGGGCAGTCGCAGCTCCCCCAGTAGAATATTAAGCCAATCGTCTGGAAGTTTTCTGGTCCTCACCAACTAGGTACTCTATTCCGCAAAGGAACATGACCTGATCCACCTAATAAAGACCTTCTGCCCTTCTCCCTATGAGAAGGTGACCTTGCCTGAAACAATCCTTTCTTTTTTTTTCTCCTTTGCTAATAACTTCCATGCCTCACCCCACTTCCTGTAAAAATCAACCATTCTGTACAACACCCCTCCCTTGCTAGATGGGATGCTACCTGATTCATGGATCTCTTAATAAAGTCAATTAGATCCTCAAACTTACTCTGTTGACTTTTGTTCTTTAACACTGGAAATGTGTCATTTCTGCTCTTTGCAAATCATCCGATCTAGGATGTCCCAGTTCGCCCTCTACCTCTGAGCTGCTCTGGTTCCAGGTTCCCACCTTCCCCCCCACCAACCTACCTCTCAGACA
This sequence comes from Panthera tigris, assembly GCF_018350195.1. NCBI lineage: Eukaryota > Metazoa > Chordata > Mammalia > Carnivora > Felidae > Panthera > Panthera tigris. Next base: position 89,741,194 of record NC_056677.1, on the reverse strand, counting down.
TCACTTGTCCTACCTTCCTGTTCCTGTTCCCACAGGTACATCAGCCCCAAGTTCATTGGCATCATTGTCCAGTCCATCAACTGCTTCACCCCAGCATGAGGTCTGATAAACCCCCACTTTCCTAACACCTAAGGAAGATTAATTTTTGTTCACAGGATGAAGTGTGAGTACAATGGCAATGTAATTGGGAAGAGGGGCCAGCCGGTTGCCAAGACCACCCTAAATGAGGGACTAGCCATGTAAAGCAGTGAAGAAGGGTGGAGGGGGGGAACTAAATGAAAGAGAAACAGTGAGAGAGGATGAGGGGAGTAGTGGCCTGGCACACAATCTTCTCAGGCCCAACCCTCTAGCTCTTATTCTGGTTCTATCTCCCACGATCCTATGATGGTACACAGCTATTTGGGGATTCCTGAGCGCCTATAACCTTTATCCACCATAGGAACGGTCCATTCCTTCAACTGCCCAAAGTCTGTCCTAGGCTCTATTCACTAAGGATCATACTCTTGTACCCTCATCCTCGCTCCCTGGACCACTGAGGTAATCTCTTCACTGGTCTCCCACATTCCAGGCACACTGCTGGAAGAAAGATCTACCTAAAACACCATTCTAACCTGCCATTTAAAATCCTTCAGGGGCGCCTGGGTGGCTCAGTCGGTTACACATCAGACTCTTGGTTTCGGCTCAGGTCGTGATCTTGGAGTTTCATGAGATAGAGCCCCACATTGGGCCCTGTGCTGACAGCAGGGAGCCTGCTTGGGATTGTCTCTCTCCATGCCCCTCCCCCACTTGCGCTGTCTCTTTCTCTCTCAAAATAAACTTTGCCAAAAAAGCATTTAAAAAATAAAGTAACATAAAATAAAATCTTTCAATGACTTGCCAGTACTCACAGAAAAAGCCCAAGCTGCTTAGCATGGCAGGCAAAGCTTTCTTCGCTCTGGACCCTGTCTACCTTTCCAGCCTGGAAACCTCACACTTTGTGCCAAACTGTACTCTGAACACGCTCCATGTTGATAAACACGCTTCTACAACCTCATTTTCTAAGCGCTTCATTTGATTCAATTATGTAGATCCGCAACAATGTACTCAACCACTCTCTTCCTACTGCACGTGCATGTTTTGTGTAAAATTTCAGATCCTTTACTATTTACTTAGTCTGCATTTATACAAGTAGAATTTCTAGGTCTTCAAAGGGAATATACAGTTTAAGGCTTTTAACCTATAATTCTAAACTACCTTCGAGAACATTTATTTGAATTTATACTCCCACTGGCAACATAGGAGAACGTGTTTCTGCTACAACCTGTTTAAAAGGCAAAACATGGAAGGGGAGCCGAATTGGCCACCCTGAAATATGTCTCTTTGGCATAAGGATGATTTTAGCTGGTTACTTAAAAAAACAAAAACAAACAAACAAAAAAAAACAGCAGACATAGGAGAAGCTCAGGAAAGTGAGTAGACGTTACCCTTCTGTAGGAGACACATACATTTATAAGGGAAATCTCCACTTCTAAGAATGGCTCCCCCTCTGTACCAGGAAAGGGAGGATGATTCAGACTCTAGAAAGTCTTATCAATGGAGAAGACTCTGACCTCAACCTGCATAATGACCTTACCCTTGATCACCGTGCTCTTCCTGGTCTCTTCCCATAACTGACCTTCTGCCCTACACCAGCTCCACCACCCAACATCTTTCTTCTGTCTCTAAGGCTGGAGATGGTATCTAAGGTGATGGCTTGGGCCATTCCAGGGAGTTACTCAGTTTTCTTGGGTCTCTCCCATATATGCGGGAGGGACATACACATGCTATGAAACTTCCGTTTGTTTTTCTTCTGTTAATCAGTCTTTTATTACGGTGGGGGTGGGGGGTCTTAGCCAAGAACCTAGAAGGGTAGAAAGAACATTATTTTCCTCTCCAATAACACACACGTACAACTTACTGCTTTAAATGGCATGTCTCAAATGACCAGAAACGTTCAACTATTTTCTAATATATTTTTTGGACAGCTATATTTCTTCTTTGCGGACATGACCATCTGTGGCCTCTGCCTGTTTTACAACTGGTATGTTCTTTTTCTCACTGAGTTTTAAGAGCTATTTATGTTTTAATGACATTTTATACAGATTATTTGATATTTATTGCAAATATTTCCCCCAGGTCGTCACTGCTGTAGCTTTGCTTAATGTTAGTATTTTGATGTACAGAAGCTTTTTTATCTTTATGTAATCAGACGTATTTGTCATTTCCTTTATGGCTTCTGTCTTTGATGTGACGTTTAAAAGTCTTACAATGCTGGGATTACACAAGAGTCACCTACTGTTTTCCTAATATTTTCATCATTTTATTTTTAAAATTTCAATCTCCATCGCAAACATGATTCACTCCTCCAGAAAGGCCTTTTCACCTTTTCTTTTCTGGCTAATCCCTATTTACCCTTCAAATACAAAACTGAGCATCATTTTCTCCAGGAAGCCTTTAGCTAAATTATGCCCACCCACTTTCCTTCCATTAATTCCTTCTGCTTACCTCTTTCTGAGAAAGGATGATTTTTGTCACTATAAGGAGCTTACAAAAAGAGAGCCTTCCTTCAGGAATTTAGACAAAGGGGAAATAAAGTTCCTATAAAGAGTTGGGCTTTCGAATCAACATAAAGTGGATTAATAAGGTTATAAGGTCATCTTAAAACCAGAATGGTTCCCAGACTTCAAAGACCAGATTGTAACCTGTTTCAATTATACCTTAAAAAAAGAATGGGGTTGGTCAACCACTGAGATATCGAATGAGGAGAGTCACAAAGGCATATTTCATACTGTCCACACCCAAGCACTATCAGGGCTCATAAACACCCAAGTTTTCTGGTCCCATTGGCAAATTCATCCCTATTGAGAGGATGGAAACAGGACAGGTAGCACTGCTAACTGGTGCAGATTATGGGCTCTAGGGTCAAAACAAACTTAGGTCTATACGCTGGCTCTGCCACTCACCAGCATGATGGGCTTGGGCAAGAAACTGGAGGGATCCCCATTGCTAAATTAGGGATCAAAATAGTATCCATGTCTCACAAGGTTTTGGAGAGGATCAAATGCAATCGAGCAAGCCACGCTCTTGGCACGATCTCTAGTCCAGAGCTAGCACTCCATACACAATAGCTATAATTATTCTGATCTCAATAGAAACTCCATCCCTACTGTGAGCTACATCAGCAACAGCTCAGATTGAATTTCCAATTCCTCTAACTTTTTTTTCCTAACGCTTGCAAATCTCCATGCGTGCAAATAACAGTCTGATGTATTATATGGCTTCCTTTCTCCAGCTGCCTACAAGCAGAGAAGACTTAACTACTCGAGGCTCAGTTTCCTCATCTGTCAAGTGGGGATTACGACAGGGCTATCTCATAGGGTAGAGGTGAGGACTGAATGCTTGAAGCGCTTAGTTCAGTGCCTGGCACACTGTAAGGAAATAAAAATAAGTACGAGCTATTGATAGCAGCATCCTTCTTGGATGCCCTTTCTCTTCTCTGACTGCAAATTCCATCCAAGCCCATGGCAAGTTCTATTTCCTCCACAAAGCTGTCTTCAATAACTACAGATAACACCTCTCTTTTTTTTCCCAATAGCTTGTAGAACCCATTAGGTACTTAGATTTTATTGAATTTGGAGTATTATATAGCTCTCAATTGCTACACACAGTGCCATAGATTTTGAACTAGGATCTAATTATCAATCTTTCCCTCCTTTTTTTTTTCAAGTTTATTTATTTTTGAGAAAGAGAAAGAAAGTGCATGCATGCACACATCAGCCGGGGGCAGAGAGAAAGGGAGTGAGAGAGAATCCCAAGCAGATTCTGCACCATCAGTGCAGAGCCCAATGTGGGGCTTGAACTCACACTGTGAGATTATGACCTGAGCCAACGTCAGATGCTTAACCGCTGGAGCCACCCAGGTGCCCTTCAATCTTTCCCTCCTGCTAAATCTTAAATTGGCATTGATGAGCCACTGAACAAAGTCCAAAGTTGTTTGTCAGGCAATGAAGACCCTCAGCAACATTGCAGCCCACTGCCTTGCCAGTTTTATTTCCCACTATGCCTTGGGTTTCCACCCCGAACCCGGGTTCTACATTCTAAAATGGAAAAGCATGGGGCACCTGGGTGACTCAGTCGGTTAAGAGCTGTCTTTGGCTCAGATCATGATCTCGTGGATCGTGGGTTTGAGCTCCACGTTGGGATCTGTGCTGAGAGCTCAGAGCCTAGGGCCTGCTTCCGATTCTGTGTCTCCCTCTCTCTCTGCCCCTTCCCCACATGAGCTCTCTTTCTCTCTCTCAAAAATAAATAAACCTTTAAAAAATTTTTAATGGAGGGGAGCATGGATGGCTCAGTCAGTTAAGTGTCCGACTTCGGCTCAGGTCATGATCTCACAGTTTGTGAGTTCAAGCCCCACGTCGGGCTCTGTGCTGACAGTCAGAGCCTGGAGCCTGCTTCAGATTCTGTGTCTCCCCCCCTCTCTACCCCTCCCCTGCTCACACTCTGTGTCTCTCTGTCTCTCAATAATAAATAAACGTTAAAAAAAACTTTTTTAAAATTTTAATGGAAAAGCATAATAGTACTTGCCTCCAATACTTGACCTCAACTTTTGTTTCTATGCAGATACCAAATGCTTTCTATTTCCATCTACATGCCACACAGATACCCGAGACGTAACATGCCTAAATCTGGCATAACATGTCTAACCTCTTTCCTCTATAACTGCTTGCTTGAAGAATGGGAGAGAAAAGACATCTCTTTGAACTGCAGAATTCCGACTGACAAAGGCAGAAGGAATGAGGGAAAAAGGAAATCAACATTAGGCAAACACTGTAGCTAACACTGATACAGGCAAGAACCATTGATAGCTGCTCCGATTAGTAATGCAAGTATTACTTTTGCATGCAAGCTACTTGTTAATTACAAAGGAAAACTGGGAACTTCATAGTGGAGAAATCTGGCAGACGTCATCTTAACCAAGTGACCCTGGTTAATAAGACATATCATCATGTACCTCCTGATATAATGCACAAGAAGGGTACAACATCACTTCTGCGCTGTTTTTGCCCAACTGCCCAAATATAAGCTTGAAAAAAAAACAGCTGAATCTAAATAAGGACATTTTACAAAGTAACTTACCAGCGCTCCTCAAACCGTGAAGATAATGAAAGACAGAATGAAGAACTGTCATGGATGGAAAAGACTAAGAAGACATGACAACTAAATACAATGTGGGATCCTGGATTGGATCCTGGAACAGTAAGAGGACGTTTGTGAAAACACTGGTAAAATCCGAATAAAATCTATAGTTCAGTTCATAGCAGCAATGACAGTTTCTCAGTTTTAATAATTTTACCATGATTATGCAAGATGTTAACATCAGGGAAGCTGAGTAAAGGCTATACAGGCATCTTCTGTAATAGCTTTAAAATTTTGTAAATTAAAAATAATTTTAAAACACAAAGTAGAAAAAAAAGTACTGTTATCCAATCAGCCTATTTTTAAACCTCGGAGCCATCTTCGATGGCACCCTTCTTCCTCAGCCCCCACATGTAGTCAGTCCCCAAGTCCTGTCATGTTGACACTTCAACTTTTTCAATGGATCTGACACTTATCCTATCTTTTCCTAGTTTAGCCCCTAGTATTTTCTTGAGCTACTATAATAATTTCCTATCTGATCTCCAGGTCTCCAGTGTCTTCCCTCCTTTACTCTAATTCATACATTATTATTAGGTTCTTATTCTCTTTTTTAATGGTTTAACTTTATTTATTTTTGAGAGAGCAAGCGAGCAGGCAAGTGACGGAGGGGCAGAGAGGGGGGGAGGGAGAGAATCCCAGGCAAGCTTCACACGGTCAGCGTAGAGCCCAGTGCGGGGCTGAAACTCACAAACCATGAGATCATGACCTGAGACAAAATCAAGAGTCAGGTGCTTAAGCAACTGGGCCATCCAGGGGCACCTGGGTGATCAGTGACCTTTGATGTTAAACTGTAATTGTTTCTACACCCACAAAATTCTGTAACTGCACCCGCATAAGATAGTGAACTTAATAAATATAGGTGTTCTGTCTGCTCTACTGACTGGCTGTGGACACAACAATAGTGAAATTAGGCCAGTTAATAATCCTACAATGGCCTCTAAGTATTTAAGTGAAAGGGAGAGTCACACGTCTCTCACGTTAAATCAAAAGCTAGAAATGATTAAACCTAGTGAGGAAGGTATGTTCCAAGCCGAAAGGCTGAAAGCCGGGCCTCTTGAGCCAAACAACCGAGCTGTGAATGCAAAGGAAACGTTCTTGAAGGAAATGAAAAGTGCTACTCCAGTGAACACATGAATGATAAGAAAGCGAAACAGCTTTTGGCGGATATGGAGAGAAAGCTTTAGCGGTGTGGACAGAAGATCAAATCAGCCATCACATTCCCTCAAGCCAAAGCCTAATGCGGAGCAAGGCCCTCACTCTCTTCAATTCCATAAAAGCTGAGAGAGGTGAGGAAGCCACAGAATGAAAGTTTGAAGCTAGCAGAGGTTGGTTCATGAGGTTTAAAGAAAGAAACCATCTCCACAAAATGTTAAAGTGCAAGGTAAAGCAGCATGTGCTAATGTAGAAGCTGCAGCAATTTCTCCAGAAGATCTAGACAAGACAGTTAATGAAGGTGGCTACACTAAACAACAGATTTTCAATGCAGATGAAACAGACTTTTACTGAAAAGAAGATGCCACCTGGGACTTTCATAGCTAGAGAGGAAATGTCAATGCCTAGCTTCAAAGAACAGGTTGACTCTTGTATTAAGTGCTAATGCAGCTGGTTATGGATGGTTGAAACTAATGCCTTTAAGTTGAAGCCAATGCTCATTTACCAAGCCAAAACCCCTAGGACATGTAAGAATTACGCTAGGGGTGTCTGCGTGGCTCAGTCAGTTAAGTGTCCGACTTTGGCTCAGGTCATGATCTCACGGTTCGTGGGTTTGAGCCCTGCATCGGGCTCTCTGCTGTCAGCGTGGAGCCTGCTTCAGATCCTCTGTTTCCCTCTCTCTCTCTCTCTCTCTCAGAGAAAGGAAAAAAGAATTATGCTAAATCTCCTCTGCCTGTGCTCTATAAATGGAGCAACACAAGCCTGGATGACAACACATCTGTTCACAACATGGTTTGCTGAATATTTTAAGCCTACTGTTGAGACCTAGTGCTCAGAAAAATAATAGATTCCTCTCAAAATATTACTGCTCTTTGACAATACATCTGGTCACCCAAGAGCTCTGACGGAACTGTGTGTAATTAATGTTGTTTTCATGCCTGCTAACACAACATCCATTCTATAGCCTGTGAATCAAGGAGTAATGTTGAATTTCCAGTCTTATTATTTAAGAAATACATTTCACAAGGCCATATAGCTGCCATAGATAAAGATTCCTCTGATGGATCTCGGCATACTGAATTGAAAACCTTCTGGAAAGGATTGACCATCCCTGATGCCATTAAGAACATTCATGATTCACAGGAAGAGGTCAAAATACCAACATTAGCAGGAGTTTGGAAAACGTAGATTCCAACCGTCATGGATGACTTTGAGGGGTTCAAGACTTCAGTGGGGGAAGTAACTGCAGATGTGGGGGGAAGAGCAAGAGAAATAGAATCCTAAGTGGAGCCTGGAGATGGGACTGGATTGGTGCAATCTCATGATACAACTTGAACAGGTGAGAGCTGCTTCTCACGGATGAGCAAAGAAAGTGGTTTCTTGAGATGGAACCTACTCCTTGGTGAAATGCTGTGAAGACTGTTGAAATGACAACAAAGGATTTAGAATATTACATCGATTTAGTTGATAAAGCGGCAGTAGGGTTTGAGAGGATTGACTCCAATTCTTATAGAAGTTCTACTGTGGGTAAAATGCCAACAAACAGCATCACATGCTACAGAGAAATCCTTTGTCAAAGGAAGAGTCCATCAATGTGGTAAACCTCATTGTTGTCTTATTTTAAGAAAATTGCCACTGTCACCCCAGCCTTCAGCAACCACCACACTGATCAGTCAGTAGCCATCAATATCAAGGCAAGACCCTCCACCAGCAGAAAGATTACAGCTCAGATGGTTAGCCTTTTTAGCAATGAAGTATTCTTTTGTTGAATGAGACAGCATGTGTGGGGGAGGGGCAAAGGGAGAGGGAGGAAGACAGAATCTTAAGCAGGCTCCACATCCAGCACAGAGCCTGACACGGGGCTTGATCTCACCAAGAGTCAGATGCTTAACTGGCTGAGCCACCCAGGCGCCCTTGAAGTATTTTATTTTATTTTTTTGACAATCATTTAATTTTTGACAGTGCAAGTGGGAAAGGGGGAGGGGAAAGGGGGAGAGAGAAGGAGAGAGAGGATCCGAGGCAGGCTACGCACTTTGAGTACACAGCCCAATGCGGGGCTTGAACCCACAAACCGTGAGATCATGACCTGAGGAGAAGTCAAGAGTTGACCACTTAACCCACAGACTCACGCAGGGACCCCAAATTAATGTGTGTATATTGCATTTTTAGACATAATGGTATGGAACACTTAATAGACTATGGCATAGCATAAACATAACTTTTACACAGATGGGGAAAGCAACAAATTCATTTGACTCATTTTGTTGTGATATCTTCTTCATTGCAGTGGTCTGGAACTGAACCCACAATACCTCTGAAGTATGCCTCTACATACGCTGCTGGTAGGGTTGCAAAATGGCGCCCCAACATTGGAAAACAGTCTGGCAGCTCCTCGAAAGGCTAAACACACTTATCATATGACCTAGCAATTCCTTTCCCATGTATATAACCAAGAGAAATGTCCATATAAAAACTTCTACATGGATTTTCATAGCAGCCTCGTTCATAACGGCCAGAAGGTGGAAACAACCCAAACGTTCATCAGTGAATGAACGGATAAACAAAACGTGGTATCTCCATACAATGGAATATTATTTGGCCATTAAAAGGAGTGAAATACTGATCCCTGCTACAACACAGACTAACCTTAAAAACATCCTAAGTGAAAAAAGCCAGTCAAAAAAGACCATACACTGGGGCACCTGGGTAGCTCAGTTGGTTAAGTGTCTCACTGCGGCTCAGGTCATGATCTCACGGTTCATGAGTTTGAGCCCCATGTCGGGCTCTGTGCTGACAGCACAGAGCCTGGAGCCTGCTTCAGATTCTGTGTCTCCCTCTCTCTCTCTGCCCCTCCCCCTCCCCTGCTCACACTCTTGTCTTTTTCTGTCTCTCAAAAATAAATGAAAACATTAAAAAAAAAATAAAGACCAAAGACTACATGACTCCCTATGAAATGTCCAGAACAGGCACATCTATAGAGACAGGAAGTAGATTAGTCATTGCTTAGAGCAGATGGGGGGGTGGGGGGGGGCGACAGCTAAACGGCATGGAACTTCTTTCTGACGTGATGAAAATGTCCAAAATTGTGGTGACAGCTGCACATACCTGTGAATATACTAAAAACCATTGACTGAACACTTTAAATGGGTCAACTGTACAGTATGTGATTCAGGTCTCAACAAACTATCTTTAAAAAAACAAATTTAGGATGACTCAATAATGCGTGTTAAATGAAGTCCAAACTCCTTAACTTGGAATCCAAGTTCCTCCTCTCCCCCATTATCACTTGACACCGGCCCCGCCCCCACCCCACCCCCAGGAAACCAGCATCATCGCTCACTACTCCATGTGCCTTTCTACTGGACCAAAATGAACTATTCACCATTACCCGTATACCCCACCATGCAGTTTCCCATCTGTCTTTCCTCTTGCTCTTCCCTCTTCCCCTGGAACTGTGTCCTCACAACTCATTTTCACATATTTATATCCTGCTTCTTTCATAAATCCCCATTTAAATGCTCCCTCCCATGCAAATCCTTCCCTGTTCTTCAACCCTCATGTAGTAGGCCCTCAAAACATTATTTAGTGAAAGAATGAAGGTCAGTAGTCCTCCCATAGGAGGAAAGACTACCACCACTCAACTGCAAGCAGTAATGTCAGACTCTCCCAAGTGGGGAGCCTTAAAAGGATGGAGATACTGCCAGAGGATGCCCCCCCCCCGCAAAGCCACAACTGCACTTCTCTCCTCCTTTCCTAGTCACAGCAGCAGCTCAAGGCTTCAGCCCCCTTACTAAGTCCCTCAGAATGCTCCAAACTGCTACTCTCTACATTTCCCAAAACCCTGTCCTTGATGAGAAAAGTACTATGCCAGGGCCGCCGAGTACAGTTGTGTAGGTTGTGCACTGCACAACCCTAGTGGCGCCATTCAATTATAGTCTATGTGAATGGCACCCTCTCCTAGGGTTGTGCAGTGCAAAGCCATTCGTGGCAGCCCTGCTTAGAAACTTCAATAGAGTTTAGGAAGAACGCCAAAAAGAACACTCAGCGAGACAGTCACTATAACTATATTGCTATTGAGAAGTGGATGTTTTCCAAATCTTATCCAGAAGATTAAAAAAGTCAGGAAAGGAACACGGTCATAGCATGCACATAGTATTTGCATGGAATTAAAAACTGAAACATCCAAGAGAAAAAGTGTCTCCGATGTTTGATGTTTTCCCAACTGTAGCTGGGGGGGGGGGGGAAGATATACGTCCAGGTCAATACAACAGTGTTGACATACGTACCTTGTCTCTCTCAAAACCCTTCAACTGTGTTAGCTTCTGATTTTAGGTTACCAAAAAAGCCTGTGATTAATTTGGCTTCATTCAGGAACCTGGCCATCAGGAAGGATGTGACCTGACTGACAAGACACGAGTGTTATGTCCCTATACAGGTCCCCTCCACCATCATCAATCCATTCATCCACCTTGTGGCTTATTGTGAAGTCAATTGTAAGGTTGGAGAGTATTCACCCAACACCCCTGGATAAGCCGATACAAATTAGGCTTTGAACCCACAAACCAGGTTGCAGAGTTAGGACCCACATGGACTCCACCAAAGCACAGATACCTTCTAAAGCGCAGCCAGGACAAGCAGCAGACAAGCCCCCCTCTAAATTGCAAGTAGTAATAGAGGGCTGGAGTAATAGAGGGCTGGAGATATCAGCTGTAAAGACAGGTGAGCTGGTAGTAGAGTCTGAATATACCAGATGCTGACTCAGTTCCTTTTTTTTTTAACGTTCATTTATTTTGGGAGAGAGAGAGAGCATGAACAGGGGAGGGAAAGAGAGGGAGAGAAAGAATCCCAAGCATGCTCTGCACCATCCGTGCAGAGCCCCATGAGGGGGATCGATCCCACAAACTGTGAGATCATGACCTGAGCCGAAATCAAGAATCAGGACGCTTAACCAACTGGGCCACCCAGACAGGTGTCCCTTGGTTCCTTCTTTTGAGCCCCATGCCGGTTCAGTTCAGCCAGGGTCATATATTTGCTCTACCTGGCATATTTCATTCCACTTCTCCTACCTTCTCCAGAGATTTCCTGGCTCACCCGCCAAAACTGATCATTCTTTTCCTAAACTACATTTGTGCTTACTGGTACTACACACTTGTGACTCTACTAGTCTCCTATCATTATTAGTAATAACAGCAGTAGTAATAGTCGTTGTTGTCATAGTAATGATGTTAATGGCAGCAACTGTTCTTTCCTGAGTGCTTTACTATGTGGCTGGCACCATATTCAGCACCTTATGTATAATGTCCCAAGTATTCCTCATAGCCATCCTAGAAGTGCTATTCCCTACCCCACCCCGCCCCTGTTTACATAGGAGGAAATTAAGCTAATAAGGAAAGTAACTTGCCTAAGGTCACACAACTATTAAGTAAATGTCAGGCTTTGAACCCAGGACTGTCTGATTCCAAAGACCACATTTGTAGCCAATACAGTAAAACCCTGGATTGTGAGTAACCTGTTCTGCAAGTGTCTGCAAGACAAGCAAACACTTCTAATCAATTTTAACTTGATAAACAAGCGATGTCTTGCAATACGAGTAGCACGTGACGCCGAAAGTCACATGATCATAACTGAGCAAATATCGAAATCCACTTTGATATCCAAGTGCTCTGGATTACAAGCCTGTTTCCGGAACGAATTATGCTCGCAAACCAAGGTTTTACTGTACTACCTTTTGTCTCCCCTATATGATAATTTGTCTTTTAAGGAGTTGCCTCCAGAGTGCATAACACAGTGTCAGACACATCAAAGTTCCCCAGGAACCCAGCTGAGGGCACCAGCTGGAAGAGAGGGTCAATGTTTTAAGGAGCCATGGGAGTCCGCCTCCTCTGACCCATTTAAGAGAGGATCATGCTGCTGACTTGACCTCAGTCCCAGAAAATATTTAGAATAGAATGATCTGGTTGTCTTAAAACCGTTCCAGACAGCTGTGAGGGAACGGAGCCTAGGCGAACCCGTGGGAGGGACGGAGGGTGTCCAGTTCCCTGCAGGAATGGGACCAACTATGTCAGGGTCACGGCCACGTGTGCCAGCAAATGTTTCCAAAGCTCTGCCACCGACAAGCTATCTGACTATGGTCAAGGATCTTTGCAGAGGGAAGAGAAATAGGAACGTTTTTAAAGAAGGAAGGTTTTTTTTACACCTTTTCTCATCTTTAAAACAGGAATAAGTTGGGGCACCTGCGTGACTCAGTCGGTTGAGTGTCTGACTTCGGCTCAGGACATGATCTCACATTTCATGGGTTCGAGCCCCACGTCGGGCTCTGTGCTGACAGCTCAGAGCCTGGAGCCTGCTTCGGATTCTGTGTCTCCCTCTCTCTCAGCCCCTCCTCTGCTTGTGCTGTGTCTCTCCCTCAAAATAAATAAACATTTAAAAAAATTATAAAATGGAAGAATACCAACCATTTGCAGTGCTGCTAAGGCATAAATTAAGAATGTAAGAGAAGTACCTGTGACCTGATGCCTTGTCCTTGCTGGGGTTATGGGCTCACAAAGAGATGGTAGGACATAGTTCCCAACTACAAGAAGCTCACTGTCTGCAAAAGTCTTCTGATCTACCGTGTTGATAGCACTCTGCCAACCAATGACAAAGCTGGCTGATGGATTACCCTCACTCCCGGGAAGGCCATTTTGTTAGATGAAAATTCTGGCAAGACTAAAGCCTGGAAGGTTATGTCCTTGCTACCACTCTCCCATCAGTACCTCTGTATTAGGAAGTTGGGGAAGGGGACTCTCAATCTCCATTTAGAAAGTGATGCACATAGGGGTGCCTGTGTGGCTCAATCAGTTAAGCATCTGACTTGGGCTCAGGTCATGATCTTGCAGTTCGTGAATTCGAGCCCCGCATTGGGCTCTGTGCTGACAGCTGGGAGCCTGGAGCCTGCTTAGGATTCTGTGTCTCCCTCTCTCTCTGCCCTTCCCCACTCATGCTGTGTCTCTCTGTCTCTCCCTCTCTCTCAAAAATAAATTTTAAAACGCATTTAAAAAAAAAGTGACACAAGTAAACTCTGTTCTTTTCCTTCACAACGCTTACTACTGTTTCTCACCTTACAGACCTGCAGTTTTTTTTTTTAATGTCCATCTTCCTGCTACACTGAAAGCTCTTGGAGGCAGTCGTAGCTGTGTGCTCACCCTTCCTGTAGCTCCAGAAGCTAACACAGTACTTGGAACAAACAAGACAGTTGACAAGTACTTGTTGAATGAATAAATGAAATGAACAAAGAGATGTGTCTATGGTATATAGATAGACTTGGTCACTCTAAAATATCCAAGCCTTATGTGTAGACTGCCTCTCGAGATTTCTAAGAAACTGGTAATGGTGGTTTATTTCCTGGGAGAAAGAAAGAGTGCGGGGGGAGAGTCAGGGCTTAGAGGGAATGAAACATGCTATTCTGTTCCTTTCAAATTGTCGGGAGTTTTTAAGTAACAACTAATTGAACGTAAAATCTGAAGGGAAAACATGCTTACAGGCAGTTAATCGCTGGGAGACAGACTTCTGAAGGACTTTTTCTCTTTGTTACGTGTTGTATTCTCGCAACGTTTCAGGCTTGGATGGTGAGCACGTGTTGCTTTTTATGTTAGAATCACAAGATAAAAAGGCAATTCCGAAAAGAACAAAAACACGGTGCCTAACTCTGCTACCCACTTGGGGTATGAGAAGGGAGTCAACTCGAAGCTGGGGTAGGTTCAAAAACCCCAGAAAGCTTTGTCCACACTGCACTTGGGAAAGTGAAACTACCGTTCCTCCCCCCAGATAAGCTCCTTCTTCAAGCAACTGGAAAGATTTATTTTAATCCCTGAGACAGCTTCAAGCCACTGTGAACAGCCCAGACACCAAGCCAGCTAGATAATTGGATAGTTTTTTTTTTTTTTAAGGGAAGGTGTCACTCTTTTGTATGTGATAGCAATGACAGGGCAGTCACAGTGGGCTTCTAACTCCTCAAGCTTTACTGCTCCCATCTTCTAAGCAAGAAAAACTAAAGGTACACAAAAGTTGATCATATTTCCCTCACCTATTTCAAGCAGCCCAGAGCACAGGTATTAGGCTTTGCTGTTCAAACACAATGGCTCTAAATGCCGAATGCACGCTAGACTCATCTACACAATTTACTGAAAATAAAATACTAACGCCTGTGGCCCACTCCTCAAGATCCTGACTCACCTGGTCAGGCCTGGGCAGTCGTATTTTGGGGAATTTTCAATGTACAGTCACATTTGCAAACCACGGTTCTCCCCACTGCTGAATAGCCCAGTATCCTTGGAGAAAGAGTCCTCACTGACTATTTTTAAAACTCTTCTTCAAGCAGTATATTCCCCCTCAAAAAAAAAAAAAAAAAAAAAAAAAAAAAAAAAAAAAAAAAGACAGTCCGAAGAAGTCTGTAACCAAGACAACAAGCTGGGAGCACAAAGAGATAAGTCTTCTGTGATTTGAAACCAAAGGAACCGGAAGAAAAGAACAGAGAAGGCTGAACACACACACTGAGCGATGGACGGGAAGCTCAAGTTTAACAAGAGCATGGTGTGTGAGCGAGTGCCCAAATGTCAGCACCTCAAACTCCTGCTCCATCATCCGGACTGGGTACCTTGACACAGAGGCCCTAAAGATGGAAAGCAACCCTGAATTAGCAAACTACATGCTTAAAAACACGCTGTCTTCTGAATTGGACTATCTGGGGTGGAAGATGGGAATGTCTGCTTTGGCAGAGGTTACAAACCAGTTTTTTCCCTCCAGTCCCTCCCTCCCTTCCCTACCTGCCCTGACCCTATTGCAAAGCAGAAAGACAATGAAACATGAAATTCGCCTGCTCTCGGGGTTTTTAAAAAGCGCTCTTCCTCCATCTATGCTCTGACCCTGGAGCTCTGGTTTTGTTCCCAAGCAGGGGAAGCACGGGGATGGATGAAAGGGTTGGGGCTGCTGCAAATTGAAAGGCACAGAGTTGGCCTTTTGTTCTCCTTTTCAAGGCAGGGGCTATTCTGGAAGGCAGACATCAAAAGGAAAATTCAGCCTGCGATGAGCTGAAATTGGACAAAATGTGATGAGGCCTAAGTGGGGGGGGGGGGGGGGAGAAAGTAAAGAAAAAAAGGAAAAAGGGCTTTTCTTTACCCAAAGGGGCTCTTTTCTGAAAACTGCATCAAATTACAGCGCGGTCCACATTTGGTTCACTCCAGGAAGCTTTGCATTGTACCTAGAACCAAAATGCTTTTTGCCACCTGTTAAGAGGAGGAACTGAGGCAGATGCAAATGACCCAGAATTTGTTGGTTCGGTAAGACACAAGGGGGAAGGCAACGTATGACGACTTCAAGAGTAGCCCTTCTAGGTACACTCGATTTCCCTCAGTCCAGACAATTTACTCAGAGTGACATTAAAGAAGGGGTGTGCAAGCAAATATACATTACCTTTTTTTTTTATCTTTTTATTTTTGAGACAGTGCCATTTCGAGCAGGGGAGGGGCAGAAAGAGAGGGGGGCAGAGGACCAGAAGCGCGCTTTGTGCTGAGAGCAGAGAGCCTGATGAGGGACTTGAACTCATGGACCACGAGATCATGAGCTGAGCTGAAGCTAAACTGACTGAACCACCCAGGTGCCCCCCCTTTTTTTAAGTAGGCTCCAAAGCAGGGCTTGAACTCACGACCTTGAGATCAAGACCTGAACTGAGGTCAAGACCCTGAGCTGAGATCAGGAGACAGAAGCTGATGCTTAGCCAATGGAGCCACCCAGGCGGCCCCCCATACATTACCTTTTCTTAAAGGTATACCACCAATGCTGCTTAACTTTATTATTCATTAGGATATGGACCCATCAGTCTCTGAGGATTTGGGGTGGCAGGATGGAAGGACGCTCAGCTCTCACAAGCTTTTGAGCTTTTTGGCTTCTGGGCTTAGAATTTTAATTAGCCACGTTCCAGCCGTTTTCTTCACCACAGGGAGAAATAACCAGCCTGATGAGGGACTCCCAGAGCGTGTCCTCCTAGAAGGCCCTCAGAGAAATGAGCTATGCTGTCCGGCCACATACCGTCTGCAAGAATCCTACCCCAGGTCACAGGCTTACAGCTGGAAAAGCACTGCTCTCCCTTCCTCTCCAGGGGCCCACAGATGGGGCCTTTCCCCTAAATGCTTTTGAACCTTCCGTATGTGACCCATTAGGCTGTGTCCTTTCACGAAGTACTATGGTAGCTTCCAAACTGAGCAGAAGAAATCCACAGGAGTCATAACGAGAAGGGCAAATTTACATTTAGCAACAGGTATGTTAGGGACTATGTGATTTTTAATAGACGAAGCAGGGCCCCAAACCAAATGGCCTGAAGGTTCCTCCTAGCTCTACAGAGCTACATCAAACTAACAACAGAAACAGCACTTAGCAAAACCTCGAGCTTATCAATTAAATGCTCGGCGGTATGAAAATTTCTAAATGGTATCCTCGTCACGCCAGCAGGGTGATTGCAGCCGATCGCATAATCAAGAAATACCCACTGAGCATTCGGTCGCGTTCCACACTCTCTACAGATGTGGAATTCTGGAATAATGAAAAGCCATCTGTTATGTCTCCAACTCTGTATGCCGTGCTTTGGGTAAACTGTACTCCCTTACCTCTCCTCCAGGCCCAGCATTAATGAACCCAACCTAAAGTACAAGAAGGTACTTTCTGTATGACTTCACTATTCCTTTTTCCCCCCAGCTCAGCCCCAGCAGTGACCCTGGGTCAAGTGACTTGAGACTGCCTCAAATATCTGCAGGCAGAGAAGTTGTTTCTGTGCCTGCAGACTTTGTTTAGAGAATAAATAAATAAACACAGGCGAGAGAGCTGAAGCAAGGGATTTGTTGTGAATAACAGTCAAAACGCTGAAGTTTGCAAATTACGTGCATGGATATTCATCTGCACACGCTCTCCCTCAGATAGTTCACACTGTCGCTTTCTGCGGTTGGAGAGCAAAATAAGTCACAGATACGGCAGTTGGGAATTCTGCAGAACATAAATATTACCTTTTTATTGATGCGGCCCTTAGCTCGGTCGGTTGAGCACATGAAGACCATCCATTATGTGCCCAGCAGCTACAAAAAGGTTGAGAACCCCTAAACTAAAATGATCCATTCACTTGCCATATAGTTATCAAGAACCTGCCAGACACGAGGCTAAGTGCTAGGGACACCACAGCAATTAACGGACATGGTTGTTGCTTTTGTGGAGCAGTCCCGGCAAGAAGGAAGAGAAGTGACATAAAACACACAAATCATACTATAATAAAAACAGTGATCAGAGTTCTGAGAGCCTGTACCAGAGCCATCAATTAGGCAGCAGGCAGGGGGTGGGAGTTCCAGGCAGTGAGTATAAGCTTCAACAGCCCAGAAGTTACAGAGACAAGTTTCAGGAACTCAAAGTAGTTCCTCTTGCCTGGATCATATAGAGTGCCAGGGGAAACATGGTAGAAATGATGCCGTAGGGGCACCTGGCTGGCTGAATCGGTGGCACATGTGACTTTTGATCTTGAAGTCATGAGTTCAAGCCCCACATTGGGCTTAGAGCTTACTTTATTAAAAAAAAAAAAAAGGAAGAAAGGGGGGCACCTGGGTGGTGGCTCAGTTAAGCATCCGACTCTTGGTTTCGGCTCAGGTCACAATCTCAGGGTTTCATGAGTTCCAGCCCTGTGTCGGGCTCTTTGCTGTTAGCGTGTAGCCTGCTTGGGATTCTCTCTGTCCCTCCCCGACTCGTGCTCTCTCAAAATAAATAAATAAACTTAAAAATGTTTTTAATTAAAAATTAAAAAAAAAAAGAAAGGAAGAAAGAAATCATGCTGTAGAAGTACAGAAGCCATATCATACCTAGGAAGCTAGATGAAGGAGTTTCCTCCAACAATAAATCCCTATGATTCTGCTCACAGACTGAACCTAGGATGTGTATCTAGGATCACAGGCCTGAAACCCTGGTGCTTTTTCCCATAAAAACACTGGTAGGGGGGCGCCTGGGTGGCTCAGTCAGTTAAGCGTCCGACTTTCGCTCAGGTCACGATCTTGCGGTCCGAGAGTTCGAGCCCCGCGTCGGGCTCTGGGCTGATGGCTCAGAGCCTGGAGCCTGCTTCCGATTTTGTGTCTCCCTCTCTCTCTGCCCCTCCCCCATTCATGCTCTGTCTCTCTCTGTCTCAAAAATAAATAAACTTAAAAAAAATTAAAAAAAAAAACACTGGTAGGAGCCCTCGTTAGGGTGTGGGGGACTGTACTTCCATTCTACTTCAGATTAAATAGACTTTTGCCAGCTGGTCTGGGAACCTGACCCCCAAGTATACTGTGTCCATGGGAAAATGCAATCTGAATTCTAAACAGACTTCCAAAGCAACTTTTGGAACAAAACCCATTCAACAGTTGTTTGGGAATGCCTGGAAAGCAGTGAAACACAGGATCCTGCTTTACTCCGTACAGCCAGTGTTTTTTTTTTTGGGGGGGGGACACGGAGGCTGAACACTCTAACCACGGTCTTAAAACAAACACAATACCCTCATTTTGATTAGTAGGGTTATACTTAGGGACAACCATTGAATGGCATCATGTAGTTCCTATTTATATATTTAAATTACCACAAAACCCCAAATATGTTGGCGAGGGCCAACTCTAAATAGAGACAATGCAGAAATGCGTAAGAGGGTGGTCTCTTGAGCAGAAAACATGCAAAACGAGTCTATAAGGTCCACACATGTCCTATGTCCCTGGCTCAATCAACTGCCAATTCTCCAGACAGTAATTCAACAGATATTGGGAGTGTTCAGAACCATCGGATTTTTGCATGGTGGCATCTCCGTGTTTCTTCACTGTCCTTTCTGTAGAGCACCCCACCTTGTCTATCTTCAGAAAAACTCCCAGTGACACCTGGAATGCCCCACTGTCCACACCCACTCATTAGGTCTACTAACAGGGAGGGAAATGCAAGTGTTGGCAATTTCCCAGAACTACCCTCCAAATAAATCTCCACAGGTGATTTGACTGAGTCGTCATTCTCAAAGTTGGGTGTGCACAGATATCACCTGGAGAGGGGTGGGTTAAAACTCACATTTCTGGGCTAATTCCCCTCCCCCATATCTGGACCTCCATAGGTTTGAGGTGGGCCCAGGAATCAGCATTAAAAAAAATAAGCCCCCTGCTCAGATGCAAGGGGCTCAAGAACCAAACTTGAAGAAACCCCACTGCAGATATTTGAGCTAGCTGAGTCCCGAGTGCCAAACTAAGAATAATGGTTGCCAGTCAAAGAGCTGGCTGGCTCTGACGTGGAATGCTGACAAAAGGGTAAAATAGACGAGAGAAAGAAAACAAAACAAAACAAAACAAAAACAGCATCCCAGTCAGTCGACCTGCCCCCGACTACATTTTGGTCTTTAAAAATCCCATATTTTTACTTTAATCAAGCAGATGGCAGTGTCTTTCTGGCAGTCTCCCACGGGCACCAGAAAAGGAACTCAAGGGGGACAATTCAGAAGAAAGGTATAAAAGTGGGAGAAGAAACAATGTTAATTTGCTTGGCCTTGCCCTAGCTGTTTTCAGCCTTACCTCTCCTGCTAGTTGGTTTCCATTTCTGGAACTCAGTGCTGCTGTGGCAGGGAAAAGAGGCCAAGGTGGGGCAGGTCTTGTATTATTCACATTAATGTTTTCCTCTATTACATGAATAATCAAGAGTTGACTGGAAAGAGGAATAAATCAAAGGCAAATATTCCACTGAGGGGCTAAATAGGATAAAGAAGGCCCCCTGTTGGTTGAGAGCTGGGAAGTGATAAATGAACAGTCAGGATCCCTGCCCTCTCTTCATTCTCACCATTTGCCAGGAACACAGATTTAAAGCCCCGACGTCAGCGCTGAACTCGAGAGAAATAATGAGGTACCTGTGTTTTTTGCACTGCTCCCCATAGTGCCTAGAATAGACTTTGGCACTTAACGTTAACCCTAAACTTGAACCAACGGTCGTTGGCCCACCCGCGAAGTCAACAGTCCTAAGGGTTGGGGCCTAGATCTGGTCTGACAATTTATTTTATTTTGTGCTGGTGAGAACACTTCACACACGATCTACCCTCCGAACAAATGTTTAAGTGCACGGTAGAATACCGTTCACTGTAGGTGCTATGTTGCACAGCAGATCTCTAGAATTTGTTCATCTTGTATCATCGAAATTTTGTGTCTGTGGGTTAGCACTTTCCCAGCCCTCCAGTACCCCTAGTAGCCACTATTCTAGTCTTTGATTCAATGGGTTTGACTATTCAAATACCTCCTAGAAGTGGAATCATGCTTTGTTTCACTTAGCCTATTATCCTCAAGGTTCATCCATGTCATAGCCTAGGTCAAGATTTCCTCCTTTTTGAAGGCTGAGAAATATTCCATTGTACATGTATACATTTCCTTTTTCCATTCATCCATCCATCAGTGGACATTTAGGCTGTTTTCCCATCTTGTCTACTGTAAACCGTGCTGCGGTGTACATTGGCAGGCTAATATCTGAGGTCTCAATCTCAAGTCTTTTAGATAAATACCCAGAAGTGGGTTTGGTGGATCATAGGATAGGTCTATTTTTAATTTTTGGAGACATCTCCATACTGTTTTCCGTAGTGGCTGCTCCATTTTGCGTTCCTGTCGACGGTGTACAAGTACACTGTACAATCTCTCTACATCCTCACCAACACCTGCTATCTTTTTTTTCTCCACTATTATCAAAACAACAAAAGACAGCAAGGGTTGGTCTGGCAATTTTTATTGCAAGAGAACAGAGTCCTAATCAAGCTGACTCAAGAAAAGGAAGGTTTATGGTGAAAACTGAAATAGGTACCCAATGAGAATCTTGGTACAGGATAAAGCCTGGTCTCAGGAGAACTGGAAGGTGGGTCTGGGGTCAAGGTGGTTGTGGGGAACAGCTCATCTGTCTCTTAGGGCATTTCTAGTCCTCTTATTAGCTTCGTGTGTTTACTCAGTTTCTGTCTCCTTCTGTCTCCTTAGACATGGCCTGACATGGCGGCTTCCTTCATCATCTTTTGGCTCTTGTCCCTGCTGCAAATTGCCTTATTTAGTCTCTCAGCTTCCTGATTCTAACTTCCTAGGAGGGGAATACGATTGGCCCCACTCATCTTGTCAAACCCATGTTGCTTACCACGTGATGGTTGGGCTATTTTGGAGACAGGTGGCCAACCCTTAGTCCAATCAACCCAAGCCAGGGAGGCAGGTTCTCTGGCACAGACTATGGCTGCTGCCTCCGGGCACAGCTGGCATAGAATAAATGGTTTGCCTTCAAAGGGAACATGGGCCAGAAAGCACAGTAAAATACATATGTACAAGCCTGATGCTTTGCGTGTAATCTGAAAGATAACTGACATGTCCATTCATGAGCTTCAAACACCCTTATTCTTACGTTCTCAGCTGGGAAAAACAACAGCACCTGACCCCAACCCAAACCTCGCTGCCTTCCACCCCTACTAAACTAACTTCACCAAGCTGGGAAAATAAGGCAAACATGTTGTATCACAGGGGAAAACACCATGCTGCCATGATAAAGAAGAAAGGGGAAGAGAACATGAGATAGACAAATGCTGATAAGTTGATGCCACTTGCCTTTGGCCCATCTCCGGGCAGCCTTTCCATCAGTTCAGTTCGCTTTACGCCCTGTGATCAGCTTATCTTTCTCTAAGTTTCTCCAAGTGCCACGTGAGGTCAGTGTTCAGTGTTAACTAGAACAAGGCAGGCAGCATCACAATCTGACAGATGGCAAGTGGGAGCTTATCATTCTTGGATTATTTCATTCCCTGGAGTGGTACATGCCGGAGAGTAAAGCACGCGATTTTGACAGCCACCTAATAATGGCTGTCAGACACTTCTACTACCTCTACCCTTTCCCTTAGATAACCTTCTTTTCTCCTGTCAATCCCCAGTTGCAACAATAATGAATGCCTCCCCGGATGAAGTCAAGAGGAGCCTGACTAGTGACAAGTGCCTGGACACAGAAGAAAACAAAGAAACACAACCACTGAGAACACTGAAAACCGATAGGTCACAATGATAGGAACACCTGGTGGTGGCCATCTTGAAAACCCAGGAACAGATGAAGAGGGATGAAGGGCGGTGCTGCCTTGAAATCAATGTTTCTCAAACTCAGACCAGAGCCTACCGGACTTGAAGAGATTCTAAGTAGGGGTTTCAAAAGATCGGAGTTGTTGAACCCTTGTATTGTACACCTGAAACTAATATAACACTGTATGTTAGCTCTCAAGACCAGAGTTGCAAAGCTCTGAAGACATAGGAAAGAATTTGATACGTAGTCTTATCTCATGACTATCCCTAAGGGGCTTAAGTGTTTTCCTGTAACACTTAACAACATGAATTGATTTTCCTCTTATCATTCTAAATTGGGTACCCAAACCAACATCATTCTGTTCCCTGCTTCAGAGCTACCATGTGCCAACTATCACCCCTTCTTTAAAACAGCCCTTCACAGGGTGCCTGGGTGGCTCAGTTGGTTAAGTGTGTCCGGCTCTTGATTTCAGCTCAGATCATGACCTCAGGGTCATGGAATCGAGCCCCGTGTCAGGCTTTGCACACTGAGCACGGAGCCCACTTGGGATTCTCCCTCTCTCTCTCTGCCCTTCCCCCACTCACACACTCTCACTAACGTGCTCTCTTTTAAAAAAAAAAAAAAGGAATATTTTTTAAGTCCTATAGTTTATCACTGGTGATATGACAGCTTTAGTTTTCACTTCCAATATAAACAGATTTTAGGAATGGTGGAGGGTACAAAATAACAAAGAAGTGTCTCTGGGGTTAGAAGAAAGTCATTCACTCTGTTTATGCAGTCAGCAGTCAGTAAGGAAATCCCTTGAATGGGACAGAAGGTAGTGACACAGCTATAAACACTTGGAACATGTCTAGCATACGATGTGCTCAACAAATGGTAGCGATTCTTACTTTCAGCGAGGCAGCTCAAGTATTGTAATTGAAAATTATTTTCATTGACTTTTAGTTGTAACGTCTGCAAATTCATTTAAAATACTTTCAACAAAGATGCTGTGACATGTGTGTCTGTGTGTGTGAGTGTATTAGTTTTATTCTACACTGCAGGGTGGTTAGTTAACATTCACTAGTGTGCTAGAAGCCCCATAGTAGTTGCTAACAAGAGTTGATTGTGCACATCCCTTCCCGCTCCTTTGTTACTTTAATAAGGACAGATTGGTAGCTTGAAATGGACCATGGAGATCGGCAAATGCTATAAATCAGTCCTTTAAACATTTACCAGAACACTGCAGTTCACATATGAAAAATCCTAATTGAGAATACACACTCCAGGGGTGATTAGGTAGCAACTGAAATCGCTAATCAAAGCCCACAATCACAAACCCAACAATAAAAAGACAGACAATTGAGTTTTTAAAACATGGTCAAAGGACTTACCCTGACAGTTCTCCAAAGGAGATATACAAATGGCCAATGAGCATGTAAAAAGATGCTCAACATCGTTAGTCATTGGAGAAATGCAAGCAAAACCACAATGAGATGCCACTTCACACCTACTGGGATGGCTAAGATTTTAAAGACAGGTAATAAGTGCCAGAGTGGATGTGAAGAAATAAGAACCCTGTACATCACTGGCAGGAATATAAAATGGCTCAGGTGTTGTTAAACAATTCTGTGGTTCCTCAAAAAGTTAAACACAGAATTGCAGTAGGACCTAACGATTCCTGTCCTAGGTATAAACCCCCCAAAATTGGAAACAGGGACTCAAACAGGCACTTGTCAGCCAATGTTCACGGCAGCACTGTTCACAGTAGCCAGGGAAAAACAAGCCTAGTGTCCATGGATGGATGAATGGATAAACCAAATGTGGTACATTCATCAAGTAGACTATCATTCAGCCTTAAAAAGAAGTACTGATACATGCTATGACATGAGTCAGCCTTAAAAAGGAAAGAAGGACTGGGGCACCTGGGTGGCTCAGTCAGTTAAGCGTCCGACTTCAGCTCAGGCCATGATCTCGCAGGTTGTGAGTTCGAGCCCCGCGTTGGGCTCTGTGCTGGGAGCACAGAGCCTGCTTCGGATTCTGTGTCTCTCCCTCTCTCTGCCCCTCCCCTGCTCATGCTCTGTCTCTCTCTGTCTCTTGATAACAAATAAAAACGTTAAAAAAAAATTTAAAAAGGAAAGAAGTACTGATACATGCTATGACATGAGTAAGCCCTGAAAACATTATGCAAAGTGAAATAAACCAGACACGAAAGGACAACTGTACCTAGATAAGCACAATCTTAGAGACAAAAATATAGAACAGTGGTTAGCAGGGGTTTGGGAGGGGGGGAGAATGGGGAGTTATTGCTTAATGGGTACAGTTTCGGTTTGGGGTGATGAAAATGTTTTGGAAATAGATAGTTGTGATGGTTGCAGAACACCAAATATAATTAGTGCCACTGAATGAATGGTGCACTTATGAATGGTTAAAATGGCACATTCTATATTATATATACATTTTACCACAATTTTTAAAAATTAATAATTCTCCAAAAATACTCAATTGTATACTTTAAGTGTTTTTTCTTTTCACTTTGAGTCATCTATCTAATGTGGGGCTCAAACTCACGACCCTAAGATCTCAAGAGTCATGTGTTCCTCTGACTGAGCTAGCCAGGCACCCCTGAATTGTATACTTTAAATGGTGAGGGGCACCAGGGTGGCTCAGTTGGTTAAAACATCCAACTCTTGATTTCGGCTCAGGTCATGAGGTCTCACAGTAGTGAGATCGAGCCCCGCATGGGGCTCTGCCCTGGGCATGGAGCCTGCTTGAGATTATCTCTCTCCCTCTCCCTCTGCCCCTCACCACCTCAAAAAATTTTTAATGGGTGAATTTTATGGTACAGGAATTATATCCCAATAAAGCTGCTTATTTTGAAAGGCCCACAAGCAATTCATTTGGAGGGAGGAATCTGGAGAGAGGGGGTGGTTGATGGAAGCAATTCTCTATCTTGATTATGGTGTATGGATTTGCCAAAACTCACAGAACTGGATCCTAAAAGGAGTGTAAAATATACCTGAATTTTTTTAAGGGGAATAAAAAGCCACGCTCAAATGCTTCAGCTATGAAATCCTTGAAATCTAGTTAACAAGATGTCTTGTTAACTAGAACAATGGATATTAGAAATTATATTTCACTGGGGGATGCATGAATTGGATAGAAGACTCTGGCTGACCCAATGTCCTTCACCCCTTTGGAATGACACCTTAGGCTCAGGAGATGCAACAAATCTCATGTTCAAACAGTTAATGGAGGATTTGAACATGCCCTTTAATAAGAAGGTAAGTGGAACCCTATTTACTACAATACTGGCACATCTACCTCCAGTGAATCTTTCACCCAAAATAGTGGTTTTGTGCCCGACTGTTAATAATGTTTGTGTGACAGAATTAGATCTGAATTGCTTTCACTATAATATACTGGTTGTGGGGAAGAAACCTATAGTCCTTACCTACCTCTTAACTACTGGAGATCTTTGCTTCCCGCCCCCCCCCCCCCCCGCTCCAAAATAGAATCCAGTAACTGTGGACAACCAAACTGGCTTCTTAGATCATTTTGCAACAAATATTTTTGAGACTTCTGTACAAACAGGGATGTGTCTGATCTGAGAATTCACTTCACGCAAAATCAAACCAAAGAAACAAACAAAAAAATTATCTACTTTCCCGTTCTGGCTGTGTGGCTAGTAGGGGTGAGGGAATGGGAGTTGTTCAGGTTTGTTACTTATTTACAGGGTAATACTATTAAATGGATTTGCTTCATGGAAACATTCCCCATTTAATCTTTTGTTCACAGAGGTGTTTTATCCAAAGGGGCAGAGTGAAAATTCACACTACGGATCCAGGAAAAGAAAAGGGTATCTAGCAGCATCACCCTGCTGCTAGATCATCAGGGCATCACCCTGAATCAAGCTAACAGTTAGAGCCCAAATGTCAGTCTTCAAGCGCATCCTCTAGTCTCAGAAGCAACATGGCCTTAGCACCTGAGTCCAAGTAACAAGTAACCTAGGAGGTTGGATGAACATAGGGGGAAGGAAGTTCAGCTAAACAGTTTTTTTTTTTAATTATATTACTCTGGGGATGCCTGGGTGGCTCAGTAGGTTAAGCATCAAACTCTTGATCTTGGCTCAGTTCATGATTTCATGGTGTTGGGGGCTCTGTGCTGACAGTGTGGAGCCTGCTTAGGATTCTCTCCCCCTCTCTCTCTCTGCCTTCCTTTCTGTCGAAAGAAAGGAAGGAAGGAAGGAAGGAAGGAAGGAAGGAAGGAAGGGAAGGAAAAAAGGAAAGAATGAAGGCAAAGAAAGAAAGAAAGAAAGAAAGAAAGAAAGAAAAGGAAAAAAGGAAAGAAAGAATGAAGGCAAAGAAAGAAAGAAAGAAAGAAAGAAAGAAAGAAAGAAAGAAAGAAAAAAGGAAGGAAAAAAGGAACGAAGGAAGGAAGGAAGGAAGGAAGGAAGGAAGGAAAAGAAAGAAAGAAAGAAAGAAAGAAAGAAAGAAAGAAAAAGAAAGAAAGGGAAGGAAAAAAGGAAAGAAAGAAAGATCCTATTACTCTGTATTCCGTTCTCATGAAAAGTGACTATATACACAACTCATTAAAATAAAGACAGCAAAAAGCTGCTGGGAACCCCCCTTCTAATTGAACTAACAGAGATGCCGCTATCACGCTAAGGTCTTAGTCTCCAGGGACTTAGATCAAGGGAAACCAAGACACTAGTTCCATTTCCCTGAGTAATTTATAAAAGGAACATAACCCACTCACTTGTTTCGCTAAAAGGAGGTTGTAGCCTAAAAATTGCACAGACTTGCTTGAAGCAAACATTAAAATCAAGATTTAACAACCAAGAAATCCAAACGCTATGATTCACATTACCAAAGGATTTTTTTCCCTACGAGGCTCCCCGTGAAATTCCTTACTTTTATAAGTTGCCCCTCTGTCCTTAAAGTAGGATTTAACATACAGATTTTGTACCACAAGCAATTTTTCAACAGTATATTTATTTCTTCTTGCTACTGAAGTAGAAATTCTGGCCAGGGTAGTACAGAAAATCAAAATCTACACCCACAGAATCCCAAGAAGATGATTTGGCCAAGTGACAGCTAGGTAGGTTTCTAAGGAAGGTGAAAGCGTAACTGGTTTCCAGTGTTATTGCTGAAGATTAAGAGATCAGCTGGAAAGCTTTCCTTAAAGCCAGGCCAACAGAGCATCCCCAGGTGGGGCAACCAGGCCTCTGAGTATGGAATACGAGGATTCCCTGACTCAAAAACAATACCTCCCACCCACCAACCATCCCCTCAACTACAGAAAGTAGAGGCCATTTTTCCCCAGGACCTTACTCTGGAAAAGGCCAGGAGGTGCTGTCATCAACCGCGCCCCACCCAGGCCTTCACACAGGGCGGAAACCTCTCAGACAGGTGACAGTTACCTTAAGTTTCCTTAGCAAAGGCAGCCCTAGAGTTTTCCTCAGTCATCCAGTACCTAGGAACCCTCTTCCTGTCAAGAAAATCTTATTAAATCCTTCACACCCAATGTTTCCTAGTCAGAGGATTTGTAGCTTCAGGAAGACAAAAGCAAGCATCCTGAGGAATGAGGGAAAAGGACACTGGGTCATTGGGCTTAGCCTTGAAGATATTACACACATAAATGGACTGCTTTCATAATAACTACCTTTTACTGAGTCTTAACAAGGTTCCAGGCACTATACTCACAGACGCTCTCTAATTCTTACAACAACCATGCAAGGTAGGCATTATTACTTCCGTTTTACAGACAAACTGAAGTTCAAACAAGTTAACAAACTCACCCAAGCTCCAATAGCTAACAACTGGCAAAGCCAAAAGTTTAATCCACTAGAGTCTGATTCTAGAATCTAGCAGAATTACTGGCCAATAGTACATGCTCAGGGAATACATACTGCAAGAATCCACACTCTTTTTTAATGTTTATTTATTTTGAGGGAGAGAGAGAAAGAGAGAGAGAGAGAGAGCAGAGTGTGAGGGGCCATGCGCAGGCTCAGGGCAGAGCCCAACTCGGGGTTCAATCTCATGAACCGAACCATGAGATCATGACCTGAGTGAGCCGAAATCAAGAGTCAGACGTTTTGGGGGCGCCTGGGTAGCTCAGTTGGCTAAGCGTCCGACTTGGGCTCAGGTCATGATCTCGTGGTTCATGGGTTCGAGCCCCATGTTGGGCTGTACGATGACAGCTCACAGCCTGGAGCCTGCTTCAGATTCTGTGCCTCTGTCTCTTTCTGCCCGTCCCCCATTTGTACTCTGTCTCTCTCTCTCTCTCTCTCTCTCAAAAATAAACATTTAAAAAATTTTTAATATAAGTTACGATATTAAAAAAAAGAATCCATGTTCTTAATGCTTAAAATACACCACCCCTGTAATCAGGAAAGAAACCAGAAAGATTGTTTATTTTTGCAAAACTCTTAAGTGTGCCACTCAAGGTAGCTTTTTTCATTGAAATTTTCCCTTTTCAGGGTGCCTGAGTGGCTCAGTCCGTGAAGTGACAGGCTTCAGCCCAGTCGTGATCTTACAGATCGTGAGTTTGAGCCCCACATTGGGCTCTGTGCTGATAGCATCAAACACGCTTCGGATCCTCCTCTATCCCACCCTCTCTCTCTGCTCTTTCGCAGCTCACGTGCTTTTTTTTTTCTCTCTCTCAAAAACAATAAATAAAAAAAAAGTTTAAAGATGAAATGTTTCCCTTTCCCCCAGGGGCAACATGAGTCAAGAAGTTTTCTCTTTCCTTTAATTGGGCAATGCAGCAGTGAGGAAGCTGCTTCACTACACCAAAAGAGAGAAGTACCCCTCACTTCTAGCTGTGTCAAGGGCAGGAGGCGAGGGGAGGCCCACACAGGGGACACCTGTTCTCTCAGCAACTGGTGCCCGGCAATTTGAGGAAAGCGGAGGGGGCCCTGTGTTCTCAACTGCAACCCCGCTGACACAGGGAGATTTAACAATCAGCTGTCTCTCAACGCCTGGCCACCGGTCACTGGTTTCTGAAGACTTCTAGGTATGACTGGAATAGAACATGTTTTTCCAAAAGGGAGGTTACTTCTGGGGCACCTAGTGGCTCAGTCGGTTGAGCACCTGACTTCGCCTCAGGTCATGATCCTGCAGTTCATGAATTCGAGCTCCACACTGGGCTCTCTGCTGTCAGCCCAGAGCCTGCTTCAGATCCTGTCTCCCTCTCTCCCTGCCCCTCCCCTGCCTCGCACACACACACACTCTCTCTCAAAAATAAATACATATTTTAAAAAAGGACGTTATTTCTGAGCTAGGCTTTCTCTTTGAGCCAACCTGGGCCTAGAAGATGGGCATCCAGGTAGGGTAGAAAACAGGAGTAGCTGCATCCACTGGGTATGCTGGAGAGTGTGAGGGGAGGGAGAGTTCCCTTCGGTAACATGTTTTTCTTAAAAATGAGTCCAGAGGCAGATCTTTAGAACAGTGACAGTTAATTATTAAGCCCAGGTCCTAAAATCGCGACAGGGTTATGGAAATATAAGCGAAGTACTAAGGGACAGGGTGGAGGCATGAAGGAGTAGATAGAACAAAGCAATGTAACTATTCAATGTAAGTGAAAATTGTGTGTGGGGGGAAACAACAATAAGATTAAAAATCTTCTAACAAAAAAATTTAGAAATCTACGACCAGCCCTTAAAGGAAGTGGGCAAGTGGGGACAGAATGGCTGGGCTCCCAGATTATTTCTGAAAGAAACACACCTTTCGATGCTCAAGGCACCAGGACTGCAGAGTCCATTCTGCCTGTGGCTAAGCAGCAGTGACCGGCCTGCCACCCCTCAGACAGCCATTCTCTCCCACCTCCCAACTAGAAGCCCGCGGCGCTCAGTACTGGTGTGTAGCTGAGCCACAGGAAGGCACACAATAACTGGAAGCTAATGTGAAAATAAATCACTTGTGTTTTCTGATGCGGCTGGGTTTTGATGGAGTTGGTGAATCACTACTGCCCAGCCCTATCCAATAAAGGAGGGGCCAATAACTCACATCCTCTCCCAGCAGCTTGCACGCCCCTGGCAGAGGTGACCTTGTAACACCATGCTCATCCGTCACTCCTTTTCTCATGAATTTTTAATGGCTCCCTATTACCGACCGTATCAAGTCCAAATGTCTGCTCTTGGTGTTCCAGCTTGTCATGCTCTGCCTCCAACCTACCAATCGGGCACTATCTCCCTCCCACTGGAGGCAGGTGCCATTGTGAACCCAACTCACAGCTTCCTCTCTCTCTCTCCACGTTTCTACCAGCATCTGGGATGCCTCTCCAAACTTCCAGGCAGCCATAACGTCAATGTCACTGTAGATTACCATAAATACCAAGCTCTTAGCTATAAAAGACACTGTACCTTTAAAAATTTGATGTGATCCTGCACTGTCCAATATGGTAGACAGACTACAGGTGGCTATTTGAATGTAAAGTATCTTAAAATTAAATAAAATCAAAAATCAGTTCTAGTTACAATAACAACATATCAAATACATAGTAACTACATATGGCTAGTGGCTGCCCTATTGGAAAATGTGGACATCAAACAGTTCCATTATCACAGAAACTTCTACTGCACAACACAGTACTATACTATACGTACAAAGGAGGAGTAGCCTAATATGTGCTAAAATTGTTGTTTATCATCAACAACATTTGTTGTTGGAAAACTTGAAGATTCACACTTCACAAAAAGGAGTGCATGGGTCTTAGGGATACAGCCCATCTTAAGTAACCAGAAATGCATTCTTATCAGTGATCTCAACTAGGTCTATAAACACTGCCGATAATTGCAACATGTACTTACTTATTTTTTTCTAAAAGTCACATGCAGCAGGCCTCAGGAACGTTTCAACAAAGTACTAATAGATTAGTCAGGGCCCTGTATACTAAGCTCTCGCTAGGTTCTGGGAACCAATACAAATAACATGGCCCAGTCCCTGCTCTGGGGAAGAAAGCCCATATACACAAAACTGCAGTAAGGAGGAAGAGACAATTGCCCTACAACAGGTACTATGGGGAACAAAGAGATCAAATGAGTAAGAAGAACGAGGGAGGGCTGCATGGACAGGGAGATGAATTCAGATCTGGATTGGGCCCTAAAAGATGAGTAAAACTTTGACACAGGAGCTCAGAGAATGAAAGGGGAAAATTGCATTAGCAAAAGGGGTAGCAGGTTAGGGCCCAAGGTGCATAACTGGAAGCTAATGCAAATGAGGGCCAAAGAAATACAGCAGTGAATCAACAATCACTTGACATTTTTTCCAACCACCCTAATAATCAAAGAACTACATATGAACTTCAATGCCATTTTGAAAAAGATTTTGCTTTAGTGAGAGTATCTGTTGCCAAGGATGAGGTACAACAGACTATCTTCCGTATGGCTGGTGGGAATGTAAATGGGTACTACCTTTTCAGAAAGCCAGTGTTAAGCTCCTTTAAAAGCATTCATACCCCTGACCTCATCATTCCATTTCAAGGAAAATGGAAAATCGGAAATACAAAGAATTGTGCACAAAGCTGTTTTTTGCAATGTCATTAATAATGGAGAAACTAATGGGAAATGATTAGGTAAATTATGTTCTAGTTATAGGATGGAGTATTATATAGCCATTAAGAATTATGCTTCTGGGAAGCCCGGGTGGCTCAGTTGGTTGAGCGTCCGACTTTGGCTCAGGTCATGATCTCATAGTTCATGGGTTTGAGCCTCGCACTGGGCTCTGTACTGACAGCTCAGAGCCTGGTGCCTGCTTCGGATTCTGTGTCTCCCTCTTTCTCTGCCCCTCCCCTGTTCACACACACACTCTCTCAAAAATAAACAAACATTAAAAAAAAAATTTTAAATAGGAATTATGCTTCTGACAAGCTTTAAATGACATGGAAAACATTCTGGGAGTGTTAAGTGAAAAAAATTAGGACACAAAATTGGTAGTATAACAATACATAATCTGAGGTGCCTGCATGGCTCAATTGGTTAAGCAACCGACTCTTGATTTAGGCTCAAGTCATGAGATCAAGTCCCAAGTTGGGCTCCTCCGTGCTGAGTATGGAGCCTGCTTAAGATTTTTTTTTCCTCTCCCTCTCCCTCTGCCCCTCCCCCACTCATGTGTGCACGCTCTCTCTCAAAACAAAAAAAACGAAATACATAGTCACAACCATGTCAAACAGTATGAATGAAAACGATAAAACTTAGCAAGAATGTTAACATTTTGGTAGCAAGATTATAGGTGATCTTTATTCCCTACACCAGGGTTCAGTAAACTATGGCCTACAAACCAACTCTGATTTGTATACAAAGTTTTACTGGAACACAAACACAAACATTCATTTCCATATTGTCATGGCCCATGGCTGATTTTGTGCTACAAAGGCAGAGTTGAGTAGTTATGACAGACACAATAGTTACTGTCTGGCCCTTTACAGAAAAGGTTTTCTAACTCTTCTATTTTCCAAACTGTCCATAACGAGTATGTTACATTTGCAATCTTTTTTCTAAAAGGTCTATTTCTACACCGCGAAGGGCCGCAAGGAGCAGGAGAACAACTTCACATTTTATAGTGTAAGTAACTGGGAGCACTAGAAGTTTCTGAGGAGGGTAGAACATGACCTGACATGATGCCTACTAGCAAAACAGAACATCACATCTTTCAAAAGGATGGAATTTAAACTGCATGCCTGGCAAAGTCTGTGATTCATCAACAGCTGTGATTCAGAGCCACTCCTCATTTAAAGGGGAAGGTGATCTTAAGACTTGGCTGGTTATTGTTTGTAAATCTCCTCCTGTGAAGAAGCCCTAAGAAGTGGCCTCCTCCCTGGAGTAATGAATGACCAATGGGGTTTTTCCCTCCAAAGAAAGTGGGGGGGGGGCATATGCAAATTTATGACTTTGCCTGCAGAGACCATTGGAAAGTTTAGGGTGGTATACTTGCCTTCCTGAAGTCAGTTCTCCATTTTCCAAGCTTTTTTCCACCTCCTACTTTTCTTTCCTGTCCTAAAAGGACACAGGGAGAGGACATGCTGTTGGGTAAAGGGGAAGGGACAAAGAAAGGCACAAGAGCAAGTGCCTGAAGCACCTGCCTCAAGAGCCCTGAGCTCCTAGATTTACCCACCTTTAGAACATGGTCAAGACCCTAAAACATGCCTCCAAGGAAGAGGAGCTAAGAGGAAGCGTCTATATTCACAGTCTTTCTGCAGGTTCTCTGTGCCTTTACCACCTGCCCCAGCCCTACTTCCTCAGGTGCACTGCAAATAACCCGTTCCTACAAACTATCCTTTACTCATTCTCTCTGGCAGGGACACAGGGAAAGCATGGAGACAGTCTTAAGAGTAGTTTCCTTTCAAATAAACACTCTACCAATCACAAAGATGATTAATCATCTACAGAATGAAAAACTCCCAACTAACATAATTCATGCCTGGATGGAATAAAAGTCAAAGGAAATAGGTCTCTGGATGTGGTGGGCTTTGGGGTGTGTGTGTGTGTGTGTGTGTGTGTGTGTGTGTGTGTTTAATTTTAAATACATGACATTTTGGGGACTTCAGCAAATTAAAGCTGTGATTTGCACTTGGGGCACCTTATAATACTGATCAATTCATGTGTAAATCTGCTAGCTGTTTTTTTTAAAAAAAATTATTTATGTTGTAGGGTATCGGTCCAAGAGGGACAAGATGTGAAATGCACCAAGGTGTTCAATTATTGAACAGATCATACTTAACGTTTTGTATTTTAACATATACCCACTGCCAACAATTGTTCTCACGAGCTTTCCGAACCACTAAGCTGCACTGCTCTCCTTCTTCTAAATCAAATATAAGTAATTTGTTGTCATAGCAATGCTTCTTCCCACTCCGTAATAGTTCAATACAGGCTTTGTTTCAGCAGGCAACTATCTATCTACCGAAAATTGGTCATTATTTTCTATCTTCTTGACAAATGTCTTATTAAATTGAGCTGCCCGGTTTTACAGTTATCAGGAGACTGTGTTTCTGTGGCATTTTCTTGCACCTGCACAGGAAAGGAGCTTATGGAACCCCTCTGGAACTGCCTGGAAGCATATTACACTTAAGTCGCTGGGCGACAGCCAATCTCACTAGTCATGATGACAACGATCCTTTGCATTATTACCCAGCTTTACAGTTTACAGAGTGTTGTCACCCACCTTATTGTATTTGAGGAACTACTAGGCAATGCTTCTGTGTTTCTTCAATACCCTACATCGGGCGGGGGAGGGGGGTATAATTTAACTGTGCACACCAGCGGTAAGCTACACTTGTTCTGGGTCTTTCCTCTCTGAGGTTGAGTTCTGCTTTTCTACCCCCATGGATGCGGTAATAACGAGGACAATTAAATAAGCTTTTGGAATTGCAAATAGAAGTAACAACTGAGGCACAGGATACCATTTTGTCGGTTCCTCACGCCAAGGCCCATGGACAGATGTGTACTGACTATTCAGACAAACACAGGAGACCACACCCCAGAGCCAGTACTAATGTTAATGTTAATCTCATATTTGTAGAGCATGTTAGAGTTTCCAAAGCAGTTTCACAAAAAGGATCTCACTTAGACTGTACCTCTTATCTACCCATCCTCCCAACACACAGAAACACAGCTGGATCATATCCCCTGCCATGCAATTTATCCATTTTTAAATAAAGGTGAATAATCGGTGCTTCTAAATCCAGTTCCTTCCAGCCTTGACTTGTATTTGCATGCAGCCATATTCTGTGCAATCTAGCGGTCTGTCTCACCCCTACCATCCCCACCACCATTACGCTGGAATTTCTTTTGCACTGCCCTTTGGTGAGAAAAGCAAGTGTCAAGAATCAGAAAGTAGGGAGGAGAGATTCTTTGACATCAGCCAAGGTCTTCAGATAGAAACAGAATGAGAATGGAGGGATGGATTCCCAGAAACTTTCATTTTGTTTTACACATTCCTGTATTTTTTTTAAAGTTTTTAAATTTATGATCATAGACGGCTTCTGTAATAAAAAAAAACTTCAAGTTTATTTTTAAAAATGAAGAGGGAGGGGCACCTGGGAGGCTTAGTTGGTTAAGCATCCGACTTCTACTCAGGTCATGATCTCGCGGTTCATGAGTTCCAGCCCCGCGTCGGGCTCCATGCTGACAGCCTAGAGCCTGGAGCCTTCTTTGGATTCTCTCTCTCTCTCTCTCTCTCTCTCTCTCTCTCTCTGTCCCTCCCCCACTCACACTCCGTCTTCTCTCTCTCTCTCTCTCTCTCTCAACAATAGAACATTAAAAAAATTTTTTTAATAAAATAAAATTAAAATGAAGAGGGAGAAAGAGGAGTGTAGCTGCATTTAAATGAAAGGGCAGCTGGAAAAAGGGAGATCCTAATGGGCTTACCTGCTCCCCCTTCTTTGAAATTCTCTGGGAGGGAAGGAGGCACCAGCAAAGGGGACCAGTTCAGAGTGCCCAGTTAGGAAATACAATCAGAATCAGGGGCTGCCTTAACAGAGCCTTAAAATGAGATTTCACAGAACCATGTGGGCTCAAGAGCTGGAGCTGAAAAGTTCCATTCCCACCCAAATGTGACCAAATGTAATTTGTCTCTCTGTAGGACTTTTAGCTTCATGGAGTCTGATTCTCTTCAAAAATCTAATAAAAGGCATACTCATTGTCATCATTCCTGTTGCTTGGTCCTTGTGAGCACTTGTCTCCCACAGACTTTCTTTTTCTTTTTTTCTTTCTGCAGAGCGAGCAGAGGAGCTGATGAATTATTTAGAATCCCTATGCAACTATTATCTCAATTTCTGCACACCTCACCTCTGTCAGGTGGAAGGGGGAATGAGGCCTACCCACATAATTACAAGCATTGGGCCTAAAAGGCAGAGAGGTCAACAGGATTTGGGCCAGGTCCCAGAGAAAATGCTAGGCAATGAAAGAAAGATGCCGAAGGGTCTGAAACCCATCTGACCAGCCAATAGTAACGGTTGGTTGTCATAAGGCCCAAGAGAAATAAAGCTCTCCTGCCCAACCTCTCGCCCACCCCAAAAGGAATAAGGCTTTCAAAACTGCTTTAATGATGACAAAAGCCTGTGACACTAGAGGATATGAGAGTGTTCATTTTGTTTGGCAAAGTCAAATTGCTTTAAGAATTTAATTCTATAACCAGGAAGGTGCAATTCTGATTTTAAATGTGTTTCTTCCCTGGAGCTCAAAATCCAATTTGCCAGCCCACCTAGAGGGATGCTTTTGCTTTCACCAAGTCATCGTTATTAATCTATCTACAGGCTAAGTTGCAATGGGAACCGCTATATTGAACATTTGATCAATGAATGTAACAAAGAAATGTAAAAACTGACCTACTATACCTAATAACCCAACTTCAAAAAATACAAAGTAATGTTGATAGTACTAAAGGAAGAAAGAGATAAATCCACCTTGGTAGTGGTAAATTTTAACAACTCTCCCAACCACTGACAGGAAGAAGCAGACCAAAAAAAAAAAAAAAAAAACAAACTGGGTAAAGCTGTAGAATAGCAGCAAAATTAACAAGGTTGATCTAGTGGGCATTGGCCTCGCGCCAGGGTATGTAGCAAATCTCAACAAATTTCAAAGAAACAGACGACGCAGACCACATTCTCTGATCACAATATTGTTAAGTTAGGAATCAACAACAAAAGGCTAACTAAACAAATGTTTAGAAAAAATTGTTTCAATCCTTCTGGACACCATGGCTTAAGAAACCACAACGTAAATTATAAAACACTTAGAAACCGAACGACCTAACAAAATACTACATCTAACTTAAGTTAGAAAAAGAACACGAGATAAAACTCAAAGACAATATGAAGGATCAAATGATTTTCAAAATGAGCAGAAATTAACAATAGAAAACTAACATATGATAAGAGGATTAACAAAACCCAAAGTGCTTCCTATAAAAGATAAGTAAAACTTACAAGCGTCTGGTGAGATTGATTTTTTGAAAAATAAAAAGCCAGTCAATGAAAGACAAATACCATATGATTTCATTCATATGTAGAATTTAAGAAACAAAACCAATGAACAAAGAAAAAAAGAGATGAAAAATAAGACTCTGAACTATAGAGAAAAAAACTGATGGTTACCAGAGGAGAGGTGGGGGTGGGGGCGGTAAAAGACGCGATGGGGATTAAGAGTACACGTATGTGACGGGGCACCTAGGTGGCTCAGTCAGTTAAGCGTCCGACTTCGGCTCAGGTCATGATCTCATGGTTCGTGGATTCAAGCCCCACATCAGACTCCATGCTGACAGCTCAGAGCCTGAAGCTGACAGCTTCAGATTCTGTGTCTCCCTCTCTCTCTGCCCCTCCCCTGCTCATGCTCTCTCTCTCTCTCTCTCAAAAATAAATAAACGTTAAAAAAAATTTTAAAAAGAATACATGTATGCGATGAGCACTGAGTAATGTATGGAATTGTTGAATCACTGTACACCTAGAACTAATAGAACACTGTATGTTAATTATACTGGAATTAAAAATTAAATAAAAGTTTTTTAAAAGTTAGTAATATTATAAATGGAAAGGGGGTATCTTTTTTAATATCTGCACTTTCTACACTTAAGAGGCTAATAAACAATTTTAAAACAATCAATTTGAAAATACAGACACAATTGTTACTATATTCATGGAAAAACAAACTACCAACACTGACTAAAGAAATAGAATACTTGAATATTCCTGTTATCATGAGAGGAACTGAATCAGCAGTCCAAAATCTTCCCACAGGGGCTCCTGGGTGCCTCAGTCAGTGAGGCATCTGACTTCGGCTCAGGTCATCATGATCTCACAGTTCGTAGATTCAAGCCCCACATCGGGCTCCGTGCTGACAGCTCAGAGCCTGGAGCCTGCTTGGGATTCTGTGTCTCCCTCTCTCTCTGTCTCTCCCCTGCTCATGCTCTGTCTCTATCTCAAAAAATAAACAAATATTAAAAAAAATCTTCCCACAAAGACACCAAAGCCCAGATAGTTTCACTGGCAAGCTCTAGCAAGCGTTCAAGAAACAAATAACTCCAATCTCACATGAACTATTCCAGAGTTTAGAAAAAGAGAAAGCACTACCCAACCCTTTTTATGAGGCTAGCATAAACTTAATACCCAAACCTGATGGGACAGTATGAAAAAGGAAAATGAGAGCCAGCTGATTCACAAACATAGCTATAAAAACATCAAATCAAATACTAGCAACCCATACCCAGGAACTAGAAACTTAATATACCATGACCACTGTGATTTGAAACCAGGAATGCAAAGTTGGTTTAATAGTAGAAAATCAATCAATGTAATTCACCACACTGGCAAAAGTCATCTCAATAGATAAAGCAAAAGCCTCTGATAAAGCGTACTATCCAATCATGACTAAAAAAAATGTAACAACTTAGGAAACTCAGAATCGAAGGGAATTTCTATAGTCTGATAAGGAGATCAACAAGAAAAAAATCGACAGCAAACATACTTGATGGGGAAACACAGCAAGCATATCCTTTAAGACAGAAGTCAAGATAAGGGTACCCACTATTGCCACTTCTATTAAACATTATACTAAAGGTCTTAACCAGAATAGTAAGGCAAGAAAAAGATATTTTTAAAAAGACAATGGTTGCAAAGAAAGAGATAAATGTCCCTTTATCTGCAGATTATGATTAACAACCTAGAGAACCCAAAAGAATTCTCAAAAAAAATTAACTATCATTACTTGAAAAGCATTTAGCAAGGTTGCTATATACAAAAATAATGAAGAAAATCAATTGCATTTCTAGACACCAGCAACCAACGATTACAATACAAAAGCTAAAAAGGGAAGGGAAGGGAAGGGACGGGACGGGACGGGAAGGGAAGGGAAGGGAAGAAGAAAAGAGACTAGAGACCATACAGGGTAGTCAGTGAAGCCCCTGGGTCTGGTGTCTAAACCTAGCTCCCACTACTAGCTGTGTGACTTCGGGCAAGCTATTTCGTTGCTCTGTAAGCTACCTTTTTAGAATCCTCGTGAGGATTACAAGAGTTAATATTTAACTTGTAAGGCACTTAGGCCAGCCTGGCACCAAGTCAGTGCTAAATAAACCCAAGCTGAATTCATGTGAAGAAGTGGTTAATAGGCCTATTACCAAGAGCTCTAAGGTTCTATTGGATTCCAAGCCATCTCAAGGGTAAACCGTCAGGGAGCCACCTGAGACAGGAGCCAATGAAAGTCACCCGTGTTTTCCCTAAGGCTGGGCACCCAACTCCTATACCTAATACCCAGCTCATTACCCACACACCCTGAAGTCTAGAGGGCAATCAGCACAAGCGTACACCCTTTCTCTGGAGGCTTCTGCCCCAGTCTTACTAACTCTGTAACTGGCAGCGAAAGTCAACAACTTCAGGCTTCCTGTGAGGATGCAATCCTGAGTTTCTGATGGCTACTTTTCGTCATCAAAAGAAAAAGGCAAACCTCAGCCTCTTAGTTCAGACTAACGCCAGAAAGGCTTTGTGAAGTACTAGAAGAAAAGCTTTTGTGGGGTGCCTGGGTGGCTCACTTGCTTGAGCACTCAACTTTGGTTCAGGTCATGATCTCATGGTTTGTGGGTTCGATCCCCGCATCGGGCTCGCTGCTGTCAACGCAGAGCCTGCTTCGGATCCTCTGTCCCCCTCTGTCTGCCCCTCCCTGCTCACATGCACACATTCTCTCGCTCTCTCAAAATAAATAAACATTTAAAAAATAAATAAAAATAAAATTTATTGAAAGAAAGAAAGAAAGAAAGAAAGAAAGAAAGAAAGAAAGAAAAGCTTCTGCAACCAGGTCCATTTCTTGGGGAGAAGGAGGAAGACAGGAACAAGTATTTTTGACCACCTACTATGTACCATACATGTTTCTCAGGGCTTCACAAATGAGAACTCATTAAATTTTTTCCCTAACCTTATGAGGTCTATGGAACTCGCAGCCCCATTTTACAAATGAGAAACAGAGTGACAGGGATTATGTGATTTGCTGAAATGTTCGGAGTTCATGAGTGATAGAAATTAGCTTCAGGGCACCTGGATGGCTCAGTTCAGCTTGGGTCATGATCCCAGGGTGCTGGGATCCAGCCTAGCATCAGGGCTCCACAGTGGGGCTTCGTGCTGAGTGTGGGGGCTGCCTGGGATTCTCTCTCTCTCTCTCTCTCTCTCTCTCTCTCTCCCCATCTGCCCCTCCCTGCCAAAATGAAATTATCTTCAAACCAAGATCAGTCTGACTCCTAAGCCCTATGCCAAGCTAGAAGAAAACAAGGATAGAAAAGAAACTGGCTCCTCAAATGAATGAGGGAAGTGGTGCAAAGCTATGGATTCTAATTCTCCTTCTGAAAACAGAGGCCGGGGCACCTGGGTGGCTCAGTCGGCTGAGCGTCCAACTCTTGGTTTTGGCTCAGGCCATGATCCCAGGGTCCTGGGATGGAGCCCCTCATCGGGCTCCGCACTCAGCATGGAGCCTGCTTAAGAGTCTCCCTCTCTCTCTCTCTCTCTCTCTCTCTCTCTCTCTTTCTCTCCCTCCCTCTTCACCTTCTCCTGCTTGCACCCTCTCTCCCTACAATAAAATTTAATAATTAAAAAAATAGTTGTGAAAACAGAGGCCAAAATTAGAACGGGGATTCAAACAATCATCATGAGAAGCCTAAAGATCAACAAGCCAGCAGGGTATCCAAGTTCATGTCTGTGATGTAGCCAAACGAAATGCTGGTGCCATTTCATGGCGTGACTGAGCAGTATTTTTAAAAGCCCACAGAAATACTGCCAATGTGGTAACCTGTTTTCACCAACCCTTTTGCTGAAAACCAGGATCTTACAGCCATAACAGATTCTCCATATTGCTTAGACTCAGGTGAGAATAAGGTAAAATTAGCTTGGAGTATGGGACCGGTTGCTGAGGAACAGGATACGTATGCAGCTTAGGTTTTGATACCACTGGGTTGTTAGCTCCTCCATATGGCAACCCTGCCGAGCTAACTGACTTGACTGCCCACAAGTGATGAGCATTCCAGACACTTTCACCTGGGACTAGAGAGCGCAAGGCTAACATTTGCACAGCACGGAGTAAGTGCCGCACACTGCCACCATCATAGTCCACCCGTCAGGGCTTCCCCATTTCTGTCCCCAGGTAAATGAGTTTGTTCCTCCTTTTAAGATCAAAGCTACCATTCTAACTAGGCATCATCTAGGCCTTACAGATTATTAACCTAAGTGTGCGTGAATACAGGGTGATTTTTTATGACAAAGCAGACAAATAAAAGGTAAATTACACAAGACCTAGCTATGTGTCCACCTGCTTTTAAAGTCTGGAGGAAGATCAAAGTTGCACATACAATCTATTTAGACTGCTTCTCTTCTAGAAACCACTATCCCCCAAAGCCATCTTACAAAACAGAACACAAATCCTAATTCTAGCATAGAGCAATAAAATATGAGCACCCCCATTCTTAAGTGCCCTATTACCTTTATTTGATCTTTAGAAATACTTTGAGAGATTACAAGGCCGGAAATTCTATAATAGCCACTATAAGAAAGCTAGTACTTTCTGATGTGGGTAAATGACAAGAAACTAGGTCTTCATAAATTCCCAAGGGAAAACAGAACAAATGGGTAACTGCCTAAGCATGGTAAACCTATTTGAGGTTAATTGATCTAATTGATCCATCCAGGAAGCTCCTGGGAGCACCATTAGATTCTCCCCACTTTCACATTTCTGATGCATTTTGTCCCTCATCCACTACTCTGATTTTTCCATTCTTCCAGGAAGCGAGACATGAACCAAAGTGTCATGAAATATCAGAGCTGGAAGGAACCTTAGGTATCTGGTCGAATCCTCTCTTTGACAGACA
Source organism: Panthera tigris (assembly GCF_018350195.1). Taxonomy (NCBI): domain Eukaryota; kingdom Metazoa; phylum Chordata; class Mammalia; order Carnivora; family Felidae; genus Panthera; species Panthera tigris. Next base: position 89,698,931 of record NC_056677.1, on the reverse strand, counting down.
CAGGAAGTGAATTCCACAGAAGGGAAGTGACTCATCTGACACAGCAGTGCTGGTGACTGGCAGGTGTCCTGACACAGTTTGCCTCACAGTGGAACAAAACTGCATGTAGGCCTTTCTCACTAGCTCTTAAATGGGTTTGCAGAAAATTGGCAGATCATTCCTCAACACAGAAGAAAATGTACCTGGTAACCTCTTTAAATGATAGGCTCCATTGGCCTAGTAGTTAACAACACCAGCTTTGGAGTCAGCCAGGCCTAGATGTCCATACCAGCTTGCACACTTTCTAGCTGTGTGAACTCGGTCATTACCTAACTTCTCTGAATCTGATCATCCTCACCCATAAAATAGGAGTGCCAATAAGAACATCAATCCCACAGGGGCGCCCCAGTGGCTCAGTCAGTTAAGAGTCCAAATTCAGCTCAGGTCATGATCTTTCAATCTGGTCCGTGAGTTTGAGCCCCGCATCAGGCTCTGGGCTGACAGCTCAGAGCCTAGAGCCTGCTTCGGATTCTGTCTCCCTCTCTCGCTGCCCCTCTCCCACTCGTGCTCTGTCTCTCTCTCTCTCAAAAATAAATAAACATTAAAAAAATTTAAAAAAAAAGAACATCGATCCCACAGAGTGCCTGGCACACAGTAAACATTAAGTATTAGTCGTGGGGTGCCTGGGTGGCTCAGTCCGTTAAGCATCCGACTGTGGATTTTGGCTCAGGTCATGATCTCACAGTTTGTGAGACTGAGCCTCGCTTCAGGTTCTTCAGGTCTTGATGGCACGGAGCCTGCTTGGGATTCTCTCTCCCTCTCTCTGCCCCTCCCCCACCTGTGCACCCTCTCTCTCTGTCCCCCTCAAAAATTTAAAAATAATGAAATGAAATGAAATGAAATGAAATACAAAATAGTAGTTGTGACTATTCAGTTGTGATTATTCCTATAAACTGGCACACCAGACAGCAGGGCTGGGAGAGGATTCTGGCAAGAGCAACCCAGTATCTGCACATGGAAGTATCCTTGTCTCTTCAGAGAAGGCCCCAGATGTGACACTGAATTTCTGATCAGGAAACTGACGGAGAACAGGGTTAAAAGAACCAGCCTGCACGAATTCTGAGATGCACACATAAAACCACGCACCACCCACCTCTAAGGTCAATTTCACAACAGGTTTACCTAAAAAAGAATGGCCGAGGCAAAAAAGCCATCAACACACTACGTTTGCAGGAAGCACCCCCCCCCCCACTCCAGAAAGAGTAGAAAAGTGACATAATTAAACACAGAAGGGGCTAGAATCCATGGCTGTTACAGTAAAGGGAAAATTAGTCATCTTTAGGCCTCTCGGGCCTGAGCTATAATTCCAGGGGTAACCAGTGCTGGCCCTCCCCAGGCAAGGTTTTAAGAAAGACTCAAAGTCAAAGCAAGCCCCACCCCCGCCCCACCTTCAACTGTAAGGAACCCTGGAAGCCTAAAGCACAAAATGGAAATCTCGTTCAAGTTTTGACATGGGTCATTTCGTTACCTTGTCCTTCAAATGATCCACAGAACAGTGTAATAGGACCGCAAAGGTGGCAGCCTGTCACACCAGTCCAGTTTTGCCATTTCCTAGTGGTGTGACCTTGGGCAAGTGGCTTTCCCGCTCTGGGCTTCTTTCCCTAGCTACAAAATGGAGCGCCTGAACTCCAGGCATGCGAAAGGGCCTCTGACCTCTGGCATTCTCCTGCTTTAAGTTCTGCACATATCCTGGCCACCTAAAAAACGCACTAATTAAGCCTTAATAATAGGCTCCCCTGGGGGAGCAGAAACCATATCTGCCAGTCCTTGCATGGCTCACGGCACCCGGTACACTCTGAGGCCCAGAGCAATTGCATAATAAATGTTGAGTGATACAGATTCGCTGCAGAGAGCCTGGCATATCATAAGCTTTTCAGATGCCAGGCAGTTCCCCTCCAACCTCTCACCCACCAGACTTTTCGAATAGGTCAGATTTTCCCATTGCTGGGCTTTTCATAAAAAGCAGCATTGCTTAAGAAAACAAAGCTCCTTGGGGCGCCTGGGTGGCTCAGTCGGTTAAGCATCCGACTTCAGCTCAGGTCACGATCTCGCGGTCCGTGAGTTCGAGCCCCGCGTCAGGCTCTGGGCTGATGGCTCAGAGCCTGGAGCCTGCTTCCGATTCTGTGTCTCCCTCTCTCTCTGCCCCTCCCCCGTTCATGCTCTGTCTCTATCTCAAAAATAAATAAACGTTTAAAAAAAAAAAAAAGAAAACAAAGCTCCTTGTGACTTCATGTGACAATGATTAAACACCTAGCTGCCAGGCGCCCCGCTCTGCACTGGAAAGGGGGAAGACCCGGGCCGAGTGCTGGCGCTTGTCAGGGAGTCAGGGCAAGTCAATTAACCCAGCCCGATGTGAGGCCCGCTAAGTGCAAAATGAACTCCGGAATCTTCCAGCGTACATGTCTCCTGACAGACCGGCAACTAATGAGCACACAATGGGATGAACACTTTGCCAGTGATCCATCCACTTTAGGCTTAGGACACATTTCATCCGCTCTTTGATACTAGTAGTTCCTAATCTGGGCTGCACAGAATCACTTGACGAGCTTTAAAAAAAAAAAAAAAAATGTTGCTGCCCAGGGCCCAGCCCAGGAAATTCTCTTAGAATGGGGTGGAGGGAAACAGGTGCTGGTATTTTCTTAAACACTTCCTTAGTGGCTGTAAGGTGCAGCCAGGGCTCAGGACTCCTGGCCTCCACCTTCTCCCTGCCCACTTCTAGCCTGCAACATAGTGACAGATCCAGCAGCTAACTCCGAGGCCCGCCAGAACACCCGAAATTCTACCTCAGTCACTCACCAGCGTATTCTCTGAGCCATTAAGGTAACTCTGCCAGTGCCAAAACATTTTTCGCAAGCCAAACTTAACCAAAAAGAGGCTTTCTTAATTAGCCCTCAGTCACAGAAGGCAATTAGCTAGTCCAGTCTACCCCCCAACCATTCCATTTATTGGAGACTTAATTGGCCTGAGATCTCATCCTTCTTTTTGAAAGCTTCTCTACTCTTAGGAATGAGATTTAATTTGTCCCTTCTTGGCACGTTTGGGTGCTCAGTCAGTTAAGTGTCTGACTCTTGGTTTCAGATCAGGTCATGATCTCCTGGTTCGGGAGTTCGAGCCCCACATCAGGCTCTGTGCTGGTGGTGTGGAGCCTGCTTGGGATTCTCTCTCCCTCTCGCTCTGCCTCTCTCTCAAAATAAATAAATAAACTTAAAAAAAAAGAAATTTGTACTTGCATCAAATCTGCATGACACAGAAACGTATGAAGGAAAAAGTGAGAGTACCCCCTTTCCCCTAATCACTCAGGAGGAAGCACCATTTGTGATATATTCTAGACTTTTAATTTTTTTAAGGTTTATTTTCAAGAGAGACAGAGCATGAGCATGAGCAGGGGAGGGGCAGACAGAAGGGGAGACACAGAATCCAAAGCAGGCTCCAGGTTCTGCACAGTTGAGCACAGAGCCCAACTCAGGGTTTGAGCTCACAAACTGCAAGATCATGACCTGAGTCAAAGTTGGATGCTTACACAACTAAGCCACCCAGGCTCCCCTTTAAAAATATTTTTTTTAATTATTCTAGACTTTTACAATGCACTCGCAGCCATGCACACGTAAAAGGCTTTCTTTGTTTTCTTAGGAAATGGGTTTCTATCATACATGCTGCTCTGCAACTTTTTTATTGCTATTTTTTACTTTTTAAGTTATCTCTACACCCAATGTGGGGCTCAAACTCACAACCACAAGATCAAGAGTCGCCTGGTCTACTGACTGAGCCAGCCAGGTGTCCCACAACTTGTTTTTGTTTTTGTTTTATTTTAACAATACATCATGAACATCTTTCAAAGGGAATACAGAGAGCAGCCTCCCTTTTAAAAGCTGTGCAATACTCCACTGGCCAGATTTAGCATTCTGCTCCTGGCAGACTGATTCCCAACATTCTCTATTTACCAACACTGAGGCCATAAATGTCCTTGCATGCAACTTCTTCCCACTCAAACATCTAGGTAACTATTTAAAAGTGGGTGGATGGCTGTCCACAGGACCAGCCTGTACTCACCGATTCCAACTGCCCTGGCTTCCTGGGGTTCCACCTCTTTGCATCACATGGCATCGGGGACTGCTCCTGCTTCCTGACACACCTCCCACTTCCTGGATGACTGCCCGGCCGAGTCTTCTTTCTGCCCCCCAAAGTAGGCATTCCACAGAACACTTTGCTTCCTTCCCTTCCGAATGGGCATGATATTCTCGCCTTCTCTTTTATCTTCCCTAGACAGCCTCCTAACTCAACATTTCTAGCCCTAACCACAGCTCAACTGCCTGCTGGACATTCCAGCCTCCATGTCTCAAACACCTGAAACTGAATAAGTCCCAGAATAAACTTATGACCCTTTCCCTCTAAGCCTCAGTTCCCCCATCTGCAAAACAAAGGGATTTGTCCAAATTAGGAGTCTAGTAGGCACTAGATGTTGTGGGGGACAGAGAAATTCCCAGAAGCACAGGCTTTACATTCAGGGAACATACACTCTAAGGAGTGGGGAAGACACATAAACAATTATGTAATAAAGGGCAGAATAAAATGCTAAAATGGACAAGAGTGGCTAAGTCTGGGGTGTAGGTTTGACGAAAGCTTCGCAAGAGGCAGTGTTTGGGCTGAGCCTTGAGTGATGAGCATTTCAACAGGAAAAGGAAAGAAAGAATATTTCTGGCTGAGGGTATGGCATGAACAGAGTGTAAACTCGGAGAAGCATGCGAGTGTGTGGTGCATACATGGAATAAGAATGTCCTAGAAGCTATGGCTGGAAAGAAAGACCATAGAAGACCATGAATTCTGTCATCATGGAGTTTTTAGGCTTTCTCTAAAGAGTTTATCTATTTGCCAGCCCGAGTCTATGTGCCAAATTCAAATAATTGAAAGCAGCTGCCTAAAATGCTGTGCTAAAAAAGAGTTTGGACCTACATGGAGACTCATTGGAAAAGCAGCCTATGACCAAGCAGCAAAATCAGCTCAGGACACCATTAGGTATATGCATAAGGTATAAGGTAATAGGGAGCTCTTGAAGGCTTTTGAGCAAGGGAATGGCATGAGCCAACATGTGTGCTACTCGTATCATTCGGGCAGCAGTGTACAGGATGAACAGAGTATGAATCAGTTGGGAGGCTGCTATAATAAGCCAGATGGTGATGGTGATGGTGATGGTGATAAAGATAAACAATTGGATGAATTAGGGCAGAGGAATCAAAGGAGGAAGAGACAGATGGAAGAGATAATGAAAAGACAGAATCAAGATGACTCAGAGACTATGATGATGGAAGGAAGAGGGAGGAATGGAAATGTGTCAAGGTTTCCAGGGATTTAACCTGGGTCACTAGATGGACTTCAGTGCCATCAACTAAGATAGGGGCATTGAGGGAAGAGTATAATTGCTTTTCATTTCGAATCCTCAAGCCACTTTACTTGAGATGCAGGAATCTCAAGTGCCCTTGAGTACACTGGGAAGGAAAAAGCACAATTCACATCGCTCAATGGGCTCAGCGTTTATATAAAATACAAATCTACCAGAAATGTTTGAAACCACTGTAAATGTGGCACGATTGACTGTATGTATCAAGAAAACGATGATGAAACATGTCTTGTCTGTCAAACCATTTCCGTTGATTCATCTTGATTATTGAATTATTCTATTAAATTAATGCATTCAATTAAAAAAAACACAAATCTACCAGATCACCAAGGAAATATCCATCAGTATCTGATCCTAGACACAATGTGAGAATAAGGCTTTGAATGTTCATGCTCTCAAAAGAGAATTCTTCCCATTGAGCCAGCGCTTTCATTCCACATACCTTATTTCATTTGATTCCCTATGAATTAGGAAGGGCAGAGATCATCCCTATCTTACAATGATAACAGCCATTACTCATACTTCCTAAGCTCCTGCTACACAGCAGATACTGCTCCAAATACTTTACATGTAGCCATGCATTTAATTCTCCCAAGAACCCCACAAGGTAGATACTATTCTCCCTACTTTACAGAGGGGGGGGAAAAACAGTCTCAGAAATGTCAATGCACCTGCCCGAGGCTACACAGCTGGAAAGCAACAGAGCTGGGATCTGAACCTGGCCAGTCTGGCTCCAGAGCCCCCACACTGTAGGTATTATCGTAAGAACACTGAAGCACAAAGAGGCTACCTGCCTAGACACAACTACCAGGTTCTGTCATCCAGTTGCGTAATGAATTCTAGAACCAAGGCCCACAGCTGGCTAACACTTAATCCAGCACTCTATTACTCTTCATTGTTTACCAAGATAAACAGACCTCTCCCACTGAGTGGACAGATAATTCTGACCTTTTTCCTCCTTGGCCTTTGTCTCACCTCTGCTGGACAAGGTTTCGGAGTCCTGCTCAAACAACCCAAGATTTCTGTTTCTCTACTAGTGGACAAGAAAAAAAGTCTGGCTCCTTCCATGCTGAATGGTTAGGGGTGGAAGGAGTCCACGCGTGGCATGAGAGGCAGACTGTGAACCGGAGTCAGGAGACTTTGCTCTGCTTCTGTTTAGCTGTGTGCCTTTGTACAAATCGCTTCACCTCTCTGGATCCCAGTTGGCTCATCCGGAAAAATGAGGAAGGAGGTGAACTGGATGGTCTCCGAGGTTTCTTTCAGCTGACATGGCATCGCTCTGCCATTCTGCCAAACCCAAGGAAGTTTTGCTAGAATACGTCATACGGTATCTTTAGTCGACCAAAGGGGAAATCGGTCAGAGTGGAGGGAAAGAAAGAGTTAGATAATACAAAAATGATCTTTGTCGAAGGCTGGCAAAATTAGGTAATATATGGGTGGCTAGTATATTTAGCACCTTGCCTGGGGGATAACATGCTCAAAAATGTTACAAGTGTTATTACTGCTACTAACTTTCAGAGAGATAACCAAAAATTCTAGTCCTATCTTTCTCCTAAATTTGACTCTCTTTTGCCTACCTGACTCTGTTCCAGGTTTATAGTGTTTAAAAGGTCAGGGGTGGGGGGTGGGGGAGCCCTACAGGAGCAGTGGGCACCAACTGTCCTCAACGGTGATGGACAGTTATGACTGGAAAGCGAGGCTCCAAGCCCAAGGGGAAGGGAAAAAAGAAAATGTAAGTGGGAGGGGCCAAGGTTAATCCTCAGTTCACTGAGAACTGACCATGGCAAAGGGTGTGGGGGGGGGGGGCGGGGCAGCGGGAAGCAACAACAGGTGCGGACCACAGTGTACTTTGCCAATTGTTTTTCCGAGCAGCCCCAAAGCAGAGAGTTAGAAACTTGGGAAGATGATCCCAGCCTGGTTTCCATGTGTGTCCATCTGAGCAAACAGCACTACCGGCTGTGAGGTATGGCCAAACACTCCGCAGCAGTCAGGAGCCCCTGCCACGCGGCAGGCTTCACATTCTTCTCCACAAATCCAGTGCAGCCTTGGCCTAAAGGTCACCCCTGACCTCCTGTGTCCAAGACAGCAACACTCCCCAACCCCCCCACCCCCCGAGAGCCCCACCCAGGGAGAACAGCCACAAGGCCCTGATGGGAAGGGGGGGTGGCGTCAATCTGTTCTCTTCCCTCACTGGCCAGAAACCTCACAAGCAAACACAGAAACATGACCGTGGCTTGGTGCTAAGCTTGCACAGCTATTCTGAGGAGGGCTGAACTGGAAAGTCCAGTGAGGTGCCGTGCAGTGGAATGGCGATCCCAAGGGGGTGCCCCACTGCTCCCTGTGGGCCTGGGAGCCCCGGAAGTAGAGAGAAATGCCCACTGGGAGCTGTAGGCAGCTGCTGCAGCCCAAGGGAGTAAGTGTAAAAGTGCTGAAGATAATAAGGCACTTATGCACATGACCCTCAGCAACATTCCTGCAAGGCACAGAGAATAAAGGGCAGTGACAGGCAGGCAGGCAGGCAGGCAGGCACGCGCACACGCACACGCACGCGCGCACACACACACACACACACACACACACACACACACACCCTTAAAAAAGGAAACTCTTAACAAATGCAAATGGACAGGGAGCAAGTGGTCATATGAAGAGGACCCTTTGTTAAATCTCCCTAGGTCTTGGAACGGGTGAGCTTCCACAACTAATTTCTAAGAGCTGCTATTTCTTTGGGCTGCTGTTTGTTTTAGAAAGGCCCTCCAAGCCAGCTCCAGCTGGGGAACCAGGATTATTACAGAAAACATGACCTTAGCCTTCTCAATTCTCGCAACTCCAAAGCTAAGAAACTGCCTATTTACCCACAATGCTTGGGAATCTGCCCAAAGGCCTTCCGATGGCATTGAGGGGAGGGAAGAGGTCCAAGGAGGGGCACCCCCCACTACACGGCTGTGCAGTCACATGATCAAGGCATCGGCCCTGGAAGGCAGCACTCAAAGGCGGCTCAGCTCCCAGGGCAAAGTCAGTTCTAAGATTCAGCTGGTCTTGAAAACATGAGAGGTTTACGGAGCTACCAGGATTGTCTAATTTTTTTTCTTGTCCATTTACTGACACGGAAAGCAAGGCACTGGTCTACTTTATTTTCTTTTAATATTTATTTATTTGGGGGAGAGTGCAGGTGGGGGAAGGGGCAGAGAGAGGGGGACAGAGGATCCGAAGCGAGCTCTGTGCTGACAGGCTGACAGCAGTGAGCCCAATGTGGGGCTTCAACTGACTGAACCACAAGACCGTGAGCTGAGTCAAAATCAGACAGATGCCCAACAGACTGAACCACCCAGGTGCCCTGGCATTGGTCTACTTTAAACCTACCTTTGTTTCGGAGTTCTGGAAGCAGCCCTACCTCCTCCAATAATTACCAAACCCTGGTAACAGACGGCACTTGAGAAAGTTACACTCCCCTCAATCAAAAGGAATTAATGAAAAAGGAAAAAAATAAATCCACACACCTGTCTCTGTCCACCCCCAAACCATTCCTTCCATACTTTGGTCATATACTCGCTGGTTTCCTAGGCTACCAATCTTAAGATAGCTTGCCCCATGAAGCCAGCCCATTGATGGAAGAGTGGCCCAGAGGTCCCTGGAAAGCCAAGCTTCCTACCAGTGACAGCCATCTGCCAAATTCTTCAGATGGGACTGGGTGATTCAAAGTAACTTTTCAAATTGCCCATCAAGCTGTCCTTAGGCCTCAAACAGCCAAGCATCATGGAACCAATATTTTTGCCCACTATGTGCCAGGAAAGTTTTACTTAGATAAGATTCTCAACGCTGCCTTCCTGTACCTAAGCTTTATCGTCTTATTCCAGCACCAGGCACCCAAGCTCACAGGAGCAAGCAGCCATGACAATGATGATGGTCATCATTGCCATTGCCATCACCATCATCATCATCACAGCTAAAACTTATTAAACATTTACTAGGTATCAGACACTATCTTATTAGTCCATTTTACACGTGTGGGAACGTAGGCTTAGAGAGGTTAAGAAATTTGCCCAGAGCTAGACAGCTGGTGGTAAGATCTGAACCCAGGCCCTTACCCGCCTCGGGTCCGTGCTCTGTGTGTGCTGACCCACTGTGCCACCACTGCCTTGAAATAGATCGCAGTAATACTACTACTCTGAAAAACTGCTAACATTTATTATGTGCTCACAATGAGCCAGAACTCCCGCTGAATACTCGATGTATTTTGCTAAATCCTCACAACAGCCCATTAGGTAGGTGGCATGATTCCCATTTTACAGAAGAGTGAAACTGAGGTTCGCAGCAGTTATGTTACATGCCTAATATCATGTGGTGAAGCAGCTCAAATGTAGACCCAGGAAATGTGGTCCAAAAACTCAAGCTGAGAGGCTGAACTTGCATTTGGAAAAGGAGGCATTTCTACTGCCCTACCTAGTCAGGCTCCCTGCTGTGTCCCAACTCCAAACCTCCAGGGTCCCAGCAAGAATGTGGCAAGTAAATGTTAATGAGGAAGGCTCTTTAGCCCTCCCAGGTCAATTCGGCTCTGATTAATCTAGGAAAAGAGGATCAAGACTCTCTCCAGAAGTCTCTCTCCTTACCCCCATCTTCCCTCAACCTGTCTTCTGAAGAAAGCACCTCACATCCAGCAGTCTCTGCTAGAGCTCTGCTCAGAACATCTAATAAGTGTTTACCCAGGGCTCCCAGAGCCATAGTTAAGGGCCTTAATGTGCAATCTGGCTCTGCGCCCTATTTAATCAGCACCTGAATGAAATGTCTCTTTGCTAGCAACAGCCAGAGCACAGGCAGGCAGAGGCTTTCTGCAAACACAGCTGGTCGGTTGGCAAAGGCGATTCAACACGCAGGCAAAATACACCCTGAGTTTATACCACCACTGATACGTGATAGAGGCAGGGAGACTGAAGCCATCAGGTTGGAAACAGCATGGGCCCGTGCTTCCTGACTTCCCTGGATGACTTTGCTTCTCCCTTTCCTACCCACCTAAACACCTGCCCAATGGGGCACTGCCTGGACTGTTTTTGCCAGATAGGCCAATCCTCTCTAACCTCCTGGCTCCTGCCACCCATCCCCTTCCCTGAGCACCTCCAGGCCCAGGACAAGACACACCCTACCTTCTTCCCTCTGGCATTTCCTCCCGCAGCTATGGGAACGGAACCACAGGTTTACTGAGATTCCCCCAAACCCTCCCCTTCAGATCCAGATCCCTCAACACAGCATGCATGGACAGATGTGCAAGCCATGCCCTGCTTAGCTGGCAGCTCTTTCCCCGGGAAGAAGCAGTCAACAGAGAAGGCTGATGCCCAGAGGAGGAGGAGTCCTCCCCAAGACTTCAAGCACCTTGGAGGGAGGCTCATGGTGGGGGCCAGCAAGTAGGGTAGCAAGGACTGAACATGGGAAAAGGCCATGTGCTCAAAAATAATGGGAGAAGGGCGCCTGGGTGGCTCAGTTATGCGTCCGACTTCGGTCCTGTCATGACCTCACAGTTCATGGGTTCAAGCCCCACATCAGGCTCTGTGCTGACAGCTCGGACCCTGGAGCCTGCTTTGGATTCTGTGTGTGTCTCTCTGTCCCTCCTCCGCTTGTACTCTCTCTCTCTCTCTCTCAGAATAAATAAACCTTAAAAAAAAAACTGGGACACACCTCACCAATTTGAGATCACGCTGGGGTAACAAGGCCCTTTTGGAAAATCCTCCCCCCACACACACCCAGTTAGGTCTGAAACCTCTTCATACCGGAACAGCTTTCTTCCTAATTCCCTCATGGCTATCACCGCCTCTGACAGAATGGTCATTTTGGATGCTAGAAGGCATTGCACTGGAGCCTGGATTATTCTGGAAGGGGGCAAGCTTGGATGGGCTGGGCTGGGGGAGAGACTTGGAAGCAGGGGCGAAGGGACAGGAAAAAGAAAGGTAGCAGGACAGCATCGCATGAGACACTAAAAATCTTCTGGTCGCAGGTGGGATGCCTGCTATCTCATTTCCTGTACTTAATGCCTTCTCGCTCTCATCAATGTTCTTTGTTGTCTGTCCTTGACAGCATGGGCCCTCCTTGGGACAGCACAGAGAACACAATGCTCTAGCTCACGAGCCCCCCACTGAGCACTGATGGGCAACTGCAGTTGGCTATCAGCAGCGCAGAAATGACAGAGCATTTCTGGAGCTTTATTTGGTTTGCCAAGGGAGAAAAGAGATGAAATCTACCCCTGACAGTAATATGCGAATGACTCCCAGTTATAGTTGTGAAGCTTTCTTATGCTTTGCATATATTGTTCCCTATGCCTAGAATTCCATTCCTTCCTACAATGCCCAGCTCATTGAGCACCTACTATGAGCCAGGCCCTGATAGAGGCACTAGAAAAGAAAACCAGACAAACAAGAGTCCCTGCTCTCCCGCAGCTGATGGGTCTCTTTCGTGAGCCAGCTCAAATGTCTCCTCTTCTAGAAGGCTTTCCTTCATTGCACTAGGTTAACAAAAAAAAGACCCTCTGGGCCCTATGTCTTGCTCAAATGTTACTGTAAATGTCACATTGTAATTTCGTTGATCTTGTCTGTCTCATCTCAAGCGAGTGACACGAGGGGAAAGAATGTTTCGTATTCATCTCTGAATCCTTGGATAAATAGCTGCTGAATGTGGGGTGCCTGGATGGCTCAGCCAGTTGAGCATCTGACTTCAGCTCAAGTCATGATCTCGCAGTTTGTGAGTCTAAACCCCGCGTCAGGCTGTCTGCTGTCTGCATGCAGCCCGCTTCGGATCCTCTCTGCCCTTCTGTCTGTCCCCTGCTCACGCTCTCTCTCTCAAAAATAAAATGAAACAAGTGTCCTGCAAACAGAATTAGCATGCAGTAACTCTTTGGAAACTCCCCTTAGTTTCCAAAGATCTTAGAGACTGGCAGGGAGGGAGGACCGGAAGGTGATGGAGGCCTGGCTGAAATACTTACTTCAGTGACATAACTCCCAGTCACCAAAGAAGCCACTGGAATGCTGAAGCTACCTTAAAATGTACCTCACAGTAACTTGGGGCCTTCACACTTTTAATCGCAGCCACATTATTTAACACCTACATAAACACTGAGGCACTGCCAGAAGGTTCAGTGCCCTGCCCACAGGCCACCCAGATTCACGCCAGTCAGGATGAGCTTTTGAACCAACGTGCTACCTAATACTTTAGCTACTAGATAATGTCTCTCAAAGTGGGGTTCAAGGCTCACCAACATCAGAATTACGAGGGAGCATGTAATAAATGCAGAGTCCCATCACTGCCCTCCACCTACTCAGACTCCACGTAGAGAGCCAGGGATCTGCACTACACCAAGTTTCCAAGGTCATTTTTCACAACGAAAGTTCGAGAATCCTTTCTCTCCACACCCACAGTTTCTTCATGTCCACACTGCCAGTTACTGGCAGAAGAGGGACACCTGGGACGAGATATTCTCAATTTAACAAAAGATACGTAAGACCATGAATACAGTAACTTGATGAGTGGAACCCTTTCACAATGTATGTGTATGTCAAACCATCATGTTGCACACTTTAAGTATCTTACAGCTATCTTACCTCAATAAAACTGAAAAAACAATTCAAGTACAAAGAAAAAAAAAGATACAAAAGGCCAGGAGAAGTTTACAAATCTGGCTCTTCTCACCGAGGGCATTTTGATGAGGCATGATGACAATGAGCTACCACTGAAACATGCAGAAAGAGATGGAAAGTGAATCACTAGCCTAATAACATTTCTTTAATTTATGCGATATTAAGGAAGGAAAAGAAGTAGGCCTGTCCAGATGTCTGCCGAGGGATTAAGACCAAGATCCAACAGCATAATTTCCTCACTGGGATGAAAGTGAGCAGAGACTCTGGGCAGAGAGAAGGCTGCAGCACTAATCACTGGCTCTTTGTGATGGAAATGCAACAAGAAAGATGTGTGAGCTAGAGCCCTGACCACCTCTCTCCTCTATTTCAAAAAACGGACAGGAGATTCTCCTAATGGGCACAAGAGACACAGGAACCATGCCCCATCAGGCCTCAAAGGAACACAGGCAGGGCCACTGGAGGCCAACAAAAACACAGAGGAGAAAGTTGGCTCTGTCCATTGGGCAGTCAGCATTATCCAGGTACACGATGAACAACTGATGTACGTGTATGGTATTGTATTAAACTGTGCAGAGAGTTACAAAGGAGAAAAAAAAATAACACTGACCCCTTCTGTTAAAAAAAATATATATGCTCACGCTAACGGTGGAGACTGAACAAACACATACACGCACAAAAAAAAAACCAAGTGACCCAGCCAAATGCAGAATTACCTACAAATATACAAAAGTATACGTTAATGAGCCAAATCTTCTGAGGAATGTTCAGAGGGTTGAGAAAGGATGACAAAAGGTGTTACCAGAATGACTGGAATAACTGGAGTCGGTCAGGGTCATCTGGAAAGAAGATCTTCAGGAAGATCTACAGTGGGGAGGAACAGACAACAAATCCTATGAAGACAACGATGACAAAGGTGGCCCAGGTATGGCAAAAGGGACAAAAATCCAGGGAGGGGCGTCTGGGTGGCTCAGTCAGTTAAGCATCCAACTCTTGATTTTGGCTCAGGTCCTGATCTCACAGTTTGTGAGTTTGAGCCCCACATCGGGATCTATGCTGACAGTGTGGAGCCTGCTTAGGATTCTGTCTCCCTCGCTCTGCCCCTTCCCTGCACTCAGTCGCTTGCTCTCTCTCTCAAAATAAATAAATAAATGTGTTTTTTTTTTTTAAGTTTGAAAACAATCCAGGGAGCCTGTGGATCATCCCGTGAGGAGGCGCCAGCAACACACTGTTCCTTAAAAGCGAGCACCATGCTGGATTATGTTGGCAGGTATAGACTGGGACCAGTCACAACATCCAGTTTTATGGGCTATACATGAGAAAGGTATACAAGCAAGGACTAGGAGCCAGAGAAGAGTCACAGAAATGCTCAGGGGAATGAATTCCAAAAGCTAGCAAAAAAGTTGCAAAGGAGCAGAGGTTTGTCAGTTTCTGACTTGAGGTGAAAATACATTGGTCACGTGCCAGCTCTGATCAGCTCTACCCAGCTTCTCTGTTTAAGTGACCACACAGTTACTTAGAGGATTAAAATGCTTTGTTTTCCACATGGCCCATTTCACGGAGAAGACAGAGACAGGAGAAGGTGAAATAATTTGCTCGGGTCCCCACAGCAAGCCAGGAGCAAAACTAGCGCCAGTGTTAAGTCCTAGGGTGGTCTGTGGGTTGTGGGACACAACAATCCACACACAACTTCTCTTAATAATGGACACCCCCAAAAGACGGTAACAATGGAAGATGGAAAAATTCTCTGCAAATTTCCTCGGGGGAAAAAAATAAAACAAACTAAAAAGGAATGTCATGCCTCACTGCTGAGGCCCATATAAACATCATCCTCTTGTGTCCCCCTGGACTGATAACACAGGACACAGTCCATCTGATAAGCTGTCAGCAGATGGCTGGATCCCTCATTGTACCCATTACCCACCAACGTCAATTCCAAGGAGGGGCAGTTATCAGTGCTCCAGACACCAGATGGGGATGAGGAGGTGTGGCTGGTCTCAAGTCAAGGAGGTGGGGGGTGGGGGGGCTAAAAAGCCTAGTTCTCAAGTCCATCAGGTTTTCTCTAAAGCAAATCCATCACAGGGTGAACGGAACACACCACTGTTTATTCAGTTAGTTCCAAAAGGTGTCAGGAAAAGCTCAGGAATGTTTTGAAGATGTGCCATTCTTACATTTGCGGCGAGGAAGTAGGAAAATCAAACACTGAAGCAAAAGCAGGCAAGCCAGATTTGGTGGAAATGAGACTTCTAATATAGTATAAAGAAGACAGGGAATCAATAGCAATGTTAACCCTAAAAAAGGATGGGACTCAGTCAGAACTACTGGCTAAGGGGCACCTGGGTGGCTCAGTCAGTTGAGCATCCAACTTCAGTTCAGGTCATGATCTCATGGTTCGTGAGTTTGAGCCCCACATCGTCCTGCTGCTGTTAGCAGGAGCCTGCTTCAGATCCTCTGTCCCCACCCCCGCTTGCACACGCGTGCTCTCTCTCTCTCTCTCTCAAAAATAAATAAACGTTTAGAAAAAACTACTGGCTAAAAACCACTGGCTTGGCGGCACCCAGGTAGCTCAGTCAGTTAAGCATCCAACTCTTGTTTTTGGCTCAGGTCATGATCTCACGACTCGTGGGGTTTGAGGCCCACAAAGGGCTCTGCACTGACAGCACAGAACCTGCTTGGGAATTCCATCTCCTCCTCTTGCTCCCTGCCCCTCCCCCACTCATGTTCTCCATCTCAAAAATAAACATTAAAAAAGAAAAAAAACATTGGCGTGGGACTCTGGGGTCTATGGCATCGATTATTAATTTGGCAAATGTCCAGCCCGGATCCAGCCTGCCTTATGTGCATAGCCATATGTTGTACCCCACTGAGTTCATTGCCCAATCAAGAGATGTTGGACACAGACATGTCCAGAACCGACAGGAACTGGACAATTAGAAAAGCCATCCAAAATGGGGTCTTTTTGTTACGTACCTAAGACACAGACAATATAACCGCACGCCAGGGAGATGAAGGGCCACTAATTTAAGAACACCAGTCTGTACAGACAGAACTGGTCCAACTGGCGAGCATTTTAACCCTTCTGCTGAGAAACTGTAGACTTTAGGATGTAAACAGCTACGAGAATCTCTTTCTGCTTAAGCCTCAATTCCCACCGCAGCGGCTCAGTCTTAAAGCTACCTCTGCCATGAACTTGCCGGGTGATTTTTAGTAAATAGCATAATCGCTGAGTAAATTCACTCCCTGTCACCCATACCTGCAAGAATAACATGCATGAAGGGACTAGCCATGCTCGAAGAAATACTTATTGGCAGGCACCACAGATCTTCACCAAGGCTTATCAATGGCGCATGAGTCTTGGGGCTTATGAATCCTGACAACCCTCTCGCACTCCGGCTGAAGGGATATGGGAGATGGTTGTGCTTCAGTCACACAAACCATGATCACCCACGGTCCCAGGGCCTCTGAGAAATCAGAGGAGACCAAAAAGAAACCGGACAGCAGGAATATTAATCAAGAACAGAGCTCAGACACAAGAACTGCCCTTCGTTATGCTTCTAATGCTGGCAGCCACCCAAGAGCAGCATGGCTATGATGAGGGGTTGTTTAAAAAGGCCTTGGGAATAAATATTTTACAGACTGAAAAATGGGAGATGGGGAAGCTAACCAATTTCCCTCCAACTCTTCCACTTCCTGGCCTAAAGCAATACTGTCCTTGTTATAAACTTACATGGACTCAGAGGAACAAGGCCTTTCTATGAAGCCAAAATTGAGTCATCCTGTGGGGAGAAACACACCAGAAATATTTTCTGCTAAGCTGTCCCTTTCATTTCAGTCCATGTGTCCCTTTCCTTTGCGGGACCTCTGAACTCCACAGAATGTTCACTTGCCAAAGCATTTCTCTGTACTCAACATCTCCCCTTTGGAATATACAGTCACAGGAAACGTTTTAACATCTTTTTCCAGGCCCACGCTAACCTATCATAAGCCTAAATAAGATAATGCACGTGAAAGTGCCTTATAAGCAGTAAAGTGCCAGGTAAGTGTAAGGTATTATTAACCACCCTGGCTATCATTAGCCCTTGCTGCAGTCAAGTCAGAAAACGGTTTCCAACCATCTGTTGTGGAGTTTTCTAAGGACTCCCACTAACTCTGAAAAATCCATACTTTCCTGCTTCCCAGAAAGAGCCATAGGTAGGGTATGGGATGTGGGACTGACCAAAGGCTGGGTCCCACAGCAGGCCTGAGGCTACTAATTTAAATGACACAAAGCAGGGATAGGAGTAAAGAGCATAGGAGAACAATCCTGGTCAGAGTCAAGAATTCCTCAGCATGACTCTGTTCTCTTGCCCCCTGTCCTATAGCTTCAGAGTCTAAGCTAAGCACAGGACAATGAAAAGCATAGGTGACAGACAAGAATCAGTCCACAGTTCCCCGCCCCACCCAAGCATGCATCCCTCCGCAGCAACCAGCCCCAAGTGCCATCATCATCTACGCATGTGCCCAAGGGTGGCCAGGTCAGGCTGACTTTACTGGGAACATACAGGAAGCCGAAGACGAACAAGGCCACCCGACCTCGGCAAAGAAGAAATGAGGTTCCTTTTTCCACACAAGGAAGCCAAAAAGCATTTCTAGAATAGCACTCTGTTGCATCCCTGGCCACTACTTGAGGAGAAGAGAATCACAGAACGCTGAGTGTCCAGAGCTAGGCATGCAGCTCTGTGTCATTTGGCAGATGGGTAAACTGAGGCCCAAAAAGTTATTTTTCCTCAAAGTCACACAACTGAATAATGCCAGAACAAAGTCTCTACAGTCTTCTAAAAGCTTCTAAAAACCCTTCCACTCAACACCACGGTGCTGCCAGGTTTGATGTCATCACACCAGTTTCAGCCCCAGTCAGGCTAAATTTGGTCCTTTGTTGACCTTCTAGATATGTGGCTGCCAGTGGCCTCAAGACCCCTTTGTAGGAGAGGCACCCTCTGACCCTCACCACCTGCCATCCAAAAAAAGCACTCCTGTCCCCAAAGCCTCCCACAGCAGCGGCTGAGATGCGTTGTTTCCTCGCATTAACAAAAAGCCCATTCATTAAAAAAAGAAAGAAAGAGGACTGGGCTCAAATTTACACAGAAGGGCTAGCTAGGAGAGCCCTGGGCTTCCTGTGTACGGCATTACATCCCAAGAAGCCCTGTCTTTAAAAAAAAAAAAAAAAAAAAGGCCGCCCTCCAGCCCCACTGGATGCTGACAGCTACACAGCTATCCACACCCCCCCTTGCCACCTCTGCAAAGACAGGAAGGGGCTGGAGGCCATTCACCACATTTTACAGATTGGGAAACTGAGGCCAGGAACCTGCAATCAAAGGAGGGCCTAGAACACAGAAGGAGCAAGCGCTGGGCACTCCAGAGCCTCAGAGCCACAAGGAGGCGGCGCCATGATCAGCCCAGGCCTCCCCCTGAGACCTCCCAGTCACCACTGACAGCGTGCAACCCCAAGGAGGGTAGGCGACTTTTCCAACCCAGACGCTAATTCGTCTTTTGGCTGTGGGCAAGCAACCTCCCATCCCTGGTCCCTGGGCCCCACCAGGCCTGTAAAACCAAGATAATAATCTCAACCTCCTGCCCCACACAGGGTTGTCACAAGTCTCCGGAGAACAACCTTCTACAAATATAAAAGCAATAAAGATGCTAATGACAGGTTTCAAAACTGTCCCTGAATAAAACACACCAGGTTTTTCACAGCCCGAAATCTAAAATAAAGATTTTTTTTCCCTTCTCTCCTCTTCCTCCTCCTCCGTGATTTTATAGTTTTAGAACATCTCTCCACAAAGGCTGAGTACAGAAAGACTCTCACTCTTGGGCCTCACCCAGATTATTTTTATGTATCTGGCAACTCTCCTTTTCAATCCCATTTGTTTTTCTTAGCACCGCTAATGGGAGGTAAAGAAATCAGCTCTCTGAGCACCCCGGACCATGACCACAGGAAACAGAAGAAGAGTGATAAGATGGAGAGGTTTGCAAAAAATAAATACGCTCTCACCGTGGATAGAGAGCACCAGCCCGGAAGTTCAGGAGTCGGCCTGGGGCCTGTTTCAGAGGGCGCTTAGTAGGAGCTTGGTGCTGCTCCAATGCACACCTCAGAACTGAAAGGCAGACCTCGCCTTAAGAGCATGAAACTCCCCAGTGAAAAAAGAGTCATGAAGAGAAACCCATAGAAGTATATCCCCAAAGTACCACAGTGGAGACAAGGAACCTTATCTGACCACCTCCAGGAAAGGGTGTCGTCAGACCTCTGGGAAATTCACTGCAGCAGAGGGGATGGGGGCAGGCCATGGTCCCCAGATGTGATTCAGAAAGGACACCTGGCTGGCGCTAGACGTCCTGCTTGTGAAAGCCCAGGGTAGGGCTGGGAGGGGAGGGACAGCCTACCAGAGTGCCAGTGGTTCCCAGGGCTCTGTCACTACGTCCCTCACCTCCACTGTGGGGCTGACGCATTGTGCAAAGGTGAAAGAAAGCCAAATGTGGAACCTGCACAAAAACAGCCACTCTTGGAAAATCATTTTTAAGGGTCCCGCTTCCCGCAAGATGAAGTGCTCTACATTTCCGAGTGTCCTGAGCACACAAAGGACTCTTATCACTAGGGCTGCCAGGGAAAAAGTCAACACACTCACATGCATCATGGTGACCAGGTGACAAGGGTTGAGCAGGTAGATGACGGTCTTGGTGGCGAACTTAAAGCCCACCTCCACCCCGAAGGTCAGGCACAGGGCTACTAAGAGCAGATTCTTGCTCAGGCTCTCCTTGCCTTCCTCTGGCCGCTGGGTCACCTGCTCTGGCTGGCAGCCACGGCCACCCCTACCGTCCTCCTTCGTCTGCCTCAGGATGTGCCGCAGGGCCACCAGGATCTCCAACAGGGCCAGGGTCAGGACCACCACACTTTCCAGCAGCCGCTGCTGCCAAGAGAGGAAGGCAGCACAGTCGGGGCCCCCATTGCCTGCAAAGCTGGGGTCCACGCCCCCATAGAGCCAGTCCAGGAGACTTTGGTAGCTATACCGGGACATGATGCCAAGTGGTTCCCCTCGACCACCGTGCAGGATGCAAGAGTGAGATGGAACACAAGCCCAGAGGGTTGCCCGGGTGCTGGGACGGGTACCGGAGGGCACACCCCCGCACCCGCACCCCCCTCCAGACACCGGGGCACCTAGAGCAGGGGAAGGGAAGCTACACGCGAGGCCCGGGGTCAAGTGCTGGCTCTAACTTGTCCCCACGGCTGTCTGGGGAGCCCCCCGCGCTTCTCCAGTGGCCACCAACGAGGCAGGGTTGAAAGGAGCCGTTGGCCAATCTAAAAGGAAGGAGAGGAAAAAAAAAAAAAGGTCTCAAAGAGGCAATTGCATCGGGAATTACGAAGCGGGGCGGGGTGACTAGCGAGGGCAGAAAAGGGAACAGGGGCAGTGGCGAAGCAAGCAAGGGTCAGGGAAAGCCGGAGGCCGGGAGGGTCACGGCGAGGGCCGAGGGGACCCGGCAGTGCCGCGGGAGCCAACCGGGGAGCGGCGGGGGTGAGAGCGAGGAGACACGCGGAGGCCAGGAGAGGAGCTAGCGGGGCCGGGCAGGCGGGGAGGGCGACGGGGATGGCAGGGACGCCGGACTCCTCGTCTCACGCACTCGCCACAGGGGGATCTCTTACTCCTGCAACCGCGTGGCCGTCTCTGCCCCCAGCTAGCAACTTCGCCGCCGACGGGCCCCTCCAGCCAATTTAGCGCCGTCCCGGGCCAGCCTCCCGCCCCCGGGTCCACCCCCGAGCCCCCAGCTCCACCCCCGGCCCCAGACGCCCGCCCTCGGGCAGCACCTCCCCCCTCCCGCGGCCCGCCCGAGACCAGCCCCCCTGGCGCAGGCAGCAGCGGGAGGAAGCCGGCGGGGAGGGAGGAGGGGGGGAGCGGGAGGCCGGACCAGCCGGAGGCTGGGCTTCGGCCGGCCCCCTCCCTCCGCCCCGGCGCCGCATCTGCCCGCGCCTCCCGCCCGGCCCGGGGACCGGTCGCCGCGCCCCTTGGGGCTCCACTCACCGGCAGTTCGGCCCGCGGCCCCGGCTCGGCGGCCGCTCGCCTCCCGCGCTCCCCGCGCCCCGGCGCTCGGCTCCCCCGGCGGCCGCAGCTGCCGCCGCCGCCGCCGCCGCCGCCGCCACAGCGCGCGGCTCCTCCTCCCCGTCTTCCTCCCCCTGCAGCGGCCGCGCTCGCTTCCTCCTTCTTCCCCTCCCTCTCTCCTCCCCCTCGCCGCCGCCGCCTCCCACCGCCCCCCCCCCGGCGGCGTCCCGCGCAGCCTCTCGCCCCCCCCCCACGCCCTGGGGCAGCTACTGCCCCGCCTCGCCGCCTCCCCGCCGCGACCTCCCTAGCTCCTACTGTTCACACCTCCCATCCCCCTCCCCCCTCCCCTCTCCACCCTCCTCCGGCCTCAGTCCCCGCCTCCTTCCCCCCCTCCCCCGGCCTGCCTCGCGTTCTGCACTCCTAGAGCCTGCACGCGTGCACATTCACCTTCCTTCACCGCCAGTCTACACAGTCCGCCCCCTCAGGGAAGCCGTTTTGGCCGACTCCGGCTCCCGCGATCCGGTTGCCCCGGGCGCATCTGTGTCCACCGAGCACATAGTAGGAGCTCAGTGGGCCCTCACCAAGCTCACGGGGAATGAAGAAGCCTGGCTAATGCTGAGCCGCTGTGCCAGCTTTCCTTCGGGGTGTTTGCATGGCCGTGACCTTCTCGGCGCGTCTCCTCCTTTCTGCCCTGAAAGGAGACTCCTGCGGGACCAGGATGTCCTCTTCCCTTGCCTTTGTCGCCCCAGTCCCACTCGCGGTTTCAGTGCCTGACGATGGAGGCCTCTTTTCCTTCTTTTCCTTGCTCTGCTCCGGTATTTTTCTCCCTTTACCCCAGGCCACGGCCACTCCCTCCCCTGGCCCTCCTCCCTTTTTCTCCCGCCCTGCCCTACACCTTAGACTTGCTGCAGGAAAAGATGCCTCCCCCAACCTTTTCCCCTCCCCTGTCCCTATAGGGGACCAGCTGCTTTCCAACCCGCATTCACGCGGCTGAGGGTCGTGCCCCTGAAGGCCAGCCAGGACAGTGGGGGTGTGGAGGGGCCCAAGAATGGGAAAAGAGCGGCTGATTGGAGCAAGGTCCCCTTTTCTTCGCTGCCTCTATCCCCCGTCTGTGGTTTGATTCTCTTGGGACAAGGAAACAGGAAAGGGACCTCAGAATCTACCTCACAGTGATTTAACATTTATTGAAGACTCACAGTGAGTTAGGAGAATATCCAGAAAAACACAGTCAGGCACTTTGCCTAGGAAACACTTTCGGGTGTTGGCGGCAAGCCAGACTCAAAACATAAAATACAATCTACTGTATTATCAGGCCATGGTCCTCCTATCCTTTCCAAGCCTGGTTTTCCCCACAAATAGAGCTTCAGGGCCAGGTGGCTTTATCTAATTCGAAGCTCTGTATGGCATCCACCAGAGGCCCAATGCTTTTCAAGTGCTAATTAATAAAGAACAGCTCATTCATTCTCCTTAGGTGTTTTGTTAAATCCTCTGCAACATAACCAAGAAACAAGAAGGGTAAAGTTGTGGTGCTCCCGGCAATGACCTGCAGCATCCGGAGACCTCAAATTCCTCGCTTCCAGGAAGTAAGAATGAGATTATAGAATTCAGTAAATGGCTTCATTAATCCCTCCAATTTTCCTGCTGAACTTCAGTTGGCAGTTTGGCCTACTGGGTCCTGTGTTTGCAAAACGACTGTCTTTAGTGACTACAGTCCGGCTAACTTCCTCATCTGAGTCACAAATTCCTCTTTTTTATAGGTAGAAGGGCCAAGTGTTTTTGGCCCAGGCCTGTAATCCCATTTACTTGCTGTGTCCCTTTGGGCAATCGATGCAACCTCTCTGTGCCTCAACTTCCATTAATTGAATTAACTATCATCTAATTCCTAGGATTACGCACTTGGAAATGCGTTGAATTATGTACGACGTTATGCTGTATCTGGTGCATAGACATAAATGCTCAGTAAATGCTACCCGTTATTGTTACCCAGTTCTGCATCTGTGTGTGCTTGCGTACATACGGGCATACACCCTGAAATTTAGTGCCCTCCCCCACACCTGCATAAACAATCCTACCCAGCCTTCAGATCGCATGTGATATTGCTTTTTCCCCCAGCTCCCAGAGCTTTCTCCCTCCTCTGAACTTCTATAGCAGTTATTGCCTGCACTACTCATTTTATCCTGAATCACATACTGCCTCCCATTGTTTTCTCATTGTTAGTCCTGTCCCCCACACTCACATCTTTGACAGCAGGGGATGGGTCTTAATCTTTTCTAACCGCCCCCCCATCACAGCACCTAGGGAGTGGCAAATCCAGTAGGCACTAGACAAACACTAGGAGATTGTTGTCCCCATAGGTTAAAAAAAAAGGCAAGCAATAATTGAACCAAAATGGTGGGTCAAATTTTAGAAACTCAAAAAGGCTCAGACAAATGTCCTGATCGCTTCCTTGCTGGGACACAGGCCAGAGGCTTCTTGTCTGTAAACAGTAACAAGAGCAAATGAGCTTTGCTTTTTTAAGGCAAATTAACTTTGCCTTGTGGGGCACAGTGAAAAGGGAACCCGGAATCCAGGCTCCGTGCAAGGGGATCTTGGGGGAAATCAGCTCTCCTTGCTTCAGCGTACTCAGGAAAAATGAGGGGGTTGAAATAGAATGGTTTCTAAGATACCTGCCAGCTCTCATATTCTATGATGCTGGGAACTCAGCCTTCCCGCCTTTTCATCCAAGTCATGTTTGAATCTTAAAGCAGATAGCCCATCTAGCTGGCCTGGTGACAGGAGCCACCTCTCTGCCTGTTGAGACAATACCCTAAATTCTTTTGTCCAAAGTACCTTCCCAGGTGTGAGATCAGCTGACCTCCCGTGGAGTGCAAAGCAGCAGAAATTATAACCTCTTTTGTACCACGGACAAACAGAGGCTCAGAAAGGTAAAGTGACTTGCCTAAGATCACACAGAGCGAGCACTAGAAGTTGGGGTTCAACAGCACAGGCTGGAGGAAGCTCTTTCTCTTTGACTTGGCCATCTGACCTTTTCTCCCCCTGCACTTTATATTCTTTCAATCCATTCCTGTCCCTCTACCCACAATGTAACCTGAAAGTCAAATGCATGCGTGATCGCCCACAAGCAAAAAACAATGCACAATCCCAATATTATATCAAGTATTATCAGTTAAAATAAAATGCATGTGTTTGGGGGAGAATGAAGAGAGAAGCCTTTGTCTTGATTTGACTATCCGCTTACTGCTTCTTGCCCCTTCCCCATTCATTCAACTCCAGCTTTCATTCCACAAATATTTACTGAGCCTCTGTTAAGCACATGGGAATTTGCCGGACATGGAGGCAATTTCTGCCTTCAAGGAGCTTAAAATCCAGCTAGGGGGATATGACTCACAAACAAGGAAGGGCTAGATAACGGTACACGAGGGAGGCATAAATAAATACAAGCAAAGCAAATAGCTGCTTCCTCCAGAGCACGTCTCGCCCATGAGCTGCACAGACAAGGAAGGCAAGAAGAATTCAGGGGTAGTTCAACATCAGGCAAAACTCATCCATGGGGAGAGAGGTCCACATGGCAGTGAAAGGAAGCAGAACTTGTCACCTCAAAATATGCCTCTTTGGCATAAGGATTATTTTAGGCGGATTATTTAAAATTTTTTTTTAACTTTTTATTTATTTTTGAGACAGAGATTGACAGAGCATGAACGGGGGAGGGGCAGAGAGAGAGGGAGACACAGAATCGGAAGCAGGCTCCGAGCCATCAGCCCAGAGCCCGACGCGGGGCTCGAACTCACAGACCGCGAGATCGTGACCTGAGCCGAAGTCGGACGTTTAACCGACTGAGCCACCAGCACCCCTAGGCGGATTATTTAAAAGAAGAAGAAGAAGAAAGAAAGAAAAACAGCAGACACAGGAAAAGCTCTGAAAACTGAGAAGTATCCGTTTGTAAGAGACATTTACATTTACAAGGGAAATCTCCATCTGCCCTAAGCCTTGACTTGCTGTCCTGACGTGCTTTCCTCATATTTGGCAGAAAGGTGCAAATCCCATCCTGTCCCTACTTCACAAGAATACACTCAGGACAAATAAAATTACACACATGAGGCTTTTTGTAATCTTGCTGATATACAAATCCAAAAGATGATGACTGTCATTAAATCTTAAATCATGGAAAAGTCACGCTTTCACCAGGGAAGCCCTTAAAATACATACCTCTGGTACATGCTAAGAACAGAAATAAAAAGTTCAGAGACATCACACACACCAAAAAGGTCTTTGGTTTGGGGTAAACTAACTTTGAACAGAAACTGACATTACTTTTTTTTTTTTAATGTTTATTTACTTTTGAGGGAGAGAGAGAGACACACACACATGGAGCGCGAGTGGGGGAGGGGCAGAGAGAGAGGGAGACAGAATCTGAAGCAAGCTCCAAGCTCCGGGCTGTCAGCATAGAGCTTGACGCAGGGCTCGAACTCACGAACCGTGAGATCATGTCCTGAGCTGAATTCGAACACTTAACCAGCTGAGCCACACAGGCGCCTCAGAAACTGACATTATTAAGCAGTTTATTTATCATCTAGAAAGCCCAAGTTGAAGAAAAAAGTTCAAGGCCAGAAATGAGTCCTCAGGCCTCCAAATTGAAACCTTCCCCTAATTCCATTCATTGACTATCAGTGGAAAAATGTTTTCTTGGCTTGTGATCCTCAGCCACCACTTACTCTGTCATCAGAAATTCAATTTGGCATTATTCGGCTATTTAAATCATGAAGCAGTCAGGTGGTTGTCTTTCTTCCAGGGGTTCCAAGAAAGGTCTGTGGTTAAATGTCACAGGCTCAGGCAGGGCCAAAAGCTTGCTGTGGCATACTGGGCAAAGGATGCCTGTTTGCCCTTGACACAGCCTGGGCAAGCCTGGCTGGGTAGCACGGTAATATGGTTGAAAGCATAGGGGACTGGTAGCCAGGACACGGGGATTGGATTTGACTTGCTTGGGCCAGTCACTCCCTTTCCTGGGGTCTCAGCTCTCTCTTTTGGAATCCAAAAGGATTTCAGTCAGTCACTCTAAATTCCCTTCTACCTTTAATATTCTCTGAAAATAACTGGGGAATGGGGGCGCCTGGGTGGTTCAATCGGTTAAGCGTCCAACTTCGTCTCAAATCATCATCTCACAGGTTCGTGAGTTGGAGCCCTGTGTGGCCTCTGTGCTGATGGCTCAGAGCCTGGAGCCTGCCTGGGATTCTGTGTCTCCCTCTCTCTCTGCTCCTTCTTTCCCCCTCTCAAAAATAAATAAACATTTAAAAAATCATGAAAATAATTGGGAACGTTATGGTAAGAGAACTGGCCTTACAGATTTGGACAGCAGTTTGGAGTCCTGGATATCTCTTTAGTATCTATACCATGATGTGGTAATGAAAAAGTTGCTTCATTGAATAGAGACATAAATCGATTCATTGCAATCTAAGCTAATCACAGGTGCATGGAAGTGGCAGACCCAGCATCTTCCTGAGGGAGGCTCATTTCTCCTGGCTGTATTTCCTCACATCCTTTGTTATTGTTGTTTTTTAATAAATACGTACTGAGGGACACTATGTGCCGGGTAATACGTACAAACAGGTATTTTATAGCTACAGTTTTACAGACAACATATATTTCCAGCATTAGACTGCATAAACCCACATTCCTTTTTTCATGCAGAAGTTGAATATTGTGAGAAATATTTTAAGTCTCTGATGCCAAAATTAACATGAAAAGTATCAACTTTATTTTATGTATCAATATTTGAATAACAAAGTAAAGGAACAAACTGGCCCTGAAATCAGGGAGACCTGGGTTCAATTCCTTGCCAACAAGGAGCTTTTGCAACCCCAGGCAAGTGACTTAACCCCTCAGAGCCTTTCTCCTCATATGTGACATGTTATCTGCAGCACTTACCTTGTAGTGGTGAGGATCAATGTGGTAATATATATGGAAAGTAGCTAGCGCCCTGTCTTGCAAGTGAGTCACTCGATAACTGTTTGCTTTAGGGATTTCCCCCTTTTCAATTCAAAACATTCATGCTGTAATCCTAAAACAGAAATCAAATCTACCCCAAGTCGGTCAAGTGGACCATTTTTCTGTTGAAAACCCTTTCGCTGCTGTAGCCTCAGGTGAAACTGACATCCTGTCCAGCCACAACATAGAAGTGGAGTTATTAGAAACCGCATACTTTCCTGCAGGGGAGGAAGAAGAAAGGAAAGAAAGAAAACCAAGCATCTGGTACATGTGCAATTGATTTTGAGATGTGGGCAAGCTGGCAGTTTGTAGTTGCTCTTTTCCTGAAGTGCAACGCTGTCAGAAATCAATATGCTGAAAGCAGTTTTGGAAAGCTTGCTTGGGAACCCCTGGAGGATTCTGAGAGCTGCAGCCGCATCCATTCTACCTCTAGGCAAGTCCACTACCCTAACCTGGTTCTCCGTTTGTAAGATAAAGCAGGCAGGACACTATCTCCTCTCAGTCCCAGCCGTGGAGTCAGAGCCAGGAAAGGAGATAGATTTCATTTGACTTAGATTACTAAGGAGTATTGATAATAATCCCCCTCCTGGAGTGGGTTAAAGAGTGTCCAGGGCCAGGTGAATTTGCATCTCTTCTGAGAATTCTTGAGGGGAAGTGCGGCAGTAGCAATCAGCTTCCGAATTTACACTCAGTATCTCAATCCACACCTGAGAATAACAACATTATTAACCATGATGAAAATAGAAACAACTGTCATTTATTGAGTAGTTATGTGCTAAATTATCTCAACCCTGGGGGGAAACCAAGGCTCAGGGAGAGAGAGACAGAGACAGAGACAGAGACAGAGAAAGACAGAGAGAATAAGTAATTTGCTTAAGGTCCCACTGGTAATAAGTGGAAGGGCGCATTTCCAAGCCAGATCTATCCAAATGCAGAGCTTGACCAGCTGACCCCCACACCACCTGTCTCTTGTCATATGAATGACCTGTGGCTTGGTCTTGCGAAGTGACTGACTAGGTGTGGAGGACTAATTTGTGAACAAGAACACAGTCTCTACTGTTTGGACCCGGGGAGCTGAGAAGCAAATGAGCCACGTGGGGTTTGAGCCCGGGTCCTCAGCCTCACGATCACAATATTTTAATTATCTGCATGCTTGGTGATACCTCCTACCCTAAACATGGGTATGCCTTTCACTTTGCTGCTCCAAATCAGGAAGTGATTTGCTCTTTCAAGGACTCATTTGGCTTAGCTGGCATCTGCTTTCAAAGCCCTGAGGACTGAATATCTTCAGTGCAGTTCCCTCTTGGATGGGATTCTCCAGATATTGATGGATTTGTTTGTAAGGACACAGAGACAGAACAGAGGAATGAGACAGGAGTCCCAATTTTGTCTGTGGACTGGCCTCTAGCATGCTAATCACATATATACACCAGGAGTTCAACACATGAACATTTTATCCTCAAATTCTTGGTTTATCTCCGTGCACCCCGGCCACTTGCCGGAGTCTCCCCGACTTGGTGCTACCTTTTGTGGTGGAGGCTTAACTTCAGGGCCACTTCCTGGTGTATTCTTACATCTCTTCTTTTCATCAACCCCCTATTCGTCCTTTCTGACCCGTAGAGACCACGATATACTGTTAGTCCCCAGCATAACCACAGACTCCATTCCTTTCCATATTTGATATTTCCTTTACTCAGGCTTACAACAGTTTGCAGGAACTCTATGTTGAGAAAGGTACAATTTATCATCACAACAGGTGGATAATAAGATGCAGTGACTGCATGGGACTCAGAAGCTTTCTGTTTTCCACCTCAGAATGGGTCATCTCTGACATGACATTTCCTGGGTTTTCAGAGGTAATAACAGCATAGTATTTATGAACTTCATCACGCACATGAAGAGTCATGGGATCCACTAAAGTAAAATTGAACTGGACGTTAAAAAGTAAGCATACTTTTTATATTTAAAAGTAGAATATAAGCCTGGGTGGCCCAGTCAGTTAAGCATCCAACTCTTGGTTTTGGCTCAGGTAATGATCTCACAGATCATGAGATGGAGCCCCACTTCTGGCTCTGTGCTGACAGCACAGAGCCCACTGGGGATTCCTTCTCTCCCGCTCTCTCTGTCCCTCCCCTGCTCGCTCGCTCTCTCTCTCCCTCTCTCTCTAAAACAAAATAAGTGAACTGGGGTGCCTGGGTGGCTTGGTCTGTTGAGCATCCGACTTCAGGTCAGGTCATGATCTCACGGTCTATGAGTTTGAGACCCATATCAGGCTCTGTGCTGACAGCTCAGAGTCTTGAATCTGCTTCCTATTCTGTGTCTCCCTCTTTCTGCCCCTCCCCACCTCACGTCTCTGTCTCTCTGTCTCTCTTTCTCTTGAAAGTAGAAACAAACATTAAAAAAAAGACTAAAAATAATAAATAAGTAAACTTAAAAATTTTTTTAAAGTAAATATAGTATAGCACAGTGCCTATAGCTAACAGTGCTGTATTATATACTTACAAACTTGCTTAAAGGGTAGATCTTGTGTGAAGTGTTTTTTTTATCATGAAAAAAAAAATGATAAACAGGCCAAGAGGAAACTTCTGGAGTCGAAGGACATGTTCGTGGCAGTGATTGTGGTGGTGATTTCATGAGTGTATACTTATTTCCAAACTCATCAAGTTCTATATATTAAATATGTATAGCTTTTTGTATGTCAATCATACCTCAATTAAGTGGTTTTTTTTCTTGGGTAAACATAACTGGGTCAAGGGTACAAGGGATCTCTCTGCACACTTCTTACAACTGCACATGAATCTACAATTATCTCAAACAGTTTAATTTTTTAAAACCAAATACAAATTTTTATATACAGGATTTGGTCTAGTGTTTCTGAAAGAAACAGATGGGTGGATAATTGGGTCCACACAATTCTGTTTCCCTCCAAGGTCAAAGGAACTCCAACTCTGAGTGCAGAAGCCATGCCCTCATTAATATTCAATTCTTTTAAGGTAAAAGAAGGAAAGAAGAAAAGAAAAACAGAAATAAAAAAATGTAAAGAAAAAGATGAGATATCTCATGGTGTTTGTTGTCTTTTTTTTTTTTTTTTTTTTTTTTTTTTTTTTTGCCCTCACCGTAATTTCTCCACCTTGTTTGGGTCTCTGGCAATAACCAAAACTTATTTTAACCCAGCCACATGGTCTGTTTGAGATGGTCATGTCAACCATAAATAGAAGGGATCTTTCCAAATGGAGCTTCTGGGGGAAAAAAAAACTATTTATCTGCCTTCTAGGGCCATTTGCATTTTCTGGGCCTCTCCTAGCACTGTCTGCTTCCCCCCCACTTTCTCATCACATCATCCAAAGATTGGATTTCATTCTGTTTTCTCTAGGAGACAGACCAGGCTTGCCTGGAAAGAAAACATCTCTGGAGAGATTAGACTCTGACTAATTCTCATTTCCAGCATCTAAAGGCAGAGGATTAGATTAAGAAATAACATAATACTGTGCTCCAATTGCTCTATGCGAGCTCTCTAATATATGGCATTTTTAATGGATACCAGCCAAGGTGATTCTTAGCAGCAGATGGTGAGTACTATATTGGTCAGCGGCCCTGCAACCCCTACAAAGAAGACAAGAGGAGTAACTTAGATTTAGACCAGAAAAAATGACCTCTGGTTTTACGTCTCGCTCTGATGTAAATATTCAAAGCCATAAGTTTCATGTGGAAGTGGGTATTTATGCAAGCTGGAGGGGGAAGGGTAAAAATGCTATTTCGTTCTAGGCAACGCCTATGGCTAAAGGGGCCAAGACAACTAGCATTAAGCAGGACCAGCCTGGGTTTTCACTTCCTGTTCCTTCTGACATCCCTCGAAAAGTCTGTCACTGCTCCTTCCTTCTTGCTTTTATTTTCCTTCTCTTCCTTACCCTGTCTCCTTCCAGTTCTCCTTTTCCCTTAGCCCAGAAAATTGTATTTACCTTCAAACACAGCCTAAAATGTTCAAATAGTGCCACCTGACTGGGAAACCTGGCAAGCGTTTCTGTCCATCCCTTGTCATTGGCCCCTCCTACTCTGAGTGGGCTCACAGCTCTGGGATGAGCCATCCCAGCCACCCCAGATGGCCCCCAGAGTAGGGGCACCTAGATCTGGCTGCCTGTTGCCCCCAGAAGGAAGGTGGGGGAAAATGACTCGCCTTTGCTAAGAGGACTTCCTTGGCTATTCTCTGACCCTACAGAGAAGCACATTGCAACAGGGGGATTCTGACATTTCCCTGCATTCCACCCTCCCTCTTACTCCTGTCTGCCAAGATTCCTGCCTATTCCTCTGGGCAGGTGAAAAAAACACCTGCAAATATAACTGTTGCTTCTTGGATCACTGTATTAAACAGCACGAGCAACGTTAGAGATCCATAGAGGATAAGAGAGGACCAACAGAAGGGAGAGAACTGGTATTCTCTGCTCATGAGGCCAGTATTACAAGAAAGACTAAGCAGGGCTCCTGGGTGGCTCAGTTCGCTAAGCATCTGACTTTGGCTCAGGTCATGATCTCATGATTTATGAGTTTGAGGCCCACTTTGGGTGAGCCCTGCTTCTCTGTCTCTCTCTCTGCCCCCCTCTCTCTCTCTCCCCCTCCTGGGATCCTCTCTCTGCCCTCGCTCACTTGTGCCCTCTCTCTCTCAAAACAAAAACAAAAACAAAAACAAACAGAAAACAAATAAGACCAAGTAGTCACTGACCTTTCTTACAGACTCCACTTTTTTTTCTCCCACAGTAACAAATGAAATCAGAAGGGGTAAGGAGGGGCTTTTAGGGAATCAGAAGATAAGCTAAAATCATGACTCCTAGATTTAATTCTTCCCCTAACGAAAGGCAAAGAGGAATGCTGGCCTGAATCCCAAGTAAGACAGTTGCCTGAATGGGGTGCCTGCGTGGCTCAGTTGGTTGAGTGTCCAACTTCAGCTCGGGTCATGGTCTCATGGTTTGTGGGTTCGAGCCCCACGTCAGGCTCTGTGCTGACAGCTTGTTCAGAGCCTGGAGCCTGCTCCGGATTCTATCTCCGTTTCTCTCTGTCCCTGCCCTGCTCATGCTCTGTCTTGGTCTCTCTCCAAAATAAGCATTAAAAAAAATTTAAAAGACAGTTGACTAAGTATGTGATGAAAAGAGTAGAGCCAACTGCCAGGGGAGGCCTAATGAGTATTCTCTGGGTGGCACTGTAGCATGGTGGTGGACAGCAAGAGGCTCAGAAGGAAAGGAGAGGTGGTTCGAATCCTGGCTCCTTCACTAACTCCATTTGTGCCCTTAATTTCACCTCCTCTCACCTGCTTAAGAACATGGCTCCAATGGGGTGCCTGGGTGGCTCAGTTGGTTAAGCGTCTGACTCTTGATTTCCATCCAGGTCATGAACTCATGGTTTGTGTCAGGCTCCATGCAGGGCCTTCTTAGGATTCTCTGTCTCCCTTCTCTCTGCCCCTCTCCTGCTCATGCTCTCTCCCTCTCTCTCAAAATACATAAACATTAAAAAAAAAAAGAACATGGCTCCAGGAATTCTCACCCCTCTCTTGCATGAATCATTTCTTCCCTATTTACCTGCTGTCATATCTACCATTTCAAAAATAAAGTCTTCCACTGACCCCACATCCCCACCCCACCCCAGCCTCTGTCCCAGTCTCTTCTCCCTATCACAGCAAAATTCCTTGAAAGAGCTGTCTTCACTCTTCCCAATGCCTCTCCACCTCTCCTTTGAATCATGTGCAGTCATGCTTTTGTCTCTATCACTTCATCAAAGTAGCTCCTCCCAAGGTCCTTAATGAACCTCCACTTTGTCAAATCAAATGGTCAGTTCTCAATCCTCATCCTGCTTGACATTTCATCAACATTGTAAACAGAGACACCCCTCTTGGAAACACTTTCGTCCCATGGCTTCCAGGACAACATTCTGTCACCAGCTACCTCCCTGGCGGCCCCTACTCTGTGGGCTTTGTTGATTCCTCCTCTCATTCCCAACCTCTACCTTTGGGGTGCCCCAGAATTCAGACCTTGGACTATTTATCTTCTCTATACTCTTCCCTAGGTGGTGGCTTTAACTACCCTGGATACACTGAAGGTTTCCAAATTTGTATCTGATGTTCAAATTTCTCTCACTCCATATGCATCTCCCCAACTCTATACTCAATGTTCCCTCTTGGAGATCTAATAGTCAAATTTAATGTGACATGCTGAGATTTCCTGATTCCCCTTCCACAAAGTTGGTTCTCCTCCAATCCTCCCCATCCCTGTTGATGGCAGTCCCATCCTTCCAATTGCTGAAGTCAAAAAAATTGGAGTCATCCTTAACTCCTCCTTTTCCTGCCACACTCCATACCCAAGACATCTGCAAAATCTATCAGACATTTCTTTGAAATAATGTCAGAAAACGGGTTTCTTGGGTGGTTCAGTCAGTTAAGCATTCAACTCTTGATTTCGGCTCAGGTCATGATCACTGTTCACGGGTTCAAGCCCGGAATCATGCTCTGCGCTAACAATGCAGA
Organism: Panthera tigris; assembly: GCF_018350195.1. Classification (NCBI taxonomy): domain Eukaryota; kingdom Metazoa; phylum Chordata; class Mammalia; order Carnivora; family Felidae; genus Panthera; species Panthera tigris. The sequence continues at coordinate 89,665,322 of NC_056677.1, read as the reverse complement.
GCCTGCTTAGGATTCTCTCTCTCTCTCTCTCTCTCTCTCTCTCTCTCTCTCCCACCTCCACCACTCACCTTCTCTCCCCACCTCTTTCTCTGAAGATAAATAAATGCTTTTTTAAAAATGCAGATTCCCATCCAGTAGATTTGGGACATGGCCCAAATTTCTGCATTTCTAAAAAGCTATTAGATCCTGCTAGTACCACTGGTCCAGGGACCACACTTTGAACAAGGTCCTAGTATAAGCCCTAGTGTCAAAGAAATAGGAACATCTATTTGGCCCCTGTCCTTTCATGTGAACACACCCTAGACAGAAGGGCTAATTACAGCAGGTGGAGCAAGTTTCAAGGTACCAGTGCTTGGAGGTTCCTGACAGGAGTGTCAAACAGAGCCCTGGGTGCTCTAGAAGCAGGTGGTGTTCAGAGATACAGCTGGGCAGGCAGCATGGGGGAAGTAAGTCACAAGGTCACAAAGCCACAGCTATTGGAGAATTTCAATTCCTGGAGAGGGAAAGGGAAACAACAGACAGGAACAGAACAGATTCCCACTTACGGAGAATTATCAAGACCCCAACAAACTCAAGAACAAAAGGCAAGAATCAGAACAGAGATAGAAGATAAGGGGGTTGGACTCAGGATGAAGATTGTGTCATTGCAGAACTTGCCTTGAACCTGAGCATTGAATTAGAGGACCTTAAATTGCTGGAGGGCAGGGTTGATCCCAGAGATGGGGCAGAGCTCAACTGGGCCTGTAGATGGAGGGAGGGGGTTGTATGACTCCAAGGGGGCACTGTGGAGAGAGGAGGGTTTGGGGAACAGTGCACCCAGCAGATTCCACACTGCTCTCTTCAGAAATTCTTGGAACTCATGAGGCAGTGAAAAGTGTGTTGGGCTTTGTTTTGAATGACATGGTCCCAAAGAGGAAATTTAATGTTGACTATACACACACACACACACACACACACACACACACACACTGATTTCTTTCTTATCTGTAGGGCTAGAAAGCACTTGGATGCAAAGAATATTAAACTAATATTGGAAAGGAAGAGATAGCAGAGAGATGTGTTGGAAGTGAACTGATGGAAGAGACTGACAAAGGGAATCTGGTATTTATAAAACTATGCCCTTGATGAGATAAGAGGAAATGCAGGAGGAACTTGAGGAAGCCAGAACCTAACACCACAAATGTCATACCAGTCTGTGTGCTCCAAGTGACCTTCGCAAAGAAGGGTGACTAAGCCCCGGTTCCTGAAAAGTCACTGAGCTGTCATTGAGCCGAGAGAGTCCAAGATCTCTCCTTCAAAATGAGCCAGGAAGGCAGTGTGCCCCACTGAGTCAAAGCTGTAGACCAGCAGCTGTACTAGTTACGAGCAAGGCGTCTCAGGCCAGACACGCGTAGGTCCATATTCCAGCTCAGTTTCCCTGGGCCTCCATTTGCTCATCTGTAGACAAGGATGATAATATAAATCACCTACGTCGTGGAACTATCGTGAGAATTAAATGCCTCCATGCGCACAAGTGCCTGCAATAGTGCCTAGCACATTGTTAGTGCTCCGTAGGTGTGGTATTAGTCATTACTCTTGTTGCAACAAGGAAGAACAAGAAGAGACAAGCAAGTTCAGCCCTCTCCCCTGCTAGAAAAGGAGCAAGAGGTCCAGAGAGAAGTAGGGAGTTTTTCCAGGTCACCAGCAAGCTCATAGCAGGGCTAAGGACAAAAACCAGGTCTCCTGAGCTTGACGTTAACTTTTCAGAGGGGGCTTCCCAACTTCTTAGATCACAAATACCTTTTCCATGGCAACCCATACATGAACCACATGTATATAAGTGACACAAAATATGCATGAAATAATACTTCAAGGGGCACCTGGGTGGCTCAGTCAGCTGGGCCATGACTTCGGCTGAGGTCATGATCTCTAGGTTCGGTTTGTGAGTTTGAGCCTCGCATCAGGCTCTCTGCTGTCGGCACAGAGCCTGCTTCGGATCCTCTGTCTCCCTCTCTCTGCCACTCCCCCACTCGCACAGCTCTCTCTCAAAAATAAAAGAAACATTAAAAAAAAAGAAACAATGCTTCAAATACAACATTCACTCTAATATTTTCTATTCTATTCTTTGAGACCAAAACTAAAAATAATGATAATAATTGAGGGGGTGGGGAACAACCCATCAGGGCCAGGAGCCAGAGTAGGAACTGAGCAAAGCCAGCTGGAGAATATCACACCTGTGAGGGGTGATACACTTAAGAGCACATGAGAGGCACACGGATGCCTGTCAGAGGACAGAAGAGACCAAACCTGCCTCACTTACACTAAATAACTCTCCCCCTTTCCTCCAATCACAACGTTGCACTGCCCCCAATCTGGAGACATCAGAAGCATTAAGGGAGAGGAATGGAAGAACAGACAGAGCTCAAGTCCCTCCGGCCACAGGGCATGCCTGAGCTGAAGGGCCATAGGAAAACAGCCCAAATCACAAGTGAGAGTGAAGATTTCAAGTCAGACAAGACCAGATTGAACATACCATATAAAATTGGCTGGAAAACCAGGGATGCTGCCCACATGACATTATGTAAGGGAAGGGAAGGAGCTTTGAGCTAATTTCAAACATTAATTGCAAGGGCGCCTGGGTGGCTCAGTCAGTTAAGCAACCGACTCTTGGTTCTGCCTCAGGTCATGATCTCATGGTTCATGGGTTCAAGCCCTGCATCGGGGTCTACAAGGACAGCACGGAGCCTGCTTAGGATTCTCTCTCTCCCTTTCTCTCTGCCCCTCCCCCACTCACTCTGTCTTTGTCTCTCTCTCTCTCTCTCTCTGTGTGTGTCAAAAATAAACATTAAAAAATATTAATTGGAGAAGAAAACATTTCACGTTTGTCCCCCTGTGCTCAGACAGCCCAATAAGTTCTTTACCTCTGTAGTGGTACAAAAAGTATATACCCCTGCCCCAAGAGAAACAATGTGTTTTTAATAGACAACTGATTGCATAAATTGCCAGATAGCTGTATGATGGATTGCCATGTCACCTTTAGAAAGTATGATGTATATCTGTATATGCTGATGGAAAATATCAAACATATATATATATTTTTATTTTTTATTTTTATTTTTATTTATTTATTTTTTGATGTTTATTTATTTTTGAGACAGAGAGAGACACAGCATGAACGGGGGAGGGTCAGAGAGAGAGGGAGACACAGAATCCGAAACAGGCTCCAGGCTCTGAGCCATCAGCACAGAGCCCGACGCGGGGCTCGAACTCACAGACTGTGAGATCGTGACCTGAGCTGAAGTCGGACGCTTAACCGACTGAGCCACCCAGGTGCCCCATATATTCTTTTTTTTAAATAGTGGGATTTTTTTTTATTTTTTAAGTTTATTTATTTATTTTGAGAAAGACAGAGACAGCACAAGTGGGGGAGGGGCAGGGGGAGAGGGAATCCCAAGCAGTGTCCGTGTCGCCAGCGTAGAGCCCAACTCGGGGCTCAAACTCACGAAACCGTGAAACCATGACCTGAGCTGAAACCAAAGTCGAACGCTCGACTGAGCCACCCAGGCACCTTACGAACATATATACTCTTGACAAAAAGAAAATACGGAGGAGTGTCTACGGATTTGGCTATTCTGGACATTTCATATGAATTTAACTGTGCAACATTTAAAAATCCGTGGGATCTTATGTCTGGCTTCTTTCACTTAACATAATATTTTTCAAGGTTCATCCATGTTGTAGCACGTATCAGCACTTCATTCTTTTTTATGACCAAATAACATTCTATTGCGTGGTTATACCACATTTTGGCCATGCATTCAAACTTTGAGGGACATCTGGCTTATTTCCAATTTTTGGCTCTTCTCTTTAAAAAAAAAAATTAAATGTTTTTATTTTTGAGAGAGAGAAAGAGACAGAGCACAAGCAGGGGAGGGGCAGACAGAGAGGGAGACAGAGAATCTGAAGCAGACAGAGAATCTGAGCTGTCAGCACAGAGCCCGACACAGGGCTTAAACTCACGAACCGCAAGATCATGACCTGAGCCAAAGTCGGATCCTTAACCGACTGAGCCACCCAGGTGCCCCAAGTTTTGGCCCTTTTCAACAATGCTGCCATGAACATTGATGTACATGTTTTTGGGTGGACTTGCATTCTCAATTCTCTTGGGCACATACCTAGGACTGGATTTGTTTGGATCATATCATGACTCTGTATTTAACTTTTTTAAAAAAAATTTTTAATGTTTATTTATTTTTGAGAAAGAGAGAGACAAAGCGTTAGCAGGGGATGGGCAGACAATCCAAAGCAGGCTCCAGGCTCCGAGCTGTGAGCACGGACCCCCCGATGCGGGGCTCAAACTCACGAACTGTGAGATCATGGCCTGAGCTGAAGTCCGATGCTCAACCGACTGAGCCACCCAGGTGCCCCTGTATTTAACTTTTTGAGGAACTGCCAAATTGTTTTCCAAAGTGCCTGCACATACCCACCAGCAATGTATGGAGGTTCCAATTTCTCCACATCCTCATTGACACTTGTTATTGTCTGTCTTTTTGATTACAGCCATCCTAATGGATGTGAAGTGTTATCTCATTATGGTTTTGATTTGCATTTCCCTAATGGTGAGTGATGTTGAGCATCTTTTCATGTGCTTATTAACCATTTGTATATCTTTGGAGAAATGTTTCTTCAAATCCTTTGCTTGTTTTAAAAAATTGAATTATACGAATTTGAGATGGCAAAATATGAAAGTATTAATAAAAGCCTCACCTTATGGGCAAAATTTGATGTAATGCAATCCCTAATTAAAAAGTTGTGAAGCAAGGGGCGCCTGGGTGGCTCAGTCCATTGAGCATCCGACTGCAGCTCAGGTCATAATCTCATAGTTCATGGGTTTGAACCCCAAGTTGTGCTCTGTGCTGACAGCTTGGAGCCTGGAGCCTGCTTAGGATTCTGTGTCTCCCTCTCTCTCTGCCCCTCTCCTTCCCTGCTCATGCTCTTTGTCTCTTTCTCTCAAAAATAAATAAACATTAAAAAATTTTTTTTTAATTGTCAAGGAAGACATAATTTTATTTTTGTTTTTTTTTGTGTGTTTTTTTTAATGTTTATTTATTTTTGAGACAGAGAGAGACAGAGCATGAATGAGGGAGGGTCAGAGAGAGAGGGAGACACAGAATCTGAAGCAGGATCCAGTCTCTGAGCTGTCAGCACAGAGCCCGACGCGGGGCTTGAACTCACGAACTGTGAGACCATGACCTGAGCCGAAGTCGGCCGCTCAACCGACTGAGCCACCCAGGCGCCCAGGAAGACATAATTTTAAACATGATGGGTAGAGGGAATTTAAAATGTACTTAAACATTGCCACATGCTTGTGATCCTAACTGGTAAACAGAGATCACTACCAGACTTTCTCAGAAGTATTCTTGAACTATTAGAGATTTGAATGTTACAAAATCCCTATAAAGGCTCTGGAATAATATTTTAGGATGTCTGACATCAGCTGGATGGAATTATATATATAATACACACACACACACACACACAATAAAACCTTGGATTGTGAGTAACTTGCTCTTCAAGTGTTCTGCAAGATGAGCAAACATTTCTAAAAAATTTTAACTTGATAAATGAGCGATGCCTTGCAATACGAGTAGTACATGACTCCACACGTCAAACGATCACAACTGAGACAATGGCTCTTCTCTCTCTTTCTTGCAGGATTGTGGATGATTGTCTCCCCTGCTTTCGTGCTTGGTCTCAGGCTTCAGTATTTGGCAGAAATCAATGATTTTTTCAGCACACTGGAAGGTGCCTACAACTGGCACTCGTGTATTTTTTGTCACTTCAAAGCACCTATGGACAGTCCTTTGCTTTTCCATACAAGAGGAAGCTTAGGAATGCTGCGCTTCATTCTAGGTCAGGCTGCCTGCAGACATAGACCCTTTCCTCTTCTGCCTTATTGCCAGTTACATTAAATGCAATATAAGACAGGAGTTTATTAACACTGTGCTGTAGGGGCGCCTGGGTGGCTCAGTCTGTGAAGAGTCCGACTTCGGCTCAGGTCATGATCTCGCAGTTTGTGAGTTCAAGCCTTGCGTCGGGCTCTGTGATGACAGCTGTACTGAAGTCAACATCTGTTAGTGATAGTGAAAATAATCCTACACAATAACGCTTCTCTCTCTTGTCTCCCTCACACCAGCCACGAAGGTTTTCAAAGGTAAGTGCAGGTTCATTTGTTTATTTTTCTTTATATTCTGTATGCTCTTTATTATTTTGTATCATACTACAGTAGTATAATCTTTTTTTAATGTTTTATTTATATAATACTGAGCCACCCAGGTGCCCCAATAATCATTTTTATATGAACATTTTTGGGGTGTGGAACAAATCCTCTGAGTTTCTAGTATAATAAATGGGGAAATTCGCTCTGATTTACAAGTGCTTTGGATGACAAGCATGTTTTCAGAACAAATTATGCTCCCGAACCAGGGTTTTACTGTATTTGTGTAATCCTTACCTGGATTAAGACGTGGAACACTTTTATTATTCCTCATGCCCCTTTCCAGTCCATGCCCTTTACCTCAGAAGTTACATAATTCTGACTTGTATCACCATTAATTATTGTGGCCCATTCCCAACCTCCATTTAAATGGAATAAGACAAAAGAAAACAAAACCAAATGGAATCAAGGAGTTTATATTCTTTTATATCTGACTTTTTTTTTTACGTTTATTTATTTTTGAGACAGAGAGAGACAGAGCATGAACGGGGGAGGGTCGGAGAGAGAGGGAGACACAGAATCTGAAGCAGGCTCCAGGCTCTGAGCTGTCAGCACAGAGCCCGACGCGGGGCTCGAACTCACAGACTGTGAGATCATGACCTGAGCCGAAGTCGGACGCCCAACCGACTGAGCCACCCAGGCGCCCCTATATCTGACTTCTTTTACTCAATGTAATGTTTAAGAGCTTCATCCATATTGTTATGTGTGCAGTGAGAAGGGAAACTGTAGGAAGAAATGGTCATAACAGAGATGGGAGTTTGGTTGCATACAGGACGATTAAGGATGAAAGCGGTCAGGTTTCTCACTGTCCAAGAAAGGAGTTACAAATAAAGAAAAGGATAAAACTAGAATGAACTTTACAGCACCAGATGGGACTTGGAGGCACTGATATGAACTTGTGGTGTATTCATTTCTTGCCATAGCAAATCACCACAAATTTAGTGTCTTAAATGATGTATTCTCTTGTAGTTCTGTAGGTCAGAAGTCTAAAATCAAGGTGTCGGCAGGACTTCATTCCTTCTGGAAGCTTCTGGAACCTTCTGTTTCCTTGCTTTTTCTACCTTCTAGAAGCCACCAACATTCCTTCATTCATGGTTTCATTCCTCCATGTTCAAACTGTGTCATCCCAACCTCTGCTTCCGTCGTCACATCTCTTTTCTCTAGTCAAATCTCCTTCTGCCTCTGTCTTGTAAGGACACTTGTGATTACATTGGGCCCACTCAAGTAATCCTGGAAATACTTTCATTTCAAGACCTTTTACTTAACTGGAGCACCTGGGTGGCTCAATCAGTTAAGCAACCAACACCTGATTTCTGCTTAGGTCATGATCTCATGGTTTGTGAGATAGATCCCTGCATCAGGCTCTGCACTGACAGCACAGAGCCTGCTTGGAATTCTCTGCCCCCTCTCTCTCTGCCCTCTTTCTCTCTCAAAAGAAATAAATATTTTTAAAAAAGAGTCTTAACTTGATCGCATCTTCAAATTTCCTTTTGCAATGTAAAGGAACATATTCACAGGATCTGGGGTCATTATTTACCTACCACAGGTGGTATACATACATACTTGGCTAGGTCTAGAAATAAATAAAGAGGTACATGTGTGTGCATGCGTATATGTGTATGTGTAGGTATGCCTACACATACAAATCTTGGCTTCTAAGTACCATTCTCCAGTAAAAAAATTGGGAATCCTTTAAGAAACAGCTGATTCCATAGCTGTGGCAAGGAAGTATTCAAAAAATAACAGAGGCATGTCAAAAGGCATATAAGCCAGGGGGCTCCCATTGATCAAAGTCAGACATTCCATGTATTAAAATAAACAGTGAAAGTAACGGATTGTAACACATTGAGGAAACTATGAGTCAGTACTAATATAAGGAGATAAATGAGGCACTGGAAAAAACACACAGAGTGGGATTACTAGCAGATTAGACATTGCAGAAGAAACAAAAAATAGTGACCTTGAAAACACAGCAATTGTGTTAGTGTTCTATTGTTGTGCAATAAATTACCTCCAAACTTAACTGCTTGTAACAACACACATGCGTTATCTCAGTTTCTGTGGACCTGACGCCCGGGTCTAATTAACCTGAATCATTCAGCTCAGGATCTCTCACAAGCCAGCAAACAAGTTGTTGGCTTGGGTCTTGGTCACGTCAAGGTTCAACTGGGGCAGGATCCACTTCCAAGTTCACTCACTGGTTGTTGTCAGAAACGAGCTCCTAACAGGCTGTGGGACTGAAGGCCTCGGTTCCTCACCAGCTGTTGACCAGGAGCCACCCTCAGTTTCTTGTCGCATAAGCTTCTCCTTGTGGAAAGTCACAGCATGTCAGCTGCTTTCATGAGAGCAAGCAAGTGAGGAGACTAAGTGCACAAACAAGGTGGACATTACAATCGTTTATAAACTAATATTAGAAATGGCATCCCTTTACTTTTTCTCAACTCCATTTGTTAGAGGCAAGTCACTAAGTCCAGTCCAAACTCAAAGGGAAGCTATTATGAAGGATGTGAATACCAGGGGTGGGGTTTATAGTCAGGAGCTATCTAGCACAGTCAGTCCTCCAACCCCCAATGATCCGTGTCCTTCCCACAGGCCAAGTGAATTCACCCACTGCTCAGATTCCCTAAAAATCTCATCTCATGGGGCACCTGGGTGGCTCAGTCGGCTAAGCGTCCGACTTCATCTTAGGTCATGATCTCCCAGTTCATGAGCTCGAGCCCCACATCGGGCTCTCTGCTGTCAGCACAGAGCCTCCTTTGGATCCTCTGTCTCCCTTTCCCTCTTCCCCTCCCCTGCTCTCTCTCTGTCTCTCAAAATAAATAAAAGCATTAAAAAAAAACTCATCTCATTACACCATCAGCTCAAAGCCTGGAATCTTTTCATTTAAATGAGATCCAGGGTGCTTGAGCCTCCTCAAATGTACTTCCTTATATATAACTACCAGTTCCTCTTGATTTGAAGATCTGTAAAACTAAAGAGATAAGTGGGGCACCTGGGTGGCTCAGATGGTTAAGCATCCAACTTCAGCTCTGGTCATGATCTCACAGTTTGTGCGCTCGAGCCCCGCATCGGGCTCTGCGCTGGTGGTGCAGAGCCTGCTTGGGATTCTCTCTCCCTCTCTGCCCCTTCCCCACTTGCTTGCTCTCTCCCAAAATAAGTAAATAAACTTAAAAAAAAAACCTAAAGAGACAAGTTTTCTGTCCCCTAACTCCCACACAAACCCCCAGCAATGGTGGATCAGGCATAGGAAAACAAGATGAAATGAAATGTACAAAGGGGCCCCTGGTCCATAGAAATTCTGGAATCTACTAGGAAAATGTTACAACATAATTAAGTTTGTAGGCCCAGAAATAATTCTGCATGGCAATTGGCTACACACTCTGAGTTGTTGGTACCATTGCTCTCTCTGTCAAAGCCAACAGTGTTTCTGCTAACAGAGTTTTCTCAAAAACTTTGGGGGGCTACTGCGACTCTCTTCAGGGTTTACTTTGTTCGAGAAAAACATAATTAAAAATCTCTAAAATTAGCCCTTATCTACCTTGGGACTCTGAAAAGCCACCTGAGGGACAGTGTCCTCAAGTTTCCTACAGCCCTACCGTTCAACTAGAGAATCTGTGAAGCACACACTTAACTGCTTTAGTGGGCCCTTGGTGTTAGTAGTGACTCTGACTGCTTTGATCCTTCCAAGGTCCTAACAAAAGTTTGTATAGTCACACATTTAGACCATTTTTCCTGAGTGTGCCGGGAAGCCATTTCTTTTCTTTTCCTCTCCCTCTGTCTCCTTCCTCCTCCCTGTTCCTCCTCCCCCTCCCCCTTCCTTCCCTCCCCTTCTTCTTCTTCTTCTTCCTCTCCTCCTCCTCCTTTATTAACTTTCTCAACACATAACGTGTACTTTTAATCAGAGTACTCCTGTTATTATATTTCTGGAAAATCTTAATGTCTCCTCCCAAAAAGGGGCTTTCCTTCACTGTGACTTCTGTCTTGCTCTCACTCTCTCCTTCTGGCTTTTCTTGCTGGCTTACTCTGGGGAAGCATGCTGCCACGTTGTGAGCTACCCTATGGACAGGCCCAGGAGACAAGGAAAAGAAGGGCAACCTCCGACCGATAGCCATGGATGACCTGAGGCCATCAGTCCAACAACCAGCGAGGAATCATATCCTGCCAGCAACCACATCAGTGAGCTAGGAAGCAGATCCTTCCCCAGGTAAGGGGCGTTGGGATGAGCACTGGGTGTTATATGTAGGGGATGAATCACTGGAATCTACTCCTGAAATCATTATTGCACTATCTGCTAACTAACTGGGATATAAATTAAAAAAAAATAATTGTTTTATTTTATTATTGTTGTCATCACTCTCTTACTATGCCTAGTTTGTAAGTTTAACTTTATCGTAGGCATGCATGTATGGGAAAAAACAGTATATTGGGGTTCACTACTATGCATGGTTTCAGTTATGTACTGGGAGTCTCAGAACACATTCCCCATGGATAAAGGGGGGGGGCTGCTGTATCTAAATATGGTCAACTTAGATTTCCATACCAAGTGTAAATAGGAAATATGTTTTGAAACAAAACAGAACAATGCATTGCTTTTCATCATAAGAAAAAAGATTTTGTAACTTTTTTCTCCCAGCCACCATTCTGCTCTCTGTTTCTATGAGTTTGACTTTTTTCTTTTTTTTTTAGATTCCACATATAAGTGATACCATACAGTATCTGTGTTTCTCTGCCTGGCTCATTTTATTTAGCATGGTACCTTGAGTTCATCCATGTTGTCACAAATGGCAGGATTTCCTTTTGTTTTAATGGCCGAGTAACATGCCAGTGTGTGTGTGTGTGTGTGTGTGTGTGTGTGTGTATGTGTCTGTGTGTGTCTGTGTGTGTGAGTGTGTGTACAGACCACATCTTTATCCATTTATCTGTTGATGAACACTACAGTTGTTTCTATGCCTTACCTATCATCAATAATGCTTCAAGGAACATGGGGGTGCATATATCTTTTAGAGATAGTGATTTCATTTCCTTTGGATGGATATATATCCAGAAGTGAAATTTCTGGGTCATATGGTAGTTCTAGTTTTAATTTTTTCACAAACTTCCATACTGTTTTCCATTCCTACCAGCAGTGAACAAAAGTTCCTTTTCTCCATGTGCTTGCCAACATTTGTTATCTCCTACCTTTTTTTATGGTAGCCATTCGAATAGGTGTGAAGTGATATCTCATTGTGGTTTTGATTTGCAATTCCCTGATGACTAATGATGTTGAATATCTTTTTGCGTATCTGGTGGCCATTTGTATATCTTGTTTGGAAAATACCTTTGCCCACTTTAAATTAAGTTATTTAATTTTTTGCTGTTGAGTTATGTGAGGTATTAACCCCTTATCAGTTATATGGTTTGCAAATATTTTCTTCCATTCTGTAGGTTGCCTTTTTTTATTTTGTTTATGGTTTCCGCTGCTGTGCAGAAGCATTTAGTTTAATGTGGTCCCACTTGTTTATTTTTGCTTTTTTGTCTTTTTTTTTTTTGCCTATGCTTTTAGTGTCTTATAAAAAAAAAATCATTGCCAAGACTAATTCCCTCTATGTTTTCTATGTTTTCTTCTAGAAGTTTTACAGTTTCAGGTCTTATATTTAAGTCTTTAATTCATTTCAAGTTACTTTTTGTGAACGGTGTAAGATAGCAGTCCAGTTTTATTCTTTAGCATGTGGTTATCCGGTTTTCCCAGCATGATTGGAAGACTTAATGTTAAGATGTCAGTACTATCTAGAGTAATCTAGAGAGTCAATGAAATCCCCATAAAAATCCCAATAATGTTTTTTGCAGAAATTAAAAAAAAGCCCATCCTAAAATTCATATGGAATCTCAAGGGACATGAATAGCCAAAACAATTTCAAAAAAGAACAAAGCTGGAGGACTCCCACTTTCTGATTTCAAAACTTACTACAAAGCTATAGCAATCAAAACAGTATGGTACTGAAAATATAAAATGTTAAGATACTAAAAGGCTTTTCTGCAATTATTCCAAAATATTTACACAAGTTTATAGCAATTTCTAGTCCATCGTAAATGGATATCCAAGATAAATGGATAAAGATGTGGTACTGGCATAAAGACAGACACGTAGACCAGCTAAATAGAATAGAGAGCTCAGAAATAAACTGTCACATATATGGTCAAATGATTAGTGCCAAGGCCAAACAATGGGGACAGACAGTCTTCTCAATAAATAGTACTGGGAAAACTAGATATCCACATGCAAAAGAATGAAGTTGGACCCTTATCTAACACCAAATTACCAATTAATTACGAATTAATGAGACAGATTCCTAATTAAAAATTTTTTTAATGTTTTTATTTATTTTTGAGAGAGAGAGAGAGAGAAAGCATGAGCAGGGGAGGAGCAGAGAGAGAGGGAGACACAGAATCTGAAGCAGGCTCTAGGCTCTGAGCTGTTAGAATAGAGTCCGATGGGGGGCTGGAACGTGCAAGCTGTGAGATCATGACCTGAGCCGAAGTCGGATGCTTAACCAAGTGAGACACCCAGACTCCCCGAGACAGATTACTAATTAATGAGAGAATTGACATCAATAGAAATATTAAAAGGAAAATAGGGAATATTATGGACAATCTTATTCCTAAAAAGTCGGCATCTTAGATGAAATGCACAAATTCCTTGAAAGACACAATCTATGAAAGCTCACTCAGAAAGAAATCAATAAATAGCACTGTATCAATAAGAGAAATTGAATTTGTAGTTAAAACCCTACCCACAATGAAACTCCAGGCCCAGGTTTCTTTGCTGGTGAACCTGACCAAATATTTATAGAAAAAAATGATTTAAATTCTACCCAAACCCTTCCAGAAAATGGAAGAAGAGGGAAACCTTCCAAACTTATTCAATGAGAACACCATTACCAAAGTTGGTACAAGAGAAGGAAGCTACCGACAAATATCCCTCATGAACCTGGATGTGAAGATCCTAAACCGGATTTTAGCAAACTGAATCCAATGATATGAAAACCAAGCCATTAATAACCATATCAACAAAAAATGAAAAATCATATGATCATCTCAATACATAGGGAAAAAATGGACAAAATCCAACATTCATTTCTGAAAAATACTGAAAAAAAAACCTGGAAATAGAAGGGAACTTCCTCAATTTGACAAAAAGTATCTACAATAACATCACCGTTTGTGTGAAAAAGTGAAATTGCTTTCCACAGGCAGAATTTCCTCTTCCTGATTGAATCTGGCCTCCCAGATTATGTAGGATAATCTCCTTTATCTCACATCAACTGATTGTGAACATTAATCACATCTACAAAATTTCTTCCCAGCAGCGTTTGATTAGCCTTTGATTAAATAGTCAAGGACTATCACCTGGCCACGTTTGAAACATAAAACTAACCATCACACAACCATTCAACAAGTGAATGGACAAATTGTGCTGTATCCATTCAATGGAATCATAATTCACCAACAAAAAGGAATGCAGTGTACTACAAGGGAAGATTACTCAGCCATCAAAAGAATGAAATCTTGCCGTTCGCAATGACATGGGTGGAGCTAGAGAGTCTTATGCTAAGTGAAATAAGTCAGTCAAAGAAAGACAAATACCATATGATTTCACTCATATGTAGGCACTCATATGTGGGCTTTAAGAAACAACACAAATGATGGGGAGCCTGGGTGGCTCAGTTGGTTAAGTGTTCGACTTTGGCTCAAGTCATAATCTCGCGGTTTGTGGGTTCAAGCTCCGTGTTGGGCTCTGTGCTGACAGCTCAGAGCTTGGAGCCTGCTTCGGATTCTTTGTCTCCCTCTCTCTTTGTTCCTCCACCACTCACAGTCTCTGTCTCTCAAAAATGAATAAAAACGTTAAAAAAGTTTAAAAAAAAGACACAACACAAACCGGCAAACGGAAAAAAGAGAGAGAGGGGCAAACCAAGAAACAGACTAACTATAGAGAACACACTGATGGTTACCAGAGGAGAGATGGGTGGGGGAATGGGTTAAATAGGTGATGGTTAAATAGGTGATGGGGATTAAGGAAGACACTTGCGGGGGCACCTGGGTAGCTCAGTCAGTTAAGCGTCCGACTTCGGCTCAGGTCATGATCTCGCGGTCTGTGAGTTCAAGCCCTGCATCAGGCTCTGTGCTGACAGCTGGGAGCCTGCTTCGGATTCTGTGTCTCCCTCTCTCTCTGCCCCTCCCGTGCTCATACTCTCTCTGTCTCTCTCTCTCTGTCTCTCTCCGTCTCTCAAAAATAAATAAACGTTAAAAAATGTTTTTAAAAAAAGGAGGACATTTGTGATGAGCACTGGATGTTGTATGGAAACGATGAATCACTAAATTGCACACCTGTAACTAATATTACACTATACGCTAACTGGAATTTAAATAAAAACTTGAAAAAATAACAAAAACGTTTAGATCTTAAAATTTTTATTTGGATTTTCATTTTTATTTTCGAGAGAGAGCGCAGAAGAAAGAGAAAGAATCTCAAGCAGTCTCCATGCTCAGCAAGCACAAAGCCCAACATGGGGCTTGATCTCACGACTCGAATCATGACCCAAGCCCAAATCGGGAGTTGGATGCTCAACCTACTGAGCTACCCGGGGATCCCAACATTTATATCTTTAAAAAAAAGAAGCACATGGGAAAAGCCGTGTGTTTTTCAGCTTGGAAAATACACTGTGCTTAAATTTAAAAAATGAGTGAACTATTGATACATGCAACGACAAGGATGAATCTCAAAGTAATTATGTTGAGTGAAAGAACCGATACAAAAAATAAGTATATCTGATCTGATTCCATTTTCAGAAAATTCTAGCAAAGGCAAATTAATCTGTAGGGACAGAAAGCGGATCAGTGGTTGCCCCAGGACAGAAACAGGGTAGAAATGCAGCGGGGGCAGGAGCAAGGGATTACCAAGAGGATAGAAGAAACTTTGAGGGAGTGATTGGTATGTTAATTGCTTTGATTGTATTGATGCTTTTACAGGTACAGACAGTTCAAAGCTTATCAAACTTTATACTTTAAATATGTGCAATTATGTCAATTATACCTCAATAAAGCTGTTAAAAATTAAAAGAAAAAGTCAATTGGACACCCACGAAATTTAGCGCACAACCCACGAAATTAAGCTCACAGTTCAATAATATGTTATCACCTGCAGTTTGAACACCACTATGTGGGAGGCTCGAAACATTGCTTTGCTTGTTGGTTTGTTTGCTATCACTCATCTTCTTCCTATCTGAAGGGAGATCTCCCAAGATGTGAGATATGGGTGGGACACAGTACCCTGCCTCAACTACACAGATTGAAGGGAAAAGATCTAGTCTCCTTCTCCCTCCTGGGACAAAGAATCTGAGAAACTAACTGAGAGGGATGGTTCCTATCTAGTCACTGTAATTTCAACAATGTCCAGTCTCACCGATAGTGTCCTGGCCACACTGTTTCTGCTGAATGGAGGTTGCATGCTTCCTGGTGGTCCCTGGGACCCCTTTCGTTCATGTCGTCTTCTAAGTTGGGTTCTCTAATCTCCCCCTTGGTTTTGGGAGCCCCCCAACCCTAATATCCTTTCAATAGATTCCTTTTTTGTATTGTTCTATTAGGTTAGCTGTAGTTGGTTTCTGCTGTTTACAATCAAGAATCCTGATAACATAGGGGCACCTGGATGGCTCAGTCGGTTAAGCATCCAACTTTGGCTCAGCACAAGATTTCACGGTTTGTGAGTTCAAGCCCCACCTCAGGCTCTGTGCCAACAGCTCAGAGCCTGGAGCCTGCTTCGGATTCTGTGTCTCCCTCTCTCTCTGCCCCTCCCCACTTGCACTCTGTCTCTCTCTTTCTCAAAAATAAAGAAACATTAAAAAACATTAAAAAAGAAAGAATCCTGATAATATAGAGAAGAAAGGGGAGAGGTATGGGGAGAAAATCCTGGAAAGCCCACCAAACCTCAATCAAGCAGGAACCAAATTATCTATTTAGTTTAGTAAGATACAAAACCACTATCATGAAACCCTAGGGTATCTACTTAGGATTAAGGAAAAGGAAAGTGTATTTAGCAATTTTTATACAATAAATAGAGCCTGCCAGTTTGCTCCAGATGCCTGGATTGTGATCCCATCTTCAAAGACTTTTCCCACAGGGCTGGTTTGGATGGGTGGGCATAGAGTTTTTTCCCCCCTTTCTCTTGTCCATATGGAAAAGGTTGGGTTTGTAGAGAGTGAAGACAGTGTTAGTGGCTATTTGCCATCATTAGGTAGTGGGAAAAATGGTAGAGGAACCCTGGATTTGGATCTTTCCCAGTATGACTCAGGGATTAGGCAACACTCCATGTCCTAATCTAGGTTTCTTTATCCTTCTCTCTGACCGTGAGATATGCTTCTAAATCCTTACCCTACAATATGGCTTCTGGGAGATGTGAAGCAATGTTTCCCTTTGCAAGGTATGGCAGGCATAGCAAATGGTAATGTTTCTATAAAATGCTGTGAGAGACAGACTGCTTGCAGGCCCTGGTGACTGGCCTGGGGGTTTCTTTGTAATCCTGGCACACTGGTTAGAAAGCTCTGAGCTAAAGCAATTAAGTTCAAATTCTTTGCCTGACCATGTGAAGGCCTTCACAACCTGTCCCAGCCTGCTTTTCTTCCATTACTACCTGTCCCTGCTACACTGAGTCTTGCTCTAGTCCACTGATGTTCAAATTATGATCCGAATAATGGCTCCAAGTTTTGATAGAAATGAGACTCAAGTCAGGAAAAGTTTAAAAAAACACAGCTCGGGGCCCGTGACCTCTTCCTTCCCTGGACCATGTCTGGTTTTGTTTGTCAGGGATTGCATTCAGCTTTACATTTAACATTTTGTAGGGTATATCTTGTCTTGGCTTCCCAGCGAGATTGGAAGATTTTGGAAGGCACAGCATCTGGTTTATTTCCAGCATTTAGCAAACAATTATTGAGCGAATAAACTAATGCACGAATGAAAATAGTTAACATTTAATGAAGATAGACTGCTTGCCAGGCACCGTATTAAAGCTGTCTGCGCATGGCGCCTGGGTGGCTAAGTTGGTTGAGCATCTGACTTCAGCTCAGGTCATGATCTTGCAGTAACGAGTTCGATCCCCACGTAGGGCTCTGTGCTGACAGCTCACAGCCTGGAGCCTGCTTTGGAATCTGTGTCTCCCTCTCTCTCTGTGCCCCTCCCCTGCTCATGCTCTGTCTCTCTCTCTCTGTCAAAAATAAATAAAAATTTAAAAAAATAAAGAAATAAAGCTGTCTGCGTGTGTTATCTCATTCATTCCTCACAGCAAACCTATAAGGTGGGTATTGTTAATACACTCATTTCACAAATGAGGAAAGCAAGGCTCAGAAGATGGAAATGACCCGTCCAAGGTCACATGGCCAGTAAACGACTGGCTGGCATTGAAACTACAGTTGGCCCTTGAACAATGACAACGTGAAGGTAAGGGGGCTGACCCTGTTCAGTCGAGTATCTGTGTATAACTTTTGACTCCTCTAAAACTTCAGTACTAATAGCCTACTGTTGACCTGAGCTGTATTGATAACAGACACAGTCAATTAACACAGATTTTGTATGTTGTATCTATTATATAGCGTACTCTCACAATAAAATCAGCCAGAGGAAAGGACATACTATTAAGAAAATCTTAAAGAAAAGAAAATGCATTTACAGTGTTGCACTGTATCAAAAAAGTGGACCCACGCAGTTCAAACCTGGGTTGTTCAAGGGTGGAATGTACCCCAAGTCTCAAGGTAGCATGATTCAGAGAGGGAGAATGTTAAGAATTTTTAAGACTTACAGTTCTGAAGAAAGAAAAATACCATATGATTTCATTCATGTGTGGAATTCAAGGAACAAAACAGATGAACATAGGGGAAAGGAAGGAAAAATAAGATAAAAACAGAGAGGGAGGCAAACCATAAGAGACTCTGAAGTACAGAGAAAGAACTGAGGACTGCTGGAGGGGTGTTGGGTGAGGGGATTGGGCTAAGTGGGTGATGAGCATTAAGGAGGGCACTTGGGATGAGCACTGGGTGTTGTACGTAAGTGATGAATCACTGGGTTCTACTCCTGAAACCAAGACTACACTATATGTTAACTAACTTGGATTTAAATAAAACAAAAAAAGGAAAACTTACAGTTCTGAGATTCCAGACATTCTCCAACAGACATGACAGGTGAAGTAGCAGAAGAGCAGGGAAAACTCAGTAAACTGAGTTTTATGGAAGGAAGAAAGAAATGGAAACTATCATCAAGTTAGGACCATTGGTTTACGCTCTCCTAGCACCCTCCCCCATCCAAGCCCTTTGTGAGATACACAGCAAGTTTCTGCTCTCTATTAAGAGAGCAGTAACCCACATTCATTCACAAAGCCCTAATTAGGCAACTATTTGTAAAGAAGCTTTCTATGACTCTCGGATACTAAAAAATGCAGACATGAACCAGCTATTTATGTAGAAGCTAGTATACTCCCTGGCCCATACATAATGAGCAGTTACTAAATGAATCATTCATGGTATTGTTAGTGTTAATAAAAAGGATATTTATTGTGTGCCTAATATGCACACTATTCTGGGTGATTTCGTAGTCCCTGGCTCCCATAATCCTTGCAACCATCCCTTGAATTAGATGATTTTCACTGCATTTTAACAAATGCAGAAACAAAAGGTCAGCGTGAAGATTTCCTCAGTCGCACTAAGCTGATTACCAGAACCTATGCTCTTTGTAATAACTGGTAAATAACACGTAAGGTAATACAAATAAATGGACCCAAAAGATAAATGGCAGCCAGGACTTACCAACACCTTAGAAACAATGTCTATGGCTTGAATCAGTTGAAGAATGCAATTCATTCAAAGATTGGGGTGACTTCTCTGGAAGCTTCATCAGATTTTACAGATGATAGCCACTTGGACAACAGATATTTCACCCCTCCCAGAGCTAAAGTTCGCTTGAGACTGGCTCTAGGCCCAGTTCACGACAGGCAAAGGAACTGTGTCCTACATTCTTCATCAAGAACCTTCTTGCTTGGTTATAGCCAATGAAGAGTGAGTCAGTGAAACAAAGAAAGAACCTTTGCAGGGTGGGGGAGAGAGAAACAAGGTAGTTCATTCATAATACAGTGCGGTGGTAGAGACTGCTTGTTGAGTCCCTACAATATCTATCCTTACATTTTCCTATAGTAATGGGAACCTTGACTGCATATGACAGCCTAGGTAAAAACTGCATTTCCCAACATCCTTTGTAGCTACATGAGGCCAAGTGATGGAGTTTGGAGCCAATAGGATTCAAGCAGAAGTGATTTGTCTGACTTTTGAATTTTTTTATGTTTATTTATTTTTGAGAGAGAGAGACAGAGCACGAGTGGGGGAGGGGCAGAGAGCGAGGGAGGACACAGAACCCAAAGCAGGCTCCAGGCTCGGAGCTGTCAGCACAGAGCCCCACGGGGGGCTCGAACCCACAAGTCATGAGATCATGACCTGAGCCAAAGTCAGGTGCTCATCCGACTGAGCCACACAGGCACCCCTTGTCTGACTTTGAATTGTGCCCTTAAAAGAAAGAAACATGAAAAAAAGAAAGAAAGAAGCATGCCTCCCACTGCCCATGCTCTCCTTTCTTATGAGTTGGAATGTTAACGGGGTGGGAAACAACAAGATAGCACCCCATACCCTTAACATCTTCAAAACTCCGTATTAGCCCTGGACCACCTACTTGGACTAAATCAATCAAAAGTAAGCTATTTTTGAGGTGCCTGGGTGGCCCAGTCGGTTAAGGCCAGCCTCTTGATTTTGGCTCAGGTCAGGATCTCATTGTTTGTGAGATCAAGCCCTTCATCAGGCTCTGTGCTGACAGCCCGGGGCCTGCTTGGGATTCTCTCTTTCTCTCTCTCTCTCTTGCTCTGCTCCTCCCCTGCTTGCACTCTTTTTCTCTCTCCAAATAAATAAACATTAAAAATAATAAGCTATTTTGTTTCAAACACAATATTTGAGGGTCTCTTATTAGAGCAGTTGAGCATGTAAATAATAGGAGTACTTGTGGCAAGATTGTTCTGGAAGGTTGGCTACTTTGGGTGTTTTGCGCTAAATGTTTAGAAATAGAGGTGATGAGGGAGCATAAGGCAAGCTGACACCATGCAAACCCCCTCTCACCTCGGGTGGGATGTGTGTGATATTCCTCAGGCACTCCTGGCTGCCCAAGAACAAAAGAAAGGGAAAAACAAATGGTTAATTAACTGATAGAGATCACAGTCATGCATGAGTCTCTATCCATTTGCAACTGTTTTTAATGATTTACAAGGGAAAAAAAGGCAATATCCAGAAACCTATAGACTCCGTTTCCTGGAGCCGTAACATCACGCTCCCCTCCATAGTGATGTGGGGAACAAAGGCAAGAAGAAAATGTAGATAAAATTAAATTTCTTTATAACCTGCAGCCCATTGAGAGTACTTGAGGCAGGCGGAGTGGAACATTTCTCCAGGAACTCCCTACTGTCTTGATGTTAATGCTCTGCTAGAGGGAAAAACAATCTTAGCTTGACAATATAGCTAGGCCTTCAGGATCTTATGAGTCCTCCTTAGTATATGAAAGTCCTTCTGGAAACCTCCCTTTTGCCTTCACCTCCCCCAATTCCCAAGTATATAATCAGTCACTCCTCACAATCCTGGGGCAGCTCTTTCTGCCCACAGGTCCTGTCCCCCTTGCTTTAATAAAATCACCTTTTTGCACCAAAGACGTCTCAAGAGTTCTTTCTTGGCCATGGGCTCCATACCACCCCCCACTCCAAAACCCCATCAGCAGGATCTTGATCTGTCATCTAACCCAAGGTCCTGCTGTTTCAGCTGAGACCCAGAGGGGAAGAAAGGACTTGTCAAAGACTACCCACGCGATTGAGGTTGCCATCTGTTACCATCCACGGAGGCTATCGTCTTTATTTACGCATTGGCATTATTAGAGGCCAATAATAAATGCCCTTTCTAAAAATAACGAACCCAACTTGTGCTTCTTTCCAGCTAGGTCAGCTTCTAAAAGCAGGTCTGTGGTAGCCCCTGGAAGGTCCGCGTACTGGTAGACTGTGGTGGTGGAAAGCAACCATACTGTGAAGTGGTAAGCTGAACTATAAGATGGTGACACCCACTTCGTTCAATGATAAAAAGAGGGTTTTTTTAATGTATTTTTCTTCCCTGGGAATCAATACAAGTGCACACCAAACATCTAAGCACTGATTTTGGAGAATTAACAGAACTTGGCTGGAATAAACTTGGAGACAGCAAGGCCAGCAGTGGCATGAGAAGCCATTCAGAGTGGACGTCAAACACCCATTACATGGAAAGCATGCTTGGAATTCACTCACTTTTCTGAATGTCAGCATCCAGAACGTTGAAAGGGCACGTAAGCCAGCGGAGGAGGCAGATATACTCTCAGCCAGCAGGGGAGAGTGCCAAAGATGGTGTAAAAGGACAGAAAAAGAAAATTTGAAAAACTCTGACTCTTGATATCTGCTTATGTCATGATTTCCCAGTTTGTGGGTTCGATCCCCGGGTGGAGCTTTGTGTTCTCAGCGCAGAGCCTGCTCGAGATTCTCTGTCCTTTTCTCTCTGACACTCTCCTGCTCTTTCTCTCTCTGTCAAAATAAATAAACTGTAAAAAAAAGAAAAAGAAAACAGGATCTGGTGACAAAATAGCATCAGAGACATGCTGGGCTCCTCCATAGCAATGATAGCTCTGCATCTTGGCCATTTTGTGGTATCTCGTAAAAGCTGCTAAGTACTGGGGCGCCTGTTTGGCTGTCAGTTAAGCGTCTAACTTCAACTCAGGTCATGATCTCTTGGTTTGTGAGTTCAAGCCCCGTGTCTGGTTTTGTGCTGACAGCGCAGGACCTGGAGTCTGCTTCAGATTCTGTGTTCCCTTTCTCTCTGCCCCTCCCTCGCTTGCACTCTGTCTCTCTCAAAACTAAATAAACGTTGTTTTTTTTTTTTTTTTTTAAAAAAAAGAACGACTGAGTACTATGAGAATCAGCTTTAGCATGATTGCTGGAGGCGGGATATAATAATGTCTCCGATCACCGCCTTTGGAGATGGCTGGCTCGACCCACATGTGAATCCCAGATCTCTCACTGACTAGCTGTTTTTCCTTCGCTTCTCCAAACATTGATTTTTTTTATCTGTGAGATATAGATAACATCCCCTGCTTCACTTGGTGATTACGAGGTGTGTATGTGCAACAGTAATGTCCAAAGCACCAAAGCACTTAGCACAGTGCTAAACTAAGCACACTTAGCTGGTATAAAGTAAGCTCTGAGTTAATATGCTTTTCCATTATCATGGTGTTTTTATGTGGTTAGAACACTGAAGCCTATTTGAGTAGAAGGAGTAGGAACCCCTAAACCAAGGCTCCTCACAGTAAAGACAGCAGTCTTTGTCTTTTATGATATAACAGATTTCCCCAGTAAATGTAAGAAAATGCCAATGCCTGAGTCCCCTGTCAGAGGTTCCCATTCAGTAGTCTGAGGTGAAGCATTTGTTTTATTTTTAATTTTTTTAATGTTTATTTATTATTATTATTTTTTAACATTTATTTATTTTTGAGACAGAGAGAGACAGAGCATGAACGGGGGAGGGTCAGAGAGAAGGAGACACAGAATCTGAAACAGGCTTAAGGCTCTGAGCTGTCAGCACAGAGCCCGACGCGGGGCTCGTATTTATTATTTTTGAGAGAGAGAGAGATAGCACGAACAGGGGAGGGGCAGAAAGAGAGAGAGACACAGACTCTGAAGCAGGCTCCAGGCTCTGAGCTGAGAGCACAGAGCCGGACGCGGGGCTTGAACCCATGAACTGTGAGATCATGACCTGGGCTGAAGTCTGATGCCTAAAGCAACTGAGCCACCGAGGTGCCCCAAAGCATTTTTTTAATGTTTATTTTTATTTTTTTTATTTTTTATTTTTTTATTTTTTAATTTTTTTTAAACGTTTTATTTATTTTTGAGACAGAGAGAGACAGAGCATGAACGGGGGAGGGGCAGAGAGAGAGGGAGACACAGAATCGGAAGCAGGCTCCAGGCTCTGAGCCATCAGCCCAGAGCCCGACGCGGGACTCGAACTCACGGACCATGAGATCGTGACCTGAGCTGAAGTCGGACGCTTAACCGACTGAGCCACCCAGGTGCCCCGTTTATTTTTATTTTTGATAGAGAGAGTGAGAGCGAGAGTGAGAGAGAGAGCACAGGCGTGCAAGTTGGGTAGGGGCAAAGAGAGAGGGAGACAGAAGATCCGAAGCAGGCTCTGTGCTGACAACAGAGAGCCCAGTGCTGGACTCAAAGTCACGAACCTCGAGATCATGACCTGAGCAAAAGTCGGACACTTAACCAACTGAGTCACCCAGGCACCCCTGGGGTGAAGCATTTCTTGACAAGCTTTCCATATGATTCTGGTAGATGTGCTCCAAGGACCGTACCTGGAGAAAGAGTGGCCTAAGGACCTAGAATGCATATATAGGTCCCGGAGAAAGATCGTTAGATGATTTCAACAATTGAGCTGTTCTTGACTGGAAACTCTGAGACTGACCAAATAGGGGAAGTAGGGGGTGAAGGGCTCCGAGCTCTGGGCTCTCTGGATTCCATGAGGCTAGACATGTTTCACAGCCAAAGACAAAAATTTACAATTCAATTCCCTGCAGCTGCTCTTACCTGCTACTTTCTGAAGGCTCTCTCTCCCACTCCCCTCTCTCTCGGGAGACACAAGTGATTGCTGACCAGACAAAAGAGAGGCTGTTATAGCTAAGGTTGATTAAGCTGTTACGTGGGGAGCACTCCACTTAGCAATTGTCCTGTTCTCATCAAAATTAGAACCGTGGAGTGGCTGATAATGGGATAAAGAATGCACGCTTTCTGGCTGGTGCTCACAGCTCCTGCACTTCAAAATCCCAGGCTTCCCTGATGCCTGCACGGAACTCTTCAACCAGGATATTTGCTTCTTTCACACTGAGATCCGACATAAGGACAACAGACAAACTGCCTATGACGTTTTGCATAGGACCTCACAGTATGATTAACCTGGTAAGCATGCATGCGTGTGTGGTGAATACCCACGCATACGTGAACGTGCGCGCGCGCACACACACACACACACACACACACACACACACAGACTTCCACTTAAGTTGGCTAAGATAGAACAAGGTTGAAGATGATACCAAAGGATCTGTAAAGATTTAAGATTGACGAGGTTTGCTTTGACACCATCCAGTTTTATCTCCATGATGAATAAAAGGTGACAGAGACAGTAGGCATCTCCTGGAGACCAAAACTGAAGAAGTAGATCTCTGATGTTTGTGGAAAGAGATTCTAGGGTAGGGGGGACTTTCAGAGGTCACTTGTTCCTTCTAGAAGACCTTGGTTTGCTCAAGGAGGCCTTCTGTACTTTGTGAAATGGATCTCCAGAATAAGAACTGCCTCCACTGAGACTTACCAACTCCAAATCATCTCCCTTACGAGTTTGGTTGTCTGAGAAAGTCACCAGCTACACTTTCCCTTCTCCAGCATGCCCATTAAAGAAGCTGCATGGAAGCCCAAAGGTGTTACCTTTTCCAGAATTTGGATTAAATTAGATTCATACAGAACCGTTGGCTTTTCTCCATTCTGTGAAAGAAGTCGGTGGGTCACAATAGTTTGTAGAACAGTTTACTTGCTTAATTCTGATACTTTCAGAAAGGCTACCATCCATGACTGAAGAAATCTGGTATTTCACACAGGCTACATTACATTATCTTTCCAGTGCCTGCCCTATCTACTCCAGCTAGAGAACATTGTATGCTGCACGGCGCACTCCATGTTTGTTGATGATAATCACAGGCAGAAGACACTGGCCTGGGAGTAACAAGACCGGGGTTCCGGTTTCAGCTCTGCTACCAATATGCATGTGCAACATTGAGCGAGTCCCCTCCCCATCTGAGAACTTCCTCATCTGTAAAATGAGGAAGAAGACCTCTAAGGGTCCTCCCATTTCTGCTATTCTGTGAGTCCAAACATAAAGGCTTTGGTATAATTTAGTCCGATCACATCAGCAACCCTAAGCCAGTGGTTCCTAAGTTCAAATGTGCATGAGAATCAGCCAGAGAGGAAACCCTAGTTTTAGAAATATATCCTACATCTGAAAATGATGCACGTTCAAGGTGATTCATTACATGCATTGATTGTATGAGTTACTAGAGGATTAGAAACAACCCGTGTGCCCATCAAAAAGTGACTGGTGGGGTTCCTGAGTGACTCAGTCAGTTGAGCATCTGACTTGATTTCAGTTCAGGTCATGATTCCAGGGTTGTGGGATCGAGCCCTGCCTTGAGCTCCATGCTGAGCATGGAGACTTCTTGGGATTCTCCTTCTCACTCTCTCTCTCTCTCTCTCTCTCTCTCTTTGCCCCTCTCCCTGACTCTCATGCACTCTCTCCCTCTCTAAAAAAAAATAGTGGGGCACCTGGGTGGCTCGGTCGGTTAAGCAACCGACTCCAGCTCAGGTCATGATCTCGCAGTTCGTGGGTTCGAGCCCCATGTCGGGCTCTGTGCTGACAGCTCAGAGCCTGGAACCTGCTTCGGATTCTGTGTCTCCCTCTCTCTCTGCCCTTCCCCTGCTTGCACTTTATGTCTCTCTCAAAAATAAATATTTAAGAAAAAAGTGACTACTGGACTAAAGTCTGGGACATGCACATAATGGAATATTATAAAACTGTGAAAATACCAAGAAAGTTCTCTATAACAGATATGAAAAGATCTTTTTTCTTAATTTCTATAAGTAACTTTAATTTTTTTTAAATTTGTTTTAAGTGAAGACTAGTTGGCACACAATGTTACATTGGCTTCAGGTGTATGCTAGAGTGATTTGACAGCTTTGTACATGATTCTGTGCTCACAACAAGTATAGCTATCATTTGTCACCACACAATACTATTACAACACCATTGACTGTATTCTCTGTGCTGTTACTTTCATCCCTGTGACTTGTTCATTTCCATAACTGGAAGCCTGTATGTATCCCCCAATCCCTTTCCCCCATTTTGTTCATCCTCCCACTCCCTTCTGCTCTGGAAGCCATCAGTTTGTTCTCTGTATTTACGGGTCTGTTTCTGCTTTTTTTGTTTGTTTGATTGTTTGTTCACTTGCTTTGTTTTTAAAATTCCATGCATAAGTGAAATCACATGGCACGTGTCTTTCTCTGCTTGACTATTTCACTTGGCATAATACTAGGGCCATCCATGTTGTTGCAAATGGCAAGAGCTCATCCTTTTTCTTGGCCGAGTAATATTCCATTGTATATGTATACAGCACTTCCTCTTTACCCATTCATCCACTGATGGCCATTTGGGCTGCTTCCATATCTTGGTTATTGTAAATAATTCTATAATAAACATAGGGGTCTGTATATCTTTCCAAACTAGTGTTTTGGGGGGGTGAGGTGGGGGGGTAAATAACTAGCAGTGGAATTCCTGAGTCATATGGTTGTTCTATTTTTAACTTTGTGAGGAACCCCCATACTGTTTTTCACAGTGGCTGCACCAGTTTCCGTTCCCAACAGTGCGCAAGGGTTCAAGGGCTCCTTTTTCTCAGATATGGAAAGATCTCTACTTTATATATGTATATGTATTTTTTTTTCTTAAAAATGCAGAACACTAGGGGCGCCTGGGTGGCTCAGTCGGTTAAGCGGCTGACTTCGGCTCGGGTCATGATCTCGCGGTCCGTGAGTTCGAGCCCCGCGTCAGGCTCTGTGCTGACAGCTCAGAGCCTGGAGCCTGTTTCGGATTCTGTGTCTCCCTCTCTCTGACCCTCCCCTGTTCATGCTCTGTCTCTCCCTGTCTCAAAAAATAAATAAAACGTTAAAAAAAAATGTTTGAAAAAAATGCAGAACACTGTGTGAAGTGCTCATTTTTGTGGGAAGAAAGTGAAAAATATATATCTGCCTTTGTTTGGTATCTAAGAAAGCATCTGATAAAGAAACTCTGATAGGATTCAGGAGAAGTAAATAGCAGCAGGTGCCTAGGTCCATAGGGCCGGTGGGGGTGGGGTAGGGTGGGAACTGGGCAGCTCAGGGTGGGGACGGGTTTTCTTAAGGAAGCTTTTGCTCTGCACATTTCCATGTTTTCAAAGTTTTTTTGCCATGTGAATGTATCTTCAAAAATTATATAATAAAATAGAATAACAGAATCCACTTGGAAGCTTGTTAAAAATACAGAGTGTAAGGGGCACTTGGGTGGCCCAGTTACTTAAGCTTCTGACTCTTGATCATGATCTCCTCATTTGTGGGTTCGAACTCCACATCGGGCTCTGTGCTGATGGCCCAGAGTCTGCTTGGAATTCTGTCTCCTTCTCCCTGCCCTTTATCTGCTTGTGCTCTCTCTCTTTATCTTAAAATAAATAAATAAACTGAAAAAAAGAACCCAACAACACAGACCTTAAGGAGTCAGGACTCCAGGGGTTTAGAATCTGCATTATTTGCTAGTTCCCCTGGTAGATTATTAGGTAACTGCTGAGCAAAACATACTTAGAAAACCAGTAACCAAGCAGCCCCACATCACTCTGAAATGATAACATTCTGAAATCCATCCCTTCCCTTTCTACCTTCTTCCTATGTCTTCCAGGGATGTGACCAAACACTTCTTTGGGCAATCCCAATATTTCTTGACATTGAGAAACATATGTCTCTAGCACCTACGTCTGTGTAGGTCTTTTTTCTTTCACAGAATTAGGCCAGCAGGACCTGCTCATTTGGAGGAAGAAGGGTTGTTGGGAAAGAGAAAAACCCCTCCAGAAGAGGAGGTCTAAGAGTGATTTCACTTGCCTAGTACTTTGGCGGCCAGCGGTGCCCTTCACAGAGCCAACCATGGGA
Organism: Panthera tigris; assembly: GCF_018350195.1. NCBI lineage: Eukaryota > Metazoa > Chordata > Mammalia > Carnivora > Felidae > Panthera > Panthera tigris. The sequence goes on along the minus strand of NC_056677.1, from coordinate 89,637,171 downwards.
GTACTGCAGTGGGCGTAACTCCCGCCTCCTATTAAGGGGACACACTTAAGCATTCCAAGTCGGGGTGTGGGTAATATGCAGGTTTTGCCTGGAAATATCTGACATGTATCCTTTGAGCCAATTTGACACCCTTTAAAAATCATATTAAGCAGCACTTATTACTTATGTGTACTAAGTTCTTACCATGTTCTCTTATTTTTTTTAACCCTGCAAGTGTTTTTTTAATATAATTTTTTAATGTTTATTTTTTGAGACAGACAGACAGAATGTAAGTGGGGGAGAGGGAGAGAGAGAGGGAGACACAGAATCCAAAGCAGGCTCCAGGCTCCGAGCTATCAGCACAGACCCTGACTCAGGGCTCGAACTCACAAACCGTGAGATCATGACCTGGGTCAAAGATGGAGGCTCAACCGGACTCAACACTCTCTGTGAGTGTTTTGTTTTTTTTTTTTATCTCCATTTCACAGATATGGATATTGAAGCTTAGGTTGGCTAGGTGACCAGCCACAGGCCACGGGGTAAACAGTTAGGATTTACATTCTGATGTTGTGATGTTCGAGTCTGTGTTCCTAACCACTTGACTATACTGCCTCCCTTTCATGGTGGTTGGATTGTCATCCCTACTCAGAGACAAGGCCGAGTCACCCAATAAAAAGTTTCTGCAACTCTGTCCTGAGAGCTCAGGGTGTCTCCACTGGCTCTGCCTTTCACTCACTGTCTCTATCCTTCTTGCTTTGGTCTTCTGTGCCTGGCTTTCTCTAGAAAAGGCCAGATTTTCTGGTCTGCCCATTGGGATTGGCACTTCATTTGGACTGTCCGCCTGGATTTAAGATTCAGCTTCTGCCTTGATCACTGGCTTTCAGATCACCTGTGGCTTTAAGCTTAGAAGCCCTCAGGCAGGCCTAACCTGGTCTCGACCCAGGTCTGCAGCCCAGGCCCCCAGCGTGGGTGTAGTATCCTGGCGTCCTGCTTGTCCTACCAGGAAGAGAAGAACAGACTCTCTTGTCTCTCTCAGACTTTTCTTTCTCAGTCAGCCGCTTCTGTTGACCCCTCATCCTTAGTCATGTGCAACAAGGTCTTCTGGAAGCTGCCAACAGGTAGACTTCCTCCAGCTCCAACAAGAAGCCAACTGATGACTCATTGGTGGCCCAGGATTATACCTTGAAGCTATAATTGCATTTGATGTCATTTGCTGTCCCTCCCTAGTAGCAGCTGTGGTATAACTGAGGTAGTGCGGAGACAGAAAGAGGAAGTGTCTACTACAATAAACATAGTCCACCCATCATTTTTTGTTTTATTTTTTAGGAGTGAGGGTGAATTTGCACTAAACCAATTGCTTCTTATTGCCTTGTTCCATGGTGGGATTTACTTTTTTTTTAATTAAAAAAAATTATGATTATTGTTTTTTTAATGTTAATTTATTTTTGAGAAAGAGAGAGAGAACACAAGCAGGGGAGAGTCAGGGAGAGGAGACCAGAGGATCTGAAGAATGCTTTGTGCTCATGGCAGTGAGCCCAATATGGGGCTCTAACTCATGAACTGTGAGACCGTGACCCAAAATGAAGTCAGACACTCAACCAACTGAGCCACCCTGTGCCTCTTTTTTATTTTTTAAGTTTATTTATTTACTTTGTGTGTGTGTGTGTGTGTGTGTGTGAGAGAGAGAGAGAGAGAGAGAGAGAGAGAGAGAGAGAATGGGGGAGGGGCAGAGAGAGAGGGAGAGAGAGAATCCCAAACAGGCTCCACACTGTCAGCACAGAGCCCAATGTGGGGCTTGAACTCACAAGCCATGAGATCATGACCTGAGCCAAAGTCCGATGCTTAACTGACTGAGCCACTCAGGTGCCCCTAATTTGTATTCTTCAGCATCTCCTTGCCATCAACCAAGTCTGAGGGGATATGTGGAGTTCGACCACTTTATCTCCTTTTGCTGCTTTGACCACATCCTTCACCTTCTCAAAACGATTCAGCAATTCCCTCGTCAGAACACCAGAAAAACTAGGTCCCACCTATGATCTGTTTACACAGCATAGATAGCATGGACTCCAGAGCCCGAATGCCTGGGTTCAATCCCGGCGCTTCTACCTACAACCTGTGTAACTTTGGACAAGATGCAGAACCTCTCCGTTTTCCAGTTTCTCTTTCTGTAAAATGGGAACAATAATCCCACCTGTCTTACTGGGTTGTTATGAGGAATGGATGAACTAAAATTTGGAAAGCACTTGGAACGGTGTCTGACTATAGTAAGTGCTATGCAAATGTTTGCTAAATAAGTAAATAAGTATATTCATTCATTAAAGAAATATCTGTTGGGCATCCAATGAGCTAGCCAGGAGTTGGCAAGCTTTTGATATAGAGGGCCACATAGTAAATGTTTTTTACACTTTGCAGGCCACACGATCTCTGTTGCAACTACTCAACTCTGCCATTGTAGTGTGAAAGCTGTCATAGACAACATGCAAATGAATTGGTGTGCCTGTGTGCCAATTCAAATTTATTTATAAAAATAGACTTTGGGTTAGATTTAGCCCACAAGCCAAAACAGGTTGCGAAGCCCTGTTTTTAAACTCAGCATGTATAATATCTTGTGAGAATGGCAGAATTGTTAAGAACATAGACTATTGCTTGAGGGAGGGAGGCAAACCATAAGAGACTCTTAAAAACTGGGAACTAACTGAGGGTTGATGGGGGGTGGGAGGGAGGGGAAAGTGGGTGATGGGCATTGAGGAGGGCACCTGTTGAGATGGGCACTGGGTGGTGTATGGAAACCAAGTTGACAATAAATTATATTTAATATTAAAAAAATAAAAATAAAAATAAAATATTAAAAAAAAAGAACATAGACTATTGCTCAGCTGCCTGGCCCACACACAAGTTGTGTATACTTGGGCAAGCTACTTAACCTCTCTGTGTCAAAGTTACCTCTGTCAGATGAGGATAACAATGTTGCTAGTATCTACCTCATAAGGTAGTTATAATGATTAAATAAACCAATACATGTAACCTGTTCTGAGTCATACCTGGCTCATGGTAATTGTTACTATGGCTTCACTCTTGCTGTTGTGGATCCTGTGCGTGATATTTCTTGTAAGGTACACTGTTTTCCTTTTTTTTCCTGCTAATATTGCCTCCTTTATACTCTGAGGAGTACCATTCCACGAAGTTCTCATTTCAGGATTTAGTTAACAAGCCAGTAAGACAGTGGTTAACATGCACTGAGCACTTATGTTCCAGATTCTGTGCTAAACAGATTCAAGGACAGAATCTCAAACCCTCTGGGTACCTGGGTGACTCAAGCGTCTGACTCTTGGTTTCAGCTCAGGTCATGATCTCATGGTTCATGAGATCGAGCCCCGCATTGGGCTCTGTGCTGACATCACAGTCTGCTTGGGATTCTCTCTCTGCCCACGATCCCATACTTTTTGTCCCTGCTTCGAACTTAGGGCCAACCACAGAAAGCCAATTATGCACCTCTAACCAATCACATAGGATACCCTGCTTCTAAACTGGTGTAGCCACTCTGGAAAACAGTATAGAGGTTCCTCAAAAAGTTAAAACTAGGACTACCTGAAGATCCAGCAATTGCCCTACTAGGTATTTACCCAAAGGATACAAAAATACTGACTTGAAAAGATACATGCACCCCAATGTTTATAGCAGCATTATCAACAATAGCCAAATTATGGAAAGAGCCCAAATGTCCACTGACTGATTAATGGATAAAGAGGATATGGTGTATACACACACATACATACATATACAACATACAATTACCTAGTATACATTGTATATTAATACACTGTGTATGTGTGTGTGTGTGTGTGTGTGTGTGTAATGTTATATTACTCAGCCATAAAAAAAGGCACCATGGGGCGCCTGGGTGGTTCAGTCTGTTAAGAGTCCAACTCTTCATTTCAACTCAGGTCATGATCTCGTGGTTCGTGGGATTGAGCCCTGTGTCGGGCTGTGCACTGACAGTGAGGAACCTGCTTGAATTGTTTCTCTCCCCCTCTCTCTGCCCCTCCCCTGCTCTCTCTCTCTCTCCTTGTCTCAAAAATAAATAAATAAACATTTCAAAAAACTGTTTTTAAAAAGAATGAAATCTTGCCATTTGCAACGACATGGATGGAACTGGAGAGTATTATGCTAAGCAAAATAAGTCAGTCAGAGAAAGACAAATACCATATGATTTCACTTGTATGTGGAATTTAAGGAACAAAACAAATGAACATAGAGGGAAAAAAAAGAGAGGGAAGCAAACCGTAAAACAGACTCCTAACTACAGAGACTAAACTGATGGTTAGTGGAAGGGAGGTGGGCAGGGGAATGGGCTAAATGGGTGATGGGGATTGAGGAGGGCACTTGTCGTGATAAGCACCGGGTGTTGTACCTAAGTGTTGAATCACTAAATTCTGCACCTGAAACTCATATTGCACTATATGTTAACTAGCTGGGATTTAAATAAAACTTTACAAAAATTAAAAAAAAAAAAAACAACAACCCGGATATCCTTCTTCTAGTTAGCCCGCCTGCAGCTTCCTCATGCCAACAGCATCCAGTCAGGGCACACTTGAACCCTTTCCTTCTTCCACTGTAACACTTTCCCACTCCTCTGCCTGCCTTTTAGTCTCTGCCTTAGCCCACGTAAAAGTGACTGACTTTTACTTGCTACAGCAAGCTCAAAATAAATAGCCTTTGCTTGTTCTCACTTGGTTGGTCTTTTTGTTTAGATCCACAATGACATCCTAAGGGTCCCCAAGATGGTGAGTGGCAGAGCTAGAATTTAAAGCCTCGTCTATCAGACTCTAGAGCCCCGAGTGTTCAACCAATATACTGTATCGCCTCTCCACACATACTTTTAGGATGTTCTTCACCTTTTCCCACAGGAAAGAGATAATCTGTTCAGGATTCCCCTAGGCAGCAGCTCCGATTTCCATGATTATTGGAGTCTCCTTCTCTGTACCTTTTCCAGCTCATTGCACAATTGGAAGTGCAACCTACATACAATAATTACAGGGCTGGCAGCACCCTGCCTAAGAATATGTGTTTTTTCAGGACTGCCATTATGAGTAAGCAGTGTAATCAAGATAAAGATCTAACATTTGCTTGGTTCTTATTATGTGCCAAGCACTGTGCTAATACTTTGTATGCATTAATTATTTAGTCTTCAGAATGACATTAGGAATCAAGAAATGCTATTATTCCCATGGTACAGATGACAGATCAGAGGCAGAGAGAGCTCTGGCAATATTGGTGCGATTCCCCCCAAAAAGTTTAAAAAAGGGGTGCCTCGGTGGCTCAGTCGGTTAAGCATCTTACTCTTGGTTTCAGCTCAGGTCTTGATCTTGCAATTCGTGGGATCGAGCCCCATGTTGGGCTCTCTGTCCTGACAGTGTGGAGCCTGCTTGGGATTCTCTCTCTCTCTCTCTCTCTCTCTCTCTTTTTCTTTCTCTCTTTCTCTCAAAATAAATAAATAAACTTAAAAAAAAGAGTGGTTTTGGGATGCCTGGCTGACTCAGTCAGCAGAGTGTGTGACACTTGATCTTGGGGTCATGAGTTCAAGCCCCATGTTGGGTGTAGAGGTTACTTACAAAATAATAGTAATAAAATTAAAAAATCTAAACAACAAAGGTGGTCTAAGCCAGGGGTCTGCAAACCTTTTCTATAAATGGCCAGAGAGTAAATATTTTACATACAGTTTCTGTCACAACTGTACAACTCTGTCATTGTAGCTTGAAAGTGGCCATACACAGCATGTAAATGATGCAGCAAACATGTTCCAATAAAACTTATTTACAAAAATAGGTGGTGAGCTGGATTTGGCCCTTGGGCTGTAGTTTGTACAGACCACTGAATGAGTCTCTATTGACCTGGGTGTGTTGTAAGTTCATGGGTCCTAAGTGAGCACCACTGGCTGCTATCCAGACATGGGACTGGAAATCATACTCTGAGAAGGAATGCAGGGGATTTGGCCCAGTGTGGCCAGATCTCAAGACATATCCTAGTAGCGTTGTTTTAAAACAGAAATCTCAGAGCGCCTGGGTGGCTCAGTCGGTTGAGCATCCAACTCTTGATTTCAGCTCAGGTCATGATCCCAGGGTCATGGGATCGAGCCCTGTGTTGGCCTCCATGCTGAGTGTGGAGCTTGCCTAAGATTGTCTCTCTCTCTCTCTCTCTGTTTCTCTCTCCCTCTGGCCCTCTCCCCTGCTTGCACTCTCTCCCTCCAATTCATTCAGTCATTCACTCATTCATTCAATAAAACAAAAATCTTCATGGGAGCTTTTTTCCTTTCTATTTCTTCTACTTCCTAAAAGGATAATGTATTTTTTTGTTTGTTTGGGGAAGGAGGTAGGAGAAAGGAGAAAGATAGGGAGGTTCCAGTGACCTGGAATTCTGATGAATGGGATTCCAGATAAAAGAGGTCTGTCTGTCTCCAAGTTACTGGCAGAGAAAACTTGCCCATCAGTTCGGACGTAGCACTGCCAGGCCCGGTGCATTTGCCCTTCGGTGTCCAAGGCTCACAAGTAGGTTGATCATAACTCCTGCAGGCTTAGAATATGCCTGGGACTCAATGCCCTTGGGAGCACTTCTATAATACGCTGGCAGGGTACCCTGCTCCAGGGGATGTGATGGCAAATAGATTTTGCTTTGTATGCTAGTTCCAGTTGATGGGTAGGTAGCTGCTGTCTTTGGAGAGGGATTTTGAAGCCACTTCTGGAGTGAATGGAAGTAAGCCTGTTTGCTTCATGAGACCTGCTATGAACATGGAAGGAGAGAGGAGAAGAAGCATAAGATCCCACCCCCCCCCCCCCCGCGCCCTCTGCTCCAGGCCTGGTGAACTGGAAAGAAATGCAGACAATTTGCTGAGTCCTATCTGCTAATGCCTAACTGGCTGGTGACAGACATTACTTCAAACATCTGAGTAAATCAAGTGACTCATGAGGAGGTGGCCCAGTTAAGGCCTATTTTCGTGGCTATTATCACCCATCGTGCCGATGTCTCTTGTGGTACAATCTGGAGCACAGTCCTGCCGGGGATGTCTTGTCAAGCGGGCTGTGTTGCCTTGACTGTGAATCATCTACATTCATTGTGTTGGCACTGAGGAGGTACAGACAGAGATGGGGAAGAGAGAGTCCCAGCCACTTAGAAATTTGCTTTTTTAAATCTGGGAGAAACCAATATCCAAATTAGTATCTAAACCACAAAGCAGACTGAGATACATTCTATGAGAAGAGATTAAGGAAAATGCTATAGGAGTACACAGGAATGAAACGAGCTTTAACCCATAGGAGATGGGGTTGGGGCCTCAGGGAAGGAGGTTATCCAAGACCCTATGGAGGAGTCAGCCTATGAACCAGGCCTTAAAGGTCAAGTTGGTTTTTTTAAGTTTATTTATTTATTTTGAGAGGGAGAGGGAGAGAGAAAGCACGGACAGGGGAGGGGCAGAGAGAGAGAGTGAGAATTCCAAGCAGGCTCCACGCTATCAGCGCAGACAACTCGGGGCTTGATCCCAAGAATTGTGAGCAAGTCCTGAGCCGAGATCAAGAGTCGGATGCTCAACCGACTGAGCCACCCAGGTGCCCCGAAGGAGAAGTTGATTTTAAGTTATAGAGAAGACCTTGAGAAACTGCTCTCTTAAAGCTCTTCTTGCCTGGGGTGTAATGGTTCTCAATCTTATTGACACCCAGCATACCAAGGAGTAGAATATATCCCATCCATTCATCTTTCAAATTTTTTGAGCACCCACAGTGTGACTGGTTGGGAGCTGGAGATTGCAGAGGTGTGGCCTGGCCTCTCTCCTAGGGGACCAGGCATCCCAGAGCAAAAGGGTATCGAAAAAAGTTTTCTTCACGAACCCTGTCTTGTCTAACCATTGTTAACAGGTCCTGGCATATCCTGCAGGAGAGAATCTATACAAACACGAGCAAATAGGCCCGTACTGCTGCCACGGATGGCAACACATCACACACATTGTTCAGCATCTTGCTTTTGCTTTTTTAAAAAAAATTTTTTTAACATTTATTTATTATTGAAAGACAGGGAGACACAGAGCGTGAGCAGGGGAGGAGTAGAGAGAGGGGAGATACAGAATTTGAAGCAGGCTCCAGGCTCTGACTGTCAGCACAGAGCCTGATGAGGGGCTGGAACTCACGAACCATGAGATCATGACCTGAGCCGAAGTCGGTCGCCTAACCAACTGAGCTACCCAGGTGCCCCAAGCATTTTGCTTTTTCTTTCGCAGAACCACGCATCTTAGAGATGCTTTTCATAAGCACATAAAAAGACTAGCCATTAAAAAAAAAAGACTACCATTTTATAGCTGCATCCTATTCCTTTGTATGGATTGCCATGAGTAATTTAATTTAACCAGGCTCCTAAAAGTGGTCAGGTTGCATCAAATGGGGCAGGCATTTGTAGCTTTTATACACGTTGGCTACATTGTTCTTTATCCCCACCAGCACAGTGTGTTATTCAACTTTTTTGTGTTCCTTAATGTGACAGATGAAAAAGGAGATCTCATTGCAATATTAAATTGTATTTCTCTTTTAATAAGTGACACTGGGCATCATTTCATGTGTTTAAGAGCCATTTATATTTCCTTTTCTTCGAACTGTTTGTTTACATCTGTTGCCCATTCTTCTATTGGTTTAGTGGTCTTTTTCTTTATTGATTTGCAGCAGCTCTTTATATAGTAAGGAAATTAGATCTTTGTGATGTAAATTAAAAAAATTTCCCCCCCAGGTTACAGATCCTTCTGTTTAGTCCTTATACTTGTTATAATTTCTTCCATTTCTCAATCAGAGCAGGTAGCAAGGTGACTGTATTGAGAATCTTTTCCTGCATTTATCCATGGTCTAAGCAATTTTCTTTCCTTCTGGCCCCACCCCTTATATTCTGGACCCTACTTTTGCAATTCCTTGCTAAAATGTTACCTGATTAGTGACTATCTTCTTTCAAGTCAAGGAATCTTCCATAATCTGATTAAAGCTGTGGACCCAACGCCCAGAAAGAGACTCACATATAACATGCCCACAGGTGTTCGCAACCCTCTGGAGTCGTGTTACTTGAAGTGCGGCCTAAGGAGAACACGTATCAGAGGCTCTTGGGAGCTTTGTTTAAAATTCAGACTCCTGAGGCCCTCCCCAGAGTGGAGGAACCAGACTCTTTGCAAACGTATGGGGCCATGGAATCTGCATTTCAACCCAGTCTGGTAATCGTGATACTCACTAAAAAAGCCTCCCACAGCCTAGGGGCATCCACCGATCCAGGTTAGGAACCCCTGGTTGAAATCTCCATCTCCAACGAGAGGATTTAAATTCTGATAGGAAAATTTGAGAGAGGAGACAACCTCAGGATTCAAGATCCACAAAGATACAAAGGTGGAGTGACTGATGGGGCAGATGACACTTTTGTGCCGAGGTCTCTCAAATAATACCACACGGTCAGTCCATTATAACACCATCCCACTGTGTGTGTGTGTGTGTGTGTGTGTGTGTGCGTGTGTGTGTATGTGCGTGTGTGCGTGTGTCAACGACAGAGAGAATCGCAGGTGAAGCTATCTTTATCTTTTTTGATATCTTTATCTTCCTCATAAGATCAGAAATGACCTTTGCAGTAGTTCGCCCTCTTTCTTCCTCCTCCTCTCCCCACTTCTCTTTCTCCTTTCATTAAAGTACGAGCAAAGCACATCATCACTCCAAGAGGGAAAGGTGTTATTATTGAAGGATGAAGTGCTTCATGTGCAAAGCAGGCTTTCATAGAGGCCTGAGTCTTGCTGAAATAAGCCACTGATAGGGATGATTTGACAAATATTTGATTTTTTCACAGGGTTTCCCAGACCTCAGCTTTTGCTCTCTGAGCGCCACAGGGTCATCCTTCCATGTTGGTGGCACTTTCTCCTTCTATGGGCAGCTTCCCCCAGGGGACCCACTGGCCTCTTCTGTTGACCAGTGTTTGCTCTTTCTTCCCATGAAATAAACAGTATGTTCTGACTACTCTCTTAGAGTAGTGCCTCTTAATTGTGTACGCCTCTATTTGGACAAAAGCACCAAACACGTAAGGTACACGGGGTGCCAGGGGTCCATGGAATTCCTGAAGCCCATCCATGAGCTCCCTAGGGCACTACTTCCCAAACTCTGGTTTCACACTGCTGAGCATCTGGGTCACTGAAGGTCACCTGGCCTGGGGCACACCTGGATGGCTCAGTTGGTTAAAGGTCTGACTCTTGATTTTGGCTCACGTCATGATCTCACGGTTCATGAGATTTAGCCCTGCATCAGGCTCTGTGCTGTTAGCATGGAGCTTACTTGGGATTCTCTCTCTCCCTCTGTCTCTGCCCCTCCCCTGCCTGTGCTTTCTCTCTCTCTCTTTCAAAATAAATAAATAAACATGAAAAAAAAATTTTTTTTAAATATCCCAGGGCCTATGCTTTACCCCAGACCTACTGAACCGGAATCTCTGGAGCTTCTGCCCAGACATGCTATCCAGATGTTTGTTTGTTTTTTAAGTTGATTTATTTATTTTGAGGGAGAGAGCACCCATGCTACCACAAGCCAGGGGAGGGATAGAGAGGGAGGAGAGAGAGAATTCCAAGCAGGCTCCACGTGTTGTCAGCGCAAAACCTGATGTGGGGCTTGAACTCAAGAACCATGACATCATGACCTGAGCCTAAACCAAGAGTCGGATGCTTAACAGGCTGAGCCACCCAGAGGCCCCTCCCCAGATGGTTCCAATACATACTGCAGTGGGGGACTTACATGTCAGAGTTAAGAACCCTGCTGTAGGGTGTCTCCGTATATTAACTGAAGGTGGGGGAGGGCTAATCCTTCAGTACCCATGGGAGTCTTCTCCAAGGGAAGTCAGTGAGCTCAGGAGGGTGCAAGGTGCTGGGGACCGTCACATGGGCCGAACACATGAGTCTTCAAGGAAGGGGGCTAACACACTGATTTTGTTCTATTCCATGATCAGACTGTGTCGGGGGGCATGCTGGGGGGCTGGGTATGCCTGGGAGATGAGAAAATAGGGTAGTGCAGCCTGAGAGCTATTTAGCGATTCTCTTTATAGATACAGTCCATCCAAGCCCCTCCACACGTAAACATGGGCTTGAGAATCAAGGCAGACTGCCTGCTGTTGCTCAGCAGGGACAGGAGGCTCAGGTGAACCAAAGCCCAGTTAATAACAGAGCATCTGGTCATGGCAGCCTGTCTTAGCTTCTGGCAGCCTGAGAGTGTTTGCCAGGGGGTGGGGGTGGGGTGGGGAGAGGCACCTTCTCCCCCAGCTCCATTCCCCAGGCACAGGGTCCCCCAGCTCCCTGTTGGATCTCGGATAGAAGCTGCTCTCTGGGGAGCTGACTCCCTGCCTCTGTCCCCGCTACCTTCCAGCTGATCAGCAATGGTTGAGGAGATAGGGAGGGAGGGCAGCCCTTCTGGGGGGCCGCATGTGCTCCTCTTGCCAGATGGCTGGAGGGGCCACAGCCAGGGGGGCAGGAGGCAGGATGTGCGGGCTGCTTAGTGTGTACACAGAAGATGGAAGATTTTAGCTAGCAGCCACTGCCGGCTCTTGTGGTGAGAGGGACACGTCATGGTTTGTTTAATGGAGCAACAGCGTACCTCGAGGTGGCCACCTTTGCTACAGGATTTTCTCTGTCACCCCGGAACTCAATTCAGCGATCTGTCCCAAGAGGAACCATCGTGTCCCAATGGAACCAATCAAGGATAAGTCATCGAAGCACAGAAGACTGACCTCTAACTTATTTGTTTGTTTTTTATTCAGTTTTTTTTTTAATTTGAATTCCACTATAGTCCACATACAGTGCTATGTTCGTTTCAGGTGCACAACGTAGTGAGTCAATGCTTGCATGCATCACCCGTGCTCATCACGATGAGAGCCCTCCTTAATCTGCACCCCTTATTTCCCCCATCCTCTCCACCTCCCCTCTGATAAGTATCAATTTGTTCTCTAGAGCAGAGTCTGTTTTTTGGTTTCTCTCTCTCTCTCTCTCTCTCTTAAATCCTTTGCTTAGTCAGAGGAAGACAAATACCATAGGATTTCACTCATATGTGGAATTTCCAAAACAAAACAAATGAGCAAATGCCTTCCAATATATGAAGTATCAGTGACAGTTCTATCTGTAGCAGCAATAGTTTCCATATTTGATGTGGTTTGGGTCAGGGGCTCACTTCTCCCAGCCCCCAGTTCTAAAGCATGTCACAACAGGCTCTGCTCCTGTGCCTGCAATCTTCCCCATTGGAGGTGCCTCTTTGCATTAGGAGAGGCATTCTCAGTGGGAGTGGTGTCATCCCCGAGGGGGCCAAAGTTGGTGCCTGAGGGTAGAGGCATCTTAGATGTCACGGGGGTGTGTGGCCTTCCAAAGGGCATAAACATCTGTGGTAGCAACATTTCATGGGAAGACATTAGGGAATAAATATCCAAACAGGCTCCTTGGTGGAACCATAATACAAAAAAGAAAAAAAAAAAAAAAGGTTGAGAAACACTGTTTTAGGGGAAGCTTAAACACCTTCCAACTCCAGGGCCAGATCTGGTCCTTGACCTGCTTATTTCCAGCTTGGCCTGTTATTTCTCTGGATCTCGCTGTAGTAAACCAGAAAACAACATTTTCCTGGGCAGACTGCCCTAGCTGAGTCACTTACAGGGAAGCAGTAGGTAGAAGGATGAAGGGCAATTGAAGATTTGTGAAGGCTGGTTGGCTAATAACCTAATTGGAATTTCAAAGGCTGAAGCCTAAAGCCAAAATTAATTTCAAAAAGTAGCTTATCTTGTTAACAGTCACCTCTCAATTCTCAGAATTTGGAGTGTCTCTTTCTGCCTCAGATTTGATGAGGGTCAGAGAAGGGCCCTGGATAATCTTTGCTATGAGTCGGCAATGCCAGATGACAAAAGGGCTCTCTGCCACTTGGTTCAGGCATCGATTTCCTCACCTAATGCTCTTTAGGTCCTGACGCTTTAACTGAAACCTGGCTTCCTGAGCAGGCCTGTCTAGTGGGCGCTGCTCAGTCCCTCACAACCTACCGACTTCCATGCCCGGAGGTCGGGTAGGTGCCACCTTGCTCCCCAGTGCTGCTTTCAGACCACTATTCTTCCACATTCATGTCAAAACCTCTACTCCTTAGAAGCTTCTTCCTGCCAGCAATAACCCTTGTGTATTACAGTCATCTACTAAAGTCCCCATGACTCACTGAATATGTAGGCATCTACCTCTCTGTCTTCCGCCCCCTCCCAAATTCTGCCATCTTTCTGGGTCTCTGCTCTATGCTTCGAACATTCAGTCTACATTCTCCCTACAGCACACAAAGTGATATTTTTAGAACACAAATTACATCATGTCTCCCATCTGCTTAAAACCTTCCAGTGGCTTCCCATTGCTTTTATGAAAAAGTCCATGTTCCTCACCATGCGTGGGTTACAAGGCCCTGCATGATCTTGCTCCCAACCACTTTCGGTCTCTCTTTTCGGGTTCTTGGATTCTCTCACTCTGCTCTAGCACGTGAACTCACCAAGGTCATTCCTTATGTCTGCTGTTCCCTCTGCCTGGCAACTTTTCCTCCCAAATTTCTGCATGGATAAATACCTCTCATCCTTCTAGTTGACAACTAAAACGTCACTTCAGAAAGTCATTCCTTGGCCACCCAGTTATTCTCTTTCACATTATCTTACTTTGTTATTTTCATAGCACAAATGTCCTTAAATCGTCTTATGTATGTATTTGTTTTTGTCTGTCTCCCTCAACTTGAATGTGTTAAGAAAAAAGGCTTGGTCGCTGCTGTATCTTTGGCACCTAGAATAGTGCCCTGCACATAGTAAGTGTTGTAGGCAGCTTCTAAGATGGCTCCCGTGGTCCCCCACCTCTTATTCATGCCCTGTGTAATCCCTTCTCCTTGGGTGTGGGATGAACTCTGACTCCTTCCTAGCAAACAGAATGCAGCAGAAGTGACAAATGTCACTTTGGAGATTAGGTTACAAAAGACAGTGGCTTCTGTCTTAAATACCCTCTCACACTCTTTTACTTGCTCACTCTGAGGGAAGCCAGCCGCCATGTTGTGAGCCGCCCTATGGAAACACCCAGGTAACAAGGAACTGATATCTCTGGTCAACATGCAGAGAGTGCCTGAGGCCTGCCAGCAGCCACATGAGTGAGCTTGGAAGGGATTGGAAGTGGAGCAGTCGAAACTTGAGATGTAGCCCTGGCCAACCCTTTGACTGAAGCCTTGTTAGAGATGATCAGATAGAAACAAGTAAGCCATGCTCAGACTCCTGACCCACAGACCTTGTGAGATCATAAATGTTTGCTGTTTTAAGCCCGTAGATTTTGAGGTAATTTGTTCACAGAAGTAAATAGCTAATATAGTAGAGTCTTGATAAATGCTTATTGATTTAATGGATTCTTGGTGACTTCCTCATCCTCAATGACTCCGACCTTCATCCCACTTTAGTCACCCACTCTCTTGGCTACACCCTTGTCCTTGGCATCATCCAGAAACACTTCACCTCTGAAATAATAAATTAAGACATCTTACCCTGAAAGGGCTACACCCTTTCATCCTTCCAACTCGCTCAGTTACTCCCAGTATACTAGTCTTCAACCTCACTGGGGCTCAGTCCAGAGACACCATGTCACAGGTTGGTTTCCCTAGGAAGCAAACTCTCACAGGGAGTTTAGTGTGCAAGATGCTTATGAAGAAGCACCCTTGGGACTAATACATACTTGTAGGAAGGAGGCGAAGGAAGCAGAACTGGGCAGAAGTTGGGATGTGCTGTGAACCCGGTAACAGCTTTGGTGAGTCCCTTAGGGAAGCTCTGAAGCTACAATGGCCCTATAAGTGTTGTTCTGAGTTGGGCCAAGATAGCCAGGCCTTTATACCCCTGTCTCAACTAGTCATTGGAAATGGGCCACTGAAGAGGGCGTGAGACTTGGGGTGAGGCAGCTAGTACTCTGCAGCTATGAACCAATCCTCAAAAGGCCTGGCGACAGAGCTCAGCGCAGCCTGTGACAGCATTGCTGGCAACTGAGGCAACAAGTCCTTCACTGAAAGGTGATCTGGGTTGCACATCACAACCCACGTGTGTGTATGTGAGGTACGTGCACCACACCTCAGTCTATTAGCCTCCTTCCTGTTCTCATTGTTTTCCCCTTCTCAGCTTATATACCACTGTTTATCACTCCAACTCTACTCAAATCCTTGTTCATTGCCTTTCTGTGTTGCCTGTCCAGACAAAACCTTCAACCTTAAGTGAATTCAAGTGACCTTTCCCCCCACTCCTGTGCTTGAACTGCTGAGCATAGATAGAGAAAATCAAATCATTGTGCACAGTGATGGTTCCATAAATCTGTAGTCTCTCACCTCAATATGGCTCCTTGATGCTGTCTATCAATCCTCATACATGTTCCTTGTGAGCATTCTCCCACTCACAACTCCAGCTATTGCAAACCTCCTCCACATCCTTCAAAGCACTGCACTCTCTACTTTTCCCAATCCCATCTGAACAGATGACCTAACCTTCTGTTCAAAGGGAAAATCATTATCGGAAGAGAGTTTCTACACCTTCTTTCCAACAAATCTCCGGGTAGACAAGATCTGTGGATTCTATCTCCCAAGTAACTTTCTCTTTTCTTTTCTTTTTAAGTTTACTTATTTATTTTTAATGGAGAGAGCATGCGAGAGCACAAGGGGCAGAGGGAGAGAGAATCCAAAGCAGGCTCCACGTTGTCCGCATAGGGCCCACACACCATGAGATCATGACACTTAACCAGACACTTAACCGACGGAGCCACCCAGGTGCCTCCCAAATAATTTCAAATCCACTCACTTCCTACCAACTCTACAGCCACTTCCTTATTTCAAGTCCCTTCCCTCTTAGATTTGAAGGGCTGCAGGTATTTTCTTGATTCTATAGTTCTCTTCACGCCCATTGGAGTGCAACATTGTGCTTACTTTCTTCCTTTTGCCTCCACACATAAGTTTCTCTGTGTCCAGAATACTTCCCCTTTTACATCAGTCCCTGTGTCCTGGCTAACTCCTCCTTTCTGTTGAGGTGTCTGCTTAACTGACCCCTCAGTAAGAACTCATTGGACTCTCCAAAATAGAGTAAGACCCTTTCTTATATGTATTCATAGCATCCTCTGTTCCTTTTTCATAGCACATTTATACCTTATATTCATTATTTATTGCTGTATAACAAATCACCCCAAGACCCAGTGGTTTGGAACAATAATCATTTATTACTTTACAATCTCTGTGGGTCAGGAGTGGCTTAGTTGGGTGATTTTGACTTAAGATCTCATATGAGGTTGCAGAGAGGATGTTCACTGGGACTGCAGTCATCTGAAAGGTTGACTGGGGTTGGAGGATCTGCTCAGAAGAAGGTTCACTCACATAGCGTTTGGAAGGAGGCCTCAGTTCCTTGGTATATAGACCTTTCCATTGGGCTTTTTGAGTGTCATTGCAATATGGCAGTGACATTCCCCCAGAGCAAGTGATCAAAAAAAGGGAGAAAGAAGGAAACTGTAATGGCTCTAGGAGGTCTCAAGTCTCAGAAGTCACATATCATTACTTCTGCCACATTCTATCTGTTAGACATGAGTCACTAAGTTCAGTCCACAGTCAAAGGGAAGGGAACTAAGTTTCACCTCTTGAAAGGGAAATTATAAAAGAATTTGTGGACGTATTTTGAAGCTGCCATGCATCTCTTTATAATTGTGTGTCTGTCTGCCTTTACCAGACTATAGGCTCCATTAGAGCAGGTACCATGTCTGTCTAGTTCACTCTGCATCTCCAATATCTATCACAGTACCTAGAGCATAATGAAAGTTCAATAAATGCTGAGGGAAGGGTAGCATTAATTAACAAATTGATCGCTTTTATTAGATGAAGCAGAAGACATTACACCATAATTCTTTATGAATCATTAACCTCTTAGATAAAATTAATGTATCAGGTTAGCTTTGGAGAGCATGAGATCCACATGAAGAAGAGTTTTATGATGGGAATAAAAACTTTGATAGAGGCAGTGCTAGCTCTGTATGCAATGCTCAGAAGTTGTTCTGGGAACCTTAGAAACATTTCCTGAAGAGCCACAGGGGAGGATGGGGCTCTTTTTTGGCCTTCCTTCTGGTAGGGAAATAAGTGGTAGAACCAAGACATTGGCTGTCATTCTAGGACCTGTCAAATTCCTCTTCTGCAAAGAAGAGTCATCTTGTTTGATTCATTAGATCACAAGGAAATGGCATTGTCAGGACACCAATAGACCAAATGGAGTCTCTAAATCGTTTTCAGATATTACCAACACTGCTTCCAACCCTCTGCCCGAATGTGGGAATCACCAGGGACTCAAACAGTGCAAACCGTGGCACCCAGTGCTGGAAATTGTTGTTAGTGGTGTCAACAGTGATCTCCTCACCAGTGTAGGTCCATGGTGTGGTTCTGGATATTGTTTTTGGCTTCTTTGCCTCAACTTTCTCCTTCCTTCCCAATTATTCTGCAAACTACCACTAAAACACCTATTCTGGGGGTGCCTGGGTGGCTCAGTCAGTTGAGTCTCTGACTCTTGACTTCTGCTCAGGTCATGATCTCACAGTTTGTGAGTTCGAGCCCCGCATCAGGCTCCGCGCTAACAGTGTGGAGCCTGCTTCAGATTCTCTCTCTCCTCTCTCGGCTCCCCACTGTCTCAAAATAAATACATTAAACTTAAAAAATAAATAAAACACCTATTATGTGCTTAGATTGACTAGGTTCTGTTTCTGTTACTTGAAACTAAGAACTCTGACCAATGCAGACAACGCTAATGATTTGCCCAAAGTCATCCAGCCAGCAAACAGTGAGATTTACCTCAAACATGGATATGTCTGACTCCAGAGCCCAGATTCCTCACCCTTCTCATCCTTCCTTCCTGGCCAAGGCTTTCTCTCCAAACAGCAAGGCTCCCCACTTTGTCAGCAAAGCCCATAACTCAAAGGCCACCTTGACACCCGCACATCAATCCAACAATCTGACAAAAGTTATGAAGTTCCTAGTTTGCAAGAAACAAGTCTAGATTTTTGGGTTGTGGGGGGGTGGCGTGAAAGGTCACATGGAGATGGAAAGGGCTAGAAATTGCTCTGGGGAGCAGGGTTCTTACAGGGGAAAAAATGATATCCAACTGGGGAAACCAGGAAAAGCAAAGAGGTGGCATTGACCCAAATCATGGGAAATTCTACAGGGCAAGCTACTCATTTTCCTTGAAAGAAAAAAAAAAAGAAAAAAGACAAAAATTACAGGGGAGCCTGGGTGGCTCAGTCGGTTAAACGTCCAACTTCAGCTCAGGTCATGATTTCAGAGTTCGTGAGTTCGAGCCCCGCATTGGGCTCCATGCTGACAGCTCAGGGCCTGGAGCCTGCTTCAGATTCAGTGTCTCCTTGTCTCTCATTCTCTCTCTCAAAAATAAATAAATATTAATAAAAAATTACGAAGAATAAAAGAAGAGAAAGAGGGGCGTGCCTAGAGATTATTAGATATTTATCAAAGATGCTCGACATCATTAATCATCAGGGAAATGTAAATCAAAACCATGATGAGATATCACTTTACAGCTGTTAGCATGGCTGTCATCAAGAATACAAGAGATAATAAGTGTTGGCCAGGATGTGGAGGAAAGGGAACCCTCTGCTCTGTTGGTGGGAATGTAAATTGGTACAGCCTCTGTGGAAAACAGTATAGAGGTTCCTCAAAGAATTTAAAAAAGAGTTACCATATGATCCAGCAATCCCACTTCTAGGTGTATATGTGAAGACAATGAAATCACTATCTCAAAGAAATATCTGTTTATTGAAGCATTATTCACAATAGACAAGTTAAGGAAACAACCTAACTGTTCATCAATGAATGAATGGATAAAGAAAATGTGGTGTGTATATATATACATATATATACATATATATATATGTATATATACGTATATACAAAGAATAGTATTCAACCATAAAAAGAAGGAAATTCAGCTTTTTGTGACAGCATGGATGAACTTGAGGGCATTATGCTAACGTGAAATAAATCTAAACAGCAATAGACAAATACTATGCGATCTCTTTTATATGTGGAATTAAAAAAACAGTCCAACTCATGGCAAAGAGAGTACAATGGTGTTGGCCAGGGACTGGGTGGTAGGGGGAAATGGAGGAGATACTGGTCAATGGATACAAATTTCCAGCTAGAAGATGAATTGAGTTCTTGGGATGTAATATACAGCGTGGGGACTCTAATTAACAATACTGTATTATACACTTGAAAGTTGCTGAGAGGATATCTTAAATGTTCTCAGTATACACACAAAAAAGGTAACTGTGTGAAGTAATGGGTGTGTTAGCTAACTTTATTGTGTCAACCATTTTGCAACACACACATGTGTCTGGATGGCACATGTAGGTGAGGTCATCCAATATCCATCTTTCTCTGACAAATACTGTTGTTTCCATGTTTTGGCTATTATAAATAATGCTGCAATGAAACTGGGGGTGCAGATATCTTTTTTTGAGTTAGTGTTTTCATTTTCTTCAGACAAATTCCCAGAAGTGCACTTGCTGAATCACGTGGTAGTCCTATTTTTAATTTTTAGAGGAACCTCCATACTGATTTCCATGGTGGGTGCACCAATTTACATTCCCACCAACAGTGCATGAGGGTTCTCTTTTGTCTGCATCCTTGCCAACACTTGTTACCTCTTGTCTTCTTGATGACAGCCATTTTAACAGTTGTGAGGTGATATTTCATTGGGCTTTTTATTTGCATTTCCTTGATGGTTAATGATGTTGAGCACTTTTTCATGTACCTGGTGGCTATTTGTATGTCTTCTTTGGAAAAATGTCTATTCAGATCCTCTGCCCATTAAATTTTTTTTTTCTTAACATTTATTCATTTTTGAGAGACAGAGAGAGACAGAGCATGAGCGGGGGAGGGGCAGAGAGAGAGGGAGACACAGAATCTGAAGCAGGCTCCAGGCTCCTAGCTGTCAGCACAGAGTCCGATGTGGGACTCGAACTCACAAACTGTGAGATCATGACCTGAGCTGAAGTCAGATGCTTAACTGACTGAGCCATCCAGGCACCCTTCTGCCCATTTTTTATTTGGTTTATTTGTTTTTAGGGTTTTGAGTCATATGAGCTCTTTATATATTTTGGTTTTTAACCCCTTATCAGATATATCATTTGCAAATATTTTCTCCTATTTGGTAGGTTGCCTTTTCATTTTGTTGATGTATGCCATGTTATATATCTATTATTTCTCACCAAAGCCTAACAAAAAGAAGATTGGAGAATGTTTTAAAAAAAGAGATAGACTTATCAACCAATTGCAATGTATATACCTTATTTTTCCTGATTCAAACAAACTACAAAGAAAATACACATTAATAATATGTACACGAATTTCTGCTTATGAGTTTATTTTATTAAAAAAATTTAAGCATATCTTAGGTTGACACATGTTTTTTGTGTTTTTTTACAGAGAACATGAATGGGGGAGGGGCAGAGAGAGAGAAAGAGAATCTCAATTAGGCTGCTCACTCAGTGTGGAGCCGGACGCGGGGCTCCATCCTGTGACCCTGGGATCATGACCTGAGCCGGAATTAAGTGTCAGATGCTCAACCAGCTGAGCCACCCAGGTGCCCCTGCTTATCATTTTAGCGAGTTGATGGCATATTTTGTTTACTTTTTGAAAGTTGAAATTGAATAGTTGACATACAGTATTATATTGATTTCAGGTGTATAAATAGTGATTTAACATTTATATACATCATGATATATGTATGTAGTAATGGTATAGTTATGTTTTTTTAAAAAACCACATCCTGTTTATAGAGATAACATGGTGCAATGGTTACAGGTGTAATGATATCATGACGTATTAGCTTCAAGTAATAGTGAGGGAGTGGAACTATAGATGAAACAAGGTTGGCCATAGTTGATAATCTCTCTTTCTTACTAAAGTATAGTTGACACAGAAGACTACGTTAGTTTCAGGTGTACAACACAGTGACTTGACAATTTGATACATTATGCTCTCTGTGCTGATCACGAGTGATCATTACCATCTGTCACCACACAACACTACTACAACACCATTGAGGAGACTCCCTATGGTGAACCTTTCTTCCCTCTGACTTATTCATTCCATAACTGGAAGCCTGTACCTCCCATTCCCCTTCGCCCATTTTGCCCATCCCCCCCACGCCATCCCCCCACCTCTGGCAACCATCAGTTTGTACTCTGTGTTTATGGGTTTGTTTCTGCTTTTATCTTGTTCATTGGTTTGTTTGTTTTGTTTTCTTGGATTCCATGTATAAGTGAAACCATACGGTATTTGTCTTTATCTGTTTGACTTATTTCACCCAGCGTTATACTCTCTAGATTCATCCATGTTGTTGCACATGGCAAGATCTCATTCTTTTCTATGACTGAGTGATATTCCATTGTGTATATACACCACATATTCTTCATTTATTCATGTATTGATGGACACTTAGATTGCTTTCATATCTTGGCTGTGGTAAATAATGCTGCAATAAACACAGAAGTGCATGTATCTTTTCAAATCTGTGCTTTTGTTTTCTTCGGATAAATAACCAGTAGTGGAATTACTGGATCATATGGTGTTTTTATTTTTTATTTTTTTGAGGAACTACCATGTTGGTTTCCACAGTGGCTGCACCAATTTACACTTCCGCCAACAGTGCACAAGCGTTCCTTTTTCTCCACCTCTTTGTCAGTGCTTGTTATTTCTTGTCTTTTTGATTCTAGCCATTCTGACAGATGTAAGGTGATACCTTACTGTGGTTTTGATTTGCATTTTCCTGACGATCAGCGATGTTGAGCACTTTTGCATGTGTCTGTTGGCCATCCAGATGTCTTCTTTGGAAAAAAAAGTCTATTCAGGTCCTCTGACCATCTATAATCAGATATTTGAGGGGGTTTGGTGTTATGAGTTGATAATGTCTTAATCTGGGTGATGGGTAGATTTGGGTTCATTATACTACTATTTCAACTTCTGTAAATGTTTGAAATACTCCCTAGGGAAAGTTACAAAAGTAGGAGAAGGCACTATATGGCCTAGAAGTTGACCGTGTTGAGCTCTGGAGTCACATGCCCCGACTTCATATTCGGTCTCTGCCTCTAATAGCTGTATGCCTTTAGGCAAGTGCATAGTCAGGATAGGAGGGACCTTGACTGATGGAAGGCCCATCATCTTGTGATGCCACCATATCAACATATGGCTTCTGAAGATGCTGCAGAAGGGGAAGAAAAGACACAGATTCATGGGATGTTTTTAAGGGCCAGGCCATATTCTTTTGGTCAGAAGCCAGCCACAGGGTCTTAGCTTAATCACAAAGGACAATGGGACATGTGTGCCCGGGAAGAGGAAGATGAAACATATTTGAATAACATATTTTGTGCCACAGCAAGTTACTTAACTTCCTGTGCCTTAGTCTGCTCCTCTGTAGAATGGGGATAACAAGAGCATGTCTCTCATAGACTTATTTTAAGTATTAAATGAGTCAATACATTTAAAGTTCTCAGGTCAACTGGGTGTTCTATGGAAACCAATTTGATCATAAATTATATTTAAAAAAAATGAAAAAAAGTTCTCAGGTCAAGGCCTAATTCAGTATAAATGCTTAATAATTTTTATGTATGTATGTATCTATCTAAAAAGACCTTGACGCATGGGGAGGATTATCGACCACCAAAGAAGGGGGTTAGTGAAGCAGTCTATTTCACAAACAGATGGGACACCATGAACAAAGGGGCAAAAAGGAGATGTGGGCTGTGTTCAGAGAATGAGTGTGTGGAGTGGAGAGGGGGATGGGGTATACATCTGAAATGTCAGTCTGGGGTCCATCAGGTAAGGCCTCAAACACCCGAACAGTGGGCAGTAGACCACCATTGAAAAACTGGAGGCATAGAAAAATCATAAAAATCATAGGATCATATGGAATTACAATAATGGAAGAACAATGAGGTGACATATTGTCCAATCCCCTCATTTTACAGAGAATGTAATTAAGAGGCACTTGGGTGACTTGTCCAATAAGAGATGACTTGCTGATGGTATGGAGGACATGAGTTCAACCTTCTTACCTCCCCAACCTCTGGTTTTCAACCATACTGTGTTCCTCTTAACAATTGTAGGAGACTTTAGGAAGAGGAATTTGTCAGGTTCTAATTTCAAGTTTGCCACTAACCTGTTATGGGCAAGTTACTTCATCTCTGGATTCCAGTTTCCTCTTCTGTAAAATTAAGATTATGCCACATGATCTCTAAAAGTCCCTCTTCTAGCTCTAAAGTTAGAATTAAATTCGACTTGAGAAAGTTTGGAACCAATTCAGTTTGATAGTCTAAGACAGAGACTGAGCGCTGTCCCCCACTATCAGTTCTCCTTCATTAAACAGAACCTCCAGGTTTTCACTGGAAATATAGCTTCCAGAATAAATTTTATATTTCCAGCCTCCCTTGGAGCAACGAGTGGCTAAGTTCTGGCCAATCGGCTGTAAACTGTATTTTGGTGGTGGATACAACATTGGGGTGACACCTCTTTCTTTCTTCCTCCTGGGAGGAACGTAGACATGATGTCTGGAGCAGGAGCACCCATCTTGAAGCATGATGTGACATTGGCTCAGGCATGGAAGCCATGTATTGGGAAGTGGAAAGCAACAGGGCAGAAGAGCTGAGGACCCCAGTGATTGTGGGGTTAGTTGGCAGCAGAGACTCTAGGAAAGTACAAGTGAGTTGAAGATTATTCCAAGGTGTTGAGCCTGAATGACTGCTATCAGAAATAGGGACGTTGGAGGAGGGGCTAGTTTGACAGGAAAGATAATGAATGTGGTTTTAGATATGAAGAAAGGCTTCATCAAGAGATCACATGAACATTTAATGCCCAAATGACACCAAATGCAGAGACACTCATAAGGAGGAACACGGACTTCCCTCAAAGACTCTTTCACTTAGTTTTGTGAATCTCAATGGGCATTTCACTTTATGCTTAGAAATATGTCCTCTCATGTTCTTCTGATCTAAGTTCCTTATTAGAGTCCCTTGTCATAACTTCTTCTTCCATAGGAACTTTCTGGACCATGCACAGCTGTCCTCTGCTAGTGGCCATCTTGAACAGCACTGTTGTCTATAGCAGAGTGGTAGGCAAGGGGAGGGTTGGTCTCTCCCTAACTTTGTGACTCTGTCACCTGAGTCATGAATCAGCACACTTTATGCACAGAATCACACCAAGTACATAGGTTTTCTAACGCCTGGTTTTAACTGGACCCACAATCAATTTCTTTAAAACCACTAGAGCACAGATTGTACCAGTGATTGTAGTGGGCAAACTCTAAGATGGCTTTTAATAATCCCCATCTCCTGGTATACCCTTGTGTAATACCCTCCTCTTGAGTGTGGGCTGGCTTAGCAACTTGCTTCTCACCAAAAGAATATGGCAAAGGTGATGGGAAATCACTTCAGTGCTTACATTACATAAGATTGTAACTGTGTCATGCTAGCTGATTCTTTTTATTGCCTTCATGGTTTTCATGCTTTGAGCAAGCAAACAGCCTGTTGGGGAGACCCACATGGCAAAGAATCGAAGGAGGCCTCTAGTTAATAGCCAGGAAGGAACTGAGGCTCTCAATCCAACAACCCATGAAAAATCGAATCACACCAGTGGCCACATGAACTTGGTCAGCTTGGTCAATTTCCCCAGATGAACCTTCCAATGAGACCCCAGCCCCAGCTGACACTTTTATTGCAGCCTTGAAAGAGACCATGAAACAAAGTCTCCAGTTAAGCCATATCCAAATTCCTGACTCACAGAATTTGTGAGATAAGAGATGTGTGCTGCTTTCAGTTGCTAAATTTGTGGTGATATTTTATGCAGCAATACATAACTCAGACAATAATATTTCCTCCAATCTCCTCATGTCTCCCCAGACCCCTACCTTCTCCAGCCCCAAATCTCCACCATGCATATCAACTTATGGGATCACCAGCCCACTAGTTCTGCAATCACAGAATTTTGGCATCCTATTTTGAGCTACAGCCTAGACAAATAAATAAGCAGATACAAGGTTTTGTCATTCCCTTACCTGTTGTACAGCACAGCTTATGTTAACTCAAACTTCACCTTCTGACATCTTGCATTTATTTATCTTGGTGTGTTTCATTTCTCCTAAAGTTGTCCTGGGCTCTGAGACTCCAAGGAAGCTCAGCTATGAAGTCTCTAGCTGCTGAAAGATGCCTCTATCAGAGCCCCAACTGGTTTATTTAGTTGGCTTCAGTTCATAGAGCTATTTGGGTCTTAGCTTTGATTTTCCAATTTCCAGGAAAGAGTATTCCACTCTGGGTCTTTCACGCTATACATGTCCTCACTCTTCCTCTGGGCTAAGTTTTCCCATTCTGAAAATAGTTCTGAAAACTTCAATGCTTCCCCCCCCCCCCCAAGAGCACTTCCTCTATTACTGATCTACAACTTTATTTCCATACTCTTTAGTAACCTCTAAATTTGTCAATCAGTCACTCTCAATTAAAGGCACATATACTTTTCCATAAATAATCATTTAAACAATTTTCACATTTTTCACAAGAGTCTCTACTTTGGACAGATACTTCTTTTTGAGGTATTTTCTAATTTTTGTAAAGTTTATTTTATTTTTGAGAGAGAGAAAGAGAGACAGAGTGTGAGCAGGGAGGAGCAGAGAGAAAGGGAGACACAGAATCGGAAGCAGGCTCCAGGCTCTAAGCTGTCAGCATGGAGCCCAATGTGGGGCTCGAACTCATGAACTGTGAGATCATGACCTGAGCCGAAGTCAGATGCTTAACTGACTGAGCCACAAAGGCACCCCTTCTTTTTGAGGTATTAACATTCATTCTATCTCTTCCTAATAGCTTTATGCCATTTTCCTATATTTATTTTCATAGTGCAAAAAAAAAAAACCCACCCCAGTTATTTGTGATGTAGGATATTTGTTTTTCTTTTGCAGGTGATGCCAAGTATTCCACTATTCCTTGCCATTCTGTAGTCACAATCCATGTTTCTTACCTCCACGTAAACCCTGTAGAGACATCTTTCCCATATGTGTTTTCTAGTCTAACTTCAATTCATTCAACAGGACACATCCATAAAGCAAGCACTGGTGATGCCTCTACTATGAGTTAGGTGATGGGGCTACAAAGATGACTAAGACAAGAATTTTATCCCCAAGAAACTCACAGGTAAGAGATCTCACTTGTCTGCAAAAGATAAGTAAAGCAGTATTTGCAATACCACATGCTAGGTGCTACAGTCGAAGTGTATGGGAACCTGCTGGTGGAAGTGAGTAGTCTCCCCAGGTGAGTGGGAGGAATTTGATCTGAAAGATAGTTTTTACGATGAACCTTGACGCCTGAGGACTCTTATATGTGGAGAAGGGAAA
This sequence comes from Panthera tigris, assembly GCF_018350195.1. Lineage (NCBI taxonomy): Eukaryota > Metazoa > Chordata > Mammalia > Carnivora > Felidae > Panthera > Panthera tigris. Next base: position 89,610,729 of record NC_056677.1, on the reverse strand, counting down.
TAGTGCATTCTAGGCAGCAAGTACATAATATTATGCCTGTCCAATAAAATATCAATTGGAAACCACTTTTAAACAGAGCTTACAAAGATTTCAAAATTGATTTCAAGTGATGTCATTATGCCCTCTCTTAATGTTTTTCAGAGCTACTTCAAATGATAAAAATAAAAAAAAATACTACGATTTGAAGCACATGGTGAGTACATTTTCCAACCCCCAGATTAGGACATGTGATCTGAAAGATACAATGGTAATATTGGGAATAATAGAACCGAGTGTTTCAATTTGGATCTCTTTGGTAAAAACTGAGTCAGAATACATGTTCTTTTAGATATTAGCATTGAGAAACTCCAGATGGAGAAATGTATTATTCCAACCCTTGACAATCAGATAAATAAATCGGCATGCCTACAGACTGCTTCGCAGTATTTGCCTACTTTTTGGAACCAGTCATAAGGAGAGTTCATTTGGAGGCTCTACCACGGGTGTCCAGCCATTCTGACCTCTTTTGTAGCCTTTGCTGTAAGTAACAGACACTTTAGGTAGCTCAGGGGAGTACAAAGTGTTGAAGTGAATGCTGTGTGGGATTCTGGAGCCTCTCAGAGAACCAAAGGTGGAGTGAGACGGTCATGGCTCAAGAGTAGCAGAAACCAAGGCACCTCTGCAGCATGCCCTCAAGGAGCGAGGATCACAAACTCAAGAGGTCAAGCAGAGTTGAAGCAGCCTATATGTAGCTGGGCAGTTGCCATTTCCTTTGCCATATAGGAATTTGGCCTCAGGCTGCCAGGTCCAGTAAAGTCTGAACTGTGGAGTGTTACACGACACTTCCTGGTTGTTAAATACCAGCTACTCAGTCATATTAAAAATTAAAGAACACTGTAAGAGACAAACAAAACATGCTTCAAAGTGCTGCCATGAAGTGATGACTCCATCAGCTTGTCTTCTCTGCCTTGCTCCATTCAAACTCAGGTTTCCTGGAGTGAAAAATTCCATTGGCCCGATCTAAGCCAGGGATCTATCCCAGACTTAGTCACCTATGCCTGGAGGGTAGTGTCACTAAGCATAGGCATAGCGACTTTGTGTGTGTGCAGGGGGTGGGGTCCACCTTTATGTATAAAATGGGTCATTCTTGGGGCGCCTGGGTGGCTCAGTCAGTTGAGCACCCGACTTCGGCTCAGGTCATGATCTCACGGTCCGTGAGTTCGAGCCCCGCATCGGACTCTGTGCTGGCAGCCCAGCGCCTGGAGCCTGTTTCAGATTCTATGTCCTCCCCACTCTCTCTCTGCCCCTCTCCCACTCACGCTCTGTCTCTCAGAAATGAATCAATGTTTAAAAAATTAAATAAATAAATAAAATGGGTCATTCTCGGGGAATAATAATCATGACTAACACATATGTGCTCACCACAAGCCAGAACCTGACCTAAGTATTTAACATACATTATTTCATTTAAGCCTTATGACACCCTAATGAGGGGATACTCTTATTCCCACAGATTCTTACGGATGAGGAAGCAGAGGCTTGGAGAGATTATGAAGGATTTGCCTGTAGTCACACGGGTGGGAAAGCCATTCCTCTTCCTGATCTTGTGCTGTCAATCACTTCACCATGAGGCCTCCTTAAGAAAAGATGGATTATGAACCAGGCAGCCGGCCCACTTGCTTGATTGGGCAAGAAGTTCCGGGAAACACATACATGACATAGTGAGAGATGAAGGGGCCATGGGTCTACCGGATTCTGACACCCAGGAAACTGCCTCTCAGGCTGGGAAAGTGACTTGCCCCAGGTTACAGAGCTAACAGCAGGCTAGGAGCGCCCCCCGCTTCCTAGTCCTCTGACCTTTCCTCCACAGCCTCCCATTCTCAGCCAATCAGCCTTCATGTTCATGCACCCCCAAACCTCATGTACATTTGTGGGATCCCATAAAAGACCTCCTCCCTTTTTGTTTTCATTCGGTTCAGCCTCTCAGCGGCAATTCTGTATCTCCCCACCTCCCCTCCCCCAACTGCCTGTTCATTTATGAAAATCAAGAGAAACCCCTGAAAGAATGCTTTCCAGGGCGGGAAGCACACCATTCCCCATCTGCATTACTTTTTTTTCCATATGTCAGAGCTCCCCTGTCATGGAGAAAAATCGGCAGCTTTCCCAAACTGGCCAGGATGGGTCTAAAACTGTGTAAATAAGGACTCAGAGGTTAAACTCAGGGGCCAGTGTCCACTGCCATCCTGTCACACCATTGTGCTAACCTTCAGTTGAAAGCGCCTGTTTTTTTTAAAAAATTTTTAATGTGTTTTTTTTATTTATTTTTGAGACAGAGAGAGACAGAGCATGAGCAGGGGAGGGGCAGAGAGAGAGGGAGACACAGAATCTGAAACGGGCTCCAGGCTCTGAGCGGTCAGCACAGAGCCCGATGCAGGGCTCGAACCCATGAACCATGAGATCATGACCTGAGGCGAAGTCTGACGCTTGCTGACTGAGCCACCCAGGTGCCCTGTTTTTTTTTAATATTTATTTATTTATTTATTTATCTATGTTTTTATAATTTTTTAATGTTTATTTATTTGTGAGAGACAGAACGACCTGGTACAAGCAGGGGGAGGGGCAGAGAGAGAGGGAGACACAGAATCTGAAACAGACTCCAGTCTCTGAGTTGTCAGTATAGAGCCCAACGTGGGGCTCAAACTCATGAACCGAGAGATCATGACCTGAGCCAAAGTCGGACGCTTAACTGACTGGGCCACCCAGGAGCCCTTTAAAAAATTTTTTTTTAATGTTTATTTATTTTTGAGAGAGACACAGAGTGTGAGCGGAGGAGGGGTAGAGAGAGGGAGACACAGAATCTGAAACAGACTCCAGGCTTCGAGCTGTCAGTACAGAGCCCGATGCAGGACTCAAACTTGCAAACTGCGAGGGCATGACCTGAAGTGAAGTTGCATGCTTTACCGGCTGAGCCCCCCAGGTGCCCCGAAAGCACATGTTTCTTACAGATCTCAGAAATGAAAAGATGGGTGCAGGGAACATGCCAGTGCTTGGGTTAGGCTTGACAAGTGGCCCAGAGCTTTGAAACATGCAGGGGAAATGTCGGGCGTGCTGGTCGATCCTGTGTGCTTTGGCGAGGTGCCCTTGGGCATCGGGCTCTGAGGGAAGACTGCAGTGAGAAAGAGCCAGAGCATGGGTCAGACTGTAGAAAGGAGACAGTGGGAATGGATCTGCTACACTCACTCCTACTGATGGGTGCTGACCCTTCCCAGGGAGATCGGTGTTCTCATCAGCTAACCTCATCTGGGACTTTTGTACCCCTAAAGAGGTGGTGCTTTCGGAATCCAAGAAGCCTCTGAAATTGCATGTAAAATGGTGTAGGGATGTGCAACTTTCCAAGGAAAGCAGTCCTAGATCGGATCAGATAGTTAATGGGACCATGATGTTTAAAAACAAAAACAAACAAACAAACAAACAAACGTACAAACCACTTACCCTGGAAGCCTTATGATGACGGAATGCACTTGTAATGGTGTCATATCAGGAGCAACGAGCTAGGGTTGAGGGCAGGGATTTTCCCAGAGTCCTTAAAAACCAAGTGGAATTAGGGGCACCTGGGTGGCTCAGTCGGTTGGGTGTTCGACTTCTGCCCAGGTCATGATCTCACACTTCGTGGGTTCGAGCCCCACGTCAGGCTCTGTGCTGACAGCTTGGAGCCTGGAGTCTGCTTTGGATTCTGTGTCTCCCTCTCTCTCTGCCCCTTCCCTACTCATTCTCTGTCTCTCAAAAATAAATAAACATTGAAAAAAAAAAAAAAAAACCCACGTGGAACTCATGACCAAAGTCACAGAGAGTTGGCCTGGGCCAGACAGGTCATCTTGAAGAGAGTTGAGACGGACCAAAGGAAACTGGACAGGAAGACAGTGGCCAAGGCAGCAGAGATGTTGGGGGAGTACAGAGGAGCCTGGAATGAAATCAAAGTCAGACATTTTGAAATCACTCAAGCACCAATATGCAAGTGCTCTGCAGAGCTCAGCTGAATGGGAGAGACGGGATCTGAATGGCTGGGAATAGAAGCTGTCTTGAAGAAGATTTGTGTTTAACTGTGATATTTAATATTCCTCTGCAAGGCAAAACAGTAGCAATCAATGCAAAAGTAAGGGAGCAGCTGTCGCTTCCCAAATACTGTCAACAAGACAGAAAATGTGCGAGGTGTTGTGAATAATGGCTGTAATTAAAGCAGTGCAGCAATTCTGGTAGGATAAGCAGGGCTCCCAGGGTTATGATTATCAAGTTCAGTCTCAAAGGCACTTCTTCTGGGCATGTGGGTATGCATGTGTGCAAGTGCACGTGGGTGTGCATGTATGTGCACATGTAACTATGTACGCAAATGTGGAGAGCTGAAAGAAAAGGACAGGGTTTGGAGAAAGTGTGATGGAGAGGAAAAGAGAAAGTGAAGAATAAGAAGACAAAAAGGGAGAAGATGGAGAAGAAAGGAGAGAGGGAAGGTTTGGCTTTGGCTCTGGAGGTCAAGGCTCAGCAACCTACCTTACCTGACCACCTCTGTAAAGTAGGTCTACACATGTGTGCATGCACATGTTTGCGGATAATCCCTTTTGGTACATACATGCTATTTTTTGCAACATTTTTTTTCTCTTTCTCTCATTTTTCTTACTTATTTACTGTTGTTTTCATGGAATTGTAAATTCCATGAGGACAATGACTACATCTGTCTCATTATCAACTTGTAATCAGTTTAGTCTTAAGTTATGCTGCGGTAACAAATGACTCCTCACAACAGAAATTTATTTCTTTTTTTCCTTTATTTTAGAGAGATAGGGTGGGGGAGAAGGGCAGAGGGAGAGACAGAGAGAATCTCAAGCTGAGCCTGACGTGGGGCTTGATCCCATGACCCTGGGGTCCAAACCGAAATCAAGAGTCAACCAACTGAGCCAACCAAGTGACACCCCAAATTAGTTTCTTAAATATTTTTTAAGTTTATTTATTTTGAGAGAGAGAAAGAGAGAGAGAGCTGGAGAGGACCAGAGAGTGGGGGGGAGAGAGAGAATCCAAAGCAGGTTCCATGCTGTCAGCACAGAGCCTTACGTGGGGCTCGAACCCACAAATCACGAGATCATGACTGGAGCTGAAATCAAGAGTCGGACGCTTAGCCAACCAAGCCACCCAGGCGTCCCCCCCAATTTTTTTCTTGCTCATATTGCATATTGGCTGTGGGTTGGTTATAACTGTGCTCCATGTGTCTTCACTCTGGTACGCAGATTCACAGAGCAGTCCCTATCTGCAATATTGGTGTTCTCACAGCAGAGAGAAGATGGACCATAGAGTTCTCACTCTATGGCTCTGGAAGCATCTGATTGGATGTGACACAGTCACTTCCACTCACATTTCATTGACAAAAGCAAGTCACATGGCCACTCCTGAGTTTAATGGAATCAGAATGCATTGGAACACACTCTCAGGCCTGGGTGACAAAATTTAAACAGTGATCTGTACCACTGTATTCTCGGCACCTAGCACAGATCTTGGAACAAAGTAGACCATCCTATCAGAGGTGCCCTGTGGCCATTAGCTATTGGGAAGCTTTGTTCTCCTGTGTACTGTGAGATTGACCCTAAATACTTCTTCCTGGTTTTTCCCACATGATATAGAGAATTGATATTTTCTCAATCTATGTAACGTGTGAAAACACTATCTTTAGAAAAAAAAAATGGCTTTTTTTTTTTTTGCTTTGTAGCCCACAGTCTAAGTGAAAGCCATGTGATATTAACACAGAGGCAGCTTCAAGAAAAGCCCCACACCCGCCTTCCAAAGAGATTGCTTCAAACCACCGCTAGGTGGGGAAATGCAGTCAAGCATCAGGCCGGGGTGGGGGCTTTGGAGCAGTCCAAACAATTCAAGAAGGTGGAGATATTGCTGCTCTTTCCAAGTCTAGAACTCAAGACAGTCTATGGGAAAAACGCTGAACCTTGAGGCACCCAATGGGCATGCCAAGCTCATCATGCCCAAAGCCAAACTCCTGCTGTTCCTCTCCCTCAAAGCCTGCTCGACCTTCAGCCTTTCCCGTTTCATGGTAACTCTCTCTTTCCGGTTACTCAAGCCAAACTGCTTGGAGTTGTCCTTGAACGTTTCCTCTGTCTCTGTCCTTTACCCCCCACACCCTATGCATCAATACCCACTGCCAGTTTTGCCTTCAGAATATATCCAGAATCTGAACCTTTTTCTATCATCTCCACTGTCATCACCTTGGTCTAAAACATCATTATCCCTTGCCCTGGATTATTGCCTGATCGCCTCTGTCTGTCACCTATTGCAACGATGATCTTGCCAAACAGCCCCAAAATGCCAATTGCTTACAACATTTATTTTGCTTGCTCATGGGTCTATGTGGCGGCTGAAATGACTCTGCCTCAGGCTAAGAATCAAGTTCATATCCTCTTCTTGGATCTTTTCATTCCGGGACCAGCAGCCAGCTGGGGCATGCTCTTTTCATGGCAGATGGCAGGTGCACAAGAGGCCAAGTGAAATCAGGCAAGCACATTTAAAATCTCTGCTAGCATCATCTCCACTGACGTTCTGATGGACATGGTAAGTCACGTGGTCCTGTCCAACAGCAATGTGGCGGTGAAATATATTCTTGCTCTAGAAGGAAGTAGTGCAAAGTCATGTGGCCAGGAGATGTATATAAAATTCTACAACAGGAAGAGAGTGAAAAGGAAAAGAATCCCATCTATCATACCCTCTAACTGTTCTTATTTCTGTCTTTTTTCCCTCCAGGAGCGTATTCTCAGCATAGCTCCCTCCTTAACCTTTTTTGGGGTCTTTGCTCAGATGTCATTTTCTCAGAGAGGACTTCCTTCTGCACACTATTTAAAATTATACCCCCTTCCACACACACACACAACTATCCCAGCATCTCTGCCTCTCTTTCCTGTTATCACCTAACATACTGTGTATTTTTGCCCATTTAGTTTCTTGTCTGTTACCTTTCAATAGAATGTAAGCTCCCTGGGGAGCCTGGGTGTCTCAGTCGGTTAAGCGTCCGACTTCAGCTCAGGTCATGATCTCGAGGTTTGTGAGTTTGAGCCCTGCGTCGGGCTCTGTGCTGACAGCTCAGAGCCTGGAGCCTGCCTACGATTCTTTGTCTGCCTCGCTCTCTGCCCCTCCCCCACTTGTACTCTGTCTCTGTCTTTCAAAAATAAATAAATGTAAAAAAAATGTAAAAAAAAGAATGTAAGCTCCCTAAAGGCAGGTATTTTGGTCTGATGTGTCTATTGATGTATCTTGAGTGCCTAAAAGAGTGCCTAGCACACAGGAACCCCCAATAACTATTGAATGAATAAAGGAATGAATGAGCTATTAGCAATAGGAACAAGGAGACAGCTAGGCTAAGAATGGGAAAAGATTGAGCATGGCCCTGGAGTATGGCACTTTATGCCAAAAGCTCTGCCATTTAAAAAATAATTAATGTTTATTTATCTTTGAGAGAGAGGGAGAGAGAGAGAGAGAGAGAGAGAAAGTGCCAGCAGGGGAGGGACAGAGACAGAGGGAAACACAGAATCCAAAGAAGGTTCCAAGCTCTGAGCTGTCAGCACAGAGCCCGATGCGAGGCTTGAACCCACAAACTGTGAGATCATAACCTGAGCCAAAGTTGGATGCTTAACCGACTGGGTCACCCAGGTGCCCCTCTGCCATTTTTGAGGAGGGAAAAGAAGAAAACAAAAGCACGTTTAGGGGGAGGGGAGATAACAAAGCCACTTTACTCATGGCCATTTGGGGTCTATAGACAGTGAGGTTACATGATAACTCAGAAAGAAATGTCTGTGACCTCTTTAGGCTGGCTACCTCCTTCTTGTCTTCCCCTCATTCACATGCAGAAAAGCAGAATCAAGACTGCAAATTCAGGTCTCCTGAGGTCTTTTCCGTCCACTCTTCCCCCTGTGGCACCACACAGCTGGCAATATTCAATGGCTGAAGCTTCACTTGAGGCAGTGGGGTCTGCCAGGTTGGCTGGTTTTCCCCGCATGAGTCCCAGTGGGTTACCACCCTGGGCTAGAACCTTATTTGAGGAGCTCCTCTGGTTTCTGTCTCAGAAGAAAGAAACAATTCCATGCAGGTAGGACCCAGGATCTGGGAGACCTGGCTAAGCTACTGGAAGGGGCATTGAAACAGTAAGATCTAGGCCTGGGAATGGACACCAACACTCAGTAAGCATTTTGAAGTGGGACCAAGGATTGCAGAGTATTGGTCAAAATATCTGCGATTTTTGGCTTTTTTTCATCAATTTTGATGTGTGTGTGTGTGTGTGTGTGTGTCTATAGAGACATATGAGTAATATATTAACTTATATAAAATATAATATGTATGATGTATATATTCTATACATACAGACTGTGGTAGTCTCCAAAGATGGCCACCATGAATTACCTCTTTCAGTGTCCTTGTTTGCCACTCCATTCATCAAGGTGGGGAGTCTGTTGATTCTCCTCTTGAAACTGGTCTCATCTCTTGCCTTCCCTTGGCTAGTAGAATGTGGTAGAAATAACACCGTGCTTTAGGGGCGCCTGGCTGGCTCAGTCAGTTAAGCGTCCGACTCTTGATTTCAGTTCAGGTCATGATCTCCCAGTCATGAGATCGAGCCCTGGCTTGGGCTCTGCACTGAGCGTGGAGCCTGCTTGGGATTCTCTCTCTCTCTCTCTCTCTCTCTCTCTCTCCTTCTGCCCCTCTCCCTCACTCATGCTCTCTTTCTCTCTCTCTCAAAATAACAATACCGTGCTTTAGTTCCAAGTCTAGTTTTTCAGAAGCACGAAAGTGTCTGCACTCTCTCAGGGGCAGCCAGCTACTATATAAGAAGTCTGACTACTCTGGGAGCACCGTGCTAGGAGGAAACCCAAGCTACCCGGATGGGAAGACCATGTGGAGGGTATTCCAGGAGCCCAGCAGACAGTGAGAACTGAGGCCCCAGATCCAGGAGCCCAGTCAAGCCACCCTGGCCAGGCCCCAGTTGTTGGAGTTACCCACATAGAGGCTCCAGACATCCCGGTGGAGAGACAAGCCATCCGTACCATATTGGGATTCCTGATTCACAAAATCACAAACAAGGAAAATGGTTGCTGTTTTAAGCTGTCACGTTTGGGGGGAGCTCTGCAACAATGGGAAACCGAAGCAACAGAATGTGCCTACTGAGAGGCAGCTTAAAGTGACATTTATTGTGTCGTGTACCGTAGCATGAAGCCAGTGGACCCCGGCTAAAGGCTGCCTGGGTGCCAGCTGCGTGACCTTAGACAAGTCACTGAACCTCTCTGTACTTCAGTTTCCTTGCCTCAAAGCCAGGGTTAATAATATCTCAAACTGGAGCAGAGACAATTAAGTGAGTTCATGCATGTAAAGCCCTCTGACCTGTGCCTGGTACATAATACGTTCTATGAAAGTGTTAGCTGTCTCTGTGATAAGGATAATGACAATGATGATGGTGGTGATAATGTATAATTTGTACTATGTGTCAATTTTTTCTTTCACATGTGCTCTCTTATGTGCCTGGGACCCCTGACAGAACACAAAGAAATGGGCTAGGACAAACAAAGGTACCGCCTCCCTAGCTACTGACCTAGGTCCTATGCACACAATATGCAGTCAGAATTTGGGGATTTAATTGAAGGCCCCAAATCATTTCTGGTAGGCATAGGAAGGAACTCGAACATTGCAACCCCGGCCCCCATCCTATTTGCCTCTGTATTTCCATTTTGCGTAGGCAAATGTTCGAGTTTGCATTCCTTAAGCACACATCCACGGGCTGTCAAGAGAGCAGGGGGGAAAGACAGTTCAGAAAACGGTTGGGAGGCAGGGGAAGCCAGCTGAGAGAAAGGCGTTATCAGCAGATAATCCACCAAGTGGATAATTCACAGGAGGCATCAAGGGTTGACTTCAGTACATTACCACTTCCCAGGCCCTAGCGGTGGCCTGAAAAGTTCATGGGACCTCTCCAAGTACCTACCACTGCCGGAGGAGAATTGTGTGGGCCTTGGGAGCATCGACTCCAATATAAAATAAAGTAGATAATAAGTATTTCCACCCTTCTTGTCACTCTCATGGAAATGCAAGCTGCCAAGGCTGAGGGGAGGTGGGTGTTAAGTGTTCATCTGACTAATCTGTAAATCAGCATGATGCAGCCCGTGCCCAGGTAGGTAGGAGGCAACGTGGGGGAAAGAGCTGGGCCCCTGAGACATGCTGTGCATGTGGAGGGTGCGGGGCTCTCAGAGCGGCACAGGGGACATGGCCTAGGCCGGAAGTCACTACAACGGGGAGCGATGGAGTGAAACATTATGGTAGGCAAAGTCCCCCTGCTTTTTCCATCCCCTCCCTCCACCTGCATCCACTCCCCTCGTTTTCCCCACAGCCTCCACAACAGCCATGGGTGGTGGGTCTCCTGCCCTTTGTGGTTGGTACTCCCCAAACGCCAGAATAATAACCCCAGCTTTGGCTGTCCCCCTCCGCCATGTATTCAAAACTGCCTTTTCCCTAGAGAGCTGAGCCCATTCTTGAGAAGCAAGAAAGAGCTGCCGGAGAGCGAGGACTGTGAGGGGGGAGAGGTGAAGGCAGCAGGAGAGTCCCGGCATCCAGGGGACGGGTGGGGGATGGGCCGGACTGGGCAACTGCCGGTGGAAGGGCTTCACCTACCCGGGTTCACACAGACCGCTCAGGGCTCCGGGATACTGGGGAGGGGTTGCAGCTAATAAAGGCCGGGCTTGCAGGCTGGGAATGGTAAAAGAGGCAGTGCAGAGTGTCCCAAAAAGCCCTCTCCCTAGGGAGCTACCAATTTCTCTCTCTCTTCACTGTCTCTGATTTCCAACAGGGGCACTGCCTGCCCAGCATATGATGTTGTCAAGATCAAAAATAGCCCCTGGTAACTGCAAGAGGGTCTGTATATAGACTTCCGGCCTTCACACCACCTGTGATTACACTCCAGCAAGCTATCTTTTATAAAGAATGAATTCCTTCTTTCTCCGGAAGGGCCCCCTGGCCACAAAAGGATTGTGGCGATGGCTTTTTTTTTTTTTTTCCACTTCCCTCTCCTCCTTTGGAGCAATGCCTTCCATCCCTCCTCTGCCCTAGGACCCTGTGCTGTCCACCACCTACTACTGGGGTGTGTCCTCAGGCTCTGAGTACCTCTCAGAGCACTCATCTCAGCAAAGCTTACTTGTGCTGTGTCTCATTCCCTCCCTGTCCCTGGCTCTCTGTTGCTGGAGACTGAGTAACCTGAGCCCATTTAGCAATCCTAAATCCCTCCCATGATGCTTCTGATGCAGACCCTCTCCCCTTTGTGTTACTGGAAACTAGTGTAACAGCGAAAGGAGTTGCCCTTCCCAGGCAACACGTGTTCATTTTGAAAGGGGAAGACGAAGCGGTTGAACCTGTGAAGTGACTGATAGTGTGAATTTCAGACCAGCAGTCCACCAGGAAGTTTTTTTTTTTTTTTAAGTTCATTTATTTTGAGAGAGAGCTAGTGAGCACAACCGGGGGAGGGGCAGAGAGAAGGAGAGACAGAATCTCAAGCAGGCCCTGTGCCATGAGCGCAGAGCCTGAGAGCCCGATGAGGGGCTTGAACTTACAAACCAAACGTGAGATCATGACCTGAGCCAAGATCGAGAGTCAGATGCTTAACTGACTGCGCCACCCAGGCGCCCCCACCAGGAAGGTATTTTTGAAGCACAGGGGCTGTCTGTTGGCCACTTGTCCCGCAGATCCATGATCAGTGCTGGAAACTATAGACCCTGCCTGTGACTCAGACCAGCCTTTCTGCCCTTAAATAGGAGTCAGAGACTCAGACACAGACTTAGTGACTACAGGACCCAGGTAGGCAACTGGAATAAATAGATCTAGTGGGTGTGGTGCGCTAGTCTCTGTGGCAAACTGGAGAGCGCATGCCCATCGGAATTACGAAACAGCAGTGCAAAGGGAGATAACACAGTGTAACTGACAGGCTGCCTCAGTGCTGGGCAGATAAGAAGGGGGAGGTGAATTAGGGAGTGCCTGATTTGTTCAAGCAGCACAGCCAATACTCAGCTCCAGCACAGTGTGACCTCATGTCAGACTGCGTGCCTAACGCTGGCAGAACTTCCAAATTTTCAAGAGGAAACCAAAAGAGCTGATGTGTTGTTGTTTTTTTTTTCCTTTGGAGGCATAACTGACATACATTATATTGGTTTCAGGTGTACCACATAATGATTCAACATTTGTATACATTGCAAAATGATCACCACAGTAAGTCTGGTTACCATCTGGAGAGCTGATGTTTTTAAAGGCCAAACCTCCTTGCTTTTTGATATCTTCAAATTGTCAAAAAAAGAATTCTCAAACGTCGAGCAGGCTGAGTGAAGAAGCCACCTCTGCTGGAGGCCATCAGAGTATACAACCGCAGACACTGAATCAGTCCAGAATGTTTAAGTTTGGACAACTTTTGGCCTGGCACTGATTACATGTTCATGATTAGGAGAGAGAGAGAGAGAGAGAGGGAGAGAGGGAGAGAAAATCTCCAACCTGAGATAACTTCTCTCTGTTTTTTTTTAATCCCGTGAAAGGTGTTTGGGTAAGGCTCCCAGTTGAAAAGTCCTGAAATTTAGCCCGTAACTAAATTTAATCACTATTCAATTATCCATGGAAGGATTGCTTGCTCTAGGGATTAGTCATGGGAATTTTGGAGCCTGTGCCCATTTTCTCTGACACTCAAGATATCCCTGGATGCTGCCTGCCAGTCACCCACACTGGAGTGGGCACAGAGACCACTGACCCATGCACACGACAGTTAGGAAAACAAATCTGTAGTGAAGATAATCCCAGAATCCATCCCCAAATCCCATGCTGTTGTGAATCTCTGGTGGAACAGATAAGAAGGAATCTACTGCTGGCTTTAATTTCACCTAATTAGTAAATGTCAGAAAGAGGAATTGGCTTGGGGCTACTTATGGAAACTTCTTGTCTAGAATCTTCTCAAGTAATCCATAAACACAAACAGTATCCATGGGACAAAAATGCACCCCCTTTCCCTCGTTGCTTTTCTTCTTTTTCTCCTTTTCATCTTAGACAATTCTTTTTTATTAATTTAATTTAATTTAATTTTATGTTTATGTTTATTTATTTTTGAGAGAGTGAGAGAGCAGGGGAGGGACAGAGAGAGAGAGAGGGAGACACAGAATCTGAAGCAACTCCAGGCTCTGGGCTGTTAGCACAGACCCTGACGTGGGGCTCAAACTCACTAACCGCAAGATCATGACCTGAGCCAAAGTCAGACATTCAGTTGAATGAGCCACCCAGGTGCCCCAGACAATTCTTCTTTAAATGTCTTGTCTATGCCAGACACTGTGCTAGTCACTGAATATAGGAACCCGGACAGCTTCAACATCGGCCCTTTGGAGCTAGTGGAACCCTGGGCAGATGGAGAGAAGGGAATTCATGGGAATACAACCCATGAGACATGCTTGGACCTACAGAAGCACCTCAATACATAACATTTGGAGATTTCACCATATTCTGAGGCCATAGGACCATATTATGCTATGTAAGAGCAAACACATGGGTCTTGGAATCTACCAGCCTTCCCTCGTAATCTCGGCTCGCGTACTTGCTCCATGTATTGCCTTGGGCAAACCACTTATCTGTAGGCTTCAGTTGCCTAATCTGTAAAATGGGCACAATAGTAATACCCACTTTATGTAATTGTGTGCTTAGCAGAGGGACTGGCTCATAGTCCTCAGAAAACACTAGAATTCCTCCTCTCATCCCTCAGAATTTGAAAGTGATACCACTGGTCCTCCATTCGGGATATGCACTTCTGGACTATTTTTTAGTGGTGGGGATCAATGGCTTATGCTGATCCACCCATTGTCCTTAATTTCTTTTACTTTTTTTAAAAGTTTATTTCTTTGAGAAAGAGAAAGACCACAGGGGAGAGGCAGAGAGAGAGAGAGAGGGAGAGAATCCCAAGCAGGCTTCACGCTGTCAGCTCAGACTCCGACACCGGGCTCAAACTCATGAACCTCAAGATAATGACGCGAGCCGAAATCAAGAGTCTGACGCTTAACTGATTGAGTCACCCAGGCACCCCTGTTGTTAATTTCTCTTCGCCATCCTTCATGCTGACCCTGGCTGTCTTGAGTGCGAGTCCCAGAATTCGGGCCACTGGTGTGCCAGAGTCAACTTGCATCAGCTCACAGAGCCCTTTAGACACGTTTTGTAACTCTTGTTGTCAGAGGCATCTTAATGATGGCTTGAAACTGGCCATGCTGGAAATATTTACACCACAGAAATTGGCAAACATCGCAAATCAGGGTTTCCCCTTACACACTCACGTGCACATGCATGCACACACATGCACACACGTACAAACACAAGCTGGTTGGGAAACATTTACTACCACCCCATGGGCTTAGGACCAGAGGGAACCTCATTATGTCATCTGATCCATTCCCTGCTTTAGGGCTAGGACTAGGGTGGCCAAGCAAAGTGTCTGGGCTGCAAAAGGTAAGGCGGCAGTCACTCTAAAGGTCATATAGGCAGGCTTACCCAGCGTACTGCTGAGTGTGAGCGCCGTCTTAAATATTGTGCCCTAGGCTCCACATTTGCCTTCTTCTAGTGCCGACCCAGCCTGGCTCCCATACAATTATGCTTTCAATCAATATTTATTGATCATTGGGGCGCCTGGGTGGCTCAGTTAGGTAAGTGTCCAACTTCAGCACAGGTCATGATCTCACGGTATGTGGGTTCGAGTCCTACGTCCGGCTCTGTGCTGACAGCTCAGAGCCTGGAGCCTGCTTTGGATTCTGTTTTCCTCTCTCTCTCTGCTCCTCCTCTGCTTATTCTCTCTCTCTCTCTCAAAAATAAATAAAAAGCCTTAAAAAATATTTGTTGATCATCTACTATTTTCCAGGTTCTTGTCTAGAAACAAACCCCCTTGGCTTTCTGGAGCTTACATTCTAATGGTGAGGGGCAGGGAAAATATGATATATAATCAAACATATAATATGTTAGTGTGAAGCACTAAGGCAACAAATAAAGCAGGAAAGGGGATCGAAGATGTTTAAAAAATTTTTTTTTAATGTTTATTTATTTTTGAGAAAGAGAGAGACAGAGTGTGAGCAGGTGAGGGGTACATAGAGAGAGGGAGACACAGAATCGGAAGCAGGCTCCAGGCTCTGAGCTGTCAGCACAGAGCCCGACACGGGGCTTGAACTCTTGAACCGTGAGATCATGACCTGAGCTGAAGTCAGACGTGTAACCGACTGAGCCATCCAGGCACCCCGATTAAGACATGTTTTGAAGTGAGCTGTAATTTTAAATAATAAGGTCAGGGTAAAGCTTCACTGAAAAGTGTCTTTTGAATAAAGACCTAAGGGAGGTAAAAAAAAAAAAAAATTAAGACTACCGTTTTTCTTCCCTAGTCTATTCTATTCCCTAGTCTACTCTCTCTAGGCAAAGAGAATGCATAAGCGTCCACCCTAGGCTCACTCACTGTTCCATTTATGCATTCATCCAACACCTGCTGATTGAATGCCTGGTGTCAGACATTGTACATGCGGAGAATAAAATAATAGCTAATCCTGTGTGCCTACCATGTGCCAGGCACTGTCCCAAGCATTTCGTATACATTAACTCATCTTCTCATTGTACCAACTCCAGGAGGGAAGTACCATCATTATGTTCATTTTACCAATGGCGACATTGAGGCACACGTCATGGATGACTGAAACATGCTACCTGTTCTCAAAATGTTCTCAGTCTGATGAGGAATGCAGATATAGAAATAATTATAATGTAACCTGGGAGAAGGAAGGACAAGTTGTTATGGGAACACAGAAGGGGCCCTTGAGAAGCCTTGAGGGTTTGGGGGTGGTAACTAGGAGAGATTTCTCAGGAGAAGCCATTGTTTTGCAATGAGTACTATTTTAAAAAAGCAATTTGCTATCAGATTTATCAGAGGGGGCCCCTAGCTGGCTCCTCTGTGGAGGATGCAACTCTTGGCCTCATGGTTGTGAGTCTGAGCCCCACGCTGGATACAGAGATTACTTAAAAATAACATCCTTAAAAAATGTTTTTAAGTTTATTTATTCTGAGAGAGAGAGAGAGAGAGAGAGAGAGAATGCGAGAGCAGGGGAGGGACAGAGAGAGAGGAAGAGAGAAAATCCCAAGCAGATTCCTCACTCACAGTGCATAGCCCAATGTGGGGCTCGAACTCACAAACCATGAGGTCATGACCTGAGCAGAGATCAAGAGTTGGATGCTTAGCCAGTGGAGCCACACAGGCACCCCCAAAATAAAATGTTAGAAAAGAAAATTTATTGTAGGACTGACTGTTGTGCAGAATGGCATCCACTACATCTTAGGGTATCTTCTCTTTAGAGAAGCTTCAGAAGATATTTGTCTCAAGTTCCAGAAAAACACTGAGCTTCTTTTAAAAATGAAAAGGGGGAAGAATTTTTTTTTAACGTATGGACACTACGAATCCTACAAATCATTGGGTTTCTTATCCTTGCCTTGGCTGCCAGCAGGCTTAGAAATAAATGTGTGGCCTACCTTTCTGGGAGCAGAAGAAGCTTTTGGCAGGCTTTTTTTTTTTTTTTTTTTTTTTTTTTTTTGCAGGTGAATCTTGCCTTCCTGGATTTTGGGTTTTTTTTCCAAATTCTACATTTCTTTTTGCTATGATTTTATCATTTATTTGGTTTCTTTTTCTCATTTTATGCATTTTGAAAACCATCTCAAAAACTTTCTGGGATAAAGTATAATATAAAAAGTAGGTTAGTTATAAGCTACAATTAACGATAAGAGATGAAGGAGGAGTTTATCAGATGGACAGAGAAGAGAGGACATTGCAGGCAGCCTGAGAGCAAGGAAGGCATGCAAACTGATGATGTGCATGGGAGGAAATAAGCTGGGCAAGAGAGTGGCTCGAGTCAGCCCGTGGAGTAGGATAAACAGGGATCTGATCTTAACCTCCACAGTGTGTGACTTTTAGTTAATGTCGCTAAGCCTTGAGTTTCCTTTCTGTAAAATGGGAATCATTTTACACCTACGTCCTAGAATTGTTGTGAGGATTAAGTTTATTCAAGCATCAAGAACTATTTATCGGGGGCCCTCCATGTGCCAGGTGCCATGCTTGACACTGGGGTAGCTAAACAGATAGAGATGGTGGTCTCACTCCTCATGGAGCCTACAATCTGGTGGGGATAACACAGGGAAGATGCTTACATATGGCAAGTATTCAATAAATAGTATGAGTGATCATATAAACAGCCATTTAATACTACTAATAATAGTATAAGGAGCTCTGTGTGCTCAGGGCATGAGAACGATAGGACTTCCTGTGTGAGCTACAGCTCAGAGGAAGGACACCAGAAGACAATGATGCTGCAAAAAATATCAAGGGGACAGAGATCCTAAAAGTCTTTGAATACAATGCTAGGGAGTTTGGAGTCAGATTTTTTTTTAATTTTATTTTTTATTTTTTAAAATGTACATCCAAATTAGTTAGCATCTAGTGCAACAATGATTTCAGGAGTAGATTCCTTAGTGCCCCTTACCCATTTAGCCCATCCCCCCTCCCACACCCCCTCCAGTAACCCTCAGTTTGTTCTCCATATTTAGGAGTCTCTTCTGTTTTGTCCCCCTCCCTGTTTTTATATGATTTTTGTTTCCCTTCCCTTATGTTCATCTGTTTTGTCTCTTAAAGTCCTCATATGAGTGAAGTCATATGATTTTTGTCTTTCTCTGACTAATTTCACTTAGCATAATACCCTCCAGTTCCATCCACGTAGTTGCAAATGGCAAAATTTCATTCTTTTTGATTGCCGAGTAATACTCCATTGTATATATATGCCACCTCTTCTTTATCCATTCATCCATCGATGGACATTTGGGCTCTTTCCATACTTTGGCTATTGTTGATAGTGCTGCTATAAACATGGGGTCCATGTGTCCCTTCAAAACAGCACACCTGTATCCCTTGGATAAATGCCTAGTAGTGCAATTGCTGGGTCGTAGGGTAGTTCTATTTTTAGTTTTCTGAGGAACCTCCATACTGTTTTCCACAGTGGCTGCACCAGCTTGCATTCCAAGATTTTTTTTTTTAATTTGAGAGAGAGAGACAGATTGAAAGAATCTTAAGCAGTCTCCGTGCTAAGCACAGAGCCCAATGTGACCCTGGGATCATGACCTGAGCCGAAATCAAGAGTCAGCCACTCAACTGACTGAACCACCCAAGCACCCCTTGGAGTCAGATTTTTTAAGTGTGTGTGGTAGCGGTGGGAGGAGAGGTGAGATGATTTTTTTCATTTCGGAAACAAATTTAAAGTCACTAAATTCTTCTGTTTGAGCCAAATCTCTCTTCTTGTAGTTTTTACGTACATTTCTCTCCTCCTTCTTCTCATCTTCCTCCTCGTCCTCTCTCTCCTCTTCCTCCTCCTCTGCTCCCTCCTCCTCCTACCCTTCTTCCTCTTCCTCCTCCTCCTCTTTTTCTCCCCTTCCTCCTCCTCCTGTTCTTCCTCCCCCTCCTCCTTCTCCGCCCCCTCCTCTTCCTTTCCCACTGATTGCTACTCCTACTAGCTGCCATTTCTTGAATGACTGCTATGTTAGGCACTGTGGTAAGTTCTTAACTTGTGCTTAACGGTACTTACGTCATAGGGTTGCGAAGATTTTTATCGCCGTTTCATAGATGTAAAAACTGAAGTTTAGGGGCACCTGGTGGCTGAGTCGGTTGAGCGTCCAACTCTTGATCTCAGCTCAGGTCTTGATCTCAGGGTCGTGAGTTCAAACCCCACATTGAGCTGCATGCTGAGCATGAAGCCTACTTAAATAACAAAACAAAACAAAAAACAGAAACCCCCAAAATAAAAAACTGAAGTTTAGAGAAATCAGGTAACCTGCCCAAAGGTCACATGGTTAGTAAGTGGTGGAGTTAATTTCTGAACCCTGGGTATCTGCATTAATGATGGTTATTTAATGAATGCCAGGCTCTAACTGTGAATATCTTTAGCTCATTTCATCTACAAAACAACCCTGTTAGAGAATGTTACTATCCTTATCTTATGAATCAATGGAATCTCAGAGAGGCTAGGTAACTTTTCCAAAGTCACACAGCTTCTATGTAGTATAGCTCTACATTTAAATTTTGGGTAGTTCTGCTGTTTATTTTGATTTTGATTTATTTTATTTTATTTTTTAACGTTTACTTATTTTTGAGACAGAGAGAGACAGCATGAGCAGCAAAGGGGCAGAGAGAGAGAGGGAGATACAATACTGAAGCAGGCTCAAGGCTCTGAGCTGTCAGCATAGAGTCTTACATGGGACTTGAACTCATGGACCGTGAGATCATGACCTGAGCCGAAGTTGGACGCTTAACCAACTGAGCCACCTAGGCACCCTTATTTTATTATTATTTTTTTAATATTTATTTTTGAGAGAGAGACAGAGTGCAAGTGTGGGGAAGGGCAGAGAGAGAGAGAGAGAGGGAGACACAGAATCGGAAGCAGGCTCTAGGCTCTGAGCTGTCAGCACAGAGCCTGATGTGAGGCTTGAACTCATGGACCATGAGATCATGACCTGAGCTGAAGTCAGATGCTCAACTGACTGAGCCACCCAGGTGTCCCTTAAGAGCAACTTTGAGGGGCATCTGGATGGCACAGTCAGTTAAGTGTCAGATTTTTTTTAATTTTAAAAAAATTTACTTATTTATTTTGAGAGACAGAGAGAAACAGAGCACAAGCAGGGGAGGGGCAGAGGGAAAGGGAGATACAGAATCCGAAGCAGACTCCAGGCTTTGAGCTGTCAGCACAGAGTCCGATGCTGGGCTCAAACTCATGAGATCATGACCTGAACCAAAGTCGGATGCTTAACTGACTGAGCCATCCAGGCACCCCTAGTTCTGCTATTTAAAATGGGCAGATTCACAAAGTTTGTACATAAATTGTAGATGCTGGGACACCTGGGTAGCTCCTTTGGTTAAGCATTTGACTCTTGATTTTGGCTCAAGTCATGATCTCCTGGTTCATGCGTTTGAGCCCTGCATTGGGCTTGTACTGACAGCATGGAGCCTGCTTGGGATTCTCTCTGTCTCTCCTCTCTCTCTCTCTCTCTCTCAAAATGAATAAATAAACTTAAAAAATATAAATTAGACTATAGTTGCTATAGTCTAAATGCTTTGGGTCAACCGGCCAACTGACCAGTCACTCTTATTTTATTTTTTAAACTGTTTTATTTATTTATTTTGAGAGAGAGAGAGAGAGGGAAGGCAGGGGAGGGGCAGGGAGAGAGGGAGAGAGAAAATCCCAAGCAGGCTCCATGCTGTCAGTGCAGAGCCCAACGTGGAGCTCAAACTCACGAACTGTGAGATCATGACCGAGCTGAAACCAAGAGTTGGATGCTTAACCGACTAAGCCACCCAGGCCCCCCACTCACTCCTGTTTTAAATGGGTCACCCTTTCCTTGTGTGTACTGGGAAAGACCTCTGAGCAACTATTGAAGTAGTTTTCTATTCCAATGCAATTCAATGGCTTCCCATTGAAACAGCTTTACAATGGTTCTTGAGGCATCTGCCTTTTGACAGGGATTGGAAACCAGAGCTTATTCCCAAATCAGCCTTGTTCCCTGCCCCTCACATCCACATACCAGTCTCTCCTAGGTGCCCTCATGCCACAAAATGAACTGGAAGAGGGAGTTGTGCACGGGGACATTTGGCCTGAGTACATACCGAGGAAGCCAATGGCTTCAGAAACTAATGAATCTGGGCTTGCCTGGCCTCATCACACACACACACACACACACACACACACACACACACACATTATAAAATGTCGCTGTCTCTTGAAGCCTCTCAGCCCCACTCCTGATTCATGGAAGATAAGCTCAGAGTTGCAGGCCTGCCACCTTATTGCCACACAAAACATTCATCTTCTGGGTTTTTCCACCCTCCTGACAGCACAGGGTAATCAGACAGAATTACAGCCCTGAGACATTCATGATCATAGGATTTGCACCAAATAAACTGCTTAGGCTTTGATATCGATGGCTGGCTATAGCTTTTTCTTTTCCTATCCATTTTTTTTTTCTGTTTCTGGAGGACCAAGGACATCTTTCTGCATTTCTATTCCAAATATATTTTTTCAAAAAGCCTTGATTCCCCATTAGCAAAAGACATTCATTTTACTACCCAGGGCTAGCGTCTGCAGATATTGGGACAATGGGGGTGGGGCTTGGTATTAGCCCCGGGGTTATAAGAGCCTACCTTCTAGGTTCTGTTTGCTGATTGTGCGGGCAGGGTGGCAAACAGGTTATGAGGATACGATTGCAGGGGGTCTTACGAGCCTCCATCCCCTCGCCCTCACTGCACTGCTGGTGCTGCTTCAAATTTCACCATGCGTGTTTGATTTCTTTGGCTTCAGGTTTGCGTCTCCGTCGGAACGCACATGTCCCTGGGAGGGGCACATTCATATGTTTCAGGGAATGAGTCTGTCTTTTCAAATGCTTGGCCAGCTGAACGCCGGCTGTTTTTCTTGTAATTTAATGTTTTGGAGGAAGAAGTGCATTCACATGATTCAAACTGCAGCGCTATTAAAAAGGAATGCATTAAGGTGTCTTCCTCTCACCCTGCCTTAATGTATGCCATTCTTTGTCCAATCATCTTACCTCTAACAGGTAACCACTTTCATTGACTGCTTGTATAACTCTTTAATATTTGTGCAAATATATTTGTGAGTCTTTTTTATATTTTCCCACTCTCTTCCATGAAGGTAGCATACTCTGTATCCTTCTCTATATCCTTTTTTGTACTTTGCTTTCTTCATTGTAGTGTATATCACAAAGATATGTCATTATCAGCACAGACATCTCCTTCAATTATCTTTTTTTAAGCTTGTTTATTTATTGATTGATTTAAGTTTATTTATTTTTGAGAGAGAGAGACAGACAGACAGAGGGTAAGTGGGGGAGAGGCAGAGAGAGGGAGACACAGAATCCGAAGCAGGCTCCAGGTTCCGAGCTGTCAGCACACAGCCCGACACAGGGTCTGAACTCATGAACTGCAAGATCATGACCTGAGCCAAAGTTGGACGCTTAATCGACTGAGCCACCCAGGCACCCCTATTTATTTATTTTTGAGAGAGAGACAGAGATACTGTGAGCAGGAATGGGGCAGAGTCAGAGAGGAAGAATCTCAATCAGCCTCCACACTGTCAGCCTGGACCCCAATGTAAGGCCTGAACTCACAAACTGTGAGATCATGACCTGAGCTGAAATCAAGAGTCAGATGCTTAAACGACTGAGCCTCTTTTTTTTTTTTTTTTTACATTTATTCATGTTTGAGAGACAGAGAGAGAGCACAAGTGGGGGAGGAGCAGAGAAAGAGGGAGGCACCAAATCCAAAGCAGGCTCCAGGCTCTGAGCTGTCAGCACAGAGCCCAATGCAGGGCTCGAACTCACAAACCATGAGATCATGACTTGAGCCGAAGTCGGACTTTTAACTGACTGAGCCACCCAGGCGCCCCTCGATCATCTTTTTTTAACAACTGCATGATACTGCATTATACGGATATACCATAGTTTATTTATCTAGTTCTCTGTAGATGGACATGTGGGTTATTTCCAACCATTCACTATTATAAACAACATGACAACAAATAACCTGTACATGAGTTGTTTCATAAGTGTGAAAGGCTGTCTGTAAGATTGATACCCAGAAAGGAAAATACTTTTTAAATGTTGATAGGTGTTACCCAATTGTCTTTTATGGACATTGCCCCATTTTGCATTCCCAACAGCAAAGCATGGGCGTGCTCATTTTCCCACTGCTTTACAGCAGAGTGCTATAAAATGTTCAAATTTTGATAAATTAAACAAGAAGAAAATAGTATGTAAGTTTGGTTTTAATTTACACTTATTAGAAGTGTGATGGAATAGCTTCTCATATGTTTAAGGGCTGTTTGCTTTGTATTCATTTGTTTCTTTTTTTTTTTTTTTGATTTTTAAAAATGCTTCTTTATGAGAGAGAGAGAGAGAGAGAGAGAGAGAGAGAGAGAGAGAGAGACTCAGACAGGCTACATGCTGCTATCCCAGAGCCTGATGTGGGGCTCGATCTCACAAACCGTGAGATCATGACCTGAGCAGAAACCACAAGTCGGATGCTCAACTGACTGAGCCACCCAGGAGCCCCTCATTTATTTGTTTCTTCATTAAACTTTCTCCAACATTCAACAGAAACATTGAACACTTATTATGTGGCAGACACTATGCTAGACTTTTGGGATACATCAGCGAACAAAGAAGACAGAGACCACTGCCAGCTACCCCTACTCCCAAGCTTATAGTCATTCACCCATTGGTTCATTCATTCTAAAAACTTTCAGTCAGGGAGATGTGTAGATGAGTAAGACATAGTTCCTTCCTTAAGGTTCAGTTTGGTGGGACAAGGGACAAGGAAAGGGTGTATTATACTGTGGAGAGGTAAATGCTAAGAGAGGTGGGTACAGAGTGTTAATGGAGCATAGGAAAGCAGTATGTAACTCTGACTAAAGGGAATACTCCCAACTTTGAGGAAGACTGGAACATAGCCAGGCTAAGAAACAAGCAAAGGATAGCTCAGGCAGCACAAAAAACACAGAAAGATGAAAACTCACATCACCTTTTGGGATTGAGCGATAGTTCTTTATTGCTGTTAAGGAGGTAGGCAAAGAGAAAGGAAGGTGGGCAGAGAAGTTGTTTTCATAATTGGTACTCATTTTTCATATTTGGTCCTCATTAAATATTTATTGGGTGAATGAATGAATGAATGAATGAAGTTTGAAGTAATATACTACAGTAATGTGTTAATTATCTACTGCTGTGTAACAAATTTCCACCAAACTTGGTAGCTTAAAACAACAAACATTCATTATCTCACATAGTTGTTAAGGGTCAGGAATCTAGGAGTGGTTTATCTAGGTAATTGAGGCTCAGGCTGCAATCAAGCTGTTGGCTGGGGAAGTCATCTAAAGGTTTGACTGGGGCTGGATAAACCAGTTTCAAGCTCACTCACATAGTTGTTGCTAGGCTTCCGTTCTTCATTGGATGTTGGCAGTATATATCTCAGAGGAATGCCTGACATATATTAAATTCTGTATAAATACAAGCTGTAATTATTACCTAAAAACTATGAGGCATTGTAAAAGGTTTTAAGCAGATGTGTAACCTGATCATTTTGCTGTTTCAGAAAACTCCTTCCAGCTCTCATGTAGGGAGTGGACTAGGGAGGAGGAAAACAAGAAGGAAGGGGACCCATTAGAAAACTGTTACAGGGGAGAGATGACAGTGGCCTGGGTTCATGTGATGACAATGAGACCAGAAAGAAGTAGATGCATTAAGAGTATATTCTAGAAGTAGAACTATCTACACATAGATTAGAGGTAAGGGATGAAGGAGAGAGAGATAGGGAACATAGAAAGGAAGCAAGGTCTTTTGTTTATAGAGGTAGGGTGGAGGTGCTAACTTCAATTAGGAACCTGTAGATTTGAGGTGCTTGTAAGACAACCGTGAAGAAATGTCCACTTGGCAGTTGGATCCATGGGTGTGGAGCTCATAAGAGAGATCTGGGCTAGAGATTTAGGAATCATCAGCATGTGGGTCACTGAGGCCATATGGAAAAGATTGCTCAGGGGAGAATATGTCCAATGGGAAGCGAAGGCCGCCTAGGAAAGAATCCTGATGGTTACCAGGAGTTAAAAGATGGATAGAGGAATGTGCCTGCAAAGGAGAGTCAGGAGGAATAGCCTGAAAGAGGAAAACCTCAGGGTATGGTGTCATCTAAGTCGACACAATGTCTCCTGAAGGAGAAAAGGAAGACTTGGCCAGGCTAATGTTGCTGTTGCCTATGGAAAGAAAAAGGTCACAAAAGATAAGGGCTGAAAACTCTCTGAATTTACCAAGATAGAGGTCATTAGTGATCTTTGTGACAGTCATGTCACTGGAATGGGTGGGTGGGGGTCCCAGCCTCTTCCTCTAGGCTACAAGTGCACCATCATGGGATTCACAGACCTTGGTGCTGAGTACCTCCTCCTCTTCCCAAACAGAAGCTTTGACCCCACAGGGATCAGCTTCTTAGAGCTGTAGATTCAGGAGTGGAACTCACCGAATTGGGGTATTCCTTGACCATGATGATAATAATAAACAATAGGTGGTAACATAGATTGAGTGCTGAGCCCTTTCCATGGGTAATCTGATTTAATTCTGACACCAACGCTATGAAGTGGGTACAGTGCTACGGCACTTGCTATGTGCCAAGTACTGTGTTAAATACTTGACATATGTCAACCTCTTTATCATCCCCAGATAAGAATCTTTGTGGCTCATATCACAGTATAGACCCAGGCTGAGCCGAGTCAGGCCAGGATCAAGGAAGAGGTAAACCAAGATCCTGTTATTGGAAAACTTCTGTTGCCTCTGGGCTCCAGGAAAACTCTTCTCTGAGGAATATAGACTTATGAGGGCATTTTCTTGTGTGAGTTGTTGGGGCGGGACTGTCTAGAGCAAGGGGCTGTAAGATTCAGGGAATGTTTTAGATTATCATCTCTAGGAGATCATGCTAACTTATCTCATCGTATCATCTAAGGTGACGCTCATTAAGCACTGGAAGACCCCTGACCACGGTCTTCCATTGCTCCTCTTCCTGGGTATACATGAAGCTTTGGGTACCCCAGAAACCTAATTTCACAAAGACCCGAGCCTCCATAGGTTAGGAAGCATGGAGAGCAGATTGCCATTTTAAATTGTAGCAGCTTGGAGACTGTGATAATCTCAGTTCTTCTATTAAGATCTCCAAGCACGCACGGGGGTCCATATGTCAGGCAGAGGGCACATCTGCTTGGAGCTTTCATTGCCCTCGGTGCCTGTCCTGTGGCACTCAGCCCATTAGGACACAGGAAGATATGAGCACCTCCTGCCCTCCACCAGACCATGACTTTCTCAATGGTAGAGATGACATTTTCTTTACATTTCTTTACCCCTATGACTTCTCTGCTTCTGGCATGGGGCTGGGTTCTTAGTAGGCCTTGATAAAGATTTGTTGAATGAATGAATGAAAGAACAAATGAATTTTCCTAGGGCCAGTCCTTGTGCCAGCTTAACTCTTATTTATATTCATAACCAGACTAACCTCCCTAACCAGTAGAGCATCTGTGTTTTTTTTTTTCTAAGGCAGGAATAACAGTGAGTGTGGGAGGGCTCTATCAAGGTCATTCAACTCAACAAGTATTTAGTAAGCCTGCTGTGAACCTAGTACTGTGTCATGTGTCCTCTCAGAACACATATGAACCTATGTCATTCAAAGGTTTTCAAAATGAACATTTTATGGGGCACCCGGGTGACTCAGTCGGTTGAGGGTCCAACTTCAGCTCAGGTCACGATCTCGCCTGAGTTCGGGCCCCGCTCGGGTGGCTCACTCTGTCCCCCTCTTTCTGCCCCTCCCCCACTTGCACTCTCCCAGACATAAATATTTTTTTTTTTAAATTAACATTTTACACGTACAAAAAGGTATAAACAGTAACATGACACACTCTACGTACCCATGACCCAGCTTCAAAATTAAGGACTAAACAGTGTGCAATTCCAAGGGATTCAGAGTCAAGAAGCTTTTTTTTTTTTTTTTTTTAAGTTTGGCATCAAAATTCCTTCCGTGACAAAACCTAGTCTGACCTGACCTGAGTCTACTTCATAGTCTTCATCTATCCCACTAAGTGTGACAGATTATACATTTTGCTGCAGAAATACTAATATGTTTGATTAATGGGCTGTTGCCCCGGACCATGCTGGGTATGTTACATAATGTCTAGCATATACTCGTATTACCTTTCTAACATCCAAACAATTTTGAATTCGCAAACACGCATGGTGGCAAGGTTTATAGGTAAGACATTTTACGTCTGTGGTCTATTGGGCCATGACTTGGGGTTTGGTTACTGAGTGGTATTTCCCAATGTTGTCCAAAGGAAGGAAGGAAGGGAGAGGTCATGGGAACTGGGTAGGTAACCAAGGTCTGGTACACCTTGTTATCCTCCTTAGCCCCTCAGTTCCCAGCCCCACGCTTTTCCCTTAAGCTCCATCTTTCTTTCAGTCTCTGGCTTACCTAACTCAGTGGCAGCCTCATCTCATACAAAATTCTTATGCCAACATTCCTGAATTTGTCTCACATCCTCCTCATCCCGTGGCTTCTATGGCTTCCTCTCTTTATCTCTTGACCAGGGTTTCCCTCTTGGTTTTGAGATCCGTTGTCTCTTACCTGCCCCCTCCTTCTTTCTGCTGTCGATTGGTCTTGGTCCCTTGACTCCTGGATCATCAGTTCCAGACCCGTTATTTCTTCCCATCAATCCTTGATGCAGCCCTTTCTCTCTGGTGCCATTTTGTTTTTCATCTATGGATACTTCTCTCCTTTTCTCCCCCCACCCCCATCTCCCAGTTTATTTCTAAAATAGGCATACTTGGGTTAAAAATTAAGCCAATTTAAAGAAAAATATTCAAAAGAGTATATAGCAATATGCTATGATATGGCTAAAATTCATGTACTCAAATGATTGTGGAAAACTTGTTCAATAAACCTTTTTTGAATGAGGGATTTTTTTTTTTTTTTTTTTGAATGATGGGCCATCTAGTGGCGAATGGAGGATGACAAATCCTTCTGGTCTGAGAAAATAAGGTGGATCTTTAAAAAGAGAAACGGGCTTGACCCTCAACCACCCTAACAGGTCCAAAGCACAATCCTACAAAAATACTTGTACAGGGGCGCCTAGGCGGCTCCAGTCGGTAAGCCTCCAACTTTGGCTCAGGTCATGATCTCGTGGTTTGTGAGTTTGAGCCCCGCTTTGGGCTTTGTGCTGACAGCTCAGAGACTGGAGCCTGCTTTGGATTCTGTGTCTCCCTCTCTCTCTGCCCCTCCCTCACTGGTTCCCTGTCTTTGTCTCTGTCTCTCTCTCTCTCTCTCAAAAATAAATAAACATTAAAAAATGCCTGTACACCTAAGGTCAAGTCCCACCTGGAATACAGTTGGAGGTAATGTATGATTTTAGCTTGGCAATGTTAAAGGATATAATATGTATATATATGCATATGTTCGTGTTTATGTATATGCATCCCAGATGACCTGATGGCTGAATTCAGAAACTCCACAGATGCTCTTTACAGATATCCCAAGGGCCTTTTCACCAGGGCAATGTAAGTGGCTGCCTCGTATCATACTTTTATTCTGGGAAGCCACATTATGAGAGAATTAATGATGTGCTAGGGAGGAAATTGCTATCTGAGAAGGAAATGACTTTCAAATCGTATCTCCCAATGTTGTAAATAAAGTCTCCGAAACACCCAAGTCAAGCCATTTTCATTGGTAGTCATTTATTCACCCAACTAACATTTATTGAGCCACCAAATAGCATCTTAAAACTATTCCAGCCTGTTAATACACGCCTGCATTTTTACAAGAAGAAATATATCACCTAACCAAGAAACATACATTATAAATGGGCACATTCCAGATATAGGAAATTCCAGGGAACCTAGAAATGCACTCCCTCCCATGTGCTTCTCTCCAGGTCACCCAAGTTAAAAATTTTAGCTATGGCAGCTAATAGATACATAGATTCTCAAATAACCTTCAGCAATGATTGCTTGTTGACTTAACAAAGCCTCTGAGCCTTACAGCTAACCATGCTTTACCAATAAAAATAACGTATTTAAATGAGTACTTGAAGAGCTTCAGAAAGGTCTGCCTTTAGAGTGACCAACCACCCCAGTGTTCTCAGGTCTGTCTTGGTTGTAGCGCTAAAACCCATGTATTCTGGGGAAATGTCTCCGTCCTGGGCGAACAAGTCCAAGTGGTCACTCTAGCTCCTTTAGAATCTTCAGAAGATTGATCCTGAGCCAAGGATCCGCTCACCAAGCAACCTTGAAAAAGAGTGGTAATTTAAGCTGCGTTCGAGTGGTTGCTAAACGTTATTTCCTTACGTACCACCCCCAAAACAATCTTCTGAGGCAAATACTATTATTATCACCACTTTACAGATGGGGAGACTGAGGCACAGAGGCAAAGAACTTAAAACTTGCATGGGATGATTAAACTAGCAAGTTGCACAGGCAGGATTTGAACCCAGGCCAGTGCAGCACTAAATCTTGCATCCTTAAGCAGCATGCCATACTTCCCTTATTTAAACAGATCACTCGGTCAGAGCGGCTTAGGGGCTGTCGGAACCCGCCCTTGCTCCCAAGTCATTCAATAAGGGAAATGTGGAATTGTCAAAGATCTTGATATTTCTTGAAAACATTTTGGACACAAACTTTAAAGATCTTAGAAACTTAGACAAGCGGTTTTTTTCAAAGTGTGATTTTCCATCTATTTGCTTCTATGTCACCTGAGGTGCCTACTTAAAAAACTAATGCAGAAACTGGAGCCCTAACTGAAACCTATGCAATCAGAATGTCTGGCAATCTACACTTTTTTTAATTGAAGTATAGTTGACATAAATTTTTACACAAGTTTTGGGTGTACAACAGAATGATTCGATCATTCTATACATTACAAAATGCTTACTGGGATAAGTAGAGTTACCATCAGCCACCATACAAAATTATGACAATATTATTGACTATATTTCTTTTTCTGTACTTTTCATAAGGATCTATGCCTTAAACAAGTGCCCAGATTGACCCAGGTGCATGCTAGTTTGAGAACTGCTGGGCTAGAAAGTTCTGAAGAGATCAGCCAAGATCTAAGAAATTCACTTTATCCATGTTCTCGATTCGTGTGTTCTGTGACCCCACCTAATGTGAATACAGCCTAAGTTCCATTATTAGGTCCTTTGTTTGATCTTCTCTCGCTCGAATGTCTTACTCAGAGGTTTCCATTATCACTTCTGCCTATTATGTTATACGAGGAACCAGACCTTAGGTCCAACCTCCATTCTAGCATTGATTTTATGACAATGAACAAATCCATTCTCTTCCCTGGACCTCAACTTTCTCACCTGTAAAATGGAACATATCTCATCCTCATGTAAAGGGCTTTCCAGGCTTAAAGTCTATGGTTTACATCATTATTCTTGCAGTGAGGTATGAGATCCAGCTGTAACAATTACCCAAAGTGTTTATTAGAGAAAAGCACATCCAGGGACACCTGGCTGGCTTAGTCGGTAGAACCTGCAACTCTTGATCTCAGGGTTGTGAGTTTGGGCCCCACATTGGATGTAAAGGTTACTTAAGAATAAAATATTTCAAAAAAATTCATCCACTGACGGATGAATGGATAAAGACAATGCGGTCCATAGGTCTATACATACAATGCGATATTATTCTGCCTTAAAAAAGGAAGGAAATCTTGTCACATCTACAACATGGGTGAAACTCAAGGGCATTATGTGAAGTCAAATAAGCCAGCCACAAAAGAACAAATGCATGATTCCATTCATATGCAGTATTCAAAATCATAGAAATAGAAAGTAAAAAGTTGATCGCCAAGGGCTGGGGAAAGACAGGACAGGGAATCATGTTTAATGGGTGTAGAGTTTCAGTTTTGCAAGGTGAAAAAGTTCTCGAGATCTGTTACACAACAGTGTGAATGTACTTAACACTACTGAACTATACATATGAAAATGGTTGACACGGTAAATTGAATGCTAGGTAGTTTTTGCACAATAAATAAAAAAGAAAAGAGCAGTTCTTTTTTTTAAAAGTGTATTTATTTTGAGAGAAAGAGAGAGCAGAGGAGGGACAGAGAGAGAGAGGGAGAGAGAGAATCCCAGGCAGGCGTCATGCTGCCACTGCAAAGCCCGATGCAGGGCTTGAGCTCACCAACTGTGAGATCATGCATGACCTGACCCAAAACCAAGAGTAGGACGCTTAACCAATTGAGCCAACCAGGTGTCCCAGGAAGGAGCAGTTCTAAGCTCCATCCCAGAGATATTGATTCAAAATTTCAAGGATCGGGGCTGTGAATGTGCATTTTTAACAAGTTCCTCCATGCGATTTTTAGCTCCTCTAAATTTTGAGAACCACTGACAAAAAGGTATAATAAATCCTCTCTTTACTACAACAAATTTGATATCGTGATCGTAGCTTCCCCCTTTCCCCGGGAATATTTATGTGCACTTTCACTTGCTGCCAGCTAGTGTGCTTAGAGAATATAAATTCATTTGATTATTAGCCAAAGCAGAAAAGAATCCAAAAGGCAAATGTGCTGCAAAAGAAGGGCATCCAGTCCATTTCCAAGCCAAACAGAGATGACTTTGGATCCAGCCCAGTGTTGGATTACCCATGACTCTGATCTTCTCCATTAGAGTGAGTAATTGAAAGCTGGCTATGTGTATGCTTACGGAAATTATTATTTTAAATTGTTCACATTCGATAAATCTCCGCCTTTGGTGCTGTCTGCAAGAAACGGTGGTAAGAATATTAATGAGCACTTCCCCAGAATGAGATTTTGTAGCTTCTAAACAACGATGAAAGCTCCTGTTTTCATTGTCACTAATTAGGGAGCTGCTGAGAAGGGGCTTGCAGGATTCAAAGTCAGCGTTAGGTGAGGGATAAGAACATCGGCTCTCATTTGCTGGACACTTGCCATGTGCTGGGTACGAGGCTCAATTCTTTGCACGGAGGGTCTCATTCAACCCTTACCCTAGGCCTATAGATTGATATGATTGTTATTTTCTTTGCAGAAATGGAGGCTCCGAGAGTCTCAGCAATTTGCTTTCTGGCCGATCCTCTTAACCAAGAAACGATGGCTTTTCTGGCACATAGTCTTCTTCTTCCCACACTTTCTACCCACTGGTAGCTTTTGCCCCAGACCAATGTTGCTGTCAGATGAAGGGCATTAGATAAGGAGCTTTAGTAGATGCTTGGAAGTCAACTTTTCATCTTGACTCCAGTACCTGGACTTTGTTCTTAAGACAAGTACACTCTGATATCAGACCTGGCCTGTGCCTTAATTCCTAAGGCTAGAAGCCTTTCTTTCTCTTGCCAATCCTTCCCTGACTCTCCAATTTCCCTACTTTCTTGGATGTTCTTGCTCACCTGCTTGGACATTTCTAGACTCCTTGATGGTATTCTACCTATGGCATGGATACTTTGTTACCTCAACTGTACCTCTCTGATGCTGACTTCATAGATACTGGAAATTGAACTAAGTTTTAAAATCAAACTACCATTGGGGCGCCTGGGTGGCTCAGTCATTTGAGCATCCGACCAGCTCAGGTCATGATTTCACGGTTTGAGAGTTTGGGCCCCACATCAGGCTTGCTGCTGTGAGCACAGAGCCCACTTCAGATCCTCTGTCCCCCCCACCTCCTGTGTTCATACTCTCTCAAAAAAAAAAAAATTAAAAAAAATTAAACTACCATTGGAATCACAGCCCATGAAAGGAGGCTGCGACCTCTGTGCTAAACCTCAACAGGGCAACCACTTGACAAATTAAAAGATTTACATAAGACCCAGAATCTCCCAATATAGTAGACAAAATGTTCAGGATGTAACTGAAAGATCACCTATCATACCAAGAACCAAGAAAACCATAACTTGAATTAGAAAGGACGCTTCACTGACAACAACCCTGAATTAGTCAGATGTTGAAATTATCTGACGAGGGGTTTAGAATAACGAGCATAAAAATACTTCAGCGATGTACATTCTCCTGAGACCAATGAAAAAGTAGAAAAATCACAGGAAAGAAATAGAAGTTACAAAAAGAGTCAAATTGAAATTATAAAACTGCAAATGCAGAGCAGAAATGAGAAACTCACTGGATGGAATCAATAGTAGAGGATGGAATCTGTGAACGTGAGGACAGATCAATAGAATTTAGCCATTCTGAATAACGAAGAGAACACAGACTGAAAAAAAAAAAAAAACAAGAAGAGAGTGGGGCTGGGAGGAAATATAATGACTGAAAAGTTCCCAAATTTGGTGAAAGACACAGACCTATAGACCCACGAAGCTGAGCAAACCCTAAATAAAACAAACCCAAAGAAATCCATGCCAAGACACATCATAATTAAACTTTTGAGACTAAAGGCAAAGAAGAAATCTTGAAAGCAGCCAGAGAAAAACAGTGCACTGCCCATGGGAGAACACTAGCTCAAATTACACCAGATTTCTCATTTGAAACTGTGAGGACAGGAATAAAGGGGCACATTTTTCAAGTGCTGAGAGAAAGAAATGTCAATTGCAAATTCTATCTGGGCAAGAACACTCTTCAAGAGTAAAGGAGACATGAAAGCAATTTCAGATGAAAGATAGGCAAAGTAACTGTCCACTGGCAGACCTACACTTACATAACAGCTAAAAAAAAAAAAAAAAGGTCTTTTTTTTTTTTATTTTTTATTTTTTAATATATGAAATTTACTGTCAAATTGGTTTCCATACAACACCCAGTGCTCATCCCAAAAGGTGCCCTCCTCAATACCCATCACCCACCCTGCCCTCCCTCCCACCCCCCATCAACCCTCAGTTTGTTCTCAGTTTTTAACAGTCTCTAATGCTTTGGCTCTCTCCCACTCTAACCTCTTTTTTTTTTTTTTTTTCCTTCCCCTCCCCCATGGGTTTCTGTTATGTTTCTCAGGATCCACATAAGAGTGAAACCATATGGTATCTGTCTTTCTCTGTATGGCTTATTTCACTTAGCATCACATTCTCCAGTTCCATCCATGTTGCTACAAAAGGCCATATTTCATTTTTTCTCATTGCCACGTAGTATTCCATTGTGTATATAAACCACAATTTCTTTATCCATTCATCAGTTGATGGACATTTAGGCTCTTTCCATAATTTGGCTATTGTTGAGAGTGCCGCTATAAACATTGGGGTACAGGTGCCCCTATGCATCAGTACTCCTGTATCCCTTGGATAAATTCCTAGCAGTGCTATTGCTGGGTCATAGGGTAGGTCTATTTTTAATTTTCTGAGGAACCTCCATACTGTTTTCCAGAGCGGCTGCACCAATTTGCATTCCCACCAACAGTGCAAGAGGGTTCCTGTTTCTCCACATCCTCTCCAGCATCTATAGTCTCCTGATTTCTTCATTTTGGCCACTCTGACTGGCGTGAGGTGGTATCTGAGTGTGGTTTTGATTTGTATTTCCCTGATAAGGAGCGACGTTGAACATCTTTTCATGTGCCTGTTGGCCATCCGGATGTCTTCTTTAGAGAAGTGTCTATTCATGTTTTCTGCCCATTTCTTCACTGGGTTATTTGTTTTTCTGGTGTGGAGTTTGATGAGCTCTTTATAGATTTTGGATACTAGCCCTTTGTCCGATGTGTCATTTGCAAATATCTTTTCCCATTCCGTTGGTTGCCTTTTAGTTTTGTTGGTTGTTTCCTAAAAAAAGGTCTTTAAACAGAAAAAAATTATATGGGGCACCTGGTGGCTCAGTTGGTTAAGCATCCAACTCTTGATTTCAGCTCAGGTCATGAGCTCACAGTTTGTGGGATTGAGCCCCACGTCAGGCTCTGCACTGACAATGTGGGACCTGCTTGGGATTCTCTCTCTGCCTCTCTCTCTGCCTTGCTCATGCTTTCGTTTTCTCAAAATAAATTAAGTACTTAAAAAAAAACATAAAAAATTGTAAAAGAAGGACTCTTGGAGGATCAGGAAGGAGAAACAGCAGCTAGAGCCAAAATAAGGATACGTACAACCGATTATCATTTTCCTTATGGGTTGTATACAGCATATTTAGTGGTTGAAGCAAAAATTATAATACCATCTGATACTGAGGCGAATGATAATTAAAAGAAAGGAAGGTGAAGGAGCCTAGTCATGTTGTGGTAGAGACTGCTCATCAAAATCTACTCACCCCTTCCTTCATAAGAATACACTTGTGCCTGCAACATGGCTGCCCAGCTAAGAACTCCCTTTCCTAGCCCTAAACCCTTTTGCAGTTGGAGTCGTGGTGTCACTACGTTTTCACCAATGGCATATGAATGGAAGTGTTGTGTACTGCTTCCAGGCATGAGTTAAGCAGGGGCAACATTATCCAAGGTCTAGTAATCCATTGAAAGAGTTTGGATTTTATTACACTGCTGGTGGGAATACTCTGGAAAACAATTTGGCAATTTCTTTAAAAATTAAACATGTTCTTACAATAAGACCTAGAAATTGCACCTCGTAAGCATTTATCCCAGAGAAATGAAAGCTTATATTTACACAGGACCTGTACCTGAATGTTTAGAAATAATACAAATGCCTTTCTGTGGTTGAATGGATAAACTAAGGCACATCCAAAGCACAGAATACAACACAGCAATTAAAGGAACACATTATGGATACATGCGACAGCCTGGAGGAAGCTCCAGGAAATTATGCTGAAAGAAAAGTGACACACTGTATGATTCCATGTATATGTTTTTGAAATGAGAAAATTATTAGAATAGAAATTAGTGGTTGCCCAGGGTTAAGTAGGTGGGGAAGAGAGGGAAGTGAGTATTTATATAAGCGCAACACAAGGGATCCTTGTGACAATGGCACTCTTCAGTATCTTGATTGACTGTGGTGACAGATACACGCATGGACTTACACAGGTAACTAAACACACGTGTGAATACAAGTGAAACTGAGGGAATCTGAATAATATCAGTGGATGATATCAGTGTCAATATCCTCATCATGATATTCTAGTTTTGCAAAGTGTTACCACCGGGGGAAACTGGGCAAAGTGTATAGGGATCTCTGTTATTTTTACAGTGGCTTCTGCAATTGCCTCGATAAAAAGTTCAATTTAAAAAAAGGCCACTATTTCTGGAGCTTAGTGGATAAAATCTTAGTGGAAGCCATTGGAGAGTCATCCTGTGAAATGATTTACATTTTAACAAATCATCGTGGTTTCTGTGTGGAGGGGAGAGTGGCAACAGGGAGAAAGGTAAGAGATCATTGTGGTAGACTAGCGTTCTGTCTTCCTTTCTACCATTGTGGCAAGAAATTCTGGTAGCATGGATTGGAAATGAGTGACAATGGAGAGAAGTGGATGAATGCAGGTTATATGTTGGAGGTAAGAGTTGACAGCAGCTCAGAGCTGAATGGACGGCTATGAAGTTTTCAATCCAGAGGATTTTCCAAAACGGGCCCAGATTCTACTGTCTGCTATTTTAGCTTTTCAGATTACGATGTCTTCTCAGTAGCTCAGTCTTTCTGCTATGTATGAGATAGAACAATAAAACTACTTGAAGAAGGCGATCCAACTCTCCCAGCTTAGGTTGAGTTTTAGAGTCGGCCTTAGCCTCCCTAGGGTAGAGTGATCTAAAGACAAGGGGTGTTGGGCTCCTGTTAGCTGTCTTCCAAGACCTCAAAGGGGAAGTTGGTCACTAATGGCTCTCATTCCACACTGGCAATTGGCTTTGACTAGCACCAACTTCTTGGGGATAGGTATAAAGGTGGCAGTCATGATGTCTATATCCTCCTTGGGCAGGATAGCATATATTAGCCTTTGGTTTTGAGGGTGTGGGTTCTAGCTGGGTTGAGATGCACCAAGACTGGGGTATAGGTAAGTATGCTTTTTGGAGGCTGGAACGCCATAGCTGACCACTAAGCAAATAGGTTTCCTCTTTCGAGATGAGTGATTAGTGTTATCAGGGTGAGAAGGACAGCATGAATCACTGGGATAGTTTCTGGAAAACCTGAGAACTGCCAGACAACTTTAATCATCCTGGAAGCTTCCAAGCCTAGGACCTTGTTTGGCACCACACTTGTCTTTTAAGAGATTTTACTTGCACACTTAGGCATTTTCCCCCCAGATGGCCCAGAAGTAGTTCTGTGAGACTTAGTCCAGGTTGATTTGAGGTCAGATTGGCTGATGTATACCAAAATGTCATCTGGGTGGATGACTACCATTCCATTCAGTGTTTCATGCAAAGATCCTTTCACCGATGGCTATGTTAACAAGACTTGGCTGCTATAACAAAAAGATCCAACAATAGTTCAGTGGCTTAAAGACATGTATTTCTCTCTCAAACAGCAATGAGAGTGGCTCATTCAGATTTGCAGGGACAATGCTCCAAGTGGTCACGCAGGAGCCCAGGTTCAATCCATTTAATTTCTCCATCACTCCATGAGCTTTGACCTTAATAGAATACCTGAAGCCAGGTCATGGGAGGGAAAGATCACAGAGAAGCCCTTGGCAAGATTTTACAGGCCAGGCCTGCCAGCTATACATATCACTTCCACTCATATGCTATCGGTGAATCATTGCTGTTGTTGCGAAGGGGTTTAGGGCCAGGAATGGGTTATATTCTACAATTCTATTATTACAGAGGAAGAGAATGGATTTAGATGGACACCGTCCGCCATATACGATTATGTGTATATAATCTTGCCAAGGTGTCACTGTTACATTCTTTGCTTTTCCTGATCTATGTCACAGGAGTCACTAATTCAAGTGTCTAAAGGAGCCAGGCAGGTAAAATGGTGAAACAGCCTTAATTGACTAGACAGCATGTGACCCATATCAAAGAAGTTGCCCTGCGTGGCTCTAGCCAATTGTTGCCAATTGGGATTTTGGGCTCTGGCAGGGCCAGGGCCAGGGACACTGGCACCCTAATAAAGGCATCGACTGGTATCCACTCATGCAAAGATAGGCTTAAGTCAGATGTATAGGAGAGGTGCTGAGCTAAAGAAAGAAATCATGAGATATCCCCAGGCTTCTGAGTGTACCCAGGGTGTAGGACAAGACCTAGAAATTTTCTGTTCCTCTTAGCACATTCCACACACACTCTGAACTATTATTTTCATTTTTATTATTTTATTTTATTTTTGTATAAAATTTTTAATGTTTATTTTTGAGAGAGAGACAGAGAGCGAGCAGGGGAGAGGCAGAGAGAAAGGGAGACACAGAATCCGAAGCAGGCTCTGGGCTCCGAGCTGTGAGCTGTCAGCACAGAGCCCGTTGCGGGGCTGGAGCTCACGATCCTTGAGATCATGACCTAAGCTGAAGTCAGAAGCTTAACCTACTAAGCCATCCAGGTGCCCCATACTGAGCTATTCATAAGGCACCTGAATTTGCAGAAATAAAGATGGTGCCCCCGCAGATTGAGTGCATTCTGACTGCATGGCCCATTGGGCTAGCAGTAGCCTATATAGTATCTTTAGAAATTAGAAATCTTGGGGCACCTGGGTGGCTCAGTCAGTTAAGCGTCTGGCTCTTGACTCTGGCTCAGGTCATCATCTCATAGTTCGTGGGTTTGAGCCTAGCCCTGGGCTCCGTGAGTCCTGCTTGGGATTCTGTCTCCCTCCCTGTCTCTCTGCCCCTCCACCACTCATTTTCTTTCTGTCTAAATAAATAAATAAAATTAAAAAGGAAATTACAAATCTCAAGCAACATGGAGATTTCTAAATTAGGATTCGATAAAGATGGCTCCTTTGGGCCGACCAATTAGAAAAAAGGGTCAGCCTCCTGGTGGATGCAGTGCCGTGTGGGACACAAGGCTTGGTGAGGAGAGGACAGGCAAAATTTCGGTCCCACATCAGCTTAGCCTGGCACCATTATGCAGGGCACAAACGTTCCTGCCCTAGAAGCTTAACTGTCCTGCCTACTGTTGTTACCACCTGCAGACACCAGGGGGCAGCCAACTATGTAAATTCTGTCTTCCCTAAATTCTCTCTTCCCCTGGACCTCCAAGGGAGGATCCGAAGCGGTGGCTGGGAGAAGGGGGCAGCGTTCACCTTCAGGTAAATTCTGTTAGCTCCCAGAGGCTCCGGGGCTCAGCGGATCTGAGAAATTCATTGCACATTGATCCCTTTGAGACTTGGGCTGGGCCGCCAGTTTGTTTCGTACCACCTGCGGCACCTATTGCTTAAGACAGCAAAAACTCATGCAGTTTCCTGCAGACTTGATGATATCTTAGCAGGGGGAGCGATGGAAAGTTTCTTACAGCAGTTTGGAAATCTGAAAAATTCTAACATAACCCACGTTATTCCAGCCTAATTCCAATAGATTCTTGCTTGCAGAGTGGATCCCACTGTATTGCCTCTGCCAGCTAGGAGAAAAGGAAGATGATTTACGCAGTGTTCCCTTGGGACCCTGAAAACCCAGTGTTTCCAGCCATAATCTTATCTGAGGGATCTAGTAAGCTCCCTTGTTAATCTCGTAGGTGATCGCACCAAATGAGGGGACAGGTCAAGATGATTGTGAGAATAGTTCCCCAGTGTCCTTGCCTAAAGCACGAGGTGGCATATAAACATTGTTTCTGAGTGGGAAATAGATGATCCCTGGTATCCCCAGCCTTGGGGAGCCTGCCAGCTCAGTCCGAGGGGATGAGTGTGTAAAGCTGGCGGGGAGATGGGGGAACTAACAGAACCAGGAAGAGCTTGCTGAGTTCCAGATGGAGGAACATGGCTAAAATGGGGCATGGAAGCAAGAGACAGAGGGGAGCATTGAGAGCCTATGTGCTTGTCACTTGGGGCTCAGCGAGCCAAGGTGCATGGAAAGGAGATGGCTGAAGAGGTACTGGAGGAGACAAATCGAGAACACAGGCATCCAAGGCCACCGGCTATGTGGTTACGTACTTCTCTTAGACACAATGAACCTAGCTGACGGGTGCGGTGCGGGGAGAGTAACAGCGAAGCATTCTGTACTTCTCTAGGCACTCTCTGTACTGTAGAGCGGGTAGTGGACTTGCTCCACTTGGGTCCTGGCAAGGTGTTCTGCACGCCCTCCTCTCAGGATACATGCACTTCAGTGGGCAGCCTGGCACCCTGAGCTGTGTTTATTAGGAACATGGCTTATGATCTTCAAACCACTAACACACAGCTGGGCTTTTAGCGGCCACGTCTGTCTCTGTGCAGCCTTATGATGTGGCCCGACTTTCCAACAGAGGGCAGCACCTGCTGGTTCTATTTCTGTATTCCCAAATGAGTCTAGTGACAACCTTAGGGAAATTGAGGGGGTCGGGCTCATGGTCTGGAAAATGGGGAGGAGGGCAGATTTCCTCATATGCCATCTTCTCTTACAGTGTCATGGGGTAGCCGGGGGCTCAGTTATTAATGAGTATTTCTTTTCTCCATTGAGTATGGCGAAACACCATACAGAGATCAAAGAAGCTGAAGGGGACTTTGCCTTTCTTGCCAAAGAGCGTTGTGTGAAAGAGTGACCGCTCGTGGGGTGCTTGGGTGACTCAGTTGGTTAAGCATCTGACTCTTGACTTCGGCATAGGTCATGGTCTCACGGTTCATGGGTTCGAGTCTCACGTTGGGCTCTGTGCTGATGGCGTGGAGACTACTTGGGTTTCTCGCCTCTCTCTGCCTGTCCCCCACTCATGCACACAGGTGCACCCTCTCTCAAAATAAATAAATTTAAAAACAAAGAGTGATCACTTGTGCAGGAAGAATAGCTATTGGGATTGCTGGTGGTGTCCCTTCTTCTCTGTGGTATGAGAAAACACTGGGTTTATCTAGTCGTGACCTGCTCCCACCCCCTCAGAAGATGGTTTATCTCAGTATGAGCTCATCTTCCTTCTCCTTTCCAAGGAAACCTTTCTCAAATGTCCCTATCAGTAGCTAGCTGTCTCACTTCCTTTCAGACGTTCCAATTCAGCGGTTGCCACATTTCACTTTTACCCAAGAGTGGGTAAACCGGCTGAGACTTTAAGTGCCCTCCTTGTTGGGGGTTCACTGATGTCCGGGGTCCCCCTCGCCAAGCCTGGTCGACAATGTAAGCGGGACCTGTGTGTCCATAACTCACGGGAACCCTTGGAGCGAAGCTTGCATAACTTGGTTCCCCTTTCCGTCCAAGAAAAGCCAGACAAGACTTAGTCACTCACTGATGACACAATGAGTTAGAAGCAGATGTGGTATTTGAACAGAGGTCTTTTGACTGCAGATCTAGGCTTTGTTCTATGACATTGGAGGACCTTAGGAACAACGGGCAATTAATGTTCATTGAGAGACAGTATATATAATACAGTGGTTAAGAGCCCAGCTTCTGACAACTGGTGTGTGTGTGTGTGTGTGTGTGTGTGTATGTGTGGTAAAATATACACAACATAAAATTTACTGTGTTAACCATTTGTAAGTGTACAATTCAATGACGTGCAACTGTCACTGCTATCCATTTCCAGAGCTGTTTCACCACACTAAACAGAAACTGGTACTGGCTTTGAATTCAGATTCTGCCACTCAGTGGCTGTGTCAACTTTAGAAATGCCTTAAGGAGTCTAGGGGCGCCTGGGTTAAGCTTCCTGACTCTTGATTTTGGCTCAGGTCATGATCTCGTGGTTTGTGAGTTCGAGCCCTGAGTCAGGCTCTGCACTGCCGGCATAGAGCCTGCTTGAGATTCTCTCTCTCTCTCTCTCTCTCTCTCTCTCTCTCTGCCCCCCCCGCATAAATAAATAAATAAATAAATAAATTTTTTAAGAAAGAAATGTGGGGTGCCTGGGGGGCTCAGTCGGTTAAGTGACTCAGCTTAAGTCGGCTCAGGTCATGATCTCACAGTTCCATGGGTTCGAGCCCTGTGTGAGACTCTGCACAGGCTCAGAGCCTGGAGCCTGCTTCGGATTCTGTGTCTCCCTCTCCCTCTGCTCCTCCCTCGCTCACACTCTGTCTTTAGAAAGTAAATAATTGTTAAAAAACAAACAAACCTTTTTTTAATACAAAAGTGAAAAAGGAAATGCCTCTGGGGATCTTGATTTTGTCATTTATAAAGTGAGAGTAATAATAGCAGCTGCTTTATAGGATTGTGTGTGTGTATACTACACACATTGTGATATGAATTCATGTTAATTATTAAACCCAATGGCTTGGTTAATTAACTATCGTGTATTTCGAATGCATCGAGTTCTTATTCCCTGCAAGCACGATGCTCCACTTCCTAAGTGACAGGGCTAAACTTTCAAACTCAGGTTGACTTGACCTCGGGGCTTGCATCTGTACTGTGTGGACAGTGAGGATTAAATAAGATAAGGAGGTTCATTGCCTGCTGTATAGCATTCCCTTCACAAATGCTGGCTGTTTCATTGTTATCATTTCTCTTATCAGATTGAGTTTGAAACTCATGCTTCCTTGGCCTCTCTGGTGACGGTACATGGCTCTCTCCTCCTACACGGGGAATGTTCCAAACTTAGCAATGGATTTTCCTCTATGCTTAAGTAGAAAAATGAGGCCAGGAGCCTCTTTGGACATATGTGCGGCTAACCACGTATGCCTGCCACCGAGGAATGGCCACCTACGTGCGCGGCTGGGAGGTCTGATGCTCACCTCCTTCATCTGTCCCTCATGGCAGGCCCAGCAGTGACAACGACCAAATTCCAGAAGGTGAAGGAGCATGAAAGGAAAATCCCTTTCCACCAGTGCCTTCCACAGCTGTTGTCAACTGCCTGCTCCTCCCCCCACCCCCGCACTACCCCAACCCCTCCCAGCAATAGGTAGCAGTGTCATGGTGGAGAAAGAGACTATCATAGTCTGCCGGTCGTGCTCCCACTCACATTTCCCCACTTCACCCTCTGGCTGTTTCAGTATCAGTCTCTTGGGCTGGCCACAGGTGAGGGAGAGGGGAAAGGGGAAGGAAGGTGGAATCGGCGAAAGTGGGGCAACTCCAAGCCCTGCTCATTTGTCACACCTAAGGCTTCTCCTCCAAATCCATAAGCCTGTTCTACATCCCAGAGTCCTTTCCCCAGCAACTCATGGCCTGCAAACTGCTGGGTTTCCATCTTCACGCCTCCCGCTGCCTCGCCTAAACTGGAGGAGTCGGGGCACCTGGTGGCTCAGTCGGTTGAGCGTCCAGCTCAAGTCATGATCTCGTGGTTGGTGAGCTCGAGCCCCGTGTCCGGCTCTGTGCTGACAGCTCGGAGCCTGGAGCCTGCTTCAGCTTCTGTGTCTCCCTCTCTCTCTGCCCCCGGCCCACTTGTGCTCTCTCTCTCTCAAAAATAAATAAACATTAAAAAAAGTCTTCCTCTTATAGTCGCTTATGTTAGTGTCTTATCTCCCCTCACAAGACACATAACTTTCGTAGAGGCAGGCACTCCGTCTGGATCATACTGGGAGCCATGCAGTGCCTTGCACATAGAAGACTCTCAGTGAACACTTGATCCTAACCAAAAGCATATTCCATAGAAACCTGATTCCTTTATGGATTTTGGGGGGTGGGGAGGGATGATCCTGGGGGCTAGACTACTACGTGAAACAGTACTTCTGTTTATGGGAAAATCCAGGCAAGCTATAAACAATGGATTTCAACATGCACCCATGTTTCTAAATTGGGGATGGTTTAGTAATAGGAAAAGAATCCAACCGGTTAGCTACAAGTTGAGTCTTCTGCCTGCAGAGGGCAGCATCAGTAGCATCCAAGCTGAAACAACCATGAACCCAAGTGCCTTCTCCCAGTGTGGCCATCCTTCCAGTCAGTGGAGGAGACAGGAGATTCTCTGGCAAAACGTACCAGAACCCCCTATCAGCCATATGGAAATTCAGGGTTGAGCTGGGAAGTGGCTGTGGAAGGAAAAAGGCAAGACTGCCTCCATCTACATTAAACTTCCTTCCATTGGATCCAAATCATTTCAATTCATTATATTTTGTTTGATATTAGAGTACATTATAGTTCGAAAAATGACATAACTTGTAGCAATGATAGTTTTTAACTCATTTTGCCCTATGATCCTGTTGTTGATTGGGTTTTTATTGGCTTTTACAACTGGAAGGGAATTTAAAGGATTAGTGGTCTAACCACTTGAGGTGCCTGTGGAGTTGTGCGTGTGTGTGTGTGTGTGTGTTTTAACTGAAGCGTAGTTGACATATGTATGATCTTGTGGAGTTTTAAAAGAAAAGTTTTACATGAAATATTTCAGGCATATAAAAAGGACAGATAATAGAACCAACACTCACATACCTACCACCCAGCTTGAGAATCAGAACCACAGGGACACCTGGGTGTCTCGGTTGGTTGAGCATCTGACTCTTGATTTTGGCTCAGGTCATGATCCCAGGGTCGTGGGATGGAGCCCCGCATCAGGCTCCACGCTGAAAGTGGAGCCTGGTTTTGATTCTCTCTCTTTCTCCCTCTGCCCCTCTCTTCTGCTCACTCTCTCTCTCTCTAAAATAAATAAAATGAAAAAAAATTTAAAGAATCAGAACTTCAGATACAGGACTGGTTACACAGGTGTGCTCACTTTGTGAACATTTATTGAGCACACCATATTTTGTGCTTTTTTTTTTTTTTTGAATACATGTTACGTTTCCATAACATTTACCAAAAACCAGACAGATATAAGTGTAGCTTATGTGTATTTTCCTGATCACAGATGGCTTCTTATCATCTGCAGAGGTCCTAAATGTGGAGATTTAGGAGATTTCTGATGGAAATTTTGTATTTTTAGTCTGCATGGGTGCAGCCATGAACAATATGTAGTATTCTTTTGTATATTACAATTTTTTTAACGTTTATTTTTGAGAGACAGAGACAGAGACAGAGCGTGGGTGGGGAGGAGCAGAGACAGAGGGAGACACACACACAGAAGCCGAAGCAGGCTCCAGACTTTGAGTTGTCAGCACAGAGCCGGACCTGGGGCTCAAACTCACGAACTGTGAGATCATGACCTGAGCCGAAGTCGGACGCTTAACTGACTGAGCCACCCAGGCGCCCCTGTATATTTTTAAACTTCCTGTAAATGATGACCTGGGTATATCCTTCTTCAATTTGTTTGTTTTGCTCCATGCTACTTTGTGTATTGTTATAGACACTAGGACTAAGTCAGAAAAGAAATACTTGTGAAATATTTACCTCTGTTGATACCTGTGATGATTTTTCTTCTGCTGTGTGGGGCTACCTACATGAAACTTTTGAAGATGTGACTAGATTTGAGGGAAATCACTCAACTTGAAGGAAGGAATCTCAACAAAACAAAACAAAACAAAAGAAAAAAAACAGCCCTGATTCCTCCTGCCTGGCCCCTACTCTCCATCCAAGGCTTTCCCTCAA
Organism: Panthera tigris; assembly: GCF_018350195.1. Classification (NCBI taxonomy): domain Eukaryota; kingdom Metazoa; phylum Chordata; class Mammalia; order Carnivora; family Felidae; genus Panthera; species Panthera tigris. Next base: position 89,565,803 of record NC_056677.1, on the reverse strand, counting down.
ATGTGCTTGTCCAAGGCTTAAAAATATTCAACCAGCAGTTTCAAACAACAAACACTTCCTAAAAGGCGTCCTTAACATCTCTGAAATGTGAAGTTGTGCAGATATGAAAATGTTACACAGGCAACTCTGATTCCTTCTGAAATGTTAATGAGTTATCATCTCAAATTTCGCACCTATGCAGTTCTGCCTCTTGATTTTATTTTGAGCCTCCACCTTCAAACAGGGGCATATGAAGGCAAATTGAAGCAAGGTGGGAAAATATTTTGCATATAAATCTTTTTTTAATGTTTATTTTGAGAGAGAGATAGACAGAGAGCGAGCAGGGGAAGGGCAGAGAGAGAGAGGGAGAGAGAGAATCCCAAGCAGGCTCCATGGAGCCCAACGTGGGGCTCAATCCTGTGAACCATGAGATCATGACCTGAGCGGAGATCAAGAGTCGGATGCTTAATGACTGGGCCACCCAGGTGCCCTGCATACAAATCTGGATCTCATTTTCCTATTAAGATCCAAGAGAGAAAAAAAACCCTCAGATAATATCTCCTCTCTCCTCTTCAACACATGTACCATTTATTTTATGCAAATGACTGATGATCAAGGTCAAATCAGGTTGTCACACAACTTCCGTCACTCCTGTAATAAAGATATAATGGACCAATACTGCTCTTCTTATAAAGATGTCCAGTTTAGAAACACAGGGAATATTACAAAATGTGTTTTAATTTTTATGTAAAGATTAGAAGTCCAGGCATTTTGCAGAGCACCTCATTTTTCAAAGAAGAAACCCCTAGTTTACGTCTGTGCAACACTGGGCGCATCACTTCTCATTTTTACGTACTGAAGTTTTCTTTCCTTCAACCCTCCCATTTGCTGCAATCTTAAGGGCTTGCCACTAAAGGCACACAGCTTTGATTCTGCAATTCCTGGAGTGGGGGAGGGAGGTGCAAATCTAAGTTAAATTACCCACATGCTCTTTGCTACAGTCACTTACGCCTTCCTATAATTTCAATGGGTGAGTTTTTACTTTTCCTAAATAACAATGAGGAGAATAGAAAAGCACTGAATCGGTCACCAGTAGGTTTGAGAACAGGCCCTGTGGGAGGGGAAAAAAGAACGAACATTTCTGCCATGGATTCATTCATGCAGTCGATAAATACCGAGTTCCCACTGTGTGCTGCATTGTCCTAGGTGCCGAGGGAACAGCAATGAGCAAGAATTGATGTTCTAGTGGAGAGGCACAGATGGCAAATAAGGAAGCTAATAAAATATATGACATTACTGTAGACAGTTGTAAGGGCCATGCAGAAAACAAAATGGGATAAGGTGATAGAGAGCTGGGTGGTGGTTATTTTAGATGGAGAGGTCAGGGAAGGCTTCTCAAAGGAGGTCACATTTGAGCAGAGTCCTGGATAAGAGTGAGCCAGTCAATAAAAACATGGAGTCTCCACATGACGAAGCAATGTGACTTTCCCATATGTACCCAAGAGGAATGAAAACTCGTGTCCACACAAAAGCTCATACAAAGATGTTTACAGCACCATGATTCTTAACAGCCAATAGGGAGAACCATTCTCAATGTCCACCAACTGATGAATGGATAAGCAAAGGGTGTTATATCCCTAAAACGGAATAATATTTCAACATACGAAAGACTGAAGCACTCCTGTAACGTGAATCAACTTCAAAACCATTATGATAATTGAAAGAATCCAGTCACAAAAGGCCACATCTTGTATGATTTTTTTTTTTTATATATGAAGTGTCCAGAATAGGGAAGGTTGCCTAGCTCCAGGGACAAGATGGTGGGGGAGGGGGAATTAGAACAAAAGAGGGTGATGAAAACGGTATAAAACTGGGTAGGGGTGATGGTTGCACAACTCTGTGACCATACTGCAAATGGTGTAATTGTACACTTTAAAATGGGTGAATTTTATTGTATGCAAATTAAACCTCAATTTAGAAGGATAAGAATTGGGGGCGCCTGGGTTGCTCAGTCGGTTAAGCGTCTGACTTCAGCTCAGGTCATGATCTCCCAGTTCGTTAGTTGGAGTCCCGCATCGGGCTCTGTGCTGTCACCTCAGAGCCCGCTTTGGATCCTCTGTCCCCCGAGCTCGTTCTCTGTCCCTCCCCAGCTCATGCTCCCCCCCCCAAGTAAATAAATAAACCTTAAAAAAATAAAATGATTAAAAAAAGATAAAAATGATACCACTAATGCCTGAGAAACAGTAGTTCACGACTCACTTCAGAATAACAGAAAAACACGTGAAAAGAAAAGAAGATCAAGACCAGGCATATGGCTTGTGAGGAAAAAGGGTTTCAGGCGGAAGAGAAGGCAAGCGCAGAGACCCTGTGGGTGGGGAGAGCACGGGTTGTTTGAGGAACAGAAAGAAGACCAATATGGCTGCTGTTTAGCAAATGAGCAAGAGGGTGATGAGAGATAAGGTGGGGAAGTAGATAGAGGCCAGACTGTATATATATATATATTTTTTTTTTTTTAAACAAATATGATTTCTTTTTCTAAACACAGTGAGAAGACATTGGAGGATTTGAAGCTGGGGAATGACATGATCTGGTTGGAATTTTGCAAAGATTTTTCTGGCTGCCAGGTGAAGAGTAGTTTTTTGGTTTTTTTTTTACATTTATTTATTTTTGAGATACAGCGTGAGACAAAGTGAGAGTGGGGGAAAGGCAGAGAGAGAGGGAGACACAGGATCCAAAGCAGGCTCCAGGCTCAGAGCTGTCAGCACAGAATCTGACGTAGGGCTCGAACCCACAGACCGTGAGATCATGACCTGAGCCGAAGTCGGATGCTCAACCCACTGAGCCACCCAGGCGCCCCCAGGTGGAGAATAGTTTATGGAGCAGGAGAAGAATAGAGGCAGGAAGAATACAATGGTTAAAAGGCGACCCCAGTAGTCCAAGCCCAGAGGTGATGGTGGCCTGGGCTAAGGTGGCAACTGATGTCGCGAGTATAGGGTGTGAGAAATCAGGTAAAACTTCTAGATTTGGGGTCAGAATGACAAATAATCACCTTTGTGTCTTCTATCTCCACAGGTCTTTTGGACTCTGAAATCCTAGGACTCTATCTGGCTGTAACTCAAAAAAAGCAATGCGGAGATCTGTCCATGTTTCCTTAGTTACCGGCTCACTATTACATTTCAGTTTTCATCCCTCGCTCTCTCAAATCATCCGACTCCCATCAATAGCTGTGTGATAATAACAATGAACGGTCTTTTCATCTTAATTTTACGCTTCATTGTTATTATGTTATTACTTCCTCCCCCTGTTTTCTCTCACCTCCTACTTATAGACTTAGAGTTTCTAGAACATAAACTTTCCAGGAAGGTCACCGCCTGACCATTTGTATCTGTCAGTGAGATCAACTCTGGGTTCCAAGAAACTGCAGAAGGCCACATTTTTCCTAGGTGTTGCCCATGGAGCATTGGATTGTCTGTGGTTTTCAATTACTTGACTTATTTCATGCAACTCAGCTAAAAAGCTCTCCAGGAGAAACTTAATACGGTCATGATAATGTATTTTTTTTTCTTGAATGCATTCCACTTTTAGAAAAGCTTTGGTTTCTAAAATTGCTTTTTAAATTAATGAAGATTTCTAAGTACAATAGACTTCTCACTAAGAAATTGAGTCAACGGTATTAACTTAATCGTCACTTTTATTAGCTGTACAGAATCATGCACTTTCTCACTAAGCTGCTTGGAAGGTGTTCACCTCTCTTTCAGGTGCTGTGTTTCCAACGGAACTTGAAAGAGTCCCTTTTGTACCCATCATGTCCCAGATGTGTCTCATTACTTTTCCCTCAAGCCTGATTTCTCCTGTGTCTCCCATTCTAATAAAAAGCACTGCCATCCAACCAATCAGCTGAGTCAGAAACCTCCCTCATCTCTTTAGTTTAACCAGTTACTAAGTCTCGTCTCCCACCTCCTAAATACTGCACTCACGTGCCCAGTGGTCCGTCTCCACCAGCTCTCTTGCCGCTGCATTGGCTCAGGCCTCTCTTTCATCTAGAATATTGCAATGGTGTTCCGACAAGTACCCCTCCTATATGTTGTCTTCCTCTCCAAGGAATTAACTGAGTTAATTCTACTGCCATGGTGATTTTTCTAAATGTAAAACTGAGTTTTAATCTCCTACCTAGGAGTTTTCAATGACTTGTTATGGCCTGTTGGATAAAATCCAAACCCTTAGCATGGCATACAAACCCCTTCATTATTTGTCCCGTGTTCACTTTTCCAACATTACTTCCAAGCCTTTCCCTATGTCCTGGGTCTCCTGAGTTATGTACAGGGCCCCTACCTATATTATGGCTTTTATGCCCCCATTCACTTTGTGCCACTTTTTTAGTGGGATCGAGCCCTGAGTTGGGTTCTGCACCGACAGTGTGGAGCCTGCTTGGGATTCTCTCTCCCTCTCTCTCTCTCTCTCTCTCTGCGCCTCCCCAGCTCATGCTTTCTCTCTCTCTCAAGCATTAAATAAATAAACATTAAAAAAAGTATAGGGGAAGGAAGAGAAGGTCATACTGACCTACATGTTGTTTTTGCTATCGTTGTTGCAAACAGAATCATGTTTTCACATAGCCCAAAAGAAATACAAACCACAAGCAACCCTACATATGTTTATTGTTCTAGTATCTCCTCTTCCTACTAACATAACCTGGAGAGACTACTTTTCACCCCAAGAACTTTGGAAAGAAAGCTGAAAGTCCCTGAGAGCCTATAGAGTTTCTGCTACAACTTATTACCCACAATCAGTGTAGGGAGGAGATTCCATGACCCTGAAAGAAGAAATAGCTATAAAATGATAGGTCTGGAAGTGCTGTTTAAGGTCACTTGGTTCAACACCTCAATCACAGGTAAGGAAACCAAAGCCCAGAGATCTCAGGTTAGTAGCAGGGCTGGGACCAGAACCCCAGTTTTATGGCTGTCTTTCCAAGAAACTTTCCGTTTCAGCAAATTCTTATCCATTCAGTAAAGCTGACCACTGCTGTGTGCCAGACATAGTGCAATGTCCTAGGTATATAGTGGTGAATAAACCATGGTTTGGGCTTTTAAAACACAGTCTAGTGGAGGAGGCCGAGAAATAGACATTTATTTACAGTAGTGTAGAGCATGAACAAGAGTATTGTGCCTAGAATATTATGGGAGAACAGAGGAGAGAGTCGTGGTAAAGCTTAGCGGTGGGATGGTGAGAGGTATCAAGGAAGGAGGTCTTCCTAGAGGAGGTGAGACCTGAGGTGTCTTAAGAGGAAACTTCAGCTAGAAGCTATGCCTTCTCCTGACCTGTTTTAGCCTATACAGTAGTCTCCCCTTATCCATGGTTTTAGTTACCCGTGGTCAACCATGGTCCGGGAGTAGATGATCCTCCTTCTGATATATAGTCAGAAGATCAGTAGTAGCCTAACGCTCTGTCACGATGCCTACATCATTCACCTCACTTTATCTCATCATGTAGGCATTTTATCATCTCACAACACTAGGGAAAGAAGCATGGGTACAGGTACAAGGAGATCTTTTGAGACAGACCACATTCACACAGCTTTTATCTCAGTATATGGTTATAATTATTCTATTTTATTATTATTTATTGTTGTTAATATCCTACTGTGCCTGATTTATAAATTCAATTCTATCATATGTATATATGGGAAAAAATGTAGTAAATATAGAGTTTGGTACTATGTGTGGTTTCAGGGATCCACTGGGGGTTTGGGACTATCCTCTGTGGATGGGGGGGGACGCTGTTACATTATTTGTTTTACTTATGGAATGCAGACTGTGTCACAGATTCATAAAGTATATCTTGCTTTCCCCATGAGATTGTAAATTTTTTGAAAAAAGGAGCCTTTCATTATATTACCCTGTAGGGCCTAGCTCCCTCCTGTATACATACATGGCAGGTAGTAAACAAATACTTGTTAAGTGGATGGATAAATAAGTGAATAACAATTATATTACTGTTTGTATGCTTTAACTCACTGAAGCCGTACACAAATTCTGTGAAGAAGGAACTGTCATGATCTTATTTAACAAATGAGAAAACTAAGACAAAGAAAGGTTACTCATTATATAGTAGAAAGAATGAGGAATCAAGACATTTGAATTCTGGACTTCAATAGAAACTAGACCAGGGGCACCTGGGTGGCTCAGTCAGTTAAGCAACGGATTCTTGATTTCAGCTTGGGTCATGATCTCGGTTCGTAAGATCGAACCCATCATCTGGCTCTGTGCGGACAGCGTGGAGCCTGCCTGGGATTCTCTCTCTCCCTTTCTCTCTGCCCCTCCCTGTTTGCACTCTCTCTCAAAATAAATAAGTAAATATTTTTAAAAAAAGAAACCAGACTAACAACTACTTGGCGTAAATGGCTCAAACTGCTTAGGCTTCTATTCTCTCTGGTTATGTATCATAATCACACTGAACTAAACTACTTCACCAGCAATGGTGGGAAGTGACAGGTCTGAGAAACAGCTTGCCTTTGGAATTATAGGACAGCAAGGTTATTTGAACATAACTTTGAGTTGCTGCTAATTTTCATGTTCTAACCAGTTAGGGAGTCAGCCAGCCTTCTTCCTCACCTATATTTAATGATTTTCAGCTGCTACCCAAAATCTAAGAACCTAAGTGTTACCCAAATCCCACCTGTCATCAGCTGGGCTGGCAGGAGCCCTCCCCACAGCCTGGCTCCAGGGGTCATGTCCCTGTGGATTTGTCGTCTTCTTCTTCTTCTTCTTCTTCCATTTTTTAATGTTTATTTATTTTGGAGAGAGAGAGAGAGAGAGAGAGAGAAGGGGAGAGGCAGGGAGAGAGGAGACACAGAATCCGAAGCAGGCTCCAGGCTCTGGGCCTGACATGGGGCTCAAACCCACGAACTGCAAGACCATGACCTGAGCCAAAGTTGGACACTTAACCGACTGAGCCACCCAGGCGCCACGGATTTGTTTTCTAAGCAATTGGCCCAAATTTGGTTTTTGGCCTACATAGCAGATGCATTTCTTTTAGGTTAAATACCAGAACGAGGCAAAAAGTAGAATATTTCATGGAGATATTTGTCCAAAGAAAAGGTATATAGAAACTCGACTTTTAATAGGACTTTATTTTACATTTCTATTTATCATGGGTTGCCTTAGTGGTTTGGTAATTTGCTTATTTGCTTCTTTGGAGTTTGTGTGAATATTCAAATTCCCTTGCCGGACACATCTGGCACTCCATACTGATTTTTCCATAGGACTCCTACTGGACGTGTTCAGCCCTGCTTTTCCTGGACCATTCCCTTGACCTTTGAAGACCACCTGCCCACCCTCCAGCCATCTCTAATAGGCAGTTGCTATGAGGTGTTCATTGTTATCCTTCCTAATCTTCCCACTTCTGTAGTGGATTTGGTCGGCTCCCTACAATATTCTTCTTGTTTGCACACGGAAGAATGCACCACTGATTGAAGAAGTGCTGGAATCTTGGGCAAGTGTTAGCAGAGTTCCAGAGTATCCAAATGCTGGAACAGTGTAGGCTCCAAAGAAGAGCAAACACGTACGGACAGAGACACTGGAATGTCTTTGGCTTTAATAAGTGAAAGGGAAGTTGCCCGAAGGCATCTAAGCCAGTTACTAATCAGTTCAGGCATTGATTGGTGGCCAAACCTTCAGCTGAGAACATACAGAGCAGTCGTGATTTCTAACTTCATGATCCTGTTTCCTATTGATTTTTTCATCCTAAAATAGAAACTGATGGCTGTTCCGTCAGATGGAAAGGGGAGAAAGTCAGGAAAGACAAGCAGAGGTAGTAAGTGGAAAGTGAAAAACAAAGAAGCCGTGAAGAAAGTCAAAGAGCACTGAGCAGTGCGGGTCAAGGGACCTGGGTTCTGGTCACAGCTCTTTCATTGACTGCCTCTATGACCTCGGGCAAGGCATACCACATCTCAGAGCCTCCAATTCCTCATTCCAGAAGTCTCTTGTGGCACAGAGCTTGTCAATCAGGAAAAAATGAAATTGGACTAAGAATTAATTGACATTAGAATATTACTGTTAATTTCATTAAGGGTGATATCGTGATTGTGTTTCTTATTCCAGTGTTATCAGGATATAACTCACACACAATATTGTACTAGTTTTAGGTGCACAATATAATGATTTGATCTGTGTACGTATTACAAATGACTACCACAGTAAGTCAAATTAACAGCTATTACCTCACATACAAGTTTTTTTTTTCCTCGTGCTGAGAATTTTTAAGGTCTATTCTCTTAACAACTTTCAAATATATGACAGAGTATTGTTAACTATAGTCACCATGCTGTGCATTACATGGGAATAATTTATCTTATAACTGGAAGCATAATTATGGTTTTAAAAAAATCTGTTAGAGATACATACTGATCTTTTTTATGAGTGAAATGACATAATGTCTGAGTTTTGCTTTAAAAAGACTCCTGCCCTCCAAAAAAGTTTTCCTTTTTATTGGGGGAGAGAGTTGGCCAAATGAAAAAAGAATGGCAAAACTTTCTTTAAAGTTTTTAAAATGTTTGTTTATATTTGAGAGAGAGATAGAGAGATAGAGAGCATGAACAGGGGTAGGGATACAGAGAGAGGGAGACACAGAATCCGAAGCAGGCTCCAGGCTCTGAGCTGTCAGCACGGAGCCCAGGCGGGGCTCAAACTCACGAACCTCGAGATCATGACCTGAGCCGAAGTCGGATGCCCAACAGGCTGAGCCACCCAGGCACCCCAAGAATAGAAAAATCTTGATGATTGTTAACACTGGGCAGTGAGTACATAGGAGTTCATAATACTTGTCTAACTTTTGTGTATTTGAAATTTTCTTTTTTTTAAGATTCTTTTAAAGTTTATTTATTTATTTTGAGAGGGAGAGACAGAGAGAGTGAGCAGGGGAGGGGTAGAAAGAGAGAGAGAGAGGGAGAGAGAATCCCAGGCAGGGTCCCCTCTGTCAGCCCAGAGCCCGATGTGGGGCTCAAACTCACACAAGCTATGAGGTCATGACCTGAGCCGAGATCAAGAGTCAGACGGTTAACTGACTGAGCCTCCCAGGTGCCCCTTGAAAATTTTCAATTATCAAATGTTAAATTAAAAAAGATAAGAGTTTATTTGTTTCAGAGGAAGAAGACGTAGAATGTCATAAATGCATGAGGGACCAGGGGAATAAAGTTAGTTAGCCTGAGAGTTACCACATATTCTACCTGTATTTGCTTTCAGCCATCAGATTAGCCTTAGGACCAGTACATGAAGACAGCTGTTAGGTGAGTAAAATATGGTCTTTGCATGACATTTTATTCGGAGACCATGAGTCTAAAGTACCGATACTTTTGGGGCACCTGGCCGGCTCAATCTCAGGGTTGCAAGTTCGAGCCCCACCTTGGGCATGGAGCTTACTTAAAAAGTACTGACACTTTCAGTACCCTTATCATGACGAGCACTGAGTAATGCACAGAATTGTTGAATCACTATATTGTATACCTGAAACTACTATAGCACTGTCTGTTAACTATACTGGAATTAAAAATCTTCATTAAAAAAAGAGGGGTGCCTGGGTGGTTCAGTCAGTTAAGCATCCAACTTCAGCTCAAGTCATGATCTCATGGTTTGGGAATTTGAGCCCCGTGTCAGGCTGTCTGCTGTTAGCACAGAGCCCGCTTTGGATCCTCTGTCCCGCTCTCTGTCTGCCCCTCCCCTGCTGTGTGCTCCCTCTTAAATAAATAAATAAATAGAATGAGCCTGAGTGGCTCAGTCGGTACAGTATCCAACTATTGATCTCAGGGTCCTGAGTTCAAGTCCCACATTGTGCATGGGGCCTACTTAAAAAAAATAAAAATAATAAATAAAAATAAATAAATAAAATGAAAACCAACCAAACAAACAAACAAGTACTGACACTTTTTACATGTCATCTGGGTGTAAGTTCCTTCTACAGGACAACAGCACCACTTTAAGTCCTAGCCAGGCCAGCGCCTGGAAACAGCTGGTTTTTTTCCCCTTACCGAAAGACAGCATCCTTTTTGGCAGTGCAATCCCATTGGAATGAACCCTAACGTTGACTGGAAGTCACCACAGGGACTGAAAGGTGGGTTGTTATTAACTCAGGGGTAGAGATTGGGCAATGAAAGGACAAAATCTGCCCATGAGATTGTTTGTTACAACATAAACCCATGACTCAGTCTCCCACTCAGGTTGATTCAGATGTCGTCAGTTTGGAAGATCCACCCTTAAAATGTAAACGTGCGGAATCTGTGGCAAGCAGATCTTAACATCTTCCCAGGCTTGCATGTGGGAATTGCCTTTGCTGGAGAGAGCTGCTCTGGTTTCTTGGCCCTGTGCTCACTCTGGTTAAAGGTGACCGTTACCACCTGCTGCCTTTGGGCTGGGCTCGCTTGAGATGGGGCCTGGCCAAAGTCTGGGGTGGGGGATGGTAAGGGGAGGAGGCAAGAGAAACTGGGTAAGCAAGCTGACTCACTCACATGATTTTATTTCTTATTGCCATCATGTCCTGCAGCTATTCTGGTAGGCCTCTTAATATTTGGTATTTATAAAGGTGTGGGATCCTTTAGCTTAATGAATGCCTCTCTTGGTATATGACACATCAGTGTCCCAAGTTTTACTGTGAGTCCCCAGCCTCCCCAGGCCTGGCTTCCTGCAGAATTCCCTATGTCTTAGCACAATAGGGTAAAGATTTGGCTCTTTTTTTTTTTTTTTAAGTTGATTTCTTTATTTTGCGGAAGATAGCACAAGTAGGGGAGGGGCAGACAGAGAGGGACAGAGCATCTGAAGCAGGCTCTGTGCTGACAGCAGAGAGCCCAATGTGGGGCTCAAACTCATGAACTATGAAATCATGACCTGACCCAAAGTTAGACACTTAACCGACGATGCCACCCGGGAGCCCCAAGATATGACTCCTACAAGTGGGAGAGATTGGGGGTGGGAGGGAATAATAATGATCACTAACGTTTATAAAGCACCGACTGCCAAGAATTGACTCATGGGATTCTCACAACAACCATATGAAATAGGAACTGTTATCACCCCATTCCACAGGTGAGCAAAGTGAAGTGTGGAGAGGACAAGTGATGTACCTAATGTTACATGGTCCACAGGCTACAGAGCCAGGGTTCGAATCCAGGTGTCTTCCGTGTCTGAGCCCACGCTTTGACCACCTCACTATATACTGCTCTCCAAAAGAGGGTCCACTGAAATTCTGTATGAAACTATACCATAACTACTCCTGGTGTAGATGGCTCACCAACTTGAATGGCAGGCACTGAGAATACAAAGGAGAACCTAATCTGGTCCCAGGCAGCCTTTGGGGACCTCCCCATATAGTGAGAGGGACAGAGATACACATAAATACCCATGGTCCAATGAGTGCTGTGGTCAAGGAATGTAGCATCATCATGGGGGCACTGATGGTGAATGATCTAGTAACTGTGGAATAAGGAGGCATCACAGATGAAGGACGTTGGAGCTGGATCCAGAGGGATGGAAGTTTTTCCAGGAGGAGCAGTGGAGGGGGAGGAAAAACATTCCAGGCAGAGGGAACAACAGGATTCATGTGAAAGTTCATGCTCTGGAGGGTGGGGTAATTGCTGTGGGTGCGTAGTTGGCAGCAGTGGAAGGGGAATGGAAACGGTGGTTGGGATCGGCTTATCCCAGGCATTGCTGGCCAAGCTGAGAGGTTTGTGCTTTGTTCTGTGAGCAACAGGGAGCCATGGAAGGTTTGTATTGAGGCACAGGGATGACAGACCGGGAAGACAACTCTTCCTGGGCACCAGGGTATGGAAGGGAGAGAAGCCAAAGTCAGGTAGACCCATTGAGGGGCCATCTCAAGGGTCCTGCAAAAAGTGCCAAGTGCTCTGGACCAGGACTGTGCTCGTGAGAGCAGAGAAGAGGGGCCACTCCAGGGCCGCGTCAGTAGGTAGAAACCACAGGGCTGGGTGTCGTGCAAGGCCAAGGAGACGGAAAATGATGATGACCCTGAGGTTCCAGCTTGGGTCTGTTTGGTGATATTGTTAACCAAGACGGGGAACACAGATTATTTTTAGTAGTTGGCAGAATGATGAGTGGATGTAGGTGACAAGTTCAGCGTGGACACGGATGCCGATAGGACTTGCCAATGGATGTGTCCAGCGGGAAACAGGGTGGGAGCTGGAGGCAGAGACGCCACCCGGATCCGGGGGGTATTAGTTGACCCCACAGGACCAGATAGGGGTCTCTTCTCCCATTTACCCCTCCAGGGAGAGGACTAGGGACAGAGCCAGGTGAACCCCAGGACATAAGGTGGTGGGGGGGGACACCAGCCCAGGGGTGAGAAGTTGCTTTTTTTTCAGCTCCTCCCAGGAACCTCATCCCTTCCCCTCAGGAGCAGGGGCCACTTTGCAGGGGAAAGACAGGTGCTCCGTGTGCAGAGCTCAAGTCCACACGGGGGCTGCGAGCCAAGGAAAGGACAGCCACTTCAGCTTTTGAATTCTTGGTGGGAGGACTGTCTTCTAATGAAATCCAGTAAATCGACAACCGGGCATTTGGGACCAAATGGACAAACACCACAACTATACAATGACTGCTGGAGCGTTCAGTGCCTTCAGTGCTAAGGAGCCGGGAGTGCATTCACGAGGCATTTCTAAAGATCCAGTCGGCATGAACCACAGCCGGTCTCCTAGGAGTCCTAAAACTTTAATTAGACCAGGCAGGCTCCATAACCAAATCCCATAATCCCATAAACCTACAACAACAAGTTAGGCATGAGTGTTTAATCACACTCTTTTTTAATTTTTCTTTAATTTATTTTTTAAATTTACATCCAAGTTAGTTAGCATATAGTGCAACAATGATTTCAGGAGTAGATTCCTTAGTGCCCTTTACCCATTTAGCCCACCCCCCCTCCCACAACCCCTGCTGTAACCCTCTGTTTTTTCTCTGTATTTAAGGGTCTCTTATGTTTTGTCCCCCTCCCTGTTTTTATATTATTTTTGCTTCCCTCCCATTATGTTCATCTGTGTTGTATCTTAAATTCTATATATGAGTGAAGTCATATAATATTTGTCTTTCTCTAATTTTGCTTAGCATAATACTCTCTAGTTCCATCCACATAGTAGCGAATGGCAAGATTTCACTCTTTTTGATTGCCGAATAATACCCCACTGTGTATGTACGTATATATATATATATATACACATATGTATATATACATATGTATATATATGTACATACATACACACTATATATATATAAATATATATATATATATATATATATATATACACCACATCTTCTTTATCCATTCATCCATCGATGGACATTTGGGCTCTTTCCATACTTTGGCTATTGTTGATAGTGCTGCTATAAACACTGGGGTGCATGTGTCCCTTCGAAACAGCATGCTTGTATCCCTTGAATAAATACCTAGTAGTACAATTGCTGGGTCTTAGGGTAGTTCTATTTTTAGTTTTTTGAGGAACCTCCATATTGTTTTCTAGAGTGGCTGCACTCCCACCAGCAGTGCAAAAGAGATCCTCTTTCTCCACATCCTCACCAACATCTGTTGTTGCCTGAGTTGTTAATGTTAGCCATCCTGAGCCTATCTCATTGTGGTTTTGATTTGTATTTCCCTGATGATGAGTGATGTTGAGCATTTTCTCATGTGTTGGTTGGCCATCTGGATGTCTTCTTTGGATAAGTGTCTATTCATGTCTTTTGCCTATTTCTTCACTGGATTATTTGTTTTTTGGGTGTTGAGTTTGGTAAGTTCTTTATAGATTTTGGATACTAACCCTTTATCTGATATGTCGTTTGCAAATATCTTCTTCCATCCCATTGGTTGCCTTTTAGTTTTGCTGATTGTTTCCTTCACTGTGCAGAAGCTTTTGTTTTGGTGAGGTCCCAATAGTTCATTTTTGTTTTTGTTTCCCTTGCCTCCGGAGACATGTTGAGTAAGAAGTTGCTGCGGCCAAGGTCAAAGAGGTTTTTGCCTGCTTTCTCCTTGAGTAATCACACTCTTAATGCAGGTAACATTTTTCCAAAATGGTAGGAAATGGCTCTTACCCCCAATCGAAGGTTCTGCTTTAACTGAGGTTTGTCATAGTCACCATCACTTGAGGTGGGGACATAGAAACTAAGAATGTGCCCCCCCCACACACACACACATCCTTGGTCACTTTAATGTCTGTTGTGTTTTGCTCTCAAACAACTCCTGGACTGAGTGAACACTAAGACAGAATTACGTAGGGTTTATCACAGGACTCAGCTACCCTAAGGCCTCTTCCTTACCACTTCCTTTCTTCTCCTTAGGAGTAGTACATCTACTTGGGGCCCCCTGCTCAGATGCAATCTGAGGAGAGCCCAGAAATTCTGGAAATACTACCACAGGAACAGAAGCTGCTTACCCCTCAATGCTCTCCATACCACCCAGGTTCCCAAAACCACTTCTTCCTAGGCTGTTTCCTCAGAAATGCTGTCCTGAGGCCCCTCTCACTTTAGTTAGTGAATGGCTGGGCATCCAATGTGAAGAATGTGAGGGAACCTAGGAGTTGCTATGAAGATTTGGCTCCAAGGCCCCAAAGTGCTAAAAGTTAGACTTCACTGGGGCACCTGGGAGGCTCAGTCGGTTAAGCATCTGACTCTTGATTTCAGCTCAGCTTATGATCTCACGGTTTGTGAGTTCGAGCCCCACATCAGACTCTGTGCTAACAGTGCCAACAGTGCCTGCTTGGGATTGTCTCTCTCTCACCCTCTCTCTCTGCCGCACCCCTGCTCACTCATTTGCTGTGTTTCTCTTTCTCTCTCTGTCTCAGAATATAAATAAAATAAACATTAAATAATAATGATAATAATAATAATAATAAAGTAAAAGTTAGATTTCCCTGTTGCTGAAAGTAACCATTGAACAGTTCAGTATATCCTCCCTGAGGTTTTTAAAACTTTGCAAGGAGGGGCACCTGGGTGGCTCAGTCGGTTAAGTGTCCGACTTCGGCTCAGGTCATGATCTCGTGGTTCATGAGTTCGAGCCCCGCATCGGGCTCTGTGCTGACAGCTCGGAGCCTGGAGCCTGCTTCCAATTCTGTGTCTCCCTCTCTCTCTGACCCTCCCCGCATTCATGCTCTGTCTCTCTCTGTCTCAAAAATAAATGTTAAAAAAATTAAAAAAAAACTTTGCAAGGAGCCCCCAGGAAACGTCAACTTAACTTTGGCTTCTTTGTTTGACCCTGACCTAATGACCCTTGACCTAATCCTATTTTTCGGAATGCTTTCTTCAGGATGGCCTTGGTCTCCCAACGATTTCTTTGTTAGGTCTCTGAGGTCCCAAAGCCAATCCCTGAGAACTTCCTCAGAGAGGTAGGACACACCCCAGGTAACTCCAAGTCCCAGGAACCCTTTGCCTTGCACGGGCTTTTATGTTTAGTCAGCCAGTCTCCAAGACCCATGGAACCTAATTGTGCTTTTTCTTCTGAATCCAGGAAGAAGGTGGTTACGGGTAAGTGCTGTCTCACATAACCCCAGGTCAGGGCAAATCTGACCTGTTGAGTCCCCAAAGCCAAAGGGACCTCTCCTTGCAGTCCCTGCTTAAGCCATATTCAATGCCCCCTCACTTCTAGAAGCTAGGAAATGAGCTGCCATAGACACTGTTGCTACTCAAGTGTGACAGAGTTTCAGAATTCCTGGAATCTCCTACAGGCTCTTGAATCTCCTGGTTTGCAGAAAAAAGTTTTCCAAGGGGCCATAGAAGGCCAGCTAGCAAAGCAAAGCGCTGTCAGTCAGTGTGTCCAGCCACAGTTTTGCGGCCCTGATCAACAGAGAACATCCCAAGGGCCAGGCCGGAGCCAGGGGAGGAACTCCAAGTTCAGGGAAGCTCTGGAGCTATATACAAGAAACATCTCCTTCCCTAGTTCTGGCTGTTTTTAGCCTCAGTGCTGAACATCTTAGCCAAAGGGACAAATGGTACCATTTTATAAATACAAACAATCTATTTATTGCTAAAGGTCCCAGCCTCTGAGGTTGACAGACTTGGGTTTGAGTCCAACCTCTGCCACTTTCTAGCTTTGTGACCTGGGGCAAGCCACTCAACCTCTCTGAGCCTTAGCTTCCTCATGTATAAAATGGAGACTATAGAGGCGCTCCGGTGGCCCCAGTCGGGTAAGCATTTGACTCTTGATTTTGCCTCAGGTCATGATTTCAGGGTTCACGAGTTTGAGCCCCACGTTGGGCTCTGCACTGACAGTGCGGAGCCTGCTTGAGATTCTCTCTCTCCATCTCTCTCTGACCCTCTCCTGCTTGGGTGCATTCCCTCTCTCTCCCAAAATAAATAAACTTAAAAAAAATGGAGACTATAGATGTACTTAGCTCACTGGATTGTTGTAGGTATTACCTGAGTTGATGCACGTTGAGTCTTTGACATAGGGCTTGACTTTATGTAGCAAGACTCCAGAAATGGGACCTGTCATTGCTGCCCTCACAGATCAGCCTGCTCACTGGGATATGTAAAGAAAGGAGGGGCACCTGGGTGGCTCAGTCGGTTGAGCGTCTGACTTCGGCTCAGGTCATGATCTCGCTGTCTGTGAGTTCAAACCCCGCATCGGGCTCTGTGCTGGCAGCTCAGAGCCTGGAGCCTGCTTTCGATTCTGTGTCTCCCTCTCTCTCTGCCCCTCCTCTGCTCATGCTCTGTCTCTCTTTCTGTCAAAAATAAATAAACATTAAAAAAATAAAAAAAGAAAAAGAAAGGGAAGTCTGGGGGCCAACTACCCAACAGGCCATAGTGCCTGGCATTTAGGCCTAGTCAGGCCACCCTTGAGAACATTGATTTCCAGATACTGTTTATGAAGGGTCCTTGTTTTCTCCCATGCTGCATGAGACCTGAGTTGTGGGTGCCTCTAGAACTGTGCTGACATAAGTAGAATATTCATTTATGTGCTTTCCTCCCACCCTGCCACCATTAAATTGTGTCACTTTCCTCCAAAGCCAAGCTCTTGTTCTCTCTCCTAGTCCATGTGACCTGAGGGGTGGGCGAGTCCCTCTAGGATTGATAAAATCTGAGATACTTAGTTTAAGAACGGTTTTCCAAGAGACTGTATTCAGACAGGACAGGTGCAAGAGACTGTATTCAGACAGGACAGGTGAGTGGCACAAGCCAAGGATGATTCAGTGACATTCACTGGCCAAGGCACGCTGGTGCCTTGGAAATTACTTCAGAACAGACTAGGGAGACTTAACAATACAGATTCTTTGGCCCGTCCTCAGAGACTGATTCAAAGTGGCTGCAGGGGCACCTGGGTGGTTCAGTCGGATAAGCGTATGTCCGACTTTGGTTCAGGTCATGATCTTGCAGTTCATGGGTTCCAGCCCCTCGTGGGCTCTGTGCTGACAGCTCAGAGCCTGGAGCCTACTTTGGATTCTGTGTCTCCCTCTCTCTCTCTGCCTCTCCCTTGTTTGTGCTCTCTCTCTCTCTCTCTCTCGCTCGCTCTCAAACATAAATAAACTTTAAAAAACAGTGTCTGGAGTAGGGGCACCTGGCTGGCTCTGTTGGTAGAGCATATGACTCTTGATCTCAGGGCTGTGAGTTTAAGCCCCATTTTGGGTGTAGAGATTACGTAAAAATAAAAAACAAAAACAAAAATAAAACAAAACA
Source organism: Panthera tigris (assembly GCF_018350195.1). NCBI lineage: Eukaryota > Metazoa > Chordata > Mammalia > Carnivora > Felidae > Panthera > Panthera tigris. The sequence goes on along the minus strand of NC_056677.1, from coordinate 89,548,179 downwards.
AAAAGTATCTGGAGTAAAACAGAGGATTGAATAAACCCTTAAGATGAGTCCAACGTACAGCCAAGCTTGAAAAGCCCAGCATATCTGAACAATAATCTTCACATTTTGCTGAGCATTGGATTTGCTTGGTGGGATGAGACTTGTCAACATGAAAATTTCTAGACCCAGTCCACTAGATCTGATCCAGTGATCCAGATGTTCTGATCCAGTAATTCCTGGTAAGCTTACAAATCTAAATTTTTAAACAGCACCCCTGGTAACTCTAACCTAGGGGAAATGTTCAGTCAGTCCTGTTGTAATCATTCTCTGCTAGTACAATCCAAAGATTCTTCAGAGAAGGAAGGCATTGCCTAATCTGTTATAAGTTTCTGTATCCCTTCCATATTAATAAATAATTTCTGAATTTTTTTTCAGAAATTGTTGAAATATTGTCTCATTCTTGCAATGATATATAATAAAAAGGAATTCTAAACAAAAATTATTTCATTTTTTAAGTTTATTTTTGAGAGAGAGAGATAGAGCGTGTGAGCAGGGTAGGTACAGAGAAAGAGGAAGAGAGAATTCCAAGCAGGCTTTGCGCTGTCAGCACAGAGCCCGATGCAGGGCTAAAACTCACAAACCATGAGATCATGACTTGAGCAGAATCCAAGAGTCGGACGCTCAACCAGCTGAGACACCCAGGCACCTCCAAATTATTTCATTTTAGATTATTATATTATTGAACACTGTACTAGTAGATCTATTGCTTCAAAGCAAATTACCCCCAAATTAGCAGTGAAAACAACATTTCGTAGGCCATAGTGTCTGTGGGCTAGAAATCTGAACATGGCTTGGTTGGTTGCCTCTGGCTCAAGGTCTCTCACAAGACTGCACTGAAAGCATTGGGCATGGCCTCTGGTCTCATTTGAAGGCTCAACAGGGGAAAGATCTCCTTCCAAACCCACTCATGTGATTGTAAGAAGGATCCAGTTTCTTTCTGGTTGTTGGAGACATCAGTTCCTTGCCACGTGGACCTCACAGCTCACAACACCACAGCTGGCTTCCTTCAGAGTGAGCGAGGAAGACAGAGACTGCAGTGAGAGTAGTCAGGGCAGAAGTTGTACTCTTTGTAATCTAATCTTGGAAGTGAAATCCCATCGCTTTTGCCATATTCTATTAGTTAGAAGCAGGTCACATTCAAGGGGATGGGATTACACAAGGACCTGAACACCAGGAGGCAAGGACCACTGGGGGCCATCTCAGAGGCCTCCTACAACAAAGATCCTATCTTAAAGTACGGTGAAACCTTGGTTTACAAGCATAATTCATTCAAGAAACATGTTTGTAATCTAAAGCACTTGTAAATCAAAGTGATTTCAAGAACCATTGGCTCAATTGTGATCATGTGATATTTGGCACCATGAGCTCATATTGCAAGACATCGCTCGTTTATCAAGTTAAAATTGATTAGAAATGTTTGCTCATCTTGGGGAACACTTGCTGAACAATTTCCTCACAATCCAAGGTTTGACTGTACATTCTAATGCAATCTTTAATATCATCCAAAATATGGGAGGAAACAGATTTATCTTATTTGAGTGATGCGTGCTGTTCAAAGTATGTAAAACAAAACATGACTTATTGACAAATTCATTTAAACATGACATTACAGTATGTTTTCTTTGGAGACCGAATGTATATTAAAATGTCAAAAGCAATTTATGTGTGATGGCATCGAAAAATAGACAGAAACAGCTTTCATGCCATCATGTTTGAAATTCTTGCATTTCAGACTGTAAAAACAAATTCACTTATTTACATAATTTTTAGTATTTTGTTTCTAAGTGATGACATTAGAAAATAATGCTGCTGTTTCTCCACACCTTGTACAAAAATAACGGAACAAATGTGTTTATTCTCCCCACTCCCACAAAAACGTAGAGCCAGGTTGTACGTAATTGTCACTATACTTTCAGTTTTTCCATTGAATTTGAAGTATGAGAGATAGCTTCATGTGCTGTGTGAGGTATTTAGACCAGATTTTGTCACTTAAGAATCTAGTAAAAAGCAGCTTCAGACAATATATTAGTCAGCTAGAGCCACCATAACAAATGGCATGGACTGGGGGCCTTAAACAACAGAAATTTTTCTCTCACAGTTCCACACGTTACAAGTCTAACATCAAGGTGTCCACAGGGTTGATTTCCTCTGAATCTTGCCTCCTTGGTATGTAGACAGCCGTCTTCTACCTGTGTCTTCACATGGTCATCCCTCTGTGTCCTAATCTTTTCCTTTTATAAGGACATCAGTCATACTGGGTTAGGGCCCACCCTAATGGCCCCATTTTTACATAATTACCTCTTGAGAAGACCCTACCTTCAAGTACAGTCACATTCTGCAGTTATTGGGTGTTAGGACTTCATCGTATGAATTCAGGGGCAACACAATTCAGCCCACAAAAGACAAATCTACAGAATTTCTATCATCCTTTCTCACTTTCATTTCAACAGCAGCCTTTCTAATACTTCTTGTCGGTTAGCCAACAATCCACAGTAGGCCGAAGTGGAGCAATGCATGACTATAAATAAAAACACCTTAAAACCATATGATGAGCAAACCACCAGGCGAGACTTTGGTGAGTAGCTAAGTGACAAACTATCTGGGCAATGCAAGCTTGAACATCATCGTCCAAACCACTAGCTATCACGTGGGTTCACTGGCTTTGTCCTAAAGGCTATCAAACAGTTCTCATCTAAAATGAATGCTTTTAAAGACTGACTTTGTAAACAGAAATTGAGAAAAGGCGCCATTGCTTCCATTAGTGATGTAAAACCCTGAGTTTGTGAACCATCTGTTGGGAAATACTGCCCAAATCCAGACTGTCGCCATAGATCAGAATCACCTAATGTTCACTGATTGGTTTTTTCCTGCCCTGGCTCAGGGCTCAGTGCTGTACAGGAAGGCTTTTACTTTATGTCATCTCATTTAGCTGATCTAATAAGAAATAGGGTCAACTCTTGAATACCAAGAACCTAACTCTGAAATACTAAAGGAAGGGTAACAGTAAAACCTAAGAAGGCACCAAGGAGAGCAAATGCCACAGCCCCTCAAGAAGCCCAGAAAACTCCCCACTGAAATTGCCACAAAAATCTCTACCAATTTCCTCATCCTCCTATAATTAGGCTTGCTGTTCTGCAAGCATTACCATGTGAAGGGGGAAAAAAAAGAAAAATGATTATTCGTTTTCTTTCTGCCTCACTTAATTAGTGGTTTAGCTACCCAAACCACTTTTTCTGCTATTTATGTAGCCAAGATTCTGCATTTCACCAACGTTAAAGGTACAATAGGGGTGCCTGGGTGGTTCAGTCGATGAAGTGTCTGACTGTTGGTTTTGGCTCAAGTCATGATCCTGCGGTTCGTGTGTTTGAGCCCCAAATCGGTCTCTACGCTGACAGCGCAGAGCCCATTTGGGATTCTCTCTCTCTCCCTCTCTCTCTGTCCCTCCCCTTGTCTCTCTCTCTCTCTCAAAATAATAAATTAACTTAAAAAAATAAAGGTACAATAACTTTTTGTGGGCTGGACTTGGAACCAATGCCATCATTTATATCTTTGATTCTTGGGAAAATGGGATTTGAGTTCCAAATAACGACTTAACTAACATTTTTGGAACCGGCTCTGTTTGTAAGCTGGGAACTACTTGGGTCCCGTGTGACAATTACCAAATTTAAAAATCTGCTAAGCATGGCTGATTCTTGCTTTGAAGGTTTGAAAGCCCCCTTAGGATCTTGCTATTGCTGCAAACAGAAGTTAGTATGCTGCAGAAGTCACAGACAAGTGATCTGACCCCAGCACTTTCCTACAAGTGTGTGACCCTTCTGCCTGAATGGGCTGAACCTAGTCCCGTAACTCCATGATCCATTCAGTAACTGCTTCTTTTCTTTAAACGAACCAAGGGCCAATCAAGTTCATTTGTCCATGTTCACTTGTGGGAGAAGATACCAAGGACTCAGAAGGCATAGTAAATATAGTTGTTGCTTAAGAGGTTCTATTTTTATAAGTAAGCTTAGATTTTAAAACAGGCAAGTTGGGTCCCTTTGCATACCCGAGGTGTTTTTTTTTGTTTGTTTTCATTTTTTTGTTTTTTGTTTTTGTCCCATTTGGGAGACCTAGGATCTGTTTCTTCGTTGGTTTTTCCCTTTTACTTGTATTTGTCATCGTTATGATCCATGGCTAGCAGACTAGCAGCATCTTTCGGTTTGGGCTTTGGGAAGCTCATATTTTATTTTATTTTATTTTATTTTTAATGTTTTTAAAAATTTATTTTTGAAAGAGGGGCACCTGGGTGGCTCAGTCAGTTGGGTGTCTGACTTCAGCTCACATCACATGTCTTCTGAGTTCGAGCCCCACGTCAGGCTCTGTGCTGACAGCTCGGAGCCTGGAGCCTGCTTTGGATTCTGTGTCTCCCTCTCTCTCTCTGCCCCTGCCCCCTCCTTCGCTTTCTCTCAAAAAATGAATAGACTTAAAAAAAATTATTTTTAAGAGACTGTGAGTGGGGGAGGGGCAGAGAGAGAGCGGAGGCAAACAGAGGATCTGAAGAGGGCTCTGCACTGACAGCAGAGAGCCCAATGCAGGCTCAAACCCACAAACTGCAAGATCATGACCTGAGCTGAAGTCAGATGTTCAACCAACTGAGCCACCCAGGCTGGGAGGTTCATATTTTAAAAGGCAAAAGCAGTTCCTCCCAACTGCTGTAACAGAAGTTACTCCACTTATTAGCTGGAAGTTTTCTCTGATGATCCTTACTGCTAAAATGCTTCCTCTGTGTTCCATTAAAATTTTCCAGTGGGTTCTGTGCTCTGCACATGATGGTTATAGGACACTATTTGCTGGGTACAATAGGTTATTGTATTCTCTTGCCAAACATGCAGAAATGTATGAGGTCTTAGGCAAAGTGGCAACAGTAGCAAGCATGAAATAGGTTGCACTGTCTAACAGACAAAGACAAAGCAAAATCGGGCACGTTTGGGAGCGTCCTTCAGAGCCGAGCTGCAAAAGGTGACTGACTACCTTCCTAGGAGCTCTGAAACCATGGAAACTTTGATTATTTAGTCACAGCCTCTGGAATATACTTTTTAATGATGATGTTAATGACATGATTGTGTGGGGTTGGTGTCTCAGGAAACTTGGAATCTGACTCTTAAACCCAACCCTTGTGAAATAAAGCTGAGTTGGTTTGAGGAAGGTGTAGGGAAAGGAGTGGCACCAAGATATAGTACAAGACACCAAGAAGGAAAGTACTAGAAGGAAGGAAGAGAAACACATGAAGCAACACGGGGTTATTCTTTTTGCTTACACGTTCACTAGAACTTTTGCACAAGAAATTACTGGAATCAGAAATGCCCTGTCCCTTTTCCTCAGACCAGAGGTGGCATGGTGATCCAAATTAGAGGGTTCTATGATGGTCTTTTCATGGAAAATTTGCTGTCACGACCTCTTGAACATTCAGTTAGGAAGAGCCAATCTAAGTGACTTTGCTTTGAAAGAAATTATAAAAAGAATTGGCTGAATAATTAATATAACTCGGAATGACTTTCCTCAGAAGTCCCTAAGGGGAGGCTATCACATGCCATTTTCCACATCAAAGTCATCCATGAACTGCCAGGGTCAATCTGCAGTCTGAGTCTCACAGCCCTGGTGTGGCTCCTATTGATGTGGCCTGGCATTCTCAGAGGGTGTAACTACCGCTTACTACTGGTTACAACTACTTGTTTTCAATTCTTTAGCAGATCACCCTATTTTTTATCTGTCTATGGAGAGAACCTCAATCTAAAGCACACCCCAGACAAGAGTTTTATGGACAAACATACCCAACATATGTAGCATCTTGATCTGAATCATGGTTTAAAAAAGCAATTCCACATGGCACCTGGGTAGCTCATTGGTTAAGTGTCTGACTCTTGATTTTGGCTCAGGTCATGATCTCGAGGCTCGTGGGTTTGAGCCCGGTGTCAGGCTTTGTGCTGAAGGTGTGGAACCAGCTTGGGATTCTCTCCCCCTCTTGCTCCCCCACTCATGGTCTCTCTCTCTCTCTATCACTCTCTCAAAATAAATAAATAAACAAAAAATTAAAAAAAAATAAACACCACAACGGCAGTTTAAAGAATTCTCTCCCACTTCAGACTGAGAGCTCAGGTACTGGGTTGCTGTTTTCCAAAACGTACCTGGAAATTTGGGGAACATTGAACGCAGTGTGCCGCTAGTGGGCGCTAGAGGTACAGGGAAAAACCTTAGGTGAATTTAAGAACGCAAGGTTTCCTTTCACCAGGTTGAAGACATGAAAAGTATTTTTTTTTTTTTTTATAATTTTGGGCTTCCTTAAGCTTTTGTGTTTTTCCAGTTTGGGTGATAAGCAAAGAGACTTGCGGCTTGATTAGGTACCGAATTCGATTCTTGTCTTTCAAATGGAAAGGAACTGCTTCATTTCCCAGGAAGGCATGGTGAATAAGGACAACCCTGCTTAGCATTTTTCCAGTGCTTACTATGCACCAGGCACTGTGTGAAGCGATTTACATGCTGTTTCTCATTTTGTCCTCACGAGAATCTTAGTGGATGGTGTTATTATTCCCACTGAGCAGTTGAGAAAACTGTGGCATAGAGAGGTTAAGGAACTTGTTTAAAGTGACAGGCAGTGGCAGAATTGAGACTCAAACCCAGATCCATCTGGCTCCAGAGTCAAGGCTTTGATTAGATACCACACTACTTATATGCTTTCTTTATTCTACAAACTTTCTACCGGGTTGTGTGGTATTAGAAAACTTTTGCTCTGGGGGCGCCTGAGGGGCTCAGTCAGTTAAGGGTCTGACTCGATTTTGGCTCAGATCATGATCTCATGGGTTTGTGAGATTAAGCCCCACATCGGGCTCTGCACTGACAGAGCAGAGCCTTCTTGGGATTCTCTCTCTCCCTTTCTCTCTCTGCTCCTCCCCTGCTTGCATGTACTCTCTCTCAAAAAACAAACAAACAAACAAACAAAAACAACTTAAAAAAAAGATTTTCCTGACTATGGTGTGACCAGACCTTTAATAAAAATCAGACTGCCTCGTCAGAGAAAGACAAATATCATATGATTTCACTCATATGAGGACTTTAAGACACAGAACAGATGAACATAAGGGAAAGGAAGCAAAAATAATATAAAAACAGGGAGGGGGAAAAACATGAGACTTAAACATGGAAAACAAACAGAGGGTTACTGGAGGGGTTGTGGGAGGGGGGGTGGGCTAAATGGGTCAGGGGCATTAAGGAATCTACTCTGGAAATCCTTGTTGCACTATATGCTAACTAGTTTGGATGTAAATTAAAAAATAAAATAAAATGAAATGAAAAAATAATAAAAGGAAAAAAATGTAAGAGTCAGCTGGCAAACATTTAATGTGCATACTCTAACAAGAGAATCAAACTGTTTTGAGCACTTACTATGTTCAAGGCACTATAGTAATTGCATTCCACACAGTATGTCACTTAACGCGTGAAGCAGCTTTGTGAGGTAGATGTTACGATGCCCGTTTGACAGATGTAGAAGCTGTAAATACATGCCAAGTAGGGTCTTTTTTTTCTGTTACAGATTTATTGAGATAGAGGTCACATATCATATAGATCAGTCTTTAAAATTAACATTCGAGGGGCACCTCGGTGGCTCAGTATGTTGAGCGTCTGACTTCGGCTCAGGTCATGATCTCGTGGTTCATGAGTCTGAGCCCCGCATGGAGCTCTCTGCTGTCAGTGTGGAGCCTGCTTTGGATCCTCTCTCTCCCTACCTGCCCCTCCCCTGCTCAGGCTCGTGCTCTCTCAATCTCTCTCTCTCTCCCTCCCTCTCTCTAAAATAAACATTAAAATTTTTTAAATTAACATTCAAAAAAAATCAGACTGCTTCAAACCATGGTTCAGATATGCAGTTAAATGGGAGGAAAATTAAAAAAAACAAACAAATAAAACAGGACTTAAAATTTCCCAAGGAGGTGTCTCAAGGAAAAAGCTTCCCAGGTCACTTCCAGATGAGAAGCTTACAGGGTACTCTTAAGCTGTTCATTCAGATTCCATTCCCTTAGCCTGAGAGTCCAGAGATTTGGTGGCTCAGGTACTAGGGAGTGCCAGTGTCTTCAGTCCCAGCGATAGAAGCATTAACACCTTTGCAATGCTGGAGAAAACACTATCCAGTCTGAGACATCTACTTTAAAGAATCAAGGTCTCCTGTGCTCTGCAAAAGCAAGCCGCATCATTTATTTTGCTGTAGTGCATTTTCCTTCTGGGACCAAATTTAAAAGGGCAAGAAACATAGATACCTTTCTTGGCTCCCAGTGCTGGAGAAAATGCACTTACGAGGAAGGAAAATAATGAAAGTGATAGTAGAGCTTTTAATAATCCAAAATGGCCAAAATACCAAGACTCTCATGACTTTGAACACAACATACAGCCAATTGACCTTCCCGATTATAGCTTTCTGTAGCTAAAGTTAAAAAATTGTTAGTACCTACTGGGTGTTATATGTAAGTGATGAATCACTAAATTCTATTCCTGAGATCAGTATTACACTATATGTTAACTCACTTGGATTTAAATAAAAAAAAAAAAGCCTTAGAAAAATCATCTGATTATATAATATACATAATTGACAAATGACACCGATAATATGGCTTAGCAAACTGTTTTAGCATCCTTTAGCAACCAGGACATTTTTCATATTTTAATACTTTTCCCATTTCTACTGTCTTAAAAATTAAAAAAAATGACTTGAAAGAAATGAAAAAAAATTTGTAGTACCTGTCATAACTGGGTGTTTCAATGGTGACACATGTGCTCCCAGAAGTTTGTTAAGAGCTTTACCTGAGTTACCCTCCACTTACCCCCTACTTACCCCCACCCCCACAAAAACCCTTCTCAGCCGTTACTATTATTATTAAAGCCATACATGTGCATTGTTGAACAGGTAATACCAGGAGTCCTTATTGAAAAAAAAAAAAAAAAAACAGCAACATCCACCCTTCTCGGTCCCTGTGTCTCTAGAGGCAACCACCCTCATTTCTTTTGGTTGGTGTCGGGGTTTGTTTTGGCATTTGACTCTAAATTCCTGACCTATGGCTTATACCGCTATTTCTTGATTTTCCAATTTTAAGCATTCGCAACTCACTTCCTTTATGGAATATAGTGACTTCACTCCCTTGTGACCCTTTCCCCCCTTACATACACACAATTCTCCTGTTTCTCCTGGAGTTAATAATGATTTCCTTTTTAGGTGCTCATCACTATGAATCCAACCCTAGACTTACTGCCACTCCCCCCCAAAATTCAAAATTCCCTTGAAGGCTTCAAGTCCCTTCTCGAAAGAGGGCTGAGGAGAGATAGCAAGAGGTGGCCTCTGTGACAGTGACCTGTCTTCTCTCTTTCCTTTTTCTGACTCCAACACCAGAAGGACAAACACCACAAAGAGGGCACAGAACGGAAGTGAGGAGGATGAGAGCTTTGAACCAAATAGGAGAGTAAAGTCACAAAACAAATGGAACTCAGCCTTAAGAACCGGCAGCCGGAAGTTACTACAATATTATGGATCAGGTTGGGAAGGCATGAGGATACTTGCCCCCACCCCACGGGGAAAGAAGTGTGAAAAGGGCGGAGCTGGCAATTTTGGAAGAAATAAAACCACCGTGTGGGCATGGTGGCGATCTTGGAGTAGTGAGCGTAGGGCTACTTAGAATTTTCTTCCTTATGCTTTTTTGTGCATGCCTATTTTGTGTGCGTGCCTGTATGTTTTTCGGTGTGTGCACAACTAACCTATAGAACATGTGTTTTTTGTTTTTTGTTTTTTTTTTAATTTAAGCATCCGTATTGGGGCGCCTGGATAGCTCAGTGGTAGCTCAGTGGGTTGAGCATCTGACTTTGGCTCAGGTCATGATCTCCCGGTTTGTGAGGTCAAGTCCTGTGGCGGGGCTCTCTGCCCTCAGGGCAGAGCCCACTTCGGATCCTTTGTCTCCCTCTCTCTCTGCCCCTCCCCTGCTCGCACGTGTTCTCTCTCTCTCTCTCAAAAATAAACATTTAAAAAATTAAAATAAATAAATAAATAAACTTAAGCATCCATATTACTGATGAGGATAAAGTTGATGTCAGAAACAGACATAAAACTAATGGAAATAAATGGGTTTTCTGATGCACAAAGAGCTCCCAGTAATGCAAGGTTCTGGGAAGAAAGCTGGCTTCACAAAGTCCCAGGGGGCATTCATGAAGAGAAGGACCCCCTCCTGGAGAGAGAAAGTACTGAGGTCAGGAGGAGGTGGTTCCTTAATAGCTTTGATCCAAGGATGGAGCTGCCCCTTCCCCTACTCATTCCTTGAAGGCTTCAGAAAGGGTGTTTCTGATACAGTATTAGGTCTTTAAATTGACAATTCAAAGCAGATTGATGAGAACAAAGGTCTCATGGCCCATTGGTCTCATAACATCACGGTAGACGTAACATTTGGTCTGAAAAGAAAGGAATTTTTTTCTGCGATTTATACATTACCCAGAAACATCTTGGCTTCCTGGAATCCTTACTAAAAATTCTGTTTTCTCAGCCACAATATCCAGGCATTGCACCTAACAGCTTGCTTGGCCTCAGTCACCGAAACTAACTGGTTTTGCCCCCATCAAAGGTAATGGCCTTGCCTTTGGCAATAAATCTGAAGAGCAAAATAAAATTGCACTTTCGACAGGCCTCCTGCCAGTTCCTTGAGATCACCCAAAACTATCCATCCATTTTTAATATCGCCTTTGGCAGCTACTTCCAGTGATTAAAAAATGTGCTAGCCACTCTAAAAGTAGCCTTAAGGAAATATTCAAATGCTTCTGTTACATCTAAAAGCTGTTACAGTGCAGTCAACCCTCAAAGGGTATCATAAACATCTTGCTTTTGCGCGTGGCCATTCTGAAGTTTAAGTGCCATCTGGTTGACTGGCAGACATATTTCTGGAGTTACCTGTGACGGGGTAGAATTCAGCTCCCTGGAAGTAGTTAGTTCCTCACTAAATATCAGCTCTCATCATTCCTACATGCTAGGCATCGTGTGTGTGTGTGTGTGTGTGTGTGTGTGTGCACGAGAGAGAGAGAGAGAGAGAGAGAGAGAGAAGAGAGAGACAGACAGGGGCAGAGACAAAGACAGAATGGCAGAAAAAGAGAGAGAGAGAGACAAGAGAGACTGACAGGGTGAGAATAAGTCCCTCTTTTTTTGTCTTTCCATTTGCTACTCATCTCCCTATGACCTGTAGACAGGACAATTTCCTGAGAAAAGCCACTCATCTTCTGGAATCAGCCTTGCTCATGTTCACCTGTGGAGTTTTCCCAAGAGTCAGGTATTTGCCCCAGTCCTTCCCTCCACTTTATTTGGCAAAAGTGAAGTATGTCATAGGTTTCCACTTTTATTCGGATTCTTAGGTCTTTGAGCCTGATTTCATTTGGGCTCACATTAATCACTTTTATGACCTAGGCCAGGATGTTTGTGTAATTAATGTTTATGGCTCCAAGTTCAAAGCTATTTATAGCATGGTAGATTATAGAAATTTGATTTGGAAAATCTTTAGAAGCCATCTGGAAGATTTACTTTTCAGTAGTTTGATTCTCCTCCAGAATCTGGAAACCAAAGCTGTTGGGACTGCAAACAGACCTTTACTATATTGTATGAGAACCTAAGAATGGAAAAGGCTGGGCCAGCCCCTTCTTGAGCTCAGGGGTCTTATCTTTCACAGGGGATTCAACAGATGGGTTGAGGGATGCTTGAGATTAGCCTCTTGGATGCCCCCCCTTTCCTTTAATAGTCCATTGTGGGTTTGTTAATGGTGAGTCTTTTTGTCTTTGGAGGGAAATGTTTTTTATTGCCATTTCTCATGGTAATGGATTCCCTAAGTTTCCTTCCCACTATGTAAAATCAGACTTTTCTTGATTTGGGTTAATCCCACCTCATAAACTTGAAGGGGATCCTTCCTTTGTTATCTTTAGGAATTCATTGTCCGATCCTTGAGGGTCTTTGTGATTTTGTAGCTTTCTAATCATGTCCCCCCTCCGCCCAGATTTTCTCACTGAAAGGCAGCTAATCTTTTTAATCATGCCTCCTTTCTGCCATATGGCATCCCCCCCCCTCATGTACCCTTAATCTCCTTCTACAGTCTCCTCTAGCTCTTTCTCCAACCCCCCTTCTTTAGGTATGCCTTTCTAAAAGGGCAGTGACCCTAACCATCCTGAAACTATGGCTAATGGGATGATTGCCCTGACCTGCCACTCTGGAGCAGAGACCAGGTGGTTAGTGGGATGGAAGTGGGAGGAGGGCAAAGAAGCTGGAGGCTTCACCAGCAGGAGGCCTAAAAAGATCAATGTGCTCACAAATACGTTAAAATTAGTAGCTAGGTTGAGGTTGGCTGCTTAAATATGGCACCCTCCCCCTCCTTTAAGTCCTCCCTACCCTTGCTCCAGAGACCCCTCCATGAGAGGCCTTCACTTTCTTGGGCCTCCGAGCCTCCTCTCCATGTTGATTTGCCACATTCAATTTGGATAACCATACTTTTTTCTGGAGAGGGGTATGTGGATACACAGTTCACTGGGGGTGGAATGCCACTGAAGAAATATCCTTGCACAGAAGCTGGATGGTTTGGACAAAGAGGAAACAAAGTTCCTGGACCCAGATTGGGAACAGAAACAACCCCTGGACTTCCTTTGTGCTCTGCGCCAATATGCCTCGGGCCATGAGTATTATCTGCTCCGGAGCAACTGTGAAAGACCGGGAGTCAGAAGACCTAGCAAGGTGTTCTAAGTCAGCCACGGTTCTGAGAATAATGATCTAACTGATCTGAGCCTCAGACTGCATTAAGGATCCCCTAAAGGATTGCTTTTCAAGTGATTCATGGTTTTACCTCCTAAATGATTTTCTGGGTTGGGCGTAGAGGTGAGAATGGAGGTAAGTGAGAGTGGAGGAAGTAAGGATGGGGACGAGGGGCTTCATATATACACACGGAGCACACCCTCCAAGGACATCTGTCTCTTTCTCAGTCCTTATACCAAGGAGTCACCAAACAAACAAACAAATAAACACCAAACCAGTGAGACAAAAAGTGGCTGTGCAGGAACGGCTAAGTGACATCTAGTCCACACTGCTTTTTGACTCATTTTTCCTCTGAACCTGAAGTCTAAGCTTACATGTTAATGCGACTCCATTGAGTAAAGGCATCTTTTCTTCCTGGAACTTGGTCTGGACACACCAAGTGGAACTCCCACACATACACACTCAAGTGAGGTCCCATGATTTCTCTCCAACAGCCACCTCTCCTGAATTATGGGATTGCACAATGAGCTTGCGAAAGCAAAGAGTGTGGCCAAAGGATGAACTTCTAAAGGAACCTTACCCAGAAGTCAGTTGACCTTTTCCCTTGATTTTCAAGGAGGTGCTTATCTTGGCAAAATAGTAAGATGAGGTAAGGTGGGTACCTTCCTGTCCCACTGGGTTTTTCCTACTTGAAAGACACTTGTAGTCTCTGCTCTACTCAGAATTCCTGAACTCCTGGCTTTCAACTCTAATTTCTGCCTGCCAACTGAGTAAACCATGTGAATTGCAACTTTAAGGTTCATATTTCCTGGCAAAATGTCCCCAGAGTCTTTGGCAAGTACACATTAATGTTGGATTCATAATTAAGAATTACTACACACACTTAGTGTTTAGATATGAGATTATCTGAGGGAAAAAGTCACTATTCTTATGTTTGATGAGTGTTACCAGAGCCATAGACAAAAATACACTCATATATCTGGGTTTGGAAAATCCTGGTTTTTTGGACCAAAAATACTTGCTTCACTTACTGTACAATTCAGCTAAAAAGGCTTCTGTGAACCAGACCCAGCACCTCTTCTTCTAGGAGTCCTGGGTAAGTTCCAAGAAATGTTCTCTAAGTCACAAGGTGAGTAGAACGTTAAGATGGATTTTCCCTATTTTCCTTATGCATAGTGGCATTCGTCCTGTTTACCTCTTCTGCTCTGTTTGTGAGAAAGAGCAAGTAGGATAAGAGACACTACAAAAAAATGGGAACAAAATCTATCTGCAGACCTGTGTTCAGGGGACAAGTTGTCTGGTATCTAGATGACACACAATGAGTAGGTGTTGCCTTGAAGAATGGAGTCTAGACAATCAAATTTGATTCTATTTACCAGCCATTGGAATCTTCAGATAGCCACCAGGATGAAATGGAATACCAGTTACCACTAAGTCTAGACTCACAGATGCTGAAAACATCTCCAGAGCATCCAAGATATCTTATCTAAATCTCTCTTTTCCTTCCCCTCTCTCCCATCTCTGCAGCAAACACAGCTCTGGAGAAGTAGAAGTAAGAAGACTGGTTAGCATTCACCTCTCAAAAATGAGAGACTTGGGTGAAATTTTTCTGAAAAGTGGTTCCAACACTTAGTTTTAGTCTGGTCAAATGATGTGCATATTGGTTTTCCAACCAGCTACTCTGGGCAATGCAATGATCATAACCATGGGGACTGTGATAGAGGGATTGGAGTTTGTTACCATTGGAAAACCAAGAGCTCTGACCATATCCAGAGTGCAACTTTCTGGTAGACTAGGTTTCTCGAAATAGATGACCCTGGATTTTTCAAGGTTGTCATTTAGCAGGGGATATACTTATATTGTTCAGGCTTCCAAGGAAGTATGCCCAGTGGTTCCATAAATATCATGGTGATTCTGAGAAATTTTAGAGTCAAAAATGATATGGTATAGGGGCGCCTGGGTGGCTTAGTTGGTTAAGCATCTGACTCTTGACTTTGGTTCAGGTCATGATCTCATGGTTTATGAGCTCAAGCCCATCATTGGGCACTGTACCTATAGCATGGAGCCTGCTTGGGATTCTCTCTCTCCATCTCTCTCTGCCCCTCCCCCACTTGCATGTACTCTCACATGTTCTCTTTCTCAAAAATAAATAAATAAACTTAAAAAAAAAGGGATATGATATAGGGGTGCCTGGGTGGCTCAGTCAGTTAAGCATCCAACTCTTGGTTTCAGCTCAGGTCATGATCTCACAACTTCATGGGTTTGAGGCCCCATCAGGCTCTGTGCTGACAGCACAGAGCCTGTTTGGGATTCTCTCTCTCCCTCTCTCCATGCCCTTCCCCTACTTATGCTGTCTCTGTCTCTCTCAAAAATAAATAAACTTTTCTAAAAGGAAGAAGAGGATATGGTATAGCAAATAGGGTATTCTTACCTTGATGGTAACAATATTATAACCAGTCAACATTCCAAAGTATGCTAGTAATGGCCTCAGCCCAGGAAATGTCTAACTCCTACATTCTTGCTTATTTTCCTTGTGATTTAAAACTCTCTTGAAGCCTAAGGTCATTCTTTTGGAGGTACAGTGCCCTGGGCAAACTCTCTGCAGGTCTTAGTAACCCCCACTATTTTCATTCCATTTAAAGAGTGAAAAAACAGGAGTTCTTTTCTATATTTTCCTGGAATCTTGCTTGGAGAACTGAGGCAGAAGGCTCCAGGGAACTGCACAAGCAGAGCAGTAACACTGGGCAAATTGAGACTGCTATCTCATGTAAGAGACAAATGTCAATGCCCCCACTGTTGCCATGGGTACAGTGGAAGTATGGGTGCGAGTGTGGGCATGTGACTCTGATCCTAAGAATATCTGATTGCTATAGCAAGCCTTTCACCATTATCCTCTGGACGTTGGGGCTAATTGCTCTAATATACTGAAGCAGTATAAAGCTCCCACATTCTCAGGAAAGGGTCTGAAGAATTCTCCCTTATTTCCTCTGCATGTGCGCTCTTGGGTCCTCATAATATCCAGAGGATCTTTAATGGTCAAGGTGTATGCCCTTTAACAGATCTGGCATGAGGAGGAGTGACTTGGTCTATAAGCAGCCCTAAAAAAATTAAAAAAAAAGCTATCAGTGTCTAAGTTTTCAACAGGGCAGCTAAAGGGGACAGACTGATCAATTACACATTGGGAATGGCTAGCCAAAAGCCAAACTTCTCCATCACAACCTGGGGTAGGTCAAACAATAGCATTGCCAACAGCTGACACCTTTGAGTTTGCCTTGTTAGGAAAGTCTGCTTTGGGTGATTCAGTAAGGCAGCTGGCAAGTTGGAGAAGCCATTCGTCATGTCACCCAGGGAAGCCTGTAATCTAATAGCATCAATTCTGCTGGAAACGAGAACATAAGGGCATGGTTGCTTTGGAGAAGGCAACCTGAACAGTGCCAGAGTGCTTGGCAGAGCTCCAGATATAGGCTGTGGGTGCCAGCTTCTCAGATGGTCTTACCCAGGACACAGAAGCCTGAGTACCTCCCCCAACCCTGTGACTTGTGACATCTAGTCAACCATTTTTCCTCTCTAGGCCTCAATTTTTTTCATCTGTAAAATGGGATTAAGGGTAGCAACTCATGCTTTGAGTCCCACAAGGCCAGGGTTCAAATCTCCACTCTAACATTTTCTGTTTGGCGTTGAGCAATTAATTAATCTTGCTGAACTTTCAGTTCTTCACCCATAAAACATGGGAAATAATATTTATCATGTAGGGCTTAAGAAAGAAACTAATGCATGTAAACATTGTAGACACTCAATAAATATATGTCGAATCAATAAATGAATGGTACTGTCTGGCACATAATAGGTGATTTTTAGGTTCATCTTTTCCCTTAATCAGATATGATATGGAAACATGTAGTGGGACATATTGTTCTTACTGAGCCATAGGATCCAGATATCAGCCTCATGCTCTAGAAATTGTTCAGTCTACATCTATTTTTCTATGGGCATTATTTTGGCCAGAAATATATATCCTATTTACACTGACAGGAAATATGGTTAAAGGCAAGAACATCAACCAATGTCAAGATTATCCAGCTAAGGGTGCCTAGGTGGCTCAGTCAGTTGAACATCCTACTCTTGATTTTGGCTCAGGTCATGATCTCAGGGTTTTGGGATTAAGCCCTGAGTAGAGCTCCTTGTTGAACATGGAACCTACTTAAGATTCTCTCCTCTCTCTCTCTCTCCCTCTGCCTCTCCCCCATTCACTGTTTTTCTCTCTTAAATAAAGAAAAAGGAGGGATGTTCCCTGGTGGCTCAGTTGGTTAAGCATCTGACTTTGGCTCAGGTCATGATCTCCTGGTTCGTGAGTTCAAGCCACGCATTGGGCTCTGTGCTGACAGCTCAGAGCCTGGAGTCTGCTTGGGATTCTATGTCTCCTTCTCTCTCTGCCCCTCCCCTGCTTGGACTTTGTCTCTGTCTCTGTCTCTCAAAATAAATAAATAAACTTAAAAAAAAAAGATTATCCAGATAATATACAAAGGGAGGCAACCACTATTTGTGGAAAAATGTGCACACATCTGTAAATACACACATAAACATGCAGGTTTCTACATAGAACATCAAAGGGTTCACAGGCCCTCTAAAGCCCCAGGTTTAGAACCTCTGGAACCTCTGGTACCCCAGACTGGAGAGGTAGAGGAGCTGGCAAGTTATCTCAACAACCCCATAACATTCTTTTCAGAAAATTTTAGGTGGAAGTAAATTAAAAAAAATATTATCTTTTTTTTCAAATATTCATTCTAAAAGAACCTTGCTACATATTCTCAGTTCCTTTCTTTTATTCTTATTTCCTTCTTCTCTTTATTTTTTTAAAAGTTTTATTTATTGGGGCGTCTGGGTGGCTCAGTTAAGCATCTGACTTTGGCTCAGGTCATGATCTCATGGTTTGTGAGTCTGAGCCCCGCGTCGTGCTCTGTGCTGACAGCTTAGAGCCTGGAGCCTGCTTTGGATTCTGTGTCTCCCTCTCTCTCTGCCCTTCCCCCACTCACACACTCTCTCTCTCTCTCTCTCTCCCAAATATAAATAAATATTAAACAATTTTTAAGTATTATTTATTTAACTAATCTCTCTCCCAAATATAAATAAATATTAAACAATTTTTAAGTATTATTTATTTAACTAATCTCTACGCCCAACGTGGGGCTCCAAGTCATGACTCTATATGGAGAGTTGCATGCTGTTTCAACTGAGCCAGCCAGATGCGCCTCATTCTTCTTGTCTTTAAAGATGATCACAAGTCTTTCTTGAAAAGAAGAAAGTCATAGCTGGTCTCTAACATTTCTTTCTGTTATGACAAAGCTGAAGTTAGCAAGGTCTACAGTTGGCAGTCAGGAAGCATCTTAATTTAATTGTGAGCAATTTACTTGTATTACTCCATGTGTTAATCATTAATACTCTTTATGGTAATCTAGTTTTGTCTCTCAAGCTGCTATATATACCCTTATCTAGTTTTAGATACAGATCTACACCCATGACTATGAGTATCATCCACCCTCTCTATATAGTTTGTCCTTTGGTCTAGAGTTTCACTTGAAGCTCTTTGTCTCCCGGTCGTCTCCATGCTCTTAGAAAGAGAAGCAGTGATGGTCCCAGTTCCATCTGTTGCACTTTTCCCCACCAACTGCAGTCTGTGTTTTAAAGTCATGACTTGGCTCATCTTTATAGAATTCTTCTGTCCACTCAGCTTGTGGTTGTCTCACTTCAATCTATCACATTGCAGCTGTGTGAATATGGGACAGTCACCCATTTTCCATTCTGGAAAGGCTGTGTTCACTGATTATTGTTTCCTTGCAAGTAGACTGGCTGGGTTCCAGAACCTGACTTGTCATTGAATATTTAAAAAAGCTCTTGGGCTGTGCTGGTGAAACTAAGGTGCTTCATTACAGCTTAAATCTATGATGTGATTTTGGATGCACATGGCTGCAATTTTGTCGAAGAGCCAATCCCAGAAGGTTTCCGATGGTGAACTTTGTTGCAGTGGATAGTTACCCCAGGAAGCTTTTGTTCTTGAACATGGGAATGAGAGACTCCTTTCTTACTATATGAGTGGTCAGATGCATCAGACAGAATGTTCTCTCCAGCTGAAAATTTCATTTGTGAGTCACTTCCTCTTTCACGGTCTCTTACCAAAAATCCCCCCTTCTAAGCTCAAACTTGGTATACTGCCCTCCAAGAGTGTGAGTGGCCCATGAAACCCTGTTATATGAGAGAGAATGGTGGATGGCAGGAAGCAACAAATCCATGGTATGGACACAAAGAAGCACAGGCATCCTGAAGCTTTCACTCCAAGAGCTTTTGAAAGCTTCACTATCAGCCTCCAAGACTTTTGCTGGAAGAGACCGTGTCAATCCCAGCCAAAGTGAAGTGCATGCCTAGGCATAAGAGGTAGGTCAAGGGACAAGTGGAAACACACAGCATCTCATACTCCACTTCCTTCTCTCCTTCCTTCCCTCTCTCCAGAGCTACATGTCAGAATGTCTGCCCTGAAAAGAAAGGACTGATCAGAGGACTCTCTCAGATCTCGGGTCAGCACATTCACTCATATTGGAGCACTTCATACATTCTCTGAGTAGCAGGTTAGTGGTTAAGGGCATGGACTCCTGCCTTGGGCCTCTAAGCTCAAATTCTGTCTCTGTGTCTTAGTAGCCCAGAGATGTTGGGGCAATTGCTTTATCTGACAGCTCTTGGTTTTCTTACCTGGGATATGGCATTAATTACAGTACCCATTTAGTTGTGCTGTTGTGAGGATTATATTAAACACATTATATGTGTATGTATGTATGTGTGTCTGTCTTAAAAGTGTTTTAATAGTAATTACTAATACAGTAAAACCTTGGTTTGTGAGCATAATTCATTCCAGAAACATGCTTGTAATCCAAAGCACTCATATATCAAAGCAAATCTCAAGAGCCATCGGCTCAGTTGTGATCACATGACATTAGGCATCATATACTACTCATATTGTAAGACATCACTTGTTTACCAAGTTAAAATTTATCAGAAATATGTGGTGCCTGGGTGGCTCAGTCGGTAAAGCGTCTGACTTTGGCTCAGGTCATGATCTCTTGGTTCGTGAGTTCAAGCCCTGCATAGGGCTCTGTACTGACAGCTCAGAGCCTGGAGCTGGCTTCGGATTCTGTGTCCCCTTCTCTCTATGCCCCTCCTCAACTCTCACTCTGTCTCTGTCTCTGTCAAAAATAAATAAACACTTTAAAAATTATCACAAATGTTCACTCGTCTTGCAGAACTCTCACAGAACAAGTTACTCACAATCCAAGGTTTTCCTTTATTATTATTACCAAGGTTAGGGACTCTTCCAGCCTGCCTTGTCCGATCATTGTTGTGACTTCTCCACATTGTGCTTAGACTTCACCTCTGTGTTTATTGTTCAACAGTACTTTTTTTTAATGTTTATTTTTGAGAGAGAAAGAGAGAGACAGAGCGTGAGCAAGGGAGGAGCAGAGGGAGAGGGAGACACAGAATCCGAAGCAGGCTCCAGGCTCTGAGCTGTCAGTACAGAGCCTGAGGTGGAGCTCAAAACCACGAACTGTGAGATCATGACCTGAGCTGAAGTCGGATGCTTAACCGACTGGGCCACCCAGGCTCCCCTGTTCCAACAGTACTTTTAGCTTTATAGGATTAGGTGCCCCATATTTAGGTCTGTGAGAATGTTCATGGAGCTCTTTCCCTACATTCCCTTTGCGATGGTCCTGGGGGTCCCTTTGGAGCCCCAACACCACATCAGAAAATAAGCTCCTCAATCACAAGGGAACAGACAGAATATAAAGAACAAGGGAAATGAAACTGAGTAGCCAAAGGAAGGCTGCCTAACACATCAAAGGCCCTTCCAAGCCAGTAGGAAGTAGAAGACCAGAGTCACCCTTTGGTTTGTGGTCTGTGCACTTTGTTCCATTCCCCACTTGTACCTTCTCTGTTTCCCTCCCTCCTGTTTCCCCACCCTTTGTAAGAAAAACAGCATGTTGGGGTTGCTGACGCAGAAATCTGGCCTGTGGTAACTCTTACTGTGTGGTGACTCATGCTGAGGAGCAGGAATAATTTGCCTGGAGGGGAGGAGAGGGAGATGTGTCAGTGTGTGGGCATGCAGGGCAATTGCCTGGGTGGTAGCTACACTCAGCTAATGCAGCAGATAGTTAACTCTCCCGAGAAAATCCCTGGAGGCCCATGGCCATGACATACCCCGGTGTAAGAAAGGAGGAAAGAGAGGGCACAAAATCTCTACCCCAACCCCAACCATTGAGTCTGAAATTCACGGGGAGTCACAGAAGACTTCATAGCAATAAGGTTTTTCACATCTTCGTGATTAGAGACATAAATCTGGAGGATTTGAATGAAGGGGAGCAAAGAGCAAAATAGTGAATGAGGTGTTATAGGCATTTAGCCCTTGCCCCTCCCCTGTCCTCCAGACACTCAAGGTTTTCCTGATCCTCTGAATGACGCTCTGCCCAGCTCTCCCTCCCCAGATGGACTGTGTCACAGCCTGAGGGTTACCAAGCATCTCCTAAGTTCATCACAGTGGAAACCATGAGGGGAAACCCTGACCTGCTCCATGGCCAAGCCTTAGCCTCTGCTGGGATGCCTTCTCTGTGGCTTCCAGACAAGTTCACTGTCAAGTAATGAGGAGATGTGGGCAAGAAGACACCCTTTTCCCTCTCTCCCACTGCACATGGGCCAACCTCCCCTTCCTTATTATCCATTAATTAGCATCCTCCCTAAGTCCCACTGTCCCCTCTCCCTGACCCTCACTCATAACTTCATATTTTGGGACAACTTCAATGTAGCTCTTGCCCCAAAGAGGGTGAAGGATATTTGCTTTGGACTTGTCTTACTCTCTTCCCCTAATAAAACTTTTCTTTATATTTATAACCCATTTTATTTTTTTTTAATTTTTGTAAAGTTCATTTATTTATTTTTGAGAGAGACAGAGAGAACGAGCACGGGGGAAAGGGAGACAGAGAAAATCCCAAGCAGGCTCCACACCACCAGCACGGAGCCCAAAGTGGGACTCAAACTCACGAACTGGGAGATCATGACCTGAGCCGAAATCAAGAGTGAGATGCTTAACTGACTGAGCCACCCAGGCGTCCCTATAACCCATTTTCTTAGGCCCCTTTCTGGGTGAGTGAAACAGATTAAACAATCAAATCCAAGTTGGAGGTGGTGGGTAGTGGCTCACTCTGCTACTTTTCTCAGGCAACTTGTACATTTTAACAGGATCCTTCAATACATTAGTTCAAGGGGTGGTATGCTTTCTCTGCAAAAGGACCAAATAGTAAATATTATAGGCTTTGAGGGCCATACAGTGTTTGTTGTAACTATTCAACTTGGCCCTTGTGGCATGACATTAGCAATAGACAATCCATAGACAAATTGACTGGTGTGTTCCAATAAATAAAGAGGTTGAATTTCATATAATTTTTACATGTCACGGAATATTATTCTTCATTCCATTTTGTTCAATCATGTAAAAAAATGTAAAAACCATTCTCAGTTTAGACAAACAAACAAGTGGAACCGCAGATTTGGCCAGGGGGCTGTAGTTTGCCAACTAGTGTGTTGGCCCAAAGGGGTGGTTCAAAAGGGGGTTTCACACACTGTTATAAGCTGAATGAGATGGAGAGAGAGAAAAAGGTTTTTAGAATGAGATTGGGGGTGACCTTATCATCATACTCTTCAAATCACACAAGCTAGGTGGAAATGCTTACGATTTCATTCAACCCCTATTATTGAGTAACTACTCTGTGCGAAGGACTATGTTAGGGACTCTGTAATACACGGAGAGAATAAAACAGATGTTGTCTCTGTCCTTATAGAGTTTAAAGGTACCATGGAGGGAGACAGATAATCAACAAGTGAATAAGCAATAAATAGGCAATTCCAAACTGTGATAAATGTGTGAAGGAAACACAGGAGAACAGTTGCAGAGAATGAGGAGTGGGTCAGGGAGACTGTGGGCAGGGAAGACGAACTTACATGTGGAGAGGTTTTTATTAAGGAATTGGTTTGGTGAAGAGCCTCCAGGAGTAGGGGAAAGGAAACACATTCCTGGCAGAAGGCCCAGCATGTGTTAGGGGCTTGAGGCAAGAAAGAGCTTGCCTTGTTCACAGCTCTGAAAGGAGACAGTATGACTAGTAGGATTGAAGGAATGTAGCCCGAGAGGGGGTGGGAAAACTAGGCAACGTCCGGATGACATAGAGCCTTGAATCTCAATGAAAGAGTATGGACTTCATTGAAAGTGAAACATGATTCTCTTTCATGTTTGTTTAAAATTTATTTATTTATTTATTTATTTATTTATTTATTTATTTATTTTGAGAGAGAGAGAGAGAGAGAGAGAGAGAATGTGGGAGGGGCAGAGAAAAAGGGAGAGAAAGAGAATCCCAAGCAGGCTCCTCACTGCCTGTGCAGAGCCCACTTGTGAGCCTTGAACCCATGAACCGTGAGATCGTGACCTGAGTTGAAACCAAGGGTTGGATGCTTAACCAACTAAGCCAACCCTGTTTGTTTTTAATGTAAGCTTTATGCCCATTGTGGGGCTTGAATTCATAACACTGAGATCAAGAGTTCCATGCTCTACCGACTAAGCCAGCCACGCACCCCAGGAAACTTCTTTTATAAGATTATTCTGGCTAATGCGTGGAGAATAGACAGGAAGGAAGGAAGGCATGAGAGTTGAATGATCCATTAAGAGTTCATTACAGTATCATGGACAAGAAGTGCCAGTGGCTTGAACTAGGGTGTTGGCAGCAAAACTGATGAAGAGTGGGCAGGTCTATGATATATTTTGGATCTAAAAACTGTAGAACTTACTGATTAGACATTGGAGGGGAGGGAGATAGCAGAACCAAGAATGATTTGCTGGTTTGTGGCTTCAATAATTTGGGAGATGGTGGTTCCTTTCAACGGGATGGAAAATTTTGACTGTGGAAAGAATGGTTACATTCAGGTGTAGGGAAGAAGGCACTGATCAAGTCATATTTTCATTACTGTTCTTGTGTTTTTTTTCAAGTAGGTTCCATGTCCAAAGTGGGGCTTGAACTCACAACCCCAAGATCAAAAGTTGCATGCTTTACCGACTGAGCCAGTCAGGTGTCCCTGATAGAATTATTTATATTTAGATAGCTTAAGTTTAATGCCTGTTAGATCTCCAAGTAGATCTCTAAGTAGTCGGTCACGTGAATCTGGCATGAAGAAGAGTTTTGGGATGGGGACACAAACATGAAAGAAATCAACATATAGATAATATTTAATGCCATGGTAATAGAGGAAATCACCTAGGGAAAGAGTGCGGACAGAGAGAGGCCCTAGGAATTAGTGCCGGGGCACTCCAACATTTGGATATTGGATAGGAGAGGAGCGTTTGAAACAGACAGAAAGGGAGAAGTCAAAGATATGGGTGAATTTTTTTAATGTATAGTGTCACAGATGCCAAGAGAAGAGTATTGGAGGAGAGAGTAGTAAACTGTGTGTAACACTGATGGCAGATCAAGTTGGATGAAGACAAACAGGACACTACTGATTTTGATGACATGGAGGTTTTTAGTGACTTTGGCAAGAGGTTTTGGTGGGGGTGGAAGGGCCAGACTGACAATGGTTGGGGTTAACAGAGAGGTAAGGGCTGATGGGATTACCCCCGTGAGGTCAATTCCAGAGTTGTGATCCAGAATGCATCACTTGGTGGTTTGGCAATTTCCAAGGCAGCTAGTCCCTCAGTCAGTGTTGAGTGGCATGGGTCTGATGGCATGGTATGGCCCCTTCCACTCTTTCAACATGGGTCTTAAAAGGAATAAAATGCTCATTCATTTTTTTATTCACCAAATATCTGTTGAGTAATTAGTAAGTGCCAGGAACTCTAGATAGTACAAAAGAAACCAGAAAAATTCCTGCCCTGATGGAGCTTATGTTTTAGCGACTAGGAAAGCCAAGTAAATAGGAAATTATGCAATCACAATCAGGGTTATTAGGTACTATGACATAAGAAAGATACATTAGTCAAGGTAACTAATTCTAGATGCTATAACAAATAATCCTCACATCTACAAGTTTCAACACAATAAAAGTTTATTCATGTCACAGGCCAAGGCAGGTCAAGCAACTCTCCTGGGTATTTGTCTTCGAAGTGGTGACTCAGGATTCAGGTTCTTTCTGCTTTATGGCTTCAGCATTCCATAGACCTCCTCAGAGCCTACCAGTGGATCCTCTGTGTTCTGTAGGCAAATAAACAAAGACAGCCCATGGACTATCACACAGCACGATTTATAGCCACACTTGAAAGTTACCAGGAGCCAATGTAATGACAAGGTAAGCCAAGAAATGTGACCTTCCTCTGCTCAGTGAAGAAAAAAAAAAGGGGGTTCATGAGAAACTAGCCTGTCTCTGACACCAAAGTGTAGGATGATATGAGGGTTCAGAGGAGGAGCTCTTCATATTTATTTAATGTATCAGAAAAAGGTTCCTGGGTAAGGTGATATCTAAGCTAAAGACCTGAAGGATGGGGAAGAATTCACCTGTTGAAGTGCGGTTAAGAATGTTCCAAGCAGAGGGTGCCCGGGTGGCTCAGTCGGTTGATCGTCTGACTCTGGTTCAGGTCATGATCTCATGGTTCGTGGGTTCGACCCCCACGTGGTGCTCTGTGCTGACAGCACACAGCCTGGAGCCTGCTTCAGATTCTGTGTCTCCCTCTCTCTGCCTCTTCCACACGCGTGGCTCCGCCTCTCTCGTAAAATAAGTAAATACACTTCAAAAAAATTTTTTTGAAAATGGAACTAGAGTTGACACACAGTGTTACATTAGTTTCAAGTGTACAACTTAGTGATCCAACTTCTCCATATGTTATGCTATGCTCACCGCAAGTGTAGCTACCATCTGTCAGCATATGACACTGTTACAATGCCATTAACTATACTCTCTATGCTCCACTTTTTCTTCCCTTATATTTCATAAGTGGAAACCTGTCTCTATCATAGCCATTGTATTTGTTTGCTTGTTTGGTAGGCTCCATGCCTAACGTGGGGCTTGAACTCATGACCCTGAGATCAAGAGTTGTGCTCTACCAACTGAGCCAGCTAGGCGCCCCCGTATCCATTTTTAGATGAGGAAACTGAGAGTAACCTAACAGCAATTTGCCTAATGTCACCCAGCTAGAAAGTGACAAAGCAAAGTCTATGCTCTAGAATCTATCCGCTGGCTGAAGTCTGCCTCTCAGCAAATATTTACTGGGCCCTGACTATGGGCACTGGGTGAAATCTTGAGGAAATCAATGAGGAGGACTAACCTCTACCCTCCAGGAGTTACCGGTCTATCGCAAGGGCCTACTAGCTAAATCCAGCCTACTGACTGTTTCTTTATGGCCTGTGAGCAAAGAGTGGTTTTTATATTTTCAAATGCTTGAAAAGACAATTAAAAACAAAAAGAATGTACGTATGATGACACATGAGAATTATACGAAAGTCAAATTTCAGTATGTGTAAATAAAGATTTTTTTGGAACACGGCCACACCCATTTGTCTAGGTATTTGCTTATGTATTGTATATGACTGCTTTTGTGATACGACCAGAAGAAACTATACGGCCTGCAAAGCCTCACATATTTGCTATCTGGCTCTACCTAAAAAGTGTGCTGACACTTGGCCAATTAGATCATATAGATAAACAAACATAATTTCAATACAAAATGATGGAAGGTAGCATTGTTTGGCAGGAAAAGTATGGGCTTTCATTCAATGGAGACCAATAGACTTGGATTGGAACCCCAGTTCCATTTCCACCAGCTGTGTGGTCTTGACCCCGTTACTTAACTTCTTTGAGCCTGTTTACCAGATAATAAGGCTAATAATGCCTTTTCCACACACCGTTGTGAGAACTAGGGATAATGTATGCATAGTGTTTGCACAAAACCCTAAAAAAATACTAGTCATAATAACAATGTTAATAATATGTTCTGATAGAGCCAGCAAGGTGCAATATAAACATGGTACATGGACATCTTAAACATTTTAGGGAGTTTATGGAAAACTTCCTGGAGGAGGTGTCCTATGAGTTGGCTTCTGGTGTCAGATGGACCTACTTTATTTTTTATGAAGCTTTTTACTTTAATTCCAGTATAGTTAACATACAGTGTTATATTAGTTTCAGATGTACGATATAGTGATTCAACAATTCCATACATCACCTGGTGCTCATCATAAAAAGGGCACTCCTTAATCCTTATCACCTATTTCACCCATCTCCCCACCCACCTCCTCTCTGGTATCAGTTTGTTCTCTAGAGTTAAGAGTCTGTTTCATGGTTTGTCTCTTTTTTTTTTTTCTTTGCTTGTTTGTTTTGTTTCTTAAATCCCGCATACAAATGAAATCATATGATGTTTGTCTTTTTCTGACTGACTTATTTCACTTAAAATTATATTCTGTAGCTCCATCCATGATATTGCAAATGGTAAGATTTCATTCCTTTTAATGACTGAGTAATATTCCATTGCATATATATACCACATCTTTATCCATTCATCAATCGATGAACACTTGGGCTGTTTCCATAATTTGGCTACTATACATAATGCTGCTATAAACATCAGGGTGCATGTATCCCTTTGAATTTCTGTTTTTGTATTTTTGGTTAAATATCCAGTAGTGTGATTGCTGGGTCATCTGTTTTTGACTTTTCAAGGAACCTCCATACTGTTTTCCACATTGGCTGCCCAGTTTGCATTTCCAACAGTGCACAAAGTTTCCTTTTCCTTCGCATCCTTGCCAACACCTGTTTCTCCTGTTTTGGATTTTCACCATTCTGACAGATGTGAGGTGATATCTCATTGTAGTTTTGACTTGTATTTCCCTCATGATGATTGATGTTGAGCATCTTTTCATGTGTCTGTGGGCCATCTGTATGTCCTCTTTGGAGAAATGTCTGTTCATGTCTTCTGCCCATTTTTTAATTGCTTTATTTGATTTTGGGGTGTTGAGTTGTATCAGTTCTTTTTTTTTAAATTATTTAATTTTTATTTATTTTTATTAATTTTTTAATGTTTATTTGTTTTTGAGAGAGAGAGGGAGAGAGCATGACAGGGGAGGGGCAGAGACAGAGGGAGACACAGAACTCGAAGCAGGCTCCAGGCTCCATGCTGTCAGCACAAAGCCCGATGTGGGGCTTGAACTCATGAACTGTGAAATCATGACATCAGCCAAAGTTGGATACTCAACCAACTGAGCCACCTGGGCACCCCATAATGTTTATTTATTTTTGAGAGAAAGAGAGAGAGAACAGAGGAGGGGCAGAGAGAGAGGGAGACACAGAATCCGAAGCATGCTCCAGGCTCTGAGCTGTCAGCACAGAGCCCAATGTGGGCTCCACAAACTGTGAGATCCTGACCTGAACTGAAGTCAGACACTTAACCGACTGAGCCACCCAGGTGCCCTGAGTTGTATCAGTTCTTTATATATTTTGTATACTAATCCTTTATCAGATATATCATTTGCAAATATCTTCTCCCATTCTGTAGGTTGCCTTTTAGTTTTGTTGATGGTTTGGAGAAACCTGCTAGAAATCATAGTTCTTTCACTTACCAGCTGTGTGACTCTGGGCAGATTACCATTTGGAGCCTCATTTCCCTCACATGTAAAATAGGGCTGATAATAATTATAGCACTGAGCTCACAGAGTCATTCTTCTGAGAATTAAGTGAGATGATGCATATGTAACACACAGTGCTATGTTTGGCATGTAGCATGTAATCAGCAAAAATCAATCATTGGCATTTTTGGTGTGGTGGTTGTTACCAACTATAGTTTAGGACTGCTGGTCCTGGGCAATTTACAGAACTAAGTGTTAGTTTCCTCATCTGTAAAACATAGAGATGAAAACACTAACTGAATAAGGTGGTTATCAGGGTTAAATGAGATAATCAGCCTAATGGCTAGAAGATAGTAAGTGCTTGATATGTGGTAGCTATTGCTATTAGATGCAACGATGGCAACAGCGAGTGCCCAATAAAAGTTACTGAATGAACAACTATGTTACTGAATGACCAACTAAGTGGTGAGTCCAAAATATTGTATTCAGGAGCTCAGAGGGGAAAATCCAACAACTTTAGCTCTGACTTTATAAAGTGAACATGAAACTGTCTCTAGCTAAACAGTTTTGATATCTTATATATACTGAAACCTTTTCAGAATTTCCTGTTATTTAGTAACTACTAGTCCTAAGCCATTATATAAATATGACTTAGAGTGCGTGTAAAAGTTACTAAGCAATATGGGGAAATGGTCCTGCTGGCTACTTTTCTCCATCAATAAATAACCCATCATTCGATGAAGCAACAATTTCATTTCCTAAGAAAATACCAGACAGGACATCACTCAGAACTTTAAAAAGCCCTGTTTGGTAAGTCTTTGGTAAATATATATTTAGGTAATGATAAACCATGAACTTAGGCCAGATTCACAATCCCCTTCCCTGCTTCTGTGGCCGTAGTTACGCAAGGAAATTGGGGGTGGGGGATGTTCATAGAGACCAGGGGCCCTAGCCCAGCATTAAAACCATTTCCTTCTGTGGCTCTTTCCCAGCCAGTGAATGGCCTCCATATGAAACTGGCCTTCAGAAAAGTCATGCAGTAGGCCAGCGTTATCTTTCTTCCTTCTAGCTTTTGTTTTGCACTCTGCTCTGGGTCCCTAGCATCTTCATGCTCCCCTCCAGTACCCCCAGATCCTTCCCTGCAACATCCTGTATAAAGTTGCTTTCCAGGGCAGAGGGAGCCTATGCCTTCCCTCCCATCAAAGCTGACCTGTCCAGTAGGTAACTCCTCCGGAGCTCTGTGACTGGTTGATAAGACATCAAGAGATACAACTATAATAGTCTAGCTACTTTCCACTGTCTCAACCTTGGCATTCTCACATGCTTAATTCATTGCCTTAGAGGAAAGGTTCTGGAGCTCCTCTGTGACACCTAGGGGTCCTAGGTTTCTTAGACTTGGGGTATTGTTGGTGCATGAAATCCATGGTAGCTACCAACTGGGCATTCTGCCCACAGCATTTCGTTGGTTTGTGGGGTGTTTTTCCAGGTAGAACCAAGATCCTGCTCCATGAAGTCAACTGGGACAATACTAGGATATAGGTGAAATGAAGTCAAGTGGGGATAACGACACAACCGACCTCCCAGGAATAGGTGTGATGATTAAATTAAGCGATACATGTAAAGCTTTCAGGACAATGCCTGGTACAGTGTTGTGTCCAGTGGACATTAGCTGTTGTTATTCCCAACCACTGAAGATAGGATGGCCAGCTGGCAAGGATTCAAATCCAACACATCTCTTGAGTACAAATGGTGCCTCTTCTGGAATGTGCTCACTTTGTCTCTCTTGACCAGGAGGACCATACTTAGACTCCTGATCCCTTGTTTTCCCCAAACACACAGCCTCTCCTGCCTGCCTGCTGCTAACCCCATTTGCCATCCATGCTACAAACCCTGGTGTCTTTTTTTCTCATTATAACCCAGAAGTCATACACTGGCAGCAAATACGTGCTGTGGACATATTTGTTTGGATCACATGGTAATTTTTTTAAATTTAAATTCAAGTTAGTTAACATACAGGATAGTTTTGGCTTTAGGAGTGGAACCCAGTGATTCATCTCTTACATATGACACCCAGTGCTCATCCCCAAAAGTGCCCTCCTTAATGCTCATCACCCATTTAACACATACTCCAGTCAGAGAAAGACAGATACCATATGATTTCACTCATATGTGGAATTTGAGAAACTCAACAAATGAACATAGGCGAAGGTAAGGAAAAATAAGATAAAAACAGAGAGGGAGGTAAACCATAAGAGTCTCTTAAATACAGAGAACAAACTGAGGGTTGCTGGAGGGGAGATGGGTGGGGGGATGGGTTACACGGTAATTTTTTTTAAGATTACAGTTGGCTGACAACATGTAAAAGTCAGGAGATATTCTGTTAAAAGCTGGAATTTGGGTTCCTTCTTAAAAAATTTTTTTGATGATTCTTTTATTTTTGAGAGAGACAGTGTGAGCAGAGGAGGGACAGAGAGAGAGAGGGAGACAAAGAATCCGAAGCAGGCTCCAGGCTCTGAGCTGTCAGCACAGAGCTGGACGCAGGGCTCGAACTCACAAACCTCGAGATCATGACCTGAGCTGAAGTTGGATGCTTAACCGGCTGACTTACCCAGGTGCCCCCCCACACACCTTTTTTTTTTAACTCTTAAGATCCAGCAACACAGGCACAAATTCTGGTTGGTAAATATCTGTAGCCTCTGAGTGGTGCCTGCCCCCTTAAAACCAGCCATGTACTCTATGTCTTGCCACTATTTCCAGCCGACCCGCATCTCTCTGTTACTGACACCAGCAGTAAGAGAGCAGTAGCCCTTCAGGGCCCACCAGGAAGAGCCTCAATGGCTTGTTTCAACTAGAGCCTGCATCAGTGGCAAGAGAAAACAGGTTTATCTTCCTTGGAGGTGAGGGAAGGGGCTCAGTGTTCACAAAACTCAACCACCCAACTCTACTTCTTGGATGTAAAAGGCGTTCCTTTCATCCTGGGGAAAGTTGCCCTTTGCTGATAATGGGCCAAATGATCCCATCTAATGGAGAATGGGAATACACACACACACACACACACTGAATGTTTGCATCCTGCTATAAACTCATCTCTCCTTAAACAAGGAAGTCCACATATGTCTATTTCAACTAAGTGGTCTTTCTTGCCCAACAGCTAAGGCTTTGTCCGTGGAGTTTATAGGGCCATGTGTTATTCAAATACTTTGGGCTGCTTTGTGGCTACACTCCTGGGCATTCTTCCGGAAAACATTCTGGAAGCTAAGAGCCTGCAGGGTGGGATGGAGAGAATACTGAATGTTAACTCAGCCAATCTTCCCCAGAAGGCCAGTCAGCATCTGAGGGAACCAGGGCAGTTGCAAACCCAGCCGAGTGGCCAGGCACGGTAGGAATGTTTGTAGGAGTACCAAGTATCTGCAGCTGGCTTGAAGTCTAAAGAAGAAAAATAGATCAGGGGCGCCTGGACCGCTCAGTCCGTTAAGCGTCTGACTCTTGATGTTGGCTCAGGTCATGTTCTCAAGCTTCTTGAGTTCGAGCCCCAGATCGGGCTCTTGGCTGACAGTGTGGAGCCCGCTTGGGATTCTGTCTCTCTGCCCCTCCCCTGCTTGTGCTGTTTCTCTCAAAACATTAATGAACTTTAAAAAACACAGCAGATCTGGGGCAGCCTGGGTGACTCAGTCAGTTAAGCGGCTGACTTTGGCTCAGGTCATCATGATCTCACAGTCCATGGGTTCCAGCCCCACGTTGGGCTCTGTGCTAACAGCTCAAAGCCTGGAGCCTTCTTTGGATTCTGTGTCTCCGTCCTCTCTACCCCTCCCCGCTTTGTACTCTGTCTCACTCTGGGTCAAAAATAAATAAAACCTTAAAAAATTAAAAAAAATAGCAGATCAGTTCTTATGAGCTTGGGGTAATAATAAAAAACACTTAGGTAGCTCTTACAGGCCAGGCACTGTTCCATTATCTCACAACAATGTGATGAGAGAGGTTCACTTTTATTAATGAGGAAACAGGCATGAGAGGTTAACTAACTAGCTGAGGCTGTGAAACCAATTAGTATAAAAGCAAGGATCCTCTCCTCACCACTACACCATGGTTTTCAGTATGGGAAGGGAACACCAACAAGAACATCACCTGGGAACTCCCTAGAAATTCAGGGGCGCCTGGGTGGCTCAGTCAGTTGAGCGTCCGCCTTTGACTCGGGCTATGATCTCATGGTTCACAGGTTTGAGCCCCGCGTTGGGCTCTGTGACGCCAGGCTGGAGCCTGCTTCAGGTTCTGTGTCCCCTCTCTCTCTGCCCCTCCCAGCCCCCTCACTCTCCATCTCTCAAAAGTAAGTAAACAAACACCCCCCCAAAGGCCTGTTTCTAAACAAGCCCTCCAGGTGACTCAGATGCAAGTTCCTGTTTGAGAGCCACAACCTAGGGGGTGAGGACTCCCAACAATTGTAATATAGCACTGCAGGTTGCCTGCAGGAAAGAGCTGGCAGAATATTCAGTCAATTGAATAAGAGTTGAAAGGCATACTGGGGGTGGGCTTGCGGGGGGATAGACTTCCAACCAGCTTGTCCCAGTCCCTGTGATTCCATCATTAGCCATCATTCATCTGGATTATGAAGGCTTTATGATTTAGAAGATATATTTATTAAAATGCAAATTCCATCTGGTAAAGTGAATGCCATAAGCCAATTTGTTATGGAATCTTAAGGAGAACGACCAACCATTTCTGTTTGCCTGGGACTGATGGGCTTCTGGAGTTGCAGGACTTTTACTGTGATAAAATAGAGACAGTCTTTCCAAAGTTCAGATCTGCCCAGGACCGAGCTGGTTCCGGGGAGTCAGGACTTTTGGTGCTAAGAACAGAAAGTCCTTGGCAAACCTGGGTAAGTTGGACATCATGGACTGGATTACAGTGGGCATTGTCACATGTGACTTGGAAGCCACACAGCAAAAGATGTTCCAACTTTATTTAATTTTCTGTTTTATTTAAATTTTAGTTAACATACAGTGTAATATTGGTTTTAGGAGTAAAATTCAGGGATTCATCAGTTACATACAACACCCAGTGCTCATCATAACAAGTGCCCTCCTTAGTACCAATCACCCATCTAGCCCATCCCCCACCCACCTCTGTCCATCTGTCCATCTACCCTCAGTTTGTTCTCTATCATTAAGAGTCTTTTGTGGTTTGTTTCTCTCTCTTCTTCCCCCCATCTTCCCATATATACATCTGTTTTGTTTCTTTTTTTGTTTATTTATTTTTGAGAGAGAGGAAGAGTGAGAGCAGGGGTGGTGCAGAGAGAGGGAGACACAGAATCTGAAGCAGGCTCCAGGCTCTGAGCTGTTAGCACAGAGCCTGACGTGGGGCTCGAACTCACAAACCATGAGGCCATGACCTGAGCCCAAGTTGGATGCTTAACCGACTGAGCCACCAGCTGCCCCAAGATGCCCCGACTTGAAACATGCATTTGACAGGAAACTTTTCAGGATCACATTTTCCCAACTTCAGTACATGGATGGAGGTCAGCTTTTGCATCCAAAAAAGACCCATGGCGTTACTAGGGCACATAATTACACAGCACCAGACACTTGGATGAAATTTAGTGCTGAAAGATAAAGGGTTTAAGATGTATGCTTCCAAAAGTTCTACAAATGGCAGTGCCTACGTGAGGCAGGAGACGA
Organism: Panthera tigris; assembly: GCF_018350195.1. NCBI lineage: Eukaryota > Metazoa > Chordata > Mammalia > Carnivora > Felidae > Panthera > Panthera tigris. Next base: position 89,514,061 of record NC_056677.1, on the reverse strand, counting down.
TGCCTCCGTTTACAATTATGGTAACAAAGATTCTTCAAGCCAAGGGGAAAGACGCTACTCAAGGGGGAAAAGCAGGCAATAAAATGGTAGCTATCGTTCTGAGGTGCACGATCTCAACCATGTCAGGACAAGGTAGCACAATAAAGGCTGGGGGAGAATACGTTCCTGTGCTAATATCCCTTACTGCTGGATGGGGGGATCGTGCCCGGCTGATGCGTTTCTGCTTCCTAGTTCTCTTGTGTAACGTCCAAATGTCTGCGTCACCGTGGCATCAGCAGACAATCAGCATTCATCAAGGAGGGTGACAAGGACAAGGACGGGGAGCCCTCCCGCCAGTGGACTTGTTGGAAGGAGTCGCCCAACGTGGAGGGTGCTCAGGGGACGGGACCCTCCCCAGGGAGGACTCCCCAGCCTGCAGCTGCGGAAAGAGAGGTCCAGGCACCTTTGGCTGGCGCTGGACAGGACGCACACAGCTCTGCCCACCGGCAAGGAAGGGAGGGACTTCCCTTGCCTGATTTTGCTCTGACTCAGTGGTTGCTCCCACCTGCCACCTGTGTTGAAATCTTCCCTGGAAGCTTGGCTGGACAAGGAGGCTGGGCATAATCTGAGATTAAAAAGTAAACTTTTGGGGCGCCTGGGTGGCTCGGTCAGTTAAGCGTCTGACTTCGGCTCAGGTCATGATCTCACGGTCCGTGAGTTCGAGCCCCGCGTGGGGCTCTGTGCTGACAGCTCAGAGCCTGGAGCCTGTTTCAGATTCTGTGTCTCCCTCTCTCTCTGCTCCTCCCCTGTTCATGCTCTGTCTCTCTCTGTCTCAAAAATAAATAAACGTTAAAAAAAAAAATTTAAAAAGTAAACTTTTGTATTGGCCTTTCGTATGGCGTGGCTTTGGGGGCGATTTAGTTAAAATGGTGTCCTGATGCGTGCCCTGGCAACACTGAAGGGGTAGATATTCGTGGGGGGCTCTGATAGGGTCCACGTGCCCCCTTTTATGTGTCCTGGATGCTCTAGCAGGGCCTTTGGGCTCTTTTGGAGAAGCGTCTTTGTGAAGGGGCAGGAGGTACTTTTCTGATGCCCACTCCTCTTCTTCCCCAGTGGGGTTCACATGCCCCTGGTTCAGCGCAGGCCTGGTGTGTTCACAGGAGAAGAACACAGTCCGGAAGCCAGGCAAATCACATAGTCAACTGCTAGGACGTGCTCAAGGAGTTCCCCTACTTTGAACATCCCTCTTTCTCACCCCAACTCCAGTACAGTTTCAGAATGAGGAGGGCTTTTGAGGAGGCCTGGTGTATAGTCTGACTTTGGGGTAAATGTTCTGCTCTGCAGGAACACTGATTAGAGGTCAAGGTCAAGGATCCTCATCAGTTACCACTGGAATGGGTATAATGGAGTTTTTTTTTTTAATTTTTTTTTAAATTTACATTTATTTATTTTTGATAGAGAGAGACAGAGCACAAGCAGGGGAAGGACAGAGATAGAAAGAGACACAGAATCCAAAGCACCGAGCTGTCAGCACAGAGCCTGACGTGGGGCTTGAACCCACAAACCGCGAGATCATGACCTGAGCCTAAGTCAGACGCTTAACCGACTGAGCCACCCAGGCGCCCCTGGAGTTTTTTTTTAAGTTCATTTATTTATTTTGAGAGACACAGAGACAGTGTGACTAGGGAAGAGGCAGAGAGAGAGGGAGACAGAGAATCCCAACCAGGCTCTGCACTGCCAGCGCAGAGCCCAATGCAGGGCTTGAACCCATGAATCATGAGATCATGACCTGAGCTGAAACCAAGAGTCAGGCACTTAACCGACTGAGCCACCCAGGTGTCCCAACAATGGAGTTTTGGGCACGATGAAGGAAGACATTCAGCTTTTGAGTCCCTTTGGCAAACTCATTCTGTCCTCTCCCTGGAGCCACACAGGAGCAGAGGGAAGGATCAGAACTGAGCTACCTACCCAGGTCAATGCAAATATCTGCCCAGGAAATCATGCAAATACCTCCAGAGCAGGCCTTGCAGGAAGCAGTCTGAAGGCATATGCAAAGCCCAAAGTACACAGCTTGCTCCCAGAAGTCCCAAACTGTCCCGTCTGTTTTCCCTTCACCCTGACATGCGGAAGCCCCAAACTACGCTTCCGACCCCCAAGGCCACAAAGGCAAAACACAAGCTGTCCTTTCACAGAGGGGAGCCTTAAAAAGTACAACAGGAAGCAAACGGCTGTCTCCCATCTCCATGTTACATTTTCTGCAAGGTTAACAATCCCTGCGCTGTTTCTGTCCTACTCCTTAATGACCCAAGCGGTTCAGCTATTAAGTGATAAATCCTCTGTGTATTCATGGCTGGCTGGTTCAGTTCTGTAGCCCAAACTGAAACAATCAAGATAATTGAGCTACCTCAGAAGACTTAAGGAAGCCAGCTGCTGTGCAAGATGGAAAACAAATTCAAGCGGCAGTAGGAGCCCCATCCCCAAGAAAGGCTGAAGCAACACACCGAATGGGATACAGGGCATAGACTGCATAAAAGGGCAAGTGGAGGATGAAATGGGGAAAAGAGCTACTAGTTCCTTCTGGTCACCTTCCCACTCCACTTTTGCTTTGTATCCAGGCGGCCAGCTGAAGCCAGCTGGTGGGATTTACTCCCAGTGGCTCCTCCAAGGTCCCAGTCAGCTGGGAGGATGGGCTAGCCACCTATCAATAGAGAGGATCTAGAAGGATGCCCTCCAGCTCCTGTCTCTTCACCTCCTGCCCACCCAACCAACATCCGCTTTCTGAAAAGAAATGTGGAGGGGCAGAGAAATGTCCCTTCCTTCCCTTCTAGGTTGTTTGACTGGTCTAATAATGAAATTGACTTAAGACGGATTAACTGGAGAAAACCAAATTTAATTGTGTGTGTATGGGAGCCCTAAAATATCCTGAGCTGAGGAAAAGGGTAGAGGTCTGGGGATGCCAAGGGGAGGAAGGCTACTCACAGGAAGGCAAGAGGGGATGTTTCAAAATGGAGTTTGCCCTGGTGGGAGAAATAAGTCCACTGACCCAATCAAAGGAGGGACATGGAGACTTGGAGCACAGTGAAGTGAGGCTTTAATCAATATTCTTGCAAGAGCAGGTGTCTGATGGACAGGCACACTCATGGCAGTTACAGCAGGCAATTTATCTCCTAGCATGAAGTCCCTCCCCTGATTCCTCATTGGCTGAGTACCACAGAGGTTACAGCCTTACCCGGAAGTCGTCTATACCCATGTAAGGCAAAAAGTAGTCTGATTGGAACAAATGTACATTCCCTGAAGTGATGCAGAAACTTTCGGTCCCTCCTTTCTTCTTCGGCACATGCTGCTTGCAAATCCCGGGAGAATAAGCCCGCAAAACGAAGAGGGGAAGAAGAACCAGGAAGTGAAGTGTCCAAGGGTTTGGGACTCCATTATGGGGGGAGGGTTCATATATATTTCCAATAGGTTGTAAACCTACTGTTAACTAGACCGCACAGCTTTTATTTGGTATTTCTGAAAATGTATCATCTGCCTTACTTCTCACACCTGGCATGCACATAAGATTCTTAGGTAAAAAAGGTATCTCTGGTAATTGCTCACCCCTGGCTACAAGTACCCTTTCCAAGAAAAATATAGGCAATTGGGCAGGAGGTAAAGAGCTTTTCCTGAATCCACAGGGTTTTGATTGCCTTTAGCTCAAAACAGTCCTCATGCTAAAGTGACATATCTTGAGGTAGTCATTTCTGCTTCCTCTTCAAATGCTGACCAGCTTTTTCTTTTGTAGATTTTAGATACCAAGCGGGCTTGGTTGGGCAAGCAGATAATGTTTGGCTGATGGTCTTTGGAGTCACTGTCACTCAACGGGCATGTTGTACAGCCACATGCCCACTCACTTGCCGCAGAAGAATATATGAAGCCCAGTACCTTCTCTGTGGGCTACAGGTGTTTAGAGGTATTTCCATTGTGTTTTCCTAGAGAACAAGCTCCAGTTTGGTGGTCCAACATCTGAATGATTCATAGTCTTTTTTTCGTAAGTAATCTCTACACCCAGTGTGAGGTCCTAACTTACAACCCTGAGATCAAGAGTCACACGCTCTACCGACTAAGCCAGCTGGGGACCCCGATAGCCTTTTTATAAACAGATTGCTGTTCACCATGTCACAGCCTGACTCACTTCTAGATGACTGACTAGAAAATCACTTTTTTAAAATGTTTGTTTTTAAGAGAGACAGAGAGACAGAGAGCGAGCAGGGGAGGGACAGAGACACACACAGAGAATCTGAAGCAGGCTCCAGGCCCTGAGCTGTCAGCATAGAGACCAATGCGGGGCTCGAACTCACAAACCACGAGATCATGACCCGAGCTGAAGTCGGACGCTTAACCAACCGAGCCACCCAGGAACCCCAAAATCACTCTTAACTCCAAACTTACAAGACCAAACATCGTCATCCAGCAAAACATAGCATTTGGCTCTCAGGTGCAATAAATTCAGGTTTTTCTCCTTGACTGAACCACACGAATGAGAGTTTCATTTACCCAGGGCCAACCTCTTTTCTGAGTGAACCATGTTTAGGTGAAGAGATACATGCTCAGAACAACTTCTCATCCTGTCTCCATTTGGTCTCCTTTCATCCTGTCTCCATCATGCACACACATGACAGATCGATCTTTCAAGTATTCATTTTCTAAGCTTTGGTTTTGAAATAATTACAGACTCCCAAGATGTTTGAGAAATAGGGCCGGGAGGTACCTTGTACACATCCTCCAGATTCCCCTCAATGGTGACATCTTACATAATTACAGTATATTTCTGAAACCAGGTTTATTATAAGTAACTAGACTGCAAACATTGCTCAGATTTCGGAAGTACAAAATGAAGTTGTATAATACTATAATGAATCTCTAGTGCCCAAAGCTTCCAACTGAAATGTCTGCCTGCTGTTCAAGTCCTTCTGTGGTCAGGCCCCCACCCTACTCAAGCAGCCATGGTTCCTACTGCTCTCTCTTTTTTTACATTTTTTAATTTTTTTTTTTTTGAGAGACAGAGGTGGGTGGGGGGGATAGAGGGAGGGAGGGGAGGAGAGAGGTGAACTCTTCACGGACAGCAGGTAGCCCGGTGCAGGGCTCAAACCCATGAGCTGCGAGATCGTGACCTGAGCTGAAGTCAGACACTTAACTGACTGAGCCACCCAGGCACCACTCCCCCCCCCCCTGCTCTCTTAAGCGCATAGGCCTTTCTCTGTGGGGCTACTGTGCTCACTGTTAGGACTCATTGCTGTCTCTGGGTACCTCTGCTCCAGCAATTCTCTCTTCATTGCTTTTCCAAATTGTACCCTTTCATCTAAGTCTGGCTCATATCTTGGCTCTTCTGTAACACTTTCTGGAGCTGCTCTACCCTTCCTTGAGCTTTCCTTCTTCCGAATTCCTTATGGCCAGAAATGAATTTCAGCACAGTTTTGGAAATTAGCGTGTAAGGCTTTTTTTGTTTGTCTTTGTAGCCTTGCATTCCCTGTCATAAAATGTACCATATTAGCCATTTTTAGGTGTAGAGTTCTGTAGCAGTAAGTACATTCATGTTGTTGTTCAACTGTTGCCACTGTGTAGTTCCAGAACTTTTACGTTATCCCAAATTTAAATTCTGTATCCATTAAACAATAACTCTCCATGCCCCTTTCCCAGTGTCTGGTAGCCATGATTTTACTTTCTGTTTCTATAAATTTAACTGTTCTAGGTGTCTCATATAAGTGGAGTCATACGATGTTTTGTCCTTTGGTTACATTAGAAAAAATTGTTTGAAGGGGCACCTGGGTGGCTCAGTCGGTTGAGCGTCTGACTCTTGATTTCGGCTCAGGTCATGATCTCACAGTTTGTGGGTTTGAGCCCCGTCTCGGGTGACAGCATAGCACCTGCTTGGATTCTCTCTCTCTCTCTCTCTCTCTCTCCCTCTCTCTCTGCCCCTCTCCCACTCTCGTGTGTGTGACAGTGCATGCATGTTCTCTCTCTCTCAAAATAAATAAATAAATAAATAAATAAATAAATAAATAAATAAATTAAAAAAAATTGTTTGAAGACTTTTGCTAGATAGGAACCTCTTCAAGGGCCCAGCCCCCTGCTGAAATGAGAAATAGGTAGGTAGGTAGGTAGGCGGATAAATAAGCGTAGGGGTATTCTCACAGTATCCAGCATAATTTTGGGTAAATAACAGATGTGGTTAACAAACCAAACCCCTCATGTTTTAAAAAAACCAGAAATATCTAAGATAACTCCCTGGTCTTTTATTGTGGCTTTCTTATCTTTGGGTTAAAAACACGTTCTGGGGCTGGGCCTGCCTGTGCATAGGCCCAGTGGGTTTGGGCTGTGCTCACTGTGCCTTCTTTTGGGCCCATTTCCCAAGGTAGCTGTTGAGCTCACTGAAGGAAGAGAAAATATTTTTTTGATGTCTCTTTGCAGCACCCATGGCAGGGTCTGATCCCCCAAAAGCCCTTGGGTAACGTTAGGATAGGTGGGGTGGGGGGTGGGCATTGCCTGACTGTCAAGGAGTGTAGTCTGATAACCAAATGCAGATGGGGAAGTGCTTGGCACCAGGTTATAGGGCAAACCAAATCCTGCACGGCAGAATACTTACGCTCTGGGTTTCTTCCCTGGAGATGAGCAATCGTCGTAGCCAAGATGAATATTTCAATACATGCCAGGTATTACTCCACACACTTGACACGTATTCTCTCTTTTAATCCTCACAACGATCTTAAGAGATGGGTACTATTGTTAGTTTTGTTTCACGGGTGAAACCGAGGTTCTTCAGTCTTCTGGGACTCTGAGTTCTTCAGAACTCTTCTGTTCTTCTGGGTTCTTCTTTCAGGGCTGTTCTTCAGCTGAGGTGGTTAGAGCTCGCGGACAGGGTAGGGGACTTAGCGCGTCAGTTAGCTAGGCTCCTTTCCAAGGCCGGACCCTGGCTGGAAAATGGCTGCCCTTGGTCATAAGGAATAAGAGACTTCAAGATTGAGGGTAGCCTCATCCGTGGTGACAAAACAACTTCAAAAGCCACCCTACTGCTAACGGTTCAATGATGTCATGGTCATATATTAAGGACAGCGTGTTTTTAAAAAAATATTTTATTTCACTTTATTTTATTTAACTAATCTCTCCACCCAACATGGGGCTCAATCTCACGATCCCGAGGTCAAGAGTCGCATGCTCTACCAACTGAGCCAGCCAGGCTGGGTCCCAGGACAGCATGTTTTGATATCAAAGAGCACTATGAACTTCTTGGGAGCTAAGGACTGTATAAACTGTGAGAACTTCAGGACTGTTGGCTAAGGCAAATCCTATGAAAGAGGCATTGTGTTTTCAGGGCTCCCCCACCTCCACCCCCTGGGAACTCGTTTATTTTATGGGAAATGAATGATATCCAGCAATTTCGTTACCTAGCTGTGAGATTAAAGCATAGTCCCTTGGGAACCCAGCCCACTTCATGTATACAGGAAGTGACCCCCAAGTGGCTGCCTGAGTTTTAGAACAATATATGTCCTGCAGGAATACTTTTTTTTTTTTAATTTTTTTAAATTTTTTTTTAATTTTAATTTTAATTTTAATTTTTTTTTAATTTTAATTTTTTTTAATTTTTTTTAATTAATTTTTAATTTATTTTTTTATTTTTTTATTTTTTATTTTTTTTGCAGGAATACTTTTGACAACAAAACTTCACTGAGTCCCTGAAGCAACAGAGTTATCAGCTTTGGTTCAGGTGAAAAAATAAAGCCCCGGATGAAGCCACGAAAATGCATCACTGGGCTGAGAGGAGGCCTGGTGGGGCTTTGCGGTCGGGAATGGGGTGCGAATGGTGTCCCGGGAGAGAAAGGCAGGCCAGGCGTAGGGGACGATTTGAGAAAAACCTGCAGGTTGGGATGTTCATAGAGTATTTGGGCGGCACTAACATGAGCAGATTGGTTGAAGTGGATGGCTCCTGTTGGGGCCCCCGGGAGGCAGCCGTGGGAGACAGGGCTGGAAATGCAAAGTCCTCTTAGGGAAGAAAGGCAGGCAGAAGTATCTGGTTTGGAAACAGGCAGAAATAAGTTGCTGTGCCTAGAAAGCTCAGCTTAAAAGGCTTAGCTCACAGGGCACCTGGGTGACTCAGTCAGTTGAGCATCGGTCTTGGGCTCAGGTCATGATCTCACAGCTCATGGGTTCGAGCCTGCATCAGGCTCAGTGCTGACTGCTCAGAGTCTGGAACCTGCCTCACACTCTGTGTCTCCCTCTCTCCCTCTGCTCCTCCCATCTCTCAAAAATAAATGAACATTAAAAAAAGGCTTATCCCATGGTGAGCGACTCCATTGCCCTTGTAACAGAACAGTTCTCTGGGGTCTGGTTGGGCCACCCCTCTTTCTCCCGGCTGCCACTTTTTGTTAGGTGCCAGCCATGCTCATGGTAGCATAAAGGACAGCCACAAGACCAGCTGTGCTTCTCAGATGCCTGGGTTCCCTCCGCAACACCATACCAAGACTCTTGTCAGTTGTGTGCTCTTGTACTTGAAGTTTATCAAGACAAACGTGACACAGGAAATATGTCAGGCAAATGCAATCTTTATTCACAGTTATAGGTGTTTCCGCCTCACATCTATTTTGACTCTCTTACCCTGGTAAGCTGAGCTGGACAGTGAAGGTAACTCAGACCCCCTTTACCCTCTCTTCTAGCTTTAAACTTGGGCCAACCCAAGAACAGGGCAACCAACTTCTTATTCCCTTTCCCCTGCTCGTCCCCTTGCCCTGCTTAGCTCTCCTGCCCTGGCTTTAGTGATGTGGAAGAAGCAGAGGAGAGGACTCACCTGGCAGAAAGAAATCACGGACTCCTTTGTTCCTGTTCTTTCATCTCCCATATTCTAACCTTGATTCATATCAGAGAGCCCCTCCCTGAGGTTAGAGAGAGGGGTAGTGAGGCTATGTGGCCCTGACTCATATATATACCCAGTCCCTGTTCTGGTTAAGCCTCTGGGTTTAACAGCAAGTCATGTAGCCAACTAGGGGGTACAATTGTCCCCTTCAAGCGAGATCAGGGTGGAGCTGGACCCCTCGGGGCAGGAGGATGAGTGGATATCAGAAAAATCCCTCCTGCCCCTTCACAAAGATGCTTCTCCAAAAGTGCCCAAAGGCCCTGCTAGAGCATCCAGGACACATAAAAGGGGGCACGTGGACCCTATCAGAGCCCCCCACGAATATCTACCCCTTCAGTGTTGCCAGGGCACGCATCAGGACACCATTTTAACTAAATCGCCCCCAAAGCCACGCCATACGAAAGGCCAATACAAAAGTTTACTTTTTAAATTTTTTTTTTTATGCCCAGCCTCCTTGTCCAGCCAAGCTTCCAGGGAAGATTTCAACACAGGTGGCAGGTGGGAGCAACCACTGAGTCAGAGCAAAATCAGGCAAGGGAAGTCCCTCCCTTCCTTGCCGGTGGGCAGAGCTGTGTGCGTCCTGTCCAGCGCCAGCCAAAGGTGCCTGGACCTCTCTTTCCGCAGCTGCAGGCTGGGGAGTCCTCCCTGGGGAGGGTCCCGTCCCCTGAGCACCCTCCACGTTGGGCGACTCCTTCCAACAAGTCCACTGGCAGGAGGGCTCCCCGTCCTTGTCCTTGTCACCCTCCTTGATGAATGCTGATTGTCTGCTGATGCCACGGTGACGCAGACATTTGGACGTTACACAAGAGAACTAGGAAGCAGAAACGCATCAGCCGGGCACGATCCCCCCATCCAGCAGTAAGGGATATTAGCACAGGAACGTATTCTCCCCCAGCCTTTATTGTGCTACCTTGTCCTGACATGGTTGAGATCGTGCACCTCAGAACGATAGCTACCATTTTATTGCCTGCTTTTCCCCCTTGAGTAGCGTCTTTCCCCTTGGCTTGAAGAATCTTTGTTACCGTAATTGTAAACGGAGGCATCGTCTCCTGCCTCACGTAGGCACTGCCATTTGCGTAACTTTTAATGCACATAGTACCACGGTGCTAGACCCTTCCATGACATTTACTGTTGAAAGTTAAAAGCAATGATAGGTGTTAGTGTCTGAGGGCTTATTATATGCCACGTACTAGTCTACATGCTTCATATGTATTAACTCATTTAATCACACAATATATGAGGCAGGTGCTATTATTACCCCCAGGTGATAGACTGGGGCCCAGAAGAGAAGAGTGAGTCCCAAGCTGGGCTTAGATCGCAGGCATTGTGGCTCTAGAGCCTGTGCTCTGAGCAAGTGTAAATTGGCCAGTCTTAGAGCAAAATGCAATCATCAAGTCAGTTTACAATCTAATATGCAATATACACAATAACACTTTCCAGTCAAGAGAGGTATGCTCAGGATCCAATACACATTCTATCACTGGTTGACACTCTAAAACTCTAATACGGCTTATCAGCTATAGGTAACTCACCTTTCTCAACAATGCTGAAAATGTTAGGGGAAAGAACAGAGGGAAAAAAGCATTTTTGCTTTTCTTAAGTGTTACATGTATGCGCCAATTCTCCACAAACCCAAAACTTATTTTTGGAGCAAAATCACCCTTGCAGAGAGTACTTGGTGATGTTACCATGTAACAGGGAAATTTGCCAATTGGGTACTGAGCCTCCCTTTCCTCAAAGTAGCATTTAAATATTTATTTATTTATTTATTCATTCATTCATTCATTCATTCATTTATGAGAGAGAGAGAGTGGGAGTGAGCAGAGGGGCAGAGAGAGAAAGAATCCCAAGCAGAGCCTGAAGCGGGGCTTGATCCCATGAACGGAGGGATCAGGACTTGAACCAAAATCAAGAGTTGGACGTTTAACAGACTGAGCCACCCAGGCGCCCCCTATTCAGAGTGGCATTTAAACACCTCCTTCCCAACAGATACAGACGGTGGCACTTCCAGGACCCAAAATACTCTTTAGGTCTCTTTCTTTTCTCCTCTGCGTCTTAAAAACCTCCCCATTTCTCCATCCAGACTGCCTGAGATTTAGCCCTCTCCCTCTCTGGTCCCATCACTGAAGTGCTGATGTGGGTGTGGGCTTTGGTCAGGGTCAAAGCCTCCATCCGCTGTTGTGAGCAGAGCTCCCCACAATAGCAACAATCCACCTGCCTAGCAAAATTCATCACCGTGCATTCCCAGAAGTCCTGGTCCCTCAGGTGTCTCTCGGTTCTTCTACACCCCTGACAGGGTTCCCGAACTTGCTCTGGATTGCTCGGAACCAGTTCCCCCTCTCTCCCTTGGGGTCTCCAACACATTTGTCTCACCTTGGAATGTAGGTCTTGGGAAGGATGCCCCTGCAGTAAAACCTGTCCCGGGGCTGTTGCCGGGAAGGGGGCACCAGCCTGGACCCTCTCAGGCCAAGGAAGAGCGGCCTGTGCTCCCTCCTCACTATACTCTGTTTGGGGCCAGTTCCTTGGCCCCACATTAACCCCCATACTTGCAACAGAAGACTCGCCCTGGGGTCGAGTCTGCACCTGGTCTGCTGTTGCAAATGATACCCAGGCTTGTACTGTCAGAGGCCAAGGACCAGCCGAGACGCTTCTCTCCTTTCTATTCCTTCTTTTATAGGCGGTTCTCTTCTCCTCATTTTCTGGGCTGTCAGCAGGGGGGGACGCCCCCTCCCACGAGGCCTGCCCCAGACCCTCAGCCGAGCCAGGGGCACCGTCCTGTGCACTCTGGTACGGAGTGCCGGCTGACGTTTTATTTGCCTCACCCTTCTGACCCTTGCTTTTAGGCCCCGCGTTGACACCATCACTAGCAAATGACGATGCCCCTGCTGTAGCCATCTGCATCTGGCCTGGGCCTGTGAACGACACCCAAGCCTGTACTGTCAGAGGCCAAGGACTGGCCATGACCTTTTTGTTCTTTTTATTTCTCCCTTTATGGCTGCCTGTCTGGTCTCCTTTTATCTCCTCATTGGCTGCCACTGACGCCTCCTCAAGAGAGGCCTGAGCTGTACTTTCTGCTGGCAGTGGGGCACCAGCATGTGCCTTCTCAGGCCAGGTGGCAATGGGTACCTTCTCCTTGTCATCCCACTCCCTTTCCTCCCTGTTTTCATACACCGCGCCGACTCCAGTATCAGCAATCGGCAGAGCCCCTGTGACACAAGTCTGGCCCAGAACTGGGGCTGCAGAAGACGCCCGGGTCTGTAGCGTCAGAGGCCAGGGGAGATATACAACCTTGTTTTCCTTTCTATTCCTCCTTTTCCGGCTGGTTTTCTTCCCTGTGTTGCCCTGGCTGCTGGTCCCCTGCAACGCAGCGTGACCCGGAACCTCGCCTGCGTGTGGGGCATCAGCCTCAGCGCTCGGCCCCAAACTAAGAACAGACATTTTTTCCACCTCATCGTACTCTCCTGGCTCCATGCTTTCCTGTCCCACATGTACCCCACTACTTGCGGCGGACACAGCACCTTCAAGCGGAGTCTGAAGCCCAGGCGGGGCTCTTGCAGGTGCTGCCACCGTGGCCGGGTCCGTGTCGCATGCCTGGGTCATCGGAGGCTCCATGTAAGTTAGAATGTCTTTTTCCATGTTTCTGCCCCCTCTGATTTTTCTGTGCTTCTGTTACCGGGTCAGGTAAAGCGTTATCCTGGAGCAGAGAGAGCAGAAGTAACCCAAGAGGCAAATGTGAGTTTAGTCAAGGCTAGCAAAAAGCCCCTTCTTCTTCTTCTTCTTCTTCTTCTTCTTCTTCTTCTTCTTCTTCTTCTTCTTCTTCTTTTTAAAAATGTTTACTTATTTATTTTTGAGAGACAGAGATTGAGTGAAAGGGAAGGACAGAGAGGGAGAGAGAGAGAATCCCAAGCGGGCTCCGCACTGTCAGCACACAGCCCGATGCAGAGGTCGAACGCACGAACCGTGAGATCATGAGCTGAGCCAAATCAAGAGTAGGACGTTTAACTGACTGAGCCACCCAGGCGCCCCTCAACAAGCCCCTTCTTGAAGGAGGGTATCAAGCATCATTTCTGAGGGCTGAAAGCAACACTAGGCCCCAGGGATACCTGAAACGATTTCGGAACACAGCAGGTTGGGGAGGCTGTGGACTAGTTGAAGGTGTCAGACAGCTGTTCTCATTGGAGGCTGGCTCATCAATGCAGGGCCAGATCTATGACTGCTTGTGTGGTATATCTACCAGCAACTCTGGATGCCCTCAAAATGCTGATGGATGACACAACTTTTGGTCTTTACCAGCCTTCAACATCAGCACTGTCTTCTTTGAAAGCAGAGGACAACACTGGAGAAACAACAACGGAAGATATTTGCAGGAACATTCCCATTTGCACCCAAGAAAGAGGTACAGAGACATGGGTTAATGGTCAGGTATAGACTTCAGCATGGTTACCTTTTGATGCCTCAGACAGTCTTGGGAGACCAAACCATAGGTGAGAAAGCAGTGGCTGAGCCTATAAAATCAGAGGAGAAAAAAGCATCAACAAAGTCAGCCTGCCCAGGTTCCCGCAGAGGGGCCTGTCTGAGCAGACTCTTACCTGACTATCCTAGAAACACTTTGTCAGAGTTTCTTCTCAAGCTTTCTCTTTTTGGTCCCATGTAGAAGAATTGGTGCACATGCCAAAGACCCTGAGTGTCTACACAACTTGGTAACACAGCCTCTTCATAAATGGGTGAAGAGATTCTGTTCAGCTCAGCATGGCATTAGCATTTAGGCTTCCTTTACTGGTTTCTGATTCTTCGTAGGGTGAACATCCAGATCTGGGCTGAAGGCCTCATTCCAACCTATTCTTCACAAATTCTAGATAAGCAGGACTCCAGAGACAATGCCTGTTTCTCAGATTCATAAACTGTCCCGTCGTCTTGCAAATTCTCCTCCTTTCCTTCAGCTCTCTACTGCACTATATATATGTGCAACAGAATCTTGGAATGGGCTAATTATTTACATAATATCCTTTCTCTCCGAGCAAACTTTTTTTGTTGGCCTTTTTATCAAAAAAAATAATAATAAAATAAATGAAGGAGGGATCAAACTCCCTTTCTGTAGTTATGACGAACACACAGAGCTCAATGGAGCCCCTGTGTTTTCCTTTGATAAGAAAGTGTAACCACACAAAACAGCAAAGCAAGCCCTGGCATTGACCAAGTAGGTTTACAAATGGAAAGCTTGTTTTTGTTTTGCTTTTATCTGGGACGTGTTTTTATCTAGAACGGGAGACGCAGCAGTGTCTCTGTGAATGCGGTGTGCCCAGTGGAGGTGGGGGAAGGGCCCTCTGGACCTACTCTAGGGGGCCACAAGGGGCCTAGAACTCTTTCTGCATGGGTGATAGTCTCACCTAATCGTCTTTCAATGGCTCCCAATGTAAGACTGTAGGAAGAGGAATCACAGAGCAGAAAATCGCATGCACTGACTAGCTAGCACGGTTTCTGCCTTTTAAACATCTTCCCTGATGCAATGGTTAGCTTTTTCACCACTTGGTACATAGGTTAACATAGCTGCGGTGCTAAAGCTAGCTTAGCTCATGACAAATGCAGAGGTTATCGCTAGATGAAAGCCAGCTGGCTGGCTGCCAAGAGGCCACAGTAGGTGAAATTTACCTTGTTCAACGCAGAAGAGTCCAAGGTCAGGTCCCCGCACTGTGAGTAGGTCTGTAGTCCAGTGGTGGATGTCGGTCTCATTCCCTATTGTCTCTAACCATATCCATATGCATGTTCCTAATTATGTTTCTATCTATGTGAGATGTCCTGTCCCCTGGACTTCATGTGGATGATGACTGCCTATTTGAGACTCCTTAGATGTCCCTCTGGTGTGTGGACCCTTGTGTTCATACAGATCCACTCTAACTCAACACACATTTAACGACACTGCTATGTGCCAAGCAGGGGCTGAGTGCAGCAGAATATATACTTGGACGTCATGTTCCTTAGTTACAGTCACATTTCATTCTGGGTTCTCTGAGGTGACGACCTTCATTTGAGTTTCTGCTTGTTTCCAAGCCTCTACTCACATATTTATAGGTGTTCTTTTGGCTGGCTCTCGTAGAGAGCGAATGCAGTTTCTCATGTGGGGATTCTGCTAGTTTATCCAAAACCAACCTAATTATTTATCCTTTCTCCAGGTTATTGAGACCTTCACGTTCTTTGCCCCCTTTGTTGGCAATAAACCTCTCTGGCTTTTGGATAGCAACTCTTGATTCCCGTACCATCCTGCTGCATGGTACCACTTTCTTTCCAGCTTTTCAGATAAAGAGGGACAACTGTTGGATGCCCGTTTCATTTGCATATTTCATGAGAGTCCACATTACATGGGTCATGGAAATGTCTGGTGTCCCTCCTTTGATAGGCTGGAACCTATCCCTCCTTTGATATCATTTAGGATTCTTTCATTACAAGTGACCAAAAATAAGTAAATGAAAAGACCCACACAGGCTTACGCAAAACAGGTCATTTGTAATTCACTATAAGCTTAAATGTTAGAGGTAGAGCCAACTGCATGCATGGCTTAACACAGAGTGTCAATTATTTTATCGGGAGCCATTAGAGATACTTCCTTGGGGGTTGGTTTCCATTTTCAGAACCTTACCGGAAACCCCTGATACCTTCTGTCTCACAATGCCTAATCCAACAGCGGCATCCCCTCCCTGGTAGAGCATTGGGAGTCCCTAAATTGGGTCTTGTTGGTACTAATTGTGCCGACATGTGTTATGTGTCCATCGCTGAAACAATTGTGGGTGGAATGTCCAAATCCTGGGGCTCTTCAAAGTCAATGGGGAAGCTGGAAAGTTAGAATGCAAATACATAATCAGACATGGCTGAGAGGACAGGGAAGGTGAGTAGTGAGGCATGGGGAAGTGTAAAAAGCCTAAAGCAATTTCTGAGTAGGAGCTTAGATGTTGCCTTTTTAAAAAAATAGTTTTATTGGGGGACCTGGATGGCTCATTTGGTTAAGCATCTGACTTCAGCTCAGGTCATAATCTCGTGTGGTTTGTGAGTTCAAGCCCTGCTTTGGGTGAGCAAGAGCCCCGCTTCAGGTGAGCCCCACTTCTCTCTCTTTCCCTCTCTGTCTCTGCCCCTCTCTTTCTCTCTCTCTGAGCTTACTCACTTGCACCCTCCCTTTCTCAAAAAAAAATAGTTTTATTAGGGGCACTTGGGTGGCTCAATCAGTTGGGCGTCTGACTCTTGACCTCAATCCAGGTCTTGATCTCAGAGTCTTGAGTTCAGGCCTCGTGTTGGGCTCCATGCTGGGCCTGGAGCCTACTTAAAAAAAAAAAGAGCTCTATTGAGATATAATTCACATACCATAAAATCCACCCTGTCAAGTGGTTTTTTTCTATATTGACAGAGTTGTGGATTTGATCACTGAAACCTAACACCAGAACATTTTCATCACCCCCCAAAAAATCCCATGTCTGCTAGCAATCATTCTTTAACGTGTCCTCTCCCTTCCACCTCTGGCAACCACTAATCTCTTCCCTGTTTTTATAGACTTGCCTATCCTGGACATTTCCTATAAATGGAATTATATAATCACATGCAATCATATCATGTGTGGCCCTTTATATATGGCTTCCTTCACACATCATACTGTTTCTAAGGTTCATCCATGTTGTAGCATCCATCAGTACTCCACTCTCTTTTGTGGCCAATTAATACATGATATGGAGATATCAGATTTTGCTTATCCATTCATCAGTGGACAGATATTTGGGTTATTTCACCTCTTGGCTCTTATGAATAATGATGCTACAAATATTCATGTGCAGGTTTTGGGGCAGGCTTATGTTTCCAGTTCTCTTGGGTATATACTTAGGAGTGGAATCACTCGATTATGTCGTAATTTCATGCTTAGCCATTTGACTAACTGCCAGACAGTTTTCTACAGGGGAGCCATCATTTTACATTCCCACCAGCAGTGCACAAGGATTCCACCTTCTCCGTAGCTTTCCCCATAATTGTTACTGTCTTTCTGATTAATGCCATCTTTGTGGGTGTAAAGTGGTATCTCACTGTGGATTTGATTTGCATTTCCCTAATGACTAATGGTGTTAAGCCTCTTTTCATGTGTTTATGGGCCATTTCCATAATTTCTTTTTTTTTTATTTTTTTAACGTTTTTTTTTTTATTTATTTTTGAGACAGAGAGAGACAGAGCATGAACGGGGGAGGGGCAGAGAGAGAGAGGAAGACACAGAATCGGAAGCAGGCTTCAGGCTCTGAGCCATCAGCCCAGAGCCCGACGCGGGGCTCGAACTCACGGACCGCGAGATCATGACCTGAGCCGAAGTCGGACACTCAACCGACTGAGCCACCCAGGCGCCCCTCCATAATTTCTTAAGAGAAATGTCTACTCAAACCCTTTGCCAGTTGTTAAATTGGGTTATTTGTCTTTTTGTTATTGAGTTGTAAGTGTTTGTTTTGTATTCTGGATCTAAGTCATTTATAAGATACGTGGCTTGAAAATATTTTCCTTCCATTCTGTGGGTTGTGCTTTCACTTTTTTAACATTGTCTTTTGAAGCATAAATATTTTTTAGCTTTGATGAAGTCCCCGTTGTCTAACTTCTGTTTGCACATTGGCTGTTCTAAGGACTAATTGACTAATCCAAGGCCAAGAAGATTTTTTTCCCTGTTTTCTTCTAAGAGTTTTATAGTCTTAGCTCTTACATTTAGGTCTCTGATCCATTTTGAGTGGATTGTTGTATATGTATGAGGTAACAGATCCAACTTCATTTTTTTGCATGTGGATACTCCATTGTCCCAGAACCATCAATCAAAAAAACTATTCTTTCCACATCACATTATCTTGTCACTCCACATCAGCCTTTTAAAAAAGTTTTAGTTGGTTAGCATACAGGGTAATATTGGTTTCATGAGTAGAATTCAGTGATTCGTCACTTACATACAACACCCAGTGATCATCATGAACTATTGGGAATTCATCAAGATAAAAAGCTTCCGGGGAGCCTGGGTGGCTCAGTCAGTTAAGCGTCGGACTTCAGCTCAGGTCATGATCTCACTGTTCCTGAGTTCGAGCCCAGAATCGGTCTCTCTGCTGTGAGCACGGAGCCTGCTGTGGATCCTCTGTTCCCCCCTCTCTGTCCCTCTTCTTTTTCTCTCTCTCAAAAATAAACATTATAAAATAAAGATAAAAAGCTTCTGCACAGTTAAGGAAACAAGCAACAAAACCAAAAGGCAGCCTACAGAATGGGAGAAGATATTTGCAAACCACATCAGCTTTTAAAGCAACTAGTGTTCTTGATGTATTTAAAAGGCTGGAAAAGATCCAATAAAGATATCTATAAAGTCATGTGACAACTTCGAAAACATATGACATACTTCATGCATTCCCTTCAAAGTAGTCATTCTGAGAGTAACATTGAGATATGAGGAATATAGGTGAAAAATCAAGGTGAAATCTTAAGTACGTGACTAACAAACTGACCTTAGATAGCATTTCCAAAGGGACACGGGGCTCCAAACCATGAACCATGAGATCATGACCTGAGCTAAAGTCGGGCGCCCAACCGACTGAGCCACCCAAGAACCCCCATATACCCTGATAGTTAAGAGCATGGACTTTGGAATCAGCAACTCTGGGTTTGAATCCAGATTCAGCTTTCTGATCCTCATTTTCTTCATCTATAGTATAGGGTAATAGTAGTATCTATCTGATTTTTGGTAAATTTTGTTTTGATATTGATTCAAGCTTACAATTGCTTATATTTTACCCAATTTACTTCATTTATTTTATCATTCTGCCTGTGTGTGTGTGTGTGTGTGTGTGCGCGTGCGTGCGCGCGCGTGTGTGTATTTTTTTCCTGAACGATTTGGGAGCAAGATTGGAGACATCATGCCCTTTTATCCCTAAATACTTCAGTGTATATTTTCTAAGAATAAGGACATTCTCTTATATAATTGCAGTACATTTATTTAAATCAAGAAATTTAAAATAGATACAATACTATAATCTATAGTACATATTCAAATTTATCATTTTTATGAATATTGTCCTTTGTAGCTGTTTTTCCCAGTTCAGAACCCAAAACAAGATTATATATCGAATTTAGTTGTCATGTTTTGTTAATTTCTGATCTATAATAGTTTGTAGTCTTAATTTGTGTTTTATGACATGGACATATTTGAAAAATGCTGGTTAGTTATTTCCAAAAATGTCTGTTGTTCTATCCTCATTAAATTAAGAGTGTGTATTTGGGGTAAAGATACTATTGAAATTATGTTATGTCCTCAGCACATTATCTCAGCAGGCACATTATACCAGATTTTTCCAATATTATTACTTTTGATCCCATGATTAAGGTGATATCTGTCAGGTTTCTCCACTGTAACATTGCTATCTTCCCTTTGTAAGTAACTAGTCACTTATAGGGAGCTATCAATTGGTTTTCCTAGGATCAAATGAGATGATAAACCTCAAGTATTGGGAATAATGCCTGGCGTAGTGTAAGTGTACAAAAAGTGTTAGGCACCATATTTGTTATTATTTCTACTATTATTGTTGTTATTGTTAATCAAAAATATTTTAAGACCTTGGGGAACCTGGGTGGCTCAGTTGGTTAAGCATCTGACTTTGGATCAGGTCATGATCTCACAGTTTGTGAGTTCGAGCCCCGCATCGGGCTCTCTGCTGTCAGCATATAGCCTGCTTCAGATCCTCTGTCTCCTTCTCTCTCTGCCTCTCCCCTCCTCAAAAATAAACAAACATTAAAAAAAAATTTTAAGACCTGGACGTGTGTTCTACACCTTACATGATATGAAAGGAGAAGTCAGGAACATAGAACAATATGGTTAAAGAAAAACCAGGTCCAAGTGGTACTGGTAGAATGTTGGACAACACAACCTAATCTCTGCGACCACCCAGACCTGGGATCCTAGATTCTTTATGTTTCCTGAAATACTGGCTAATTATAAGACCCTTGAGAAGGTTGTTGATGCAATTGAATTAATTTTATGCCTTCACATCAGGTCATCTTTAGTTCTCACCATGTTGTATTCATAGAACTCACATCATAGAAGGATCATTGGAAAGTAGGTCAATGGATTCCTCTAAGAGCAACACCATAATTAAATGATATGTTCCTGATTAAGCTTGAACTTAATTGTAGTTAAAATGGGCAAAGCAAATATGGAACAACTAGAAATTTAGTCCTGTTTCTAGGTAAAAAAAAATAAAAATAAAAATAAAAAAAAAATCAAAGCTATGCCCATGTGATAACAGACCAAACAATACACAAGATGTCATGGTGAGAAGCCAATCTCCTGCTCTTCCCCTCCCCATCCCAGGCCCCCATACCAGCGGCGACCTCCTAACAGGTTGATGTCAGGTTTCCTGTTGGGTACCACCTTAACTCTAGATCGGAGATTGCACACTGAAGGCCAGCAGGTCATATTTTGCCCAAAGATGCGCTGTGTAGAGCTCACAGAGTGTTTTTCCATTCCCCTCTAAACACTGGTTAACACTACAAAATTGGAAGATCTCATGTAAAACCTGATTTCCAGGCTTTCTTGAGAAATTGGAACCTCTGAATCTGCATCTCACAGCCTGAGCTGGATAGCAGCTGCCCTCTTTATTCAGGGTGTGCGCTCTGAAATTCACTGTAGTCCCCACCAAATCAGCTGCACACCCATGTTACCTGCCTGGCCTTTTCGGGCAACCTAGGCTTTATCTCTCTGTTACTCAAAATAAAGTTTCCTATCAGCAGCTTGGGCTCCCCCACCCCACCACGGAGCTTCTTAGAAATGCAGAATTATGGGCCCCACCTCAGCCCTGCTGAATCAGAACTCACATTTTAACAAGACCCATGGGTGGTTTGTGTGCACATGGAAGCTTGAGAAGCTGGGATACAAATATACTTATATACTTATATCTGACCCATTTTCATGGTATATCACTTTGATACCATCTCTCTCATATGGCATGACAGATGAGGAAGTAGAATTGCAAGCTCTTCATTGATGCACATTTTCAACTTTACTAGATATCACTAAACTCTGCTTCAAAGTAGTTTTACAAAGTTTCACCGCCATCAGCAAAATATGAAGTTCCGTTTCCCCATATCTCCACTGACACTTGGCACTGTGGGTTTTTAAAAGTTTCAGCCCATCTGATGGGTGTTAAATGCTATCTTGTTGCTTTAATTTGCATTTCCTTGGTGGCTAATGAAGATGAGCATCTTTTCACATGCTTATTGTCTACTTAGCTTTCCAGTTCTGTGAATCACCTGTTTTTGTGTCTTTCCTCCACAGCTCCCCCCCCCCCCCCCCCCGCTTGGAGTTGTTTTTCTTTCTCACTTATTTCTTTTATGCTTATTATATATTCTGGCTACTAACCCTTTCTTAGTTATATGCATTGCAGTTATCTCCTTCCAGTTTGTGAATTGTCTTTTTGTATTCCGATGCATTTTGTTGTCTACTGGTTTTAAAATATAATTAATTAAAATGTATCAGAAATTTCTTTTTGGTTTGGGATTTTTGTGTTTGGTTTAAGAAGGCCTTCCTTACCTTGAGATCATAAATGTACCTTCCTTTATGTTCTACTAAAAGTTTCAAAGTTTCTTTTTTTAAGTTTTTATTTATTTATTTTGAGAGAGACAGAGACAGAAAAAGTGGAGGAGGGACAGAGAGAGAGGAAGAGAGAGGATCACAAGCAGGCTTGAACTCACAAAGCCGAAGCTGTGAGATCATGACTTGAGCCAAAATCAAGAGTCAGACACTTAACTGACTGAGCCACCCCGGCGCCCCTCAAAGTTTTGCTTTTCATACGTAGTTCTTTAATCCATCTAAAGTTTGTTTTGCAACCTGATGGTTCCCAGAAGGGAGGTGGGTGGGAGGATGGGTGAAACAGATGAAGGGGATTAAGAGTACACTTATCATGATGAGCACTGGGTAATGGATAGAACTGTTGTATCACTATATTGTCCACTTGAAACTAATATAACACTGTTTACTGGAATAAAAATAAAATTTGTTGTGTATATTGTGCAAGTTATGATTATTTCTGCCTCTTTTATCATCCCACATTGGGATTATTATTATAACTGCACTGAATTTGTTGATTCATTTTGGGGGAAAATGACATCTTTATAATACTAAGCCTTTTCTTCCATAGACACAGGTATACTTTTCCATTTATTTAGGTCTTCCTTTATTTACTTTACTTGTTTTGTCATTTTCTCCATAAAGATCCTACATATCTTTTCTTCTTATAATTTCTAATTTATCATTGTTTTATTTCTAATTTTGGTATGTTGAGCTTATATCCAATCTCTCTTTTGTTTGTCTCTAGGTGTCTTAGATTGTCTATGTGGCCAATTATATATCTCCTAATAAGAGGGTATCAACCCTTCTAATTCATGTACTTTTTTTGTCTTTTAAAAATATTTTATTTAAAATTTTTTTTTATGTTTTATTATTTGTTTTTGAGAGAGAGCAAAAGCTGGGGAGGGGCCGAGAGAGGGGAACAGAGGATCTGAAGTGGGCTCTGCGCTGACAGGGTGATAGCAAGTGAGCCCAATGTGGGGCTCAAACTCACGAATTGTAAGATCATGACGTGAGCCGAAGTTGGATACTCAACCAACTGAGCCACCCAGGTGCCTCTAAAAGATTTTGTTTTTAAGTACTTGCTACACCTAAGGGGTGGCTTGAACTTACAACCAACCCTGAGGTCAAGAGTCACGTGTTCCACTCACTGAGCCAGCCAGACACCGCTGCTTGTCTTAATTGTAGTCATCTGAACTTTCAACACCATGTGGAATAGAAGCAATCCTAGTGGGTATCCTTGTCTTATTTTTACTTTTTTTAAAAAAGATTTTATTTTTGGATGTGAGGGCGATCTGGCTGTGACATTTGTCACCCCATTGATCGCCAGGGTTGATTCGGCTGATCTGGCTGGCTAGGCGGGTGTCCAATTCCTCCCTCACCGCTCCATGTGCGTCCCTCCCGAAGCTGCACACTCAGTCGAAGGGGATGACCTTCCCCGATAGAGGAGGATCATTCTTCCGTCAAGGGTATAGGAGTAGCTGCGTTCCCCTGCTGGAACCTCCAAACAAGCTCTCAAGGTCCATCTGTAGGAGAACATAGGGTAGTCAAGCTTCCAAGACTCCAGACACATCCAAATGAGGTGCTGCACATGGCAGTCTGCCTTTATTTAAAAAAATTTTTTTTTAATTAAAAAAATAAAAGATTTTATTTTTAAGTCATCTCTACACCCAACATGGGGCTTGAACTTACAACCCCCAAGATCAAGGGTCGTGTGCTGTACGGATAGAACCAGCCAGGCGCCCCCTGTTTTTTATTTTAATGAGAAGACCTCTAAAGTTTCACCATTAAGTGTGATATTTTCTTTCAGTTTTGCATTGATATCCTGTGTCAAGTTTAATAAAAGGTCATTTCTAGTTTGCTAAAAAAGGTGTTTTTTTAAAAAAATTATGAATAGGCATTGTATTTTATTAAATATTTTTTTTCTGTATCTACTGAAATAATTACATATTTCTCCTTTAACTGTTCATGTGGTGATTAAGCTGCCAGACTTTTTTAATGTTAAAATATCCTTACATTCTTGGAATGAACCCTACTTGCTCGTGATTTTTTGTTACTAACTCTGCTGAAATAGACTTGCCAAAATTCTATTTTGGATTTTTGACATATTCAGGTGTTTGGTCTATAATTTTTCTTGCAGTGTTCTTTCTTGGTTTCAGTGCCAGGACTGTAACAAATTCATGAGATGAGTTTTGCAACCTTTCCATCTTATTTTTTTTAATTTTTTAATGTTTATTTTTATTTTTGAGAGAGAAAGAGAGAGACAGAGAGTGAGGGAGGGAGGGGCAGAGAGAGAAGGAGAGCAGAATCCCAAGCAGGCTCTGCCCTGCCAGGGCAGAGCCCCACTTGGGGCTTGATCTCACGAATCTGTGAGATCATGACCTGAGCCGAAACCAAGAGCAGATGCTTAATTGATTGCGTCACCCCGGCACCCTGAAGAGCATGCAACTCTTGATCTTGGGGTTGTGAGTTTTGCCTCATATTGCAGATAGAGATTGTTTACATAAATAAATTATTTAAAAAAAAAGAAACACTAGATAATACATATACCTGGTAAAGAAATAGCAGTATAAGCTTATGGATTACGTATAGAAATGTGTAGGTAAATATTAGAAGAGCCCAGTTAAAAGTATTGAGAGGGTTTGTCCCTGAGAACAGTGACTGGAGGATGAGCAAGGGAAAGAGATTTCCACTTTTCATTTTACATCTTTGAGTACTTATTTATTTATTTATTTATTTATTTCACTGAGTTAGAGATCACTTTATTCATTCTTTTCAGTCTAAGATATGAGAAAAGAAAAAGCCCGTTTTACAGCAGAGAAAACTGAGGTGAAGAAACATTGCTCAACTTCCCCAAGGACATAGTAACGCTGGCCATGCTGGAAGGGAATGTGTGCTTTCAATGGAGTACTATTTTTTTTTTTTTTAGATTTCTTTGTTTATATCAGTACAGACTCAGGGATTCCTATTTTACCCCTGGATTCTAATTGCTTACCTTATCTCTTATCATTTATTTTTATTTGTTTATTTTTTATTTTAGAGAGAGAGAGTAATGAGCAAGGGAGAGAGGCGTGAGAGGGGGAGAGAGAGAGAGAATCTTAAGCAGGCTCCACACTCAACATAGAACCAAACATGGGGCTTGATTGCATGGCCCTGGGATCATGACCTGAGCTGACATCAAGAGTCAGACGCTCAGCTGACTGAGCCACCCAGGTGGCTCACTAATTTTAGATTTACATGTAGTTGTAAGAAATAATACAGAAAGATCTCTTGCACCCTTTACCCAATTCCCCCCAATGGTAACATCTTGCAAAACTGTAGCACACTATCACAGCAAAGATATTAACATTGATACCTTAAACATCAGAACATTTCTGTTAGCCTCATGTTGCCATTTAATAGCTATACTCACTTCCTTCTTGCATCTAACCTACTCTTCTGGCAACCACTAATCTGTTCTCCTGTTCTACAGTTTTGATCATTTCAAGAATGTTATAGAGGGGCGCCTGGGTGGTTCAGTCGATTAAGGGTCTGACTTCAGCTCAGGTCAACGTCTCATGGTTCGTGGGTTCGAATTCTGCTTCTGGCTCTGTGCTGATAGCTCAGAGCCTGGAGCCTGCTTCAGATTCTGTCTCTCCCTCTGTCTCTCTGCCCCTCCCCCCCTCACACTCTGTCTCTGTCTCTCTCTTTCAAAAATAAACATTTAAAAAAAGAATGTTATAGAAGTGAAATCATACAGTATATAACCTTTGGGATTAGCTCTCGTCATTCAGTGTAAGTCTTCTAGAGATTCCCCTGGGTTTTCGTATGTGTTGATTGTTCCTTGTTATTTCCGAGTAGAGTTCGATGATGTGCATTTACCACAAACTGTTTAAAAATTCCCCAGTTGAAGGGCAAATGTGTTGTTTCTAGTTCTGGCTTATTTATTATAAGCTGCCCTAAACATTCATCGACACATTTTTGTATGAACATAAGTCTTTATCTGGAATAAATGCTCAAGAGTGCAACCACTAGGTCATGTGGTAGTTACATATTTGGTTTTATTAAAAAAAAAGTGCCAAACTGTTTTCCAGAGTGGTTTTACCACTTGACATTCCCACCAGCAACGTATGAGTGATTCAGTGTTTCTACTTCCTCACCAGCATTTGATGTTGGCATTATTTTTCTTATTTTAACTATTCTGATAGGGGCGTAGTGGTATTGTGTTCTGATTTTAATTTGCATTTCTTTAATGGCTAATGATGTTAAACATCTTTTCATGTGCTGGTCTATCATCTGTATATCCTCTTTGGTGACGTGTCCATGACTTTTGCCCATTTTTGAATGGAATTGTTTGTTTCTTAGGGTTCAGTGTTGAGAGTTCTTTATATATCCTAGATACTAGGTCCTTGTCAGATAGGTGCTTTGTGTATATTTTCTCCTACCTGTAACTACTTTTTCATCCTCTTCACAGGGCCTTGTGCAAAGCAAAAGTTTTGTTTTGATGATGCCCAATTTAACAATGTTTCTTTCTATGGATCATGCTTTTGGTGTCAAGTCCAAGAACTCTTTGCCTAGCCCTAGACCGCAAAGGTGTTTTCCTATTTTTTCCCTAAGTTTATATTCTAAATTTAAGTCTGTGATCCTTCCCCCTCCCCGCCCCCCCCCCTGCATTTTTCTTTGCAATCCTTTTTGAGTTAACTTTTGTATAAGGTGTGAGACTTAGTTAAGGTTCATTTTTCTTTTTCTGTTTTTGGATGCCCAGTTGCTCCAGCATCATTTATTTTTATTTTAAGTTTATGTATTTATGCATTTATTTATTTTAAATTGTATTAAACGCTTATTTATTTTTGAAAGACAGAGAGAGACAGAGCATGAGCAGGGGAGGGACAGAGAGAGAGAGGGAGACACAGAATTCAAGGCAGGCTCCAGGCTCCAAGCTGTCAGCACAGAATCTGACGTGGGGCTCAAACTCATGAACCTTGAGATCATGACCTGAGCTGAAGTCAGACGCCTAACCAACTGAACCACCCAGGTGCCCCAAGAGTTTATTTATTTTGAGAGAGAGAAGGAATGAGCAAGGGAGGGACAGAGAGAGAGAGGGAGACAGAAAATCCTAAGCAGGCTCTGTGTTGTCAGTGCAGAGCCCGGCATGGGGCTCAATCTCGCAAACTGTGAGATCATGACTTAAGGGGAAATCAAGAGTCGGATGCTTAATCGACTGAACCACCCAGGCGCCACTCTAGCACCACTTATTGAAAAGGCCATCTTTCCTCCATTGAATTGGTTTTGCACCATTGTCAAAAACCAATTGGGCATATTTTTGGTTCCTCTGTTCTGTTCCATTGATGTATGTACCTATCCTTCTGCAAATGCCATATAGTCTTTATTACTGTAGTCTGGAGGCTAAATAATGGCCCTTTACAGATGTCCATATCCTAACCTGTACTATGTTACCTTGCATGGTAAAAGGACTTTGTAGGTGTGATTAAATTAAGGATCTTGAGGGGCACCTGGATGACTCAGTCAGTTAAGCATCCAACTTCAGTTCAGGTCATGATCCCATAGTCTGTGAGTTTGCACCCCACGTGGGGGCTCTGTGCTGACAGCTCAGAGCATGGGGCTTGCTTCGGATTCTGTGTCTCCCTCTCTCTCTCTGTCTCTCCCCCGTTTATTCTGTGTGTGTGTGTGTGTGTGTCTGTCTGTCTGTCTCTCACAAATAAATAAATAAACATTAAAAAATTAAAAAAATAAGGATATTGAGATGGGGAGATTATCCTGGATTATCCAGGTAGGCCCAACATAGTTACAAAGGAGGCAGGAGAGTCACAATCAGAGTGAGGAGATTTGATGATAGAGGCAGAGATGAGAGTAAATGCTATTTGCTATTGGGAGGAAGAAGTCACAAGCCAATGAATATAGGTGGCCTCTGGAAGCTGAAAAGGCAAGACAATGGATTCTTTCCGAAGAGCCCCCTAAAGGAACACAGCCTTGGTGATGCCTTGACTTTAGCCCCATGAGTTGATTTATTACTTCTGACTTTGAGAACTATAAAATAATAAATTCATGGGGTGCCTGGCTGGCTCAGTTGGTGAAGTGTGCAACTCTTGATCTCGGGATTGTAAGTTCAAGCCCCACCATGGGTATAGTAATTACTTAAAAATAAAATCTTTTGGGGTGCCTGGGTGGCTCAGTCAGTTGGGCATCTGACTCTTGATTTTGACTCAGGTCATGTTCCTGGAATCATGGGGTTGAGCCCTGAGTTGGGCTCCATGCTCAGTGTGGAGCCTGCTTGAGATTCTCTCTCTCTCTCTCTCTCTCTCTCTCTCTCTCTCCCCCCCTCTGCACCTCTCCCCTACTCGCACAGCACCCTCTCTCTCTAAAAAATAAATAATTAATTAATTATTAATTAAAATTATGTTAAAAATAAAATAAAGCTTAATGCTTTTTTAAAAAATAAAAAATAAAATCTTTTAATAATAACAATAATAATACATTTGCATTGTTTAAAACCACTAAAGTATGGTAATTTGTTTCAGTAGCAGTGGGACACTAATACAACAATAAATCTTAAAATTTTAATAGACTGATTCTTCCCATTTTATTCTTGGCTTTCAAAATTGTTTCACCTATTCTAGTTCCTTTGATTTTCCATATAAATTTTAGGTTAAGTTTTCGATTAATCTTGTCTATATCTAAAAACCAATCTCCCTGGGATTTTGATAAGCATTTCATTAAACCTGTATATCAATTTGGGGAGAAGTGGTATCATTACAATTTTGAAACTTCCAACCTAGGAATACAGTATGTCTCTCCATTTATTTAGATTAAAAAAATTTTCCTTTATTAGCATTGTGTATAGTTTTTGGCATATGTGTCCTGTATGTACTTTGTCAGATTCACACTTAAATTTTCTATTCTTTGTGAGCAATTATAATTGGTATTGTACTTTTAATTTTGTTGTCCATGTGTTCATTGCTAGTATATAGAAATACAACTGAATTTTGGATGTTCCTCTTGTATACTGTGACTTTGCGGAATTCATTTATCACTTCTAGAATTTTTTTTGTAGATTCCTTGGCGTTTTCTACATAGATGTTCATTCCATCTACATATATTAGCAGCTGGATTTCTTCGTTTCTAATATCTAGGAGTATATGTTTTTTGAAGGATTGGTCATTTCATCTAAGTTGCCAAATTTATGTGTGTAGACTTGTTTGTAGTATTCCCTTCTTATCCCTTAATGTCTGCAAGGTGTGTGGTGATATCCTGTTTCATTCCTGATATTGGTCATTTTTGTATTTTCTCGTTTTGCTTTGTCAGTCTTCCTAGAAGTTTGTCAATTTCATTGATCTTTTCGAAGAACCAGCTCTTTGTTTCATTGATTTTCTTGATTGTTTTCCTGTTTTTAATCCCACTGATTTTTGCTCTTACCTTTATAGTTTCCTTCTTTCTCGTTGCTTAGTGTTTATGTTACTTTTATTTTTCTAGATTCTTTTTTAAAAATTTTTTAATGTTTGTTTATTCTTGAGAGAGAGACAGAGCATGAGCATGAGCATGAGCAGGGGAGGGGCAGAGCAAGAGAAGGAGACACAGAACTGGAAGCAGGCTCCAGGCCCTGAGGTGTAAGCACAGAGCCTGACTCGGGGCTTGAACTCATGAACTGTGAGATCGTGTCCCAAGCTGAAGTTGGATGCTTAACTGACTGAGCCACTCAGGCGCTTGATTTATTTTTCTAGATTCTTAAGGTGGGAGCTCAGATTATTGATTTGAGACTTTGCTTCTTTTTTTTTTGGGGGGGGGGATTTTATTTTTTTTATTTTTTTTCTCAGTATATTAATTTTATTTTATTTTATTTTATTTATTTATTTTTAATTTTTTAATATATGAAATTTACTGTCAAATTGGTTTCCATACAACACCCAGTGCTCATCCCAAAAGGTGCCCTCCTCAATACCCATCACCCACCCTGCCCTCCCTCCCACCCCCCATCAACCCTCAGTTTGTTCTCAGTTTTTAACAGTCTCTTATGCTTTGGCTCTCTCCCACTCTAACCTCTTTTTTTTTTTTTTTTTTTCCTTCCCCTCCCCCATGGGTTTCTGTTACGTTTCTCAGGATCCACATAAGAGTGAAACCATATGGTATCTGTCTTTCTCTGTATGGCTTATTTCACTTAGCATCACACTCTCCAGTTCCATCCATGTTGCTACAAAAGGCCATATTTCATTTTTTCTCATTGCCACATAGTATTCCATTGTGTATATAAACCACAATTTCTTTATCCATTCATCAGTTGATGGACATTTAGGCTCTTTCCATAATTTGGCTATTGTTGAGAGTGCTGCTATAAACATTGGGGTACAAGTGCCCCTATGCATCAGTACTCCTGTATCCCTTGGATAAATTCCTAGCAGTGCTATTGCTGGGTCATATGGTAGGTCTATTTTTAATTTTCTGAGGAACCTCCACACTGCTTTCCAGAGCGGCTGCACCAATTTGCATTCCCACCAACAGTGCAAGAGGGTTCCTGTTTCTCCACATCCTCTCCAGCATCTATAGTCTCCTGATTTCTTCATTTTGGCCACTCTGACTGGCGTGAGGTGGTATCTGAGTGTGGTTTTGATTTGTATTTCCCTGATAAGGAGCGACGTTGAACATCTTTTCATGTGCCTGTTGGCCATCCGGATGTCTTCTTTAGAGAAGTGTCTATTCATGTTTTCTGCCCATTTCTTCACTGGGTTATTTGTTTTTCGGGTGTGGAGTTTGGTGAGCTCTTTATAGATTTTGGATACGAGCCCTTTATCCGATGTGTCATTTGCAAATATCTTTTCCCATTCCGTTGGTTGCCTTTTAGTTTTGTTGGTTGTTTCCTTTGCTGTGCAGAAGCTTTTTATCTTCATAAGGTCCCAGTAATTCACTTTTGCTTTTAATTCCCTTGCCTTTGGGGATGTGTCGAGTAAGAGATTGCTACGGCTGAGGTCAGAGAGGTCTTTTCCTGCTTTCTCCTCTAAGGTTTTGATGGTTTCCTGTCTCACATTCAGGTCCTTTATCCATTTTGAGTTTATTTTTGTGAATGGTGTGAGAAAGTGGTCTAGTTTCAACCTTCTGCATGTTGCTGTCCAGTTCTCCCAGCACCATTTGTTAAAGAGACTGTCTTTTTTCCATTGGATGTTCTTTCCTGCTTTGTCAAAGATGAGTTGGCCATACGTTTGTGGGTCTAGTTCTGGGGTTTCTATTCTATTCCATTGGTCTATGTGTCTGTTTTTATGCCAATACCATGCTGTCTTGATGATGACAGCTTTGTAGTAGAGGCTAAAGTCTGGGATTGTGATGCCTCCTGCTTTGGTCTTCTTCTTCAAAATTACTTTGGCTATTCGGGGCCTTTTGTGGTTCCATATGAATTTTAGGATTGCTTGTTCTAGTTTCGAGAAGAATGCTGGTGCAATTTTGATTGGGATTGCATTGAATGTGTAGATAGCTTTGGGTAGTATTGACATTTTGACAATATTTATTCTTCCAATCCATGAGCAGGGAATGTCTTTCCATTTCTTTATATCTTCTTCAATTACCTGCATAAGCTTTCTATAGTTTTCAGCATACAGATCTTTTACATCTTTGGTTAGA
Organism: Panthera tigris; assembly: GCF_018350195.1. Lineage (NCBI taxonomy): Eukaryota > Metazoa > Chordata > Mammalia > Carnivora > Felidae > Panthera > Panthera tigris. Next base: position 89,482,991 of record NC_056677.1, on the reverse strand, counting down.
TTTATTCCTAGGTATTTTATGCTTCTTGGTGCCACTGTGAATGGGATCAGTTTCTTCATTTGTCTTTCTGTTGCTTCATTGTTAGTGTATAAGAATGCAACTGATTTCTGCACATTGATTTTGTATCCTGCAACTTTGCTGAATTCATGTATCAGTTCTAGCAGACTTTTGGTGGAGTCTATCGGATTTTCCATGTATAATATCATGTCATCTGCAAAAAAGGGACTTTGCTTCTTTTAAAATGTGAGCATTTAGTGCTATAAATAACTGTCTCAGGACTGCTTAGCCTATGTTCTATAGATTTTGATATATTGTATTTTCATTTTCATTCAGTTTCATGTATTTTAAAATTTCCTTTGAGACTTCCTCTTTGACCAATAAATTGTTTAGATGTGTGTTTTGTTTCCAAGTGCTTGAACATTTTCCATTATTGATTTCTATTTTGTTTCACTGTGATTAGAGAACCCTTTCTGTACGATTTCAATTTTTTAAAAGTATAGTTGACATACAACATCATACTAGTTTCGGGTGTACCACATAGTGATTTGACAATTCTATATATTACAAAATGCTTACCACCACAAATGTAGTTACCATCTGTCACCATACAAAGTTATTACAATATTATTAACTGTATTTCATATGCTGTAGTTTTAGATTTGTTGATGCTTGTTTTATGGCTCAGGATATGTGTGTGTGTGTGTGTGTGTGTGTGTGTGTGTGTATCTTGTTATGTGTTCTGTGGGTGCTTGAAAAAGAATGTGTATTCTGCTGTTGTTGTGTGCAGTGTTCTATAAATGTCAACTCAATCCTGATGGTTAATGGTGTTGAATTCTTCTACATGCTTGCTGATTTTCTGGCTAGTTGTTCTATCAATTGTTGAGGTACAGGTGTAGAAGTCTCAAACTGTAATTATGCCTTTGTTTATTTCTCCTTTAAGTTCTTTCAGTTTCTCCTTCACATATTCTGGAGCTATCTTTAGTGCATGAACATTTACGATTGTTATTCTTCTTGGTGTCTGACCCTATTATCATTATATAATATCCCTCTATATCTCTGATCATTTTTTTTTGCTCCAAAGTCTACTTTACCTGGGGTACCTGGCTAGTTAAGTCAGTAAAGCATGCAACTCTTGGGGTTGTAAGTTCGAGCCCCACATTGGGTATAGAGATTACTTAAAAATGAAATCTTTAGGGGGCACCTGAGTGGCACAGTCCGTAAAATGCCTGACTGGCTCAGGTCATGATCTCATGGTTTGTGAATTTGAGCCCCACATTGGGCTCTGTGCTGGCAGTGCAGAGCCTGCTTGGGATTCTCTCTCTCTCCTTCTTTCTCTCTCTCCCCCTCCCCAACTCTCTCTCTCTCTCTCTTTCTGTGCCTCAAAATAAATAAACTTAAAAATAAAATCTTTAAATAAAAAATAAAGTCTACTTCATCTGATATTAATATAGTAATCCTTACTTTCTGTTGATTAATGTTTGCATACTATAATTTTTCCATCCTTTTACTTTCAATCTGCCCATATCATAATATTTGAGTTATGTTTCTTTTAGGTAGCATATTTCCATATTTTTCACTCATTCTGCCAATCTATGTCTTAATTGGTGTATTCAGACTCTACATTTAATTGTTGATGCATTAGGGCTTAAATATGCCATTTTATGTTGTTTGTTTTTTGTTTTTCTTCTTTGTTTTTCAACTGTTTTCTTTTCCTGTCTTCTTGTGGGTTACTTGGACATTTATTAGAATTCCATGTTGATTATCTGTAGTGTTTTGTGGTGTATATCTTTGTATATACATTTTAGCAGGCATCTTAAGTCTTACATTACATATACATAACGTATCATGGGCTACTAGGGTTATTACTTGACCAGTCTGAGGGTAGCATAGAAACTTTACTCCTTTTATGTCTCTTTATCTTCCCCCATTTATAATTGTCTTAAAGACTTCCTCTGTATACCTTTAGAATTACAACAATGTGATAATTTGTTTTAACTATTAAGTATAATTCAGAAAACTCAAGAGGAGAAATAAAGCCTATTGTATTTAGCCATATTATTTGTGTGTACTGTGTTCTTCCTTTCTGATATTCCAAAATTCCTTCTATCATTACATTTCTGTTTAGAGAACATTCATTACTCATTTTTTTTTTAAGATTTTAATTTTGGGGCACCTGGGTGGCTCAGTTGGTTAAGGGTCCAACTCTTGATTTTGGCTCAGGTCATGATCTCTTGGTTGTGAGACCAAGCCCCACGTGGGCTCTGCTCTGGGCATGGAGCCTACTTGAGATTTTTCTCTCTCCTTCTCCCTCTGGCCCTCCCCCATGCCCTCTCTCTCTTTCTCTCTCTCTCTCTAAAAAAAGGTTTTATCGTTTAAGCCATCTCTACACCCAATGTGGGGCTTGAATTTACAACCCCAAGATCAAGAGTCGCATGCTCCACCGACTGAGCCAGCCAGGTGCCCCCCGTTAGGCATTCTGTAGGGCAGGTCTGCTAGCAACAAATTCTCTTAGTTTTCCCACATGAGAAAATGTCTTGATTCTCCTTCATTCCCCAAAGATTTTTTTTGCTGGATATAGGATTCTGGGTTGACAATTCTTTTTTTCAAAACATGTAAAACATCGTGCTACTTCCTTCTGGCCCCCATGGTTTCTGATGAGAAATAAGCTGTTATTCAAATTGTTTTTTTCCCCAAAGGCAAGGTTTTGTTTTTCTTCAGCTGCTTTCAAGATGTCCTTTCTTTTTGTTATTCATTAATTTAACAATGATGTGTCTTTGTGTGGGCTTCATTTCAGTTTGTTTTGTTTGGAGTCTGAATATGATTCTTGAATCTGATTTGTAGGTTTGGGTCTCTGGCCAAATTTGGGACACTTTCAGGTTTTTTGGAGTACTTTTTTAGTTTTTCCCACTTTTTTTTCTTTCTGTGGCTCTGATGACATGGATATTATAGGTATACAGGTATTTAAACACCTGTTTTTTTTCTTCTCAGTCTATTTTCTGTCTGTTGTCCAGATTGGATAATTTCTGTTGTTCTATCTTCCAGTTCATGGATTCTTTTCTCTGTTCTTGCCATTCTGCTGTTGAACCCATCCACTGAGGTTTTTTTTAAGTTTATTTATTTATTTTTGAGAAAGAGAGAGAGACAGCACAAGCAGAGAAGAGGCAGAGGGAGAGGAATAGAGAGAATTCCACACAGGCTCCGTGCTGTCCGTGTGAAGCCTGACGTAGGGCTCGATCTCACAAACCATGATATCATGACCTGAGATGAAAAGTCAAGAGTCAGACACTCAACCAACTGAGCCACCCAGGAGCCCCTTAATCTTGATTATTGTATGTTAAGTTCTAAAATTTCTGTTTGTTTATTTAACTCTTTATGTCTCATTTTTTTTTTCTGAGATTTTCTCTTTCTTCATTTGTTTCAAATATGTTTGTAATTGCTTGCTGAAGCTGTATGTCATAGGTGCTCTCAAATCTTTGTCAGGTATTTCTAATATCTTTTTAAAAAATTGTTAATGGTTATTTTTATTTTGAGAGAGAGACAGAATGCAAGCGGGGGGAGGGGCAGAGAGAGGGGGAGACACAGAATGAGAAGCAGGCTCCAGTCTCTGAGCTGTCAGCACAGAGCCTGGCATGGGGCTTGAACTCACAATCTGTGAGATCATGACCTGAGACAAATTCAGACTCTTAACCAACTGAGCCATCCAGGCACCTCTCTAACATCTTTTTAATCTCAGTGTTGCAATTATTGATCGTCTTTTCTCATTCAGTTTGAGATCATCCTGGCTGTGTTTTGTTTTGTTTTGTTTTGTTTTGTTTTGTTTTGTTTTAAGTAGGCTTCGTGCCCAGCGCGAAGCCCAATGCAGGACTTGAACTCATGACCCTGAGATCAAGACCTGAGCTGAAATCAAGCAACGGACACTCAGCTGACTGAGCCACCCAGATGCCCCATCCTGGTACGTGATATAAGTGATTTTCAGTCAAAGTCTGGGCATTTTCATATTATTTTATGAGACGCTATACTTCGTTAAAGATTTTTTTAAAGTTTATTTAAGCAATCTCTACACCCAACGTGGGGCTCAAACTCACAACCCTGAGATCAAGAGCCGCATGCTCTACCAACTGAGCCAGCCAGGTGCCTGTACACGTTCATCAAACCTTCTGTTTTTGCCGGCTTTCTCTGACCTGTGTAGTGGAGCAAGTGGTATGGCTCCTTCATTACTTTCAGGTGGCAGTAGATGTCCAGGTTCTCCATTTGACTTCTGTTTACACCTAAGCTGGGAGCTCCTTGTTACTGCCACATGAGGGTGGAAGCTCTGGGTCCCCACACTAGTCTCCACTGACATAATGGGGAATGGAGGAGGGACCATCGCTGGCCAGCTATGATGAAAGTCTGGACTTCCTACTTGGCCTTCTCTGACACCACCTAGTTTGCGATGTTGAGGCCTCATTACAGCCTGGTAAGTCTAGGTCTACTAGTCAACCTCTGTTGGCATGACTGGGGACGAGGGTCACGTTTTTTTCCCATGGTGTTTGGCTGGAATAGAGTGGTATTGTCTACAAGTTTTCTGACTTTCCAGGCTGCCCCTTGCCTGGTCTTTTGGCTAAAGAGAGCAGAGTTAACTGCTTGGACATTTGTTTCTGTACTGGTTGCTGTTTATGGGTTGTCAACTTCTTTAGCTCCAAGGCTGGAATATATGAAGCGAAAGAAATATCCAGGAATATCACCATTGTGTCATCCCTTGGGGCCTGAAGATCCTAGCTGGTGTCTTTTCTTCTCTGAACCTTTCATTGTCTTTTGGTGTTTGTCTGATATATAATATCTAGGGTGTTTATTTGTATTGAGCAGGAGAAATTGGGAGAAGTATGTCTATTCCATCTTCCAAGAAACAGAAGTCTCCTATTTTATTTTGGTTACCACATGTGTGCGTTTTTAAAAAATGTTGGCTCCTTTATTTATTTTTTAAGTTTATTTATTTATTTTGAGAGAGAGAGGGAGATAGCAAGTAAGGAGGGGAAGGGCAGGGAGAGAGGGAGAGAGAGAGAAATCCCAAGAAGGCTCCTCACTGCCAGTGCAGAGCCCAATGGGGGGCTCGAATTCATGAACTGTGAGATCACGACCTGAGCTGAAACCAAGAATAGGACACGTAACTGACTGAACCATCCAGGTGCCCCTCTGCTTATTTTTTGAAAGATTTTATTTTTGAGTAATTTATACACCCAACACAAGGCTTGAACTCACAACCTCAAGAGCAAGAGTCACATGCTTGATTGACTGAGCCAGGCCAGTACCCCAGTCTGTGCTTATTTTGATATCTATCTATCTATCTATCTATCATCTATTTATCTATCTATCTATCATCTATCATCATCATCATCATCATCATCATCATGTATCTACATCTCTAAAGAAAGCCATCTAATGAAGCTACAGCTAGAGTTTTTTTTCCCTGCCCTTTAGGAAGTAGAGATATAAGCCATCATTGCAGTTACTTTAAAGGTGTGCTCAAATCATTAAAAGCAGGTGCTCAATACATCTTTGTTGATGTTAATGGTGTTCCTATCATTAAACTTATTTTTTAAGTGCAATCTGAGTAATAGACCTCCTTTATAGTCTCTCATAAGTTGTGGTTGGAGAAAGAATAACCTAGATAGGGTTGCCAAATGGTGTCTGCAAGAATACTGAATACAGTGAATAAGCCTTGGAGGCCCTAATTTTGAAATAACATAATGTATAATGTGCAACCATAAGAATTTCTACCTTGTATTAGATTTCACTGTTGGTATATATAAAAGTTCTGCTGTAACATAATGATACAATTTATTTAACTGGAAAAAAAAGATAGTCCTATATCTGGTATTTTGTACCAGTCAACAAGCTCAAAGGGAAGACTGTCAAAACCAGAACCTGGCAACCTCAGAACCTTATGAGGGAGAGTCAGACCCACTGGAGCAGGGCAGGTAATTGGGAAGTTTCCAAGAAGTTAAATTCAATAAGCATTTATCATGCAATGAGGGGACATCTGGACCAGTGTAAAACACTGGCCAAGTCTAACAACAGGCACTAGGTAAACAGGTCATTGACATCAGAGGGATCTCACTCGGAGGGAAAGTAGGTGTGTCCCCAGGTAGCCTCGAAGAGCTCACTGATAGAAGCATTTGGCAATAATCAAAACAATGGAATGAATATGAGTATCAGGAAACAGAGGAGATTGAAGTTCAACCAGAGATAACACAGAGACAGAGATGACAGGAGCACAGGTCTAGAGGTGTTAGGATTCTGAGATGACTAAATCAGGTATGCAGAAATAAGGGAACAAGATGAAGCCCAAGTTAAAAGAAACAGGGTGATGGGGCACTTGGGTGTCTCAATCGGACAAGGGATCAACTCTTGATTTTGGCTCAGGTCATGATCCCAGGGTTGTGGGATCAAGCCCCACATCAGGCTCTGTGCTGAGTGTGGAGCCTGCTTAAGATTCTCTCTCTCCTTCTCCCTCCCCTCTGCCCCCCAAATTGTGCTCACTCTCTTAAATAAATAAATAAATAAATAAATGAATAAATAAATAAATGCAAATTTAAAAAAAAATTAAAAGAAACAAGGCGAGAGTTTAGTTATCAGAATCTGAGTTCAGGGAAGTTAGACGTTTCCTTCTACTTGAGCCACATTATGTAAACCTTATATACCAACCCACTCAAACCTGTGCTGCGTTTGGGAGGCCTCTGTGCTCACTCTGTCTTGAGGATTTCTTTTCATGTTTGACTCAGTTTACTCAGCTATCCTTTCCTTCTTTGTTATTGTTTGCATTTATTTTGTTTTGTTTTGCCTTCAGTTTGATTCCAGACTTAAGTGCTCGTACTATATTGAACTAACTAGAATGTTGCCTCTGTAGCTATACACACTGCCCTGCCTTTGGTTCATGGCAACTTCCAGGATGCCAGGAATGCCTGGCTGTGCTCTCTGGCTTTTCATATCACACGAGGGGGCTGTGTTTGCAGTTGGAGTCTAAGTAAGCCAGTCAGGCAGGTCATCTCACTTGCCTCCTATCTTTAAAAAAATTTTTTTTAATGTTTATTTATTTTTGAGAGAGAGAGAATGAGAGAGAGAGAGAGTGCAAGTGGTGAGGAAAGGCAGAGGGAGAGGGAGACACAGAATCCGAAGCAGCTTCAGGCTCTGAGCTCTCAGCACAGGGCCCAACATGGAGCTCAAACTCATGAACTGTGAGATTATGACTTGAGCTGAAGTCACTTAACTGACTGAGCCACCCAGGCGCCCCCCTGCCTCCTACTATCTTTAAAGCTCAATACAAAATGAAGGGGCACCTGGGTGGCTCAGTCAGTTAAGCCTCCGACTTCAGCTCAGGTCATGATCTCACGGTTTGTGGGTTCGAGCCCCGAGTCAGGCTCTCTGTTGTCAGCACAGAGCCTGCTTTGGATCCTCTCCCTCTCTCCCTGCCCCTCCCATGCTTACACGTACTCTCTCTCTCTCAAAGATAAATTAACATTAAAAAAATAAATAAAATGTAAACTTAAATAAATACTACTTGGAAGTAATGATTGTTGTTAAATCACTCTTGCACATTTTTAAAATGTGTATTTATTTATTTTTGAGAAAGAGAGAGAGAGTGCACATGAGCTGAGCAGTAGAGAGGCAGAGAAAGAGGGAGAGCGAGAATCCCAAGCAGGATCCGCACCATCAGCGCAGAGCCTACTGCAGGGTTTGATCCCACAGAATGAGATCATGACTCGAACCAAAACCAAGAGCTGGACACTTAACTGACTGAGCCACCCAGGTTCCCCTTGCACATTTTTGACAGGACTCTACACTGAATAGAAAAGCTGTATACAACAATAATCAGGTTATTAATGCAGTGTTGTAAGAACATTTCTCATACTCTCTCTCTCTCAAATTAAAAAAAAAAAGACCATTTCTCATGGAATGCCCAAGATAGACGTAAGATTGCATATAGGCTCTTGTCTTGGAATATCCAGACACTGGTGGGAAATGCTTAATGAATGGAGGAAGGACAGCAAAAACGGAGGGCTGCTTGTTTACAAAGAGCACCAAGTGAACAGCATCTTGGTCTAAGCATGGGTGAAAGGTAAATCATTAAAGCCTATGCTTTCAGAATCAGCTTCCTTTCCAAGCTCTTTCTGCACCAAAGGGCTAGAATCTTCCTGCCAAAAACGATGGAGACCCAAACAGCAACTCTCACCTGTAGGGCCTTGTTGTATCGTTCTTGCCTTAATAGGAATGGTATTAATTTACACATCTCAGACAAACTTGATCCACATCAAGCCCTCATTCATCCCTTGTATCTGTTTCCAGGACTTCTTGCCTCGGTTCTAGTATTTGACACCCAAACATTTAATTTGGTTTCTATCACTTGTAGCATATCTTTGCCTGAGTTCCAAGTCCATTCTGGCCAGTGGTGTTCCAGAACTGCTCTCTATTCTAACTGTATACTTTCCTAAACCTTCACTCTTCTCTGAGTATCTCATTTTGGCCACCATCTGGCTCTGCAGACCTATGTTATCTTGACCTGGCTTTAGACATTCAATTTTGCCATAACCATCTACTCTTGGGATCTTCACCAGATATGACCTGTTTGTGTGTCTATCTTTCTTGAACACCTAGAATTGGCTTATGGTTTCCAGTCCAAGAAATTTGTCTTGGTCTTTGATATTGTCAGCTTCCATGTTCTTAGTCTCAGTACAGGACCAACCAGGCTTTGGTTGTACAGTAAGCAAATGGCATGGTGAGCATGCTCCTCTGTTCTTTCAGCATTCGTACTGATGACCTTGCCTCCTATTTCAGGAACTCCCACTTCATTCACCCTTCCTGTGTCTGTACTCTTTGGTTATCTCATGTTTCCAATTTTTCTAGATCCCTCCTCTCCCACAAATATTATCTAGTGTTCTGTCCTAATTTCTCACTTATGTATTTTTCATAAGCGAATTCATGTTAATAGTTATCTGACCATCCCTTTCCCCCCTGAAAATCTGTATGCACTTTACATAGTGATCTTATCTAGAAAATAGTTTTACCTGAAAGAAGCACTCTAGTTGGGTAGGGGGATTGTTAAGTAAGAAAATAGGCCATTACGGAGGGGCTTCTGGTGTCTGAGACCCTGGGGCTCCCCATTCGATCACATTAGCTTATGTATGTGTTAAATTAATTATTTGTATTTTTAAATGTGGTAAAAGAACCCATGACAAAATTTACTGACTTAACTGTTTTTAAGTGTATGGTTTAATAGTGCTAAGTATATGGGGTTCCTGGGTGGCTCAGTTGGTTGAGCATCTGACTTTGGCTCAGGTCATGATCTCGCTGTCTGTGAGTTCAAGCCCTGCATCGGGCTCTGTGCTGACAGCTCAGAACCTGGAACCTGCTTCAGATCCTGTCTCTCCCTCTCTCTCTTCTCCTCCCCTGCTCACGCTCTCTCTCTCTTTCTCTCTCTCTCAAAAATAAATAAACATTAAAAAATTTTTAAAAAATAGTGGTAAGTATATTCACATCATTATACAATGGATCTCCACAACTTTTTCATCTTGCAAAACTGCAACTATAGAGTCATTAAATAGCAACTCCCTTTTTCCTGCCTCCCTCCAGCCCCTGGCAACCACCATTAGTAACGTATCTACTGTTTTAAAAGAACCTTTTATTTTTTTAAGTTTATTTATTTATTTTGAGAGAAAGAGAGCTTGGGAGGAAGCTCAGACAGAGGAAGAGAGAGAGAATCCCAGGTGGGCTCCCCACTGTCAGTGCTGAGCCTGAATGCGGGGCTCAAACCCACAAATCGTGAGATCATGACCTGAGCCAAAACCAAGAGTTGGATGCTTAACTGACTGAACCACTGAAGCGTCCTGAGTAATGTATCTACTTTTGGATGGGGTTGGCCTCTGCTTATATAACAGGCTCAATCTGGATTTATTTTATTTTTTAATTGATTTATTTTGAGAGAGTGAGTGAGCACAAGTGGGGGAAGAGCAGAGAGAGAGAATCCCAAGTGCCAATAGCATGGAGCCTGATGCAGGGCTCAGTCCCACGACCCTGAGATCATGATCTGAGCAGAAATCAAGAGTCAGATGCATAACCAACTGAGCCACCCAGGCACCCCTCAATCTGGATATTAAAGGAAAGCTACACCCTGTTTTTCTTTTTAACCCAAAATGATAGATGAGAGTTATGGTAGAGCCAGGGATCAACTCTACCAATTCTACTCCAACAGGCAGGAATGACCCAAGTAACCCTCCCATTTGCCCCATTTGAAAATGCCCGGTTTTGAAATTTGATGAGCTTTAGAAGCAAAAACAAATGATGTGGAAGTCCACTTTTTTTAAATGTTCCCTTGAATCTTGAAAGCGCTATGATTTTTTTCTCTAAATTGTTACAACTCAGCTAATTATCAACCCTAGGTCTTTCCTCCTCTCTTTATGCCCTTCATATTTTCAGAATATAAATGCAACAAGAGAGGTTTTAAGGTGTTAAATGCATTTCAATGATATAAAAAGATACCGTTAACTCCATTCAGGCATCGGTATAAACTAAGATAGCCTTTTATAGGTATTTTACTGTTGAAATAAAATGAGAAGATAAATATCCCTGAATTAATACAGCAGTGCCTTTCATATTAAGGAAAGAAGAGAATCCCAAGCAAATTGAGGGAAAGTTTGCCTGTCTATAGGCACTTCTGTCTATAGGGTTTGACTTCTTTTCATTTATTTATTTTCATTTATTTGTTAAAAATATTTATTTATTTTTGAGAGCGAGACAGAGTGCAAGCAGGGAGGGGCAAAGAGAGGGAGACACAGAATCCGAAGCAGGTTCCAGGCTCTGAGCTGTCAGCACAGAGCCCGACGTGGGGCTCAAACCCACGAACCGTGAGATCACGACCTGAGCCAAAGTCAGATGCTTAACCAACTGAGCCACCCAGGCACCCCTGTAGGGTTTGACTTCTGAGCCATTAATCCAGTGACAGAAGCTCTGAATCACTTGCGCATATTACAGTCCCAGAGGAACATGAGCAAATCCCTACAGCCAGGAAAAGGCTTTGAGATGAGAATGGTGCAAAGGTTTCACTCGGTCATAAACAGACCTTTGTCAGATGCGTTAGTTTTGTCTTGTATTATCTTAAATTATATGGTTATGATTTGTCTACCATTCCAAGAAGATTTCTAATAGTAAACTCTCTCACACGTGAATACCACCTATGTTCATTTTCTACTGGCCTACATGTTCTCCAAGAGGTTCATTTTGACTCATTTTTCCAAAGCAAAATCACACATGCCCTCCAATGCTTATTGTGGATTCACCCTGGGGTATTCAGAAACATGAGGACTGCTTCCCATGGCCTACACTTTGGTACATGGGTGGCATCAGGGCAAGGGTCATTCAACAGAATGGGATTCCAGAAGGTGAGGAATCAGATATTAAAGTTCAATGCAGAGAATGGGTTAGAAGTCCAAGATGTTAAGCAAAGTGTGAGGGACCCCACAGTTGTTGTTTTTGTTGTTGTTTTTAAGTAAGCTCTATGTCCAGTGTGGGGCTTGAACTCACAACTCCAAGATCAAGAGTCAAGTGCTCTAACGAGTGAGCCAGCCAGGTACACTGTGACCCTGCAGTTCTTAAAGGAGAAGATTTAAGAAGGGTCCCCAATCCAGAAAGACATGGAATTTGAAGAGCAGTGGCCATGGGTACCTCACAGCTTTCTTATGCCTCAGTTTTATTATCTATAAAATAAAGGAATTAGATTAGTCAGTGTTACGGTTTGTATTGTTTGCCTCAACTTTTTGAGGCTGAAATCCTAACTACCAGGAACAGAGAATGTGGACTTATATAGAAATAAGATCATTGCAGATGTAATTGGTTAATCCGAGGTCATACTGAAATAGAGTGGACCTTTAATTCAACATGAGTGATGTCTTTATAAAAAGAGAAGAAAGAAACACCGGGGGAACTCCTCTGTGTAGGCAGAGATTACAGTTATGAACCTGCAAGCCAAGGAATCCCTGAGGCTATCCAAAACTGGAAAAGACCAGAAGAATCCTCTCCTACGGGCTTTGGAGTATGAGAGAATAATTTCCCATTGTTTTCAGCCATCTAGTTTCTGTTACTTTTCCGGCACAACATCTGAGTGCTCTTTCCCTACTAGCACTTCTTAAATTCTGATTTAAAAAAGCATTTCTCGTGGATATTATAGGCATGTTTAGTATCTACTGAAATGCAGATTGGCTGTTCCAGGTAGCTCAGTGAAATATACATTGATCATCACTTTCCAAAGCTCATTTTGGAGAAAGCCACATCTTGCCTATAAAGGGATACTTTGTTCATATCCATGTGGAGAAAGCGGTGTTTCCAGACTGAGATGTTATGCTGGAAGATAACATGTGGGTTCCAGAGGCAAAAATCAGTGCTTTTTCAGAATACTTTAAGTGGGTGTTGGTGATATAGTGGTGAGCATAGCTGCCTTCTGAAATGGCTTAATGTAGGGGAAGGAAGGAAAGTAAATGTCTCACATGAAGTAAACTAGGAAGCAAGAGTGGTAAGAGCCTAAGTCTGCAGTCACGGAAAGGAAATTGGAAGTGCTAAGAGAACAGACTCCTTTTTATTTGAGTCATTGTGTATTCCGTCAAAAGACCCAATTCAGGGTTCAGAATAAGAAGGTATAAGATGGAATGCGTGCAGATGTAAACAGGGGAATAAATACAAGAGTTATCTTCCTTCACCCTGATTCATAATAGGAATTAACGACGATAAGGAAGCAAAAAGATGCACTATCTAGCTGGTTGGCAATGTGTGTTTTAACCTTGACAAAAAGTAGCCCCAAGTATTTCAGCATTTAATTATGTATTCATCAACAAAGCTCAGTGGGCAAGAATCTTTGTGAAAGTCTTCACAAATGAAAGGATATTGTTAGAAGTGTTACCAAACTAAGAGTAATGCCTTGTTGGAGAAATTATTTTATAAATTAAGAAAGCATTTTTGGCAACAAATGATGATAAGGAAGCAAATGATGGTGATGATTATTGCGAGAAGCAACCTGCCATATGAGAAAGAAGGAAATCCTGCCACTTGCAGCAATGTGGATGGAACTGGAGGGTATTATGCTGAATGAAATAAGTCAGCCAGAGAAAGACAACTATCGTATGTTTTCACTCATATGTGGAACTTGAGAAACTTAACAGAAGACCATGGGGGAGGGGAAGGGGAAAAATAGTTACAAACAGAAAGGGAGGGGGGCAAACCATAAGAGACTCTTAAATACAGAGAACAAACTGAGAGTGGATGTGGGGGGTGGGGGAGAGGGGAAAGTGGGTGATGGGCATTGAGGAGGCACCTGTTGGGATGTGCACTGGGTGTTGTATGGAAGTGATGAATCACGGGAATCTACCCCCAAAACCAAGAGCACACTGTACACACTGTATGTGACCCAACTTGACAATAAATTATATTAAAGAAAAAAAAGAAGAAGAAGCAAGCTGCCATAGTCCCCGAGCGCTCCTGCATGCTCTAGCTGGATAGGCCAATACCACACAGCCCTCACCGCTCACTACCTGGGCCATTTCTCAGGGTTGTGTTTTCAGCACACAACCCTGAGAGATGAGGCAAAGGGGACCGATGCAAACATGCAGAGGCTCACGTCGCTAGCTGTGCTGCGAGTAAAAGCTCTTTATCCCCGAATCTATAGTCTCATGTCTTCTGCCAGCATGCACGAGCCTGCCAGCATCCAAAAGCTGATTTGTTAGCCTGCAAGTAGCCGAAAATCCCAGACCTGACACTAATAAGATAAGGTGTCTCTATCTACTGTGGTTACTAATAGTAATAGATAATATTAATTAGAAACTAATAACAATACCGCTTATTGAGGGTTTACAATGTGCTGGGCACTGCTCTACGCACTTGATATAAATTATCTCACGTTGTACCTACAGTAATCTTATTAAGAAGTCAAATGACTTGGCCATCCAAGGTCACATACTCTCAAGCTGTTCTGACAATGATCACTACTGTCCTTTCTTCTTTGCTAACATCCTCCTTTACTCCTTATTTCTGCCTTCTTGTTGTAAGTCCTTGTTCTGACAATCAAAAAGGCTAATAATACAAAAATAATAGATAAAAATAATGCAAAACTCACTGCCTGAGAAAGCTCTTTTGTATTTCACCTTTCTCCTTCTTGGTATAGTGGTGAATAGCCTAGACTCTGGAGCCAGTCTTTACTCACTAGCTGGGTGAATGTGGTGGGCAAGTTATTTAATTAATCTCTCTCTTTAAAAACATTAAAAAACAACATTTATTTATTTATTGAGACAGAGCACGAGTGGGGGAGGGGCAGAGAGAGAAGGAGAGACAGAATCTGAAGCAGGCTCCAAGCTCTGAGCTGTCAGCACAGAGCCCGACGTGGGGCTCAAACCCATGAAACATGAGAGCATGACCTGAGTCAAAGTTGGACGCCCAACCAACTGAGCCACCCAGGCACCCCTTAATCCCTTTGTCTTCATTTCCTCATTTGTAAAATGAAGGATAATAACAGTACCTATCTAATAGGGTTGTTGTGAGTCTCAAGTGGGTCAATATATGTACAGGGTTTGCAGTAAGTGCCCAGCACATAGTAGCAGTTAAACTAAAATTCACTATTCTTGGGGTTTCTTGGTGGCTCAGTTGGTTGAGTCTGACTTCAGCTCAGGACATGATCTCACAGCTCCTGAGATTCATCCTCGAGTTGAGCTCTCTGTTGACAGCTCGGAGCCTGGAGCCTGTTTTGGATTCTGTGTCTCCCTCTCTCTCTGCCTGTCCCCTGCTTATGCTCTGTCTCTCTCCTCTCTCTTTCTCTCTCTCTCTCAAAAATAAATAATCATTAAAAAAAAGAATCATGCTAAGTCATAAGGTGTGGGTAGCATTTACTCTGACAGAAGGGGAAAAGGTGAAGACTCTATATTTAACACTCTCGTTTCTTTACTTCTTTCCTATATGTAGACTCATTTTGTCTTTGTGGCAGGCCCTTAGGGGAGACAGAGAAGACATTCTTATTCCAGCACATACATATAACCTAATGCACAGAGTGGTACACAAGTTGCCCAAGGTCTAGAGCCAGTAGGTGGAATGAACTTACCACTTACTCCTCCACTTCCAGCAGATCCTCTGGTGCAGGGAGCTTACACCTGTTAATCGTGACTCTCATATAGATATAAGATGAACACGTGTTAAAGATTTTATTTAACTCATTATCAATGAATGAGACAAACTGGTCAGATGTTCCAACTAGTTCAAAGTAGTCAAACATGCACGCATCTGTATGGATTCAAGAAATGTTGAATTTAAAAAGAGATGGGAGGGGCACCTGGGTGGCTCAGTCGGTTAAGCATCTGACTCTTGATTTCGGCTCAGGTCATGATCTCGTGGTTCATGAGTTTGAGCCCCTCATCGGGCTCTGTGCTGATGGCGAGGAGCCTGCTTAGGATTCTGTCTCTCCCTCTCTCTCTGCTCCCCCCTTGCACATACTCTGTATCTCAAAATAAATACATAAACATTAAAAAAAAAAGATGAGAAACTGGCTTTTTCCATGGAAGCAGGAAAAGGGAAGTAAATTGAACTTCCGCCAGACAAAATTTATTTTCGTGTCTACAGACAAGAGTTATTTTTCATGGGTACCAGTTATCTACAACGTGCAGAGGTTTTAAATAGCTCGAAGAAAATGAAAGACCAAAATCAGATAACTCAAAGAGAACTCTAAACAATATTTAGTCTCCATTGGAGATACCTAGTACTCTCCTTTGCTTCTTACCAGTTTTCCTATTCCCTATGAATATAGACATAATGAGACTACAAAGGGAGTAACAGCAAATGTTTCAAGGCCACAGGATTGGAAATATGGGTTGGAGACACCTGACACTATAGCTTGGACTCCTAAGCTGGTCTTAGGACCAGGAACCTCATCACGGATGAGGGAAGATATTTTGTGTTAAGAGGAGTCATTCAGAGAGGTCCACTCGAAAACTAACTGGTTTTGAGTTCAAGGGAGCCTTGAAGGTGGAGTTTCCAAGCTGCTAAGTGGCAGATGGTGAGGCATGCGTTCCAGTCTGGTCGATTTTATAGCACCCGGATTCAGAGATTCAGATCATCATTTAATTAAGTTTGTATCTAGCATAGTTTTTTTTTTTAACAAAAGTAGTAATTAATTCTATGAGTTCAACATAGATACACTTTCCTTGCTGTCAGAAACTAGAGGTACCAGGTGAGCAAGAAGGTGGTTTACTGATATCCTAATGAGGGGTTTGCACAAACATGCACTTATGAAACTTGCATTCATATTCACGTATGTGAGTATATAGCTCATCTCTTAAAATGTAATTATGTACTTATGAAAGGTGATACACCTTGCCTTACATGTGGGCAGCCATCTACGCAGTGTGGTCAGAAGGGTAATTAGCCTTCCTGTTCTCAGATGTTCTCCTAGTGATCTGCCTTCTTTTCTGATACTCCCACCAGTAGTGTTATTTCTTTGGAGAAAGAGCTCCAGAAAGCACATGTTCAAATGCAACAGGATCTTGTAAAGAGGACTAACAAAAAAGTGGGATGGAAAGATCTAGGATGCTGGCAGAGAGGGTGTCATGAGGGCAGCTCTAGAAAGTGCCCCAGGCACCTAGAAGGAGGATCAGTGACAAGGAGGGCAGGAAAGGAAGACTGGAAGTGAGACAAGACTGACCACACTATGGAGTTGTGGTGGCCACGTAACAGCATCCCACGAAACAAATGCATTAAGAATTACTCTGTAAAAAATTACTCCATAGAAGAATGTAATTTCAAAAGGTCAAGTAACGTGTTGTAGGAGAAGCATCTAATTTTCCTAACGTGAGTATGTTTTTGCAAGCATTTGGCTGAGAAGTGATATGCTGGGAGAAAAGCAGCAGATCAGGTATGACCGGAAAACAAAAGCTGAAGTGGGAAAACTGGTTTCTCATCCAAGATTAACGACTTAAATGCAAATAGCCACAAGAGACATCTTTACTCCCATCCACATGCTCATCATCTTTGAGATCAAAGCAGTCGTTAAATGCCTATTTGTTACACGGAGCTGTAGGAAATGAGTAAGCACATGTGTGATCCCCTGCCCTCATAGGATTTATAATCGTGTAGACAATTCTGTGGGGACAACAAATTTGGAGCTTGAACAGTGAACAACTTACAATAATTTAATAAATCATGTGTTTTCATTGAGTGCAAAAAAGAAGGGAAGTGCATTTGCCAGAGAGCTGAGCAAAGGAGCTTGAATAAGGGATTACTACCACTTTCTCCAGACTTGTCTGGTGGACATAGACTCTCAGGAGCTGATCTGGTCATGGGGAAAATAAAGCTCATAGAATGGGATCAGGTGCATTTTAGTAGAATGTTCAGAGGTAGAAATTAAATGAATGGAGAAATGACACATTAGAGAAGCCTCCCTTCCCTTCAACTCACATTTCCTTGAAGGAACATGCACTACGGGGACACCCATGATCTCTCTCCTTGACCCTCCCTTGTGCCCAATCAAGCCAAGAAAAACTTACCCGAGTACTGAGTTTTTGAGAAGAAATTGAGAATGCTCTGCTCTGCCATTTCCAGGTCTTCTGTCTAAGGGTTTTGTTGTGATCTGCTCTTAGCTTGTGGGAGAAGTTCTGTGATTGCCCCCTGAGCCATGGGTTAGGTGGGTGAGGTTCCCTAATTCAGGGGTGGGAGAAAGATTCAAAAGACAGTTGAGATCCCACCTCTGGGCTACGTCCTCCAGTCTAGTTTTGTAACTGGTACTTTGATCTCCTATCTGACTCTGTTGTCCGTGGTCTTGGTTGCTTTCAAACTAGGAAGAGGAAAAGTGGTGTTATAGATTCTTCTCCTAAAACCTGACACAGCAATGGGTAGATGTATCAGGGAGAGGTGTAGAGCGCCGATAAGAACGAACACTCCCACAAACCTCATGAAGAAGCTCAAATTTCAGTGTCTCCCATTTTCCTCTCTACAAAGGTCATCATGAGCATATGCTATTTAGTCCAGCAAAAGACTAGTTTTTCTCTTTCTGTTCTTTAGATTCCAATCCGTCTAGGGCTGATGCTTTGAAAAAAAAATATAATAGAAGTGAATTACTATCACATGATATTTAGTAAAAAACAAAGACGAGGCCCCATTTTTTAATAATTGAGTGATATATGTTCGTAAAAGCTGACTCTCAATTTCTGGCTTATCTCATTGCAAATCAGTGACAAGCTGTTCACCGACCAGCACTGGTCTGCAGCCCACACATTTTCGTAGTATTGATCCAGTCTACTTCGGTTCGCAGAATCCTCATCACCCTCCTATAAGATAGTGAAGTGGTTAAGAGTGCAGGTAACAGCGTTCCAATTCCCAGTGAATGAGTGGTGGAGTCAGTATCGACACCTCCTCCCTATGCTTGTTATGAGGAATAAACAGGAATGTGCATGAAGCACTTGACTGGATCAAGCCTCTTATAAGTGTTCATTCAGTGTTATTATTATTCTGGACCAAGACCCATGTTGGGTGGTAGGCTTCTGCTTAATATTTTGGGAGACGCCTAAATGGGTATAAATAAATATCCCCACAGTTCATTCTTCGAAGGAATGAGTCAGATTCTATTACCTTCTAATAATCGGGGTAGTTGGCCCTTCATGCTTTCTTTTGCCCAGAGGCTGAAAAGAATCTGTGCGAGTGAGTCAGGGGGTACGAAGACTGGCTCTCAAGGCTGCATTGGTTCATCTTTAAGATATAAACATGACTCTCTTGGGTCAGTTCCAGATAAAGAGGCTAATCAAAATCATAGTCATGAAGAGTCAAAGTCAAAGGTCTAGCCTCAGCGGATCACTGTGTATGTCTCTGGGAATATTTGCAGTGTTTGCTAGTGTTGCCTAAATATCATCTCGTAAAAGATTTGGTTCATTTCCTATATGAGAAGCAGGCCTGGAAGGCATTCAAGAAACTAGAAAAACTTGGAGTCGGAAAGGGTGAGTTGAGTTGCCCTGGAGCCTATAATGTACCTAACTGAGTTGGGTCAGGAAGCAAAGCGTGCCAAATGGCCTTGTAACGGGGTCACATGGAGATTTATACTTGTCAGAGAAGCGGAGGACGGTTCCAACTGCCCCTTCCCCTCAGCACTTCCTTGCCGGCAGTTTTGCAGGACGGGCTAAAGCCACTTCATCCTGAAAAAGTCACGATAGAGCCACACCTGAAATGGCATTGAACACGAACTGATTGTTAACCCCCACGAAACCAACAGACAGACTTTTCAGAAAAGGCAGAGCTCACGAGAGCCAGATTTGCTCTCACTGTGCCCATCTGTTTGGTCTGGAGGGCCCCAACTGCGGTGGTTTGGGTCACCAGGGAGCGTTCACAGCATGCCTCTGGCTTCTCTGGGCCACTGACTTCCCTGTTCTGTGGTGAACTGGACCAACTTCGTTTTTTTCCATGTTGGTCTCGTAAAGCTACAGGTTTCGTGTTCCAAATTCACTTCAAGGCACTGCAAAGTTGATTCCCTGTGGTTATCAGAGGAATACTATTGACTGAGGCAGGCGAACCCAAATCTTCAAAGATGAAATTTGTTTTTAAAAAAATTTTTTTAAATGTTTACTTGTGTGTGTGACAGAGGGGGGTGGGAGAATGTGAGTGGGGGAGGGGCAGAGAGAGAGAGACACACACACACAGAATCAGAAGCAGGCTCCAGGCTCTGAGCTGTCAGCACAGAGCCCGACACGGGGCTCGAACTCACAGACTGCAGATCATGACCCGAGCCGAAGTGGGACACTTAACCGACTGAGCCACCCAGGCGCCTCAGTGAAATTTGTTTTTTAACAGAGGAAGTAGGCCAGTGGCCTTTGAGGGCCGGGTGGTGGTGGCGGTGGTGGTGGCAGCGTCAGTTCAGGCTTCAACAGCTGGTATGTTGCTATGTTCTCCTTTAAATTTCACAATCAGGAAGCCCCATGATTTCTCACTGATAACACGGAAGAGGGCCTAAGCACTATCAGAACGGAAGGAGATTTGTGACATTGTTATAAGAAACAGAAAAGCTGAGTGATGAGTAAGACATTCCTCCCCGCCCCCCCTCCCCCTGCTCAGGAACAAGGCCATCTGGCAGGTCCTTGGCAGACTTGAAAAAACGAATGTTAATTATCAAGCCCTCAGTTCAAAATTAAAAGTCATTCCTGTTCCTCCTCTAATGAATAAAAATGATGCACATTTACCTGGAATATAAACTGCAAGCACTTGTGTCAGCGTCCTTGCATTTTTAAAAAGACGATTGGACAGGATTGCTCTTTGAACAATTTAAATAAAATCACTCTCCTGCTGCCCTCTTGCTGGGTGGGGTATCAGGCACCGGCATTGAAATGATCCTTGTCCTGGTGGGAAGACTCACCTGGGAAATCTTGCCCTCTGTAGCCACATAGTCAAATTCAGTTAAAGAGACAGTGAGAAATATTAGAAGAGTTGTTTAAGGGGAAGTCAGACTTTTGATACAACCAAAGAGTGTCCCCGAGGAGGCCTCATGGATCCTTGTGTCTTTTTCTTTCTTTCTTTTTTTTTTTTAAGATTTTTTAAAGTTTATTTATTGATCACAAGTGACAGAAGAACAGAATGAGAGGGACAGAGCCAATCCCAAGCAGGCTCCGCACTGTCAACACAAGCTTGGCGCGGGGGCTCGAACTCATGAACCACGAGATCATGACCTGAGCCGAAAACAAGAGTCAGACTTTTATCTGACTGAGCCACCCAGATGCCCCCTTCTGTCTTTTTCTAAAAAGGCACAGTTTAGAGCAGCCACTAGTGAACGAGAACAGTTTGGTTCAGATCCAGTGGAGTCCTTGGATTCCTTGGGCCACATTGAGAGAACACTCTTTTTTTTTTTTTAATGTTTATTTGTTTTTCAGAGACCGAGAGACACAGAGCATGAGTGGGGGAGGGGCAGAGAGAGAGAGATTGACACAGGATCTGAGGCAGGCTCCAGGCTCTGAGCTGTCAGCACAGAGCCTGACGTGGGGCTCGAACACACAAACCATGAGATCATGACCTGAGCTGAAGTCGGATGCTTAACCAACAGGGCCACGTAGGTGCTCCTTGGCTAAAATTTCTTAACCTAGAGATTCCAAGCACAGTGTGGAACCATGAATGTTCCTATGGCATTTATCCCCCACCTACACCCCAAATTCCATATGCTATAGATGATTCACCTGACTCTATTCCTCCCACCATTTGAGCTATTTTTTTTGATTCATTCATTTATGCTTCATATTAAGTGGCATTTAGTTGTGTGGGAGTCCTCTTTGGTTAACATGTGACGATCCTCTGAAGACTTTCCAGTCTTTATTTAGTTTTGACTGAGTGAACCTTTTCAGCAAAGAAGAGTCAATAGTTTTAAGATTCCCCTCTCGCACTTCCACACCTCTTTTTAAAAAATTTTTATTTATTTATTTTGAGATAGAGATAAAGTGCCAGCAGAGGAGGGGCAGAGAGAGAGAGAGAGAGAGAGAGAGAGAGAGAGAGAATCCCAAGCAGGTTCTGCACTGGGCTTGAACTCACAAAGCGTTAGATCATGACCTGAGCCAAAATCAAGAATCGGACGTCTAACCCACTGAGCCACCAGGCACCCTTCTCTCTTGCCTTTTTGGTCTGGACCTATTGAAGTGCTCTGAGAGCTGATCCTTGGGACCTCTGTTAGGGAGGAAGAATTTCTTCCACCCTTCAAGGTCCTTCTAATTGGACTATGAATCAAATTGATGTGAGACAGACTAACAGGAGAAAATCAAATTAAAAATATTTTAAATGTTTACTTATTTTTGAGAGAGAAATAAAGAGAGAGAGAGAGAGAGAGACAGAGTACGAGTGGGGGAAGGGCAGAGAGAGGGGGAGACAGAATCTGAAGCAGGCTGCAGACTCTGGGTTGTCAGCACAGAGCCTGACGCAGGACTTGAACCCACGATACGTGAGATCATGACCTGAGCTAACGTCGGACCCTCAACCAACTGAGCCACCCAGGTGCTCCGAAAATCACATTTAATAATGTACATATGGGGAATCCACACAGACATGGAGATTCCAAAGACAGTGAGACAACATGATGCATATATGAGCTAAGGAGAGGGGTAGGGGTCTGAGGATACAAAGGGGAGAGAGACCATTAGCAGGAGCGTGAAAGGAGATGTGTGGAAAACTAAGGTTGCCTTATTGTGTAGATACATTTCTTAGGTAAAGAGGATTCTCTGTTAATAGCCTTCTTCCTGGTACAAGCAGGCAGTTGAGGGGGCTGGGGGGGTCAAGAGCTTTCCCTGAATTTGCTGGTTTTGAATGCTTTCATTTTTGTCAATTTTTATTTCTTGATTTTTTTCTCCAATATTTAATATTTTTTCTCCAAGTTTTTATTTGAATTCCAGCTAGTTAACATATAGTGAAATACTAGTTTCAGGTGTAGAATTTAGTGATTCATCTTTTCCATACAACATCCGGTGCTCATCACAAGTGCCCTCCTTAGTACCCATCACCTACTTCACCCATTCCACCCACCCCTGCCTCCCTGCCCACCTTCCCTCCAGTAACCATCAGTTTGTTCTCTATAGTTCAGAGTCTATTTCTTGGTCTGCCTCTCTTTTTCCCCCCTCTATGTTCATTTGTTTTGTTTCTTAAATTCCACATATGAGTGAAAGCTTGTGATATTCGTCTTCCTCGGACTAATTTCACTTCACATTATACTCTCTAGCTTCATTTATGACATTGCAAATAGCAAGATTTCATTCTTTTTTAAGGCTGAGTAATATTCCATATTTGTGTGTGTGTGTGTGTGTGTGTATGTATATGTATATATACATATATATATGTATATATACCATTTCTTCTTTATCCATTCATCAGTCAATGGACATTTGGGTTCTTTCCATAATTTGCCTATTGTTGATAGTGCATGTGTCCCTTTGAATAAGTGTTTTTGTATCCTTTGGGTAAATACCAATAGTGCAATTGCTGGATTGTAGGGTAGTTCTATTTTTAACTTTTTGAGGAACCTCCACACTGTTCTCCCGAGTGGCTATATTAGTTTGCATTCCCACCAACAGTGCAAGAGGGTCCCCCTTTCTCTGCATCCTCACCAACACCTGTTGTGTCTTGTGTTGTTTATTTTAGCCATTCTGACAGGTGTCAGGTGATATCTCATGGTAGTTTTGATTTGAATTTCCCTGATGATGAGTGATGTTGAGCATCTTTTCATGTGTCTGTTGGCCGTTTGTATGTCTTCTTTGCAAAGAATGTCTATTCATGTCCTCTTCCCGTTTTTTAACTGGATTATGTGTTTTGGGGGGTTTGAGTTTGATAAGTTCTTTATAGATTTTGGATATAACCCTTTATCAGATATGTCATTTGCAAATATCTTCTCCCATTCTGTATGTTGCCTTTTAATTTTGTGTATTGTTTCCTTTGCTGTGCAGAAGCTTATTTTGATTGCTTTTAATTCAAAATAATTTTCATGCCAAAGTAGCCCATCTTGGGGCTGTCCTTGGCCCCTACACCTCCAGCCAGATTCTTGAACAGTCACTTCTTTCCTGGTGTCCTCATGATTCTTGAAGTAGCTTAAGTGCGGGGTAAAACCTCTTGATATAGAACTGTAGTAAAAAGGGTTTGTAGGCCTTATTTGACTTCCAGAGGAAATTCAAGGCCCCTTAAGCCATTTTTAGACCCAAGGATTTGCTATGAGTATACTTAGTGTTTTAAAAATAGTTTGGGGGCAGCAAGGCTAGTCACTTGCTACTGGGGTACAGAGGGAAAATATTATACTGAACACTTGTATAATGCTTTATAGTTTTCAATGTGTTTTAACTGTCTCATTAAATCCTTCAATCTGGGGGGCACCTGGTGGCTCAGTAGGTTAAGTGCCCGACTCTTGGTTTTGGCTCAGGTCATGATTTCACAGTTCGTGGGATCAAGCCCTGCATCAGAGTTGGCACTAGTAGGGCAAAGCCTGCTTGGGATTCTCTCTCTCCTTCTCTGCCCCTCCCCAGCTCACACACACACACTCTCTCTCTTTCAAAATAAATAAATAAACTTAAAAAAAAAAAAGTCCTTCAATCTGTGAATGAGGGAGTAGATATTCCGAAAAGGAAACTTAAGTCAGAAGGTTAGGTAACTTCCTCAAATGCACCATTCCAAATTATTTCGACTAGAATGGTTTCTTTAGCACAAAAAAGGGATTTATTTGTTCACATAACCTAGAAAACAAAGGGAGAAAAAGCTGCCAGGAACCAGGGCCTCAGAGATTTCAATAAGGATTCAACAGTGACAGAATTTTCTCTCTAACCCATCTTTATTTCTTCTTGTCTCTGCTTGGATTTACTCTGTAGACAGGCTCTTTTTGTATGGTGGGAATGATACTGGGTAGTAGCCCAGATCATACACCCGTACAACTCATGATCAAAGTAAGAATTACCTTTACTTCAGACAATTTTGGGTAAGGCTTCCAATTCACTTAGCTTAGGTCATGTGCCCTCTCCCTCAGACCAGTCACTGTTTCCCAGGAGACGCAGTGCTATGGTGGGGCCAAACCCGGATCATGTGCCCACTTTTGTAGTCTGCAGGGTCGGTGTGAGGGCGGGACCACTGTGACTGACAGCTTAATCAGGAAGACAAGGAATGGGGAGGGAGTTCTTTAACGGGAAGGGGATGATGTTAATAGAAAGAGAAGAACAGGAAATTGTGTGGGGTAAACAGAAACCACAATTGCTGCTGCTGCTTCCTAGTACACCAAAATTCTGGAAAATTCAGGTCAGTCCTTCAAAAACACCACATTAGAAGAGAATGAGAGGAAACAGACCGGTTGAACATGCAAGAGAGTGATTAAGGAATTCTAGAAGGTTATTTTAGAGCCCTTAGCCACTATTCTTGAGAAGTCATGAAGAAGAGATCGATCTGGAGATATGAAAAGTCTGTGTGTGACCTATAATTAAAAAGAGGAAACTTGTCTTGATAAGAGTGATGTTTGGAAGGTTAAGAGAGCAGCAGTTCTCAAATATTTTCATCTAAAGAGCCCCTTATATTCTTAAAAATCATTGAGGCCCCAAATATCTTTTGTTTATGTGAGGTATAGCTACCTATTTTTATCAAATTAGATATGAAAGCCAAGAAATTTAAAATAATTTCTTCATTTATTTTAGTTTTTACTAATTAATTTTAAAATAAAAAATAATGAATGCATGTTAACTAAAATGGCATTTTAATGAAAAATGATTTTTAGGGACCCATGGGTGGCTCAGTCGGTTAGTGCCCGACTCTTCACCTGGGCCCAGGTCATGATCTCACGGTTTGTGAGCTCGGACCCTGCATCAGGCTCTGTGCTGACAGCACGGAGCCTGTTTGGGATTCTCTCTCTCCCTCTCTCTTCCCTTCCCCTGCTCTCACTTTCTCTGTCTCAAAATAAATAAACCTAAAAAAAGAAAAATAATTTTTATAACTTCTACTTTATCTGGGACATTCTTACGGAAAATGGCATTTCTTTATCTGTAAGTGAACAGTGGTAAAGAATACAATGACAAGTAGAATAGTTTCATGCCTCTGCCTTGATCCAGGCTAAGGCACCAGCACTTTTACCCACCACTGTCATTGACCATCAGCACAAATACCAGCACTCTGCAAAAAGCCAATAATATTTTAGTATGATTATGAAACTAATATTTACCTCTCACACAAAGGGTCATAGGAACCCTAAGCATCTGTGGTCTACACTTTGAGAACCAGAACTGCTGCAGTAGAGGAGATAATGAAATAATCCGTTCACCCATCTGGTCTAGCATCAAGTACTGGATAGCAATCAGCCCAGCTTTATATAAAGCAAGTCATTCTGTGACATTTTAATTTCCTTCTTTGATAGAAAAATAGGCCATGGGGTTAAGAGAGAAACAGTACCATTGTCATGAAATCTCTTTGAAACTGTTCAAAAGTCTCCTTAGGTTTTCATAGCCACCAACATCAAAAAGCACTTGCTAAGCTCGCAATTCCTTAGAACAGATCCCTGTTCCTTCTAAGAGTTTAAAATGTAAGCTAGAATACATTGACAGGGTTTATCTCAGGAATAAATATGTAAGGGAAGCAGACAGAAAAAAAACAAGAAAAGAAAAGAAAAGAAAATGAAAAAACAGAAAAACAGCTCAGACTGAAACAATTGAATTCATGGGTCAAATACTCAGACTATATTGTCACAGTCATGCCCATAGCAAGTTGTAAAGCCTTGTCCACGTGAACATCACAAGCGGGCCACATCTCTCTGGAAGCTTACACCCCAAAAAAGTTGTCATTAGTGGCTCCTTCCTTGTTAACCTGCAAGTCATGTGAAGCATGGTGTTTCATGGGGCTAGCCTTGGTGATGATACATCAAATTCACCTATGACTTAAAAGAAAAAAGTAGAGGGGTGCCTGGGTGGCTCAGTCGGTTAAACGTCTGACTTCGGCTCAGGTCATGATCTCACAGTTCATGGGTTCGAGCCCTGTGTCAGACTCTGTGCAGACAGCTCAGAGCCTGGAGCCTGCATCAGATTCTGTGTCTCCCTCTCTCTGTTCCTCCCCTGCTCACACTCTGTCTCTCCCTCTCTCTCTCTCTCACAAAAATAAATAAAGATTAAAATAAATTAAAAAAAAAAAAGAAAAAGGTAGAATGAGTAATACATTTGCATGTAACCCTAAACAGGGCTTCTCGGTTAAATTGGGACTGCATCCTGGGAACAGCCCAGGTAATTTTTAAAAATATATCAGGCCACTAAACAGGGTTTCAGCACATAGAGCTTCCAGAGGCAGAACTTTTTAATTATAGATTTATATGCATGTCGGTTTAATGTCTGCCTTTCTCATTTACCACAGTATCCATGGAGTCTAACATAGAGTAATATTAAGTAAATATTTACTGAATAAATGAATAACTGATTGCTACCACATGATCCTGCATAGGCTGACCTCTACTTGCCTTTGCAGGCACATATCCCACCATGCTCCATTGGGTTCTCTGGACTCAAATCATGGTGACCTTATTCTCATCCCTGATGCACCAGACTTTCTACCATCACAGAGCCTATGTTGTTGGTCCCTTTGCTTGAAATGGTCTTCTGCCCTATTCCCAAATGACTACTTGTTTGTCAGATATCAGCCTGAGCTTCAGATTTAGGTTCCTCAGGAAAGCCTACCTTGAGCTCTACAACTACAGCAACACTTCTCATGGTAAATGCTTCACCTTCAGGTATTCAATGAAGGAGACAATAAATGGAGCATGCTGTTCCCTGGTCCTGTAAGGTGTCTAAGACCATTTAGGATGAGGGAGGGACTTTGGAGAAGCCAATGTTTATCTTCTCATTTCTTCAATTCTTCTCACTCCCTTTATTCCCACCTTTATTTGATTTCTGTGGTCATGCAGCTGAAGTGGCCATTAGAACCCTGATAAGCCAGGATAATTCTTCAGAGTGGGGGTGGGCAATCTATGACCCATGAGGCAAATCTGGCCCAAAGATTGTATTTGTAAATAAAGTTTATTGGAACACAGCTATGCCCATTCATTTGCATATTGTTGTAAATATGTAAATATCTCACTGCAGGAGAATTGAGTAGTGGCAACAGAAACTGTCTGTCCTGTGAAGTCTAAAATATCTCCTATCTACCCCTTTACAGAGAAAATTTGCCAACCCCTTTTGTATAGCAATGTATGTTTGTTTGTTTTTTTTAAAGCCCTTGGGGTGCCTGAGTGGCTCAGGCGGGTAAGCATCCTACTTCGGCTCAGGTCATGATCTCCAGCTTCCTGAGTTCAGCCCCGCGTCGGGTTTTGGGCTGACAGCTCGGAGCCTGGAGCCTGCTTCAGATTCTGTGTCTCCCTCTGTCTGTCCCTCTGCTGCTTGCACTCTGTCTCTCGCATTGTCTCAAAAATAAATAAACATTTTTAAAAAATTAAAAAAAATAAAAGCCCTGTAACTGACTTTAACTTCTCATATATTGCTAGATCTCCTAGTTACACATTTATAATGACCACTGTGTATGAGGGCTTGACACAAAAGGATATCAGGCAACTGATAGTTTTACCAATCTTCACAAAAGAAGATTTTCTTTGATTTGTAGCCAGAGTTGCTCTTTATAGAATTTGCCAGTTTTGAGTTTTTGGCATAATAACAGCTCACATTTATTGAGTGCTTTCAATGAATCAGGCTTAGTTCCAAGCACCTTACATGGGATTATTTCATATATTCTTCTCAACAACTCAATGGTGCACAGGTTATTATTATTATTCCTGCTTTACAGTTCAGGACAGTAAGGCCCAGAGAGGTTACACAACATGTCTATGGCACACAGCTTGTGGGAGTACCTGAGCAAGAATTGGATCTGGAGGACTCTGACTCCAGACAAGACCTGTGCTTTTAAATACTCTGCCATCCTCCCTGTCTGAATCCTTTACTCCAAAAGAGTTGCCCAGTTTCTGATTTCTAAATATGAAAACAGTTTATGTGCTGTTGTTCTCAAGTGGTACCACTTAGAATTTTGAGGTTTGAAGGCAAGATGTAGAAAGCTTTCTAAAAAATGTTTATTTATTTTTGAGAGAGAGAGAGAGAGAGAGAGAGAGAGAGAGAGAGAGCGCACACAAGGGGGGAGGGGCAGAGATAGAGGAAGGGAGACACAGAATCTGATTCAGGCTTCCAGCTCTAACCTGTCAGTGCAGAGCCTGATGTGGGGCTTGAGCCCACGAACTGTGAGATCATGACCTGAGCTGAATTTGGACGCTTAACCCACTTAGCCACCCAGGTGCCCTTATAAAGCTTTTAAAATCCTGGTGCTTGATAAGAGTACCAGACACATAAAATTCAGTCAATAAATGTATTATTGTTGGGCATGACATGACATTGAACAGGAAGAGGATGAAGACAAAGAATTTTCTTTTTTTTTTCTTTTTCTTTTTTTTAAATTTTATTTTGTATTTTTAAAAATTTACATCCAAATTAGTTAGCATATAGTGCCACAATGATTTCAGGAGTAGATTCCTTAATGCCCCTTACCTATTTAGCCCATCCCCCCACCCACAACCCCTCCAGTAACCCTCAGTTTGTTCTCCATATTTATGAGTCTCTTCTGTTTTGTTCCCCTCCATGTTTTTATATTATTTTTGTTTCCCTTCCCTTGTGTTCATCTATTTTGTCTCTTAAAGTCCTCATATAAGTGAAATCATATGATTTTGAAGGCAAAGAATTTTCTACTAGGAGTTTCACTCCATCTTAGGTCATTGTCAATGTATGAGTATATAGTTGCAGGTATTAGAGTCACTGCTTAGGGATCTGGCTACCCCTGAGCCTGTGAGAGGAAGTAGAACTATGTCAATACTTTGTTAACTCTTTATTGTAAACAAAATGGAAAATAGAAGCAAGCAGTGACTACAGTGCTGAATCAGTAAGTGATACTCTACAAAGTTTAAAAATAAAGGGAACATAAGTACAGAGAACAGATTGGTGGCTGCCAGAGGGGTTGGAAGGGCAGGAGAAATGGCTGAATTGAATCAAAAGTTACAAACTTTCAGTTAAAAAATAAATAGGTCAGGGGGATGTAATATACAGCATGATGACTCTGGTAAATAATACTGCATTGCATATTTTAAAGTTGCTGAGAGAGTAAACCTTACAAGCTCTCATCAGAAGAAAAAAATTTTACGGCTGTATATGGTAATGGATGTTAACTAGACTTGTTATAGTGATCATTTTGCAGTATATTCACACATCGAATCGTTCTGTTGTATACCTGAAACTAATATAATGTTATATGTTAATTACAACTCAATTAAAAACACAGAACATATTTGACTAAATGAAATGTGACTGTGAATTCTAACGTATTTCGTTCAGTTTTCTGACGTGATTTAACAGACTTCCTCAAAACAGTTCTGTCATGGCTATCTCCACAATGCGTGACTCTGTTTTTTTCTTTTTAAATCTTGTTCATTGTTCTTATGAGTGCTGGTTATTTATGTGATATATTCTGAGAGACCATCTCCTCCTCTTGTAAAGTGGTCATATGATCCCAGACATGGGATCACTTAAATAACAGACGCCCAAGTTCCAACAAAATTGAGATTCACCACACCAACAGATAGTCCATATCGTGCACAAAGTTTGCTTTGGCCTTCTGTGATGACTCCACCATTTGGGGTTGGCATTGGCAGCTGTACATTTCTGTGTGTTCTCTTCTCTGGTTTGGGTTATAATGAACTAAGACTGTTGTTCAACGCCAGTAGTCTGATTGCATCCTAGGGCTTGGTTTTTGGTGAATCTATCCTGACAATTAATGCTGATTATAGCTTGTAGCTGATCCCAGCACACTTCATTCGG
This sequence comes from Panthera tigris, assembly GCF_018350195.1. Taxonomy (NCBI): domain Eukaryota; kingdom Metazoa; phylum Chordata; class Mammalia; order Carnivora; family Felidae; genus Panthera; species Panthera tigris. The sequence goes on along the minus strand of NC_056677.1, from coordinate 89,452,644 downwards.
TAAGGTAAGGAATTTCAGGGACATCTAGATAAGACGTCCATCTCTAGCAATGGGGAACTTCTGAACCCACAGGAATTTTCAAGGTAACCGGGTTTACTCAAAAGTTGCCATAGCCCGGTTCTGTTGGTGCCATTAAGGGCTTCTGTTAGGTCCAAATAACATAACACCTGTGATATTTTTGCAAAATCAGCCAAGCGATCATGCTCACAGAAGTATCTTGCTCCTCAATTCCTGCATTCTAATTCCTCGAGTGCATGAGTGTGAGGTGCTGCATTACGAAGGATTTTGCCAGCCAAGGGAGCAGTAAGAACATGTTTTTTTTCATTCTCTCATTCAACAACTTTTTATTGTGTGCCTACTATGTGCTGGGCTATATTCCAAGTGCTAAGGCTACAGCAGTGGAACGAACCAGACAAGAATCCCCTACTACATTGAGCTTACATTTTTGTTGGAGGGAAAACAGTAAAACAAATATAGGATGTCAGTTGGTTGTAAGTGCTATGAAGAATAAGAAATCAAGTTAAGAAGATGGAGAAAGAGAGACAAAGGTGATAAGTGATAGGGGTAGGTGCAACTTTAAGTAGGGTGCTCTGGCTAGTTATATAGGGTGGCTGGGAAGGCCTCTACATCCTCTGCGATCTGAATAAGATGAGGGATGTCAGAGGGAATTGCATTCTGAGTAAGAGCAGCGCAAAGGCCTTGGGGCAAGACAGTGCTTGGGTTACTCAAGGAATGGCAAAGAAGTCTTCGCTAAAGGGCTAAAACAGAGTGAGGGAAGGGGGATGTGGCACAAGAGGAGGTCAAAGAGATAGGAACTAGATAATGTAAGGTCTAGTGGGCTAAGTCAAGGCCTTTGAACTCACCTTATGATCAAAATGAGCGTTGGGTTTTACATTTTATTTTGTTTTTAAAGGAGTTTCCATTTGCAACCTGGAATATCGATTAACATAACAATGTCATATTTAGATATTTTAGTATTTAGTCGTGGTGGTACAAGCAGCTAGCATATATCTCAATAGCTCAGAAGTCCTGTTTTCAAAAAGAAACATGATTTGGACATAAGACAGTTAGAACAGGAATTGATACATGCATGGTGTAACAAAATTGTATCTTACTCAAGGCTTAGTCTGGGGGTTGATGGCTTAGTTTTTGGTGTGATAACGTTTGACATTTTCAAAATGCTTTCACATCTGTGATTTCATCAGACTCTAATAACCACCCCAAGAGATAGGAAGAACAGGCGGTATAACTGATAAGGAACTTGAGGGAATTGATATGGTTTACCCCATGATCATCCAGCATATGAGTCAGTAGCACAGCCACAGACTCCTGACTCTGAAGGCCCCACCCCCTCATCCTCCACTGTAAGGATTATTGAGTAACTTTTTTGACTCAGAGGTCAGAATGTTAAATCGACCGAGTTATTAACTTGTTCCTCCCGTTTGGTTCCCAAGGGCATAAAAATATGAACTACAGAATTTAGTAAGGTCTTGAAGGGGTAGGCCTTGTTTTCTCTCTCTTTCAATCTCTCTCTCAGAGCAGAGACCTTGACCAGAAACCTCTAAAATTTAATTTTTTTTCAGTTTATTTATTTAGAGAGTGTGAGTTGGGGGGAGGGCCAGAGAGAGAGGGGAGAGAGAGAGAATCCCAAGTAGGCTCCATACTGTCAGCCCAGAGTCAGACACAGGGCTCGAACTCACGAACCGTGAGATCATGACCTGAGCCGAAATCAAGAGTCAGATGCTTAACTGACTGAGCCATGCAGGTGCCCCTGAGAAGCCTGTAAACTTTGATGGTGTAGCTCCACTCTCAGAAAATGGCTGGGCATGTAGGACCCCACCACCTTGAAAATCACAATAGTACGGTGGCTCTCCCTTTTCCACCCTTTCCCACCAGGACAGAAACCAGTCTGGAAGAGTATAGTAGCTCTCTCTCTCTCTCTTTTTAAAACATTTATTTATTTTTGAGAGAGAGAGAGAGAGAGAGAGAGAGTGAGCAGGGGAGGGGCAGAAAGAGAGGGAGACACAGAATCCGAAGCAGGCTCCAGGTTCTGAGCTGTCAGCACAGAGCCCGACGCGGGGCTCAAACTCATGAATGGTGAGATCATGACCTGAGCTGAAGTCAGACACTTAACCAACTGAGCCACCTAGGTGCCCCACTCTGGGTCCCTTCTAATTTGTTCTTTGGTTTCAGAGAATGGTCTTGGCATGAGGAATACCATATCATCCTCATGCTTAATAGCTTTATGGCTTCCTATCACTCTTATGATAAACACAAAACTTCTCAAGGTAGCCTGCAAGGCCACATGACGGGGCACACACTCATTTCTCCAGGCTCATCTGGAACTCCCTCACTCTCTGCACTATAGCCACATCTGTCTTTACATTCTCCCTGTCACCCTTCCTGCTCCTTCTTGCTGTGGGGCCTTTGCAAACTTTAATTTATTTGATTTCTTTGTTGTTCCTTTCTTTCTCACCTCTTATTCATCCTTCAGTTTCATTTTGAGTAAGCCCCTTGGGGTAGCCTTCCCTGATTGCCCTGACTAGGTCAACTCCAACTGTGAAAAGGCGTCACAGCAGTGCGCCTGGATGGCTCAGTAGGTTAAGCATCTGACTTCAGCTCAGGTCTTTATCTCTCAGGTTGGTGAATGAAGCCCTGCATCAGGCTCTGCAATGGTGGTGTGGAACCTGCTTGGGATTCCCTCTCTCTCTCTCTCTCTCTCTCTCTCTCTCTCTCTCTCTCTTTCTCTCTGCCCCTTTCCCACTTGCGTGAAAGCTGTCTCTCTCTCAAAATAAATAAATAAACTTAAAAAGAATAAATAAAAGGTGTCACACCACTGTGTACTAGCCTTCATTGTACTTCTCAAAGTTCCTTTTGAGGTTTGGTAGTGTGGTTACCTGATTCTCGTCTGTCTCACCACTAGGTTGTCAGTTCCCCGAGAGCAAGATACAAAGTGAGTGCTTAGTAAATCCATGTCGAATGAATAACTAAGTAGATTTAAGTACATTGGATCAGTACTTCTTTTCCCTGGAGAAAACATACTGGACCTTTTCAGTTTTTTTTCCATGCTTCAAGCTATTGACTAGTTTCCATAGCCACGCCCAGTTGCAAATAGTCACTTACGTTTTGTTAGCCTAACATTCAAGGGTGGCAAAAAATAGACGGAGTTATCGTCCCCATAAAGATAAATGCCAGCGAAATGAAAGGGAGGGAATTTTGCAACTGGAATTTCTGATGTTGAACTATTGGAAAGAATGCCACCTTGTTAGTGTTATTAAATAATTTAATTTTAACACTGGGTCCGTTGTGATTTTCTCCCCTTTTAAATAGACTATTTCTTTAGAGCAATTTTTGGTTCATAGCCAAATTGAGTTCCCCATGTACTCCCTGCCCCCATGCATGCACTGCCTCCACCTCCCCTCCTCCACAATTAGCATCTGGAACCAGAGTGGGACATTTGTTAGAACTGATGAACTTACACTGTCACACTATGATCATCATTTTCACTGTCCTAAAAAGCCTCTGTGTTCCGCCTATACATCCCTCCACCCTCTGCTACTCCTGGAAATGACTGGCATTTTACTATGTCTACAGATCTGCCTTTTCCAGAACACGATAGAGTTTGAAATCATACACTATGTAGTCTTTTCAGATGGGCTTCTTGCACTTTGTAATATGCATTTAAATTTCCTCCATATGTTCTCATGGCTTGATAGCTCTTTTCTTTTTAGCCTTGGACAATGTTGCATTATCTGGATGTACCACAGTTTATTTATCCATTCACCTGCCGACGAACATCTTGATTGTTTTCAAGTTTTGGCAATCATGAATACAGCTGCTACAAACATTCATGTGCAGTTTTTCTGTGGATGCAAGTTTTCAACTCATCCGGATATATACCAAGGAGTGCAAACACTCGATCGTATGTTAAGAATAAGTTTGGTTTTGTAAGAAGCTACCAAACTGCCTTCCAAAGTGGCTGCATCATTTTGCATTTCCACTCGGAAAAATGAGAATTCCAGTTGCTACACATGCTCACCAGCATCTGGTGTTATCAAGGTTCTGAATTTTAGTCATTCTAACAGGTGTGTGTGATAACTCATTGTTGTTTTACTTTTCATTTCCTTAATGATATGGAGCATCTTTTCTTTTTTATTAAAAAAATTTTTAAGTTTACTTATTTATTTTGAGAGATAAAGATAGCGTGAGTGGGGTATGGGCAGAGACAGAGGGAGAGAAAGAATCCCAAACAGGCTCCATACAATGCCAGTGCAGAGCCCAACATGGGGCTTGAAGTCACAAAATCATGAGATCATGACCTGAGCTGAAACCAAGAGTTGGCTGCTTAACTGACCGAGCCACCCAGACGCTCTGCATCTTTTCTATTTTTAAAAAATGTTTATTTATTTATTTATTTATTTATTTATTTATTTTATTTATTTATTTTTAGTAATCTCTACACCCAGTGTGAGGCTTGAACTCATGACCCCAAGATCAAGAGGTGCATTCTCAGGGCGCCTGGGTGGCTCAGTTGGTTAAGCGTCTGACTCGATCTCGGCTCAGGTCATGATCTCACAATTCTGAAAGCACAGAGCCTGCTTGAGATTCTTTCTCTCTCTATCTCTGTGCTCCTCCTTCCCTCTCTCTCTCTCTCTCTCTCACTCTCTCTCTCTCTCTCTGTCTCTGTCTCTGTCTCAAAATAAATAAATAAAAATTAAAAAATAAAAATTCTTGGGGTGCTTGGGTGGCTCAGTCTGTTGGGTGTCTGACTTCGGCTCAGGTCATGATCTCATGGTCCACGAGTTCAAGCCCCCTGTTGGGCTCTGTGCTGACAGCTCAGAGCTTGGAACCTGCTTCTAATTCTGTGTCTCCCTCTCTCTCTGCCCCCTCCCACTCACGCTCTGTCTCTGTCTCTCTCAAAAATAAACATTTTTTAAAAACCTTTAAAAAAATAAATAAAAATGCTTGTAGTTTTAAAGTAAGTCTTGAAGTTTGATAGTGTCAGTTCTCCAGCTTTGTTTTTCCTTAATATTCTGTTAGCTATTCTGGGTCTTCTGCCTTTCCTTATAAACTTTAGAATCAGTTTGTTGATAGCCATAAAATAGCTTGCTGGGATTTTGATTGGTTCTGTGTTGAATCTATAGATCAAATTGGGAATAACTGACATTTTGACAATATTGAATCTTCCTATCCATGAGCATGGAATAACTCCATTTATTTAGTTCTTCCTTGATTTCTTTATCAGTTTTATAGTTTTTCTCAAAGAGGCTTTGTACATATTCGATTAGATTTAAACTTAATTATCTTGTATGTGCTAATGTACATGGTGTTGTTTTTAATTTCAATTTCCACTTATTCATTTTTGGTGTATAAGAAAGTGATTGAGTTTTTTATATTAATCTAGTATCCTGCAACTAATAAGGATGCAGGATAATTGCTTATAATTGCTCATTAGTTCCAGAAGGTTTTCTTGTTGACTCGAATTTTCTACATAGACACTCATGTCATCTTTAAACAAAGACAGTTTTATGCCTCTTTTCCCAATCTGTACACATTTTATTTACGTTTTTTTATCTTATTGCATTAGTTAGGATTTCCAATGTGATGTTGAAAAGGAGTGGTGAGAGTGGACATCCTTGCCTTGCCCCTGATCATAGTGAGAAAGTTTCTAGTTTCTCAACATTAAGGATGGTGCTAGTTGTAGTGTTTTTGCAGACGTTCTTTATCAACTTGAGGAAGTTCCTCTCTATTCCTAATTTGCTGAGAGTATTTGCCATGAATGGATATTGGATTTTGTCATACGCTTTTATTTGCATCTATTGATATGATCATGTTATTTTTCTTCGTTAGTCTGTCGATATGATAGATTCCATTAATTTATTGTGAAATGTTGAACCAGCCTTCCATATCTGGGATGAACATCAATTGGTCATGCTGTAGAATTCTTTTTATATATTGTTGGATTCAATTTGCCAATATTTTGTTGAGTATTCTTGCTTATATGTTCCTGAGAGATATTGATCCATATTTTTCTTTTCTAATAATATATATGCCTGGTTTGGAGTATCAAAGTAATGCTGGCCTCATAGGATGAGTTAGGAAAATTCTCTCTGTTTCTATCTTCTAAAAGAGATTGTAAAGAATTACTATAATTTCTTCCTTACATGCTTGGTAGAATTCATCAGTGAATCTATCTGACCCTGATGCTTTCTGTTTTGAAGGTTATTAATTATTGTTCAATGTTTTAAATAGATATCGCCCTATTCAGATTGTCAATTTTTCTTGTGTCAGTTTTGGCAGATTGTATCTTTCAAGGAATTGGTCCATTTCATCTAGCTTATGAAATTTATGGGCATGGCATTGTTCATACTATTCCTTTATTATCCTTTCAATGTTCATAAGATCTGTAATGATACCCTTTATTTCATTTTTAACATTAGTATTAGTAATTTGTGTCATATCTCTTTTTTCCTTAGCTTAGCAAGAGGCTTACTGATTTTATTGATCTTTATAAAGAACTAACTTATGATTTTATTGACTTTCCTTATTGGTTTCCCGTTTTTAAATTCATTGATTTTTGCTCTATTACTAATTGTTTTCTTCCTTATGCTTGCTTTGAGATTATTTTGCTTTTCAGTTTTGGAGGTTTCTATTGTAATGTCCTCAATTTCAGAGATTCTTTCCTCAGCCATGTCCAGTCTACTCATGAGCCCATCAATGGCATTCTTCATTTCTGTTACAGTATTTTTGATGTCTAGTATTTCATTTTAATTCTTTTTTCAAATTTCCATCTTTCTGCTTAACATTATCTGTCCTAGCATGTTGTTCACTTTTTCATTAGAGCCTTTAGCATATTAATCCCAGTTGTTTTTATTTTTTTTAATGTAATGTTTATTTATTTTTGAGAGAAAGAGACAGAGACAGAGTGGGAGCAGAGGAAGGACAGAGAGAGAGGGAGACACAGAATCCTAAGCAGGCTCCAGGCTGTGAGCTGTCAGCACAGAGCCCGATGCGTGGCTCAAACCCACGAACTGTGAGATCATAACCTGACCCGAAGTTCGATGCTTAACTGACTGAGCCACCCAAGGCACGCCACCCTCAGTTGTTTTTAATTAATAGTCTGATAATTCCAACATCCCTGCCATATCTGAGTCTGATTCTGATGCTTACTTTGTGTCTTCAAACTGTATTTTTGCCATTTAGTATGTCTCAATTTTTTGTTGAAAGCCAAACATGATGTACTGAATGAAAAGATTTCCAGCAAATAAGTCTTCAGGAATGTGCTTATAAGGTGTGGGGGCAGGGGAAGTGTTTCATAGTCCAATGATCAGGTTTCAGTCTTTTAATAAGCCTGTGCCAGTGGACCATAAACTTTACCAGTGTTTCTCAGTCCTCCTCCCTCATCTTAGCTATGACAGGGTGGCCGGAAGGGGCTGGAGTTGGATACGTCCCTTCCCTTTCATGGAAGGCTAGAGCAAACTGAAATGGAGTTACTACCTTTCCCCCAGGTCAGTTAGGCTCTGCTAAAACCCCAGTAGGTTTGGCCATGGTAAAAGAAATTCTCTAGAGGTCAGGTCTTGTTAGGAAGAACAGAATGCCCTGGTCTATTTAGAAATAGTTCATTTTCTCCTCCCTCTACCAGAAGCTTAAGGGGATTTTCCTCTTTTCTTCACTTTAAGAACCTGGTAGAGCTCCGGGAGGTGAAAGTGACAAAAGTGTAGGGTTCCCTCCCCCCCCCCCCGCCCCTGGAATTTTTAACTCTTGGACCTGTCCCTGCTAAGCCTCCCATAATTCATTAATTATAAATCAGGACTTTCTACGCCAGTACTGGTTCTTGTGGAGATTTCTGCCCTGAATTTCTGCTTAGGTGAGTTGTGAGTGTCTGTATCTGCCTGTTTCTCCACTTTCAAGGGCAACATTTTGCCTTATGATCTCACTTCTTTTGTGGATCTAAGAAGAGTTGTGGGTTTTTCAGTTTGCTCAGCTTTTGTACTTTTTGTTAGGATGCAGGGGTGACTTCCAAACTCCTTGCATGCTGGACAGGAAACCAGAAGTGCCTATTGTGTTTCCAATGCCATCTTTCAATGTAGATGTTATCTCAGTGATGTTTAGATAAAAATTTTAAAAACAGGGGTGCGTGGGTGGTTCAGTGGGTTGGGCCTCGGACCTCAGCTCAGGTCATGATCCCATGGTCTGTGGGCTCGAGCCCCACATTGGGCTCTGTGCTGACAGCTTGGAGCCTGTTTTAGACTCTGTGTCTCCCTCTCTCTCTGCCCCTCCCCCACTTGCTTTCTCTCTCAAAAATAAATAAACATTAAAAAATGTTTAAAAAACAAATGAAGAAAAAAACCAAAAAACACATGAAGGTAATCTGATTTGTGGTTTTTAAAATTTTTTTAATGATTATTTATTTTTGAGAGAGAGCACAAGTGGGGAAGGGGCAGAGACAGAGGGAGACACAGAATCCGAAGAAGCTCCAGGCTCTGAGCTGTCAGCACAGAGCCCGACACGGGACTCGAACTCACAAACCGTGAGATCATGACCTGAGCTGAAGTCGGACGCTCAACCGACTGAGCCACCCAGGCGCCCCACTTTATGGCATTTTCTCTGTTTATACTTACTGAAATTGCTCTTGCTATGTGGAAACTGTTGGAATGTGCATCACATGAGGGCTAGTATAATTTCACTTAGCTTCATTTTAAGACCTCATTTTTGGTCATCTTGGTTTTTCATCTGACTTAAAGACAATGATGCTATAGTTATTAAAGAAACCCTAGACCAAACTCTGAAGATCTTTGGATTGCTCTAAAGACTGATGTTGTTGTTTTACCACTATTTCTTCTTGCTTAATCTGCCGAGACATCTATCTTATAATTTTGGTTTTCTTTCTCTAGATAGCGGATTTGTCATTAGGTTTTGCTTGTCTATCTCCATGAATATCTTAAAATGTTTTGTAACACTTCCATGATAAAGTCTTGTATATGAACTCAGTAGTATTCATATTTATTTTCTTGATCTTTAAACAATTTTTTTAATGTTTATTTATTTTTGAGAGAGAGAGAGAAAGAGAGAGAGAGAGAGAGAGAGAGAGAGAGCATGAGCCGGGAAGAGGCAGAGAGAGATGAAGACACAATCTGAAGCAGGCTCCAGGATCCAAGCTGTCAGCACAGAGGTCAATGCAGGGCTTGAACTCATGAACTGTGAGATCATGACCTGAGCTGAACTCAGATGCCTAAACAAACTGAGCCACCAAGGTGCCCTAAAACATTTTTTAAATGTTTATTTTTTTGAGGGAGAGACAGACCATGAGCAAGGTGGGGGACGCAGAGAGAGAGAGGGAGACACAGAATCTGAAGCAGGCTCCAGGTTCTGAGCTGTCACCACAGAGCCCAACACGGGTCTCGAACTCACAAACCAGCACGATCATGACCTGAGCTGAAGTCAGGCGCTTAACTGACTGAGCCACCCAGGTGCCCCCTATTTTTTTGATCTTTTGTGTGTCATCTTGTAAATATTTTCCATTCTATACATAGACTGCAGGAGCACTTTGATCTTGGATGAATTATGTGTTACTTGAGAAGCAGATTAGAAGCTTACTGGAAAGACTAGAATCCAAATTCCTTGTTGGGTTGTTAGTATTGGCTTTGTCAAAAATAAAAATGAACCTATTGCATGACCTTCTGTCATATCCTTAGTGATAGAGGGGAGTGGTCAGGATACCAATATCTACAGTACAACCAACCATATTATTCTGAAACCTTAAGTGGATCTTATATGAATCAGCAACACGACATGTGGCTAGGGTCCAGAAAATGTGTGACAAATCTTTTGTCAGTTGATGATATAGTCAAGAAATCTTGATGTTCGCTTAATTGTTTTCTGTATCCACCACAATGCAGAGTGTGAATACCTGCTTTCCATGTTGATAAACAGTACCAAAAAAATGAGACAAAGAACAAAATAATGTTATATTCCCCCCAGCATTACAAAAGTCTAGATTTTCAACAAAGTAATGATGTGAAGAGACTCACTTTCATAACAAGAATCATTGGTCAGGGGCGCCTGGGTGGCTCAGTCGGTTAAGCGCCAGACTCTCGATCTCAGCTCAGGTCTTGATCTCAGGGTTGTGAGTTCAAACCCTATGTTGGGCTCCATGCTGGGTGTTGAGTCTACTTAAAAAAAAAAAAAAGAAGAAGAAGAAATCATTGGTCATTGAAAGAAGCAAGTGGCTCCCTCTGGGAAGTGTTTATAAAAGGATATTTTGAGCTTACCAAGGTGGATAAAGCTAAATGACTCTTCTGGAGGAGGATTGTCCTTGTTGACTTAAGAGACTATCTAAGGAAGACTAACTCTAGGGAATTTATAGAGGATGAGAGCAGTAGCCAGTGACTATGATGTTAGATAAGACAGCTCAAAGGATTCAATGGAAACTGCAGTAGAATTCCCTTAGTTCTAGGAGGGGAATGATGGCTTAGGCTTGGCGCAGTATTAGTCTATAATGGAGGTAAGCTTAAGAACTCCCAGTTCCTATTAACAGCAAGCCCTAGAAAACAAGAATTATGTAACACAACTCTCCCAGACTTTTCCAGCTGGTGAAATGAGATCACATGAACCCTACTATCCAAATTTCATCAGCTGCAAGGCCCCACCTGCTCACAGAGGAATTTAACCCCATTCCAAAGACTCTCCAGTTATTTCTGATGACTCTCAGTGGGGAGGTGGGGGGGGGGGACTGTTACCACATGTGCCTGTGAATATCTCACTCACATTCTTATAGTCTGAACTACTGGTTAAGGCACCTCATCACTGCCTCCATTGCTGATGCCCTTTGTGCAAATAGCACAGAACTTCCAGTCCTTGAGGTATTAAGAGCTGGGCCTGTCACCCAACTTCATATAGATTTTGTCACTTTGGCTCTAAACAGCATAATTTGAGCCCGGAATCATAGAAGGGACTTCAGGAAAACAGTGCCTTCAGCTTTTGGCTCTATCTTCCCCACTGGGCCTTGAACCCAAAGGGCTAGCCAAAGCATCAAACACTCTACTTGCCCTGTATTCTTTCCAGATCTCTCTCTCTTCTGTGTGCCCCAGAAAAACCACACCAACTTATCACTCTTCCTTCAGTCCCAATTCCAAAGTCTCCATGCCTATAGACTTATGCCAATAAGTAAAGGAAGGAGTAAGGGAAACTATCACCTGACCTATTTCCGATGAAGTTCTAGCACTAGCTTGAGCCCAGCCAAGACACTCTGTTATGTGTATGATAAAAACACAGGCTATGTTTCTATCAGGGCCTGAGTGGGAAGAGGAAGAGCGTATCAGAGGAAGGAAACAGTGATACGAAAGGAACTACCATCTCGGAAAGAGAATTAAACCTTGAAAGAGTCATTGACTCCCTTTGTCTCTCTCACTGATCTTTTTTCATTTTCTCAGGCTTAATTTCAATACTAAGTCAAAGCCTTTTTTTCCTTCATCTTCAGATCCAGAAGAGGACAGACATTAATTAGCACTCGTAGCCGAAACAACCGCTAATTAAGGTGGGTTTGCATCATGAAATGCTATGGAAAGTGATTGATGACATTGAGTTTGGCAGACCCCTTTGCCTTAAATTAATTCTATTTCATGTCCAAAGCTGGAGCCTTCTGTTCCATAAATCAGTGGAATATCTCTACAGGCAAAGTGACGTTAATATGAACACAGTATTGCTTTCAAAGTACAGTTACTGCAGCAGTGAAGTTCAAGTAGCCATTTTTAGCTAGTCATTTCACCACGAAGGTTTTCAAACCCTGAAAACCACACAAAAGAAACAAATCAGCAAACTATGGAAGTAGAAGTATAGACCCGATTTATTAGATATTGTTACCCTTGAGGGATATGACAATGAACCCCCACTTCAATTGGCACGTTGTGAATTGCCAGACAAAACTAGAGAGGAGGAAATTTGGGGCAGCTGTGGGTGACGATTCAGGAGATCTTGAAGTCATAAGAAAAATTCTTGCCCATCAAGGGTTGCTGCCAGCATGGATAAAAACTTGGGAGTTGGTAAAATATAGAGGCTGAAAAATGTTATAATTAAAAACAAATGGTTATGTGGACCTAGAGCAGTCACTCTCAACCGGGAGAGATTTTGCCTCCTAGGGGACATTTGGCCATGTCTGCAGGCATTTTTAAAAAATAAACTTGTCTATTTGAGTACAGTTTTAGAACTGCAAAAAGTTGCAAACCCACTTGTTAACACCTCACGTCAGAAGGGTGTATTGTTACAACTAAAGAAACAATATCGACACATTATTACTAGCTGAACTTTATACTTTCTTCAAATTCCCCTAGTTGTTACCTAATATTCTTTTCTGTTTCAGGAGCCCATCAAAGAAACCACGTTGTATTTAGGCTCCTCTTGCCTATGCAGTTTCTCAGAATTTCCTCACTTTTGATGACCTTGAGAGTTTGCAGGAATATAGGTCAGAACTTGTGTAGAATGTCCATCTTTCTGATGTTATTCTAATGATTAGACTGTGGTTATGGGTTTTTATTTTTATTTATTTATTTTTTAATGTAATTTGTTGACAAATTGGGTTTTCATACAACACCCAATGCTTGCTTATGGCTTTTTAAAGGGAAGGACAATAGAGGTCAGGTGCAAGTGTCGTCACATCATATCTAGGGCTATCAGAATGACTTATCATTGATGGTGTTAATGTTGACCACCTGTCCAAGATAGTGTTTATGAGGTTTGTCTGCTCTAATGTTATTGCCACTGCCTTTGATGGCATGTGCAGCCTTGACTTGCCATGTGAGTAGTTATGCTCCATGTCATTGAGGGGGGAATATCTACATAAATTATTTGGAATTCCTCGTGGGAGATTTGTCTCTTCTTCCATATTGCTTTATTCATCACTCATTCACACCAGTATGGATGCCTGGTATGGATACATATTTCAGACACTTTAATTCTGTTTTAAGATTTACTTTTTAAGTGGGCTCTACACCCGATGTGGGGCTCAAACTCAGAACCCTGAGATTGAGACTTGCACGCTCCACTGACGGAGCCAACCAGGCTCACTGAAGTCAGTGAATAAAAGTTGTGTTTTCAGAGAACTTTGTTGCAATGCATAAAATGAGTAATTCTTTTGGTGTCATATGAACACAAAGTAAGAGATGTAGTCTCTCTAAGGTTCTGTATAAACAGAATGAGCTGGAAAGTTGAGGCGGCTGCCCAGATGATTCAAATGCAGTGGTATCCTGCACCCACCACCCTGCTGTCAAAGAAAAATTTTGGCTCAATGTGTACAGGTTGGTAGTCTGCATTGAATGAATTTACTGAATATTTACTTAACACCACTGCATGAGTTCTGGGAATCAAGAGAGGCTTTGGAATGAGTCTGGATGTAGGAAAGGTGAAATTAAAAAGAAAATGCCATTTTCTTCAAAGTCTGCCTTCTGTACATGGCACCTTTTCACTCTCTTGCTCCACACTAGAGCAATAGTACTAACCAAGGTCAATATTAAAAAAAATTATGTTTTATTTATTCTAGAGAGAGAGAGAGAGAGAGAGAGAGAGAGAGAGAGAGAGAATGAGGGGGGAGAGCAGAGCAAGAGAAGGACACAGAATCTGAAGCAGGCTCCAGGCTCCCAGCTGTCAGCACAGAGCCTGATGTAGGGCTCAAACTCACAGACCGTGAGATCATGACCTGAGACGAAGTCAGATCCTTAACCGACTGAGCCACCCAGGCGCCCCAACCAAGGTCAATATTGCACCACCCACCCCAAAACATTTGTCGATATCTGAAGATGTTTAAGACGGGTCACAACCTTGAGGGACGGGTATACTGGCATCTAATGGATAAAGACCAGGGATGCTGCTAAACATGGTACCGTACATAGGACAGCTCCCCAGATAAAGAATTCTCAGGGACGCCTGGGTGGCTCTGTTGGTTGAGCGTCCAACATCAGCTCAGGTCATGATCTCAGGGTTTGTGGGTTTGAGCCCCACATCGGGCTCTGTGCCGACAGCTCAGAGCCTGGAGCCTGCTTTGGATTCTGTGTCTCCCTCTCTCTCTCTGCCCTCCCCTGCTCATGCTCTGTCTCTTTCTCTCTCTCTCTTTCAAAAAAGAAATAAACATTGAAAAATTTTTAAGGAAAAAATTATCTACACCAAATGCCAATATTGCCAAGATTTAGAAACCCTGGACTAGTGGGCAAGAAAGAAATCTTCCAGGTTGATCACATTAATTTCTCACAACCAGAGAGAGGTGTAGTTGTCTTGGTATATCCCCTTTTAAGTGTGCATCTGTGTGTGTGTGTGTGTGTGTGTGTGTGTGTGTGTGTTTCACCACTAGCTACTGCGTTTGTAACCAGGTTACCACTGGTATTGAAAGACATTTCAGAGCACAGATATACCCTAGTAAAACCAAACTTTTAACCCTAGCCTATACAACTCTGAAAAACCAGGCCTTCTCTACATGTACGTCTTCTTCCCATGACCCTGTGCCCTCGATTCCCTTGACCCATCCAAGCAGTACAAGGCCCAAGGCCAGACTGGCTTTATGACCTTTGCACTTGATGATCCATCCCCTCTATCTGGAATATTCTTCCTCCAGACCTGGGTGGCCATGGCTGGCTCCTTTTCATGACTTTCATCTCAGCTCAGACATCACCTTCTCGGCAAAGCTAATCACGCTATCTAAAGTATACCCTCCATGCACACACAAACATGATCTTGATTTCATAGTTTCATGTTGCCCGTAGAAGTTACCACTTTCTGGAATTACCTTGTTCATCTTCTACATTACTATGTAAGCTTCTAGGGGCAGGGACTTTGTCTTTTTATTTCAGCTTGAATCTGTGTGCCCACACCCAGTATGGCACAGAGTCCGAATTAAATAAATATTTGTTGAATGACTGAATGCATGAATGAAGGAGTTTGGAATAAATATTTAAAATTTCTGGAAATTCTGAATTCATAGGGAACGTGTTTCACTTCATTAATCTCTTAAGAAAAAAAGGCAAGGGGCATCTGGGTGGCTTGGTTGGTTAAGCATCTGACTCTTGATTTTGGCTCAGGTCATGATCTCACGGTTTTGTGAGTTCCAGCCCCACATTGGGCTCTGTGCTGACTCTGCAGAGCCTGTTTGGATTCTCTCTCTCTCTCTCTCTCTCTCTCTCTCTCTCTCTTTCTCTCTCTGGCCCTCCCCAGCTTGTACTTTATCTCTCTCAAAATAAATATAATTAAAACAATTATTAAAAAGAAGAAAGAAAAAATGGGAATTAGGGACTTAAGTTTCAAACTGTGGAATGTTTTCAAAGAACATTTGTAGTTTGAATGCCTCATCATTTAGGAACACACTACACAGTGTGTTAATTTTATTAAATCATAAAATCATTATAACTTATATTGTATGTCAGTGAAGAATTTATTCAGGTAATTCTGGATATGGTATTGAATTAAAAAGTAATTAGGGGCATCTGGGTGTCTCAGTTGGTTGAGTGTCTGACTTCTGCTCAGGTCATGATCTTGAGGTTTGTGAGTTTGAATCCCACATCATGCTCTCTGTTGTCAGCACATAGCCCATATGAGATCCTCTGTTCCCTTCTCTCTCTGCCCCTCCCCACTCATGCTCCCTATCTCTCTCTCACAAATAAACATTAAAAATTTTTTAAATTAGTATTTTATCCCTAGATATTTTTTTCCCATTTAAGAGAAATAAAGAAAAATCCATGAGAACAGATTAAACTCTCAGTGCTGAAGCTGTTAGTTTTCAGGACTTAGAGTATCACGCAGATATAGAAAACATTAAGTCTTAGAAAATGAGCCAAGACAAGTGAGCAAGAAAAACACCCCCACGACTCACTGAACATAAATTTTACCCCCAGCGTCTCCTCTGATGCTTCACCCCATGAACTCTTGAAAACAGAAAGTTTGTAATCTTTAGCGTTGTTCTTTCAGTGCAGATTTTTAATGATTTTTTGAGGTGAAATTCACATACCTGTTATTCACATAACCATTTTGAAGCATACAACCCGTGCCATTTAGTACATTCACAATATTGTGCAACCATTGCCCCTGTCCGGTTTCAAAACCTTTCCATGACTTCAAAGTAAAATCCTATACCTGTTAAGCTGTATCCTCTCCCTCAGCTCTCGCATCCAGTATTGTGTATCCTGTCCCTATGGGTTTATCTATTCTGGATATTTTGTATAAATGGAATTGTACAATATGTGATCTTTTGTTCTTGCCCTTTTCACTTGGCAAGTTTTTTTTTTCCAAAAAAATTTTAAGTTTATTTTTGAGAAAGAGGCAGAGAGAATGAGGTGGGGAGGGGTAGAGAGAGAGAGAGAGAGGGGGAGAGAGAGAGTGTCAAGCAGGTCCCACACAGTCAGCATGGAGCCCCATGTGGGGCTCGAACTCACAAACCATGAGATCATGACCTGAGCTGAAACAGAGTCGGACGCTAAACCGACTAAGCCACCCAGGTGCCTCTGGTGGGCTGTTTTTAAGGTTCATCAATGTTGTAATATGTATCAGTGTCTACTCATATTTATGGGCAGATAATGTTCTATTGTATGGATATACCACATTTTGTTTATCTGTTCATAAATTGATGGGCATTTGGGTTTTTTCCACTTTTTAGAAATTATAAATAGTGTTACTATGAACATGGGTGTGCATATGTTTGTTTCAGTACCTGTCTTCAGTTATTTTAGACATATACTTAGGAGGAGAATTGTTGGATTAAATGATAACTCCATGTTTCACTTTTTGAGGAACTTCCGAACTGGTTTCCATAGCACCTGTACCATTTTACATCCCTGCTAGCAGTATAGGCGGTTTCCATTTTCTCCATATCCTTGTCAACACTTGTTATTTTCCCAAAAAAGTGTTTGAAAAAATGTTTATTTATTTATTTTGAGAGAGACAGAGAGCAAGCTGGGTGTGGGGCAGAGAGAGAGGGAGAGAGAGAGAATCCCAAGCAGAGAATCCTTGCTGTCACCATACAGCCCGACATGGGGCCAGATCCCATAAACCACAAGATCATGACCTGAGCTGAAATCAAGAGTCAGACGCTAAACCGACTGAGCCACCCAGGTGCCCCTTTCCTTTTTTGTAAAACAGCCCTTCTAGTGGATGGGAAGTGTTACCTCATTGCGGCTTTGATTTACATTTTATATTACCCGAAAGACTAATGATGCTGAGCATCTTTCCCTGTATTTATTGGTCATTTTTCAATGTAGACTATTGGTGACTTTAGGATATTTCTGAATGTTTATAGTTTCTGTCATATGTATATGGTATAGAAGATAGAAACATCAGAAGCAAACAGGAATGAGACAGCTAGTGTTACCGAATTATATTTGGCAGATGCCCCAAATGTCTTCCTGGCCCCATCCTTTGAGAATGTAACATTTCCACAATAATGGAAAGTTCCTTTCTGATATCAAGTCGTAGAGACCGTGAATATTTGCTGACACAGTTAAACGAAATAGGAGGAATGTCATAAAAGTGGCAAACAGGGAATAAGGAAAGCAGTGGTACACAGGACAAGTTGACAACTGACTTCCTATGCCTGTTGGGTAAGAAGGAGGTTGCACCCTGGATTGGGTCTTTTGCAGAGTCAACTGGGCACACGCAAATAATTGACAAGTGTATTGGAAATGTCTGTGGGCTTGTTTCCCGAACAAGATATGAAAATGAGAAAAAAAAAATCTTTCCCGTTAAAACTTGTGCTTGCTTTCTCAGACACGGTCTATGTAAATTGAACAGACCCTATCTATGTTCCTGTTTTCCTCAGATATTCTTGATTCTTTTTGTTTATTCAAAATCAAAATCAAATTCAATCCACAGCACCTTAATAAGTGTGATTATAGTAACTGTGCTTATGGTTAGGTCATCAAACCTCTGGAAAATGGAGGTGGGGCAGGCAATGTGGCAAAGTAGGATGAGATCTGAGCTGATGGTCAGGAGATCTGTGTTCCAGCCCTCATTTCTAAAATAACTAGCTTTGTAACCTTGAATAAATGACTTAACCTCTAGGAGCCCCAGTTTCCTCATTTGTAAATAAATGAACGATAGGACTCCCGATTATCTTTAAAAGTCCTTTGCAGCTCTGAAATTCTATTTGCGAAGTTCATGTGTTATGGACTTTAAAGTTCAAAGGCAAATGCATACTCTTTCTTTGTATGTATAGAAATTAAAACTGTCGCCTCAGTTCAAACCTGCATCAACAGAATAAGTTGAAAAAGGAAAAGACAAGGCCCAGGGTCATAGACTTCCAAGTTCTGAAGCCAGGCTCCTATGTGTGTGTTGGCTGAGTGCCTCGGTACACTTGTATGTGTGATGATCTGCCCTCTGCCCTAAGGTTTCTTAATCTTCATTTTGCAATGTGTGTCCTAGATGTTTGTTTATCAAACAGTGTAACTGACTCAGACAGGACATTGCACTATTTCCTAGTCAGTGGCTAAAACATTTCTCATCTGAACTTTTCCAGTCTTTCATTCTAGAACTTTTGTGACCTCAAATGAGGTACCTTGACTTTCACTTCACCTGATGATGCATTTTATTTTCCACGGGGAGACACTGGGTTTTGAAACATTTCACCCCCTTCACTTGTAGGGGAAGTTACAATAAATGATAAGGGGATTCTGCCCTGCCACCATACGGGCCTTCCTCCAGCCGGTCTTTTTTTGTTTTTTTGTTTTCTTAATTTTTTAATTTTTTTAAAAATTTTTATTTCTGAGAGAGGCAGGGGAGAGACAGAGAGAGGGAGATACAGAATCCAAAGCAGGCTCCAGGCTCTGAGCTGTCAGCACACAGCCCAACTTGGGGCTAAAACCCATAAACTGTGAGATCATGACCTGAGCTGAAGTCGGATGCCCAACTGACTAAGCCACCCAGGCACCCCTCCCTCCAGCCAGGCTAACACAGGTTCTAGGCTGCTCTGGATCATCTCATTGTCAGGAGTACAATTAACAACTTTAGTCCTTGATGAGGAGTCAAGAGTTTAAGATCTATCTGGGAAGGGTTATGTTACATTTCAGCTACAACACAGTACAAGCTGGTTCATAATCTTAGAATTAAAATACAGAGCCAATGGGAGTGCATTTGTGATGAGCACCAGGCGTTTATGCCAGAGGCTAATATTACACTGTTAGCTGGAATTTAAATTTTTAAAAAAAGCTTAAAAAGTAAATAAAATACAGAGCTAATGAAAACAGTAAAGCTCTAGTCTTTGCATTAGTATTATTTCCAATTTTGGAGGTTTTCTCAAGTTAAAAACAATAGATTAGATAAAGGCTGTATCAAAATTTACAATCACACAACCTGAGCAGGGAACTGATATGATCTCCATTCTCTGAAGACCTGTTTTTGATGTTTTGATTACCCCTTGGCTATTTCTTTTTTTGTTAATTTGCAAGCCTATTTTGCATTTGTGCCTTCCTTGGTTTTCTGTATTTAGTCTTTCTTTCAGCCCTAGGCCAGCTTGTTTATTTCCAAAAAAGCAGTCACTTCTGTTAAAGGCTGGGAACAGGATAGAGTGTGAGGTCTGGGGGGAGGGAGGTGTAATTGAAGCTGAAAGGCTTTTAAGGTGAGTGTGTTCTGTTCAATTAAACTATTTCTCCCCACCTTTTTTCTCCAGTAGAATGTTAAAATAGTGTACACCTGCCAAAAAACTGCCCAAACTCAAATCCTAAACAAAAGAAACAATCTCTCCACCCCAAATCAGGCACTATTTTGTGCCGGTGACTCATTTCAAGAATCATTATATTTAATTTAATTTAATTTAAAATTGCTTTCATGGTTTTACAGAAGATCAGTGCATGTGTTTGTCTTCTTATTGGGGTCTATTTATCAATGGGACTATTACTACAAATTATTGTTTTCAATTGCTTTTGAAAATCACAGGGAAAGTGTTTTAGGGATTCTAGTCAATTACCTTGAAATGTATCATTTGATTCAGCAAGTTTGCATCTAAGAATTATTTCAAAAAACTAATTACAGAGACATGCAAATTTATATTCAAGGATGTTCAGAACAGGATCAGTTACAGTACTAGAAAAATTTAAAGACCAACTTAAATGGCCCACAAACAATAGGGGACTGGTTAAATAAATTAGGTAACATCCATATGCTAAAATATTATGCAGCCTTCAACATGATTTTTAAATAATTTTTAATAACATGGGAGAGGGCTCACATTAAAGGTCAAGTGAAGAAAAGCACACAATACTATACAGTTGATCCTTGAACAACATATATATGGAATTTTTTTGATGCAGTATAGTACTATAAATGGATTTTCTCTTCCCTATGATTTTTTCCTTATGATTTTCTTAATAACACTTTCTTTTTTTATAGCTTACTTTCTTGTAAGAATACAGTGTATAATACATGTAACATACAAAATATGTGCTCATCGGCTGTGTTATCTGTAAGGCTTCCAGTCAACAATAGCCTATTAGCAGTTAAGTTTGTGGGGAATCAAAAGTTGTATGTGGATTTTCCACTGCACAGGGGATCAGCACCCCTACCCTCCCACCACACTGTTCAAGGGTCAACTGAATGTATAGAATGGTTCCAGTTTTGGAAAAAAATATGCATAAGAAGAAACTGGTAAAAATACATCAAAATATTCCTAGTGGCTCACTCAGGGAAGCAGAATTGTGGATGTAAAGAGCATTCTTTATATATTTTTGGTGTTTTCTATATTTTCTGTAATGAATAGTTATTACTTTTAGAAAAATATATATGATTATCAAACTTTTTTAAAAGTTTACGAGAGAGAGAGCAAATGGGGGGAGGGGCAGAAAGAGAGGGAGACTGAAGATCCACAGTGGGCTGACAGCAGAGATCCAGACTCAGGGCTCGAACTCATGAACCATGAAATCATGACCTGAGCCAAAATCACATGCTTAACTGGCTGAGCCACCCAAGCAGCCCTCAAACATTTTAATGAATGGAAATTAAACAATAATGAGATAGCATTGTTTGCCTGTGGGATTGGCAAGATTTTTATTATTTATTTATTTTATTTATTTATTTTTTAAAGTTTATTCATTTTGAGAGAGAGTGCACACACGTGCACACACACATGAATGGTGAAGGGGCCGAAAGAGAGGGAGAGAGAATCCCAAGCAGGCTCCTCACTATCCATGCTGGGCTATCAGTGCAGAGTCTGACACAAGGCAGAGCTCGAACACATGAACCGTGAGATCATGACCTGAGCCGAAATCAAGAGTCAGATATTTAACTGACTGAGCCACTTAGGTGCCCCTGGATTGGCAAGATTTTTTTTTTTTTTAATTTTTTTTTTTCAACATTTATTTATTTTTGGGACAGAGAGAGACAGAGCATGAACGGGGGAGGGGCAGAGAGAGAGAGGGAGACACAGAATCGGAAACAGGCTCCAGGCTCTGAGCCATCAGCCCAGAGCCTGACGCGGGGCTCGAACTCACGGACTGCGAGATCGTGACCTGGCTGAAGTCGGACGCCCAACCGACTGCGCCACCCAGGCGCCCCGGCAAGATTTTTAAAGATTGATACTATTCAAAGCTTTCAAGGATATGACGAAAATGGCACTCTTATATACTCTAAGTAGGAATGTAAGTTGGTTTGGTCTTCAAAAATTTTTTTGTAATGTTTATTTACTTTTGAGAGAGAGGGAGCACAAGCAGGGGAGGGACAGAGAGAGAGGGAGACACAGAATCCAAAGCAGGGCCAGGCTCTGAGCTGTCAGCACAGAGCCAGATGCCGAGCTAGAACCCACAAACAGTGAGATCATGACCTGAGCCGAAGTTAGACACTTAATCGACTGAGCTCCCAGGCGCCCCAAGTTTGGTCCTTTTAAAAGACAACTTGACAGTATCTTTTAAAATTTAAAATGCACATACTTGGGCCGCTTGGGTGGCTCAGTCGGTTAAGCGACTGACTCCAGATTTCCTCTTAGGTCATGATCTCAAGGTTCCTGAGTTCAAGCCCTGAAGCGGACTCCAAGCTGACAGCGCTGAGCCTGCTTGGGATTCTCTGTCTCCCTCTCTCTCTGCCTCTTCCCTGCTTTATCTCTCTCTCTCAAAATAAATAAATAAACTTAAACAAAATAAAATAAAATACACATACTCTTTGACCCAGCATCATTACCACTTACAGGGCTCAACTATATAGAGATGCTTGAACAAATACACAAAGACACATGCATGGGGATATTAATTGGAGTATTGTGAAGAATTAGGGAAAGATCCTGAATGTTCATCAATAGGGATATGGCTAATACATTATGGTACACCTGAACTATGGAATACTGGGTAGCAGTAAAAAAAAGGGGGGGCCTAATTATTTAGATATCTACATACAAATATAATAACATGGAATGATGTTTGTGATATATACTAAGTGGATGAAAGCAACTTGTAGAGCAATGTGTATAATATATTCTCATTTTGAAAAAATAAGTATTTGTGACCATATATGTGCATTTGGGAAGATATGTATCAGATTGCTCATAGCTGTCATTATTTCCATAGAGCAGGATCAGAGATTCTTTTACTTTGTAAACTTCTATTTGAACAAAAGAAGCAAACATGTACTTCTTTTATAAGCAAAATAATAATAAAGAGGCAATCAGTGGATAACTGGGGCTTACTGTGTGAAAGTTTGCTTTGGTGTTTTATTTATTTTTGAATGCGTGCACGCAAGAGAGAGAGAGAGAGAGAGAGAGAGAGAGAGAGAGAGAGAGAGAGAAATAGAGCATGAGTGGGGGAGGGGCAGAGAGCAAGGGAGACACAGATTCTGAATCAGGCTCCAGGCTCTGAGCTGTCAGCACAGAGCCTGATGCAGGGCTCAAACTCATCACCTGTGAGATCATGACCTGAGCTGAAGTCAGCCTCTTAATCGACTGAGCCACCCAGGTGCCCCGAAATTTGCTTTAAAAGAGTCTTTCAGGGGTGCCTGGGTGGCTCAGGCAGTTAAGTGTTTGACTCTTGATGTTGGCTCAGGTAATGATCTGAAGGTTCGTGAGTTCAAGCCCCATATCAGGCTCTTCCCTGACAGTGCAGAGCCTGTTCAAGATTCTCTCTCTCTCTCCCTCTCTCTGTGCCCCTCCCCCTCTGGTGCACACATGCTCTCTCTGTCTCTCAAAACAAATAAATAAACTTAAAAAAAATAAAAATAGCCTTTCAGGAATGTATTAGTCTGTGGACAGCAATTTATCACTACAAACAGTTCAGACAATTTTACATAAGGCCTAATTTGCTTCATGGCTCAACAAAGAGAGAACTAATTCATATGCTGATCTACATTGCCATACCTAATATTTTCCCCAGTGGCAACAAAATCGGATTTGTTGAATTCTTTTATAAATACTATTGAAATGAGATTGCAGAAAGTTGAGGTTAGACCCTGATTCTCAAAGCTGTCTGTATAGATAGTCTGGATTAGATACATAACCTAGCTAAAAGTGACTCTCAAAATCTATGAGTTCACCTTCAAGGTATTTGCTTTAAGTGTCTTTTTATAGGGGGGGTCCCCCTGTGCCTAATATAGAAGTAGAATGCTCCCACATGAGAACTTGCTTCTCTTTTAGACGGGTTTATGTGATAATGAGCTGGGTATGTGAAATATTCCTTATTCAGTGATATGCACATGTTCCCCTGAAATAGTAATATATCTACCTCATAAGCTTATTGTGAGGGTAAAATGAAATAATAAGTGCAAAGTGTTTGGGGCAGTGTCTGGCACGCCTGGTGGCCATTGTTATTTAAAAGTGTTGCTAAAGATGTTTCATTTTAATAACAATAACTTGGCCTGTACTGGGTTCCACATGAAGGAGACAGTGTTTTTGTTGTTTTTTAATTTTTTTTCTAAATGTTTGTTTATTTTGGGGGGGGGGGAACGGAGAGGGGCAGAGAGGGAGAGGGAGGAACAGAATCCAAAGCAGGCCCCAGGCTCTGAGCTGTCAGCACAGAGCCTGACACAGGGCTCCAACTCACGAAACTCGAGATCGTGGCCTGAGCTGAAGTGGCACACTTAATTGACTGAGACACCCAGGCGCTCAAATGAGACAGTTTTATTATAGCATTTTAGTTTGGAGAAGGAGTGCTTTGAGTAAGTGTTCAAGGTTTAAGCAGAATGAATATCTAGGTATAATGAAGGGGCTTGTCCATTTCATAGAAGGCACTAGCAAAGGGCATACTTAGAGGATTGAAGCCTGGAGGTCAGAGGGTGATTTAGTAAATGAAAGTGAAGGTTGTGGTTGTAGAAACTTAAGGAATTTCGCCCTTGGCTTTAAAGAAAGTCAGTCAGTAAATAGGAGAATCTGGAGAAAGACTGGTGTGGTCTAATGGAGAGATGTGAGTTTTGGTACCAGTTTCCTTTTTTTCTCACGTGTAAAATGAGGAGGTCAAACTTAGTAATTAATAGCCACCATTTTCTCCACACTTGCCATAAACCAGGCTTTTTACGGGCATGGTTTCATTTAACCTCCCTCAGAAGAGTCCTATGAATGAGGGACCATTATTATCCCCAATTTACAGATGAGGAGGCTTTGAAGAGATTATGTAACTTGGTCTAGTTTGGTCCATGTCCAAAGCCCATATGGTTTTCAGTCCTGTTAGTCTGCCTCTTAGTGGCCTCCTGGCTCTAGTAGTCAATGATTCTGAGTAAGGGACATTAAAAAATGTTGTTGTGATTTGACTTGTCTTTTAAGAATGGGAGATGAAATCTAATCTTCTTGAATGTGAAAGGGAAAGGAAAATGAAGACAGATTGAATGTGAGTTATGATACTGATGACCTATCTTTCCCCCTAAACTTATCGGGCTAGAATCACTACAGAAAGTGGGCAAAAATATACTAAAGGTAATTTCCATGCAGATCTGATGACAACCACAGCCCATTTCATTTGCCTCTGGCCTTACAGATAATCTGAATATTTTGTTCTTTTTTTCCACCCACTTTTGGGAAGGAATTGCTAAAGCAATTTGCAAGGACACTGTGGAGGCTTTTATTTAGAGGGGATAGGAATTCACTTAAAAATTTTTTTAATGTTTATTTTTTTATTTTTTCAGTTCATATAAAAACCTGTACAATATGCCAGGATGAAAAGAAATCATCATTTGAAAAAGATGAAAGAATCCTTTCTCGAAAGATAACATTTAGATCTAGCTACTACACTGCTGACCATTTTTGAATGCAGTAGCTTGGGATATTCACAGTAAGATCATCTCTTGTCTAGGTTTCTGATTTTACCAGTTGTTAAGGCATACCTTTGAAGACAGTATTTGGCCTCGTTAGGGGCCTGAAAAAAACAAGGCCTCGCTAATGACAAAACATAACATGTCTATGCAAATATTATGATAAAGTCCTGCTGCGTGTAGTTGGGCCACAGGAGGAAGTTATTATTTTACAAACCTGTGAAGTATGTTTAACACGCAAAGGCTTGTTACACAGTCCATGAAGAACGTTGTTTTCTGCCCTTCCATAAATAACTAATGCCAGGAGCGGCTTGGCTATCTCTTTCAGCTTCTTGTTACAGGAGAGTAAAATGAGCAAGGCCTAAATATCGGTACCTGCTAAGAGAGCTGCCGTGTTAAATTCCATTTGGCTTCAGTCTAATTCTCATGCTTTTAAGTGCTTTTGATGTTGTATTTTGAATCTGTCAGTTGCACTGTGTTTTCCATTTCCATATGTTTATCTCTTCTGTTTCTAATTTGATTGGTAGTTCTGGGGAGGACTTACTACCCAGGAAACCTCATGTAGTCACAAAGGCAGTAGTGTAGGAGATGTGAGAACCATGGTTAGGAAACCCAGGCTCTGTTACTAGTTACTTATGTGACTGGACAAGTCATTTAACCTGCATCTATTTCTCCACCTGTAAAATAGGGGTAATAATCCCATGTCTTCCCAGCTAGTAAACAATCGTGCAAATGTTCTCTCTAAAATGTCAGGCAGCTGGCAGTGGCGGGGGGGGTGGGGGGTGGGGGATGGGGGGTGGGGGGAGGAATGTTTTGTTCCTGGGTAGGAATGCTTGAGGGTTTCCGATGACAAGAAATTAAACAAGGTTTTGTCTGGACCTTGAAGGAGTGAGAAAGGAAAGCTAGAAATAGTATGGATACACTTGATTTCCTTTTTGGAGTTGTAGCTCTTCTTCCGGCTTCATCCTGGGTGTGGTTAACCGTAGAAGGGGAGATCTGGTATGTGATAAAGGTAGCCAGGACTGTCTGTATTAATGAATAACCTAAGTGATAAAGATCTTGAAACATTCAAGTAGTTTCTTGGTCTGATAAATATATCTATATCCATATATACACACATGCATATGCACAGGTATGTATGTATACAAATTCATACATACCAACAAAACCTGATAGCTTTAGGGTTTCCTTTTTACCTTGTAACGCTGGAGGAACTTCAGTAAACTGAGGACTCAGTGTTCAGAGGAGATTACCTAGTTGAAGAGGTCTGAGCTAAATGATAGGTAGCGAAGGAAATGGACCAAAGTATTCTTTAATTGTAAGTTCTTTTTCTTCTTGGTTCAACAGATTGACTTACGTGCTATACTGGGTCTGTCCTGTGTCTGTGTTTTAATTTCATGACTAGACACTAAATTTGTTGAGGGCAGGGATGATCATTCCTTATATTTCATTTGTGTTAACCCTGCTATGGATGACAGGGCTCTGTATACTGCAGACACCCAGTGAATTATATAGCTGGCAAATTATTACTTATTTCTGTTATTGCAACAAGATCTCATAAAATAAACGTGAGAAATTCGTTTGAAGTCCAGAACTTTCTAGGTCAATCTCGAAAAAGGAAGTTCATGATTGCCTTAGTAATATTTGTAGGCATATTAAATGTAAGTGGGCGGGCCTGTTGGAAATTGAGTAATCCCAGTTCAGAATAAGTATGTTGGCCTCCAACCACCATGGTGTGACCTGGGATGCTTATTAAAAAATAAAATTTCTCAGTCCCCCTCAGATCCTAAAC
This sequence comes from Panthera tigris, assembly GCF_018350195.1. Taxonomy (NCBI): domain Eukaryota; kingdom Metazoa; phylum Chordata; class Mammalia; order Carnivora; family Felidae; genus Panthera; species Panthera tigris. The sequence continues at coordinate 89,425,673 of NC_056677.1, read as the reverse complement.
AGAGTATCCGGAGGTTGTAGCTATAGGCACCCATAGTTTAACAAGCACCCAAGATGATCTGGATGCATGGTAAAGTTAACAATGACTCTAGCCTGTAGGGTGACAAGTAATTCTATGGGAAGATGGGAAATAGCAAGTGAAATGAAATGTCCATTGCTAGCAGGAATAGGAAGTTAGTCCTCCATTATGCATCAGGGAGCTTGGAAGAATATTGGTGCTTTTTACTTCTTCTGGTGATATATTCTTGCAGTTTGTCATGGCTCATTTACAATTATGGTCTGTCCCTTTTGCAGTCTTGAGGCAGTTCACCAGCATTCTATTTTTAACAGCAATTTCTTGAATCTCTTGGGAACGGTCTTTGTAGGACTGGCTCATGAGCTACGATCATGGCCAGTAAAATGTCAAAATGCCGCGGTGACCCTTATCAGCTGTCGGCTCTTTTGCCATTACACCACGGTGGGAAGGAAAGACATAAAGTGAACCCCCCTCCTCCCCATTCTTTTGGTATTTCATAAGCGAGAGGGAGCTGGGGTCTTAACGCAGTGAGAGGCGAGGTGAAAGGAACAAGGACATTGGCTCAGGCTTGGAGGAGCAGTATGCCTTTAATCAAAGAATAGGATCTCCCTCAGAAGAAAGAGAGGCTAGGTCCAAAGATGAGTATCTGTAAAGGGCAGCTGGAAGATGACCCGAGGGGAACTTTCATCCTGGGGCTGAGTCCTAGGAAGCCAGCACAGGTGCGGGCAATGGGCGCGTCCCAGACCTCGCTGAAATCGGATAGGCTCCAGGCCCTTCCGAAAGCACACTTGATAACGCGGCCAGCCGGCCCGCCCTCCCGGCGACTCGGAAGCCAGAGCGAGAGGCTGCGGCGAGCCAGCGAGGAGCCGTTAGTCGACTCGGCTCGCCCGCAGCGCCCTCCCTCGCCTCGGGAAGCCCTCTCGGCCCCGCCTCCTCGGCTGACGTCCGGGGCGAGCGGAGGCGGGAGCGTGGGTGGGCCGAGACGTCGGCCGCCCGCGATTCGGCCGGCTCAGCCACACCACCGCGCGCCCCCGCTCCGCCCGCCCCTCCGGGCGCGTCTTTTCCGGGCTCGCGCCGCGCCGCGCCGCGCCTCGTCCCGCCTCCGCCGGCCGTCCGGGTGCGCGCGGGCCGCTGCGGCTTTTTCTCCGGCCTCCGTGGCGCGCCCCTCCTCGCCCCAGCGCTAGCGGGCACGCGGTTTTTCCGCGGGCTTTCCGGGTGCCAGTCGCGGGCCGGCTGCGAAGACGCCGTGTGGACCGCGTCTCCGGTAAGTATAGCCCCGGCTGCTGACCCTTGTCGCGGTAGGGGCCCCAGCTCCGGCGGCGCAGCCGTCCCGCACCTGAGCCCCGCGGAGGTGGAGAGGACGTCCCAGTTCCCGGAATGGGCTCTCTTTCTTTGGGAGCCCGGCCGATCTACCCGCCCGCCTCCCTCCCGGTGCTGGGAAGATTCCCGGGGGTCTCTGTGTCTTCTCCTCCGAAGTCCAGGGTCCTCGAGAGCCCTGCCTCCTTCTCTTCCTGCCACCCACCGTCCTCCATCCCCCGAGGGCCAGAAGCATCTTCCCGACCGGGCTTACTGTGCGTTGCCTTTACCCTTTGCGAAGGAGCACATCAAGTGCTTGCCAGACCTCCAGACGACCTTTAGGGCGCCCCTAGACCTCAACTCCATCTTGTCCCTTCAGGGTCGCTCTGTCTCCGAGTGCTCTGTGGTCCCTCTGGTCCTAGCAGCATCCGCCCTTCGGATTTGAGGGATGCCCTGCCTTCCCAGCTCTTCCTGGCTTCCGTATCTTTAGGTGCGTTAGAAAACGGCTGAATTCTAGCAGAAGCGTGCTCTTCACCCCCCCCCCCGCCCCCCCGTTCTGTCTACATCCCTGTCCTCATGAATGCCTTATATTTAGCATCAGCTTCATTCACTTCCTCTTCCTCTCATTTGAGGACCCTACAGAAAGAATTGCGGCTGATGTCTGTAGCACATAGAAAAATCGAGGAGAATATGATTCATTGCCTAACCCCCATCAAGGGGTTACATATTTTAAAAAGGACGTCATATTTTCTCCGCACTCCAGCATCTCCTCCTTGAAAGGCATTTCCCCACCCTCTTGAAATTAATTTTGCTATAGTCTCTCACCTTAAAAAAAAATCAGCCATGGCTCCAAGAAACGACGGTGAGTTGCTGAATAAGTAAGTGGGCTGCTTTACTGGTTAAGTCCTTAATCAATGCCTCAGTTTCTACATCTGCAAAAATGAGGATGTTGAACTAGAGCACAAATAAGGTTCCTCTAGTGTTTTGATTCTAGGACCTCTAAATTCATGCTTAGTTACATGTTGCTGCGTAACAGAGATTTAACCTAATTAAAGTCCCATTTCCTGGTAGTTGCTCGTCACTTTAGTTTTTCTTTTATTCTGCCTCTAATACTTTTAACTGTTCTTGATACCTAAGGCAGCATGCAATGGAAGATTCAATTACAGGACTGTCAATGAGGATATCAGTCAAGCTTTTTATAGCATAAGGCCTCTTGAATTATAAAATAGCTCTCTTTTTCGATTGAAGCTACTAACGTGTGAGACATGTAAGACTCCTGTTGGAGTTAACACCCTCTCCACCCTTTCTTTGGGTGGAGGATGAAACATTACACCGTTAGTATACTCGCACCATAGAATAAAGTACCATATTGTTCTGATACTAGAAGGAATTTGACACTTAAACATCCATGGGAAGGTGCACTGCAACAATTAAAAGCTTTTCCCCTAAAAACCCTATTAAAAAATTAATGATTCAGATTAACATTTTTGTTTGTGTTTTGGGTAGGTGTGGGATGGGTGGAGATAAGAGAGTCTTGCCCAATTCAATTTAAGAGGAGAAATGAATTGGGACTCTGGAGAGGCTCTGAATCCAGCCCTAGCCAATTGTATAACCTTGAACAAGTCACCTAACCTCTCTTGGTTTTTGCATCTGTAAAAGCCTCTTGATGGTTGGCAGAGTGAGCCATAAGTCTCCCAATTTGAATTCTTTGTTCTTATACTGATAGATATATGATTATATGATGTAAGCAGCACTAACATTGTGGCCTAAATCCTTAGTTATAACAGTTGTTGAGAATGTTTTTCTCAAACATCTGCATATGCTTGCTCCAATTTATGTGTGCATAATTCATAACCTATCTTATCAAATGAGTATATGTGGAAGTCTATAAATTGGGAGGCATTTTACAAAAGTTGGGTGTTGTTAACTTCTGCTTGCAAGTGAAATGTGCATAGAACACTTTAAAAAACATTCATGTCTTTCAGAAATTTGAAAGTGAATATATACATACCGCCTTGTAACTGTAATTGACTAGGAACTTTAAAGAATATGCTGGCATCTCATTCATTCATTTATCACTCATTGAACTTATCTCATTCCTTCAGCTGTCCCTGGTTTTGGTGCCAGGCCACCAGGATATGATGGTTAAGAAAACCCCCTTCGTGAGTTTATAGCCTGGGGTGGTTGTGGTGGGGCTGTGAAGAGATAGATGTATATACAGTTTATATTTATTAACAACAAGAACATTCAAATCAGGGACATAAACAAAATCCTGGGGAAACTTAAACCCCCATAGTGGACTAGGAGATGATTGTATTATAGATTCTCTTCTTGGCGTTCCTTCCCTCCCCCTTCCTTGACTTTCATTTCCTGAGATGTTAGCAAAAATAAAAGCTTTATTTTTCCGCTCCTATCACTGGCTGGCCTTATATATTCTTTTTCTTTCTTTGTCTTTTAACTGGTCATTTTGAGGTAGCTGTAGATTCCCATGCAGTTGTAAGAAATAATACCCTTTTTCTAATTTTCCCCAGTGGTAACATCTGCAGGACTGTAGTATAATATCATGACAAAGAAATTGAAATAGATACAATTCTGGGTGCCTGGGTGGCTTAGTCAGTTAAGCGTCCGACTTCGGCTCAGGTCATGGTCTCACAGTTGGTAGGTTCAAGCCCCGCGTCAGGCTCTCTGCTAATAGCTCGGAGCCTGGAGCCCACTTCGGATTCTGTGTCTCCCTTTCTCTCTGTCCCTCCCCTGCTCACTCTCTCTCTCTCAAAATAAATAAACATTAAAAAATTACAAAAAAAAAAAAGAAATAGATACAATTCATCCACCTGAATCAGAGGTCACCGGTTTTACATGCAGTCATTTGGGTGTGTGTATTTAGTTTTGTGCAATGTTATCGCATGGGTAAATTCATGTAACCACCTCCACAGTAAAGATACAGAACAGTTCCATCACCACAAGGATGCCTGGTGTTGCCCTTTTATAGCCACAGCAGTCCCCCTCCCTCGCTGGCCCCAAGCAGCCACAAATCTGTTTTCCATGCCTATAATTTTGTCATTTCAAGAATGGTATATAAATGGAATCAGACAGTATGTAACTTTCTGAGATGGGCTTTTTTCCCACTCAGAGTAATTCCCTGGAGATTCACGTAGGGACTCTAGTATCCAGTTCCTTTTCATTGCTGAGTCCTATTCCATGGTGTAGATGTGCCCCAGTTTCACCATTCACCAGTTGAAGGACATCTGGTTGGTTCATGGTTTTTTATTTTTATTTTTTCCTTTTTAACCTATCATAAATAAAGCTTCTGTGAACAATTGTGTCCTGCTTTTTGTGTGAACGTAAGTTTTCATTTCTTTGGGATACATGCCCAAGAGTGCAGTTGCTGGTTGTAAGGTCATTGCATGTTTCATTTTATTTATTTGTTTATTTTTATTTATATTTAGAGAGAGAGAGCACGCACAAGCATGAGCAGGAGAGGAGGAGAGGGAGAGGGAGAGAGAGAATCCCAAGCAGGCTCCATGCCAAGCACAGAACCTGACACAGGGTTCGATCCCACTACCATGAGATCATGAGTTGAGCCAATCAAGAGTTGGACACTTAACCAACTGAGCCACCCGGGCACCTGTATGTTTCATTTTAAAAGCAACTACCAAATTGTTTTCCAGAGTGGCACTTTACATTACCACCAGCAACGTATGAATGAATGCTTTTCATCCTTGCCAGCTGCTGTGGTTACTAGTTTATATTTTAGCCATTGTGATTGCTGTCTAGTGATATCTTGTCATAGTTTTAATTTGCATTTCCCAAATAGCTAATGACGTTGGACATCTTTTCATGTGCTGAGTTGCCATCTCTGTATCCTCTTTGGTGAAATGTATGTTCACATATTTTGTTCATTTTCTAGTTGGATTTATTATTTATTTTTTTGTTTTGTTTTTGGTTTTACTGTTGAGTTCTGAAAGTTCTTTATATATTCTAAATACTAGTCCTTTGTTAGGTACGTGGCTTGCAAATATGTTCTCCCAGTCTATATAGCTTGTCTTTCATCTTCTTCACAGGGAGTTTCAAAGAACAAAAGCCTTTCATTTTGATGAGGTCCAGTTTATCAATTTTTCCTTTTGTGGATGGTGCCTTGGGTGTCCAGGGGTCTGGTGTGCCTTTGTCCCTTAATTTTATTCCTTGCTGGTCTGCATGACACTCAGTATTTCTGTAAGCAGTGTAAACAGTTTTCCTTTTCAGCAATCCTGGAGCTCAAATGCATTCTTTGAATAAGTTGCCTTGATGGCTTCGAGTGTGAATACATACTCACACATGCTCTTGCCATATTAAAATGGCTGCCATCTTTTGTGCCTTGAAAATATAATTTCTGCCTCAACCAGGCTGTGAAGTGTTAAAATTAATCTTTTAAAATTAAAGAGATGCTGATGTGCCAAGGCGATTTTTGGTTTCACTTTCTAAATTAAAACTGGGTAAAAGAGTATGTATGGTTTTTAAATCAAGGTTTCTGTTAAGTGATCCAAAGAACAAATTTGGGCTCTCATTTAAACATACTTTAAAAGTTCACTTCTATGTTCTCAGTAGTGAGGTCACAAATCATGACCATATACTTAAGAGGCTTTTTATACTCACTATTGATTCTCAGAATAATGAATACCAGACTTTTGAATGTGTATGTCTAGACTGTTGCTTTCCTTGTATAGTAGCCACTTAGTGTTCGTTTTGTTTAAAAATAAGCATTAGCTTTAAGGTGACTTACAATTTGATACTTTGAAAAATGGATGTGCTCAAATTATGAGAAGAAGTTACAGGAAAAGGCTAGTGATTAATTTTGAGAGTATTCATTTCTGTAAGGTGGTACTGAAATTATTACTTGTCTCTTCAGTGTCACCATATTTGCTCAGAAGAGTAGACAGCTAGGGTAGTGGATTCCTACTTGATAAAGGTCAATCATTGGTATAAGGCAAAGGCTGGCAAAACAGTGCTGGTGTCCAAATCCTACCCTATTTTTATAAATGAACTTATGTTGGAACACATTCACATCCATTCATTTATGTATTGTCTGGCTGCATTCAAAATGCAACATCAGAGTCAAAACAGAGAATGTATGGCTCTGAAAGCCTATTTACTCTCTGGTCCTTTCCAGAAAAAGTTTGCCCAGAGATAAAACAAGCCTTCTAAATTATCACATCCCTGAGTTATAAAGGAAATTTAACAAACTTCACCTTGTCTTTTAGTGCTTTTTAGTTACACTTCTATGGGAAATTGTGGTTCAGAAGAGTGTATTCATTTTCTTTCCTATGTCTACAAGGCTTTTGGGTCCAGGAGTAGCATTAAGGAATGGATAGAGGGTTGGGAAAGTTGATTTTGTTGTTCTTGTTAAGTGGGCTATTTCGTTGTGATGTAAATTTTCAGGTAGGGCAACCCGTGAGATTCAGAGAGATGTCCATCCCTTTTGTGATGTCCTTTGGCGATCCTAACTGTAAGCCAGAGTGGTAATGACAGAGCCTGGTACAGCAGTGCTGTTGCTCTGGCTCCCAAACCTTTAAATACATAGGAGTTTGATCTTATCAAGCTCAACTTAGACTGTTGGTTTACTGTTTTGTTTGCATAGCTTTCTTTTGTCTGTTAGAAATTGACACTTTAGTTTTGTTTTTTTTAAACACCCTGTGGGTGATGTCGAAAATGTAAATTGAGTTAGGACAGTTGGCCGTATATTTGGAAAGAAATGGATCCCTACCTCACATCATATACAGAAAGAAATTAAGGGTGTAGTTTAAAATTTTAACTGTATATTTAATGCTTTTCTGGAAAGCATAAGACAACTGTAACAAAGTTAAAATGCAAGAGACAGACTAGGGGAAAATACCATTTACATATGCGATAGAAGCTTTAATTGACTTCTTAACTGACCTACCACATTACATGATGCTCTTCATTTCCTTTGTAAAATACACTGCACTGAACACTTGGGATTTAGTAGGTTGGTCTCTAGTGTGCCAGTATGCTTGAGGACCTACCATTAGAACAGATGCTATTGATACTTAACCTGTGAAAATTCACAGATGAAATGATATGATGTCTGGGGGGATGGGGTGGAAGTATGGAGTGCATCCAGTGGTAAAGGAAAGAAAAGTCAGCACATGTGGATAATTGTTGAAGTTGGGTGATAGTTACATTCAAGTCATTATAACAAAACAAATCCAGTGTTTTGGAGACTTGATGAAAGCAAGTTACTACCATTCAGTTAAGTGTGGGTAAGATTAGATAAAAGATTTATATAAAAAAAAATTATAAAATCTAAGTGTTTCTTCACTCATTGTGCTTTGTAAGTGTCTTTTAAATTCTTTGAAGTTCTACATTTTCTAAGAATTCAGTTTAAAAATGTTCACAATCAGTGGGCCTGGAGTTAAAGAAAAAAAACCTCTTGGCCTCTTGGCCTCCTGGCCCTGTATCAAAAGTTTGATGAGTTGGGGGCTCCTGGATGGCTCAGTTGGTTGAGCGTCTGACTTCGGCTCAGGTCATGATTTCACAGCTTGTGAGTTTGAGCCCTGTATCGGGCTCTGTGCTGACAGCTCAGAGCCTAGAGCCTGCTTCAGATTTTATGTCTCCCTCTCACTCTGCCGTCCCCAGCTTGTGCTCTCTCTCTCAAAATGTAAATAAACATAGAAAAAATTTTTAAAAAAAGTTTGATGGGTGTACATTTACTACTAATGAAGATGAAATGTTTGTCATGTGCATATTTTTATGATTGTTTATTTTAATTGACACTTTCGATTAACTAATCAACTGTTTCGGTTAACTAATTAACTGACATTAGATTAAAAGGATTCTGCTATATACTCTGTTTTCTTCTCTTCAGATCACATAAATCTTTCACCTATTATGAAAAAGACTTTTACTATGTAATATCCATTATATATAAAGAGCTCCTACAAGTCAATAAGAAAAAGGCACACATTAGAGAAAGTAGCAGAGGGTTATGAATTGGCATTTCTGAGAATAAGAAATAAAAATGATGAATAAGAAAAAGGATGCTCAAATTCCCTCTAGTAATTAAGGAAATGAAAACCACTTTTCACCAAATACATTGGCAAAACTAAATATAATATCCACTTTTAGCAAAGACATGGGGACTGTCATACACTGTTACTTAGAGTACAAATTGTATGGCTTCTTGATAAAAAAAATACCCAAATCCTCTCATTTTAAAATGTACATATATTTTTTAAAAAATGTACGGTATATTTTGATGCAGCAATACTGTTAGGAAACTAGATATGTATAAGGTTTCACTGAAACTGGTCATAACAGTGAAAACTTAACAGCAACCTGAATATCCGTCAATAGAGGAATGATTTAAATAATGTGCTGTTCTATGGAATACCGGTGTTTGAAGGAAAGAAACCCCTTCAAACCTATGTTTGACTGACACAGGAGTTCCAAAGTACGTTGTTAAAGGAGGGAGGGGAAGGAGGGAGTCTGCACCCTTCATATACCGTGATTCCACTTTTCTAAAAGCAAACAGAACCTTCCTTATGTGTATGGATAATACAAAAAGGTCTGATTGATACATACCATGAGTAGTTACCTCTGGGGGAAAAGGCAGTGTTGCTAACGAAAGGCAGTGTAAGGGATATGTTTATTTTTCACCCTGCACAATTCTCTAGTGAATTTCTAACTTTGTGATTACTATTTTGATAGTAATTATACAGATAATAGTATGGAACATTTACACACTGGAGGATACTTATGATCCCATTATTATGCATTATACGATGACACTGTACTAGAAATGTAGTGCCCTGTGTTTAGTGAGCACAGAGGTTTTTTTTTTTTTTTTTTTTTTTTTTAGGGTAACTTCTTTCTTTGTTAAAGTACTATTTGTATTTTCTAACTTTCTGCACTGAAAGTGTAAGCGTAAAGAATAAAATCACTGTAATTCCATACCCAGAGAGAGATCTATTATCAACTTTTGGGTATATATGCTTGTGCACACAAAACTGTGTACACACATGTATGGGCACTTGCACACACACATGCACATGTGTATGGTCATGTGCAACCATGTCTTTATACAAGAATGGGTTCTTGCTGTATATACCAATTTGTAATTTGCTTTCTTCAACTTGGCATTATTGTGTGAGCATCTTTCATGATTGGTAGTTATGAATAAGTGAAAAAGACATTTTGTTGGGAAAAGAAAAACACTGCCATGTAAATAGTGTTCCAGTTAAAATAACTGGTTTCTAGGGCAAACTATAATCTTACCAAAAAAAAAAAAAAAAGCCGTGGTCACCATAAGTAAATAACCAAGGAATTTTGGAGCGCCTGGGTGGCTCAATCGGTTAAGCGTTCAACTTTGGCTTAGGTCATGATCTCATGGTTTGTGGGTTTGAGCCCCGCGTCAGGTTCTATGCTGGAAGCTCAGAGCCTGGAGCCTGCTTCAGATTCTGTGTCTCCCTCTCTCTGCCCCTCCCCCGCTCACTCTCTGTCTCCCTCTCTCTTTCTCTCTCAAAAATAAATAAACATTAAAAAAATTAAAAACAAATAACCAAGGGGCACCTGGGTGGCTCAGTCAGTTAAGTGTCCAACTTCAGCTCAGGTCATGATCTCAGTTTTTGAGTTTGAGCCCTGCGTCAGGCTCTGTGCTGATAGCTCAGAATCTGGAGACTACTTTGGATTCTGTGTCACCCTCTATGCCTCTCCCCTGTTCACACTCTGTCTCTCTCTCTTAAAAATAAACATTAAAAATTTTTTAAAAAACAAATAACCAAGGAATTTTAAAATTCTCAATGTTGGGGCACCTGGGTGGCTCAATCAGTTAAGCGTCTAACTTTGGCTCAGGTCATGATCTCACAGTTCATGGGTTTGAGCCCTGTGTCAGGCTCTGTGCTGACAGTTCAGAGCCTGGAGCCTGCATCGGATTCTGTGTCTCCCTCTCTCTATGCCCCCCCCCCCCCTCTTAAAAATAAACATTAAAAAAATAAAAAAAAAAAAACACAAATAATCAAGGAATTTTAAAATTCTCAATGTTGGGGCACCTGGGTGGCTCAATCAGTTAAGCGTCTAACTTCGGCTCAGGTCATGATCTCACTGTTCATGAGTTTGAGCCCTGCATCAGGCTCTGTGCTGACAGCTTGGAGCCTGGAGCCTGCCTCGGATTTGGTGTCTCCCTCCCTCTGCCCCTCTCCCACTCACGCTCTGTCTTTCTCTCTCTCTCTCTCTCAAAAGTAAATAAACATTAAAAAACACTCAAATTCTCGATGTTGAACCAGTTCAGTTCTGTTTTGAATTTAACCATGAACATGTTCTTTAAATTGTAGTTACTAGTAATGATGTGTAAGTGTGTGATATATCAAAATGTCATTAGCAATCTCTCTTCGGTGGAGTTTGGTTTTAATAAGGATTTTAAAATTGAGCTTGAACAGTTGCTTTGACTCAGAGAACACCCAGCTGCTCTAATTTTTGGCAAAGGTGTGGGCATACTTGTATTCTTTTACAACCTATAAAAGTGAAGAAAGTCTAGGTTATCTGTAGCAGCATGAATCTTTGTGGCATCTCAGTCTGTGGTATATAAAATTGAATATTATGAGAACCGTGTTGGAGGATCAAGTTTGATTTGGGCAAGTATGTCATGTATTCTCTCTCATGTCCTCCTGAAGCACTTATTAAGCACATCCATCGAAGGTTCCTTTATAACCTCTTCCGGGTTTGTGCTGTGGATTTAGAGGTGGAAATACCTTAGTTTACATTACACTGAATACTTTTTGATAACTTTAGCCATTTTTAATGAATGCAGTAGAGTACCAGAAGAAGAGTCTACCCCATAGACAATAGCATGAATGTCAAGACCAACGGCATACCTGCTCGTGTTTTTGTTATGGCGATCGGAACAGCGTCACTGTTCTTGAAAGCTGCGCATCTTGGCTTTTTGGAAACTGATTTTGCATTACCAGGATTTTTTCTGTCATCGGGGTTGTCAGGGTAGCAGATTTTACACAGGAGTCAGGATAGACATTCTGTATTACTTGATTAACGAGAGGGGAGCTTGCAAGATTCGGCTATTACAGAGGGTGTTGGAAACATTACTGTTTTCTCTTAGGTATTCTGTTTATTACCTTTAATATGTGGTTAACGTATTTTAATGCTATAAAAAAGTAATGACAGGGTTTTGAAGGACCACTCCCCTTGGGGTACCTGAGTGATGAGTCATAAAAGAAAATCTGGAGAAACGAGCAGAGCTCTTACTGTTGAGATGGTGATCATCACTATGCCCGGAATATGTTAGTTGTTTCTGCTTCTCAAATGAACTGAAAACTGCAAACTTCCCTCACACAGGAAACAGCAACTTGGTCAACGAGCTTAAAATTCAGTTGTGGCTTTGAACACAGAAGAGAAGACAGGACCCTCACCAATATCTCATGGGGTGAATCCAAGTAAAAGATTCTATGTTCCACATGACCACTGAAGATAACTAAGTTGAGAAGTAGCTTAAAAGAAGAGTTGAAAAATCACAACTGGACCAAGGGGTCAAACTGGGCAGAACTAGCTGAATGTGTTTCAGACAAGTAGAGCAGAAAAGAGAAAAGCAGACCAGGGAAATCAGTATTCTCATACCTGGAGCCACAGAAACCTTCAGCATTTGGTCAATTGCAGGGTTGGTCTAAGATGTTTTAAAGTCTTTGGGAAAATATTTGGGATTCCCTTGGTGCCCAGGCAGTTGCTTACCAGGAGTCCATTAGAATTTCTGTGAAGCAAGTAGTTTTATGGAAATTAGAAAAGGTGCAGGGTTCAGGCTCACTGTTGGTGAATTATAGCAAGCCGCAGATGGGAAGCTATGTGGTGTTTATTTCCCCAAATAGAAGTATAAGCATTGGCATATCCATTCAAATACAGTTACATTACACATTTTTAAGAAAAATGATTAAACTCATAAGGATGTTGTACAACTCTAAATTTTCCCCCAGAAATTTTTGTATTCCTAGAGTTTGTTTTTAGTGCCAAGTATAGAGCCCGGGATTTTTATGTGGAAGCAGATTTTTAATTTATATATGTATTTATATATGTATATAAATTAATTAATTTTAATATTCTCTTGACCACCAAGAGATTGTTGAGTATTAAAATGTTTGCAGGGCAGTAGCTTTCTTTAGGAAATATCCCCCAAATAATTTATTCTTTACAAGTGGTATCCCTTAAAGGAGTTTTATTTTTAAGTTTGTTTGTTTTGAGAGAGGGAGGGAGGGAGGGAGAGAGAGACACACACACCCAAGACTAACAGCGTGGAGCCTGACAATGCGGGGCTCGAACTCCAGAACCATGAGATCATGACTAGCTGAAATCAGGAGTCAGACACTTAACCAACTGAGCCACCCAGGTGCCTTCCTTTAAGGTAGTTTTAGAAGAGACAGCTGCAAAATGGAAATCTTCATGAAACCTCTGCCTCGTTTTTTTAATTTCTGTTTTGAAATAGAATTCCCCCACCTCACTTTCACAGCATTTCTTTGGGGACTGGGTGGGTAGAAGTGAATGAGGGATGATTCTTGACCCCAGGAATACAGATTATTCAGTGGGCTTAAAACGACACAGCTCTGCTGGCTGTCTCGAATCCTAGCTCAGTGAGCTCACTCTAGAGACTGCCATAACCATAAGCGTTGGGCTCACCCTGGAGACTGCCATAACCATGGCACCCTGGCCCTTGGAAGAAGACATACCAGTGCCCAGATAGTCACCCACTCCCTTTCTCATCTCTATGGTAGCCTGCATTTATGTCCTTGTTCTTTGGTTACATGAAATGTTTGTGTAGAGTGATTGGCCTATGCTTGCAATGATAACATTTGGTGAAATGGGAGAGCTGTCCCTAACACTAACACAACTTTCAGACAGCTGATCTTTTTCTCAACAAGCCCCTAACCCTGAAGATGGCAGTTTTTTAAACCTCTTAGGGAGAAAGTGCTTATGTACAATCTTGTTTCTAGTTGTCCTCAACTGGGGAAGATTGGCCATCTGCCTCCCCGCCTTTGAGTGAAGGGACCTGTCACTTAGGGCACCGCAGGCAGGAAAGAGGAGGTGGATGCTATACTAGGACATTGCCAAAGGAGTGGGAGGAGGCAGTGAATATATGATCTATACCCAGAGTGTACCTTAAGGTTTGAAAACCAGGGATCTCAACTTCAGTTGGTGCTGCAAAGACATTTTTTATTTTATTTTATTTTTTAAATTTTTTAAATTAACATTTATTGTTGGGAGAGAGAGAGCGAGCAAGCAGGGGAGGGGCAGAGAGAGAGGGAGACATGCAATCCGAAGCAGGCTCCAGGCTCTGAGCTGTCAGCAGAGAGCCTGACCTGGGGCTCGAACCCATGAACTGTGAGGTCATGATCTGAGCCAAAGTCAGATGCTTAACCAACTGAGCCACCCAGACGCCCCTAAAGACATATTTTAATATATATATTTTAACATTTATTGATTTTTTGAGAGACAGTGTGAGCAGGGCAGGGGCAAAGAGAGGGGGGGACACAGAATCTGAAGCAGGCTTCAGGCTCTGAGCTGTCAGCACAGAGCTGGATGTGGGGCTTGAACCCACGAACCGTGAGATCATGACCTGAGGCGAAGTTGGATGCTTAACCGACTAAATCACCCAGGCGCTCCCTCTAAAGACATATTTTAAAAACAAGTTGTAGCCTATAGGGTTCTTTAAGCTAAGAGTATATTGAGAAGCCCTGCTGTGTTTATTTTGGTGATACCACAGTCTCCAGTGGAAATCTGCACAATTGAGACAAAAGTCTTGTCTTTTTTCAAAGGTGTGATTATTGTTTCATTGAGTAGGTAATCAAAGATATATATATCCTTTATTTTGTTATTCTTACAGTTGCACACAATATTGTATTAGTTTCAGGTGTACAACATAGTGATTTGACATTTGTATACACTGCAAAATGATCACCACAATGTCTAGTTACCATCTGTCAGCCATACGCAAGCGATTCCTTTAGAAGCAGCTAATTTTGGCTGAAAGAACTGTTTCTCAACATGGACTTGGTTTCTTCTTTTCTAATGTACCACTAAGGTAATTTTCTGTGTCCATTCTCCTCTAGATGTTACAACATTTTGTGATGAAATCATGAGAAAAAGTTTCTTCTGCTTTGGGGAGAGTGATTCAGACTTTGTTTAGGATGCAAAATCAGTTCTTAAGATTTGTTGCTGCCTCTGCTGCTGACTTCTCCCTCCTGTGTGAAAGAAAATCAGTGACATTTCAGAGTGGCATAGTTACATATTTGGGTTGCATAAAATTGTTCTGTGGAATGATGTTCTGAACTTTTAGAATTTGTGTTGAATTTGGTACTTGGCCAGGTCTGGGGCCACGTTCTGCTATTGCTAGACCTTAAAAAAAATTTTTTTTTTTCCTGCTTTTACCGGCACTGCCCCATCGCTGTTGAAAGAGCAGGATGTTGCCTGGGCTTGGCACCAGGCACTGAACCTCATTGCCTTCCTCTTCTACTTACAGGCACGGCAACCCTGGAAACCCTAAGATAGAGGTGCTGGAAGTGCTTGGCTAATCCCTTTTCTTATTCTTTAAAAATCTGACCTGTAAGCCACTGTCACATAAGTATCAGACCCGAAGATGTATAGTAACAGACAGCTATTGCTTTCAGACCTTCCTCTGGGTTGACCTTGGTTTTGCTTTTGAGGAAGAGTAAGCAGCAGATTGGCCCATGTACATACAAAAGCAAACTGCCTTCTTATGGTTTACTGCTGCTCAGATTGGTTACAGATGCTTAAAGGAGGGTTGAATTATAACCTGGTTTAAAGCTGATATATTTTAAACATCAAAACAAAACAAAAAAAAGCGGGGCACCTGGGTGACTCAGTCGGTTAAGCGTCCAACTTCGGCTCAGGTCATGATCTCATGGTTTGTAAGCCCAAGCCCCGCATTGGACTCTGGGCTGACAGTTCAGAGCCTGGCGCCTGCTTCAGATTCTGTCTCCCTCTCTCTCTGCCCCTCCCCCACTCATGCTCGGTCTCTCTCTCTCTCAAAAATAAACATTAAAAAATGATGACATATTTTAGATTAAATGTTTCAGAAGTAATTGCAACAGGGTGTCTTATAGGCACATTACATTGCAGATGCAGCACAAGTTAAATGCTTCAGGGATAAACGGCAGTACCTGTTAGTAGGAAATATCAGCACTGTTAACCTTGTAGCAAGTTTCTTAGCTGACCTTTATATGACACTTAGTACCCCTCCTTAAGCAGTAGTGTTTCACGGAGATAGAAAGACTCCTGCTCTCCTTGGGAGTTTTTAGTGCTCTGCTGCTTCTCTTTAAATCTGTTTTATTTAATTTTTTAAAAAATGTTTATTTTTGAGAGACACAGAGAGACAGAGCGCGAGTGGGGGAGGGCAGAGAGCGAGGGAGACACAGAATCCCAAGCAGGCTCCAGGCTCTGAGCTGTTGCAGCACTGAGCCTGACGCGGGGCTCAAACTTACAAACTGTGAGATCATGACCTGAAGTCAGATGCTTCACCACCTGAGCCACCCAGGTGCCCCTTTAAATCTGTTTTTGAGATGCTTTTTGCAGATCTAATCCTGTGCATAATTTCCTTACTTTGAGGCGTTTTAAATTCTTAAGTAATGAAACCTCCCAAGTAATAAAACCTCTGTTAGATATGTTCCACAGTGGAACTAGCCTATTCCAAATTTTATGTTTGCCAGAGTAGTGGTGTAGCCAAAAGGCAGTGTCATTTGTAAAAGCTGGCAAGTCGTCTGGAGGTGAAATCGATCTGGAGTTTCAGTTTCTGGTTTGTGTTTTCCAGCTCTGCATTTTCCTTGATTGTTTTTCAGAACCTTGCTTTCATGTTTTGGCTTTGCAGACTTTTCCTTGCCCCAGTATTTGAAAGAAGTTTTTAAAAAGTACATTTTAGGCAAGCCAATGAATACCTAAGCAGTAATACGTACATAACTGGACAGAGGGTAGCTATTATTATTAGCTTTTAAAAAAGTATGTAATTGTCTGGTTGGGCCATTATTATAGGGTCAAGGGTTGCCTCATAGGCGACCCTCCTTTCCGATTCTACCTATATGTCTGCTTTCAGTGTTAGTATAATGTCCACTTACAATATTATCTATTGAATAGTAAGCTCCATGAGTATATGCTCACGGAATACTTTTTGAACAGATGTTTGAACAGATCTGTTTTTGAACAGATGAATGTGCATGCACCTGTGACCACCCAGGATTTAAGAAACTAGGTTTTGAAAAATATTACAGGGGCGCCTGGGTGGCTCAGTCGGTTAAGTGTCCGACTTCGGCTCAGGTCATGATCTCACGGTCTGTGAGTTTGAGCCCCACGTCAGGCTCTGTGCTGACTGCTCAGAGCCTGGAGCCTGTTTCAGATTCTGTGTCTCCCTCTCTCTCTGACCCTCCCCCGTTCATGCTCTGTCTCTCTCTGTCTCAAAAATAAATAAACGTTAAAAAAAATTAAAAAAAAATATTACAAAGGAAATTGGTTGTTACCGGCTATATGTATTTTTAATTACTTTCCTCAAATAGAAATGTTATTATGGTGGTTAGTTTTCAGCAATGATGATTATAAAATCAAAGAAAAGAGAGACTGAACCATTTGTTTCCTGCATCAGTGAGTCTGTGCACAATAGGGTGACATCACTATCATATTCAAGAGAGGCCATGTGGTGTAATAATCTTCACACCTTTCTCTTGTCATGCTAGAGGGCATAGGGACTTACTGTCAAAGAAGTTTTATTACAACATATTCTTGTTTATATGTCAGGATCTCTTAACCAAATGCATTTTTTCTTTTAGATTTTTCAAATGTGATCTTACTAGATGGCTTATTTTTAAAAAATAACAGTGCTTCATTTTGGAACAATTTTAGATTTACAGCAGATTTGTAAACATAGTTCACTGGTTCTGTATATCTTTACCTGGCTCCCCCTTAATGTTAACATTTAATGTAACATTGGTATAGTACTCATAACTAAACTATGCAATTTGTTTGGATTTCTCTAGTTTTTCTACCGGTCTTTTTTTTTTTCCTGTTCCAGGATCTGAAATTGTTACACATGTTTATTGTAAAAAACCTGTTTAGATAAAAAGACAAAATATGGGTAATCCCCTACAAGGAGACAACTACTGATATTTTTAATACACATCCTTCCATATTTTTTTCTATAGAGAATATATTCCCTATAGAACATTCCCCCCCTGCAAAAAAAAAAAAACTATTCATATTTCCCTAAGAGACAAGTTACAAACTGTGTTGTAATTTGCTTTTTTACACTTAATATAGCATTTTTTGTGTTTACATTTTTCCTCATCTAATGCTTTCTTTTAACATAGTTTAATTTATTCCCTACCCTTAAGACATTTTGTTGTTTCCATTTCTGAGCTTAATTCTTCATGCCTTAAGGCCAAACTATGCATGTGTTCTTAATGCCCTGCCCATAAACCTGAGAAATAGGACACTAGTCTCAGTAACAATGGCTCATTAAGCGAGTGATTCTAAATATCTGTGTATTAGGTTGAATCATTTGAAAGTGCTGTTTTTTTAATGTAACAGGTTTTGACTATTGGCAGTTTTATATGGGTCAGCCTAATAGTTGGAAAAGCTTTCTAAAAAAAAAAAAAGAAATGGGTGGGCAGGTGGCACCTGGGTGGCTCAGTTGGTTGAGCATCCGACTCTTGATTTCAGCTCAGGTCATGATCCCAGGCTCATGGGATCAAGCCCTGCATTGGGCTCTGTGCTGAGCATGAAGCCTGCTTAAGATTCTCTCTCCTCTGCCCCTCGCCCCTGCTCGTGCATGCTGTTTCGCTCCAAAATAAAAAATAAAAATAAAAAAAAAAAGAAAAAAGAAAAAGCTTTCTAGGTTATTCTGATCCCTTCCCGCTCTCCTCCTCCATTCTCATTCATCTGAGAATCCCTGTCCTCTAACTCTACTGAGTATGCCTGCATTTAGAATGGTGAGCAGACACATTTTGTCAGGCAAGAGTGTTCACACACTCCCCCTTCAAAATTGACTGCTGAACATTCAACCTAAGCTCTCTGCAAGATAGCCCAACAGCTTGGTCTCCTAATTGCAGATCTGTATTGGATGGCCAGGGACACAGGTGCCACCCAGTGGTGCCTTATAGAGGAACGGCTCATGTTTCTCTACCACCCTCCAACATATCAAATATTTTCATTCTTTCCCCTTTCTTTTATGCACTTCCATGTTCATGGTCTCCCCTTCCTTTTCTTCTCCCAATCTATGCCAATGGCACTTCTGGGTTTCATTATACTAGCTGGGTTTCATATACTAGCTATATAACTTTGCAGTGATAATCCTTATTTAAATAAAGGCTTTGGAACACTAGTCAAGAAGTAATAAGTAAACACACCGAATAGACTGTTATTTGGTCTGCTTACAAAGTCCTGATTCCTACCCAAAATGGGCATTAAGTGTGTATTCTGTCAGAATATGACACTTCTTGTGTTTAATTTCAAGCTTCTCAGTTGTATGGGGGGAAGCGCTTTTATATAGGTCAGATTTGAAGGGCATACACATCTACCTAAGAGTGAAAGATTTAACTTGGAAGTCATTCTTTAGTTTCGCTTCTGTGTAGCAGGACTTGTTAATTCATCCCGTGTTCATCCAGAAACTATTTGGTAAGCATTTACAGTGCACCTGTACTGTGCTAGGTCCTGTGGATTATAGTGGGGATCAAGACAGGCATGACCTCTGCCTTTAAGGAGCTTACAGCCCAGCAAGGGAACAGAAACTTGAACAAGTTTAAGTACTGTGCTGTATGGGTGCCCGCAGAGCAAATAGCAGAGACACCTGACAACGTGGGGAGGTAAGGAAGGCTTTTTAAAAGTGCTATTTAAACTAAGACCTAAAGGAAGCCAGGAAAAGGGAGAAGAGAATGTCCTTGGCAGAAGGAAAAGCATGTGTTAGACTCCAAGGTGAGAGATTAAGCTTGGTTCTTTTGAAAAACTAAAGTTTATAATGGCCAGAGCTTGTGAGATCAGCTTGATTTGAGCCTCACACAAGTCCTCACAACAGGTAGTAATAGTACTTCCTCCATTTTAGAATTGTGGCAAATGGGGTAAAGAGGTTAAACAACTTGCCCCAGGTCACCCAGCGCTAGAAAGGGGCACAGCCAGGAGCTGGACCCAGGCCATTTGGCTCCAGCATTTTGGCTCCTAACTACCATGGTAGACTGCCTCTCAGCAGGGCATTGTGTTACATTGGAGCTTCATGGTCTATTTCTTTAGCCTTCAATGAAGCATAGGACCTTATCCTGTTAATCTGTGGTCTTTTTTTTCAGATTGGCCAGGTGAAATACAATTTTTCTTACTAAGCTGAATATGAGGTTATACTAGATGCAGACTATTCCAAGAGCCAGAACTTATAAACATGTGAAAAATTCTTTAAGCTTACAGCATCTGGGTTAGCCCAGAAACTCTCCAGCTTGCTTTGGTCTTTTACCATTGATTGGGAACCAAGTACTTCATTTGATATGCAGCTCTAAGGTTGCTACCCTGTATTTTCCAGAGAATCATTGATGGGAAGTTATAATTACTTGTTGTTTTTTTTTTTGTAAAAAAGAATGAGTAATGAAATATGTATCCCTGCAAGGCTGGAATTTTTGCTTGATTGCTACAGTTAATTTGGCAATATCCTTTCCTCTGACTTTTAAAGTTAGTTAAAGGGTAAACACAACTTCTTAAATAGGACTATAGTCTTTAAAAGTCATAAATTAAGAACCTATAAATGGAGAGATCTTATAGTGGTTGTGATTTATCCTTTTATGTACTTAAAATATAAGCATGTGTTTTGTAAGATGAGGAATTGAATACTTAAGTTTGAATTTATCAATTAAGGTTTAAAAATTTTTTTTTAATGTTGTCTATTTTTGAGAGAGAGAGAGACTGAGCGGGGAAGGGGCAGAGAGAGGGAGACACAGAATCTGAAGCAGGCTCCAGGCTCCGAGCTGTCAGCACAGAGCCCAACGTGGGGCTCGAACTCACGAACCATGAGATCATGACCTGAGTCCAAGTTGGATGCTAACCCAACTGACTGAGCCACCTAGGCGCCCCTATCAATTAGGGTTTTAATCTAGATTTCAGAAGTTGGATTATAAATATTGCATTGTATGTAAACTGAGATTGTCATAATTTTACATTGTTGAAACACTGGGGATAAAGAATTGTGCATGTGTGTACGCATATGTATGCTTAATGGCACAAAGCTGGTACTTTCATTTACCTGCCCTTTTCTATATGACAGTGGATTTAATCAGGAGTCTGTATTTCTCTCCACTAGTGAAGGTTGGCTTTTGCAGATGTAGCATATATTCTTGCCTTGTTCTCTTGTGGGGCCAGAGTTAGAGTTATCACTAGAGTCACCACTAGGAATGTTTTTGCCAAAAACGGGTGAGGATTCTGACAATAATTACACTGGGCCAACAGGTAAACCAGGGGACAGACTCTGGCAGACTGGCAAGTGTGACCACCATCATTTGAACCTGTTCACATAAGCATCAAATTTGTGGGCTTAGCTTCAGGAGCACTGGGTCAACCCAGTTGAGTTAACCAGCAGCCACAGATCGTTTTCCCTTGACTTTACAGTAAAAACATAATTTTCAAGTAGATATATTATTATATGTTGCAGTGCAATCGTATGTGTATCAGCTGTAGTCTTTTGATAGTGTTTAGTATTGTGGACTCTGCTGCTAGGCCCTTTCGAGATTATTGCAGGACACGCTCCTAGCTGTCTGGGCCTTACAGGAAGTGAGATTACTTAATGATACTTTACTGTTACCCGAAACATTTTGAAATGAAAACTTTGAGGGAAAGAGATGATTCAGCCTTTTCTGCCTGCTTCTTTTTGAAGCGAGTACGCGTTTGTAATGTGATATCACAGTTGATTGGAATGTCTAAAGCAAGACAGTCTTAGGTAAGATGATACACTCTGAAGTTCAGAGAAGTTGGTCCCAGAGTTGAGGCTGTAAACAACTGGATACTGATGGAGACTTCAGTTCTGAAGTGCCCTTGCTTCAAAATCCTTCTTAGCCCCTGAGTGGAAGGCAACGAGGTGATCCCCACTTGGTGCCTTTTGCTTGTGATACCTTTTTGGAGAGAAGGCCTTGATTTCCCCTAAAGGGCTGATGCTGGTCAGACAAAAACCCTTTTCCTTTATGAGAGCAGAAGAGTTGGCAAGTATGACGGGGTGTCTATTAAATCTTACGCAAATATCCTCTGGCATTTGAGTTCCTGCTTATTTTAATAGGATAAGTGAGTGGAACCCTGGGCTTTTTAGAAGTTACTTGTATTTCATTCTGTGTGGAACCCCTTAGGATTGTCTGCTTTTTTGATATCGTGCATTCACTTGCCAGTAGTCGTCAATGGTTGTTAGTCACATTTTGGCATAGGGGACCACGAGGACAGTTAGCTTTAGGGAACATTTAACATTGTAGTTATAGCAAGAAAAAAGGAACTTTATTCTGCTTTGTTGATTATGTTGCATGAGCAAAAGAAGTTTCTTTTATTTTGAGTCTAGGTAGTTTAGGAACAAAAGTGTCTAATCTTTCGGTAGCACAGTTGAAGTCAACTTTTGGATGCTTTTACAGTGTCACTTCCCCACTTGAGTAGCACCAAATGCCTTAGGGGCCCTATTCATTGTCACTTCCCAACACACACAAACACAGATACACACTAGAATTAATTGAAAGACTAGTGCTCTATTCTCTCCTTATTTATTAAATGATGACACTAATATGTTCACTGCAGAAGTTTTAGAAAGGGTAAGAAAAATATAAGGATAAAACTAAAAATCACTGATAATTCTACAACGTCGGTGGGGGGTGGGGTTAACATTTCAGCTTGTAGTCTGCATACCGTTTGAAGAGGTTGATATTGTTCAAGTTTCCTCTTAAGCCAATGAAACTGTATATATCTTGAATATATCCTTAAATACGCTTTGGCAGTGCTGCATTTGATGAGTGTGTAGTATTTAATTATATTGATGCATCGTTATTTTACCAATATCCATCCATTTGGGCATTTGCAATTAGTTCTTTGTTTTTCAGTTCTTTTTGTAACAGTGATGAGTGTTGTCTACGTTTTTGTGTGTGTGCACCTCTGATTAATTCCTTAGGATATTCCTAGAAGTAGAAAGTGAAATAACTAGGTTGGGAGTATGATGTAAGAGGCATATTTCCAAATTGCTTTCTGTAAAGCTTGTACCAATTTATGCTTCTGTCAACAGTATATAAAGTGCCTTTTTGTATATATTTGGCAGCACTGAGTACTTTCTTTATTCTTAATTGGCACTCCTTCTGATGGAACTTCCACACATTGCTGTTCTAGTAAATAAAAATTATTCCTGGTGAAATGAAAGTGGGTATATAATATCAACAGTTAGTAGTGCAAGGAGTTGGTGGCCCTGGATACTTTGAGAACCATCAAAACAGACCATATTTTAGCTCCAAGAGTCTGTGTTTCTAAAAATATATATTTTTTCCTTCCTCAAGTAGTTTATCAATCTCAACTTTAGGGGAAAGTGCTAGGTTTTTTCCTCCTAAAATTATTGCTCCATGAGTGCTTATCGTTTATGACTTACCCTTTCTGTGCATACTGTTTATTAAGACTCATGCTTTTGTTGTCTTTAAAAACAAAATGTAACTTCTGGAAAAAAATTACATGAATTTTTGGAAAGTTTGAATTGTTATACTGGAGTACTTTCTGGTGAGAATCACTTAGAGTAACAAGCACTGCATTCAAGTATTGTTTAGGTCTCTAGTATTTTTTTTTATAAATTTTTTCAAGTTTATTTATTTTGAGAGAGAGAGCAGGGGAGGGGCAGAGGGAGAGAGAGAGAATCCCAAGCAGGCTCCACATCATCAGCACAGAGCCCGATGGGGGCCTGCATCCACGAACTGTGAGATCATAACCCGAGCTGAGATCAAGAGTCAGACTCTTAACCGACTGTGCCACCCAGGCACCCCTGGGTCTTTAGTATTTTAATGAAAGCCTTATAAATCCAGAACCATCTGTGTATCAAAACATTTCTTGAATAAACTTGGAAGGAAGGGATTTGGTATGTCCAATTTTTGATATGATGCAATCTATTTGGCCAAAATGTTTAAAAAATCAGTGTTATAACATTGTTGGTCCCAAGTCAAGAATTACCAGTGCGACAGCAATTTTCATGTGTTAAAACATTTTTTCCCCTATTGGTGTTTCATAATAGTGAAGCTATATGTTTAGGCAGACCTTACAAGGATTTATTGGTGTTTGTTACTTAAAGAAATTCTTATTTAAATGCAATTGAGTATTAAGAACTTTTAAATAAGATGTGTTTTTCCCTCTTGATGCTGTTGTTAATTTAATCCTAGGTAGCAGAAAGGATTGGAACTTTTTTGTTGTTCTCTAATATTCTTTTTTTAAAGTTTATTTATTTATTTTTGTAATCTCTACACCCAATGTGGGGCTTGAACTCATGATCCTGAGATCGTTACATGCCCTTCTGATTGAGCCAGGTGCCCCTGTGTTCTAATATTCTCACATTCATCTTAAGAGTAAAGAATAATCAATACTGATGAGAAAGAAATTCTTAATTCTCCTGCATAGGGAAGCACATAAGATGCTTTCCTAGTGTTCTAGAAAGTAGACTTTATTTTAGCTCCTATGGTCATTTGGAGAAGAGAGAGAAGAGAATTTTTTAATGTACATATTTTTAATGTTTATTTGTTTTTTTTTGTTTTTTTTTTTGTTTTTGATAGCGTAAGCAGGGGAGGGGCAGAGAAAGAGAGGAAGACAGGGGATATGAAGCAGGCTCTGCACTGACAGCAGCGAGCCCGACATGGGGCTCAAACCCACAGACCTCAAGATCATGACCTG
This sequence comes from Panthera tigris, assembly GCF_018350195.1. Taxonomy (NCBI): domain Eukaryota; kingdom Metazoa; phylum Chordata; class Mammalia; order Carnivora; family Felidae; genus Panthera; species Panthera tigris. The sequence goes on along the minus strand of NC_056677.1, from coordinate 89,401,460 downwards.
AGCCAAAGTCGCACGCTTAGCTGACTGAGCCACCCAGGTGCCCCGAGAAGAGAATCATTTTAGAGACTAGTTCACTACTCTCATTTTAATGCCTATTTTGGCTCTGAAAAATCTGTAACTTTATAAGTAAGGAGTGGAATTTATATACATCTAGTTTATTTTTCTGTTCCAGATGAAGTCTAGTACCTATATTGTAGTTCAGGTACTTGTTATTTTTATACACACACACACACACACACACACACACACACACACACAGAGTTTACATAGATGTGTGTGTGTGCACGCACATGTGTATAAAGTTTATCATACTAATGGTAAAACTAAATGTATGTGTGTGTGTAAAGATACTAATTATAGGGGGAGAGTTTGTATACCAAAATGGGTGGTAACATAATTCTAGAGTTGGAGTATTTCTCTTGGCATTGAAACTAGACTCTGTCTTTGAGCTTGGGTAAAGGCAATGGGTGTAGCATAAATAAGCATTGCTTCAAAACCGAGAAAGTACAACAAAGAAACTACCCCAGAATACTGCAGGTTTAACTATGCGAAGAAATATCCATTGTTGTCATGGATATACGGGTGATATGTTCTTCCCGGTACTGACAAGAATAATTTTTGAGTTAGGAGTAGAACAAAGGACTTTCTGTTTGGCTAAAAGTGATTATAATCATTCTAAAATATAATGGTAGTTTTTTGTTACCAAATACCTGCCGAAGATGATAATGTAAACAGAAATTCTAGCTTAAGTATAGTATAGAAATGTCAAACCACTATGTTGCACACCTGAAACCAATAGAACATTTTGTCAACTATACTTCATTAATAAATAAAAAAAATAGTTACAAATAAAGTGAAGGCTGATATGAATTGTGGAGGGAAAAAAAAATAATGACTTAAACCAGCTCTATTCTCTGACAAGTGTTAGATTATTTATTTTGTCCATTCCAACAAGTATTTGATGCTATTTTCAAACCAAGGTGGGATACAGAGGTAGTAAGACGCAGTCCTTGCCCTGAATGAGCTTACTGTTTAGATAAGTGATTAAGGCAAATTCATAAATAATACAAGGTAATGTAATAGAAGTTTCAAGCTGTTGGGGCGCCTGGGTGGCTCAGTAGGTTAAGCATCTGGCTTCGGCTCAGGTCATGATCTCACAGTTCATGGGTTCAAGCCCTGCGTCAGGCTGTGTGCTGACAGCTCAGAGCCTGAAGCCTGCTGCGGATTCTGTGTCTCCCTCTCTCTTCTCCGCCTCCTCTGTTCGAGCTCTGTCTCTGTCCCTCTTTCTCTCTCTCAAAAATAAATAAACATTTAAAAAAAATGTTAGAAGTTTCAAGCTGTTGGAGAAAAGCTATAGAAGTTCAAAAGAAGGCAAGAAATGTTAGCTCAAGGTATCAGTGAAGATATCCCAGAAAAGGTGGCTTTTGAGCAGAATTCTGGGTAGAAAGGACATGAATGAAGTCTTTGACACAGGAGAATTCCAGAGAATATGAATATGATATATATTTTTTCAAGGTGATAAATGGTTTCTTTTGGGTGGAATAGTAAGGTAGACATTTTTCCTATTAAAAATTATTTCATAGTAAAATATTTAATGCTGCTGATGGAAATATAAATAGGTACAGCCTTTCTGGAAAATAATTTTTTATTATATATTAATAGTTTCCTTTCCCACCCTTCCTACCCCCTCAATCTGCCTTTGACTTGGCAATCACACTTTTAGGAACTATGAGGAAATAATTTTTATAATCTTGAAGTGGAAAAACAACCTACAAGCCACAAATGAGACTACCAATATGTGTTATTAAAACTTGAGAACCAATATTTGGCCCTAAGCACCCAAAACAACAGAAAAACTATATTGGGAAGAATACTGCAGACAAAGGCTTTATTTCCTTAATATATAAAGGGTTCTTATGAATCACTAAGAAAAAATGAATAATCAAGTGGAAAAAATGGGCAAAGGATTTGATTCATATTCATTCATATAAGAAATTCAGATATAGTGACTACTGTAAATAATTTAATACATCCATTGAAAAATATCACAAAAGTGTTTTTGGTGCCTGTTGAACAGAATTCAATGCAGTGTTGGAGGGGATGTGGAGAAATGGGCATATTAACACATTCCTGGTGGGAATGTGAAATGATGTATTCTATTTTATAGAGCATTAAAATTTTTTGAGGGGAATAAATTTTAAACTTTTACAAAAGAGTTGCAAAACCTAGTACATCATTTCCATGGATCCTTCACCTAGCTCCCCCTAGTGGTAACATTTTATGTAATTATAGTACAATTAGTTAAAACTAAGAAATTAATATTGGTATAATACTATTAACTAAACTACAGACTTTGTTTAAATTTCATTGGTGTTTCCGGTAACATCTTTTTTTCTGTTCCTGGATCCAATCTAGGTTCTCATATAGTTGCCGTATCTCTTTAGTCTCTTCCATTTTTTTTAACTTTAAGTTTTTAATTTCAATTCCCGTAGGATTACAGTGTTATATTAGTTTCATATATATAATATAGTAATTTAACACTTCTATTCATCACCCTGTGCTCATCACAAGTGCCCACCTCAATCCCCATCGTCTATTTCACTCAGCCCCCCACCCACCTCCCCTCTGGTAACCATCAGATGGTTCTCTATAGTTAAGAATCTGTTTCTTGGTTTCTCTCTCTCTCTCTCTCTCTCTCTCTCTCTCTCTCTCTCTCATTTTTTCCTCTTTGCTTGTTTGTTAAGTTCCACATATGAGTGAAATCACATGGTATTTGTCATTCTCTGACTTATTTCATTTAGCATAAGACTCTAGCTCTCCTTAGTTTGTTCCAATCCATGACAGTTCCTCAGTCTTTGTCTTTTACGACCTTGACAGCTTTGAGGAATACTGGTTACTTTGTAGAATGTCCCTAATTTGGGTTTACCTAATTTTTTTTCTTGGTTAGATTGAGATGATGTAATTTGGGCAAGAATACCACAGAAGCAATGTTGTCTCCTTCTAAGTGCGTCCTGTCGGGGTATGCGATGTCGATGTGCCCTATTATCAGTGATGGTAACCTTGATCACCTAGTTAAGGTGATGTCAATTGTGTTTCTCTACAGTAAAGTTACAGTTTTTCTCTTTGTAGTTAATAAATGTTATAAATGCTTCTACTTTATTATATTGTATTAATACATATTTGGGGATAATACTTTGAGACCAGTTTTAACTTTAAAACTTTCACTCACCAGGTTTTCTATTTCCTTTATTTCTTCCACATTTGTTAATTAGAATTTATGTATAAGGAATATTTGTTCCTTCTCCCTTGTGTACTTATTTATTCAATCATTTATTTTTATTAGTATGCCCTCATGGATATTTATTTTATTCTTTGGGATTTAGGCTAACACTATCATTATTTGTTCAAATTGTCCCATATTTGACCATTGGGAGCTCTTTTGGGTTGGCCCCTGTGTTCCTTTGGTATGTCTCCATCTTTTTTTAAAAAGTTTATTTATTTTGAGAGAGATAGGGTAAGAGAGCAGAGGAGGGGCAGAGAGAGAGGGAGAGAGAGAAAATCCCAAGGAGGCTCTGTGCTGTCAGCGCAGAGCCGGATGTGGGGCTCGAACTCACAAAGTTGCACACTGTATAGATAGTATGATTCAGTTTTTGCTGAAAAGCTGTGCATGTGTGAGTGTATTAGAATATGCTTACAAAAATGTCTCCAAGGGTACCCACCATACTATTAAAAGCTCTTACTTCTACAAGATTGAATAAGAAACATGCTTTCACTTTGTATTTTATATTTTGTAATGTTTGAGGTTTTAAACCTCTTTATTGAGATATCATGAATATTTTTAAAACACATTTTGTTTTAGGTTACATAACTTTTCCATGAAGCAACATTCTAGTCTGTGACAGTCTGGAATTATCTCCATACTCTTTACACTATTACATGATAAATTTTGGGTCGTTTTATTTAGGTTATAACATTTGTTTAATACGTTTTAGTTGTTTATGAATCAAGTGACCTATGATCCTATGAAACATTTAAGATTCTTGGACCACTCATACTCAAATATATTCTTAAAGGGAAAAGAAAAGATTGTACTGTAGCTTAGATTTTGAGCAGTGCTCTCTAGTAGTTTGATTGACTTATGACAGTCATGTAGGCCTGTTTTAAACATCATTTTCGGGGCGCCTGGGTGGCTCAGTCGGTTGGGTGTCTGACTTCGGCTCAGGTCATGATCTCGCGGTCCGTGAGTTCGAGCCCCGCGTCGGACTCTGTGCTGACAGCTCAGAGCCTGGAGCCTGTTTCAGATTCTGTGTCTCCCTCTCTCTCTGACCCTCCCCCGTTCATGCTCTGTCTCTCTCTGTCTCAAAAATAAATAAACGTTTAAAAAAAATGTCATTTTCTTTTTCCTTTATGACTCTTTAAAAATCATTTTTGAAATAAACAACATTTATGGGAATTTTGGAAGCTATTAAATCAGCACAAAGAATATGAAAATATATGAAAATATTAAAACATAGAACTCACCTGTAATCCTACCACACAGCAATAGCTAGCTAGCATTAATATTTGGTACATATCTTACTAATTTTTCTATGAATATCTACCCACTCAAATATGTGTATATAATGGACTTATATGTACTGACAGGTGTCTGACAGGTGTGATGTGATAGCTCTTTGTGGTTTTGATTTGCATTTCCCTGATGATGAATGATGTTGAGCACCTTTTCATGTGCTTGTTGGCCATGTGTATGTCTTCTTCAGAAAAATGTCTATTCAGTTCCTTTGCCCATTTTTGTAAAGTTTTTAAAATTTATTTTGAGAGACAGAGGAGAGAGAGAGAGAGAGAGTGAGAGAGTGGGAGAGGGGCAGAGAGAGAGAGAGAGAGAGAGAGAGAGAGAGAGAGAATTCCAAGCAGGCTCCGCACTGTCAGCACAGAGCTCAACACCCAGACTCAAACTCATGAACCACGAGATGATGATCTGATCTGAAACCAAGAGCTGGATGCTTAACCGAGTGAGCCACCCAGATACCCCCTCCACTCATTTTTTAATCTTGCCATTTTTTCCCCACAGAGTTTTGACTACGGTTTCTTAATCAGGCTCAATTACTTTTCTGAGATTCTAATAGCATTACTTCTAGCCAGATCATCTCTAGTCATTTCTTGGTTTTCCTTTGATACCTGGCTCATCATGAGCTAAGGTGCACAGGTAATGCAAAACAGCACTTGAGTTTTGTTTTTTTTTTAAAGGAGTTCTTTTCTCATGTCATTGTAGCCATAAGTGTTGTCTTTTATTGCAGATTGAAATAAAAGAAGATAGACGTGTTCTTCTTGAGAGAAAAAGGAAATCTGTAAGTATTTGTTCTTTAAAAATTCTAACTTTGTAATTTTATCAACTTTTGGAGAAAATTAAGTTTTAACCATACTAACAGGCATCTTGACTCATTTTGTAGTGGAAAAACCCTGCCAATGTTTGTCTTAAAAAGGCAGGATTTGGAAAAGTAAAGTGGGAAAACTTTTCACCCTGTACACCTTGTAAAATTTAGACCATCATCATTCATTTATAAAAGGGGAGGTGATAATTGAAATCTAAGTAAAATCTTTTTCCTTGAGTGATACCAAAACATGGACTCACAGATTGGAGTTCCAGTTCTGACTCTTGAGGCTTACAGGCTGTTGAGTGTCTTTGACAAGGTATCTTGCTTCCCTTTGCATCAATTTCCTCAGATGTAATGAGGTTCATTATTACTGATGAAGATAGATCTGTAGTAGCATATATCCTCCCTAATAAATTAAACCTTATTCCAGTTACTGTTTCTCAAAACTGACTTAAATATATTCCTGATTTTCAGAGTTGTAAGTATTAGTCCTGTCCTTCGCTGAAGCATCTACTCTAGACCATAGCATGGAATCAAAGAAATACAACAGAGCACTTAAATTAGAATCACAGTGTTTGAGTCTTGGACGTTGAAAATTATCTAGTCTAGTATTTCCCAAACATTGATTTTCAGACAAATGCTGGTCAGTGAAGAGTTTTTATTGGTCCACGGTGAAGTGAGGAGAGTAAGGACAATGGGCCATTTGTTTCTTAAAGCTAAACTCTTCCCATTTACACGATTACTTGTTATTATAAGATCTGTCCATCTAATTTGGGAGATTAAATACATTCTATCTTCTATGAAATGATGGTGAGAGCAAATGGTAGGGTTTTTTTGTTTTGTTTTGTTTTGTTTTTTTTTAAATGTCCATACCTGGCCAAAAAAAAAAAAAAAAAAAAAGGCAGGTGTGTTATTTCTCTCACCATCCTTTTTTTGTTTCAAAAACTTACTGGTCTGTGATATCTTAAAATAAGAACCCAGCTTTCTCATTTTACAGATGAGGAAACAGACAAGAGGTTATTTAATTTGTTCCAGGTCTTACAGTTCAGCAAGCTGCTGAACCAGGACCAAAACCCTGTATACGATGCTGCCTCTCTTGTATTTCTGGTCTTTCTACGAATCGCTTTAATTATAATAGGTTATAAACTTGAAACAGACGAACTGGTAGTTCTCATGTGCTAATAACTATTTTTGAATTGCAAGTGTAAAGAAATTCAAGACTTGATGTTCTTGTACAGCTCAGTGCTAAAGTCGACCGATTATTAGTTTGCATTAGAAAAACCTTAAGCGCAGCCAGAAATTTTCATAAGCAGACCTGAATTCACTGTCTCTGAATTCAGCTACTTAGCACACTACGCCGGGATTGATCAAACAAGTAAGATACCAGTGAGGTTAGTGTTTCCTTTGGGAAATAGACTGTGGTTCCATTGTGAAGGCAGTAGTATTCAGACTTGTATAATTAATTTATTTATCCACAGAGTTTGTTTCCTTTCTCTCTCCCTCCCTACTTCTCTCTCTCTCTCTCTCTCTCTCACTCTCACTCTCACTCTCTCACGCACACACACACTGCAAACATAGATAAACATTTATAGCAATCGGCCTACAGCCCATCTAGATAGGTAAGAGAAAAAACTACCAAGGCAAAGAGTGGGAGTTGCCAAAAAGCATTAGCAGAAACATATGGCCAATTGTGTTCAGGAGTGTGTACAGGTTCTTGGGAGTGTCTTTGACACTTTAGAGACTCCTCTTCAGTTGGCAGAGCTTGGCCTTGCTTATCCCAAAATACACTTCAAAACAGAAATACCGAATTCCATTTCCCTCCCTCCCTCACCTTAGTGAAACATGCATGGGCCAGGTAAACAAATGAACGTGAAGAGAGCAGAATGGAAAGTATTCCTCATCCCTAGTATGGAGACATTGACTCTATGAGTACTTTTCCATGGCTTCTTGTATTTAGCTTCATAAATACATGCTTTAGTTAATAATTTTTTAATTTCTAAAATGTGAGGCATCCCACCCCCCATAATATACATTTTGAATGATCTGTCTTTGGAATATCTGTGCCCTTCTCTTTACCAGTGCTAATATTTGAGAGTTGACTGAATGGTTACAGGATTTCAGTCTTCAACAGACCGATCAGTCTTTGAGTTCTTTTATTAGTCTCACTTATAAAGATGTATTTAATACTGAAGAGCAGAGTGAGCTTTAAAAAAAAACAAAACAGGGTCATCCAGTTTCACATGGTGGCCATGGGGTTGAATTTTAGTGACTTACTTGGCCATTTTGTAAGAAATAAAGATTACATTGTTGCATAATTTTTAACAGTATAAAGTACTGGGTAACTACATTAACAAAGAACTAACCTGTTAGACTGGCTCCTCTAGCAAATGTGGAGGGTAAGTCATGTGGCAAAAAAGGTATAGTTGCAAAATTCTCCCTGCTACACAAAGTTATTACTATGGGAGTATTACTGCTGGTCACAGATTTTTTTTTGTAATCTATACTTGTGGTTTGTATTACTTTATTGTTGACAAGTAGGTAACATGACAGGAGATACAGTCTGTGTAACTTTCACTTGGACAAAATACATTTATTATAACTAAGTTAATTTGATTTTTAAAATTTTTTTAATGTTTGTTTATTTTTGAGAGAGAGAGAGAAGCAGAGAGAGGGAGACACAGAATCTGAAGCAGGCTCCAGGCTCTGAGCTGTCAGCACAGAGTCCAATGTGGGGCTCAAACTCATGAACTGTGAGATCATGACCTGAGCTGCAGTTGGATGCTCAACCGACTGAGCCACCCAGGCTCCCCTAATTTAAAGTGAAGTTCTGTAACCCAATTATTTTTGATTAGCATCTGTTAAAACCATAACTGTGTTCCTTTGGAGAAAAATTACCTAGGCAATAGAAGACTTTACAGACAAAATTAAAGGCTACGCCACGGTGCGATGCGCCCCCTAATTCAGCAGCAAGGTTTTGTTTACAGGGATCTGTAGCAGTTAATTTTCAGCAGTAGCTGCAGAACATTGAAATGGGCACTGTGCTATCTACTCACCCTTTATGGCACTGAACCCTTTTTTATGTTTCTCCAAACACATACCTCTCGGAACTTAGTTTTTCTTCCCTTTTCCAGGTGTCTGATAAAGTTGGATGGTAACATCATGCTTTGTCAGTATGTGGCCATTACTAGCATGGTTTATCCTCACAATTCCTTAAATGCAATCTTTGGGTAAAATCCATACAACCAACTCCTGACTTTTGAAAGCTTCATAATATTTAAAAATCAAGTGTGTGGTGATCACTTAAAATGGGGAATAGATATATAATTACACAATGTATGTGAAATGTGTAGGCAGCAACATTGGCTCCCAGATCTCCTCATTTCAACACATTAGATCACCTTATTTCAACACATATAGATAGGATCCCAATTACAAGATCCTATGACCTAGAAAAAACATAATCTGATGCATGCTGGGGATGTTCTTAAGGCATTATGGGAGGGAACTTTTGCTGCAGTGTGAAAGAGCATCTTCAACATGGCAGCTGAGGTGCTTTCTTTGCTGGGAAAAGCTGGGAAGAGACTGGCAGGATGGCGACTTCAGGAGTTAATAACTCTCCAGGTGATGAAGTAGACAGGCTTGGTTAATCTTGTTAGAGACGCACCCAAAGATCAGTCATAGTTGTGAGACGCTGCTGGTCAAAAAAAAAAAAAAAAAAATAGCTTGCTAGGCACAGGTGCAGTGTGTTGGGATAGGGCATGTATATGTTCACCCTAGGTCTTTGTTTCTGTTTTGCTTTTTCAGTTTTCAAATGTATTCTTCTAATTGTTTTGTATCGGATTTAAAGCTTGATTGTACAGATTATGCCATATTGATTAGATTGGTCTGTCAATTTGAATCAGGTGAGACTTACAAGGGGCTGATGAATATATCTTTCACAAGATGATTCAGTCTTGCAGACTAACAGCAAAAGATCCTACTAGCTATTCTTTTAATGCCTTTTGTTTTCTTAAAACAGTAATATTTTTAAAGTTTTACTATTAAAATATTAAGTGAATTCTATTGTAATATAGCTCCTGTAAAGTTTGATTTCATTAACCAAATGCAGCTATTCTTTTAACATTGCATTTGAGCTTTCTCCTGTATGTTAATATCATTTGGAACTTTTTAAAGAATGTATGAAACAAACTAGGATTTTAAAAAAAGCACTCCACCCCTTTACAAAAGTCTTGGTGATGCAACATCTGTGTAGAAATACGATCTTTTAAAGAGCCACAGGTACGCTTTATCTGTTTAATCTCTTTGAAATTTTATAATTGTTTCCTGATTTAATGTTTAGTGCATATGGCTACTCCTTTTCAGAAGGCAACTTGTTTCTTTATTTGGTATTTAAATTATCCTTAAATAACGTGTGACTTGAAAATGTGATTTCTTCAAGTAGCACTCACACAGTTCATCGTTGGTTTTCAAATTGATGCCTTTTACATTTTGATAAAGTCCTGTGCAAGGACAGGTGAAGTTAATTTGTCCTTATTGCGTATTTCAGGTTGGCAAATGCATGGGTCCTTGCTTGGTTTACTCCATTTTCTCAAACTTCTGAAAAAAAAATGTCTTGGCATTAATCGACTTCAGTTTATGAGTTTTTCTCTTTCATTCTTAAATTGATGTTGTGTCACATGCTTCTGGGGGAGATGATTTCTTCTTTTAAATTCAGATTTTGATCAATATGTAGTATGTGTTTACTTTGCATATGCCAAAGCTTAAATGTACCACTAATGCTTTTGTGTTTTAACCTAACTATCTGAGAGCGTTTGAAGTAACTGGAATGAAATACTTAACATTAAACTTGACCTCAGGACAAAAAGTAAAAGAAAATTTTATCTGATTTTCCACTAAGACTTCTAGGACTTACTAGATGCCTAAAGGGCTTTTTTCCCCCACCCATAAAAATGCCTTAGGATTTAGGACAGATCAGTGCTCAAAATTGCTGCCAGGATTTCTTCATACACAAGGTTTGTCACTCTCACCTATTTGGATTATACCAGTATGATCAGGGTCACAGACAGTATAGCTGAAAGCATAGACTTTAAAATCTGTTAGACCTGGGTCAAAATCCCTGCTTTGCTGTGTCACCTTGGGCATATTATCTCTCTGAGACAGTTGCATCATCAGTAAAATGAGGGGACTACCTCAAAGGGGTTTCCTGAAGGATTAAATGAGATAATGCATCTAAAGGATCAAGCATGGTGCCTAGCCCATAGTAAATGCTCAGTATGTAGTTATTAATCTGATTTCCATGTGGAACGGTAAACATCAGCAGGGACAGTGAATTATTTTGTGACTGAAAAGGATGGCCTTCCCTTTCCTGGTTGCCATACAAGTGAATTACTTGATTTCAAGGAAGCACAGCTGAGAGTTCATGGCCTCTGGTAGGGCAGCAGTATCACTCTTCATACATGTAAGGACAGCATAACCTTTGTGAAAGGCATTGGTGAAAAAGCACATAGTACCAATTGTGTAGCCTTCAATGCTTTTCTTTATTTTTTTTTTTAAGTTTATTTCCTTAGAGTCAGTGAGCTGGGGAGGGGCTGAGAGAGAGAGAGAGAGAGAGAGAATATCCCAGGCAGGCTCCACACTGCCAGCGTGGAGCCCCATGCCTAGCTCGAACACAAGAACTGTGAGATCATGATCTGAGCCAAAATCTAGAGTCTTACCTGACTGAGCCACCCAGCTGCCCCAAGACTTCAGGCTTTTATTTATTTTTTATTGTTTAAAAAAATAACTTTAATGTTTTATTTATTTTTGAGAGAGAGAGAGAGAGAGAAAGAGAGCAAGTGAGCAAGCTGGGGAGGGGCAGAGAGAGAGGGAGATACAGAATCCAAAGCAGGCTCTAGGCTCTAAGCTGTCTGCACAGAGCCCGACATGGGGCTCGAACTCACGAACCATGAGATTATAAACTGAGCTAAAGTTGGACGCCTAACCGACTGAGCCACCCAGGCGCACCCCAAGCCTTCAGGCTTTTGTAACAGCAGTCTTTCACTTCTGTGCAACAGGCAGATTTATACATTTTTTTTTTTTGAGAGGGAGAGAGAATCTTAAGTAGGCTCAACACCTAGCATGGAGCCTGATGCAGGGCTTGATTTCATGACAGTCAGATCATGACCTGAGCTGAAATCAAGAGTTGGATGCTTAACTGAGCCACCCAAGCGTCCCCATATTTTCTATTAAGTGACTAAGAACATGTTCAAATTTATTATAATTAGCACATATTTTAACAGGATACCCTCTCATAGAATGTTGGCATGGACAAGTGATTTAAAATTTTTTTAAATGTTTATTTATGAGAGAGAGAGAGAGAGAGAGAGAGAGAGAGGGAGAATGTGAGGGGGGAAGGGGCAGAGAGAGAGGGAGACACAGAATCTGAAGCAGGCTCCAGGCTGCCAAGTGTCAGCACAGAGCCTGATGCAGGGCTTGACTCAACAAACTGTGAGATCATGACCTGAGACAAAGTTGGAAGCTTAATTACCTGAGCTATCCAGGCACCCCCCTGATTTTCTTTTTCTTCTTTTTTTAAATGTTTTATTTATTCTTGACATAGAGAGTGATTTTCTTTTTTAAAGATGACTGAGGTTGGTGGTCTTCAGGCTGTGGTCCTTGCATACATTTTTACTTTATTTTAGAGTAGTTCCATGTATATTCTTATTTTCAGTCAACGAATTTATTGAACTGCTAATGCTTGGAAAGACCACAGTAATCACTGTGGGTTCAGCAGCAAACTGTAAACCCTGTCTCATGGAGCTTATGTTCTAATGGGGATGTCAATAATAAATATGAAGAAGAAAGCATATGTCATATTGGTGATAAGTGCTAAGGAGAAGAACAGAGTGAGAAAGGGACTGCAGGTTGTTGGGGTGCAATTTTCGGATGGCTGGAGAAGGTGGTATCTCAGTAAAGACAAAAAGGTGATGAGAGAATAAGCTATGCAGGTATCTTGGAAGAACATTCCAGGCAGAGAGAATAGTGTGTACAAAGGCCCTGAGGCAGGGTCATGCCTGATGTGTTTCAGAAACAGCAAGTAACAGGTAGAACTATAACAGAATGAGCCAGGGGAAAGCATAGGAGAGGAAGTCAGAAATTTCAGAGATAGGGGAAAGATCACATAGTCTCATTGGGTAGAGTGAGGACTGAGGGGGTCCTATGGGGATCCTTTGAAAGGTTTTGAGCAGAGCAATGACATAATCAACCTTACATTTGCAGCAGAGCATTCTGGCTGCTGAGTTTAGAATGTGTTATAAAAGTGGAGGCGGGGAGATCAGATGGGCAAATGCATTTATTCAGGTGCAATGATAGTGGCTGAAACCAGTACAGTAGCAGTGGAAGTGGCGGGAAGCAGTTCACCTGGGTATGTGTCTTGTCAGAGCTGGTAGGATTTGCTGCTGATCGGTGTGGAATGTGTGAGAAAGAAGAGTGGAAGTGAATCTCTAAGGGTTTTTTTTTTTTTTTGGTCAGAGTGACTGGAATTACAGAGATGGGCAAGACTGGGTGGAGCAGGTGTGAGGCCAGATGATCAGCAGCTCCACTTGGACCATATTAAGTCTGAGGTATTTAACTGATAGGGATCTGTTGAGGAAGAAGTTGGATTGACAAATCTGGTGTTTAAGGAAGACCTCCAGGCTAGGGGGAAAAAATTGGAAGTCATCACCGTATATATATGCTATCTGAAGCTGTGGGACTAAATGGGATCCCCATGGCATGGGTGGAGAGAAAGACAAGAGGAGGGGCAGGGACTGAGGACTGTTGCATTTAGAGGTCAGGGAGATGAGGAAGAAGCAGCAAAGAAGACTGAGAAGGAACAGCGAGAGAAGTCAGGAGAAAACTGGAAGAACTGTGGTCTCCTGGAAGCCAAGTGAAGTCGTTTCAGTGAGGAACAGAGGGGGCAGCTGTGTCAAAGTCTGTTGATGAATCAAGGGAGAAGTGGGAGCCTTAACTGACCTTGGGATGTGATGGCATGGAAGTCATTGGGGCCCTCGATCAGAGCACTTTGTGGAGTGGTAGTGTGTAAAAGCCTGAGTAGTAGGTTCCAGAGGAAATAGGGGGAAAGGACTGGGAGATGAAAAGTGTAGGCAACTCTCAAGGAGTCCTGAAGAAAAGAAAGGGGGCTGGGGCCAGAGAAGAGCTTCCGAGAGAGGGAATGGTTTTTAAAGTGACAGAGGTAATAGCCTGTTACGATGCTTATGGGAACGATTCAGTCAAGCAGGGAAAATTAACGGGGTGGGTGAGGGAAGAGTCAGTGGAGCAGCACCACCAGGTCCTTATCAAATAGGGGTGAAGGGGGGATGCTCAGCACGTCCGGTTTTTTTCTAGCCAAATTCAGCTGCATGGGTGCAGATGCACACTTCAGTGGAGGATTGGATTCAGCCCAGGTGTAGTTTAGCTGAAGAAGTACAACAAAATGGGAGAGGGGCCAGAAACTCAAGAGGGTATTCCAGAGACTGATTATTATTGCCCATGGAATGTAAGCTGGCCATGGGGAAGGATTCTCCCAACAATGCCACCAAATAGCACAAGCAGTATTCCTGTTTTATACATGAGCTTAGACAGAGATACAGAGCTTGTGAGAGGTCATATTACCTGTTCAGAGTCACACTTCATAGCACATACGAGGTCAGACCCAGATCTCCCACCTCGGTTTAACCCATTTACCGCCCAGGAACTCAGCCTTTCTCTTCTGCAGAGGACATATCCCCGTAATGCGATAGCCAGGGAGTGAATCTTGAGTTGCTAAACCATCATACGCATGTGACTCTTACAGTAGAGCTACATGCTAGTGAAGTTGGCTCTGAAAAAATGCAGTTTTCTCATTGACTTAGATCCCCAAAGTGGAGCAGGATCTTACATGGAAAGCATCAGGCACCTGCTACCCTACTGGCCGGTTCTCACCTCCATCCTGCGCTGTTCTGCTTCCGTCCATTTGCTCATCCATTTGTTCTCTCTGATAGGACTGTCCTCATTCTCCACTCTTTTTCTTTTCCTTTTGAAAACCTACCTATCTCAACTACTATGGTTTTTGTGAAATCTTTCCAGCTGGTTCTACTTCCTCCTTCATCTCTTTTTCCCCCAAAACTGATGCAGTTCCCCCCCTTGAATATGTTTAGCCTTTTGTTCTTACTGGAGGTGTATGTACACACACACACACACACACACACACACACACACACAAACGTTTTAAAAAGTTTATTAGTATTTGTTTTTTTTTAGTCATCTCTACACCCAATGTGCGGCTTGAATTCATGACCCCAAGACCAAGAGTTGTATGCTCTTCCAACTGAGCCAGCCAGGCACCCTTCTTATGGGATATATTACATTCTACATTTTCTATGTATTTGTGAACTGATCTCCCTGCCCCCTACCATACATATGAACACATGTGTAATGCATGTAAATGATTGAGGCATGTGTGCTTTACTCATCTTTGTACTAAGGGCTCAAAACTTACACAGAGTAGGTGTTTTCTTCTTTTCTTGAAATCAATTTATCAATAGACCTGAATGTAACCCTGGAAAACCTTTGGCAAGGAAAGATTTTCAGATGACAGGCGACGCTGGGCAGAGGCTGGCTTGAATGAGCAACTGACCAGGGGACGGGCCTCAGCTGTCACTCATTCACTGAAAACGCCAATGGTTCAAACATTCAGCTGAACCGGGGGTTCCAAGGAGTCCTGTCAGGGGCTGTCAGTCCTCCCCTCCCAAAGCAGCTCTGCGTTTTCCTTTTATCTACTATCTATCTATCTATCTATCTATCTATCTATCTATCTATCTATCTATCTATCTATCTACCTTTGTATTTTCATGTTCATATAAGATTTTATTCCAGTAGATGACCCAGGCCCCCCTCATCACCACCAGAAAGAATTTGAAAACACCTGAACTAACTGATGTCTCAGAGCTCTCCTCACCTGGATGTTCTTTGAGGCTTGTCTGCTGTGTATGTGTTGTGTTGTGTGTGTGTGTTTACACCAATGTGTCTCTGTATTACGAGGATTAAGCAAAAGACATTGCCCTACTTCTGAGCCTTAAGGCAAATATGTGTAAAAGATTAATAAAAATGTATAATGCAACTAATACAATTAGATTATAAACCCTTCAAAAGCTGTCTATATATCTTCAGCCCCAAGTCTGACAATGTCTCAGTTGAAGGTCAGGTGGTACTCATTAGGGCATAATATCAATTCAGAGACTTTTTGGGGGGACTTCTGGTACTGTCTCTGACAATTTATGTATCGAAGTAAGTATTGTTGTGTCTTGAATTAATTTCCTTTTGGTACTCCTTTCTATTACCAGTAAGGAATTATTTTTTAAAATTATGTATGTAAGTGGGTTATCATCTATGACTACCTTTCAAGATTGATAAGAGAGTATTACAGAATATTTGTTCTAAGAAAAAGGTGTTGGGTTTGATCAGGTTGAGAACTACTGGTCCTTGCTGTGGACTTAGGGGCTTAGATGTTTAGAATATCCGTAATCAAGGATTGAAATGAGTGGTAGACATTTCAAGTGATGTAGGAAGTTAGAAAAAGGAAAGATGATTGTGGATTTGAGTCATTGTGAAATGAATGATGGAGGATTGTTAGAGGGGATCTTGCATATTGAGGACCAGACACCATGATGGACACTTGACATAACTTGTTTTGAAGAGATGAATGACCCGACTTGTCAGACCAAGGCAGCAATTTCTAGGTAGGGTAAATCCCCAAATTTAAAGTCGGAAGGACCCCAGGAAATCATATAAGCCAGCAGTTCTTAGTTCAGAGTTGGTGTCACCCTTTGGGGTTTATGGATGGATTTTAGGGAACTCACAAACCCCCTAAAATCACATAGACCCTTTTGCATATCTTGGGTTTATAGGTCGCAGTTGGATTCTCAAAAGGGTCCATCACCTCTAAGAAGTTAAGGGCTACCGATCTAGTTTGATTTTAAGCTCAGATAGCTTGTTCGGCTCAAGCTTCCACAGCCACTTGGTGACAGAGATAGGGACTGAAACCCAGGTCTTTGTTCCTGTAGTTTCTTGCTCATCTTGCCCCACTAGGTTGCAGGGCATAAACTAAAGTGGAGGCAGGATTAAGGTAACCACTTTATGGTAATTGGTGTTAAAACAAACAACTGTCCTGGGTTCAATAGGTTCCACCAGAGTTGCAGAAGGATGGGCTTCATTCAATTTGTCTCCTTAAAGTGAACTATTATTTAAAATTTTTTAATGTTTATTTATTTTTGACAGAGATAGAAAGACAGAGCATGAGCGAGGGAGGGGCAGAGAGAGAGAGGTAGACCCAGAATCCGAATCAGGCTCCAGGCTCTGAGCTATCAGCACAGAGCCCGACACGGGCTCAAACCCACAAGCTGTGAGAACGTGACCTGAGCCAAAGTCAGATGCTTAACCGACTGAGCCACCAGGTGTCCCAAAGCGAACTATTATTTTAATTTTTATCGCTGAAATATTCTTCCACTCACCAAAATAGCTTTCTCAGCTGAAGGCAAGCTCCCTGTGAGTTATAATCATCCCTGAGGCCGGTTCTGCCATTCCTTTCCAATTGGCACTCTCTTTCTGACCTGCAGAGGCCCCCAGTTTTCTGTCTGATTCAATCAGATCAAAATTACTTGGTCTGATTTGTCAGATCCTGCACTACCCGTAGCCTATTTAGCCAACATGTACTTACTCTATGCCCCAGTCAGTCTAGTGTCCTTATGGGCACTCCCACTCTCCCAAAGCTCTTTCACTCCTACCTCTGCATCTTGCCATGTGGTTTCCCTGCCCGGAATGCTCTCCATTCTTTCTCCTTAATTTTCCAGATCCCCCAACATCAGGTCCACTTTAAAAGTCTACTCTTCACAGAGCTCCCTTTAGTTACTGCTGGCCATTTTGCACTTCCTCATGATGTCTGTCGCATTGTTTGTACCGCATGCCACAGCACTTAGGTGTTTCCAGCAGGCTTTTCACTGGAAATGCTTCGGTGGGCACTTTGGGAGCAGGCTTCCAGGAAGTCCGGGGTGGGACTTGGCACACTTCACCCCTGGGTTCAGCCAGAGTAGTTCCACTTTGCTTGCATGTGTGGGACGTTGGCAGGAGTTTTTATTCAAAGGAGTGGTTTGTTTCGCCGCCCCTCTCCCTCCAAAACGTTTGAAAAACACTGGCTCTGTCTTGTGTGCAGATGGCCTCATTAGCGGTAACTGGTAATGAGCGAAGGCCGGGACTTACACTACTTCGGACCTCTTTCTGACTCCTCCTCCTCCCAGGCCACGGGTGCAATTTTGAGCACAAAATGGACACTTAGGAAATGACTTTATGATTGTATTGTTCCACTTTGGGGGACTGGAGATAATGCATAGCATTACCGCAGAAATTTACCTTGATGAGGAACTCAGAATAGTATCTCTGGGTTGAGCATTGAGAAGTAAGCCTTAAACTGGTGGATTTCTCCCCTTTGGGCTACAAAACCCATTCCTGTTTAAAACTACCTGGTTCACATGGGCATACTTAAGAGAAACCTCATCATTGGCATTCCCAAAGTTTAGCCAAGCTGAAATACCACATCCGTGCATTCGTGTATGCATTAAAGTAGTGTCCCTCAAGTGACTTGCAGAGTGATGGCAGAATATACCTAAAAACCAAAAAAATAAATAAATTGAGAAGTTTATGGTAATAATGATTAAAATGGAAAATGCCAGTCTTTCAGACCAGTTATTTCAACTTGCTGTATCAAATCAATTATATAAACTACTGAAGACCTGAGTATTTAAATCAATGTTGCTATCAACTTGTTAATACTCTTTTGTTTTGTTTTTGTTTTTTTTTCCTGCTCTCTGCCTGGTTCATTGTCTTCACCTACAGGTGTACTTTATTGTCGGCTTCCAAAGATTACTAACTTTTATCTGTATCATTAAAATTGAACTGCCTTGGCTATACTCCTCTTACTGCTGCTTCCATTATTGCCTTCTTCAGCAAAATAAGGCTTTCTGCAGCCAAAGAATAACAAGAAATAAACACCATTGTAGAAGCCTTGCCACTATGAAACTTAGGCTAAACGTGCTCACCATTATTTTGCTGCCTGTCCACTTGTTAATAACAATATACAGTGCCCTTATATTTATTCCATGGTATTTTCTTACCAATGCGAAGAAGAAAAACGCTATGGCAAAGAGAATAAAAGCTAAGCCCACTTCAGACAAACCTGGAAGTCCATATCGCTCTGTCACGCACTTCGACTCGCTAGCTGTCATAGACATCCCTGGAGCAGACACTCTGGATAAGTTATTTGATCATGCTGTGTCCAAGTTTGGGAAGAAGGACAGCCTTGGGACCAGAGAGATCCTAAGTGAAGAAAATGAAATGCAGCCAAATGGAAAGGTTTTTAAGAAGGTATAGCATTTCTGTGCTTTTTAATTTGTTTTAAGGGGAAGGTATGTTTTTACTTTATCATAAATCGAATGCATGTTAAATATGCTGCCATTCCATTTAAATATGCTGCATAACAAATTCTCAGAAGGTGCTCATGGCTTCTGTGTATTCACTTAAAGGCAATTTTAGAGCTCTACACTTTGAATGGTATTTTAATTGCTTGCTTGAATGTACTAATATTCAGAGAATGTCTCTCCTTAACAGTTAATTCTTGGGACTTATAAGTGGATGAGCTATCTCGAAGTGAACCGCAGAGTGAATAATTTTGGTAGTGGACTCACTGCATTGGGACTAAAACCAAAGAACACTATTGCCATTTTCTGTGAGACCAGGGCCGAATGGATGATTGCGGCACAGACCTGCTTTAAGTACAACTTCCCTCGTAAGTGCCTTGTGTTTTTGAAGGGGGACAGAAAGGGTTTTAGTAACATGTGAAATTGTCCTGCAACCTTATTGTTTTCAAGGTAGGTGTTCTTTAGCAATTTTTCTGCATCCATTGTATCCATAAAGCAGTACGTAATGTAGTTAAAAGATATCTGATAATGCCTGTTAAAGTAATTTCTAAGAGCTAGCGTGGGAATTAGTTGGCAGCTGAATGGATAGAATTTAGGATTTTGCTTTTCAATTGGAAGTGAATTGTACCTGAAATATTTGGGACCTGGGGGTGTTTTTTAGGAAGTGACACACAAAATAATGATTAAAAACAAAAATACCGTTGCTTAGGATAATTCTAATTTGTTGCTTCACGTCCAGGGCATCTCATTTGACTCATTCTGTTTTACGTGTGAAATGAGCACATTAGATATGTTGGCCAGAAAGTAAAGTTGGGTGTCTTCCTGCTTCACAAACATTTGTTTTTGCAATTGTGCATGAAATGGTTTAAAAAAATTCTAAGTCCAGAATAGTGCCTGTCGTGTGCTAGGCACTAAGTTATTTACTGAATGAGGTAGAACACTACAGGTGTAGTGTAGGAATCAGGAGTTTGAATTTCAGGCAAACAAAAATGAATATGAAATGATCCCCTATGTACCCATCACCCAACTTCAATAAACAATAGCTTGTGAAAAGTGGCTCTTCTTACCCACGTCGCTGTTTTGGTTACGAGCCTAGAGCTGAATTTCCAATCCGATCTAGGTTTAGCAGATGTCCTTTGATACTAACTGGTCCTGGTTTCAGCCCATGTTTCCTTTCTCTGGTAGCTCCTAAAGACTAGATCTCCTTGGCCACCCAGTTACGGCTTAGAGGTCACTAATCAGCGTGGACGTTGGGCCCACATAAAAAACTCCCTAGAAGGAGTGAGAACATGATTCAGATTTGAGATCCTCAGTCTGAAGATTCTCAAGGACTTACCCACTGTTTGGTGCCATGGCCAGTGAACCTGCATGTCACAGGGTAGTCCTAGGTAGGCTAGCTCTGACCGGAATTAGCAGTTCAGCCAGAAACTTACTCACCTCGAGAATCATGATTGCCTAATTTTTGAACAGTTGTGGCACTTCCAGTATTTCTGGGTTTCTTCAGGTTTAGGATGTTAGAATCCTGTGAATTTATAAGGAAAAGTTGGGGCTACCTCGAAGTTTGAGGCAGTGTTGAAAGATATTGGCAGAGACTGTGAAATGAAATTACATTATAAGATGTGTGCATCCATGAATGTTCCTATCACAAAAGGCTGACTTAAATAATGTAGCTCCTAACTGTTTAATTAGTTCACATTTGTATTTTTTTTTATTATGTAGTTGTGACTTTATATGCCACGCTTGGCAAAGAAGCTGTAGTTCATGGGTTAAATGAATCCGAGGCCACCTACCTGATCACTAGCGTTGAACTTCTGGAAAGTAAACTTAAGGTAAATAAAAATATTTCTCTTAATTAACATGGTGTTATCTGACAGGTCATGAAAATGTCCAATAACTGAGTTTACCGTGGGCCCGTATTTAATAGCTGGATCTTGTTTCTGTTCAACAGACTGCACTGTTAGATATCAACTGTGTCAAACATATAATTTATGTGGACAATAAGACTATCAATAAAGCAGAATACCCTGAAGGATTTGAGATTCACAGCATGCAATCAGTAGAAGAGTTGGGATCCAAGCCCGAAAACGGTAAGTAAAGCTGGTAAAACAAATTTATTCGTCTGTTTAAGGTTTGTTGTCAGTAGGGCAGGAAAGGAAGTAATGCAAGTGAAAACTGTACACTTCTTGGATTTAAAAAAAAGTTTTAAAATTTTTATCAAGACCATATATGATTGAATGTTTATTTACTTTGTGTGTGTGTGAGAGAGAGTGTGTGCATGTGGGTCAGGGGCAGAGAGAATGGGAGAGAGCGAGAATCCAAGCAGGCTCCACCCTCAGCGCAGAGCCCGACGTGGGCCTTGAACTCAACGAAACGCTAGATCATGACCTGAGCTGAAATGAAGAGTCAGACACTCAACGGACTGAGCCCCCCAGGCACCCCAATGCAAAAATTTTAAGTTTGTGTGTTATGTTCATTTCATTTTTCCAATAATGCCTTTTTATTGTATTTTACAAAAGCATCTATCCATAAATCATTAGAGGGGAAAAGGTCCTCACAACACATAGTTTGAGAAACACGACTCTAGTACATTGGTTGGCAAATTACAGCCTGCTGTCTGTTTCTGTAAATAAAGTTGGACTAGAATACCGTGACAACTATTTAACAAGTGTCTATGGCTGGGTACCTTTGGCAGAGGCTGTATGGCCCTCAGAGCCTAAAATATTTACCGTCTGGTCCTTTCTGAAAAGGAGTCTGCCGACCCCTGCTCAAGATCGCTGAATATAATCTGTTGGGAAGACCTCTCTATTTTCCTCCCCCAGTCATTCAGTAAAAGCAAAGATAGCACTGGAGCTCAGGACTTTAAGATGATGCAACATTTGTACCTTCAGGGACACCTGGGTGGCTCAGTCACTTGAACATCGACTCTTGATTTTGGCTCAGGTCATGATCCCATGGTCGTGGGATCGAGCCCTGTGTCAGGCTCCACGCTGAGCATGGAGCCTGCTTAAGGTTCTCTCTCTCTCCCTCTTCCCCTCACCCCAACTCATGCAAACACACTCTCTCTCTTTCGAAAATACAATAAATTACGATAACAACAACAATAATATTCCTAAGTTCAGACAGAGGGCTAAGAGAAGTGAAATTTAGATACTATTTAGATATTACCATTGATAGGGAATGAAGTGTTTATAAACCTCTCCACACGGTCTCTCTCAGTATCATAAAATTCCTGTCTCATTTTGATTAGACAGAATCAAAGTATGGTCCAATCCAGATAGGGCAATAAGCACTAAATCTGGAAGACCCAAAAGAGTCCTGAAGCCAGACACATAACATGGGTTGTAATTACAGGAGTGAGTGAGCGAGTGAGTCACAGAGAGAGAGAAGAGAGAAAGGACCTCTTGGTGTTATTTTTATCTAGGTACACTTTCAGTACTTTGAAAAACTGATTTCCTACACAGATTTCAAGAAGCAACACTAAAAACAGTAGAAAATATCATTTTGGTTTGGTGTTCTTTGGATTATATGTGCTGCTTGGAATGTAATCTTAAAATAATCTGTTAAATGTATAATGGTTATCTAATTCAGTGTCCATGGTTCAGTTATTATTAAATTATTTTTATAAAAAGTGAGAAAAATACCAAGTCCAGTGGCTTTCAATCAGGGGTGTGTATGAGTGTCACCTGTGGAGCCTTTGATCCATCCCAGACCCGGAATGCTCAGAGGTGGGGGCCAGAGACAGAGACTGTATTTTGTTTAAGTTCTGCAGGTAATTCTCATGCCCCCCAGTGGTTGAGAACCATAATCAGGCCCAGCCATCTCATTTTAAAGGTGAGCAAACTGAGGCCTGAAGGGCTTGCACACAATAGTCTATCTCCCTAATTCTCCAAAGTCCTGGCTAGCTTTCCACAGCACTGCTGTGTGTGCAGCACCTCGGCCAGGCAGGGGTAGACCAGGATTGGGCTCAACACCCAGAAAAAGGGCCACAGTGGCGTTCAAGACTCTCACTGCAGGTAACCAGAAATTCGATCACCATTTTTTGTGTCGGTTGTCAGTAGAGAGCATTTGTTTTACATGGTTCATCATTATGCAAAAAATACCTAAAAACTCTTAATCTTTGTGTAAGCAATTGAACTTCTAAACTGAAGAAAACGCAGTGCTTTTTCATTCTTTTAGCGAGCATTCCTCCGAACAGACCAACTCCTTCGGACATGGCTATTGTCATGTATACCAGTGGTTCTACCGGCCGGCCCAAGGGAGTGATGATGCACCATAGCAATTTGATAGCTGGAATGACAGGCCAGTGTGAGAGGATTCCTGGGCTGGGGTAAGAGAGACTCATTCCATGTTCTTCTTTGCGATGAGAGCTCCTGTTCGACATCGTCTAAACTCCATCTGTGTAGAAACGAGAAGGCTATTGATGTTTCTACTTAACCATGCCTTTTTCCTGACGGCTTACATGTTTCTCTTATTTCATTTTAGACCAAAGGACACTTACATTGGCTACTTGCCTTTGGCTCATGTGCTAGAACTGACAGCAGAGATATCCTGCTTTACCTACGGCTGTAGGATTGGCTATTCTTCTCCACTTACACTCTCTGACCAGGTGACAAGCCTTTTACTCTTTCCGCGCCATCCTATTAAGTTGCGCTGTTTGGCTGAGAACGTATTACTGCGAATGTGAGACACTTCAGTTCACTGGCAGCTTTCTCCTCGACTTCAAAAATAGCCCCTGTGGGCAAATATGTAGCTGTAAAAAAGAGTTATGGATTTGTTGGCGTTGTTTCATCTACATCTTCTTACATGATTTTGAAGCTTACAGTTACTTTCATTTTGTTTTATGAGATTTTGACTCTGGATAGCTTGGGTAGAGAAGATAAATGCACCGAGTCTTTTGGATACATTACCCATAAACAGGGATAGATTTTCTGGGAGAAGATGTGGCGGTAGGATCGTGGCCCAGTTTTGCTCTCAGTTTTCTCTAACACTGTGCTGTCCACAACAGCACGCTGAAGTAGAGATAATTCCAATGATATGAGAAAAATCTCATTTCTCAGTTGCTCCAGCCACATTTCTTTTTGTTTTCTATTTTTTTTTAATTTTTAAATTTGCATCCAAGTTAGTTAGCATATAGTACAATAATGATTTCAGGAGTAGATTCCAGTGATTCATCCCCTATGTATAACAACCAAGGCTCATCCCAATGAGTATCGTCCTTAATGCCCCTTAGCTATTTAGCCCATCCCCCCCACCCACAACCCCTCCAGCAACCCTCAGTTTGTTCTCTGTATTTAAGAGTCTCTTATGTTTTGTCCCCCTCCCCTCCAGCCACATTTCAAGTTCTCAGCAGCTAAGTGTCACTAGTGGGTACCACTTTGGACAGCACAGGTACCAGACCTTTCCATCATCATGGAAAGTTCTATTGAGTATCCAAAGGCAGCCCTCAGCTTTGCGCCTGGAGTCCAACTGGGTTCTCCCTTCTCCTTTGTTCACAGTAGGAAGCCCAACAATGGCTAGAGCTAACTCACGTATTTTACGTGCATTTGAAATTACACAGCTAATACCTACTGTCCACAGTTGTTTAATTTCTTCTTTGGACCTGTTGCTATAGAAAAATGTCAACCAGAGGTTGAGGCAAAAAAGAGTTTCTGAGTATAGATAGGAATGACTTGGTTTTAGGGAGAGGTTAGGTAGGTTGTGTGATATTAAGGCAGAAAAGTTAAATGGATGTCTTTAGATTTGAGATTCCAACCATCTTTTTAAAAAAATTGTTTTTGGATGTATAACTTAAAGGACATGAATCTTAAGTACACTTCTTGATTGCATTTAATGTACACACATAGACCCCTGTAACCATCCGTATCTAGATCAAGATAAAAAAGAACATTCCTGGAACTCCATAACGTCCTTGTGTCCTTTCTGAATGATGACCACCTCCCTGCAACTTCTCAGGATAATCCAACCACCTCTTGAAGTGGGTTTATCATGAGAAAAATGTTCTGTGTTCTAGACAACTACCTACTTGGTACTTTAGGGAACACAACCTCATTGTAAGATGGAGAGCTGCCGTATGAACTACTCAGCTGAAAGTTCACATTTAAAATCTGCTAGAACAGTAATGGAGAAAAGAAGGGATCAAATAAAGTAATAAACGAGACTTGATGTAGTCAAGTTAAAATTGATCTATGAATAAGACTGGGGCTTGAACTGTAAAATAAAAATTTTAGAAAACTCTGTAATGTTAAAAGAAAAAAAAATCCACAACGATTATGTTTTTGATGCACTGTAGTGGGCTTTTCTTGTATTTAGAAATGTTTCAAAATGTGAAACACCTTTCAATAAGCTTTGAGTATGATTCCCCCCCACCTTAGGGAAGTTCAGAAGTCAGGGACTAGCAACCCTAGCTTTCACTGCCTTTCTGGAAATAATAGCTTCAGTGTAGGGAAGGGGGGGGCAGTTGGAGTGAATGCCCCACCTGTCTTTTTCACGAACTTCCTAATAAAAAGTCTCAATCTTCCTAGGAATCAAAAACCCAGGAATCTCCCTCAGATAGGAAATCAGAAATAGGTGGGACATTAGAGGTGCCACATTTGAAGCCAACAGATAAGCATGATGCTGTCCTGAGATTATTGCGATCATAAGAAGAGAACTGATACCATTACATAGAGTCATAAAGAAAGTGAAGAAGGGCTCCTTGTGGCTAGTGCTACCCTGGAACAGCTCTTTAAAGCGACAACTGGTCAGCACTACATGGAGGGCAGCTTGGACTTGCAGGACATGAGAGCCCATCTTTCTCTCTACAGAGCTGCCCTCCCATGTGTCATATGCATGTGCAGGCGTCGGTTTCCACTTGCAAATGTGCACACACTCGCACATACATAAAACAACAAGCAGTTATTTTATTTCCTTTATCCCTCTTAAAGAAAAGCAGGATAAAAGCAATTTGGTTCTATTGGCAGAAAATTTTCTATGACGAAGCCGGTGGTCCTGGCATATCACACTGTCCCTTAAGAGCTGGTTTACTTCCCGCCTGTGTCAGCGTGACTAATAGACACATCATACATCTAAACTTACAGACTAATGAACTGCATTATAGCTGGTTCTTTCTTCCTTTCATCTCCCTTTTTCAGTGGGCTGCTTTATCAGTTTTTCTACCTGTTGCTCTGATATTTGAAATCCCAAATAGTATTTATGTGTGTAAGCAATGAAAGAAAACAAAAGAAAGGAGAAATATATACATACTTAGATATATATGTGCATATCCCCACATGGTCACTGGCAGGGTCTTCAGTATTCTGTCAACCACAATGTTACCGAATTAGTGTTTTTCCATCGTGTTCATCAACGGCAGTGACTTGAAGAGGTGGCTTTGCCATTTGGCTAATCAAAGAAAGTTAAAATATTTTCCATTTTCTTTTAGTGTTCAGTGTACCTTAGCTGAGGTTTTGTATTCTCTCTCTTTTTTTAATGGATGATTTGTGCTGTGCTTGATACGTGAGAGATAAGAATGCGCACTTTACCCAAATATCCCACTCTCCTTTATTATGAGTCAGAGCTTCTCCTCTAAGGAAAGCCGAAATGTACTAGAAGAAATCATCTCCAGGATAAAGCACTAAAGCCACTTCCACTTTAGACATTTGCAAGTTATGAGAGTTGTAACCAATAACTCAACGGGGCCATAGAAGATCAGATTCCATTGTGTAAATTTCTGTCACTGTCAGTACTTGAATTATCACACTTTTTTGCTGAGGCTGGCTCTCCTGATCCTATTTGCTTTTTCTTTCATGTAGTCCAGCAAAATTAAAAAGGGAAGCAAAGGAGACTGTACTGTGCTGAAGCCGACACTCATGGCGGCCGTTCCGGTGAGTACAGAATATAAATGTCCTTTATTGCTTGCACTTGGACTTTTTTAAAGGTGATGTTCTCAGGGTTTTGCATACAGTTTTAAACAACTTCACTCAATTGAGATCGTGGCAAGTGTGTTCATTAAAATCTGAAATCAGCATTGGCAAACTTCTGACACGTATGCCTGTTAGTGTTGCTGATCCTGGAAAATTAGTGATGAACATGACCTAGTTCAGATTACCTAGCGTGAGAAGTGGCCATAATATTTCAAAGGTAGAAGATATTCTAGATCTCATTTTTGTTTAATCACAAACTGTATTTTATTTTTATTTTGAACTTTTTAAAAGTTTATTTTGAGAGAGAGAGACAGAGTGTGCACACGCGATGTGCACATGAGCGGAGGAAGGGCAGAGGGGGGAGAGAGAGAATCGCAAGCAGGCTCCACACTGACAGCGTGGACCCTGATGCAGGGCTTGAACTCATGGACTGCGAGATCATGACCTGGGCCTAAGTTGGATGCTTAACTGACTGAGCCATGTAGGCGCCCCTAATCACAAATTTCAAACAAATGAGGAAGCGTAGGTCATCCCAGAGAACTGAAGCAGCATATCCAAAGTTATGGAACTGAGTCTCAAATCCAAGCCTCCTGACCCTAATCGTGACTAGGAAAACTGGCACTTGAGAGATCTTCCAAAGAAAAAAGCTTAGTTCCAGACGTTTAAAATCCTTATGTGAAATACTGCCTTTCATCAAAATAAGATGTTACAGCGTTTTTGGCCTTGTAATGATAAACATTTCACACAGTGTTTCAAATTTGCATAATCAGATATGTTCTAGCACTTTTAGGCTTGGAAACTCCAGCGGGACTGTATACCGTGACTGCTTGTATTGCGATCAGATTTTAAGTCTCATCCCAGTATCTCTCCCAGAATTATTTTTGTACATGGAAAATTGGAGATGAGATAATGAAGTGTTCAGCCACTTTGTTTTTTAAGCTTCTTATTACAAAATTATTAAATAACGAAAGAATTAAAAGAGGGCACAGTAGCCTTTGCCTTTTTATTTAGAGGTGCTGAAGAATTCGGCAAGTTTGGAAACTGAAAGAAGCTTCTGATTAAAACATAATAAAGTGATGCTAATGATAGGTACTACAGTACTTGCTGTTTTTAGGACCTGTCCCTAAGGGCTTTAGATGGATTATCTCACTTAATCCTCCCTAAGACTCTCCTAGGTGGATCCTATTTTTCTGGTTTTATAAAGAAAAAAAAAAGTTTTCCCAAAGTCACAGAGCCCGAACTCTACCAGTCTGATACCAGACTTTTCTTAACTACTATGCCTGTCTGTTTAGGATTGTGATTGTGTTTGGTGTTTTGGGAAATAATATTTTGGGTTTATTACTCAAAGTACAGGAGTCCCTAGTAAACCCTATCAGAGAACATAGGGAAGGAAAAAGACCAAGGACTGTAGGAAGCAATGTCTGAATTTAGGCCTGAAGGATAAGCAGGAGTTTGTGGATATGCTGTGTATCTTCTAATTGCCCATGGTCCATTCTTCTTTACTTGGTGCCTTGGAAGGCTAACTTCTGTGGATGAATCACCAGGGCTTGCTTGTCTTTTGTTGGGTTCAGCCAATTACTGGCGCTCAGGAGAGATCACAGGGCAGGGAGAGAGGAGGGGTTCTGCATATTTACTGCCTTTGCTCCTTCCCTGTTGGGCTGCGATTTGGGGCAGTTGTCAAGCGTCCATTGAACAATCTCTTTCCCATTGGCTGTAACCAGGTCTTGCCCGTGGCTACAGTCTTCACCGGGTTCCAATAATACATCTCTCCTCTTGGTTCTTTAGGCCTGAGGATAGTAAACAGACTCTCATGTTGCTGGTCCATGGGTGTTTCACTGAACTTTGTTGGTTCCCTTAACTCCTCCCCCTCCTGTATAAATAGGCCTTAAAAAATCTTTTTTACTGAAAATCGATAGATTCTATTATCTGAGTTTGTTTCTTTCCTGGATCAGAATGAAAGATCCATTTAGTATTGTACAGTCACATATTCACAGGCTGAGAATTTAGAATACATCACTGCTTCTTGTAAGCACTGACTCAGTTGAACATCATGTAACATTAGGTTGAAGTGAAGGGTGACTTATTGTGCTAATAATAAATCCTGCCAATTTGTTACGACTATCATTTGTGTTCCTTACTCATAGAGGCCTTCCAGTGCCCATGACTCTTATCTACTGGAAAGAGTAGTGGAGGTAGTTCTGTCACATCTGTCTCACTCCTGTAGGCTTTTTTCCTCCACCTGACATCCTATTCACTTTCTTAAGTGGGATAGTTACAGGATATTAAAGTCCTGTAGGGAACTTTTGGAATTTCTCAATCACAGATCTAGACAAATATGTCAGTTAACACAATGATTCCATCTGTGGAAATGGACAGGACAACATTGTGCCATCCTTGAATGCCATTGCAGCCTCCCTCCACCCCCATGAGCTTTATCAGGATATAATTGACACATACCATCGTGTCAATTAAGGTATACAGTGTACAGTGATTTGACATATGTATGTATTGTGAAAAGATTACTATAATAATGTTAACGCACCCATCGTCTCACAAAGTTACCATGTGTATGTGTGTGATGAGAACATTTAAGATCTACTCTTTTAGCAACTTTCGAGCATATAATACAGTCTTGTTAACTATACTCCCTGTGCTGTGCTGTACATTACATCCCCAGGACTTGCTCATCTTCTGCCTGTAAGTTTGTATCCTTGGACCAACATCTCCCTATTTGCCCCACCCGCTAGCTTCTGGCAGCCACCAGTCTACTCTCTGTTGCTGAGGTTGGCCGGTTTAGAGTCCACATAGAAGTAAGACCATATAGTATTTGTCTTTTCCTTTCTGACTACTTTCCCATAGCATAAGGCAAGAGATGTTTTTGCTGTCCTTATTTGTGAATGGCTCTGTTATGATATCGAAAGAGCCATTCATAAAACTATTCATGGTAGCACAACTGAATTTCCACTAATTGCCACTTTAACTATTTAAAACTAGGTGTTTATAAATAGATGTGCTTTATGCAATAATTCTTATTAATTTGTGCTTACTCATTTCAAGAAAACATCATTTAGTGATAGTCTGGGCTTTTTTGCTGGTTTGTTTCAGGGGTCTTTGTTGTTGTTTTGTGTATTACCTTGGGAGTCACTGTATCTCGAACCTAGTCCTCCTTGAATTTTCCAAGGAGCCATGAGCAAGAATCCTGTTCGTTTTTGTAATCTTAGCTTCTACTGAAAGGGAGTAGAAATGCCTAAATTACAGGGACATAAGAATTTTAAGGAACTCTAGAAAATTCTGTAAGACAACTCTTAAGAAACTCTGTAAATCTCTCTGCCATGCTATAAGAGTCACAAGGTAGTAGCGAGAAAAACATCAGAATTAGATTCAACATAGTTGGGTGTTTTTCGGTGCTATTGGAAAATAAGTGAATATATTTGAAAAAATTAAAAATGATAACTTATGTGGGAGGTGAATGAATTATTTACAATCTAGTAAACATTTTTTAAAATTTTTAGATAAACTTAGTGTATAGAACCGGAAAATCCCTATACGTGTCCCTAGTCTTTTTGAAATCGTGAACAAGTAAAGTCAGTGAAATTAATTATATAATAAAGTAAATATATCCATTATACTAAAAACTTTGACCTAAGAGGTCAGAAACAAGGTATCTTCAACTAAAGACCATCTCCGTGTTGGTGTAATTCTTTTCAGATTATTGAATATTTTGCTTGCCTTTTAGGAAATCATGGACAGAATTTATAAGAATGTTATGAGCAAAGTCCAAGAGATGAATTATATTCAGAAAACACTGTTCAAGATAGGGTATGATTACAAGTTGGAACAGATCAAAAAGGGATACGATGCACCACTTTGCAATATGTAAGTACATTTCATAGACTCTGTAGTGTGAGCCTGGAGATATTGTGTGTTTACATCTGGAAGATGAAGAAGTAAATGGCAAGCTAATTTACTTTGGGCATCACCACCATCATCATAAGGTTGCATTTCCCTTTTATTCACTTCTAACCCTCATTGCTTCCATAGCAAACATAGAAGACTCTGAGCTCTGATCTTGGCAGTTGAACAGATTTTAATAATTGAGTAAATGTTTAAGACGTTATTGCAGAATTTGGCCTTATGAAGAAAAACCAGATTAGACTTTGGAATCAAAATGTGTGAGTTTACAAAGGGTCAGTTCTGACAAAAGGTGATACTCAAGATTTTAATCTGCAGGAAGGTTTCTGATTTATTGTATTCATAAAACAGTGTAATAAATATATGAACATAACAGCTATTTTGGTTAGTGTTTGTTTTTGAGAGAGAGAGAGAAAGAGAGAGAGCAGGGGAGGGGCATAGAGAGGGAGACAGGATCCGCAGCAGGCTTCAGGCTCTGAGCTCTCAGCACACAGCCCAGTGAGAGGCTTGAACCCACACACACTGTGAGATCATGACCTGAGCCAAAATTGAGAGTCCGACACTTAACTGACTGAGCCATCCAGGTGCCCCTTATTTTTAATTTTTTTAAATGTTTATTTTATTTTTGAGGGAGAGAGATAGACATAGCACGAGTGGGGGAGGGTCAGAGAGCAAGGGAGACACAGAATCCAAAGCAGGCTCTAGGCTCCGAGCTGTCAGCACAGAGCCCAATGTGGGGCTCGAACCCACAAACCATGAGATCATGACCTGAGCAGAACTTGGACACTCAACCGACCGAGCCATCCAGGCACCCTGAGCATAACAGCTATTTTAAATGTTGTGCTGGAGGGTGGATATAGGGAAACATTTTTCATTAAAAGGGAGATAAGGTCAATAACTAAATGTTCTAAAGACAATTGTAATTTTTGTTTCCTTTGACATCATCATTTTCTTTCATTTGCTGTATGTGAGAGCAGTTTCCCAACACTGCCTCTTTTTTTTTCTTTAATTTTTAAGAGTCTTTCTGGCATTTTAAAAATGGAAGTATAGCTGACGCACAGTGTTCCCTTAGTTTCAGGTGGACAACATAGTGATCTGACCACTCTGTACATTATGCTGTGCTCGCCACAAGTATAGCTACCATCTGTCATTTTCTGGCATTTTTTTTTCAAGATGTTATTAGTCGTTGCTTTGTGAACCTCTCATTAATTACCACCATGGTTCTGAAATGTAGGTGTCCAACCAAAGTCAAGAAATAGTTCCCAGAGCTTATACAGTAGGATGTGACCAAGCATAATGTATGCATGTATTCAAATTATTGCCCCTTGTGCTTTTCTCAAGGTTACTGTTTAAAAAGGTGAAGGCTTTGCTGGGAGGGAATGTCCGCATGATGCTGTCTGGTGGAGCCCCGCTGTCTCCTCAGACACACCGATTCATGAATGTCTGCTTCTGCTGCCCTGTGGGTCAGGGTTACGGACTGACAGAATCATGTGGTGCCGGCACAGTTACTGAAGGTAAGTACTGGTAACATGGCAAATAATTCTGTTTGTTGCCACTAATGTTTATACCCCTTAAGTAATAACAGATTCAGTGTAATCCTGAACAGGTTTAGTTCTAGAAACTTCCAGTTGAACTATCATGTGTGCCCTTTATGTTTAAGCCTTGTCTGTATTTATGCCATCTTGTCAGTCCTCAAAATTCTGTCACCCTGGTCCTTTAGTCTCTTCTGTCTAAATGCTTGTTTCCTCGGAGAACTGCACTCTTGGAAGAAAGTATCACTTTTATGCTCCCTCTTGAATGTATATTCCTGCCATGACTTCTTGTTTGTTTTCTGTTCTTTTCAAAACCCGATAGCCGTGTCAACTTTGGCACTATGGAAATTTCAAACCACATAATTCTTTATTGGTGGGGCTCTCTTGTGCATTATAGGATGTTTATCAGCCAGGTAGGTATCAGGAGTAACTTACTCCTCCCAGCTGTGGCAATGGAACATAAATCGAAACATTACCAAATACCCCCTGAGGGGTGAAATCATCTTGGGTTGGGAAACACTGGGGTAGGTAATACTTTTTGGATCATCCCACTTTCACTTTATATTCATGTGCCCAAAATCAACGCCATCATCCCAGACCTTCTGTCCACCTGGCAGATGGTTGGTGACTGTGGTATTACCATCCTTAAAACCATTCACAGCATTAGCTTTGAAGTCTTCTAATTGTTTATTTTTTAAAACTTTAACTTCAATTGGATCTTCCCATTTGTTCATTGGACTCCTCCCTCCCCTGCATGCCACCTTTGGTACCTGGCCTCTTATTGCCTCACACTCCTCTGAGGTAACAGCCTTTCGGCAGCCATTCCTGCCTCTATTGTATCACTTGTGATTGATCCTGTATATTTCTGTTGGGCATCTCCACCTCAAACACTCACTGCTTCAGCCCTGGTGGATCTAGCTTCCAGACATCTTTAATCTGTTGCCGTTGTCCCCATCCATCATTATTTTCCATTATTTCACACACACACACACACACACACACACACACACACACACCCTGGCTCTGCTCTCCTCTCTTTCTCTTACGGGCATTCTTGCTCTCACCTCTCTGTATTTTCTGTTCCCTTGTCTTGGAATGCCCTTTTTGCTAACTGGACACAGCCACCTTTTAATGCCCAACTCTTCAATTAAGTCTTTGCCAGTGATTTCATTTCACATTGATCTTTCAAGTCCCTGAGGTACCGTTGTGTGCACTTCCAGTACCATGCAATTGAGTATTTAAATGTGCTCTGAGTTGCTTCATGCGCATTTTGTCCCAGGTAGTTTGTTTGTAAGCTCATTGAGGGCATAGTCTCCTTATCTTTTACGTGTTTCCTCCTTTCAGTGTTTAATATAATGCTAGGTACATTATAGGGTATCTATAAATACTTGATTATTGATAGCAGTACTTACAAATTACAAAAGGAGAATATTGTCATCATCCTGTTTGGTAATAGCAGTTAACATTTATTGAAAACTGAGTTTGTGCCAAGAAGTGTTAAGCACCATCCACGCATCATCTCATTGAATCCCTACAGCATATCTCTATAAGAAGTAGGTTTTCTTACTCTCCCCCTTTAATAGATGGGGAGATGGAGGCCCAGTGGGGTTAAGTAATTTGTCCAAGTTACACAGTCAATCAGTGAGTGGCAGAAAAGGAATTCCAATCCAAACCTGTCCTCCTGGAATCTTAGGTAGATAATGGTAGGGGCAGCTCTCCTCCTTTTACAGAGATTTTTGTACTTATTATCTCAAATAGAGCCCGTGAGAAGCGAAAGTGATGTAACAACATTGGTACTGATTGCACTGTTGAAATAGAGTTGAAATACTGAAGCATGGTCACACGTTGCGCTGCACTCACAGTGGCCTCTCTTTTATCATCTGTGAGACTCTGGTTCTAACTCCAATATCCCTGGTCTCCCATGGGCACGAGTCTGAAATGTGGTATGCTAATATATTTGTTGCATTTTCCTCCTAGTTACTGACTATACTACGGGCAGAGTTGGAGCCCCTCTTATTTGCTGTGAAATTAAGCTAAAAGACTGGCAGGAAGGTAAGAGTTTTATGACCAGCTCTACTGGTTCTAGATACGCTGAAAACCACCATGAGCCCCAAGACACCCAGTCTTTAAAGTGTTAGGTCGTCTGTGATAGCAAGGGACTCTTTGCTGTTGCTGGTTCCCGGTGCTTTCTTTTCCTCAGTAAAGAGGGTCCCAAGAGGAAAAGAAAAACCTCTGGAATTTAGGCATGATGATTCTGAACTTGAGAATACTTGATGGTAAAGAGGAAGAACATTCTTAGTGGGGCATTCCCTAGGTCTGGAGAAGGATGTATATCCGATCTTTGGAAGCTTGACTTTGCTAGCGAGGACATTTGGGCCAGGAAATGAAACCCCAGATTTTTAAGGGATTGAGGGACTGACTAATCACACATGCATGCTCCAACCTCTTAGCTCTTGACCCCCGCAAACATTTTCACAGATGAGACTCAGTTCTCAGGCCATTTGTATGATTTTATCTTTATATTTAATTGCAAAGGGAGGGCTGCACTTTATAGACATTGGTGATAATCCTTTCTATAAAAGCAGCTGGAGGCAGAAGTAAACCAGTCTTCCTGGTAAAACTGAAAACTACTAAATGTGTTGCATTAACTGCAAAATAATGAACAGCCTGGCCTTGCCAGATAAAGGAAAAGTAATTAAGAAGCTTAAGAATTTAGGGGTGCCTGAGTGGCTCAGTTGGTTAAGTGTCCAACTCTTGATCTCAGGTCAGGTCATGATCTCACGGTTCATGAGTTTGAGCCCCACGTGGGGCTCTGTGCTGACAGTGTGGAGCCTGCTTGGAATTCTCTCTCCCTCTGTCTCTGCCCCTCCCCCACATGTGCTCTTTCTCTCTCTCTCTCTCTGTCTCTCAAAATAAATATATAAACTTAAAAAAATTTTTTTTAAAAACTTAAGATCTTAAAAGGGAATATTCATTGTTGAATGGAGCCATAGGCTGAAAATTTAAAGGACCAGTTAGTTACCTTCTAGGACAATTCTCTTAGGTTGTTCAAACCCAAGACCGTGAATGGGCTGTATCTGACATAAACTTGGAGTTCCTAAGTGTTTCTCCTCTATGACTTTCTGCCTATGTGCATTATTGTCAGTGCTCAAAGAGCAAATGACTATTTTTATTTTATTTTATTTTATTTATTTTATTATTTTTTTAACATTTATTTATTTTTGAGACAGAGAGAGACAGAGCATGAACAAGGGAGGGGCAGAGAGAGAGGGAGACACAGAATCTGAAACAGGCTCCAGGCTCTGAGCTGTCAGCACAGAGCCTGACGCGGGGCTCGAACTCACGGACCATGAGATCATGACCTGAGCCAAAGTCGGACGCTTAACCGACTGAGCTACCCAGGCGCCCCTTTATTTTATTTTATTTTTAAACGTTTATTTTACTTTTGAGAGAGAGAGAGAATGTGAGCGTGGGAGAGGCAGAGAGTGGGGGACAGAGGATCCAAAGTGAGCTCTGTGCTGAGAGCAGACAGCCTGATGTGGGGCTAGAACCCACAAACTATGAGATCATAACCTGAGCTGAAGTCAGACACTTAACTGACTAGCCACCCAGGTGCCCTACAACTACTTCTTTTTAAAAACCACATTTAAAATCCAGTTGCATTCCCAAGATCTTTACATCCTGGGACTAAGTCCTCCTTCTGTCTCCCATGGCAATGCTGTTCTGATTTTAGGATGAAAATCTGAAGACATCATAGACAATATGTGTCTGGGTGTGTTGAGCCTCAGCAGCACAACTGTTTCATTAGATGGGTTATTTATTAGGCAGTGAAATTAGAGAAAGCAGGTATATCGTACAACTTGGTAAGGCAAATTTTGCCCCTAATTTTTATTTTCTGTTATTGTACTTCAGTATCTATCAGTTTTGGGGAGTGGGGCCATTTTTGCATATGTCTCTGGAGTTTTCCTTGCCATGAGGGAAACTTTGTTTTATATAATAGGAATGATCTTAATATTTTATATGCAATGGATTTTATATTTAAATATTGAATAGTTTAAAATTTTTAAGAGCAGCTAACAGCTGAAAGGACTCTGCTTGAATCCTTTTTAAACTTAAAACCTAGGGGCGCCTGGGTGGCTCAGCCAGTTAAGCGTCCGACTTCGGCTCAGGTCATGATCTCACGGTCCGTGAGTTCGAGCCCTGCGTTGGGTGCTGTGCTGACAGCTCAGAGCCTGGAGCCTGCTTCAGATTCTGTGTCTCCCTCTCTCTCCGCCTCTCCTCCTCTAGCACTCTCTCTCAAAAATAAATAAACATTACAAAATTAAACATAAAACGTAATCAACATCTCAGTTTATGAATTCAGATTTTTGTATATTTCCCTTAAGCTTTATTCAATAATAAATAGGTAATGAGTAGTGGTAAAATATTTTAGAGCTCTTGTAAGTCATTTCAGTGTTTTAAAGTTGTGACTGGGTGGGGTGCCTGGGTAGCTCAGTCAGTTAAGCATCTGACTTTGGCTCAGGTCATGATCTTGCAGTTCGTGGGTTCAAGCCCTGCACTGGGCTCTCTGCTGACAGCTTGGAGCCTGGGGCCTGCTTCAGATTCTGTGACTCCCTCTCTCTATGCCCCTCCCCTGCTCATGCTCAGTCTCTCACTCAAAAATAAATTAAAAAATTTTTTAAAAAGTCTAAAGTCGTGACTGGCCATAGGCCAAAGTTAAGAAAATCCAGTTTCCTTCCGGTTTCCCATAGCTTCTCTTTCCCTCTCACTTCATGGTGTTGCCTTTGGTAGACACTCCCTACCTGCTCTCTTGTATTAAAACCTCCTTAATGTTTTATTATTTTTTTTTTAATTTTTCAGAGAAAGAGAGCACAAGAGAGGGAAGGGCAGAGAGGGAGATGAGATCCAAAACGGATTCAGTGCTGACAGCAGAGATCCCAATGCAGGGCTCAAACTCACAAACTGTGAGATCATGACCTAAGCCAAAATCAGATGCTTAACCAGCTGAGCCACCCAGGCGCCCCTGTATTAAAACCTCCTTAGAAAAAAATCTGAAATGCATTGATACCAGCATATTACTAATTTACTTAAAACAGCTTCAAGCGTTACCCTTCTTGGGGGTAATTTTTTCTAAAGCTCTATGAACCCCAAGCTTCAGTGGCGTTCTAAGTGTGAAATTTTGTCATTGGGAAGGTTTGGGATGGGTGGTGGTTGGTTATTATCATTGTGCCTTCCTCAGTACCCCCAAATTACAGTTACCCATTATCCTCAGGTCAATGTGAATACATGGAAACTAATGTTCTCCCAAGGAGTAACAAAATTTGATCTGCAGAAAAATATTAGCACAGGAGTGTTAAGAATGAATGCAAGTACATTTTGTTTTAGAACAATAACTAATTTAATGGCTTCCAGGCGGCTACACAATTCATGACAAGCCAAACCCCAGAGGGGAAATTGTAATTGGTGGACAGAATATCTCCATGGGGTATTTTAAAAATGAAGAGAAAACGGCAGAGGATTACTCTGTGGATGAAAATGGCCAAAGGTGGTTTTGTACTGGAGATATTGGAGAATTTCACCCTGATGGATGTTTACAGATTATAGGTCAGTATATTCTCACCATTTTCCTTCCTATCCAAGAGGCAGTGTGGACACATTATTTTCCCTAGTGGCTATCTATACATATGGCTCCAGCTATCCTGGAACCTTAGAAAATCATAAATCCTCAACAGTAATCTGTTCTTCTGAGAATGTCAGTTGGTTTGGCACTGCCCTCACTAAGCCTAGTGAAATAGATTTTTAGCTCCAAAATAGCCCTTCTGTTATTCCCTTTAATCGGGCAAAAGCTAAAATAAAAATTTGACTAGCCAGCTGGGAAGGACCACTCTGTAGAGTCCCATTCAGGTCCTTTTTAAGCCATAAAATTTCCTCAGTCATATCTCTAGCGGTCGGTCCATTTAAATCTGTCTCTGGACCTGTACCTGACCTGAATGTAGTTAAAGATTTCTTGGGAAAATTGGTTCTTCATCCTGAAGTTTGATCTACTGGGGAAATCCCCGGTAAACATGATTTAATCTAGAACCAATCCCCTCCACTTTTTTTTTTTTCTTGATCCTTAATTGCACTGGAATCAAAGGTGGGTTTCTGTCAGCATGTAGAGTGGGTTCCCAGGCTATGGGTAGGCAAGTCAGAATTCATATGGAGTTGTAAGGCCACTGATGATTATTCAAGCTGTGCCATCCTGTGCCAGCACATTCTTTCTTAGAGCACTGTCATTTTAATAAGGAAATGTCAAATAAGGAAAATGGGGAATTAACATTTATTAACCATGTTCTGTATGCCAGACATTGTCCTATATGCTTATATGAGGTAGGGGTCAGTATCTCTGATAAAATTGAGGGTTGGTAGGGTCAACTGACCTGCCCAGGATCATGTAGCTTGTAATGGGCAGAGCTGTCATTCAAATCTAATGCTGTAAGACCCTGTCCCTTCCATTAACTTTATCATAGTATTTAAGATTATAATAAAATACTGAGCATTTTAGCTAGTACTTCTTCAGCTAGGTGTTTTCCTTGTAATGGATGTGCATGAACAAGCATTATTCTATAACAGAATTTTAGAAGAAGTATCTGTGTAAATAAAGATTAAGGCAATGAGATTGAGGGAAAATCAGAATTGTGCGGATCTTAATAAAATGGACCGGATAATTTACCATTCGTTCTTCATGACTTCTAGATCGGAAGAAAGATCTGGTGAAGTTACAAGCAGGAGAATATGTATCCCTTGGGAAAGTTGAAGCTGCATTGAAGAACTGTCCACTAATAGACAACATCTGTGCTTTTGCCAAAAGGTAATTTTAAAGGCTGCATTTGTGTCTCCTATTATTCCAGAAAAAGGATGATTGGAAAAAAAATTGTGATTACGTATAATCATAAGGGAAACATCAAATTTTCATCAGCAATGGGGAATGTTACGCATTTCTGAAAGTTCAACAGTTTGAAGATCATTTGAGATGATTGAGACGTTTTAACTAATTATTGGACACCTTCTGTGTCTTGCTAAGTACTTAGCTATGCCACAGCACTTACTTCATTCAACATCCTTAACAGCTGAGACATAGCATAAGTAAATTTCCTAAGAAGTTAACACCCCTAGTCAAAGTTTTCTAAATCAGAAACCTAAGAGGTTAGATCCTTTTCTTTACACGTTAATATGGTTTATTTTTATGGGCTTTATTACACCCTTTAAGAAACGTAACTGTAAAAAACACAAAATATAATGGTTATCATCTTAACCATTTCTAAGTGTATAGGTGACTAGTGTTAAGTATATTCACATTGTTGTGCAGTCAATCTCTAGAGCTTTCTATCTTGCAGAACTGAAACTCTCTGTCCCTTAAACAACTCCCCATTTTTCCTGGCTGTGGTCCCTGGCTCCCCACCATTCTCCTTTCTGTTTCTGTGAATTTGACTACTCTGGATACCTCATATAAATAGAATTGTACAGTATTTGTCTTTTTGTGACTGGCTTATTTCACTTAGCATAATGTCCTCAGGGTTGTATATTGTAGCATGTGTCAGAATCTCCTTCCTTTTTAAGGCTGAATAATGTTCCATTATGCAGGTAGACCATATTTTGTGTATCCATTCATCCACTGATGGACAACTTCAGTTGCTTCCACCCCTTGACTATTGTGAATAATATTGCTATGAACATGACAAATATCTCTTCAAGATCCTACTTCCCATTCTTTTGGGTATCTACCCAGATGTGGGATCGCTGGATCATAGGGTAGCTCTATTTTTATGTTTTGAGGTCCCGCCGTACCGTCTTCCAGAGCAGCAGCACCATCTTTACCTTCTCACCAGCAATGCGCAAGTGTTCTAATTTCCCCGCCTCCTCACCAACACTTGTTTCTAGTTTTTTGATAGTCATCATAATGGGTGCGAGGGGATCTCTCCCTGCTATTGATCAGTGACATGGAGCATCTTTTCATACGCTTGATGGCCATTTATTTGTATGTCACCTCTGGAGAAATATCAAGTCCTTTGCTCATTAAACATTTTTTCTCTCACTTTCAGTTATACAATACAGTGTTCTCCACTGTAGTCACCATGTTTTTACGTTAGATCCTCAGGCCCTGTTTACCTTATAGCTGAGAGTTCGTACCCTTTTATCAACCTGTCCCTCTTTCCCCTAACCCTTGGAAACCACTTTTCTACTTGGTTTTCAGGAGTTTGACTTCTTTTCCTGTTTTTAAGATTCCACATATAAGTGATACCACGCAGTATTTGTCTTTCTCTGTCTGGTTTATCTCGCTTAGTATAATGCCCTCTGAGTTCATCCATGTCGTCACAAATGGCCGAAGTTTCTTCTTTACCATGACTGAATGATATTTCCTTGTATATATATCCCACATCTGATGAGCACAGGTTGTTTCCATACCTTGCCTATTGTGACTAATGCTGCAGTGAACATGGGAATGCACGTCTCCCTTCAATATCTTGTTTTCATTTCTTTTGGATTTTTATTTCTTTGTCTAGGCAATTGGATTGCTGGATCGTACAGTAATTCTCTTTTTAATTTTCTGAGGAATGTCCATACTGTTTTCCACAGTGGCTGCACCAATTTACCTTTCCACCAGCAGTGCACACGGGGTCCCTTTTCTCCACATCTTCACCAACACTTGTCGTCTCTTGTCTTTTTGATGATAGCCAACCTCGCGGTTGTGAGGTGATAACTCATTGTGGTTTTGATTTGCGTTTATTTCCCTGATGATGAGTGATGTTGAGCGTCTTTTTGTATGCCTGTTGGCCATTTGTATGTCTTTGCAAAAATGTCTATTTGGTTTCTCTGACCATTTTTTGATTTTTTTTTTTTTTGCTCTTGAGTTATAGGACTTCTTCACATATTTTGGATATTAACCCTTTATCAGATATATGTTTTCAAATATTTTCTCCCATTCTGTAGGTTGCCTTTTCATTTTGTTGATGGTTTCCTTTGCTGTGCAGAGCTTTTTAGTTTGATATAGTCCCACTTGTTCATGTTTGCTTTTGTTGCCTTTGTTTTTGGTGTCAAAACCAACAATACACATTGTTGAGACTGATGTCAAGGGAGCTTACCCCCTGTGTTTTCCTTTAGGAGTTTTATAGTTTCAGGTCTTTGCCCACTTTTTAATTGGGTTATTTCGGGGGGTTTGTTTTTGTTATTGAGTTATAGGAGTTCTTTCTATATTCTAGATATTAACCTCTTCTCAGATATATGACTCACCAGTATCTTCTCCAATTCCATAAATTGACTTTTCACACTGTTGACTGTGTCCTTTGGTAACGTAGAAATTTTAAATTTTTGTTGTAGTCCCATTTATCAATTTTTTGTTGCCTATGCATTTGGTGTCATATCTAAAAAAGCATTGTCAAATTCAGTGTCATGAATCTTCTTCCCTGTGCTTTCTTCTAGATGTTTTATAATTTTAGCTCTTATGTGTTTAGGTCCTTGATCCATTTTGAGTTTATTTTCGTAAGTGGTATGGGCTAAGGGCCCAACTTTATTCCTTTGCATATGGATATCCAATTCTCTCAACATCGTTTGTTGAAGAGACTGTCATTTCCCCACTGAGTGGTGATGGCACCCTTCTTGAAGATCATTTAACCATATATGCAAGGATTTATTCCTGGGCTCTCTGTTCTGTTCCATTGGTTAAATGTCTGTCTTTATGCCAGGACTATGGGTTTTATTACTTCTTAATGAAGCTGTAACACATAAGAGAAATATGTATTTGGAATTATGTATACTGTTCCATTCAGTAACTTACAATTTTTCTCAATGTTTTAATTTCTATTTTGTGTTATTTTCTAATTTTTTAGTGATCAGTCGTATGTGATTAGTTTTGTGGTTCCTAATCAGAAAAGGTTGACACTTTTGGCACAACAGAAAGGAGTGGAAGGAACTTGGGTCGATATCTGCAATAACCCTGCCATGGAAGCTGAAATACTGAAAGAAATTAGAGAAGCTGCCAATGCCAGTAAGTAAGAAATCACTTGTCTGTTGAAGTCCCTGGATGTCATTTAATGATGTCTTGTGCATTAGTCTCCTTGAGACGTCTATTTCTTTGTTTTAATGGTAAAATACAGGGCTTTAAAAACCTGCCTCTTGAAAAAAAATTGTATATACACATACATTATATATACATTATGTATTATACTATAATAAATATATAGAAACATATATAAATGTATTTGTATGTCGGAAAGATCCTTAAATGTCGTAGAGTAGAATAACCTATCTAGTTCCTTATTGCATGTTACAACCATCCCTGCTGACTGGTCACCCAGCCTGTGCTCGGAATGGCCCATCTTTGTTCTGATAGTTCATGATGAGGTGCCCTGGTGTGGATCTCTTACCATTTATTGTTGTGGATACTAACTTGGTGTGGGCCCCTTCAATCTAGAGATCTCTGCCCTTCAGTTCTGGGAAATACCCATTTATCTTTTTTGTCTGTTTGCTCCTTCTTATTTTTATAGTTTTTCCCCATCCAGATTCTTTGTGTCTTTATCTGGGACTACGTTTCTGTGACTGTTGGACCACCTGCTTTCATCCTCTGGTTTTATTATCTTTTGTTTTCCATCTCATCCTTTTTGTTTTACATTCTGGCGTAGTCCCTCTACTTTTTTTAAAAAACATTTTTAATGTTTATTTATTTTTGAGAGCCAGAGTATAAGTGGGGGAGGGGCAGAGAGAGAGGGAGACACAGAATCTAAAGCCGGCTCCAGGCTCTGAGTTGTCAGCACAGAGCCTGATGTGGGGCTTGAACTCACGAACCATGAATTTTATTCCCTCCTTTACTCGGCTTTACTCCCTCCTTCTGTTGTACTGAGCTGAAGTCAGATGCTTAAATGACTGAGCCACCCAGGCGCCCCCAGAGCCTCTCTACTTTATCACTTCTTCTAGCTATTGGATTTTCCATTTCCAGTATCAGAATTTTAATTTTCAAGAGCTCGTTCCCATTTCCTCCATGTTCTTTTCGTAGCACCCTGTTGCTCTTTCATGAATGCAGTCAGTGTGTTTGTCTCTTATTCCTTCGAGCATGTTCAAGGGACTCCTTTTATGAAGGATACTTCTCCTGTTATTGCCTATCTCCTCCAAGTTCCACTTCCTGCTTGTTTTGGTCACAGCCTCTCCTATATCTGCAGATCCTTGTCTGTCCATTCATATTTGAGAACGAGGCACTAAAATACTGTTTGGAAAGCTCACTGGGCTTTACCAACAGGCTATTCAGATGTTGGTGTCTTGAGTCATTCCATTTCTACAAAGCAGACTTCTTCAGTCCCTTGCCTGGAGGATATTAGCCTCACTGCCTATTCCGGTAGCCAAAAAGAGGAAATTGGAATGGGGCTGGGGGTAGGGTGGGTGGTTCTTACCCCCACAGCATCCTTTTCGTCTCAGCTTTACTCCCTCCTTCTGTTGTACCTAGTGTCCTGGAGTCCAGAGTTTCTCTCGTTCGCTTTTCTGAAAAGAAAACCTGTCTCCAGCCCAGCTGGGGAAGAGCAGGATCAGGGAGAGGAACTGTCCTCTGTGCAAGCTGAGGGCCAACCCTCTTTCTTCAGCGTATCCCTCATCTCTGTCTTCAGAGGCATGGGCTCAGGGGGTCCATTTGCCTCTCGTCAGTGTCCTCTGTTGGCCGTTAGCTTTTAGCTCTCTCGGCTCCCTGTCAGTTACTGCTAGTTTGCTTGCTTTAGGTCTTCCAAAATTTTGTTGAACTCTCATCCAGTGTCCTCTTTCTCTCCTTTCAGGTGTTTCCTTGTGGTTAATAACTTTTTCACTTTAAAAATTATTTTAAACTGTTTACATGATTTTCCAAGGGGAACGTAGAGAAACTGTGAACTCCTCATGCTTAATTGGAGGCTGTTAACCTAATTTTTTTTTTCTTTTTGAGAGAGAGAGAGAGGACCCAAG
This sequence comes from Panthera tigris, assembly GCF_018350195.1. Classification (NCBI taxonomy): domain Eukaryota; kingdom Metazoa; phylum Chordata; class Mammalia; order Carnivora; family Felidae; genus Panthera; species Panthera tigris. The sequence goes on along the minus strand of NC_056677.1, from coordinate 89,357,319 downwards.
TGAGCAAGGGGCAGAGAGAGAGAGAGAGAGAGAGAGAGAGAGAGAGAGAGAATTGGGACTCACCCGAAGCAGGGTTCGAGGTCACCCAAAGCGGGGCTCAAACTCACGAACCATGAGATCATAACCTGAGCTGAAACCAAGAGTCAGATGCTTAACCGACCGAGCCACCCAGGTGCCCCAATAAATTTTCTTTTTTTTTTAAATTAACCCAGTTTTTAACCTTATTGCTTCCCCTCCTAAAAAGTGAAAATATCATTTTCTGATTAGGTTATGTATATTCATTGTAAAATGCTGGACAGTACAGAAAATTATAAAAGAGGAAGTAAAAATCACGTGATTACAGTAGTTATTTTGGGTGGTGACCTTACATTCTGGTAAACATACCCAACCCATCAGCATCATTGACCTGTTTCTAAGTCAGTAGATACAGAATTGCATTTCATTTTTAACAGCTAAATAGTATTCCAGTATCCGGGTATCCACTTAAGTCTTTGTTGGACTTTTTAAGTGAGTTCCTCTGTCCTGCACTGTAAACAAATATAACACATATCTTACATACTCAAATTATTTTTTTAATTATTTTTTTTACTATGAATCCCTAGAAATGGAATTTCAGAGTCAAAGAAAATGTCTATTTTTAAAAGGCTTTTTCCTCTCTGTTGTCACATAACTCCCTCTTCTCCCAGAAAAACTGTAGACTAGTTTATACCTTTATCAGAGGTACACAAGCACTCCTATTTCCCTAACTAGGCTACATATAATTTATTTTTTTTTAATTAACTACTTAGGTTCCATTTTGGCTTAAAAATATGGTTTGTAATAGTAGCTACTGGGTGGAAGTTGAAAAACTATTTTTCCCCAAGAAGAACATGCTTGTAGTTAACTGTGGACACTATAAAGTTTTACATAACAGATGCCTGTTAACATAATCAGATTGAAAGGTAGGTTGCTTTATGACCATAAAGACAGGGGCTTAATGTTTTTTTTTTTCTCAAAGATGGCTTTGTCAGTTATAGTATTATTGACATATCACACTTTTTATGTTGTTATCACCAGGCTACCAGAATTTTTTTCATGTAGTATTTCAAAAAGTATTTCAGCAAATAGGCTGTTATTCTTAGTCACCCGCTGAATGTACTAATGGGTAAAATGCGACTTGAATAATTTGTCATTGTGTATTTCACTGTGTAAAAGCAATAATGGGGAAAGTCAACCTGGATCACAATCAGGTGAAAAATGGAATAAGGTTCTAGGATCTGCAGGACCCCCATAACTTTCCTAGATTGAGGCATGAAATTGAACAATCAGTGATTTGGAAAATATACAGTAATCATGAGCTTAAATGTATAAGTCCTAGTTTTTCTGTGCCACGAAATATTTATCTTGCCAACCTTTTGCTTCCAGTTATAATTTCAGAGACTTAAGGCAAAAAAGTATAAAATAGTCTTGACTGTGTTCAGCTAAAACTGCCTGAAAGCACACAACTTTTATAGCGGGCCTCTTCATGTTTTAAATAGAAGTGTGAGGTCTGCAACCAAGTTTGTGTGCCCTGTCGCGCAGCCAAGCCAATCACTGAGATATCGAGTATGCAGCAAGGAAAGGGTTTGTTCAAGAGGCAGCCAAAATGGGAGACAGAAGGGCAAGCCTCAAATCCACCTTCCTGAAAGGGGACAGGACAAGGTTTTTTGGTGGTTGTTGTTTTGTTGTTGTTGTTGTTGTTGTTGTTGCTTTCGTTTTTGTTTAAATTATCATAGTGCCAGGGAATACATACATGTTGATCAAAAGGGTGGGGAAACTTATGAGTTTTAAGGAGGAAAGATGGAGCTTGCACATTTGGCAAACATACATGTAATATACATCCCATGTTCACTTTGGGGTATAGACTTACCATTAAAAGACAAAATTTGGCCCCTGCCTTCGGGAGGTCCTCTTAAGACAAGGTGAGGGGCTAGGTGCATGTTCGGTGAGCCAGTATAAACTGGATTGGGTGTCGAGCTCATTATCTCGGGGAAGGAATGCTTGTTCACAGGCTGGAGCCATATCTGTGACCTTCAGCTTATGCCTCTGCAGAGACATCTAGCGGGTTTGCTAGTGGGGTCTGGCAAGAAACCATAGCTGATTAGGGAGAAACACATCTCTGAAAAACAAGCTTCAAATTTCCTTTTAGTTTCAACCTCATTAACCTTATGGGCATGGTTTCGCTTTCTCTTGTGTCTTGAAGGAGTTGGGACAGTGGCCACTCTGGCTGCTTCCTGCAGCAAAAGGGCACAGTTTCTGGATTTGAGGAATGAAGCAACTTTGTACCCCTTTGGGAATATTCCCTGGTACTTGACTTAACATGTACATTTGGCATTACCAAAATATCAGTTCCTTTTTTGATTGTTTTGAAACAACATTGGAAAGCATATTTGATTATTACGTTATCTAATTAATGTAAAGTGTAGATAACCCAAATCTTAGTATTCCCTGTGACACTGACCCAATCCTTTGAGGAATCTGGGAAAAGAGTCCACTAACCAAATCAATTTCTCTAGACCCCTCTGGGGAAATTTACGTAGCCAAGTGGCTTACTCTCTGCTTTTATCTGAATGAGTTTGTTCTTAATCTGAAGCATTATATAAACACTGCAAGTTGTGTTAGCACTGGCACATATCCTACCCTGTTTTGCAAGCATAGTCCAAAGCAGCGTGCTTATCAAACACTACCTTGGCTAACACGTTTATTTTCTTTTTTGTTGGGCAACAACAACAACAGCAGTTTTGTTGGTGAGCATGCCTAAGGTGATAGAAAGATTCTTGATCATGAGCCCTGATTCCCCTCCAGGGTAAAAATGTTTTCCCAGACAGATGTCAAAATCTGTCCTCTTGGTAACCAGGCAGGTAACTCCCATCTGGTGTTCATTCCCTTTTTGTTTGATAAAAAGGTTTAAGAGGGTTGGTACAATAACTGGTTTCATTGAGATTGCGAATAGAGAAAGGGAAACCTAATTTTTAAATAAGTAGATTTCTCTTATTTTCCAACTGCCAAGGCATGGCTAACCCAGGGCTGGTTAGAAGTAATTGGAAGATACCCCCTTTGACCAAGATTTTTCTTAGAAAAACATCACACAGATCAACATGGTTCACTAGTAGCTGGGGTTCAACTGTTCTGAACCTTAGGTAAGAAGTTTGCTCCATATCACATGAACCAGTCTTAGTCTTGAGAAAAGGTCAGCTCAGTTAGAACACTTGTCCCATTTCAGGAGGCAGTCATGCCAGCAGGATCTCAAACTTAGGGGGCTATATTGTGCAAGCAAGCAAGTAATTAATTTTAAGTGGAATTTCTATGGAAACAAAAGAAAACCCCTTATTAGTGGTTGTAGCAAATTACAAACCCAGTGCTGCCAGTGAGAAGGTTTCTAGATGTCAGTCTTGAAGCATCATTTTTTTAAAAGTTTTTATTTATTTCGACAGAGAGAGTGTGTGTATGTGGGGGGGGGGGTGGTGGTGAGGAGCAGAAAGATAGAGAGAGGGAGAGGGAAAGAGAATCCCAAGGAGGCTCCACGCTGTCACCACAGGTCCCTATGTAGGGTTCGAACTCATGAAATGTGAGATCATGGCCTGAGGAAAAATCAAGAGTTGGATGCTTAACAATTGAGCCACCCAGGCATCCCCAGGCTTGAAGCATCTTTAGATGGAGTGAGGGCAGGCAGTGGCAGACTGACAGATTTTCCTAGTTTGTAGTTCAGATGTCTTTAGCGACCTTTCCGGGTGGCCTTGATACAGCAATAGGCAAGAAGATTTTCCAAACATGAGCTATTGTGGCAATTTCTCTGAAATTTACTTTGAGCAGTCTAGCTTCAGTTCAGAGCGCTTGAGGAAAAGGGAAGTTTTAGTTATTTGGTTTTTATTTTTTTTTTAAGAGAGAGAGAGAGAGAGAGAGAGAGAGAGAGAGAGAGAGAGAAAACTTGGGCGAGGGGCAGAGAGAGAGAGAGAGAAAGAAAGAGAACCTCAAGCACACTTCATGCTCTGTGCAGAGCCTGACACAGGGCTCAATCCCACGACCCTGGGATCATGACCTGAGCAGAAATCAAGAGTTGGATGCTCCACTGAGTCACCCAGGCGCCCCCAGTTTTAGTTTTAAATGATTTCAAGTCAAGGGAGTGGGAGAAAATTGGAACCCTTAGTTTGAAGAGTCATGGCTAGATATGCGAGGAAACCAGAAGAATTGACTATCCAGCCCAGTTTTATGGGGAGACAGCAAACACTCAAAAAAACAGGTAATTAGAACTAGCATGTAACATCCACAAAGCTGTGTTACTGAAACATAATTTTTCTAAATCACCCTCATTTCCATCAAAGATCTGCCACATTTAGACAAATTTATTTGTAAAATAAATCCAGTTTTAACTTGGCCTAATTATTTACATAAGTGCAGCAAGAATAGTGATTGGCCATGTATGTTCTTTTTGAATCTGCTTTGCTGGAACTTTTCATAAGGAAGTTTCAAATTGAACTTTTAATTTTATTTTTATTTTAGAGAGAGAGCACATGTACCCACATTCGAGTGGGGGAGGGGCAGAGGGAGAGAGAAAAGGAATCCCAAGCAGGTTCAGCGAGGATCCCAATGAGGGGCTTGATCCCACGATCAAGGTCATGATCTGAGCTGAAATCAAGGGATGCTCAACTGACCGGGCCACCTAGGTGCCCCAGAGTTGAACTTTGAAGAGCCTCTTGAGGCTAAGAAGCCAAGCCAAATAATTGCCCTCAGACTTGCCTGCAACACCTATAGATTTGGGTGAATTCCTCCCTTCTTGAGGTTTCCCCCTGGCCCCACCAAGATATCCTGAGGTTCCTGCACCTGCCAGGAAGTGACTTCTTTACTCACCTGGAATGGCTGCAGGGAACTCTGTGAGCAAGGTATCAGGGTGGTATTTCCCAGGGGCGCTATTGGATCCATAAATTCAACCTTAGCTCTTTAATTGTTTTATTTTTTATGTTTATTTATTTTTGAGAAAGAAAGAGAAAGAGAGAGAAAGTAAGTGCGGGAGGGGCAGAGAGAAAGGGAGACACCAAATTGGAAAGAGGCTCCAGGCTCTGAGCTGTCACCACAGAGCCCAACGTGGGGCTCGTACTCACAAACCAGGAGATCATGACCTGAGCTGAGGTCAGATGCTTAACTGACTGAGCCACTCAGGTGCCCCTGAATCTTAGTTCTTTAAAGCTGTCTGGTCCTGTTCGGGTCCGTGCATGTTGCCCTCAAATATGACTTTCCAGTCAAAGCCTTGGTAATATAACCAGTGTTTCCAGTAGTGTCTTATTACAAGGAGAACAGATTCTTATTGAACTTCAGCAAACAATTGTAACTGCCATGAAAATAAGAATAATCACTGGGAGTTTTGAATTTTGGGGGGACCAAGTGGGGAGGAAAAGATAAATGTTTCGATTTTGCTTACAAAGGTATAATTCATCAAATTGCTATAGACCAGTTAGCTTAAGAGAAAAAAAAAAGCTTTTTTTTTTTTAAATTTGGAAGAGCCAACATTAGAGAGCCAGCATGTTTCAAACAAGAGTCATAAAAAATATAATCCTCTTTGTCAGTTCTTTCAGGCCCATGTTGTTTTTGTTCTGTTTGAATCCAGTTTTTCAGGATTCTTAACCAGTGTTAGTTTTATGATCTTAAGGTTATCAGAAACCTGTAATTGTTGAAAGTCTTTTTTATGAATCTCTCTCATGATGAAACACATTTGCAGGATGCTTTTGAGCATCTGAGCAAAAGTATAACTGTCTGTAAATGATAAAAGATGTAAAAATTGGCCATGGTTAAAAATCTGATAAGAGTTTATTATAATGCAATTGACAGGCAAATTTGGTTACTTCTGCAAACACATAACATTTCAGTAATCAGAATTACAAGTGATGACATTATACCAGGACATATCAAGACCTTAGGAATTTTATATAATTTCTGGAACAGTCATAACATTTATCTACACAGTATAGCCTAAGAAAGTTTATCAGCACTGGGGCGCCTGGGTGGCTCAGTCGGTTAAGCGTCCGACTTCGGCTCAGGTCATGATCTCGCGGTCCGTGGGTTCGAGCCCCGCGTCGGGCTCTGTGCTGACAGCTCAGAGCCTGGAGCCTGTTTCAGATTCTGTGTCTCCCTCTTTCTCTGACCCTCCCCTGTTCATGCTCTCTCTCTCTCTCTCTCTCTCTCTCTCTCTCTCTCTCTCTCTGTGCCTCAAAAATAAATGTTAAAAAAATTTTTTTAAAAAAGAAAGTTTATCAGCACTTATTTGACAATGCTTCTTGTGTAATTGGACAAACCAAATAAATAAGCCTAATTGGTTGAAAAGATTTCATTTAGAATTTGAATTTGGAGAAGTTTGTCAAAAATATCAGAACATTTTAAAATACATACCAAAATACGATTACAGATCGTTACAAAACTTAATAATTATCTGTTTAACCAAGATGACAATACGAGATTTTAAACGTAAACACAGAAGGTTGCATAGGCATTAGCAAAACTTAGCTTTTTCAATATGGAGAAGATTCAGCTTTCTTAAGTATTTTCAATGGCCTGATAAAGACAAAACATACAAATTGTTTTTCCAGGCAGATGAAGAAAACCTTTGTTTGTAATTTTCTATCAAGAGCATACCAACAATCTAAGAAAACTTTGTTATCCTAACACAGAGAAAAAACAAATTCCAGTCTTATATTAGTGTACTATTAATATTAAAACTCATTTATTACAAGTTTAGTCCTGACCACACATAAAATTCTGTTTCAAAACTTTCCCTTTGTAAACCCTCCATAATTTTTTTTTTTTTACATTAAGATTTTTTCCAGGGCGCCTAGGTGGCTCAGTCCGTTGAGTGTCCCACTCTTTTTTTTTAATATAATTTATTGTCAAATTGGCTTACATACAACACCCAATGAACATCCAACCTTTGATTTCAGCTCAGGTCAGGGTCCCAGGGTCGTGGGATCAAGCCCTGCATCAGGCTCCATGCTGAGTATGGAGCCTGCTTGAGATTCTCTTTCTCTCTCTGTCCACAACCCCCGATCTCTTAAAAAAAAAAAAAAAAAAAAAAAAAAAGATTTCCTCAGTTTTTTTTTTTTAAATAACTAGTCTCATTATTTTAGGACAAAATCCTTTTCCCTCAACAAAAATGTATTCACATTCTTCATACCTTTTTTTTTTTTTTTAACCAAAATTATATATCCCATTTCCTTTGGTTTTTTTTTTTTTTTTGGTTTATTTTTATTCTTTTAATTTTATTTTAATCCCAGTAGAGTAAACATACACTGTTAATATTAGTTTCAGGGGTATGATACAGTGATTCAACACTTTTATACACCATTTTCTTTGCATACAGACTTGTTCCCCTTTTCCAGTAGCCTTAATTACATTTATTAGAATTCTTAACTATTATAAACTTCAATTTCTAGTGAAAACTAATAGTAACCGATTGTGAACTGACTCTTACACCAGAATTTTTTAGCTCAGCACATTTATGAGTTTATTTAATAATTTTTAGAAACCTATGACTTTTCATAGTATAATCTCTTAATAAAGCACAAAACATGTTTACTAAGAGACCCCAATTTATCTTGTTAGTTTTGTCTTATTTTATTTTAAGTTTATTTATTTTTGAGAGAGAGAGAGCACATATGACTGGGGGAAGGGCAGAGAGAGAGAGAGAGAGAGAGAGAGAGAGAGAGAGAGAGAGAGAGAGAATCCCAAGCAGGCTCTGCACAGTCGCACAGTCAACGCAGAGCCTGATGCGGGGCTCAGTCTCACAAACCATGAGATCATGACCTGAGCTGAAGTCAAGAGTCAGATGCTTAACCAACTGAGCCCCCCAGGTGCCCCGAGACCCCACTTGATCTTTAGATTCTCTGTAATAAAGAAACCAAAAGTGCATAAACCTATGGTCGGTAAGGAATGTTTTATTATTTTCTCTTATTTGGAAATGATCTGGATATTTAATGAATTTAACTTTAAGGTTTCAGGTTACCAAAGATTTTGGAAGCTATTTAAAAGTTTACCTAGAAACCTTTTTATCTTAATTTACTTGCTCTCAACAATTATATTTTGATCACCCATAAAAACTTTATAAGATATCACAGTCATTCTCCCAAGGCATATTTTTAAAAAATTGTAACAGATCCTATCAACTTATTTGACTTAAGTAAATGCAGGCAGAATAAAAGTTTTACATCTAATGCTGGCAACTTGAAAGACATTTCCATTTTAATTAAACAAACAACCTTAAGTTAGCTTTAATACTGACTGTTTTTGCAGATCATGTGAACTTGAAAACCATTTGGGTTGGTTTCTATCTTTCTGAGTTTTAAGAATGCCCAGTTCTTTTAAAAAAAAAATTTAACAATTATTTTTTGAGAGAGAGTGTGAGTGGGGGAGGTGCAGAGAGAGAGGAGACACAGAATCCAAAGCAGGCTCCAGGTTCCAGGCTGAGCTGTCAGCACAGAGCCTGTCATGGGGCTCCAACCCATGGACTGTGAGATCATGACTTGAGCCAAGGTCAGAAGCTCAACCGACTGAGCCACCCAGGAGCCCCAAGAATGCCCAATTCTTAGCAAGCTCTTGCCTATAAACCAACTAAATAGAGCTCTTTTATGAATTAATCTTAACAGTACCACCCAGAGGTAGAGAATATATATTTACAACATCTATGGACACACCTACAAATACACAAGATACAAACAAAGTCTTATAGCCTTTGTTTTACTAATATTTGTGGAGAGGACATTAAAAGCCCAATTTCCAAGTCTGTCTCTGTGTGTTGAAATAAAATATTACATTTCTTCTGCATGGGCTTATTCTAATATAGCATCCTAAAAAACTGAACATAGGGTATTTCATCCCATTTCTTCCCTTTTACAGAACAAAGCTAATTGCAAGATAACATTATAATTTCTGGGTCTGTTAGTTCATTATTTTTCTCCAGAGTCTAATGAACATTGTGGCCAAGCAATGTTGCATGTTGCAAAAAGAAGATCATTTTTTTAATTAAAAAAAAAATGTTTATTTATCTTTGAGAGAGAGCGCGCCAGCAGAGGAGAGGCCAAGACAGAGCAAGAGACACAGTCTGAAGCAGGCTTCAGGCTCTGAGCTGTTAGCACAGAGCCCAACACCGGGCTCCCAACTCAGGAACTGTGAGATTATGACTTGAGCCGAAGTTGGATGCTCAACCGACTGAGCCACCCACGTGCCTCCATTTTTTCCCCCTTTTCATGGGTTCATAATGAAACATTGTCAAGTTTGGGGAAATACAGCCCATAGGGTTGCATTTGGGAACTGAATAGGCATTTCCAATTTTCCAATTAGCATGTGGCCCATTTGATCGAAAGATACCAAACACTGCAGCAAGAAACACAATAAATAAAGCCCAGAAGAGTGTTGGGTCCTCGTGAAAAGTCGGGACTTCGCCAACTGAACGAAACAGCTTCCTACTTGCTAGTTCTTCTTAAAAGTCAGAGGTTTACTGACTCAACCACATGGCTTCCTACTCAAGCTAAGAGAGCCAAACCAAAACCCCCTATTTGAAGGCAACTGAATGGGAGGAAGAAATAAGCTCACGTGCCATCCCACGTGAAGTACTCAAGAGAGGTCTGTCCAAACCAAACCCCAAAACTATTGCTGCAAAAGTTAAGCAGCAAAGGTCCGGTGCCCAGTCCAGCTGGGGCCCCAGGAACTGTCCCTGCGACAAGGAGCCTAGGCAGCTGCTTGGACTCATCATCAGACTCCTGTTCCCGGCTGGGAGCCGACAAACCATGTGCAATGAGCTCCTGGCTGGCTCACCACATTTGTAACCAAACTTGAGTTCACGTGCCTGACATTCAGCAGAGCCAATCACTGAGACATTGAATGTGCAGCAAGGAAAGGGTTTAAGAGGCAGCCAAACAAAGAGACAGAAGGGCAAGCCTCAAATCTGCCTTCCTGAAGGGGAACAGGACAAGGTTTTTTCTTTTCTTTTTTTTCTTTTCTTTTCTTTTCTTTTCTTTTCTTTTCTTTTCTTTTCTTTTCTTTTCTTTTCTTTTCTTTTCTTTTCTTTATTAATAATCATAGAGGCTGGGGGGCATCTTGGGTGGCTCAGTCAGGTGAGCGTCCAGCTTCAGTCCAGGTCATAATATCACAGTTCACGAGTTCAATCCTCATGTCGGGCTCTGTGCTGACAGCTCAGAGCATGGAGCCTGTTTCAGATTCTGTGTCTCCCTCTCTGCCGCTCCCCCATTTGTGCTCACTCGCTCTCTCAAACAAAATTATTAAAAAATAATCATACGGGTTGGGATTACATGCACCTTGATGAAAAGGGCTGGGAAACTTATAACTGAATGAAGAAAGATGGAGCTTGCACATATAAGTAACATACATCCCATGTTCACTTTGCGGTGCAGACTTACCATTAGGAGGAGACAAAATTTGGCCCCAGCCTTCAGGAGGTCCTCTTAGGACAAGGTGAGGGGCTAGGTGCATGCTCTGTGAGTCAGTATAAACTGGATCGGTGTCAAGCTCATTATCTCGGGGAAGGAATGCTTGTTCACAGGCTGGAGCCATATCCATGACCTTCAGTTTATACCTCTGCAGAGACATCTAGCGGGTTTGCTAGTGGGGTCTGGCAAGAAACCATAGCTGATTAGGGAGAAACACGTCTCTGAAAAACAAGCTTTAAATTGTTAGTTTCAACCTCATTAACCCCAGTGGGGCTTGCTTTCAGGTTACCTATCATAAGAATACAAACTGAAAAGTTTTGTAGTGATTTGACAACTACCAATGGCTAGGGAAACAAACAAAAAAACCCAACGATATTTGCTGCCACCTGCAGGCTGTATTTCATAATGTTGCAGGTAATTCATATAAAATGCCACGTGTAAAAATCCTGTTTGTTTTTTCTTCCCCCTGCTCTTTCTCACTTGTTGGCAGTGTATCCTGTTTATAAGAAACTGGGGTATTACCCATTGTTCTCTGAAGCTTGTGGTACTAGATAATATTTAGGAGTTCCCAAAATGAAATTTCCCAAAATGTACATTTCCCAGAATGTAGCCTTTTCCCCCTTTGAACAGGAATTTAGTTCATGAAGATTAAATAGAGTCACTTTTATAAATATACCTAAATTTGCTTGTGTGCAACTGAAATAATATGCCTACCTTGTCCTGATTTTATCAGTGTTTCCGGAATAGGACTTATGTAAATAAGGGAAGTACAGTAAAACTTTGGATTGCCAGTAATTTGTTCTGTGACCATTCCACAAGATGAGCAAACATTTCCAATAAGTTTTAACCTGATAAACAAGTGATGTCTTGCAATGCAAATAGTCCGTGATGCTGAACGTCACATGATCACAACTGGGCCAATGGATCTTGAAGTTTGCTTTGATATACAAGTGCTTTGGATTACAAACATGTTTCCGGAACAAATTATGCTCGCAAGCCAAGGTTTTACTGTATTATGAAATAAAAGGTTTGGGAACCAAATCTATAGCTGAGGATGTAACTGTATCCTTAACATCCAGATGTGACCTTGGGAACAGATGGGCTTATTTCTGGCACCTCCCCCATATCTGAGCTGTAATGTATCAACAGAGCAGACCTGGTTAATTTGGGCAAGTTTCATGTTCCTGTTCAGGTATTACTTTTAGGGATTTGGTTCTGTGTAATGGGAAAGATTATTTTTCCACACTCCAGTTTATATTTTTCTCTGATTTTAATGAGAAATTCAGTAATTTAATCCAGCTTTTGAAAAACTCAGGACTGGTAGTAGGTCAAAAACATCCCTGAGTTTGATTTCTTTTTGTGCTTGTCACTGAAACCAAGTTGTTTCTAAAGTCACCTAGGCTGTCTAGCAGTAGTTTTTAAACATGCAGATGTGTGCTCCTTCAGAATTGCTGTTTTAATATTTTTTTTTTTTGAGAGAGAGCATGAGCAAGGGGTAGAGGGGCAGAGAGAGAGGGAGAGAGAGAATCTTAAGCAGGCTCCACACCCAGCATGGAGCCTGACGGGGCTCAGTCTCACAACCCTTAGATCATGACCTGAGCCCAAACCAGGAGTTGGAGGCCTAACCAGTTAAGCCACCCAGGTGCCCCAAAATTGCTGTTTTAAATAATTGCATATAAAATAAACCTCATCTGGGAGCTCCCTCACTGTCAACAAGGACCCTGCTTGGGATTCTGTCTCTCCCTCTCTCTGCACCTCCTACACGCGTTCTGTCTCTCAAAATAAAAAAATAAAGCTCCTCTGTAGATTAGCATTGCTGTTAATGGGTCTTCAGGATTTTAGGAATGAGCTTGTACTAATAATAACTTGATGGAGTGTAATTGAATTTAAAATTACTGAGTACTCTATTGATTGATTCTGTGTCCTTATTTTCTTCTGTGCTCTGACATCTCAGCATGTGCTGAGTTGTTTAACTCAGGTGCAGTATGTGCCACCTCAATTCTTGAGACCATTTAAGTGTGAAATTCACAATCCCCCTTTTGATTCTAATTTGAATGCATAGTAAAGCTCAAGAAGAACGGCTGGCTAGCGGTTTAGGTCCCTGCAGAATGAATAAATACATACGTATGTATTTCCTGAGGGCTCTTAATGTGGCCCCGTGGATGGCAGTGAACGAAACAAAAACTCTGCTTTCATGGAGCTTATGTTCTAGCAGGTGAGACAAATATACATGATGTGTGGGGTGGCGATAAGTATTTTGAAGAAAATCTCGTGCCAAGGGATGGACAAAGAGGGTACGGGGACATCTGTTCTGAAGGGTCAGGGAAGCCTTCCCGAGGAGTAGCATTTGAGTAGACACGTGGATGAAGTAAGGAAATGAGCCATGCAGCTACCAAAAGGGAAGACCATCGCAGGCAGAAGAAACAACAAATAGGAAGGCTCTGAAGGCTTTTCCTACATATGGTAGGAATATGGTAGAATAAAATCTCTGTAGGCTAAAACTGTATTCAACTGAAACAATACGATGAAACTCTACGATGAAATTGGAAGGCACCGGAATCATTAACTATTCCCTCCCATCTCCCCTTTCTTTCCCTCTCTCCCACCTTCCCCCTACCTTTCTCATTTCAGTGAATCTGGAGCGATTTGAAATTCCTATCAAGGTCCGCTTGAGTCCAGAGCCATGGACCCCTGAAACTGGTTTGGTCACTGATGCTTTCAAACTGAAGAGAAAGGAACTGAAGAACCATTACCTCAAAGACATTGAGCGAATGTATGGGGGCAAATAAAATGCTGCTCAGTCATTTACAGGTGTGTGGGAGGTTGTCTGGTGGTTTTTCAGTTCTAGAGTTTTAAGCCTTACTGAGCTGTCTGTTAGAATGTAAGGGGCGTATCATTCTAAAGACATAGTAAAAAAAAAAAAAAAAAAAAGAAAGAAAGAAACCCAAAGTTATTAAAATAGTCATGGAGTCTACTTTAACTTAGTTTTTGCCTAGTTCTCATGAAGCTGAAATCGAAAAGTTGTTTCCCGTTAGCTGTGTCATTAATTTTAGAGCAAAAATTCTGCTTTTAAAAATTAGCCTACCATCTGCTTGCTCTCTTAAAGGAAAATATTGAATGTTGAACAAAATGAACTGGAGCTGGTGTAGAATGTAGTTTGAGGTAATTTGCATCTTCCAATGTCTACTGTCTTCCTAGTTCAGAAGAAGCTTAAATATTAAGTATGACAAAAGAAATATGTACTAACACTACTTCAAAGCAGAAGTGTTGCAGGGCTTTAAAATTCTCTTCCAACAATTTATCTTGAAGGCAAAATTCAATCATAATATAATCTACAGAATCAAACAGTACCTTGGAAACCATTTTAGGATTCATAATTGTTGGCATAGGTTAGACATAGAATCATTGTAATGTTGTGAATAATTACAGTGCCTGAAGTCTGAATACAACATTAAATGCACCAAAAATTACTTAGTGATATATTTAAAGGGAAATTGGTTTTTTTTCTTTTTTTTTTTGGAAACTCAGAGGTCTGAAATCAGTAACTGTAATTATTGGAACGACTTAAGAGTAAAGTACATTTTGAAGAATGTCGAGAGCTGTCTTTCTAGGTTTGTTCAAAAGAAAGGACTGAGACCATGGGTAAAATGGTAAAAAGTGAAATCACATTTTAACAGGAAGTATTTTTATTTTCTGTGTTCAAAAAGGTGATGAAATCCATTAGGATTACCACCTGGGAAAGAATTTCAGTTCTGGATTTATCTTTGATAACAGGGATTGATTTGAAAGTGTACTCATATTAAATTAGCCGTGTAATTTAAGGTCTGCTTGCTGTTGCTGATTTGATTCATTTAGCTTTAATTTGAGCAAAGCGGGTGATGATGAATGACCTCCCCAGTATTTTGTTTGAATCTCTGAATGATTTGCTCGGAGGAGTTTGGGGAAGTTAAAGGGAAGGATACACTGTTACCCCTATTTTCCTGTCTGTGGGAAGAGTTGAGAAACTGGAAATGCTAGATCAGGGAAAAGGGAAGATACTCGATAAGGGACTGATAACTTGTGCAGTAACTTGGCAATGCGGGCTTCTTTTTGAATCTTTCATTAAGATCTGGGATTCTACATCTGACAGATTTTCACACTTGAACCATAGTTACTGTAAAAAGCAAAACTTCTTAATACTGTTATTCTTTGCACTTTTTTCTTAATCATTATATATATATATATATATATATACATACACACACATATATGTTGCTGACATTGCTTTGTACAGACATGGGCCACCACTGCAACAAAATACATTCTTTTTGCTCTAAGATATTTATAATGAAAATATTTAAATGTTCTGTATATGGTGGTGAAAAGGAAAAAATAGTCTGGTGTTGTTATAAGCAAGAATGAAGGTTTTTGTTGACATTTCTGTTCAGTGTTCTGCAATGTCAAATTCAAGGCAAGCACTCTGAAGTTATGTGTATGTGAGTATTGTCATTCTTCCCGACTTGCCTTTGAAGAGTGAATAACCATCATCATCAAGTAGACTACTGGTCAGCTTCTGCTGTTCTGGCCCACTGTTGATCCTTTAAGGATGATTTCCTTAGATCTTTTATTCAATATGTGAATTCCACCCCCCCCCCCCGCCCCATTTGGAATGGTGATTTTAAATATGTGAATGCATGCATACCCCAGTGTCTTCACCCCGACCCATTCCCATCTCCAGAAAGCTAGAACACTGCCAACTAATCTGTTGTATAGGTCCTTTAGAAACATGGAATTAACACTTCAAGTTGGGTGCTGCTAATTCTTTGGGAAAATCCAAATACTGTTAAGGGACCAGGGAGATGCCACTACCCCCTGATTTTTCATCCCCCCCCCCAAAAAAAAATATATATATACATGTTTATGTAAACCAGTCTTTCCATGTTCATAGTGACTTTTCGAGTATTTGAGGCTAAAGATTTTAATCCTACATTTTTATACCTATTTAAATTGTTCACTGTTATTCTGACATGTCAGCCATCAAATGAAGTTGTACTTAAAGATTTTACTACAGTTCTGTATATTTCTAAATCGAACACTTGTGACTTTTGCTTTAATTACATGAAAATATCTTGCCTCCTTGATACTTGTATTGCTTCTTTCTTGTTTTTCTTCCTAGAGTGGAAGGATATAATTGTATGGCTTTTCAAAACCGAGATACAGGTGAATGATTCAAAGAGTCAGAAGTTAAGGAGAATAATGTTTCTTTGGGGCATAAAGACTGATTCATAATAATCCTTGCCTATGTTTTCCTGATAGCACATGACAAATGTCTCTGAGGTGACAAGAAGAAGACAGGTTAATGATTGTGTGGTATTTGGAACTTGGAGAGAAATATTTTAATTTTCAAATGTAGTTACAAATGATAATGTATTCATATTTTGTACTTTCTGTTAAAAATGCACGATCGCAGGATTGTTACTTTGATTTTTGTGTTTATTCCTAATGAAAAACTTGGTTTGTTCTTGTTTTTAAGTTTGCACTCGAATCTTAAGAAATAAAACCATCCATATCAAGCCAGTTTGTGCCTAATGATGTGCCAAGATAAAAATCTGCAGATAAAAATCCAGAATATTAGCCAGACTTTCTTCCTTCCTTCCTCCCTCCTTCCCTCCCCTCCCTTCTCTCTCTTGCTTCCCCCTCCCTCCCTCCCATTCTTCCTTCCTTTCTTCTTTAAAGTTTGTTTGTTTGTTTGTTTGTTTATTTATTTATATCTCTACACCCAACATGGGGCTCAAACTCACAACCCCAAGATCAAGAGTCACAGGCACCTCTGACTGAGCCAGGCAGGCACCCCTGTTAGCCAGACTTTTAAACACATATTTAAGAAGTACTCAAATGTAGGAGCGCCTGGGTGGCTCAGTCCGTTGAGCAACCGACTTCGGCTCAGGTCATGATCTTGCGGTTCGAGGGTTCGAGCCCCTCATCCGGCCCTGTGCTGCCAGCTCAGAGCCTGGAGCCTGCTTTGGATTCTGTGTCTCCCTCTCTCTCTGCCCCTACCCCGCTCACGCCCTGTCTCTCTCTCTCTCTTTCACAAATAAACATTAAAAAAAAATAAAAAGTACTCAAATGTAGGTTTATGGAATTGCATTAAGCAGCTAACCTGGCCTGTGTAAATCCCATCCATTAGTTTGGAGCGCTGGAACCCAAAGCTGTTACATTGATACAGTTCATAGAGTAGACCTCCTTTGTAACACTGCTAATTGTGGAACAAAACACAGTCCTGTCAGTGTGGATTATTAGTAGGTGCTAATAAATGATAACTGTTATCTTTAGGCTACTTAAAATTTAGGAAGTCAGTTTATCTGAGTTATATGAGGGTGTATGTTATTACTATTATTTTTTAAACGTTTATTTAGAGAGCACGAGCGTGAGCAATGGGAAGGGCAGAGAGAAAGGGAGAGAGAGAATCCCAACCAGGCTCCACTGTCAACACAGAGCTCGACACGGGGCTCAATCTCACAACCCTAAGATCATGATTTGAGCCATAATCAAGAGTCAGACACTTAACTAACTGAACTACCCAGGCACCACAAGATTTTATTTTTAAGTAATCTCCACACCCAATGGGGGCTCGAACTCACAACCCCGAGGTCAAGAGCCACATACTCCATGGACTGAACCAACCAGGCACCTCTATGAGGGTGTCTGTCATATAGTGTTAGCGCCCTGGGATCAGACTGCCTCAGTCTGGTCACTAGCTGGGTGACTGAGCAGGTTAATCTACACCCCTCCCCTGCATTCTTCCATCTGAACAAATGGGATTGGTTGATAATAGGATCTACCTCACAGGGGGGTTGTGAGGGTTAAAACGCGTTAGTCCAGGTAAAATGTTTGAAACATAGTAAGCTTTTGTTAGCTATCATCATCATCATCATTATAGCCAATCTTTGTCAGTCAGGTTAACATATCAACATACTCCTGCCGAAAGGATCGCCAGTCCCTGAAGACTGTGGAGAGTTCTGGATATAGAGGTGAGGGAGACCTGGCTCATTCTATCACTGGCTTTGTAACCATGGGCAAATCCCAAAATACCCTCTTAGCCTTACTTTCTTCTTCCTATATTAAAAAAATAAATACAAAGGCCAAACTTCAAAAAAGATACCCTTTGTTTTTTTATTTTATTTTAGTGTGAGCATGGGGAGGGGCAGAAGGGGAGAGAGAAAGAGAGAGAGAAAGGACCTGAAGCACCTTCATGCTCAGCATGGAGCCGGACACAGGGCTTGATCCCACGACCCTGGGATCATGACCAGCTGAAATCAAGAGTCAGATGCTTGACTGGCTGAGCCACCCAGGTGCCCCTGTTTTGTTTTTTTTTTTTTTTTTTTTTTTTTAATGATGCCCTAGGTCCCAAAGTTTCCTTCAAGGAAATGAGGCTGTGGATGATGCCATCACAAGAAGTGAGGATTCTGCCAGGTACAAGGAGTCTGCCACTCTCTTGTTTAAAAAAGAAAACATCCACATTCTGTACACATAATTTAAAGAAGGGCTTTCAAACATTTTTTTACCATGATTCACAAAGCTGTGCACACCCACTGACATGTACGTAAAGCGATATTCTGTGAAACTGTTTGTTTATGTGAAAAAACAGTATTAATGACTTGCTCACCAACTTTCTATTCTATTTCATTTATTTAAATTCCGGTTGTGATCCCCCCTATTGATTTCACAACCCTGTAAAATACTGCGGTGCAACAGCACTTTCTGTGAAGTTGGCAATGTCCTGGATCTCTCCTATCCCTTACAGTAGCCACTAGCCACGTGTGGCTGCTTAGCATTTGAAAGGGGTTAGTGTGACTGAGGAACTGAATCTCTAATTTCATTCTCCTGTTAGCACACCTCTAGGGAACTTGCAAGCCACTTTTGGAAAGCATAGGTTTAAAGCCCACTACCCTACCAAGTTTGTGAAAGAAAGCCATCCCCTGCCCTCATTCCTCCTGCTTCCTCTACCTCAGAGGCAACCACTTTTTAAAAAATGATGTCATTTTAGGGAAAGAGGGAGGGAGGGAGACAGAATCTTAAGCAGGCTTCACACTCAGCATGGAGCCCAACTTGGGACTTGATCCCACGACTCTGGGATTATGACCTGAGCCGAAATCAAGAGTCGGAAGCTCAATCAAGCAAGGCACCCAGGAGCCCATCCACTTTTGACTCTTAGTGGATTGTTTTGGTATTTACTGACTTGTATCTAAATAACGTGCGTGTGTTGCTACCTCTCTGCTTTGTCCTTATCCATTGACCTCGCGATACAGGGGCACACTTCCCATCCTGTCAGTATAGAAGTGTAATCAAATCAGTAAGTTTCAGTTAGGATAACTATGCTAGTCAAGGCTGAAATGTGTGGAGGAAAGCTATGATGAATTCTCCTTTCCTGCACTTTGAACCCCATAGTGCTCATAAGAAGTCTCTCATGCGTTTGCTTGGTTTTCTAAGGATTTAACCCCAGTCTCTCCACCAAGCGTCCATATATCTCCTTTCAATGTTTGCAGACAATAAGAATTCGAACAATTTTTCATCCCTGGAAGAAGTATCTCCTAGAACCTTCTGACCAATTTCAAGCTAGATCGTTCACCTTCCTTTACCTTAAGACTATCCCTCCATTAACTTAGAATCTAACTTCACTATCATCCTGAGAGTTCCCGTCACCTTTAATCACAGGTTGCACCTCCTGTTTCCTGTATCCCATGTCTTTTTCTTTGGATTATTTCCTCTTTTTGATGGAACACATCCCACAGTAGCTTACTGAGAAGGGATATATGGGAGGTACATTTGAGACCTTCAATTGATCATTTGCTTGGGTGTAGAATTCTAGATAGAACATGTCCCCTCCCTGTTGAAAACATTATTCCACTGACATTAAGCTTCCAGTATTACTGTGGCAGTTCAAGGGCATTCTGATTTCTCCCACCCCTTCCCTAGGACTTGATTTTTTTCCCCCCAGAAGCTCATAAAATCTCCATGTTCTCTGTAATCTCATGACTGAGCTTTGCTGTATGTTTTCATCCATTGTGCTAGGGCCATTTCAACCCAGAAACTCATGTACATCTGTTCTGGGAAATTTTCCCGAGTTATTTCATTGACTTCTTTCCATTTTCATTGTTCTCTCTCTCACGTCTGTTGTTCAAATGGTGAATCACTTGGGCTGATCCTTTAATATTCTTTGTGTTCCTATTTTTCATCTTTTAAAAAATTCTGTCTGGGAGATTTCCTCTCTTGGCTCTTTCAAACTCCTGATTTTTTTTTTTATTTCTGGTATTGTGTTTATGATTTCTTTTTTTTTTTTCAAACAAAGACATATTTAATGATAAACACAGTTCACTATCAGTAAATGGCTATTCTTTTGGTTTTGGTTTTAGTTTTTTTTTTAATTTTATTTAAATCCAAGTTAGTTAACATATAGTGTAGTAACGGTTTCAAGAGTCGAATTTAGTGATTCATCATTTACATACAACACCCAGTGTTCATCACAAGTGCCCTCCTTAAATGCCCATCGCCCATTTAGCCCATCTCCCCACACACCTCCCCTCCAGCATCCCTCAGTTTGTTCTCTGTATATAAGGGTCTCTTGTGCCTCAGTCGGTTGGGCATCTGACTTCACTCAGGTCATGATCTCACAGATTGTGAGTTTGAGCCCCGTGTCAGGCCCTGTGCTGACAGCCCAGAGCCGGGAGCCTGCTTCAGACTCTGTGTCTCCCTCTCTCTCTGCACCTTCACCACTTGTGCTATCTCTCTCTTCTTCAAAAATAAAGAAACATCAAAACATTTTTTTAGAAAGAGTCTCTTATGGTTTGCCTCCCTCTCATTTTTTATCCTACTCAGTGGAAAAAAAGAATGAAATCTTGCTGTTTGCAACAACATGGATGGAACTAGAGTGTATTATGCTAAGTGAAATAAGTCAGTCAGAGAAAGACAAATATATGATCTCACTCATATATGGAATTTAAGAAACAAAACAGATGAACATAGAGGAAGGGAATAAAAAATAACATGTTAACAATTTCTAAGAGCTGGAGTTTTTTGTTTGTTTTTTATACATTCCTTTTTTGAAGCTTTCTGTTAGTGAATGGTAGGGTTTTTTTTTTTTTTAAGTTTTTAAGCTTTCTGTATTCTGCAGAGCCAGTTTACAACTACTTGCTTTTTCCTGCTTGATGCTTGATTTTTTCTCTGTTCTTTAAAGGTTTGACAATTCTTGCCTGTTCATTTAAGAAGAAAGTACT
This sequence comes from Panthera tigris, assembly GCF_018350195.1. NCBI lineage: Eukaryota > Metazoa > Chordata > Mammalia > Carnivora > Felidae > Panthera > Panthera tigris. The sequence goes on along the minus strand of NC_056677.1, from coordinate 89,336,621 downwards.
AGAGGGGCACCTGGGTGGCTCAGTCGGTTAAGCGCCTGACTTCGGCTCAGGTCATGATCTCACAGTCTGTGGGTTCCAGCCTCATGCTGGGCTGTGTGCTGACAGCTCAGAGCCTGGAGCCTCCTTCGGATTCTGGGTCTCCCTCTATCTCGACTTACTCTCTGCTCTCCCTCCCCTGCTCGCACTTTGTCTCTGTCTCTCTCTCCAAAATAAATAAACATTTTTTAAAAAATTAAAAAAAAAAAAAAAAGAAAGTACTAGAAAGCTGACTGGAAGGTCTGAAAGTGTGGGTGGAGCTCATGAAAAGAGTTTTGCTATCAGGTGATTTTGGCCGCGCCATTTGGCAAACCCCATGTCAGTATCTTCGGAGTTCTCCTCTAGGGCCAGCCCCCTTCAGAGAAGTCTCTTCCAATCTCTTGTATGGAGGGTTAACCTTGAATGACCAGTGTTCTGGGGGAACATGTACAAGGAGGTTGGGGGTCGGTGGTTTCTACATTCATCACACATACCATTGCTTAATTACCCTGTTTTCTGCACAGTTCCCCTGTGCTGTGCCCAATGTCTGCTGTTTTTTCTGCTTCAGTGTTCTGCTGTGGTGAGATGAGGGACAGCCATCAGCCCCGTGGTATGGATGAGGCAAGTGGTTGATGGATGTGGTTTTATTTTGTTTCATTTCTTTAAAAAAAAAAACAAAAACAAAACAAAACAGCTGCCCCAGGCTTTGGCCTGCTATAACAGAATACTGTAGGCTATGTGGCGTAAACAAACATTTATCACAGTTCTGGCGGTTAGAGGTCTGAGATCAGGGGGCCCATAGTGTTGGGTTCTTGGTGAGGGCCCCCTTCCTGATTTACAGACAGCCGGCCTCTTGCTATGTCCTCATGAGGCAGACAGCAGAGAAAGCAATGTCTGTGTCTTCTTATAAGGGCGCTAATCGTATTCATGATGGCTGCATTCTCATGACCTCTTCACCTCCCAAAGGCCCCATCTCCTAGTACCATCACATTGGGGGTTAGGATTTCAACATATAAATTTGGCAGGGAAGACACAAACGTTTAGTCCGTAACAGCAGCTTTTACCCAGTCTTTATTTTGGCTCCACCCTCTTTACCTCCACTTTTATTTTTATTTACTTATTTATTTTTAAATGTTTCTTTATTTTTGAGAGACAAAGGGCGCAAGTGGGAGAGGGGCAGAGAAAGAGGGAGACAGAGGATCCGAGGCAGGCTCCGAGCTGTCAGCACAGAGCTCCACATGGGGCTTGAACTCAACGAACCGCGAGATCATGATCTGAGCCCAAGACAGACGCTTAGCTGACTGAGTCACCCAGGCGCTCCTACCTCCACTTTTAGAAGCACCCGGTGCTGCCATTTCTGGAGCCTTTTGGACATTTTATGATATATAAATTAGATTGGTTCTGTTTTCCCTACTACCCACTTAGGATTCTGTTAAGATTTGACTTTCCATCAGCCTCTGGCTTCCAAAACATTGTTATTGTTGCCATTTCTATTTTCCCTGTCCTCATGGGTTTGCACCTTTACCAGATTTTATTTACAGTAGTTTTAGTGGGTTTTCTTTCTGGAATTCCTTTGTTGTTTACCCAGAAATCACCCCAAAGTTTATCAAATATGATGAAGTCTATATCTAAGTTACGAAGAAGTTCTTAGCTACACACCAGAATAGCTACACTTAGAAAAACTGACAATACTAAGGGATGGTGAAAATGTGCAATAAAGTATCTGAATTCTCATACATTGCTGGAGGGAGTAGAAATTGGTACAACTGTTTTGGAAAGCTATTTGACCATAAAACTAAATATACATTTAACCAATGACCCAGCCATCCCACTCCTAGGGATGTACCCAAGAGAAATAAGTACTTTTGTCCACATACAAGAATGATTTGTAGCAGCACTATTCATAATGACCTAAAACTGGAAACAACTAAAATATCCATTATTGGGAGAAATTGTGGTAGATATATCCATACAAGGAAATACTACAGAGCAGATAAAAAAAAATTAACTACTGCTACATGCATACAGATAGATAAATCTCGCAAATAATGATGTTGTATGAAGGGAGCTAGTCACAAAAGAGTACTTTATGATTCCGTTTATATGAAGTTCAGGAGCAGGCAAAACAGACCTATGGTGATGGAATCCAGAATAATGGTTTTTCTCTGAAGGGGATGGTATTATTGCCTGGAAAGCAGCATGAGAGAATCTTCAGGTCTGCTGGAAATGTCCTGTATCTTTGTTTTCTAACATTTGTTTTTGGGTTTTTTTTTTTTGAGAGACAGAGAGAGGCAGAGCATGAGCAGGGGAGGGGCAGAGAGAGAGAGACACACAGAATCCAAAACAGGCTCCAGGCTCTGAGCTGTCAGCACAGAGCCTGACGCGGGGCTCGAACCCACGAACTGTGAGATTATGACCTGAGCCGCAGTCGGATGCTTAACCAACTGAGCCACCCAGGAGCTGCATCCTGTATCTTTTTTATAGGAGTATCCTGTGTAGAGTTGGATGTGCCTGGCCCGGGCAGGAAAGATGGGTGCTATAGTGAAGAAGGTGAAGGGTGGGTGTATTTGCATATATCGAGGGAGAAAAGGATGAACCAACTCGGTTCATCATATTCCATCTGAAATGTGCTAATCCTCCAACTGCTCACTCTTTGGAACAAGTGTGTGTAATTAATGGTGCAGGAGGGTCCAAGGCTCGTGTGATGAAGAACATCTTTGCAGGCCTGATTGGAAAGAAGCAGGCTTAGACAGCTGTGATGTAAAGGGCCAAGACAACGTGCCTAAAATTAAACACTAAATGCAGATTAGCCATATTTCTTTTTTTATGTTTATTTGAGAGAGAGAGAGAGAGAGAGAGAGAAGATAGGGGAAGGGCAGAGAGAGAGGGAGACACAGAATTCGAAGGAGACTCCAGGCTCTGAGCTGTCAGCATAAAGCCTGACACGGGGCTCGAACCCACGAACCGCAAGACAGTTGGACACTTAACTGACTGAGCCACCCAGGTGCCCCAGATTAGCTACATTTCAATGTTTGCACCCACTTGTAGTTTCACTTGGGCTTAGTTTTTGGGAGATTCTCTCTTCCCGCTATTACCCCAGATCAGACCCTCACTCCTTTTCACCTAGAATTACTACACTGACCTCCTAACTAGTTTCGTGGCAAGTCTATCTATTCCTTCCATCAGTTTACTCTATCTTGTATATAAACCCACCAGACTGACTTTGCTAAGATACTGCCTTGTTGATGCTATTCTAATTTAAATCAAAATGTCATCTTGGTATTCAAGTCCCTGGATGGAGAGATCTCTCTACCTATCTTACCTCATTTCTCCAGCAGGGATCCTCCATTCAATTCACTTCTGTATTCTCCAGTATGTCAAGCTCATCCCTTCAGGTGGTTCTTCACCCTGGCTGCACTTAAGAATCACATGGGAAGGGGGTGCCTGGGTGGCTCAGTCGGTTACGAATCCGACTCTTGATTTCAGCTCAGGTCATGATCTCATGGTCTGTGAGTCCCAGCTCCACACAGAGCCTGCTGGGATTCTCTGTCCCCCTCTCTGTCTGCTCCTCTCCCACTTACATGCTCTCTTTCAAAAATAAACATTTTTTTAAATAATCATATGGGAAGATTAACAATATCAACAACAAAAACCCAAACAAACAGAAAGCACCTCTTTTTCGGACTAAACCAAAAATGAATTCACATAAGAGAGAACAATCTTCATAGGTTACCAAGGAAGGAGGCTCCTGGTTAAACGTTGGCTCCCATAACCCACTCTTATTTGTCTGAGATTGGTATTTCTTTTGCTTTGGCAGACTATTTTCTTTGACACTTGAAACCCTGAGAGATTCCCGAGAGAATGAGACCTACAAGCAGGATGTTTCTTGGGAGACATTCCTGAAGGGTGGCAAGGATCAGAAACAGGCTCCAGTGGTGAGGCCACTCAACATCAACTCAACTCAACCCAATTTGTATTTTTGCTTTGGAGTGGTAAGGAATCAATCAAACAACAAAAGTCAAGAGACTCCTGTGTCTTGTATCTCTCCAGAGAGACTTCTGCAGCAGAAATCTGAAAACGATTTCTTTCAAAGTCAGGTATTTCTTCATGTGCCCAGCTCTTTGCCAGCCCATGGTATTACAGGAGGCTCAGAATCAGATATACATATACACCTATATTTAGTACAGATGTGTCCAAGTATACTTTCTTCTTTATGGCCAACAGTCCTACCTTAGCTGTGACTTCAACGTTCCTTGGGATCGGGCACTCTAACGCCCACATTCTGTGTGGGATGGTGAATGGCACACATCAACCCAGGGCAGTAGTAACATAGCTCCCCAAGAAGGGGTAGGGGACAGGGCCAGAGAGGGAAGTCAGGAAGTCTTTCTGCCCAGACAGTGACTGTTGGAAGCAAGAACAACTTGAGGGAGTTAAGATCTGTCCAGTTGGATCCCCAGCCTTCCCCTGGGAAGGAATTCTAATCCAGATCTGCCTTTCATTAGCCATCAGGATTCCTGAAGGTGAGAGAATTAACCTCTCACAGGGAGTCTGAGTGAAGGAAAAGAGTCTTCTGTTTCATTTCAGCAGGAGCCTCTGCTTGGTCTGCAAGAGGTCCCTTGGGTGCTCTTTGCTTCTGGATTCTTCCCTTGTGCTTATGATGGAAATAAGAGCTCCCTCGATCCTATCTCCCAGGGTTGTGGGTGGTCTCAGTTGGCCTTTGGTTTTGCTCAGAGAAGAAAAACTCCAAACTGGCCTGGAGCTATGGGGATTCAGCATCGTGTCTCCAGGAAGAAGGCTGTGACTTTATCCTCTTAAAACTTTGTAACTTTCTCTCTTTAAAGTTTTTACTTTTTTTAAAAAAAAATTTTTAATGTTTATTTATTTTTGAGAGAGACAGAGTGTGTGGGGGGGGGGGGAGGGGCAGAGAGAGAGGGAGACACAGAATTCGAAGCAGGCTCCAGGCTCTGAGCTGTCAGCACAGAGCCCGACGCGGGACTCGAACTCACAAACTGTGAGATCATGACCTGAGCCGAAGTCAGATGCTTAACCAACTGAGCCACCCAGGCGCCCCTCTCTTAAAGTTTTTTTAATTTAATTTAATTTAATTTAATTTTAATTTATTTATTTTTTTAATATAATTTATTGTCAAATTGGCTTCCATACAACACCCAGTGCTCATCCCAACAGGTGCCCTCCTCAATGCCCATCACCCACTTTCCCCTCTCCCCCAGCCCCCATCAACCCTCAGTTTGTTCTCTGTATATAAGAGTCTCTTATGGTTTGCCTCCCTCCCTCTCTGTAACTTTTTTTTTTTTAAGTTTTTAAACATGGATTGGGCACTGGACTCTTCTTGGATAGTAGACATTTCTGTGGCAAGGCCCTCTTAAATTCCAATGAAATTTCTTCTGTCTTAAAGCACGGCACTTAATCCGCCATACTTTTGAGCCCTGTCCTGTTTAGTATTGCTAGGTGGCTACAGGGCAGGCAGGAGGAAGGTCTTGTGCCATCAGTGCACAATATCAGCCTATGGGGGTGAATTAGAAGCTGAACTGTGAGCGGAAGACTAAGTGTATAGGAATTTGGAAAAGGGAGAGATCCTTTCAGGCCTCAGTTGTCTGGGAAGGCTTCTTTGGAACCTCCAGTCTGAGCCTGATGCTGAGGAGGCCAGAGTGACTCTCACCGGCTTCTAGCTAATAACAAAGAGGGCATATTCATCTGTAGCAGCATCCCTCCTGTGCCCATCAGCCTGCAAGAACAAAGTGGGGTGAGAGCAACAGCGATCTCATAGCTTGACATTCTAGACCAATGGTCTTTCAGAGATTCCAGGTGTGCCTGAGATAGCGATGCCCTCTGCCCTTCAGGTGGTTGCTTTCTTGTTCATTGATCCCGGGGCATCCTGTGTGTTACTGATGTGTGCTATGTGGTGAAAGCTCGTGGAAATACTCTTCTGGATATATCCCTCTTCCTGGAAGGCATTGGAAACACGTGGTCACAATCCTTTGCTTTCACGTATGCGGTCTCAGGCAGACTGAGCCACCCAGGTGCCCCAATGTTTATTTATTTTTGACAGAGAGAGAGAGACAGAGACAGAGACAGAGACAGAGACAGAGTGAGAGTGGGGGAGGGCCACAGAGAGACGGAGACACAGAATTTGAGGCAGGCTCAATCAAGGCTCTGAGCTGTCAGCACAGAGCCCGATGTAGGGCTTGAGCTCATGAACCATGAGATCATGACCTGAGCCAAAGCTGGATAGTTAGCCGCCCAATATATACAAATATTGAATCATTATGTTGTAAACCTGAAACTCATATGTCAATTATGTTTCAATTAAAAAAAAGAAAACATTTCATGAATGGATGACTGAAAAAGTCTAGACCTTGGAGAACGAGTAAAATTTGGATAATATGGAAGGGTTAAAAGTTTACAAGGAGGGGACACCTGGACGGCTGGTCGGTTAATCATCCCACTTCAGCTCAGGTCATGAACTTGCAGTCCATGGGTTTGAGCCCCATGTCGGGCTCTGTGCTGACAGTTCAGAGCCTGGCGCCTGCTTCGGATTCTGTGTCTCCCTTTCTCTCTGCCCCTCCCCCACTCATGCTCTGTCTGCTCTCTCTGTCTCTCTGTCTCTCTCTCAAAAATAAATAAACATTAAAAAAAAAAAGTTTGCAGGGAAAAACAGAAAAAGTCCCACACGGTCATGGCGTGTGCCAGGCACAATTTGGAAAATCAGCTGAGGGGCCCAGAACTGTGTTTTGAGGCAGTGGGAAATTAGCAAGCCCCATCATGCCTATTTAGCATAATGCTGGATGAATGAAGAGCCACTGAAGCATTATTGCCCCAAAACAAAGCCAAAATGAAAACAAACACATGGTAGTTGATAAAACTGGTCTTGATTTTTCTCCTAGCATCTAATTATAAGTCAAGCTGCTCCTACTCACTGGGGCCCGATTCCAGTGATTCCTAAATGTTCCCAGATCATCTTCCAGCTCAGAGGCCCGCCCTGAAATCCCTCATGACGGAGGGGTGAAGGGAGGTGAGTCCTGTCGTTTTGCTTGCCCATATGTTGTGGATATTGCTTCCCACTTGGAGAAAGGGTTCAAGTAGTTATTTCCTACTCAAGACATCTCAAGTGTCGCACCCTCAGGGACATTTGCTGTGAGCTCTCTAAGGTTGAGTTGAATGCTCCTCTTATGGGTTCCACACACCACATGCTTATTGTTAATGAGGAAATAAGCCCAGCTGACATTATTGAGCATCTAATATGTTCATGGCACTAGGCTAAGTGTTTTACATGCATTATCTTATTCAACCTTTGCCACAAAATCCTATAGTAAGCACTTTAAAAAATTTTTTTAATGTTTATTTTTGAGAGAGAGAGACAGAGTGCGAGTGGGGAAGGGGCAGAGAGAGGGAGGCACAGAATCTGAAGCAGGCTCCAGGCTCTGAGTTATCAACACAGAGCCTGACACAGGGCTCGAACTCACGAACCGTGAGGTCATGACCTGATCCCAAGTTGGACGCTTAGCCGACTGAGCCACCCAGGCGCCTCTATAGTAAGCACTTTTTAAAAGATATTTTTAAGTGTATTTATTTGTTTACTTATTTTGCGACAGTGCGAGAGCATGAGTGGGGGAGGAGCAGAGAGAAAGAGGAGAGAGAAAATCCCAAGCAGGCTCTGAGCTGTCAGCGCAGAGCCAGGTTCGGGGCTCCATCTCACCAACAGTGAGATCATGACCTGAGCAGAAATCAAGATTCGGACGCTCAACCTACTGAGCCACCCAGGCACTCCTATAATAAGCACTTTTATTATTATTGCCATTTTACAGAAGAGGAAACTGAGGGACAGCTCAAGGTAACAGCTGGTAGGTGGCCAAGCCAGGACTAAAATGTCAATTTATCTGAGGCTGGAGTTCTTGCTCTTTTCTTTTCTTTTCTTTTTTAGTTTATTTATTTATTTTGAGAGAGAAAGAGAGAGAGAGAGAGAGAGAAAAAGCGTGAGTGGGGGAGGGGCAGAGAGAGAGAGAGAGAGAGAGAATCCTAAGTAGGCTCTGTGCTGTCAGTGCAGAGCCCAATGTGGGGCTTGAACTTACGAATGGTGAGATCATGACCTGAGCTAAAGGCAGACAACCAACTGGCCCACCCAGGTGCCCAGCCCCTGCTTTTTAAAGTTTATTTGTTGGATCTGCTGCTTTTAAGTACTGTGCTTTACTATTTGCCTCTAATAGGGTCTTTACCAACACCCTGCTGCAATGGTCTAGGTAACCCCTGAACCCTAGAAAGTTAGCTCTATCATGGGAGGAAGCAGATCTCCTGTAGATCCCCCCCCCTGCCTAACCATCTAAATAAAGCAGGTCCTGGCACAGAAACTGGCATTAAACGCTCCAGTTGAAAAACATTCTGAACAAAGAGAAAACAAAACCCTAGGCTTCCACCAGGTGGCGGCGTGGGAGTCCAAGAGAAACGTGCCCTCAGGACTCTTCCTTTCCCACTCCTTTCCCACAGAATATCCCAAGCATTCTCACTGTTTTCTTTCCCTTTCCAGAGAAAAGCGAGTTGGTGGGAGGAACAGTTTTGAGATAATGTTCAGGCATGTATTGACACACATCTGACAATTTATGACCTTATGCTTTGGCCCCAAAGGGAAGGTTGATTCTACTCCACCCTTTCAGATTTATGCACTTCTTTGAAAGACCTCAAAGTGGTTTGCAGACTCTTGTCACCAACGAAAAGTCAGAAATAAAATCTGAATTGCACAAATCATTGAAGAAGGCTGTGCTGTGGAGTAGAAAGTCTCCCTGGCTGGATTCAGATGACTCTGCCATGAACTAATGGGGGACTTCAGGCAAGTCCCTTCTCTCTGGACCTCCATATCCTCAGCTGAAAAATAAGGAGGTGAGATGAGGCTTCTAACACAGAAGTTTTCCACCCGTCTACCCCCCCCCCCACCCTACCAGCCTCTGTACAAAGGACATTATACAGCAGCATTATAGCATGGCAGTAATAAAGATTAAGGACTCTGGTTCAAGTTTCAGCTTGGCCACCTACAAGCTCTGGGGTTTGGGGCAAGTTACTTAACCTCTCTGGGCCTGTTTCCTCATCTGTATAATGGGAATGGTCCTGTACGTCCCTCACAGGGTTCTTGCAAGGACTGAGTGAGGTATAAAGTCTTATCCCAGTGCTTGGCACACAGCTATTCACTGAATAGCTTTCAGTGAAAACTATTGTCACACAGAACTGACTTTCGCGTTTTAGCAACTCTATCTACACTTAGTTTGGATGTGCATTTAGTAATCAGCAAAATAGGGGGAAGGCTTTAAGTAATAAACCACAGTCAGGCTTGGCCCTTTCAGAAGTGTAAGGGCAAATGCGTTTCGTGAGTACAAAGCAAGGCTAAAAGTAACCACAATCAATTGAAATCCTCATACATTGTTGGTAGGAGTATACAAGATACAAACACTTTGGGAAACAGTCTGGCTGTGTCTTCTAAAACTCTTTTTCCTATGACCCAGCATTTCTACCCCTAGGTATTTACCCTTTCTTGGGTAAACATATGTCCACAAAGACACTTGTATGAAAACATTCTTAGCAGCTTTACTTTTTTAAAAAAAAGATTTTATTTTTAAGCAATCTCTACACCCACCCAGCATGGGTGCTCAAATTCACAACCCTGAGATCGAGAGTCACATACACTATAAGCTCAGCCAGCCAGGCACCCCGCAGATTTACTTTTAATAGCAAAAATTGGACTTCCATCAGCAGGAGAAGGGAGAATGGATAAGCAAACTGAGTTATGATCACAACATGGAGTACCACTCGGCAATCAAAAGGAGTAAACCACTGGGGCGCTTGGGGGGCTCAGTTGGTTAAGCATCTGACTATTGATTTTGGCTCAGTTCACGATCTCACAGTTCGTGAGATCGAGCCCCATCTTGGGCTCTGTGCTGATAGCACGGAGCCTGCTTGGGATTCTCTCCCTCTCCCTTTGCCCCTCTCCCCCTTGTGCTCTCTCGCCCTCAAAATAAAGAAATAAACAAATCAATGAAAGGGGCTAAATACTGTATATACAATGACAGGGATGATTCTCAAAAACATCAGGCTGAGTAAAAGAACTCTTATACAAAAGAATTCATACTATATGTTTCCATTTATATGAAGGTCTGTAACAGGCCAAACCAACCAATGATGGGCAAAAAATCAGAAGAGCGGTTGCCTCTGGGGGTGAAGGGAAGGGAAAATCTGAGAAGGGATAAGAGGAAGCCTTCTTGAGAGATGATAGTGTTCTATATTTTAGTAGGTGGTTAAGTTACACCGTTACATTTGTCAAAACTCAGCAAAGGTACAATTAATGCTTGTGCATTTCATCTTATGTATATTTTACCTTAAAAGGAAAACAAGAATAAGCGCATATTGAATTCAAGTTAAGGATAGGCATGTGGAAAGTGTTTAGGAGTAGGGATGTGTACTGGTGTCTGCAGTTTCAAAAAGACAAAAAGACAGTGGACAGACGGAGAGATGGATAGCTGATGGATGAATAAAGGCTAGGATAGGAAAACATTAGTGGTGGAATCTAGCCAGTAAGTAACAAGGTATTCACTGGAAAATTCTTCCAACTTTGCTGTGTGTTTCAAATTTCTCATAATGAAGTTTTTCTTTTTGGAAAAAAAAATGTAACCACAAGGTTTTGTATCCTGCATGGAGTGTTTTTTGGTTTTTTTTTTTGTTTTTTTTTTTTTACAAATGTAAAAAGGCTTCATTGGAGGAAGGCAGACCACAAACCTAGGTAAATATTTCCTGAGCACCTGTGATACACCAGGCACCGTGCCAGACTAGGCCAAGGCTACAAAGAGGAAGAACACAGCACTTGCCCTCGAAGGGTCTGTAGGGACCATCTGACAAACACACATGTCACTGTCATCCTACACTGTGGAGATGCTAAGGCGAGTGAAATTTCATCTAGTAGAAAAAGCGTCTTAATTATTCTTACCACAAAAAAAGAAGTGATAAGTATGGAACGTGATTGACGTGTTAGGTAACACGACAGTGGCAATCATATTGCAATATATAAATATATCGAATCAACACACTATATACCTTGAACTTACATAAGGTTATATGTCAATTATAGCTCAATTAAAAAATAGTAACTAAAAAAGGAAAAGTGCCTGGCATTGAAGACATGTGGGTAGTTATTGCTGCAAATATGATTGGAAGGCATTTCCAAGCCAGAACCCACAGAGAGTCTCTCAAAGGCCACACTGAGGTGATAATTTGGCGATCCAGTGGAGCCCATTCAAGAATTTTAAGGCAACAAGTAACATCCTTGGAAAATTGCTGGGAGAAAGGGGGTAGCCGCAATAGATATCTTTGCTTTAGGGGGGTTGGCAGGCAAGGGAGCTTTTCATGTATCTTCGATGAGCAGAGGGAACTGATGGAAGCTCCCATGGGGAGGAGGGAAGTTCAGAATGACCCAGGGCACAAAGGGATGAGATTCTGGTTTCACCTTCATGGAAACAGGCAGCTGTTTAGTCTATGCCCCTCTCTTCCTCCTTTGCTCCATGATGTTGTGGCTCTGTAAGGCTATAATGGTTATTTATAGCTCACATCTATTCTTTTTTTTTTAAGTTTTTATTTATTTAAGTAATCTCTACATATACAATATGGGGATCCAACTCACAACCCTGAGACCAAGAGTTTCATCCTCCTGTTAGTGGGAATGCAAACTGGTGCAGCCGCTCTGGAAAACAGCATGGGGGTTCCTCAAAAAATTAAAAATAGAACTACCCTACAATCAAGCAATTGCACTACTAGAAATTTATCCAAAGGATTAAAAAATGCTGATTGGAAGGGGCACATGCACCCCAATGTTTATAGCAGTGCTATGAACAATAGCCAAATTATGGAAAGAGCACAAATGTCCACTGACTGATGAATGGATAAAGAAGATGTGGTGTATATATACACAATGGAATATTACTCAGTGATGAAAAAGGATGAAATCTTGCCATGTGCAACAACGTGGATGGAACTGGAGGGTATTATGCTAAGGGAAAAAAGTCAGTCAGAGAAAGTCAGATATCATATGAGTTCACTCATGTAGAATTTGAGAAACACAACAGATGAATATAGGGGAAAAGAAGGAAAAATAAGATAAAAACAGAGACGGAGGCAAACCATAAAAGACTCTTAAATACAGAGAACAAACTGAGGGTTGATGGGGGTGGGTTAAACGGGTGACTGGGCATTAAGGAGGGCATTTTTGGGATGAGCACTGGGTGTTGTAAGAGATGAATCACTGGTTTCTATTCCTGAAGTCAAGACTACACTGTATGTGAACTAGAGATTTAAAAAAAAAAAAAAAGTTTTGTGCTTTTCTGACTGAGCCAGCCAGGCGCCCCTGGCCAGCATCTATTCTGATTGTTAGTCTACTCTGAATGGTCAGTTCCCAAGACATAATGATGTTAAATATTTTTTAAAAAATTTTAATGTTTGTTTATTTTTGAGAGAGAGAAAGAGTGAGAGCGGGGCAGGGGCAGAGAGAGGAGACACAGATTCTGAAGCAGGGTCCAGGCTCTGAGCTGTCAGCACAGAGCCCCATGCGGGGCTAGAACCCATGAACGATGAGATCATGACCTGAGCTGAAGTTGGACACTTAACCGACTGAGCCACCCAGGCGCCCTGCTGTTAAATATTTTTAACATCACTCCTACCCACCTCATAGGGTTGCTGCAAGGTTAATTAATATAATGTATGTAATCTGCCCAGCACATGCTAAGTCTTCAATAGATGAGGTCAGGGAACCATATCTGATGCTCCAGTTTGTGGCTTGGATATAGGGTGACCTCAGCACAAGCCCACCAAGACCCCCAATAGTCTCTAAAGAAGGCACTTGAAGCCCCTGAGGCCCATTCCAACCCACACATATTGTGATCTTTATCAAACCCATCTCCACCCCACCCCCCACCCAAATACCATGCATATTCCTATGGAACAACTGAGAAGCCCCAGTTGGACCCAGTCAGTCTCTCATTTATTCTCCTCTGTCTTTTGAGAATGGATCTACTGTGGCGGCTGGCAGGCCACACCCTCAAGATGGTGCCACCAGGAGCACATAGGGCAGTTTGCCAAAAAGGTGAGCTCAGACCACCTGAGATCTTCCTTTTTTAAAAAATTTTTTATTTATTTATGAGAGAGAGAGTGTGTGCGCGTACATGAGTTCGGAGTGAGGGGGAGAGAGAGAGGGAGACAGAGGATCTGAAGCAGGCTCTGCAGCAGAGAGCCTGATGTGGGGCTCGAACCCATGAACCATTGAGATCATGACCTGAGCTGAAACTGGACACTTAACTGACTGAGCCACCCAGGAGCCCCTGGGCTTTTCCTTTCTCAAACAAGGCTTTGGGCTCTAGTGATTAAAGTTTGGGTCCAGAGTCAGAATTCTCTCCAAGCCAGAATTCTGGTGAGACTTCAAGCCCACTGCTCATTTCACTCCAGATCTTGTGCCCCCTGCTTTTTTGCAGTTCACAAAGCGGCTGTAAGTGTTATGAAGCCACAGATAGTCCACCAATGTGACTCGTTCATCCGTGTGTCTCAGGCTCAGCACAATACCTTGCCCAGTGGAACATGTGATAAATACATGTGATAAATATTTCTTGAACGCATGAATGAATGAATGATTCTTTCTCAGTCTGTACTTCAGGCTTCATGAAGCCTTCTTTCTTCCCCTTCCTCAGGGCCCGTTATGGGTTTGCCGGCCTTCTGGACTCTAACAGGGCTTACCATCTGTGCCCGTCCTTTGGCAAAATTACTTCCCTCTGTCGACACACTCGATTGCCATCCAGGAAATAAGTGAGTTCTGGACGATAGATAAACAGATGATTATTTGACAGGTATGGGGTAGGTTTAGAAAGGGGGGGTGGAAGGGTGGGGAGGAATGAGATCTAATCTTCATCTGATGGATTTACAATTTCATTAAGTGTGGTGGGGAAATGGGGTTGGCATCTCAGCCATTCAGGGCTGGCCTGGAACTGGGATCTGAAGGGATACACAGCAGCCCCTTGAGTGAAAAGAAAGCCAGATCCCCCCACACACACCTGTTGTTTTTTTCTGAGGGTTGGGCCTTTTTAAATTTTATGAGTAGTCTCCATTCCTGTCTCCACCCCCTTCTACACATCTCCCATTCCCCATTGCCAGTCTTCTGTAAGTTAGTGATGTGCCTTCCCTCTAGCAATTATTTCATTTAACGGAATTAGAATTAGCTTTGTATGTATCCATTGAAACATTATTTTGAATAGCAAAAGCCTGGAGATAACCAGAGATCTAACAATAGGAGCTAATTTACATATATAATGGCAGATCTATGGTCTTAAATACTTTGCGGATAGTACCATGGTGTTATAAAAATAGTAATTGATATAGGAAAAATTCACAAGATGTTTTCCTTAAATGCTTATTTATTTTTGAGAGAGAGAGAGAGAGAGAGAGAGAGAGAGAGAGAATCCAAACAGGTTCCAGGTCCTCAGCTGTCAGTACGGAGCCCGACGTGGGGCTCGAACTCACCAACCTTGAGATCATGACCTGAGCTGAAGTCAGATGCTTAACCAACTGAGCCACCCAGGCACCCCACAAGATGTTAAGTGAACAGATAGGTTACCAAACAATGATGTGTGCACACACATGTGCATGCTATTGGTAATTTTTTTCTGGGCGTTTTTCTATTTTCTAGATTTTCTGTATTGAATGCTGGAGTCCGAGTTAAGGTACCACGAGGAGGGCTGCATGGTAAAGACTCTGAGAGCGCCAACAGGGGTATCAGACAAGGCTTCCTTCAGTCAGTGGATTTTGAGGAAGGTGAAAGGCACAGAGCATTGGAGAGGAACTCAGGGAAAATGCGGTTTTTCAGATTCAAGAGGGACCAAATGGCGCCCATTGGTGGTGAGGACCTCAGGCCTACCAAAGATTGGACTTCATGAAAGAAGCAATGGGGAACATCACTGAGTTTCTGAACATAGGGCTGAATTGATGGAAGTGGTATTGAAGAATTACACACGGTCTCTGACTTAGGATGGCTTGACTTAAAATTCTTTGACGTTACAATAGTGCAAAACTGACCCACATTCTTAGAAACTGTACTTCCAGTTTTGAATTTGGATCTTTTCCTGGGCTAGCTGTATGTGGTATACAATTTGCTCTCATGACGCTGGGTAGTGGCAGTGAGTTGCATCATTGGGGTAAATAACCAATATGCTCTGTGTAACAGCCATTCTGATTTCAGTACAGTATTCAGTAAGTTACATGAGACATCCAACACTTTATTATCAAATAGGCTTTGTGTTAGATGATTTTGCCCAACAGTAGGCTAATGTAAGAGTTCTGAGCACTTCGAAGGTAGGCTATAGGCTAAGCTGTGATGTAGGTTGGGTATTAAACGCATTTTTGATTTAAGATATTTTCAACTTGTCATGGGTGTATGGGGACATAACTCCATTGTAAGTCGAGGAAGACCTGTATTCCAGCCAGAGTGGGGTGGATTGGGTTATAGGCAGGGAGATCTGTCAGGAGACTCTGCCGTTTGCATATTTGACTTGAGGTAATGAGAGCTTGGATTAAGCTTGTGGCAATAAAACCAGAAAGGAAGGGGCTGATGGATCTGAGAAAGGATCAGAGCCAGAGATTCAAATTTGGCTAACTATATGGCAGGTGGTCGGCGAAACCATGTCAGGAGACACTTTCCAAGGAAATGGATGTTAAGAGAGAAAAGCTGAGGCCTGAGTCTTCAGGGATTCCAATAGTTAATGAGAGGAGGAAAGAAGAGGAGCCAGCAAAGGAGACTGAGAATGATGGGTCAGAGAGATAAGAAGCGAAACTTGAGAATGCAATGCCATGAGAGCCAAGGGTAGGACACTTACAGGAAAGAGTGGGTGGTGGATGGTATCAAATTCATCCTCGAGGTCAAAGACTTAAACTGAGCAGAGATCCTTGAATTTGGTCAGGAGGTCATTGGTGAACTTACAGAGAGTGGTTTGGCAAAATGTCCTGGATTTTAGAAGATTCCAGGGGAGAGGTGGAGAAATGGAAGCAGCTCATGGATAGCATCCATGTGACAAGAGTAATGTGTTAGGACTGAGAAGAACAAGGTCAAACTTGCTCATTCCAGTCCTGCTTCTTAACTGAACTTGTTTCCTTTTCTGAAAATGGGAATAATCCTATTAGCTCATAAGGTTGTTGAAAGTACAATACAAATTTAATGATTATTTTTATGCTACAGTGGAGGGGCTTCTTCCTTACCTCCCCTCACCCCACCCCCCAACCCTAGAGATTTCTGGGCATTATGTAACAGATAAGAGGAGTCTGTTAGCTTATCAGTCCTGTCCCTAGGTTGATACTGTTTTGAGAATTTGCTAGGTATGTCCTCTGGCATTAGTCATGCCAAATCCCTTTAACAATTGTTCCCTCAGCCACTCTGAGGTGAGGACACTGAGGAAAGGTGGTTAGGAGGGAGTCAGTGGTCAGGGCCACGTGGAATGTTTCTGAGTCCTGCAGAAGCTGGTAAGAACGGCTCTGTTTGAGACCCTGGATATAGTGCCCTGGGGTGCCAACCTCACCCCAACACACAGAAGACTGCAATCCCTGAAGGATGGCTGGGGCAGAGGCACATGAAAACTCTCACTCTCTCTTTCTCTCTCTCTCTCTTTCTCTCTTTTAAACCTTCCTTTTTAAACCCGTGGCTCCTGCAGACTGAATGGTCCCTGGACCGAAAAGTCTTGAGTGTGCAGCTTGATTTTCAAGGTGTGCATAAGGGCATATCCTTTTTTTCATTCATTCTATTCTCACTGGACAACCAGATCTGATCAGCACTACCTCCTGTGTTTTTCTACTCACTGCCTACAAACTAATCCTTTGAGCATGCTTCTTTTGTGAAGCCCAGACCTTTTGTAGTTTAACATACTGTGGTCTCATCATTCGTCTTAGTGCCTTGTTTTCCCCTAAAAGAAAATACCCTCTGGGGAAAATATGGCTGCCCCACAAGCCCGCAGGGCCTAGACCTGTTACCAAGCCCTGGGGAGGCACAGGGCTGGGTGCTGACCTAACTGGATGTACAGGCGGCAGGTGCACATATTTTCTAGAACTTGCACTTTTCAGATCCTGAGACGTCTAGAGAGTTTAGTCAATGGGCCTTCTTACGGTCTGTGTTCCTTTTAATGGAAGAGCTTGGTTTCGTTTCTGGGAAGAGGGCTTGCCAGAGGGAAACAGGGTCATATCATGGATAGTATAGTCACATGCTAAGATGTATAGGCCTCTCTAAACACGTGATAGGAGGTCAGAGCAGGGGTACTTCCAAGGAGGCTCCTATATTGTCAGAAACCTTTCTGGAAGGCCAAGGGGTCGTCCTCTGCTTCAGTCACCAAATCCATCCTGAGCATCTTCAGAATAACACGCTCTCTCCTCCGGGCGCGGGGGACGGAATTAGGGCTGGAAAGATAGGCCAAGGTCCTGGTCTATGGGAGCAGACGCCATCAGATGCGCGGGAGCCGTCTGGCCTGCCCCCGTTGCGGCAGAGCTGACGGAACCCTGGGGCATGGCTTGCCTTGGGGGGCCAGATGCTGTCTCTGGGCCAAAGCCGGGCCTGCAAGGCAGGTGGCCAGAACTTGGAAGGAATTCTCTTCCGCAGCCCAGGGTCCAGGCTTGGCCCCAGCAAGCCGCCCCGCCAGCCTCTGCCGCCTGGGGCCTCGCGCATTCCGCGCCCCCGCCCCTCCGCGCCTCTCCGGGCCTCGCCCCCTCCCTTGTCCCCTTCTCCTCCCTCCACCAGCTGTCCCCTTTCCCCAGAGCGCCGAGACAGCCGGAGCCTGGGAAGAGGCGGCCTCGGGCCGGAGGGGGCGTGGTGGGGAAGGGGAGGAGGGCGGGGGTGAGGGGATAAGGAGGCCCGCGCGGCCCGCGCCCCCAGCCACTGCCCGCCCGGGAGCCCGGGTGCCGCCGCCGCCTCCCGCTCGCTTCCCCTCGCCCAGGGGGGAAAGGTCAGCAGCGTCCTGGAGCCGCCGTGTCACTCCCCGACAGCCATGAACTGCAGCGAGAGCCAGCGGCTGCGCACCCTCCTCAGCCGCCTGCTGCTCGAGCTGCACCACCGGGGCAACGCCAGCGGCCTGGGCGCCGGCCCCGGCCCGAGCATGGGTATGGGGGTCGGGCCCGACCCGTTCGTGGGCCGCGAGGCGACCAGCGCCAAGGGCGACGACGCCTATCTCTACATCCTGCTCATCATGATCTTCTACGCCTGCCTGGCCGGGGGCCTCATCCTGGCCTACACCCGCTCCCGCAAGCTCGTCGAGGCCAAGGACGAGCCGGCCCAGGCCTCCGCGGCGCACGAGTGGGCCGCCGCCGACGCCGAGACTGCGGCCGGCTCTCCGGCCCAGGGCCGCCGCCAGCTTGCCCCCGGGGCGCCGCCCGCCCCGGCCCAGGGCGCCGAGGGGGTCTAGAACCGCGGCCCCGTTTGCTCTCTCGCGCGCGCCCTCCTGGTCTCCCGCGTCCCCGGGCGCGGCGCCCGCCTTCTCCTTTCCTCCCCTTCCAGGTGCCGCCTCACCTGAGGCCCAGACGGGGATAGGCCCGCAGACCTCGTCTGACAGGCCCTGGAAGGAGCACCACCCTACCCACCCCCCAGACCGCTTTTTCCCTCTTAACCCTCCCACCCGGCCACCCCATGCCTACACCCCTACCCCGCACACCCAACTGCACTAAACTGCCTCTGCTCTCTTGTCTTCAGACAGCCCTGACACCATGCTCCAGCCCCCTGGGAACTGAATCCAACACGTCCAGCACTTGGCATTGAAGTGAAGCAATGAAGTCTATCAGAACTCTGGGCCATCTAAGCTTCTCCAGCGGCTGCCAGGGACTGCTCACTCCACGGAGCCAGCGGGCTTGCCCTCGCTGCCAGGCGGGCGGCGGCAGTTCCAGCTTCCTGTTGCCTTAGGGACCGAGACAAAGAAAAATGAAGAGACCCCAGACATCTTTCCCCTCCCTCCCTCTTGCAGCAGGGAGCTAGCAGGACACTAGGACCAGTCTGTGGGCTAGAATGGACTTCATGGGGACTGAAGGGGGAGGGAAGCTGCAAGGGGAGGGGAAGATCTATGACCCTAACTGTATGCCTTTCTTGCATCCCGCTGTCATCCCAAAAGTAACTGGCCTGATTTTTAGCAGCGTGGCCATCTTCTGGTGTGGGTAACCGTCCCTGGGTGTGTCACCTCCATACCTCCAAATGCCTCCCCTGTATCGATTCAGTTGCCATTGCAGCTGTGTGTTTCATGTATGGAACAGGAGGCTCAGACGTTTCCCTCCCCTGTAACCTGGGGATTATCAGAGGCAGGTAATAAAGGTTGTTTAAGCAATAGCCTAAGACTCTTCTCTCAACAATCCCAGCCTTGAGACCCAGTACTATACAGAAAAGGAATCTTTTTGCTTTTGAAAATGATGTTTAGATTTGAGGGTTGGATTGTTGCAATATTTAGATCTATATATTCAATTCCAATACCACAGATGTGATTGTGGGTGAAGAAAAGGTTGATATGGTTAAATGGGTTTTATTTTTTTTCAGCTGTTTCAAAAGTTGTAACTGCTTTCTTCTCTTTTTTTTTCTCCCTTTAATTCTGAACCACTTTGAAATACCACGGTGCTAAGTAAGGGTTTCCCACTTAAGTAGTTTTTCAGGATACACTTAAAAAAGTCTTTTCATACCCATCCCTATTAACTATTATCAAAGGTAAGTTTTAGAAGCCACCTTTGTAAGTC
This sequence comes from Panthera tigris, assembly GCF_018350195.1. NCBI lineage: Eukaryota > Metazoa > Chordata > Mammalia > Carnivora > Felidae > Panthera > Panthera tigris. The sequence goes on along the minus strand of NC_056677.1, from coordinate 89,316,836 downwards.
TTTAAAAAAAAAATTAATGTTTATTTATTTTTGAGACAGAGACAGAGCATGAACAGGGGAGGGGCAGAGAGAGAGGGAGACAGAATCCGAAGCAGGCTCCAGGCTCCGAGCTGTCAGCACAGAGCCCAACGCAGGGCTTGAACTCACAGACCGTGAGATCATGACCTGAGCCGAAGTCGGGAACTTAACCGACTGAGCCACCCAGGTGCCCCTCCACCTTTGTAAGTCTTAATCATGTGGCTTATTAAAAGAGAAAAATCCATCAAATGCTGTACATCTCAAGTCAGAGGGACAATGCTTCAACTAAGCCATCTTAGCCAATGATGGGTAAAGCTACAGGTGCATGTTCATTGGTTTATTCTCCTTGTCTCAAGAAGTGATCAGAACTTGCCTGCTTAGGGCTTAAATGCTTATACTGATGGTGGCTGTTGGGTTTCATCAAACACAGATAAAAATCACCTTTTAGCATCAAGCCAACTTGTTTAAACACAGCTTAAGGAAGCTGTGACAGCAAGGCAAGCATATTATGGGGCACTTAAATGAGTTGATAGTACATAAACCTCATTCAAGGCATTGGTTTTGACCTTGTAGCCCATCTGGTATTTTACTGGAGCTATTAATAAGTTAAATGAACTTACTTTCATTTCCAGGATCCACTCCTTGAAGATAGATTGGCCTTGCCCCATTGGCTGATCTCTAGTTTTGTTTCAGCGTTAAGGCTGTGCAAGTGGGGGCCAGGGGTTAGGCAGAAGTCCAAGACAATGACAGGAAGAGAGGGGATGCTGTGAGAGCCATCATGGCGGCCAGGGTGGGATGTACAGGGAGGGCACAGATACCCAGCTATGCTAGGGGCATGTGAGAGGAACAATCCCCAGCCATGTATTTCAAGTACAACCATGACCGTCATTTTTCTTGCATAAATGGGGACACAAGGTTGTTCTGACAATGAAGTGTAATCACTGGTTAGGTGTTGACAAATCGGTACCATTTTTCATAGACATTAAACATCTTGCCAAGATGTATATATAAAGGAAGCTGGGAGCCACTGGGACGATGCCCATAATTAACATTAATTGCCAGCTGTGGGCAAACAAATCCCACTGCAAAAATATTTCTGTTTTTAAAAATATTATTTTTTTAAATGATGATTACAGTACCTGTGAAGAACACGTAGCAAGAGGAGTGACAGAACTCTCCCAGTGAGAAAAGTGACCTGGCCCCGGGAGAGCGATTTGCTCTACTGTCCAGTCACTTTTTCCAAATACATTCAGGGTTGAGACTGTGTCCCAGAGAGTAAAGTTTCCCAGAAGCCTGGGCACTCGAATCTCTACCGGCCAATGGGGGTGTCAACAGCATGGAAGGGATCATATTGTGGTCGGCAAAAGACAGAAGAAAGGACAACCAGGGCTTGGCAGAAAGGACAACCTGAATAGCCTGAGCTGACTGTACAAGTTGGGAAAATGTTAGCCTTCTCCTGAATGTGATTCTAATAAATTGGAGTGACTTCTTTTATCAACCCACCCGGCAAGTCTATTTCTTCTGTGTAAGCAGATCCTGTTTTAGGTCAGGTCAGATCGTTGCTCCATAACAATAATGAAGAAAGACCCATGCTTCCTTAATTGTAACTCGAGGCTTCCAACAGAGCACGACTAGGAGATGTTTTGAGTTCCGATGTCTGGAAGTGCTCATTGACAGCGCAAAAATAAACGGAAACTTTTCTTCCATTATGCACATAGTTCTGTGTTGTCGACTGATTGACTTTTCTAGAGGGATATAAATGGGGTCTTTCATTAGTTTGTAATTACCATCTTCTCCTTTTCAATTTGCCATCTCTTTTGGAAAGCAAGGATCTGCACATGATTTGTACCAACAAAGAGAAAAGGGACTGGGCAGCTTTCCAAACTATCTTGCCTGATGGCTAAAGCAAATGTCCCACAGTGTGGTGGAGAGCACAGGACCAGAATCAGAAGGACTGAGGCCCAGCCCTGGCTTTGCCAATTAGATGGCTTCATTTCTCAGAAAGAGCTGCTTAACCTTCCTGGGCCTGTCTCCACAGCTGTGGGGATTTGAGGATCAAGTAAGATCATGTATGGGAAAAAGCTAGACCTATAACAGCTATCGAAGCATAAGGCGTTAAGTTTATATTTTCCCTTTCCTTCCTTGGGACAGTCAGTGCCTTTGGATAGTTGTGTGGGTGGAAGGTGGGGCAGGGGAGAGAAAATTCTCCACCATGTACCGTCTGCTCTTATTGCTCAAAGAAGAGGATTGTAGGGACTTGGCCACTGGTTCCTAAATTTCTCAGCCGATCTCCCCCATTCTCAGAATCTTGGATGACTAGGGATCTGTGCATAACTGTCTCCCCATCCTATTCATTCCCTTTACTCATAGGCCCACAGTGCCCTCTTTAAAAAAGAAATGCGACAATACTGTGTATTTTCAGGGTTCCACCAAGACTGGAATGTAGACCTTGAAGACAACAGGTCAAGGACTGAGAGAGGGCAGAAGAGAAGAGAAGGAAGGGAAGGAATCACAGGCTTCATGAGGGAGCTAGGAGGAAGAGCAATCTAGAATGTTCTATGAAGGTAAGGGAGCATGACTGAGGACCACCAGGGTGAATGGGTTATGGTGGTCAATGGCCAACCCTAGGTGAACTTGAATCACCTATCAAAGTGGCTTTGGGAGAAGAAGCTGGATGAGAAGTCACTCTTCAACCCCTATTGTTACTTACCACAACCTACAGCCTACGCAGGAAGACAAAGTGATTAAAGCAACTCTTCCTTCTGTGCTAGACCTCAGAGCATAGTACATGAGGCATACCAAGCTCTCAGAGAAGGCAGCCTCTGTCTTTTGGCAATCTGTCCCTGGTGTTTGTCTATGACCTCTTTCTCTTGGCCAAATGTTTGGCATATTCTTTCTTTAGCCTCTTCCTTATTTGTCTTAGTACACTGTTTCTTCAGAATAGTACACCCATATTCATGTTGCAGGATACATGGCATACCGAGACACTGAAGTTTGCACACTTAGGTCCTAGGTGACCCCACCAGTCCCTCAATCAGCTATGTTTTGATGGAGGGCAGGGTCTTGGTAAAAACTGTGACCTGGGCCTCCTCCTCTGAAGAGAATACACTCAGAGCAGACAGGGAGATACCTCAGTTACATTTTTTAAAAATTGTGGTAAAATATACATAAGGTAGGGGCACCTGAGTGGCTCAGTCCAGTAAGCGTCTGACTTCGGCTCAGGTCATTATTTCCCAGTTCATGGGTTCGAGCCCCACATCAGGCTCCATGCTGACAGTGCAGAGCCTGCTTGGGATTCTCTCTCTCTCTTCTCTCTGTCCCTCCCCTGCTCTTGCACTCTCTCTGTGTCTCTCTCAAAATAAGTAGACATTAAAAAAAGATTTTATAATAGATCACTCAGGACAAGATAAAGGTGAAGCCCAAGGAAAGAATCCCTAGTTGTGGATTTTGTTGAAATCGGAAAAGGGCAATATCTTGAAATGTTTATGTGTGTTGCAGAAGGTGCTTGGGGGAGGGCTATACGGTACTTCCCACGGCGTCTCAAGCCACATCCTCCTCTTACTGCCAGATGCTCTCAGAACACTGGGGAAGACTAGGGTGGTCAGTAGGGAGCCACTAGGTGGCTTCTACTGTGAATTTGCTGAATTCCCACATACCTGACCCACAAGATGTCCATTCATGAAAATACCTCAGGTCCCTGAGGAAACAGGGGGCCTCCCTTTGGCTCTTCTAGGATCTCAGTGTGATCTAGCAGGGAGGGGTTGCAGCTCCAGCAGGCCTGGAAGAGAAAGAATGGAGACAAGAGGCACGCTAATTTCACTCCTTTTCTCATGCACAGCTTCTCTGGGGGCACTGTGGTCAGGACCAGCCCTTGGCAAAACTATGGGATTGGTATTTATCTTATATTGTCCCTTGCTGTTCCACGTGTCATCATCACTTGCCATGCCAGTCCTCCAAAACTGTTCCTTCCCTGCTGCCAAGGGCTAATGATATTCATTTATGTCTAATCTGCTATTCATCTCAGTGATGATCCAAAGAATCATCTTTTTTTAAAATTTTTATTTATTTTGAGAGAGAGAGAGAGAGAGAGCACAAGGTGGGGAGGGGCAGAGAGAGAGAATAAGAGGGAGAAAAAGAAAATCCCACGTAGGCTCCGTGCTGTCAGCACAGAACCTGACGCGGGGCTCGAACCCACAAATCACCATGAGATCAAGACCTGAGCTGAAATCAAGAGCCAGACACCTAACCAACTGAGCCACCCAGGTGCCCCAAGAATCATCTGTTTTGAGGTCTGATCTTATTTGTTACGCTTAGAAAATCTCCATTTCGACTGACCCCAATCTCAGGGGAAGGAGCTCTCCAAGAGGATAGCCCCCATCTCTTGGCAATCTGTTCCTGGCATTTTTCTTTGGCCTCTTTCATTCCCTTGGCCAAAAGCTTAGTATATTCTGTGGCCTCTTCCTTCCCCTGCTAAGTATGCTGTCTCTTCAGAGTAGTATAGTGACATCTGTGTTGTAGGACATGTGAGGTCCCAAGACGTTAAATCTTGCACATTTTGCACATTTCAGTCCTAGGGTTCGTAGCTTCTTTGTTTAGGGGCTTTCTTACAACATATTGGTGGACCATTATCTTCTTTAGATTTAAAAGTTTGTGGATTCTGCTAGATTTGTGGAGCCCCTGGCAATGAAGCACAGTAGCACCAGTGAGTCCAGGAATATCCGTCTCCTCCTTTTATTTTTATAATAACCAAGATGAGAACGCTGAGATTGGCACCCAGGATTCAACCCCACGTAGATTTGTGCCTTCTTCCTCCAGTCCTCCTTGGTGTGTAACAGGGATGCCCTTTTCCTAGTGGATGGACATGGCCTGCTTTATGGAGAAACCTCGTTTGTCATCCCTACCACTGATTAGGACCATGTAACCCTTCCATTCTCCACCCAGATTGTCAGCGGCCATGAGCTTCTCATACAATGTAGGAAGTTTGTGTTCATTGTCAACTTGAGTTCCTGGCAGCCAGGGTCTGGGAAAGGGATGTTCAACTTCATCTTGAAGCAGCTGACCATTTCCAAGTTGCCATGAAAAAAGGGGGAAATGCATCGTTAATGGTGGCTTTCAGACACTTGTGAGGGTGAAAGGTATGAAAAGGGGCTTGTCCTAGACTCCCAAATCTGAGATGGGTAAGGCCGCTCTGGCAGTCCCACAATTGTCATAAGCTCAAGAACAGCACTTTGGCTTTTTTAAAATTTATCCCCACTACTTCTGGAGGTATTTGGAAGATTCAACCTTCAGCCATCTAGAAGGGCACCTGAATTTCCATGGGAATTTCCTAGGGTGGAGGGTGGGATGGGGATGGGAGTAACTGGGATGGGCAGAAAGGGAGAGAAGCCCTTGGCCTGCTCCCAAGTTAGACCTCTGTCTATTGGAAGGCTAACTTAACAAACAGGACACTGGAAAGGAATGTTTGAAAAGAATGACGGAAGAAATAGTAGGACAGAGTCCCCGAGGGCTTGTAAGGATGGAATTCCTATCATTTTCATGCCATCTTTTCTATACATCTGTCCCCAACTCTGGCCGTAGACAAATGAGAAGTCCTACTTGGAGAAGGTTGCTCTGGAATCAGCTGGGTTAGTCTCCATCTCTTGTCCCAAGTAACTGGCACCATCCCTCAGAAGTATGGGCTTTCCCTGTAGCAAGTTTAAGGACTGGTCAGTTCAAGAGCTCCCACCTTTTCACATTCTCCATCATCCACTAATGCAGAATAGTGTAGTGCATACAACATGGGCTCTAGAGCCAGACTACCTGGGTAGCATGAGGAATGTTGCTTAACCTTCTCTGAGCCTCCTTTCCCCCCTCTGTTAAATGGATGTAAGAAATAGCACCTACCTCCCGGGGTTGTGGTGGAGATTGTGTAGCTTACATAGTGTCTGGTTCATGGTAAAGGTTCGGTAATGGTAGCTTCCAATCTTGCCCCAATCCACTGCAGCAGGTTGTCACGTACACCGCAGCAACGAAACGGCTTTGTCATGGTCACTAATGACCGGCATGTTGCCAATTCCCAGTTCTCATTTCTATGACTACTCAGCAGCATTTTGTTTAAAGTAGATGCCACACCCAGCATGGAGCCCAATTCGTAGCTTGAACTCATGACCCAGAGATCAAACCTGAGCTGAGATCCAGAGTCGGAGGCTGAACCAGCTGAGCCATCCAGGTGCCCCTACTCAGCAGCATTTAATGCTCATTTCTTGAACCTTTCTTTTGACTTCTTAACTCCTCAATCTCTTGGTTTGACTCCTTCTTCACCAGTCTTTTTCTTCTTAGTCTCTTTTGCTGCTTCCTGCTGCTGTTGAATTGCCCGGGGTTCTATCCTGGGACCTCTTCTCTTCTCCATCTATTCTCTCTCCCTTGGTGATGTTGACTAGTCCCAACATGCAAAACATCTTCTTCGTATATAAATACCATCTTAACAATGTTGATCCCCAAATATATATATATTTTTTAACTCCTGAATCCCCTACTCTGAGCTCTGGACTTGCATATCAGACTGCCTACTTAACATCTCTACTTGGGCATCCAAACTTGTCTCAAAGTTAACATATCCAAATCAGAGTTTTTTTGAATCCCTCCCCCCACCCAAATTTGCTGGTAACTGGTCATTGTTTAGAAGCTAGCCTGGTGCTCATAGGTTGGCCATGTTATTCTCATGTTGGACATGAAACATCTCCCAGAATGCCAACATCAGATTAGTTTAATGACAAGACATGTCTCCGCAATCATGATGAAGTGAGACAAAACAAGACCACTGTGTAGTGTTATCTAGGTACAGACAAAAACAAGGTTGTGGTGAAACTCACAAATACCAAACATCCTCCTTTCCCACCTAATTTGAGTGGCTGATACTTCTCTCCCCCTTATAGCTTTAGTCTTCCTTCATTCTAGATAAGTATTATCAAGATACCCAGTCACAGAATTACTGTCCCTTCCAAATAGCATCCAATCCAGAGAAAACCCTCACTTCCTTGGACCTTCCCCCAAATCACCTAAGATGAGCTCCAATCCAATAATAAGTGTTTTCTAAAACCTCTTACTGAGACACCCAGGGTTCCCTGTGGTATGAATCCTCCCTTGTTGCCATGAGTCATAAACCAAATTTGTTCAACTACAGATTTGTTCCTGGTGGTCTATGGCTTTGCTGTATTAATCTTCCCCATTGTTTTTTTGTTTTGTTTTGTTTTGTTTTGTTTTGGTAAATGGTACTACCATTATTTATCCAGTTGCTTAGGTTAAAACAGGAGTCATACTGATTCTGCATTTTCCCTCACCCTTCCACATTTAATTTAGGATCTAAGTCCTTTCATCAGTACTTCCCAAAGGAATTCTACATGTAACCACTTCTCATGATCTCCACTTCTACCACCCTAGTCTACACCCACATTGTTTCTTACCTGGATTAGTATAACACTTTCTAACTGGTCTTCTTGCCTTTACCCTTGACCCCCTGCAGTTAGTTCTTCACTCAACAGCCAGAGCAGTGTTAAAGCACAAAGCGGATCGTGTCTCATCTCTACCTAAGGCCCTCCATTGGCCTACCCACACAATTAGAATACAATCCCAACTCCTTCCCATGGTATACAAGACTTCTCTAAACCTTATCTCCTGATACCCTTCCGTCTTGCTCACTAAACTCAAGTTACAGTAATCTTTCTGCTGTTCCTTGGACACATCAAGCTCATTCCTGCCTCGGAGCCTTTGCATGTGCTGTTTCTCTGCATGGAATGTTCTTCCTCCATATCTTCTCATGGCTGTTTCCTTCTCATCATTCAAGTCTCAGCTCAAATGCCATTTCCCCAGAGGCCTTCCTTGATCATCCTATCTATAGTTGCTCCTTTCTCCCAGCCCCCACCCTATTCTCTATCCCATTACCTTGTTTATTTTAACCTCACAGTATGAAGCACTGTCTAAAAATACCATGTTTGTTTACTTACTATTTTATTATCAGTCTCTCCCATTTAGGCTGTATGTTACATGAAGGCAGGGATTTTTTTCAGGCCAATTATAAAATTTTTTGAGTATTTTTATAACTTTGGAGGGAGTATAACTAACATTAAAAAGTACACACACTTAAAATATATAATGTGATTGATTTTGACATACATATACACCAGTAAAATCATCACCAAAATCAAGTTAATGAACAGAACCTATCCATCACCACCAAAAATTTCCCTTGATTCTTTGTGCCTTCTTCCTACTGGTCCAGCCAATCAATGAACTGATTTTTGTCACTATTGGCTAATTTGCATTTTCTAGAATTCTATATGAATGTAATCATGCAGTATGCATTTCCTTTACTCAGCTTCCTGATTTAGACACTCACTTATGTTGTTGCATGTATTAATAGTTTGTTTCTCCTTATTACTCAGTAATTGTAGGGCGAAGTTTGTTTTTCCATTCACCTGTTGGAGGATATCAGGTTCTTTCCAGTTTTTCGAAATGAATGAACTAAGCTTCTATGAACATTTGTGTGCAAGTCTTTGTGTGGATATATGTTGAATGCAGGGATTTTGTGTCTGGTTTTTACAATATCTCCCATGCCAGGGACTTGCATGATATTTACATATTATGTGGTAGTTAAATATCTGTTGAATGAATAAGTGAGCCTTCTTTTTCAGCCCAGGTTCATGGACATTTCCACTACTTCTGTGCCCACCCTAGAATCCTTCACCACCCTGACTTTTGTCTGATTCCTGCCTTTCCAATCTGCAGCCCTGGGTGACCCCTTGAAGGTGACTGTTTCCATGGTTGGCTTGTTGGAGAAACTCTACTCATTGGGTTCACTGCCAATGCATGCTCTCTACCCTAAGCTGGCCCCTCTGGCTGTTCAACAATCCTTTCATTCCTCGCTTGCTGACTCCCTATCACATTCCCTACAGCAGCTGCTCCAAACTTCCTGCCCTCTCCTCAAGCCCCCAGCCCCAGCCCTCCCCCTCATTCTCAGGAGATGACTTCACCTCCTTCATTACTGAAAAGATTGAGGCCAAATGACAGAAGCTTCTTCAGCTTCCATCCGACCCATCTGCACACAGCCATCTCAAGCTCTTCCGACTCTCAGGAAGACATGCTCCTTCACTTTGCCAAGGTTAAGCTCTCTGACCATGTGCTTGATCCTAGCTCCAACTATAATGATTTTAACAATGACAACAACACCCAAAAAAAATGTACTTAGCTCTCGATATGGACCACACACTGGGCTAAGCAACGAGAAAACAACTCTAATTATTGAAAAACTATGTTTTTAACATGCATCATTTCTTTTTTTTTCCTAAGCTGAAAAACCCATTACTTTTTTTTTTACACTAAAGTATTGCAAACACTAAGCACTTGGCATATGTTGCCTAATTCAATCTCCACAGCCATAGTAGCATAGTTCACAGTAGCATAGTACTAGTTTTTACAAAAACAGCAGAGACTGGTGAACAGACACATTAAGCAACTTCCTTTGGGTCATATGGCTAGTAAATGGGGGAACTGGGATTTGAACTAAGATCGAAATCCAGAGCTATCTCTTTCCTTCTTTCCTCTCTCTCTCTCTCTTGCTTTCTTTTTCCTTGAAGTTCAGAGGGTTCTCTTAATCCCTACTCTGTAGTTCATGGCCTATTAGCACCCTCGGTCACAATATACAGCAACTATAGGAAAACATGAAGGATCTTGCCAGACTAAGCAGTATGATCTTCATCCTGTGGGCAGAGATTCCTAAACTTTAAGGAAGCACACCGCGGGGTGCTTCTTAATAGCGCATGTTCCGAGAATCCACCCTCATATCTACTGGATCAGTGCCTTTGGGGGTAGGCAAAAGTAGAAACATCCAAGACCACTTAGGAGGCTCCGGTGGTATTCCAGTGGCCCAGACTATGGTGGTAGCTGTGGAAGTGGATATATATATATATATATATATATATTTACTGTGGTAAAATACACATGAAAGAGAATCTACCATTTCATCTGTTTTAAAGTGTGCAATTCAGCAGCATTTATTCCCTTCATGGTGTTCAACCATCACCATGATCAATTTCAGAACATTTACATAATGGTCTGAACAGAACATTTACATAGCCCAGATGGGAGAATCTGAAAAGGAAGAACTGGCAGAGCTGTGTAATCAATGGAATATCGATGGGGAAATGGAAAGGATGGTTTGGATGGCATACTGATTGGGACAGTGGCGATCCCCAACAGAGATGACTAAATAAAAAGTGGGATCTTGCACAGGTAGAAATGAAGGAGACATGGAAGAAATTGTGGACATGGTGAGTTTCTTAGCGACCTTCAGGGTGGAGATATAATGCACCCAGTTGCAGTGGATCTGGAGTACAGGTGGGAGTTAGAGCCTGGGGGCCCAGACTATATAATAGCAAACATTTGCATGAGGCTTACTACTTGTTAGGCACTGGACTAGTGCACTACGTACCGGATCTCAAGTAATCCTCATTTTACAGAGGAGCACACAGGGGTACAGAGTTATTAGCATGTGACAGAGAGGAGACTGGAACTCATGCAGACTGACTTTAGGGTCGGTGCCATTCTGCTGTGCTGCCTCTCTCAGAGGCCATTCCATCTACAGAGGGATAATACTTGAATCCAGGAAGGTAGGGGCAAGGCTGAGGACAGAGCCTTAAGGAAAACCTACACCTATGGGGGGAAGGGGAAGGTGTAAGAGGAATCCACTGAAGGAGACAGAGAAGAAGAGATCAGGCAGGTAACAGGAAAATGGGGTGAAATCTCAGAGGCCAAAGGAGAGGAGAGTTTTAAGGAGGGAGTGTCTGATCCTGCAGATATATTGCAACTGAAGGGCTGCGAAAGAGCCATTGGATTTGCTGATTATTGTCACCGATCACATTCCAGATGGCTGGTCAGTGGGGAACAGTGTTAAGGAGCGATTTGGCGGTAGGAACAGAAGGCAGCTAGGGTACACTCTTCTTTTGAGAGTCTTGGAAATAAAGCAAATGATAAAGCTTTGGAAGGAGTCGGTGCAGCATCTTGGATCATGCAGACAGATCAGACTCCTGTCCTGCCACTTACTTGCTGAGGGACCTTGAGTAAGTGATTTAGCTCCCTGGAGCCTCAGTTTCCTCATGGTAATAACAGGGCCTACCTGTAATAACTGGGTAAGATAAGTGAGAAGATGCATGTAAAAAGGCACATCGATTAGCGATTGTTACTAGTTGCTCGATAAAAGCCAATGAACCTAGTTTAGTGATCTTGAGTATCTAGGAAATTCTGCTATCCGGCCTTGTCAGGGTCTTTGAGATCAGGGATGACCAGACTGGAGTTGCTAACTGCTGTCAGTAGAAGGCCCTTTGGGGGTCACCTCAGACTGGAGTCAAGTCGTGGGGGTTAAACTTAAATTATAGCAGTTTGAAATAGATGGCTCTTCAACCCATTACTTCCTGTACAGTGAAATGGGTACAGCTTGTGTGAATTCTGTCTGTGAGTGACTGGGTAGAAAGCCAGAACTTTGGAGGGGAAATGAATGACTTATTGCAGACCATCCTCTGGCCTGGTTTTTCTGAGCACCCAAGGGAGCAAAGAAATCTGAAGGCATCTTGGCATTAGGTGCTTAGGGAGATTTGCCCACTTGCAAGATGGGAAACTCTCTCTCTCTCCTCCATAAACCCCACACAAATATCATGTCCTTTTAAAAGAGAATATGGGGGCATCTGGGTGGCTCAGTCGGTTAAGCATCTGACTCTTGGTTCCGGCCCAGGACATGATCTCCCCGTTCGTGAGTTTGAGCCCCACCTTGGGCTCTGTGCTGACAGTGCTGAGCCTGCTTGGGATTCTCTCCCTCTCTCAAAATAAATAAATAAACTTAAACAAAAAATTTTTAAGTGAGAATATGGGAGAATGCATGCAATGCTAAAATTCTAAATGTTAGTGAATTTTTCTTTCAGGTTCCTGAATATGTTTAAGGATCTTGCAAGAACTCAGAGGTCAGAAGTATCTGTTGTTCAGGTCGGTATCTCTAGGAGCTGTAGAAAATGTTCTAAAATCTGTGTTGACTTCACACCATTCCTTGAAAGTTGCTTTTATTAAAAAAAAAATCTCTCCCGCCATCTTCTTCTCAAATTTTGATGCATAGTGACCTAAAGGTGGACTTGTGGTTGAGATCTTCTAGTTCATGATCAGGAGTTTATCAGAGACATGCTTTCCCCATGGAAAATTCTGCTGGAGCTCAAGGCCTACAGTGGCATTCATGAATCCCAGATGCTAACTAACATCACACAACTAACATCAGTGCCCATCTTATAGAGCCACTGAGAACAAGTGCTGTCTGAGCAACTGTAGGCTTCTAGGGGCTTCTATCAAAAAGCAACCAACACGTAAAGGGATGTTATGCTTCTTCTCTACATTTTCCCTCTGTACCCCACCCCTGGTTCTTTATCTACCTTGCCTTTGTTCTTCTGCTCCTTTCCCTTGAGTCCAGCTGCAGTGACAACCTTTCCTGCTCTCTCATCTAGGTCAGGGTCAGAGCTGATTGCCAGTTGGAAAGACTTCTTCCTATGGCTAAAGTTGCTGCCTGTGCACATCCGGTGACACTGACCAGAGCTTTCCTAAGTGAAGACTGTTTTGGCAGAGAATTGGAATCCAAGCACAATGCCTGGAGGGGGAGATGTGGGGGCCAGCAGTTTCTGGAGATTCAGGGAAGTCTCCCATGTAGCCCTGTCGGCTGATCAGAAGGGAGTCCCAAGCTTTGGTGAAACAAGCCTGCTCTTATCTATCTATAGAAAAGCAGCATTTCTCCTCCAAGCCCAGACCCAATCCAAATACACTGACAGAGCGTACTTCTAGTGTTCGCTCCTTCAGGGAGCAGAGAGGCCCCATCCACTGGCCACTGGAGCCCTGTCTTCAATATGTGCTGGTCATCCTTTGGGAAAGAAGAGAGATGTTTCAGAGAAGTAGAGCCCTAGCCTCTGAATGTAATGTGGGTTCTGCCTTTGGCGACTCTCTGGGTGATTGGGCCCAGTCCTGTGACCCAAAGGCCTCCCAACCCCTTCAACCTGTGACTCTGAGTCACATTTAGAGTTATGCTCAAGGTTTGTATACTTCCCCATTCTTCAGCTGCTCCAGGTCAGAATTTGGCCTCCTCGGAGAGTTCCCTACTTATTTCTGAGAATCCCCCCAAAGTGATGCCTTCTGTGTGCCTATAAACTAGTCTGCTGGCTGTACTCACTACTCTGCTCTTTTCTTTTTATTCCAGGTCCCATTGTCCATATCTGCTATTGTTGGTGAGGGTGGCCATTGGGAGCATGTTGGTGTCCTAGGAACCTGTGTTCCTCTGGGAGCCACTGGAGAGCTGAGCTGTGGGCTGAGGCTGGAGTAACCATCCTTTCTCTAATTCTCTTCCACACTGGGTTATTGGGCCCCAAATCTAGGCCCGCCTATGGCTAGAGTCTCATAAAGTCACTGGTGAATTGTTCCATCAGCCCCTGAACCTTGGCGCTCAGCAAGTAGTTTCCAAGTCTGTTGCTTTCTGTCCAGTCTTTTCACCAGCGGGGCTTCGACCTAGCCCAGTGGGCCAGAAGGGGACCACTAGCCAGGCTAGTCTCCCAAGTCGGTCTCCTCTCTGCTCAGCTAAAACCCCATTTCCCCCCAGACCAGCCTTGTCTCCCCTACTGCAAGCAATCTTTTTTCTCTTACCTTCAAGACAGGTTTGTAGTGGCCTTGCACCACACACATAGCATCTCAGACATTTCCATTCGAAGGCAGAGTCTTGGCTTTTCTGGTTGCATAGTTAGAAGAAGTAACTCGGAGGAGGACCTGTGGTCAGAGACAGGTGTTTGCGCTTGTTTCTATTTCTTTTAATGTTTTTAAATTATTTTTGAGAGGGAGGGGGAGAGGCAGAGAGAGAGGGAGACAGAGGATCCAAAGAGGGCTCTGCACTGACAGCAGAGAGTCTGATGTGGGACTTGAACTCATGAACCGTGAGATCATGACCTGTCAGAAGCTTAACCAACTGAGCCACCCAGGTACCCCGTATGTTTCTACTTCTTAAGAAGGGAGAGGCTTGAGCATGTTTCAGTGCTGAGGGTCAATAGGCAAGGAAAAGGTGAGGATGCAGAAAAGTGAAGGGGCTAATAGCTGGAGCCAGGTCCTGGGATGAATGGCAAAGGATGGGACCCTCCTCCCCTTCCCTTCACGACCGGAGGAGAGAGGGAGCACTGGACAGGACGTACCTAGTTAGATGATTTAGGCAGGCAGTTGAGCATTCCCAGCTGATAATTTTTATTCTGTCTGTGAAATGAGACAGTGGGACGGAGAGGGATGGTGACCAGAGGTTCGAGAAAAGTGAAGAAAGTTTGAAATTTTTGTTGCGGAAGAGGTTCTGAGCAAACTAATCAGGAAACCAAAAGGATCACAGGGCAGCAGGAAGGCCCAGTTGAGATTGGCAGCCATGACTGTAGTATGGAACTGTCTGCCAGCAGGGATTGGCAACAGGCATATGCAGAAAGAAGTTCTCTCTTCTCTTAACTGGAAGTAACCATCCCTGCCCTTTCTTGGTAATGGAAAAGGTACTGGACGGGGGCTGAAGAGACCGGGTTCAAGTCCCGTGTTTCATCATTATCTGTGTGACCCTGAGACAACTGTGACTTTTTCACATCTCTTGTCTTACCTACCTCAAAAGGCTGCTGTAATGTGAAAGAAAGGGCATGGAGGAAGACAAAAGCCACACACAAAGCAGGAAGATGGCAAAACCAAAGAAAATGCAAAACACTTCCACCATAAACACTTTGAAAGCTACATTGTGGGAAAGTTACAAATAAAACATCTGCAATATATACTATAAAGAGTGCTCAGAAATTTAAAAAAAAAAAGTAGGAAAATGGGCAAAAAAATGAGCAGGCAATAATAGAACTACAAAGAGCCATAAAGACAGAAAAGATGTTCATCTCACTAATGCAGAAATTAAAATCAAAACAGACAACAATTATGTATATATTTCCACCTCTCAGATTTACAAAAATTAAAACAAATCAGGAATAATGAATCTTGGTCAAGGTGTGGGGACCTAAACATTCTCATACCATGGTGGTGGGAGTGCAGACTGGCACAATATTTTTAACCCAGGAATTCCATTTCTAGCAAATTATACCACGGGTATAATCACACAGGTACACAGATATATGTGTGATGATAGCCACCGCTTCAAAGTTTGTCATAGTAAAAAACAAGCCTCCACACAAAAACCCTTGTGCCCAACTCAAATTTCCTTGGAAAGAAAATTAATTATTCTATAAACACCAGACAGAATATTATGCAGTCATATTAAAGAGAATGCCATGGGAAAACACCCAAGAGAAATGATTGAACAGAAGGGCGCCTGGGTGGCTCAGTCAGTTAAGCATCTGACTTCGCCTCAGGTTATGATCTCATGGTTCATGAGTTCGAGCCCCATGTCAGGTTCTGTGCTGACAGCTCAGAGCCTGGAACCTGCTTCAGATCCTGTGTCTCCCTCTCTCTCTGCCCCTCCCCCGCTCATGCTCTCTCTCTTTCTCAAATTAAAACATTAAAAAATTAAAAAAAGAGAAATTATTGAATGGAGATAATGAGTGCAGAATTATATGTGTCCAGTTGCATCCCATATAACAATTAGATGAGTTTAGTAGACAAATATGTGGAGAAATACACAAGAGCATTAACAGTGGTTATTCTTGGGATGGGGGATTATAAGAATTTTCCTTTATATCTGTCTGCAATTTTTTCTCCACATTTCATCATGACAAAAATTTAAACATACAGAAAAAGAGAAAGACCAATATTCCCACCACCTTGGTTCTGTCATTTTACTTTACTTGCTTTATCACGTATCTCTCCAACTATCTATCCCTCTCTCCGACCCTTCCATCTGGCTTATATTTTAAAGAATTTTATATTAACTTTAACCTCAAAAAAAGTTGCTGACATCAGTACTCTTTTCCCAAAAACACTTCAGCATGCATATTACTTACTGGATTTCAATATTTCTTTACAGTTTTTTCCTTTCTGTGATAAAATTCATATGCAATGAATTGAGCAAATCTTAAGTGCCTGATTCAACAGGCTGTGACAAATGGATACACCTGCATGACCCAAGTCTCTCTCAAGACATCAAACATTAGCATAGCCACAGAAAGTTCCCTTGTGCCCATTCTGGTCAATCACCACTCCACCCCCTTTTGTCACTCTGAAAAGATTTAAATAAACTTTTATTTTGGAATATATGCATATATATATGTGTGTGTGTGTGTGTGTGTGTGTGTGTGTGTTTAAAGATTTTATTTATTTTTAAAAATTTATTTACTTATTTTCAGAGAGAGAGAGAGAGAACACACAAGCGGGAGAGGGGCAAAGAGAGAGGGAGGGAGACAATCCCAAGCAGGCTCTGTACTGTCAGTGACAGTGTCAGTGATACTCCGCAGTGCCAGTCGACATGGGTCTCGAATCCACAAACAGTGAGATCATGACCTGAGTAGAAATCTAGAGTCGGACACCCAACTGACTGAGCCACCCAGGCACACCCCCCCCACCCATTGTTAACATCTTACATCACTATCGTGTATTTGTCACAACTAATGAACTGATATTGACACATTATTAACTGAAGTCCACATTTTATTCAGATTTCACGAGTCTTTCCCTAATTTTTCCACTAGTTTGTCTGTTTAAAGGTGCCATCCAGGATTCCACATTATATTTAGTTATTATATATCTTTTGGCTCCTCTGGGCTGTAACAGTTTCTCAAGCTTTCTTGGTTTTTGATGGCTTTGGCAGTTTTGAGGAGTACCTGTCAGATATTTTTTGCAATGTCCTTCAGTTTAAGTGTGGCTCTTGTGTTTCTCATTGGTTAGGTTCCGTAACTTTTCCATATTTATAACAATCGTGTTTAACTTTTGTAGTCATACTTAATAAAGATATAGATAGATAGACAGATATATTTTCAATGTTTATGCATTTAGTTTGAAAGATACAGGGAGGGAGAGAGAGAATCCCAAGCAAGCTCCACACTGTCAGCATATAGCCCGACTCAAGGCTCCATCCCACAAACCGTGAGATCATGACCTGAGCCAAAATCAAGCGTCAGACGCTTAATAGACTGAGCCACCCAGGCACCCCATAAAGATAAAAATATTTAAAGGCACAATGGTGGGTGCTGATGAGGACAAGTGAGGTGGCTGATAAGCTTTTTTTTTTGTTTTTTGTTTTAAATATCTCATTCATTTTATTTTATTTTATTTTAAATGTAATTTAAAGAAGCATGTCCACTTTGAGAAACCTGGAGATAACAAATGAAAGTATAGAAAGTTATGGTTGCCCAGGGTGGTCCAGGCTGCCCGTGGGCAGGCACATCCTTGCCATGACTATAATCTGCCTGAGAAGTAGGGTAGGATATATGAGGGGAGAGATTCCCCAAAGGGAACTGAGATCTTTCCGAAACAAATGTCTCCTAAATCAAGAAGCTTTCCTAATCTTGAAGGATTGACTATTCAGCACCACATCAAGTGAGAATTCCTCACCACCTTCTGCGCAGATAGTGACTTCAAGATGGACAGTGAGACCAGTTTTGGGAATGGCCCGGCATGAACACAGCCTCAGCGCTCCGTCTATTTTAGGAACATTTGGACATATTCTGCAGCATCATGTTTATACTTTGGCAAAACAAGTGAAGGTTCAAAGAAATAATCCTTGGCTTCCTCCTTACACCCCACATTTTCGTCTACAGAGTAGCTGGTTCGGGAACAGAGACGGAGAGCGCTGGGCTGGCTGGTTAACCATTACAACACTTGGCCATCTGTGGGGGTCGACCTGGATTTGAAACAGCAAGTGCCCATTATGCGGAGTTAATGGGGGCAGAGAGGGATCAAGTCAGTGAAATGTGAGCGAATCGATATGTGGAATGCTTGACGATGGCACATTCACACATTTCACAGAGGAAGGAGGCTAGGGTTACACCCAGCAACTGCAGATGCTCGATGGAAAAAAAAAAAACCCAACCTTAAACATTTGCTATTTGCTGGCTGCCTCCAGCAGAGCACCTCGAAAGGCCTCCCAAGCAGGACTCGGTGTGTCCTTGCTCTGTTCTCTCCGGGTGTCTGTCTGGGGCTGAAGACTCCCCCCACCTAAAATCCTTCCACTCTCCCTAGGTTCCCTAGCAACTTGGAAGACAGGAGGCTTGGAGGGGGGTGTGTGTGCGCAGGTGCTTAACTCCCCAAGGGAAGGTGCGCCCCAAGGAAATGTGTGTGGGGGGCCCACAGCGGGCTGGTGGAAAAATGAGCAAACAGCTGGAGACACTCCAAGGCAAGATAGAATTTTAGTTCCGGCACTGGTGGGGGCAGGAAGGAGAAATGGGGAGGGGTTGGAGATGGTGGAAGGAGAAGGAATCTAGGAGCCTCTGCAGCTATTAAAGCTCAGCACCTGGTCTAAGGCTCTGTACACAAATGACACTTTAATTAATGTTCTAATAATAACTAAGATTTATTGAGAACTCAAGTTTTCCCGGGCGCTATACTTCATGTACATGATCATCTTCAATCTCTCTTTTTTTCTCTCTCTTTGCTTCCCTGCTTCTTCAAAACCCTGGGGGAGGGGTAATAACATTCACCAATAAGACACTGAATCCCAGAGAGGTCAAGTAGCTTGCCCAAGGTCACGATTAGCAAGTGGCAGAGCTGGGGGTTTGAGTGTGGGGCCTGGGTGCTCCCCTTCTTTCCTTAGGTGAAGGGCCTCAACATGGATGGTCAGGGCTGGCAGGATAAGAGGACTCAGCTCCCGGCTGTCTCCAGCTCCACGCTTTTCCTTCCCAGAGGTGGGCCTCTACCTCTCCCCAGTAGCGGTCCTTCCATCCCCAGCTCCCTGGCCTGTCCATCCACAGGGTGTGGAGAGAGGAACCTTCCACCGAGTCCCCTTCAAAGGCATAGACACCAGAACAAACTGGTGATGGCCAGTGGAGAGGGCCGGGGCGGGGGTGGGGAATGGCTGAAATAGGCAAAGGAGATTAAGAGGTACAAATTTGCAGTTATACAACCAATGAGTCACAGGGATTCAATGTTACACATAAGGAATACAGTTAATTAATATTGCACTAACTTTGTATAGTGTCGATGGTAACTAGACGTATCTTGGTCATCATTTCATAATGGATGAAAATATCAAGTCTCTGTTGTGCTCCTGAAACGAATATAATATTGTATGTCAATTATCATTCAATTACAAAAAAAAAAAAAATGGGCAGCGTGCAGCTGGCTGCAGGATGGGAATAACTGGCCTGTCTGGTCCCTGCTCCTGCCCTGTGCTCTGTGATCATCTGTGCTTCCTCACCTCTTCCAGATTCTCACCCTCTTGTGACAACAGGTACTTGCTGCATCTGAGCTTAATGGCTTAAAGGGTGGGTGGCCCTTGCCTGTGCAGAAGCAGGATGTGGTACAGCCCGAGCTTTCAGCGGGGTGTCTCAGAGGGCTTCCCCCGCCTGCTTTTTTGCTTTGCTTTCTGCAGCAGCCGCTCCCATCTGCATGTGTCCAGAGGCTTGCTCTCCTCGCCTCAGGTACGGCTTCCGAAAATGACTCCGTGAGCTCCTGCTTCTTCCCACGTTAGTGGAGCCCTGGTCGCTCCAGGCCACTGCAGGCAGCTGGCCACAGGTGCATGGGGATTAGAACCCCCCGGGCTCCGCTGAGCTCCCAGCGCCCAGCTCTCCTCGTCCCACAACCCATCCCCCTCTCCCATGCACAGCCTGCCTGTTTTTTTTCCTTCTTTCCTTTCTTTCTTCTTCCTTCCTTCCTTCCTTCCTTCTTTCTCTTTCTCTATCTCCTTCTCTCTCTTTCGCCTCCACCCCTTCTTTCTTTCTGGCTGGCTTCTGCCTTGCGTTCTCTTCCTTTCTCGCCTTTCTCAATTTCATGTTGCTCTGTGCTATTTTAGATCATCAATCAGTTCAAAGATCTGCTTGGGCAAAAAGCTTCCCCTTCTTCTGTAATTGCTGGAATACAACCAGTGTTAATAGTTTGTTGTCTTCTCCAGGAATATACTAAGCCCCCTGCCCCCCCACCCCCGCGCGCGCGCGCACACACACACACACACACACACACACGCACACACACACACACACAAACGGGCTAACTTTTTTTGATTCAGGCTTTCTTCAGATTTGAAGACCTCACCTAAACTTCAGACTGTTCTTGATTATTTGCAAACTTCTGCCTTGTTACATATCCCTTTAATAAATATGTCGGCATAGCCATGATATCACAATCTTGTGACAGAAGGGTAGCATTTTGCTTGGAGAGACAAGGGCACATTTACCATATAAATATCCCACAGTAGCTTGTTATTCAAACACATTTCATGAACTGCAATGAGTAGAATTCAGAGGAAGATCTGGGACTAGTATCTGTGAGGGTGGACAGATCGTCCCTGAGCTCTACTCAATGTAGTTATTTATGCACGTGGGTGTATGGCCTTTTCCCTCAGCTATTTAAAGATTATTTTTTATCTTTATTTATTTTTGAGAGAGAGAGACAGAGACAGAGTGTGAGTGGGGGAGGGGCAGAGAGAGAGGGAGACACAGAACCCGAAGCAGGTTCCAGGCTCTGAGCTGTCAGCACAGAGTCCAACACGGGGCTCAAACTCAAGGATTGCGAGATCATGACCTGAGCCGAAGTCAGATGCTCAACTGACTGAGCCACCCAGGTGCCCTAATAATCTACCTCTTTTTTAAATTATTTTTTAATATTTTAATTTATTTTTGAGAGAGAGGAAAAGAGCAAGAAGAGGAGGGACAGAGAAGGAGGGAGACACAGAACTCGAAATAGGTTCCAGGCTCCCAGCTATTGGCACAGAGTCCGAGGTGGGGCTCAAACTCGTGAACTGCAAGATCATGACCTGAGCTGAAGTCGGACACTTAACCAACTGAGCCACTCTGGCGCCCCATACTTCTGCCTCTTTTAAAACAACAACAACAATAATCCATCAAGAACAACTTTCCTGGCCAACAGATACAGAGCTATAACTGATGCTTTCTTCCAGTGTTTCATTATTCCAGTATATGGCTGTCCTGTAACTCACTCAACTATTCCCCTTCTGATGGACCTTCAGATTGTTTTCCTCTATTTATTTTAACACTGCCAACTGTAGCGAACCTTCTTAGGCATAGGCCTCTGCTCACTGGTAAAAATAACATGTTAGGATACATTGCTAGAAGAGATATTGCCAGATCAAATGCTTGTACTTAGATATTTGGTAGTTACCACCTGATGACCTTCCAAAATGGTTGTAGCAACTCAGTCTTCTACTTAGAGGTAGGCGTAAGAGTGTTGCTGTTTCCCCATAGTTTTGTCAGGACTGAATATTATCAATATATTTTTTAAAAAATTTTTTTAGTGTTTATTTTTAGAGGGAGAGAGAGAGAGAGAGAGAGTAAGCAGGGGAGGGGCAGAGAGAGAGAGAGAGAGAGAGAGAGGGAGACACAGAATCTGAAGCAGGCTCCAGGCTCTGAACTATCAGCACAGAGCCCGAAACAGTGCTTGAACCCATGAACCTCGAGATCATGGCCTAAGCTGAAGTCGGACGCTCAACCGACTGAGCCTCGCAGGCACCCTTATTATCGATATTTTTAAATGTTCTGAAGGGTAAAAAGAAGTCCCATCCCATCACTTATACTATTTTATATGCTTCACAACCTATGAGGTTTGAAACTTATCCTATGCATATCTATCTATCATCTATTTCTCATATGCTTATCTGTATTTTCACTTCTATGATTTGTTTGCCATAATCTTTGGATTGTTGTCCTTTTCACAGAAAGTTTTAGGAATTGTTTCTAGTATAAGGCTACCCGTCTGTTTTCTTTTATTGTAGCCATTTTCTCTCAGTGGGGTCTTTACAGAGTCTTTTGCTCTAACAGAAAGTTTTAAATTATGTTGTCCAATTTGTCCATTGATGGCTTCTGAGCCTCCTATCTTGCTTTCGAAGGCCCCTCTCACTCTGGTTCTAAAACTCTTCTTTTTCTTTGTTTTCCAAGGTTTTCATGTGAAAATTGAAATCTTTAATCCATCTGGAATTTGTTTCATGTGTGGCAACAAGGTAACAGTCTTAACAGTTTGCTCCCAGTTAATCTAGCCAAAATGGGAGTTGGGGGGTGGGAATGTTCCATTCAACTACCACAACAGACACAACATTTCTCCTTTATCTTAACTCTTCTGTTCAGCACTAGGAGAGACCCACGTGGTTCTCAAGCAGGCCTGAAGCAGCATAGGTCTGATGTACTTCTCTTGTGTTATTTCTGAGTTATTTCTCATAACGTTCATTGGATTTTGGTAAACAGTCTATCAGATTGAGATGGTTTGTTTCTAAGTTCCCTTTTTTTTTTAACAGTTTTATTATCCATGCCTGCTGGTTTATATCAAATACTTCTTTGTTCCCTTTTGATACAATTAGATAACATTCATCTCCTTTAATTTGTGGGCCTAATGAGGGGCTCCTAGCTGGGTCAGTTGGTAGAGCCTGTGAGTCTTGGTCTCTGGGTTGTGAGTTTAAGCCCCACATTGGGTGTGGAAGTTACGTTAAAAAAAAAATACAGAATCAGGACTCCTGGTTGGTTCAGTTGGTTAAGCGTCCAGCTTCGGCTCAGGTCATGATCTCATGGTTCATGAGTTCAAGCCCTGAGTCAGGCTCTGTGCTGACAGCTCAGATTTTATGTTTCCCTCTCTCTCTCTCTCTGCCCCTCCCCTGCTCACACTGTCTCTCTCTTTCTCTCAGGAATAAATACACATTAAAAACCATTTTAATGCAGAATCTTTAAAAAAATTGGGGATGTAATAAATTATTCTGATCTATGGCTTAATTAGCCTTATTTACATGCCTCAAATAAACCCTGCTTCATCAGAGTGAATAATGTTTTTAATACTACCGCTGGAATCTATTTGCTGATATTTTATAAAAACATTTTGCATGTATATTCATAAGTAAAAGTGGTCTGTAGTTTTTTCTTTCTTGCATTCTTTCATCACATTTTTAAAAACTTATGTGTAGAATATATTAGGGTGCTTTATATAAATCTAGGACAGTTTGAGCAACATAAATTCTTTTTTTTTTTTAAGGATAAATAGAACTCAACAATTTCCAATATTTTTTCCCCTGTACTTACCCTTCTGTTCATCTTTCCTACCATGTCTTGTGCTCATTAGTATATTCTGTGTCTTGGTAGAAATTCATTCATTTTCTTTACATTTTCAAAGTTGTTGACAGAGTTGCTTATAATTTTGTCTCATAGTGACTTCAGTGTTTTACTTAAGTGGCTATACTGCATTTTTAATTCCTGTTAGTATACATTTTAATCTCTTTTGGAAACAATAGGCTGCTGAAAGAGGTGGTTTATTTTATAGAGCTGTTGGTTTTGATTTTATTTACCCACACACATATCCATGTGTGTCTGTGTTTGTGAGGTGTGTGGAGGGGGTGCTATGTGGTAGCTGTAGTTTCTATTTCTTTAATTTTAGATTCTATCTTTATTATTCTCTCTACTTTCTTTAAGTTATTGTTTTTTCTTTAATTTTTAAAGATTTTATTTTTAACTGATCTCTACACCCAAGGTGAGGCTTGAATCAACAACCCTGAGATCAAGAGTCACATGCTCCACTGACTGAACCAGCGAGGTTCCCCCTTCTCTAATTAAAAACAAAATTAATGTTTATTTATTCTTGACACAGAGAGAGCGAGAGTGAGAGGTGGAGAGGCAGACACAGAATCCGAAGTAGGCTCCAGGCTCTGAGCTGTCAGCACAGAGCCCGACATGGGGCTCGAACCCACCAACCGTGAGATCGTGACCTGAGCTACAGTCCGACACTTAACCAACTGAGCCACCCAGGTACTCCTCCCTTTAATTTTTAAGTTAAATTCTTCATTCATTTATTTTCACTCTTTTTTGTAACAACAAATATATTTGAGGCTATACATTTTCCTTAAAGTTTCTTAAGCTACATCTCATAGATTTTCTTTTATGAAATGTGCTTCTTGGATTTATTTCTAGATAGTTTGTAACTTCAGTTTTGCTACTCTGTTTGCCAGTAACTGTTCAGAAGAGTCTTTCTTCATTTCCAAATATTAAATTTTGGGGAGTTATCTTTTTTGTTAATTTTTGTTTTATTTTCTTTTAGTCAGAAAATGCAGACTATCAATTTCTCCCTCTTGGAATTTATTAGGATCGCTTTAGGGCCAAGTGCATGACTGATTTTTAGAAATGTTATATGGATATAGGTTAAGAATGTGTCTTTTCTGTTAAAGTTCAATGTAATATTAAATTGTACTCGTTAATTACAATATTTAGATTCTTTATACACTTGGTTAATTTTTGTGTTTTGTTAAATATTTAGAGGTAAAAAACTTTTCCCATTGAAATTACAGTTTTCTATTAAGTTGTGTTTGTGTTTGTGCTTTTAGTTTTTCCTTACATATTAACTACTATATTGTTTAGTGCATGAGATTCACTTATAAATTCTCTGTGAATGTGCCTTTTATCCTTACAAGAACATATCCTTGTTCTGATTAATTCTCTTGGCTTTGAATTTTACTTTATCTAATTTTAATATTGCTTTATTTTTGCTTGCACTGTCTGACACAGTCTTTCTATAGCCTTATTGTCAATCCTTCCTTTGTTATTTTGTTTCAGGAGTATTCATTAGAAATACCATATAGTTGGGTTTTTTTTCTAAAACCCAAACTGAGAGAGTCCCTTTTATTTTTTATTTTCTTGAGGAAAGCATAGTTTAACCCAACCTCACTTGCTTTGATAACAAATGTATTTCATCTTATTACTTCCCTCATGTTTTGTTCATCAACCTGGTTTCTCTTTTTCTTGTTTCCTTCCTTTTGCTAGATGTATCAAGTTGTAAAACATTTTATTTGCCATCTTCCTCTCCCCAAGGAATTGAGAAGTTTTATAAATATAGCTCTATTTCTGCTGGTGGTTACATGCTTATTTTTAACAACCGTATTTAAGCTATGTTCTCTTAGATGTCAACATTAAATATGAGCATGCCTCCCCGCCCCATTCTGCCACACATTTGACAAAGATCAATGGCTATTGCAAGGTGAATTGATTAGAGAGGATTCAACAGTAGATGGGGAGACCAATGGCACAGTAATTTACTCTAGCTCAGATAAGAAGTTTTCTCTTCAAGTATATCTATCTATCTATCTATCTTTCTATCTATCATCTATCTATCTTTTGTTTGTACTCTTATCACACGCTACAGTCAACTGTCACCTTATTATCATCCTTTTAGAGTTAGCTGTAAATATTACAACCATTGTTTCTTGGGCCCTAAATCTTTACTTATCTTGAAATCTTCGTTTTGATTTCACTTTAATATCTGATTAGAGTTGCTTATTCTGTAATTTTTTGAGTCGGTGGGTGTCTGAAAATGGCTTTTGCTCAGGCAGACTGGTGATATGTTGGCTGATATACAATTATTGAATGATAGTTGACTCAGTTGTGTATAAGTATTATTTCATCATTTTCTTGCTTTCACTGAGGAAGATGGGAATTCTGATTCCAGTCTGCTGCTTTCCTTAGTAAACGCAAAACCAAATGGAAAACACCCTATTCTTTGAAGGTTTGTATGGTTTTTCTCCTTTATTTGTGGAATTTGTAAATGCAAGGAAGTTTTCTTCAATCGTTTCCTTGATCATCATTTTTACACCTGTTTATTTTTTCTCACTCCTGAACTCTTATTATTTTATTTTTATGTCAGGCTGTCAGGCTAGATCTATATCTCTTATCTTTTCAGTCATAATTTCAATTTCCCTGTGCTTTTGCTCTAACTCTGTGAGCTAGTTCTCTAGTTCATCCTCTGGAAAGCCAATTTTTTTTTCAGTGGCTACCATGTCTCTCCCAAAGTTTTGAATTTGGCAGTCATTTTATTGTGACCTCCAGGGACCCTTCTTCTATGTCTTCAAATTAAATCTAATACATATGAATTGCATTTATCATTAAATTTATAATAAAACCCAAAAATGTTACAAAGACTGGAAAAAATGGAGTGATATTTAAAGAGAGGGACAGAACTGAAAAAGGTAGTTATGATTAAACAGATCGTAGGAATAAAAGAACATACAGAGGGAGACTTCAACGGAAGCAGGAAAAAACAAGTGCTGTGCCATAACCTGGAAGTCAAGAAGGAGGTGGAATTGATATCTGTTTCAACCTTGAAACTTTAAACCCATTTGTCATCCTCACCTTTCTGTCATCCTGTAAAGTAAGCCATGGATGTCCAACACTGTTCCTGGAAAATATTTCCACCTTCTTCTGGCTCCAAGATATTTCTTTATTTTTTTCTGGCCTGCTATTACTTCCAGCATGTAACAATCCGATTTAAAAACTCAACAGCTTATTTATAACCCTGCTGTCATCCTTGGAACTGAACGTTTGCATCTTGTCTCACTCGTTCTTGATGTTTTCTCCATTTCAAGACTTGGGCTTAGACTGGACCTACCATTCTCCCTCACTTCCTGATTTGGGCAACATGGAAGAGTGTACCTGCCTTTGTGGCCGCTTGGAACCTGACCTTAGACTCTGATCTGCTAGCTAGTACCCAGGCCGGTCTACCCTATGCGTGTGGGGAATTCATACAGGCTGGACGTGATCAGTCTCTAAAGACAGATATGAGAGGAACAAAAAAGCAAAGAGCTCGCCATGAAGATGAGAGAAGGGTGTGTATGTGTGTGGGGTGCTATCAGTGAGTAGCCAGCTTTACTTGAATGGCAGGTTTAATGTAGAGGCAATGTCCAAAAAAAGTTCCTCTGATGGAGAAGGAGTGGGAGGTGGAGGATGAGCTGTATAGCTGGAAGGATTCTTTAGGACCAATGGTGGTGCAACAGACTTCTTTCCTGAAGCTAAAAGAGTATGATGTTGAAGCCAGAGCAGTATGCACACACAAGGGTCAAGCAGGGAGCTGAGTCCAGTAAATCAGAGAGATTTGGACCAATTCATCAAAACCAAGGGGCTAAAAAAACATACTGAGAGCAAGGGTCAGGGATTGGAGATCCACAAAGAAAAGAAGCAGCTGATTAAGAGAAATCAGGAATAGTTCAGGGAGACTGCTTGTCATTGTCATGGCTAACATTTAAGTGTCTGCTACAATATGGCACCTACAATAGGGACATGCTCACTGGATGAGGGATGGGTGGGTGAGAAGAAAAAAGGCCAAATTGTGCTGGGTCTCTAAAATCAGGCCAACCAATTTAGATTTGAAGCAGTGAATAATAGGAACCTATCAGTAGACTTTAATTTTTTAATCTTTTTTTAAGGTTTACTTATTTATGTTTGAGAGAGAGAGAGAGAGAGAGAGACCACAAGCTGGGGAGGAGAAGAGAGAGAGGGAGACAGAGAATCAATCCCAAGCACGCTCTGTTCTGTCAGCGCAGAGCCCGACATGGGGCTCAAACTCATGAACTGTGAAATCATGACTTGAGCCGAAACCAAGAGTTGGATGCTTAACCAACTGAGCCACTCAGGCGACCCTCAGTAGACTTTTAAACCAGGGAGTTAACATGCTGCAAACAATGTTATTGTGAATAAGACGTCTGACAGTTTGGAAGAGTTTGAAGGTGGAGAGTCTGAAAACGATCTCAAAGATCATTTAAGAAGTTTGCATCGGAGATGGTGAGAATTTAGACGTGGGCGGTGCCAAGGAATAGAGAGTGACATAGCCAGAACACTCGGTGAAGAAACATTCAGTAGGATGTTTGGATAGATTAGGTGAGAAGAAAGAAGGGGCTATAGAAGGTAAACATGAGCTTTTTTAGTTTGGAGAGGCTACGGTGGAGAATGGGGAACGTTGAACATGTTGGATTTGAAGCGATGACTGGATATTTGCTTGGTGGGAAACATGTGATGGTAGCCTGTATGTGTTTGGTCACTGAAGGCTTAGAGGTCAAGCTACATCAACATAGAAATGATCTTTGAGGGGCACCTGGGCAGCTCAGTCGGTTAAGCGTCCGGCTTTGGCTCAGGTCATGATCTCACAGTTCTTGGGTTCAAGCCCCGTGTTGGGCTCTGTGCTGACAGCTCAGAGCCTTGAGCCTGTTTCAGATTCCGTGTCTCTCTCTCTGCCCCTCCCCCACTCGTGCTCTGTAGAGCACGAAAGTAAATAAATGTTAAATGTCTCTCGAAAGTAAATAAATGTTAAAATATTTAAAGAAATGATCATTGAAATCGTGATGGTGGGTTAAGGGAGAAGAACGGAGAAGAAGGCATATGGGGTAGATGACTGAGCATTGGGCATACATTCACATTTTGGAAAAGGGAAGGGGAAAGGGAGACATCAAGGGTGAAATAAAAGACAGGAGGAGGGGTGCCTGGGTGGTTCAGTGGGTTAAGTGTCTGACTTTGACTCAGGTCATGATCTCACGGTTCCTGTTTTGGATCCTCTGTCTCCCTCTCTCTGCCCTACCCCAGCTCTTGTGCGCTCACTCGCTCTCTCTCTCAAAAATAAATAAACTTTTTTTTTAAAAAAAGGAGGAATTAGGGAAACTCAAGGATAAGGTATTTAAGCAAAAGGAGGTGGTCTAATGGGCTCAATTATTACAGGGGAGTGTAGAGGTGGATGGTCTGAAAGGAGTTGATAATTTTTTAAGGCTTGGCATTTGGCTAAAGCAATGATTCTCAAACTTGAGCATGCATCAGAATCCCCTGGAGGGTTTGTTAAAGACAGATCACTGGGTCTCAACCCAGAGTTTCTGATTTGGTAAGGTCTGGGGAAGGGCGAAAATAATACACATTTTTCCAAGTTGCCAGGTAATATTGATGTTGCTAGTCTGGAAACCATACTTTGAAAACTACTGGACTAGTCGAGTGGTTCTTGCCTTTTTGTTTGTTCATTTCTGTTCCAACATATCTGAGTGCTGTGACACATTTCTGCTCAGAGCACTGACTCTCAAAGGTAAGGATTCCCACCTAGGGTTGGGGACTAGGATATCTGGTTTTATTTTTTTATTATTTAAAAAATTTTGTTCACGTTTATTTATTTTTGAGAGAGAGAGAGAGAGAGAGAGAGAGAGCGCACGCAGGGGAGAAGCACAGAGAGAGGGAGACACAGAATCTGAATCAGGCTCCAGGCTCTGAGCTGTCAGCACAGAGCCTGACATGGGGCTTGAATCCACAAGCCATGAGATCATGACCTGAGCCAAAGATGGACGCTTAACAGACTGAGCCACCCAGGCATCCCCAGGATACTTGGTTTCAAAAAGCACTCCCTCTGCCCTCACTCCCACCCTCAGATAATTCTGTACACCCTGTACTCGAGGAGCGTGACTGTGCTGATACATCACACCCATAATTTTCAAAAAATTAAATTAAAAAAATCATTGGGAATGTGCTAAAACAGATAATCTTTTCTTTGATGAGGCAGAGGTCACTTAGGGATCTAGTTGGCTTCCAAACACAGCTGCCTGGGGGTGATGGTCTCTTCTATTTTTTTTTTTTGACCCTCAAGGTGAGTCTGTAGCTACCACTGGTGGGGGGAAGAGAGGAAATGTACCTTACTGTTTATCCAGCTGGATTGCCATCCACAGGTGGATAATCCTTGAAATCCTGTCACCCACAGTCGTTGGCAGGTAGGCATTCCTTGCTTCCCCATAGTCCACAGTAAGAGTACTGTTGATATCCATAGAGGGAGTGAGGCAGCCATTTCCCTCTTCTGTTCCCTGTTTTGCTGCCACATTTGCCTTTCTCTAAAGTATACCATGTACCTCGGACTCATCAGTGCTCTGATGACTGATCCAAAGTCACATCAGGCTGAGGGTGAGGGTAAGCATTGTGCCCTTAGCCTAGCTGCCTCATTTCTGCACAAAGGCATAAGCCCTCACTGCCTTGGTCTATGGGAGCATCACCTGGAGAAGTTCCCCAGGCCTCCAGAGGTTGGCCATCCTTCTGATTTACCCCCTTCTTTATCCTTTTCTTAAGTCCTCTTCTTTTTCCCCATTTCTTCCCCCACGTCCCTACCTCTCCTTTTTTTTTTTTTGAGAACCCAACCCACCCCTCCCTACAGAAGTGATCATGTCTCTTGTCTTTTGCTGCCTCCAGTGTTTGTCGAATGTCAATGAATTTCCATCCCCAGCCCAACGTCTGTTGCATCTGCAGAAAGGATGGGTCAGCCCAAGTCTTTCTATCGGATTTCGTTTTTTAAAAAAATGTTCACATGCTAGTTGAACAAGTGAAGTGACATCAAGGTATATAAAGAAAAATATCGACTGCTTTGTCCACCCCCATTACTAAATCACTCCCCCTAAAGTAACCAGTGCTGAGAGCTTGGCGCATGTCATTTCACATCTTTCTCTACTTCCTTACAAGTGTGTAAGTCGGCATGTGTTTGTTCTCCCCATGGTGGATAAAAATATTTAAATGAGATTATAGCCAATGCATTACTCTGCAACTTGCCCCTCCAAACAATATGCCAGTTCGTTGTCTTTTGATCCTGTGAGTGGTGGGGTTGAATGCACTCTGATGTGTGGATAGGAAGCCTTCCACTCTAGAGTGTGGATTCTACAAGGATACATTTTCTTCTCAACTCCCCATCCCCCACTCTGGTTTGTAAGAAAGATTCATATTTCTTCTCTTAACATAATTTATAACTTATTTCTTGTGAGCCAATAACCGTGGCCTCACAGTGCATTCACCTGACCCTTCCCTTCCAGCTGCCTAAGGGGCAGATGATTATTACAACATATTACCTCGACAGCTGCTTCCCCCCCATTCCTGGCTTCCCCCAGGCTGGACTTGATATGTTGGCAGTCATTCTTGTTCCCTACCACATACTGTGTGCCCTTCCAACGCTTAGCTATCTTAGACTCAGGATGCCCAGTTTCCGCAACTGGACCCAATCTCCGGTCCTTGACTCCTGGCACCGCACCTGTATATCAAGTGCTTTATTTGTCTTGCTAGGTTATTCTGGGCCACCTTATCCTTTGGCTCAATTGCATATCTGTTAAGCCTGTGTTCTTCTTCACCCTGCCCCCTACCCCGAAGCTGAGGTCAATGGACAGCTGGGGCTTCTGCGCAAATATCAGTAAACGGTGAGTAAAGCTGGTGGTGTGGAGTCCTTCCTGATGTCATTTGTGGGCACTGCCAGGAAAGCCACATGCTGACTTCATTGCCCCTTTTGCTCAGGGCACAACATCCCCACGCATTTAACAAAGTTATGTAACTGTGAGGTCCATTTTCCACTAACCCAGATTGGCGTACTCTCATATTTGGGATCCAATTCCACCCCTCCCCTACTCCAAAGACAGGTATAGATTCTTCCCCCTCACCCTATTAGGTGCCGCAAAGTCCCCTTGAGTCTTAAAGTGGTCCTGGTAGGTAGGCCCCTTATGGAGGAGTTTTACAGTGTTAGACCAAAGATTTGCAGCGTGCTCTCTTGGATAACTTTACCAGTTTGGGGACCTGGCATTCAGGCTTATGTTTCTTCTCTGCCATTTTCTGCCTCTGTTCCCTGCCCATTTTATCGTTCCAAATTCTCTCTCTCTCTCTCTCACCCCACCACCCACTTCAGTCCTCAATGGTCAGGTGTGGAAGCTTCTCTGATGAGCCCATTGGTTTATTCAAATAAGAACCTGAATAGCAGAAAAGCTGCTAGTTTCCCCCCTTTACCCCCTTTCCACTAGGGCAGTGGTCCTGGTGATACTGTCTCTTCTAGGGAACAATCGAGAAATCTATAAGGGCGCTCTTGGTTGTCACAATGATTGGGAGACATTATCAATATTAAGTGGATGGGGGCTGAGGATACTCAACTTCAGTAACACTCAGAATCTTCCCACACAACGAAAGGTTGTCCCGTAAGACTTTCTAATGTTCTGCTGGATAATTAAGTGGGTGCAAAATCTGATTATCTGAGTCCAGAACTTAATTCTGTGTTAAATACAAATACAAATGAAGTTTTAAAAGGGTTCGATATGTATTGAATTTTCCAAGAATGTAACTACCATGTAATTTGAGAGAAAATTGTGCTACATTTTGTTTGAAACGTTACCAAGAATTATTTGCCATTTTGGAAAACCACAACACTGATCAGTCGTGGTATTTGAGTTGAAAATACCACCAAGCTTTTATCAGTCTACACTTGTGTCTGTTGCAGTCATGGTTGCTTTGACATAAAAGTGCAAACAACTGAGTACTTCAGTATTTCTTTAGTGAAATCATAACCAAGTATGTATATATTGAAGCATGAATTATTTTATTTCTCACACTTAATTTTTCTTTATTGCTTTCAGTGTATTATTTGATACATATAGCTATAAACACAACACACATGTATATTAAAATTCATAATGGGCACCTGGGTGGCTCAGTCAGTTAAGCTCGTGGTTTCAGCTCAGGTCATGATCTCACAGTTTGTGAGTTCCAGCCCCGCGTCGGGCTCTGCGCTGAGGGCGAGGAGCCTGCTTGGGATTCTCTCTCTTCCTCTGTCTGCCCCTCCCCTGCTCACACCCTATCTCTATCAAAAATAAATAAATAAACATTAAAAATTCATAAGAATATAGAAAGTGCCCATGAATTCACCACTCAAGAAATAGACGATTATTAGTGATTTATACCTATCTATGCCATCCTACACTCTTCTCAAATCTAGAGGTAATCAGTATCCTGAATTTTGTGTTTTCATACTTTGCTTTAAAGAATAGTTTTGTTACATATTTATGCATGCCTAAAGAATATATCTTGAGGTATATAAATTATATCCTCCTGGATATGGTCTTTTTCTTGGACTTTCTTTCATCCTGAACATAATGTTACTAAGATCCATCCATGTTGTTTAGTGTAACTGTATTTCATTCATTCTTACTCTGCATGATATTCCGTAATATATTTATCCATTTCCTTGTTCATAAATCTTTGGGTTACTACCAAATATTTGCTTTTCTCAACAGTACTTCTATGGACATTTTTTAAAAATTTTATTTATTTAATTAAAAAAATTTTTTTGATAAGGCACAAATGAGTGAGGGGCAGAGAGAGAAGGAGAGAGAATCCCACCAGGGGCAGAGAGGGAGACATAGAGAACTGGGGCTTACCTGATGCAGGGCTTGTAACTCGTGAACCATGAGATCATGACCTGAGCCGAAGTCTAATGCTTAACACACTGAGCCTCCCTTGTGCCCCTGAGCATTTCTATTTTTGACTCCTGATACACGTGTGCAAGAGAGTAGACCAAAAAGTGGAATTGCTGGAGTATAGAGTATGCAAATACAAAGTAATGCCAAATAGTTTCCCAAAGTGGTTGGACCATTGACAATCACACAAGAAATGTATAAGAGTTCTTATTGACCCACATCTTCTTCAACAGTTGATAGTATCAGACATCTTAATTTTTGCCATGAGCTTAAAATATTGTTTCACTGTAGCCTTAATTTGCATTGTCCTTATTGCTAATGAAGCTTAGCCTCTTTTCCTAGGCTTGCCAACTGTTTGTTTCTTCAGTCAAATGACCGTTCATGGCCTTAGCCCGTCTTTATATCTGTTTTATGTATACATGTATGTATGTATGTATGTATTTATTGCTAATGTAATTAACATACAGTGTTACATTAGTTTCAGGCATACAATATCGTGATTCAACAATTCTATATTTCTTTATATTTCTTGTTAAGAACCCTTTTTTGGTTGTATATATTATAAATATCTCCAAATTTGTTGCTTACGTTTTCATTTTCTTTATGGTCTGTTTTGACAACTAGAAGTTCTCAGTGTTAATATAGTCTAATTTGTCGTTTTTTAAAAAGCTTATTTATTTGTTTTGAGAGAGAGAGTGCACGTGTGCACAAGCCGCGGAGGGGAAGAGAGAAAGGGAGAGAGAGAATCCCAAGCAGGTTCTGTGCTCACAGCTCTGTGGCCTCAGCAGACACTGGGCTTGATCTCACAAACTGTGAGGTCAAGACCTGAGCCAAAATCACTCAGGCGCCCCTCATCAGTCTTTTTTTTTTATGGTTAGTGTTTTTTTTGTGTTTTTTTCAAGAAACCATTACTACCCCCCTATACTTGCGGGGAGTATAGCATGGCATATAAAGTTGTCAAATCACTATGGTGTACACGTGAAACTAATGGTACATCGTGTGTCAGCTATACCTCAATAAAACAAAGAAAGAAAGAAAATAAGGGGGCACCTGGGTGGTTCAGTCAGTTAAGCGTCTGACTTCGGCTCATGTCATGATCTCATGGTTTGTGAGTTTGAGCCCTGGTCGGGCTCTGTGCTGACAGCTGGGAGCCCGGAGCCTGCTTCGGATTCTGTGTCTCCTTCTCTCCCTGCCCCTCCCCCACTTGTGCTCTGTCTCTGTCTCTCAAAAATAAATAAATGTAAAAAAATTTTTTTAAATAAAAAGAAAAAGAAAGAAAAAGAAATCCATTACTACCATAAAGTCACAGAGATATTCTGTTATGTTTTAAAAGTTTAGCTTTTCACATCTAGGTCTTTAATGCACCTGGACTTTATTTTGTGTATGGTGTATAACAAGGATCTAGTTTCTTTTTTGGCATGTGGAGAACCACTTGATCCAGACCAGTTATTAAGTAACCGCTGCTTCTTCAATGGTCTGCAGTGCTACCTCTCTCATATATCACAGTTCCATATATGTCTTGGTCTATTCCTGAGTCCTCATTTACTTCCATTGGTTAACTTGTCAATTCCTGCATTGATAGCATACTGTCTTAATTACTATAACTTTATAATAAGTCTTAATATCTGTTCAGGCAAATCTCCCCCACGTTTTTATTCTTCTCTAGGATTCTTGGAAGTTCTTGGTACTTTGTTACCCCATATAAGTTATACACTCGGTTCCCAAATTCAGTGAAAAATCCTGTAGGGATTTTGATTGGAATTTCAGTGGCTCTAGAAATAAATTTGGGAAGAATTGGTGTTTTGATGGTTATTGAGTGTGCCTATTTATGAGCATTGTACTTTGCTCCATTTATTTAAAGGCTCTTTAATGTCTTTTTGAAAAGTGGTATGATTTTCTCGATTAGGTCTTGCATTCTTTTGCTCTACTTTGTTCTGGGTACCTTATATTTTCATTGCTGTTGTAAACGGTGTTTTTTTTTTTTTTAAATGTCTATTTTTGAGAGAAAGAGAGACAGAGCATGAGCGGACGAGGGGCAGAGAGAGAAGGAGACAAAATCCGAAGCAGGATCCAGGCTCCAAGCTCACAGAGCCCGACGTGGGGCTCAAACTCATGAGCCACGAGATCATGACCTGAGCTGAAGTTGGACGCTTAACCCACCGAGTCACCCAGGCGCCCCATAAATGGTGTTTTTTAAAATCACTGAATTGTCTACCTCTTTGTTGCTAATATAGAGATGCAAATGATTTTTGAATATTGACCTTTTAGCAGGTTACCTTGCTAAATCTCTTATAATTTATCATTTGTAGATTTCTAAGGGTGTTTTAATGAAGATGATTGTATCATCTGCAAATAATGATGTCTTAGGTTCTTCCTTTCTAATTCATACACTGTTAATTTATTTTTATTTTACTTTTCTGACTTAGTTCTTCAGTACAATAATGAATAGAAGCAGTGATAGTAGACATCCATGTCCTGTTTCTGATTTTAACCAAATATTCCCAACATTTTCCTTTCAAAAATCATATTCACTATTGGTCTTGTTTTGTTTTGTTTTTTTAATTTTTTAATGTTTATTTATTTTTGAGAGAGAGAGAGAGAGAGAGTGAGTGGGTGAAGGGCAGAGAGAGAGGGACACACAGAATCTGAAGCAGGCTCCAGGCTCTAAGCTGTCAGCACAGAGCCCGACGCGGGGCTCAAGCTCATGAACTGTGAGATCATGACCTGAGCGAAGTTGGACACTTAGCCAACTGAGCCACCCAGGTGCCCCTATTGGTCTTGTTTTGTTGTATCTTTAGAAGATTACCTTTATCATATTAAGGAAGCTCTCTTCCCAGCTTGCTAAGTATTTTTATCGTGAGTATACACTGAATTTTATTAAATGCTTTTTTCTCTATTTGTTGAATTAGTAATGTTTTATTTTTCCTTGAGTCAGTTTTATAGTGAATGACATTTGTAGATTAAATTTAAAAAAAATTTTATTTATTGTGTGTGTGAGAGAGAGAGAGCAAGCAGGGGAGGAGCAGAGAGAGAGGGAGATAGAATCCCAAGCAGGCTCTGCGCTGTCAGCACAGAGCGCGATGCAGGGCTTGAACTCAGGAACCATGAGATCATGACCTGAGCTGAAACCAAGAGTCAGACGCTTAACCAACGGAGCCATCCAGGTGCCCCTAAAATCTTTTTTAATGTTTATTTAGTTTTGAAAGAGAAAGGGGGCGGAGAGAGAGAGAGCAGAGGAAAGGCAGATACAGAATCCAAAGCAGGCTCCAGGCTCTGAGCTGTCAGCACAGAGACCGATGATGGGCTCAAACCCACAAACTTCGAGATCATGATGTGAGCTGAAGTCAGACACTTAACCAACTGAGCCACCCAGGCGCTCGAGACATATGTAGATTTTTAAAAATATTTTTAAGAATTATTTTTGTTGCATATTTTGGTGATTGATATTTAAATTTTTTTAATTTTTTAATTTTTTTTGTTTATAATTTAACTTTATTTTTTATTTTTTAAAATTTACATCCAAATTAGTTAGTATATAGTGAAGCAATGATTTCAGGAGTAGATTCCTTAATGCCCCTTACCCATTTAGCCCCACCCCCCTCCGACAACCCCTCTAGCAACCCTCAGTTTGTTCTCCATATTTATGAGTCTCTTTTGTTTTGTCCCCCTCCATGTTTTTATATTATTTTTGTTTCCCTTCCCTTGTGTTCATCCGTTTTGTCTCTTAAAGTCCTCATATGAGTGCAGTCATATGATTTTTGTCTTTTTCTGACTAATTTCACTTAGCATAATACCCTTCAGTTCCATCCACATAGTTGTAAATGGCAAGATTTCATTCTTTTTGATTGCCAAGTAATACTCCACTTTATATATATACCACATCTTCTTTATCCATTCATCCATCGATGGACATTTGGGCTCTTTCCATACTTTGGCTATTCTTGATAGTGCTGCTATAAACATGGGGGTGCATGTGTCCCATTGAAACAGCACACCTGCATCACTCGGATAAATGCCTAGTGGTGCAATTGCTGGGTCGTAGGGTCATTCTATTTTTACTTTTTTTAGAAACCTCCATACTGTTTTCCAGAGTGGCTGTACCAGCTTGCATTCCCACCAACAATGCAAAAGAGATCCTCTTTCTCCACATCCTCGCCAACATCTGTTCTTGCCTGAGTTGTTAATGTTAGCCATTCTGACAGGTGTATGACAGGTGTATCTCATTGTGGTTTTGATTTGTATTTCCCTGATGATGAGTGATGTTGAGCATTTTTTCATGTGTAGGTTGACCATCTGGATGTCTTCTTTGGAGAAGTGTCTATTCATGTCTTTTGCCCATTTCTTCACTGGATTATTTGTTTTTTGGGTGTTGAGTT
Source organism: Panthera tigris (assembly GCF_018350195.1). NCBI lineage: Eukaryota > Metazoa > Chordata > Mammalia > Carnivora > Felidae > Panthera > Panthera tigris. Next base: position 89,279,312 of record NC_056677.1, on the reverse strand, counting down.
TGGTAAGTTCTTTGTAGATTTTGGATACTAACCCTTTATTTGATATGTCATTTGCAAATATCTTCTCCCATTCTGTCGGTTGCCTTTTAGTTTTGATGATTGTTTCCTTCGCTGTGCAGGAGCTTTTTATTTTGATGAGGTCCCAGTAGTTCATTTTTGCTTTTGTTTCCCTTGCCTCTGAAGACGCATTGAGTAAGAAATTGCTGCGGGCAAGATCAGAGAGGTTTTTGCCTGCTTTCTCCTCGAAGATTTTGATGGCTTCCTGTCTTACATTGAAGTCTTTCATCCATTTTGAGTTTTTGTGCATGGTGTAAGAAAGTGGTCCAGGTTCATTCTTCTGCATGTTGCTGTCCAGTTTTCCCAGCACCACTTGCTGAAGAGACCGTCTTTATTCCATTGGATATTCTTTCTTGCTTTGTCAAAGATTAGTTGCCCATACGTTTGTGGGTCCATTTCTGGGTTCTCTATTCTATTCCATTGATCTGAGTGTCTGTTCTTGTGCCAGTACCATACTGTCTTGATGATTACAGCTTTGTAGTATAGCTTGAAATCTGGGATTGTGATGCCTCCTGCTTTGGTTTTCTTTTTCAAGATTGCTTTGGCTATTCAGGGTCTTTTCTGGTTCCATACAAATTTTAGGATTATTTGTTCTAGCTCTGTGAAGAATGCTGGTGTTACTTTGATAGGGATTGAGTTGATATAGATTTTTGATGTTAAACTACTCTTGCCTTCCTGTAATAAACCCAATTTGTTTATGGTATATTCTCTTTTTTACCAACTGCTGAGCTCAATTTGCTAATATTTTTGCTTATAATGTTTTCATGTGTATCCACGAATAAGAGTGGCTTATATTGTTCTTCTCATACAGTGTTTATTCAGTTTGTTTTAATTGATTTTTTTAGTTTATTTTTTAAATATAATTTATTGTTAAGTTAGCTAACATACAGTGTATACGGTTTGCTCTTGGCTTCAGGAGTAGATTCTCGTGATTCATCACTTAAATAAAAGTGTTTATTAAGCTTTGATAGCAAGGTTATACCTACCTCAGAATGAGCTGGGGAGGATCCTCCCTTTTTGTATTTTCTGGAAGGCTTCGTGTGAAGTTAGAGTAGTCTGTTCCTTGAAATTTTGGCATATGTAACATTTAAAATCATCTAGTCCTCTTGTCTGGTTTGGAACATGGAGATCTATCTTTCCATGTGTGTGTGACTGTGTGTGTGTGTGTGTGTGTGTGTGTGTGTGTATAATTTTGTTAAAGTATAACATAGATACAAAAATCAAAGGAAAAGCAAAGAGTGCACAAATCAAAAGGGTACAACTTTAGGAATTTTTTTGCAAAGTAAACACACTTGTGTAGCCAGCTTTTCAAGTTATGGAAGGTCTTGATACCTTGGGCGAAACCCATTATATTCATTCCATTAGATTCGATGTAATCAAGTTGAAATTCACCAGAGGTAAACTTTTCAAATTGCAGGTATTATAAAATTATTCAGTGTAACCCGAATATTTTCCAACATAAAATTATATTATCTTCTTAAATGAAAATTTTCTATTAATTTGTACATCATGCAAACACATTGTTTGGGATCTGGGTAGAAGGCCACGTAACCTGAGTTCCCTTGCAGGTATGGTATATGCTGTCTCTATCTCTCCCCAGTTGCTGCATAGGCCTTCTTTGTGGATGTAACCCACCCTGAGGGTTGTCCTTAAGAGTGGAGTCTACAGTGTCTGTACAGACAATTGCCTTCACAGTGTGAGGACAGCAGAAGGACAGCATGTATCCCTGCAGTGGGTGCAAGTGTCATGTGAAAGCTCAGGGTTTTAATGGTTACTGAATCTGAAATTTGTTGGTTCTTTTTTTTTTTTTTAATTTTCTTAAATTAAAAGAGCAGGGGAGGGGCAGAGAGGGAGGGAGACACAGAATCTGAAGCAGGCTCCAGGCTCTGAGCTGTCAGCACAGAGCCTGACACGGGGCTCAAACTCATGAACCGTGAGATCATGACCTGAGCCGAAGCCAGATGCTTAGCTGACTGCGCCATCCAGGCGCCCCTGAATATATTGGTTCTAAATATGATTTAGTGCACACAATGGCTCTGCCCTTTCCTCCCCCAAGTGGTTGTGAGTTTTACATATACACAAATTAGATAATTCTAATAGACTAACCCTGATAGGGTAGATCTCATGTCTGCATGAGATATGGGCAGCTCTAACAGATTGGTACTGATCATGTGGCCCAAAATAGAACTTGGAGTCATAATTTCATTCTTTCTTATGGGTGAGTAATATTCCACTGAATAGATACACATTTTATTTGTCCATTCATCAGTTGATGGGCATGGGTTATTTCGAACCTTTGCTATTGTGAATAATGCTGTTATGATCATTTTTTCACAAATTTTTGTGTGGACATGCTTTCCATTTTTGTGGGTATATACCTAGGACTGGAATTGCTGAATCGTATGATAACTTTATGCTGACATTTTGAGGAATGACCAAATTGTTTTCCAAAGTGGCTGCACCAACAGCAATGTATGAGAGTTCCAATTTCTCTATATCTTCTATAACATTTGTTGTTGTCAGTCCTTCTTATTATAGCCATCCTACGGGGTATAAAGTGGTATCTCATTATGATTTTGTTATGTATTCCCCTAATATCTAATGATTTAAAAAATTTTTTAATGTTTACTTATTTTTGAGAGACAGACCGTGAGCAAGGGAGGAGCAGAGAGAGAGACACACACACAGAATCCGAAGCAGGCTCCAAGTTCTGAGCTGTCAGCACACAGCCCGACACGGGGCTCAAGCTCCTGAACTGTGAGATCATGACCTGAGCTGAAGTCCAATGCCCAACTGACTGAGCCACCCAGGCGACCCTGATCTATGAAGATGTTCTTTTGAAGTGCTCTTTTAAAAAATTTTTCATGTGCAGAAAGGTTTTTTTCCATTCTTTTTGTTACTGATTTCAAAACTAATTGCATGCTGGTCAAGAAATGTGATTTATATGATAGTTATTTTGGGGGATTGTTAAAAATGCCTAGAACATGATTATTTTTTTAACATTCCATGTACTTTATACATGTTAATTTTATTCTTCAAATGTCCTATATCTTTACTCATTCTTTGTCTTCTTGACCTATCAATAATTGAGAAAGGTGGAATGAAAATTTCCACTTTGATAGTGGATATGTCTATTTCTTTCTGTAATTTTATCAACTTTTGTCATATATTTCAAGGCTACTTAATTTTGTATATACAAGTTTAGGATTGCTGTGTCTTCCTGGGGAAGTTAATCTTTTATAATTATGTAGTGACCAGAGTGCCTGGGTAGCTCAGTTGACTAAGCATCCAACTTTTTTTTTTTTTTTTAAAGTGTCCGACTCTTGATCTTGGCCCAGGTCATGATCTCACAGTTTCATGACTTCAAGACTCACATCAGGCTCTGCACTGACAGTGTGGAGCCTGCTTAGGATTCTCTCTCTCCTCCCTCTCTGCTCCTCCCCTGCTCCTCTCGCACTCTCTCTCTCAAAATAAATAAACATTAAAAAAATTATAATTATGTAGTGACAATCTGTACCCCTAATAGTGTTTCTTGCTCTGATGCCTAATTTGTCTGATATTAATATAGAAAGAGAAAATGTTAGTATTTGTTTTTTATATATTTTCCTAACCTTGTAAAAAATTTTTTATTTTAAGTAGCCTCTACACCCGATGGGGGGCTTGAACTCATGACCCCAGGATCAAGAGTCATATGCTCCACTGACTGAGCCAGCCAGGCACCCCTGCTTTCCTGATCTTTTATTTTCAACTTTTCTGTGTTGTTTTAGATGGGTCTTTCACAATTAGCATATAAATACGTTTAAAAATTAAATTCAATTTGACAATCTCTTTTACCTAGTTGGTTAGGTCCGTTTACATTATTGTGATATTCAGATTATTCTGAGCTTATTTCTATCATCTTATGTCCTGTCTTTTCTCCTCTCACCTTTTGGGAAAGGACTGATTTTACTGTTATTTCTATTTATTTTAAACATTATATTGTTTTTCCTCTATTGGTTTGGAATTTATACTCTATTTCTGAATTTTTTAGTGGCTAGTTCTGTAATTTTTGCATGAATATTTACCTGAGCAAAGTGTAAAATTAAATAATGTTTTTTAAAGTTTATTTATGTATTTGAGGGGGGGGGGGGAAATCTGCTAATGCAGAGCCTGCTTTGGATCCTCTGTCTCCTTCTCTCTGCCGCTCCCACCACACCCCCCCCCCACTGGCTCAAAGATAAATAAACATAAAAAAAGACCATACATCAGAAACCTATTAGAGAATATTTTATTAATGGGTTTATAAATGCATGTATTCATTAGGGATATCTGCTTCTACCTATGATAGAGCGCATTGTTGCAGAACAATGCATGCAAACAACTTAGAAAACGCTCTTTGAAGGCATCAAGAACTGCCAATAAAGTCAAGGACAGAGTGTCCAAGATCCCAGAGAGAAGGAGACAAAAAAGAAGCGAGTCACTGGCTTAAGCCTCCGGGCATTTGTTGACTCTTGGTGCAGGACAAGAAACTGAGAGTCTGGACCCAGTTCTCTGTCAAGAAGCAAAGAAATCACCGGAACTTTCAGAAATCTCACGGAGCTGAGGAGATAAAAATTGGAGTTTGGAGCTGCCAAAGGGCTAACAACCCAGACAGAGGTGAAACATAAAGAAGGTAGCCAGGCACTCAGTGCTTTTTTAAAAAGTGTATTTATTTAGAGAGACAGAGACAGACAGAGAGACAGCACGAGCGGGGGAGGGGCAGAGAGAGAGAGAGAGAGAGAGAGACAGAGAATCCCAAGAGGCTATATGCTACCAGCACAGAGCCCAATGTGGAGCTTGAACTCACAAACTGTGAGATCATGACCTGAGCCGAAACCACGAATTGGATGCTTGACTGAGCCACCCAGGTGTCCCTCAGTGCTTTTTGTACTTAAGATAATTGTTAACTTCTTAACCTGTGGAGGGCAAGAGGCTAAGGAACCAAGTAGAAAGCCACTGAGAAGTAGTCTGGAGTTTTCAGAAGCCCTATAATACTGAAGGGGAAAACCTTTGAGTTCAGTACTTGTGATGGACAGAGAGCCCCTAGTAAGACCCCTCAGACTCTCAGTTACCAAGGGGCAACACCTTGGGAATGGCAGTGAACCAGGGGTAGACTAAACCTTACAAAGACTGAGACTCAGCTTCAAGTCAGCTTAGTCCTCAATCTGGTTAAGGTGAATTCTGTCCCCCCCTCAGTGACTATTACAGGATAAGGTTACCCTCTCTAGAGAAAGATAGCATAATTCAGAGTTTCTACTACTTTTTATACACAATTTCTGGCCTTTCAATGAGAAATGACCAGGCATACAAAGAAACAAGACCAAAAGAAAAAAAAAAAAAAGCAGGAACTAGAAACAAACTCAGTGACCCAGACCTTGGAGTTACCTGACACAGACTTTAAAATAAATGTGATTAATATGCCTGATAAAATAGGTGACAGTGTGGAAAGCATCACCAGATGACTGGAATCTACAAAAAAGCCAAATGACTATTTTAGAACTAAAACGTACATTATATAAAAACAAATCAACAGATGGGTTAACAGCAGATTGGACATAAAGAAGATGAATGAACACAACTTGTTTGAAGATGTAAAGCTGCAGACTCAATAGTACCACAAGCACCAAGCATACATAGAAACCCACACCTAGGTACATCATATTCAAATTTCTGAAAACTAAATTAAAGAGAAAATCTCCAAAGTAGCCAAAAGGAAAAATAAGACACATTATGTTTGAAGGAGCAATAATAAGATATTAGCTGACTTCTCAATAGAAATAATGGAAGTGAGAAGAAAAAGTGCTGGCTTTAGTGCTAAAAGAGATTAATGTCCAATACTGAATTCTATGTATGGTAAAAATATCTTCAGTCAGGAAGGCAAAATACTTTTACAAACAAACAAAACCTGAGAAATCAACAGACCCATGCTAAAAGAAATAATAAAGACCATCCTTTGGTAGAAGCCAAATGATCCCAGATGAAAACACAAAAGTGCAAGAAGGAATGAATAGCAATGGAAAGGATAAATCTAAATGAATATCCGCTTAAAAAACAATAAAAGTAATATCTCGTGGAGTTCAAAATAATATGCACAATCTATTAAAGTACTTGATGATAGTAACAGGTCAGAGGAAAGGGAAATGGAGGTAGGGTGTTCTAATACACAACTTCCATCTCATGATCGAAGATGGCTTCTGCAGCTCTTACCATCATATCTATATGTCCTTTCCCTTTAAAGGTATTTTTCAGAAGATTGCACATATCACTTCTGCTTTTTTCCAGTCACATGACCTCAACCTAGCTGCAAGGGAGATTAGGAAATGTTGTCTTCAGCTGGGAGGTCAATACCCAGCTAAAACTTGGAGTTTCTATTATTAAAAGAAAAAGTGAAGAATATATATTGAGAGACAACTAGTTTCTGACACATTGCTCCAGGGCCTGGGCACAACTGATTTGTAGAGGTGAAAAGCTTCCAGGTTGTGAGCAGAAACTTAGAAGAAAATCCCCCAGTGGTTTTATGAGGGATGTAACATCACCTGATTTACTGTTTCAGAAGTTCACTTTGGCTGTTGTGTGGTGGAGAATGGGCTCTAGTGAGGCGAGAGTAGACGCAAAGATATGCAAGAAGATATTACAGCAGCGTACCCAAGAGATGATGGCATAGTGGCTTGGTCTAGGGTGAAGACTGGAAATTGAGTAAAGTACAGTTGATTCTCATTATTAGTGGTAGTTATGTTCTATAAAGTCACCATGAACACTGCATTAATGAAGATTGAACCATTGCTCCTAGGGGGAAATACAGGATTTGGTTTCTGCAAGCCTCTGGACATAACATTTTCATCAACTGATGAATATCAGTTGATAATGTTTTATTTAAGTGGTTTTTTTTTTAGGTAGGCTCTGCACTGGGTGCCCAATGCAGGGCTTGAACTCACGACCCTGAGGTCAAGACCTTAGCTGATTTCAAGATTCGGACGCTTAACCAACTGAGCCACCCAATCACCTCATATGTATGTTTTGTTTAAAGAGACCTTATTTGATATATAATATTGATTCATTCACATTGAACTCATGGCCAACAGCACTATAATTCATACCCGAACATGTGTTTTTTTCTGAAAGGCACATCATAGCCTTCTTGCACTTAGCAACACTAGAAAGCACTTCAGCACTACACTTGGGGGCCATTTCAAACAGTGAGATTGTCAACAAAAGGCACAGAAATGTGAAAAACATTTCACTAAGTAGACCGTGAAAAAGACATTTATTTACAGTATGAGAACAGAAAAAAGAAGGCAGAGCATCGCCTCATTTGACCTCAGTTGGGAATGTGCACATTGCTTGACTTTTATTTTTCACCACTCTATGCACGTATTGATTTTGGGGTTACATTTTAGTGAGTAGAAAAATCCACAGATATGGAATCTGTGAACAGTAAGGATTGCCTGTAGATGTTTTATATGGTCTGCATATGGAAACTGACAGGATTTCATGATGGATTAAATGTGGGAGGTGAGGGTGAAGAAGGTGTTCAGGTGTACTGCCAGGTTTCTGAATAAGGCCACTAAGTCAACAATGGTGTCATACACTGAGAGGAACAGGGGTATAGGGGAGATGGTGAGATCAATTTTGAACATAAGTTAGATATGGCAATTATCCGTCCAAGAAATCCATCCAGACAGTTGGATACATGAGACTGGAAGTCAGAGGACAGGTCTAAGGACAGTCTCTTGGGAATAGACAGCATATATTATGTAATAAAGCACTTGCCCCCTCCTCTGTCCAGGGTTATATTTCAAAGCTTTTCTCCATAACCCCTTGGTTTCTCATCTGATTATAGAAGGGAGTGGTGGTGGATGAGGATATCTCCCTTCTCCCCATTGCACAGATTGGCAGGAAGTTCCATTGTGGGAATCACGAACTCAGTGCATGCTGGCCAATTCTATCAGTGAACTTGGCATACATTTTCCTAAAATAGGAATGCAAAAATAAAGTCAGAACTCTGTCTTACAGTTTATAACTATTGAAAAAATTCAGATGAATCTAAACTTTATAAAAGCCCATGAAAATAAAATATCCCCAAACCTCTATCAGTTCTTGAGGAAAATATGAGAGGAAGTATTTATAATTTGGGGGTAGGGAATACTGCCTTAAACTTACCATGAACATCAGAAGTTAACAAAAGAGTGCCATGTTTGACTGGATAAAAATCATAAAATATCTGCATGGCCAAAGGTATGAAGAAAGTCAAAGGGTGCCTAGGTAGCTCAGTCAGTTAAGTGTCTGACTCTTGATTTTGGCTCAGGTCATGATCTCACAGTTCATGGGTTCAAGCCCCATGTTGGGCTCTGTACTAGGTCAGCATGGAGCCTTCTTGGAATTCTCTCTCCCTCTCTCTCTGCTCCTCCCCACCCCTTGTGCATGCTCGCTCTCTCTCTCTCTCTCTCCAAATAAATAAACTTAAAAAAAGAAAGTCAAAAGGTAAGTGACAGGAAAATATCTGTAACACATGTAATAAAGTGTATAACAAAGTGTTGATATACATTTTCTCCAAAAGACTCTTATAAAAATCAACAACAAAAAGAAAAAGAAAAAGAAACTTCAGTGGGAAACTTGGCAAAGGACATGAAGCGGCAGTTCACAGATAAAGCACTATAAGTGGTCATACTCACTAATGCTCAACCTCAAACACTCATTTATTGAACAAATATTTTGTGAGTGGCTACTATGTTCCAAGTATTGTAATAGGTGTGAGGGATTCAGCAGTGAACAAAATATACAGTCTCTGCCTTGGAACTTACAGTGGAGGGAGACAAATAGTAAAAACTGAGATATATGATATATTAGTGGTGAAAAATGCTCTGGAACAGAGTAGGGGATAGACTGTGATGTGGAAAGTGCTTTTGTAGAAAGGATGATGTGACGGTTATGTGTCAGCTTGACCAGGCCATGGGTGCCCATATATTTGTTCAAACATTATCCTGGGAGTATCTGTGAGGATGTTTTTGGATGAGATTAACATTTTAATTGGTAGACTGAGTAAAGCAGATTGCCCTCCCCAATGTGGGTGGGCATCATCCAATCAGTTGAAGGCCTACATAGAACAAAAAGCCTGAGAAAGAGGGGACTCCTCCTGCTTGACTGAGCTGGACATTGGTTTTTTCCAGCATTTTAACCCTAACTGAAACATCAGCTCTTCTTGGGTCTCGAGCTTGTTGGCTTTCAGACTGGAACTGACATCATCCGCTCTCCTGGGTCTTCAGCTTGCTGACTGGAGATATTGGAACTTCTCAGCCTCTGAGCCAATTATAGTATCTCTCACTCTTCCTCTCTCTCTCTCTCTCTCTCCTTTTCTTCATCTACTTTTGCTTTGCTTCTCACTTCCCTCTTCCTCCCTTCCTTCTCTCTCTCTGTCCCTTGATAGATAGATGATAGATAGATAGGTGATAGATAGATGATAAATAGATAGATGTAGTTTATATGTGTATCTATATCTCTCTACATTGGTTCTGTTTCTCTGGAGAACCCTGAATAATACATATGGGTAAGGAAGATCTCTTGAGTAGATGACATTTTAACAGAAGAGACCTCAACTATGAGGATGAGGCACAAAGGTATCTGGTCAAACAATGTTCTGGGCAGGGGCAAAGGCTGTAACTGTAAGGAGTCTTACCTAGAGTGGTCCACATTTAGCAAAGAGGCCCAGTGGCTGGAATGGAGGGAGCACAAGGCAGATGAGATCAGAGAGACCTTGACTGTGATGAGCAGGAGTCAGACCATAAGGCCCTTGAAGGCCATTGAATAGGACTTTGGCTCCTACTGCAAATTACTTAGGAAGGCACTGAGGGTGGGGGGTTCGAGCAGAGGAGTAACATGACCTGACTTGTGTTTTTTAAAGGACCACTCTTGGGATATTCAGGTGGATCAGTTGGTCGAGTATCCAACTCTTGATTTTGACTTGGGTTATGATCTCACGGTCATGTTGGGCTCTGCGCTGATCATGGAGCCTGCTTGGGATTCTCTCTTCCCCTCTCTCTCTGCCCCACGCCCCCTAAAAATAAATAAACAGTAAAAAAATAAAGGACCACTCTTGCTGTTGTGTTGAGAATAGGCTGGGATGGGATCAGGAAAACGAGGTTGGAGGTTTAAACAATAATCCTGGTATAGACCAGGATGGTATTGGTGGAGTAGTGACATGTTGTCAGACTTTGTGGGATTTGAGATACAGGGAGGAGGTAGGGATAGCTTCAGGGTTTTCGCCTGAGTGTTGGAAGAATAGAGTTGCCATTTTCAGAGATGGGACATTGTGTAGATGCAGCAGGTTGGAGGATAAGATGGGGAGTTTAATTTACACATGTTAACTCCTTCCCATCTTAAATGTTTTGTTGTCTATACTTTAGTTTTACATTTAAGAAAATTTTCCAAATTAGGATTTTGATTATGGGCATGCTAAATTATGTTAGAGTTGTCCATTAGACATTGGAATAGGCTGTTGGTTTTAAGTACAACATTGGAGGTCATGACTAGAGGTATCAGTTTAGGAGTTACCAAATTAGCTAACAATTGAAGAATTACAAACTGAAGCACAACACCGTTTTCACACTAATAACTTGGGCAAATTTTTAAAAATTAATAGTGTACAATGTGGCTAAAGGTATGGGAAAATGAGAATTCATATACATGCTGTGAGAGTATAAATTGATAGAGCCTTCTTGGAGGGAAATTTGGTAGTTTTAATCAAGATTTAAAATGTGCATATCCTTTAGCCCAACAATTGCACTTGAGAATTCAATCTTCTAGATATACTCACAGGTGTGTACAAAAATACAGTAAAACCTTGGGTTCTGAGTAACTTGCTCTGCGACTGTTCCACAATATGAGCAAACAGTTCCAATAAATTTTAACTTGATAAATGAGTGATGTCTTGCAATATGAGTAGTACATAACGCTGAATGTCACATGATCACAACTGACCTAATGGTGGTTCTTCTCTTTTCTTCTTTTCTTCTCCTTCTCCTCCTCCTCTTCCTCCTCCTCCTCCTCCTCCTTCTTCTTCTTTCTTCTTCTATTTCTTCTTCTTCTTCTCCCCCCCTCTCTCTCTCTTTAGCTGCAGGATTGTGGGTGATCATCTCCCATGCTCAGATGCTCAGTCTCAGGCTGCAGTGTTCAGCAGAAATCAGCAATTTTTCAGAATGTTAGAAGGTGCCCACAACTGGCACGAGCATATTTGTTGTCACTTCAAAGCACCTATGGACAGTCCTTTGCTTTTCCATACAAGAGGAAGCTTAAGCATGCTGCGCTTCATTCTAGGTCAGCCTGCCTGCAGATATAGACCCTTTCCTCTTCTGCCTTATTGCCAGTTACATTAAATACAATATAAGACAAGAGATTATTAATACTATACTTAAGTCAACATTGGTGTGAGTGTATTTAATGGTCCCATGCAGAAAAAGATTCCACTCAGCAAATAGATAGCAGTGATTCTGTTAGTGATAGTGAAAGTCGTCCTACACAATACCCCTCCTGTCTCTTGTCTCCCTCACACTAGCCATGAAGGTTTTCAAAGGTAAGTGTAGGTTAATTTGTTTATTTTTCTTTATATTTTGTATTTTCTTTATTATTTGTATTCTATTACAATATTGTAATCATTTTTATATGAACATTTTTGGGTTGTGGAACAAATCATCTGAGTTTCCATTATTTCTTATGGGGAAATTCGCTTTGATATACAAGTGCTTTGGATGACAAGCATGTTTCTGGAATGAATTATCCTTGCAAACTAAGGTTTTACTGTATGTATATAAGGTGTTCAGTGTTGCACTGTGTGTGATGGAAAATAAGTGAGGACAATTGGTATACCCAGCCACAGAAAATGGTTAAATACATTATTGTTCAGTCAGCCTGGAGTCCAGATTCCTGTTCAAAAGATTGACCATGTGATGATGGTGATAATTATATATATTTTTTTGCTGAAGCCCTACTGTGTATCAGGTACCATGCCAAGTGTTTTAGGTTTTATCTCTGAATGAATTTTTGTTACCCATGGTCATTTCCTTTCTCTAGGCACGCATTCATGTAGCAATTACTTTGGGGCACCTACTTTGTGCCAGTTTTCTCTACAAAATCCATAAAAATAGACTCACTTACTCCGGACCAATAGTTCCTAATCTCTTTAGCACTCAGTTCTCCTGTCCTTTGAGATGCTAGTGAAACCTATAACCTCTGTCCTTAGATAAATATTCATTTGCTTGGGAAATCACAGCCCACCCTCCCCAAGCTCCAGAAGTTCTGTGGACCCCAGATCAGGTTCAGAATCTCTGTTCTTGGGCAAGAGGACACAGAAGGCAAGAGTGGGAGGTGGGATGGGACAGAAGGCCAAGGTATACCGAGATCTCTGGCAGGCCAGTTTGTATTTGAAAAATACTGGTTAGGTGTAGATTTTGCTGCCAGGATGCTAACATACCAGGATGCTGGAGTCCCTTGGTGAATACTAACAGTGTTATCTGGGCCATGCTCTCCCATTCCCCAACTTTCCCCTCCCTGTCACCCATCTTTTTCCCTGCCTGCCAGGCCTGGACAGTCCAAGTATCTCTCCATCTCCTCTTCGACTCCAACCCTCCCTAGACCAAATGCAGTCAGCCAGGACTCTAATCTTCTTCCCAAGTGCCTGGGATGCCTCTCCCATAGCCTGAGTATAGGGCTTTGCAATGAGTCTTTGTCTCCTGTTCTTTTTTTTTTCCTTGCTCGTGGAAGTTTCCATGTCAAGCAAGCTACTAGGATACCTGCTGGAGAAACCACCAGATACTGTCAATATTGATCAGTGCTTCAATTCAACAAACGACAGGTGACAGAAACTCCTGGGTCAGCTTGGAGTCTCTAGGAAGCAGACATCAAGATGGAGTTAGGGGAGAAAGGTTGATTGGGGGTTGACATCTGTGAAAGATGAAGAAGGAGGAAGCGGGATTGGGCAAGCAAATCTCCAGACATTGCTGTATATCCAACATTGGTGAGAGGATAGAAGGACACAAGCAGAGTTAGGTAGGCTGTGATATGGATCTGGAAGCTTGGACCGCTCCAGGAGGCAGCTGCAGAGAAAAGATAGATCTTTAGTGAAGCAGGGGACTGAAATGGCCAGGCTTTAGCACCCTCCTGTGTTCAGTCACTGGCTCAAGGCTGCCCCAAAGGAGTATGGCCTCGGCTCAGATGTTGCAGCCCACTGCAACTATATAGAGGTTCTCGGCTGTCCTCACAGCCGAAAGGTGAGTTCTTTCCAGAAAGGTAAATTGAACAGTGTCCCTAAGCTGCCACACCTTTAACCATTTCTAACCACCAAGAAAATGGCCAACACCCCTGCATCAAGGCAGATCAGTGCTAATGCAAGGTAGCACCCGGTGATACTCCCAAGACAGGGTTTGCAGCTTTGGGCTGGCTCCCTGCCTTATAAGGAGTTGGGAGTGAGAGTGGCTCCCACCCTGTTCTGTTGTATTTTTCCCTCCAGACATGAGCTCAAGATTCCCCCCGACTTGTGACTTATGTACTGAATATGCTTCTCCACGTTTAATATATTTTTTAACCTTTATTCACTTTTGAGAGACAGAGAGAGACAGAGCATGAGTTGGGGAGGAGCAGAGAGAGGAGTAACAGAATCTGAAGCAGGTTCCAGCCTCTGATGCTTCTCCATGTTTAACCCTCAGCTCTAGGAGCCTTCTGGCCAGGGAAGTAAAGAAGATTCTGCCGAAGACAGACAATGAGTGTGCACATAGATACACTGGGCATCTGGGCAGTGGAGTCTCCTTCAGGCTTGGCTCCAAGAATGTACAACACAGCAGTTATGGAGTTATGGTGATCACTGCCATTCATGACATACCTGTAATTCTACTGTAATGGTTAAGAGTCATAAGGGCCTGCTGTTGAACCCTGCTTCTGCCACGGGGTAGCTTTGGACTAGTGACTCTTTCTCTGAACCTCAGTTTCCTAATTTTCAAACTGGTCATGAAAATGGCACCTATTTCCTAAGGTTACGGTGAGGTCAAATGAGATAATGATGCGCGAGGTGCTTAGTGTTGCTCGGCACGTGTAAGTGCTTAATGACGGTTAGCTATGTCATTGCCGTGTGCCAGGTTTGGTACAGCTATTTCCTCATTCAAGTGTCACAGTAACCTTGCAAGGTAAGTATTAGTATTTAAAATTTTTTTAAGTTTTTTTTAATGTTTTATTTATTTTTGAGAGAGATGGAGCATGAGCGGGGGAGGGGCAGAGAGAGAGGGAGACACAGAATCTGCAGCAGCCTCCAGGCTCTGAGCTGTCAGCACAGTGCATGACGCGGGGCTCGAACCCACAAACCGTGAGATCATGACCTGAGCCGAAGTCGGACGCTCAACTGACTGAGCTACGCAGGCGCCCCCAAAACATTTTTTTAATGTTTATTTTCGAGAGAGAGTGAGAGCCAGTGGGGGAGGGGCAGAGCGAGAGAGGGAGACAGAAGACCTATAGCAGGCTCCTCACTGAGGGTGGAGAGCCCAATGTGGGATTTGAACGCATGAACAATGAAATCATGACCTGAGCTGAAGTGGGGAGCTTAACTGACTGAGCCACCCAGGCGCCCCACAAGGTAATTATTATTATCTCCCTTTTATAGATGAGGAAGTGGAGGCTCTGGTAGAGGATTAATAACGTGCCAAAGGATCACGCAGTCAGCAATTGGCAAGCCCACAATCCACCTCTGTGTCTCTTTGATTCCAAGCCGGCCCATTAGCTCACACCACGCTATGTTCTAGAGTTTTCTGAGGCTGGTGCCAAAGGGGTTCTGCAGGCTGATAAACAGCATGGGGCAGAAACGGGGTTTGGGAGGGTTCTCGGCCCACTAACAACTGGATGAGAGCAGCAGTGGAATAGAAGACATTTCTCACAGTGAACGGAAGTCAAAAGAATGCCTAATCAATAGGATACGTTGGAGGTTATATGCTGGGCTCATTTATATCCCATGATAAATAGTATATAGAAGTTGGCCTTCTGCAAGGTATAGTTTGAGGGGCACCAATCACATTACTCCCATCCCTCACACACGAAACATATGTCCCAAGAGCCATGATGAGGGGCCATATCTTTGAGGTATAGTATCATTCCAGTTGCTTCCAGACAAAATGCAGAAACCCCAGGAGACAGAAGCTAGTCACTTCCCTGTTGAGTTTAGGAGTTAACAAGCTTAACTTGAAAATGGAGGGTGGGGCCTGAGAGAATGGGTCTTAGGGCAAAGATGTCCCCATGGGATGGGGAGGGGTGTTTGAGGAGAGGGCAGGAGACTCCAGAGTCTGCAACTGTGGGGACCTTGGAATGCAAAACGAGGTACAGCTCCAGAAGCATGGGAGGAAGGGGTGTGGAGGTAGGAGGCCTCCTAGTTCTTAGTTTTGTCACTGGTCTCCCAAAGATTTGTTTGTCTTAGAAACAGCACAAAAAGGGAAGGGGAACAAAGTTCATGTGGGCCGCTCCAGAAGCTGAGGGCTGCAGGGGGCGGGGGTGGGGAACGAGGAAGGGGGGGCTGGAAGCACCTGCAGTTAGTGTTGCAGACACCTCTCGATGATTTCCTGCCTTTGAGTAAGAGAATTGGAATCAATAACGTTCCATTCCATTTTTTCCCCGGTGCAGACAGACCTCTCAAAAATACGTTTGCGAATTGCTATTCTTGCTTCCCTTTAAGGGCCTAAGTCTATCTATCATCTATCTATCTGTCTCACCTATTTGAGAGGAGATAGAGAGAGGCAGAGAGAGGGAGAGAGAGAGAATCCCAAGCAGGCTCCGCACTGTCAGTGCAGAGCCTGACGCAGGGCTCAAACTCATGAAACCATGAGATCATGACCTCGGCTGGAATCAAGAGTCTGGATGCTTAACCCACTGAGCCACCCCGGCACCTCCTAAATCCCTTTTTTTAATATACAGTAAATTGGTCATTGCTATCTGGATCTAACGTTAGCCTTTTTGTGGAGCTGGAAGAAGTCTTGCACAGGCAGTGGCAAGTTGTGATTGTGGATGGCAGTCTCTATCAACTGATTTTACTGCAAAAGAAACAGAATTTGGGGAGAGGGAGAATCCAATCACCAAGCCAAAAACATACCGTTTTGTGCAGTGCTTTCTCATTTGTTGTCTTATTTGAACCTCACAACTGCCTGGTGGGCCAGATAGGGCAAATGTCCATTCTCAACATCTGAAGACAGAAGCCCAGACTAAGTGAATTACCAAAGGTCACAAAGCACGGCAGGGGCAGAACAGCCTTAGTATACGGGTCTCCTTTGGGTCTGGGACCAGGATTTACACAGCCAGGAACACCACAGCCTTTGTTAAACCAGAGAGTTGATAATGTAAATGGCTGGAATGTCCAAGAAGAGAGGGAAAGGAAAAAAAAAAAACCCACACGAAATTGACTTGAAATAGACCAAAATACAGTTTATGCAGTCTCAACCCATGTTCAAAAGTGTTTCTGCTGGAATGCCTACTCCATTCTCTTCTTGGACACCTGAAATAGGGCAGCCTCCCCATTTCAAATCCTTTTCATCACCACACATGCTATTCTCAGATTCTGCCTAAACAGTTGCTTTCTTAGCTCTGGACTTTGGGTGCAAGATAAGGAATAGGAGGAAAACAGTGCTCCCCTTCTTTGCCCTCCACAAATATGACACACCCGGGAGGAGGAAGTTTTTGATCATTTCTAAGTTAGGGTGACATTGCTGACCCACGGTACCACTTTCTGGAAGCCAACCCGACCCCAGCCTACACTAGAAAGTGATAGTGAAAATAATATATTTGCTCTATTTTTGTGTTTTCCAAACTGCTGATATAATCCATTAAGAAGTTGGAAAAAGTCTATTCAGTGGCTGTGAACAGAATTTTCAAAAAAATAAAAATAAAATAAAATCAATACAATGAAATAGAAAGTACCAGAAACAACCTGAAAGTAGGAAACATGAGTTTTAGTTTGGACATAACATTTGATTTAGTTTGTTACATTTATGCATCTGCATGCTGGATTGTGCTATTTTGTACTTATTGTGGGTTAGAGCAAAACCTTTGAAAACCACTGATCTAGAAGATATATACACCTCAATTTGAGATGCAGTCTGTATCCCAAGACCCTCCAACAACATATTTCCTCCTTTTAGTGCTTCTCTAGGAAGCAAGACTGATCCATATAGGCCACTGATAGTCACTGAGAACTCTTTTGTACAGAAACCTGCATTTGGCAAAGAAAGGCAAATATTTATTAACTAATTTGTATTTCTTTACTTATTCTTGAGAGAGAGAGAGAGAGAGAGAGAGAGAGCGCGGGGGAAGGGCAGAGAGAGGGAGAGAATGAATCCCAAGCAGGCTCCCCGCTGTCAGCATACAGCAGGATGCAGGGCTTGGACTCACGAGCGATGAGAGCACAACCTGTGCTGAAATCAAGACTCTGACACTTAACAGACTGAGCCACCCAGGTGCTCTGGGAAAAAATAGAATACAGAAGTTTGGGAGGCAAGTGTTTTGATGAAATGTTTTCATTGTATCAAGCCAACTGTTAAACCAGAAAGCCAAATCTGCCCTATCATTTCCCCCCTAGACAGGTTATCCTTTATACCAGCCTTATCCTTTATACCGTGTATTAAATCATAACAAGAATCAGCAAGTGAAGTCCCCTTCTACCAAATTTCCTGCCTCACTAGTTTCAAGCAAGTTAATCCAGAAACATTCCACAATAAA
Source organism: Panthera tigris (assembly GCF_018350195.1). NCBI lineage: Eukaryota > Metazoa > Chordata > Mammalia > Carnivora > Felidae > Panthera > Panthera tigris. The sequence continues at coordinate 89,261,507 of NC_056677.1, read as the reverse complement.
ACACATGCTATCTTCTTGCCTTTTGTTGACTGCTTGCTCCTTCCCCAAACACATGTGACCTTTAATCTCACTGGGACTATCTTTTTAGACACATTTTATATTACTAGGTGACTTTCAAAAATCAGGAAAATGTTATGACTCCAATTCTCCAAGGCTCAAGTATGTTTAAATAAGGTCTGTGGCTCTTCTAGCCATATAGAAACACAAGTAACTTGGCAGAATTTGAGTCTTGAGTTACAGGCCTCCTAGGCTGATAGCCTATTACTTCCACTGCCTACAAATTTAGACCTAAGTAGATTAGATTCCTAACCATTTTTTATCTAGGCAACTCCTTACTGGACTTCATCAGTCTAATCTAAGATGCCATCAATTTGAGACTCAGCAGTATTTTGTGTACTACTGAGAAAAGGAAAAAAGGTGATTAAACTATGATTTGACATGTTTATGATCCATACCAATTTCAGGGGTATTAACTTGTGAAAAATGTGCATCTTTGAAGATGAAAAATGGTAGTTGGTTTCAAGGGGTGTTGCATCTTCTCCCTCCTCTCCAAGTGTCTGTTGACATTATTTTTTCATTTTTTAGAGAGACAGCAAGTGCAGGCGTGAGCAGGGGGAGAGGCAAGAGAGGGAGAATCCCAAGCAGGCTCCACACTCATTGTGGAGCCCAACGTGGGGCTTGATCCCATGACCCTGGGACCATGACATAAGCCATAATCAAGAGTCACTTGACTGAGCCACTCAGGCACCCCTCTGTTGACATATTTTTAATGTAGAATTGAATTTAAGGAGACCATTCTTTTTGGAAACCAACTCTTTTGGTTTAACTGCCTATGGAATCCAGCATTTTGGCTAGTTTCTCAGGGTTAAAATTTTCAACATCTCACCAGAATCCTGCTACCTCAAACAGGTGATATCAGGATGTGAACATTTGGTAGGAAAAGAACACATGTTAGAGAAGAGACAAAATCCAGGTTGTCAACCATTGTTTTCAACACTCTAGTGTGTGTGTGTGTGTGTGTGTGTGTGTGTGTGTGTGTGTGTTTAATTTGAAAACTTTGTATTATACAGGTAGTCATTTCTGGAGTCTTCAAAAGAAAAACCAAAAGACCTTAAAACAAGCTTGAGAAAACCTGTCACAAGGAAAATTTTATTTTATTTTTTCAAGTTACAAAAATATGTGCATGTCAAAAATACAGTCTTAGTCCACAGAAGAGTAGTTCCAGCCATTTAAAAGTTATACAGAAGGAAAAAGCAATGTATATAGGAATCGTAAAACAATACAGTATAACTGCTCAATTCAGTTATTGCTAGTTATATGCAGTTTTTAATTGAGACTGTTCTCTACAAGGGAAAGGGCAGTGTTTGGGCACTGGCTTTTGCTGCTACAGGCGTTAAACAGCCAACCCCAGATTAGAATAAGCTCACTTTGAGTAGAATATACCATGTAAGCTTTGATCAGTACCACAAGGGAGTGTGGTCTAAATTTCTGTTCCACCTCCTTCTCCTAGTTGGTTCTATTATCAGAAGTAAAATGTGTAGTTTGGGGCAACAGTAAATGAACTGCTGGTTTTCAAAGTAAGTGGTAAGAAACAGGGACTCTGAGTTGCAATGGAGAAATGAAGCTGGCAGGTTTAGCTTAAAAACACTGAAACAATAAACACAAGGATGGAAAAAATGTTAAAGTGTAACAAAAACCCAACACTAGCCTTTTCTCTTTAGATGTCGAGATGCAACATGAATCAATCTGTTCTTTTGAAGCCTAGGAGTTGATGAAAACCTGCCTTCCTCTTTTCTCTCTTTAAAAAAGACAGAGACCTAGCCACATAACAGGAACATGTTTAAAAATAGTTCCATTTGCTTCACAGAAGAACAGCGCGTCAAATTAAATAACTTTAACTTTAAATAAGTAATAAAAAAAATGCAGACGACAGTGTAAACCACAGAGAACAAATCACTTACTTTGGGGGTGGGTAATACACAGGAGACGTTTGGCCTGAAGTTCACATGGAAGACTTAGCAGGTAAGAGTGTCCCAAATATATAGCAATGGCTTCGTTTCCCACTTTCTTGTCAGACCCTGCAGGGTCAGGCTTATTGCTGACATTTAACCCCCATAAGTTCTTGAATACATCTGAGATAAATATTGGTGGGAAGTATGAGGCGAACTGGAAGAACCTTTCAAAATCATTCTTAGAACAAAAGTGACACTCGGGACCATTTGGCAAGGACAATTTATGACTTAAACCCTAAAAACAGGTGATTTCAGGAGGTAGAAAACAAGTACCAAAAATGTACCATTTGGCCACCCTTCTTAACTTTTGGCCAACCTTGGATCTCTCCATTTTTCACTCCCCATTCTCCCATTAAAGCTATATTAGTCCTACTATACCATTCGGTACCTAACGTTATAAACTTGGAGCTGCCACAAAAAAATCTTTTTAAGTAGTTTTACTTTGAAAACCACTGAGTATATCTAATGCTCAAGTATCAACTGGGAACATTTTAGTAAATAAATTCACTCCATAGGGAAACATGCTGACATAAAACAAATACTTAACGTGAAAAAAAGACGACTGAACATCTCTATATGCTAGTACATCAGGGCAGCTATGCAAACCTATATTAGTAATACTTTCACTGAACTGATTTGGAAAAGCCTTAGGTTAAAACTGCATTACCAGCATTTACTGGCAATAGCTCTATGTCTTACTAAAAACTTAATCTAGTAACAATGAAAAACTCTGCTTTCTCCCACAGAGTTATGTTGTGCTGATATCCCATAGATAATATTATAAAAGAATTTCATTTTTGCAATAGGCTGGGCTCACAGTGAGTATGTTAATACAGAGACCATGTGTACAATATAACTGTAAGAATGTCATGAGTGAAATGCATATAAGGCATGTAAAAAACTAGCATTAAAGCTCTTAAGGGCAACGATCCAAATTGGCAGCTGCTAGAAAAGGCGCTGCTATGAATAAAAAAAGTATTAAAGAAACACAGTTTCAGCACATACTAGTTTCTAGTGCTTCCACAATGAAATGAATTACTTCACATAAATTTCTGTTGCTGGAACTAATGGACCAAAGAAGAATGGACTTTAAGTACTAGCCCAATCTTGGAAACGAAAGCAATCGCTTGCAATCTTCCACACGGTGTTTTGAGGATTAGACTGGGCGGTCAGCAGGAAGTTCTGGTTGAAGTAGTGTTGTTTGTTTCCATCAAACTTCACAGTTCCGCTGGTCACAACGAGAACTGTGGTCTGGGCCTGAGTAGCTTGCTCTTCACCCACATTAAGGAAAAAAAAAGAGAAGAGGTCACAGTTTCTCTCAATAAACAGATTTTCAGGCTTAAACTACAATGCTTATAATTTGACACAGCAAAAGAGTTTCATCAACTTTCTCGACCTTGAGCACAATCTTGAACCTGTGCTCTCAAAAAGCAGAAAACTAAATAATCATTTCAAAGCAGATTAAAATTATTTGCAGTCCAGAAAGATTTGGGGTACACTAAAGTTTCTATGTAAAGTTTCTTATATCTAGCACAGGACCCTTCGGTTCCTGCATTTATCCATACTTCATTGGGTTTCTAACAGAGCTGTTTCTTAGTTTGCTTCCTTTTTAAAAATTTTTTAATGTTTATTTATTTTTGAGAGAGACAGACATAGCACGAGCAGGGGAGGGGCAGAGAGGGTGATGCAGAATCTGAAGCAGGCTCCAGGCTCTGAACTGTCAGCATAGAGCCCGACGCAGGGCTCGAACTCACAAACCGTGAGATCATGACCTAAGCCAAAACCAAGAGTTGGATGCTTAACTGACTGAGCCACTCAGGTACCCCTGAATTTTTCATTTTTAACTTGCTCAAAAAAGTAATTACTTCTGTGGCTAAGAGTTGCACGTTTGCTTTTGGTGTTAAAGTTCAGTGCTCGCTAGAGGAAGACAAAAGACACAGAAAGACCATGATCTTACCATGAACTGGTTGGCAATCTAACATATTGACCTGGAACTCACTAGAAGGCAACATATCAAAGAAATTGGTTAGGGCTTCTAGCCCTGTAACAACATTTCCATTCCATATTAAAGTGGCCTTGTCTAGATACAGCCTGGTTAGTGCCTAAAGAGACAGAAAAGAAAAAAAGATGAGGATTTTTGTTTCTGGGGAAGCATTTTACAGAAATGGGTTGAAGGGTTACAGGTGGCAGATAAACATTTCCATGGTGCTACTTCCACCTCTACTCCCCTCGCCCCCTGTTGCTGGAAGACACTGTGAGCAAGGTGGCTGCCTTCTATAGACTCTTGGCCTGAATAGATACTTCACTTTAGCCACAAAAAAAACTTGGCCTCCCAACTGGAAGAAAGTTTTAAATGTAAAGTTTTGCTTTCTGTGTTAAAATGAAGTAAACGATCACAAATTTCAAGCACACGCAGCCCCAAACCAGCTTTAGTCTCCCTCAGTTTTCTAGTTCTGAGATTAACAAAGTTGCCAATCAGGTCCTACCCATACATTCCAACCCCAGTGTTCCTGTAAGTGTGAGTCATTTAATGTTTGAACCATTTATTGTTGTAGGTTAGGAAGAATTCCTTTTACTACTATGCAAACAGCATATTTTGTTCAAAGGAATCACGAGGACTTGGTAAAGCAGAGTCCTCGATAAGTCAAGTAGTTAAGGCTGAAATAAGGCAAAATCCAACAGTTAACTCCCTGGTCACAGGGGTTTAGTGTCTCACAGGACACATTATTTGCTTAATTCTACAACTTCACTTGGATTAAAACACAAGCCCATTATCTTGACTCTGGTAATAAACTATGTTGCCTTTTTTTTTTTTTTTGCTACTTTGTTTTTGAAAGCAGCAAGACACAAAAAACATCCATTGTCAGGTCCCTTGCCCCTGTCCATGTCATCAAACATCAAGTACCAGAAACTTCTTTTATCTTCTGTCTTAAAAAAAAGACATTTTTAGAGATAAGATATTAACTTCTGTATCTGCAGCATAAAGAACATTCTCTAAGGCAATCCTGTGTGGATAAAAGACCTAGGCAAGGCTGGAGCACACACTGAAAAAATCACTGAGAAGATACCGCTCAGGGATAAATCACAACAAAAAAGCTGACGAAGTGATAACTTGCACTGTTGGATACTAAAAGTATCCAAACCATGTGGATCCTATTTCTGAGTACCAACTATAGCCATGAGCTTTAATCAGAAATTATTAATATACGAAATTAAATGGGCAAATCAAGAAACAGTCCCTGTAGTGCCAAGCTCCTTCACTAGCACTATAATACTATTTTAACCATCTTGGCTGAATGATGGGATTAAAAAAGGTAACATATTTAAGTAAATATGTCAGGTGCCATGTCAAGTGCAGTAAGTTAGTTCCCATTTACCACCATAAAAATAAAATGAAGTTAAGAAAGGTTGGCAATTTGCCCAAGGTCACTCAATTAGGTAAACTCAACTCAAAGTTGAGTTAGGATTCCAGAGCCCACACTTCCATGATATCACACCAATCCTTCCCTAAACAGTGCACTTTATTAAAGAGCAAGTCTACAATCATCGCTTATGCAAGTCAGATGAATGACTGAGAAAAGACCAAAAAACCTGGTACTTAATAAAGAGTAATAGAGTCTCTAACACTCACCCGTCTTCTTTTGTCCATTGTCTCATAGTAAATATTGACAAATTCCTCAGCAGCTCTACATGCCTGATCTACATGAGTTTTAAAATCCTACAAGAAAAAATTCATAAGTGTACATTACCACCGCCTCCAACTCCTAACAAACAGAAAACCAACAGAAGCTGATGATTGTAGCTCTATATACAGCTCACATTTTTCCATATAAATTTGGACATTGCAAAGTTCAGGGCTCAAAAGTTTCCAGTTTTTACATTTTTCACCATTTTAAGATACATATATTAAGGGAATCTCATCCCTCATTAGTGAATGTTTTTCTCAAATATGAATTTACAATCTTTGCTTTGTAACTGGTACTGTTAAGTACTTTTTAGGCTTCCAGTATTTTACAAAACATTCACTTTAATAAAAATGATGTGGTCTGAACCTTTAAAAAAGGAGGGGGGGAGCATTGAGTTCTCTAAGCCAGAAGTTACCATAAGGAGTTGTTCAGTGGGAAAAAAAACAGGGTACAAATACAGTTCAATAAAATACTTGAAAACAAGACAGGAAACTTCTTCATATTACGTAAAAATTCACTGGCATTTGTAAACAACTGTAAAAACGAAGAAGAGAGATGTTGTCGGGGTTTTCTCCTGCCGGGAGATTAAGTACCTTTTCCCCCAGCCATTCACTGAGCCCACCCTATTATTTGAATTAAGATTTAAGTTTCATTTCTCTACCAGGTGATGGAAAGATCATGGAGAAAAAAGATCGCAAGCCATAAACAAACCCCAACATTCCTGCCTCCCACCAATTCCCATCTCGGGGTCCTTTCCAGCAACCCAAAGCAACTGCACAGACTCCGGGAGTCGGAGGCGGTGGGGGGGGAGTGGGGGGATAGGGACCCAAGGGGGCTACGGAGAGCGGGCCCCGCCCCGAGGCCCAGCGGGCCAGGCCCTGATTCGCCACTGGACCACGTGACCACCAGCCAGCCGGCCCAGTGCCCCTCCCCTCAGCCGGCCGAGTCGCGGCGCCACGGCACCCTGCCGCGGCCCGGGCACTCACCACAGACGAGGCCATCAGGGAGCTCGAAGCTGGTTTTTCCGGCGGTGGCGGCGTCACTGCCTCCTCACGTGTCCGTCTCCCTCGGCTGCCGGAGGATCAAATATTTAGGGAGACAGCTAAACCCGCCAAACGCCGAATTCTCCACCCGCCCATTCTCTCCCGGAAGTAGCTCGGTCCGTTGTTAAAAGCAGCCCGACGTTCCAACCTTAAGTACAGTTCCCTTCAGTTCCGACCGTACCCTCCCATTCGTCTCCTGTATTCGCTTGTTTGATATTTCTCTACTTCGTCGGGAAGAAAAATCACTCAGCTTTCGTTAATTGGATACTCTGACAGAAAGCATCCATTTTCCCAAGGACGTGGGACAAGCTAAAAATATCTGAATGGCCCAATAGGAGGACTTCTTTGCTTCAGAAGGCGGGGCCAACGCTGGCCGAAGACCAACGAGAAACGCCCGGAGAGACCTGTATCAGTAGCCTATAGGAAAAAGGGGTGGAGCTTGGGGAAAGGATGGAAATCACACTGCGCATGACTGGTGGAGACAGATTTAAAGTTCTGGAACATTCTGGAAGAATCTAGCCTCATTGAATTGAATCCCACCTGTCTCTGTAGCGTTTGTAAAATTATTCAGTTTGATTTTGCGCTATTCATAAGGAAAGGCTTATCAAGTTCCTTCATTCTGGGAGGCTTTTTTTTTTTGTCTCTCAGACCTCAAATGAAGATTAGTATACACCGCCATTCACCCGCCTTCTGCAACCTACTCTCTTAACAGCTAAAATTTTACTGAGTGGTGACCACGAGCAAAGTTCCTTTTCTAAGCATTTTAATCCATATTACTTCACTTATTACTTCAATAACAATACGAGACAGTCATCTCCGTTTTATAGTTAAGGCACAGCATGATTAAGTAACCTGTTCAGGGTCACAAACTAGTTGGGGTTCAAGTTCAAACAATTTACCGCTACAAACTGCCTACACTCTCCGGCATCCTTTAAAACCGTTCACCTCAAAGACACCAACAACTTCTGGGTCATCAAATCAGTTAGATATCTCTATAGCCTTACCACCCATAACTGGTTTGTGGCTCATCATCATAATAGTCCCTCCTTCCTTGGTATCTTCGTGAGTCTTCACGAGACCAGTCTCTTCTGTATCTTCTCATACTTGAACGTTTTTTTTTTTTTCCGCGGCTCTTCCCTCTTCAGACTAGCTTCAACTGCCAGCGAACCAGCTTCCTTCTATTGCGTACCCCCCCACCCCCGCTTAGTGGCGTCACTTCCGGGGGATGTCTCGTTTTAAAACTTCTCTCCTCCCGCGTGATGTCAATTGCTACTCGTATGCTAATGAATCATACATAGTTACACATTTCCAGCCCCCACCTCTTCTCTGATTTCCAGGGCCACATACGGAATTTCGCTAGATAGGAACACCAAAATGCACTACAGGCTTCCTGAACTGCTTGAGTCCAAAATTTCAACTCATTATTTCCTCTGCACTTCCAATCTTATGCATTCGTTTAGTGATCTGTGCTTAAATTCTTGTAATCTTTATTTTTACCACCCCCCCCATCATCATAATTCATTTGTTCATTCAACAAATATTGAGCACATACTATCGATTAGACACTGTGCACGGTTCTGGGAATAGAGTGGTAAACAAAATAGACATGATTCGTATCCTCATATAGTTCACAATATAATGGGAAGGCTACAAAATAAAACATTAATGAACTGCAGAGGAATTCCAAGCAACTTTCTCGATTCTGGTCATTTTTTTCAAGCAACCTCTCTCTCTCCGCTCCCCTCCCCTCCCCCCTTCCCTTCCCCTCCCATCTCTTCTTCTCTCCTCTCTTTCTTTCTCTCTTTTATATACAAACTTTATAACTCTTTTCGTTTTTCCAAGATTTTCCTAATCTTTAAAGATCTGGTCTCAATTTGCCTTTCCAGACTTCTCTGCCATTATTTACCAACATTGGCAAAGTTAACTACCACTGCTTGCCAAAAATGAGTCATGTTTACTGCTTTATAGGTGATTGTATTTCTTAACTGAGAGCTTAGAATGTGTCTAGTGTTTATTATAAGTTCATTCAATCCTCACCCCTGGAGAGAGACATATTATTATCTAGGTTTTTAAGAATTTAAAGTGAAGTTCAAAGAGGTTAAGTAAGTTGGTTAAGATGGCCCAGCTTTCAACCCACAGCTGTCTGATCCCAAAGTCTTTGCTCTCAGAACACTCTGCTAGTCATGCATTTGCTTCAACTATGCTTCTTTTAAAATGTTTGTTCCCTACATTTCTACCTGCCCTTCAGGGACCAGAGAAGATGCGACCTTCTCCGTGAAGCCTTCCTTCATTTCATGTCCCCAGAACACCAAAGGCTGTGGCCTCCTCTATGGCCATGTTGTCTATTGGTGGGGGAACAATAGTGCTGGGAACTAGAGTGTTGGGAGTACTGAAAGGGGAAAGCTGAGCTAGAGGTGGTAGTAAGGGTCAGAATTTTGCCCTGAATGTTTGCACAGAATTGTGTGCACTTTTATTGATGTGTTACAAGGGCAGGACACTGGGCAAACATCATAGGAAACAATGTTGGGTTCTGGTTGCTCAAAACCGTGAATTTAAACCAAATGAAAACTATGTTTAGGGGGACAAATGGGAACCAGGCAAACAAGACATTGAATAGCTCTTCACTAGGTAATTGCACACGTGTAAAAAGCAGGGAGATTGACTAGGAAGGGTATGAAAAGGCTTTTCTTGGGACACAGAATGGCATCCTGGTTAAGCATACTGTTCTTGGTACCAGCGTGGGTTCAAATGCTCGCCATGCCACTGAGGAGCTCTGTGACCTTGGCCAAATTACCTAACCATTCCATGCCTCAGTCTACCAATCTGTAAAATAGAAATAATAATATTAACACATACTTCATAACATTGTTGTTATGGGTATACAGTCCCTGCTCGAGGAATATAATTTTCCTCTACCCTCAGCAGGGACTATGCAGCCACCTATTCGAGAGTATGAAGTTGGGACATATTAGATAGCCTTGGTGTATTGAGAGGCACCTGTACAGTCTGGGAGAAGGTTGGGTGCTCTTTAGTAACAATATGCTGGGTTGATTTGGATTGTTGATGGCTATGCTGTGCATCCATTTTTCCTGGCCAACCACAGACCTAATGGAATTAAGGCCTTTTGGAATTACTACCATCCCTGTCTGAATCTTCACTTTGCTCTGAGTTTGAGATGGACTAGTTTAGAACAATCAGGGAAGTGATCCGAGCAGTCAGGGCCTTCCTCTTGGGTCTCTGATTGGCAACCAGACTGTTCGCATTAAGTCTCATGCCCTACCAACTAAGTTGGCTAGTCACCCTTGTCCTGTTCACATCAGAGAGTGCTTCTAAAAACAGCTTGATTGAGATACAAGTAACATACCTTACATTTTACCCATTCAATGTGAACAGGTCAGTGGTTTTTAGTATATTCACAGAGTCACATAAGCACCACCATGAAATTTGAAAACATTTTAAATGCCCTGGAAAGAACCCCCTCCCTTCTTTTTTTTATATAATGGTTATTCATTAAAAATTTTTTTAATGTTCATTTATTTTTGAGACAGAGAGAGACAGAGCGTGAGTGGGGGAGGGGCAGAGAGAGAGGCAGACACAGAATCCGAAGCAGGCTCCTGGCTCTGAGCTGTCAGCACAGAGCCTGATGCGGGACTCAAACCCATGAACCGTGAGACTATGACCTGAGCTGAAGTCGGACACTCAACCGACTGAGCCACCCAGGCACCCCTAACCCCTTTCCTTCTCATTAGCAGTCAGTTACCTCTCCTCTTGCCCCCCACCTCCTGGAACCACCAATGTACTTCTTGTTTCTATAGATTTGCTTATTCTGGACATTTCATATAAATAGAATCAGACAATATGTGTCTTAGCATAATGTTTTCAAAGTTCATCCATGCTGTAGCATGTATCCATACTCCAATTCCTTTAATTGCAGAGTAATGTTCTGTTGTATGGATCTACCACATTTTATTTTTCCATTCATCCATTAATGGGTATTTAGGTGGTTTCCAATTTTTGGATATTATAAATAATGTTTCTATAAACATTTGTGTACAACTTTTTGTGTGGATATATGTCCTCAGTTCTCTTGGATAGAGAGTCTTGGAGTGGAATTTCTGGGTCATATGGTAACTTATATGTTAAAAAAATAAAATTCAGCAGAGGAAATTTTGAAGATCTTATTGGTTTTATTCAACAATTCATGAATTGGGCAGCATCCCATCTAGCAGATAGAAAGGAGCTTTGAGGAGCCGTGCAAAATGAAAGACTTTCATAGGCAGAAAGGGAAAGGAACCAGGGAGTTCTACTAGGCAAAAAAGCAGGTTCGTTATTCCAAGGTTACTTGCTAGTAGTAACTCATCAGGCGATTCCTGGTGCTGATTCCCCGGCTAGAGTTGATCAGGCGATTCCTGGTGACTAGCTTGAGACTCCAGTTCCGGGAGAGCCAAAAGCATAGTTAAGTAAGTCTTGGTTTGATGATGTGGGGCTTAGGGTAAGCAACTCATTTGGGGGCCTGTTGTCTTGTTTTAAACCTGTTTAATGTTTTAGAGAACTGCCAGACTGTTTTCTACAGTGGCTGCACCATTTTACACCACCAGCAATGTATCAGGGTTTTAATTTCTCCACTTCCTCACCAGTACTTGCCATTGCTTATCTTTTTTATTACAGCCATCCTGGTCGGTGTGAAGTGATAGCTCACTGTGCTTTCAATTTGTATCTCCCTGATGCCTGATGATCTAGAGCATCTTCTCCTGAGCTTATTGGCCATTTGTTTATTTTCTTTGGAGCAATGTCTATTCAGATCCTTTGTTTATTTAAAAAATTAACTGGTATTTTTATTATTGTGCTTTAGTTATTCTTTATATATTCTAGATACAAGTCCCTGATCAGACATGTGATTTGCAAATATTTTGTCTCATTCTGTGGTTTGTCTTTTCACTACCATAGAGCGGTGGAGAGGGTGCGTAGGTCCAGTTACAACACTACAAACCCTGATGTCCTTCTTGAATACATGCTCCTCACGCTTTTGCAAGTGTTTGCTTAATTTCCAGAGTTCTGAAAAACTTAATTTTGTCAATGTTTGTCAGTGTTTTCATTGCTTTTATGGAGGAGTGAATTTACAGAGGTCCTCAACTCTGCCATTCCAGAGCTCTGTCTAGATACCACTCTGGTATACCTTTTGAAAGACACTGTTATGGTATGCCTTTTATTATTTATATATTTACTGGATTTTAAGGGGCTAACTTTATGTGCTTCTCATATATTAAACATTTACTCATACCACTGGCACTGAGTAAAAAAAACTTACGCAAAGTAAGTGGTCAAAAGAGAATGACCAAATGAAAATTTCTCCTCCTTTTAGCTTGCTTTTATCCCCATTCTGAATCACTTCTGAAGGAAGTGAAGGTGTGAACTAATTTCTTATGAAGGGAACTTTTTCTTCCTTTCAGGAAAGAAGTGAGAAAATAATCCATTTTCACCTCATTACTTTTCAATTGCCTCCTCTATGGGGTATTCACAAGTCTTATATTCAGGGGAGAACAATTCTTTCAACTCTGCTGGAAACTTCTTTTTCTTTAAGTAATTATTTCCAGAAGCAAAACGTACAATAAGGCTTTTGTATTGGTTGAACTCTCAGGTTTGGGGAAGTTCCACTAAGACCCTGGCTCAACCACTCGGCAAATTTCTTAGACAAATGTGAGTTATCATTGTCAGAACATCATAATGTAAGGTTCAGACAGGGGCATACATTTAATTAGCAAGATGAGAAACTAAAATCTGAAAATCTCCTTGTCTTACTTGGCTCTGTCTGAGAAGTCACCTTCATACTAAACATCTGTTTCTTCCTTAACTTCTCCCTCCCATCTAGTTCCAACCTTCTTCCTGCTCCCACTATAATAAGCAAAATAAGCAAACCAAAATAAGCAAACCAAAAAGTGCCCCCTCCAAAAAAAAAAAAAAAAAGAAGAAGAAGGAAAATGTTGGGGGCTTCCTGTAGTCATTTAGTTTTTCTCTATTCTTTTTACCTTTATGTATATGTTTTCCTGATATTAACATAGATCTCCACAATTTTTTGCTAGTATTTGCTTTGTGAAACTTTTACTCCATCATTTTACTTCCTTTTTTTAATGTTTATTTGTTTTTGAGAGAGAGAGAGAGAGAGAGAGAGAGAGAGAGACAGAGAGACAGAGCATGAGTGGAGGAGGGGCAGAGAAAGAGAGGGAGACACAGAATCTGAAGTAGGCTCCAGGCTCTGAGCTGTCAGCACAGAGCTGGATGCCGGGCTCGAACCCACAAACCGTGAGATGATGACCTGAGCCGAAGTCGGGTGCTTAACCGACTGAGCCACCCAGATGCCCTTCCATCATTTTACTTTCAATGTTTTGAGTTCTTATGTTGAGCTGTGTCTTTTGTAAATTGTATGTAGTGGATTTTTTTTTTGGCCTGGTATCTGTTCTTTTAATATTTGTATTTGTATTTTATTTTAAAAATGTCTATTTAGAGAGAATGAGAGAGAGTTCAGGGGAGAGGGAGGGAGAGAGAGAATCCCAAGCAAGCTTCGTGCTGTCAGAGCAGAGCCCGATGCAGGGCTTGATCTCATGAACTGTGAGATCGTGACCTGAGCTGAAGTCAAGAGTCAGACGCTTCACCAACTGAGCCACCCAGGTGCCCCTGATATCTATTTTTTTTAATGGTATATAATTTACCTAATGTCCAAAAAGTTTAAGTGTACTGCTTGATGGATTTCAAAACGTATACACCCATATAACCACTAACTGCATCGCAACAGAGACTATTTCCTGTGCCAGAGGGCTCCTTCCTATTCTCTCCCGGTCAGTACTCCCAAAAGGTAGCCACTATAATGACTTTTAAGATCATGGATAGTTTGTGTCAGTTATATAACTTCATATAAATGGATTCATAGAGTATGTACTCGTTAACATCTGCCTTCATTCACTCAAAAATAGTGTGAGAGTCACCCATATTGTTGCACTGTAGCACTGGCTTTACGCATTTTTTTTTATTTTTTAAGTTTATTTATTTATTTTGAGAGAGACGGAGATAGCACAAGTGGGGAAGGGGCAGAGAGAGAGGAGAGAGAGAGGGAATCCCAAGTAGGTTCCATACTGTCAGCACAGAGCCCTATGTGGGGCTCGAACCCATGAAGCTGAGAGATCATGACCTGAGCCAAAACCAAGAATCAGACGCTTAACTTACTGAGCCACCCAGGCGCCCTGGCTTAAGCATTTTAAGCGTTTTTTATTTATAATAGCTGCAAACTGGAAACAATGCACATGTCAATCAATGGGATAATGGACAAATAAATTGATCTCAGGGGAAAATAATTCACTATTTCCCCATTAAGTATGATCCTAGCTTTAAAAAAAATCCCTTATTAGATTAGAGGAGTTCTTTTCGATTCCTAGTTTGATGTGTATTTTTTTTTAAATCATGAACAGGTGTCAAATTTTATGAAATGTCCTTTATGCATCTATTGGCAGCTTTCTCCTTTATTCAGCCAATATGATAAATTACATTGGATGACTTTCAAATATTTAATGAAGATTCCATTACTGGGCTAAACCTCACTTACTCATAATTCATTTTATACACATTGCTGGATTCATTTCTTAGTGTTTCGTTTAAGATTTTTGCATCTATGTTCAGGACAGACATTGGCCTGCAATTTTACTTTCTTGGTATATCCCTGTTAGGTTTTGGTATTAGGGTTCTGCTGGCCTCTTTGAATATAACTGCACTGCTTTCTCTTTTACTATTTGCATTGTATATAGTAATATACAGTATATACATATAATATATACAATATAGTAATACCCTTTTTACTTTCAACTTTTCTGTATCCTTTTATTTAATGAGTTAAACAAAATTTTAAGTTTATTTTTATTTACTTTTTTTTTTGAGAGAGAGCACGAGCTGGGAGGGGTAGAGAGAAAGGGAGAGAGAATCCCAAGCAGGCTCCACACTGCCATTGCAGAGCCCGATGCAAGGCTAGAACTCACAAACCTTCAGATAATGACCAGAGCCACAATCTAGAGTCAGATATTTAGTCGACTGAGCCACTCAGGAGCCCCTAATCTGAGATTTTTTAAAGTGTATTTATTTGTTTGACAGAGAAAGAGAGAACAGCAGGGGAGGGGCAGAGACTGAGGGGACTGAGGATCCCGAGCACGCTTTGTGCCGACAGCAGAGAGCCTGATATGGGGCTGGAACCCACAAACTGTGAGATCATGACCTGAGCCAAAGTCGGATGCTTAACCAACTGAGCCACCCAGGTGCCCATAATTTGAGTTTTAAGCAGTATGTAGTTGCATTTTGTTTTCTATAAAAGTAAAATGGCAGGGGGTGCCTGGGTGGCTCAGTCAGTTAAGCGTCAGACTCTTGATGTGGGCTTAGGTCATGATCTCATGGTTTGTGAGATCGAGCCCTATATTGGGCTCTACACTGACAGCATGGAACCTGCATGGGTTTCTCTCTCTCCATATCTCTCTGCCCCACCCCCTCAAAATAAATAAACATTAAAAAAAAAAAAAAAGGAAGGAAGGGTTCCTGGGTGGCACAGTTGGTTAAGCATCTGACTCTTGATTTCAGTTTGGGTCATGATCCCACCGTCATGGGATTGAGCCCCAAGTCAGGCTCCACATTGAGCATGGAGCCTGCTTGAGATTCTCTTTCTCTTGCTCTCTCCCTCTGCCCCTCTCCCCCAGTCATGTTCTCTCTCTTTCTCTAAAATAAAAAAAGAAAAACTCGTCTGATAATCTTTGTATTTTATTTATTTATTTATTTATTTATTTATTTATTTATTTATTTTAATGTTTCTTTATTTTTGAGAGACACAGAGAGAATGTGAGTGGCAGAGGGGGTCAGAGAGAGATGGGGAGAGAGAATCCCAAGCAGGCTCCTCACTGTCAGCAGAGATCCGGACACGGGGCTCAATTCTACAAACTCTGGGATCATGACCTGAGCTGAAATTGAGTCAGATGCTTAACTCATTGAGCCACCCAGTCACCCTTATTTTATTTAGTTATTTTTTAAGTTTATTTATTTAGAGATAGAGGGAGAGTGCATACAAGTGAGAGCAAGAGGGGGCGGAGCAGAGAGAGAGGGAGAGAGAGAATCCCAAGTAGGCACTGTGCTGATAGCACAGACTGAGTCACCCAGGGACCCCTAGTCTCTGTATTTTAGTTGAAGTGCTTAGTCCATTTACATTTTAAGTAACTCTTGAATACAGTTGGGTTTCTAGCTACCATCTTGCTACTTGTTCATTTGCCATATCCTTTATTTTTCCATTCTTGCCTTCTTTTTATTATTCAAGTATTTTTATTACCCCATTTTATCATGTATAACTTCTTAGTTATTCATTCTTTTAAAATTCCTTTTGTGGTTATCCCACAGATTATTATATGTGTCTTTGACTTATTCCAGTTCATCTTAAATTCATACTTTCACCATTTCCCGAACATGTAAGAACCATATAACAATTTCACTCCATTTGCTGATCTCTCAACTTTTGTGCTATTATTATATATTGTATTTCTATGTGTGTTTACATTTGTATGGGAGTTGGTTTTTATGTTATGTATATTATATTACAATAAAAGAACCCTACAGGATATTATTATCATTGTTGTAAATAGTGCTCTTTGTTCCTTCCTGCAGTTTCCTGCTTCCATCTGGATCATTTTCTTCAGCCTAAAGTTGTCCCCCTTCATGTTTCTTGTAGTGCACATCTGCTGGCAAAACCAAACCAAAACAAACAAAAACCCATTTATTTGAAAATATCTCTTTTTGCAAGGCACCTGGGTGGCTCAGCTGGTTGAGCGTCTGACTTTTGATTTCAGCTCAGGTCATGCATGATCCCAGGGTCTTGGGATTGGGCCCCATGTCGGGCTCCCTGCTCAGCATGGAGCCTGCTTAAGATTCTCTCTCTCCCTCTGGACCTCTCCTCCACATGTGCTCTCTCTCTCTCTCTAAAATTATAAAAAAGAAAATATCTTTTTCAATTGAGTTGAAATTCACATACACAAAATTAACCATTTTAAAAGTGAACAGTATGGTGACTCTGGTTAACAATACTGTATTATATACTTGAAAGTTGCTATGAGAGTAGACCTTTGTTCTTTCTTTTTTCATTGTCAGTCTAGCTAAAGATTTGCCAATTTTATCACTCTTTTCAAGGAGACAACTTTTTAGTTTATTAATTCCCCTTATTGGGGTGCCTGGGTGGCTCAGTAGGTTAAGCCTCTGACTTCGGCTCAGGTCATGATCTTGCAGTTCTTGAGTTTGAGCCCCATGTCGGGCTCTGTGCTGACAGCTCAGAGCCTGGAGGTTTCTTTGGATCTAATTTTTCTGTTCTCTTTCATTTATTTTTACTCTAATTTTTACAATTTCCTTTATTCTGCTGGCTGTGGGTTTAGTTTGTTCTTCTTTTTCTAATTCCTTATGGTGTAAAGTTATAATACTAACCAGATATTTCTTCGTCGTTAATGTACACATTTAATGCTATAAATTTTCTTCTTAGCACTGCTTTTGCTGCATCCCATGAGTTTTGATATGTTTTGTTTTTATTTTCCTTTGTCTCAAGATATTTTCTAACTCCACTTGTGATTTCTTCTTTGATCCATTGGTTGTTCAAGAGTGTGTTGTTGAATCTCCACATACGTGTGTATTTTTCAGTTTTCCTCCTGGTAGTGATTTCTAGTTTTATTGTGTTATGGTTGATGTCGTAAAATATATCTTTTTATTTTTTGTATCCATTAACATAGTTTTATAATTATAGTTATTTTTTATAGTTTTATCTTTTAAATTCCACACCTGAGTTCAAGGTTATTTTTGCACTATGATTGCAGTATTACAAGATTCTGTATTTGTCCACATATTTATCTTTACCAGAGGGCTATATATTGTTGGATGCTTTTGTGTTCTGAGAAGTCAGCTCTCCAGGGGTTGAAGAAACCTTGATTTGTAGTATTTTCTGATTTACATGGCATACATACACCCACCATAGGTAATGTGAAGTTACCAATGTGACATAGTGGAATGCGAAATTGGGAAGATATGTGCACAATCACACATCTGGTGAGAATTGGCTCCAAAATATCGCTTGTTTCTTGGAGTCTCCCTCTGCACATGTGTAGCTTAGGAGTCTCCCAACAATTTGAGGGGAATTCGTATGCATATTTTGGAACTCATTTCTCTGTGATTCCTTTCTTTCTGTGATTTTTGCTCCCCAACTTTCAGAGACTTGGGTAGCCCTGAACTCTACATCTGTCTCTTTATCCCAGAACTGCTGACACTTTCTTGTTGGTTGCTTATTAGTATCTCCAAACACTTTTTAAAGTATATATTTTGTGTAATTTTTATAACTTTTTCCAGGGAGAGAATTAGTCTGCTAAATGCTACTCCTTTACACCTGGAATTGGAAGTCTTTTCTCACATCCAGTCGTTGGCTTTCACTGAAGAGGTTAGTCTATTATGTTTACTGTGGTTACTAGTATATTTGGATTTACTTCTACATTATAACATCTAGTTTTGATCTTTCTCATTATCCTACTTGTCTTGTTTCTCTTCCTCTACCTCACTTTTTGCTTCCATTTGTATTGATATTTAAAAATATGTGTCTGTTTGTCTCACTTTTTCTTTTTCTCTTTAGAAGTTAAATGCCATGTTTCTATTCTTTTAATGCTTATCCTAGAAATATTAGCATGCTTATTTAATAAAGTTTAAAGTAAATCAATGTATTTGCCATCCTCCCAAGGAGCATAGAACACTATAACTCTGATCACTCTGTTCTGATCTGTATATATTTATTATCTATCATTTTTTATAACCACAAATCAGACATTATTATTGTTTTATGGAGTCCATGTTTATTTTGGCTTACTCACATATTTACCCTTTTTAAATGTTTATTTATTTTTGAGAGAGAGAGACAGAGTGAGACAAAGCATTAGCAGGGGGCGGGCAGAGAGAGAGGGAGACATAGAATCCGAAGCAGGCTCCAGGCTCTGAGCTGTCAGCACAGAGCCAGACACAGCGCTCGAACTCATAAAATGTGAGATCATGACCTGAGCCGAAGCCAGACACTTAACCAACTGAGCCACCCAGGCACCCCTTTACCACTTGCCAAATGTATTAGATCAAAGAGGAGGAAACCTAAGATTGGTTGAGGGAAATATATCGATGGAAGTGCACTCTCCCAGGATTCAAAATTGAATGGGACTCAAGTACTGGGGACTGGCACTAGTAGTCTACTAATCAAGCCTTGGTCTCAATGTCTCAATGATGGCCTAATTATTAAGGTAGAAACATTTGAACTCCCTTGATGCACTATAGAGGAAGGAGTCCACGTTGGTGTGCAGCTGGATTCCCTGATCACATTGGGAATAATGGATTTCCAGCGTGATAGATCCCTAATGGTAACAACCACCAGAAACAGATCATTACAGAGAACCACAGGGATGGAATGGCAACTGGAGTGTTTTGGAATGGAGGGAAATGTGGTGGTGGCTAATTGATAATAGGATCCCTCAAAATGAAATATATGGACAGCTTACTATAGTGCTTCTTGTTCTATATAGGTGTACAAATTTTAGATCTGTTGGAAAAAAATGTAACACGAGTCACCAAAGTGGGGAATCACAACCTCTTACTCAGTTTTTACACTTGTTAATAGACCTAGGGCTTCTCAGCCAAGGAGGCTGTTGGACCCATTTGAAAAGGTACCCCACAACATGACCACAGTTATATACTGTCAGTGTTTACCTAAGCCTTCCCCAGGGGGGAAGTGACTGTGCAGTGGGAGAGGGAAAATGCCCGACATTTTGATTGTCTATTAAATACTGGCTTTGCTACAGTGGGACAAGAGATCCATTCTGTATGTTTTTTTTTTCTCTCCCATAGCCACAGAATGTAGGGTATGACTAGATTTACCTAGTAGCTGATAGAATCCACACATTAGTTCACTGACCTGAGGGATGAGCGCTCTTATGCTAGGAAGTAGCCAAGTAAAAGCCCCTGGAAGTTTCCTCCATTCCACATACAGGCTAAACCAAAAGCAATACTGCATCCCTGAAGGATTTGCAGAGATAAGGCTACAGAGAAGCAGCTGTGGTGATGTCTACCACATCACCATTTAACTTATCTGCTTGACCAGTACAAAAGTCAGATAGGTTCAGGGGAATGACAACAAATGATTACAAACTTAATCTACTGGTCATATCAACCACAGGTGTAGTTCTGCATGTAGTGTTTTTGCGAAGGCAAATGAACACAACTCCGGGCACTTTGTATCCAGCCATTGACCCGGAAAATGCTTCTTCCTCCCATCCTCTCAGTGATTAAAATCAGAAGTAGGTATGATTATGCATTTTTACTGCCTTAACCCCAGAGTGAATCTAATTTTCCTGTTCTTGGTCACAATATAGTTTTTTTTTTTTTTTTTGGTGGGGGGAGGTTGATCATCTTTATATCTCACAGAAGATCACGTGGTTCCATTAAATTGCCAATATTATACCTATTAGATGTGATGATCGCTAAGTAGAAAGAAACATAGATACCTAGGGAAGACATATCCATAGATAGGGTGGGAGATGGCTCAGGATCCTGCCAAATAGGTAATGTTTCTAGGGATCCAATCTGGTGCATCTTGAGGGATCCTTCTAAAAGAAGAGAAAAGTTGCTGTACTTCCCAATGTCCACCTTAAAGGAAGAAGCTCAATACTTGGTGGGCCCGTTTGGATTTTGAAGGCAATATAGACCAACTATATTTGAGTATGATATTCTTGCCTATTTGGAGGTAGGTCCCAGAACAGAAAAGGGTCCAGAGTGTGGGGTAAGCTGTCCACCACTTGGCCTTATGACAAATAGAGGGTTATAAGGAAGGGCTGTGGAAAACGTAATTTCTGAATGAAGCCTCTGGCGAGTACCAATGAGAAAATCACATTGCAGGGGCACCTGGGTGGCTTGGTCATTTAAATGTCTGACTTTGGCTCAGGTCATGATTTCGCAGTTTGTGGGTTTGAGCCCCTTATCAGACTCTCTGCTGTCAGTGCAGAGTCTGCTTTGGATCCTCTGTCTCCCTCTCTCTCTGCTCCTCCCCCACATGTGCTCTCTTTCTCCCCCAAAATAAATAAACATTAGAAAAAAAGAAAACCACATCACATAAAAAGCAGAGAGTAGAATGGTGGGTGCCAGGTGCTGGTGCTGGGGGGTGGGGAGGGAGAAGTGGGTGGTGTTGGTCAAAAAGCACAAAGTTTTAGTAATGCAAGATGAATAAGTTCTTTTTTTATTTAAAAAATTTGTAATATTTATTTATTTTTGAGAGGGAGACAGAGTGCAAGCAGGAGAGGGGCAGAGAGAGAGGGAGACACAGAATCTGAAGCAGACTCCAGGTTCTGAGCTGTTATCACCGAGCCCAATGTGGGGCTCGAAGCCATGAACCGCAAGATGAGTAAGTTCTTAAGATTTAATATGCAGCAGTGACTATAATTAACAATACTGTATTATCTATTGCTAACAAAGTAGATCTTAAGTGGCCTCACCACACACACACACACACACACACACACACACAGAATTGTAACTATGAGGAGGTAATAGATATATGAATTAGCTTGATTGTGGTGATCATTTCACAATGCATACATATAAAAAATCACATTGCATGCCTTAAATATATATAATGTTTATATGTCAATCAATAAAACTTTTTTTGAAAAAAAAATACAATTACATCACAGACCATAAGAGTTTGGAGTAAGGCCATGATCTCCCTGACTGACAAAAATTCCCCATTTGAAAGGGAGCTCCTGGCTCATTACTAAGCCCTGGAGGGACTGAAGTCCTGATGATGCAGCACACGGAGATCATGCGACTTGAACTTTCCCATCATGAACTGGGTATTTTAACTGACTCATTGGATCATATTTAACTGATTCACTGGATCATAAAATGAATATAGGCATCAGTATTCCACCATAAAATTGATGCGCTATATACAGGACTGAACACAATCAGGTCTGAAAGGCAACTGCTTGAGCAGGTGATCCAATAATCCTATGGTACTTGCTCTCACTCCTTCACCATCTCCCTTCAAGCCCTTCCTATGGCCTCATGGGGAGCTCCCTATGAACAGGTAAAGGTCAAAGAGGAAGTACAAGCCTGATTTATGCATGGATCGGCACAGTAGGACATCACCAGCTAGAAGTGGATATCACTGCACTATAAGCCCACTCTGAGTGGCCTTGAAATACAGTGAAGCACCAAGTTATCCCCTTGGTGTGGAAGGAGAAATGGCCGGAGGTATGTACTTGCTGGTCAGGGATGTGGAAAGACCATAACTGGACAACTGACGACACAAGATCTAGGGACAAGAAATGTAGATGGACCTCTCAGAATGGGCATGGAGTGTGAAGATGGTTATGCCCTACATAAATGCCTGCCAGAGGGCATTTGTCCAGAGGAGGTTCTCAGTGATCAGGTGAGAAAGAAGACTGAGCTTGTGGATATCAACTGGATTCTCTCCTCAGACACCCCAGTGCTTGCTTGATTGACTCATGACTAGAAAGGACATGCAAGCAGGGTTAGAGGTTCAGCCTGAGCCTGGCATTGTAAAGCTTAGTAACGTTGATTCTGGCTACGGCTCCTGCTGGATGTCCAACCTGCCAATAGCATAGGCCAGTGCTGAACCTCTGATATGGCACCATCCCCTGGGAGGACCAGTCGGTTTCCTGGTGGCTGGTTGATTACATTAGATTTCTCCCACCATCCCTGTGCCCACAGGGATAGACACATACCCTGATATAGAGTTATCCATCCTGTTCACAAAGTTTCTTCCCAACTGCCATAATGTGCTTAATGTGTCAACTTGACTGTGCCCAGACATTTGGTCAAACATTATTCTGGATATTTCTGTTGAAAGTGTTTTTTGAATGAGATTAACATTTAAATTGGTGGACTTTGAATAAAGCAGATTGCCCAATGTAACATGGATGGGCCTCATCTAATCAGTGGAAGGCTGAAGTAGAAAAAGACTGACCTGACCCAAGCAAGAAAGGATTTTCCCAACATACTGCCTTTGGACTTGGATCCCCCAGATCCACTCCTCTATTTTGTTTCACCCTGCTTTCATCCCTGGGAGCCTGGCCTTTATGGGTTACATCAATAAGCTTCCTTGTCCTTTAGTTTCTAGTCAGGTTTGCCCATTGGGAGTCTATGGCAGGATATCATAAAGAGGTAAGAGAGTAAAATTAGGCTATTTATTACCCCCAGCTCTGCCCTTGTAGGGTCACCTAGAGCTGGTTGTGTCCACCGACCAAAAGTCACAATTGTTTTCAGAGTTCATTCTACATGAATCTTTGATTTCTGAAAATCACTTTATTCCCTCATTCCTTCTAGCTTAGAGGATTTTTAACAGCTCATTGCCTAGCGTTATCCCGTGTGGTTTTGCTACACCCTGCCCATACCCTTGTAGACCATTCTGTTTTAAACCCTCCTTGAATTTTCCTATTTCAAATATGTCATCCGTCTCTTCTGGGGACTCCAATATGTTCCTTCTTGTTTCCTCTCTGTTTTATCCCTTTTCTCCTCTAATTCCCTTCTGTAAATACTGTAGGTATTTACTAGGATTTCAACTATGACCTCTAAGCAGATGACTCCTGAATCTATAGTTTGCTGGCATACAGGCCTAAATCTCAAAATCATATTTGACTCATAACCTTCTCCCACTCTCACCTCCACTGCCATCCACCCTGTCCTTTCTAGTTCCATGGCTACTATGCCATACGGCATGGTGATGAAGAGCATGGGCATTGGCCTCCGTCAGACATAGGCTTGAATTCCATTATCTGCTGCTCACTTGAATAAGTTCATCCCTCCATTCAATGAATATTTATTGAGCATCGGCTTCATGCCAGGTACTGTTCTAGGCCCCGAGGATTCAGCAATGAAAAACACGAAATCCCTGTCTTCATGAGGCTTACATTCCAATGGGGACACAGGTTCTAAATACATGAACAAAACAATAAATACTTTCAGATTGTGCCCAGAAGAAAACAAAATGGGGTAATGGGAAACAAGTGTCATGGGAGGAGGAAATCTTAGAATCATAGGGAAGTGTGGCTACAGTGGAAAAGAGAGTCCTGGACCACGCTCTGGGACATGATAAAATTTAGAAGTTGGGAAAAATAATAGCAAATGTATTTATGGCTTTTACTAAGTGCCGGATATTGTGCTAAGTGTATTGCATACAGTAATTCCCTCGATCCTTGCCATAACCCTAACAGGTATCACTTTGACCTTTATCATCATTTTACCAATGAGGAAATTGAGGCACAGGGAGGTTAAGTAACTTACAAACGTCATCTAGATAGCAAGCGGTACAACTGGGATTTGTACTTAAGCAGCCTTGTTTTGGAGTCCATGTTCTTAGCTTCCATGAAGAAAACTGTCCTCCAAGAAGAGAGAGAGAGGAGGAAGGGTTAGTAAGAAACCGAGAAGTAATATAATGTCCATGACCTCAGTTTTTCCATCCATGAAGTGGAAATAAAAATAGTGTGCTTCACAGGGCTGTTGTGAAGATACAATTTTATACCGCTTGCAAAGTACATATCACAGTGTCTTTCAAGTAGTAGCCACGTGGTAGATGGAAGCTGCTATTATTACATCTTAGGCTAGTGTAACAATTTCCTAACTGGCCTACCTGAATCCTCCCTCTCCAGCTGCACCTCCAACCCAGACTGAACAACTGGCTCACATAGTCCAATTTACCGCTATGCAGTGGTGTCATTGTGATCTTACATACTGGTCACCTGCTCAAAATCCTTTGGTGGTTCCCAATTGCCTATGGCAGTGATAGGCCAACGTTTTATGTAAAAGACCAGATAGTAAATATTTTTAGGCTTTGTGGGCCATGTGTTCTCTATTGCTAGTACTCATTCCTGCCATTGTAGAGCAAACACATTCAGATGTGTTCCAATAAAACTTACCAAGTCAACCATGGAAAATACTGGATTTGGCTCACAGGCCACATTTTGTCAACTCCTGGCCTACAGAATTAGGTTTGGCATTCAGGACTCTATCTGCCTCTTACAGTCTTGCCTCCTACTGCTTCCAACTGTTGGTTCACAAACTGTACATGGAGGGAGAGGAGAGATCAAAGAAACAGGCAGGCCACTGCAGATTGATAAATGGCAAGTTTAATAAGCCAAGGAGCTTACTTACAAGGTTTGTCTTGGATGGCCACAAGACAAGTAGATTTCCATACCTGCTCACCAGAATTTTAAGTTTTTACAAAGGCCTTGACTGGGTTCAGTCATATATACCGTCTAGATGGTTTCAACACATTACTATCTCAAGGCTATGTCCTTGGGGCACCTTCTAGCCTGGGTGAGGCAAGTGGAACACACATTCCAAGGACAGGGGAGGGGACGAGGAGCCTCCAAGTGCCTAGGTCCAACTTGTAAGCCAACCGGTGGTCATGTCCTCTTGATGACCTCCTCTAACATCAATCACCCATTCAAACACTCCAGCCAAACCATATGATGCTCTTCGTTTACACTCATTCTTTTATCTGAATTGCCCTCCTTTTCAAGCTCTATTACAACCCTATGTATGTGTATTGATTAGGGTCCTTTGTTTGTAAGCAACACAACTGATTTTGGCTGTAGTATAGACAGCAGGGGCTCATGAATATCAGTGTTCTTTTTTTCTGGACGCCCAACTAGATTACATTTTCCAGCCCACCTTGAAGTGAAGTGTGGCCATATAACTGAGTTCTGGCCAATGGAATATGAACAAAAGTGATATGTGCCATTTTTCCATAAAAACCTCCCACATCTGATCTTGCCAGCTGAATGCAGAGGTTGCCTGTTGTAGTTAGTTCAAGCTGCTGTGACAAACTCCTATAAACAGAGTGACTTAAACAACAGAAATGTATTTCTCATGGTTCTGGAGCTTGGAAGTCCAAGATCAAAGTGTCAGCCAATTCACTTCCTGGTGAGGATTCTCTTCCTGGTCCGAAGATGGACACTTTATTTCTGTATTCTTGCATGGTGGAGAGACAAATCATCTCTCTTGTCTATTATTATAAGGGTACTGATCCCATTCATGAATGCTCCCCACTGATGACTTAATTACCTCCCAGAGACCCCACCTCCAAATACCATCACACTGGGGATTAGAGCTTCTACACATAAATTTTGAGGACACAGCAACATCCAATTCATAACTACTCCTAAGATCTAGAGGAGAGAAGAGCCAAAGAATGAAAGAAGACTGGGTCCCTGAGTAACTATGGAACATAGTCCTTCTGCTGACTCACTTTGGATAGGGCATGAATGAGAAATAAACATTTTTTGAGCCACTAATATTTCAGAGTTTGTTTATTTCTTACCCAAATTATTACACTGGCTAAAGGAATTTATTTGGAAGGCAGTGGGTTAGCTCACAGACGGAAAAACTAAACAACCAGGTCTCGCAAACAAGGCATCTTCTGAGATCTAGATAGAGAGAACTAATGGATCACTTTTCCAGGGCACCAGTGGCACTGTCAATCAGCTCTAATTGTTTTCCATCTTTGCATCGCTCAGCTCAAGATTCAAATTCCTAGGAGAATCTAATTGACTTGGCTTAGAACTTGTGCCCAACTTTTGACCAGAGGAATGCAGGGAATATCGACTGGCAGTCCCCAAATGCTGCATACAGTGAGGGTGGGGAGTCTTCCAAAAGGGATGACATAGCTGGCACTTGATATGTCCAGCAAAGGAGCAGTGAATCCTGGGCTTTATGTGGTCCATCTATTGAATTCTTAATTTCAGTTATTGTACTTTCAATTCTAGAATTTTCATTTGATTCTTTTTTATAGATTCTAGCATTCTGGTGAAAGTGATCATGTTGTCCCTTATTTTCTTGAATGTTTGTAGTCTATGTCATATAACTGCAATAACTGGGTCACTATGAGTCTGTTTCTTTTTTTGTTAATTTTTTAAATGTTTATTCATTATTCAGAGATAGAGACAGAGCATGAGCAGAGGAGGGGCAGAGAGAGGGGGAGACACAGAATCTGAAGCAGGCTCCAGGCTCTGAGCTGTCAGCACAGACCCCAATGTGGGGCTCGAACCCAGAAACCGTAAGATCACGACCTGAGCTGAAGTCGGACGCCCAACCGACTGAGCCACCCAGGCGCCCCACTATGAGTCTGTTTCTATTGTTTTGTTTTTTTTTCTTCTTGGACTTGTTTCTTGGTACATCAGTTATTTTTTTATTGACCACCAGACTTTGTGTCTGAAAAGGCATATAGGCTCTAGATGACCTTATATCCCTTCAGAGAGGATTCACCCTGTTTTCCCCAAGGCAGCAGAAGCGCAAGTTACCTTAATCCAATCAACCACTGCGGTGACTTGAGGCTGATTTATAGCATTTGCTAGACTCATCATATCCTCAGTTGACCTGATTGCTAGGATATAGCTCTCTAAAGAGGTCCCAAATGAGAGCCAGGAGGTAGATGTTTCCTAAGGATTTTCCTCCTTGGGAAGTTCTGAACTCCAATTTTTGTCTCTTCAGCTCTGTGAAACTTCCAAACACTCCTCTCTACTTTTGACCACTCTCCTTGACTTCTAATTTGTTACTCTGTGCAACTTAATCAGCAATTTCCCGGAGGGGAAAACCTGTGCTGAGTGTCAGGTTCACTTTTCTGTGCTTCTCCACTCTCTAGATCTTGGACATTCAAATTCTAGCTGGCCTTGCAGACCTTAAACTCCGTTTTTTGTCCCCTGGGTTCTGTGGTATTACCTAAAGCCCTGGTGGCTTCTCTGCCTCTTGAGAGACACTTTCTACTCAGTGTCTGGTCCAAGAAGTGGCAGGTATTCTAAGGGAAAAAAGCAACATGCAAGAAGTTGGTCTTACTTTGATGAGTTTCCCTTCTTTCTGGGATCTCACCTCTGAAGTCCTAGCTCTCTGATGCCTTCAGAAAAGAAAATTCTTTTTCATATTTTACCTGATTTTTCTAGTTGTTCTCAGAACAGCATTTGTTGGTTATAAGTTACTCCATCTTTAAAAAAATTTTTTTATGTTTATTTTATTTTTGAGATGAAAGAGACAGAGCGTGATCAGGGGAGGGGAAGAGAGAGAGGGAGACACAGAATCTGAAGCAGGCTCCAGGCTCCGAGCTGTCAGCACAGAGCCCAACGCAGGGCTCAAACCCACGAACTATGAGATCATGACTTGAGCCAAAGTCTGCACTCAACTGACTGAGCCACCCAGATGCCCCCTTTTTAAAAAATTTTTTTCATCTACTTTAAAAAATATCTTATTTTTAAAATTAATCTTTATACCCGCGGGGCTTGAACTTACAACCGCAAGATCCAGAGTCACATGCTCTACTGACTGAGCCAGCAGGTTGCCACCAAGTTACTCCATCTTGAAGCAGAAATCCCTTGAGTGCTACAATATATTTTTTAATTGGAGTATAGGTGACATACAATATTATATTAGTTTCAGGTGTACAGCATAGATGATTCTATATATTTTAAGTGTTCACCATGATAAGTGTAGTTACTGTCACCATACAAAGTTATTATAATATCATTGACTATATTCCCTATGTTGTACTTTTCATTCCTGTTATTTATTTTATAACTGGAAGTTAGTCCCCTTCACCTGTTTTGCTCATCTTCCCACCCTCCTCCACTCTGGCAACCACCAGTTTGATCCCTGTATTCATGAGTCTATTTCTGTTTTTGTTTGTTCATTTGTTTTCTTTTCTAGATTCCACATATCAGTGACATCATACGGTATTTGTTTTTTTCTGTCTGACTTATTTCACTTAGCATAATACCCTCTGGATCCAACCATGTTGTTGTGAATGGCAAGATTTCATTCTTTTTATGGTTTATATTCCATTGTATACATATAATACTTTAATAAGTATTGGGCCTCCAAGAATTTTCTTGTATATTTCTCTCATTTATGAGGTCCTTAACTGGATAGGAAACCAGATATTTGCAATACCTTAGATATATAATTTTTAGTTATGATGATGACAGTATGACACTGTGTGTATCAGAATTAAGTGCAGGAAACAGAAACCACTCTAAGAAATTTAAAAAATGAGGGGCCCCTGGGGGGCTCAGTCAGTTTAGCGTCTGCTTTGGGCTCAGGTCATGATCTCATGGTTTGTGAGTTCAAGCCCTGCATCTGGCTGTGTGCTGAAAGCTTGGAGCCTGGACCTGCTTCGGATTCTGTGTCTCCCTGTTTCTGCCCCTCCCCCTATTCACACTCTCTCTCAAAAGTAAACAAACATTGAAAAAATTAAAAAAAAAGAAATTTAAGAAGTGATTCCCCTTACCTCTTTTTTTTTTTCAAAATGGAATTATACAACTTGTTTCATTAAATATATCATGTATTATGGCATACTTTTAGGGCAATACATATGCAGCCTTATTCTTCAGTTTGATCTATAATATTCCATAGTGTGGATGTCTTGTAATAAATTTAACCATTCCCTTATTGATGGACACTCATGTTGTCTCCAGGGTTTTTGCCACTAAAATTAACACTACAGTAAATGTCATTATGCCTCTGTGACAGTGAGTCCTGGTACTTTTATTTCTGTGCAGTGGAAGTTTCTAAGTGAGATTGCTGGGTCACACACACACACACACACACACACACACACACACACATCTTTAGCAGGCTCCACACTCAGGACAGAGCCTGACTCGGCACCCGATCCCACTACCCTGGGATCATGACCTGAGCTGAAATCAAGAGTTGGACATTCAACTGATTGAGCCACCCAGGTGCCTCAATATTTATTTATTTATTTATTTATTTATTTATTTATAATAATATTTTATTTTTAATTGACTACTTAATTCACACCGTTTCTTCTCTTGGTTGCTACTTTCGTAACAATTAGGTCCCCATCTCTCAAGAACATTGCACTGAACAGGCTGATACAGAGCCAGTGTGAACACAGGCCCCAAACCAGGGCTTGTGGAAGAACAACAACAGCAAAACCAGCCTTTCTCTTCATTTAGAAAGGGACTGTGAATCAGAGGGTCCAAAGTTCCAATTTCCAAGCATGGAAAACCTGGAGCTCAAAGTGAAAATGGAAACCAAAATGCATCAGAAATGAAATATAGTACTCCTCACATACTCAAGGTCAAGATGGTTCATGAGAAATAAGTGATCATGTGGCCTTGTATTGGGAATGGCCCCACTCCAGCATTTTTAAAGGAAGATGGTTTTGTTTCGTTTCCCACAGGGGTATAAAATCTACAAGGGCATATAATCAATCAGAATAAATCAGCTCACTCACAAGACACTCCCAGATAATGATTTTTAGTTGCTGAGCATAGTCAGTACATTATTTCAAAGAGGAAAAATTCAGGATAATCTGAGAATTCAAAAGTGACAGCTACATTTGCTGATAGGTTTATGTGAGGCACACATACATTTTTTCCAGTGTATATGTCAAAGGACCAAGACCCCTGATCATCAAAATAAGTTATTTTGTACATTATAGTGCACAGAACAGAGGGAAAGACACTTTCTCGGAGAATGACCAAAAGGCATCTTACAAAAGGTTCATATTACTCTGAAGGAGAAGGACTGGAGCCCAGTGCCTTATGGTCTTCATTAGCTTGACCTCTCCTCTTCTTTGGTTGCAGTGGCTTCAGTAGGAGCTGTTTCTTCTAAACATTCTGCTGGCTTCTCCTCCTCCTCCTCCTCCTCCTCCTCCTCCTCCTCGTCCTCATCCTCCTGGGGATACAGGTCCGGGTATTTCTGCATGCATTCCTGCATGGCCAGGAACTGGTCTACACAGTCTGACCCCTTGACATCCTCTGTGCTGTGGTGGAAGCAGGAAAAGGCCGACTTGAATTGTTCCCCACAGGGGCCACTGGCCATTCCCCCAAGGCACCGGCAGTTCCAGTTAATGTCTCCATTTGGCAGGATCAATCCATGCTCCTCGTAGGGATCGTTGGGGTCATCAGCCACCAGCTCTGCATTGCTTGGAGTTTCATGGTCTTCTTTGGTCACAAATATGATTCGATCCTTCCCTTCCTGCCGGCAATAGGCCATGGCTGCAGCGTCGGCACTCAGACCTGGCGGCGAGAGCGGTGGCGGCGGCCCAGAGGGTGGCAGGCTCCCGCTGTGACCTCTCCCCCAGGCTGGGCGGGAGGCTCCCAGGCCTACACGGGCCCGCCCCTCCAGGTCTGCCCCGCCCCGCGCCTGCCTGCTCGCCCTCCCAGCCCCAAATCCTGTTCCCCCTCCTCCTCAATATTTTTAAACTGTAACAGACAGAATTAGATTATGTTCCAAAAAGTTTATAACAATTTATGGGAAGAGATTTAAAACAGAGAATTTAAGTCTTACCAAATTGCTGGAAGTTCTAAAAGAGCAGGGTATAGGCTAGATTTAAAAGAACAGGTCCAGTAAAATACAGAACTGAAAACCCGAGGGAGCTACTACCTTTGATGTCACCCCTAGAGCTCTGCCAAGAGTCAAGAACCTGCCATTGTCGCCTCTGTACCTGCTGCAGCCACCTCTAAATACTCAGGGAGATAGATGAACAGCATCTGTCGCCGTGATCCAGCAATTATAAGCCAGATCAAGAAACTGCTGTTGCTGCCTTTGCTATGGGTAACCCCTCTTTTTTTTTTTTTTTTTTTTTTTGATGCCCAGGAAGCTGGAAGAGAAACACTGCAGAAAAACCTCATGTATACAAACAGGACTGTTCTTTCGAGCTTGTGCGTTCACTTCCTTCCACCTGCCAGACATCACTTAAGTGCATCTACTTGCTGATCTCGAATTTACATGCAAAACCTGAGCTCCATGGGATTGAGAAGTGGGATGGAAGTGGAGTAAACCTATCCATAGTATTAGCACAGTCTGTGATTATTATGTAGTTTTACTGACTACCCGCTTCTGCATAAGGCTGGATAAGACACTAAGTTCGGGTATTCACTGCCTACCACTGGACTTTAGAAGTGAGGGAAAAGACAAAGAGGCAATTCACAAGACAGGAAATGCATATGACATACAAAATTAGGGGAGAAGAACTTTTAAACAACACATCGGTGATTCAAAATCAGTAGTAAAATCAGGTATCTCCTTTTTGGCTTATAAAATTAATTAATATAAGTTAGACACAACTTAAAACTAGTGACAGAGCAATAAAATGGACACTTTTATTTACTGTTGGAGACAGCATAAAGCTGTCCAAATATTTTGGAAAATAAAGAGACCATATATGTCAAGAGTCATTACTGGTAGTCATATACTGTGTCCCGTAATTCCAGTTTGGGGAAACTATCCTAAGGTAATATTCCTAATATACTGAAAAGAGGTTTGCATTCAAAGATATTTATTGTAGCATCATTTATAATGGGGAAAGTTGGAAACAACCTAAATATATATAATAGTAAGGGAATGGTTAAGTAAATTTTGGAACAGATACAAAATTAAATGTTTTGCAGCCATAAAATAATGCGTAAGTGAAATGATCATGTTACCAGAGACTTTTCTTCTCTTTAAGTTAATTTATTTATTTTTGAGAGAGACAGAGAGAGAGAGAGAGGGAGAGAGAGCACATGTGGGGGAGGGGCAGAAAGAGAGAGGGAGACACAGAATCCAAAGCAGCCTCCAAGCTCTGAACTGTCAGAGCCTGATGCGAGGCTTGAACCCATGAACCATGAGATCATAACATGAGCTGAAGTCAGATGCTTAACTGACTAAGCTGCCCAGGTGCTCCCAGAGACATTTATTTTAATCCACTGATCAATATGGGCACGATGCCTAAGTCATATGAACTTTTCAAGGACCTACAAAGGTAGCTGAAATTTGACGAAAATTGCTGGCTTGAAAACATAAAGATAACTGCAAAATTAAAGTCAACAAATGTTCAAGTAAATGTTGAAAAATGTAACATTTTTATAAATTATTATGTTTTATATCTAGAAAAACTACATATTCTTTTTTTTAATTTCTTTTTTTTATTTCTTTTATTTATTTCTTTTATTTTTTTATTTTTTTTCAATATATGAAATTTATTGTCAAATTGGTTTCCATACAACACCCAGTGCTCATCCCAAAAGGTGCCCTCCTCAATACCCATCACCCACCCTTCCCTCCCTCCCACCCCCCATCAACCCTCAGTTTGTTCTCAGTTTTTAACAGTCTCTTATGCTTTGGATCTCTCCCACTCTAACCTCTTTTTTTTTTTTCCTTCCCCTCCCCCATGGGTTTCTGTTAAGTTTCTCAGGATCCACATAAGAGTGAAACCATATGGTATCTGTCTTTCTCTGTATGGCTTATTTCACTTAGCATCACACTCTCCAGTTCCATCCACGTTGCTACAAAAGGCCATATTTCATTCTTTCTCATTGCCACGTAGTATTTCATTGTGTATATAAACCACAATTTCTTTATCCATTCATCAGTTGATGGACATTTAGGATCTCTCCATAATTTGGCTATTGTTGAGAGTGTTGCTATAAACATTGGGGTACAAGTGCCCCTATGCATCAGTACTCCTGTATCCCTTGGGTAAATTCCTAGCAGTGCTATTGCTGGGTCATAGGGTAGGTCTATTTTTAATTTTCTGAGGAACCTCCACACTGCTTTCCAGAGCGGCTGCACCAATTTGCATTCCCACCAACAGTGCAAGAGGGTTCCCGTTTCTCCACATCCTCTCCAGCATCTATAGTCTCCTGATTTGTTCATTTTGGCCACTCTGACTGGCGTGAGGTGACATCTGAGTGTGGTTTTGATTTGTATTTCCCTGATGAGGAGTGACGTTGAACATCTTTTCATGTGCCTGTTGGCCATCTGGATATCTTCTTTAGAGAAGTGTCTATTCATGTTTTCTGCCCATTTCTTCACTGGGTTATTTGTTTTTCGGGTGTGGAGTTTGGTGAGCTCTTTATAGATTTTGGATACTAGCCCTTTGTCTGATATGTCATTTGCAAATATCTTTTCCCATTCCGTTGGTTGCCTTTTAGTTTTGTTGGTTGTTTCCTTTGCTGTGCAGAAGCTTTTTATCTTCATAAGGTCCCAGTAATTCATTTTTGCTTTTAATTCCCTTGCGTTTGGGGATGTGTCGAGTAAGAGATTGCTACGGCTGAGGTCAGAGAGGTCTTTTCCTGCTTTCTCCTCTAGGGTTTTGATGGTTTCCTGTCTCACATTCAGGTCCTTTATCCATTTTGAGTTTATGTTTGTGAATGGTGTGAGAAAGTGGTCTAGTTTCAACCTTCTGCATGTTGCTGTCCGAAAAACTACATATTCTTTATCCATTCATCAGTCGATAGAAATTTGGGCTCTTTCAATAATGTGGCTATTGTTCATAATGCTGCTATAAACACCAGGGTGCATGTGTCCCTTTGAATCAATCTTTTTAGATCCTTTGGGTGAGTACCTAGTAGTGCAATTGCTGGATCTCAGGGTAGGCTTATTTTTAATTTTTTGAGGAACTTCTACACTGTCAAAAACAAAATTTAAAATTTACTTCAAATTGTTAGCAAAAGATGTATTTAATGTAGGATATGGGTACACGTTAAAGTATATATGGTAAGATGCAGGGTAACATCTCCAAAAGCAAGGGTGCTTAGGGTTTAGCATGGTCTTAAAATATCTTGCATATGTTTTGAGCACCTACTATGTGCCAGAGAGGGAGAGAGAGAATTCTAAGCAGACTCCATACTGTCAGTGCAGAGTCTGACGTGGGGCTCGAACTCACAAGCAGTGAGATCATGACCTGAGCTAAAGTCGGACATTTAACCCCAACTGAGCCACCCTGGTACCCCTGTGCCAGACTGTTAATATGCACTATCTTCTTTATTTTTTTAAAGTAATCTCTGCACCCATTGTGAGCGCTCATACTTGCAAACCCAAGATTGAGAGTCACATGCTTTACCTACTAAGCCATCAAGGTGCCCTGCACCATCTTCTTTAATCCCTACAACAGGACAGGGTTAGTTCTGCTTATTAGAATTTTTTTTTTATATAAGAAGAAACTTAGGTGTCAGCAAACTTAAGCAACTGGCCCAAGGTCACATGTCTGGGAAGGGTGGAGCTGGAGTTTGTTTGTAGGCAAGTGGTTTTGACTCCAAATCCTGAGCCTTTAGGATTGAGCCCCGAGCCCTGACAGACATATGTTATAGCATCAAAGAAAAAACAGAAACGAAAACAAAACAAAACAAAAAAAGCTTACAAAATTGTTGACATGGCTTAATTACAATGTTAGAAATAACACAGTATTCGTTGAAAATAAAATATTTTTTCTGACTTTTACTGTTTGGCATTTTCTAAAAATATTTTTACAAAAGTCGTGTAACATTAACTTTTTAAAAATTGGGGTTTGCGAATGCTTGTATAATAGTGACATCCCGTGGCTACAAGGGATCATTACAGAAGTAGTCGTTAAATTAATGTAATTTCAATTCTGGAAGTGACTACTAGAGGGCAGCACTGGGCTTTGTTCTGGTCAAGTTTTCTGGGCTGAATGTGGCAGAAAGTTGGGTCAAGGTTCCACCTCTCCCCTCAAAACTGCCATAATAAATCTATAGATAAATAGATCGATCGATAAACGAAATACTCTCAAATAGCTTCTTTGCACTCTGAAGCAATAATATAACGAAGTTATGAAGCTCTGAGCCCTGGCACCATGCTGCCTAAATTTGATCCCTGACTCCACCATTTACTAGCTGTGTGAACTTGCCCAAGTTCTATAACCTCTCTGGA
Source organism: Panthera tigris (assembly GCF_018350195.1). NCBI lineage: Eukaryota > Metazoa > Chordata > Mammalia > Carnivora > Felidae > Panthera > Panthera tigris. Next base: position 89,226,005 of record NC_056677.1, on the reverse strand, counting down.
TGTTATCTTTTTCTCCACACCTAAAGTGAGAGTAAGAATCGTCCTCACCGTTTAGGGGTGTTATGAGAAATAAATGAAAAAAAATATACTGATAGCTCCACTTGAGAGGAAGTAATTGGCAATTATTATATTGCTTCCTATCCCCAACTATCTTTCTTTTAAGAACCAATATATACGTATTTTGTTGAGCGCCATAAGCAGAGAGAAAAATTTGTTATTACTGTTGAATTCACCAAAGAACTTTCAGTGGGGTAGGGTTTATATGCAACATTTTAAAGAGAGGTTGAGGATTGCAGTTCAGAGCCTTCACTGGAATCATGCAGATCCGACTTTGAATCTGGCCTGGGCAGGTTACCGACTCTGCCTAAGCCTCATTTATGTAAAATGAGGAAAATACTATTACATGCATCATAGTTTTTTGTGACGATTGACATGAGAGGGTGCCTTTCATGCTGGTACACCATGATTGGCATGTAGACCTCACAGCTTTTGTTTCCCTCCTTATCCCCAGGGGGGTTATACGTGACACGGAAGCCCTTGTGGCAAAGTGTGGACATTTGTCTAACATCCTTTCTTGTAGTTTTCCTTCTCCTACTGTCATTCGTCTTCCCCCACCTCCCTTGCTCCCCAGGTTCTCACATGACTTCCTGACTGCAAGGAGCTACTTGTCCAAGCCTTGTTCTGGATGATTAACTAGGAATACATCATTCTGGACCTATTTTTTTTATAGTCCATGCCCCAGCCCTGCAGAGCTATTCAATTTGTGTCTCAGTCTCAAAAGGAATACATAGATCCCAGGCTAATGCCCCAGAAAGCCACTTTCCCATTTTCCCATGATGTATATAATTGGGGGTTCCCTGTAGTGTTTAGCAGTAAAAAAAAAAAAAATAACCCATTAAATGTGAAGGGACTATGTTTTTGTCTCTGCAACTAAAGTTAAGAGGGAAACTAGAGAGATGTGTCTGATTTCACAATTAGTCTTGTGGGGCAAGAGAGTGTGTCATTTGGATGCTTTCATTCCATGGCTTCTTAGGAAGATCATTCAGAGATAACTGAATTCTGTAAATTGTTAGGCTTCAATATTGGGAATGTAGAACAGGAACGGATATGTTTCCATAAAATCCAGTAGGATCCTATTAACATTCTGGTGCTTTAGGTCAACAAGACCCCCCATGGGGCAGTATGTAACCAGACCTGAGGTTTCTGACACAGTGGTTTTAAAAGTTCTGTAGGAATGATCCCTGATTGTACTCATGCATTTGGAGTTATTGCATATTTTTAGACTCACAAGGAACCCAAGCAGTTGTTCTAAAATTGTCATTAATTATACTGTCACTGAAGTCTAGAGATCCAATGGGTATTTTTGAGCCTATAGCTAAACCCAATGGGCCCACCCTGTGATTTCTTTCATGAGGCAGTGGTTAAGGGCCTTGACTCTAAATCTAAACCACTTATTTTTTTTTTCACAATCTGGCTCCACCACATACTAGCTGTGTGTCCTTGGAAAGTTACTTGAACTCTCTGTGTTTCAGTTTCCTCATCTATAAAACATGAATGATAATAATACGAACCCTACGGGACTATTGTAATGATTCAATTATTTAGTATATGTAGAGTGCATAGAGCATTGCCTAGCACATAGTGAACGCTCAATAGGTGTTAGCTATTAATATTTACAGAGAGACACAAGTGTTGATGGAACTCTTAATTTTACAAAAATCACTTCAGAAATTTTTTATGTGCGAATTCACAGCTACTTCTCCCTGTAAATTTGGAATTTCATGTCTGTTCAGGATTTGGGAGCATTCCTTGAATGATCGTTCCTTGAACATCTGGATCCCCATCAGAACTCTCCTGTGGAGTGTCTTCTGGGGGCTATTCATGGCACTGATAGATGAAGAAGGCTAGACGGCCCCTCACTTCCATGAACATTTTTGATCAGGTCACCCCAAATTCTACAATTAGGGATTATTTACTTTGGGTGGTCACCTTGTTTTCCTGGAGCCCTTGCTAAAGAGCAAGCAGCCTTGGAGAATTAGTATAAGAGCTGCATTAGTGGAATGTAGCAAGGATAAGCATGGGCTTCGTTGGAGCCAAATGGCCTTGGGTTTGAATTATGACTGCACCATGGACCCCGAATCAGACTGTCTGGGCTTAAATACTGGCTCCACTGATTGGTGGCTATGTGACTTTAGGTAAGTTACTTTAACCTCTCTGCACATCTGGAATTCACATAGCATCCACCTCGTGGGATCATTGTGCAGATTAAAGGAGATAGGGCTTCTAAGAATGCCTGTCACATCATCAGCACTCAATAAATATCATTGCCTTATTTATCTGGGTCTTGGTATCCTCATTTACAAAGTGGGGAAAATTATATCTATCTTCATGGTTGTTGTGAACAGAAAATGAGGTGATGTACATGTAAAAATGCCGACCATACTAAAAAATAAAGAAAAGAAACAGTGAATGTTGGCAAGGACGTGGAGAACGAAGAACCCTCACGTATATTGCTAGTGGGAGTGTAGGATGGTACAGCCTCTTTAGCAAACAGTTTGGTAGTTCATCAAAAAGTTCAACAGAGTTATCATATAACCTAGCAATTCCCGTTTTAGGCAGATACCTAGGAGAATTGAAAACATATGCCTGCACAAAAATGTATACACAATGTTCACAGAAGCATTATCCATAATAGACGAAAAGTGGAAACCACCCAGATGTCCATCCGTTGAGAAACAAATTAAAAAAAGTGGTGTATCCCATAAAATGGAATATTATTCAGCCATAAAAAGGAATGGTGTACTGACACGTGCTGCAACACACATGACCCTTGAAAACATGCTATAAGTGAGGGGTGCCTGGGTGGCTCAGCCGGTTAAGCATCCGACTTCGGCTCAGGTCATGATCTCGTGGTCCGTGGGTTTGAGCCCCAGTCAGGCTCTGTGCTGACAGCTCAGAGCCTGGAGCCTGCTTTGGATTCTGTGTGTCTCTCTCTCAGCCCCTCCCCAATTCTCACTCTGTCTCTGTCTCTCAAAAATGAATAAACGTTAAAAAAACATGCTAAGTGAAAGAAACCAGTGATAAATGACCACATATTGTGTTTACATTTATATAAAATGCCCATAATAGACAAATTTATAGAGACAAAAATTAGATCAGTGGATGCCAAGTAGCTGTGGGGAGGGGAGAATGGTTACAGGATTTCTTTGTGGGGGTAATAAAAATGTTCTGGAACTGGATAGTTGGTGACAGTTGTACAGCCTTGTGAATATATTTTACAACACTGAATGGTATACTTTAAAAGAGTAAATTCTGTGGGATGTGAATTACATCTCAATTAAGCTATTACTTTTATTTTTTTAATGTTTGCAGGATGCCTGTGTGACTCAGTTGGTTAAGCATCGGACTCTTGATTTCAACTCAGGTCATGATCTCATGGCTTGTGAGTTTGAATCCCACATCGGGCTCTGCAGTGACAGCGCAGAGCCTGCTTGGGATTCTCTCTCTCTCCCACTCTCTCTGCCCCTCCCCTGCTCTCTCTCTTTCTCTCTCTCTCAAAATAAATAAATAAACATTAAAAAAATAAGGTGTCTGCCATATAGCAGCCCTAATTTAATACAAGTAGTTTTCAGCTACCAATCCCTCAGCTCTTGCCTTAGGAATCTAGAACAGGGCCCTGAATGAATGGTACCCTCAACAGAAGGAATGCTCAGGAAGAAAGGATAGATCTAAAGTATGGGAAGTTCGCCGAGGTATGGGGTAAATTGGAAGGAAAGGCAGTGAAGACATTTGAAGGAACTAGAAGGAGACAAACTTCACCTACTTTGAATTTTTCAGGGAGCCTGCCTGGATCATATCCTGGACTGAAATTACAGCTGATGAATGTTCTGGCATTTAAGCTGTCCTGGAGAAGGGGCGACGTGTGGCTATTCCACAGAAAGGAAAAAGGAAGAAAACAGAGGCAAATCCGAGGGTACATAAATCTCATTTTGAAAGGCAGAAAAGGCAGTAGTCTGTGGAGAATGAGTTTATCTAGAGGGCTCTAATTGTTTGTTAATCTCTGGGTCAATGGATTTAGGTCAGCACTAACTCTGCTACAGGTGGGATCAATTTAAAGGATTAGAAGTGTCTGTCTAAATCCTAATCCCGGTCTTGGTCTGGGGATGCTGAAGAGTGATTTACAAGAAGGTTTACTATCCCTCTCAATTATTTACCCCATTAATGGAATTTATCAACAGCCTGGAGTCCTTGGCAGGATTATGAGCGAACAGAGGATGCACTTAAATGAACACACTGGGTAGCCATGCCAGAGATTTGTATGCGCAGAAGGGAAATTGAAGACATTTGAGCGGTGACTTACATGGTGAGTAGTTGACAGCTCTTGTTTATTAGAAAAATCGTAATGGGGAAGAAACACAGCCCATGTGGGAGCTCAGACTTTTGACTGAGATATATCAGTTTTACTGCAATATGTTATAAAAATAAATGAAGCAAAAGAAAGAATAAAAGAGAAAAAGAAAGAAGGAAAGAAAGGGGGGAAGAACTTTCACCACTTTAAATCAAGATTTGGGCTCAAAGTTTCTCACTCAAGGTTTCATTTAGATTCACTCATGATTCTTTTTTATTTCTTCCTGATGTTATCTTACATGAGCTGTTAACCTGATTCAGGCTGTCACGGTAAAGATCAATCATCCATAGAAGTCCTCGGCTTGACAAGCTAGGCTGAGGAACCATTTTCCTCAGAGCTATTTTTCATAGTCTTTCTTTGTATATGTTTAAAGAACAGCTTTGTGAAATCAGCTTTCCCACCAGATTTTGAAAGCCACCTGAAATGAAATGATGTATCCCTATGCTCTAGCTACTTTCCATGGAAGCCTGATTCCATGCAGGTGTTGAATCTGCGTTGCCTAGGCAACAACCCCAGAAGAGCTGCGGGTCAGTAGTATGCTATCTCCAAATTTTCGGACCTCCAAGCTTTTACTTAAGTCCACATTTCCCATTAGCCCCAGGGGAGGCTTCAGCCTGCTGGTTTTGAAAACAGTGTCTTTTACAAAGAGCTTTATAATTTTGTCTTTAAGTTCAAATCAGCAGGTGAATGCACAGGGCATCTCTCTCCCTCCTCCCTTCCTTCCTCCCTTCCTTCCTCGTACCCTCCCTTCCTTCCATTCTTCCTTTTTTCTCTGTCTTCTTTCTCTGTCTTCCTTTCTTCTCTGTTTCCTTTTTTTTTTTTTTAAACAATAAGTTTCCTTCTGCAAAATCTTGGGATCAGGAACATGACTAAATCCTAGAGTGATTTAGAACTTTCTGGTTCTACAGGGAGTCCTACCAGAATTGGAAATACCACCCAATGCATGAAATAGAGCCCAGAAAAAAATGGAGGGACAAACTGTCAGCAAACCGAGAACAAAAAGTCATGTGTTAGAAAGTATGTGACTTGAGGAAAAACCCATGTTATAAATGTGTTAACTTGGAAAATGTTATTTTAAACAGCACAATTTTTATTTATTTATTTTTTATTGTGGTAGGAAGACTCAACATGATGTCTACCCTCAACAAATGTTTGAGTGCACAATACAGCATTGTTAACTATCTGCCCTATGCTGTACAGCAGATCTCTAGAATCTAGTCATCTTGCTTGACTGAAACTTGCTTGACTGAAACCCATTGAAAAACTTCCCATTTCCTCCCCATAGCCCTTGGCAACCACTATTCTCTCTGCTTCTATGAGTTTGGCTATTTTAGATATCTCATTTAAGTGGAATGGTGCAGTATTTGTCCTTCTGTGACTGGCTTATTTCACTTTGCATAATGTCCTCCAGGTTCATCCATGTTGTTGTCTATGGCAGGGTTTCCTTCTTTTTGAGGCTTAATACTATTCTATTTGATGTATGTACCATATTTTCTTTATCCATTCATCCATCGGTGTATGTTTGGGTTGTTTTCTTATCTTGGCTATTGTGAATAGTGCTGCAATAAACATAAACGTGCACACAAGCAAAAGGAAAAATGAGAGACAGAGAGACAGAGAGAGAGAGAGAGAGAGAGAGAGAGAGAGAACAAACTGATGGTTACCAGGGGAGGGGGTGGAGGGTGAAGTAGGTGATGGGGATTAAGGAGGGCACTTGTCATGATGAGCACAGGGTGGTGTATGGAAGTGTTGAATCACTAAATTGTACACCTGAAACTAACACAAAAGCTGTATGTTAACTAACTGGAATTAAAATAAAAACTTCAACAAAAACACATAAATGTGCACACATCTCTTTGAGATGCTGATTCCAGTTCTTTTGGATATATACCCAGAAGTTGGATTACTGGATTATATGGTAATTCTACTTTGAATACTTTGAGGAATATCCACACTATTTTCCACAACTACTGTATCATTTTACATTCCCACCAACAGTGTGCAAAAGTTTCCGGTTTCTCTACATCCTTGCCAACACTTGATTTCTTTTTGTTTTTTGATAATAGCCATCCTAAGAGGTGTGAGGTGCTATCCCACTGTGGTTTTGAGTTGCGTTTCCCTGACAATTACTGATGTTGAGCACTTTTTCTTATACTTACTGGCCATTTGTATGTCTTCCCCAGAGAAACATCTATTCAAGTCCTTTGCCAATTTTTTAATTGGGTTATTTTTTTTATTGCTATGGAGTTGTAGAAATTTCTTTTTCTTAATGTTTATTTTTTTAATGTTTATTTTTGAGAGGAGACAGAGCATGAGCAGGGGAGGAACAGAGATAGAGAGGGAGACAAAGAATCTGTAGCAGGCTCCAGGCTCTGAGCTGTCAGCAAAGAGCTCAACGTGGGGCTCAAACCCACAAACCACGAGATCATGTCCTGAGCCAAAGTCGGATGTTCAACTGACTGAGACACCCAGGTGCCCGAGTTGTAGAAGTTTCATATATATTTTGAATATTAACCCCTTACCTCATATAGGGCTTGGAAATATTTTCTCCCATTCTGCAGGGTGTCTTTTCACTCTGTTGATTGTTTCTTTTGCCTTGCAGAGCTTTTTAGTTTGATGTAGTCCCATTTGTTTATTTTTGCCTTGTTGATTACATTTTTGGTGTTGTATCCAAGAAATCATTGCCAAGACTAATGCCAAGAAGATTTTTCCCTATTGTCTTCTAGGAATTTTAGTCTTAGCTCTTACCCATTTAGATCTTTGATCCATTTTGAGTTAATTTTTGTCTGTAGTGTAAGATAAAGGTCCAATTTCATCCTTTTTCTTGTGGATGTCCAGTTTTCCCAACACCATTTTTTGATGAGACTGTCTTTTCCCCACTGTGTATTCTTGGCTCCCTTGTTGAAGATCAGTTGACTGTAGGTGTGTGTGTTTATTTCTATGTCCTTTATTCTGTTTCATTGGTTTATATGTCTGCTCTAATGCCAGTACCAGAGTGTTTTTGATTACTGTAGCTTTGTGATATACTTTGATATCAGAAAGTATGATACCTCCAGCTTGTCCTTCTTCCTCAGGGACGTTTGTCTATTCAGGGTCTTCTGTGGTTCCATATGAATTTCAGGTATTTTTTTCTATTTCTGTAAAAAAATGCCATTGGGATTTTGATGAGGATAATACCAAATCTACAGATTTCTTCGGGTAGCATGATGGACATTTTGACAATATTAAGTCTTTAAATCCATGAGCTGGGGATGTCTTTCCATTTATTTGTGTCTTCTTATTTTCTTTCATTGGCATTTTGTGGCTTTCAGTGTATGAGTCTTTTGCCTCCTTGGTTAAATTTGTTCCTAAGTATTTTATTTTTGATGCTTTGTAAATGGGATTTTCTTAATTTCATTTTGGATTTCATCATTAGTATATAGAAATACAACTGATTTTTGTATGTTGATTTTTTTCCTGCAACTTTATTAAGTTTGCTAATCAGTTCTAGTGTGTATGTGTGTATGTGTGTAGTCTTTATAAGTCTTTATAAGTTTTCTATGTATAAGGTCAGACAGTCTCGAAGCCAACATAATTTTAATTCTTCTTTTCCAATTTGGATGCCTTTTATTTCTTTTTCTTGCCTGACCTCTCTGGCTAGGAGTTCCAGTACTATGTTGGATAGGAGGGGTGAAGACAGGCATCACTGTCTTGTTCCTGATCTTAGAGGGAAAGCTTTCAGTTTTTTACGATTGTGTCTGTTGTTAGCTGTGTGCTTGTCATATATGGCCTTTATCATATTGAGTACATTCCTTCTACACCTAGTTTGTTGAGAGTTTTTAATCATTAAAATATTTTGAATTTTGTCAAATGACTTTTCTGAATCTATTGAGATGATCATGTGATTTTTATCATTCATTCATTTTTATCATTAATGTAGTGTGTCACATTTATTGATTTATATATTTTGAACCATCCCTGCATCCCAGGGATAAATGTCCCTTGATCATGGTGTATGATCCTTTTAATGTGGTGTTGAAAATCAAACTTTTTAGAACTGGAGATGGGTAGGCATTGTGCTTAGGAGGAATGACCTGGATTATAACATAAAAATGCCAGTCTTACACCTGGAATAGATGGCTAGTCGCTTTGATCTGAGGAGCACCAAAGTCCCTTCATTTTTCTACTCAGAGTGGTCTCTCCCCTTTGCCTAACTGCAACTGATGCTTGAAATTGAAATTATAACATTAGAGATTAATTCCTTTGGCATAAACTTTTCTTGACTCCCCCACTAAAAAAGAAACACCAGGGCACCAGGGTGGCTCAGTCAGTTAAGTGTCTGACTCTTGATGTTAGCTCAGGTAATGAGCTCACAGTTCATGGGTTCAGGCCCCATATCAGGCTCTGTGCCAACAGCGTAGAGACTGCTTGGGATTCTTTCTCCCTTTCTCTCTGCCACTCCCTTACTCGCACTCTCTTTCTCTGTCTCAAAATAAATAAATAAACTTAAAAAAAAAGAAACACCATTGGTTGGGGAGGAATATGAGAAATTTTCACATATTATTAATCTTTTACATATTAGCAGAAATTATGTAAAGAGCTTCTTTTTCCAGAGTTATTTTTCTTTCCATTAATAGACAGGTTGGAGAGCTGGACTAGGAGTCTGAAGACAAACTTTACCTACTAGATAATTTTCACAAAGGTGGTTCCTGACCAAGGCCTAAATTAGAACCTATTCAAGAACATAAAACATTTCATTTGTAATCTATTTCTCTTCCTCACCAGGAAAATGGGGGTAAATTTAATTTAATGCTTTTGAAGTAAGGGATTAAATAAGGTAGAATTCTGAGCACACAGTTGTCTTTCTTTTTTTAAGATTTAATTATTTTTGAGAGAGAGCCACAGTGGTGAACATTATTGCCCCCTTACTTCTGATGTACCTACCTAGCTGTATTTCTTAAATTTTTTTTTAACATTTATTCATTTTTGAGACACAGAGAAAGAGCATGAGCAAGGGAGGTGCAGAGAGAGAGGGAGACACAGAATCTGAAGCAGGCTTTAGGCTTTGAGCTGTCAGCACAGAGCCTGACGCAGGGCTCAAACTCACAAACCGTGAGATCATGACCTGAGCTGAAGTTGGACACTCAACCGACTGAGCCACCCAGGCGCCCCCCACCCAGTTGCATTTCTTGGTGAAATTTCAGGCCATATATTTTCCCAATTTTGTGGTTTCAGGCTTGGCACAAACCAGGTTCGTGATGTATACTTGTTAATAATGACAATAAGATAATGAATGGCTTTAGGAACCCAGATTTTCAGTGTAGCATAACTCCAACATTGGGGGGGGGCAGTCACACTTCATATTGTAGGTATTTTGATAGAGGATTCTAGACCAGAGTTATAAAACAATCAGGAACTGGATCTTCCAGATAGAAGTAAGTACAAACCACTTGTGGGAATATGACACTAGTAAAAAACTAATTAGTACAGCAAAGGCTAGAGAATGTTGAGTGAATTCAGAAAGCAGGTTAACAGTGCAGAGGTTTAATAAAGTCACTGCCTGGAAGTACAGAGTCCCAGGATCAGTGTATATCTAAGAAGAAAGGGACTTGCAGATCCTCTAGTCCAGCTGAGGGGAAAAAAGAGAGATCTAGAAAGGAGGAATGATATGTTCAATATCACATGGCAAGTCAGTAGCAGAACTGGGGTCAGGACCCAGGCCTTCTGATTCCCAGTGCAGTCCTGTCTTTAAACAGCAAGGAAGAACTAGTATGTATTGAAAGACAATTGTGGGGGCGCCTGGGTGGCTTGGTCAGTTGAGTGTCCGAGTTTGGCTCAGGTCATGATCTCACAGTTAGTGAGTTCAAGAGCCTGATGCGGGTCTCAACCCGCATCAGGCTCGCTGCTGTCAGCTCATAGCCTGGAGCCTACTTCAGATCCTCTGTCCCCCTCTCTCTGCCCCTCCCCTGCTTGCACTCTCTCTCTCAAAAATAATTTTAAAAAAGAAAGACAATTGTGTGCTCAGCATTCTACCTTATTTAATCCTTTACTTCAAAAGCATTAAATTAAATTTACCTCCATTTTCCAGATGAGGAAATTGAGAATCAGAACTAACATTCCAAAGGTTGTACTCCCAAGACCTCCATTCTCAAACACTAAGATTAGCTATATATACAATACAGTGTGGCCGGTGCCCTCCACCCCCAATGGTGCAACACTGAACCCTGACTGAGGGGTAAGAGAGCTGTCCCAAGACTGGGCTTGAACAGTATAGGTAAATTCCTTCTGGCTGGATAATGAATGTGTTTTCTCTTTCCAGTTTACTCTGCCTCTGCCCCTCATTATGTAATGGGGGACTAAGGGAATTTTTTAACACCACAAAGGAATTATTCAAACTCAGTATGGGTAGCATAGAAGGTATAATAATAGTGGTCTCAGTGATTTCACAGATGAGGGGCTGTCAACAGTCTCTCTACTGTAGTGCTTAATCAACTGGGTTGCAAATCCCCATTCTACAGCGGTGTGCCCTCAGGAAAGTTACCATTTCTGAGCCTCTTTCTCATCATCTGTAAATGCAATCATCATACCTGCCTCAAAGGGCTGAATTTTTTTTTTTGATTGAGTTTTTACAATAAGATAATATATGAGTTTAGCCCAGTGCTGGATACATAGCAAGAACTCAGTAAATCTTAGACTTTGCTATCCAATTGCTAATTTCTGGCTCAAAGGTACCACTTCTGGGAGAGAACTCACCAAACTGGGTGTGTCTGGGGAAGAAGAGGCAGTTGGTTGGGCCTCGTTGCTCTGTTGCTGTGAACAGGACTCTCTTCCCCATATAGAGTTACATTCTCTGTTGTCCACTCCTAGTGGTTGAAAGAGTGAGGTCCTCTAAGGACAAAGATACCATCTAGTTCAATATCCTTGTCACAATACAGACAAGAAATAGCAACATCTCCCATGCTATCCAGAGAGTGCCCTGGCTCCCAAGGTTTGCCATGATAGATAAAAGATTGGAGTTGAGGGAAGGTGGGAACAGTAGAGCCCAGCTTGACATGCCAGGCTGGGAGCTCTTTGAAGGCCAAGTCTACATTTCATACCCTATCCATTGTGAATCTCACCCTCATGCCTTCCACATAGTCAGCACACAGAATAAATCTGTTTGGGGGGATGGAGATTGGGCTAGATTATTTTGAAGGTCTAGGAATAGATTTGAGGTCCTTATGGATATAATCAGCCCAGAACCTTTCCACCACCCTGGAAGCAAAGTTGGAAGTTTTGCCTCTCCATCATATATGCCTTTCATCTCTGGCTCATGGTGTTTGGGGAGACATTTCCTTCCTAAGTCTTTCTTGACTCTCATTTTAACGCACTTTCACCTGTTTACAAATTTTTGGGTATACTATTGCAGTAGGTCTTTAAGATCCTGCAAGTGTGTCCCTGACAGTCTCTTATGGAGTCAGGCTTTCTCATAAAATTAGGAATGAGACTCAAGAATCATAACCAACAGGCCTGGCACAGGCAGAATTGTTGCTGGTAACAAGCAACCAGTTGAGCTTGACTGGTACACACCAGCACTGATTATCAGCCCTGAAGAAAGCCATGCCATTGTTTTGATCTTTGGATGGAATTAAAATTTGCTAAGAAATTTCCTCATTAATATCTCCCCCAAGCAAATCATTCTTCTTATGGCTGCTGAGGTTATTTCTGACCTTGGATCAACCTTAATGTTTTATTAATTCATTTCACAAACATTTACCTCATAGCTACTATGCTGGGAACTTGCTTAGGAATTAGAACTATGAAGAAGACCTATAGGAACTCCCAATCCAGTGGGCTCTGTTTTCCATATGGAGTTGCTTTCATTGTTGCTTATCCCTTGTGGTTGAAAGTATGGGGTCCTATAAATATAAGAGATATCGAACAATATCTGTGTCACAATATAGACCCCAAATAGGGACAGTTTATAAATCAGAGTGACACCTTCTCTAATGGGTAGAAGTATGAATATGAGACACAGATGGAAAAACCAATAAACTCGGTCTGAGGGTGTTAATCAAGACTGCACAGAGTAGGGAACACTTCAATTGGGTCTTGAAGGTAAAGTTCATCAGAAGCCAGAAGTAGAGTGTGGGAGGAAGGAATTCCAGGCAGAAGGAATGGCATTTTCCAAATCCTATGCTTGATAGGCTATGTGATATAAGTCTGTAGAACTGCAAGAAATTTACTATAGCATCAGGTGAAAATAGTGGGACATGGGGGTATAAAGGCAAGGGCTAGATGGAGAAAGGCTTTGCATGCATCATCTTGAGAGTTCTCTACATTTACTGACTCCATTTCAATAGTTCCCATTCATGTTTGACTCACTGTAGTCCCTTAACTTGCAGCTTTACTCTGGGTCCAAACCCAATGGGCAGATTCTTTTCTCTGTTTAGCTTACTTGACTTCTCAGTGGAGTGTGAGATGTGATAAACACATTTCATCCTCAAAGCTTCATCTTCCTTGGATTGTAAGATATCATGCCATCTCTTGGATTTTGCTGTTTCTCTGGACCTCTCATGTAAGTTTTCATTATGACCTCCTTTCCCTCTGCCTGACCTTTAAGTGAAGTGGATTTTCAGGGTTTTGTCCTCTGTCTTCTTTCGTTACTTCACAATTCTCTTTTGTCAGTCTTCCACGTATCTTCAATTATCCTGTATCAATTGATTACACTCAAATTTATATCTTTAGCTCAGCTTTCTGTTATGAGATCCAGTGTATCAAATTGTCCACTGGTTATTGCCACTTGTATATTCTACAGGCGTTGCCAGTTCAACATGTCTAATAGAATGCATTATATTGCCCACCCCTTCCTTCCGTGTTCCCTATCTCAAGAGACTTACATCATTTTCCAACCAGTTGCCTAGGTCTGAAAGCCTCAAAATCATCTTGGAGTCCTTTTTTTCCTTACCTTCTCCATCTTGTCAGTCACCAAGTTGTTGTTGGCTCTACTTTCTTAATCTCTTTGATATTTTTTTTTAAAGCTTGGTGGATTTCATCTCCATTCTTCTACAACTTCACAACCACTCTCTTGGTCTATCATCATTTCTCAGGTGGAATTACTACAACAGCTTCCAACCTGGTTTCCCTGCTTCCAGTCTTACCCCCTTCCAACCTGCTCACCACACGGCTACTTGAGCAATCTTTTAAAAATGGAAATCTGGGGGCGCCTGGGTGGCTCAGTCGGTTGAGCATCCGACTTCAGCCCAGGTCACGATCTTGCAGTCTGTGAGTTCAAGCCTCGCGTCGGGCTCTGGGCTGATGGCTCAGAGCCTGTAGCCTGCTTCCAATTCTGTGTCTCCCTCTCTCTCTGACCCTCCCCCGTTCATGCTCTGTCTCTGTCTCAAAAGTAAAATAAACGTTAAAAAAAATTAAAAAAAATAAAATAAAAAAATAAAAATGGAAATCTGATTATACAGTTTCTCTGATTGAAACTATTGTCTACAGGATTAAATCTAAAAACCTATGAATGGCATATAGGACTGTTGGTGATCTGGCTCTTGCCTTGGCTGATATCATAGATCTAAGCAGAACAAATGCCTTAGAATTCTGAGAATCTAACATATCCTTTTCTTGAACAACATTAAAAAAGAAAAAACCTCTGGGTCTTACTGTACGTTGTTCCTCCTGCCTGGAAGGCACTTAGCACCAACTCCCTCATAACCCTATTTACCTGGCTAACTTTTCTTTTAATACTTGAGTTAGAGACACAGTCCGTTCTCCTCCCTCCTCACCTCCCATGAAATCTGAGTTTGGAGGATGATCCTCTCTATCTTCCCCTGCTGAACTACTCCAATCATACTTTTTTTTTTTTACTCTGTGTTGCCATTATTTGTTTACCTCTGTGTCTCTCTCCAAGAGGCAGTACGATGGAGAAAAATGGGCATATTTAAACCTATAATAATGGTAATAATATCACTAATATAATGCTAACCACATGCCAGACCCTGTTATAGGCACTTGCTGGATGTTAATCCATGTAATCAATCCTTGCAACACTGTGAGGTGGGCAGCTATTGCTGAAATTCAATCAATGGGACTCGGTGATAGATTGAATATGAGGACAGAGAAGAAGAAAGAATAACAGCTGATTACCAGGTTTCTGATTGGAGCAAGTGGGCAAACAGTGGATGGAGGTGCCATCTACTGAGATAAGGAATATAGGATGTATTGGAAGAAGAGTTTGGGTCAGGGTAGGGGAAAGAAGCTTTCAGTTTGGGGACGGCCATTCCTTTGCCATTCTTTTATAACAAATATTTCCAGAAGCTTTAGGAATAATGCAATAATTTTTTTTCTGATTGACAGGCATTTGGGAACACCACTGTGCATCTCAGGAAAGCAGACTAACCTCCCAACATCTCTTCACTAGCTTGCTAGAAGCGGGACGGCTATGTTCTTGGGACCTTGGCCTTTCTTTCACCTTATGCTCTGGTTTGCAGCTCCCAGAAGACAGCGAAGACACCATGGCCTTGTAGCTTTCAAGCTCCTGCGGTGTGTGTGCCTCCTGGCCCTCACGTCCATCCTGCAACAGGTGTGTGCACCCCCTTACAAGATAGGGGTGGTGGGCCCTTGGGCTTGTGATCCGTTGTTCTCAAAAGCTCTGCCTGAGGTTGCTGCTCGATTAGCCACTGAGCGGATCAACAGGGACCCATCATTTAACCTGGGTTACTCTTTTGAATACGTGATTCTCAATGAAGACTGCCAGACTTCCGGAGCCCTTGCCAGTTTCATTTCTCACCGCCAGATGGCCTCAGGATTTATTGGACCTGCCAATCCCGGCTACTGCGAGGCAGCCTCACTCTTGGGAAACAGCTGGGACAAAGGGATTTTCTCTTGGGCCTGTGTGAATTATGAATTAGACAATAAAAATAGCTATCCGACCTTTTCTCGGACACTCCCTTCTCCCATCCGTGTGCTGGTAACCGTCATGAAATATTTCCAGTTGGCTCACGCTGGAGTCATTTCCTCAGATGAAGACGTTTGGGTGCACACAGCCAATCGAGTCGCAAGTGCTCTTCAGAGCCGGGGCCTACCTGTAGGGGTCGTCCTGAGCACAGGACGAGACAGCCAAAGCATTCGGGAAGCTCTCCAGCAGATTCGCCAGGCTGACAGAATTCGCAGTGAGTGCTTTCTCCCGGCTGACGTTTAAACGTGGCTCCAGGAAAAAAAATACGACAATCTCCAAAAGGTTTCCTACCCTCGCACACCGGGATAGCACATCACTCCCCAGTTTTTCATGCATTTGCCCTCTTTTACTCACACTCAGGCTCAAAGGCCGTCCCGCTTCAACAGAGTCCATCTTATGAAGTAAATAAAGGTGCAGAGAACTTGGTGGTTAAGATGCCCTTGGGTTCCAGTGCCTACTCTCAGCACCTGGGTAGGGGGAAGACTGTAAGAGTGACTGTAGCTGCACACCCTCTATGCCCTTAGAACCCCAGTAGTTTCAGATCAGCCAGAGGGTTGCTCTTTTGGCTCCATTTTTGTCTGATCTTGTTACCTATTTCATCACATTTCACATATGCATCTTCCTTCTATCCTCTGCTTCCCCCCCCCCCCCAAAAAAAACCCAGGGCTTATCTCTTTGCAGCACACAACTAGCTGATTTGGAGGGACCTAGCTGATAAATAGAAACATATTAAAATGAGGAGACTGCCTACATTTTCACCTTTCCTCTTCCAAGAGAAGGTTTATGTTCAAAGGTGATTCTTGCAGAGGTAATGGACAAAGTGTCAAGCAAAGGAATGACCCAGTGAAGCTGCCATCAGCAGAGCGAGTTGGGTAGATTTGGGGGAAGAGGAGTCCTTCCTAGTCCTCTTGAATCAGATGTCTCTTACTGATACTGATGGCAAGCCCTTGTGACACTTGATTTTGATATTTTCTATTCCAACTTTTTTTGCAGATTATTTTATTTTTTTAATGCTTATTTATATTTGAGAGAGAGAGAGAGCACTGGAGGGGCAGAGAGACAGAGACAGAATCTGAAACAGGCTCCAGGTTCCCAGCTGTGAGCTGTCAGCACGGAGCCCCAATGCAGGGCTTGAACTAAGGAGCCCTGAGATCATGACCTGAGCCAAAGTCGGACGCTTAACCGACTGAGCCACCTAGGCGCCCCTTGAAGATTTTATTTTTAAGTAATCTCTACACCCGACCTGTGTGTGGCTCAAGCACACAACCCCCAGATCAAGAGTCGCATGCTCCACTGACAGAGCCAGCCAGGCGCTCTTCTATTCCAACTTGCCAATCTCCACTTTACCTTTCTCTGGAAAGTGGCAGCAATTTGTGGGAACACTGCTCATTTCTCTATTGCGGCCACTCCGCCACTTTAGACTGGACAGTTCAGCAACTACTTGTTAAATTGATTACTGCTAGGATTAGTCCTAGTCCCAGGCATTTCCTTACCATAACAATGGGTTTGTTAGACAATGGTCCAGCTTAGCCCGGCCTGTAAACAGAAGCCCATTTTAAGTTCCAAGTGTCCCCCCCGGATTGGACCGTAATTATGATCATTATGGGAAGATAGGGGCAAGTTTTCGTTCCAGGAACTACAGTAGTTTGTCTCCAGCTCCCTTGTACAGGATCCTATAATGTTAAGCAATCAGCGTGGCTCCGATTACTTCATAATAGAGCTTGATACTTTCAAAGCAGAGCACAGAGTTATTTTTTAAAGATCTAAAACCATTTCCAGGGAGGAGTCATGCCAGTAACAGGCTGACATATTTAGTATCATAACTTCATAATATGCTACAAATCTTCACGAAGCCCAGTGTCTCCTGCAAGTTTACATTCCATGAGTGTTTCACATCCCACCCATTTCTAAATAGTATGCTCTTTGAAATGACATTTTGGCCTCTACCATTAAATGTTAAATAAATCCAGGCGCTAAAGCTCTTCAGGCTGTCAGACTGAGAGAAGTTAGGACTGAGTGCTCACTCACCACCCACAAGTCCTTTGAGGTGGAGAGGTAGCAAATGTACATCATCTTGCCCTGCTATTCGAGATGTGTTCCTTTAGGTCGATGGTTCTTACTCTGACTGCACACCAGAATTACCTGGATGTCTTTTCAAAATGACTGGTGCCAGAAAGCCACCTCCAGAGGTTCTGGTGGTCTGCAGTGGGGCACCAGTAAAGGCATTTTCAGTAGCTTCCCAGATGCATGGAAAATGCAGCCAGGGTTAAGAACCACCTGCTTTAAGTTAATGAAAATGCAAATAAATGTTCCTTACTTTAGATTGCCAGTCATTTTTGTCCTAATATAACTTTGTTTAATCGGATTGTTTTCTTTGTAACAGTATGGATCAGCCTACTGAAGGAATGGAAATTTTAAGATTGCTGGGTTGGGGGGGTGGTGGGCAGGGAAACCTAGAGAGGAAGGTTTGTGGTTGTGGAGCAGAGGCCCGCCCTGGGCTGACAGGACAGCAACAGGAAGTGAAGTAGGGACTCAGAAAGGGAGATAAAAGGGAGCAAAGACAAAGCTCTGCACTGCAGGATTTTGTTTCTGGTTTCTGGCAAAACATGGGCAGACTCAGAGGGGGCATGCTGGGACCTCAGTGACAAGAGACCGAATGCGAGTGGGGGAGGAGGGCACGGCAACTGAGCCTGCTGCATATGACCTCTGACAGTGTGGAGTATTCAAAGATGTGTGTGGCACTCACGTTGGGTATAGCCAGCTGTTGGCATCTGAGGCATGCCACAGCAGTGGGTTGGGTATGACAGCAGGAGTTGCAGAAGGGCAGTGACTCAAAGTAAGGTAGGCTTGTTGCCTGGTGAGAGAAGTGTTTCAGCCAGCAGAAACATTGGAAGCAGGATCCAGGGTATGAACATAAATGGACTATCAGGACTTGAAGCAAGCTGCCTGGGGTACAGGGCACCTCTCCCGTCCCATCAGAAAGTGGGAGAGCTGGGGCACCTGGGTGGCTCAGTCGTTAAGCATCTGACTTCGGCTCAGGTCATGATCTCACAATTTGTGAGTTTGAGTCCCACATTGGGTGAGCACGGGGTCCGGGTGAGCCACACTTCTCTCTTTCTCTGCCCTGCGTGGGATTGTCTCTCTCTCTCTGCCCTCTCTCACTTATGCCCTCTCTCTTTCTCTCTCTCTCTCTCAAAAAAAGTGGGAGATCTGGTGAGAAACCAAGCCAGAGGCCAGTGAGTATGGACTGGGACAGCAGGGCAGTGAGGAAGTTTACAGCACACCAAGCACAGAATACACCAGATCAAATCTCTGGCTGATTCTCTAGCCCCTCTCATCTGGTCGGACTGAGACTGCTAAAGTATTTGTAGCTGTGATCCGTCTTGATTGGAAAGGCAGTGAGCTTTCTTGTGTGACCTCAGCTGAGCCTCTTCCCTATTCTGTTGGACACGAGGCTACTTCTTACACTGTGGACCCTCAAGTGAACCTTCAGAAGAGGACCTTTTGTGATGTACAAAATACGGTGGCAGGGATAAAAAAAAAAATAGTTGAGAGGTGGGTTTTCTCCGATCTGCTCACAGTAACAATGACCACAACCCCATGTGGGGGTGGTAGTGAGGAATTGTGCTGCGGTGGGGGGGGGGGGAAGGGGAGAGAAAGCTAGTCTACTACTGGCTGGTGTGTCACTTCTCGTTTTTTGTAAATTTATGTTTCCAATTAAAAAGTATTGCTGGCACCTTACTGGAGTCAGAAGAAATGTCTTTCTCAGAAACAGGTCTAAATTGTGCTTACACAAGACTGAGACAATGATAAAATTTACTAGTAAAGATGATAACAATAATGAAAGCTGCGGGGCCTTTGGAGGGGAAACAGCAGGGGTATTAGATGCTGCCGTAGAGACAATGAAAGCAACCATAATATCACTTTACATGTGAACAGCTCTCTACAGTTTACAAGGTATTTGCATATAGATGATCTCATTCCATCCTCAGGATTACCCAGAAGATAGGTATTTCCTTTCAAGTTTTACAACACCTGTGGGTCTCACATAACAAGTAGGTAGGTGTAGGCATTATTAACAACAAAGAATGGGGTAAATGAAGGCCCAGGGAAGGGGGGATTCAGCCTCTCCCAGATTCTCAGCTCATTTCCTTTAAGCTTCAAAAGCAATTACCAATGACCTTTGTTTCTGATGAAGTCAAATAGGAGAGATCGATCGTAATCAAAGACTAAGGCCTCGATTTACAGTCAGGGCTTCTGTACGCGGTTAGGTAGGTTGTGCCCTGCACAAGAAGATCTAGCTGAGTGGGCATGAGGGCCCAAATCCAGTTCCTTCTCTACTGAAACCACGAGCCCTGGTGGAAGTTTTGATCCAATGGCATAAAAGAGCGTCCACTCACTGGGCACAGCACCTGTTGGATGGCAATTTCCCAGAAGAGGTGCTTTTGCTAATTCTCACAAAGGCTAGCAGGAGGCCCCGCTAAAAAGCTCTTTACAGAACTTTTCAAATGGCTATTTCAAGCCCTCCTCTCCTCTCCTCACCTTTTTGCCTATCAATGCCTGGCTGATTGTGAAATCCTTTCAATTTAGGCTTACCAGGTTGTCAAGCCCTTGGGGATTCCTTTAAAGCCTTTCAAACTGGGAATGCTTCATTACAATATGATATTTAGTAAATAGGACACCGAGTGGTCTTCCCTTTTTTGTCCAAAATTAAATACCTTGTTACTGTGTTACTGCCAGGGATCTGGCTAGCCTCTTCCCATCTATTGAAGATTATTGTACATAAAAAAGACAAAAAAAGAATAGCAACATGGATAATAGTTAATATTTACTGAGAGTTTCTTGTGTGCTAGTCATTTTGTAAGAGCTTTGTGTAGACCATCTCGTTCAATTCTTGCAACATCCCTATATAGTAAGGCTATTATTGAACACACTTTATGGATGAGTCTTCAGAGGACAAAAGAGGTTAAGTAACTTGCCTAATGTCACACAGCTAGTGAATGGGAAAGCCAGGCCATATACAAGCAGGTTGGTCCAAAGCAGGCCTCTCAAACCTTGGTGTTTACCAGAATCCCCTGGAGGGCTTATTAAAACATGGATTGCAGGATTCCTTCTCCAGAGTTGCTGATTCAGGAAGGAGAGCTCGGGAAGGTCCCCAGAATTTGCATTTTTAGCCAGTTCACAGTGGTACTAGTGCTGTTGGTCCAGGGATCATTCTTTGAGAAACACAGGTCTCATGAAAGACTTACAATATATTGTGTCCTGTCTCCTTGAGGTATGTCCCCAAAGCATACTCACTTGAGATCCTGGGTGCCATGGAGGGTGTATAATTCAGCTCTTCCATTTTTCTTTCTTAATTTTTGGGCTCACTGATGAAATTCCTTAAAGTGCCTCAAGGTAGCAGGTGTTGGCCTGATTTTCCTACACTAATAACAACAGTGATGCTGATAATACTATGGCCAAGAACCTTACTGTTGTTAGGGAATTTGGTATAGGATTTGGTATAGATAAATGTAAGTAAATGTAAATGGTAAAAGGACAACTTGCTTTCATGAATGGGCCCAATATCAGATAAAATGATTGAAGACCCAGCGCAAGAAGAAATCTGTAAAGAGGTTTCCAACATTTAAGAGGCCTTATCTGGACAGCAGTTTGAAAACGTTGCAGAAAACATATGTTGCAAGGTGTGGGAAAATATTAACAACTTATCTCAAGCTGTGCAACAATGTGCAGGGTTTTATTGGGTATGAGAAAACATGATCTGATGTGGGTGGAATGGCCATTAAAGGTAATATGTGTCTCCCATCATGCAGAGCTTCTTGCACCGGTTCAACACTGGTGGCAGGTACTTAAGTGGTGGTCTGTGGACTTAGAGACAAAAATGCGTGTGGGTGGGTGTCCTCAGCTGATACAAACGGTCACACATTGCCTAGTGCAGTGTTCTTAAGTTGTGCTTTCAAGGCCTCCTGCACTGAATCACATTGGGTGGGGGGGCAGAACTGGGAAACCTGCAGATTCCAGAGCCTCCTACGCTCTTCTTATGGATCCATTTTATAGACTGGCCTTGGAAGAAAGCGGAGAGGAAGAGGGTCTGAATGTACTTCTTTCACTGTATGGCCAGATGGCTGACTCCTGGGGGAATGTGAGACTTGGGATAAATCGCAGAGCATGCTTCCCCCTCTCTCAACATTTGTTAAAACGAAATAGGTTAAAATGTCAGTAATGGGAAATGTCACAAAAGGACTAAAATGAAGATAAAGAACCGTTGAACTGGTGGGGTGTTTCTGTGGATTGGGAGCAATACTGCAGGGTCACAATGTGAATATGATTCCTAAGGACTTCTTCAGCACTAGCTAGTAGAACCATTTCCATTTCACAAGGTATGAGAGTGCGTCCAGTTTCCTCCACTAAGGACTCTATAGCCAGTAATCTGTGAGAAACAAAAAAAGTGAAAGTTGCCTTTTCAGAAACACAGATCCTCTATCCCAAGGAAATATCATACAGAATATTTCAATATGAGAATTTCAATTTCCTTCCTCAAAAGGAGGAGTTGAGCAACTTAGTAATTGGCTTTTCCTGGAGTTTCATAACGTTTCTTTCTGCTAGTGTTGAAGGTGAAAGAGATGATTGATCCTGGACAGCCTGCCATAATGGATACTACCATATGAAGACATAGCTGCTGGATGTCTTTCTAAAAAATGTTTATTTATTTTGACAGGGAGAAAGACAGAGAGGGAGAGAGAGAGAGAGAGAGCAAGCGCATGTGCACACCGGGGGAAGGAGGGGCAGAGAGAGAGGGAGAGAGAAAATCTCATGCAGGCTCCACGCTGTCAGTGCACAGCCCGATCGATGCAGGGCTTGATCTCACAAATCGTGAGATCAGGACCTGACCCAAAATCAAGAGTTGGATGCTTAACCAGTTGAGCCACACAGGGGTCCCATAGCTGCTAGATGGCTTGAGTGGGGCTCAGGAAGCTCAGAGAAAGTGCTAAGATCATATCCTAGTGAGATGGTATCTCAGGTGGATGTATCTCCTGGTCCTTGTGTTGGCTATCGAGTGGCTAACTGTTAACAATCAGGATGGAAACTTACAAATTAGCATTATTCAGTGATCACTCATTGACCCAGGCCTTGTCTGGGATTTAAGGTTTCTGTCTACTAATCATTTCCTGACAACTTACAGGTAAAACCCCATTTTAATGAATGTAATTTTGAGATAATAAAACTATTTAGTAAAACCATCATGTAGAACAGATGCATCCACAAATCCCTTTCACAAAGCACTCAATCCATTAAATTAAATTGCTGTTGTTTGAATTCAGTATTGATGCTTTCTACTTTAGTCATGTTCAATGGCAAGGTCTTGCCATGCAACAAATGGAGGAGCCTGTGATCATACCTTCTCAAGGCTTCCATTTTCTCCTCTGGAAAATAATGGGGGAATAAGAGGAAGTAGTAGGTCTCAAAGAGTCTTTACAGCTATAAAAATTCTGACTCTTTGTCTGAAGTGTCCTTAGTGTGCCTATGGAAAAAAAATCACAACAAGAGATTAAGGTAGAGGGTAAGGTCTTGAGCATAGTTAATGACTCTAAGCATTAAGGACAAGTATGGTAGAATTTATCTGCCCAGCAAATATCACTTCAAATCCTTCCTCCATACTAACAATCCAAATATGTCCATGCCTCACACCTCAAGGAACCCACAAATGATATCCAAGGGTACAACCTTTCTGAATTTTTCAGGCGTTTATTTAAACAATGTTCTCTGGGTTCATCATATGTACTGGGATACAGAGATAAATAAGACACAGTCCTTGACCTCAAGGAGCTCACAGTTTCATAGTAGAGGTTGACATAAATAAATAAGGGCAATAAATCTTGTAAGTGCCATGATAGAAGTCAGTTCAGAGTACGATGGGGCTCTCCACCAGTGTGACAAGTCAGTGTCCTGGAAAAAAATTCTGTCAGATGGAGATTTGTGTGGAGGAAGCTTATTGTGGGAATGCTTTCAAGAACAACATTTGTGAGGAAGAGAAAGCAGTAGAATGAGGCAGAGAGAGGAACCAAATGGTCATGTCATCACAACAAAGGCCTCAGCCAGTCCCAGTGGGAACTCTGGAGCTGGGATGGCCCTTCAGAGTTGTCCAGAATTGAGATGAGGAGGGAGTCTTAGCCTCTATGCCCCCATGTTGACCAGTCATTGGATACAGGCTGGTGCAGAGAGAGGGGTACAATGTGATAATAATAGTTTGACAGCCAGCTTGTCAGGGGGAAAATAGTCCTGATTGGTAACATTTGCTGATTTCCATGGACTGATTTCCATAATCTCTCAATTTCAAGCTACCAGTCTGAAACTAACTGGTGCACAAAACCCCCCAAAATTTAACCACAGGCTCTTGGGAACTAGCACAAGCCAGCTCTAGCACACTTCTGAGAAGGTGTGACCTTGTGAGAGGTGTCTCTCATCAGCTGAGGGCAATTCTCAGAGAGATGTTAGCTATCATCTTCTAACCCCCACCACCAGCAGCTAGGAGAACCAGTGCTTGAGTCATGAAGGGTGCATCTGGGTGGTACACCACAGCACCCAGTGCACGTAGTGTTGGCTATAGTATTTGCTGTATTTCAACCAAAACAAGTCACTTAATTCCATTTAACACATTCCATCTAGTGAAGTAATGTTAATATTCTTTGAAATACAGAAATGAAATTTTATCTCTTTTGGGTAATCTTGGCCAAGTCACCTAATCTCTGTTTTTGTAGAAGAAAGATGCCAATACTGAGTAACTTGCTAAGGATACTGGTGGATGAACTGGCCAACTACTTAAAGGGCCTCACTTAACTCATCTTCCCCCCTCAATGGGCTTGTTAGTGGACTAATCTGACCAAACGGATTCACATTCAATGGTGTAGCCAAATTTAGGGAGTTAGATGTCTTTGGTTCTAGTTTGTCCTTCTAAATCCAGCTCTTGCCTTGTCAAGCCTCTCTCGCACTCCATTTCCCCATTATGCAACATGTGGTTATGAACGAAGGAGGCTGAATTCCTAGCGTGGCTCATGAACTCGCTCCAAAGATATCCCAGAGTATTGGAAGGAAGATGTGAGCATCATAATACACGTAAAACCTCTTAGGGCCATTATATTGAGGGAACTAATGGTCACTTGAAAACTCAGGTTACTCTGTGTGTTTGTGTGGGCGTGTGTGTGATTTAAATCATCTTCATAACTTGCTAGTTACACCTTAAAACACTGAAAGGTATCAGCTGTAGGTCAAACGGGAAAATTTCTGGGGGTATTTAACCAGTGTAAAAAAGATTTCTGAAAATAGATGATGAAATATATAAATGCCAAAAAACCAGTCACTGAATGTAGTTAAGCATACTCAGTTCCTGAGATTAAAGGTTCCGTGTAAGCACGTATAATTAATATTTACCAATAGCAATAGGACCTTGGCCTTTCTGCAAAGAGCTCTGAATACTTGCCAGGCATTATCTAATTAAACTACTCAACGCACCTGTGAAATGCTTTGGACTCTGCATTTTAAAGATGTGCGCATTGAAGCACAAGTGGGCTTAAACTAAACTCATTTAGCATGCCAAGGGCGAAATTGGATAGAAGGCTTTCAGTCTCATGATCTTGCTTGCCATTCTTCAACCGTGGCCGCCTCTAATCCACTCTATTCTAGCATAGCTCTGCCAAACAACATAGCTTCATAAGTCAGGGGAGAATTAAAGAAGAGTGCAAAGTAATTCCAATTATAGGGAAGTTAGATTTTTAAAACTTGAGCCTATCACCCACAATATTATTATCATTTACAGGAGAGTGTGAGTTAGTGCCATTCACTGCCTACACTGGCCATGGTAAGGGTGGAAACAGTTGTGCAAAATCTATTGGAATGTATGTTTGCCAGAGCTGGGCAATAAACAGCAACAGTGGCTATGAGAGTCTCTCCTATCCTCTCCCTCTAGCCTTCTTATTCTTAGGTATAATAATAGCTGCGATTTTTTGAGTGTCATGTGCCAAGCCCATTATACGAATTGCTCCTTCAATCATCACTACCACCCCATAAAGTTCATATTTTTGATCTCCATTTTATAAATGAGGCAGGGAGAGAGGTAAAGCGATTTAGCTAAGGGTAGACAGCTAACAATAACTAGTGATGTTAAGGCATAAGCCTGAGTCTTCCAATCCCATAGCCTCTTCATTATGCTACCTCTCATTTGCTATAGTTGTTCTTGTTCCTGTCTAGTATTGGGCTCTGCAGGCTGTAGACATATCTGTATTGTCCCTATGCCTAATCCAGAGTCCCTGAACAAAACCTTAGCTCAGGGCTTCAACATCTTGATCATCTTAGCGGCATACGATAAAAATAATTTAGCAATTGGTTGTAACACATTTATTTATTTCCCCTGGTCTGTGGTTTTTGGAAGTGTATTTTACTAACCTATTACTGCCATAACCTCCCTGCTTTGTTGGTTTCAGTAATCATCATGTGTATGCATTCGGCCTTGATTGGGGGAGAGACTCAGATGCATCTCTTGGAATGGGCTCATGATCTGAAAATGACTGATGGAACCTATGTCTTTGTTCCTTATGATGCCCTGCTCTACAGTTTACCTTATAAGCATACACCCTACCAGGTCCTGAGGAACAACCCAAAACTCCGGGAAGCCTATGATGCTGTGTTGACCATTACAGTGGAGTCCCAAGAAAAGACCTTCTACCAAGCCTATACTGAGGCAGCAGCTACACGTGAAGTTCCTGAGAAGCTGGACTCAGATCAAGTAAGTGCAGATTCACAAGTTATCATAAGCAGAGGCCCTCAAAAATCGGGAAGGTAAATATTGTTTCTATCAAGAGCCTCTATCCCATAGGAAGCTCCATCAAGAACAAGCAGCCACACGCAAATTAAAAACATCTTTTGTTTGCAGAAAACATTTATAAAACAAAGACACAATGCTGGAGAATATTTTTTATTGTCACACCGCCCACAATGACAGCATGCAACTATGAAGAATAAAGAAAATATACTTCAAAACAGGGAAACAAAGCTTTCATATATACTAGTGCTGTTCAAGGGGGCTAGAGAGAAGAAGTCTTATTTCTGACCCAAGTTCAACTATTTTGAATAGTTTTGAATCTATTCAAAGTAAGACAAGACAGCTGGTATAATGAGACTGTATTAAGTTTATTACTGATAGAACTGGTATTTGAGAATATGGCTTCTGTCTCCTTGGAAGAATTTGAGCTTCCCAATACAGAATCTGAGGATTACTCAGACTTTTCCATCTAGTCACCAGCATTGCAGGACCACCACATATTCCTGCACCACGAGGGCATGCTTTCTGTAAAATGTACAGCCTAGAGGAGCATGGTGGAGTGTTTCCTATAGGTAGCTGGCTCCCAAGAGAAAGAAATTAGGACAGGCTGGGCTACACATGCTTAGTTCTCCTTTCAAATTAGCCAGTCAGATTAAGTCACTCCTCCTTTGTGGGAAGGAATGAGTAAGGGTTAAAGAGAGGTCAGGTATTTTTTTGTTTTTTGTTTTGTCTTGTTTTTTTTTTCTAGCAGAGCTATCTCTGTATGAAAGGAATTATTTGGAGTGGGGAATAATTCCTCCTTTCTAATATGCAAGACATAATATTTACACATGTATAAATGAATATATGTATAAACATATTTCATGTTCAAATCACAAACACTTAAGAGCTAGAAGAAGGTAAAGAAGTGGAGAGGGGACTGGGGTGCCTGGGTGGCTCAGTCAGTTAAGCATCCGACTCTTGGTTTTGGCTCAGGTCATGATCTCATGGTTCGTGAATTCAAGCCCCTCGTTGGGTTCTGACAGCACAGAGTCTGCTTGAGATTCTCTCTCTCTCTCTCTCTCTCTCTCTCTCTCTCTCTCTCCCCCCCCCCCTCTCTTGGCCCCTCCACTGCTTGTGTGTGATCTCTCTCTCAAAATAAATAAATAAACTTAAAATCTCAAAAAAAAAAAAGGAAGTGGACAGGGGAAGAAAGATAAAGGAATGGGGAGCAAAGACAAAAACAGAGAAGAAATATACAAAGAAGACAAGGAATATGAGAAGATGGGGAGGCCAAAGCTATCACTGAGATTTGAAAAAATACAGAGGGGGTTGTTATAGGTTGGAGGCCAGATGTAAGAGAAGGTAGTTATTTTCAGAAGTATTTAGAAGAAAACATAAGTAGGATTAAAAGTTCTAGCATCAGCTAGCATACTGTATCAGTTACAAAGCCTCTGGCTGCAAGAAATAGACTGTTCAACACAAAATGGCCAGTAATATATTGTTTCAAAATTTGAAGCTATGGGAGATCAAGAGTCAGTTAATTCATCAGCTCAATGATGTTATCAATGAACCAGTCTCTACTCATCCTTCCTCTTTATGAGCCATAGAGTGCTATCTTGACATCATGATTTGGTTGGTCTCATGGTCCCATGATGGCTGCCACAGTTCCAGACATCACTTATTATAGGTGGAACTGTCTACAGATAAAAATGGGGAATGTTACTTTCTTGTGCCTCTTTCTAAGAGTGAGGAAATCTTTCCCAGAAGCTCCTCATGCAGACTTCTCTCCATACCTTCCTGATCATATTCGTGCCTCATATGCATACCTAAGTCAATTATTTAGAAAGAGGAACAAGACCATCATGATTGACCCTATGGCTGCGAGAAAAATGTGAACAGAATGGAGATTCTGTTAGCAGGGAAGAAGGCTGTCAGGTAGGCATTTGATTGTGTCTAACACTCACATTCTCCATGATATTCTCCTTTTTATCCACCCCTTTTCTTTATCCTGTGGGCTGCTTGTCTCTCTGAACAAATGATTTAGATAAAATTTAGGTTTAGTTTAAGTATTGATAACAAAGATGTTGCCAATTTTTGTTCTAATAAAAAAAAGTAGTGGAGATATTAACAGTACTGATTTTCAACTTTATTGCTACTGATAAGTTTATAATAAATATTTCTTTTAGGAGACACATGTATTTAAAAACAAATGGTCAGTTTGGTCAAGAATTGCAAGAATCCCTCAAATTGCTAAGAATGGTTGTCTAAACCATTTGTTTGGTATATTTATCAACAAGCAAAGAGATGGTGAATTTTTTTCTTAATTTTTAAAAATGTTTTATTTATTTATTTATTTATTTATTTATTCCCATTTTTTAAAAATTTTATTTTTTTAAAATTTACATACAAGTTAGTTAGCATATAGTGCAACAATGATTTCAGGAGTAGATTCCTTAATGCCCCTTACCTATTTAGCCCATCCCCCCACCCACAACCCCTCCAGTAACCCTGTGTTTGTTCTCCATATTTAAGAGTCTCTTATATTTTGTCCCCCTCCCCGTTTTTATATTATTTTTGTATCCCTTCCCTTATGTTCATCTGTTTTGTTTCTTAAAATCCTCATATGAGTGAAGCCATATGATATTTTTCTTTCTCTGACTGATATTTTTGAGAGAGAAGAGAGAGAGAAAGAGAGAGCAAGTGAGGGGCAGAGAGAGGGAGACACAGAATCTGAAGCAGGCTCCAGGCTCCGAGCTGTCAGCACAGACCCCAACGTGGGGCTTGAACTCAAGAACTATGAGATCATGACCTAAGCCAAAGTCAGATGCTTAACCGACTGAGCCACCCAGGTGCCCTGAAATGGTGAATTTTTACACTTTTTAGCCAATGGTATAGCACCACATAGATACAGACTGTCTTTTTAATTTAATCACAAAATTGAGGGAAGGCGAAAGGTGTGTGTGTGTATGTGTGTGTGTGTGCATTGTACATGTATATGAACAGATATTTTGTTACAAAAACTCAGATCTTCTTCTCTTAATATTTGATCCAATATCTTTGAGCTTGTGGAAAGCATAAGATAATTAAGGCAAAAAAAGAGACACCATTATCTTGGTTGCTAGGCAGCCTCTACTCTGCTTTACACAAGAAAATGAAGAGAGCTAAAACAACGAATCTAGATCTTATAAAACAGCTTGTTTTGAATCTAGATCTTATCAAACAGATTGTTTTGGATGCGTTTCCACCCCCACTTTGCAGGTGCCTATGCTATACCTTCATAACCAAAGATTGATAGAAGGATGAGCCAATATCTTCACATTTCTGATAAACAAAACCTCTTCCTTAAATTATTTTCCTAAATTTTTGAAGGCAGCTGGTATAGCAGAAAGAGCATATGATAAGAAGTTAGACAAACATGGGTTTGAATCTCAGCTCTCATTCCTGCTAGCTGTGTGTCCTTGGGCAAATTACTTACACTTTTTTGAGTCTCAGTTTTCCCATCTGTAAAATGGGTTAGTGATCTACATCTTCTAAGATTATTGCAAAGATTAAACAAAGTCACACTTGTAAAGTAACTATCTAAATGTCTGGCTCACAACTACCTTCCTTTCCACTTTTTCTTCCCTGGGGCCAGAATGACCTTATTAATTCATGGTGATTTATTATCCAAGTTATAATCTGACTTGAGCTCCTTCTCAATATTCTCAGCTTTCGAGATGATTTTTGCTTTCAATTTTCTTAGATCAAATTATGTAGTTCATTGCTTGCTTGTCCCTGGCTCCTGTTATTTTTCCTGTGTTCACTCAACAGATCAACAATTATTTACTGGGCACCTGCCATGTCATGCACTATGTTGAACTCCAGATAGAATAGTAAGCAAGATTTTTGTTCGTGGTGTGTTGGAGCCCGTTTACAAAAGCTGACTTTGTGCATCTTTTCCCAATTCTCTGTTTAGTGACATCATGTTGATAGCTAGAAATCAGGCACTGGGAATATTTACACCACAGAAATCAGTAAATGATACAAGAGTATTTTTTTCCTTCTCATAGAGTTAAACATTTACTAGCCCATCACTTGTTCCTGATCTTAGGGGGCTTAAATTCTTGTGAAAGAGACAGGAAATGAATAAACAAGTATATGAAAAACATGGCTTTATTTCTCTCTTGCCAATAACTTACAGTGGAATTGAAATTTCTATGGATGGGCTATATTGCCTATAGCAGGTTTGCAATCTCTTTAATTTATGCCCTTACTTCTTTAAAAAGTAAAAACAAAGACTGTCAAAGTGGTATGTGCACATAGTTTTAAAGGTCAAGAAATCCTAAAAAGTTTGTGTCAACAACGAAGCAGTCCCTAGGCCTCCCTCCCACCTTTCATCAGGAACAACCACTTTCTTGTCTTTTAGCTCTTTATTCTGGTATTTACCTCTGGGTTGTTGACTTTCTGTTACAGTTGAGGATTTTTAGCTCTTATATACTTCCTTACCCTCCTTCGAACTTTCAATATAATTCTGTCACAATTTTTAGTTAAATTCATATTTGGTATTTCTAATATTATACCTATCAAAGTATCATTCATTGCTGATCCATGTAGTATACTAGGTAATCATTCATTTCACATGTAACTTTTGATTTTTACTGGGGTTAATAATTGCTTTATTCTTAAATTTGTTTACCTTAATTTGAATTTCGAAGTCTTTCCACACTGGCTGATAAAGCTGTAGAATTCTTGCAGAACAAATTTTATACATCGTAAAACCCCTTATCAATTTCATTTGTTTTTTCTGAGGCTCTCTGTCTTCCTGTTCTGATCTAAACTTACTGCTCCCTAAAACTTCTGCACAACTATTATGCTAAGATCTCCCTTTTCATCACCCTGGAAGGTCCCTTTCTCCTTTTTTTCTGTACTGCACCACTATTTCATGAATCTCGGGACTCCCTTTTTTTTTGTTGTTTACTCTCTTGTTTTGGTGGAGCACATTCTCTAGTGAGGAAGGTACACAGAAGGTAAATTTTTGAAATTTTGCATGCCTGAAAGTCATTATTCCAACCTCATTATTAATTGATAGTTTGAGTATATAAATCTAGGTTAAAAAAATCATTTTCCCTGGGGTGCCTGGCTGGCTCAGTTGGAGGAGCATGTGACTCTTGATCTTGGGGTCATGAGTTTGAGCCTCTCATTGGATGTAGAGATTACTTTAAATAAATAAATAAAATAAAATAAATCATTATCCCTTAGCACTTTAAAGACATGGCACTTTGTCTTCTAATTTCCGTTGTTGGCATTGACAACTCCAATGCCATTGTTATTACTGAATCTTTGATGCAACCTGTTTTCGCTCCTCCCCATCTCACCCAGAAGCTTTAAAGATTATCTCTTTATTCCTGATGTTATAAAATTTCATGATGATATTTGGATCTTTGACATATATTATGCAATATCTATTGTGGGGCCTTTAAATCTCATTCCACATGAGAAATTTTTGTATATTCTTTATTTGATAATTTCCTTAACAACATTGTCTTTGTTCTCTCTGGAAACACTATTAGTTATTTATAAGATTGTCTGGGTTGATTTTTTAATTGTCTGATTATTTCTCTTGTATCATCCATTGTTTTGTTATTAGTTATTCTTCTTAAAAGAGTGCCTCAACTTTGCGTTCTCTTTTGCTGATTAAAAAAAAAAAAACTTTTGCTATCAACCTATTAATTTCCAAGCGTTGATCCTTGTTGATTGATTATTCTATTTTCATGGCATCCTGCTTTTGTTTTGTAAATATAGTATTTTGTCTTATTTCTTGGCAGGTATTCATTGTACTTTCTTTGAAGTTTTTTTTTTTCCTGTTCTCTGTGTTTTTCTTCACTTCTAATTTTTCATGCTTCTTTGTTTTGGTCTTTCTATTTCATGTTGGAAGCTTTCCTTAATTCTCTGGTGATCTTGGCTGTCCATATTTAAGAATGAAGCTCTAGGGGCGCCTGGGTTGTGCTCTCAGAAAGCAGGCAAGCTGCCAGTGTCAAACTCAGCCTTCCTACCCAAGTAGGCTTTAGCACCAGAAAGGGCTTCCTTTGGGCCATATGATGGGTAACATTGTGTTCAAAACACTGCAGGGGAAAGACAACACATTTCTACTTGAATGCTTGCTTTTTGCCACCTAAAAACCAACAAGTGGAACAAGACTGGGTGAAAACTCTGACAGGAGTATGGTAGTCTCTTTATCTGGTTATGAAGCTAGGTGCCTTCTTAACAAATTCTAAGCAAAGATATGGTGTCTACTTCTAGCCTCTTGATCCTTATTTGCCACATGGTGGCAGTTCTTGGAAAGAGATCTCTACTTCTCCTGAATGTCACATTATCCTTTAGAATTCCAGGAGCACTTCAGATCTTCAAAACTCTTTTTTTTCAATATATGAAATTTATTGTCAAATTGGTTTCCATACAACACCCAGTGCTCATCCCAAAAGGTGCCCTCCTCAATACCCATCACCCACCCTCCCCTCCCTCCCACCCCCATCAACCCTCAGTTTGTTCTCAGTTTTTAAGAGTCTCTTATGCTTTGGCTCTCTCCCACTCTAACCTCTTTTTTTTTTTTCTTCCCCTCCCCCATGGGTTTCTGTTAAGTTTCTCAGGATCCACATAAGAGTGAAACCATATGGTATCTGTCTTTCTCTGTATGGCTTATTTCACTTAGCATCACACTCTCCAGTTCCATCCACGTTGCTACAAACGGCCATATTTCGTTCTTTCTCATTGCCATGTAGTACTCCATTATATATATAAACCACACTTTCTTTATCCATTCATCAGTTGATGGACATTTAGGCTCTTTCCATAATTTGGCTATTGTTGAGAGTGCTGCTATAAACATTGGGATACAAGTGCCCCTATGCATCAGTACTCCTGTATCCCTTGGGTAAATTCCTAGCAGTGCTATTGCTGGGTCATAGGGTAGGTCTATTTTTAATTTTCTGAGGAACCTCCACACTGCTTTCCAGAGCAGCTGCACCAATTTGCATTCCCACCAACAGTGCAAGAGGGTTCCCGTTTCTCCACATCCTCTCCGGCATCTGTAGTCTCCTGATTTGTTCATTTTGGCCACTCTGACTGGCGTGAGGTGATATCTGAGTGTGGTTTTGATTTGTATTTCCCTGATGAGGAGCGACGTTGAACATCTTTTCATGTGCCTGTTGGCCATCCGGATGTCTTCTTTAGAGAAGTGTCTATTCATGTTTTCTGCCCATTTCTTCACTGGGTTATTTGTTTTTCGGGTGTGGAGTTTGGTGAGCTCTTTATAGAGTTTGGATACTAGCCCTTTGTGCGATATGTCATTTGCAAATATCTTTTCCCATTCCGTTGGTTGCCTTTTAGTTTTGTTGGTTGTTTCCTTTGCTGTGCAGAAGCTTTTTATCTTCATAAGGTCCCAGTAATTCACTTTTGCTTTTAATTCCCTTGCGTTTGGGGATGTGTCGAGTAAGAGATTGCTACGGCTGAGGTCAGAGAGGTCTTTTCCTGCTTTCTCCTCTAAGGTTTTGATGGTTTCCTGTCTCACATTCAGGTCCTTTATCCATTTTGAGTTTATTTTTGTGAATGGTGTGAGAAAGTGGTCTAGTTTCAAACTTCTGCATGTTGCTGTCCAGTTCTCCCAGCACCATTTGTTAAAGAGACTGTCT
Organism: Panthera tigris; assembly: GCF_018350195.1. Taxonomy (NCBI): domain Eukaryota; kingdom Metazoa; phylum Chordata; class Mammalia; order Carnivora; family Felidae; genus Panthera; species Panthera tigris. Next base: position 89,192,211 of record NC_056677.1, on the reverse strand, counting down.
TTTTTCCATTGGATATTCTTTCCTGCTTTGTCAAAGATGAGTTGTCCATACGTTTGTGGGTCTAGTTCTGGGGTTTCTATTCTATTCCATTGGTCTATGTGTCTGTTTTTGTGCCAATACCATGCTGTCTTGATGATGACAGCTTTGTAGTAGAGGCTAAAGTCTGGGATTGTGATGCCTCCTGCTTTGGTCTTCTTCTTCAAAATTACTTTGGCTATTCGGGGCCTTTTGTGGTTCCATATGAATTTTAGGATTGCTTGTTCTAGTTTCGAGAAGAATGCTGGTGCAATTTTGATTGGGATTGCATTGAATGTGTAGATAGCTTTGAGTAGTATTGACATTTTGACAATATTTATTCTTCCAATCCATGAGCATGGAATGTCTTTCCATTTCTTTATATCTTCTTCAATTACCTGCATAAGCTTTCTATAGTTTTCAGCATACAGATCTTTTACATCTTTGGTTAGATTTATTCCTAGGTATTTTATGCTTCTTGGTGCAATTGTGAATGGGATCAGTTTCTTTATTTGTCTTTCTGTTGCTTCATTGTTGGTGTATAAGAATGCAACTGATTTCTGTACATTGATTTTGTATCCTGCAACTTTGCTGAATGCATGTATCAGTTCTAGCAGACTTTTGGTGGAGTCTATCGGATTTTCCATGTACAGTATCATGTCATCTGCAAAAAGGAAAGCTTGACTTCATCTTTGCCAATTTTGATGCCTTTGATTTCCTTTTGTTGTCTGATTGCTGATGATAGGACTTCCAACACTATGTTAAACAACAGCGGTGAGAGTGGGCATCCCTGTTGTGTTCCTGATCTCAGGGAAAAAGCTCTCAGTTTTTCCCCATTGAGGATGATGTTAGCTGTGGGCTTTTCATAAATGGCTTTTATGATGTGTAAGTATGTTCCTTCTATCCCGACTTTCTCAAGGGTTTTTATTAAGAAACGGTGCTGAATTTTGTCAAAGGCCTTTTCTGCATTGATTGACAGGATCATATGGTTCTTCTCTTTTTTTTTATTAATGTGATGTATCACATTGATTGATTTGCGAATGTTGAACCAGCCCTGCATCCCAGGAATGAATCCCACTTGATCATGGTGAATAATTCTTTTTATATGCTGTTGAATTCGATTTGCTAGTATCTTATTGAGAATTTTTGCATCCATATTCATCATGGATATTGGCCTGTAGTTCTCTTTTTTTACTGGGTCTCTGTCTGGTTTGGGAATCAAAGTAATACTGGCTTCATAGAATGAGTCTGGAAGTTTTCCTTCCCTTTCTATTTCTTGGAATAGCTTGAGAAGGATAGGTATTATTTCTGCTTTAAACGTCTGGTAGAACTCCCCTGGGAAGCCATCTGGTCCTGGACTCTTATTTTTTGGGAGATTTTTGATAACCGATTCAATTTCTTCGCTCGTTATGGGTCTGTTCAAGCTTTCTATTTCCTCCTGATTGAGTTTTGGAAGAGTGTGGGTGTTTAGGAATTTGTCCATTTCTTCCAGGTTGTCCAATTTGTTGGCATATAATTTTTCATAGTATTCCCTGATAATTGTTTGTATCTCTGAGGGATTGGTTGTAATAATTCCATTTTCATTCATGATTTTATCTATTTGGGTCATCTCCCTTTTCTTTTTGAGAAGCCTGGCTAGAGGTTTGTTAATTTTGTTCATTTTTTCAAAAAACCAACTCTTGGTTTCGTTGATCTGCTCTACAGTTTTTTTAGATTTTATATTGTTTATTTCTGCTCTGATCTTTATTATTTCTCTTCTTCTTCTGGGTTTAGGCTGTCTTTGCTGTTCTGCTTCTATTTCCTTTAGGTGTGCTGTTAGATTTTGTATTTGGGATTTTTCTTGTTTCTTGAGATAGGCCTGGATTGCAGTGTATTTTCCTCTCAGGACTGCCTTTGCTGCATCCCAAAGCGTCTGGATTGTTGTATTTTCATTTTCGTTTGTTTCCATATATTTTTTAATTTCTTCTCTAATTGCCTGGTTGACCCATTCACTCTTTAGTAGGGTGTTCTTTAACCTCCATGCTTTTGGAGGTTTTCCAGACTTTTTCCTGTGGTTGATTTCAAGCTTCATAGCATTGTGGTCTGAAAGTATGCATGGTATAATTTCAATTCTTGTATACTTATGAAGGGCTGTTTTGTGACCCAGTATATGATCTATCTCGGAGAATGTTCCATGTGCACTCGAGAAGAAAGTATATTCTGTTGCTTTGGGATGCAGAGTTCTAAATATATCTGTCAAGTCCATCTGATCCAATGTATCATTCAGGGCCCTTGTTTCTTTATTGACTGTGTCTTCAAAACTCTTAATAAGCAATGACTTTTATAATTATTTTTAAAAGCAGTGATACTTAAATTTTTATATTTTACAAACATGCTTGGGGCGCCTGGGTGGCTCAGTCGGTCGAGTGTCTGACTTCATCTCAGGTCATGATCTTGCTTCATGTGTTTGAGCCCCACGTCCGGCTCTGTGCTGACAGCTTAGAGCCTGGAGCCTGCTTCAGATTCTTTGTCTCCCTCTCTCTCTGACCCTCCCCTGCTCAAGCTCTGTTTCTCTCTCTCTCCCTCTCAAAAATTAATAAACATTGAAAAAGATTAAAAAAATATTGAAGCTCTAAACAACAGATTTGAAGTTGTATGTACATCACATGTTTGTTGGCCAATGGGCTTCAGCGTAGGGAAATTGGCTATCCAGCTGGGGTTGTTTCTCAATATATGTAGATCTTGCCTCTTGGGGTACACTTTTTTTTCACAGAAGAATACTCCAGTCGCCTTGGGAGTCATAATCCTGGCTGTCTCTATTCTAGGAATCATGTTAGGGGAAGGAGACTGGGACTCTCATTATTAAGTATAAAGACATTAACTTTATCATTCCTTTTGGTGGCCCATGTAATGTCTACCTTCCTTTGGAGTAAGTGTCCCAGTTCTGGAGATGCTCTGAATCAATTTAACCTGTTTCCTGCAGGAATCTGGCTTTCCTCAATAGAAGTGGGGATGGTGGATGTCAAACTACTCCTTATACAGCTATTCACACAGCTATCCCTCCTTTAGAGCTCTGCCTCACTCCAAATTCTATAGTACTTGGTGCCTCTAATTCCTAAGCCTTTCTGGGACTCTCAGGGGGAAAATCTGCTTGTTGCTTACCAATATTCCCCTCTTCAGGTACTCAGGTTTAATTGCCCTCTACTCTGCTAAATCAGTTACCACTTTCTGTCTTCATATTCTGTGGTTTGGAGTTACTGACGACTCCTATTGCTAACAAATGTGGAGGGTTACTGTTTCTGTTCCTTGTCGTCCTTGTTTGGGAGTGATATTTGGGAGAAGGAAGAGAGTGAAGAAAAAAATCTTGATTTCAGTATCTGTAATCACGAAGTCATGAAAGATAAAAGAAGTCCCAAAAACGTTATTGGTGGATCTACCACAGTCAATTCATTAATTTAGCAAGTATTTATTAAGTTCAGGTATACCATGGTAGTTAGGAGCATGGGCTTTGAAGGCAGAGTGCTGTACATTTACATAAGTTCTCTGTATCTTTTTTTCATTATTTTATTTTATTTCTTTTTTTAACATTTATTTATTTTTGAGAGACAGAGTGAGAGCAGAGGAAGGGCAAAGAGAGAGGGAGACACAGAATCCAAAGCAGGCTCCAGGCTCTAAGCTATTAGCACAGAGCCTGATGCAGGGCTTGAACCCATGGACCGTGACATCATGACCTGAGCTGAAATTGGACACCCAACTGACTGAGCTACCCAGGCACCCCACCTTTTCATTATTTCAGATTGGAAATAATAATAGTAATTACCTCATAGAGTTGTTGTGAGGATTAAATGAGTTAATACACATAAAGAGCTTGCCTGGCACCTAGTAATCTCTCAATAAATGTGTTTATTATTACCGGTATGAATGTTGTTCTTTTTATTATTATTGTGGGCTAGGCACTCTGCAGGTGATATCATAGAGAACAAAACAGAAATAAGGTCTTCCCCCAGTAAAGGGGAACAGTTTTATCATTTCAGGTTGCTAAGAACACTGGGTCTAAATTTGGGATTTTTAGGGGTGCCTGGGTGGCTCAGTTGGTTAAGTGTCAGACTCTTGATTTCAGCTCCCATCATCTCATGGTTCATGAGTTCAAGCCCCACATTGGGCTCCACACTGACAGTGCAGAGCCTGCTTGGGATTCTCTCTCTCTCTCTCTCTCTCTCTCTCTCTCCTCCCTCCCCTGATTAATCACTCTCTCTCTCTCTTTCAAAATAAATAAATTAACTTAAAAAATAAATAAAATTGGTACTTTTAGGTGCACCTCGCTGGCTCTGTGAGAGGAGCATGTGACTCTTGATCTTGGGGTCATTTGAGCCCTGCGTTGGGTATTGAGATTACTTACAAATAAAAAATCTTAAAAAAAAATTGGGACATTTACTTATTGGTCACAATTCAAGAGCTGGATGACGTATTTGAACACTACATTTCCGGGATGATATTACCAGAGTTCTGTGCTCCTCTTCTGAAATGCAAACAATAGCAGCGATCATGCATTCAATGCTTGCTCTGTACCCTCTAGTTAACAAAAATGGTCTTATCAAATCCTCAGATCAAGCCTTCAAATTATGTATTATTATCTCTATTTTATGGATGATGAAACTGAGGCTCAGGGTAACCTGCTCAAGGTCATACAACTGGCAAGTGGCAGAGCTGGGATTTCAACAATAATCTGCTACTGGAACCTGACCATTTAACCACATGTTAGCCTTTCACCGTGTCCCATGTCTAATGATTTACTCACAGTAATATTACTAAGTGACTAATGCTTTGATTTGAATGGGGTTTTCAGATTCTTTTCCTCTAACATAGGAGGTGATAGGGCTCTACCAGGACTCATGGAAACAGAACAATAAATTGGAATGGAGAGATTGAGGGTTGGAAGCCAGTGACAAATTTCCTAAATTAGTCTCAGGATGATTGGGCAAGGATGGTCACTTTGTACCTTTAAGTTTCGGCACAAAATAGACTTCTGAAGTATAGTTTTAGTGCCTGCATCCTTTACTTTTGCTGCATGCTTGTGTTCAGTAAACTTCTATTGGCTATAAATACATATTGCTGGAACACACATTTGGGATAATTTTTCCAAATGTGGCCTTATTTGACTAAGCAAAGGAAATCCTCTGGATTTCTCAGCAAGCCCAGGGGGGACCTTACACTCCTGCACCTATTGTTTTCTATTACCTTAAATAAAGGTGCCTGGCATGGGGATGGTTGGCTGAAGGGGATGTGGTTAGGACTGAATGAAGCATTCCAGGATAGGGCCCATGAGACAGCTGTCAGAAACTGTTGCCAGCAGCTTACATTGGCTACAATCGTCTTTGTGCATCATTCAATAAAAAATAAAGGTAATGTGTTCATGAGTATCATAGCAAACAGATTGGGTAATTTGCCATCTCTTGGCAAAGTCCAAGGATTGAAATCATTCATTGTTGGAGGTACTACCTTTAATAACAAGAGCTCAATTACCATTTGGTTTCTTGCTCTCTGAATGTGCCTGGATTTTTGTTCAAAAGTGATGTAGAAAAAAAAAGTGATGTTGCCATTTTGTCCTTCAAATGATATTTTCCAACCCAGGTATGTTTCAATGTATGCTTCTAAGGACAAAATGCCTTGGAAGCCAGTTTTGTGTGTTTCAAGCACAGTAAATCTGAACTGATGATAGTCAACTTAACAACAGCATGAGCCATTAAATTGAACAAATTTGAAAATCACTGCTCCTGACCCAGGCCTTGTTCTCTGGGATACTACACTCCAAAAAGCCTAGGGTAGAGCTAGCTAATGTCACTGAAAAACAGTCAAGGGTAAGTTTCTATTGTCTTTCATTTATTCATAATTCAATCAGGTTCAGGTCTATACAACAGGCAAAACCAATAGACTGAGTCATGAATTGTTTCACCATTCTGGCCCGTGATGTCAACAAGGCCATGTACCTGGCAGAAGCTCCGGCCAATCCTGTCTTGCTTCTTTGGAGCTGTAGTCAGAAGCCAGGACAGAGGTTGTGGGTAGTGTCCTTTCTTCCCCTGTCCCACCTTCTACCTCTTCTTTTTCTCATTATTTGTAGCAGCTGCAGCTGGAGACCTTTTGTGACCAATGCTAACAGACTGTGCATCTGACTTATGGGAAGGGGCCATTTCTACTGCTGAAAGGCTCAGTGGGTGAAACAGCAACACAGACCAGCTGGAACACAAATCTAAGCCCTCACAGTGAGAGTGGGCCATTGTGACTGTTCTTTTTTTTTAAGTTTTTATTTATTTATTTTGAGAGAGAGAGAGAGAGAGAGAGCACACACAAGCAGGGAGAGAGGGGCCAAGAAAGCGAGAGAGGGCCGGAGAGAGAAGGAGAGAGGGAATCCCAAGCAAGCTCCACACTGTCAGTGCAGAACCTGAAGTGGGGCTTGATCTCATGAACCGTGAGATCATGACCTGAGCTGAAATCAAGTCTGACAGATGCTCAACCCACTGAGCCACCCGAGCGCCCATGACAGTTCTTTTGCAACTGAATGCTGTTGTTATGCTATTATTAACCTATGCCCTTTCCTTTAGCTTCAGCTCCCTCTACCATACTTTTGTGGCTGTGGGTGTGTGGGCATGCGTGTGTGTGTGTGTGTGTGTGTGTGTGTGTGTGAGAGAGAGAGAGAGAGAGAGAGAGAGATGGTGGAGGCTAGAGTCTCCTGAAAAACAGGCTTCAGGTTTCAGTCATCTTGGAGAGTTGCTGTCAGTCAGCTCTAACAGGGGTCAATCCAAGAACACAAAGAGCAGCATAGCCTGGCCAGCTCAAAACCCTGTGAGATGGGTCAACTCAGAGGTGAGGGTGTTATTTTTAATAGTTTTAATCTTTGCTTTTGGCTGTAGGTAGATGCACTCTCCTTCCCAGAAGGTTCTGTGTCTTTCGAAACAGAATACTAGCATTTTCTCTGCTTTCAGGGGCTTGTTGCCCTGTGGTATTTTGCTCATTTTGTTTTACTAGTATTGATTTTATACCCCACCTTCCAGCTTGAACTTACTGTCATAACCCACCAAAGCCCCAGAAAACAGGTAGGTCTTGCAGAAATCCTAAAGACAATTAAATGGAGCATCTGAGAATGTCAAAGGGGGAGTTAGTGGAAACCCCTCAAGAGACCTCAGTGTGTGCTAGGCAACTAAATGTGGATGCCTTGGTGGCAGCACATGCCATCCATTCCCCACGCCTATTTATTTAAAAAAAATTTTTGTAATGTTTTTTGACAGAGAGAGAGAGAGAGAGAGAGAGAACACGAGTGGGGGAGTGGCAGAGAGAGAGGGAGACAGAATCTGAAGCAGGCTCCAAGCTCTGAGCTGTCAGCACAGAACCCGATGCGGGGCTCAAACCCATGAGCCATGAGATCATGACCTGAGATGAAGTCAGACTCTTAACCAACTGAGACACCCAGGTGCCCCAGAATGGAGTAGCTTTTAACAAAGATTGGGGAAGACTCCTAGAGGAAGCAGGAAGATTTGAGGTGAAAATCAGGAGCTCAATTGTGGGTACATTGAAATTTGACATCCAGGTAGAAATACCGGAGTGGGCAGTTGGCTTTTGAGTGTGAAATTTAGGAAACAGGTCTGAGATGGAAGTATAAATCTGAAATATATGGTATAGATGTGGCACTTAAAGCAAGGAGACCAGAAGAGATCACCAAAGGAATGAGTGTTGATAGGGAAGAGGACTAAGGATGGAACTGTTTAACATTCTAATGTTAAAACATCAGAAGATGAAGAAAAAAAACATGTACGGTCCAAAAAAAATGTCTGCAAGCTAAATTTGGTCCTTGTACTAGATCAGGTGTTAGGAAATTTCACAGAAGTTCATGCCGATAAAAGAACACAGGTAACACCTATTTCAATCAAAAATGCTAAACTAAGAAACAGAAAACGTGGGTTCTAGTCCTGATTTCATGTCCAGGTGAGTGACTTGGACAAATCACTAAACACCTTGGGTCTCCCTTTCCTGTCTAAAAAGAAAGACAGCTAGACCACATGATGTCCAAGGTTTAGACATTCATGCTTCTAGACATTTCAGGGAGGAAGAAACTGAAGCCCAGAGAGAGTGGATAAGTGACTTGCCCAACATCCTGGCAGTAGGAAGAGACCACAGGCCAGTGTGTCTTCTTCTATGTTGTTTTAAGCCCTGTGTGTATATTAGAATACCTGGGGAGCTTTTAATTATCGTGATTACTGGGTCCCAAACCTAACGTGTCTCATTTTGTTGATCTGGGTTGGGTCTGGCATTGGTGTTTTTGATACTACTTGGGTAACTGAAAACCCTCTGCTTTACACTAATGAGGCACGGCAGTGTCTCGCTAGTTGCTGTACCTCTCTGCATCTTGACTTGTATTTCCAACATGAAAACGATTCACTCAATTTTAAACCCTTTTATTCAGATGAAGGTTGTTATAGGAGGGTAGCTTTCTAGACCTTGTGAAACCTAAGTAGCAAGTATCAGCTTTCTCTGAAGCTCGGTAAAATGGCATGACCACAGCTTTCTTGAACTCCATCCTAGAAGTGAAATGTTATGGAAAACCATGAAGCCATGTCCTGGTGGGGTGGGGGGAGGAAGGAGGGAGGGATTGTTCTCTCTTTCTCCCTACCTTTTTGGAATAAAAATACAAGTTTGTTCCAAAAAATTTTTACTAGGTTAATTATCAGTGCACCGAACATAGTACACGAGTATTGTTGCTTTTACTATATTTATATAGCGGGCAAAGTCATGTTGTCCACCTTGGAAGCCTTAATGCTTTACAGTGGCTTCTCACCAAAGCTTTGCCACTTTGGACACCAACATGAAGAAAAGGTTGCTTGATTAAAACTCGCATTCTCCATATGTTGCAACATTTGACTCTGTGTTTGTGGGTGCATATGTGTCAGTATGCATGTTTGCATGTGTATGTGTGGGAGTATGTGCTTAAAACTGTATTCTAGTGTTCACTTCCTCTGAGGAGCATGTGTCTAGGAGAATAGCCACTTTGGACTAAGACAGGACACAGACTGTGTCCTGTGGAGACACATTATTTACAGTCTTCCCACACACACCTACCACTCTAGTAGTGTCAGTAAAATGATTTTACCATGCATAATGCACTGGTAATTAACGTGGTAAATTTCCTCTGCATGCCTCTTGCTGATTCCATTCTTTTTTTTTTTAAGTGCCCTTTATAACTCTATATCACTTTCTTAGTTTAGGAGCATAAAAATATATTGTGTATTACTTGGTTTGCTCATAAAATTGTCATATTTGATATATTTAAAGATGTAAAGGCCTGGGGAAGAATAACAGAAAAATTCAGGGGAGAAACCAAGCAAGTCCTCTGAAACAATTATTTTTTTTCCTCTGGGTCTTCATAGTTCTCCATTCAGACGTGCAGCCCATAATAATGAACACAGGCTTGGAATACACTCTGAGATTGCTCTAGGGCGACCAGAGCTCAAGATAATTGTAATTTTTAAAAATAGGTTTCACCGTTGTTTGGAACCATCTACAATTCAATTTACTTTATCGCACAAGCCATGAATAATGCTATGAAAGAAAATGGACAGGCTAGTGCTGCCAGCCTGGTTCAGCATTCCAGAAACATGCAGTTCTATGGATTCAACCAGTTTATAAGGACAGATTCAAACGGAAATGGAATTGCAGAATATGTAATCCTGGACACCAACTGGAAAGAATGGGAACTCTATAGCACTTACACTGTGGACATGGAAACGGAGCTGCTACGGTTCAGAGGGACCCCCATCCACTTCCCTGGTGGCAGGCCCCCTCAAGCAGATGCAAAATGCTGGTTTGCAGAAGGGAAGATCTGTCAAGGAGGTAAGGAATGGAAAATCACTGGTAGTCAACTTGGCTCAGCTTGGGTTACCAGGGAACCTCTTTAAGTGAAGGCACATTTTAATATTGGAACACTCATAGAATCAGTCATTTGTATTCAGGTCAGATAAACATCTTGGCGTTCCAGGTAGTTAATTTAAAATAATGAGAACAATGAGAGGTACTTTGCAGCCTCAAATAATCATGCACGATTTAAAATCATACCCCCCCCAACTCCTTTTCAAAGGATCGGCCCTCCCAAAGAGGTTACTCTAATAGGAGGAAGGCATGAGTCTTCTCCTTGGTCTGTTGTTGACTATGACCTGTGATTGTTTCCACTGCCAGAAAGATTACCTACCCTTCCCCTGATGCATCCAAATCCTGTCAGTCAGGTCCCTCCACAGAAATCCTATTTCTATACCCTCTCCTCTCTGAACTCTCATTGGACTAAAAGTCTGTGCCTCACAGCTTAGCACAAAATTGCTTTTCAATTGTTTCTTGTGTATTGATTGTGTCTCCCCCTCCCAAATATACTGCTCCTGGAGGGCATAGCTAATAATTCTTAGCCTCTCCCACCACCCAACACAGTTGGCATCCAATAAATACTTGCGCTTTGATTGACTGATGGAACTCCTCTAGCTTGAGGAAGAGTGGAAAGTCCATCAAATCTCTGAGTGCCAGGGGGGAACTTTAGAAGGACCCATATTATTCCTATGTGAGTGTACACCACACTCTTCTAAAACCAAATGCATCTATTTGATATGTGCTTCAATTTGTCTTTTGCTTGAGCATGACACACCCAAATACCTTTTCATTAGCATCATCATCTAGTTCCTTCTGAAATCTTAGTAATCCTCCCAAACGTTTAGGTTTTCTAGAGGCCAATTTACATCTTGATGAAACACTAATTATCAAAAACAGACTCACCCTTGAAGGACAAGTGCTATTATGTTTTTCATCTATAACTCACGAGGTCTATGGGCTCCCGTGAATTTAAAAGTTCTTTTATTTTATGAAGACAACATAATACTTACCCTTCACAGGTGAGATAACATATTTATTCTCAAGAACTCTATTGCCATCCAACTTAAATTAAGGTACTCAAAGTTTTCCATTCGTGGACTTTTTCTTCCAAAGAAACACCCGGGTCAGGCTTAATTCATGTGATTTGTTATTGTCAGAGTGGTGAGTGGTTTTGCTTCAGAACGGTGAAATTGCTTTCTGTGTCCATAAAGTCAACAAGACATACTGTGCTGTAGAAAAATGGAATTAAGTTAGGTAGATGTGGTTTGATTTTAGACTCACCAGAAAGCATGAGGAGTTGCTCCATGGTGCCCTTTATTTACAGCCTTTCTGAGATAATGCCATTCTTCCTCTTGTTCTCTACAGGCATCGACCCTGCCTTTGCCGTGATGGTCTGTCTCGCTTTGCTTATAGCCCTGTTGTCTATTAATGGATTTGCTTACTTTATAAGGTACATTTTTGTTCTTTTTGTATATGAAAGTACAAGATCATAATGGCTTTGTTAATATTTATTTCCTGGAAGTCATGTTTCAGTACAATTTCCTCATTACATGACCCACTGATTTTCCTTTTTTCCATGGTGATTTACCATCCCTACTGGCCCCATTTAGAGTGAAGTGTTTTCATGGTGCCAAGAATAACTTCCTCAGCTGTGTTGTCAGTGTTGTTGCCTGTGAGGAGATCTAACTCTCAACACTATTATGAAATAAGAGAATTAGTATTTTAGAGCTGGTTTACTACCTAGCTATGTTTCCTTTTCCACTGGCAGAGTCTCCTATACCCACCTCCTTCCCCCAAATGTATGGACAAATAGAAAACAGAATTGGGATGTTTTAACCAGCTCTAAGAATTACTCAGACTTTGGCTAGAATCCAGGAGTTCAGAATAATGGTCCTAACTCCCAGGATCGTAGCAGAGATTCAATAAACCTAAGTAAAACACCTGGAATAATACCTGACTCATAGTAGATGCTCAGTAAGTGGTCAAGTCTCCCCTCCTTCCCAAGCACATGGATTCTCCTGCTGATTGTTGGGAGCCCAGAATCCTCACTTTGCCACTCATGCCTTTTGCCCAGGGTGTCACAGTCCAGGTTTGTACTGTCCTTCTTCCTTGGACAAAAGCTATCCTAGCGGATCATCAACATCATCGTTATCAAGTCTTTGTCTTCCTCCCTGAGATCCCGTGATAGGTGAGCAACTACTCTGATGAACTAATTCGGGATCAGGGGTAAATGGTTGAAGATGGCTTCATACATCACTCCTTTCTTATAACCTTCACATTTTAACAGATGAACCCTCCCCATATTAAGATGATTTGGGGAAAGTAAAAAATGAAATCAACCATGACCCTCCCATTTTACCCTTTCCATCCTACTAACCACACCTTTGTTATGTCTTTGCAAGAGTGGTCCTGACAAAAATATGACATCAATTTGGTAGGGAACGGAGTGGAGCTATTTTAGCAGGTTCCAAGAAAAAAAATGTCTAGAGTGTACTAAGCAGCTGTGGAAATTTGAACAAGACACTAAACCTTTCTTGGCCAGAATTTTCTCATTTGTAAAATGAAGGGATTGGATTAAGTGATCTTTAAGAGCCCTTCCAGCTCTGATGTTCTAATGAGTCTGTGAAATCCTGGACTGAAACTCTAACAGGTGTTAACTCTTAGTGTTTAGTATGTTGGCATCACTGTGAAAAACCATTATTCAATCTCCTCATATTAGAAACTTGATAAAACCATACAGAGTGGTATGTAGCTTATGAATTGTTAAAACATATTTGACAAAGACATGAGTTCAAAGGAAGTTTTTCTTTTAATTTCTGTGACTGTGAAATATCCCTGCTCAGAACAGAAATTTAATGTATTGAATTTAGCTGCTGCCAAAGACTAAAGGATTGAATTAACATCCTTAGATGCTTAGTGAAAATAAATGCCATCCAATCTAAAAGCTCCTCTCTCTAGGGAGATTTGAAGAGTAATGGGCTCTGGTTACCTAATGCCAAAACATCCCATGGCAAGGTGGAAAATGGAGTCACTCAGTTGCTTATGTTACTTGTCAGTCAACCCCCCACCTTACCCTCCATGACTGGCCTCCCTGGTCTTTCCCATGGAATGAACTGGTTCTTTGGGCTTAGCATAATGAGCTCAATCTGCAATTCTTTGGAAAGCAAGAAAAACAAGTCTTAAAAACCATGAGGGGTGTTGTTTGGAGCTTGTGGGCTGAAGGGCCAAGAAGACTAGAGAGGAAAATGATTGGAGAGGGACATGATTTGAGAGGAAAATGATTGGAGAGGAAAATGAGTTTGAGACAATTGGTACCTCAAGTGGTCACAGAAAACTCAGAGATGGGAGAGAGACACATCATTTGCCAGAGCCACTTGGTCGGTGGTTCTTCAGCTAACAAAGGACAAAAGATGCCCTCTCTTTGCTGCCTTCCTCCCTCTCTCTGCCCACCACGGCTGCAATCAGAAAAGCTGAGCGTCTGATGAGTTTCTGTAATAGATGGTGATTACTTGCAGGAGAGTGACTCTCTGTTCCTTCCCTTTCTGTGTGTTTTGATTGTTTAAGTTTTTTTTCTTTTTCAGAAGGAAAGACATGCAAAGAACCCAACCACCCCAAAACAAAGCATTCTTTGAACTTCTCCTTTCTCCCTGCTCTGAACCGGATTGCCTCGCCTTTCTATAAAGCTCTCCAGTGCTTTGTAATACTAATGATGATAATGATAATAATGAGCTCTTCTACTTTCATGGTGCTTCATGCTTTTCAGAGCACTTTCACATACATTATCTCATTTGATTTTCAAAACAACTCTGTAAAGCGGGTAATGCAGAACTATTATCCTGCTAGACAGATGAAGACACAGGGGCATGAAGAGGTTAAATTATTTATCTAAGGTCATCTGGCTAATTAATGACAGAATCTGCACTACACCCCAGGTCTGTGGACTGGGGAGTCCAGTTCTCTTTCTACTGGAGTGTGCTCTGGAGCATGGTTATTTTTACAGGTGTGCCTGCCTTAAGACAATTCACTACACATATGAAATAGATAAGTTAGGGAGCGATGCTTTACTTTGCCAAAAGATTCATGTGCTCTACCCAAGAATTCACTACAGGGCTCTTTTAATTTTCTCTGCAGGGTAGAAGCTCCCAGAGTGATAAGGGACATATTTGTTGGCAGGCAATTAGAAACACATTAATTGTTTGTTTACAAACCAGTGGAATTGCTGAGAAAAACCGTGTTGCTGATGCTTACAGCTACAGTGACATTGCAGAGTTCCTTAGAGCAACTTGACAAAGCATTTTGATTCAGTGGTTGTTTTCCTCACTCTGGCGCTGGCTTTAAAACATTCCACAGGGTGACCATTAAGGGGTTGTGGAAAAAGCAAAGCCAAACTGTTGCTGTCAGAGCCCCCAAGACAAAACAGAAGAAAACAACCACACAGACTAAATCCAAGGTACCCTCTGGGTCCTTGGGTTGCCGGGTCAGCTCAACTGAGATGACCTACCTGGATGCGTGGGTAAGGCATCATAAACTCTTATGTGTCTAGTAATTGATTTGTAGGAAATAATTACATTTGCTGCAAATTAATGGGCATGTTTGAAGAGAATCAGGTTTAAACTGTGTCTGTGTGATACTCAGACAAGAGACCAATTCAGTAAAAGAGAAAAAAAAAAAAAAAACCCAGTCAGCCCACTTGTTTGGAATCATGTAGACAAAGCAACCAACTGATTGAATTTTTCCACTTTTCAACCTGTTGCTTTGGCAACGCATAGATGCAACTTTGCAAGACAAGGGGTCTTGTGGGCAGAAATCTGGGCCCACAGCCAAGGACCAAGGACTTGAGTGAGTCCCAGTGCTGCCTCAGGCTAGGGGATCTCACAATTTGCCTAATTTTGTTTTGTTTCTTTAATGTGTTTTTGCGTCTATAAAATGGAGATGAATGATTCTTGGATTGGGTATTATTAGGATATATACTATGGCATATGACAAAGGGTATTGGGCTCTATACAAGTATCACGAAGTGTTGTTTTGAATGTGCTCTTGATGAGGGATCACCATTTTATTAGTCTGACCTACCATCCCCATGCAGCATCCTCACCCTCCCCTTTCGATGCCTAACCCTAACCCTAACTCCCCTTTCAATACCATTTCGTTTCTCTCTTTTGCTCTTTGTAACTCTGCAAAAGTTTGTGAGAACCAGGGTTGTAGTTTCTCTTTCCTGTGGGTACTAAGGGAAAGATCTACATGTGGTTATTCTCTCCATGATCTTGTATATTTCTAAAACTTCTATTGTGGGGCAAATTTATCCTGGGTTTTCAAAAAAATATTCAGCCCCCTCTGACCCTCTGATTTTATGCTTATTTCAGGCGTCGTATAAATAAAATCCAGTTGATTAAAGGACCCAACAGAATTCTACTGACTTTGGAGGATGTGACATTTATCAATCCCCACTTTGGCAGTAAGGTAAGGAGCATCCCTTTCTCCTGATGCACTAATGTGGTATCCACCAGCCACAAATGACTATGGAGCACTGAACGTGTGGCTAGTCTGAATTGAGATGTGCTATAAGAGGAAACTACACACTGTATTTAGAAGAGTTAGTACAAAAACCTGTGAAATATCTCATTAAATGAAAAGCATATATTAATTACACGTCAGAATGATAATACTTTGGGATATATTGGGTTAAATAAAGCATATCATTAAAATTAATCTCACCTGTTCTGTTTTACTTTTTTTAAAGTTTATTTTATTTATTATGAAAAACAGAGAAAATGCGAGTGGGGGAGGGGTAGAGAGAGAGGAGAGAGTGAGAATATTAAGTGGGCTCTGCACCGTCAGCACTGAGCCCTACACAGGGCTCGAACCTCGGAACCATGAGATCATGACCTGAGCTGAAGTTGGATGCCTAACCAATTGAGCCACCCAGGTGCCCCACGTTGCCATGTTTTTAAATGTGACTACTGGAAAGCTTAAAATTATATATGTGGCTCAGGTTACATTTCTACTGGATAGTGCTGTCTTAGAACAGTTTTGTGGAAGTGATGCAGTGCACTTTGAGCAATAGTGTAGTTTTGATTTCGTATAGCCCTTCTTTGTATATCTGAGCTCAACATTTGGTTGCTAGTTCCTCAAGGGCAGAGGTGCATGTTTTCTTAATGTTCATCCATAGCACCCGACATATATGCTGATAGTATAACAGGTACTCGTAAAAGTCTGGTGAATGAATCAACTAGCGAAAGACAATGGAGAATCGTGGAGGTTTCTGTTATGTTCAGGATTGTGTTCTAACTAGCCCTCTTCACTGAATGTCCATTACTATGTTCTGGCCCTGGGCTATGCTTTGTGAGAGATGGCATGTGGTCCCTGCCTTCAAAGAAATTACTGTTAAGTCAGAGAGACAAATTATACCTCACAAGAGAGTTGATAGCTGCCATATTGCACAAAAAGACACTGGAAATATGGCAAACTTCAGAGGAGACATATCAATGGATGAAGGTTGTTTTAGAGACCCAGCTTTGGTGCTGGATCTCCAACAAGGATGGATAAGACTTGTCTAAGTCACAGGTCACAAATGGGTAACCAGTTTTCTTTGACCCTTATAGTCATAAACAATAGTAGCCAGTATTTTGATATTGTGGGATTAGGAATAAAAATCTGGATTTCTGGGTGTTTTTTAAATGTTTATTTATTTTTGAGAGGGGGGTGGTAGGAGCAGAGAGAGAGAGAGGGAGACAGATCTGAAGCAGACTCCAGGCTCCAAGCTGTCAGCACAGAGCTGGATGCAGGACTTGAACTCACAAACCGTGAGATCATGATCTGAGCCGAAGTCACTCAACTGACTGAGCCTCCGAGGCGCCCCTGGGTGGTTTTAAAGGTTTGAAGATCTGTCAACCTTGGGTATCATTGTGACAATTAGCTGGAACTCAGTAGTAGTTGCCCTTTTTCAATAGAGGACGTATCAGACATTAAATTGATAAGAACAGATACTACACTTGATCTTAGCCAAAAGGCCCAGTGCCCTTTTTGGAAGAAACATGCTCTCTGCAGCTTGTCACAGTTCCCATCACCGTCTATGAGCTTCTACTCAGCGTATTTCATCAATTTGTAATTACCTTCCTGGCCCCTGTAGGCATCCTAAGCAGAGAAAACGGCATCAACCAAAGCTTGGAAAAAGAGAACGTGTAGGGAAGAATTTTGTCAACTATATCTAGTGATGGTAAAGTATGCCTCTTTGTGCCCAGTCTATGTGGCTAAAATGAAGACATTGGTTTTCTCAAATTCTAGTATTGTGGTAGCAGGATGTGAGGAGAGAATGTGAACACATCATATTGTCCCCAAGTGCTATTTATTAACTTTAGCTAAACCAGTGTACCAGATAAGAGAATAATTATTTCTGTGACCAAACTGATCATTTGCCTAAATGTGACACTGAAGGGTGTGCTCTAACTAGTTGGCTGTGTAGTTGGGATCAGATGAAACATTCAGCTGTTTAGTTTAATTCTCAATTACAACCCTAACTCTTACTTGTTTAAATCATCCAATTTTTTTGTAAGGTTGATATCATGTTCCTGGAAATGTATCACTGAAAGCCAACATTATCACTGTGGCTGAAAGCTACATTCCATCCTCATGTCATAAAAATGCATTGATGTTAGTCTCTATTTTTGAAGCCACCAGAGGACCCTGGGACTCATGACACTCAAATTTGTCTGGATGTGCCATTCTCAATATGCCTTGTACGAAATTTCCCACCTTAATTAGAAATGGTAGATGCCAAAAGTGCCAGTTCTGAAGCAATCCCAAAAGATAGCCCCATACTAAGGAAACAAGTATTCAATTCTAAGACAAAATATTTTATCCAGAAGTGGGGAATCAGTAGTAAAAGCAGATGATGAGAAGTCATTGTTCAAATGTAGCCAATGTACCAAAGTTATGGTCAAAAGCAATAAATCTATTTTTAAAATTCCTCCTTCTTTGGCAGTATCCATGTCAGAATGACAGTTCATGTTAATTGCCTAGATGTTTTGGCTTTCAAGTGTTAGAACAACAAACACAAATCAATTTTGGGCTGAATTAGCCTCCTCTTTGTATAGGCCTTTCAGTAGTCCAGCAAAGTCTATAAAACCTCCACTTGTGCCTTCTCTCTTTCCTACTGAGACACAAAACATATTTGGGTTTCATGCTGGTTCTCACAAAATCACCATAATTAACAGAATAGTGCTACCTTCAGATGAACAAAATGCTTAAGTTTTAAAAATTTTGTTCATTATGATAGATCTTTTCTTTCTACTGGTGCATAAATTTTGATATAATGAGAGTAAAAAAACCCCACACCCAATCATCACCACTTTTCACCATGAGTTTGAAAAATGAATAGCAACAGGGGTTGATAGCCTCATGGGGAATGCTTCTTTTTTTTTTAAGAGACTCTTTTGTAAAAAGTTTTATTTATTTACTTTGAGAGAGAAAAAGCATAAGTGGGGGAGGGCAGAGAGAGAGAGGGAGAAAGAAAGAATCTCAACAAGGTTCTGCACTGTCAGCACAGAGCCTGAGGAGGGGTTTGAACCCAGGAACCAAGAGATTATGACCTGAACTGAAGTCGGATGCTTGACTGACTGAGCCACCCAGGCACTCTGGGAATGCTTCTTTTATTTTACACTATTTTGGTCCAAGTGGAAAAGGATGGCATTATCCTAGAACACAGCTCTTGGCCTCCAGATCCCTTTTGGCATTTGGCTTGTATCAGAGTTTCTGGTGGGAAAAGGTAGGGGAAGCATACATTTTCCTTAATTGCTGTGTAGTCACAAACTTGCAGCTGGCTGTGCCTAATCAGTCACGAAGCCAAGCCAAGAATTCCATCCAAATGGAATGTCTGAAAGTGTAAACTCTTGGTGAATATAAAATTAATTCAGTCTAGAAAAATTGGCAGGTCAGTAGAAGTCAGGTCAGGAAAGGAAGTTTTTAGAAGAAAGTAAAGCTGAAGCCCAAATGTATGTGGATTTTGGCAGATACTCTTGCTTTCTCCTTTGCCCCTTCATGGAGAGGTCTACGTCTCAATATACAGATCCAGGTGCTCCTGCTGAGATGTGAAAATAAAGAATGAAAGAGAAGTAGATTCCTTCCTGGCCTTGCTCTGTTGAGGAGAGTTCAGGTTTATGCAAGGGTTATGTGAAGAGTCAAGTTTTACATCTAGTCTAAATCGCAAGCTGTTGGGATTTCAACACATTAGGGGCTGGGTATAGTTTGCTATTACCTTGGACCTTTGTGATAGTCCCATATTGATAGAACTAACTTAAACCAGGGCTAAATCAACCGGCGATCTTCAGTTAATCAAAGACCATTAGGAGCAGAGTATGTGAAAGTACTTAAGATTAATTTGTATTGGCAAGCAAGAGTGTTAGATGTGAAGCACGATGTGTTAGGAAAAACACGAGATCAGGAATTATAACATCACATTCTTCTTCCAGTCCCTATATCCCTCACTAGGTCTCTGTTTCCTCGTAGAATGAGGGTGTTAGAGTTGGAGGCGGTCACTAGCCTAGACAATACCGAATGTAACTGCTATCTCTGAATTGCTGTCATTCTAAGGAAGGCATATTTGGACACAGGGAGAAGAGGAGGAACCTGTTGATTTATTATTTCTTCATGTGAAATAAGTCTGCTGGTTTAGGTGAGGACAAAGATGTTCAATTTTAAAGGTTAACACAGATTGCAGATAACTCTTCCTCATGTCATTCAACTGTGTACTTCCTAGTCCTCTCTTACCAGACTTATGTGGACAAGTTAACAAATCAAGGAATAAGGAATCTGGCCTCTTTAAGCATCAGACTTATAAATCATGGGCAGATGATCTACTCACTCTCTACCATCTTATTGCCTTCTGGGATACCTTCTGCCATTAATCTTGCCTGCACAAAGAAGGATGCCATTCAAGATGGTATAGCGAAAAGAGCCAGGCCTGAGAGCCAGAAGGATGGGATTGTGTCCTAGTTCTGCTATTGATTTTTTTTCACAATGTGAGATGTTTATCTTCTTCTTATTTTTGTCTATAAAATGAGGGTCCCAGATTAAATTGTGTCTGCCACTCTTTCTTGCCCCCTAAATCTATGATTCTAATCCTCTCTAGGAGACGGAAGTGCCTGTAAACATTTACCTTTCTTTTGTGGTATATGGAGGTGAACATGGTAGCAATCCTAGCCGAAAAAAATTTGTGTGGGGGATAGTCAAAATTAATCTTATGTTTACAGAGTTCAACTCATATAGTTACTTTCTGAGGAATAAAAAAGAAAAGGAAATGCCAGATAAGCACAGTATCTATACCATAGCTTAATGTTTTGTCCTAAATCATATAACCTTTTTTTCCTACTCTTTTCACAGAGAGGAAGTTGTGCCAGTGTAAGCTTCCAGGTCACCTCAGAAATCCAAACTGGGTGGTCCCCAAGGCTCTCCTTTTCTTCAGGGAGTCTAACTCCAGCTACCTATGAAAACTCCAACATAGCAATTTATGAGGTAGGATATCCAAGAGCTATCTAATCTGCTTCCTTCTTGGGTTTTAAAATGAGACAGTGATTTACAACTTAGTCTTTGGGTGAATATATTGAGGCTTTTGGTAAGTCTTTCCAGTGTTTGGTTTGTTATCCACTTTTGGACTTGTTTGGCTTACATTTTGGACAACGATTTTCCTCAGCAACTAATCTAGTTACTTATATAACTTCATCAATCTTTCAACTCCATCTATTTACTGTGCATGTGAAAAAATGTTGGTGGATTCAAATACTTAACCATGTCACTCATTCTAGGAGATATGGGTGTAATAATAGAAGAAATGACTTCCTCAGTCAATGGTTTGCAATGGAGTGTCTAGAAACATGTTTGTGTAGAGTAGAGTTTTGGGCAAACCCTACCCTTCAAATTCTAGTTGTTCTTCTGATGCCTGTCATCTTTGGATATTACTGAAATCTTTTAAAAATCATTTATTTATTTCTTTTTCTCAGCCTGTGCTGCCTTCTGGAGTAATGGGTTACCTTCTGCTGTGTGAAATGGAAATCTTTTTGAAAATTTTCACTTAAGTTTCTGTCTTTCAAGGTTTAAGAGGCCACCCCTGACCCCTTGTTCTAAGATACTGGAATTTGGCAACCAGAACATATCTTGCATCAGTTGGAGAGATGAACTGTTTCTTCTCAGCAGGAAAGAGTTAAGCAGGGGGTAAAAGGGAAACTAGTCCCTCCTAAGTGATGCCTTCCCAGTGTGGTTTCCTTGTTTTGTTTGAAGATACTCCCAATAGAAGCAAACACTTTCAACTTCAATAGTAATTACAAAGAAAGTCCAAAACAGGACAGAATTAGTTTTTAGATAGTCCAACATATTGAAATTTCCAAGTGAGTGTTCCCCTCCATTGGCTAAATAATTGACAGAGGCCTAAAACACCAAGATCGGCATGATGTATATTTGCTCAGTGTACCTGAGTACTTTGACTTAAATTTGTAGCAGGAAACCTCTGGATCTGGCCTTGAAGCCAATTTAATCAATGAGGAGATTTGCTTCAGATTAAGCTTGCGGTATTATGGAATTGACAGCTCTACTCTCTGAAAGACCAAAAGCAAGATAATTACATAGATTTAAAAAAATGTTTATTTATTTTGAGAGAGAGAAAAAGAGAGAGGCAGAGAGAGGGAGACGGAGATTCCCAAGTAGGCTCCGTGCTGTCAGTGCAGAGCCTGATGCCGGGCTCAATCTCATAAACTGTGAGACCATGACCTGAGCCAAAATCAAGAGTCAGATGTCTAACTGACTGAGCCATCCAGGCACCCCTACATAGCTTTTGAGTGTCAAATTCAGTGAGCTGATGGCTTTATGAAGATATTGACACCTCTAACATTCTGAAATATGCTCAATAATCCAAAGTGGTATCTAGGTTTTTCATCTGTAAAATGAGGGATGGAACTGTGCCTAGGCTTCATCTTCAGTGACTCTGATTCTATGGGGTAAGCTCAGGCATTGGTATATTTTTCTTTCTTTCTTTTTAAAAATCTTTAATGTTTATTTTTAAGAGAGAGAGAGACAGAGACAGAGACAGAGTGCAAGCAGGGGAGGGGCGGAGAGAGAGAGGGCAACACAGAATCCAAAGCAGGCTCCAGGCTCTGAGCTGTCAACATAAAGTCTTATGCGGGGCTTGAACTCACGAGCCGTGAGATCATGACCTGAGCGGAAGCTGGAAGCTTAACCAACTGAGCCACCCAGGCACCTCTGGCATTGGTATATTTTTAAAGTTTCCCTGTGTGCAGCCAGGGCTGGGAATTGCTGGACTAAGAGATCTCTAAGGCCTCTTCTGGCTCAGATATGCTATGATTCCCTGATTCTGTAGAAGAATTTATGTGTTGAATTGTGGTATGTTTTATTTGGTGGAGATGGAAGGTTATAGTGTAGAATTGAGAAGGGAAAAAATAAACCTCTGGAGGTAACTGGCCTTTAAGAATCTGTCAGATATTTCCCCATTTCGGAAAGAGGCAGAAAGTTGAGTTAGTTCCCATAAATGACTGTTGGTCGGTCAGATCATGAGTATTTCTGAACTGTATAGGCCAAAGGGGGCCTTTATCTGCACAAAAGGAGGGTGTTAGTGAGAATAATACCACACCATGCAGTCAAGATTAGGCTGATGGCAGGGTGCGAAGGAAGACAGCGGAAGCTGGAAAACTGCCTGGCAAAGGCTGAAGAGGACTCTGGGAGGGAGTGTAAGTTAATTGAATCAACAGATCAAACAAAGCGGTTCAGTGTGCCTTCTGAAATGGTCCTCTATTAAGAGTGTTTTAAAGAAGATTCATTATCTAGTTTCTATTTAAAATAAATCAGGTTTTCAAAAGAATTGTTATTGGAAGACCTGCACGTTCCAGATAACGTGCCTGGAGTAGCAGACAGCTAATACTAGCAAAGGACAGCCTTCTCTAGGATGTGCCATAACATTGTGCAACACTGACACAAATTCGCACTTGGATTACGTGCAGAGTTGCATAAGGAACTGCACCAGAAAATCAGCCCTTATTTCATAGATCCTCTTTGAGATAGGAGAAGAAAGCCAGATGAGCAGCCCGCTGGGGAGAGAGAATGTGAATCGCAGATACAGTGGGAACATGTCATGATCCGCTCTAATAGCCCCCACGGTGTAGGGGAGAGGGGTGAGGCAGGCATTAATGCAACCCTGATACACTAGGCGAGAACCAATTGAACTTATCCTCCCCCTTCATCTCTGACTCGTTCTGCCTCTCAGCCTCTCCCTGTGTTTTCCTCCTTGTCTCATTTCTGTCTCTCCACTGCACACCCTCCCCATGCATCTTCCTTTCCCAGAGCCTCTTTTCTTCTATTTTCCCACCTTCTTTTCTTTTAAAAGTTTATTCATTTTGAGAGAGAGAGAGAGAGATCGGAGGAAAGCAGAGACAGAGAAGGGGAGAGAGAGAGAATCCCAAGCAGGCTCCACACTATTAGCACAGAGCCCAACTCAGGGTTGAATCCACAAACCGTGAGATCATGACTTGAGCCTAAATCAAGAGCTGGACGCTTAACCAACTGAGCCACCCAGGAGGCCTTCCCACCTTCTTCTATATCGCTTATACCTCCCTCTCCCACCCCCCTCTCCTTTCCACCAACCATCTCTCTCATCACAGAATTGTCCAGCTCTTTCAATAAGAAAACTGGGGCTCAGGCTGATTAAGTGGCTGCCCTAAGGTCACCCCTGAATTTGAGGCAGAGCCAGGTCTAGGACCTCATTCTCTTTTTTAATTTTTTTTATTAAAATTTATTAATTTTTGAGAGACAGAGAGAGAGCACGAGCTGGGGAGGGGCAGAGAGAGAGGGAGACACAGAATCTGATACAGGTTCCAGGCTCCAGCTGTCAGCATAAAGCCCGATGCGGGGCTCAAACCCATGAACTATGAGATCATGACCTGAGCTGAAGTCAGATGCTTAACCAACTGAGCCACACAGGTGTCCCAGGACCTTGTTCTCTTGACTCTTAGTTAATGCTCCATGGCCTTAGTGCAAAACTGATGGACTTTAAATTACTTCTAAAAAGTTTAGTGGGTAGAGTTTGATGTTTCTTCTTAATTAAAAAGTGAATGATGAATGAACTATTTTATCATTCTTTCTCTTAAAAGAAAAAAACAAAACAAATAGTGTATGTGTGGTGAAGATAAAACCTGCCCATTTCCTTCCGTTTCCTCATTATTCATGAAGTAGGACACACACAGACTCAATAAAAATTTGCTTATAAAGTTTGTGAGAATTATTTAAATCTTAAACACACACAAATCCCCCAAACCAAAGAAAGCCCATGAGAGAAAAGAGCAATCAAGTGGAAAGTGGAAGACCTTGGTCCTGTTACTACCTAGCCTTCTGACCTTGGGCAAGTCATTTAATCTCTTTGGACTTTAGTTTCTTTATCAAAATATGGATGGAGTAGAATAGGGATATCCAAGACCCTTTCCAGCTCTCAAATTTGGTGATTTGGCTGGGAAAAAAAGCTCTGCTTAACTCTCTCTAAAAGCTAATAAGTCAGAGAGAAGGCTAACCCATGTCTATAATATGGCTGACTCCAGGAAGAAGGTATCAGGTACTGGGTTTTGGCAGAGTCTCAGTACTGATGTTCAGGTTGTGCACTGCACAAGGGCACCATGTCTAAGAGGGTGCTATTCACATTATAGATGTATACTAAGTTATATGAGAGTGGTGAAGGAATGGGCAAAGAGGTCCTGGCCTCCCAGCCTAGCTCTGGAACGAGGTGGGTGGGGGGTGGGAACTTCTTATACCTACATTTATACTAGCACACTTGACTATGAACATAATCACTGGTAAACATATGTGCACCTGATTATATGCTATCTTGACTATTCCCCCAGGAGTTTCTTGAGGTCATTCCTGTCTCCTGCCTAATAGCTTTGGAAGTCCAATTTCAGCTTCTCTCCTCCACCCTTATAGCTTGACTCCAAACCTGACAAAGAAGCTCTGGGGCTTGGTGGTATGCAGAGTATCCATGCTGCTAGTGGAATGTGTTCCCTGGTATCTGGAGGATGTATGAGTAAACAGGAGTGTGGCACGTGCATGTATGTATACAGCCAGGGCTCCTGCCCAACATCACAGGGCTGCCACAGGCTGTAAAAGAATATTCTCACATATCTATTTTTTTACTTGAGGGAAAGCACCCCTTTTTTTTTTACTGTTTATTTTTGAGAGAGAAAGAGAGACAGAGTGTGAGTGGGAGAGGGGCAGAGAGAGAGGGAGACAGAATCTGAAGCAGACTCTGAGCTAAGCAGGCTCCAGGTTCAGAGCTGTCAGTACAGAGCCTGATGTGGGGCTCGAACCAATGAACTGTGAGATCATGACCTGAGCCAAAGTCAGACACTTACCTGACTGAGTCACCCAGGCGCCCCGAAAGCACCCTTTCTAATTAGCACAAAGGTGCAATAACAACAAATAGTGACCATGGCCTGAGTAATATAGTTGCAAAGATGGTGGGAAGCTTTATTGTCCATTGGTATATCCCACACATTTGCTGATTTTGTGAATTCCCAATTAGAATTTTTTTCTTTGAGCTTAAACTTTGGCTTTGATCCTTCTAAAGGGCAAAGTCCTCTGAAGGCTAAAACTTAGAGCTCATGTCTGGCCCTCATGACTTCTATGATTAAATAAGTAAGTATGTTGGTGCTGAGTGGCTCAGTAAGTTAGGCATCCGACTTCGGCTCAGGTCCTGATCTCAGGGTTTGTGAGTTTGAGCCCTGTGTTGGGCTCTGCACTGGTGGTGCAGAGCCTGCTTGGGATTCTCTCTCTCTCCCTTTCCCCTGCTTGTGCACTCTCTTTCTCTCTCAAAATAAATAAACTTTAAGTAAGTGTGGGGTGGAGCTTGAGAATTGGCCTTTCTAACCGGTTTCCAGGTGATCACGAGGCAGCTGGTCTGGGGCCACACTCACGGAATTTCTGAGCAAGAGTCTAGGAAGGCTGCCTTTTGTGCTCGACCATTCTGCTGCAGACAGACGCTGATCCTGGACTGCCTTGCTAGGCTCTGTGGGTGCTGAGCCTGGCTGGCACAGTTTTGTCCAGTGGCTGAAGGCCTCTAGTTAAAGGGTTTCAAGCTCCTTGGCTAAAAGATGCCCTGTAACACAAAGTGCAGGCGAGTAACTCAGATGCCTGCAGCTCCCATTATTAGCCTTTGCCTCTGGCAGGTCTCCAGATGCAGTGCCACAGCTGGATATATTCCTTAATAAGAGAGTGGTTACACTCTCTTATTCTTGGAATTTGACTGCACAGAGCTCTCTGCTTTATTATCTCCACTCGATGACAAATTGGTGCAGCCTGAAATGGAATCTCCAGGCTATAGGTAATAGATGTGAAAGCCCTTCGAAGAGTAAAGAGCGCTGTGCAAATGTAAGGCATTATTATTATTATGGAGAAAAAGGGATCTATATTTGTATTGCTTTTTCAAAAAATTTGGGTCAGACAGAAACTAAATAGGGCTTGATGACTGATGAATCCTTGAGGCTATGCACATAGAGGAAAGTTATCTATCAGGCCCTGGTGTTAAAGTGAAGACAATAAGATAATTGTTGGTTTTTGACTTGACCGCAGCCTTAGCAATAGGTGCTTTGTGGTTCAAAAGTCAAAAGGACTTCTGGAAGAGTCTAGATTACTCCTATTACCACGGTGGTACATGTGTGCATCCAAATAAGAAATGTTTAATGTACATTTAAGCCAACTGGTTTATGATTGAAGCATAAGTGTTCCCCCAAAATGGCCTGTCCCATGAGAGAAAAATGGATCAAGGTAAATGCAGACAACATTTGCTGCATTCTGTCTCCTGCCCTACATCTCCCAACACAGATGCCTTGAGGCAGTAAGAATGACAACCATCACCATTAATTGCAGAGAACCTGATGCTACATCACTTAGCTATGAATAAAGGAAATGACCTAGCGCTTCCTGCAGTTATTGAAGGGAGGCATTGTGGAGAGAGGTATCATTGCTTTTCTGGGGTCTGCATACCTGCAGTGGTTTCCCTGTCTTTAGTTAGTTGGAGCTTTTACATTTAACTTCTCTGCATGGCCTCATTTTTACCTCAAACACAGAGTGTCCGTGTGGTGGAGGGTAATGGGGAAGGAACAAAGCGTGTTTGAGTTGATGGTCAGATTAAAAACCCTGTGTATGGAAGGGCCTTTGCTCTGAAGGTGTTGGCAACTAAGTCTTATCACCCCTCTCTTCCTTTTCTTTCTAGGGTGATTGGGTGTGGCTGAAGAAGTTCCCCTCTGGAGGTTTTGGAGACATTAAGTCCATTAAAGCATGTGCAAGTAATATGTTTGAAATGGTATGAGAAACCCTCATTTACCTACTCAAACCAATCCTTTTTCCAGAGCAACGAACACCAGCTGTTAGGAAGTCCCCTTAACAAATCAGTGCAGGGAAACTGCAGGATTGCTATTGGCTTGATATGACTGGGTGATGCTGTGAAGGAAGAATGCATGGACTCTGAAGTCAAAGGGACATGAAAGATTCAATTCTCAGCTCTACCAGTTAAGAGCTGTTTTAACTTGGGCAAGTCACCTACATTCCCTGGGCCTTACTTTCCTTGTTTGTAAAAAAAAAAAAAAAGTATATTAATGTTTACTTCCCAAGGGTTGGTGTGAGGACTAAAAGGGAGAATACACATAAAGAATCTTGCACATTTCCTGACATATAGCTTCTTTGTAAGATAGTAGCTATTATGATTAAGTAGACAACCCACAATTATTCAAAATCTTCAGTTGCCAGGCCTGGAAATGTCATTGTGTGATTATTACTTGCATAAGAAAAATGGTTGCCCCAGTCCCACTAATTATGTTTAAAGAGTCCTTAGATGGTTTGTTTAAGGAAGCAGTGTGTAGATATGTCAGGGGTGATGATGACTCCTCCCAAACATTTTTTAAAAATTTATTTGAGAGAGAGAGAGAGGAGGAGGGAGAGAGAGAGACAGAGAGAGAGAGAATCTGAAGCAGGCTCCGTACTCAGTATGGAGCCCAACTTGGGCCCATGCTCTGAGCCAAAATCAAGAGTCCAATGCTCAACCAACTGAGCCACCCAGGCACCCCAGCTCCTCCCAAACCATTTAAAATCTTGGCACCTCCTTGAACTGTGAGTCCATAAAGATTTACAGAGACTGTTTCTGGTTCCTTCAGACTCATGAGAGTGGGAGTTTTAGAAAGTAATGATAGATTTCTTCACATTTACGAAGCAGGCGAGTTCAAATCAATCCAAGAGGTATGAATGATACACATCCAGAATACTGTACAAGTGAGAAAACAAAGAAAATGGGGAAATAGAAGATATGTGGCCCATGGTAGATGGAATGAACCCCAGGGGTCAGATGAGATGTTATGGTTTGGTATTTCTCTTACATGTGGTTTTGATGCCTGGAGCTGAAGGTAAAATAATGAGAGATAAATCTATAAGGGGGACCAAAGTCAGGCTAGAATAGGAAATTCCACACTCATTTGATGATCCAGGATGCTAAATAGAGAGCTACATTCTAAGTCTGGAACCAAACAGGGCCAAACTTGGGGGAGCTGATTAACTAGAAGTATGAAAAGAAAACAATAGGTATTGGCCCAAGGTACAGAGTATCTATGATTTTTGGGTAATTTTTACTTTTGATATGATTTCAAATCTACAGAAAAGGTGCAAGAATAATTAAAGGAATTCCTGTTTACCATATCCAGATTAGTCAAGTGCTTACATTTTGCCTAATTGTTTTTCATTCTCTACTTATAAATTTATGTATTATTTTTTCTGAATGATTTGAGAGTAAGGTATAGACATCTGCCCTTTTACTTGTAAATACATCAGTGCGTATTTCCTTAAAAAAGGTATTCTTGTACATAACTATGGTATAATTATCAAAATTAGAAAATTGAATATTGATACAATAATGTTATGTAACTAGTATCCATATTTTAATTTTATCAATGGTCATAAATACATTACAGCTAATTTTTCCCAGACCAGTTTCTAATCCAGGTTCACATATTGTGGTTAGTTGTCATGCCTCTTTAGTTGCCTTTTATCTGGAACAGTTTCTCAGCCTTTCTCTGTTTTTGTCTACACCTTGATATTTTTTATTCTATTTTTATTTAAAAAAAAATTTAATGTTTATTTATTTTTGACAGGGAGAGAGAGAGACAGAGCATTAGTGGGGGAGGGGCCAAGAGAGAGGGAGACACAGAATCCAAACCAGGCTCCAGGCTCTGAGCTGTCAGCACAGAGCCCAACATGGGGATTGAACTCACAGATCATGAGATCATGACCTGGGCCAAAGTCAGATGCTCAACCGACTGAGCCACCCAGGCTCCTGATATTTTTTTTATTAAAAAAGAAATTATTTATTTATTTATTTATTTATTTAATTTTATTTATTTTTGAGAGAGAGCACACGAGTGACTGAAGGGGAGAGAGGGAGACAGAGAGAATCCCACGAGGTTCAGAGACAGAGGGAGAGAGAGAGAGTACAGAGCCCATAATGGGGCTCAAGCTCACCCATCGCAGGGCTCAACCTCCCAAACTGTGAGATGATGACCTGAGCCAAAGTTGGATGCTTAACTGACTGAGCCACTCAGGTGCCCCTTCACTTTGATATTTTTGAAGACTTCAGGTCAGTTATTTGATAGATGGTCCCTCAATTTGGGTTTATCCCATGTTCCTCATGGTTTGATTTAGGTTATGCATCTTCAACCAGAAGATTACAGAAGTGATGCATTGTCCTTTTCAAAGTGCTTTTTATTAGGAGGCACACAATATCAGTTGTCCCATTATTGGTGATGTTAATTTTGATTACTTAGTTTAGGTGGTTTCAAAATCTACTAGATTTCTCCACTATAGACTTACTGGGTTTTTTCCCCAGTGTAATTCATACATAATCTGTAAACAGATACTTTAAGTTTGTGTAAATATCTTGTTTTTCTTCAAGCTTTTGCCCACTAGTTTCCTAATTCCAGTGTTCTTTTTATGTTTATTGGTTGGTATTGTATTGTAAGAAAGAGCCTTACCTTCTCTACCATTTGTTTATTTATTCATATATTTATATCAGTGTGCATGTATGGGTTTTAATTGTATTCCTATCTATGTATCATTTATCTAAAACCATGAGTTCATAGTAATACTTCTAATTATTATTGAATGCCACAGAGTTCATTTTGTCCTTTCTCCTTTCCATATTGTAACTCTGTTCTTTAATAATGAGAAAACTGGTTCCTATTATTCTCATGACGTCTTTTTATGTGTGCCCTTACTGACTTGTGTGGCCATGTCAGGTACAGATAGCAACTCAATTCTAGGGAGAAAGCCAGAGTTTTCCAGAATTTACCATGTGAAAGGCCCTAATTCCTTTCTAGTGCTTCTATGGGGCAGGAGGCAGATCTGACTGTGCTATCACTATGCATCCAACACTGCCTTGACTACTTATATGCCTTCATGATCTTAAAATTTTGGGACTGGATACCAGGAACCAGACTTGAAAGCAGATCTTGGGGAGCCAGGTATAGAAAAGAGCCGTGTACAATGAGACAAATGCTCTTGAAAGGCAAACAGCTGGAGTCAGAAGGCCAAAGCACTGATGACCTTCAACACCTTTTAGGGCCCCAATTTCTGCAGAAGTATATGTAGAAAAATCAGGCCATATCTCCCAGGCTCATGTTCTTCCCCATTGGCATATTCTGTGTACCATCTAATACCCTGGCTACTTAGTAATCTCTCTCTCTCTCTTTCAAAAATAAATAAATAAAACTTAAAAAAAAGTTTTAAAACATTTCTTTTTTCTCTAGAAAGTTCCTTTGTGTTCTTCAGTAAATTTGCGCCACCCCCCCCCCCAAAGAGGGACCCAGTGTTCCAGGTATTTTTCCTATCTTACATTAATTTTGCTTATTCTGTAACCTCATAGAAGTAGTATCATACAACATACCAGCTGATATTAATCAACATTATTGTGTGTGTATAGCTTGTTCATCTCATTGATGAGTATTCAATTGTATGATTATAGCACAATTTAATTATGTATTTTCCTATTGGTGGGCATTTTGGCAGATTCCAATTTTGACTATTATGAATGTAGCTGCTATAAATATGCTTTACACACGTCTCTCTTTTATTTTACAAATCTTTTTATGGACACATTTTAATTTCTCTTGGCTAAACACCTAGCAGTGGAATTTCTATGTTAACGTATAGTGTACAGTTAACTTTATAAGATACTATCAAACCTTTTCCCATTTTGATTTCCTGCATGCAAGTTGTAAGAGTTCCCGTTGCTCTACATCATCAGCAATATTTGTTAATGTCAGTCTTCATAGTTTTAGCCATTCTACTGGATTTATAGGGGTATCTCATTGTTGTTTTTTAAATTTTATTTTATTAAGTAATCTCTATGCGGAAGGTAGGGCTACAAGCTCATGACCCCGAGATCAAGAGTCAACATGTTCTACCAACTGAGCCAGCCAGGTGCCCCCTCATTGTTTTGTTTTTTAATATTTATTTTTAATTATGATAAAAACATAACACAGTGTACCATTTCTAAGTATATACTTCAGTAGTGTTAAGTATGTTTACGTTACTTTGCAACAGATTATCACAACTTTTTCATCTCACAAATCTGAAACTCTGTATCCATTAAACAACTCCCCTTACCCACTCCCTCCTTGTAACTCCTTGTAACCACTATTCTATTTTCTGTCTCTGTGAATTTAGCTATCTCATGTAAGTGGAATCATACAGCCTTTGTCTTTTTGTGGCCAGTTTATTTCACATAGTATCATTGTGTTTTTAAAATGGATTTTTATTCAGGTTTAATTAGATGTTCTATTCAATGAATTTTGACAGTTGCATATATCTGTGCAACCACTCCCCAAAACAAAATATAGAGTGTGTCCATCATCCTAGAAAGTTTCCTTGTTTCCCTTGTCAGTCATTGCTCCTACCCCAGAGACAACCACTTTTGTGATTTCTATCATCATAAATTAGTATTTTTTTCTGTTCTTTGATTTCATATAAATAGGATAATACAGCATGTACTATTATGTGCCTGGTTTTTCTCTCTCAACATAGTGGCTTTTAAGATTAATTCATGTTTTTGAAGGTAATAATAGTTCATTTTCTAAAATTGCTGAGTAGTATTTCATTTTATAAATGTATCACAGTTTATCATTCTCCTGTTGATGAACATTTGGCTACTTTCTAGTTTTTTTGGTGTAATGTATAAGGCAACTATACTCTTTTTAATTGTTAAAAAACACAAAATTACCATTTTAACTTTTTTTATGATGAATCCACCTTAGTTTCAGTTTCAGGTATAGAATTTAGTGATTCATCACTTACATAAAACACCCAGTGCTCATTACAAGTGCCTCCTTAACTATTTTTAAATACACAGTTCAGGCCTGTTAAGTATATTTTCACATTGTTGTGAAATAGATCTCCAGAACTTTTTAATCTTGCAAATCTGAAACTCTGTACCCATTAAGGAACAACTCTCTTTTTCCCCTCCCCCCAAATCCTGCTGACCACCATTCTTTTTTCTGTTTCTGTGAATCTGACTACTCTAGAAACCTTATATAAGAGGAATCACATAGCATTTGTCTTTTTGTGACTGGTTTATTCCATGCAGCATAATGTCTTTGAGGTTCATCCTTGTGATAATATGTGACTGGATTTCCTTCCTTCTTAGGGCTGAATAATACACCATTGTATGTTATTCACTCATTTCTTGGTGGACACTTTGGTTGGCTCCCCTTCTTGGCTACTGTGAATAGTGCTGCTATGAATATGGGTGTGCAAATATCTCTCTGACACCCTGCTTTCAATTCTTTGGATATATACCCAGAAGTGGGATTACTGATTCATATAGCAGCTCTATTTTTAATTTTTTGAGGAATCTTCATACAATTTTCCATAGTGATTGCACCATTTAGTTACAATCCTATCAATAGTACACAAGGCTTCCAATTTCTCCATTGCCTTGCCAATGCTTGTTATTTTCTGTTTTTTTTTTTTTTTTGGTTTTTTTTTTTTGTTTTTTTTTTGCTTTTTTTGCTTTTTTTAAATAGTAGCCACCCTAGTGGGCCTGACATGAAATATCATTGTTGTTTTGATTTCTGCTTCTCTGATGATTAGTAATATTGAACATGTTTTAATAGGCAACTATAAATATTTTATAAGTATTTTTGTTAACATATGTTTTCATTCCTCTTGGGTAAATACTTAAGAATGGACTAACTGAGCGGCACCTGGCTGAGTCTGTAGAGCATGTGACTCTTGATCTCAGGGTTGTGAGTGTGAGCCCTATGTTGGGGGTAGAGATCACTTATGAAAATAAAATCTTAAAAAAATAGACTAGATGAGTTGTAGAGCAAAGACAAATGTAACTTTATATGAAACATCCAAACAGTTCTTCTAATTAATTGGTTATAATATTTTACACTCCTTGCAGAAGCATGTGGATGTTCCATTTGCTCTAAATTCTCAGCAGCACCTGTCTTTTTGATATTTGCCTTTCTGGTATGTGTGAAGTGGTATCTTATTGTGGTTTTAATTTGCATTTTGTTGGTGGCTAAAGTTGTGAAACACCTTTTCATATGTTTATAATTTATTTGTGTATCTTCTTTTGTGAATTGCCCATTCAAATTTTTGCCATTTAATACAAAATTGCTGGGGTTTTTTTTTTTTTTGGCCTTTTAATTTTTGATTCAGAGACATTCTTTATGTATCCTGGATATAAACCTTTGGTCAGATATATGTTTTACACTATTTTTTCTAAGTCTGTGGTTTATTTGTTTTCTTAGTGGCATTTCTTGATGAGCAAAATTTTCAATTTTGAAGAAGTTCAGTTTATTATTTTATTTTATTGTCTAGAAATCCTTGCCTATTCCAAGAGTCTAGATTTAGGACTATGACCCATCTTGAATTATTTTTTTGTGTATGGACTGAGAAAATTATCAAGGTTCATTGTTTTTCCATAGAGATATCCAATGTTCCTTAACAACTGCTTTAAAAAAGCTTTCCTTTCTCCATTGAGTTAACTTTTCAATTTGGTAAAAATTAACTGACTATATGTGTGTAGGTATATTTTTGGACTCTCTACTCTGTTACATTAACTCATTAATGTACTCTACTGCCAATATCACACTACTTAATTACCAGAGCTCTGGAGTAAGTCTTAAAGTCAAGTGGTGTAAACTCTTCCAACTTGTTCTTTTCAAGATTGTTTGGATAGTGTAGTTCATTTTAATTTTCAATAAATCCTAGAATCAGCTTCTATTACTTAAGCAAAACCTTCTGGAACTTTTGATAGGAAGTGTATGAATCTGTAAATCAACTTAGGGATGATGGACATCTTAACAATATTGAATTTTCCAGTCCATTAACGTGGTATAGATCTTCATTTATTTACATTTTCTTTAATTTTTCTCATCAGTGTTTTGATGCTTTCACACTGTATTGAGTAGAAATGATGAAGAAAGATATCCTTGCTTTGGTCTTTGCCCGAGAGGAAAACGATTTAATGTTTTACTCTTGGGTTTGATGTTACCTGGAGGTTTTTTCACACATGTCCCTATTTCTGATTTTCTGTGAAAAATTTTTTTAATCATTGAGTTTTTAAAAATATATTCTCTGTCTTTAAAAGTTTATCTTTAGATTTCAAGAGTTTGACTATGATGGGTATACATGTAGTTTTCTTTGTGTTTAATCTGTTTAAGGTTCACTGAGCTTCTTAGATGTTTAAGTTGATTTTCAAATGGCAGGAGTTTGAGTATGATGTTCCTAGGTTGTATTTCTTCTGTTCGGTGTTCAATGAAGATATTCTTGGATATTTAAATGGAAATCTTTCAACAAATTCAAGAAATTTGGGGCTACTATTTCTTTTTTTTTTCTTTTCCATTCTCTCTTGTATCCATCTGAAACTGAAGTTATGTATGTGCTAGGCTGCTTGATATTATCATACAGATCCCTGCGACTCTATTCATTTTATCCCCAATCCTTTTTTCTCTGTTTTTCAGATTAGTGTATTTTTGATTGATCTCTCTTCAAGTTTATTGACTTTTCTGTCATCTCCTAAGCCAATCTAGTGAATTGTTTTTACCTCAGTTATTATATTTTCCAGCTATAGAATTTCCATTTGATTCATATTTATAGTTTCTGTTTCTCTGTGATGTTCCCTATCTGTATATTTATTTTGCATATGTTGTCTTTTAAGTCCTCAACTATTTTTGTAATATCTGCTTTAAAGTTTTTTTATGCTAGTTGCAACATCTCTATCATCTCAGGGTTGATTTCTACTGATTGCTTTTATTTTTTTGAGTATAGGTCACATTTCCCTGCTTCTTTGCATATCTAAGACTTGTTGGTTGATTGCTGAATATTATGAATGATACATTTTAGAAATTCTGGATTCTGTTATATTGCTCTGAAGAATGATTTTTTTTTTTTTTGCAGGCAGTTGTCTTAGCTAGACTCAGTTTTCAACTTCTTCTCCCATGTGGTATGCAGTAACTAAAATCTCTGGTCCATACTTGCAGGTTTAGTTGTTGCCTTTTTATAGGGTCCCTGGGACTTTCCCTAAGCATGAAAAGATTAACATTCAGCCAAAGATTTGGGAAGATTAAAAAAAAAACTTGCATTGAAGTAGAGTTGACATACAATATTATATTAATTTCAGGTGTACAACATAAAGATTCATAATTATATACTTTATTAAATGCTCACAATGATAAATGTAGTTTTGAATAAATTTTATATGTATATTTTGGGATTGAACTTGCTCTACAGCACATCACCTTCCAGGTATTCTTCCCTGACTTTCTAGGTGTCCTGTTGACTCAAAACTTTGCCTTCTGACACCTCAAACCTGCCAGGATGCAGTTTCTGCCCATAACTCATGTGCAGTTTGAGGTGCATGTAAAATCATAAAAACAAAACAAAACAAAACAAACACAAATGCAAACACACTTTTACCTATTTTAGTGTGTTTTTCAGGTTTAATTTTGCCTCCATTTATGCTTTTGTTCACTCTACTGCTTTCATGGTTTAAAAAATACTGTTCCATATTTTATGGGTTTTTTTGTCTATGAATTATTTAAAGACATGTTCCATTGTCTTCTGTCTTCCGTTGTTGCTGTCTCTTCAAATATCTAGTAATTTTTTTTTATTATGTGGGTATTTTATATAAAGACACTGTAGAGGCTCCAGGTAATATGTTCTACCAATGAGGGTTTTTTCTTTTCATCTGTTAGGTGGGTAGGGTGAGGGAGTAATCACATTAATCTAATCAGAGACTGAGCTGAATGGAAGGTGTGTTGTAGTTTTAATTAGACTCAATACACCTCTAGTCCTGTTATGTTTCCCAAGCGTGTCCCTTGAAAAGCCTGCAGAGCTCTGTATTCTTCACTTTGAAAGATTAGTATGTTCAGACTATGCTTCATATCCTTTGGTCTTTACTCTTTGGCCTCTACCCTTACCCCATGATGCTTCTATGTTTGGCAAATATCTTGAGGAAAACACCAGCCATGTGTTTGTGGCAACTTTGTGTCTTAAATATTAGGAGACTAAAGGAGGTTTCAGCCCACCTTATAGAAGCTTCCTAGTCTTCTATATAGCCTCCAATCTCAGAATATATACTGTGTGTGCGGGGGAGCCAGCTAACATTTAGGTCTCCTGAAGTTTATTAATTGTCATGCCAGTACTCCACAATTGCTGAAACTTTGCTGATTTTCTTTTTGTCAGAAAAACCCTTCTGGTAGGCTAAACCTGATCTTCAGCCTGTGCTAAGGATTAGCAAATGTCCCCGAGGAAGAAAATGGCTGGCAGCAGTCTCCTTATCTCAGAAGGGCTCCTGCCCCCCTTAATTTTAGGTCCTATTTTTTTTTTGCTTCTACGTATCCTCACGGTCTTTTAAAATATTATATTTTTGCAATTTATCTGGCTTTTTAATGTTATGGTATCAGGAATGGTAGTCTTCCATGACTTACTACATCCTACATGGTATAGAAGTCCCTCTAATTGCTATTAATATAAAAGAAAAGCTATTTAAAATGGTCTATTAGATCCTCCATGGTCTGGCTCTGCCTTGCCTCTTCATCCTTATCTCATACCACAATATTTCCCTTGTCCTCTCTGTGTCAGCCACATTGACTTTTTTTCAGTCCCTGGATTAATATGCTCCTAGCACAGAGCCTTTTAACATGCTATTTCAGTCTCTGGAACACTTTTCTCTCTTTTCTTTCTCTGGTTAATTCCACTGATCTTTTAACTCCCAACTCAATTGTTACTTTCCAGGAACCCTCCCTCAACCTCTCTGATTAGTCAAAGCCCCAATTATGCACACTTACATTATGTATCTCCCCTTTATAGGTCTTGTCAGAGTTGCACATTTACATTTATTCACGTAACTATTTAATTAAGAGGTCAGGGACCACATAACATTTTGTTCCCCATTTGTCACCATCCCTAAGCTGGTTAGCTCAGTGCCTAACATATAATAAGGTACTCAATACATGCTTTTTAAATTAATAAAGTGTTACCAGCAGGAAACATAGCATCAGAAATCTACTAATACCTGGTTAATATGTTCTAGATGACCATTGACCTCTGGGTGGTAAAGAGTGAATAGTTTGGTACAAGGGTAGGAGGTCTTGAACAATAGCTCTCTACATCAAAACAAAACAAAATGAAATAGAGGAAACAGACATAAGCAGCCATTTAGTCCATGGAGGTAGAAAACCTTATTGCCAAAATATGTAGCAATGGCTGATATAGCAATGGCAGGTACTGATGTGGTATTGCAGCTGCAGTGCAAGTAGGAATTATGCTGATGTTACTATGTCCCAGAAACATTTTCAAGCAGTTAAAGGTATCTTTAAGGCCACTTAAGCTAATGCTTGACTCGGGACCAGTTTTTTTCTGGTGATTGAATGCTTAAAGTTTTTATATAGGTGCAGTACTAACAAACATCTTGGGAAACAGGACAATTGAAGTCTTGAACATTTGATGGCAACCACTTAGGGACATATTATTGAAGGGGTGAGGTACATGACTATCCAGGAAATGTTGAGATGACCATCTTGCTAAAAAAAAAAAAAAGGTGTTCCAAAGATTCTCTGCTTCCTTGGGTTGTCCAGAATATCAGTAGGACATGACTGCATGTAGGTAGCTACCTGGTTCCTATGTGGGCTCTTCTATATTGGTTGTAGCTGAGAACATATGACGGTAAAGATCTAGGGAAAACCCAGGCCTGAACTTTTTCCATGCTAAGGCTCCTAGTGTAAAGCTAGATGCTGTGACAAATAGACCCCCAAATATTTAATGTCTCAAACATAGAAGAAGTTTTATTCTCATCCAAATAACAGTACAATGCAGATGTTCTTTGTTGGCAGGTGACTTCTTTCCAATATAGGGATTTGGGGACCCATATCATAAGATATGACCATCTTATGCCTCTGTCTTCTCCTAGGACACTGCCATCAACTGTATTCATCTATACAAGTGAAAAATAACATGAAAGGCATATATTTACTTCTTAAAAGCCTTAGCCTAGAAATGGCACATGTCACTTCCTCTAACATTTCACTCCTTAGAATTCAGTCATATGGCTACAGTTAGCTCCAGGGGAGGCTATAAAATGTGGACTAGATGTTTTTCTAATAAGAAAAGGAAATAGATTTGTGTTGAATAGCTGGCAGACATAGACACTTTGTATTCTGTCTTCTAAAAGAGATTTAGAACCTGTAGTATTGGCTGCTTGCTCCATAAGAGATGGTACAATAAAACCTTAATAAAAAGTGTCCACTTTACTAGTGTGGGCTGAATTTCCATGTCTGTCTTAGCTGGTTTAAGCTGCATTTTTACTAAGTGACTTGTCATGGGTGCCAGGCTTTTATGCTTAAAAGGCACCTTTAATGGTTAATAGTTGCCATTTCCACTAGGGATAATTTAACCTCAGCTTATATCACCCTGTTGGAGAAGTAGACTCATATTCTAAGCTAGTGTACTCCATCTCAATAAATGTCCCACTGTAGTCTCAATGCTCAACATAGAATAATTTGTGATTTAATCCTTTTCCTTATTTCCCACGTGAAATGTAGGTACAATTTGTGAAATATATGTAGAATATATAACTTTGTATATCTGTGTAAACATATTTATAGGGTAAGTTTCTATTATTAATAATTTATTGATGGTCAAATTCATCAGCTACTTTTCTGTCTTCATCTTCATCTGACTTCTCTGGTATTGATAACATTTTCCTGAAATTCTTTCTGTCATTTACCTCAGTTTCCTGAAACTCTTTCTGTGGTGTTCATAATATTGTTCTAAGTCTTTTCTCCACTTCCCTGGCCTTATTTCTCAGTCTATGTAGGATGTTCTTCCTTTTTCCTTTTTTTAAATGTTGATATTTTCCTGTTCTCTTTTTGTTCTGTAGGCTTTCCTTGGGCTATCTTAGCCACTCCCATTAATTTCATATACCATGCTTTGCATGTTTATAGTTCCCGAGTTTATTTATCCATCTAGATCAGACTTCTTTCCTGAGCTCCAAACCCTGAATATCCAACTGTCTTTGGAACAGTTCCACCTTGATGTCCCACAGGCACCTCATTCTTAACAATTCCCAAGCTGAATTAATTGGCCTTCCTCATCACCAAAATGTTGTTTTTCCATCTATTTTAGGTCAGATCCTCTAAAAGTTGAGCCTGAGATGGAGATTCTTGTTCAAATTACTCATTGCTTCAAGAGAAAGGGAGTGAGGGAAGCAGCATAGGGCAGAAGTAATAGTTCAGCAAGTATGTGATCTCAGCTGGAGACTAGCTTCAGTGTGATCTCATGGGGAAAATGCTGGAGTGCAAGTTATATCAGGAGTCCCACCTTGAGGCCAGGGAGTTGGACTTTTGTACCATTCCCAGGGAGTCAATCATTGGCTAAGGTCTGTGGGTGGGACCAAACCTTTAAGGTAAGTTGGCTTCCATTTGGCTTGGACCCTAGGACAATTTTCCTGAGAATGGAACAGCTGTGAGTTATCAGCCAACATTCACAGCAGCTGAATGATGCACAGCAAAGGGGAAATGGGTGGGACACCAACATATCCATTACTACACCATCCCTGAGTCCCCTATATCGATATATAGAACTGCTATCTGCCCAGGAATCCAGGTAGAAAGCTGGAAGTGATCATGGAGCCCTTTTCCCTCTCATCCCCTTTAAATAGTAAGAATAATAGTAATTATTGAGTGCCCATAATATAAATTTCAAATACCGTATCAAGGTTGTCAAAGACCCATGGAATGTGGTTCCTGTCTCTCTCTCTCCAGTCTTTTGTCTCATATTCTTTCCCTTACACTCTGTTCTGGCCACCCTAAACCTGTTTCAATTTCCTCAACATAACATGCTCCTACTCTCAGCCCCTCCCACCCTGTCACCTTCATCTGGTCAACCCTTTGTCCTTCCTGGCAGTCAAGTCATTACCTCCTCAAGGAAGCCTTCTCTGATCCTTCAGGCTGAATTAACATCTGAGCTCCCCCAGCATGCCATGCAACCTTCCGTAAGAATACATTTCACAGTAAAATACAGCTGTCAGCTTATTTGTCTATCACCCCTCTTTGAATGTGAGCTCTTTTCATTTTGTGTATCTCTGCATCTCTAGCATGTATGTAGTACAGTGCCTTGGACATGTGGGCACACACTGAATGCTTTTCGCATTAGTGAAAAAATGATGCAAAGGGAAAATGTGGTAAAAATTCTACATGTTTCTTCTGAAACAAGTTTTATAGAGTTTGGCCTGATGTTTATGTAGGCTATTTATTTTAATACACACTGGATAGATGAATATCCACAAATAGACAATCTGTTATTGTATTAAACTTCTTTAGTTCTCCTGGCTCACTGAGCTCCATTCCAGAGTCTTCAATGAATCAGGAAGAAAGCCACAGACCTAATATTCACTTAAAATATGCTAAGATAGATCTCTCTGTAAAATCTCCCTCTGACCATTGCATTAATTTTCTATCACTGCCTATGATACTGTATATATATACTACATATATATATATATATAATATATTTATAATATATATATTGTCTTCATCCTTATTTCTAGCACACAGCTCCTAAAACTTTTGGAATTCCCTAAGTGAGGAGAATGGTAAAGTTGTATTTTGTTATGTTAACGAGATGTTTGGAGTACATCTAAGGATGGTAGCTGGTTGCCAGGGGAACCAACCACGTGATTAGAAGATTGAGGCTTTCAGTCCCACCCCCTTGACAATTGGGGAAGGGAGAGGGGCTGAAGGTTGAATGAATCAGGAATGGCCCATGATTTAATCAATCACGTCTATATAATGAAGCCTTCATAAAAACTTCAAGGGACAGGGTTTGGAGAGCTTCTAGGTTGGTGAACATGTGGAGATTTGGGGAGAGTGGCACATGCTTGGAGAGGGCATGAAAGTTCCACACATTTCCCCTATACCTTGCCCTATGCATCTCTTCCATCTAGCTGTTCCTGAATTATATCCTTTTATAATAAACTGGTAACCTAGTAAGTAAAATGTTTCTGTGAATTTTGCGAGTCACTCTAGCAAATTATTGGAACCTCCAATCTATTCCTGGTTTGTCAGAAACCCAGGTGACCTGGATTTGTCACTGGTGTCTGAAGTGTGTGTATATGGGAGCAATCTTGTAGAACTGAATCCTTAGCTTGTGGTATCTGATGCTATCTCCAGGCAGGTATTGTCAGAATTGAATTATAGGACACCCAGCTGGTGTTGAATAATTGCTTGGTTATGTGGGAAGCCCCTTTCCCCAACAGACACAGTGGAATTGGTGAACAGAACCTTTATGGCCATACCAAAATAGCACAGACTTAGTGGCTTAATACAACACCCATTTATTATCTCAGTGTTCTGTAGATCAGAAGTCTATGTGTACTCAGCTGGGTGCTCCACTTAGTATCACACAAGGCTGAAGTTAAGGTGTCAGTCACACTGGACCCTTATTTGGAGTCTCTGGGGGTAAATCACTTCTAGGCTCAGTCAGATTGTCAGCAGAATTTAGTTCTGTACAGTTGTAAGACTGAAGTCCCTATTCCCTTGCTGGGTGTCAGCTGAGAGCTGTCTGCAGCTTCCAGAGGCTGCCCATATTCCCTGATTTGTAGCCTCCTTCCTCTATTTTCAAGGTCGACAATGGAGTGTTGAGTCCTCACACTTTGAATCTCTCTGACTCTTGCTCCTCCCTCTTCTTCTGGTTTGAAGGGCTCATATAATCAGATTAGGCCTACTTTTTGCCATATAACTTAACAATCACAAGACTAAAATCAGAGATTGGAGATAATGGGGGCCAAAATTCAGCTTATCACAGCAACCAGTCATAGGAAGAATGAAGAGAAGGGTATGTGCTCTAAACTCTAGTCCCCAGTTGTGACAGGACAGTTGTGACTTTTCTCTCTCCCTCTGTTTCCAGATGAAGGACCTACGTCATGAAAATATTAACCCTTTATTGGGCTTCTTCTATGATTCAGGAATGTTTGCCATTGTGACAGAATTCTGTTCCAGAAGGAGCCTAGAAGACATATTGACAAATCAGGATGTGAAACTTGACTGGATGTTTAAATCATCACTCCTGCTGGATCTCATCAAGGTTAATGGAAAGACTGAGGAAATTTTAGATTTTCCCTAGAGATTAGAATTTAAATGTTTTTAGGATGTTTTATTTTCCTTGGGTCATTGTGATGATCTCACTTTTCCACCTTCCTACCCATGGTCTGCCCCCATCCCTTCTCGTAGTCCCTTTGTCCATATCTATTATAAGGTACTGATATAGAAAAGATTTACTCCTCCCACCCCTGTTCCTCAATTTGAGGGCCAGATTTGTCTTTACTTCCTGTTGCCATTGAGCACTCTTTGCCTTAAGCAATACTTTCTTCCATCCTGTTTCTCTGCGTTCTGGATGTGGAAAAGTACTCATTCTCAGATCCTTTGGTGCTGCTTAGCTTCATCTCCTGGTTCGCCTTCTAAAAGGTGTTTCAGTCTAGAACAGGTGACAGGTCTTTACATACCATTGGTGTAAATATAAAACTCAGCATGACCAGAAAGCCAAAAGACCATAGGGTCTATTGGGCAGCAACTCCATTCTCTGAGGCAAGGACTATTGACAGCTAAGGGGGTTCATGGATGGGTCTATGTATTGGCTTTAGTGCAGTCCTTGAACTCCTTGGAATAATATGCAAATTTTATCTACATGCATTTTTATGGAGCTGAACTGCTTAATCAATGATTTGTTGAGCTTCTTGCATATTGACCAGTCTTGACCTTTCTATTGTGGCCTAACCCTTTCCAAGGTAGCTTTATAGACATTATCGCATTCCAATTGTCCATAAAATGTGATTAGCCTCCTTTTACGGAGGTTCAGAGAAGCTAAATGAGGTATACTTTGTTATATAGTGTCTGCCATACATAGTAAGTGCTCAATAAATATTTATCAGCCAACTATTAAGTGGCAGAGCTGATAATAGAATCCAAATCTCCTGATTTTAATTCTAGTACTCTTTCCACTCATCCTATAAGCAAGGTCTCGTGAGTTAAGGGAGAATCTTCTAAATGACAGTCCTCTCAGGCCCATGATGAATGAAAGCCAAGCATTAGACAACCCCGGGGGAAATCTCACCCACTGCAGACTTGGCTTGGAAGTACTGGGGACTGCAGATTTTCTGAGGGCACAGGATGTAAAGCATACAAACACAAAGGGGTGTCAGGCCACAAAATAGAGCAAGATACTTAAAAGGGCTCAGCATAAACAGTTCTGAGATGATTGCACTAGAATATGAATTGCATTTATATGTGA
The DNA here is from genome assembly GCF_018350195.1 of Panthera tigris. Taxonomy (NCBI): domain Eukaryota; kingdom Metazoa; phylum Chordata; class Mammalia; order Carnivora; family Felidae; genus Panthera; species Panthera tigris. Next base: position 89,148,441 of record NC_056677.1, on the reverse strand, counting down.
ACGAATAAACCCATCTGATAGAGTCCTGGTGGATTACATTTGAATGTCATATAAAGTTGCCCAGCAAGCTGCAAAGATCAGCAGTATTCAGCTTTCGTGGTATATTTTTAATTACAAAAATACCGTATGAAATGAAATTTAAAATCACATGATATAAATATATATGGGAATACATTGACATTTACTCTACCCTCTTTCACATCTTCCCCCAAAGTTAACCACTGATGACAATTCGGTGATTAACCTTGCAATTCATTTCATGTGTATTTACATACATTATAGATTTGGTTGTTTTTAAAAATACATGATGTCACATAGTTTTGCATCTTAGTATTTTTCACTTACTTTATGGCTTAGAGATGATTCCCTGTTCGTACATACGGATCTATTTTATTGCTGTTAACTGCTGGAGAATATACCACAGTTGGGATGCACCACAATTTGGACGGTTCCTTCTTGATACGTATTTACTATAGTTTTAATGATATAATATTATAAAGCAGAGCTGCCTTGAGCATTCTGGTGTATGTCTCCTTGTGCAGATGTACAAGCGTTTCTTTAGAGGGGAAGCAGAATCCTTAGGTCACAGGGTATGCATGCTTTCAATTTTGATACCTGTTGCCAAATTGCCCACCAAAAAAGTGAACCAATTTTCATTCCTGCCAATGGTGGATGAAAGTTGGGCTAGACTTTTTGGGGGGAAATCAGAATATTTCAATTCTTGGAAATTATGTATGCATGGATCTATCCTATGTTTGAAATGTCAATAAATTTCCCAATAACAGACACTTCTCTATACATACAAGATACATTTATTCATCAAAGCATAAAATTTTAGAGCTGGAAAGGACCTGGAAATAATTCTTGTTGTCAAAGTTTTGCTTTGCTTGCATATAAGAAAAAAGGGCTGAATCCTTGACTATAATAGCTCATACCATTAACAAGCTCAGACACTGGCTTCTAAAAGCACAAAATAGTTAAATAAGTTACTAAATAAATCCTGTTTGTATCATCTGCAGGGCATGAAGTACTTACACCACAGAGAGTTTGCTCATGGGAGGCTGAAGTCTAGGAACTGTGTGGTTGATGGGCGTTTTGTACTAAAAGTGACAGATTACGGCTTTAATGATATCTTGGAAACACTAAGACTCTCCCAAGAAGAACCTTCTGCAGAAGGTAAGCAATGTATTATGCCCTTCTGATGCATACAAGGTAACTCCAAAATTCAAATGAGAATACAAACTGAATTAAAGCCTCAGGCCAATTCAACTACCCACTTTTGTTGAAAATTCAGCCTCATTTCCAAGCCAAAGGAGTTGAATGAAGTCTGCAGGCTGTAATCTCAGCACAGCCTACCCTTCAGAACAAAGCCAGTGCAATAATGTTGAGTTCCTGCTGTGGCAGGATTAGGCGGTATTGTTTGGAGACCCCAGGAGTCTCTGGAGGAACTTGCTGAGCTATAGGCACACAGTAGGTGCTCAATAAATACTTGTCAGGTTGAATGGAAGGTAATTTGGTAGCTGGACCCCCACGAAGCAATGCTGGAATGGGATGTCACTAGAGCCTACCCTCACTGTCTCAGTCTGAGAGAAAGAAGCAAGGAGGGGGCTCCCAACAAGTAAATACTCTGTGGGTTGTGTGGGATGGCTTCAGACAGAACTATGGCCTTCTAGTAAATAAGTAGGTATGCCTGTAAACTCCCGTTTTGTGTTTTTGTCTTCTGTTTAGGGCCCCAGTGGCAGCACCAAACAATGCCTGTAGGGGTCATAACAGATCAAAGAAAAAGGAGAAATCTGAGATGGGGAATTGGGAGTGGGTGAGTGAAAAATAGGAGGGAATGTACTGATGGAAGAGATGAAGGAAGAAAGAGAAAGAGTAAGAGGAGAGAATAAACTGAGTTAAATACATATAGGAAACTTGGGCATTAAAGGTTTTAACGAGCACTGCAAGGGTGAAGAAGAGAGTGACATAAAAACACAGAGAAACCGACAACCCCAAAAAGGCAGACAGAGGGACATATCAAGATTACAACATATACTCATATTCTTAAGAGTCTGTGGCATTGGAATTTTTCACACTGCAGACTTTACTACATAAGAGAAACGAAACTGAAAGACACAGGGAGGACACATGCATACAGACAGACAGACAGCTCAGCCATGAGTGGCATCATCTTCGTGCTGTATAAAACTTATGGAATAGGGGCGCCTGGGTGGCTCAGTCGGTTAAGCGGCCGACTTCGGCTCAGGTCATGATCTCGTGGTCCGTGAGTTCGAGCCCCGCGTCGGCTCTGTGCTGACAGCTCAGAGCCCGGAGCCTGTTTCAGATTCTGTGTCTCCCTCTCTCTGACCCTCCCCCGTTCATGCTCTGTCTCTCTCTGTCTCAAAAATAAATAAACGTTAAAAAACAACAACAACAACAACAACAACAACAAAAAACTTACGGAATACTGAACTTTAGGGAGGCATCTAGTCCAACTTTCTCATTTTACAGATGAGATCACTGAGACTCAAGGTTTGCCCAAGTCCTGCAGCTACTTAGCAGCAGTGCCAGAAATTCAGTTCAGGTTTTTGGAAGACTGGCCCCTACACCTAGCTAAATTATGGCTTGTAATAACATTTTCCTTTCTCTGCCCATCCATGCTTGGGAGGACTTGAAGCTCCTGGTAATCACAGTAAAAACCATGTGATATTCTCTCTTTCTCTCTCCGCCCCCCGCCTTTTCTGTGGACCTGTTCTTGTTGCCAAGTTAGTCTTATGGTTATTGTTTGGCTAATTCCAATTTGAAATCTTGAGTAGTTGCCTGGTGTTAATGCTGAGGATGTTGAGGACAACAGCTGCAGATTGGCAAGTACTTAGCTTCCTGTCACTATGAGTCATCTATAAAAGATAAAACACAATGACCAGCCTCCCAGAGTTCCACTTAATTCACAGGTTGGAAACTTGCAAACTTAAGAAACTCTGGTATTAGAGTGGGGAAAGAATAGTGTGTGTGTGTGTGTGTGTGTGTGTGTGTGTGTGTATGGATCCGGTCTGTCTCTTGCTCTCTCTCCCTCTTACTGTTTCATTTCACTCTCCAAATTTCAATGGCAGTCTGGATGCTCAAATCCATTCTTCACGCACTGCAGCCAGAGGGTTGTTTTCTCAACTGCAAATCTGATCATGTTACAGCTGTGCCAAAATTCACTGAATGGCTTCCCATTGCTCGTAGGATAAAGTTCAAATTCCTTTACATGGCTTATGAGCCCTGTGTGGTTTGGGCCTTGTGGACCTCTCGTGCTTAATCACTCCCTCTCCACCTCTGTGCTCTAGCAGTACTGAGCTCCTTCCAGTTGTTTACCCCAGGCTCTCTCTTACTTGCAGGTCTTCACACATGCTGTGCCCATTCCTTGGGACACTTTTCCTTCCCAGTCTGTTATACACTCCTCTGAGTCTGGCTAAATTCTACTCTTTCTTCAGGGCTTAACTTTAATACCACTGATTTAAGAGCCTTTCCATAACCCCCTTTGCTCAGCTAAGCTCCTCTCTTTATGATCCTTAGGGCTTTGAACTTTGTTGTTTTTTTATATTAAACATTTAAAAATGTTTATTTATTTTTTGAGAGGGAGAGAGACAGAACACGAGCAGGGGAGGGGCAAAGAGAGAGGGAGACACTGAATCTGAAGCAGGCTCCAGGCTCTGAGCTGTCAGTACAGAGTCCATCGTGGGGCTCCAACTTGTGAACCGTGAGATGGTGACCTGAGCCGAAGTCGGATGCTTAACCCTGAGCCAAGCAGGTGCCCCTGAACTTTGTTGTAATACCATACTTTAAAAACAATTTTCTAATGTTTATTCATTTTTGAGAGACACAGCATGAGCAGGGAAGGGGCAGAGAGAGGGAGACACAGAATCTGAAACAGGCTCCAGGTTCTAAGCTGTCAGCACAGAGCCTGACACGGGGCTCGAACTCACAAACTGTGAGATCCTGACCTGAGCCAAAGTCGGACGCTCAACCGACTGAGCCACCCAGGTGCCCCAGTTATAATACCATACTTTGTTGATATGGCATTCTGTCTTCTCTCCCTTCCCAACCTATAAGCTCTGCAAAGGCAAGAAACAGGCTTGCCTCCCTCAGTGCCTTTCACAGCATCTGGCAAATCAAATGTTGGTTGAATCAGTGAATGGATGGAATAAAATGAAATAATGAACCTTACTGCTTCCCTCTTAGATGACAGGGCTAATAGAATCTTATAATTAGGAGGCCCTTGCAAATCATCTGGCTCAACTTCCATTTTACAGATGGGGAAGCTGAGGTTTGGTAAGGTGACCAAGCTAAGATTGTGAACCCCTGTCTCTTGACTTTCAACTCTATGTTCTTTTGTACTTCACCACACTGGCTCTCCACAGTTGATTTTTATCACCATAGCAAGGCTCAGAGTTAGTACTGGCATCAGCAGATACAAAACAAGCCAAAGTAATTTTTCTAGTTTTCCTGAGAGTTCAAGTCTAATGGCAGGTAGTGGCTCTTACTTGGCTCTGGAGTGGGGATGGGGAAATGGGGGTAGGTTGTAAGTGTATTCATTACTGTCCACTTTCAATTATGTAAGTATAGTGCAGATAAAGCCTCATTTTAGCCATTAACAACATACATGTAAGTGCTCTTTGAAAATACTATTTGGTAATGATTGTATTTAATCACCCCGCTTTTTACCAGAGAGTTTCGCCCTCTTTTCCCTTCTTGTGCTTTTAAATGTGCAGGAGAGAGGGTAACAGAAGAAGCAGCTGCGTTTTTCTTGCTCCAAGATACACCCCCCCCGCCCCTCCAAACCATATCAGAAATGTATTCCTGACATCCCACAGTCAGAAATGTATTCTTTTCACCAAAGTAGCGTTCAATCTTTTGGTTATTTGCAAATACAAATCCTCCTAGACAAGAAGATATAATGGCAAAATCATTATAGTAAAAATATCAGAGAATGTCATGAGGGTGGGAGAATATAGGGGTGTGGGACAAAGGCTGGGGACACCTGGGAGACAAAGGGAGAAAGTGAGTACATGATTGGGGGTGAGGCTAGAATTCCCTGTTCCACCATTTTGATCAGGATTGGCTCAAAATAGGAATTTCCAGGGCGAGTTTCTCTTTCCCGGGTTTCACTAACAAATCAAAATAACCTCTGACCTTTCCATCCTCTGGCCTGCTTCCCATGGGCTAGTCCCGTGGGCCCTCTTCCCAATACCCCAAAATTTATAGAGATGAAAAGTTAGCCAGCACTTTCCCCCTGCACTCACCCTCACCCTCAGCAGACACTGTTCTCCAGCCTTCCTTCCTGGACTCCAACCCCTTATTTACTCCAAACATCTCCCCTCCAAGGAGCACATGAATCCCATCCCCAGCCCTGTCACTACCTTCATTATAGCCTTCCTGTGTATCTGGTTCCCTGTCCTGTTGCTGCTTCCCCCATCCCCCATTCAGGCCCCCTTCCCCTCTCCTCTGGCTCTTACTGTAATAACTTCCTAGCTAGTCTCCCTGACTCCAGCCTCTCTCCTTCTTCAATCCAGTTTGTGCAGGTTGCCAGATTAATCTTCCAAAAACAGCTTTCATCAAATCCCTCTCCAGCTCCCGCACCCCTACTGCCTTTTGTATTCACTCCAAATGCCTTCATTTGACTCTCAGGGCCTCTCACCTTCTGCCCTCATTCTTCCAGCCACTCTCCCTCCCCCACTTCATCAAGCCCATTTCTCATTTCTCATTATTCCTTAACAGAGCCCTTCTCTTCAGCCAAGCTAATCTGCTTACCACCACCCCCATCTGCAATTTGCTCCTTCCTACTTCTCGTTCTTTTGCATGTACTGTTCTTTCTCCCTGCAAAGCCCTTACCCTCTCAGCTCTAGGAAACTGCATCCTTGACCTTTTGAACAAACTCCTTTAAGATTTAAGTTTTTCCGGGAAGCCTTCCTGGATTAATTTGATCAGCTGTTTTCTCTTTTTCTAGTTTGAACTTCATGGAATTGCCAATATTCAACCATTTTTGACCCACAGAAATGGCAATTTCATATGATTCAATGTAAAAGGCTGCCTCCAACTTTTGACTAGTCCATTTATATTATTAATGTGTATTTCTTTCTACATTACTTAAGTGGCCCTGCCGTGTATTGCAGTCAGGGGTTCACAGGTCTGTCTTGCCCACTGGTCTGTGAACTCTACGAGGGCAGAGGCAAGGTCAAATTCATCTCTGGCACCATCCCTGTGCCTCGTACATAGTAGACCCTCAATAAATATTTGTAGAACTGACTTGAAGGGACTGTTGCACTTTTTGCTCTGTGAGGAATAGAGGGAGCCTGGAGATCCTCTAATCCTCTTAGAGAAGACCTGCAGAAAGCAACTTGTGAATCCCTGAGCTCCAACACAATCAAATTACCAGGCACATATAGATCTCAGCAAACAGCAAATCTATGGCAACCAGAGTGGTTGTGTACTTGCCTTTCCCTGGCAGCCTGCCAATTGCTACTTGCAGGTTCAAGAGAGCAAGAAAGGAAGTGCCAGATAGTTTTGCTACTTTGAGCTTCTCTGCCCTTCCCCACACCTCTGCTGTGTCTGCCTGCATGGTCCTGGAGTGGGGAGAGTAGTATGCTTTCCTCTGTGCATAATTTCTTAGATTCATAGATTTGGACCCTGGGGGGCACTAGCATGCCATTCTGTCTAATAAAAATATAAAGCAGTCAATGAAACAGCACCCTTGGAACCCTTGAGGGCATTGCAGATGCTGTCAGTTAATCCTTCCTGCATTTATTACACAATGCTTTCTTTTCAGAGTTGCTATGGACGGCCCCTGAACTGTTGAGAGCTCCAAACGGCAGCAGGTTAGGTTCTTTTGCAGGAGATGTCTATAGCTTTGCCATCATCATGCAAGAAGTGATGGTCCGGGGCACCCCATTCTGCATGGTGGATCTGCCTGCCAAAGGTAAGCAGGAGGTGAGAAAAGAGCACTGGGGGCCACCATGACCCAGATCATCAGCCTAACCCAGGCTGTTGTAATTTGCCACAAGAGTGAACACTGTCATCTGTCTGTGCTAACTGCCTGCTAGTCTGCAAATAACTCGAGTTGTGCACAGGTGGGACTTGGAGCCAAACAGATTTAGGCATTTGGAAGAAATTCCGTAACCCAAGAAGCTGGCTTTTCCCAAACTGTGATGCAAGCCAAGGACCTACAGGACCTATGTTGGTCCTTTTTTTTTTTTTTTTTTAAGGAGCCTCGTCTACTTTGAGACACTCCATGCCAGGTATTTCAGTACCCCTCATGATGCTGGTGAATGGCAAGGTCCTTCCATATTTTCATACCATAGGCTTTCATCCTCATCTTTCATGAAAATGTTTGACTACCAGGCACAATACATCAATGAATGGTAAAATCAGTGGGCAAAAGTTTGAGGGGAAACAGGATATTTGCATATTCTAAGAGTGTAAACCCACTAGATACTTAGTAATTACAGGTGGAAAAATAATACGTTTACTAACAGAGGATCCTGCAGACACTACCTTAACCAAGTGATCGAGGCATGTTGACCTCATGTACCCCTTGAAGTGATACACCAAGAAGGGCACAATATCACCCTTGTGGAATTTTTGCAAAAAATGCATAACCTGAATCTAACGATGAGAAAACATCAGGCACACCCCTAAGTGAGAGACATTCTGCAAAATAACTGTCCAATACTCATCAAAAGTCATGAAACACAGTGACAGAATAAGGAACCATCATGGATTGAAGGAGACTGCGACACAATAATTAACTGTAGATTGGGATCTTGAATTGGATTCAAGATTGTGGGATAGAGGAGGGATATTAGGAATAAAATCGATGAAATTCAAATAAAGACTAGAACAGTAGTATTAGTATTGTACCAAATGTTCATTTCCTTTGTACTATGGTTATATAAGCTATTAACATTAGGGAAGCTGAGTGAAGGGTATACAGGGAATTATTACACTACTTTTACAACTTTCCTGGAAGTCTAAATTCATTTCAAGATAAAAAATAAAAAATGCAAACAAAACAAAGCAAAGAAACCCCAAATACTTAACTATCCTTTGCCCTACTCAGAGTCCCATATCATTCCTCTACTCAAAACTCTCTGAGTGTTTACCATCATTTGTCAAATGAAGCCCAGATTCCTCACATGACATACAAGGCTCTTCATAATCTGGCCCCTAGCCACGTATCTAAGCTTATCTTCTGTCACCCCCTGCACGCCAGCTAAACCACATGACTGGAAGCACCTTGGTCTCTTTGTGCCTTCAGGAGTGCTGTTCACAGTACCTGGAATGCCCTCACCTTCTCCCCACTTTGCATCATCCAATTTTTACCATCTGCCCTGGAAAACCTTTTATAACTTCTTTTGTGTGGGCCAGGTGCCCCCTCTGTGCATCCCTGTGTGTATGTCTGCTAGAAGGCTTATATTGTTGGTCATTATTTATTTCCTCAATTGGACTATTAGGTCCTGAGGGGTATGAATTATGCTGAGCCTCAGCAGAGAGGTAACCCATTCAACTCAGTGGTATTCTGGTAAAAGGATAAGGACTCCCTTTACCAGAGAGCAGATGAGGGCAGTCAAACCCCAAGGGATTGGTTCACATGGAATCTATTACACTGAGGGCAGGGTGCTGCAGTAGAGAAACTATTCCTGGTATAGGCCAACCGGGGCCAAAGAAGCAGAAGTGTGATGTGACAAGGCGCTGAGAAGTCAGAGGCAACAGCTGAAATTCTTTCATAGAAACAAGGGGACACTTACTATGGTATGAAGCAACACTGTTGGAGTGTTGTAGCCAATGTAAGGGTGGGGAGGGTGCACTGGTGGGGCAAGCAAGGTTTGGTTCATGATAAGAATATTGGAGTTGGGGGTGTTGGGAGGTGTTTAAGGATAAGAAATGAGCTCAAGAGATAGGGCTTGGATTTTACCCTCTGTGTTATGAGAAGTCGTGAAAGGGTTTTAAGCAAGAAAGTGACATGGCCAGATTCGTGTTTTAAGAATGTTTGGCAGAAGGCTAGGCTGGTCCAGTTTGAGTGTGGGTTGCTGAGGACATTGGAGGCTATTTTCTCCTACTTCCAGGGAGTTCTCTCAGTCTCCCTGATCTAGATCTTTGCTCACTAATGGTTTTTGGGTCTTGAACAGGGAGTTTTGGAACTCCTACTTGAAGTCTGAGGCATTTGGAAGTGAGACTGCCTGGGGTAAAATTCAAATTCTGTTACTAGCCTTGTGACTTTGAGCAATTTACTTTCTTTCTGTCCCTCATTTTCTCCTTCTGTAAAATAAAAATAAGGGTTCCTACCTCATCTGTTTGTAGTGAGAATCTAATGAAAGAATGCATTCAGTGTGGTTAGCCCATAGTCTGATACATAGTAAATTTTCCACTGAAAGTGAAGTTTAAGGACAAGCAGTCAGGAAGATCCAGATGAGGTCTTAAACTATTGACTGGAGTTCTTAATCCTCTTTCCCTAGGGGCCAGGCAGGGCTCACAGCATGGATCTGGGCTGGGCCTGGGCCTTCAGGGAGGGCTAAGTGGGTCTACTGTGGGGACTGAAAAGTTTAGATGATTTGGGGGTCATTGAAGGGAGCCAGATCATTGGAGGTGTGTAGTGTTAGAATCAACGTCAGATAGGCCACATCTAAAACCTAGTAGGAGCAGGATAAAGCTGTACCTAAATGATACTAATAGCCCAACTGATTATTTTCTTGTCCCCTCATCAATTGAATGACACATCCTTTGCTCAGATACAATTTATATTCAAGCCACCTAAGGAGAAAGCAAAGGAGATGGCTTTCTGTGATTTTTCCTGATTAACCCCTTTCTTGGCTAAAACTCTATGATCTTTGCCAAATCCTAGTGCTTTTTCTACAATTTATAAGACTTTTTCTTCTTGTTTCTGGACAGAAATCATAGACAGACTTAAGAAGCCTCCTCCTGTGTACAGACCAGTGGTTCCTCCTGAATATGCCCCTGCAGAATGTCTCCAGCTAATGAAGCAGTGCTGGGCTGAAGCTGCAGAACAGCGACCAACTTTTGATGAAATATTTAATCAGGTAAGTACTCTCTGAATCTTAGCATTGCCCAGAAGTCATCCCAAAGCCGGCCTACCAAAACTAAGTATTTGGGTTCTCATCATATTGTGAAAGGAATCTCTTGCAAAAGAGAACATCACTCCTCTTGGGGAAGTAGCATGGGGTGGCTAGTTGGAGGCTTTTGATCCTGGAGCATTCCTAGCACATCCTCCAAGAGAGCAATGGTTGGTTTTAATGTTCTTTGGTATATGAACCTCTGTTCCAGACCACCCACAATCTGACCTAACCAACCTTTCAGAAATAAAATTGAACCACTGGGCATTTGCAAGGCAATGGCATTGAGACTGTTAAAAGATGGGTATCATGGAAGAGATGTATGTGGACCCTCATAGAGCCATGTTTGCTTTGGAGATCCCAGAGAACTCTGCTGAGTATACCATTTAAGTGATGCCAGGTGGTTTTGGAGGGTCAGGAAAGATAAATGGTGTTTGAAAGTGTGCTCATGATGGAAGAAAGTGCAAATGGGGAGTAGAAAAGGAGGAGATTTTTAGGTTCCTAGGGAACTCCTTGAGGCAATAGAGTGCACGGAAAATGATAACTTCTCTCCTTAAGATATTGAATTTCTAAAGAGTTTGATTCTTTCCCTATAGTTGGGGATGAAAAAGGGGAAATGAGGTAAGGACAGAGAAAGCCCTGCTAAGGGAGCTAAAGTGCAGTTCCTATGTAGGAACATGCTGCTTAGGGCTTTGTTGAAACTACAGGATACCGAAACTGAGGGTGCTTTCTGTGAGTGCTGTGTCAGCTCTGGTGGAGAGGCTTTTGAGCCTGGCTGGAGTACAGCACTGAGATGCTTTGTGAGTGGCAGGTATCTGAGGCGGAAAAAAGAAACAGTTGGATGGAAAGCCTGAGGGGGCCCTGCATATGAAGTCATCCATGTCCCCAGCTAACAATGCCTCCATTAGCCTGGCTGGGTTTCTTGAGGACACTCAAACAGGTGTTTAATAGTATGGAAAAGGCAAAGGACCATGAAGGTCACATTTCTGAAAACTTACCATGAGGCAGGAGAAAAAGCATTTGCTCTTGTGTTGATGCTACAGATGTTATTTCAGAAGGCAGCAGAGAAGCTGGTGATAGACAGAAGGAGTGCACATCATACGGCCTTCAAACAAGACATTGGTAGGACTGCCTTTACTGAAATGCTTCGGTACTGAAAGACAAGGATAGCCTGCCAACTTCCTGCAGCTAATAAAACTTAAATGGGAAGAGAAAGAGAGGAAGGCTCCCTGGGTTAGGCAATAGGGGGAGCCTTAAACAATTGAACTGGCTACTGAGATTACCTGTAGGACTTTGGTAGACATGTAGATGTGGACCAGGCTCAGAAAGGGACTCCTAGTATCAGCCTTGGGGCACTGAGTGCTAAGGGGAGCATTTGTGGCCCAGCTGCATAAAAAGGATTCATTGGGATAGGTTCCTAGATGTCTGCTCAGCAAAACTACCACCAGTCTTTTATTGTAAACACAGCCTTGTGCATGCTGACCACATCAGCAAGGGGGGGGGTTACCCTCTTGTGATTCCAATGCTATGCCGCTCTCCCTGTCTCTGTAGATGGACAGAGTCTCAGGAGGGCACATGAAAAATCTGCGGCATGCACCCACCTCTAAAGGATCAGGGCATAGAATGGCTCAAGACCAGTTGAATTTCTACATGACCCTGACGGACATGAAGGGCAGGTGGTAGGGCACCTATTATTCCTGGACCCTATGGTAAGAAATAGGGGTAGATTTTACCATGCAGCTCTTGGGTCATATTTAAGAGGTCAAGGAACCTCCCTCTGTCCAAGAACTGATAACACAGTGGCATTAGAAGTCAGGATGATTTCATAGGCTGATTATCTAGAAGGGTAAAACAGTGCTTCCTTCCCTCTTTCCTCTTATCCCACTCACAAATGGCCAGGGCTCAAGACCAGATCCTATTGTCTTTGAAGTAGCTACTATTCATGTGACAGCATCTGGGAACTGAAGAATCCTTCCCAGAACACCTTTGCTCAGATTTCAAAGAACCAGAAGGGTGGGGGAAGAAGTGCTCAGGGGAAAAGAGTCTTGTGAATGGGCCAGGTAACATTGAAGTTGAGTGGTGACTTTTCCTACTTATACCTAGGTTTACTTCTCATGCCCTGGCATTTTGGAGGAAGGGATTTTTGATAAGGTGTCCTAGCCATCATCTCTGAGTTTGTGGGTTAAGAATTCCCTGGGTCCTTTTTCTGTTTTACCTCCAGTTTAAAACTTTCAATAAAGGGAAGAAGACCAATATCATTGATTCCATGCTTCGGATGTTGGAACAATATTCTAGCAACTTGGAAGATTTGATCCGGGAACGCACTGAAGAGCTGGAAATTGAAAAACAGAAAACGGAAAAGCTTCTAACACAGATGCTACCACCGTATGTGTGAACACCTGAGGAGTGAGAATCTTTGTAACAGTGTGTTCTATTAAAAATAGAAAAAAAATTACCCATCAACTAACTGCTCCTTCCCCCTGTCCCGTACCCTCTTTACTCCCAGTAGGTTTGAGTCACACCTTCAAATCAAAGATGAATTGGAAACCAAGGGAGAAGAGCACACTTCCTAATTTCCCACTACCTGTGGATCATGCTGGTCATTTAAGTTTTTGGTGCTTCAGTTTTTCTATGTGTCACTTCATGACTTTGCCTGGAAGTTGACCAATTAAAAGGAGGCAGTTCTTTGAGCTCCTAGAAGAAAGTAGCAGAGTTGTTTTTCTAGGTTTTTCCTTCCTTAGTTCAAAGCCTTATCTGTTGATACAGTTTCCAAAATTTCCAAGGCACCTTATCATGTCATAAAGTATTCTTCTAGGAGATAATAGGGGAAACTAGTCTCATGCAAAGCAGCTACCTAGGAACATTCCCTGAGTGAAGGGACAGCTGAGGAAGAAGGATAGCTTGCTGAAAAAACTCCACAAAAACACAAAGGCTGTCTGTTCAGTGCTGTATTCCAGCATCTGGCACAGTGCCTGGCACATCATAAACACTCAATATATACTTATAGAATAAATTAAAGAATTAATGTTTTCATCCAGATGACATCTACTTACTCATCATTTACTTGGCAGTGATTTTTGGAGAAACTGTGCTCTAGCAGATATGTGTGTGTGGCATGTAGGGAGGCCTATATTCTCTGAGGAATAGTTGTGTCTGCTTTTTAGGTCAGTTGCTGAATCCCTCAAAAAGGGCTGCACGGTTGAACCTGAGGGCTTTGACTTGGTCACCTTGTACTTCAGTGACATTGTGGGCTTCACCACCATTTCCGCCATGAGTGAGCCCATTGAGGTGGTGGATCTTCTCAATGACCTGTACACACTCTTTGATGCCATCATTGGCAGTCATGATGTCTACAAGGTAAGTTACTTAGCAGAGACATATATATTCTAGAGAGAAAATTTTTGTATGAGGCTTATTGGTATGCATTCCGAAACTAAAAGGATTTTACTGAATGTGGTTAGTTAGGAAGTAAAATTTAGATAGTATACCACTTCCATTGGTATGTTATTAGAAATGAAGGCTGGATAGAATGCATACAATTTCACACTTTACAAAGTAACAGTATGAACCCAGCAAGAGATTGCTAGTTAGATTTCCTTTGTTTTCTAGAACTGAGACTAATAAGAGCAAAAAAGGCTTATTGTGCTTCAGTGGCTAAGTAACCACACTGTAGGCACTATCATGCTAGGTACTGAAGGGGAAGGGGAAGAAGCATTGATGTTTTGCCCCTAGTTGATGACTGCTACAGAGTTCCTTTTGGTAAAGCTTGTGTAGATCTAATACATGCTGTTAAAATTTGGTTTCCTCCCTTAGGTACTGTTTTTATACAGGAGGGAACTCTGGCATTACATATGTCAAAGAACTATTACACCTGAGGCTCTTTGGGATTGCTACTGGGTAACCAAGAGCCTATTTAGTAGTCTGAGGTCTAGGGAAGTCATTAATTGTGAGGTTGCAAACCCCTGCCCCTACCTTCCCTCCACCCCTCCAGCTGTCAATTTCCACTCTTCCTATCAAGGTTGCAGAATATGAGCAGAGAACAGATGACTACATTCACTCATTTCAGGTGCCATGCTTCCTTACCCTTGATTTTATGTGTTGTCTTTATTGAGGCAGAAAATGACTAAAAATCTTACAGCTGTGCAAATGCCATTTCCATGTTGTCTGCAACATGGATACTTGTCTTATTGATGGAGAAATATGCCCAGGCATCCCAAACTTCAGACAGCTCCTCTGTCCCAGGAACCAAGGTTAGAGCTGTGGAATGAGTACCTCCGTTCATTGGATCCTTCACATTAGTCTGAAATGTTCCAACTCTCAAATCACACACAGGGCAGTGTGTTTATCTCAGATTAGGCAGGGCCCTTTCAGGTCAGGTAGAGAGCCTCAGGGGTAGGCCAAGCTACCTAAATAGGGCTCAGAAATAGACATCATACCTGTCAATCAGCAGGAGTACAAACTAATCAAGAAGCACACATGGAAACCACAGTGCAGGAAAAATCCATGGAATCAGACTACCTGTCTTAACTTGTTCAGCTCAAGCAGCTTGAAGAGAAAAACAAATCACCAAAAGCTAATTCAGTTGAAACTAAAATCAAAGATAATTCAGCATGGGCAGTAACGTAGCCACTGGTTTAATCAATGCAGCTGATACTGTTCAGACAATTGTTGGAAGTCTTAGGGCTGAGGCCATAAGATCTTTTGGTACTTTATGGCTGCAGAAGGGAGTTAGTAGGCTGTTTCCAGGAAAAAGCAGGGCTATACAAATCCAAAAATGAAATCTAACTTTTCACTGCTGTTTATTAAAAGCAACAGTGTGAAGGAAATAAAAATTAAACCAGAAGTGACTCACCAAACCTGTTTGTGTTTTCATTTTCTTTACCTATAAAATTGGAATCACCTCCCCTGGCACTTGATAATCTGAAATGAAAGTAAGAAGGTTACTTCAGAATTATGAAGTTGGTGCTTTGTTTACAGTTTCAATTGTCCTGCCACCACCCAATCTCAACCAGACCTCCTTCTATACATCCTTTGCTTTTTTTGTGTCCTTATGCTGGCTTACACCACCCACAGTTCCCCACAGCAGTCTCACACCAAGACTAGGCAGTGCCCATGCTCCCTGCCTTCTAATATCTTCATCCATACTGGTGGGGACTCCTGGGTGACTGAATCATTTGGGGGAAGAGTCAACCACTATTCTTTGATAATGGCCAGCCAGTGAGTCTCTCCCTCCCATGTAACATTTGCATCATAACCATTGCCTTCCTCTGTGTAGGCAGGCATACATATTTGAGGGCAGGGATCCTCTTCTCAAATTGCACCAGGTAAGGGAGGCCCTGGATGGAAGCATGATGAGGTACAAAGTCCCATGGATTCAAAGCATTATTGTTATTGGCTATATAGAAAGGCATGATGAGGGGCCTATTGCTGATTACTAAACTTTCTCTGGAGCTGAGTCATAGCCACCATCCCATGGTTTGTGTCAAGACATATCAGTTTGGTGATGTTGATGATGATGATGATGATGATGATGGCTGCTGCTGCTGATAGCTTGCCCTTATCATCTACCAGACAGGTTTTAAGTGCTTTGGCATATATTAAGTTATTTAGTCCTTAGAAAACTCTATAAGGTAGGTACTGCCATTGTCCTATTTTACAAATAAGGATACTAAAGCACAGAGAAGTTAAGTGGCTTCCCAAAGCCATGCAGTCTGTAAATGGTGTATCTGGGATTCTAACCAAGGTGGTATGACATCAGAATTTCATGGTCTTAACTATTGCACTCTGTGAATGCAGTTGTCTAGAAGAACATGGATTTTAACTTGATCCAAACTTATCCTAGCAGAGCCTGACTGGCACATTTCATGGAAATCCTTTCAGCTTACTTATCTTTTGGATTTACTTGAAAAGCTTCAATTTACCAGTCACTAAGAGTGAGGACAGTTCTGTTGGGAAGATGAGGAATATAGATTGCCTTTCTTTACAAGTATCCAGCTCTAACTGCCCCCTGCAAAGCAGTTGAGGGCACATACTGCTCCTCCTTAGATAGGTAGCACCAGGAGAGGAGGAGGTAGCTGGTGGAAAAAGACCCAGTTCTCAGACCCAAGGCAAAGCAGAAGGGACAATCTCTTCTACCTCCTTCCTCTCACTTTCTCTATATTTGCCTAAAGGCTACCCCAGCTCATTTACCTGAAATCATCTAGAGAAATGCTTTGTTAGAAGAGTGGCATATGCACTTTCAGCTAGGGGGCTCTTCCATGGAAACCCATGGGAGGTCCCAGAAATCTTCCCTTCCCCTTTCTCCAGGAATTACTTGGAGACTGATAGTTCTCTAGGAATGGCAGGAATCTGCAAAGTAGCTGCACCTATTTTAGAATCTCTGGGTGTGGGACCTATACATCAGTACTTTTTTTCCATAAAGCTCCTTAAATGATTATAATGTGCAGCCAGACCTTGAACCACTGAGAGTCTTGCTCTGTCTTCCTCCCTTTACAAGAAGTAGGCCTCCATCATATTCCTTAAGCTCTGTGAAACATAGACATATGCACATGTGTGCACACACACATGCATACAACACACACGTTATTTGCCTGCTAATTCTATTTCCCATAATTCCCAGGTAGAGACCATTGGAGATGCTTACATGGTGGCCTCAGGCCTCCCAAAGAGGAATGGCAGTAGGCATGCAGCTGAGATTGCAAACATGTCCCTAGATATCCTGAGCTCCGTCGGTACTTTCAAGATGAGACACATGCCAGAGGTCCCAGTCCGGATTCGAATAGGCCTGCATTCAGGTAATGGCCAGCTAAAGTAAGAAAAGACATTCCCATGTGCTTCAAGAGAAGGGTAGAAAGGTGGGGGAGGGTATTGCTTCCTTGATTACTGGCAGCTGGTTTACCCAGGTATCTAGCACTGCATAGTTTCTTTATGCCTACCCAAGTTTTACTCTCTTGCCAGCATCTGCACTAACCCAGTGGGCAGCAGTCCTTGTCCTAGGTCCCAAACCCTTTCAGTCTACCTTTCTTGTTAGAGCCAACATTTCCTATGTGCCACAAGGGAAGATTAGAAAAAGGGTAGTACACCCCTGATTACTTTATGCCTAACACTGCCCTCAACTCACTTTTATGACATACTCCTCACTCTCTGAATGCCTTTTCTCCTTGTGATTTACTGGTTCTTTTAGGAATTCCTGCTTTCTAATTGTGGCTGCTCCCGCATTTTCTGCAGTGTTCTGAGTTGTGGTCTCCTTGCTTTCTGAACATCTTGATTTCGGTTTTGCAACCCACTCCAACCTGGCTTTCATTTCCTACCATTGTCTGATAATCTCTTCCATCTCTTTCTGTTCCTTAAATGTTGATATTCCTTAAGGTTCAGTCTTTCATCCACTGTTTTTCTCTCCTCATGTACTCTTCTCTCATTCACATCTATGACTTAACTACCACTTGTACACTGATGGCTTCCGGCTCCACACCTTCAGCACAAGTGTTCCCTCTTAAGCTTCAGTCTTGTCTTTCAAGCTTGCTGCTGAAATCTCCACCTGAATGTCCCACACAGACATTAGACTCAAATCCAAAACAGAATTGTTTTCTTCCCACATAAGCTTCCTCCTCTTCTGGTATTTATTCTCTATTTCAGTTGGTGGTACTATCATTCACCTAGTTATTCCAGTTAGCCTTGGGAGTGATCCTCCTTGACTCCTCCCTCACCCTGACTTTCACCATTCAACCATTTACCAAGTCTTGGGCAGTTTACCTTTTATTTTTATGTGTGTGTGTGTGTGTGTGTGTATTAAAAAAATTTTATTTAATTTATTTTTAAATTTACATCCAAGTTAGTTAGCATATAGTGCAACAATGGTTTCAGGAGTAGATTCCTCAATGCCTCTTACCCATCCCCCCTCCCACAACCCCTCCAGTAACCCTCTGTTTGTTCTCCATATTTAAGAGTCTCTTATGGGGGCACCTGGGTGGCTCAGTTGGTTAAGCGTCTGACTTCACCTCAGGTCATGATCTCAAGATTCGTGAGTTCAAGCCCCACATCAGGCTCTGTGCTGACAGCTCAGAGCCTGAAGCCTGCTTCAGATTCTGTGTCTTCCTCTCTCTCTGCCCCTCCC
The DNA here is from genome assembly GCF_018350195.1 of Panthera tigris. Classification (NCBI taxonomy): domain Eukaryota; kingdom Metazoa; phylum Chordata; class Mammalia; order Carnivora; family Felidae; genus Panthera; species Panthera tigris. Next base: position 89,130,237 of record NC_056677.1, on the reverse strand, counting down.
CTACTCACACTCTGTCTCTCTCTCAAAAATAAATAAACATTAAAAAAAATTAAAAAAAAAAAAAAAGAGTCTCTTATGTTTTGTCCCCCTCCCTGTTTTCATATTATTTTTGTTTCCCTTCCCTTATGTTCATCTGTTTTGTCTCTTAAAGTCCTCATATGAGTGAAGTCATATGATATTTGTCTTTCTCTGACTGATTAAGTTTAGCATGATACCCTCTAGTTCCATCCATGTAGTTGCAAATGGCAAGGTTTCATCCTTTTTGATTGCCGAGTAATACTCCATTGTAAATATATGCCACATCTTCTTTATCCATTCATCCACTGATGGACATTTGGGCTGTTTCCATAATTTGGTTATTGTAGTTAGTGCTGCTATAAACATTGGGGTGCATGTGCCCCTTCAAAACAGCATACCTGTATCCCTTGGATAAATACCTAGTAGTGCAATTTACCTTTTAAATATTTCTTGAATCTGTCTTGTCTCTACTCAACTCTCACTGCTCAAGTCTAGGCCACAAGCATCTCTTATCTGGGTCACTGCAGTAACATTTCCTTGCTTGTACTCTTGCTTCTTTCTATCCATCCTTCTCGTAGTCATCAGCATAATCTGTGTTGACTTGTCTCACCTTCCAATAGACTATTCGTTTCTTTAAAAAATTTTTTTACATTAATCTCTACACCCAATATGGGGCCTGAACTCATGACCCTGAGATCACATGCTCTACTGATGGAGCCAACCAGGTGCCCCTATGCTATAAGCTTTTTGATCGCAGGAACCATATCTTACTCATGTTTGCATCCTGAATGCTTAGCATACAGCAAGTGTTCAGTATTTTTCTTTTGAAGAAAAGCCCTCATCTCTCATCTGTGCTTCAGTTTCATATCTCCAACCCTCCTTAGCACATCTCTTCTTAGATGATTCACCATTATTTTGAATTCAACATATCTAAAGCTTTAAGTCATCTTTTTTTATTTTAAAAAAAATTTTTTTACTGTTTTATTTATTTTTGAGAGAGAGAGTGCAAGTGGGGGAAGGGCAGAGGGAGAGGGAGACATAGAATCCGAAGCAGGCTCCAGGCTCCGAGCTGACAGCACAGAGCCTGACATGGAGCTCAAACTCATGAACCACGAGATCATGACCTGAGTCAAAGTTGACGCTTAACCGACTGAGCCACCCAGGTGCCCCTGAAGTTGTCTTTTTCCACAAACCATAAGCCCATGCCAATTTCCTCATGGTTGTCAGACAGCCAGCAAGTCTGTTGATTCTCCTTTCATAACGTCTCTCTTTTATCTCCCCTTTCTGCCTTCCCATCATCTCCTCCTTTCCAGTACTCACAACCTTTTGCTTGCATTACAGCAATAGCCACCTAACAGGTTTTCATGATTTTTCCCCTTTCAGTGCATTCTGTACACTGATCTGAGAAGAAAAAAGAAAAATCATTTTCATCATGTAATACTCTGCTCAAAATTTTCTAGTGGTTCAAGTTCCTCCATCTTGAACAACCCAATATTCAATCTTGTCTCCAGTTTTTCCCTACTCCCTGAACTAGGCAGATTGCTTTCTCAAAGAACTTCCCAAAATTCCATGCTCAATCCAAACCACAGACCAGTGATTCATGTCCCTTTTTTCCTATTCAAATCCTACTACCCATCAAGAGCTAAATAAAATCCTACCTTCTCCATTAGACCCTTCTTGACTGAACCATGTCCCCCAAAGCATCCCCCCTCCCATTTTCTTTTTTTTCAATATATGAAATTTATTGTCGAATTGGTTTCCATACAACACCCAGTGCTCATCCCAAAACCCCCTCCCATTTTCTAAACTATTATAGTATTTTTGCCTGTACCATTTATCTTACCTCAACCATGCATTGTTTTGGGTTGTTGCTTAATTCCTTCCTGTTCAGTAGCTTCGTCTCTTCAATTAGATATAAACTCCTAAAGAACAGAGACCATGTGTTGCATTTATTTTTTTATTCCCCTTGGTGCCTAGCTCAGTGCTCAGTGAATGCATATGAATGGGTGAGAAATGAATTAAAATGAAAGATGTAACTTTTGTAGTTCTTATTGATTTTTATCCTTATAAATTAAAGAAAGAACTCTTTGAAGCAAAAACAATTACTTTATTTAATTAAGGAAATAGCAAAAAGGTAATGCTGAATAATTTTATTTTATTTTTAAAGTTTATTTATTTATTTATTTTGAAGGAGAGAGAGAGAGAGAGAGAGAGAGAGAGAGAATCCCAAGCAGACTCTGTGCTGTCAGCACTGAGCCCAACACAGGGCTTGATCTCACAAACCATGAGATCATGACATGAGCCAAAACCAAGAGTTGTTCACCCAACAACTCAGGCACCCAGACACCCCTATACTGAACAATTTTAAATAGAAACAGAGCATAGGCCAGAAAAGTAAGTGTGGAGAACTTTTTAGATACTCCTGAATTAGGTTTTCAGTATGGTGGCTGGGCTTTTTTTCACGTAATGTTCACTATCTGAACACCTATCATGGGCATATTGAGAAGTAAAAATAAAAACATTCTAAGGACAAATAGAAAATATTCTTGGATTATCTATATATACTGCTTGTCTATGCCCCTAATACAAATGATTGAAAGTCAATTCTACTTCTTTTTAGATTTTCCAATTGTCTTAACAATAATTCTCTTGGGAAATAAGCCCCATGAGATCCCTCCTTCTAATCCTAAGACATATGAAAGGGTTACATTTTTTCATTGTAACAAACATGCTTGGATCCTGAGTCCCTGCCCAGGCCTTTCTGGCTTGGGTTTTATGCTTTTTTTGTCCCTGTTGACAGATACAAGCACCTTGGGTGTAACTGTTATTTGGAACAAGAGTGTAAATCAGAAAGGTAGTCATGTTTGCATCATTATAAATGTGCTTTCTTGTAAGGCAAAGGGTTTAGTACTCATTATAGCACTTCCTTCAGATTCCCAGAGCTATTTGGCGGCAACTTTGTTCTTTTATGCAGCAACATTCCTTCCCTTGGCGGTGTTCCTCTGTTAACACTGGATGTATACCTGTTGACTGTAACCCCAACCAACTGCTACTCTACAGGGCCCGTTGTTGCAGGAGTGGTGGGTCTCACCATGCCCAGATACTGCCTGTTTGGAGACACTGTGAACACAGCTTCTCGGATGGAATCAACAGGGTTACGTGAGTACCTAAGTGATGGGATCAGATTGGAAAAGTGATTATTCTTTGAGAGGGGGAAGGAAAACAGGGTACTTGGGATTTTAATTTTTTTTTAAATAAAACATAATTTGAGAAGATTAAGGAGATTCTATACACATATTTCCTGGTCTCTAATTGCAAGCCAGTAGGGGGTGATGTTGGATTAAACATGTACCTTTCTTGTTCTAGAAATGAAGCTGTAGCTAAGTGACACTGAAATAGTCAATTTGCTCAAAGCAACTAAAAGTGTCCTTTGGGTAAAGAAAAAAAATTGGCCAGCCGGGTGGGTTTGGGGAAGTCATGTTGAAAAGAGAAATAAGGAAGGGACTGGGATTTTTAGTTTTTCAACTGGTTTGTGGAGACATACCCAGAGTAAGCTGTCTCCTACACTGCCGTTATTTGCTGCTCTAGTCCTCTTTCTGAACTAGTCAGGATCCCAGGAGTTCTGATTTTATCAAATAGCACCCCCCCCTTGAATTGAGCTAGCAATAATCCCTCAACCTAAGGAGCTTGGAAATCTGAAATAATTAATTCCAATTTGCCTATATATGAAACCTTTAGTTTCTATTAAAACAGGCATGGTATCAAAGATACCATTTCTTCCCCCCTTCTTTGGGAATAAAACTGTACAAACCATTATGCCATCTGTCTGTTGCTGGTGCCTCTTTATTGGTTATTTACTGCCACTACTAAGGCAATGTCAGAATCACAATGTGCTTTTAACTTTATCATGGTTGAGCAAAGCAATTTGTTTATGCTAATATAGGAAAAGTGTAGAAAACAATAATAGGTTCTATATACAGTTTACATGGATTTTATGTTTTAAAAACACTTAAGCTCTTAGCAACCCTGGCTCTGGCTGCTACTGGGCAAGACAAGCTCTTCTCAAACTCCAGCAGTATACACAAACTAGTCCCCGATGATATGGTGGCCTATATCACAGTGGGTGGTGCCCTGTCTGACCCCACTCCTCATCACTCATGTTCAGAAACAGGCTTGCACAATGGGTCCAGTCTTAGTCAATCTAGCCTGTGCGGCCATGATTAAGGAGGCAGCACGGAACTTAGAAGCTGTTGTCAGAATAAATTTTCTGGCATCTGGGAAAGTCTTCGAACTCCACAGACATGGCAGAAGCCATGGAAGTAGTCATCCAGGAAACACTGCATGCATATGACTTTGTTCCTGAAGTGCAACCCAAGATGAAGTGAAATTGATCATGGAACCGCAATGCAGATTTGGCATGGTATTCTGGACTGATGTAAGCTTGTAGAAGACTGAAGTCATATTCTGGTCTGCACCAGGGAAACTCCACTCATTACACATTGGAAATACAGAGCTGAGAGAAGAAATTGAATTTTCAGATTTAAGCAGCCCCTTGTCCAGTGATCAGCTAGAAAGAAGAAAATGGAGTGAATCATGCACAGCAGGTGTTTATTAAGCACTGACTATGCAAGGAAGACATTGTGAGGGATACAAAGAAACATACACATGTAGTCACAGCATTAAAGGAGTTGTGAAATATGGCAGTAAGCTCCACACCTGATTGAAGATTTATAAAGAGGTAGCCTCATGTTGGATATGAGATCAGGACATGTCATAGGTCTATTGAAAAATTAATTTCGTCAATGTCTCCTTTATGCCCAGTTGAATTAACTGGTTCTGGAATGGAAGTAACTAGTGACCCAGTCGTGGCGTGATTCTCCTTGCCACACAACTGGATGCTTGTTGGAATGAGCTATCTCTCTCTTTTGACCTGGGTATTCCCCACTAGTAGGATTATGACTGACGACCAGATGCTAGTTGAATGGCACACATAGTGCTGGCTAGGGACACCCAGATGAACATGTGGCTTTTAGGAACCCTTTTTGAGCAGAGGTTTTGGGTGACCATGAGTTAGTGAGGAAGACACAAACAGTACTGAACTGTCAAAAGAAGGAAAGTTATTTTGAGTACACAAAGCAGAAATTTCTTGCAGTTCTTTCTAGCCATGCCTTCTGGCTTTGATTGCTCTCAGCTTCTGGATGAATTATTTTCTCAAGTGTGTGTGTGAATGTCTTGAACTTTTATTTAAGACCCAACTTGAACAAGGTTTTACTTCATAGGATAATAGTTTTCAGGAAAGTCAAGGATTCTACCTCAGTTTATAAATGATTGTTCGTCACCAAATAATTATACTTGGTTTCTACATAAAATTTTTAGTTGTAATTCTCCATGTAGAACACTCTTATCCCAGGTTGGACTCATTAATTGGAAAATAATACATTCGTGTGTATACACAGCTAGATGTATCCATCCAAAGGAAAGCTATAAATGCACAATTGCCACAGAATGTTGACAGAGGTCTTGGGACATTTTTAAGTGATGTTTTATTTTAAGTGCAGCAATACTGAAAGATAGTTGTATAGGTGTGTATGAAGAAAGACACCTTTTTGTCTCTTAAGTAGGATGTGTAGACCTTGGGAGCTCTGCTTTAGCAGCAGCCTGTGATAGAAGCTGCGGAAGCCGAACTTCCCTCTGAGGAGGTCACGTTTCATCTGGGAGCACAGTAGTGGCAGCTACTCGAGTTATAACCCTCGAGTTAAATTAACACCTTTCTATTGCATGACCTTTCATCTCAGATAGTGTCCAGGAGGCTGATAGGTGCTACAGCTAACACCTTATTTGGGTCTGGTGAGGAAGGCCATCATTCCTTGTTCCTCCTCCCGTGAAACCCTAACTGAAGCTCTCTCTCAGGCACTTTTCTTAGGGTCTCATTCATTTAGAAGCAGGGGTATTTATTACATTAATATTTTTCTCATTGATTTTACCTGAAAGGATCCAGAGTCATTTCTGTCTTTCTTTTTACAGCTTATCGCATTCATGTCAGTCACAGCACCGTGACAATTCTTCAAGCTCTAAGTGAGGGCTATGAAGTGGAGCTTCGAGGAAGGACAGAGCTCAGGGTATAATGTCCTTTTGTTTTTTTTTTTAAATCAAACCACTTGGACACACCTGCTTCTGGAGAGGTCATGGTCTGCTGAAAGAGTTTACCTGGATGTCTGAGACTTAGAGCTATAATTTGGGTAGAATATCCAGCCCTATTTGCAGTTCCCAAGAGATTGTCCCTTTTTTCCTCGGTTTTCTTCTCTTTAAGTATGGCTACAATAATGGGGATTAAGACTCCTGAATTTTTCAGACTATGAGCTGTATCTTTCTCTCTTAAAGAATTGCCCTGAATTTGGTTTTTCAATGATCTGCACTATTATTTACATTTTCTAACTTCCATTTTGTTTATTCTTTGGCAGTTCTAGACATTGTTCAATAAGCTAAAGTTATTAGTGAGTTTGGGCTTTCTATTTGCCTTCTCAGTGGCCACCCTTTCTAATTTTTCATTCACACCATTAACCTTCCATTTACAGAGAGGCTTTATGTCTTTCCCCAAGGACCAGGAGGAATAAAGTCAGTTCCTATGAAAGACAAACATTTTGTAGCACATTTTCTCTCAGTTAGCACTATCAATTGATCTGGGATTCAGGATTAGAATAATTTCCCCCCTCCTTCCTCCCTTTCTTCCATCCACCTTCCCTCCCATTTTCCTTCCCTCCCTCCCTCCCATTTTCCTTCCCTCCCTCCCTCCATTTTCCTTCCTTCCTTCCTCTTTCTTTCTTTCTTTCTTTCTTTCTTTCCTTCTTTCTTTTCCATCCCATCTCCACTGGATTGTTTTCATCTTCCTCTGGATAACCCCAGAGCCCCTGGCTGCCCCATTTATCAGAGACTCTATATATCTGATCATCTAACTTCTTCATTTTGAGCCAAAGAACCAAGGCCCAGAGAGGTGAAGTAATTTGATCAGAGTCACACAGTCATTTGATGGCAGAATCAGGCCAAAACCCAGGAAGCCTGAATTCCCACTCAGTACCCTTTCTATGATACCATTGCACAGGAAAATTATTTTCTCAATGATTATATTTGGGCAAAGCCACACCCGGGTATTGAGTGATGCACAATTTGTTTCTGTCATTGGCATGCCTTCCTCAAATGGCAGTGATTTACATGTGAAAGGATTTCAGAAGTTAAAGGTTGGAAGACTTGATTCTAGTTGATCAATTCCTTTTCTGGCTAGTTCTAGTTTGTCTCCTCCAATAGATCCTAATATCTTCTAGCAGGTGGGATGGGTCATTTATGAGGGGACAGAGGTTCCTTTCCCACTTCTGCAGAGAACTCAGTGAGAGGATAGGAGTGGCAATATTACTTGAACAGTGAATCAAATCACCCAAGGCTTTTGTGATCCCTCTATATATTGTCATTTCTCAGTAGAGGAGGACAAAGGCAGCTTTATTTCCTGTGGCACTTTCCTCTCTGTATTGCTGGGCACAGATTCCCTCATTTAAAAGCTGAAGAGCTGAAGAGGTAACACTTGTGAAATGGAAAAGAAAAAATATGCCCCCACCTTTATGGTTTTTATTGTACCCCAAATTCCAATCAGAAGTAATTGCACCACTGGGTGTTTTGAGTACAAAAGCAAGACTACATCAAAAAGGCCCTTTCTAGCTTCACATTTTCCCTTAGCCCAGGGAATTTGGGAATGTACCACAGCAAGTTGGAAGAAGAGGCAGGGAGAGACTTCCCCTAAGGCCGTGTCAGGTCTTGCTTATTAAGGTGGTAGAGGCTTCCTGATTGACAGGGAGATACTAAGAGAGAAGAGAGAGGGCCCCAGGGGAAAGGAAGGAACAATGAGAAGAAAGAAGAGAATAGGAAGTAAGACCCAAAGAAGGAAGGGAGAAAATGGGAGCTCCTTTCTGCTTCTGTACCCCAGTCCCCCACCAGAGGCAGGTATTGGACATTACATAGTAGGGACTGGGGGACAGGAGATTCCTTGTCCCTTGGGGGCATGCAATATATCCCCAATAAGACCATATCACCAGCACACTTCACAAATTCTGAGCCAATATTTCCATCCCTCATTCAGTCTGTGTTGCTGGAAAGCAAGGATTGCTTTAGTACATGGGTCAGAAGGACCACATTTGATAGACCACCGGGTGTGATGGCAAAGATGATGGCTGAAAGCATCCTCTCCTTCCAGCTGGTTGAAGTTTGAAATTCTTACATCAGAGCCTTTTCTCTTGGGCTCAAGGATTGGATCAACAACACTCTTTTCCCATTCCATCTCCTTCATTGGAGTGATGACACTTTAAGTTGTTTCCCTTATTAGAATCAAAGGTGTAGATTGGATTGGGTGAGAGAAGAAAACATAGTATAGTTGAGCAATTTGGTGGGTGGGGGTTACAAAGAAAGCCGTCAGAATGAGGAAACTGAGGTAGATTGGGGGAGGACTCATTTAGAGGTGACAAGCTCAGCCTCTCTGGGGAGTTGTCCCACTGCCCACTCCAACTCCCTCTTGTCCTGTACTGGCAATAAATCATGAGTGCTTAACTAGCCAATTCTACAATATTTCTCTCCTAATGGCCTGGTGATATGTCATCTTATTACCTCTTTTCTTACATGAGTCCTGTTTCAGTTACCATTTTTCTGACAAGTTGGAAGCTTCTTGCTGAGACTTTGTATATATCTAGACTTATCAGATGTGTTTACTATGGCTTCTTAAGTAGATTTACATTCTAAAAAGACTTTCCCAAATGGTTGTTCTCAGCAAGTTTGTCCTTGCTGGAGGTGGACACCTATGACCTTGTCTCTGAATTCTGGGGCTAAATAGTATTTGATTCACAGACCCCTAAGCAGTAGTCTTGTTTTATTTGTGATTTCTTTTTTTTCCCCCAACCTCTTTCACCCTTACCCTCAACCCCTTACACACACATACACAAGTATACACATGTGTAAGCACATGCACACATATACGTACACACACACACACACACACACCAGCCATCGAGCTAAGAAGTAATGAGATTGTATTGACATAGTCACAAAGGTCAGAAGGTCTGGGCTGTAATTCTTGTCCCATCAATGACTCAATGTGTGACATTGGACTTTATCTTCTCTGTGCTTTCATTTCTTCACATAGAGGCCTTTTTTTTGCGTGTGATTATGAGGAAGCTCATTAATCACAAAGTTTAAAATTCCTAATAGTTGCTTTTTGGCCTCTAGACCTGTCCCTTGACTCCAGTGTGTTGGAAAAGCTCTATGGTATAGAAGGAAGAGCATTTAGAATTTGGAGTCTAAGACGTTAACTAGACTTACTGTGATGATCATTTTATAATATTGAATCATATTGTGCACCTGAAACTAATATAATGTTATGTGTCATTTATACCTCAATAAAAAATAGCTAAGTAACAGTAAAAAGAAAATAAATAAAACTTGGAGTCTAGTAAAATTGGTTTCAAGTTCTACCTATGTTTACTTATTGACAAGTCATTCAATTTCCACAAAACTTAGTGTCCTTATTTGCAGAATGAGGTTAATAATAAACCCACCTTCCAGAGTTTTTGTGAGAATTAAAAAAACACAGGAGATGCCACAGTGTCTTAAAGGTGTCAGGCCAAAAATAAGATGCTATTATTTAGGAGAGAGGGTCTCTGTGACTGCCTAGGGATTGATACCAAGTCAAAGGGTTTTCTTTAGGTTTTGGTTGTTGCATACTTGTCCCCCGTCCCCCACCTTTCTCTCTCTTCAGCAGAATTTTGGAAGTAGGGTGGGTAAACAGAGCTAGGATTCTAAGAATTTTCCTGGATGGGCTCCAAAACCTCAGAGAGCCCCTGGGGCTCCACTGCATACTCTTTCATTTGGAAGCTTGCCTGAGTCCATTCTCTTTTGCAAGCATTAGTTTCGGCATCCCAGTGTGTCGCAGGACTCACCCAAATATCTGGAAAATTCTGGCATCTACAAAGCTCCCTTGGGGATTGGCATGCTGTCCTGATAGCCTCTAGATCTCAAGAAAAACAGCCAAATATGCCTGGGGGTTGGTATCTTCAAGTTTGAGCTTTAAGAGCATGCTTTAGCTCAAAGAGGTCAAATGACACCTTGAGTATTCCAAGTGCTCAAGGGTTGAGTTTTTTAGTTAATTGAACAGTCTATTTACTGAGCAACTATTCTGTATGAGACACTGTACTAGGTACTGTGAGGAAGACAGCTTAGGAGGCAGAAGAGTTGGGCTTGTATTTAGAGCCCACAGCATGACCCGACAGTGTTTTTAACTACACTGTGAACTCCTGAAGGACAGACCCATCTCTGTATTTCCAGACCTGGTACAGTAAGGGTGGAATAAATGTAAGAATGAGTGATATGAGTATATTTTAAAGTTGTTCACTTCTTCTGAAAACAGAGTGGCTCCAAACAGTCCAATTGTTTGAGGTTTAGGGTGAGTTGGTTGCCAACTAGTGAAGATTGGAATGTTGTGGTATTCTCTTCCTACTTTCCTATACTGACCTTGTTCAGAGCCTTGAACCAAATATCTGCAAAATGCTTTGAGATTCTCCCATTAAATATGCTTATTATTAGTATGGTTGTTGTCATTATTGTTAAGGAATGAATATATGTGATGTAAAATAGAGAACAATGGATTTGATATTTAAAGGGGGGGGAAACTTAATTGGAATTTCTAAGTTAAACAATTTAGAACTGTGCCAAATGAGATCAGCCAAGAGTGAGACCATATTTCAGATTAATGAGTTGGAAACACATCCCATTACTTTTCTCAGTCTTAGTAAACACATTTTTTTTCTTATGGATTGGAGGCAATGAGAAAACAGACAAAAGAGAATTGAAAGGAAGAGAGTGAAACACAGAGAGGAGGGTTTATTGGAAAGAGGAGAGGGCAAAGCAGAGGCAGAAAATTTGGCTCCTCTGAGGTCGTCACATAGGCTCTCGGGTGATCAGCTGGAGTTTACACTCCCTTTCTCTTCTCAGACCCATGGTTCTTGACAACCAAGGAATTGGGCTGTAGATGGAAGCCTCCCTGGGGTCTCTCTCTACCTGTAAGAATGCCTTGGCAAGAAGAAAAGAACACTACAGAAATGTAGACTTCTCAAAGCAGCCAGGATGCCCTGGCCCTTAAAGTTGCACATCCTGCTTTCCATTTCTATTCCATTTTTGGGGTTTTGTGAGAGCCTTTGGATGGCGAGTACTTTGGGGAGGTAGACTCTGAATATACGTACTCTAGATATGAAAGACAACAGGATGCCTAATGCCAAAACATAATGGCAGAAGTGAGAAACAAAATTGTGAATTCAGCATTCAGAAGTTTGGTTACTATGAAGCCAAAGAGCCACACATCCCAAAGATGGAGCTATGTGGCAGTAGGTAGACAAAACATCTGGATGACAGCTTGTAGTGGTGTTCACTTTTCACCTGCATGCTCTGTCAGCTTATGGAGCATGCCTGAGCCTCAGGTATAAATAGCAAGGAAGCTGTGTAGGAAGGAAGATTCCAGGGAGTGGTGACAGGGGAAAGCAGAGGCAATTTCTGAGCCAAACTAAGTGCTTCTACCCCAATGACCATAAGGACATCTTTAGGAAAATCAGTTATAGTGTGTTTAAGATTTTGTGTATTTTCTATAATAAGGGCAAAGGCACAGAAGAGACCTTCTGGCTGGTTGGAAAAAAAGGCTTCACAAAACCTCTTCCTGTGCCCCCACCAGTGGGCAAAGATGGGTAAGTAGAGTTTTGGCTTAATTAGAGTCTTCCCAAGCTGTCTCTGCTTCACTCTCTTCACTATTTTTGTGTCTCTCCTGCCCCACAGGCAAGTAGGCCATGGCCTGCAACCAGTGGAGATTGCAGCCTTCCAAAGAAGAAAAGCAGAAAGGCAGCTGGTGAGAAACAAGCCATAAGGTAATGGCCAGCAGGAAAACAGAGCACGGGAGCTTGCCAGATTTTCAACGCTGGGGCTCCCTTTGGCATGGGTGCCAGTCTCAGCCTACACTCGGTTGGCAGAGTGTGATGGAGTTGGTGAATTTCCAAGCTCCACTGAGTTGAGCAAAAACCTAGTCAGGAGGCCTGTTGCAGAGCAAGCTGCATCTGAGGGAGGTCAGCTGCCTTGTTCCTGAGAGAGACCTTTGCCTCCCGTACTGATAACACATTTGAATGTTAAACAAGGCTGGCCTCGTTATCCAATTAATCAGGCAGGTGCACCTGTCTGTTTCATTGTTGAGTACCTGGACCACATGATGGGCCACTTCAGGTCTTTGTGGATTCACATCTAAGCAACACAACAATATTATGATGATCTTATTTCCCCAGGATCCATTGGCGAGACCATCTTTGAGGGGAGGTTATGTCATTTCCTCTGGTGGCATGCTTGAGCGCTTCTGAGGTTGGAATTGCCAACCAAAATAAGACTGGTTACTCCTTGACTGCCTGGCTTGAATTCAGAACCATTTCCCCCATCCCTCCTCCCCTACTAGAACGGTATGATTCCAAAGTAGCAACAACAGACTAATTGTCAAGAATTCTCCCCATATATTTATCTTTGAGGAATCTGTTGCCTTCTGGGGCTCCTGTCAGCATCTCTTCTCTATCATTCTTTCTTATTTTCTCTTTTATGAAGACTTTGACCCTAATACTCATTTCTCCCTCCACATGTTTTTGGAAATCACAAGCTTCTAAAGTAAACATTAGGGCATCTCCACACATTCCTGCTCCCTTGTTTCTTAGCATGTTTCAGAATAATTACAATTGTAGCAGCAACTACCAAATGCATCCACATACCTCCTATTTTCCCATTAGCCTCTATTGACTTTGTCAGCTCTATTGACTTTGTCAGATCTCTATAACTCTTTCTCTCCCAAGGAAACCCAGTGCATCTTCATTTCTGCAACTACCACAGGTGCCTTCTATAAGTCATAATGCTCCAGAAAGTCTTCTGTCTTGAGTATGTGGCTCCCCTGAAGCCCCCTGTATCACCCCTTGCAATCCTGCAATCCTGGAGCTTGGCTCTGTTTTTTCCTATTGGTAAATACAAGTAGATAGGCAGCTGGGACACACATTCATCTAATTTCCAGGAACATTCTTTTCTGTAGGGAAGGAAACACACAAATGCACATAGACACACAGTCTCTTTGTCTCTCTATCTTTCTCTCACAGCAGGCAAGTTTTTGGAAGCTCTTGAAGGGTTTCCCCTTTGGTAGGGTGGCATAGGCATTACAAGTACTGTGCAAGAACCTATCCATTCCTAAGAATGTGTTGGAGTTTGCAGAAGACACTGCAGCTGACTCACCATCATTGGCTGTGTGCTTTCTAATGCTTCCCCAGCACTGCAGATGGATGTGACTTAGGCCATTTATACACACTCATCTGGACCCCCTTGACAGAGGGCAAGCTTCTGTGGACTGTGAGTATATGGAACAGATTGAAGCCAATTGGCCCCAAAGTGGATTTGACCTCTGGTCTTAGCCTCATTAGCACTTATACTTTAATCAACATGTTAATTGACCACAGTGACCTTGGCAGGCTTTGCAAATCACAAAAATCCTCAAGAAGAGTACCCTTGACAAATATCAGAAGGCTTGCCCTAATTCTAAGAGCTCTCAGACATCTCACATCTCTCATTAAATGTCCTATGTTGATGTCATCCAGTAACATCACCTATTCCACAATATTGCTAATGTTCTATGAATTTTTAGGCTGACCCCTAATGAGACAGATCCAATTTGAAAAGACCCACAACACCAATGACTATCTCTCACATGCTGTTGCTGTCATGGGAGCTGTTAGGGGAAAATATGAAACCTTTAGAGAGCCCTCTGGGGTCATACAGGAAGGAAAAAGAGATGCTGTGACAGGGACACAGCTTTGGTGAACTGACTGCAGTGGCTGCCTCTCAGGCAGGGCCCTGATGTCTACCCAGTATTTCCTTCCTCATGTCCCCAAATATCCACCACTTTCCAAACCTTCCTAAAGGTTATCACTTCATCTGGTTACTTTCCCTAAAATTTCACCAACTGGGCTTCATTTGGGGTTAATGTGCCTTTCAATCATAGATGTACCTTTTGGAAGGCAAGGGAGGACTAATCACTCAGAGTGGAAGTGAACTGAGCTGGATGTTCAGGAGAACTTGGAACTTTCATTTTGGTTGGCACCAGGAGAAATGAGGAAGTTTGGCAGTTATGAAGAAAAAAAGGAAGGTCATAGTGGAGGCTTTGGGACAACACAAGAGTGATGGATCCCTGGGAGATGGGAGAAGAGTGAAGACAAGTATGAGAGTGGAAAAGTCAGTTTAGATTACCCCACTTTTAAACCTTTGCTATGGGTTTTCTTTGGACCCAAATAACGGGAAGAAAGCATGCTTTTCCTTCTGCTCTCAGGACCTAGGACCTCTGCCAGAGCTCTAATATAACTGCTCCATGTGGGTTAAATCAGCCTTTGTGGACTGACCTAGAAACTTGACCACCACATATATAACACAATTTCTATGGAGCAAGGCATTCCAAGTTCCAAATCATTGACTTATAAATGTTCAGGACACATCTCATTAGTAAGTTGAAGATTACTTATATATTAACATGCCCCCTTTTTTGTTAAATTTGTAAAAAAAAAACCCTTATAAATAGCAACATCTAGTTAGGCAACCCTGACAAATATAACAATGTTTATTTTTCAGTGATCCAGGAAAGTTTAGCAATTTGTAAGCTCTTCTTGTAGAGTGGCATTGTGTGACTTAGAATCATTCATATTGAAATTCTGTGAAAGGCCTAGGATGGAGAAGGTATACTTACTGTTTTCTCTTTCTCCCACCCAGAAGTGAAGGGCTGCAAGATTGGAATCTTCTCTTGGTGAGGCAATGGAAAAGCTCACTCCAGTTCAACAAATTGTTCTGCCTGGGCAAGAAATTAGTGAATGACTATATCTCTGAGGATGACCAGTCTACAGGGTTATTTAAGCCTAATTCCAGTGTGAGGGAGGCTCCTGGGAAGTAAATTTAATAAGTTTTGTTCATTACACAGCTATCACCAAAAAGGCCACTTGAATGTACACTGCAATGGATGTGAACCTTAAGGAAGGGGAGAGAACCACCTCCAAGTTTAGTCATTCCAAAATAGCAGGCCCAACTTGGACTAAGATAAGAAGGTCTCTATTTTCACAGAAAAAAAGTAGGAGGTACTTTGTTTTCTTTTTCATTTCATTTGAATCTCTAGAAGGTATTTAATGAGCACAATTTATAACTCAGATACTATGAGATTAGTGCCAGGAAAAAAACTCTTCCAGCAAACATACATCTGAATCCACAGTCTACTGTGACCTCAGTTGACTGGAATGCTTAGGGAATAGGGGGGAGGAGAAGAGTCTGGTTAATTGTGTTGTTTGAATAATTCAGGGCTAAGAAGAAGTTCTTTTGTTTTCTTATTGCTTATTATTCAAACTCTTTCCGCAATTGTCATGGTCTCTTTTCCTGTCTAAGTAAGAGGAGTTTAAGGAACATAACTGAATTGTCCTTGCTAGATAGGTGAGCATCTTACTGGGCCTCAGGGTTATATTCTGAACGTGAATGGAAGAGATGTAGGAGATATCGTCAGGATGAAAGATATAGAAGTAGTGGATTGAATTGAGCAATTCCCTTTGTTTTGTTCTTTTTCTCCCTTCTCCTGTCCACCCTGCCTTTCAAGCCCCTACCCTGGCCCCTAAAATAAATCCCTTTGAACATTTGTTTTTACTTTGTGCTTTTAGTTTTCCAAATTCTACTTTCAAGGGGTTATTGGCAATGGCTTGCCACAATCACATGGACCAAAGCAATAAGACTTAAGTCACAGGCATGTTTAAAATAGTTAAGCAAACTTTTCCTCCCTTTTATTGTAAAAAATAATCTATTAAAACAGCTGAACTCAAACATATCAGCCAGTAAAACAGTTAATTCTTTTAGAACAAGCCTTTTTCAAAGAAATGCCTGAGGTATAATTTGATACCTTTCTCACTCATATTTAATTTTTTCCATTATCGACTCACCCTGAATCTAGGCTTAAAGTCAAAAGTTCTTCCCAGCAGTTTCCCCTCCACTTTCAGTCAAAGCACCCTTGGACTGTTCACAGGAGCTTAACCTCTCTCACCCTAAGGTAGTCTATTTACTATGCTAAAGCTGTTCAAAAGGATGCAGAAAAGGCTGAAGGTGACTTTCAGCTTCCTTGATCAGAGTTTCTAATTCCTTTTTCTAGACATGGCAGAGGGAGACATGAAATATCATCCTCTACCTGTGGCAAAGGTCTCAGTCAAAAGCTGAGCATTTAAGGATTTTAGAGAGACAAAGCCTAAGGGAAGTTTCCAAGAAAGATACCAACTAAAAACAGGACTTCACTTCTCTTAGAGGAGGTGGCACTGCCCTCTAGTATGAATAGAAGGATCATTGAAGATGAGGGAGGGGAATGGGGCTGCACCTATAGGCTCCAAGGATCAGGATTCTCCCAAACACAGTCCAATCCTTTAGCCCAGGAACTATAGTCCCAGGCCTAGGCCTGCAAAATATTGAGCAACAAGACCCACTGAGGGTGATCCATTAGCTCTCTGATCCTGTCCCCTATTTCCCTCTTTGGTATTTCTCAAGTCTGGTGTGTCAACCAAACCTACCTTTTATAGCCTACTAATCCTGTCTCATGCACAATCACGTCTTCCTTTGTTTGATTCTGCCATGAACCCTTATCTAAACCCACTCCATCCTTTCCCAGATTCTGTTTCATTAGAGCCTTCTGCATTGACCAAAACTAAGCTTCCTTTAATCTGCCTTAGCATTTTAATTATCTGTGGAGAAGATAAACACTCTTTACTCCCATGATCCATTTGACTTACATAGTGGAGTCAAGCCTACTTCTTATATACTACTGATTATTTCTCTCTTCACCTGTTGCTACTAGCACAATGGCTTGAGTTGGTGGTTAAGAGGGACCTAAATGATTTTTTCCCTCACAGCTCTTTTCTAGCTTATATTCCTTGTACAAAACAAAATATTTAGAAAACAATTTAAACAATGTATTTTTTCAAACAGATTTGAATTTGTTTCATTACCTCTCCTATATCTCCTTGTTTTCTTGTGATTTTCCGCTTTTCAAAATAGATTATTGGAAAAAGAAAGACAAATTCTAATGAATTGCAAATTGGGTTGTGCTTATTTGAGGTTTTTCTGTACTTTACCATGTAATTTAACAATTTGATCATCCCATGAGGCATTGTTTAAGTCCCCTTAGATTTTTTTCTTACTGATCTCAATGGCAATACAGGTTCATTGCAGAAAATTTAGGAAAGACAGAAAGGTTTATAGGAAATTTAAATTGCTCAAATTCTCTTTAGATCTTTTATTCTAATTTTTCCTTGTTTGGGCTCAACTTCATACATTACTGCATGTTATAACATCCACTCAGCCAAATGATACCTTAAGTCAGCTGATTCTCAAATTAGTCCATTATACTTCATTGCTGGCCTTGTTAATCCATACTTTTGGTGTAGAGGCTTAATCAGTTTCAAATTTGGGCAGCTTTCAGTGATCCACTTGTTCCTTATTTCACTTGGCATAGGTAAGTAGGAGGAGATAGCAGATGGTTATACCTCATCAGAGAGCCATAACTTGGTTTACTACATAAAGCTACTCTACCAAAAAGTGTTGTTCCAAGGACTCCCATTCTGTCTACCTTGTCTTAGTCTTAGTATAAACAACTTTATTACCAAGCTACTCATCTCACCACATTCCTGTCTCTAATCCAAGTGGAATCAACTTGCAAGGAGTTGGATGTGGCAAACAGCCAAATGGTAATACTTCATGCACTGGGAGGTCACATCTATGTGACATCAAACAATTGGATGTAACTTAAAAACCTAGTTGAATCAAGTAAGCATTAATTAGACGAAAGGCCACAATGGATTGACCATTTTATTTTCCAGTTAAAGCTGGTTGACCTAATCAAGCACATTTCCCATCTGGTTGGTTGCTTCTGGCCCATTAAAATAGTGGAAACTCTGTAATAGAATTCTCTCTTACCCCTTCTCTGGTCTGTGCCATCTTTTCAGGTCAAGATAATTGATAAGTAGACCACAGACACAGACATAAGTTACCTTAAATAATACGTCATATATCTGTTGTTTGTGTATTGCTTGGGTTTCTCTGGAGTGGTTTGTAAAAAACCCTGCTATGTCACCTCTTTTCCAGTTCAGATTTACTTCAAGCAAGCAGTAGTGGACCTTTTTCAAAGAGGCACTGAGAATAGAGGTGACCGTTAATTTATATTCTCACTTTGCCTCACTGCAAATTACAGTGGCTCCAGATGCCATTAAGAATTTTTCAAAGGTGATCGAATTCCAAGCAAATAAATATGCACATAGAATCATAGAGCTGGAAGGGCTTGGAGATCATCAACCCTGTTGAAAGGTGAAGAAGGGTATTGGGGTCCAGAGAAGAGAAGTCATCTTCTTATGATTACCATCTAGTTAGTAGAAGAAGAACTGTTCTTACCAAAGTCAAAAAGAGATCTGAGTTATCAAGGACAACCCTTGACACTTAGGAACACTTCTTAGAGATCCTGGGATAAGACCTCTAACCATGCATGTGGACACAAGCTTGGCAGGCATATTTTGGTTTACAGTGTTTTGAGCTAGGTGACTCTGTGACATCACAGTCCAGAGAGAGAGAGAAAAGATTGCAGATTCCTTGGTCACTAGATCACCTCTACCAAACAGGATCTTATCCATAGCTATAAATATTCCCAAGTTGATTTAGCCCAAATGTATGGAAAACAAACCTCCAATTATTCCCAGGCTTATGGATTCACTTATAGTTTATAACACATGGTCTTAGTTCCATTTATCAATTTAGTCTCAGAAATACCTGAGAAGAGGCCTAACTTCAGAGGATATCTTAAGAATATTCTCACTGTTGCCCATCATCCAAATAAGAGCTCCAGTATATAGTGAGAGAAGTCAGAGGAGAACTAAGCTCACAAACTTCAAAGCAAGATTAGAATTTAAAACTAATTCAGATTACTATTGTTGACACCACCTTTATCCTCCAGAGCCATGAAATATGAGTTGTGGGGACAGTTGTATACCCAGTGAGTATAGGATAGCTAAAGAGGGACTTTGCTCATGTGTTCACTGACTTCAGCTGTTTCAGGGGTGACTGAGCCCATCATGTGGAATAGTCCAAGGTAAACTTCCCATGACCAGGCCTTCCGGAAATGAGAAACCAAAGGAAAAGCAGTTGCTCCAAGCAATTGCTGGGAGCCATTTAGGGGGCTAGCTGATGGAGTTAAGTTTTTTATAAATGGTGGTATATTAACTTCATTGGGACATTGTTAGTGTGGTTAAGCAAGACATACTTGTTCTTTTGGGTATTCCTTTGTCCAGGAGCAATCTAGAGTCAATTTCTTGAGATGATTGTGAGTCTGTAGAACCTGCCCCATTGGTCAGATTTAGGTTGGCTTAGGTACTGACCTCACAGGACAAACATTAATATGGAATATCCTCATTTATGCCTATAATTTGAACATACAATATTATTTGAATGGTTTATAGTGATAGTATTCCAAAAGAGTGTTATAAGATGGTTTTGTTACTTCTGGGAAGTAATTTTTTCCCGTTTGTATCTCTGTATTGTAGCGCACTTTTCTGTGATTAAAGTTCAGGACTTATAATTTTCCTGTTCTAAAAGTTTCAATGTTTCTACACTTTTATAAATTCCTTAGTTAGGTTCCAATCTAACTTTCTCTATCCTTCTTACAGTTTATGCTCTAGCCCAAGCCTATTATTTGTTCTTTCCCCTGACCTTTCCTAATGCCATGCCTTTTTTGTACTTTTCCCTCTACCTGAAATTGCTCCCCTGCTTCCCACCACCAGAGGCCCAAATTCAACCCATCCTTGAAAGTCTAGTCAAATACTGCTTCTTCCATAAAGATTTCCTTGTTCTCTCTAGTGATATGTCCATATTTCTGAATTTCTATAATAATGTTACCTATACTTCTTTAATGTTTATATAATATTAACTTGTTTTATAGCCGTTTGTGTACTTGTCTCTGTTATACTTTGGTCTAGAGAAAATAATACATGTTACAAGCCTCTTGAGAGCAGGAATCATGTTTGAGTCATCTTTGTACTCTGAACAATGCTTGACACATATAGAAGGCACTCAATAAATATTTGTTGAATAAATAAATGAATGTTTCTATGCCTCTCTGCATACTAAGACTAAGGGACTAAGAGGGGCCATGATCGTTTTCTTGATATCTGTGAAAAGATACCATGGGGAGCAGGGTTTCACTTTGTTTTATGTGGCCTCTGGAGATAGAATCTGGATCAAGTGATGGAAGCTGGATGCATAAGGTCAACATAAGGAACAACTCTCTAGTAATCAGAAATGTCCAAAAATGAATGTTTGGATCTCAAAGATAGTGAGTTCTCTGTTATTGGGGGTATTCAAACAGAGGCTGAATGGTCATGTTCTGGGGAAGAGTAGCTGATATTTCTACCATTGTATGGAGGATTGGGATAAATGATCTTTTGAGATTCCTTCCCACTCAAGTCTTTGGTTCTATGATTTCCTAACATGCCTCCTTAAGATAGACTTAAGCAGTTTTCAAATGTTAAGAACACATAAAAACAGATCAGATTAATTCAAGTTATAAGCAAACGAAGAGTTATAATAAACAGAATTAGAGGGGTGCCTGGGTGACTCAGTCAGTTAAATATCTGACTCTTGATATCAGCTTAGGTCATGATTTCATGGTTGTGGGATTGAGCTCGGCGTTGGGCTACAGTGTGGAGCCTCCTGGGATTCTCTCCTTCCTCTCTCTCTCTCTCTGCCCCTCACCCGCTCGTGCATGCACACTGTCTCTCTCTCAAAATAAATAAATAAACTTTAAAAAAGAAACAGAATTAGAAGCTTGAGATAGCCCCATGATAAATCACTGTATTTGACCATGAAATTTTACTCCTGAGTTTCTTGGCAGTTAAGGTAAAAAGGGAGGAAAACAACAAAATTGAGTCACATGGTTGTCTATTAAGTATAAAAGAAAACCGCCTATGAGTTCATCTGCCTAGACAGATTTTTTCCTGCCACTGAATTCTAGAAGGAATTTATCATGTAATTCCTTGTATAATAGGTAGTGTTTATTATAATGGGCAATGTGGTTTTACAAAAGATATAGGTATAATCTTCTAATGAAAATGTCTTTCCTTCCCCTTCAAAAAAAAAAAAAAAAAGGAAAGAAAAGACCGTAAAATGTCACTTCTTAAGCCAGTAGGAGTCTTTTTCCCTCAGAAGGCTAAGATGTTATAGTTAAGATAAATTGCTTTCTGTTGATTTGGCTTAATATAGAGACCTGGCACAGAGAACCTAAAAAAATGGACAGTTAACATGATCCTTATTTGCTCTCCAGTATCTCCTGTATCAAGCTATCCTTTAGATTGCAGACAATTTATTGTTAAATTCCCTGAGGATGATATAAAAAAATAGAGATTAGGAGCCTAAGGATTTGTGGTCTCTTCCAGTTACTTGCTGGCAAAGGACAGTAGAGATATGCATCCTGGTCCTACCTACCTCATAGGGATGCCGTGAAGATGGAAGAAGAGAAAATTGATGTCAAAGCACTGTGGAAAGTTACAATTTCTAACCAAATGTCAGGGATGAGGGATAATGCTATTGCTATCAGACTGCATCTCACGAGGGCCTAGGCCTCAGGGAGGGCCTTGATGTTTAGCTACTGGGAAAAGCCAATTTGTCAGATCTGCTATGAAGTGTCATTGCATATCTACAGGGACAAGGCATTCAACGTCAGAGAAAGATGATTTTATGAAATTAATGAAACTTTTATGGAGTAAAGACCCTTGTTGACCAGTGTCAGAGTAGTGTCTTGGTCAAAGACAGAGTCTAGCAAACAACAGTAATTTCAGAATAATTCATATTCTCACACTAATCAAAAACCACAAAGGGGATTCAGAGAAACTCATTGAAATCCCACTTTCTCTCCTGTGTTTTTTTTCCATCATATTCCACAGGTATCTAGGGTCTTCTCTTTAATTCATCACCCCCTCCAACTTTTTCTGGACCTTCAGGCAGAACAATTATCTTTTCTCAATATTCCCCTTCCTCCAAGCACTTTATTACGTACATTGACTTAGAAGTCAGCCTAAATCTTTTCCTCCTGGCTCTCTTGTATTCCTGCTCTCTCTCTTCTTGATTCTTCATCAAAAAAGGCCAAAAATCAATTTTCCAAGCACAGGAAGAAGCGTTTGGAGTGGTAAAAATCTCAGAAAACAAAAACCAACCTCTCCTTGATGCACTGAGACATGGAGAAAGCTGTTAACATATACAATTATTAATTAATTAATTAATTTTCCTTAATTTTTTAAGTTAATATTTTCATCCCATTACACAATGATATGGAAGTTTAGTCAATTCTCCATTATGGACAAATAGATTACCAGAATCACTCAATTTCACTCCCTTTTGTTATTAAGCCAATCTCTCTCCTTTCTACTCCAACTTATAGAATAGACTTTCCCACAAGAGTTGGAAAAAAAAACATTTGGAAACAATAGTTATAGCAAAACCTGCTGGTAAATGTGGTCAGGAAAGACAGTAAGGCTGGCGGAAAGGCTGAAGCCTTTCTTGGATTAGTTCTATACATCATTCTGAGAGATGCCATCTTCAGCATACATAGGAGCAAAGAGGGGCTGGCTAAACTTCCCAGTGCTTTCTACATCTGCCCTTTACAATGCAGCTTCAATATTTGGCTTGTGGTGTGAAGTCCCTAAGAATGAGGAATACCTCTTAAAACAAAATCCAACCCCAAATTCTAAAGCCAAATGTAAATATTTCAGTAACCAATCTTACCATTCTTTTCTATTGACACAAATTTTGGCTAAGAGATAGAAAATTGAAATGAAAACACTTTAAAGGCATGAAGAAAACATCTTTATCCTCTCATTTATGGCCCTAACACTAGCTGTAGAAGTAAAGAAATGTCAGCTTCTGGGGTGCTTGGGTGGCTCAGTTGGTTGAGTGTCTGACTCTTGGTTTCAGCTCAGGTCATGATCTCACAGTTTGTGAGTTCAAGCCCCACATCAGGCTCTGTGCTGGCAGCATGGAGCTTGCATTGAATTCTTTTTCTCCCTCTCTCTCTGCCCCTTCCCCACTCGCCCTATCTGTCTCTCTCAAAATAAATAAATAAAGTTAAAAAAAGAAATGCCAGCTTCTATATATTATAGAAAAGGTAAAGGCTAAATTTAGTGTGTCTAAATTTCTAGATCTCACCAAGATTACTCACAGATTAACAAGGTAAATCATTTCAGTGGTCTTTCTAACCTTACTATGTCATGTAAGTCATGGGATTTTGATACCAGATAGGATTTGCAGTCTGATTATACATATGAAGAGTAGTAGTTGGCATAAACATAGCAATGAGAATAACTCAATGATTCATAGCAGTGTTGACACAATGTCTCAAGAATGTAGCAAAGGCTTTCACATGCATTAATAAAAATGCAGGTTGAGCTTGATGGTTGATGACAATGATATACATTCTTTATCATCTACCTAAATATACCACCTACAGGACCCCAAATAGACAGTTTTTGCATCTTCTTATTCCTTTTTGTGTTCCCAATAAATAGATTTATAGAATTTTAAAGCTGGAAAGGGACCTCAAATATCATTTAGTTCAACTTTCTTATTTCACAGACTGGAAAACTAATCCCAGAGAAGAAATTTTCTTCTCCAAATTTGCACAGCTGGTTAGTGGCAAAGCTGGGACTAGAACTTCCTTTCTGCTTCAGGTGCATAGTTACTATTAAATTCAAACATTGGCTATCTGCAGAGTATATGCTATTGAAAGGCACTAAGTGTCCATAATAACTTCTGTGCTTCAGTTCAATAAATTCTGAGCTTCTGCACTGCAAAGGAAACAGCAACAAAACTGAAAGGCAACCGATGGAATGGGAAAAGATATTTGCAAATGACATATAAGATAAAGGGCTAGTATCCAAAATCTATAAAGAACTCACCAAACTCCACACCAGAAAAGCAAATAATCCAGTGAAGAAATGGGCAGAAGACATGAATAGACACTTTTCCAAAGAAGACATCCAGATGGCCAACAGACACATGAAAAGATGCTCAGCATTACTCATCATCAGGGAAATACAAATCAAAACCACAATGAGATACCACCTCATGCTGGTCAGAGTGGCTAAAATGAACAAATCAGGAGACTATAGAGGCTGGGGAGGATGTGGAGAAACGTGAACCCTCTTGCACTTCTGGTGGGAATGCAAACTGGTACAGCCACTCTGAAAAACAGAGTGGAGATTCCTCAAAAAATTAAAAATAGAACTACCCTACAACCCAGCAATAGCACTGCTAGGGATTTACCCAAGGGATACAGGAGTGCTGATGCATAGGGGCACATGTACCCCAATGTTTATAGCAGCATTTTCAACAATAGCCAAATTATGGAAAGGGCCTAAATGTCCATCAACTGATGAATGGATAAAGAAGATGTGGTTTATATATACAATGGAATACTACTTGGCAACGAGAAAGAATGAAATCATGCCATTTGCAGCAACGTGGATGGAACTGGAGAGTATTATGCTAAGTGAAATAAGTCAGTCAGAGAAAGACAAAGATCATATGTTTTCATTCACACGTGGATCTTGAGAAACTTAACAGAAGACCATGGGAGAGGGGAAGGGGGAAAAATGGTTACACAGAGGGAGGGAGGCAAGCCATAAGAGACTCTTAAGGACTGACAGTAAACTAAGGGTAGATGGGGGGTGGGGGAGAGGGGAAAGTGGGTGATGGGCATTGAGGAGGGCACTTGTTGGGATGAGTCCTGGGTGTTGTATGGAAACCAATTTGACAATAAATTATATTTAAAAAATAAATTAATTCTGATCCCTTTCATTATGAAGCCAATGAATCATTAGCAATTACTTAGGTCTTTGTGTGGCAATATGATTTCTAGTATGCTCCATGGTCTTGCATTTTCTGTCTTCCTCTTTGGCACTGACTGAAAAAGCTACACAAACTATTTTTTGGACGAGCTCAGTTGGTTAGTTATATCACATCAGTAGAAAGGAAAAGCCTCAACTTTTGATTATTTAGTCTACACTCATAAGAATTTCCTGACTTATACTTTCTAAATGGACTTAGTCTTTAGACTTTACAAGGAAGTAAATCATGCTTATTTAAATAATATATTTATTCAGCATTTTTCCCCACCATGGGAGAAAGATTTGAAATTGCCAATCTATGGATCAGTTTAGGATCACATGTCAACTGGTTAGTTTCCAAATCTTCTCACCCAAATCTTCTGACTGTGAAAAGATACAACTAGAATAAGAATCTGCTAAGATCTGCCAGATCTAGGTAACAGTTTTTCAGACTAACTTCTTAATGCTTTTCGTGATGGTAAGTTAACTGATTTTAAAATTCTGTCTTGTACGTATGCCAGTGAATGCTAATTCACCTATTTATGACACTCACTAGAGTGATATTCTCTATCTTGGGAAAAAGAGAATTGAATTTATTCAAAGTCAGTTGTAGGCAGTGGTAACATTAAGTTCAGTGGAACTGCAATTCTGGCTTGTCCTCCCTGTCCCTCTCTCTGGTCAGTGACAGAGATAAACTTAGTTTCCAAAGGACAATTTAATATGTTGAATGTTAACTAGTGAAACAGACTATTACTGAGAAGTCTCATATACTATCCATATACTTGATTACCATGGAACAATTTGGAATAAGCTGTCTTCTAGAGTCTGTCTAAGGTCTTCTTCATTAAAGTAACTCATTGGTTAATCTCCATCTTGTGACATCAGCTGGGTATTCATACAGCCTGGCAATCCTGGGCATGTGCTTGGAAGTTCCTCCAGTAATTTTTTATTACAGTGTCAAAGAGGTAGTGCCAAATGGGTAATAGTTGGAGTGTCTTTTCTGCTTCTCTTCCAATCCATTTCTGAGCCAAAGAATCAAGGTAAGCTTGACAAATATGGCAAATAAATCTGGCAAATAACCTTTTAATCAGAACCACAGAAGCAGCCAAACCAGATAAATGGTCTCCAAAATGGATTTTTGTTTGTGGTAGGGATGCTGAAATGATCTGGGCTGTCTATTTAGGAGAAATCGAGCCACTATGGAATTTTCAAGCTCATCATCCTTGGAGTAAACATCAACTGTGGCTATTAATTCCAGGCATCATTAGTTTACTGAAGAGCCAGTTAACAACATACCATTTTCAAATCCAGAAATTGCTAATCTATTCCTTTTAGCAGAAAATCTTATCATTGTCATTAGCACTATCACTATGTAGCTATTGTGTGCTAGAAACTGTATACACATGATCTTTTCTGGTCCTTACAATGGTCCTGGGAGGCAGGTACTATTATTAACAAATTAACTATTATTTACAAATGAAGAAACTGAAGCTCAGAAGTGTTAAGCATATTACCCAAGGCCACAAACATGATAAGTGGCAAGCAAAATCAAAACCAGTTCATCTTGATTCCAAAGCCCATTCACATTCTATTGTACTCACATGATGTGAAATTATCCAAGGAGACCAAAATAACATTTTCACTGCAGACTTTGCAAGGCACTGAACTACTTGGAATTCTAAATTCTGGGAATTTTTTCCCCCACTTGAGGGAACAGTTTCCTAGCTTTGAGGCTTAATTCAACAGACACTTGATGGATGAGGCAGATACTGGAGAACATGGTGGGGGGGGGGCAAGTATATTAGGCAAGCCAGAGTCAGAGTGTGTGCTCCCTGGGTTTTGTCTGGCCAGGTAAGTGGAAATAAGTTTCCCCAAAGTGTGAAATGAAAAAGCAAATACAAACCATTAAATCACATTGTTGTTAACTGAAGTTCCAGCCTCTTAGATGTATTGTTTCAAAACATTTAACCTAGGAAAAACTGTTTACTGAACCATTAAAAAAAACCCTGTCATATAGAGGTGCCTGGCTAGCTCAGACAGTAAAGCATGTGACTCTTTGATCTTGGGGTTGTGAGCCCCATGTTGGGTGTAGAAGCTTCAAGAAGCTTCAAGAAGTTCTACCTCTGCTTATAGAAGGGGTCTCTGATGGATATTGAATACTGGAATTTGGATGGAACCAAACCAAAAACGAAATGCTAGGACTAGCCCTACCCATTTGCTAAGCTGCACTTTACCAATTGAAGCCAAATATTCTCACTGAACTGTAATCTGAACTGAGGTGTGTTGTTTATCCAAAAGAATGAAACTGGACCACTTTCTTACACCAAACACAAAAATAAATTCAAAATGGATTAAAGACCTAAATGTGAGACCTAAAACCACCAAAACCCTAGAGAAGA
Organism: Panthera tigris; assembly: GCF_018350195.1. Classification (NCBI taxonomy): domain Eukaryota; kingdom Metazoa; phylum Chordata; class Mammalia; order Carnivora; family Felidae; genus Panthera; species Panthera tigris. Next base: position 89,102,810 of record NC_056677.1, on the reverse strand, counting down.
GCATAGGCAGTAATCTCTTTGACATAGGCTATAGCAACTTCTATCTATATATGTCTCTTTAGACAAGGGAAACAAAAGCAAAAATAAACTACTAGACTTCATCAAAATAAAAACCTTCTGCACAGAGAAGGAAACAATCAACAAAAGTAAAAGGCAACCTACTGAACGGGAGAAGATATTTGCAAATGACATATCTGATAAAGGGTTAGTATCCAAAATCTATAAAGAACTTATAAAACTCAACACCCAAAAAATGAATGATCCAATTAAAAAATGAGAAGAAGACATCAATAGACGTTTTTCCAAAGAAGACATACAGGTGGCCAATAAACACATGAAAAAATTCTCAACCTCACTGATCAGTAGGGAAATACAAATCAAAACTACAACGAGATATCACCTCACACCAGTCACAATGGCTAAAATCAACAGCACAAGAAACAACAGGTGTTGGCAAGGATGTGGTGCAGCCACTCTAGAAAACAGTATGGAGGTTCCTCAAAAAGTTAAAAATAGAACTACCCTATGATCCAGCAATTGCACTGCTAGGTATCTACCCAAAGAATACAAAAATACGAATTCAAAAGGATACATCCACCCTGATCTTTATAGTAACATTATCTACAATAGCCCAACTATGGAAACAACCCAAGTGTCCATTGACTGATGAATGGATAAGGAAGATGTGGTATATAGAGGTATACAGTGGAATATTACTCAGCCATCATAAAGAATGAAATCTTGCCATTTGCAATGATGTAGATGGAACTAGAGAGTATTATGCTAAGCGAAATAAGTCAGCAAAAGACAAATACCATATCATTTCACTTATATGTGGAATTTAAGAAACTAAACAAATGAACATAGGTGGAAAAAAAAGAGTCAAACCAAGAAACAGACTCTTAACTATAGAGAACAAACTTATGGTTACCAGAAGGGAAGTGGGTGGGGGGACAGGTTAAATAGGTGACAGGGATTAAGGAGTGCAATTGTTGCAATGAGTACAAGGTGATGAATAGAAGTGTTAAATTACTATATGGTACCTGAAACTAATATAGCATGGTATGTTAACTAACTGGAGTAAAAATTAAAACTTAAAAAAACAAACTGTGCTATTGTTGTTTTCCTAACATATGATGAATTGATTCAAACCAGACCCAATGTTGGGCATTTTCTAAAGTGATTTAACCCAAAATAACACAGAACTTCAAAATAATCTTAATATTAAATTTGAATTGAATTGATATATTTGTAGTCCAGTCAACTTCAGTTCTTGATTGATGAAGCCACTGAGCTTCCAGAGTTAGAGCCCTGCTCTGTTTGGAGAGCTCAGCTCTGTCTTAACTGAGTAACTCCTGCGTTGCTTCCTGGGTCATATTACCCATAAACCCACCCAAATTCTGAGAGCATAAGCAATAGACTAAGGTGGAAGAGTGTTGTCTGCTTTCATATACAATAGAATGTCTGTGGATGTCATTATAAAATATGCACTGACCTTCTTACTGTTCCTCAAACACACCATGTATATTCTTGCCTCAGTTTTAGCTATGACACATGCCATTCCCTCTGCCTGGAATACTTTGACTTCACATAATTTGCTCTTCCCTTTTTCAGGTGTCTGCTCAAATATCACCTTAATGGAGAATGTTTTCTATGATTATCTTATCAAAAACATCACCCATAACACTTTAAACATCTTTTAAATTTTTTATAACGTCCAACACCATTTGACAAGTTATACCTTTGTTTAATTGTTTACTGATTGTTTTCCCCCACTGGAATGTCAGTTCCATGAGAGCAAAGACTGTTTTGTTCACTGCCTTATCCCTAGTTCTTAAAATAGTGCCTGGCATGTGGTAGGTGTTTAATAAATATTTGGAAAAAAAGGAAACATGACATAAGATAATATGGCACAGTCCAAAGAATATAACTCTAGACTTAGAAAACTTCAGATTTAGTCTAAACTCTGTTATTAGCTTGTTGCAGTCTGGGACAAATCATGTTACCTTTCTGGACTTTAGTTTACTCACTAGGCAAATGAGATTATTTGTTTCTTCTTTATCTCATTAATGGAGATGTTATGAGATTCAAAAGAAATAATATATATGGAAGTCCTTGGAAAAATAGAAGCTATGAGATATGTGCATGTTTCTTTCTAGACTATCGAGGTCAGGTGTTCTGCAGGAGAAGCCATTTTCACTGGTTCAATCTCATGCAAACATCATGTTGTCTTCTCATATTTCTAAACGAAGATAAGCCCCTGGGGCAAATAAGCTACTAGTTAATGGGGCTAGTTGGCCTTAATCCTTAGAAGAGCATGCCCAAAGGCCAAAAGACTAGTCTAATTGAAGTCAGAATCCAAATTGATTCTCTTTGCCAAAACTTTCACTGGCCCTTTGAGTTACATATTTGAAATAGGTACTGAAAGCAAGGACATATTCAGTTCAGCCATCTCATGAACCAGGCTAGACGCCCCTTAATCCTTCAGAATTTGGTCAGTCATCAGTCTTTTAGATGGCCTATAATGACTAGACTCAAGGAAGTAAGCAGTTCACCTCTTTCCTGGCATCTTGTTCCACCCTCCTGTGGCTTGCCATGGACATACACTGAACAAGTCATCAGAAGTCACTAGAAGTCACATCTCAGTGTCCTCCAGGTGGGTGTCTACCCACCCAAACCCAAATCCAATACAGCTAAACAACAAGCTGTTGATGAAGTCCCTGAATTAAATTTATGTGAAAGGTGCTATAGTCTGTATATACAAAGATTCTTATTCATTTTCCATCCATCACTTGGGCATGCCTTTAGGGATCGCAAGCTGGCATGGTTACTTTGGTGAAATATGAAAACAAATCTGCTTTCCCCCAAAGTTTCAAATGAATTGACTGCACAGTCATTGGCTAATGCTTCAAATGAGACTGACCAGTCCATGATGCCAGAAGGATCCTGAGCTTTTAAAGGCAGTGGGGAGTGGGGTGGCAGAGAGGCTGGGTGGTGGGTAGTAGCTGAGGCTGCCTTTTGAATAAAGAAGAGAGAAAAAAAAGAACATTTAAAGAGTCCTCTGCCCCCTAAGTCCTCTGAGTATAAAATAGCTTTAAGTGTAGGTTTTGAGCTAGGGGAAAAGGGGCGGGAGATAGATTTCCTCATTCTCTCTGCTTACAGTTCAACCCATTGCAACTCTGTCTCAACCACTCACTACTTTGATTTTTTTGTTTCTAGAGATGGTGGGAGTATGTTGGTGATGGTGAAACAAGTCCATCAGTGCTCCTAGGAGTCAGCTGCAACTCCTAGACCCAGCCCAACCTGGGAGGAGTCATCATTGCTTTGCTTCAGGCTGACCACACTAATCCTTAGTTCAGAAATTTAAGTGCTCTTGGCACCTCTCCTTCTCAGATGTCTTATGGCCTAAGCCTATCTTCCTTCTTCAACCAGTTTAAACTGGCACCAAATCTACATTCAAAGAGTAAATTATTTTAAATAACAAAAGACATGCATACTTGTAAAATTTTCAACAGTACAAACATAGTATAAACTAAAATGGGAAAGATCCCTTTTAAGCCCCCAATCTCTACCTCATGAGATAATACTATAAGCAGTTTGGTATTTATAGCTCCAGAAATATTTCTATGTACCGTAAGTTCAGGCAATTGAACCAGGGAAATTCAGTTTTGAATTCTGGTAATGCCAGATGCTACAGACAACAGGACAATTAGGAAAGCTAAAAAAGCCTTGGCTAGTATGACATGGCACTTTGAGACCACTGCTGTTTGGTGGCAATGCATGTTCTGGGTAACTGGTTGGATGTCCATTAATAAGATGCTTGATGAGACATATTTGGGACCCTTATATGTCAGCAAGTAGTTACTGATGCAGGCTAGAACACAGGCTGAATATTTTTAGCTTACATGGCTTATGGCTAAAGCCAAACATCCATGCCAGCCTGAGAGATGTCTTGGTGAAGGTAAAAGGTCAACATCTTTGGTGACATGACTTTTTGTGGGTGACTTTCCATGTTTCTACTTGCTCTGCTCTGGCCTCTCTTCCCAAAACAAAAAGCCTTAGTCAAATTTGTTAATTTAGTCAATGGAAAGCTTAGAGCGAACCCAAATAGATACAATCAGAAATGAAAGAGAAGAAGTAACAACCGACAGACACCACAGAAATACAAAAGATTATGAAACTACTATGAAAAATTACATGCCAACAAATTGGACAACCTAGAAGAAATGGATAAATTTCTAGAAACATAGAATCTTTTAAAACCTAATAAGGAAGAAATAGAAAATTTGAACAGACTGATTGCTGGTAACAAAATTGGTAATCAAAAAACTCTCAACAAACAAAAGCCCGGGACCAGAAGGATTTGCAGGTGGATTCTATGAAACATATAAGGAAGAGTTAACACTGATTCTCCTCAAATTATTCCAAAAATGTAGAAGAGGAAGGAAAGCTTCCAAAGCATTCTGTAAGGCCAACATTACCCTACTACTCAAATCTAACACACTACAAAAATAGAAAACTACAGGTGAATATCCCTGATGACCATAGATATAAAAACCCTCAACAAAATATTAGCAAATTGCATTGAACAATACATTAAAAGTATCATTCACCACAATCAATGGGACTCATTCTGGGAATGCAAGAATGGTTCAATATCCATAAATCAATCACTGTGATGCACCACATAAACAAAATGAAGAATAAAAATCAAATGATCATCTCCATAGATGCAGAAAAAGCATTCAACAAAATTCAACATCCATTTGTAATAAAAACTTTCAACAAAATGGGTTTAGAGGGAACATACATCAACATAATAAAGGCCTTATATTGAAAACCCACAGCTGATATCATACTCAATGGTGAAAAACCGAGAGCTTTTCCTCTAAGATCAGGAACAAGACAAGGGTGTCCACTCTTGCTCCCTTTATTCAACATAATCTAGAAGTCTTAGCTGTATCAATCAGACAAGGAAAATAAATAAAAGGCATTCAAATTGGTAAGGAAGAAATAAAACTGTCACTATTTGCATAAGACATGATACTATACATAGAAAGCCCTAAGGACTCCACCATAGAAAATATTTGAAATAATAAATAAAGTCAGTAAAGTTGCAGGTACTAAATTAATATACGGAAATATCTTGCAGGGCACCTGGGTGGCTCAGTCGGTTGAGCATCCTACTTCAGCTCAGGTCATGAACTCATGGTTCATGAGTTTGAGCCCCACATTGGGCTTGATGCTGTCAGCACAGAGGCTGCTTCAGATCCTCTGTTCCTCTTTCTCTCTGCCCTCCCCCCACTCATGCACTCTCTCTCTCAAAAAGAAATATTTGTAAAGTAAGTGTTAGTATTTGAAAAGAAGAAATCTCTTGCATTTGTATACACTAATAATGAAGTAGCAGAAAGAGAAAAGAAGAAAACAATTCCACTTACAATTGCACCAAAAATAATAAAATACCTAGAAATAAACTTAACCAAGAAGATGAAAGACCTATACTCTGAGGACTATAAAACATTGATGGAAGAAACTGAAGATGATACAAACAAATGAAGATATTCCATGCTTATGGATTGGAAGAATATTGTTAAAATGTCCATACTACCTAAAGCAATTGGCAGATTCAATACAATCCTTATCAAATACCAATAGCAGTTTTCACAGAACTAGAACAAATAATACTAGAATTTGTATGGTACTACAAAAGATCCTGAATAGCCAAAGCAATCTTGAGAAAGAAGAACAAAGCTGGAGGTATCACAATTCCAGATTTCAAGATACACTACAAAGCTAAAATAATAAAAACAGCATGATACTGGTACAAAAATAGACATATAGAGGGATGCCTGTGGGGGCTCAGTCTGGTAAGCATTTGGCTCTTGATATTGGCTCAGGTTATGATCTCACAGTTCTTGTGTTCAAGCCTTGCATCAGGCTCTGTGCTGACAGTGCAGAGCCTGCTTGGGATTCTCTCTCTGTCTCTCTCTCTGCCCCCTCCCCCCTCTAAATAAATAAACTTAAAAAAATAGGCACATAGATCAATAGAACAACATAAAGAACCCAGAAATAAACCCATGCTTAGATCTTCAATTAATCTATGACAAAGAAGGCAAAAATATATACAATAGGGAAAAGACAGTCTCTTCATTAATTGTACAGCTACATGCAAAAGAATTAAAGTAGACCACTCTCTTTTACCATACATAAAAATAAACTTAAAATGAATTAAAGACCTAAATGTGAGACCTGGAACCACAAAGCTCCTAGAAAAAACATAGCAGTAACCTCTTTTTAAAAAATGTTTATTTATTTTTGAGAGAGAAGGACAGAGCATGAGCAGGGGAGGGGCAGAGAGAGAGGGAGACAGAATCCAAAGCAGGCTCCAAGCTCCCAGTTACCAGCATAGAGCCCAGTGTGGGGCTCAAACTTATGAACCGTGAGATCATGACCTAAGCCAACGTTGAAGTCAGATGCTTAACTGACTGAGCCACACAGGTGCCCCCACAGTAACTTGTTTGAAATTGACCTTAGCAACATTCTTTTAGGTATGTATCTATAGGCAAAGGAAACAAAAGCAAAAGTAAAGTATTGGGACTAAAGCAAAATAACAAGCTTTTGCACAGTGACGGAAACTATCTACAAAATGAAAAGGCAACCTCCTGAATTGGAGAAGATATTTACAAATGATGTATACAATAAGGGGTTAATATCCAAAATATATTTTAAAAAACTTATGCAGCTAAACACACACAAAAATATGATTAAAAATGGTCAGAGGACTTGAATAGACATTTTTCCTAAAAAGATATACAGATGGCCAAGAGACACATGAAAAGATGCTCAACATCACTAATCACTAGGGAGATGCAAATCCAAACCACAATGAGATATTACTTTACACCGGTTGGAATGGCTAAAATAAAAAACACAAAAAATAACAAGTGTTGGCAAGGATGTGGAGAAAAAGCAACCTTTCTTTGTGCACTGTTGGTGAAAATGTAAATTGGTGCAGTCAGTGTGAAAAACAGTGTGGAGATTCCTCAAAAAATTAAAAATAGAAATATCATATGATAAAATAATTCCACCACTGGGTATCTACCTAAACAAAATTAAGACACTGATCCAAAAAGTTATGTGCAACCCATGTTTATTGCAGCCTTATTTACAACCGCCAAGATATGGAAGCAACCTAAGTGTCCACTGGTAGATAAATAAAGAGGATGTAGTATATATATACAATGGAATATTAATGAGCCGTAAAAAAATGAGATCTTGCCATTTGCAACAATATGGTGGACCTAGTGAGTATTATAACAAATGATGTAGAGACAAAGAAAGACAGAGAAAGACAAATACCATATGATTTCATATGCATGTGGAATCTAAAAAACAAAACAAATGAACAGCCAAGTAAAGCAGAAAGAGACCTATAAATCCAGAGGAAATGAAATAAAATAAAATAAAATAAAATAAAATAAAATAAAATAAAATGAAATAAATAAAATAAAATAAAATAAAATAAAATAAAATAAAATAAAAAAGATAAACTGATGGCTGCCAGGGGCATGGGGGTGGGGAGATGGGCAAATGGGTACAGGGGAGTAGGAGATACAGGCTTCCAATTATGGAATGTATGTATCATGAAGACGAGAGGTACAGAATAGGAAATATAGTCAATAGAATTATAATGGAATTGTATGGTGACAGATGGTAGCTACACTTGTGGTAAACATAGAATAACATATAGAGTTGTTGAATCACGATGTTGTACACTTGAAAATAATGTAGCATTGTGTGTCAACTCTACTTCAATTAAAAAAAAAAAAAAAGCTCTTAGTGGATGAGACCCAGACGCACCTGAGAAAAGTGACATACATATATGCTGGGCTCATGGTTAGGGGGTATCCGAGCCGGTTTACTTGTGTGTATGTGTGTTTTTATTTTTTGTATTTTTATTTAATTAATTTTTTTCACTGGACATATTTTTTATTTTTATTTTTTTAATATGAAAGTTATTGTCAAATTGGTTTCCATACAACACCCAGTACTTATCCCAACAGGTGCCCTCCTCGATACCCATCACCCACCCTCTCCTCTCTCCCAAAACCCCATCAACCCTCAGTTCTCAATTTTTAAGAGTCTCTTATGTTTTGGCTCCCTCCCTCTCTAACCTTTTTTTTTTCCTTCCCCTCCCCCATGGTCTTCTGTTAAGTTTCTCAGGATCCACATAAGAGTGAAAACATATTGTATCTGTCTTTCTCTGTATGACTTACTTCACTTAGCATAACACTCTCCAGTTCCATCCACGTTGCTACAAAAGGCCATATTTCATTCTTTCTCATTGCCACGTAGTATTCCATTGTGTATCTAAACCACAATTTCTTTATCCATTCATCAGTTGATGGACATTTAGGCTCTTTCCATAATTTGGCTATTGTTGAAAGTGCTGCTATAAACATTGGGGTACAAGTGCCCCTATGGATCAGCACTCCTGTATCCCTGGGGTAAATTCCTAGCAGTGCTATTGCTTGGTCCTAGGGTAGATCTAGTTTTAATTTTTGAGGACCCTCCACACTGTTTTCCAGAGTGGCTGCACCAGTTTGCATTTCCACCAACAGTGCAAGAGGGCCTCCATTTCTCCACATCCTCTCCAGCATCTATAGTCTCCCCTATGACCCAGCAATAGCACTGCTAGGAATTCACTCAAGGGATGCAGGAGGGCTGATGCATAGGGGCACTTGTACCCCAATCTTTATAGCAGCACTTTCAACAATAGCCAAACTATGGAAAGAGCCTAAATGTCCATCAACTGATGAATGGGTAAAGGAATTGTGGTTTATATACACAATGGAATACTACGTGGCAATGAGAAAGAATGAAATATGGCCTTCTGTAGCATCGTGGATGGAACTGGAGAGTGTTATGCTAAGTGAAATAAGTCATGCAGAAAAAAGACAGATACCATATGTTTTCACTCTTACGTGGATCCTAATTAATTTTTTTTTTAATTTACATCCAAGTTAGTTAGCATATAGTGCAACAATGATTTCAGGAGTAGATTCCTTAATGTCTCTTACCCATTTAGCCCATCCCCACTCAAACAACCCCTCCAGTAACCCTCTGTTTGTTCTCTATATTTAAGAGTCTCTTATGTTTTGTCCCCCTCCCTATTTTTATATTATTTTTGCTTCCCTTCTCTTATGTTCATCTGTTTTGTATCTTAAAGTCCTCATATGAGTGAAGTCATATGATATTTGTCTTTCTCTGACTAATTTTGCATAGCACAATACTCTCTAGTTCTATCCATGTAGTTGCAAATGGCAAGATTTCATTATTTTTGATTGTTGAGTAATACTCCATTGTATATGTATACCACATCTTTATCCATTCATCCATCAATGGACATTTGGGCTCTTTCCATATTTTGGCTATTGTTGATAGCACTGCCTCAAACATTGGGGTGCATGTGCCCCTTCAAAACAGCATACCTGTATCCCTTGGATAAATACTTAGTAGTGCAATTGGTGGGTCATAGAGTAGTTCTATTTTTAATTTTTTGAGGAACTTCCATTCTGTTTTCCAGAGTGGCTGCATAAGTTTGTATTCCCACCAGCAGTGCAAAAGAGATCCTCTTTCTCTGCATCCTCGCCAATATCTGTTGTTGCCTGAGTTATTAATGTTAGCCATTCTGACAGGTGTGAGGTGGTATCACATTGTGGTTTTGATTTGTATTTCCCTGATAATGCGTAATGTTGAGCATTTTTTTCATGTGTCTGTTGGCCATTTGGGTGTCTTCAGAGAAGTGTCTGTTCATGTCTTTTGCCCATTTCTTCACTGGATTATTTGTTTTTTTGGGTGTTGAGTTTGATAAGTTCTTTATAGATTTTGGATACTAACCCTTTACCTGATATGTCATTTGCAAATACCTTCTCCCATTCCGTCAGTTGCCTTTTAGTTTTGTTGATTGTTTCCTTTACTGTGCAGAAGCTTTTTATTTTAATGAGGTCCCAATAGTTCATTTTTGCTTTTGTTTCCCTTGCCTCTGGAGACGTGTTGAGTAAAAAGTTACTGCAGCCAAGGTCAAAGAGGTTTTTGCCTGCTTTCTCCTCGAGGATTTTGATGCAAGCCAGTTTACTTTGGAAGGGATGATCTGGGAGTCAGAAAATTTTGGAACAGAGAACATCCTTACATTTAGTTCTTCATTCAAGAACCTTCCAGTCTTGCAAATTCAAGTATCTTTCTTGCCACCCACTCTCAGATTTTATAAACTATTGTCCTTCTTGGATCACCAGTGAAGAAGCAGTGCAAGATGGAAGTCATATATTTGGAGTAGAATAAGGATTATGGAAACTCCAGCAATGGGAGAAAGAACCCAAAAACTAGTGGAAGCCAAGTTGCACCCTGATGTCTGCTTTTCAGAACCAGGTTCAACAGAGTCAGAATTTTAGCCTGCTTGCAAGCATTTACTTACTCCTCACTTCATTTTACCAAGAACTTAAGGGAGTCAAGAATCTCAGCTGTTCTATCCTACTTTAAAACTGCCACAGAATGGGAATTACACCTCTGTCTCCAAAGTGGATAACCACCAAGCAGCCCAGTAATGTTGTGCTTAGGGTTTGTACAATTTAGGAGATTACAAAACTCACTGGTTTAATAAATATGTTGCCTTGTTCAAAGAGTTACTAGTCTAATCAGGTCTAAAGATCACTGTAGTTGGCAGCCTATAATGTATAGGCCCACAGAATGGCAGAACTGGGATGGGTAACAAATCATATAGTCTATCTCCCTAATTCTGCCCTAGCCCTGGGAACACCAAGGAACACCAGTGCACGTAGTCTTATCAGAACATGGGCATGCCATTCATCCTCTTCTATAGTTACCAATGGTCTATTAGAGATCAGATGGCTTTGGGTTATGAGAAAGTGTCCTTTTGCCTTGCAGCTTTTGTGTTTCTACTCCTCTATTGGCTTTATATTTGTCTTGCTTCCCAACTCTAACCATGAGAAGAAATTACTTTTAGACAGACGAGAACACTGAGGTGGGAATATGACAATGGTCATAAGAACCCTAAGCAACTTTCTAACCCCACCATTTGCCATTATCCGATTTCCTTTTGGGATGTCCTCAGTAGAACAAATTATTTCTTTTAATCTTGCCAATAGCTAAGAGGATGAGCCTGAGGGGTGTGTGAGGTTCACATCATGGGGCAATTAATTTATTAATAATTCTGTGGCTACCCTCAGTTCCATTAACAAACAGGCATGACATGTATGCCTTTCCTTAGGCATCTCATTAAGCATTTGATACAGCAGTGATTAGCATTAGCATCACTAATACCTGATGCTGGCTGTGTTCCTTGCATCTGAAGATTTACTTTTCAGAGCAGGAAACAAAGTTGAGAAAATAAGCAGAAAGCAGAGAAAAAGGCCAGAGAGGGGAAAGATGTGTTGTTGGAAACAGACTGGGTAGCTTGCATCAGTGCTCCCCAGCATGCAGAATTTTGTAGATGAGTACAAATCATTTATTTTGGAATGGCATAAGTTGGTTGTTTTTTATTTTGCCAAACAAAAATCTCTACAAGCTAAAAATTTCTATTATTTAATTTAAAAATAAAAATGATACTTTAACGTCAAAAAGGTAGGAAGGACAGAATAAATTTAGAGTAAATTTAATTCATAAAAAAAAACTCACTGCATTGTTCTGATTCATCTAATTTCAACACAGACTGCTGGAAACATGGTCACAGACTGGAACTTGTCCACATAATGGCTTTTGGAAAATTATGGTCTATATGAAAGCGAACAATCTCAGCCTTTTGGAGGCAACTTACTGACTGGTCTGGGTGATACTGGTTAGTTTTCCAGAAGAACAGTCAAGAGTGAGGATGTAGGGTAAGAAAGTTCTAGAGAAAGAGGGTAGGAAGATGGAAGGATGGTTCTTCCCATTATCCTTCTGAGGCATGAGGGTATGCTAAAAGTAGGGATGTTCTATGGGCAGAAAAATAGTAGGTTTTCCAGAAATAATCTGGTACAGTCCCTGGGCAAAGCAAGCTAGCACAAGTAGTCCTCCAAAAGTATAATCTCTTCTCTACCTTTCTGAATGTGCACTTAGTAGGACCCATCTTTTCCAATACTGGTTGCTTGCAATATGTATTGACAGGGTGAAAAGAGCCTTTTAGTTAGAGTCCAAACACCCAAGTTTTAGTCCTGGTTCTGACACTAGTCAGCTGTGTGATTTCTGGCAAGTCCCCCACCCCTTCCCTTTAAGCCATGGTTTCTTCACTGGGATAATGAGTGAGTTAGACTAGACATAAGTGCAGGCCCCTGTAATTTTGACATCCTCCCTACACTACTCCATCCCTCACCCAAACTGGCTTCAGTTCATTCCCTGGCCACTGCTTCATGTGGAGCCAATGGAGGCTTCCCTGGTAGCTCACTTCTTGTTTATCAGCAAGTTTCCTATCTGGTCGCTGCTGGATTGGTGGCAGAAACTTCCTTATCCTTTTCTTACTCTTCTGCCCCTTTACAAGTTTGGCAAGGTCAACTCAGGACTGCATTTCCCCTATATTTCCCTGATGGGGTCTGCTAGCTGACAACTGAAGGTCACTTCACTAATTGCCCATGGCTCTCTAGCTATATGCTATTTCTCAAATAAACTAATTTGTTCATTTATGATAGACAAAATTACCTTTGGTCCAAAACCCCTTTCTGGTGGATATCACTATGGTCTGGAGACTTCTTCTAAACCAAGTTGCTCTCTACATTAGTTATTGCTGGAGCTGTGCTATCAAGATAAAGAAAAGTGGGGAAAGAGGGAGTTTAAACTGGAGTTGGAGCAGAGGAAGAAAAAATGCAGTTGAAGCAGAAGGATTCATTCTTCCAAGCACTCCCTACTCTTACTCTGAGATACTCTGTATCTCTTACTCTGTCCCCACTAAGGGGACACTATAAGCCAGACAGACCTGAATTCACACCCTAGCTCTGCCACTTATTAGTTACATGATCTTGGGCAATTTTCTTAACCTCTTTTCAGTTTTCCACATTTGTTAAGTTGGGAGGATTTTTATGCAGATTAGATGTAAATATACATATAAAGTCATTGGCATATAGCAAGCAGTCAATAAATGGTAGTAGCTACTGTCATTCTTTAAAACAGCTCAACTTCCTATTGCTATATAATGAAAACTTTGCTCCCTACAGGGCAGACCTGGATAATCTCACCAAGGCATGCCTATCAGAAAGTAGGCCAGTCTCTTCAGAAGGGTGAAATATATATACCCAGGCTGACAGTGACAGTCAGGCAGCCATTTTAAGTCCACATTATCAGGGAATAGCTCACTGTAACATCCTACAGGAAAAGTGAGCCTGAAAGCTTCTGAATCCATCCCACTGGCCATGAATCTTCATGGGGCAAAGTGAAAATTGTAAATGTGTCCCTTTCCTACCTGTGTCTGGCATATGGTTTTTCTAATCATGACAGCACTATAAGATACATATTATATCCCATTTTACCACCAGAGAAAGAGGCAGATTAGTTTCACATGCTACTGTGGCCTTGGGAATGCCATGCTCTACTTATTAGGTTAGCTCTGAGATAATGTTCATGCTCACTACTATCTAGTTACACCCTTCTTGTGTGTGGGAGTCAGGAAGTAAGGTGCTCCACTAGAGGAGAGACACCAAGATGAAAAAGTAGGCACTAAAGCACAGACATAAACTCTGGCAGAGACAGTGCTGTATATTGCCAAGTCTTGTTTAATTTTCCTTTTCTTGGGCTCACAGGAAGGTTATGTTTCCCATCCTTTCTTGCAGTTTGGTGGGGCCCATGTGACTGCATCCTTGCCAATGGGATGTGGAAGAAATGATGTGTATTTCTCTCTAGTTGGGTCCTTAAAATATTTTAGCCCTCTTTTATCTTGCTGCAGATAACTTGGACCTCATGTTGAAATGGTACCATCACAGAATGGAAAGATATTGAATTCCCAAGTTGTCCAAGTTGGAGGAGAGCCCTGATGACTCTCATTAGATTTTATATGTATATGAAGAAAACTTTAGTTGTGCCAAGTCATTGAGATGTAAGAGTCTATTTTTTATTGTAGCATAGCCTATCTTATCCTGACTGATGCATATACCAGTAATATAGTTAGAAATACATGCATAATATAAGGAGTAAGTAAAGAAAGAGATGGCAGAGAAAATGGTTTGGCATGCCAGGGGTTAATGAGTAATGAATGACAAAGTGGATGGGAGTAACACAAAATGGGCAACCAGTGCAGTAGTTTTTGGAGTAAAGATTAAAAGAACCCAAGAATGACTGGCCCTCTGTGCTTCCTGTTTCAGATAAGAAGAAACCTCATCTTTAGCTCTCACTAAGTTGCTCCCCCATCCAGAAGGACAGAGCAATGCTGGGCAAGAAGTTTCTAGTTTCTTAGATCAGACCCATGTATTACATGCATCCTGGTTGAGCAGATGCAGATTGTCAGCAACCCCTTGAGCTAGAAGTAATATTACAGATTATTTAGTGTATTTTCCTTAAATCTTCCTAAGCAGAAAGGAATCTTCCTGTTTTCTGTGTGAGACTAGACAAAAAGAAGTCTCTTCTGGCTGGGTACAATGGCTCAACCTATCCAGGTTGCCCTCTCAATCAGAGGTACCAAATATGACATTGGAGAGTGGTCTCTGCACTCCAAGCAAGGTATGCACATCTAGTTCCCAAACTTCCAAAGATCCACTCTGGAGTTGCTATCTATGTCTTCCTCCAAACCTGGTCCATTGCCTGCCAGAAATCCAGACTGTCCCTTAAAGTTCCCCTAAAGCCCGTATGCTTTAGTTTAAGAGTACTTCCTCTCATGCTGTTGTCAGTAGAAATGGGGAATGCCTATTACCCATTCTGGCTAATTGCCTCTACCCAGCTTAGCTTCTTCCCTAGGCTGCTGAGTTAACTGCCTTTAATTAACCTAGGAAAACTTTACTTCTTGGAAAGCCTCCCTTGGTGAGTATTCTGAGCCTGGCAGCAGCTGTATTCCTTCCAAAGTCTAAGGAAGTCATTGAGCATTTTACAACTTCTTGATGAAGTCTTAAAGAGGAAGTGAATTCTCAGCTATATTGAGCCATCCACAATCTCCCAGGGGACTGTACAGTGGCTTGAGGAAAACCTCATCCTGTCCTATTACAACAGTGTTGCCTTGCCAAAGTACATAAGACGAGCCACTGCACTTTGACTTGAGCTGAGCCAAAACAATGGAGGGCTGAGTGCAAGAACAGCAGGGCTTCCCTGACCTGACAAGTTAGATGGCCAAGCCTCAGGCCAGTCAGGTCTGTGCCATGCAGGAGTCATTGCAGCCAAGTTAGCACACTTGTTTCCACCCAACCATGCTGAATGCAGCATGGATATCCAAGAAATGCTTTCTGTTTCTGCTCCTAAAATAGGTGCTGAAAGAACTACAGAGAAAGTAAGGATGAAAGAAAGAGAGAGACAGAGAGACAGAGAGAGACAGAGACAGAGAGAAGAGGAGGAGAGAGGAGGGGAGGGGGGAAAAAGAAGGGAGGGAAAGGGAGAGAAAATGAAATGAAATAAAATGGAGCAAACCTTACCTCTGAATGTCCCTGAGCCATGACAATGAGCCATGTTGACATCATATTTGCATGCTAGATAAGCAGAATGTGTGTAACTGGTAAATTCACAGCACTGGAATTGTGACAGGAACTTATGAAGCAGAAGGTCCTCCCTGCTCTGGTATGCCTTATCCTGCTATCTAAACACACCCACAAAGACTTTAGGACAATTTCAAGAAACTATAGCAGATGTAAAGTAATACAATCCAAGTGGATTTGTAGAAGTGTTTAGGTAATTTCCCTCATGTAGCTTAGCACCCCAACCTGGGGATGAACAACTGGATTTTTAAAAGTTTATTTATTTATTTAAGTGATCTACACCCATTGTTCGGCTCAAACTCATGACCCCAAGATCAAGAGTCACATGCAGTTCCAACTGAGCCATCCAGGCACCCCTGGACAACTGGATTTCTTAAGTCCTACTGTCTTATTGGCTCAAACTGCTATCTGGTTCCACCTTCAAGTCAGCCATAGTCTCCCTCTGGCGGCAGCTTTTGTGGATGTCTAGTACCTCATTATGAGGAATTGTGTTGGTTCTGGTGACATTGAAAGGAAGTAGCAGGTATATCTTCAGTGGACAGAGAGGAAATAAGCACATTCTCTAAAGAACTAAGGGCAGGAGTGTTGGAACAGATGTAGGTGTTTTCTACTCTCTTTTAGCTCCAAAATTCTGTAATTAGCACTGCTATTTAAAAACTATTTTATTTAGAAAACTTTAAACTTGGCTTCTTTGACCCCTTGCCCTCCATGATAAGGGTGTAGTTCTATCATTCAGCTTTCTTTAGTAGTCTGCTTGGGAAGGCTGTGTATGTCTTCATGTGTCTAAGTATGTGTCTATTTCCTTCCAAAGAAAAAAGATACCTGAAGAGATATAAAGAGACACTTAAAAGCCCCCCCCCCCCCAACCCACTTCAACCCATCCACCAAGATAGGCTTAAATTCTAGGAATTCCTGAAACCAGGGTAACCACCAGCCCATAACTGAAATTATTCCTAATGTTGCCTTCCACCTTCAACAAGCACCTGTACATTTCAACAAAGCCATCAGGGCTAAAAGGTGTTTGAAACAAGCAGGGAAGCAAAACAGCATAAGTGACAGAGAAGAGGGCAAATGAGGGCTAAGGCATTACCTCTTTCAGATTAAAGTTGTTTTTCCTCTGGATCTCTAAGAAGGAGGACATTTAGATGACAAGGTCTTAGGGCAAGAAGGGACTTTAAGAATCAGAGTCGAAAAATTGAGTCTGAGGACCAGGAAGATGGCGGTGTAGGAGGACGCTGGGCTCACCGCGCGTCCTGCTGATCACTTAGATTCCACCTACACCTGCCTAAATAACCAGAAAACCGCCAGAGGATTAGCAGAACGGAGTCTCCGGAGCCAAGCGCAGACGAGAGGCCCACGGAAGAGGGTAGGAAGGGCGGCGAGGCGGTGCGCGCTCCACGGACTGGCGGGAGGGAGCCGGGGCGGAGGGGCGGCTCGCCGGCCAAGCAGAGCCCCCGAGTCTGGCTGGCAAAAGCGGAGGGGCCTGACGGACTGTGTTCCGACAGCAAGCGCGACTTAGCGTCTGGGAGGTCAGAAGTTAACAGCTCTGCTCGGAAAGCGGGAAGGCTGGAGGACAAAGGGAGGGAGAGCTGCTGAGCCCCCTGACGACAGAGCTCAGTTTGGTGGGGAACAAAGGCGCTCGCCAGCGCCATCTCCCCCGCCCATCCCCCAGCCAAAATCCCAAAGGGAACCAGTTCCTGCCAGGGAACTTGCTCGCTCCGCGCAAACACCCAACTCTGTGCTTCTGGGGAGCCAAACCTCCGGCAGCGGATCTGACTCCCTCCCGCTGCCACAGGGCCCCTCCTGAAGTGGATCACCTAAGGAGAAGCAAGCTAAGCCTGCCCCTCCAGCCCCCGTGCACCTTGCCTACCCACCCCAGCTAATACGCCAGATCCCCAGCACCACAAGCCTGGCAGTGTGCAAGTAGCCCAGACGGGCCACGCCACCCCACAGTGAATCCCGTCCCTAGGAGAGGGGAAGAGAAGGCACACACCAGTCTGACTGTGGCCCCAGCAGTGGGCTGGGGACAGACATCAGGTCGGACTGCGGCCCCGCCCACCAACTCCAGTTATACACCACAGCACAGGGGAAGTGCCCTGCAGGTCCTCACCACTCCAGGGACTATCCAAAATGACCAAACGGAAGAATTCCCCTCAGAAGAATCTCCAGGAAATAACAACAGCGAATGAACTGATCAAAAAGGATTTAAATAATATAACAGAAAGTGAATATAGAATAATAGTCATAAAATTAATCACTGGGCTTGAAAACAGTATACAGGACAGCAGAGAATCTCTTGCCACAGAGATCAAGGGACTAAGGAACAGTCACGAGGAGCTGAAAAGCGCTTTAAACGAAATGCAAAACAAAATGGAAACCACAACGGCTCGGCTTGAAGAGGCAGAGGAGAGAATAGGTGAACTAGAAGATAAAGTTATGGAGAAAGAGGAAGCTGAAAGAAAGAGAGATAAAAAAACCCAGGAGTATGAGGGGAAAATTAGAGAACTAAGTGATACACTAAAAAGAAATAATATACGCATAATTGGTATCCCAGAGGAGGAAGAGAGAGGGAAAGGTGCTGAAGGGGTACTTGAAGAAATTATAGCTGAGAACTTCCCTGAACTGGGGAAGGAAAAAGGCATTGAAATCCAAGAGGCACAGAGAACTCCCTTCAGACGTAACTTGAATAGATCTTCTGCACGACATATCATAGTGAAACTGGCAAAATACAAGGATAAAGAGAAAATTCTGAAAGCAGCAAGGGATAAACATGCCCTCACATATAAAGGGAGACCTATAAGACTCGTGACTAATCTCTCCTTTGAAACTTGGCAGGCCAGAAAGGCTTGGCACGATATCTACAGTGTGCTAAACAGAAAAAATATGCAGCCGAGAATCCTTTATCCAGCAAGTCTGTCATTTAGAATAGAAGGAGAGATAAAGGTCTTCCCAAACAAACAAAAACTGAAGGAATTTGTCACCACGAAACCAGCCCTACAAGAGATCCTAAGGGGGATCCTGTGAGACAAAGTACCAGAGACATCACTACAAGCATAAAACATACAGACATCACAATGACTCTAAACCCGTATCTTTCTATAATAACACTGAATGTAAATGGATTAAATGTGCCAACTAAAAGACATAGGGTATCAGAATGGATAAAAAAAACAAGACCCATCTATTTGCTGTCTACAAGAGACTCATTTTAGATCTGAGGACACCTTTAGATTGAGAGTGAGGGGATGGAGAACTATTTATCATGCTACTGGAAGCCAAAAGAAAGCTGGAGTAGCCATACTTATATCAGACAAACTAGACTTTAAATTAAAGGCTGTAACAAGATATGAAGAAGGGCATTATATAATAAACACAGGGTCTATCCATCAGGAAGAGCTAACTATTATAAATGTCTATGCGCCAAATACCGGAGCCCCCAGATATATAAAACAATTACTCATAAACATAAGCAACCTTATGGATAAGAATGTGGTCATTGCAGGGGACTTTAACACCCCACTTACAGAAATGGATAGATCATCTAGACACACAGTCAATAAAGAAACAAGGGCCCTGAATGATACATTGGATCAGATGGACTTGACAGATATATTTAGAACTCTGCATCCCAAAGCAACAGAATATACTTTCTTCTCGAGTGCACATGGAACATTCTCCAAGATAGATCACATACTGGGTCACAAAACAGCCCTTCATAAGTTTACAAGAATTGAAATTATACCATGCATACTTTCAGACCACAATGCTATGAAGCTTGAAATCGACCACAGGAAAAAGTCTGGAAAACCTCCAAAAGCATGGAGGTTAAAGAACACCCTACTAACGAATGAGTGGGTCAACCAGGCAATTAGAGAAGAAATTAAAAAATATATGGAAACAAACGAAAATGAAAATACAACAATCCAGACGCTTTGGGATGCAGCGAAGGCAGTCCTGAGAGGAAAATACATTGCAATCCAGGCCTATCTCAAGAAACAAGAAAAATCCCAAATACAAAATCTAACAGCACACCTAAAGGAACTAGAAGCAGAACAGCAAAGGCAGCCTAAACCCAGCAGAAGAAGAGAAATAATAAAGATCAGAGCACAAATAAACAATATAGAATCTAAAAAAACTGTAGAGCAGATCAACGAAACCAAGAGTTGGTTTTTTGAAAAAATAAACAAAATTGACAAACCTCTAGCCAGGCTTCTCAAAAAGAAAAGGGAGATGACCCAAACAGATAAAATCATGAATGAAAATGGAATTATTACAACCAATCCCTCAGAGATACAAACAATTATCAGGGAATACTATGAAAAATTATATGCCAACAAATTGGACAACCTGGAAGAAATGGACAAATTCCTAAACACCCACACTCTTCCAAAACTCAATCAGGAGGAAATAGAAAGCTTGAACAGACCCATAACCAGCGAAGAAATTGAATCGGTTATCAAAAATCTCCCAACAAATAAGAGTCCAGGACCAGATGGCTTCCCAGGGGAGTTCTACCAGACGTTTAAAGCAGAGATAATACCTATCCTCCTCAAGCTATTCCAAGAAATAGAAAGGGAAGGAAAACTTCTAGACTCATTCTATGAAGCCAGTATTACTTTGATTCCTAAACCAGACAGAGACCCAGTAAAAAAAGAGAACTACAGGCCAATATCTCTGATGAATATGGATGCAAAAATTCTCAATAAGATACTGGCAAATCGAATTCAACAGCATATAAAAAGAATTATTCACCATGGTCAAGTGGGATTCATTCCTGGGATGCAGGGCTGGTTCAACATTCGCAAATCGATCAACGTGATACATCACATTAACAAAAAAAAAAGAGAAGAACCATATGATCTTGTCAATCGATGCAGAAAAGGCCTTTGACAAAATCCAGCACCCTTTCTTAATAAAAACCCTTGAGAAAGTCGGGATAGAAGCAACATACTTAAACATCATAAAAGCCATTTATGAAAAGCCCACAGCTAACATCATCCTCAACGGGGAAAAACTGAGAGCTTTTTCCCTGAGATCAGGAACACGACAGGGATGCCCACTCTCACCGCTGTTGTTTAATATAGTGCTGGAAGTTCTAGCATCAGCAATCAGACAACAAAAGGAAATCAAAGGCATCAAAATTGGCAAAGATGAGGTCAAGCTTTCGCTTTTTGCAGATGACATGATATTATACATGGAAAATCCGATAGACTCCACCAAAAGTCTGCTAGAACTGATACATGCATTCAGCAAAGTTGCAGGATACAAAATCAATGTGCAGAAATCAGTTGCATTCTTATACACTAACAATGAAGCAACAGAAAGACAAATGAAGAAACTGATCCCATTCACAATTGCACCAAGAAGCATAAAATACCTAGGAATAAATCTAACCAAAGATGTAAAAGATCTGTATGCTGAAAACTATAGAAAGCTTATGCAGGTAATTGAAGAAGATATAAAGAAATGGAAAGACATTCCCTGCTCATGGATTGGAAGAATAAATACTGTCAAAATGTCAATACTACCCAAAGCTATCTACACATTCAATGCAATCCCAATCAAAATTGCACCAGCATTCTTCTCGAAACTAGAACAAGCAATCCTGAAATTCATATGGAACCACAAAAGGCCCCGAATAGCCAAAGTAATTTTGAAGAAGAAGACCAAAGCAGGAGGCATCACAATCCCAGACTTTAGCCTCTACTACAAAGCTGTAATCATCAAGACAGCATGGTATTGGCATAAAAACAGACACATAGACCAATGGAATAGAATAGAAACCCCAGAACTAGACCCACAAACGTATGGCCAACTCATCTTTGACAAAGCAGGAAAGAACATCCAATGGAAAAAAGACAGTCTCTTTAACAAATGGTGCTGGGAGAACTGGACAGCAACATGCAGAAGGTTGAAACTAGACCACTTTCTCACACCATTCACAAAAATAAACTCAAAATGGATAAAGGACCTGAATGTGACACAGGAAACCATCAAAACCCTAGAGGAGAAAGCAGGAAAAGACCTCTCTGACCTCAGCCGTAGCAATCTCTTACTCGGCACATCCCCAAAGGCAAGGGAATTAAAAGCAAAAGTGAATTACTGGGACCTTATGAAGATAAAAAGCTTCTGCACAGCAAAGGAAACAACCAACAAAACTAAAAGGCAACCAACGGAATGGGAAAAGATATTTGCAAATGACACATCGGACAAAGGGCTAGTATCCAAAATCTATAAAGAGCTCATCAAACTCCACACCCGAAAAACAAATAACCCAGTGAAGAAATGGGCAGAAAACATGAATAGACACTTCTCTAAAGAAGACATCCGGATGGCCAACAGGCACATGAAAAGATGTTCAACGTCGCTCCTTATCAGGGAAATACAAATCAAAACCACACTCAGATATCACCTCACGCCAGTCAGAGTGGCCAAAATGAAGAAATCAGGAGACTATAGATGCTGGAGAGGATGTGGAGAAACAGGAACCCTCTTGCACTGTTGGTGGGAATGCAAATTGGTGCAGCCGCTCTGGAAAGCAGTGTGGAGATTCCTCAGAAAATTAAAAATAGACCTACCCTATGGCCCAGCAATAGCACTGCTAGGAATTTACCCAAGGGATACAGGAGTACTGATGCATAGGGGCACTTGTACCCCAATGTTTATAGCAGCACTCTCAACAATAGCCAAATTATGGAAAGAGCCTAAATGTCCATCAACTGATGAATGGATAAAGAAATTGTGGTTTATATACACAATGGAATACTACGTGGCAATGAGAAAGAATGAAATATGGCCTTTTGTAGCAACATGGATGGAACTGGAGAGTGTGATGCTAAGTGAAATTAGCCATACAGAGAAAGACAGATACCATATGGTTTCACTCTTATGTGGATCCTGAGAAACGTAACAGAAACCCATGGGGGAGGGGAAGGAAAAAAAAAAAAAGAGGTTAGAGTGGGAGAGAGCCAAAGCATAAAAGACTGTTAAAAACTGAGAACAAACTGAGGGTTGATGGGGGGTGGGAGGGAGGGCAGGGTGGGTGATGGGTATTGAGGAGGGCACCTTTTGGGATGAGCACTGGGTGTTGTATGGAAACCAATTTGACAGTAAATTTCATATATTAAAAAAAAAAAAAAAAAAAAAAAAAGAATCAGAGTCACATTTAAGCCACCCCCGGCAGATGCCACAGCACCCTTATTTTAAAGAATTCTTGAGAAATTAACTTAATTAATGTTTGTAAATGTTCTCTTTTGTATGACTTGTATTCCTTGTGTTGCTACAAGCTCATTACTTCTTGGTTTGCAGGTGGTGATGTAGGTAGTAATGAGTGGTCTGTCTCGTGTGAGGTGCTATGGGGTATATATAAAGGAGATAAACCTTCAAGATCAGGTCGCCCTCTCTGCTTGACAGAGAATCTGGTTGCAATTTGGACCGCTCAGAGCCCCAGCCTGAGGGAATGACATAGGTTGCTGGCCTCAACAGGCAGGGCTAATAAGAGCCAGCAAAGAAATCCCGCTGAAGTGTGTGACACTTGCCCCGAAAACATTCAAAATCATTTTTGCTCTTATTATTTCTGGGAAGTCCTGCAGGAATCCTCAAGAGTCAGAGCACTTCTTAATTTCCTGGGTACTTTAGAGATTTCTGGCACAACTAAAGAAAAACCAAACCAGAAACCAATCTTTTTCTCCAGCTTGTCTGTAAAGGTGTTATTTTCAGTTCTCTGCATCTAGTTTGGGGCTCCCTTTCTACTAATGCTCTGCATCCTTGAGGAAAAACTGATTCTTAGTTGATTGATAGGTCATGTTTCCACTTAGCATGTGGCAGTCAATGGATTATTCTCATGCAATCTTATTGGTGGTGGAAGCTCTGTAGATTGGGACCTGTTAGTGACATTTCAGAGAAGATGTGGCAAAGACAGTTTCTCTAGTAGCATCCAAGCTGGGACACAGTGTGAAAAATACAAGAAAGTGCAAATATATAGACACATGCTCACACACTCATCCATAGGGTTCTTGGCTTTTCTAACTTCCTCTCCTCAGCACACCCCCTTCACACACACACAAACTGCTACAGCAGCAAAGCTTGGACTCCCAGATGTACCCAAATTAGAGCTATGGTGCTCACATCTGGATTAAAGAAGTCAGGTTCTTTGTAACTCCTCTTCTCACTCACAGATTTTCCTCCAGGCAAGGTAAACTCTAGATGAAAATAGGGGGTTAGGTTCTTCCTCATTATGTCCTTCTCCCTGCCCTGTACCAAACTTGCCTGCCCTCACTGTCATGTCCTGCTAAAGCACTCACCTATCCTTAAGTTACCTTTTTTCTAGTGGCTTCTTCAGGGGCTGACCTTTCCTGCAGTTCTTCCTGCTCAGAATATTGCAGGTCAGGGTGGCAACCTGGATGGAAAAGGCCAGCAAAAGCTAAAGGGACCATTTGTGCTTCTGCCCTGTCCAGACTCCTCTGTGGTCAATCACCTATGAGGCCTTAACTGAATGAGGCACTGTGGGTTATGCAAAGGAGGAGAAGGAATGTTCTGATCTCAAGAATCTCATAATATAGCTAGGAGGAAGAGATTAGCATACCCGCTGGATACTGTAAAACTGGATGTAATGATGGAGAGGTGTACTCAATTGTGGGCAACTGCATTCTTACTGAAAGAACTGAGAGGCCATGGAGGCTTTCTGGTGAGATAGCATAGTTTGGGAAGATTTTTTATAAGAGGTAGGAATTGACCTAGTATCCAATGAGTCTTGCCATGTAGCCCCCATACTGTGATGGGTTGGCAATCAGCTCTGCTTGGGTGTGTTGGGGTCTGGAGTAAGGACAGAGGGACAGAGGGGCAGGAGAAAGTCATAACATAACACTTCTAACTACAGTCCTCCTGTGGTTCTCTTCCTCCCTAGCTTAGCCTTCTGTACCTCCACTTACTCTGCCAGGTATCATCTCCTTGAGCTTGGAAATTTTACCAAGCAGCAGCTGGAAGCCAGGCATTGGCTGCTAGAACAATATTGGCTAAATTTCAAGTTGCTTTCAGACCTTCACAGGGGGAAATCTGCTTTGCTCTTGCTCATTCTAATCAAGACCATGTGCTCTGGGCCCCATGGAAACATAATTGGTAGAATACTTTCTCCAATAGTTCATCTTGGGGATTCAACAGCAAATACAAACTTGAATTGCTGTGGAAGAGATGCTGGCTGCCTGGGCTCAAAAGCAATGTTCCTGAGTTCCCAATAGGATTGCTTGTCCTCAAAAGAGAGAAGCTATTGGGTCTCTGGGAAGAGCACAGGATTTTGATATTTCTGTCACTCCCTTTTCCCCTGGAGAAACACAACAGTTTCTTGTATCAATAGCCAGAGGTAACTAGCATGAGAACTGTGGCTCACTTCAAAAAGCCTTGAAGGTACACTGAATGAGGATCTGGGCATTTCTGCAAATAACTGTTGGTCAGAAGAGGCCCAAGAAAGCTCAAGTGTTCACTGCAGTGTGCTCTGGTGTAGTGGGAAGCCAGGGACCTGGGCTCTAGCTCCAACATGGGGACATGCAATTCCTTGTGTGATCTGGGAGTAGGCCACTCCTCACCCTGCTCCTCCCTTACACCTACCCTAGGCTCCAGTTTTCAAAATGAGGGACTGGTCTCCTCTCTAGGGGCTTTGGCAGTTCTGAAATTCTGTAATTCCAAGTCCAGCTCTTCAAACAGTGGCCAGCACTTGAGGGAAAGCATCCTGCAATAGAGCTCACTACAGGCATAACTTTATGCACAAGAGTGGTAGATATTGTCTCTCTGTGGTGATTTGGCATACCCTTGCCTTGCCTAAAAGTATCCCCCTCATTGATGCATCAAAAGTCTCTGCTGGTCTGATCTCGTTTCCTTTGGGATAATCACAGCTCTGATACTCTCTTCTAAAATGCAGATGATCTGTTAAACCCTTTAGTATGAATGCACAAGTCAGATACATTTCTCCCTCACTGGAGAACAGGGAAATAGGGAAAAGGTGGTGATGGGGAGGGGTAAAGATTTGGAAAAGTGGTTGCTAAGGATGCATATTTTCCTGCCTTCATAATGTTGCTCAGGAACAGCCGTGGCTTTCCTACAGTCTTGCTGTTGTTTTGTTTCCAGAGTGGATAAGAATTAAAGAGTTCTTATCTCCTTCTACTTACATCCTATTTGTATTTTTAAGGGTTTTTTATAAATTTCCAATTCTTTGTTACTTTTAATGTTTATTTTTGAGAGAGACAGACAGAGAATGAGTGGAGGAGGGGCAGAGAGAGAGGGAGACACATAGAATCTGGAGCAGGGTCCAGGCTCCACGGTGTCAGCACTGAGCCCAATGTGGGGCTTGAACCCACGAACCATGAGATCATGACCTAAGCCAAAGTCAGATGCTCAACTAACTGAGCCACCCAGGTGCCCCAACATATACCCTATTTTGAAAGTTGTTTTTCAGAGGTATTGGCTGATTCCCAGTTGGATTTGTCTGGAGAGAAGTACCAAATCACAGGGAATTCTTGCTGCCATCATTCAGCACCATACTTAATGTCATCTGTGAAGGATTTGGAAAGACCTTCAGGGATGAAGAACCCCTGGTTCTTTGTGCATCCATTTCCATTAATTAGGTCCCTTTGTCATCAAGTTTCTCTGTTAGCTGGTTTCTCATGCTGTGATTTGCAGGGGACATAGAATCTAATGTTAGCTTGCCTTTTACCTAATCTTTTAATCTTGGCAATAGTCATTTAACCTCTGTTTGCACTAGGTTATGAACCATGCAAAAAAAAGTAAGGGAGGGCAGGGCAGGAGAGATGGAGACAGTGGCATGTGGGAAGAAGTTGGGCAGGGAAAGGAATGGAAAAGAGAGGGAGTGGGTTGTTTTTTAATTAAACATTCAATTACTGAGCTTGATAACCCACCTTACCCTCCAGACTTAGCTCTGAGTGACTTTTGGCTGTTTGTTAAAATCAAATCCACCCTCAAAGGACAAAGATTTATCACCACTGAGTATATTCAAAAGAATGTGCTGCAGGCTCCGAACTCACTTGTTAAAGAGGAGTTCCAAAAAACATTTTGAACAATGGCAACATCATTGTAGTAAATGTACAGGGATTTATCCTCCCAGGGTGCTAGTCTGAAGAGGACATCACTCCTTTGGATGTGCATGTCCTAATATGTTTGTGAAAAAGCAGCAGTCACATTACATTATGGTCACATTTCAAATTATTGCCTATTTCCTCTCCTTTCATTCTCAATGGGGATTGGCAACAGCTGGTTGCCAAGTTTTATAGGGAGCAGCTGAAAGCCATGTGGGATTTTTACCTTAGCCTGTGCTGTACCTATGACTATTAGTTTCCCTTCACTGTACATGCAATAAACGATATCATAGGAACCTGGCACTTGTACAGTGCTTTATGTTTTTCAAGGCAGTTTCATATCCAGATGATAATCTTGTAGAGTGAAGGAACCTCATCTTATTTACTTTTGAATACCCAAACCCTAGAACAATGGCTCACCCATAACACTCAATAAATGTTCATGGAATGAAATAGCTATGCTCTCAATTTATCCTTGAAACTTCCCTATAAAGAAGGCAGGCTAGGCATTATTCAAGGTATTATTTCTATTTTACAAGGACCCAGGACACAAACAGTACAGTATTTATGGGGGTGGAAGCAGTTTACTGTAGTGTTTATGACCATGGGCTTTTGGAGACAGTTCTGAATTCCAGTTTGGACTTTGCCACTGATTAGCCATTGACCTTGAGTCAACTACTAAACTTGAATTTTCTCAACTGAGGAACAATATCTACCTCAAGTGAGTATAAAAATAGTCTCTACCTTTCAGGGTTATTATGGGGATGAAATGTGATAATCTACACAAGGCACTTAGCATAGGGCTGACATAGTAAGTAAACATTCAATCAATGGTGGCTCTTCTTATTTAGTGAACTGTTTAGTTTATACAGCTAGCTGGTGGCAAAGCCCAAGTTGGAATCCAAGGTCAATTTAAGTGTTAAGTTCTTTGCACAAGACAAGGAGAAATGAGTGTAGGAGAAAGTGGTCTAGACTCTAGAGACTTGGTCAGAAATGGGGAATGGAAGCTCCAGGATGCCCTTTGTGTTTCTTACATAAGGGATCTTCTGTAATGGATGTTCAAGATCAGACGGTCCAATCACTGTACCTTACAGAAATATTGTTCCGGGATTGAGGGAGATCCTTTTGTGACTCATTCATTCCACCCATGGAAGCCAGACTTTCTTTCAATCACCAATGTCACCACAGAGGCAACTATATACCATATATATATATATATATATATATATATATATATATATATATATA
Source organism: Panthera tigris (assembly GCF_018350195.1). Taxonomy (NCBI): domain Eukaryota; kingdom Metazoa; phylum Chordata; class Mammalia; order Carnivora; family Felidae; genus Panthera; species Panthera tigris. The sequence goes on along the minus strand of NC_056677.1, from coordinate 89,074,822 downwards.
CATATATATATGTATATGTGTATGTATATATATGATTTTTAAAATAATAATAATTTTTTTAAGTAGCTCGATAAAAGTCAAAAAGGTAGAGTGGTCACTGATTACAGGATGAAATCTGAGGCGGCATCTCCTTGCATTCCAACTTCCAAACCCATGGAATGGAGCTAAACAGAGGCCCGTGTTGGCCTGTTTCCTGATTTCAGAAACATAAATCCAATCAACTGAAATGCCTCCTGTTTATACTGGCTACCCAAGGCCCCTCAAGACTACACAGGAAGTCATTAAAATTCCTTATATTCTCCCTAGGCAAAGGCATATCCAGTCAAGGGTCTTCCTTCTTCTTTATATCTAGAGGAGATCTAGCTATCTAGCAGCTTTCTATCCAGGGAAGACATTTTCTCTTTGGAGACTTGCAGATTGTCCCATCTGGGAGTCCTGAGTAGCAATTTCAGTGAAATACCCAATGATTCTTGGCAGATCCAGGAATGGCATCTTATCTCTACAATTGTACCTGAGAAAGCCCATTTTCTTCCCTCACAGGGCCTACCCAACCTGATTTCTCTTTTTTTTCTCCTATAGTCACACCTGAAAAAACAGGGCCTCTACTCACGCTGAGAAATACAGCCCCAGAGAGCCACAAACCCTTCAATTTTCAGTGTTTGGAAGACCAAAGGACCAAATCTCCACTTCTGTTTGGCCCTTTGAAACTCAAAGCCTGAAACATCCTGTTCTTTTGCCACATCTGCTTCTTTACCATATAGCTGGAGCTGCTCCAGTGGGGCAGAAGGATGAGTTTGAAAATTCTCATCTTAAACTTTACATGTGGTTTGTCATCAATCTACAAGGAGAACTTAAACTAAAGTGATGCATTCTTCTCATTCCTTCTTTTCTAATTAACAACATATGATCTCCACTCCCTTCCCTTACTCCCCTTTCACTTTCCCCATTTCAGCTTTCCCCATTTCACTGTGCTAAAAGCTCAGATATACTTGAAGTTCAGGGCAGGATGAGCCCATGGCTTATTTAGGTCTTATCTTCTTCCCTAAAAGAGGAGTCCCAAATTACTTATTTTTATGTACTAAGATGCTTCATGTTGAGCAAATATCAAGCTTCATTCTGAAAAGACAAGGATAAGGACACTTGTGGTTCTATGCTTTCTTGGGTTTGACAGATGCTTTCTGGCCTAATCTCTCACATTGAGTACAGAGAGCAAGCAAGCAAGCTCTTGAACCATCTCTTCCCAGACTTGGTAGCTTTGACCTCATCAGCCCAAATTTAAATTTTCTGGCTCTCTCCCAAGGTTCCAGCACTCCTACTTACTCTCCTTTTTGTGCTAGCTGTATGTTTTTCAGGAGCATTTTCCCCAATGAGAGAAAGAGATAGAGATAGAGATAGAGATAGAGATAGAGATAGAGATAGAGATAGAGAGAGAGAGACAGAGAGAGAGAGAGAGAGAGAGAGAGAGAGAGAGAGAGAGAATGGGGGGCGAGGGATGCAGACAGACGGACACATGCTTAACCCAAAGGAACAGAGCCTGGTGGCATAATTCAATGGGGACTTATTTGAGGACTTAAGGATCTTCTTCATCACACACAGAGCACATGAACAGAATAACTAACTCTACAACCTTTACATGAGATCCACAGTTTTCATGTTGCCATTTTATAATCATGGGGTCCCCTAAATTCTATTTGGGGAAAATTTCTGCACATGGCTATAGATCTCCCACAGAGCTAATGCCTCAGGAGAGGCTGAGGAACAGCTATTCTTAGGTAATACTAAGATCTTTTCTTTTTTTTAAATTTTTTTAAATGTTTATTTATTTTTGAGACAGAGAGAGACAGAGCATGAATGGGGGAGGGTCAGAGAGAGAGGGAGACACAGAATCTGAAGCAGGCTCCAGGCTCTGAGCTGTCAGTACAGAGCCCGATGCGGGGCTCGAACTCATGGACTGTGAGATCATGACCTGGGCCGAAGTTGGACGCTTAACCGGCTGAGCCGCCCAGGCGCCCCTAAGATCTTTCTTAATGGATGCACAAATAAAAGAATGGACAGAAATATGGTCTGAGGATTCCCAGGCCTCAAGACCACCCTTGGAGCCCACATATTCACAAAAAGCCCTGCCTCTATGCACATATTCACAAAGAGCCTCCCCTATCACACAGAAAGCCCACATAGGAAATATCCTCCCTCTGTCTAAATGGGGCAATTGCCTCTGTTAAGGGGGTTAGAGTAACTATGTTCTGTATTTCATGACATATATCATGGTTTCCTGGGTTAAAAGGTGGTACTCATGATAGTGTCACAGCTATAGGGGTGCTAGTGGCTAAAGAGACACATACAACCAGCTTTAACCCTTATGAGTAGGTCAGTAGAGCAAAAAAATACATCATAGAATGACACAAAGAAGAAAACGGGCAAATGTCTCAGTATATTCCACAGGGCCTAAACAGCCATGCCCATACCTACAGACTATGAGCTGCAGCCCATTTCTACTCCATGTCCAAATGATGTCTGTACTAAAGTTATTATCTGCAATGCCTCATACTCTTTGGCTGGCAGTTGGCTTCAAAATTTTGTTCACAGCAAACCACCTTATTTTTTCCCTGATGGGTATAGGGTACTATGTTGATGGTATCCTTCTAGGGGATATGGGATGGGAATCATGTTGAGGATGAAAATACTCAATGTCTTAAGGGTATATCTGAGATAGGACTTCCCAGAAATGAGGACCTCTCTCTTCCTTTTGTGCTGTTAGTGGGAGTACTGGTTCAGGGCTTTTAGTCCTTATAAGCCATGTGAACCATGAAGTCCATAATGTAGTTTCTATAGTCAAATTTATTTTCATATAAGTAAATAAGCTTGACAACATTGTCATTAAGGGCAATACTGGTCCAGACATCAAAGCTGGAGGAATAGGTGTCACTATTAAACTCACAGGAGACAACCTGGTCCTCTGCATATGCCAGGATATCCTTCAAGGGGCCGTCCAATGCCTGATTTAACACCTTCTTGATGTCACCATATGTGTCATCTTTTTTCAGAGTGTAGGTCAGATTAATGGAAGACATGGGGATAAAAACACAGAAGACTGTGCCAGTGAAACTCCCATTCAGCTCAGGAATGACTTTGCCCACAGTCTTGGCAGTGTCAATGTTTGCAGAGATGATGATCTGAGAAGTACCATGACCAACATGCCACAGTTTTCTAGAGGGGAAATCCATATTTTTTATGGTGGAAGTGATGGTGTAAACTGTGATCATAAGTCTTTCCATGATCTCAAAGTTGACATGGATAAATAATCTTGACCAGAGTGCCAAGCAGTTCATGGAGCAGGAAGCAATGCTGATAATCGTGAGGCAGTGATCATACTTCTCATGATTCCCTTCCTTCCCAAACATGGAGATATCTGAGAAAGGGGAAGAGATAAGGAGCCTCCAACCCTAAGTGAGCTCCAGCCTTCTCTAATAACGGGAAGAGACTAGTGGACTCCACAACATATTCAACACCAGCATTGTTCCATTTGATGTTAGTAATACCTTATTCTTCGAATATGGAGATGGGCTTACTATTGTTGACAAGCTTCCCTTTATCAGTATTTACACTGCTGCTAAATCTCTTCTTTTTCTTATTGTTGAGTTTTGTATATTTTTTTCTTCTCCTCAAATTTTTACTTAAATTTGAGTTAGTTAACATACAGTGCAATATTGATTTCAGGAGTAGAATTCAGTGACTCATCACTTACATACAATACCCAGTGCGCATCATAAAAAGTGCCTTCTTTAATACCCATCACCTATCTAGCTCATCCCCCATCCATGTCCCTCCAACAACCCTCAGTTTGTTCTCTATTGTTAAGAGTTTCTTTTAGTTTGTTTCCCTCTTTTCCCACCTCCCCTATGTTCATCTGTTTTCTTTCTTAAATTCCACATATTAATGAAATCATATGGTATTTGTCTTTCTCTGACTGACTTATCCTGCTTAGCATAACACTCTAGCTTCCTCCATATCATTGCAAATGGCAAGATTTCATTCTTTTTGATGGCTGAGTAATATTCCATTTTATATATATATATATATATATATATATATATATATATATATATATATAAATGGATAAAGAAGATGTTTTATATATATATACATATATATGTATATATATATATACATATATATATATATATGTACTATTGTTGACATAGTTGATGGACATTTGGGCTCTTTACATAGCTTGGCTACTGTCAATAATGTTGCTATAAAGATTGGGGTGCATATGCCCCTTCAAATCTGAATTTTTGTATCAGTTGGATAAATACCTAGAAGTGCAATTGCTGGATCATAGGGTAGTTCTATTTTTAAACTTTTGAGGAACCTCCATACTGTTTTCCAGAGTGGCTGCAGCAGTTTGCATTCCCACAAATAGTGCAATAGGGTTCCCCTTTCTCGGCATCCTCACCAATACCTATTGTTTCTTGTGTTGTTAATTTTAGCCGTTCGACAGGTGTGAGGTGGTATCTCATCATGGTTTTCATTTGTATTTCCCTGATGATAAGTGATGTTGAGCATCTTTTCATGTATCTGTTAGCCATCTGGATGTCTTCTTTGGAAAAATGTCCACTCATGGCTTCTGCCATTTCTTAACTGGATTATTTGTTTTTTTGGGTGTTGAGTTTCATAAGTTCTTTACATATTGTGGATACTCTTTATCAGATGTGTCATTTGCAAATATCTTGTCTCATTCTGTAGTCTGCCTTTTAGTTTTATCAATTGTTTCCTTTGCTATGGAGAAGATTTTTATTTTGATGAAGTCCCAATAGTTCATTTTTGCTTTGTTTCCCTCGCTGTTGAATTTTTTCGTGAGTGGAATCACACATGCAGATGATGTAGCTGAGGTAGTCATAAATAGTGACAATACCTACTTTGTCACAGATGGAAGCAGACTGCAGTCCAGGTGTTGAATATAGCCAAATTTGCTTATTCCAGCCTTTACTAACATCTATCTGGAATGTGGTTGGCACTGCCAAAAATGGTATAGTTACGTGCTGAGCACAGAAGAACAGACAGTGAACCATATCATTTTTAATTGTCAGAAAATAGGTTGGGTATGAGACTTCATTGCTCCCCAGCAGTCACCAAATTTTATTCATTGAACAATGTTGTATTTTCAGGCCATCGTATCTCTCCTTCTATGTCCAAGTTGCTTATACTAGAAAGAAAGAATCACACAACCACACTGGGGTTCCTATAAAAGCTTGGTCTTTGGCAGCTGGAACCACAACACTACCCGGAAGTCCCTCCATACTTCTCAGTTAGTAACATTTCCCATCCCTTTACTGCCTATTTCAAACTTCAACCTCTCTTCTCAGACTCCTTTTCCACTCCATCTACCACTTACTCTTACAGCAAGTTACTTTGTTTCTCTATCACCAAGATAATAGAAACCATCTGGGACAGGGAGCATACCAAACATTCTGCCTTGACATAGTGACAAATATCCGTACATCTAGACCCATCCTTGTCTTTCTCCCTTCTGTGAAATGGATATCACCTCATATATGTTCTGAGATCTTCACTAATTTTCCTTTTGCTCAAATCTACTTTCAATCATTCCCAGTCATCTAGTTCCTTCCTCTCAGTATTTAAAGATGGTCAAGCCTTATTCTAATAACAATAATAACACAAATAAAAAAAACCCTCAAAAACATCTCCAGGTATCATACTATGCATTTAATTATCTCACTGCAGTAAGCATTCTCAACCCATTACAACCTGTTGCAATCTGGCTGAAACTACTTAAACTTGTTTTCTTAGCTGTCAAATTTCATTTACACATCTCATCACTACCTGACTTTATTTTCTCTGTCACCTGATACTGTTGGTCACCCTCTTCTACTTAAAGCTTCCTTCTTTCTTGGGGTGCCTGAGTGGCTCAGTCGGTTAAGTGTCTGACTGGCTCAGGCCATGATCTCACAGTTCATGAATTTGAGCCCTCATCGGGCTCTCTGCTGTCAGCAGATTCTGTGTATGTGTGTCTCTCTCTGCCCCTCCCCACCTCTAAAAAATAAATAAAAATATTAAAAGAAACTTCCTTCTTTCTTGACTTCCATGGCAGTATTCTTTCTTGATTTTCTTTCCTTACCTTTAGGATTACTCTTTCCCAGTCTCCTTCACAGGATCTTCCTCCTCAGCCAAACCTTTGAAAGTCATTGTTTCCTAGAGTTTGTTTGTTTTTTTTTTTCCTAGAACTCTTCTTGTCACTCCATTCACTTTCCTTGGGTTAATTGATTCATGCCCATGGCTTTAATCACCACCAATATAATTAAAATTTCAAAAGCTAGATTCCCAGACTAGATTTCTTCCATGAGTTGCAAGTGCATGTTTACTATTACCTACTAGACATATTCACTGGAAATCTGTAGTCAACTCAAAATCAATATGTTCAAAAATTTGAGTTAACTTTTGCCTTTCCTTCCCCAATTATGCTTATCTTTTAATGTCTCTATCTTAACTAGCTACTCAAGGCAGAAACATGGTTGGCACTATCAATAGCTTGCTTTCTTTCATTTTCCATATCCATTCATTCATTAGGTCATGTGAATTCTACTTTCTAAATATCTTTCATTTCCATCCCTTCTCTCCATAACTTACCATTTTTACTCTCAACTGGTCTGGCTGCATGTTTTCTCTTCTTCCAATGTATTCTCCAATTGCAGATAAAGTGATCTTTCTAAAATGAAAATCTGATCATACTTTTCCCTTGTTTCCCACACTCATTGGCTAATAATTTCCATTGTTTCTCTAACTTTCTACCTGAAATATCCCCAGAAGTTTGGAGTATAGTTAGTGCAAGTATAAAATTTCCCTTCTTTTACCTTAGTAATTCATAGTCATCTAGCATTCTATTCCACATTATATCTGTGTTTAATGTAAAATTTATATTACCATATTTCCATTCATTTAAAAAGTTTTCAGATAAAATTGATCCCTCAAAATTAGCCATGTTTATCTTAGGAATTCAAGTATCCGTTTGCACATCATTATCTTACTATAGTTTGAGAAGCTCAGGCCCTACTCATTAAGTCCAAACTCATTAGCAGGGCATAAAAGGTCCTCATTAAAAATTCTTTTTATTTGAGTATAGTTGACACCCAATGTTACATTAGTTTCAGGTATAAAACATAATGATTCAACTTCTCTATACATTATACTGTGCTCAACCCAAGTGTAGCTACTATCTATCACCATACAATGCTATTGCAATATCATTGACTATATTTTCTATGCTGTACCTTTTATTCCCATGACTCATTCATTCTGTAACTGGAATTCTATATCTCCCACTCCTCTTTACCCATTCTGCCCATCTCCTCAACCCCTTTCCCTCTGGCATCCTTCAGTTTGTTCTCTGTATTAATAGGTCTGATACTGCTTTTTGCTTGTTTCATTTTTTCTTTTTTTAGATTTCACATATAAGTGAAATCGTATGGTATTCATCTTTCTTGGTCTGACTTATTTCATTTAGCATAATGCTCTCTAGTTTCATCCATGTTGTTGCAAATGGCAAGATCTCATCCTTTTTGTGATCACGTAATATTCCATTGTATATATTATACCACATCTTCTTTATCCATTTGTCTATCAAAGGACACTTAGGTTGCCTCTATATGTTGGCTATTATAAGTAATGCTGCAATAAACATAGAGGTATATATATATATATCTTTTTGAATTAGTGTTTTAGTTTTCTTTGTGTAAATACCCAGTAGTGGAATTATCAGATCATGTGGTATTTCCATTTTTAATTTTTTGAGGAAATTCCATACTGTTTTCCACAGTGGCTGCACCAATTTTTGTTCCCATCAACAGTGCACAAGTGTTCATTTTTCTCTACATCCTCACCAACACTTGTTATTTCTTACCTAAATAGTCATCTTTTATCAAGCCCCAGTAGTTCTCAACCAGGGAGGGATTCCTTTAGGAATGTTTAGAAAGGTGTATTTGTGGTATAATGTTTTGATTATTATAATAGTTGGGGGGGAGTACTTCTGGCATTTAATGGGGAAAAGACATGGATACCAAACATTCTGCAGAGAGGCAAGCTCATATAATATATAATTATCCTGCTGATACCTCCCTTGTATCTCTTTGCCTCATTTCTCACTGTGCTCTCTCTTCATATTCCATCCTCTAGTCATACCAAACAATGTCCAGTTTCTCTTAAAGGTCATGGGATTTAACATCATCAAATCTTGACAGCGTTGCTCCCTCTACCTGGAATATCTTGTAACACCTTACACACCTTCTCTTTCCTAATCCCAAACAACTGCTTTTCCCAGGTAGAAATGCCTATTCTCTAGACAGTGAGTCATGCATAGTAGATACACAGTCCATGTTACATGTTTGTTGAGTAAATGAATGAATTCTTTACCAGTGAGTCATGCATAGTAGATACACAGTCCATGTTACATGTTTGTTGAGTAAATGAATGAATTCTTTACCTGTTAGTACCATCTACTGATTAAATTATACACAAACTGTTTACAACAATTAAGCTCTGCCTTCACTTAGGATAATTAGGAGAAAGAGAGAGGAAGTGAAGAGTTGAATTCCAAAGGTGCTGCAAGAAAAGGATCATGGGTAGGGGTGGGGATTAGGGTTTATCACATTTACAGTCTCTGAGTTATCAAGCATGAGGAGCAATGGGTACACTACGGAAAGAAGGGAATAGAAAGAGGAAATAAAAAAAGGGCAAGGGCAAAACTGTGCTACCCTTACAGCCTGTTGATGGCCAGCAATTTTTTTTGTAGATTTTTCTCCTGTTCTCTTTCCACCTTGCCTTGACCGATCACTTACAACCATTCCCATGGTTCTGAGCTAGAGGGACTTCTGTACTACCTCCTATTATTACCCTCTACTTTATTATTAACTAGTTTTTTTTAAATTATAAAACCAATAAAGAAATCAAAGATCATGATTTTAAAAATCAACTAAAGGGGCGCCTGGGTGGCTCAGTCGGTCGAGCATCTGACTTTGGCTCAGGTCATGATCTCGCGGTTCATGGGTTCGAGCCCTGCGTCAGGCTCTGTACTGACAGCTCAGAGCCTGGAACCCGGTTCCAATTCTGTGTCTCCCTCTCTCTCTGCCCCTCCCCTGTTCATGCTCTGTCTCTCTCTGTCTCAAAAATAAATAAAAACATTTAAAAAAATCAACTAAAAATAAAACTATAAAGAATATATGGTGAAAGAAGTACCCAATCCCCCCCCCCCCCAAAGTACCCAATCCTTACTCCAAACCTCAGGCTTTCTACTCAGAGGTGATTGCTGTTGATATTTTCTTCTGTGTATGCATAATGTTTCATTTTTATTTAGTTTTTTTGTTTTACAAAAATGAGATTATACCATACATACTATAATGGTTAATTTCATGTGTCAACTTGACTGGATCATGGGATGTTCAGATATTTGGTTAACATTATTTTGGGTGCATTTGTGAGGGTGTTTCTGCAAACATTAACATTTAAATGGATAGGTTAAATAAAGCACATTACTGGGGTGCATGGGTGGCTCAGTCGGTTGGGCATCTGAAATTTGGCTCATGGTTTGTGAATTCAAGCCCTACGTTGGGCTTTGTACTGACAGCTCAGAGCCTGGAACCTGTTTCAGATTCTCTCTCTCTCTCTCTCTCTCTCTCTCTTTGTCTACCCCCCCCCTACTTATGCTCTGTCCTCTCTCTCTCTCTCAAAAAAAAAAAAAAATAAATAAATTAAAACCAATAAAGCACATTGCCCTCCCTAATGTGGATGGGATTCATCCAACCAGTTGAAATCTTGAATAGAATGGTTTCCTCTCCTGCAAGTAAGAGGGAACTCTTCCTGCCCAACTGTTTGATCTGGGACATTGGTCCTTTCCTGCCTTTTCACTCAAACTAAAACATCAGATCTTCTTGGGTTTCAAGCTTGCCAAGTTTTGGACTGGAGCTTACACTATTGGCTCTCCCGGGTCTCTAGTTTGCCAGCTGCAGATCTTGGGACTTCTCAGCTTCCATAATCACCTGAGCCAATTCCTTATAATAAAGTGTTGTGTGTGTGTGTGTGTGTGTGTGTGCGCGCGCGTGTGTGTGTACAATCTTCTGTTGGTTCTGTTTCTCTGGAGAGCTCTGAGTAATACCTATACCATATCATAGCTTGCTTTTTTCAAGCACACTATATCTTGGGGATGCTTCAAAGCAGTACAAACAGAATTACTCTTATTCTTTGTAACAGTGACACGGTATTCTGTATTATGGATATATAGATTTATTAAATCGGTTAATGGTAATTAAGTTGTTTCTATTTTTTAATAATAAACTAATAATTTCACCATGCATATAGTTGTACATATACCTTTGCTAAATTGTACAAATTCTTTAGTCTAAGTGTCAGAAAAAGAGTTGCTGGATCAAATGGTACATGCATTTACAATTTTTTTTCATATTTCCAAGTTACTCTCCAAAAGGTAATATATAATCTTGTCAATAGAGTATGAGAGTACCCATTACCCCACACCTTTCCCACCACTGGCTTTTATTAATCAGTAAAAAAAATTTCCAATGTGATAGGTGAAAAATATTACATTGTTGCCAACTTGCTCTCTGTAAAAGCTGTACCAATTTATTTACAGTCTTCCCAGATGATTCTATATATTTGTAACCATGTCAGAAATTTCTTGGGAGAATTCTAATTTGAATCCATTCAAGATGAAGATTATGCCTGCTGACAGGCATCACAAACCTGTAGTATTCTCCTGGTCTACTAGTTGAGCCCCCGTATGCCCTTCATCAACCTGTTTGTCAAAATACCTTTCAAGAAAGTACTTTGTGCACAGAAGAAAAACACCATAGCTCTTAAGAAAAAAAATGTTAACATGGTTTCAAAAGCAAAAATCAGAAAAGCAAGTCACATTTCTAAATTGGATTGTTCATTCAAGGAGCAGTTGCCTTTGAGAACAAAGCAGACCAGCCTGAAAGATTAAAACCTCCTTGAAATATCAATTTGCCAAATGCTCCAGTAGTCACACTCATTTAATTCATTGTAGTACTGTTGGAGAAATGTGGTTAAAGATACCTTGAGTAACAAAAATGTTCAAATTAGCCTTCAGGACTAAGTGGCAATATCTACCTAGTATGTTACCAAGTTTTAACGAAACAAAATCAAACAGAAAAAGCTCAGCACCCCATACATTTAGTAAATTGTACAAGAGCATGACTATGTCAACTAAATCATTTGTCTGATACTGAGAAAATGACATGGCTGCAATAACATAGCTGTATTTTAAAAGTCACTATGAACAAACTACTGATAAATCAATCACCCCTGACAGGCCCATAACAAATCAATGATAACTAAACAAGCTTAACTTTCAAACAAATAAACAGAAGGAAGGAAGAAGAGTCATTAAATTCAGCCCTCCTAGAGGCCAGCACTGGAGGCAATGGTAGTAACCTGAGAAGAGATGCATGCTCCCCTGGCCTTTCTGCTTTAGCGTTGACCACCTATGGCAATGCTTAAGGTAAGAGAAGAAGTCATTCTTCCAGGCCCCATATTAGAAATGTTAACATTGCCTTACCTCCATAGTGTTTAAGTTACCAAATATTTTCTTTCAAAACATCTGCATCTGTCCAAGCCTCTTCCATCAACCTAATCTAAGTGAAAGTTTTTCTCCATTCATGATTAATAGTTTATCATTTATCAAAAGTTTACCCATCCTAGACACTGCTCCAAAGAACCAGGTATACACTGAATCCTGTGTTAATAATAGAACATTGGAATGATCATTCTATTTTCCAGATAAGTGGCTCTGCATTTCCCAGAAGTAAAGCCAAGTGTCTCTTCAGTGACCTGTGCATGTAAGAGATGGCTTGGTTTTCTGGGCAGACAGACTACCATACAGTGACTCAGTGTCTGATCACGAAGCCACACTTCTTGATGAGGTGATTCCCTTAGTCCCTAGGATTCCAGTTATCAGAAAGCACACCAGTAACTGAATTTTCCAACAAAGAACTTGGAAAGACAGGTTCTATAGCATTGTGACTTCTGTTCAGGCTTACTTCAATTAGTACCTACATTTAGTTGATCAACAAACAAGTATTTATATACAGTACCTGGGGGCAAAGCACTGTACAGGGGTACAAAGTATAAGATGTCCTCACCATCCTGGAATAATCTATTGAGGAGACAGAACTTACATGAGGCTGGCTGAACAGGCTTCATGGAGTTATGAGAACTTGGCATGGAAAGGAATTGGAGAGGTGGAGGGGAAGGCATTTCGGTCAGTTCAGAATTTTATTGCTTTTGGTCTGAAGCCTTCCAAAGACTTACAGAATAAAATAGATATAATGTGCTGTTAAAATAAACTATCAAGATCAAAACAGAAATTAGAAGGCTTTTTTGAGTTTAAGTTTAGGAAACATTTTCCAGTTATTTTCATGAAAGGAATTGTCAGACTAATGATATAGTTGGATTAATAATAGTGTCTATAATAGTTTTAGTTAAAAAATTTTAATGATTGGCAGAAATAGAGAATCTAGTGGTTTTTAAATTGCCTGGGTCAAAACTAAACCATTTTCATCTTCTAGCATTACTTTAACGTTGACATTAGTTAAAATCATCACCTAACTCCCACCAGTATTTCCAGTATGTTTGCTGGTAACTAGAATCTGTCAGCTCAAAAGGAGTGATGGAACAATTTGTTTTCAAGCTTAGAAGCAGGTACACTGGATTAGAGGAGGAGATGGAATGTGCCATCTTGAATGCAACAGGTATAGTTTGGGAGTAGGATGTTACAAAGGCTTGCTAATACCCAGGCAAGGCAAGATTGACCAGGGAAACAAGTCTATACTCTCCTTTCCAGATGTCCAATCCACCTGGTTTCTCTCTCATTCTGCTAAGGTCTCAGCTCAGATATCACCTCCTCAGAGAGGCCTTCCCTGGCTCTCCCTATATAAAATCACACCCTCTGTCACTCTCTATCCTCTCATCCTGCTTTCTAATTATTTGAATGTATGGTTATTGTCTCCTTCCCCAATTAGAATAGATTCTCCATGAGGGCAGGGACTTTCCTGCCTTGTTTACTGGTGTATGTCAAGCTCCTAGAAAAATGCCTAGCACATAGTAGGGGTCAATAAATGTTGAATGGATGAATGTCATAAAATTTGAAAAAAGGTACATAAATCCCCAATAGGTGATTGGACATCATGTTTGGAAGCAATGATCTAGTATAGATTACTACTTGGCTTTAGGAATGATTTGTGATTTGGGAAGGCACCCCATCCTACAAAGTTCCACCTCTTCCATGGAGCCTTTCTTCTATGGTAACCATTCTTCTGAACTATGCATGCACCTTAATGTGTAATTGTCCTTGTTCCATGTGTATAGAATTCATAAATTCTTTGCGAATGAGGAAAATATCCCATCTTTTTAATCCTCTATTTTGTATCATTCCTACCACTGCACAGGGCACATAGTAGGTGCTCTATGTGCCTACTTGAGTACTTCTTGATTAATTCCAGGTGGAGAAGTTGGCAATAACAAGCTGTTGGAAGTGAGCTTTTTTTCCCCTTTTTTGTAAGACAACCCAATAATCAACTGGCATTAAAGAAATTGCTCATAAATCCTAACAAATCATTTTAACTATAAAGGTAAAAGTGATCCAGCAGTGTCCCTTGGGCACTCTTCACACTTCCTAATGAATAACTTAGGGGCTTAGAAAGAAATTAATTACATGGTCTAGCTTTTGGGGGGGTTGTCAAATGAACACATTAATTTTTCCAGCTGCCTGTGCTCTGGGCTATGCGGTTTGGGGTGGGTGGACAGCCTGCAAAGATTGTTTCATGCTTGCCCTTTCCAGATTTCTTCTTCTAAGAAGTGGAAGTTGCATTCGTTCTGGAATATGAAGATATTGGAATTCAACTGATTTCTGGAGGCAATAAATTCTCTAGCCCTGGCCTTGGGTCAAAACAGTGTTTGGGGAGGCGCCTAGATGGCTCAGTCGGTTGAGCGTCTGACTTCAGCTCAGGTCATGATCTCACGGTTTGTGGGTTTGAGCCCCGTGTCGGGCTCTGTGCTGACAGCTCAGAGCCTGGAACCTGCTTCAGATTCTGGGTCTCACTCTCTCTCTGCCCCTCCCCTGCTCATGCTCTGTCTCTGTCTCAAAAATAAATAAAACATTAAATTTTTTTTAAAAAAAACAGTGTTTGGGGTTTTTCACCCCACAAATTTCAGTGGCTTCTGGAAGTCCCAAACCTCAGCCAAAGATTGCTTCATCCCAGAGTATTGTAATGCAATCTGTGAAGCGAGGTGTTTCCTAAACTCTTTTGAGGTGACTGTCAGTTCCCAGCATACCTTGCACCAAAGTCACATATCCTACCCAGAATGTATGCTTCTACATCTTGGGATGTATTGGGCTGCCTACTCAGAGATGGTACCATGCTGGTGGCACTGGCCAGGCATGTGTCTCTTCAGTGTTGTAACTAACCTAAAGCAGAATACAGATTCATTGCCATGCTGTTTAAGATGTTCACTGCTTGCTCCTCATTTCATTTTAAAATGCATCTGAATATATTAGCCTCTTGTTATTTTGTCTGCAATATTCTCTGCTGAACTGAATTGAGATACAGATTTCCAGATTTCTGTTAGGTCAGCCTGCTTTTAATTGCAGCATTCATTACAACTGATGATAAATATTAGGATCAGCCTTCCTACCAGGGTGCTATCTGTCATCAATGCCAGTTATTCCTAAAGGTTTTGGAGGTGTGAGAGTCTATTTGATTTTGCAACACCTCTGTTTTCTTTATCTTTTCTTAGGGGGAGACAACTTTTGGCAGGCAACTTTAATGACAGTAGAAAGGCCAGGGGAAAGCAAGAGAAATACTAGAAGTCAGTGGGCCTGGGGTCTAATTCTAGAGTTTAACCATGCTTCTTCAACTGTGTCTTTGTGACTTGTGCAAGTAATTTGCTTCATTTGGGCCTCAGTTTCATTTGTGAAATGAAACGGCTGGACCAACACTTCATAAACCTTGATGTATTTTAGGCTCACTGGGCAGAAACAGTGGTGAGAATTAGAAATACTGATTCTGGAGCCTTACCTCAGACCTACCAAATTAGAATACATTATGGTGGGCATCTATACTTTTTAAAAGTATCATCAGTAAGTTATATCTATCTATCTATCTATCTATCTATCTATCATCTATCTATTTATATCTTGGGTTTTATATATATAGGGTTAAGACTAAATCAGGGTTTCTCAAACTTAACATGCATATAAATCACTTGGGGAGTTGTTAAAATGCCTGTCCTTTCTTAATGGGTCTGGGTTAAGCCTGAGATTCTGCTTTTCTGGAAAGTTCCAAGGTGTTGCCCATGTTGAACTTTGAAGTAGCAAGGGGCTAGAATTTTGATGGTTCTCAGCTAGGGGTGAGTTGCCCCCCTCTGCAGGTAGTGTTTCCAGATATAATACATTAGCTAAATCTGGAAATCCTATTCCCAGGGGACGTTTGGCAATGTCTGGAGACATTTTCAGTTGTCACAAGTTGTTGGGGCAGGGGGATTGCTAACAGCATCTAGTGGGCAGAGGCTGGGGATGCTGCTCAACATCCCACAATGCACAGGACAGCCTCCCCCTCCAGGAAAAGAATAATCTGGTCTAAAATGTCAATAGTGTCAAAATTGAGAAATGCTGGGCTAGATGATGTAATTTAAGGTCTCTTCAAATCTTTACTGTATATGATTTTGGTATATTTTTTATATAATTAAAGGTGTATATTTTGATCAATGATCAATGGTTGACAAATCAGGATTTTCTTCCCTAGCCAAATTCCCTTATCACAACAGGAACTTTTCCAACAAACCTTTCAAGATTTTATGTGTGTTTTCTTTCTCTGGGAATAACAATTGAGCACTAAGAACAGAAGAAATGTTGAGTGTCAGAGCCTGAATGGCCTTTGATAATCAACCCAATACAACCCTCTCAACCCACAGATGGAGAAATCCAGTTCCACAGAGGGGAGTGGCCAGCACAAGCTGTGTTGTTTTAAGGAAATTCTCCACATAGCTGAGACTATTAGGGTAATTAATTATTTATAAAATGTCAGTGGTACTACCTGCTTCCAATTGGCACATGTTCTCAAAATAAACTGGATAAGAAGATTCATGGTCTTCTCATGTGAAGAACATCACACCTCACCCCCACCTCAGCTTCCATTTCTATCCAAATATTGAAAGAGATTTTCTAAAAAGCTAAAGTTAATTCATTCACTGAATGCATTCATTCTGATAGGGCAGACTTTGAAAGAAATCACTTTGGCTTATAGTAGTAATAATAATAAATATTTATTGAGGATTTATAAATTTGCTGGACATTGTTATAAGTGCCTAACATGGGCTTACTCACCTTCCTAACCTTTATTTCAGAGATGAGGAAACAGAGGAACAGAAAAGTCAAATTACCTTCCCAAGTTTACACAAATAGTAAGAGGTAGAATTAGGACTTAAGCATGGCAATTGATTATAGGGCCCATGCTATTAGCCATCAAATAAGACTGCTTCTCAGAGCTTGTACTTTACTAAGAGCTAGGAGTTCTTTGAGGGAAGGGAGTATGTCATTTGTCTTCATATCCTCAGAGCCTAACACAGTAATTGGCAGATAGTCATAGCTCATTATTTGTAGGTGGCATGAATGAACACTAAGATTTGGTGCTCTTGGCAAAGAAACTCAGAGGCAAGTGAAATGGTTTTCTTACTTCCCTTTCCACTGGTGTTAGCAAGAGTTTCCACACAAGTCCTGGCTGCTATTCTGTTGTCTGAACAATTAGAACTTTTTTCAGAGGCAAATGGTTTTTATGTTGGGGAGGTACAGTGAGGACAGCCAGATCTGTGAGGAGCTATTCATCTGGCCTGGTCAGCAGGTGGGAATGCTCCAAAGCAGGGCCAAGGGGTTCAGTCTGTGTTGTGTACCTGGAAGGTTGCTCCCTCCACCTCTCACTGACTTCTGTGCCTTTTTTTGTGCTGGTAGCCACCAACTCTGACTTGAGCAGATGAACCTATAACCACAGCAGGCGAGATCCCCTTCTTCAAGAAGGAAGTATGAGAAGAGTTCAGTCAGTACTCAGATCAAATGTTCCTCTCCCTTTAGTGGAGGCAGTCTGATCTTATGAAAAGATCATGGACTTCGAAGTCCAACAGACCTGGAGTCTCACTCTGGTTCTGCTACTTACTACCTGAGTAACTTGTCCTTTATTAGCCTCAGTTTTCCTGTACTGCGTGTAATTTTTGGGAAGACTCCAAGTTAACTTCCTTATTATATAGAAAGCCTTCAACAAATGTTAGTTCTCTCTCCCCAGCAAATCCTTCCTTTGTTCTGAGCCTCATGCAAAGAGTATGATTCCCCAGGCTGCAGGCCATCTATAGCTTGTCAGCACATGATCATCTATTGCCCTTTATTTCCTTCCCTCTTCCATTACAGCAGCAGATTTGCCAAGTGATATATATAAGTTGACCCTGTGATGTTCAAAACCAGGAAAATCCTCAAGATTTAAAGAATCACAAGAATAGCAATGTCCAGCTAACTGCCAAAATGTATCATCATGTTGAGTTGGTGTAAAAAGAATATAGACAATAATACTGCATTAACTTTCTATGGTGATGGATGGTAATTAGACTTATTATGGTGATCATTCCAAAATGTATATCAATATTGAATCACTGTGTTGTACACCTGAAACTAATATACTATTGTATGTCAATTAGACTTCAAGAAAAAAAAAAAAGAAATTCTGTGAGTCAAAAGGGTTGAAGTGAACCAAAATGTCCTTGAAGGAACTTTCTACAGATATGCTGGTATTCTGGACAAAGGGATTTGGTACCTTATGGTAGTCACTGAGACTACCTTGGCAGCTGGGAAATGGTAGAATAGAAAGAGGAAGTCCCTGTAATAGAATTCTGCAATCTAGACATAAATTCTATCCCAAGTACTCATTGGTTTTTTAAAAAGTATTGTTTCTGAAGACATTAAATGTACCAGGAGGTAGAAGTTTGTTCACATATGAATACAGCAAAGCTACCCCAGCCTTGCTTTTCCCCCTACACATGTTAGAATTTCACCTGGTTCCCAGATGCTATTGTGTCAAGCATTTGTTATCAATAACTTTTAAAAGCCAAGATTTCTGGACTGCATGTGAGTTAAATTTGTAAATACTTCTGTGATCTGGAAGAAGAGCTGTTGACTTTGGGCTACAATAGGAAAGCTAGGAGCAAAAATAGATTAGGGTTTTCCCAACTTAACAAGAACATACCCCATTTTTTTTTCCACTTTCAAATTTTATTTTATTTATTTATTTTATTTATTTTTTAATATATGAAATTTACTGTCAAATTGGTTTCCATACAACACCCAGTGCTCATCCCAAAAGGTGCCCTCCTCAATACCCATCACCCACCCTGCCCTCCCTCCCACCCCCCATCAACCCTCAGTTTGTTCTCAGTTTTTAACAGTCTCTTATGCTTTGGTTCTCTCCCACTCTAACCTCTTTTTTTTTTTTTCCTTCCCCTGCCCCATGGGTTTCTGTTACGTTTCTCAGGATCCACATAAGAGTGAAACCATATGGTATCTGTCTTTCTCTGTATGGCTTATTTCACTTAGCATCACACTCTCCAGTTCCATCCACGTTGCTACAAAAGGCCATATTTCATTTTTTCTCATTGCCACGTAGTATTCCATTGTGTATATAAACCACAATTTCTTTATCCATTCATCAGTTGATGAACATACCCCATTTTTTAAAGTGATATTTATAAGAAGAAACCCTTAAGAAACACTAAACTTGTGCTTCATAGTAACGTATTAGTCCTGAGCTTCTGGCCCAGGTATGCCACTAATCAGCTTTGAGACATTGAGGATTCACTTTTCTGGGCCTCAGTTTCCAAAGTTGTTAAAATAGGGGACTAAGGTAGACAATATTATTTTCATACTCACACTTGATGATTCCATGGAAGTGCCAGGGATAGATCTGGATGTTGGTCTTATTTTTGAAAGGCAAGCTGGAGTCTTGTCTTCTTTGGAATCTAACACAGGCAGAATATCAGTAGATTCCTGTCTCTTGTTCCAGTTCTATCAAGATGTGACTGACCAACTTTAAGGGGAGGGCCATGGTGGAGGGAGAGGCAGAGAGCAATGCCTGTGCTCTGACTATGCCATGTGTTTCGTATTTGCCTAGATTTACACGTGGCCTAAAGCCTGTTTGTTCTGTGCCTGTATTGTTTCAACTCCCATCCATTTCATTGGTTCTATAAATTGGCTTTAACCCAATTCTTTCTGTGTTGGTCATTAAAGTTCAAATTGGTTCCTGGCTTTATATACAATCCCCTTCTTTCTTTGATAATGGAATCTCTATCACTCCCCAAAATGATCGTCGGAAACTTAAATGCAGACTTGTTACTGCTCCCTTCATTGTATTCAGTTTCCTACCATTTACTTTCCTTTGGATTTGCTCTTTACAGTGGTGTCCACCATCTTGGTCCTCAAATTCCTCTCCGATGGGCTGAGACCTCTTATATGTGAGGAGGCTGTGTAATCCAGTGCCCCTTGGGGATATGTTATTAGAATTGCCACAGCAAACAGGCCTTAAAGTGAAAAATCAAACCACAACAGTCTAGTCCTAGTCCATTGAAGCTCTTGTGCTCCTAAAAGGCTCTCAACATTTGCCAAGAGCTGAAAGAACCCCACCTCACTTGAGCACACAAGGGAGTTGTATCTGACACAATGGCAGTTTATCCTGCCCAGGGATGTGGTGGTAAATGTTTAACAACTGGCTCAGTAGGGGGAAAATCCCTGATTTGTAGTGTTTGCCTATTTCCATGGTGAAAATACTCCCACCATGGCTGATTGCAAGCTAACAGCATGGTGTCACTAAGTGTTGGAAAAAGATGGACACAATTGGTCCTTAAGAGCTAATGCAAGGCTTATTCTAGCACACCAGCTCTAAGGATTTTATATCTAATATATAATTCTCCCAACAACCCTGGGAAGGAGGTACTATTATTATCCCATTTTATAGGTAAAGAAACTGAGACAAAGAGAGTTGAAGTATCCTGACTATGGTCACATAGCTGGTAAGTGGTAGAGCCAGGGCTCTAACCTTGGCAAGCTCAAGGGTCCTTTTATTTGGTCACTATGCAGATGTAATCTTACCATAGGCACAGAGTTTAATTAAAAAATTAAAACTCTCCTAGCCTTGACGTCAGTAAAGATGAGTTCTGATTTGGGCTCTACCAGTGGCTTGTGAGACCTAGGGAAAGTCCTTCCACTTCTCCATGCCTACATTATGCAAATGCCAAAGGAATTCAATAGAAAATGTTAGTACCATCAATAAGCTTTTCAAAAGAAAGTTGTAGGGATCCAAGGTGTTACTGTTTCTCACTGTCTTTCATGGAATCCATGAAAAAGAGTTGCTTTTGCTGACTGTATGTTTTGTAGTTTGACCTCCATTGTTCTTGTAATCTCTTCAGGAGAAAATCTTTAGAAGTTAGACTTGAAAAATATCCAATGGAGCAGTCAACCCCTTGCTTGTTCAGGCAGGATTTCTCCCCATGACACATCCCATGTGTTTTTGTTTAGTGTTTCCAATCTTCTTAACAGAGTACATTTCTTCCCCTGAATACTTTGTTAGAAAATTTCTCCAAATCCTTTTGTTCTTCTATAGAGTCTCTATGTTACATTGTTACTGTTTTTTGAAGGCTCTGCCCATGCCCATTCCTTAGCACCATCACCACTGTTACAAGGTGCTGAACTTTGTATGTACCATGGACAAAGAAAATGCCCTAGTTATCAGGAAACACTATAATTTTGGCTGTGCTGGGGAGAGGGAGGAAGCCCCTAGTAACTGGGACTATAGTTGGTATTATTGCACAAACTAGGGTGCAGTGACAGGAAATCAACACTGTGGCCCAAACACCAAATCTAGTAGGAGGTCCAAGAAGAAAGTAAATCCTCTATACTTCTTCTGTATTGCTTTTTTCCCTATCCTGTCTACTTCCATGCCAGAAGATTCATGGCTTCATAAATGATCTAAAATAGGGTCTTTAGGTATGTTATTTTCCAAATCAAGACCCTTTTTAGTATACCCTTAGCTGAATCAAAACAATAGGAGTAAACTGGATTGTCTTGGGCAAACTGGAGTGCCTGATTTCCCTATCCGGGAGGTTGTTTAAGCTTCCCAAAACTTGAGGGTATGGATTCACAGTAGAGGACCCTATGGTAGGCTCATATTTGACATCAAAGGGTTCTCTACAATTGCCCAGGATAGTACAAGGAAATAAGACAGTTCCCTGGGAAGTGCATCCAGCCAGGGTATCAGCTGGGGCTTTTGTGTGCATATTTGTGCAGCATCTTCTCAGATGAAATTGCCATGCTGATTGCAAAAAGGAAGAACATTTAGCACATTAATTAATTAGAATCTTGTTTTTAATTCTGCTGTAAAGAGTAATCTTTTGTTAACTTGAATGAGATCCTAAGCTTACCTTAAGCTTTAATTATAGTGTTATTATTTTAAAATATTGGCTGGCCCTACTCCAGGATACAAGACTGTTTAAATTTAAATACTCCAGAGGTAATTTAAACACATTATAATTTACTGACAGGTACTAATGACCCAAAGGAATTCCAGATTGTTGTAGTTCAAACAAATGATTAAGATGATAACAGACTCTGAACTATGCTAATCACATTTTAAAATTCTCTTGGCCAGAGAGCATAAGTACCTATAAATGGGTGTGCATCTGTTTGTGAATTTCTCTAAGCTGTCATGAGAGGCTACAGCATAAAGGTGTTAGAGAGTTGTGGCTCTTCAGGCACCCTGGCTTGGTTTTGAATTATTGTTCTACTGTAAGCTATACTAGCTACATGACTCTTGGCTAGTTACTATCTCCTTTAACTTTGTAAAATGAGATTAATGATACCCCTCTCAAAGGAGTGTTTGCGAGAATTAATGGGCCAACCTATGTAAAGTTCTGGGCACATAGTAGACTCCTGATAAATGGTATTCCAATTTACATTTTACAATTTACATGGATGTCTATTTACATTTACATATCTATTTACATGGATATCTATGGATATTTACATATCTATTTACATGGGTATCTATTTACAATTTACATGGATATCTATTACAATTTACATGGATATCTTATTTGTAGTTGTGTATTCTTGTGTGTACCTCTATGTTTATATTTTCTAGACGTTCATATTTGACTTTGCATCCATGTGCCTACCTGGGTATACAGATATATATTTCAGTGTTTAGTGATGTATATGTCTTTCTGTGTCTGTATGAGTACAGAGGTCTTGGTATGCAACTATATCTATGCATGTTTTGAGAGGCTGTATTTATGAAGGAAAGATATTTAATATCTGCATATGAATGTATATCACTATGCTTTTTTTAAAGAGTTTTTATTTAATTTGTTAACATATAGTGTAATATTAGTTTCAGCTGTACAATATAGTGATTCTACACTTCCGTACAATGCTTGGTGCTCATCACAAGTGCACTCTTTAATCCCCATCACCTATTTAACCCATACTCCCCACCTCTCCTCTGGTACCCATCAGTTTGTTCTCTATGAGGAGTTTGTTTCTTGGTTTGCCTCTCTCTTTTTTCCCCTTTGCTCATTTGTCTTGTTTCTTAAATTCCACATATGAGTGAAATCATATGGTATTTATTTGTCTTCCTGTGACTGACTTATTTCACTTAGCATTATACTCTCTAGTTCCATCTATGTCATTGCAAATGGCAAGATTTCATTCTTTTCATGGCTGAGTAATATTCTCTTGTTTATATATATTGCATTTTCTTTATCTTTTCATCAGTTGATGGATACGTGGGCTGTTTCCATAATTTGGCTATTGTAGATAATGCTGCTATAAACATCAGGGTGCATGTATCTCTTTGAATTAGTAGTTTTATGTTCTTTGGATAAATACCAATTAGTGCAATTGCTAGGTCATAGGATAGTTCTAGTTTTAACTTTTTTAAAAAAATTTTCAAGGTACTTAACATACAGTGTCATCTTGGCTTCAGGAGTAGAACCCAGTGATTTGTCTCTTCATATGATACCCAGTGCTTATCCCCAAAAGTGCCCTGCTTAATGCCCATCACCTATTTAACCCAACCCCCCATCAACCCTCAGTTTGTTCTTTGTATTAAAGGGTCCCTTAAGGTTTGCCTCCCTCTCTGTTTTTATCTTATATTTCCTTCCCTTCCTCTATGTTCATGTGTTAAGTTTCTCAAATTCCATACATGAGTGAAATCATATGATATCTGTTTTTCTCTGACTGACTTATTTTGCTTAGCATAATATCCTCCAGTTCCATCCATGTTGTTGCAAATGGCAAAATTTCATTCTTTTTCATTGGTGAGTAGTATTCTATTGTATATACATGCCACATCTTCTTTTTTTTTTAATTTTTTTACCATTTATTTATTTGTGAGACTGAGAGAGAGAGAGAGCATGAACAGGGGAGGGTCAGAGAAAGAGGGAGACACAGAATCTGAAACAGGCTCCAGGCTCTGAGCTGTCAGCACAGAGCCCGACGCGGGGCTCAAACCCACGGACTGTGAGATCATGACCTGAGCTGAAGTCAGACGCTTAACTGAATGAGCCACCCAGGCACCCCAATATATATGCCACATTCTTCTTTTTTTTTTCAATATATGAAGTTTATTGTCAAATTGGTTTCCATACAACACCCAGTGCTCGTCCCAAGAGGTGCCCTCCTCAATACCCATCACCCACCCTCCTCTCCCTCCCACCCCCCATCAACCCTCAGTTTGTTCTCAGTTTTTAACAGTCTCTTATGCTTTGGTTCTCTCCCACTCTAACCTCTTTTTTTTTCCTTCCCCTCCCCCATGGGTTTCTGTTAAGTTTCTCAGGATCCACATAAGAGTGAAACCATATGGTATCTGTCTTTCTCTGTATGGCTTATTTCACTTAGCATCACACTCTCCAGTTCCATCCACGTTGTTACAAAAGGCCATATTTCATTCTTTCTCATTGCCACGTAGTATTCCATTGTGTATATAAACCACAATTTCTTTATCCATTCATCAGTTGATGGACATTTAGGCTCTTTCCATAATTTGGCTATTTGTGAGAGTGCTGCTAGAAACATTGGGGTACAAGTGCCCCTATGCATCAGTACTCCTGTATCCCTTGGGTAAATTCCTAGCAGTGCTATTGCTGGGCCATAGGGTAGGTCTATTTTTAATTTTCTGAGGAACCTCCACACTGTTTTCCAGAGTGGCTGCACCAATTTGCATTCCCACCAACAGTGCAAGAGGGTTCCTGTTTCTCCACATCCTCGCCAACATCTATAGTCTCCTGATTTGTTCATTTTGGCCACTCTGACTGGCGTGAGGTGATATCTGAGTGTAGTTTTGATTTGTATTTCCCTGATGAGGAGCGACGTTGAGCATCTTTTCATGTGCCTGTTGGCCATCCGGATGTCTTCTCTAGAGAAGTGTCTATTCATGTTTTCTGCCCATTTCTTCACTGGGTTATTTGTTTTTCGGGTGTGGAGTTTGGTGAGCTCTTTATAGATTTTGGATACTAGCCCTTTGTGCGATATGTCATTTGCAAATATCTTTTCCCATTCCGTTGGTTGCCTTTTAGTTTTGTTGGCTGTTTCCTTTGCTGTGCAGAAGCTTTTTATCTTCATAAGGTCCCAGTAATTCATTTCTGCTTTTAATTCCCTTGCCGTTGGGGATGTGTCGAGTAAGAGATTGCTACGGCTGAGGTCAGAGAGGTCTTTTCCTGCTTTCTCCTCTAGGGTTTTGATGGTTTCCTTCTCACATTCAGGTCCTTTATCCATTTTGAGTTTATTTTTGTGAATGGTGTGAGAAAGTGGTCTAGTTTCAACCTTCTGCATGTTGCTGTCCAGTTCTCCCAGCACCATTTGTTAAAGAGACTTTTTTCCATTGGATATTCTTTCCCGCTTTGTCAAAGATGAGTTGGCCATACGTTTGTGGGTCTAGTTCTGGGATTTCTATTCTATTCCATTGGTCTATGTGTCTGTTTTTTTTGCCAATACCATGCTGTCTTGATGATTACAGCTTTGTACTAGAGGCTAAAGTCGGGGATTGTGATGCTTCCTGCTTTGGTCTTCTTCAAAATTACTTTGGCTATTCGGGGCCTTTTGTGGTTCCATATGAATTTCAGGATTGCTTGTTCTAGTTTCGAGAAGAATGCTGGTGCAATTTTGATTGGGATTGCATTGAATGTGTAGATAGCTTTGGGTAGTATTGACATTTTGACAATATTTATTCTTCCAATCCATGAGCACGGAATGTCTTTCCATTTCTTTATATCTTCTTCAATTACCTGCATAAGCTTTCTATAGTTTTCAGCATACAGATCTTTTACATCTTTGGTTAGATTTATTCCTAGGTATTTTATGCTTCTTGGTGCAATTGTGAATGGGATCAGTTTCTTTATTTGTCTTTCTGTTGCTTCATTGTTAGTGTATAAGAATGCAACTGATTTCTGTACATTGATTTTGTATCCTGCAACTTTGCTGAATGCATGTATCAGTTCTAGCAGACTTTTGGTGGAGTCTATCGGATTTTCCATGTATAATATCATGTCATCTGCAAAAAGCGAAAGCTTGACTTCATCTTTGCCAATTTGGATGCCTTTGATTTCCTTTTGTTGTCTGATTGGTGATGCTAGAACTTCCAACACTATGTTAAACGACAGAGGTGAGAGTGGGCATCCCTGTCGTGTTCCTGATCTCAGGGAAAAAGCCCTCAGTTTTTCCCCATTGAGGATGATGTTAGCTGTGGGCTTTTCATAAATGGCTTTTATGATGTGTAAGTATGTTCCTTCTATCCCGACTTTCTCAAGGGTTTTTATTAAGAAAGGGTGCTGGATTTTGTCAAAGGCCTTTTCTGCATCGATTAACAGGATCATATGGTTCTTCTCTTTTCTTTTATTAATGTGATGTATCACGTTGATTGATTTGCGAATGTTGAACCAGCCCTGCATCCTAGCAATGAATCCCACGTGATCATGGTGAATAATTCTTTTTATATGCTGTTGAATTCGATTTGCTAGTATCTTATTGAGAATTTTTGCATCCATATTCATCATGGATATTGGCCTGTAGTTCTCTTTTTTTACTGGGTCTCTGTCTGGTTTGGGAATCAAAGTAATACTGGCTTCATAGAATGAGTCTGGAAGTTTTCCTTCCCTTTCTATTTCTTGGAATAGCTTGAGAAGGATAGGTATTATCTCTGCTTTAAACGTCTGGTAAAACTCCCCTGGGAAGCCATCTGGTCCTGGACTCTTATTTGTTGGGAGATTTTTGATAACCGATTCAATTTCTTGGCTGGTCATGGGTCTGTTCAAGCTTTCTATTTCCTCCTGATTGAGTTTTGGAAGAGTGTGGGTGTTTAGGAATTTGTCCATTTCTTCCAGGTTGTCCAATATGTTGGCATATAATTTTTCATAGTATTCCCTGATAATTGTTTGTATCTCTGAGGGATTGGTTGTAATAATTCCATTTTCATTCATGATTTTATCTGTTTGGGTCATCTCCCTTTTCTTTTTGAGAAGGCTGGCTAGAGGTTTGTCAATTTTGTTTATTTTTTCAAAAAACCAACTCTTGGTTTCGTTGATCTGCTCTACAGTTTTTTTAGATTCTATAATGTTTATTTCTGCTCTGATCTTTATTATTTCTCTTCTTCTGCTGGGTTTGGGGTGTCTTTGAATATCTGCTTCTATTTCCTTTAGGTGTGCTGTTAGATTTTGTATTTGGGATTTTTCTTGTTTCTTGAGATAGGCCTGGATTGCAATGTATTTTCCTCTCAGGACTGCCTTCGCTGCATCCCAAAGCGTCTGGATTGTTGTATTTTCATTTTTGTTTGTTTCCATATATTTTTTAATTTCTTCTCTAATTGCCTGGTTGCTCCACTCATTCTTTAGTAGGGTGTTCTTTAACCTCCATGCTTTTGGAGGTTTTCCAGACTTTTTCCTGTGGTCGATTTCAAGCTTCATAGCATTGTGGTCTGAAAGTATGCATGGTATAATTTCAATTCTTGTAAACTTATGAAGGGCTGTTTTGTGACCCAGTATATGATCTATCTTGGAGAATGTTCCATGTGCACTCGAGAAGAAAGTATATTCTGTTGCTTTGGGATGCAGAGTTCTAAATATATCTGTCAAGTCCATCTGATCCAATGTATCATTCAGGGCCCTTGTTTCTTTATTCACCGTGTGTCTAGATGATCTATCCATTTCTGTAAGTGGAGTGTTAAAGTCCCCTGCAATTACCACATTCTTATCAATAAGGTTGCTTATGTTTATGAGTAATTGTTTTATATATTTGGGGGCTCCGGTATTCCGCACATAGACATTTATAATTGTTAGCTCTTCCTGGTGGATAGACCCTGTAATTATTATATAATGCCCTTCTTCATCTCTTGTTACAGCCTTAAATTTAAAGTCTAGTTTGTCTGATATAAGTATGGCTACTCCAGCTTTCTTTTGGCTTCCAGTAGCATGATAGTTCTCCATCCCCTCACTCTCAATCTAAAGGTGTCCTCAGATCTAAAATGAGTCTCTTGTAGACAGCAAATAGATGGGTCTTGTTTTTTTATCCATTCTGATAGCCTATGTCTTTTGGTTGGCGCATTTAATCCATTTACATTCAGTGTTATTATAGAAAGATACGGGTTTAGAGTCATTGTGATGTCTGTATGTTTTATGCTTGTAGTGATGTCTCTGGTACTTTGTCTCACAGGATCCCCCTTAGGATCTCTTGTAGGGTTGGTTTAGTGGTGACAAATTCCTTCAATTTTGGTTTGTTTGGGAAGACCTTTATCTCTACTTCTATTCTAAATGACAGACTTGCGGATAAAGGATTCTCGGCTGCATATTTTTTCTGTTTAGCACACTGAAGATATCGTGCCAGTCCTTTCTGGCCTGCCAAGTTTCAAAAGAGAGATCAGTCACGAGTCTTATAGGTCTCCCTTTATATGTGAGGGCACGTTTATCCCTTGCTGCTTTCAGAATTTTCTCTTTATCCTTGTATTTTGCCAGTTTCACTATGATATGTCGTGCAGAAGATCGATTCAAGTGACATCTGAAGGGAGTTCTCTGTGCCTCTTGGATTTCAATGCCTTTTTCCTTCCCCAGTTCAGGGAAGTTCTCAGCTATAATTTCTTCAAGTACCCCTTCAGCACCTTTCCCTCTCTCTTCCTCCTCTGGGATACCAATTATGCGTATATTATTTCTTTTTAGTGTATCACTTAGTTCTCTAATTTTCCCCTCATACTCCTGGATTTTTTTATCTCTCTTTTTCTCAGCCTCCTCTTTTTCCATAACTTTATCTTCTAGTTCACCTATTCTCTCCTCTGCCTCTTCAAGCCGAGCCGTCGTGGTTTCCATTTTGTTTTGCATTTCGTTTAAAGCGTTTTTCAGCTCCTCGTGACTGTTCCTTAGTCCCTTGATCTCTGTAGCAAGAGATTCTCTGCTGCCCTCTATACTGTTTTCAAGCCCAGCGATTAATTTTATGACTATTATTCTAAATTCACTTTCTGTTATATTATTTAAATCCTTTTTGATCAGTTCATTAGCTGTTGTTATTTCCTGGAGATTCTTCTGAGGGGAATTCTTCCGTTTGGTCATTTTGGATAGTCCCTGGAGTGGTGAGGACCTGCAGGGCACTTCCCCTGTGCTGTGGTGTATAACTGGAGTTGGTGGGCGGGGCCGCAGTCCGACCTGATGTCTGTCCCCAGCCCACTGCTGGGGCCACAGTCAGACTGGTGTGTGCCTTCTCTTCCCCTCTCCTAGGGACGGGATTCACTGTGGGGTGGCGTGGCCCGTCTGGGCTACTTGCACACTGCCAGGCTTGTGGTGCTGGGGATCTGGCGTATTAGCTGGGGTGGGTAGGCAAGGTGCCCGGGGGCTGGAGGGGCAGGCTTAGCTCGCTTCTCCTTAGGTGATCCACTTCAGGAGGGGCCTTGTGGCAGCGGGAGGGAGTCAGATCTGCTGCCGGAAGTTTGGCTCCACAGAAGCACAGAGTTGGGTGTTTGCGCAGAGCGAGCAAGTTCCCTGGCAGGAACTGGTTCCCTTTGGGATTTTGGCTGGGGGGTAGGTGAGGGAGATGGCGCTGGCGAGCGCCTTTGTTCCCCGCCAAGCTGAGCTCTGTCATCCGTGGGCTCAGCAACTCTCCCTCCCTTTGTCCTCCAGCCTTCCCGCTTTCTGAGCAGAGCTGTTAACTTATGACCTCCCAGATGCTAAGTAGTGCTTGCTGTCGGAACACACTCCGTCCAGCCCCTCTGCTTTTGCCAGCCAGACTCCGGGGCTCTGCTTGGGCGGCAGGCCGCCCCTCCGCCCCGGCTCCCTCCCTCCAGTCCGTGGAGTGTGCACCGCCTCGCCGCCCTTCCTACCCTCTTCCGTGGGCCTCTGGTCTGAGCTTGGCTCTTGGCTCTTGGCTGCCTCTTGGCTCTGCACTTGCGGAGACTCTGTTCTGCTAATCCTCTGGCGGTTTTCTGGGTTATTTAGGCAGGTGTAGGTGGAATCTAAGTGATCAGCAGGACGCGCAGTGATCCCAGCGTCCTCCTATGCCGCCATCTTCTTTTTCTCCATCTGCCACATTCTTCTTAATCCACTTGTCAGTTGATGGACATTTGGGCTCTTTCCATAATTTGCCTATTGTTGACAGCACTGCCTCAAACATCGGGGTTCAGTTACCCCCTTTGAATCAGCATTTTTGTATCCTTTGGATAAATTCCTAGTAGTGGAATTTCTGTGTTGTAGGGTAGTTCTATTTTTAATTTTTTGAGAAACCTCCATACGGTTTCCAGAGTGGCTGCACCAGTTTGCATTCCCACAAACAGTGCAAGAGGGTTCCCCTTTCTCTACATCCTTGCCAACATCTGTTGTTTCCTGGAGTTGTTAATTTTAGCCATTTTGACTGGTGTGAGGTGGTATCTCATTGTGGTTTTGATTTGTATTTCCCTGATGATGGGTGATGTTGAGCATCTTTTCATGTGTTGGTTGGCCATCTAGATGTCTTCCTTGGAGAAGTGTGTATTCATATCTTCTGCCCATTTCTTCACTGGATTCTTTTTTTTTGAGTGTTGAGTTTGATAAGTTCTTTATATATTTTGGATACTAACCCTTTATCTGATATGTCATTTGCAAATATCTTCTTCCATTCCATCGGTTGCCTTTTAGTTTTGTTGATTGTTTCCTTTGCTGTGCAGAAGCTTTTTGTCTTGAGGTCCCAATAGTTCATTTTTACTTTTATTTCCATTGCCTCCAGAGACATGACAAGCAAGAAGTTCTTGAGGCTGAGGTCAAAGAGGTTGCTGCTTGTTTTGTTCTGCAGGATTTTGATGGTTTCCTATCTGACATTTATGTCCTTCAGCCATTTTGAATTTATTTTTTGTGTATGATGTAAGAAAATGGTCCAGTTTCATTCCTCTGCATGTTGCTGTCCAGTTTTCCCAGCACCATTTACTAAAGAGACTGTCCTTTTCCATTGGATACTCTTTTTGCTTTATTGAAGATTAGTTGGCCATATATTTGTGGGTCCTTTTCTGGGTTCTCTATTCTATTCCATTGATCTATGTGTCTAGTTTTTTGTTTTGTTTTGTTTTGTTTTTGCCAATACCATACTGTCTTGATGGTTACAGCTTTTGTCATACAAGTTAAAGTCCAGGATTGTGATGCCTGCAGATTTTTTTTCAACATTGTTTTGGTTATTTGGGGTCTTTGTAGTTCCATACAAATTTTAGGATTGTTTGTTCTAGCTCTTTGAAGAATGCTGGTGTTATTTTGATAGGGATTGCATTAAATGTGTAGGTTGCTTTGGGTGGTATTGACATTTCAACAATATTTATTCTTCCAATCTGTGAGCATGGAATATTTTTCCATTTTTTTTGTCTCTTCTTCAATTTCTTTAATAAGCTTTCTATAGTTTTCAGTGTTCAGATCTTTTACTCCTTTGTTAGGCTTATTCCTAGGTATATTATGGTTTTTAGTGCAGTTGTAAATGGGATCAATTTCTTGATATTTCTTTCTGTTGCTTCATTAGTGGTATATAGAAACACAACTGATTTCTGTGCATTGATTTTGTATCCTGCAACTTTACTGAATACAGACATCAGCTCTAATAGTTGTTTTGGTGGAGTCTTTCAGGTTTTCCCTGTAGATTATCATGCCATCTGAGAAGAGTGAAAGTTCGACTTCTTCTTTGACAATTTGGATACCTTTTATTTTGTTTTGTGGTCTGATTGCTGAGGCTAGGACTTCCAACACTATGTTGAACAACAGTGGTGAGAGTGGACATCCCTGTTGTGTTCCTGGTATCAAGGGAATAGTTCTTTAGTTCTTAGAGGATGATATTAACTGTGGGCATTTCATATATGGCTTTTATGATGTTAAGTATGTTCCTTCTATCCTGACTTTCCTGAGGGTTTTTATCAATAAAAGATGCTGTATTTTGTCAAATGTTTTTTATGCATCTATTGACAGGATCATATGGTTCTTATGCTATCTTTTATTAATGTGGTATATCACGTTGATTGATTTGCAAATATTGAACCAGCCCTGCAGCCCAGGAATGAATCCCACTTGATCATGGTGAATAATTCTTTTGATGTACTGTTGAATTTAATTTTCTAGTATCTTGTTGAGAATTTTGCATCCAAGTTCATCAGGGATATTGGTCTATTATTCTCCTTTTAGTGGTGTTTTCGTCTGGTTTTGGAATCAAGGTAATGCTGGCTTCATACAATGAGTTTGGAAGCTTTCTTTCCATTTTTATCTTTTGGTACAGTTTGAGAAGAATAGGAGTTAACTCTGCTTTAAATGTCTGATAGAATTTCCCTGGGAAGCCATCTGGCCCAGGACTCTTATTTGTTGGTAGATTTTTGATAACTGATTCAATTTTTTCACTGGTTATGGGTCTGTTCAAATTTTCTATTTCTTCCTGTTTGAGTTTTGGTAGTGTGTGAGTTAGGAATTTTTCTATTTCTTCCAGATTGTCCAGTTATGTTGGCATACAATTTTCATAGTATTCTCTAATAACTGTTTGTATTTCTGTGGTATTGGCTGACTACAACCTCTCTCCTCTTGCATTCATGATTTTATCTATTTTGGGTCCTCTCTCTTTTCTTCTTGACAAATCTGGCTAGGGATTTATTGATTTTGTTTTTACTTTCAAAAAACTAGCTCTTAAATTTGTTGATTTGTTCTACTTGTGTTTTTTGGACTCTATATGATTTATTTCTGCTCTAATCTTTACTGTTTCCCTTCTTCATCTGACTTTGGGCTTTATTTGCTGCTTCTTTTCTAGCTCCTTTAGGTGTAAGGTTAGGTTGTATATTTGGGACCTTTCTTGCTTCTTGAGATAGACCCGAATTGCAATGTATTTTCCTCTTAGGACTGCCTATGCTGCATCCCAAAGGTTTTGGACTGTTGTGTTTTCATTTTCACTTGCTTCCATGTATTTTTAATTTTTTTCTTTAATTTCCTAGTTAACCCATTCATTCTTTACTAGGATGTTCTTTAACCTCCATGTATTTGGGGGCTTTCCAAATTTTTTCTTGTGGTTGATTTCAAGTTTCATAGCATTGTGATCTGAAGATACACATGGTATGATCTCAATATTTTTGTACCTGTTGAAGGCTGTTTAGTGACCCATTATGTGATCTATTTTGGAGAATGTTCCATGCACACACGAGAAGAATGTGTATTCTGCTGCATTAGGATGAAAAGTTCTGAATATATCTTTTAAGTCCATCTGGCCCAATGTGACATTCAGAGCAGTTGTTTTCTTATTGATTTTCTGCCTAGATGATCTGTCCATTGTTGTAAGTAGAGTATTAAACTCTCCTACAATTACAGTATTATAATCAATAAGTTTGCTTATATTTGTGATGAATTGATTTATATATTTGGGTATTCCACATTGAGGGCATAAATATTTACAGTTGTTAACTTTTCTTGATGGATAGACCCCTTAATTATATAATGACCTTCTTCATCTCTTGTTACAGCCTTTGTTTTTAAATCTAGTTTGGCTGATAATAAGTATGACTACTCCAGCTTTCTTTTGATGTCCATTAGCATGATAAATGGTTCTCCATCCCCTCATTTTCAATCTGCAGGTGTCCTCAGGTCTAAAATGAGTCCCTGGTAGGCAGTATATAGATGTATCTTGTTTTTTATCCATTCTTATACCCTATGTCTTTTGATTTGGACATTAAGCCCATTTACATTCAGAGTGATTATCAAAAGATATGAATTTAGTACCATTGTGTTATCTGTAGATTTCATGCTTGTTGTCTCTGGTCCTTTGTAGTCTTTGCTGTTTTCCAATCACAGAGTCCCCCTTAGGATCGCTTCCAGGGCTGGTTTGGTGGTCAAGAACTTCTTTAGTTTTTGTCTGTCTGGGAAAGTCTTTACCTCTCCTTCTATCCTGAATGATACTCTTGCTGGACAAAGGATTCTTGGCTGCATATTTTTTCTTATTCAGCACATTGAATATTTCCTGCCACAACCTTCTGCCCTTCCAAGTTTCAGTGGACAGGTCTGCTACTAGCCTTATGTGTCCATCTTTATAGGTTAAGGACTGTTTGTCCCTGGCTGCTTCCAGAATTCTATTTTTACCTTTGTATTTTGCCAGTTTCACTATGGTATGCCATGATGTTGACCTGTTTTTGTTGTGTTTGAAGGGAGTTCTCTGTGCCTCTTGGGCTTGGATACCTGTTTCCTTCCCCAGATTAGGGATGTTCTCAGCTATAATTTGTTCAAATAAACCTTCTGTCCCTTTATCTCACTCTTCTTCTGGGACTCCTATGATACAGATATTGTTTCATTTCATGGAATCACTTAGTTCTCTAATTCTCCCCCTTGAGATACAGTAATTTCCTTGCCCTCTTTTTTTCAGTTTCGTTCTTTTCCATAAATTTATCTTCTATTTCACCTATCCTCTCCTCTGCTTCTTCCATACTCACTGTTATTGTAGCTAGCTTGTTTTGCATCTGAGTTATAGCATTTTTAATTCATCATGATTAGTTCTTAGGTCTGATCTCTGCAGCAAGTTTCTCTGGTATATTCTATGCTTTTTTAAAGCCCAGCTATTAGTCTTAGGATTGTTATTCTAAATTCTTGTTCAGATATATTGTTTATATCTGTTTTGAGAAATTCTCTGGCTCTGTTTCTTTCTGAACCGTTTTTTTGGAGACGGGGGGAGAATTCCCCATTTTGTCATTTTGGCTAAGTTTCCGATTTTAGCATGTTTTAAAAGCTTGTTATGGAAACCAATTTGACAATCAATTTCATATTAAAAAATAAAAAAAATAGAAAAAACAAAATAAACATTAAATAACATTAAAAAATAAAATAAAAGCTTGTTATGTCCTACACCTGAGAGTACTAATATATTAAAAAGGGGTCATACCCTGTCCAGAACTGAGCACTTCAGGAAGTATTTTTGGTGTATGTTGCATGCACTCTATTGTTGCATTTTGGCTGCTCTATTCCACTGGTCAGTCCTCTGCTGAGCTCCTCCTTGCTTGTAGTAGTGGAGTGTTTGGACCTTCAACCAGGTGTGGTTTGATTTGTTTGTTGAAGTAACCCTGGCCCCACTCCAGAGAAAGTCGTGCATTTTTGAAACTTCCTGAGTTTCAGCTCCAGAGGCTTGATCTTGCCAAGCTGTCTCCCTCCAACTATGGAGATCCTTCTGCCACTCCACCAATCAATTTCCCGGGTATTCCAAGTGATGTGACCTCAATAAAGCTGTGTTTGAGGGACAAAGAAAATCCTGGTCCCCCTTCTTCTCCACCATCTTAATTAACTCCCTCCTCTATTTTTAACTCTTTGAGGCACCTTCATACTATCTTTCACAGTGGCTGCACCAGTGTGCATTCCCATCAACAGTGTAAGAGGGTTCCCCTTTCTCTAAATCCTCTACAACACCTGTTGTCTCTTGTACCACTGTGGTTGCTGTAGTTCATGATCTCAAACTAGGCTATGAAAACCACATTAAGTATGATTTCTCTATTTCCAGCAATGCCTCAAATTCTTTTCCTTTGATTTCATCCTTATTTAGGTGGCCCATGTAGTGGAGATGATTTGATTGTGTTTCTTACTTTTACGAATGTGTGTGTGTGTGTGTGTGTGTGTGTGTGTGTTTGTGTTGGAACCAACAGCTCCTTAGCCCACAGTTAGCTTCTTCCTTTCTCTTGCTTTCTTTTTTTCTTTTCCTACTCCCAAATAGTGTCTCCTTCCTTCCCTTTCCTTTAATTGTCTACAGCCTTACTGGTTATTTAGCCCACTAAAATCAGGGGGATGACATCTGAAGTAGGTGCAACAGCAGCCCTTGGCTCTGAAACAAATTGTGAGCTCATTCAATGTAAGCTTAAATTTGGGCCCCTATGTGTTGGACAGGGAGATTAGCATATAAGTGAATGAATGTATAAGTTGGAGAATCACCAACTTATATATACCCAAGCAGAGCCAAACTGAGAGGTAGGAGCTTACTTTTGTGGTACAATTTTAGAATAACCAAGAAGTTCTCTCCACCTGTAAATTGTTCTCATACTGGCTTGCCATAGCACCTGAAAGTCCACCATTAAGTACTCTGTGTGGGGACGTGGAGAATTTTCCCTGTGCTACAGTAACCGCTGCAGTGGGCAGGTTTGTGGCACCCTGTTACATTAAAGAGTGCCAAGGCTTTGTTCCATTTGGTGAACCCACACATTCAAGTTCTGAAGAATCTTGTGAGTTTTCAGGATCATTCTGCTGGGACTTCAAATTGTCACCAAGGGGAGGAAGGCACTAAGAACAAACAATCCTTACCTTCCCCTTTCAGCCTTTCTCCGATTTCAAGTGAGCAGTCTATTATCAAACATCAACCATATGAAGCCCCAAGGTTGGGTTTGGGGACCAGGCACAAAAATCCCCTTTATTCTCTCCCCCTTGCAGTATTTACTCTAGCATCTCCTTGTTGTTTGAAACAAAGCAGATCAGATAGATCAGTGTTAAACCATTTTGGTTATCGGTTCTTATGAGTTTTGGTATTTAAAAGAGGACATGGAGACAGCTTTGTGCATTCATGCCCACACTTAACCAGTGCCCCTACATTCTGAAATTAATCTGTTTGCCCTTTGCTCGAGCCAATCTCCCAATTCCTCCACAGTGGATACCCTCTATTTGCCAGGGAGGAAGCATTCTGATTAAATTAACTTGATTTAATATGTGAATAACTGGCTTAATGTGTTTATTTTTAAAAATAATAATGAATTTTGAGGGAGACCTTGGTAAAAATAAATAACTCTCAATTGGTGGGAGTTTAGCAGAAATCTGGGGGCCTTAAAGGCTTGTTGGGCCTCTAAAGATATAGTCCATAAGTCAGGGAACCTGGATGGCTCAGTTGGTTGAGCGTCCAACTTCAGCTCATGTCATGATCTCATGGCTTGTGAGTTGGAGCCCCATGTTGGACTCTGTGCTGACAGCTCAGAGCCTAGAGCCTGCTTCAGATTCTGTCTCTGTCTCTGTCTTTCTCTCTCTCTCTCTGCCCCTCCCATGCTCATGCACTGCCTCTCTCTCTCTCTCTCTGTCTCAAATATAAATAAACATTAAAAAATTCTTAAAAAGATACAGTCCATAAGTAATTAATGCTTTCTTCTCAATACTCATAAAATGTTAAAATTCACCCACTTTTGTTTTCAACAAGCTTCACAATCATGCTTAATTATGCAAAATGTCATAAGCTTTCTGTTGACATGGGGCTGCTAGGCTCCATAGAAGGGTATGGATCACTCTGGAGGCATGGTGAAGTAGGGGTGACAGGAAATCACCCCCATTCTTTCCACAGAAACTAAAACTGAACTTGGAAAGTCCCACAGTAGAAGTCCAACCTAGCCCCACAGACCCCCCATGTAATTGTTGAACCTCTTTCCACAAATGTTAAGAACTTCTGTCCCTTCTCCCTCTCTTCCTCTTCTCCTCTTACTTCTACTTCTTCAGAAAGCATTTAAGGACCTTGTTCTACCTGGTGGTCTATAAAGGGAGCCATATCACTGTGAGACATGACTTCTAAGAGGGAAGACTCTAAGGTAGAAAGCCCTGAAGTATATGTTTTTATATGAGGCAGATGGCTGAATATACTGAAATAAATTGTGAGAGAACATTATTTTTAATGTTTATTTTTGAGAGAGAGAGAGAGTTGGGGAGAGGGGCAGAGAGAGAGGGAGACACAGAATCTAAAGTAGGTTCCAGGCTCCGAGCTGTCAGCACAGAGCCTGATGTGGCGCTTGAACCCATGAACCATGAGATCATGACCTGAGCAGAAGTCAGACACTTACCCAACTTAGCCACTCAGGCACCCTGAGAGGATATTCTTAATAAGTCATGGTAAGTTATACAAATAATAAACATTTTTTGAGCACTTACTATGTGCTTGGTACTGTATTAAGTGCTTTGCAGGCATTATATACTCTACTCTTTGAAAGAATTGCATGGTTGTGGTTAAGACAGAGTGCCTTGGGATGCCTGATTGGTTCAGTCTGTGGAACATGTGACTCTTGATCTCAGGGCTGTGAGTTTGAGCCACACATTGGGTATAGAGATTACTGAAGGCTAGGCCAAAGAGAATTTTCAAAGGTGTGTTGAAATAAAATAAAAAAATAAAAAAGAAATAGAGTGCCTAGATTCACATTCTAGTGCCACCACTTAGTAACTGTATGACTTTGGGCAAGTTACTTAACTTCCCTTGCCTAAGGAGTCCTGTAAACTGGAGATAATAATAGTACCTGTCTTATAGCGTGGTTGGGATTATTATATGAGATAATCCATTTAAAGAGTTTAAAACTATGCCTGATTCCAAGTATTTGGTCAATTAATGTTATCTTTTGTTAATGATTCTCCCATTAACCTTATAAGTAGTAACTATTATCTATATTCCAAAGATTATGAAACTGAGGCTCAAAGAAGTTAGTTAATTTGACCATGATCAGATAGTAAGTAGTGCAACTAACTAGTGTTCAAACTCAGGTCCATGTGACTTCTCATTGAACTACTTTTCTACTCTATAATGAATATGACAGAAGAAAAAAAAAACAATCATCAATATGTGAGTCCTAGCTTCACTTATATTGTTAAGTGTAATATCTTGTTAATTTTAACTATGCTCTTCTACTTTCATCATTAGTAAATGTTACTGAATTCTATTTCACATATATGCATTTAAATTCTGCATTTATATTTCACAAAAAGAGATCTAGCCTCTGCTAATACTTTTGTACCTTAATACCTCTAACAAAAACCTAGGGTTTTCCTTAACCTACTAAATTAATGCATTGTACAATAGTATTATGGCTAGAATTCTGAAACTTGGATTTATGAGCTATTTGTTTGTACAGCAGACATTACTCTCTGCTCAAACTTTGACCAGAACAAATTCTGCAGATATAAACGGTAAATGTACTTCAATAAAAGTGAGGCAATAAGGGCTAAGTACATGATCAGGGAGGGAAGAATAGCTGTGGGTGTTTCATGTCCAGTCTAACCCCCCCACAAAAAATAAAACCTGTCAGTTGGCCAATCAATCTTAGAAGACTGGAGGATTGATGGGATTTCAGAAGCTGTTTAAATGATGGGAAAGACCGTTTGACTGCCTGAAGGAAAAGTATTACAGGGAGAATATATTGTTTTGGAAAAGTTCAGAGGTGGGAGTAGGATATACCTGCAGGGAACCTGAAACAGGTGTGCCTTCACACATGAGATATAACCATAAGGTGATGGATGTAGCTTGAAACAAAGATACCGGGACTTTATATTCCAACAGGGTTGTCTTCTTCAAAGCAGACATCTTGGGAGTCTAGATTCTTAATGCAGCTCAACACACCCTTGAAAATTCTCTTCTGGCCTAGTCTTCAGAGACAAATATGCTAAATGTGCTCATTCCTTTAAGACAGTGGAAATAACTAGCTGAAGACTGGAATAAGGCTCAACACTTTTCAGCCATCACTTTTGATGATCTTTTGGGAAGCTGGAGAGGTGACCTCTATACCAATAAGATAAATGGAGCCATCTTACTTGATTAAAAGTGGTGAGACTCATATGACTTTTGTTATCTTTTCTTAGGTCTTTTTTCCATGTTTATCCTGAGTCGATGGTCATTCTTCCAGAGTTTGCTTACTTGCAAATGGACAACTAAATGGAATTAGGTGGAAATATTTTATACTTTCTACTCTTTATGAAATAGATTCCATGTAACCAAATGAATTTCATCCAGGTCTTAATGGATAGAAACAAAAGTAAGAGAACTTTCAGAGGAAGCTGGTCTGATACAAAATTGAATAGACAGATATTATTGGCTGATCCAAAATATCTGAGGACTATTATTCTAGAAGGCCATTCAAAAAGCTTGGTAGGGTGTATGGGGTGTTTTACCAGAAGCTTCACAGAAATTGACAAGTATGAAACAAACAATTGTCACTTAGATTTAACAATGAAAAATATACAGGACAAATACACATAGTCTAGGATGGAGCTTGGGTTTGGGATCAAGGGTATTGAAATGACATTGGGCAGGGTCTAGATGAACACTGAGGTTCATGAGCTTCACACTATGAGCATAAAAAGCATTGCTTCCAGAACTTAAAGTTTAAAGGGGAAAAAGAGATGGAGGTAATGGTGTCAATGTATCAAACATTAGATAATGTTAGTTAAGAAGTAAGAATGAAGGATGACTCATAATATTTATTAAGCATCTTTTATGTTATACATTCTTAAAATGTACTGCTTCAAAACAAATCTGCAAAGTAGATGTTACTTTATCCATTTTAACGATGAAAAAACTGAGGCTCAAAGAAGTAGATTAACTTGCCCAAAGACACATAGCTAGTAGTTGGAAGAGCTAGGATTGCACATAGATCTCACTGACTGATCATGCTCTTTGTCAGTATATTAAGCTACTCTTTGAGGATGGTGTTTCTTGGTATGCACATGGAAAGAAATAGCTAGAAAAAAAGTATTTTTAAAAAACAGCTAATAGTCTGGAGGAAGCCTTAAGCATGTGGGCAACAATGTGATCCCAGATTGGTGTTGCCAATGGCAGAGAATGTTGGAGGAAGAATTAGGTAGTGTTTTGAAGAGAGATTATAAACTGGTGGCCGATTGGCCAGATCCAGCCAGTGCACATGTTTTGTTTGGCCTGCACAATGTTTTCTAAAATTTCAAATTTAGCACTCATATGTGGATCTTGAGAAACTTAACAGAAGACCATGGGGGAGGGTAAAGGGAAAAAATAGTTACAGAGAGGGAGGGAGGGAGGCAAACCATTATAGACTCTTAAATACAGAGAACAAACTGAAAGTTGATGGGGGTGTGGGGGAGAGGGAAAAGTGGGTGATGGGCTTTGAGGAGGGCACTTGGGATGAGCACTGGGTGTTGTATGGAAACCAATTTGACAATAAATTATATTTAAAAATAATAAAAAAATATCAAATTTATTGCCAGTATTTTAAAAGGAATTTTTCACATAAAAATCCAGTTTCTAGCTTGCCTTAAAAAATAAGATCTGGCAACATGGGGCTTGCAATCCTGCATGGCAAAATCAACTGGAGACAGGTTGTACATATACTGGGTACTTGCTTTCCAGTTTCCCAAAGTCTTCAGCACATCCTATACTTGAGCAGCTTTACTTATCAGGTTACCTGCTTAGCCCCTATAAACCTTTTGATTTATGACTAATAGTTTAGATGGTCACACAGGATGGCTCCTGTATTTTCTGAAGAAGATGCCATCTTCTAGAATACATAGCAATGAAATTAGGGCAAGACACTTTTCATGAGGTGACTCGGTGCTGAGATGTCTATGTGGCTCATCTGACTGGTGTCTGAGAGAAGCTAGAACCATTGTGGTGTCAACCATCAGCCTAGTTGAGGTTGGTATGTTTCTTCTTAGTTGTTCAGCTATTTGGGTACAGGAGTGGGGGTACTATATTTATTCTTGTTTTTTTGTGATTCTGGGTTGGATTGTGAAACAGTTTTTAGTTGGCAAGCAGAGTAGACAGTGAAGATGTCCATTGTCTTTGATAAGGTGGACCTCAAGACACGAACAGTAGGGTCTGTCATCCATTACAAAAATCAATGGTGGCCAGAGTTGTTAGTAGCTTTGTGCAATGGAGGCAGCAGTCTAAAAGTAATAAAGGTGTCAGAAAGAAGATGGTCTATTAGATTTTGGAAAGAAATGTAGGAAATAAAATAACAATCCAGGAGGATTTTATTAATTTTTTAAAAAGTGGATTTACTAAAGGATTTGTGTCTAGAACTATTACAGCTCAATAATAAAAGGAAAAATAACCCAATTTGAAAGTAGGCAAATGATTTGAATAGACATTTCTCCAAATAAGATGCAAATGGTCAATAAGTACAGGAACAGATACTCAACATCATTAGTCATTAGAGAAACTTAAGACAAAACCACACCGAGATAGCACTTCACACTCACTAGGATGGGTTTAAGTGAAAAGACAGATAATAACCAGTGTTTCAGAGGATGTGGAGGAATTGGAATCTTCATTTATTGTTGATGGGTGTGTAAAATGGTGCAACAGCTTGGAGAACAATCTGACAGTTCCTCAAAAAGTTAAACATACAGCTACTATATGACACAATAATTCCATTCATAGGTATATACCCAGGAAAAATGAAAATGCACATCCACATAAAAACTTGTACATGAACATTTACAGCCCCATTATTCATACTAGCCAAAAAGTGGAAATAACCCCATTATCCATCAATAGACAAAGGACAAACAAAATGCAGTACATCCATACAATGGAATATTATTTGTCAATAAATAGAAATAAAGTACTGATACATGCCACAATATCAATAAACCTTGAAAACATATATGCTAAGTGAGAGAATTTGATCAAAACAAGTGCTGTTTGTAAAACAGACATTTCTCCAAAGAAGACATACAAATGGCCAGCAAGTATATGAAAAGATGCTCAACATGATTTATCAGGAGAATGCAAACCAAAACTACAATGAGATATCACCTCATAACTATTAGGATGGCTACTATTAAAAAATAAAGAAAAAATATAACTGTTGGCAGCATTGTGGAGAAATTGCTAAGTAGTTAATGTAAATGTTAAGAATGTAAAATGTTGTAGCAGCTATGGAAAACAGTGTGGACACTCCCTCAAATATTTGAAAATAAAATTACCAAATGATCTAGCAATCCCACTTCTTGGTATATATGAAAATAATTGAAATCAAAATTTCAAAGAGATATCTGCCCTCCCATGTTCATTGCAGCATTATTCACAATAACCAAGATATGGAAAGAACACTAGTGTCCATCAACAGACGAATGTATAAAGAAGATGTATAGACATACAATAGAATATTATTCACCCTTAAAAAAGAGGGAAATACTGCCACTCTGAAAACTTAGATAAACCTGGAGGACATTAGGCTAAGTGAAACAAGTGAGTCACAAAAGGGCAAATGTTGTGATTCCACTTATATGAAGTATCTAAAATAGTCAAACTCTCAGGATCAGAGAATACAGTAGTGGTTGCCAGGGGTTGGGGAGGTGATGGGAGAAATGGGAAGTTGTTATTCACTAGATATAAAGTTTCAGTTATGCTAGATGAATAAGTTCTAAAGATCTTCTATAGTTAATAATGTGGTATTGTGCACTTTAAAATTTGTTAAGAGGGTAGATCTTGGAGCGCCTATGTGGCTCAGTTGGTTAAATGCCAGACTCTTGATTTGGGCTTAGGTCGTGATCTCATGATTGTGAGATGGAGTTGCTTCAGGCTCTGTGCTGGGTGTGGAGCCTGCTTGGGATTCTCTCTCTCCCTCTCTCTTTCTCTCTCTCTCTCTCTCTCTCTCTGCCCCTCCTCTGCTCTCTCTCTCTTTCTCTCTCTATACAAAAAAAAAAAGAAATAAAGAAAGAGAAAAAGAGGGCAGGCCTCACGTTAAGTGTTCTTACCACAATCCTCCCCTGCCAAGAAAAAAAAAAAGGGACACAAGGAAGCTGAGGGAGTTGTTGGCTATGTCTATTATTTTGGTTGTGATGTTATCATAGAGTTTACAGTATGTTAAGCTCATTAAATCATACACATTAAATATGTGCAGTTCTTGTATATCAATTATACCTCAATAAAGCTGTTAAAATTGCTGTATGAATCCATCTAGATGAAACGTCCAGAATAGATGAATCTGTAGAGACAGTAAGTATACTAGTGGTTGCCCAATGATTGGGAGAAGGGTTTGGAGGGAATGAGGAATGACTGTTAATGGACATTGAGTTTCTTTTTGGAGTGATGAAAATATTCTAAAATTAGATAATGTTGCCGGTTGCACAACTCCTTGAATATACTAAAAGCCACTAAAATGTACACTTTAAGTGAATAAATTGGATGGTATGGATATTATACCTCAATAAAGCCCTTTAAAATATGAATTTATAA
Organism: Panthera tigris; assembly: GCF_018350195.1. Classification (NCBI taxonomy): domain Eukaryota; kingdom Metazoa; phylum Chordata; class Mammalia; order Carnivora; family Felidae; genus Panthera; species Panthera tigris. The sequence continues at coordinate 89,031,276 of NC_056677.1, read as the reverse complement.
AACAGACATAACTATCTGCACTTCATTGTTTCCCAAACCTGAAAAAAGAGAAAAATTAAAGAGATTCTGTTCTTAATTGGATCCTCCATTCTTTTTTAACTCCTGAAAAAGTCTTTGGACCACTGCCCCTTAGGAATTCAGCTTAAGTAAGTTAGTGAATAAGTTAGGCTGAAGACAGTTGCTCAGCTCAAACGTTCCTTTCAAATTGTGTACCTATCTGAAAAGTCTCTCTTGCCTCAGTGCTCATTTGTATGCTCACCTCATCCTTTACTCCTCAGTGTATGTGTTCTCTTCCTAAGTATAGTTGAAGACAAATATCACTGAATACAAAAGCTAGCCAACTAACCAACCCAAAACACCACATAGAATTCCCAAAGTCTAGTATTGGAAAGGACCTTGAAATGAAGTGTGAAGTAATATATTCTAGACAATCCTTTACATGAACATATGTACAATGAAAGCAATTCCATAATTTCTTTTGATATGAGGTACAGTCTACCTGCCTATCTGGAAGTTTCTTCTATTGTGAAACTTAAATATAGTTCTGAAAATCCTCCGAGAATATCTGAAATAACTCTGGGCCTCTAGGAAAAGGCCTGATGGCTCTACAAAAGGAAGTGGGGTGAAGAAAAGAATAGCTATCTTTTGGGGATGGAAAGGACTCATCATTACTGAAGACCTTATAAACAGCTCTCAAGAGGCAGACAGCACTTGAGCTCTAAGACCACAAATAAATTCCCCTAGCTATAATAAAAAGCTTTTCTATTGATGTGGAAAAAACTTTAAAGTGGAAACCCCCTAGGCAATTCCTAGTTTTATCTAAGACTTCCCTTTCTCAATTTGAAACTCAATGATTTCCTTCTGTGGTTTTATCAATGGTCCAGAGGTCTGATAAGATTGCTTCCTTCCTGCACTTGGAACTCAGCCATTTCACTTGGAGGAAGTAATACACTTGCCTTTCTGGCCTGGCTCAGAGCAGAGTGGAACAAGAAGCAAAGGAGATGTGGGGCCACAAAGTACAAAGGCAGGCCAGTGTGACTAGGCCATGGGTGTATTGGAATGGACTTTAGTCTTTTTTTTTTTTTTCAGAGAAAGAGAGTGTAAGTAGGGGAAGGGCAGAGGCAGAGGCAGAGGGAGAAAGAATCTTAAGTAGGCTCCATGCCCTACATAGGGCTCTATCAAATGACAGTGAGATCATGACCTGATCTGAAATCAAGAATCTGATGCTTAAACCAACTGTGGACTTGAGTCTTCTATCTTCATATCTGTGAATGGCAATCACCTTACTTTGCCCAGCTGGTCTGTGAGTTGAATCAAGAGCATAGTTTGAAAGTAACAGTGATTTAGGCATGATTCTGGGGAGTAAGCCTGACCCAAGAGAGTCTATCTTTCTTGTCACTGGTGTTCTCATTAATACAGCTTTACAACATTTAGTAAGCTGAGTATATGCCATTGTGTGATGGAGATAGCCAAAGGAGATAGCCATTGTGTGAAGTTCCTGAAGAGCAATTTGACCAATAGGGTAGGAAGTAAAACTAACTTCCCTCTCTTTTTCCCTAACCAGTTAACTAACAAGGCAACCTTTCAGCTTTGAGAAATATCCCTGGTGATCCAATAATGTCAACCTCATACCCAAGATAAGCCTTTCCTAGAAGCAGAATAGGCAGATCTCCTGTCCCAGAATTTCCTTATCTATAGTCATGCTTATTATTTTGTCATCTGAGGGCTATTCTTTTTGTTTAACCTCTATGAAAATGCAACAGTCATACAAGGGAAGAGTGACACGTTAAGCCACCAACTTTATTTAACATGTTTGGGAGACTTCATTTGCTGTTTAGCAGAAGGAAAAACAGGTCCCTGAAGGATTAGGATAAGACACACAGCAGAGGGATCTTGAGGCAGGGGGCTGGACTGAGGGAATCAGGATCAATAAGGGCAATGGTGTTGGAGGGACAGGTGGAAGGGTGTCAAGAAAGACAGCCCTGATGCAGTAGGACTTGGTCTCAGAGGAGAATCTTAGAAACAGGACTCTTCTGTCCTTCTGGCTCACCCAAGAGAACTGAGTGACACAATTGCAGAGAATAATATGGCAGCAAGAGACTCTGCAACAAAAGAGATCTACTTACAATGTGGTATCTTTGTCAGCCACTAAAATGTAGGTGACCATTGGCTTTTAACCAAAAATGGATTTGACATGTCTTGTTGTCTATGAATGTGTGGATTTGGTTACCTTGACAAAGAATACAGTGACGGAGTGCGGTAGAACAAGAATAAAGGTGCAGTGAGTGGGGAGTGGCAGGGAGAATGGCAAGCTCCATGGCATCAAAGGCCCTCATCTGGGGCATTTAGAGAAGGGCTTTGCTGTTTTTTTTTTCTCCTTTGTCCTTCCCTTATTTCCTTTCCTTTATCCTTGTCTCCTCTCGTTCTCCTATTCTCCTAGGACTTTCTGCCTCCTCCAGACTTCTCCCTTAGCTGTGTGTTTCAAGGATGCCAGCAGTGCTCTTTAGTCTGCCATTGCCTCTGGCCCTATCCCAGTCCCAGCTGGTGTCCCTCAGGACCAGATATGGCTGGCAGACATTGTTTTCACAAATCAAGTCACATATTGGGCCCAAAGTCTACATACACAGTGTTAATTATCAGCCCATCAATTAATAGTGAGCAGCTGTATGCTTTGTGTGTTTTTCCAGAGCTGCACAGGGAGCTCTGGTAGCTGATCAGTGGCTTGGGCTCTGGTTCCCAGTGGAGTTGGAAGGACAAATTTGTTTTGGCTGTGGGTTAGAATAGAATACCTGTTAGAACAGAATTTCTCTTTTTCTCCTTGGTATCCAGACTGTTTCCTATTACCTTGTATGATAGTCAATAAGGATTTCTCCAGCACAGGATGCAGCTTTGATAGCAAACCAAACAAAGAGGATGGGAGCACAGAAGGAATCTCACCTTACCCAGCAGCCCCTTCCTCCTTCCTAAGCATCGAACTCCTCCTCTAACTCCCCATAATACTAGGCTGTATTTTGTTTATTTGTTTGTTTTAGGTTGTTTTTTGCACCAGAAGTTATCTCCTTATTGGTTATGGGAGGTCAGGGGAATCATGAATTCCTTTGCACCCAAGGGGCCACTGGGAAGGGGATGTGGGGAGCAGGATTCCCTGTCTCTAACTTTTTCCTCCCCCTACCAGAGACTGGAGTAATAGGCAGAAAATACTTTGCCATAGATGTTTCAAAAGTCAAACATTTCCCTGAGGCTCAAAGGTACCCTGGGTCTTCCAAGCTCTTTTGGCTTCTTTCACTTAGGAATTTTGTGGCTGCTGAAGCTCACATATGGCATGAACAGAAGGAAGGGACCAGGGAGTCTGTTGGCCCCTGTGAACTAAGCAGAACCCTAATAGTTGAAGGAACTCGAAAGAGGTAGTGGGGGGTGTCAGTGCATGGGGAGGAAGAGTAAAAGTACTCTCCTGAGAGTACTCCAGAAATTTTAATGTTCTCCACATTCTACTTGTGCTACTTCAGCTTCCTGTGCACATGGTGGATACTCAAGAAGTGCTTACTGAATTGAAAGGGAGAATGAAGTCACATTCTCTGAAGCCACTGAATAGCTTTTAGTAAGCCCATACAGATTTCTTGGGGAGGGGCTGTAAACAGATCTACATCAATCTTTAAGACTTCCCCAAATCACACTGTATATGGGCTATACCCATGATAAAATGTAGGGAGAAAATTCTCTTTTGACAAAAGCAAGCACCGTCTGTAACATGCATTAAACCCTAAGTGACTGATGGATTGTTTCAGATTCAGAGAGGTGAAGTCACTTATTTAACTTCTATAGTAGGACAAGGAGGAAGGTGAAAACTTAACTCAAATATTCTAACTTATATTACTAAAAGAATAGCTTTTATTCCCCTGATTACAATGGCAAGAATGGATATTTTATTTGACAGTTCTGCATATTGTTAATCTAAAGATGGTCAGTTCACCATAAGCAGGAATAGGGAAGTAGCATTATGGTGACTCATGAGATGTAAAATGCTTGCTCCCACCCCCTTAATTAAATTGTATTTCTAAGAACATCATAAAGAGTTGTAACAGTGCTAATTATAATAATACTTTGCATATGTTCGTGGTTAAGATCCTTCAATATTTCATCTCTTATGTGTTTCCATGGCACATTTCCCTTTGAATTCAAGTATCTTTTTTTTTTCATTTCACATAATGCTAAGTACTACAATGGTTCTTTTTGCACATTCATTCTTTCTTGAAAACAATTTTTTTAAAGCTTGCATTCATTGATTTATAGAAGCATGTGTTACTTTTAATGACACTGTATCTAAGTTGTTGCTAGCAAGCCTTAATCATGTTCCTACTTTCTGTCTCCCCTTCCTTTTTTCTGTCTTTTTTTTCTGTCTTGTAATTATAAATAGTGTAATGTTCAACTTGACTGGCTTGCATTTAGTACTTTCCCCAAAGACCCTAGCAAAGGACCTGGGGATGAGCCAGTATTTCGCAAGTTTGGTTTGGACATGTATCCCAGAGGGTTCCCAAGTCTCCAGTCTGCCAAGTTGGCCTAGCAATCTCCCAAAAATCACTTCTCCCACTGTGCTCTGCCCCTTGAATTTCCAGGGGATCTATTCAATTGGTTCCTTGTGTTCTAAGAGCCCCAGGTATGCTGGTATCTGAGGCGTAGCTAAACAAACCCAGCAGGGAACGGGGAGCTGACTGTGTTACCACCATCATAAGAGCCATTCCCCTCATCCATCTTTCATCACAATTCCCAGCAAACATTAAGTATTTGGTTGCAGAGGAAAAGGCACATTCCCTGGACTCCTGGGGCTCCTGTTCCATGAGGGCCAGGGACACCTTCAACTAACAAACACACAAAAGTGAACAATATGACTGGGAAATGCTGAAGGGACAGCTTTGAACAATCGTGTGTGTGTGTGTGTGTGTGTGTGTGTGTGTGTTTCAAAGCTACATAAATTGAGGCAATTTTTCTAGGCCCATTGACCTTTTTAGATAATTTGGGGGCAGGGCCAGCCATAATCTAAGTGGGTCTCTTAGCCAGTACACTTCTAAGCCCATGTCTATTTTTTCCCTTTCTCCCCATCTCTTTTTTTTTTTAATTTTTTTAACGTTTATTCATTTTTGAGACAAAGAGAGACAGAGAATGAATGGGGGAAGGTCAAAGAGAGAGAGGGAGACACAGAATCCTAAACAGGCTCCAGGCTCTGAGCTGTCAGCACAGAGCCCAACGCAGGGCTCGAACTCACGGACCGCAAGATCATGACCTGAGCCAAAGTCGGACGCTCAACCGACGGAGCCACCCAGGCGCCCCACTCCCATCTCTTTTTTAAGAATGAAAAGAAAGTCCTGTGGTAAATCTGGATGCAGCCATATTTTTATTTAGTAGAGGCAGAAATATAACCATCTTACATGTGTTGGTCCTTCTCTCCTATTTTTTCTTCCTCTTTCCAGTGTCCTTTAAGCCCCCTTTTCCCTAACTTCTCACTCAATCTGCTCTCCTCTCTTCCTTTCTTTGCCCCTAAAAAAATCTCTTCTGAAGATTATAGCTGGAGGGAGGGAGAGAGGGAGAGAGGGAAAGAGGAGGGAATAAGACAAGGGGGGGGGGGGATGAGGATTTTAAGGAAGGGCAAGTATTTCTCCAGTTCTTAGCATATAGCTTCTCTGGCTTCCCTTCCCTTTCAAAGAAACTAATAGCAATTGGTACCATACTATGAATATTTATTATGTGCAAGTGATTTCAATATACTATATTATGTAATTTTTATAATAACTCTGTAAGCTGGCATCATTGCTCCCATTTTACTGATGAGAAAGCTGAGGTTCATCAAGGTTAATCAAATAGAGCCAAACAGCTGGGGTTTAAATCCTGGCTCTGCTGTCTACTAGGTAAGTGAACTTGGGCATGTTGATTTACTCTCTGTGTCCTGATTACCATAATTTCTTACATAGCCTATATTTTGGTTGCCAAGAGACTGTACTTTACTCATCTGTTAAACTGCTAGGTACCCATTTGCTAATTGAAGAGAACCAACCTAGATGTGCCTCAGGACCCTTCTTCTTTTTCCATGGGGTTGATGAACTTAGCCAAAATTTTTTGGGAAGACTTGATTGGTGGGCATTTTAGGCCATTAAATTTTTGCAAAATTAAACAAATTAAAAAACATACCTACTTGGTATTAGACATGTCAAATGCAGAGGATATAGTGGTGAACAAGAAGACATGGCTCCTGTTCACATGGAACTTTCATTCTAATGGAGGCAGATATTAATTACATTATCACACAAATGTATGCAAAATTACAACTGTGGTAAGTGTTACAGTGGATTCAATGGGTAAGATCATGGTGCTATGATTGAGGGAGGCAGTGAAAACTCCTGTAGAGAAGTGATGACAGAGGCAAGAGCTGGAAAAAGACGGGAGTTAATTCTAGAGAAGAGAGAAAGAACTTACCAGAAAAGGAAATTGCTTGCATCTTGTAGCAGGAGGGAGTGGGGCAAATATGAACTGAAGGCAGGTGAGTGTGGTCAGAGTGCAAGGAATGAGCAGTGTGGGGTAAGATATAGTCAACATATCAGGCTAGTAGGCATTGGTTTTGAGCACACAGGCACATGTGGTACCCTTCCATTTTACTATATGAAGATGTGATGGCATATCAAAGATTTTCCAGGGCATTAATGAATTCAAATATTCTACTGTGTTGTTGCCATAAGCACATTCATAGCATCAGTTCACATATTCTAATTTATAGTTTAAATAATATGGTAGCTGTATGCATTCTCAGTTCCCTGCATCACGTATATTTTGTGGGATAAATGGGTTGGCCATAGGAAATTTCCAAATAGTGAAAGGGATTAGGGTTTAGTGTACCATGAAGGAGATGGAGGCACTGGTTATGTATCTTTATCATTGACTCTTCATCACTTATTGATTTACTTTCTGTTTTCCCAACCTCTCACCACCTTGAGGAGTGGAGTTTCCAGGGACAGTAGCTTGAATTGGCCAGCGTAGTGACCTAGAACTGTAAGGAACAGGAAGAGCCAGGGAATGAGGAAAGCCTGTTCTTAGAGAGTGCTGAGAGACAGTCAAAAGCTGAGCATGGAAAGCCTAAGGGGTGAATAATGCAGGGCCACAAATAGAAGAAAGTTCCAAGAAGGTCTGGAGCCAGGTATGCAGAAGGAACAGAACAGTAAGTGAAGAGCAAGGGAAGGACTGAAGTGAGAAGGTTTAAGGCAATGCTTCAAATGAGGCCCTGAGGTCTGTGACTCATTTTCTTTGGCTGCCTGCCACATAGTGTGTAGGTGAGTTGGCCAAGTATAATGGCATGGGGCTGGGATTTTCCCTGGTTTGCCCAGTGAGAAGTTGTGACTTGCTCAGGAGCATTCTTAAGGTGGGAGGCTGGTTCCCACCAGTATTCTGCTAATTCACAGCCTTTTTCTTGCACCAGCTCCTGCAACTGGCCACTTTAGAGCTGAGAGCTTCAGCACCTCCTCTCTCCAAAGTGTTCAGTTGTCATGAAAGGGCATGGTCCTATAGAAAGGGATATGGGTAGGCTGGGTTTGACCCAGGGTTCTGGAAGCCATGCACTCATTATATGGCCAGGGTTAGTAGAAAAGAGAAGTCAAATGTTTTCACCACTTCTTGAATGTAAATAAGCCCAGCAAGTTCTTCAAGTACTTATTAAGGTGGATATAATGTAAGTTGGGAGCCAATAGTGTTCAGTAATTTAAAATGTGAAATTTAATGGCATACAGACCTGAATTAAAACCTCAGCTCTACCATGTGATGGCTGCATAATTCTAGGTGAGTCACTAAACCTTTCTGTAGTTCAGTTTCCACAGTTGGAAAATGAGGATAAAAACCATATAAAACAGTTGAAGAACTTAAGTGAGGGTATGCAAGTAAACTATTTAGCATAGTGCTTTGCATATAATAAATGTTTAATAAGTAGTAATGATTATTTTATTGGGAAGAAAGCTGGATGTGATCTGCTGTCTCATTTTTCTCCCCGAGTACTTGGAATCTACGGAGGATAGTATGGTGCTTAGTAATGCAGAAAGGTGATAAGGATGGAAACTGCCATTGCAGTGGTTGGGTTAAGGGTGCATTCTAGATGTAGGAAGTTCCAGAATGGGAACTCAATGGTAGTAAACTAGGAAGATCAGTCATATTGCTGTACAGCATGTGCTAACAAAGGTTTAGTCTGATGGCCCTTGGCATTGGCTCAGGGCTGCCTCATTGGGAGCTGTGTCTGGGGTTTGACTGCTTAGGGGATAGCTAAAACAGTCAGGGACAGGCAGAAGATGAATGTTAACCTCTGCCTAGGAAGAACCGAGGTGGCCAAATCTGAGAGAGCTTTGTGAAGACAGACACAGGATGAAGAGCCAAGGTCAGGAGGCAAATACCCTTAAGGGCCAGTTCAGAGTGAATGAAGAGCCAAAGCAGGAGCAAAGTGAGTGGGTTCAAGACAATTGCCATAAAAAAGGGGCCCTGAGGGCTGGTATTTGGCTTTATTGGCTGCCAGCTAAATAGTGTGTGGGTGGGTTGACTTGAATTGGTTTGTAAGGGCTGGGGCAGACAGTAATAACAACCCTGCTAGGTAGATATAATTTCTATTTTATAGGGAAGGGAACTGAGAATTAAAGATGTCAAGCAATTTATCTTATGTCACACAATTCATCATTAGCAAAGATGGGAAGGTGGGAATGATCCCTAAGAGGACAGTTGATGTGAAATGAAAAGCAAAGCAAAGTTTCTTCTTGGAGGGTGGTGTGGCAGCAGGAGCCATAAGCACAAGAGAATATTGGCAGTTGTTATTCTGAGACTGTGTGGATTAGAATTGCCACATCATAAGAGATGCAGTGTGATTTTGTGGTTCAGGGGTGCTTCTGGAGCCAGACTGCTTGGTTTCAGAATCTAGCCCTGCTACTAGTCAGCTGTATGACCTGGAGCAATTTACTTAACCTCTCAGTGCCACAGTTTTATCATTTGCAAAATGAGCAAATAATAGTACCTATTTTTTAGGGTTGTTATGTAATTTAATTATTGAATATAATTAAAGCACTTAAAAAGTTCATAATAAGCACTAACTAAAATTTAACTATTAATATTATTATTAATAATAATAGCATTGTTGCAAGGACTTAGATAATGCATATAAAATACTTAGCACAATGCCTGCATGTAGTAAGTGTTCAGTGGATGAATTATTATTATTACTATATTCAAAAACACTTAAGATTGTGTAAGCATTGGCCTCAGAAGGAATGAAGTAACCTCACAAAACCCATAGTGGAGACTAGCTTTATGCTAGAAATCTGAGAGGGACCCACTCCTCTCCTTGCAAATACTACCCTTTTCCTCTGACACACGTTTTTAAGCACAAAAAAGTGAGCCTTCTCAGGAGGCAGAATGCTCACGTCATTGCAGACACTGAAGCATAGGTTGGCTAATTGCCAGTCAGGGATGCTGTATAGGGAATTGACAGATAATAATGATAGCTAACAGTGATATAGGTACTGTTATTATCCCTCTTTTACAAATAAGAGAACTGAGGCACAAAGCAGTCAAGCTCTTTGCCCAAGATTACATAGACACTAAGTGGCAATGGTCCCTTCTAAACCTCTGACATCTTCCTATGAGACATAGCAGATTCATCACCCAATACTGTAATATGAATAAGAATATTGGCTCCAATTTTCTTTTGCTCAGGATGAAGGGGGATGGTGGTGAGTTCTGGATTAGAGGATTTAAAGGAAGAAAAATATATGTATTTTATTTTTTATTTTTATTTTTTTTTAATATATGAAATTTATTGTCAAATTGGTTTCCATACAACACCCAGTGCTCATCCCAAAAGGTGCCCTCCTCAATACCCATCACCCACCCTCCCCAAAATATATGTATTTTAAAGAAAACAGTGAGGTTGTGGGACCTCTAACACAAACTTGATCATCTCATAATTTTCTTTGGGGCAGACTTAAGCCTTGAATCTAACCTCATGAAATCAGCACTGCCTGAGTTCTCCTTCTCAGAAGTCCTTAGGGGACTTCAGGATAAGAACTGGCCCAGAATTGAAGATTGAAGACTCAAGTGCCTACACAAATTTGTTCTACTGTTATGCCAGATCTGCAGGAAGGTAACTTGCATTTTGTTTGCTGCAATGGGCTCTATTTCGGTCAATAGTTTGATCTCCTGCCAGAGCTGGGTTCACAGGGAGGAGGAGGGGAAGAGAGGGGATTCCCAGCATGTGGGACAGTTCAGAGACAGAAGCAAGCAAGTTATATTTACTCACTCAGGGAGTAATATTATTTGGCTGGAACAATGAGGTCAAATCAGACAGTAACAAGAACTGAAGAAAGTTCAGTAAGGAGGAGTTTATTCCAGAGAGCTTTGACACAAGAAATTTAAACTTTCTATGAGTGGTGATTATGTGCAAGACATATGAAAACACCCAGAAAGATTCTTACTGACCTACACACACTGTATTGAAGGGAGGTAACACAGAAGTTCAAAGAAGAGACTTGAACATGGGGAGGCTGTATAGTAGCTCAGCCTGAAGGGAACTTGATGTGGGACTAGATGAAAATGGGGTAAAAGCTACAGGAAGAGAACTGGCATAAAATGGATAAGAAAAGAATTGATTGATACCAAAGAAACCTCTGTTTTATTTCATCACATCTTTACTGAAGATAAGTCCTCTACCTGGAACCCACTTTCCTACCTTTCTTTATTTGACACACATTCATCTTTCTAGACTTAATCCATCCTTCAGATTGTATTAAAATAATTTGTTCATGTATCTGTTTTCTCTACTGAATTTAGAGCTCCTTGAGGACAATATCTTTGTGTATCCTTTCTCCCTCTGTCCCTATCTCTTCTCTCTCACCTTTCTTTCTTTCTTTCTTTCTTTCTTTCTTTCTTTCTTTCTTTCTTTCTCTCTTTTTTCTCTATCTTTTCTTTTCTCCTTACTTCCTTCCTTTCAACAAATATATTTTCAATATCACTACACTCCAAGGAAATCAAGAACAAAGTTGGAACAGATATTCCACCTGATTCTGAGCTTAGAAATTGATGGCATGTCTTATGTGAAGCTGTCTTAGTGACTACCAGAGAAAATGAAATATTCTGCTGAAATCTTCTGCATGTAGGATGTGGTATAATAAAAATATATATTTGGCCAAAAAAATTGAAGAGGGTAAACTCTTCCAGACATATTTTATGAGGTCAGAATTACTCTGATACCACAACCAGACAAGAATGCCACAAAAAAAGAAAATTACAGGCCAATATTCCTGATGAATACACATGTAAAAATCCTCAATGATATATTAGCAATCTAAATTAAATAATACATTAAAAGGATCATACACCATGATCAAGTGGGATGTAATCCAGGGGTGCAAGGATGGTTCAACATCTGCAAATCAGTCCATATGCTATATCACATTAACAAAATGAAGGATAAAAATATTATCATCTCAATAGATGCAGAAAGAGCTTTTAACAAAATCAACATCCATTTATAATAACAACTCAACAAAGCAGATATAGAGGGAATATACCTCAACATAATAAAAGCCATATTTGACAAGCCCACATCACACTCATTGATAAAAAGCTGAAGGCTGTTCCTCTAAGATAAGAAAAAGACAAGAATGTCCATTTGTGCCACTTTTATCAAACATAGTATTGGAAGTCCTAGCCAGAGCAATTCTAGAAAAAGAAACAGAAGGCATCTTGGGGTGCCTTGCCAGCTCAGTCAGAAAAGCATGTGACTCTTGATCTTGGGGTCGTGAGTTCAAGCCACATGTTAGGTGTAGAGATTACTTAAAATAAGTAAAACTTAAAAAAAAAAGAAAAGGCATCTGAATTGGAAAGGAAGAAGTAAAACTGTCACTACTTGCAGATAACATGATACTGTATATAGAAAATCTTACAGACTCCATAAAAATCGTTATGATAAAAAAATTCAGTAAAGTTGCAAGACACAAAATCAATATACAAAACTTGTTGCATTTCTTTACACTAATAAAAAACTATCAGAAATAGAAATTAAGAAAGTATTCCCATTTATAATCGCCTCAAAAGAGTAAAATACCTAGAAATAAATTTAACCAAGGAAGTGAAAGACCTGTGTATTGAAAACTATAAGACATTAATGAAAGAAATAAAAGAAGACACAAATAAATGGAAAGATATTATGTGCAATGGATTGGAAAAATTCATATTGTTAAAATTTCCATACTACCCAGACCAGTATGCATATTCAATGCAATCCCTATCAAAATTCCAATGGCATTTCTCACAGAAATAGAATAATCCTAAAATTTGTTTGGAATCACAAAAGACCCTGGAGTAGCCAAAGAAATCCTGAGAAACAATGAAGCTGGAGGTATCATGCTCTCAGACTTCAAACTATATTACAAAGCTATAGTACTTAAAACAGTGTGATCTTGACATAAAAACAGACACATAGATCAATAGAACAGAATGGAGAGCCCAGAAATAAGCCCACATATAAGTGGTCAATTAATTTAGAACAAAAGAGCCAAGAATACACAATGGGAAAAGAACAGTCTCTTTAATAAATGGTGTTGGGAAAACTGGACAGCCACATGCAAAAGAATGTAACTGGACCACTATCTTATACCATACACAAAAACCAACTCAAAATGCATTAAAAACTTGAATGTAAGACCTGACACCATAGAACTCCTAGAGGAAAACATATATGGTAAGCTCCTTAACATAAGTCTTGGTGATGATTTTTTTAAATCTAACATCAAAAGCAAAAATAAATATGCAAGCACATGCATCAAACTTAAAAGCTTCTGCACAGCAAAGGAAATAAACAACAAAACGAAAAGGCAACCTACTGAGTGGGAGAAAATAATTGCAAATCATATACCTGATAAAGGCTAATATTCAAAATATGTAAAAACTCATACAACTCAATGGCAAACAAACAATTCAATTGAAATATGTGCAGAAGATCTAAATAGACATTATTCCATACAAAATATATAGTTAACAGGTGCATAAAAATATGCTCAACATAATTAATCATCAGTGAAATGCAAACCAAAACCACCACTAGATATCACCTCACATCTGTTAGAATGGCTATTATCAAATGGACAAGAAATAACAAATGTTGGTGGGAGAAAGGAGAGCCCTTGTGCACTGTTGGTGAGATAATAATTGCTATAACCACTATAGAAAACAGTATGGAGTTTCTCCCCCGAAATAAAAATAAAATAAATTTTTGATGCATCAATGGATCCAGCAATTGCACTGTGGATATTTATCCAAAGAAAATCAAAATACTAATTTGAAAAGATATATAGACCCCCATGTTCATTCTAGCATTTTTATAGCAGCCAAGGTATGGAACAACCTAAGTGTTTATTGATGGGTGAATGGATAAAGATGTGATACACACACACACACACATACGCATACACACATACAAACACACAGTGGAATATTATTTGGCCATAAAAACAATGAAATCCTTGCCATTTGCAACAACATGGATGAATCTCGAGGGCATTATGCTAAGTGAAATAAGTCAGACAGAGAAAGACAAATACAGTGTAATCTCTCTTATATGTGGAATCTAAAAAAAACAGCCAAGTTCACAGGTACTGAGAACAGACTGGTGGTTGCAAGAGGTGGGGGATTGTGGAGGGTGTGATAAATGTGCAAACTTTTTTTTTTTTAGTTAAAATAAATTGAATAAAAATGGAAAATATACACGTATCTGGTCTTCTTCCCCTGTTCTTGGCACAAAGCTTCAAAAACCCTTGGAGTTTTCAGTGATAGGAGTGTCTGGTATGCTAATGTGGTGCTTCCCTGGTGAAGTGGACTAGATAGTTTCAAGTCAACAGGCTGTGTAATTAGAGGGGTGGAACTTTCAGTCCTAACCCCTGACTTTCAGTCAGGTAAGGGGGCCTGGAGATTGAGTTCTGAAGCCCCGTATAAAACTCTGGAACTATGAGTTTCAGAGACCTTCTGGGTAGGAGAACACATTAATGTACAGCAGGTGGGCATGCCCAGATTCTACAAGAAAGCATATGGAAGTTCTGTGCCATCCAACTCCCTGACCTTGCATTATGTATTTGTTCATTTGACTGGTTAGTTTTTATCCTTTATAATAAAACAGTAATCATAAGTATAGCATGTTTTAATAAATTATTGAGCTTGAATGAGGGTTGTGAGAACTCCCAAATTTGTAGTCAGCCAGGCAGAAGGGTGAGTAGCTTGGGGATATCTGATATTTGCTACTGGCATCTTGTGGGACTTTGTCCTTAAATCCAGTTAGTGTCAGGTAGGAGATCAAGTTGGTGTCAGAAAATTGGTGTAAGAACAGTAAGGGGCAGTTCAAAACATGTGAATTATCAAGTTCCTTCACAAGGCTGTATAGGTAACAGTTCCAGAATGGAGACTTAGTTAAGTGGTGATAGAGGCAAGTGGTGTAGAGAAATACCCACAATTCATGAAGGACACAGATGTGAGTTTCCAGTATGTTGGTCCTCTTTCAAGTCCAGTTTCAGTTTGACCTTATGGTAGGCAGAATAATGACCTCCCAAATATGCTTTTTTTCTCCTAATCCTAGAACCTATGAATATGTTATTTTATATGGCAAAGAGGAATTAAGGTAGCAGATAGAATTAAAGTTGACTTTAAAAAAGAGATATTATTCTGGATTATCCAAGGCGGCCCCAATATAATTTTAAGGGTCCATAAATGTGGAAGGGGTAGGCAGATAAATCAGGGTCAGAGTGATGTAATATGAGAATGACTCAACTGGTCATTGCTGCCTTTGAAGATAAAGAAGACCATAACTTAAGGAATTCAGGTGACTTCTAGAGGCTGGGAAAAGGAACACAGTTCTGCCAACTCTAATTTTATCTCAGTGAGCCCCATTTCAGACTTCTGACCTCTAGAATAGTAAGATAATAATTCTGTGTTAAGTCACTAAATTTGTGGTAATTTTTTACAGCAGCCGTAGGAAACTAATATAGACCTATATCCTCTTCTTTGTCCACTTTTACTGACATTGGCCTGTACATTCTCTGCACATAATTCAATTCAGTTTATCAACTCATTTTTCATGAAGTATTTCATTAATGGGTTTGTCTTCCTAGCTAAATTGTGAACTCCTGGAAAGTGGGAATCATGTATTGATGGCAGGTGTTAATTTTATTATTCTCAGATAACAAGAACAGCAGAAACAGCTAACTGAGCTAAATACTGATTATCATAAGCACTGTACCCATATTAATAGCTCATTTAATTCTCACAGCAATTCTCTGAGGTATGTACCATTATAATTTCAATTTTATAGACGAGAAAGCCAAGACACAAACAAGTTGAATAAATTGTGTAAGGTCATACAGGTAGCAAATGACAGAAAAATATTTAAACCCATGAACTGTGGCTGTAGAACCATGCAATTAACCTCTATACTACATTAAGTGTGAATTTAATGTAAAAAAGAGCCTTCTTTTAGCTTCTATTATATAAAAAGTCTCAAGTATTAGAAATTAGTTAAACTTACATGTCCAACCAAGATGGAATAGCAAGGTCCAGACTTACCATACTTCCTACCCAAAACAAATAGAAAAGAAAAAAAATGAAGCAACAGTTTCAGGGCATTGGACATCAGGCAGTGAAGGATAGTGATTCCTGAGAAACAAACAGAAACGGTGAGCATGAAGATTTCCTGACCTACAGCCTACTGCTTGAGAGTGTTACCAGGTTGTAGCTCAGGGAGGGGAACTCAGGTGGAGTTCTGAAGCCCTCAGACTTCTTGAATTGAAGAGATAGAATGAAGAGTCCAGGGAGACAAAGGTGGCTAGACTGCAGCACAGAGTACCAGAGAAGGGAGAGATGCACAAAGAGAGAACTCCAAAGATTTGTGAAGGCTTTCTCTGTAGTACTCAGCAGAGTACTGATTAGCACATATATGTGAAGAAATCACTAGATGTTTGTGGAAAGACCATTCAAAAAGATTAGGAGAAACAGTACTCAGCACTCACACAAGGCTGGAAATAAGTTTATTTCCACGAGTAATATTGGAAAACCTTATACTTCATGAGGCATTGTTGAGTTTTTAGAAGGGATATTTCCTCAGTAGTGGAGAATAATTAGTGCTACACTAAACACTGACAGCTCTGGACCAGCCTAACAAATTTTAAAAACAAGACATGAGAGACCAAACTATTGTCAAGTAACTTAACTGCATCTCAGAACAAAGTTCAAGAATATTTATTGAAATACAAAAATATCAAGAAAGAATGACACCAGTAAAATGGTAGGATAGGAGTTTTACTGTCTTCCTCTCAAAGGACAACAATTTTCACCATCACCTATGACAAGAATGTCTTTGTTGAAGTCCAGGAATCCAGAAGAGAGATTCCAACACACTGTTGTAGCAAGGGATATCTGAGATTGGACACATTGAAGAACGCAGGAGGAATAGTTTCATTTCACCCACCTCACCCATGTCCCAAGGTGACACAGCCCAGTACCAGAAAGACCTTCTTGACCTGTGACTTTTTTCCATGGGGAAAGTGAGAGTGTGTGACTTCCCCAGCTATGTGGGATGCTGACAAAGAGGCTTATTCCTTTCTTGCACCATCCAGCATACTGAGGTGTGCTATACAACTGGGGGACATAGAGGGGCTTGGGAGATCAGTATTCAGGGCCCTCAGAGGGCTTCAAAGGGAAGCAGATGCTACCAACTGCTTTATGAACTCCATCAGGAAGCCTGTCTAAGAAGCACTGTGGAATTCCCCAACTGGCTAATGGGCACCTCCAATGCTCCATGTACCTCACCTACACATACCCTTCACCTCTGTAGTCAGATCTTGTTGCACATGAGGGTGATAATATGAGACTTTACAGATGGCTAGTGAGTGTATACAGAAAGCCAGCCTAACTTTGTGGAAATGAGAGAAAGCACACAAACAGGAACATTCAGCACTGCCTGGAGAAAGCTCATAGGAGGTTATCAACACCTGACCTGGCTTTGCAGGACTGAGAGAAGGCATAAAATCCTAAGAATCTCCCTCCCCTCCAGGAGGGATAACAAGTGTGGAGCAAGTGTAACCATAGAAAATGTCTGAGAAAACTTCAGAATCCCTAGCAGGGTAATGGAAGGCATTTCTCTCTCAAAACTCTCCCTCCAGTTGGTAAAAACTGGAGAAAGTCAATTCTACTTCAAATGTAAAGACAAGACACAAGACTTCAAAGACCATGAAAATCAAGGAAATGTATTACCAAAGGAACAAAATTATCCAGAAACTGAACCCCCCAAAATAGAGATCTGTATTTGTCCAGTAAACTATTCAAAATGGTTTTTGAATACAATCAAAGTTAGGTTGTTTTCAGGATAAAATAGACTGTTATAAGATATTTTATGTAGATCTTAAGGCAACCACAAAGCCAAAAACTACCATAGATACATAAAAGATAAATAGAAGAGAATCATATCATACTATTACAGAAAAATATTCAATTCACAAAGGAAGACAGCAATAGAGGAAGAGAAGAAAAAAGGAATTAAAAAAAGCCAGAAAACAATAAAATAGTATTAGTAAGTCCTTACCTTATCAAAATTTACCTATTAAAAAATTAGTGTTTATTTTTGAGAGAGAGAGAGAAAACAAGCAGGGGAGGGACAGAGAGGGAGGGAGGCACAGAATCTGAAACAGGCTCTAGGCTCTGAACTGTCACCACTGAGCCCGTTACAGGGCTCAAACTCGTGAACTGTGAGATCATGACCTAAGCTGAAGTTGCACTCGTAACTGACTGAGCCATCCAGGGGCACCTCAGTAATTTAAATGAAAATAGATTAAGTTCTCCAATCAAAAGGCATAAAGTGCTGAATAAAGTAAGAACCAAATATACCCTGCCTACAGGAGATTTACTTCAGATTTAAGGATACATACAGGCTCAATGTGAAACTATGATAAAAGGTATTCCATGCAAATGGTAGCTATACATCTGTCAGACAAAATAGGCTAAGTAAAAAACTATAAAAAGAGAGAAAGAAGGTCATTATATAATGATAAAGGAGTCAACTCATTAAGAATATATAACAATTATAAATATATATGTACCTAACATTGGAACATCTAAATATATTAAGCAAGTACTGTGAGATTCAAAGGGAGAACTAAACAATAATACAGTAATAGTAAGCGACTTCTACACCATACTTTCAACAATGTCTAGATTCTCTAGGCAAAAATAATCAATAAAGTAACATTGGACTTGAATTATACTGTAGACCAAATTGATCTAACAAACATACAGAACATTCCATCTAATAGCAACAGAATACACATTCTTCTCAAGTGCCTACAGAACATTCTCTAATATAGATCATATACTAGAATACAAAACAAGTTTTAACAAATTTAAGAAGACTGAAATCATACCAAGTACCTTTTCCAACCATGCTGTTATGAAACTATAAATCTATAAAAGGAAGAAAACTGGAAAGTTCACAAATATGTACACACTCCTGAACAACCAATGGGTCAAAAGAGAAATCAAAAGGGAAATTTAAAAATTATTGAAAAAAATAAAAACAGAAATACAATACCCAAAAACTTATGGGATGCATTAAAAAGCAGTCTGAGAGGGAATTTTATAGTGATAAATGCCTATATTAAGAAGAAAGAAAAATCTCAAATAAAAAAAAAACACCTAACTCTGTATTTCCGGGAAATAGAAAACAAAAAATAACCCTAAAACCAAGGCTAGCAGATGAAAGAAAATAACAAAGATCAGAGCAGAAATCATTGAAATAAAGACTAGAAAAACAATAAAAAAGATAAAAACTAAGATCTGTGTTTTTGAAAAGATAAACAAGATTGATAAACCTTAATCTAGAATAAGAAAAATAGAGAGAAGATTCAAATAAAATCGGATGCAAGAGGAAAGATTATAACTGATCTATAACCACGGAAATACAAAGGATCATAAAAGATTACTATGAATAATTATATGTCAACAAATTGAATGACTTAGAAAAGATGGATACTTTCCTAGAGACATACTACCTACCATGATGGAATCATGAAGAAATAGAAAATCTGAAGAGATCAATAATGAGTCAAGGGATTGAATCAATAATCAAAATTCTCCCCCCAAATTAAATTCCAGGACCTGACTTTACTCATGAATTCTATCAAATATTAAAAAAAGAATAAATACCAATCCTCAAATTCTTCCAAAAACTGAAGTGGAAGGAACACTTCTAAACTCATTTTACAATGTCAGCATTACCCTGATACCAAAGTCAGACAGACACTATATGAGAAGAAAATTACAGGCCAACATCTCTCATGAATATAGATGCAAAAGTCCTCAATAAGATACTATCAAACCAAATTCAACAGCATTTAAAAAGGGTCAAGTGGGGGGCACCTGGGTGGCTTGGTTAAGTGTCAGACTCTTGATTTCAGCGCTAGTCATGAACTCATGAACTGTGAGGTTGAGCCCTGCACTGGGCTCTGCAATGACAGTGTGGAGCCTGCTTGGGATTCTCTCTGTCTCTGTCTCTGTCTCTCTCTCCCCACTCATGCACGAATGCTCTCTCTCTCTCTCTTAAAATAAATAAACATTTAAAAACTAAAATAATAAAGTGGGATTTATCCCTGGGAGATAAAGATGGTTAAACATATGCAAACCAATACATGTGATACACAACACTAACAGAATGAAAGATAAATATCATATGATCATCTCCATAGATGCAGAAAACACTCCCTCTGACAAAATTCAACATCGTTTTATGCAAAAAAAATCTCAAAAATTTGGTGTAGAATGCACCTTAACCTGATGAAGGCCATGTATGACAAGCCCATAGCTAACATAGTCAACAGTGAAAAACTGAAAGTGCTTCCACTAAGATCAAGAATAAGACAAGGATGCCCACTCTCACAACTTCTATTCAACACAGTACTGAAAGTACAAGCCAGAACAAGTAAGCAAGAAAGGGGAATAAAATGTGTCCAAATCAGAAAAGAAGTAAAATTGTCTTTGTGTGAATATTACGTTATCTAATATATATAGAAAACTCTAAAGACTCTACAAAAAACACTTAGAATAAATAAACTCAGTAAAGTTGCAGGATACAAATCAATGTAGAAAAATCAGTTGCATTTCTTTTTTTTTTAATTTTTTAATGTTTTTATTTATTTTTGAAGGAAAGAGAGAGACAGAGCATGAGCGGGGGAGGAGCAGAGAGAGAGGGAGACACAGAATTCGAAGCAGACTCTAGGCTCTAAGCTGTCAGCACAGAGCCCAATGCGGGGCTCAAATCCACAAACTGTGAGATCATGACCTAAGCCAAAGCCAGACGCTCAACCGACTGAGCCACCCAGGTGCCCCAAATCAGTTGCATTTCTATACACTTACAATGAACTATCAGAAAGAAAAATTAAGAAAATGATTTCATTTACAACAGCACCAAAAGCAATAAAAGATTTAAGAATAAATTTAACCCAGGAAATGAAAGATCTATACACTGAAAACGATGATATCAATGAAAGCAATTGAGAAAGAAACAAATAAATGGAAAGATATTCTGTGTTCATGGATTGGAACAATTAATAATATTAAAATATTCACACTACCTGAAGTGATGCACAGCTTCAAAGCAAACCCTATATCTCTATCAAAATTCTATTGTCATTTTTCACAGAAATAGAAAAAACAATTCTAAAATTTGTATGGAACCATGGAAGACCATGAATAGCCAACAGTCTTAAGGAAGAAAAAGAACAACAACAAAGCTGAAGGCATCACACTCCCGATTTCAAACTTTATTGCAAGCTAGCAATAAAAATTGCAAGCTTTATTTAAAGCTAGAGTAATCAAATCAGGCATAAAAACAGATGCATAGACCAATGGAACAGAACAGAGAGCTCAGATATAAACCCACACATATATAAACCCACACATATATGGTCAAAGAGTCCTTGCCAAGGGTGCCAAGGGCACACAATAAGGGAAGGCTAGTCTCTTCAATAAATGGTGTTGGAAAACTGGATGTCCACATGCAAAATAGTGGAGCTAGAATCCTATTTTACACCACCCACAAAAATTAACTTTAACTGTGTTAAAGACACAACTATAAGACCTGAAATTATAAAACTTCCAGAAGAAAACCATCAAACCATATTCCTGATAAGGGGTTAATCTCCAAAATATATAAATAACTTATACAACTCAACAACAAAATAATAATAATCACCATCCAATTTAAAAATCGGCTAAGAGTTTAGACGTTTCTCTAAAGAAGACATGCAAATGGCCAACAGGTACATGAAAAGGTATTCAACATTGCTAATAATCAGGAAAATACAAATCAAAAGCACAATGAGATATTACCTTTATCTGTTAGGATGGCTTTTTATCAATAAGATAACAAATAGCCAGTGTTGGTAAGGATGTGTAAAAAGGGAAACTCTTGTACACTGTTGGTGGGAATGTAAATCAGTATAGCCATTATGGAAAATAGTATGGAAGTTATTAAGAAATTAAAAATAAAGCTACAGTATAATCCAGAAATCCTACTTCTGGATATATAGCCAGAGGAAACTAAATCAGTATCTCAAAGAGATAACTGTACTTCCGTGTACACCTCAAAGTTATTCACAATGGATAGATATGGAAATAACCTAAGTGTCCATTGACTGGTGAATGAATAAAGATAAACATGAATGGATAAAGAAGAAGTGGTGTTTATATAAATATTATTCAGCCATGAAAAATAATAAATTCTTGCCATTTGCAACAACATGGATGAACCTAGAGGACAGTATGCTAAGGGAAACTGGCCAAACACAAATACTATATGATCTCACTTATATGTGGAATCTTTAAAAAAAACAACAACAATAAGCTAAATTTATAGAAATAGTAGGATGGTGGTTACTGGGGCTTGGAGATAAGGAGTCACTGTTCAAAGGATACAAGACTTCAGTTATTAGATGAATAAACTCTGGGGATCTAATGTACATCATGGTGTCTATAATTAATAACACTGTGATGTGTATTTGAAATTTGTCAATAGAGTAGACCTTAAGCATTCTTAACAACTACAACGACAAAAAATGGCAACTATGTGAGGTGCTAGATGTGTTAATTAATCAGGTTGTGGTCATCATTTCACAAATTAAATCATTTCACATGTCATCAAGCTTTACATACATAATTTTAAATATATACAATCTTATGTGCCAATCAACCTCAATAAAGCTGAAAAACCCAAATTAAAGCAAAATAAAATTGACAATATTGTACATCCAATAAAATAATTATCAGGCATAAAAAGAAACAGGAAAACACAATCCATAATGAGTAGAAAAATCAATAAATCAGAACAAATATAGAACTGATACAGACACTAGAATTAGTAGACAAGAACATTAAAACAGCTATCTTAACACTATTCCATTATTATAACTATACTCCTGATGTTTAAAAGGATAGAGATATAGAAAAATTCCATGTAAAATTTCTAGAGATGAAAGATATCATGTCTGAGATGAAAAATACACTGGATGAAATAATGTCATTGTAGACACTGCAGAGGAAGAGATTAGTAAACAGAAGGCATATAGATAGAAACCACGAAAAATAAAACTCAGGGATAAGGGGGAATTTAAAAACCAAATGAAAAGAGTATTAGTGATTTGTGGGACGACTGAAAGCGGCATATTACACATGTAATACAGAAGAAGTGGGATTAAACATTTCAAGAGTCACTGAAAATTACCAGAAATAAAGAAGGCTATCCCA
Source organism: Panthera tigris (assembly GCF_018350195.1). NCBI lineage: Eukaryota > Metazoa > Chordata > Mammalia > Carnivora > Felidae > Panthera > Panthera tigris. Next base: position 89,008,437 of record NC_056677.1, on the reverse strand, counting down.
TAATGATAAAGACTTCAATTCACCAAGAGCACATAACAATCCTAAATTTTTATGTCCTCAATAACACAGACTCAAAGCACTTGAAGAAAAAAGTAGTAAAATGTCAAGGAGAAATAGAAAATTGTACAATTATAGTATAAGATTTCAGTAACTTTTGCTTTTTTTATAGTGTAAGATTTCAGTATCTTTTGCTTTTTTTTCAGTATCTTTTTCTGAAAAACTGATAGAAAAGAGAGAAATCAGAAAGAATATAGTAGACTTAAGCAACAAAATCAACCAATTGACCCAATTAACATTTATAGAATGCTGCATCCAACAGCAGTAGAATACACATTCTTTTCGGGTGTAAATGTTCAAAGGACGTTTGCCAAGATAACTCATATTCTGGGCCACAACACAAATCTCAATATATTTTAAAAAGTTTTAAGTCACAGCAAAAAGTTTTTTTTTAACGACAATGTAATTAAATCAAACATAGAGACCTCTGTAAAATTCCCCAAACGTTGGAAAACTGAATAACAAACTTCCAAAGAACCAATGGGTTGAAGAAGGAAATTAAAAGGAAATTAAAAATAGTTTTAACTAAATTAAAATGAATACATAACATATTAAAATTTGTAGGATGACATTAAAGCAGCACCTATGGTGAAATTTATAGCACTAAATATCTATATTTTAAAAAAAACTCTTCTAAAAAGAAGAGCAAAGTAGATCAAAACAGTAAGAGAAAGGAAATAATAATTATCAAAGCAAAAATCAATGGAATAGAAAACAAATACAAAATAGAGAAAGATCAATGAAACCAAAATCTAATTCTTTACAAAACTAAGAATGCTAAAAATCCTCTAGCTTATCTGATCAGGAAGGAATAAAAGAAGAAACAAATGTCAATACTGAGAATGAGAGAAGTAACATCACTGCAGATTATTCATATGCTTAAAAGATATTAAGGGAATCTTTTGATAACTTTATGCCAATAAATTTGAAAACTTAGATAAAATGAACAAATTCTTTGAAGAATACAACCTAACAAAGCTTAATAAAAAATAGATAACATGAGTAGCCCTATAATTATTAAGGAAATTAAATTTGTAGTTAAAAGCCTTTCCAGAAAGAAAACTCTAGGCTTAGTTGGCTTCACTTGTGAATTCCATCAAATATTCAATGAAGAATACCAACTTTTTACAAACTTTTCCAAAAAATATAAGAGGAGGGAATACTTCTCAAAGTATTCAATGAGTCCAGTGTTACCCTTATACCAAAACCAGAAAAAGGAATCATAAGAAAACTATAGACCAATATCTCTAATGAATAAAGATGCAAACATCCTCAGCAAAATACTAGCAAATCAACTTCAGCAACATATAAAAATAACTATACGTCTTGACAAGTGGGATTTATCCCAGGAATGCAAAGTTGGTTCAACATACTAAAATCAATCAGTGTATGAATACACCATAATAAGAGGACACAGGACAAAAACCATATGACAATCAATAGACACAGAAAAATCATTTTACAAAATTCAATAATCATTCATGTTAAATACACTCATAAACTAGGAATGGGAGGAAATTTTCTCAATCAGAAATGGCTTCTATAAAAACTCACAGCTAATACCACATTCAATGATGAAAGAGAATGATTTTCACCATAAGAAATAAGATGGATGAATGTTTGCTCTCATCACTTCCACTGAAAAGAGGCTCTGACCAGTGCAATCAGATAATAAAAGAATATAGTACAGAATGGAAGAAGTAACTTTGTTTTCATTCATAGATGACAGGATCTTATAATATAGAAAATTCTAAGGAATTCACAAATGAACTATTAGAGATCATAAATGAGTCCAGCCAGATTGCAGGATATAAGATCAATATTAAAAAATCAACTGTATGTCTATATATTAGTAAAGGTGAATAGAAAATTAAAGTGTAAAAAATGAAATTTAAAATAGCATAAAAATATTATATACTTTGTGATAAAGCTGACAAAAGATGTCCTAGATCCATGTGGTGAAAACCACAAAATGCTGCTGAGAGAAATTAAAGATCTAAATAAATGGAGAAATAGATGTTCATAAGGCCGGAACCCTAGACATTAAGATGCCAATCTTCCCCAAATTGATCTATAGATTCCATACACTCTCAACCCAAATCGCAGAAGTCTTTTCTGTAGAAATTGATAAGCTGATTCTAAAATTTACATGGAAATACAAGTGCCCCAGAATGGATAAAACTTTTTTAAAAAGTTTTCATTTTAATTCCAGTTAGGATACAGTGTTATATTAATTTCAGGTATACAATATATTCAACAATCCATAGTGCATCCAGAGCTCATTATGACAAATGCACCGCTTAATCCCCATCACCTATTTAACCCATCCCCTAACCCCCTCCCCTCTGATAACTATCAGATTATTCTCTATGATTAAAAGTCTGTTTCTTGGTTTGTTTCTCTCCCTTTTGTCCCCTTTGTTTTATTTCTCAAATTACATAAATGAGTGAAATCATATGGCATTTGTCTTTCTCTGACATATTTCACTTAGCTTTATACTCTATAGATTTATTCATGTTGCTGCAGATGGCAAGATTTCATTCTTTTTTATGGCTGGGTAATACTCCATCGTACATATATACCACCTCTTTATCCATTCATCAACTGATGGACGTTTGGGCTGCTTCCATACCTTGGCTGTTGCAAATAATGCTGCTGCATACATAGAGGTGAATCCTTTGAATTAGTATTATTGTATTCTTTGGATAAATACCCAGTAGTGTGATTGGTGGATCATAGGGTAGTTCTATTTTTAACTTTTTGAGGAACCACCATACTGTCTTCCACAGTGGCTACACCAGTTTACCTTCCAACCAACAGTGCAAGAGGATTCCTTTTTTCCCACATCCCTGCCAACACTGGTTGTTTCTTGTGTTGTTCATTTTAGTCATTCTGACAGGGTTGAGGTGATATCTCATTGTAGTTTTGAATTGGATTTCCCTGATGGTAATGATGATGGTAAATGATGATGAACACCTTTTCATGTGTCTGTTGGCCACTTGCATGTCTTACTTGGAGAAAGGTCAATTTATGTCTTCTCCCACTTTTTTTTTATTGGATTATTTGCTTTTTGGTGTTGAGTTGTATAAGTTCCCAATATATTTTGGATACTAACCCTTTATTGGATATGTCATTTGCAAATATCTTCTCCCATTCTGTAAGGTTGCCTTTTAGTTTTGTTGATTGTTTCCTTCACTGTGCAGAAGTTTTTAATTTTGATGTAGTATCGATAGTTTATTTTTGCTTTTGTTTCCCTTGCCTCAGGAGACATCTAGACATATCAGGCTATGGCCGATGTCAAAGAAGCTACTGCTTTTGTTCCCTTCTAGGATTTTTATGGTTTCAGGTCTCACATTTAGGTCTTTATTCCATTTTTGAGAGAGAGGCAGAGAGAGAAAGAGAGAGAGAGAGAGAGAGAGAGCAAGTGGGGGAGGGGCAGAGAGAGAATCTAAAGCAGGCACCATGAGTCTGATGTAGGGCTCAATCTCACAACTGTGAGGTCATGGCCTGAGCCGAAATCAAGAGTCTGACACTCAACTGATTGAGCCACCCAGGCGCACTGAGGTCTTTCATCCATTTTGAATTTATTTTTGTGTATGGTATAAGAAAGTGGCCCAGTTTCTGTCTTTTGCATGTGGATGTCTAGTTTTCTCAACACCATTTATTGAAGAGACTTTTTCCCATTGGATATTCTTTCCTGCTTTGTCAAAGATTAATTGACCATACAGTTGTGGGTTTATTTCTGGGTTTTCTATTCTGTTCTACTGATCTATGTGCCTATTTTTATGCCAGTACCATATTGTTTTGATTACCATGGCTTTGCAATATAACTTGAAGTCTGGAATTGTGAAACCTTCAGCTTTGTTTTTCTTTTTCAAAATTACTTTGTCTATTCAGGGCTTTTTGAGGTTCCATACAAATGATATGATTGTTTCCTCTAGTTGTATGAAAAATGTTGTTGGTATTTTGATAGAGATTGCATTAAATGTATAGGTTGCTTTGGGTAGTATAGATATTTGAACAATATTTTGTTTTTCCAATCCATGAGCATGGAATGTCTTTTCATTTCATTGTGTCATCTGCAATTTCTTTCATCAATGTTTTATAGTTTTCAGAATACAGGTCTTTTACCTCTTTGTTTACATTTATTCCTAGGTATCTTAGTATTTTGAGTGTAATTTTAAATGGGATTGTTTTCTTAATTTATCTTTCTGCTGCTTCATTAGTAATGTATAGGAATGCAACAGATTTCTTTTTAAAAATTTTTATGTTCCTTTTTGAGAGAGAGAGAGAGAGAGAGAGACAGTGTGAGCAGGGGAGGGGAAGAGAGAGAGGGAGACAGAGAATCTGAAGCAGGCTCCAGGCTCTGAGCTGTCAGCACAGAGCCCGACATGGGGCTCCATCTCACAAATGGTGAGATCATGACCTGAGCCTAAGTTGGACACTTAACCATCTTTGCCACCTGGGTGCCCCAAAATGCAACAGATTTCTGTACACTAATTTTGTATCCTTTGACTTCACTGAATTCATTAGTCAGTTCTAGCAGTTTTTGGTGGAGTCTTTAGGGTTTTCTATGTATAGTGTCATGGTACTTGCAAATAGTGAAAGTTTTACTTCTTCCTTATCGATTTGGATGCCATTTTTTTCTTTTTGTTGTCTGATTGCTGTGACTAGGACTTCCAGTACTATGTTGAATAAAAGTAGTGAGAGTGGACATCCTTGTCTTCTTCCTGACCTTAGGGGAAAAGCTCTCAGTTTTTCTCCATTGAGGATGATATTAGCTGTGGGTTTTTCATATATGGCCTTTATATTATTGAGGTATGCTCCCTCTAAACCTACTTGGTTGAGAGTTTTTATCATGAATGGATGTTGTGCTTTGTCAAATGCTTTTTCTGCATCTATTGAAATGATCATATAGTTCTTATCCTTCCTCTTATTGATGTAATGTAACACATTGATTGATTTGCAAATATTGAACCACCATTGCAACCCAGGAATATATCCCACTTGATCATGGTGAATAATTTTTTAATGCATTGTTGGATTCAGTTTACTAATATTTTGTTGAGGATTATTGCATTTGTGTTTATCAGAGATAGAGGCTTGTAGTTCTTTTTTGTGGGTCTTTATCTGGTTTTGGAATCAGGGTAATGCTGGCTTCATAGAATGAATTTGAGGCTTTCCTTCATTTTATATATTTTTTCATAGTTTCAGAAGAATAGGTATTAAATTTGTTTTAAATGTTTGGTAGAATTTGCCTGTCAAGCCATCTGATCCTAGACTTTTGTTTGTCGAGGGTTTTTTTCATTACTGATTCAATTTCTTTGTTGTTGGTTGTTATTTTTCCTCTCTCATTTGTGATTTTATTTACTTGGTTCTTTTCTCTTTTTTTCTTGATAAGTTAGGCTAGAGGTTTATCAATTTTATGGATTTTTTTCAAAGAGCTAGCTCCTGGTTTAATTGATATGTTTTATTGTTTTTTTAAATTTCTACTTATTTCTGCTCTAATTTTTATTATTTCCTTTCTTCTGCTGGTTTTAGGTTTTGTTTGTTGTTCTTTTTCTAGGTCCATTAGGTGTAAGGTTACATTGTATATTTGAGACTTTTCTTCCTTCTTGAGAAATGCCTGTATTACTATACACTTCCCTCTTATGACCACCTTTGCTGCATCCCAAAGGTTTTGGACCATTGTGCTTTCATTTTCATTTGTTTCCATGTAATTTTTCTTTTGTTTCCTGGTAGCTTTATTTAACCTCCATGAATTTGTGGTCTTTCCAGACTTTTTCCCGTGATTGACTTCTAGTTTCATAGTGTTGTGGTCTAAAACAACTTTTAAAAAGACGAACAAAGTTGGGAGACTAACATTACCTGATTTCAAAAATTATTATAAAGCTACTGTGATCAAGACAGTATGATATTGCTATAAAGATGGACAGTAAATTAATGTAACAGAATAGGAAATTCAGAAATAGGCACACATATATGGAGAACTGATTTTTGACAAAGATACAAAAGTAATTTGTTGAAGAAAGGAGACACTTTGGTATCCAAATGCAAAAATATGAACTTTGACCAATATCTTGCATAATATACAAAAATTAACTCAAAATGAATGACAGCCTAAATGTAAAAATCATAATTTTTAAGAGGTCAACATAGGATAAAATAATTGTGTCCTTGGATTATGCAAATGTATCTTACAAATGATACCAAAAACAATACATAAAAGAACAAATTGATAAATTTGGCCTCACCAAAATTAAAATTAAACTTCCATGAAAGATAACTTCAGTGTTAAGATAGTGAAAAGACAAGCCACCCACTGGGAGAAAATCTTTGCAGTGCTTATATCTGATAAAGGATTTGTATGCAGAATATATAAAGAACTCTCTTAACCTAACAATAAGAAAATAAACAACTCCATTAAAAATGCGTAAAAGTCTGAACAAATATTTCACTAAAGAAGATACACAATAGCAAATAAACACATGAAAAGATGTTCATCTAAATCAGTAATTAGGAAATGCAAATTAAAACCATAATTAGGAACTACTGCACCATATTAGGATGGTTAAATCTTTAAAAAAAATATAGCAAGTGTTGGAGATGATGTGGAAGAACTGGAATTCTCATATACTGCTGGTGGAAATGTAAAATGCTTCAACTAGTTTGGAAAACAATTTGGCAGTTTCTTAAAAAGCTAAGTGTACACCTCCTTTATGATCCAGTCATTCCTCTCCTAGCTATTTACTCATGAGAAATTAAAGCCTATGTCCATGCAAAGACTTATAGATGCATGTTTACAGTAACATTATCAGTAATAGCCAAAAAAACCCCTGGAAATAACCTAAGTGACCATCAACAGGTAAATGAAAAAACATGGTATATCTACACACTGGAATACTACATATCAATAAAAATGAATGAAGTATACATGCCACATCATATCTGAATTTTAAAATATTTATGCTTAAAGAAGCCAGACCAAGAAGAGTGTATATTCTATGATTCCATTTATATAAAACTCTAGAAAATATAAACTAATCTGTAGCAACAGCAAAGTGGATTAATGGTCATTTATGGGAGGAGGTGCATAAAAGAGGGATTACAGAGAAGCAAGAGGAAACTTTGGGGAGTGATGGATATGTTCATGACCTTCATTGTTGCAATGCTTTCATTATATATATATATATATATATATATATATATATATAATATGGATACAATATATACACATATAATATGAAGTATATATTCATATACTTTAAATATATGCAGTCTATTGTACAATTATATCTCAATAAGTCTATTAAACATAAAGAAAAAAACACCAAAAGAAAATAGTTAAATTGCTATTATAGCTAGAATTATACAACCCTCCTAGTCCAATTCAAACAGTTAACAATACAGCTTAAGTGTTAGTTAGCAGGCAATAGTTTTATGGTTTCAAATCACTGGTACTCTTTTCTTCTGAGAAAATATAAAAAGTAAAGGCTATGACCCAGTCAGGTTTTCCAGGGTTAGACAGAACCTCAAACACTTCTATCTCCACTTTCCTGCCCAGTTCCATACATCTTCAGCTTTTCTTTGTCTATAAATATTTACTGAGCATCTACCATTTGCTAGACACTGCACTAGGCAGAAATGGGGGTGGTGGTGCCAGATATAAAAGTGAATAAGACATAGTCCCAGCCCTTAAAAAACTTTACTGGTAAATAGGATAACAATATCCAACATCTAAGTGTGAAATCAGCAAAGTTTGTTTTCTAACCTCCAGTGCCCTTCTGCTTTCTTCCTCATTCTTTTTATTAAAAGATTCACCAAAACCTCTCCGACTCTTGCCTGAGCTCACAGCTTTTATCAGAACCCTAGCTCTCAATCTGCCTGAAAACAAGAAGACCCTGTGGATTCGAGAACATTGAAAACACCTGGGTTTTCACCTCCCCACCTCTCTGGCTTCTAGCTGCATCAATACACCACAGAGCTACCACCCCACCCATTTCATGCCTCGCCTGTCCCTGTGAACTAACCTCCCAACACCAATCTGGCTGAAACAGACTGCTAGGAGTCCCTTGGATTCCCAGGACTGGACCTTCAGAATGAGGGACAAAGAGAAGCTGACTATTCAGACAGTAGTTCAGGATGTGAGGGTCAGAGTTGTGAGAATATGAAGGGATTGGAAATGCCAGGTGACTCAGCCCAAACTCGAGGGAAAAAGAAAAACTAAGCATTTTACCTGGCTGTATGTCAAAATTTAAGGAATTAGTCATTTAAATTGACTTCATAATGTATGCTTCCCAGTGGCCATGAGCACAGTTATTTCCATGCAGACAATTCAATACGTATCAAAATAAGTTAGTTTAAGCTACATTTGAACACAACACCAAACTCTGTTCATAAATACTCAAGTTCCACAATGGCTGTTTGTATACAACTACTTTAGGACATTAGCAAGTGGTGTTGCACCTGGCTCCACCTCTTCTCAACATATGTACACCTTTCTAAGTTATTAAATCACCACTTACCTCTGCCTCCACCTTGTGTTGCACTCATAACTTCAAGGCACACACAGTGATCTGTGTGGTGTCCCTAGGAGAAGGGTGGCCACCAAGGCATAAGTGTATCTAGGCAAAAGAAAATCTCTTTCCTCCAAAGCTATTCCTGTCCCCTGAGTGTCTTAGAAAATGTAGATTACTCTTCAAATATTCTGAATTCTTCTGGAGAAGGAAGCATCTGAAGGACCCCTGACATTGGGAGAGCTATCTCTTGACTTAAAAGGGGAGGGCAAAGTTACTATTATGTTTGGACTGGAATTCCCACAAAGCTGAGCATTTTAGAAAACCCAAGCAGGTTATGAAGCCACTGTATTCTGGATTCCAGTACAGAGCCAACTCCTGATGCAGCCAGCTGTATGCATCCTAAGTTGTAGGTGCCATGGTAAAGTGCCCTTTGAGTGGAAATGAGGCTGCATTTAACATTTTGACCCATTTATTTGCTCCTTTAAAAAAAAATCTGGTCTTTTTTTTTCTCCATTACATTATACAAGTTTACTTGGGAAAAATGATTCTGAGCCTTTAAAGAGATTTACTAAGAAGGAGGGAAATACAACTGTTTTTTTTTTTTCCACACTGTGCTGTGCCAAGTTGTAATATTTTCTAGAGTTAACCAGGACCAATGAGTTCCATCCCTGGAATTTGCATGCTTTCTATAGTTAAAGTTTTTAAAAGAAGGGGCATCACATTTTACTTTAGGAGACTCATTCTATTATTTTCAAAAGTTCAGTGCAGTACAGAGGGTTGGGATGAATATTGGTTTAGGGTTAAACTCTCTGACCTTCACTTTCCTCATCTGTAAATCAAGAGACTTAAACTACACCTCTAAATTTACATTCTGTAAACTTTCTTCCATTTCTGAAATTCAATGATTTTTAAATTCATTTATATACTCATTTAGTTATTAAATGTTTACTGAGCATGTAACATGTGTCAGACATTGCATTGTCAGGAGTAGGATGGGGGTGTCAGATACAACAGTGAATAAGACATGTTCCCAGCTCTTAAAAAGGTCTAGTGGTTTTTTTCATGCACCTTAAAGGTTCTGAACCTTTTATTTAGGGGGATGAGGAGCCATTGGTGAATTTACTGGTGGGGGAAGGGGGAGGAGAATGGGTTTTGTTCACATTGAGACAGCCAAATCATCCAGTAGAAACCACTTAAGAGGCTGCTGCAGTGGTTCCTGACAGAGGTGAGGAGGGCTTATACGAGGCCCATTCAACAGCTAGTCAGCAATGTACTATTAGTAAAATTTAAGGGCCCTTTAAGTACATAGTCTTGTTACCATTATAGAGCATGGAAAATAGTATGAGGGTCTGCCTTTGCCTACATAGCTTGAGGAGACAGTTAATATACTCCCTTAGAAGCTCAAGCAAAACAAAAATTTCACTGTGGAATGACAAAGCTGGGAGAGATAGATTGTAACACAAGATGGTGTTTGAAACCAGTTGTGATGATTAATTCTTCTTTCAAAGTAGGTGCAAATTACTGTCAGAGTTCAGGGGAGGAAAGAAATCTGCATCAGCTGGAGTGGTCAAATAAGATTTCATAAAGGAAGGGGTTGGCAGATCTGCAGTAGAGAAAGAAATACATGAAGGCAACAAGGCATAGGTTGGGAGTGCCAAGTGAATTTTTGTGGAATAGCATGAAGTTGGTTTGGAGAATGGTATGAGAAAGATGGTTAAGCTATAATTGCAGATAAGGTTAGATTAGGTAGGTTGGAGTCAAATCTGGAAAAGTACCAAAAGCCATGCTAGTTAAGATTTTATTCTTAATGTAGTTGGAAGTTGTTGAAAATTTTTGAGCAAGAAGAGACAATCTGATATGGGATTTAGGAAATGAATTTGAAGGCAAGGTAGAAGATGGATTGAAGAAATGAAAGATTATGGAGGTCAGTTAGGAGGCTGTTGTAGTATAATATGTATGATTGATTATTCTGCCTGTTTGCTTTCCCTCCCTACACACAGGAACACAAACACCAACTACTTTATTCCCTGGGTCACTGATGAAGCAGGTCAATAGGCATTTCTTGACCTTGGCACATAGAAAATGTTTTGTTTTGTTTTGTTTTGGTGCTGGTTCAAGGCACTTAACCTCTTCCCCAGTGCCACTGAGTTGAACTTCCCATTGTGATTGGCACACACCTCAGAGTCAACCACCCATTTGCCTGGCATGAAATTCTTATCTCACCCCACTGCCTTTCCTAAGATGTCCAAGATTTTCCTTTAACATTTACACAAAATATATCTGTAACTTCAGGTCCACTATGTCCAGCAGACAGAACTGACCCATAGTGACTTCTGGAAAGAAGGTAGTCACAATAGGCATCTATGAACAGAGGTGGCATTCACACGGTTACCCCAATTAGCTCAGGGTGGAGAAAATTTTCTTCCCCAGGGCAACATCTCTTTGATTTCCCAGAATATCATAGCTAAAGTGTTCATTAGAGAGCATTTTCATACAGATGAGGTGACTGAGACCAGAGAGAATAAGTAGATATTCCTAGATTACCCTACTAATTAGTGACAGAACTGGAACTAGATGCAGTTTCTTAAGCTCCAGGTCGGCCTTCTTTTCATTATATTCAGCACTCAATGCAATGTTGCCGCTCCCTGGAGAAAAATTTGCCCTTATGTGGCCATTTTTCAGGAAATCGAAAATCTAAAGATAAGGAAGATTAAGAGACCCATAAGAGGAACTAATCAGCTACTTAATTTCAAAAGAAAGTAATAAGAGGTAACACATTGAAGATTACAGAGTGTCCAAGAGCATAACAGTAATGGCAATAAAATATTTAAAAATATTTGTGAATTTACAGAATAAATTTTCATGTCTCTAATATTTTCTTTTATTTGTTGTTAATGGTCACTCAAAAATTCAAATCTCTTTTTTTAATAGGTATGTGTATTTAAATAATCTTTTTTTGACAGAGAGAGAGAGAGCATGAGCTGGGAGAGGGGCAGTGGGAGAGACAAAGAGAGAGGGAAGGAGGGAGGGAGGGAGGGAAAGAGAGAGAGAGAGAGAGAGAGAGAGAGAGAGAGAGAGAATTTTAAGCAGGTTCCATGCTCAGCACGGGGCTCAATCCCATAACCCTGGGATCATGACCTGAGCTGAAACCAAGAGTTAGATGCTCAACCGACTGAGCCATACAGGCACCCTCAACTATCTCTTTTAATTAAGCGTTTTATTTTGAGATACTTGTAGATTTTCACGGAACTATGAGAAACAATGCAGAAAGATTTAAAGTACACTTTTTCCAGGTTTCTGTAATGGTAACATTCTTGAAAAACAATGGTACAATATTGCAGGATATTGACACTGATACAGACAAGATATACAGGATCTCTGTCACCACAAGGATTCCTTCTGTTGCCCTTTTACTGGTACACCCACGTTTCTCCTGACACTCCTCCCATTCAGCTTCCATAATTCCAGACAACCACGAATCTATTTTTCCTTTATATAATTCTGTCATTTCAAGAATATGTAAATGGAATCTTTCAGTATGTAACTTTTTTTTTTCAATATATGAAGTTTATTGTCAAATTGGTTTCCATACAACACCCAGGCTCATCCCAAAAGGTGCCCTCCTCAATACCCATCACCCACCCTCCCCTCCCTCCCACCCCCCATCAACCCTCAGTCTGTTCTCAGTTTTTAAGAGTCTCTTATGCTTTGGCCCTCTCCCACTCTAACCTCTTTTTTTTTTTTTCCTTCCCCTCCCCCATGGGTTTCTGTTAGGTTTCTCAGGATCCACATAAGAGTGAACATATATGGTATCTGTCTTTCTCTGTATGGCTTATTTCACTTAGCATCACACTCTCCAGTTCCATCCATGTTGCTATAAAGGGCCATATTTCATTCTTTCTCATTGCCACGTAGTACTCCATTGTGTATATAAACCACAATTTCTTTTTTTTTCTTTTTTTTTCAATATATGAAATTTATTGTCAAATTGGTTTCCATACAACACCCAGTGCTCATCCCAAAAGGTGCCCTCCTCAATACCCATCACCCACCCTCCCCTCCCTCCCACCCCCCATCAACCCTCAGTTTGTTCTCAGTTTTTAACAGTCTCTTATGCTTTGGCTCTCTCCCACTCTAACCTCTTTTTTTTTTTTCCCTTCCCCTCCTCCATGGGTTTCTGTTAAGTTTCTCAGGATCCACATAAGAGTGAAACCATATGGTATCTGTCTTTCTCTGTATGGCTTATTTCACTTAGCATCACACTCTCCAGTTCCATCCACGTTGCTACAAAAGGCCACATTTCATTCTTTCTCATTGCCACGTAGTATTCCATTGTGTATATAAACCACAATTTCTTTATCCGTTCATCAGTTGATGGACATTTAGGCTCTTTCCATAATTTGGCTATTGTTGAGAGTGCTGCTATAAACATTGAGGTACAAGTGCCCCTATGCATCAGTACTCCTGTATCCCTTGGGTAAATTCCTAGCAGTGCTATTGCTGGGTCATAGGGTAGGTCTATTTTTAATTTTCTGAGGAATCTCCACACTGTTTTCCAGAGTGGCTGCACCAATTTGCATTCCCACCAACAGTGCAAGAGGGTTCCCGTTTCTCCACATCCTCTCCAGCATCTGTAGTCTCCTGATTTGTTCATTTTGGCCACTCTGACTGGCGTGAGGTGATATCTGAGTGTGGTTTTGATTTGTATTTCCCTGATGAGGAGCGACGTTGAGCATCTTTTCATGTGCCTGTTGGCCATCCGGATGTCTTCTCTAGAGAAGTGTCTATTCATGTTTTCTGCCCATTTCTTCACTGGGTTATTTGATTTTCGGGTGTGGAGTTTGGTGAGCTCTTCTTAGATTTTGGATACTAGCCCTTTGTCCGATATGTCATTTACAAATATCTTTTCCCATTCCGTTGGTTGCCTTTTAGTTTTGTTGGTTGTTTCCTTTGCTGTACAGAAGATTTTATCTTCATAAGGTCCCAGTAGTTCATTTTTGCTTTTAATTCCCTTGCCTTTGGGGATGTGTCAAGTAAGAAATTGCTACGGCTGAGGTCAGAGAGGTCTTTTCCTGCTTTCTCCTCTAGGGTTTTGATGGTTTCCTGTGTCACATTCAGGTCCTTTATCCATTTTGAGTTTATTTTTGTGAATGGTGTGAGAAAGTGGTCTAGTTTCAACCTTCTGCATGTTGCTGTCCAGTTCTCCCAGCACCATTTGTTAAAGAGACTGTCTTTTTTCCATTGGATATTCTTTCCTGCTTTGTCAAAGATGAGTTGGCCATACGTTTGTGGGTCTAGTTCTGGGGTTTCTATTCTATTCCATTGGTCTATGTGTCTGTTTTTGTGCCAATACCATGCTGTCTTGATGATGACAGCTTTGTAGTAGAGGCTAAAGTCGGGGATTGTGATGCCTCCTGCTTTGGTCTTCTTCTTCAAAATTACTTTGGCTATTCGGGGCCTTTTGTGGTTCCATATGAATTTTAGAATTGCTTATTCTAGCTTCGAGAAGAATGCTGGTGCAATTTTGATTGGGATTGCATTGAATGTGTAGATAGCTTTGGGTAGTGTTGACATTTTGACAATATTTATTCTTCCAATCCATGAGCAGGGAATGACTTTCCATTTCTTTATATCTTCTTCAATTACCTTCATAAGCTTTCTATAGTTTTCAGCATACAGATCTTTTACATCTTTGGTTAGATTTATTCCTAGGTATTTTATGCTTCTTGGTGCAATTGTGAATGGGATCAGTTTCTTTATTTGTCTTTCTGTTGCTTCATTGTTAGTGTATAAGAATGCAACTGATTTCTGTACATTGATTTTGTATCCTGCAACTTTGCTGAATGCATGTATCAGTTCTAGCAGACTTTTGGTGGAGTCTATCGGATTTTCCATGTATAATATCATGTCATCTGCAAAAAGCGAAAGCTTGACTTCATCTTTGCCAATTTGGATGCCTTTGATTTCCTTTTGTTGTCTGATTGCTGATGATAGGACTTCCAACACTATGTTAAACAACAGCGGTGAGAGTGGACATCCCTGTCGTGTTCCTGATCTCAGGGAAAAAGCTCTCAGTTTTTCCCCATTGAGGATGATGTTAGCTATGGGCTTTTCATAAATGGCTTTTATGATGTGTAAGTATGTTCCTTCTATCCCGACTTTCTCAAGGGTTTTTATTAAGAAAGGGTGCTGGATTTTGTCAAAGGCCTTTCTGCATCAATTGACAAGATCATATGGTTCTTATCTTTTCTTTTATTAATGTGATGTATCACGTTGATTGATTTGTGAATGTTGAACCAGCACTGCATCCCAGGAATGAATCCCACTTGATCACGGTGAATAATTCTTTTTATATGCTGTTGAATTCGATTTGCTAGTATCTTATTGAGAATTTTTGCATCCATATTCATCATGGATATTGGCCTGTAGTTCTCTTTTTTTACTGGGTCTCTGTCTGGTTTAGGAATCAAAGTAATACTGGCTTCATAGAATGAGTCTGGAAGTTTTCCTTCCCTTTTTATTTCTTGGAATAGCTTGAGAAGGATAGGTATTATCTCTGCTTTGAACGTCTGGTAGAACTCCCCTGGGAAGCCATCTGGTCCTGGACTCTTATTTGTTGGGAGATTTTTGATGACTGATTCAATTTCTTCACTGGTTATGGGTCTGTTCAAGCTTTCTATTTCCTCCTGATTGAGTTTTGGAAGCGTGTAGGTGTTTAGGAATTTGTCCATTTCTTCCAGGTTGTCCAGTTTGTTGGCATATAATTTTTCATAGTATTCCCTGATAATTGCTTGTATCTCTGAGGGATTGGTTGTAATGATTCCATTTTTATTCATGATTTTATCTATTTGGGTCATCTCCCTTTTCTTTTTGAGAAGCCTGGCTAGAGGTGTATCAATTATGCGTATATTATTTCTCTTCAGTGCATCACTTAGTTCTCTAATTTTCCCCTCATACTCCTGGATTTTTTTTATCTCTTTTTCTCAGCTTCTTCTTTTTCCATAATTTTATCTTCTAATTCACCTATTCTCTCCTCTGCCTCTTCAATTCAATCCGAGCCGTAGTTGTCTCCATTTTATTTTGCAACTCATTGATAGCATTTTTTAGCTCCTCCTGGCTGTTCCTTAGTCCCTTGAGCTCTGTAGCAAGAGATTCTCTGCTGTCCTTCATACTGTTTTCAAGCCCAGCAATTAATTTTATGACTATTATTCTAAATTCATTTTCTGTTATATTGTTTAAATCGTTTTTGATCAGTTCGTTAGCTGTCATTATTTCCTGGAGGTTTTTTTGAGAGGAATGCTTCCGTTTCGTCATTTTGGATAGTCCCTGGAGTGGTGCAGAACTGCGAGGCACTTCCCCTGTGCAGTTTTGAATAACTTGCGTTGGTGGGCGGGGCCGCAGTCAGACCTGATGTCTGCCCCCAGCCCACCGCTGGGGCCACAGTCAGACTGGTGTGTGCCTTCTCTTCCCCTCTCCTAGGGGTGGGATTCACTGTGGGGTGGCTTGGCCCGTCTGAGCTACTTGCACACTGCCAGGCTTGTGGTGCTGGGGATCTGGCGTATTAGCTGGGGTGGATTGGCAAGGTGCACAGGGGCGGGAGGGGCAGGCTCAGCTCGCTTATCCTTTGGAGATCCGCTTCAGAAGGGGCCCTGCAGCACCGGGAGGGAGTCAGACCCGCCGGAGGGATGGATCCGCAGAAGCACAGCGTTGGGTGTTTGCACAGTGCAAGCAAGTTCCTTGGCAGGAACTGGTTCCCTTTGGGATTTAGGCTGGGGGATGGGCGAGGGAGATGGCGCTGGTGAGCGCCTTTGTTCCCTGCCAAACTGAGCTCTGTCTCCCGGGGCTCAGCAACTCTCCCTCCCGTTGTCCTCAAGCCGTCCCTTTCTCCTACCAGAGCTGTTAGCTTATAACCTTCCAGATGTCAAGTCCCTCTTGCTGTCGGAACACACTGTCCGGCCCCTCCGCTTTTGCAAGCCAGACTCGGGGGCTCTGCTTGGCCAGTGGGCTGCCCCTCCACCCCGGCTCCCTCCCGCCAGTCCGTGGAGCGCCCACCGCCTCTCCGCCCTTCCTACCCTCTTCTGTGGGCCTCCCCTCTGCGCTTGGCTCTGGAGACTCCGTTCTGCTAGTCTTCTGGCAGTTTTCTGGGTTATTTAGGCAGGTGTAGGTTGAATCTAAGTGATCAGCAGGACGCACGGTGAGCCCAGTGTCCTCTTACACCGCCATCTTCCCAGGATCCTCCTCAGTATGTAACTTTTTAGAATTGGCTTTTTTCACTAGGCATAGTTCTCTGGGTGTTCACCCAGGGTGTTTCATGTATCAATAGTTCGTTTCTTTTTATTGTTGAGTAGTATTCTGTGGTATGGATGCACCACAGATTGTTTATTCATTCCGCCCATTCAAAGACATTTGGGTTATTTCCACTTTCTGGCCATTGTAAGCTGCTATCAACATTTGTGTACAGGATTTGTGTGAATCTAAGCTTTTATTTTTTTGACATAGAAGCCCAAGAATGTGGTTGATTACTGGATCATATAGTATTTGCATTTTAGTTTTTTGAGAAACCACCAAACCATTTTCCAAGTGGCTGTATCACTTTACATTTCCACTAACAATGCATAAGTGATCCAGTCTCTCTGAATTCTTACCAATATTTGGTGTTGTCACTATTTTCTGTCTTAGCAGTTATAGGTTTATAGTGACATCTTATCATGATTTTAATTTGAATGTTCCTAATGGATAATGATGTTGAGCATCTTTTCAGGTGCTTATATTCCATCTTTGTATCCTTTTCAGTTAAATGTTTTGTCACGTTTTTGCCAGTTTTATAATTGAGTTGTTTGTTTACTGTTGACCTTAGAAAATCCATTGTACATTCTAGATATGAGTGCTTTGTTTGATATTTGACTTGGCAAACATATTCTTCCAGTAAGTGGCTTGTCCTTTCATCTACTTTGCAGGGTCTCTCTTTTAAATTTAAATTGTGGTTAGTTACCATACAGTGTTATATTAGTTTCAGGTGTACAATATAGTGATTCAACACTTCCATACATTACCTGATGCTCGTCACAAGTGCACTCCTTATTGCCTATCATTTATTTCACTCATTTCCCCATTCCTCCTCACCTCTGGTAGCCAGCAGTTTGTTCTCTGTAAGTTAAGATTCTATTTCTTGGTTTGCCTCTCTCTCTGTCTGTCTGTCTGTCTGTCTCTGTCTCTCTCTCTCTCTCGCCACAGGGTTTTTCTCAAAGCAAACTATTTTTACTTTAGTGAAGCTCAATGTATTAATTTTTCCTTTTTTGAATTGTGCTTTTGGTGTCAATTCTACAAACTCTTTGCCAAGTCCTAGACCCTGAAGATTTTTCTTCTATGCGTTTTTCTGAAAGTTTTAGTTTTATAGCACACATTTAGGTCCATGGAACACTCTGAGTTAATTTTTGTATAAGGTGTAAGACAGGTCAAGGTTCCTTTTCATGTTTTTTCTCTATGGATGTGCTCTTGCTCCAATAGCACATGTTTAAAAGAATCCTTCGTCCATTGTATTGCTTTTGTATCTTTGTTAATAATCAGTTTGGCATATATGTGTGGGTTCATTTCTGGGTTCCCAATTTTATTTATTATTTTGTATGCATATCACTCTTTTGATATCACAATTTGATTAGTATAACTATATACTAAGTCTTGAAATTGGGTAGAATGATTCCTCCCACTTTATTCTTTTTTTCAGTTTTGTTTATTTGTTTTGAGAGAGAGAGAGAGACAGTGTGAATGAGGGAGGGACAGAAAGAGAGGGAGAGAGAGAATCCCAAGCAGGCTCTGCACTGTCAGTACAGAGCCTGACACGGGGCTCAAAACTCACAAACTGAGATCGTGACCTGAGTCAAGATCATGAATCAGACGCCCAACTGACTGAGCAATCCAGTTGCCCCCCTCCCACTTTATTCTTATTTTTCAAAATTGTTTTAGCTATTCCAGTTCTATTGTTTTTCCAAATAAATTTAGAATAATCTTTTCTATAGCTATAAAAAATCTTGCTAGGATTTTAGGAAGAATTATGTTAAACTTCTATATCAATTTGGGGAAGAAATGGTATCTTTACTTTGTTGAATCTTTGAATCCATGAACACAATGTCTTTCCATTTGTTTAGATAGTTGATTTATTTTATCAGTTTTTTGTAGTTTTCAGTATACAAGTTCTGTACATATTTTGTGTTAGACTTACATCTAAATATTTCATTTTTTGAGCGGTAGTAAATGGTAATATATTTTTAATTTTGGTGATCTTATATTCATTGTTAGTAAACAGAAGCTCTAGGATGTATTTTAGTATGTTTGTCTTGTATCCAGTGACCTTGCTGAACTTACTTATTAGTTCTAGATTTTTTGTAGATTTCTTGGGAATTCCTATGTAGACAATCATGTCATTTTAAAAAGGGAAATTTTATTTTTTCCAATCTATACCTTTTTTATATCCTTTTCTTGCTTTATTGCACTTTTTGAACTTCCAGCAGTATGTTTATTATTTTTTTTTTACAGCAGTATGTTTAACAAGAGTGGTGAGAATGGACATCCTTGGCTTTATCTTAGGGGAAAAGCAGTCATTCTTTTCCTATTCAGTATAATGTTAGCTCTAGGTTTTTAAAGATGCTCTTTATGTTAGGAAATTCCCTTCTGTTCCTATTTTTCCAAGAGATATTATCATGAATGGATGCTGAATTTAGTCAAATTCCTTTTCTGTGCAGATTCAGATATGATCATGTGATTTTCCTTCTTTAGCCTGTTAATATGGCAGATTACACTGATTTTCAGATATAATCAGCCTTGCATTGCTAGAATAAATTTTACTTTGTTATGGGGTATAATTTTTATTGTATATTGCTGATTTCTATTCTTAACATTTTATTAAGGATGTTTGCATCTATAGTCACAAGTAATATTGTGTATAGTTTTCCTTTTTTGTACTGTCTTTGTCTGGTTTTGTTACCAGGATAATATTGGCTCCATAATACTTAGCCTCTATTTTCTACAAGAAATTGTGTAGAATTGTTGTTAATTAATCTTTAAGTATTTGATATAATTCTCCAGTGAAACCATTTGGGTTTAGGGATTTCTTTTCAAGAGCTTTGAAACTAAGGAGTGCCTGGGTGACTCAGTTGGTTAAGCGTCTGACTCTTGATTTCAGCTCAGGTCATGATCTCATGGTTTGTGGGATCAAGCTCCATGTCAAGCAGGGAGCCTGCTTGAGATTCTCTCTATACCCCTCCCCAACTCTCTCTCTCTCAAAATAAATAAATACAAAAGGAGCTTCAAAACTAGGAATTCAATTTACTTAACAGTTTATGGGACTATTCAAATTATCTATTTCATATTGAGTGAGTTGTGGTAGTGCGTATTTTTTGAGGAACTGGCCTATTTCATCTGTGTAGGGTTGTTTGTAACATTCTCTTACTCCTTGGATGGCTATAGGGTATAGAGTGATATCCCCTCTTTCATTTCTGATATTCATAAGTTGTGTCTTCTCTCTTTTTTCTTTGTCAATCTTGCTAAAGGTTTGTCAATTTTATGGATCTTTTTAAAGAAGTAGGTTTTTGTTTTATTGATTTTCTCTATTTTTCTGTGTTTAGTTGTTTTGATTTTTGCTCTACTGTTGATTATTTTCTTCTTTTTTCTTCATTTGTGCTTTTTTGTTCTTTTACTAGGTTCTTGAGGTAGGACTAATATTATTGATTTGAGACTTAGCCTCTTTTCAAATATAAGTATTTAGTGCTATAAATTCTCCTCTCAGGATTTAGATATGTCCCACACATGTGGATGTTATAATTTCATTTTCATTCAGTATTTTTATTTTTTAATGTATTTTTTGTTTTTATTGTATTTGGTAATGTATTTTTATTTTTTAAGTTTTTATTTATTTATTTTGAGAGAGAGAGAGAGAGAGAGAGAGAGAGAGAGAGAGAACAAGCTGGAGGGGGCAGAGAGTGAAGGTTAGAGAGAAAATCCAAGCAGGTTCTTCAATGTCAGTGCAGAGCATGATGTAGGGCTCGAAACCTTGAACAGTGAGATCATGACCTGACCTGAAATCAAGAGTCAGACGCTTAACCTACTGAGCCACCCAGGTGCCTCAGTTTAATGTATTTTTAAATTTCCCTTGAAACTTCCCCTTTGATTTCATGGATTATTTAGAAGCGTGTTCTTTACTTTCTGTAAAGTGTGTTTGGAAATTTTCCTATTAATTTTTTAGTTTGATTTCATTGTGGCGAGTAAGCACACTCTGAATTATTTCAGTTCTTTTTGATTTGTTGAGGTTTGATTTATGGCTCAGGATGCTGTCTCGTTTGGTAAATGTTCTATGGGATCTTGAAAAGAATATGTATTTACAATGTGTATTCTGCCATTACTGAGTGAAGTATTCTGTAAATGCCAATTAGATCCTGTTTGTTGATGGTGCTGTTGAATTCTTCTTTGCCTTCATTGATTTTTGGCCTAGTTCCATGAGTTGTTGAGAAAGGGGTGTTGAAGTCCCAAACTATAATTCTATATTTGTCTATTTCTTCCTTTAGTTCTTTCAGTTTTTGCTTCACATATTTTGCAGCTCTGTTGTGTGGTGCATATACATTCAAGATTTTTACATCTTCCTGGTGTATTGATCCCTTTATCATTTGTAATATCCTTCTCTGTCCTTAGTAATTTTATTTGCTCTGAAGTCTCCTGTATCTAATATTAATACAGCCATTCTTCCTTTCCTTTGACTAATGTTAGCATGATATATATTTTTTTCCATTCTCGTACTTTCTGTCTGTCTATTGCTTTAATTTGTGTGAGTTTTCTGTAAACAACATATGGTTGGGTCATGTTTTTTTTTAACTTACTCTTATTATACTTAGATTATTTATAATTAATGTAATTATTGATATGCTAGGGCTTATGTCTGCCTATTTACTTTGTGTTTTCTTTTACTTCTTTACTGTGGCTCATTGGAGTAGACTTTTATAATCACATTATACAGTGTTATGATATTTCTTCAAACATCAAATGTAATTAGAAAACTCAAGATGAACAGGACAGTGTATTTACTCATATTTTGGCATTCTTTTGTTTTATCTTCCTGAAGCTGAAAGATTCCTTTTCGAATTGTTTCTTTTCTGTTTAGAGATTTTTTGTTTTACCATTCATTTTTACAGTAGGGCTCCTGGCAACTAACTCTCTTAGTTTTTCTTCACCTCAGAATGTTTCCATTTCTCTTTTATTCCTGAGTGATATTTTCACCAGATATAGGAATCTGGATTGACAATTCTTTTCTTTCAGCACTTGAAAAAAGCTGTGCCACTGCCTTCTGGTCTCTGTGATTCCTTATGAAAAATTTGTGTCCTTCAAATTGTTGTAAGGAAGGTGTCATTTCTTTCATTGCTTTCAAGATGTTTTTTGTCCTTAAGTTTTCAGAAGTTTGACTATAATGTGTCTTGGTATGGATTACTTTGTATTTTTCTTTTTTAATTTTTTAATAATTTTTTAATGTTTATTTAATTTTGAGAACCATGAGATCATGACCTGAGTCTAAGTCAGACACTCAACTGTTTGAGCCACCCAAGCACCCGAAGCCTTAATTTTTTTTAATGTTTATTTTTGAGAGAGTGGTAGAGACAGAGAGAGAGACAAAGAGAGGGAAACACAAAATCCAAAGCAGGCTCCAGGCTCTAAGCTGTCACTACAGAACTCAACACAGGGCTCAAACCCACAAATCGTGAGACATGACCTGAGCTGAAGTCAGAAGTTTAACCCACTGTCACCCAGGTGAGCCTGGGTTTTTCTTATTTGGGATTCACTCAGCTTCTTGAATGTGTAGGTTTATGTCTTTTCCAATTTTCTCAAGTTTTCAAATATTACTTATTTAAGTAGTTTTTCCATCTTTTCCTCTTTATTTTTTCCTCTGAGACTCCAATGACATGACGGTTATATCTGAGACTCTTCACTTTTTTTTCCAAACTATTTTCTCTCTGGTGTTCAAATTGAGCAATTTCTATTGTTTTCTCTTCAGGTTCATGTGTTTTTCCTTTGTTCCCTCCATTCTGCTGTTGAGGTCATCCTTGGTAATTTTTTTTCTTTTTTGGTTATGGCATTTTCAGTTCTCAAATTTTTATTTGGTTCTTCTTTATGACTTTTATTTCTTGCTGAGGCTTTTTATTTCTTTGAGGAGACTCTATTTATTGTTTGTTTCAAGCATGTAAGTAATTGTGTGTTTAAGTATTTTTATGGGACTGCTTTAAAATATTTACCATGTAATTCTAATATTTATGTCATCTTGGCACCTATTAACTGTCTTCCTTTAAACAACTTTATTGAAGTATAATTGATATTCAAAGGACTGTCCATATTTAATGTGGACATTTTGATGAGCTTGGGCATATGCAAACACTTGTGATATAATTTTTTTTCAGTTTGGGATCTTGGTTCTTGGTATGATTGGTGATTTTTTAAATTTACACCTGGATATTTGGTGTATTATTATAAGAGTCTGGATCTTACTTAAATCTTCTATTTTGTTGGCTTTTACACTGCTCTGCCAGAGAAAGGGAACACACCTTGCTACTGCCAGGTGGAGAATGAAGTCCAGTTTCCTTACTTACTTAGACTCCTTTGACACTCAGGTGGCATGGGATCTTCATTATTGTTAGGTCGGGGTGGCATTTTTGGTTTCCACCTACTGATATCTCCCTAGCTAGGATGAGTAAGAGTGCCTTATTATACCCTCCACATGTCATCTAATGACACAATAGGGTGGAGTGGCCTTATGACTGCTGGTTAGTGGTGAAAGCCCTTACTCTCCACTAGAACTCCTCGACACCACCACAAGCAGGGAGGGGTGCCTCATTGCTGCTGGTGTGGGTGGAAGTTCAGTTTCCCCAAGTAGTCAGTCTCCACTGACACTGTGGGGGATGAAGGTTTGACTTTGTTACCAGCTGGCAGTGATGAAAGTTCTAGTTCCCTATTTGGC
This sequence comes from Panthera tigris, assembly GCF_018350195.1. Taxonomy (NCBI): domain Eukaryota; kingdom Metazoa; phylum Chordata; class Mammalia; order Carnivora; family Felidae; genus Panthera; species Panthera tigris. The sequence continues at coordinate 88,984,872 of NC_056677.1, read as the reverse complement.
CTTCTCTGACTCAAATCTGGTGAGGGTGCTGTGCTGCCTTGTTATAGACCCCAGCGAGTTGTAGGCTCTTTACTTGTCCTTTACTAGCACGGATAGAGTTGGGCCACCATTTTTTTCTGTAGCTTTTAGCTGGAATAGAGAAGTTACTACCTATAATTCTTTGTATCATGCAAAGCTGTCCTTTTCCTGGCCATTTCGCTAGAGAAAGCAAGCTTTTGTTGGGACCTTTTTTTTGTTTCCACCTGTAGCCATTTCCCATTTGGAGATTTCTTCATTTCCATGTCTGCGATATATGAGGCAAAAGGAAAAATCAAAAACTCAGGAACGTAATCACCCAGATCATTCTTTGGGTCCTCAGTTTCCTAGCCAGTCTGCTTTCTTGACTCTAACTTCCAGAATCTTCTCTTGTTTGTTTTATATACATAACGTCTAGGGTTTTTACTTGTACTTTATTGGAGGGAATAGGAGAAAGTAAATCTACTCCATCTTCCCATAATCAGAAGTAATAAAATATCTCTTTAAACAAAATTAATTTCTGTGTGTCTCTGTGTTTGTGTGTGTGTGTGTGTGTGTGTGTGTGTGTGCATTCACACACGCACATGCTTGTCTTTCGTTTTTGTGGATTTTCCTGGGTCTCTGGCTATCCATGGAGTGTGCTGAAGTCCACTGGCTCTATACTAACAGATTTTCTTGTATCTGAATTAGTACCACTAACAACTCTAATTCTAAAGAAAATCTTGTTTGCTTGTCCAAGAAGGCACATTATATTGGCTTAAGGCAGTACTGTGAAGTGTTTAGGAACACAGACTTTGGAGACAGATACCTTGAGTCTGAGTCCTAATTCTGTTGCTGTGTGATCTTGGGCATGTTATTAACCTCTCCATTCCTCATTTTCCTCATCTCTAATATGGGGATAATGACAGTACTTATCTCAAAGGTGGGAATCAGAACTAAATGAGCTAATATCTATAAAACATTTAGAAGAATATCTGCTTTATCTATAAAACATTTAGAACAGTATCTGTTTTATTATTGGCCAAAATAATATATGAAGGGTTGTCCTTGCATTCTATATCACTAAGAGTGGTGTCTTCTTTCCCTCCCAAGTTCTTAACCTTGCCCACTTCTCCAGTTTTATCTCACACCGTTATCCACTAGTTTTCTACACTCCAATTTCTCTGAGTATTGTTCAGTTTCTTAAACACATCACATGCTCTTTCAACTCTGGGTCTCCATACTATATCCTACTCAATCTTCAGATCTCAGGGAGGCCCTTTCTTGTGTTACAGAGCATTTCAGGTCTCCCTGCTTTGTGCTCCTACAGGATCTTGCACTTCTTCTCATTTGTGCCCTTGACCTGAAGAAGCTTCAGACCCAGCAGAAGGTGACCTCTGGTCCCTTCTGGCCCCAACTCAGGCATCTTGGGCCACAATCAGCAGTCTGTGATAATAACAATTATGGAGCTAGTTGAGTTGGGGCTGGGACACAAATAGTTTGAGATAGGTTTGAACACAGCTTTGAGTATATAAATTTGCACAGGAACGTGGGGAACAGAGCAGAACAAAATATTAAAGGAACCTCACTAAATCTGCTTTATAATTTCATTTTAAATGCAGATTATTAGGCTTTAAACTTTTTAATGTTTGTTTATCTTTGAGAGAGAGAGAGAGAGAGCAAGCTGGGGAGGGGCAGAGAGAGAGGGAGACACAGCATCTGAAGCAGACTCCAGTCTCTGAGCTGTCAGCACAGAGCCCGATCTGGGGCTTGAATTCAAGAAATATGAGATCATGACCTGAGCCAAAGTCGGACACTTAACCGACTGAGCCACCCAAGAGCCCTATCTTTAAACTTTTAAAAATTGTGTCATATGCAACAACAGTTTACTTATACTGAAAGAGAATTTTTAAGTGGAGAAATTTATTGTCGGCATGCAAAGCCTAAAATTAAGAGTGAATAAATGCTGACTTGGCAAGCCAATTCTGAAAGGTTGCCAACCTCTGGCTTAGATGCCAGAAGGCCCAGCGTGTGGCCTTCAACTGCTAATGATCACTGTTGCCTTATGCTTCCCAACTTAGAGGTCATGTGTACTTGGAGCCCATTGGTCCTTTTCTTCATACTCTTTCTCCTCTTCTTTCTTTCAACTTTTAATCTTTCTGCCTGTTAGTCTACCTGTGTTACACTTTTAATAAATACCTCATTAATCTTTCTTTTATGTCCCAAACCTTTCCAAGGCCTGTTTTTTTTTTTGATGCATGCTGGAGGCAGATAAAATATGCAGCAACTATTTATTATCGAAGCTTGCTGATTCTTCTCCCTTAATGTCTCCTGTATATGACATTGGATTCCCACCATGACCATAATTGGTCAGGCCCCGATTAGCTAACTGCTTTTCTTGCCTCCAGTATCTACCTTCTCCAATGTATTCTGAATGCTATTGCCAAATGATTTTCCCACATGGCACCTTTTATCACGCCATTTTATCCTTTTGCCTCCATGATAAAGGCCGAAAACCTTAACTTAATCTGGTTCAATTCCCACCAGTCTGGTCCCTATTCTATTCTATTCTATTCTATTCTATTCTATTCTATTCTATTCTATAGAGAGAGCAGGGGAGAGGGACAGAGGGAGATAGAGAATCACAAGCAGGCTCCATCCTCAGTGTGGAGCCCAACATGGGGCTCAATCTTATGACCCTGGGATCATGAATTGAGCTGAAATCAATAGTCAGATACTCAAGCAACTGAGCCACCCAGATGCCCCCCAATTCATTTTTTAAGCCATATCACACACTATGTCCCTACCCAGAGCTTGGACCTGGATAGTATACCATGTTCTTAAATTTCCTACAGAGGTTTCTAGATTATATCTTTTAAACTTTCACTCAAAACCCTCTCGTCTTTTAAAACCATTCTAGGGGCGCCTGGGTGGCTCAGTCGGTTAAGTGGCCGACTTCGGCTCAGGTCATGATTTCGCGGTCCGTGAGTTCGAGCCCCGCGTCGGGCTCTGTGTGGACAGCTCAGAGCCTGGAGCCTGTTTCAGATTCTGTGTCTCCCTCTCTCTGACCCTCCCCATTCATGCTCTGTCTCTCTCTGTCTCAAAAATAAATAAACGTTAAAAAAAAATAAATTAAAAAAAATAAAACCATTCTAGATATATCACCTTCTCCCCACCTTTTTAGCTGCTTCTTCTCCCTTCCAAGTTGTACACATATAAGTGTTTCATTCAGCACTTTGCACTTAACCTACGATGCTACTCTAAGTCCTGCTATCTCTCCTGAATATGGCTGAAACTGTATTCACAAACATTCCACTGACTGCCTTGTATTTCTTAGCCTTCCTTGCAATTATTGGGGCCATGTAAATTGTACTGGCCAATGAACTGTGAGCTGAAATGACATGTGTTACTTCTGACCTGAGGAAGTTAAGAGCCAGTAGGTCTTGTCCATCTCTTCTCCTCTGCTATAATAACCTTGAAAACTATCTGTTGAATTAGCAGGATTTCAACATGAAGGAGCCTGAATTCTAAGCCACTTGATGAGAAACCCCTACCAGCCTGTTCCTGACTCTACATGACTGCAAAACTAACCCTTGTATTGTTAATTTGCTGATATTTCCTGGTTTATCTGTTGCCACAGCTACCATTAATTATTCTAATTCATTAGATAACTTCAGAAATGAAGCCTTACAATTTTTTGAGTTCATTCAGTTCCAACAAATATTACTTCTACTCCACTTTAGCAAGTGTATAACCATATCCTGGAGCTTGTTATCTTGTCTATCTCCAGAAATTTTAATTCAGATAGCTCACCCTCTGATCAAAGCATCCTAATCTTCCTCCTCTCAATTTTCCCCACTCCCATTAAACTTGTTCTTCAATATATTTGAGAGTTTTAAATGTTTGAACCTTCTCTATTCTCACAGTTGCTCACTCCTTGGTCGCTTCATGTTCCATGCAAAGCTAGAACAAATCCTCATTTCTTTTGTACACCCTCACATTTGCCCTTAATTCCTTTACCTACTTGTTTTTCCATCACCCCTGCCCTGCAAATATCCAACATAAGGTGTATATAAAGATCCATTTTCTTTACTTTTAATTCTGGGTTGCAAAATGTTACTACAGCAAATAGCATAAGCACACTGGTATGTACCGCTTTCAAAGTTAAGTTTTCTCATCTTACATGTATTCTCAAAATTGTTAAAACTTCTGCTTTTGTCCTAGTCAATTATTTTTCTTTCATTTGTCACTAACGTCTGTGACCAATTTATCCCTTTATTCTCAAGACCGCCAAGTGCACTTCCCTCAATAAATGATCTTGTCTCCTTAACAGAGAATTTAAAAGACACTTAGAAGTGCCCTAAACTAACTGTATTGTATTTATTTCCTTTCCTTGTGTTGTAGAGGAAGAACTTTACCTTTTACAAGGCAAATCATTTCACTTATGATTTGCTTCAATAGAGTCATTACTCTATCAATTAGGCCCCCCTCACCTCTTCTATCTCTCCAAGACTTCTTTTTTGCATACAAACATGCTCAAATACTCTTTATCTTAAATAAATCACCTTGCTTAAAGAGTGCCTCTTCTTCAAGCTATCACCTTGTTCCCTTAATTTTCTTTGTAGCCAAGCATCTTGAATAAAACAATTTGTACTCAACGACTGTATGTCTTTGTGTCTGACTTATTACTCAATCTGCAACAATATGGTGTCTGCTTTTGTCTACTGAAACCACTCTCAAGTAGAGGCACTAATGAATAATTAAAACAGATAAAATTACCTCTTTTCCTCAAGTAGGATAAACTATTTGACCTCTCAGCAATATTTAACGCTGTTTATTGCTTTCCCTTGGAAAGTCTCTCTTCCAGTTTCCACAATATTTATCTCCTAGTTCTTTGATATCTTTGACTTCTTCCATTTCTCTATGTGATCCTTATGTGTTGATATTACCAATGGTTCCACATTTGGTTCTCTTCTCATATGAATCTAGACATTTTTTCCTTCTGCTCTATCTACTTTTATGCCTTCAACTCATATTCATTGTGAATGATTCCCAATTACATCCATCTTACTTACTTCCAGCACTTCTCTGCCTGGGTGTTCCACAGGAACTTCAATCTCAATATGTCCAAAACTGTATCCCATAAGCTAGAGTTCCTGCTATTGATATCTCAGAATGATATCAATAGTTCCTCCATTTGCTCAAGCCAGAAACCTGGAAATGATTCTCCTCTTCTTCAACATCCTCATTCTCTCTTTTCCTATATTCCTCAAGGCCCTTGCACCAAATATCAGTTCCATCTGAAAATTTTATGAATTTTCCTTTTTTTAAAAAAAAATTTCTCTGCCCAAATTTGGGTTCTTTTCTTGTTTTACCTTGATTTCTCCAAAGCCTCACAGATTATCTCCTGCCTGCCAATCACTGTCCATCCAAAATGGACTTTCAAAAACACAAATCTGATCATGTCAAGCACTCACTCTAAAAGCTTAGATTGTTTTCCATCACCCATAGAATAAGGTTCAAAATCATTAGCATAGTATATGAGGTCTTTCTTGATAGACCTGAACCTAATTTTAGAACCTTATCTTTCAGGGCTTTCCTTCCACTCTCTATGCTCTAACCACACTGAAATATTACCATTCCCCAAATACCTCATCCTCACAATCAAGCTAGTGTGCCATTAGCTTATACTATTCCTTCAATTTGACCATTTATGAACTCCTGTTTATTATATTTCAGTCTTTATTCTCCTTGTGCTTCATTTTGAAAATTTCTGTTGTTATCTCTTCAGGTTCACTATATTTTTTCTATAGCACCTAATCTGCCCTTACTTCCATCCAGTGAATTTTTCAGATATTGTATTTTTTCAGCTGTATAATTTTCATTTGTTTCTTTTTACTAATTCAATTTACTTTCTCATTATGTTCATGTATACCTTTAAACCCTATTTGTAATAAATACATAAATAAATAAAACCTATTTATAATAGATGTTTTGCATTTTGTCTCTGCTAATTCTATCACCTCTGTCATCTATGGATCTATTTATATGGAATGATTTTTCTCCTGGTTATAGGTCACATTTTATAGCTACTTTGCATGTTTAATAATTTTTTAATTGGAGGATGGAATTGTGAACGTTACACTGTTGAGTACTGCATTTTCTTGTCTTCCTTTAAAGACTATTGAACTTTTTTTGGGAAACACTTGATTTACCTGTATATCAATTTGATCCTTTCAAAGCTTTTAAGTTTGTGAGATGGGTGTAGGACAGTCTTTACCCTTGGCTAATTTAGTCCTACTAGAAATCATGATGCTTCTTGGCTCCCTACTTTTCCTGAGTGAGCCCTGGGTGCTGAATAGTCTCTTTACTCTGGCTGGTAGGAACTTAAATTTCTCAAGTTCTATGTGAACTCGGAATTGTTTAACTCACAGTTTCCTGATCATTCATTGCCCACAATTGTAGGGTTTTGCCTAATGCATGCAGTGCTTATTATTTTGCCAACAGATTCCAGTGGACCTCTAAGCAGGTTTCTAGGGTTTTTTTTTCCTCTGTGTAGCTTCCTCTTCCTCAGGTACCTCAGCCTTCCTGAATACTGATCTCTGTATTCTCAATTTGGTAAAACCACTATGCTCTACTTGGATTCCTCTTCCCCGCAGCATGGTCTGGAAATTGACTCAAGGCAGAAAGCCAGGGTTCACTTCATTTGTTTCCCTTCTTTCAGGAACTATAATACTATACTTTCTGTTGCTCCATGTCTGTAAGCAAAGGTTTCTTTCTCTTTCTAACTTCAACCCTTCATGACTTGAGAAAAAAGTCTCTTCAGTAAAGTCACTTGACTTATCATATGGTCATTCCATTCAGTTTCCATACTGAGTCCAAAAAGCAGTGTTAAGACATTACTTCCATGCATCTTCAAAAATTATTTTCCATATATAAAAAACAGATTCAAATTGCAGGGAATTAATATCTGTGTTATTCCCATACTCCTGTCTTCTACAACATGTTTGCAGCAGACTGTGTTGATTGTATTCATCTAGAGAAGCCAAAGGCCAAGAAAGAAAGAGAGAGAGAGAGAGAGAGAGAGAGAGAGAGAGCTATTTGTTCCACTTGTCTTTAATCAGTAACTTTTATGGATGAATAATCAGGGTTTATTTCTACTGTCCTTACCAGATCCAAGTGATAGCTTGGGTGGCCCATGGGTGGCCCATGGCTGGACATGTGTTGTTTCAGTGTACAAAATATTAAAAAAACATGGCACAAGTCCATGTGAGAAGATAGATGCCATAATGTAGAACATCTGAGCAGCCACAGCTCAGAGAGTCTCCAACGAAGATCACAAAAAAGGTATGGAGTGGTTTGTGCATAGTATTGCTAATCGACAGTCTAACTTGCCTCCTGCCAGATAGACACTGTGCTTTGGTTGATAATGAGACTACTTAAAGCCAAAGGGATTTGGAACAAGTTGTCCTGGCAGGTTGTCATTGTACTGAGTGATCTTATTCCTGTGGGATTTCAGAGACCACAGATACACTAAGTCACTTCCCAATAATATGACAAAAGTAAAAAAAAAAAAAAAAGATTGAACATATCACTCTTGACATTAGATGAAGATTTTAAATTGATATGCAAGACAAACTGTTTACAATGCAGGTGTGAACTAAGAAAATTAGATGACAACAACCTACCCTCTCCATCTCTTCTTCCTAACTTTTTTTCCTTCTCTCATAACTCATCTATACTTTACCTTACCCCCAACCCTTTTAAAGACAGTTAGATGAGAGTTGTGGCATGTTTAGTTTTTGTACTTACTAAACTTCCATCAAGATGATGGATGACAGGGCCAGGATACAGAATCATAGATGCTTTAGCCTGGGGGTCAGAACCCATACTCATCATCTATCTTGATTTGGCAGGTGAAGTAAGGGCCAAAAACAATTGAGACAATCCTGTCTCCCACTTAATACCCCATCTGCTGCTACTGGCTTCTTGCTAAGTTCCAGAACATGTTGCTTAAAAATGCTAGAAGCCAGACAGAAAAATATACAAATACATAAAATGAACTAAATCCAAAGTCAAACAAATCAACAAAACTAACACCCAAAAAGAATGAAGATAGTAAAATGGACAAAAATTTCACTTTGTCTATTTAAATCAGGAGAACTACTTTTCCAGAAATGCTTAGCTCTGATTTCCCTTCAGCAAGCGATAGATTTTATGTCCTTGAGCCTTGACAAGAAATCATGCCTTCTGGTTGAATTTAGAGGAGGATTTTGCTGGAGTAATTGCTGGGCACCTATGCACCATTGTTGTAAGTTGATAGGCAAAGTGATATTCCACTGCCAATCAGTAAAATATTTATTTATTCAGCACAGTGCTAGGGTCTCCAACAATTCCCCCACATTTCTGGATTGTAGCCTCTATTTCCCTTTTTAAATTTTAATTCCACTTGAGTTAATATACAGTGTTGTCTTGGTTTCAGATGTATAATATAGTGATTCACCAATTCCATATATTACTCAGTGCTCATCAAGATAACTGTACTGTTAATTTCCTCCATAGATTACTTCATCTATTACTCCTATTCCCCACCCACCTCCCCTCAGGCAACTCTGTTTGAGTTTGTCTCTTTTTCCCCCTTTTTTTGTTTTGTTTCTTCAATTCCACATATGAGTGAAATCATTTGGTATCGATTTTTCTTTGCTGACCTATTTTGCTTAGCATTATACTATCTAGGCTCATCCATGTTTTTGCAAATGGCAAGATTTCATTCTTTTTAATGGCTGAGTAATATTTCATTGTGTGTGTGTGTGTGTGTATATATATATATATATATATATATATATATATCACATCTTCCTTATCAATTCATCAATTAAAAAAAATTATTTATTTATTTATTTATTTATTTATTTATTTATTTAAGTACACTACACACCAAACATGGGTCTTGAACTCACAACCCTGAGATCAAGAGTCACATGCTCTACCAACTGAGCCAGATAGGTACCCTTATTCATTCATCTATTGTTAGACATTTGGGCTGCTTCCATAATTTGGCTATTGCATATAATGCTGCAATAAATATAGGGATGCATGTATCCCTTCAAATTAAGGTTTTGTATTCCCTGGATAAATACCCTGTAGTGCAATTACTGGACCATAGGGTAGTTCTATTTTTAACTTTTTGAGAAACTTCTATACTGTCTTCCACAGTGGCTACACCAGTTTTTGTTCCCGCCAACAGTGCTCAAGTGTTCCTTTTTTCCACATCCTCCCAACACCTGTTGTTTCGTGAGTTTTTTACTTTAGCCATTCTAACAGGTGTGAGGTGATATCTCATTGTGGTTCTGATTTGTATTTCCCTGATTATGAGTGATCTTGAGCATCTTTTCATGTGTCTGTTGGTCATCTGCATGTCTTCTTTGGAAAAATGTCTATTCATGTCTTGTGTCCATTTTTAGTTGTATTATTTGTTTTTGGGGTGTTGAGTTCTATAAGTTCTTGATATATTTTAGGGAGTAACCCTTTACCAGATATGTCATTTGAAAATACCTCCTCCCATTCAGTGGATTGACTTTTAGTTTTGTTGGTTGTTTCCTTTGCTGTGTGGAATTTTTTTATTTTGAGATAGTCCCAGTAGCTTATTTTTGCTTTTGTTTCCTTTGCCTCAGGAGACAAATCTAGAAAAATGTTGCTATGACCAATGCCAGAGAAATTACTGCTTGTGTTCTCTTCTAGGATTTTTATGGTTTCAGATCTCACATTTAGGTCCTTAATACATTTTGAGTTTATTTTTGTTTATGGTGTAAGAAAGTGGTCCAGATTTTTTCTTTTGCTTGTAGCTATCTAGTTTTCCCAGCACCATTTGTTGAAGACTGTCTTTTTCACCACTAAACCAGCCCTACAAGAGATCCTAAGGGGGATTTTGTGAGTGAAATGTTGCAAGGACCACAAAATACCAGAGATATCACTACAAGCATGAAACCTACAGATAACACAATGACTCTAAACCCATATCTTTCAATAATAACACTGAATATAAATGGACTAAATGCTCCAGTCCAAAGACATAGGGTATCAGAATGGATAAAAAAACAAGATCCATCTATTTGCTGTCTACAAGAGACTCATTTTCTTTTCTTTTTTTCTTTTCTTTTTATAAATAATTTATTGTCAAATTGGTTTCCATACAACACCCAGTGCTCATCCCAACAGGATCCCTCATCACCCACTCATCAATGCTCATCACCCACTTTCCCCTCTCCCCCACCCCCTATCAACCCTCAGTTTTTTCTCAGTATTTAAGAGTCTCTTATGGTTTGCCTCCCTCCCTCTCTGTAAATTGTTCCCCCTTCCCCTCCCCCATGGTCTTCTGTTAAGTTTCTCAGGATCTACATATGAGTAAAAACATATGGTATCTGTCTTTCTCTGCCTGACTTATTTCACTTAGCATAACACTCTCCAGTTCCATCCACGTTGCTGCAAATGGCATGATTTCATTCTTTCTCACTGCCGAGTAGTGTTCCATTATATGTATAAACCACATCTTCTTTATCCATTCATCAGTTGATGGACATTTAGGCTCTTTCCATAATTTGGCTATTGTTGAAAGTGCTGCTATAAACATTGGGGTACAAGTGCCCCTATGGATCAGCACTCCTGTATCCCTTAGGTAAATTCCTAGCAGTGCTATTGCTGGGCCATAAGGTAGATCTATTTTTGATTTTTTGAGGAACCTCCACACTGTTTTCCAGAGTGGCTGCACCAGTTTGCATTCCCACCAGCAGTGGTTCCCATTTCTCCACATCCTCGCCAGCATCTATAGTCTCCTGATTTGTTCATTTTAGCCACTCTGACTGGCATGAGGTGGCATCTCAGTGTGGTTTTGATTTGTATTTCCCAATGAGGAGTGACGCCGAGCATCTTTTCATGTGCCTGTTGGCCATCTGTATGTCTTCTTCAGAAAAGTGTCTATTCATGTCTTCTGCCCATTTCTTCGCTGGATCATTTGTTTTTCAGGTGTGGAGTTTGGTGATTTCTTTATAGATTTTAGATACTAGCCCTTTATCAAATATGTAATTTGCAAATATCTTTTCCCATTTTAGACCTGAGGACAACTTCAGATTGAAAGTAAGGGGGTGAAAAACTATCATCTATCATGCAACTGGAAGTGAAAAGAAAGCTGGAGTAGACATACTTATAATAGGCAAACTAGGGTTTAAATTAAAAGCTGTAATGAGAGATGAAGAAGAGCATTATATAATTGTTACAGAACCAGGCTGGGACACTGGCAGAAAAGCCAAGCGGCATTCAGAGATCTTGGTGGATCAGAGATTTATTTAACACTGGTGGGCTCAGAGGAGACTGTTTCTTCAAAGATCTGAGCGCCAAATGGGAAGTGTAATTTATAGTTGTCAACTTCTACATCTGTGGTGGTTTTCACGTGGGCGGCAAACAGGGCAAGAAGAACCCTGAAGAGGGGTCCCTAAGCTAGGAACCAGAGCTTGTTTTAGTCCCGTGGGCCATCTTTGGCGCAGTACTTTATTCATTTCTCCAACATTCCCCCCTTTGATGCTTTTTAAGAAAACTTTTAGTAGGCGTCACCTTTCAGTCTTACAGGTTGGTACTCTCAGATGGCTAAGATATGTGCTGTACTTTGGCGAGCAACAGTGTTTTCAGTAAAACGTACCACAGCATTCACTATACAGGGGCCAATGGATACAAGTAAAATTATGGAGAGGAGGGGCCCCACCAGGGCAGCAAGCCAGGAAGCCCAATCCGTGAGATCCCATCCTTTCCATTGATTGATACTTTTCTGTTGTCTACGTTGAATTCTTTCCTAGAGTTCCTTATCCTTAGTCGTAACTATTCCTGACTGGTTTACGAAATAGCAACATTCCTCCCCCAGAAAGATGCAAGTCCCTCCTTTTTCTGAAATGAGGAGGTCGAGGGCTCGCCTATTTTGGAGGGTTGCTGCCTCCAGAGAGTTTATTTGGCTTTGTAAGGTTACCAGAGAATCTGCCACCCATTCCATGTCTTCATTTATCTCTTCAAATAGTCTATGGTACAGTCCTATGGATGAACCTACGCCCCCTATTCCTATTCCTATTCCTGTTGCAATTTTTGCTACTATTAGAACGGGTAGCAGGATTGCCCGTTTAGCCCAGCACTTGGGGCTAAAGACCGTTAGAAACTGAACTTCAGTGTATATGGATATCTCTGGGGTTAAGAAGACAGAATAACATGTCTGAGTCCAGTTGGCCTCTAAGCATCGGTAGGCCAAATTAGAACACAGGTAGAACACCCCAGAGATTGAACATAGGGTTGTATTCCTCTTTAAGGTTATATTTCTTTTGCATACAGAGGTACCGTTCATACCTTCAGGGACTGTACAGATTAGATTGTCGGCATTTGTGAGATGGATTCCAGTTACCAGGAGTCCAATTAAGACAGGGGTGTTGGTTTTGAGATTCAGGAGCTTTCCAGGTCAAAGGGATGGGAGTGGCTAAGTAAGCCCCCCAACTTAGGGGCAAGCACATCCAGCAGGTTTGGGTGTGATTATCTATTTTATGGAGGACTTGTAGAGTAGTGTTGGCCAAATGCTGGAGTGGGGAATTGGTAAGCATCTGATTGAGGGCCGACAGGTTCAAACCCTGTTAGGCTGCCGGGGGAGTGGTAGCCTTTACGGCTTGTATTACCCTACCCTGGGTATCCTTCATAACTTTTTGAAGGGCCCTGTCTTGCACCCCTCCCGCATCCGAGATCTCCCATTGAGGAAGGTAAGTGTAGCAAGCTCGCCTCCCTTTCTGGAGGCCCTTGTTGTGACATGGGTTCCTGATATTTTGGGTTATCTCTACGGTCCAATACTTAGTCTTTGGGGAATGGGGTGACTGACAGAGAGTGGGTGTTTTTCCCTTGTAGCAATCTTTGTGGAGGCAGGTGTAGGCGCTGGATTCCCTTGACCCCCTTATTGTCATATAACAATCCTGGGGGCAAAATGGTAAGTGGCAGCTGTGAGGGTGAGAGAGGTTATCATAATATATAGGCAATACTTAATAATCTTCCCATCCAGAGGAGGTATGTGAGACCCAGCATGCATCTTTTGTCCCATGTCCAGCTTGTTGGTGCAGTCTCTATCAGCCCAACAGTAAGAAGATCAGGGCTATGACACCAGTAAGGGGCAAGGGCTGATAGAGCTGCATCCAAACTCCTGGGCCTTGTTCACGCATTGGTTCCTCAAGCTTCTGCCATGCGCAGGCCAGCCAGCTTTCTGGGTGTGGTTGGAGCAGGGCTGGAGGTCTCAGGGGCCACTGACCCTTTTGAGGTTCAGTTTAAGTGTGTTGACTGGATCTGGATCACTTCATCAGGTTGTGGGTTCTTCTGAGTTGGCCTTCTTAACTCTAGAATGATGGACGCATGGGGTGATACCTGAAACTTTAAGGGCTGTAAGAGTTGTTAGAATAACAGTATGAGGCCCAGTTCACCGTGGTTTAAGAGGTTCCCTCTTCCAATCATTGACCCACAGACAGTCTCCTGGCAGAAAGGGGTGAATGGGGGTTCCTAAGGAAATTGGGGCCCTCCCTATGGTGTATCTCTGTAACTTGTTTAGGACTGCCCCCAAGGTCTGGAGCTGTTCTCTTATTCCCTTGTCTCCAATCTGGTGTAGGTCTCCTGGGAGTTTTCCTAAACATGGGAGGGGATCACCCATATAATAACTCGAAAGGGGAGAATCCTAGTGACCCAGGCATGCATGAGGCATGCAAGAGGGCCAGCGGTAGTAAATCTGGCCATGGGAAATTAGTTTCTTGGTGGAACTTAGCCAGGGTTTCCTTGAGGGTATGATTCATCCGCTCTACTTACCCTGAGCTCTGGGATCGGTAAGCAGTGTGCAGTTTCCAGGTAATGTTGAGGGACTTTGTCAGGGTTTGTATAATGTCTGCCACAAATGCAGGTCCATTATCACTGTGTATGGTTAAGGGTAAACCAAACCGAGGCACAATCTCCCATAGAAGAGCTTTGGCCACCTTGCAACTTCATTCCGTTCTGGTCGGGAATGCTTTGACCCATCCCGAATATGTGCAGATTATTACAAGAAGGTACCTGAATCCTTTATTTGGTTGTATGTCGGTAAAGTGCACCTCTAAGTCTTTGAAAGGGGCGGCCCCATCCTTTGTGTGCCAAGCAGGGGCCGTGGGGCAGACCAAGCATTGTTTTTGGCACACATTACACATTGTTCACTGACAGCTCTGCATAATGCCAGCAACTGGCTGATATAGTAGTACTTTTTGAGGAGGGCCTCCAGTGCAGTTTTCCCTAGGTGCATGAGCTGGTGATATTCCTTCAGTAGGTGTTGTCTCATAGATGACAGGACAAAGATGTGCCCATTTGGCATGACCCACCATCCCTCTTTGCTTAGTGTGCCCCCTTCTATCGAGGCCCAACTTCATCCCTCTTTTGTGTACAGGGGCAGGGAGGCTTCCCTCTTGGGCGCAAGAGGTGTAGGTAGGAGCTTCGCCTGGGTAACCATAGGTGGACGCTCTGGCTGTTTTGTCAGCCAGGAGATTTCCTTGAGTTATGGGTTCATCTCCTTTCTGATGTCCCATACAGTGTAGGATAGCTACCTTGTCTGGCAGCCATACAGCCTCAAGAAGCTTTAGTATTTCTTCCTTGTTTTTTTTAATGTTTTTTTGCTTTTATTTTAATTTCATTTTTTTAAAATTTACATTCCAATTAGTTAGCATATAGTGCAACAATGATTTCATGAGTAGATTCCTTAAGTACCCTTACCCATTTAGCCCATCCGCCCTCCCACACCCCCTCCAGTTTGTTCTCCATATTTATGAGTCTCTTCTGTTTTGTCCCCCTCCCTGTTTTTATATTATTTTTGTTTCCCTTCCCTATGTCCATCTGTTTTGTCTCTTAAAGTCCTCATATGAGTGAAGTCATATGATATTTGTCTTTCTCAGATTGACTAATTTCACATAACACAACTCCCTCTAGTTCCATCCAAGTAGTTGCAAATGGCAAGATTTCATTATTTTGATTGTTGAGTAATACTCCATTGTATATATATACCACATCTTTATCCATTCATCCATCAATGGACAATTGGGCTCTTTCCATACTTTGGCTATTGCTGATAGTGCTGCTATAAACATTGGGGTACACGTGTCCCTTCGAAACAGCATAACTCTGTCCCTTGGATAAATACCTAGTAGTGCAATTGCTGGGTCATAGGGTAGTTCTATTTTTAGTTTTTTGAGGAACCTCCATACCGTTTTCCAGAGTGGTTGCACCAGCTTGCATTCCCACCAACAATGCAAAAGAGATCCTCTTTGCATCTTCGCCAACATCTGTTGTTGCCTGAGTTGTTAATGTTAGCCATTCTGACAGGTGTAAGGTGGTATCTCATTGTGGTTTTGATTTGTATTTCCCTGATGATGAATGAAGTTGAGCATTTTTTCATGTGTTGGTTGGCCATCTAGATGTCTTCTTTGGAGAAGTGTCTATTCATGTCTTTGGCCAATTTCTTCACTGGATTATTTGGTTTTTGGGTTTTGGGTTTGATAAGTTCCTTATAGATTTTGGATACTAACCTTTTATCTGATATGTCATTTGCAAATATCTTTTCCCATTCTGTCGGCTGCCTTTTAGTTTTGCTGATTGTTTCCTTCGTTGTGCAGAAGCTTTTTATTTCGATGAGATCCCAGTAGTTCATTTTTGTTTTGTTTCCCTTGCCTCCAGAAACGTATTGAGTAAGAAGTTGCTGTGGCCAAGTTCAAAGAGGTTTTTGCCTGCTTTCTCCTAGAGGATTTTGGTGGCTTCCTGTCTTACATGTAGATCTTTCATCCATTTTGAGTTTATTTTTGTGTATGGTGTAAGAAAGTGGTCCAGGTTCATTCTTCTGCATGTTGCTGTCCAGTTTTCCTAGCACCACTTGCTGAAGAGACTGTCTTTATTCCAGTGGATATTCTTTCCTGCCTTGTCAAAGATTAGTTGGCCATACGTTTGTGGGTCCATTTCTGGGTTCTCTATTTTGTTCCATTGATCTGAATGCCTGTTCTTGTGCCAGTACCATAATGTCTTGATGATTACAGCTTTGTAGTATAGCTTGAACTCCGGGATTGTGATTCCTCTGCTTTGATTTTCTTTTTCAAGATTGTTTTGGCTATTCGGGGTCTTTTCTGGTTCCATACAAATTTTAGGATTATTTGTTCTAGCTCTATAAGGAATGCTTGTGTTTGATAGGGATTGCATTGAATATGTAGATTACTTTGGGTAGTATCGACATTTTAACAATGTTTGTCCTTCCTATCCAGGAGCATGGCATCTTTTTCCATTTGTTTGTGTGTCTTCTTCAATTTCTTTCATAAGCTTTCTATAGTTTTCAGTGTATAGATTTTTCACCCCTTTGGTTAGATTTATTCCTAGGTATTTTATGTTTTTTGGTGCAACTGTAAATGGGATCGATTCCTTGATTTCCCTTTCTGTTACTTCGTTGTTGGTGTATAGGACTGCAACTGATTTCTATGCGTTGATTTTATATCCTGCAACTTTGCTGAATTCATGCATTAGTTCTAGCAGTTTTTTGGTGGAATCTTTAGGGTTTTCCATATACAGTATCATGTCATCCGCGAAGAGTGAAAGTTTGACCTCCTGGCCCATTTGGATGCCTTTTATTTCTTTGTGTTGTCTGATTGCAGAGGCTAAGACTTCCAACGCTATGTTGAATAACAGTGGCAAAAGTGGACATCCCTGTCTTGTTCCTGACCTTAGGGGGAAAGCTCTCAGTTTTTAAATTTAAAATCTCAAGGATTTTAGCATTGGGTCATTCATATATGGCTTTTATGATCTCAAGGTATGCTCCTTCTATCCCTACTTTCTTGAGGGTTTTTGTTAAGAAACCATGCTGTATTTTGTCAAATGCTTTCTCTGCATCTATTGAGAGGATCATATGGTTCTTGTCCTTTCTTTTATTGATGTGATGAATCACGTTAATTGTTTTGTGGATATTGAACTAGCCCTGCATCCCAGGTATAAAGCCCACTTGGTTGTGGTGAATAATTTTTTTAATGTATTGTTGGATCCAATTGGCTAATATCTTGTTGAGGATTTTTGCATCCGTGTTCATCAGGGAAACTGGTCTATAGTTCTACTTTTTAGTGGGGTCTCTGGTTTTGGAATCAAGGTAATGCTGGCTTCATAGAAAGACTTTGGAAGTTTTCTGTCTATTTCTATTTTTTGGAACAGCTTCAAGAGAATAGGTGTTAACTCTTCCTTAAGTGTTTGGTAGAATTCCCCTGGAAAGCCATTTGGCCCTGGACTCTTGTTTTTTTGGGAGATTTTTGATTACTAATTCGATTTCCTTACTGGTTATGGGTTCAAATTTTCTATTTCTTCCTGTTTCAGTTTTGGTAGTGTATATGTTTGTAGGAATTTGTCCATTCTTACAGATTTCCCATTTTATTGGCATATAATTGCTCATAATGTTCTGTTATTATTGTTTTTATTTCTGTTGTGTTGGTTGTGATCTCTCCTCTTTCATTCTTGATTTTATTTATTTGGATCCTTTCCTTTTTCTTTTTGATCAAACTGGCTAGTGGTTTATCAATTTTGTTAATTCTTTCAAAGAACCAGCTTCTGGTTTCATTGATTTGTTTTGTTTTGTTTTGTTTTGTTTTGTTCGGTTTGGTTTCAATAGCATTAATTTCTGCTCTAATATTTATTATTTCCTGTTATTTTTCCAGCTCTTTAAGGCATAAGGTTAGGTTATGTATCTGAGATCTTTCTTCCCTCTTTAGGAAGGCCTGGATTGCTATATACTTCCCTCTTATGACTGCCTTTGCTGTGTCCCAGAGGTTTTGGGCTGTGGTGTTATCACTATCATTGGCTTCCATGTACTTTTAAATTTTCTCTTTAACTTCTTGGTTAGCCCATTCATTCTTTAGTAGGATTTTCTTCAGTCTCCATGTATTTGTTAACTTTCCATTTTTTTTCTTGCGGTTGGTTTTGAGTTTCATAGTGTTGTGGTCTGAAAATATGCACGGTATGATCTTGATCTTTTTGTACTTGCTGAGGGCTGATTTGTGTCCCAGTATATGGTTTGTTTTGGAGAACATTCCATGTGCACTGGAGAAGAATGTATATTCTGCTGCTTTAGGATGAAATGTTCTGAATATATCTGTTAAGTCCATCTGGTCCAGTGTCATTCAAAGCCATTGTTTCCTTGTTGATTTTTTGAGTAGATGATCTGTTCATTGCTGTGAGTGGGGTGTTGAAGTCTCCTACTATTATGGTATTACTATCTATGAGTTTCTTTATGTTTGTGATTAATTGATTTATGTATTTGGGTGGTTCCTTATTTGGCACATAAATGTTTACAATTGTTAGGTCTTCTTCGTGGATAGACCCCTTGATTATGATATGATGCCTTTCTACATCTCTTGATACAGTCTTTATTTTAAAGTCTAGATTGTCTGATATAAGTATGGTTACTCTGGCTTTCTTTTGTTGACCATTAGCATGATAGATGGTTCTCCATCCCCTTACTTTCAACCTGAAGGCGTCTTTAGGTCTAAAGTGGGTCTCTTGTAAGCAGCATATAGATGGATCTTGTTTTCTTATCCATTCTGTTACCCTATGTCTTTTGATTCAGCATTGAGTCCATTGACGTTTAGAGTGCGTACTGAAAGATATGAATTTATTGCCATTATGATGCTTGTAGAGTTGGAGTTTCTGGTGGTGTTCTCTGATCCTTTCTAATCTTTGTTGCTTTTGACCTTTATTTATTTACTTATTTATTTATATTTTCATCTTTTCTCCCCTCAGAGAATCCCCTTTAAAATTTCTTGCAGGGCTGGTTTAGTGCTCACAAACTCCTTTGATTTTTGTTTGTCTGGGAAATGTTTTATCTCTCCTTCTATTTTGAATGACAGCCTTGCTGGATACAGAATTCTTGGCTGCATATTTTTCTGATTCAGCACATTGAATGTATCCTGCCACTCCTTTCTGGCCTGCAAGTTTCTGTGGATAGGTCTGCTGCAAACCTGATCTGTCTTCCCTTGTAAGTTAAGGACTTTTTTACCCTTGCTGCTTTCGTGATTCTCTCCTTGCCTGAGTGAATTTGCCTTTTGTGAATTTGACTATGATATGCCTTGTTGATGGTCGGTTTTTGTTTAATCTAATGGGGGTCCTCTGTGCTTCCTGGATTTTGATGTCTGTGTCTTTCCCCATGTTAGGAAAGTTTTCCACTATGATTTGCTCACATAACCCTTCTACCCATATTTCTCTGTCTTCTTTTTCTAGGACCCCTATGATTCTGATGTTGTTCCTGTTAATGAGTCACTTATTTCTCTAATTCTTAAATCGTGCTCTTTTGCCTTAATCTCCTTCTTTTTTTCTGCTTCATTATTCTCCATAAGTTTGTCCTCTATATCACTGATTCTCTGTTCTGCCTCATCCATACTTGCCACCGTGGCATCCATCCATGATTGCAGCTCAGTTGTAGCATTTTTCATTTCATCCTGACTAGTTTTTACTTCTTTTATCTCCGCAGAAAAGGATTCTAATCTATTTTCGACTCCAGCTAGTATTCTTTTCATTGTGATTCTAAATTCTGGTGCAGACATCTTGCTTGTATCTGTGTTGGTTAAATCCCTGGCTGTCATTTCTTTGTGATCTTTCTTTTGGGGTGAATTCCTTCGTTTCATCATTTTGAATGGATAAAAGTAATTAATGAGGTAGAAAAAATTAAAATTAAAAAAACCAAAATTAAAATATATTAAAATTAAAAAATTAAACACACACACACAAAATTGAATAAATTATACTAGATCCTAGGTGTGCTTTGGTCTGGGTGTTGAAAGTGGTTTGATAGATTAGAGAAAAAAAGTGAGGATAAAAAGAAAAGAAAAAAGGAAATAGTTTGAGATTTTGAAAAAATGAATGCACCGAAGTAGACTAAAATGAAATGATGGAAGTAAAATAGAATTTGAAAAAATTTACACAAAAGTAAAGAATATAGTCGAAAAAAAATTAAAGAAAATATTTTTAATAAAAATGAATGTTTTCTCTTTCTGTACTCAAGAAAAAGAAAAGAAATGAACAAGAGAACAAAAAAGAATATAGTTTGAAAATTTGAAAAAGTGAATACCCTGAAGTAGACTAAAATAAAATGATGGAAGTAAAATAGAATTTGAAAAAATATATATATATAAAAGTAAAAAATATAGTAAAAAATTTAAAGACAAATATTTTTAATAAAAATTGAAAATAAAAATGAATTTTTTCTCTTTCTGTATTCAAGAAAAAGAAGTGAAAAGAGAAAAAAAAGAAAGAAAATTGAATAGATGGGCCTGTTAACAGATTGAAATAGGACTGAAATTACTTCGTTTTCCACTAGAAGTCAAACTATGAATCACTTTAGAATCCATAAGCTAAGCAGGCATTGAGACTTGTGTTCTTGAAGAGCAAGGTTGGCCCAGTTGGGCGGGGCTTAGTATAACGGCTCCATTCTCCACTAGATGGCGCTGCTAGCCTACTGGGGTGGAGTGTTGTGGTGCCCATAGGTGCATATGTGCATGCACGGGAGCGGTGAAAATGGTGTCACCCAGCCACCCAGTCTCTAGTATCGGTACTCTGTTCTCCCTGATTAGCAGTTGCGCACCCATCCTATGTCTTCAGCTTTCATCCACTCCCTGCTTTTTCACTCTCCGTGACCAGGCCCCAGGCAGTACCTCTCTCTCGAGTTTTGTTTCAGATGCGGCTGTTTTCCCCAGCCCCTTACTTCTGAAGGGGCTTTGACCCGTTCCACCCCTCTGTGTGAGGGTCTCACTGAGCAATGGCTGAACAATGGCTGAATGTCAGCTTCACCCAGGAATACTTGCTGGACTCTGCTGCTGCCAGTGCCCCAAGACTACGGCCAGGTGCCAGCTCACCCCAAAAAAAGTTCACAAGACAGTGTAGCAGCAGCGTTTCAGGGATTATGGAAAATAACAACACACATCTGGCACCAGGCTTCACCCTTAATGACCTTGTTCCAGCACCAGCGAATGTTGCCATTCTCTGGGGTCTGCTAGGACCAGGTGGCCTCAACAGTGTCTACCAAATGTCCTTCCAGCAGTGGAACTGCTTTTTCCCATGTGGCCCAAGAACCTCCCGGACCCCACTCTGCTCCTAGGGATTCTCCCTTCCCACCAGAGCACCGCCAGGTATTGAGCTGCGGAGTTGCAGACTGTGCGCTCCCCTTGTTTACACTCTTAATGGAATTTAAACCCTCTCCGTTCTCCTTTCTCCCTTTTTAGTTTGGTCCTTGTGGCTGTTTCCAATTTTCCACTTTCTCTCCAGCTGCTTTTGGGGAGGAGTGCTTTTCCCATATTCTCCCTCCCCCCTCATGGCCAGCTCCATCCTCTCTCTGCCTGCAAAAGTGGCTCCCTGTCCACCACAGCTTCTCTCTCCCAAAATTCACCTCCCCACGCTGTGTACCTGCTTAATTCTGTGGTTCAGGTTGTGCAGATTATTGTGTTAATCCTCAAATCAGTTTTCTAGGTTTGCAGGATGGTTTAGTGTTGGTCTGGCTGTATTTCATCGATGTGAGACACACAAAATACTTCCATGCTGTTATGCCATCTTGGCTCCCCTCTTTTCCTTGTTTTTTGATACTTTTCCCTGCAGCAGTAAGGAGGCCTCTTTCTTTATAGATGGCCCCATATACATGCACAGTAGTGAAGGCATACCGAGAATCAGTATAGATGTTAACTCGTTTACCTTTGCTAAGGATGAGGGCTTGGGTTAAGGCATACTGTTCAGCTCGTTGTGCCGATCATCCTTCTGGCAATACTTTGGCTTCCAGAACTTAGGTGTTTGTGGTTACCACATATCCTCCTCTTTGGCTGCCCTCTTGTAAATAGCTGCTTCCATCACTGAATAGGGTGATCTCTGGGCTTGTTACAGCCTTGGGGTCTTGGAGGTCCTGGCGGCTGGCGTAGGCTTCATCAACTACTTCAGAAAAGTCATTGTCGGGTTCTCCTTCCTCCATGGGAAGGAAGGTGGCTGGGTTTAGTGTTCTTACTGTTTTGAGAGTGACCCTTGAGTTTTTGTAGATAAGGTCTTGGTATTGTGTCAGTTGAGAGTTGGAGAGGAAACGATATCCTTGTGTGCTCATGAGGGACATGACTGTGTTTGGGACCTTAACATTGTTTGTCCCAGTGTGAGTTTGTCTCCTTGATGAGCAGGACTGTGGATGCCAGTGCTCTGAGGCATGGTGGCCACCCCGCAACCACAGGATCAAGTTTTTTTGACAGGTAGTCTACTGGCTGTTGCCAAGGCCCCGTGCTCTGAGGGAGTGAGCACTCCAAGGGCTATTTTGCCCTTTAATGTACAAAGAGGTTAAAGGGCCTTTCTATGTCAGGCAAACCCAGGGCTGGGGCTCTTCCCAGAGCCAACTTCATTTCTGTGAAAGTCGCCCTTGCCTCCTCAGTCCTTTGGAGGGGCTCCCAGTCTGGCCCTCCCAACAGGTCATAGAGGGGTCTCGCTATGGCTGAGAATCTGGGAATCCAAATGCAACAGAACCCTGTGGCCCCTAAAAATTGACACAAGCCTCATTTTTTATGGGGCTGTGGCAGTCTGGTGATACTCTTTTTCCCTTCTGGTCCTAGTTCTCTTTTTCTTTTTGTGAGGAGGAAGCCTAAGTATCAGACCTGCTGCTGACAAATCTGTGCCTTTTTCCAAGAGGCCTCATACCTCGAGTAGGACAGGAGCCCAGGAAGGCCTTGGTACCTTTAATACAGTTTTCTGGGGTGTCACTGGCAAGGAGGAGATTGTCTACATATTGGAGGACACACCCTGTGGTTTCCCTCAGAAAGTCGGCAAGGTCTGCAGCTAGTGCTTCCCCAAAAAGAGTGGGCGAGTTCTTGAAGCCTTGGGAAAGTCGTGTCCAGGTCATGTGCATTTGGCACCCTGTAATGGGCTCAGTCCATTCAAAGGCAAACCATGGTTGACTTTGAGGGCCAGGTAGAGGCAGAAGAAAGCATCCTTTAGGTTGAGGCATGTAAACCATCTGGCTGACCCCAGAATTTGGCTGAGGAGTGTATATGGGTTTGGAACCACTGGGTGCAAGGCAACATTCACTGTGTTAATGGCCCTCAAATCCTGTACTGGTCAGTATCCTCCTCCTGGTTTCTTGACTGGGAAGAGTGGGGTATTCCAAGCTGATTGTCACTCCATTAGATAGAATACCTGCTTCTCTGAGCTTGGTCAGGTGCTCTTGTATACCCATTCTAGCCTCGAGTGAAAGGGGGTACTGTCTTTGTCTCTGAGCTTGGGCCCAGGGATTAGGTCAACAATGATGGGGCATGACTCCAAGCTAGTCCAGGTGGGCTATCTTCAGCCCATACAGAGGGGAATGTAAGCCTGAATTCTGAGGGGCTGCAGGGTTGGGCCTGGGCACAGAATAGTCTCCATTCTTCTTTCCTTGGCAGGGTAATTGCTGAGACCAACGTTTCCTTTTGCCTTGGGTTTAACTGGAGGCTAGTGTGTCCAGTGGGTTCAAAAGTTATCTGGGCCCCAAGTTTGGAGAGCAGATCTCGGCCCAGGAGAGGAATCAGGCAGTCAGGTAAGTAGAAGAACTCATGCTGGACCTTGTGACCCCCAATTTCACATTGTCAAGCTTGACATTGCCCGTATCCCAGTAGCCCCAAGTATGGTTGCTGTCTTTTGGCTTAATGGCACCACCGAGGAAGTAACAAGGGAGTATGCAGCCCCAGTGTCAACCATGAAAGTTATGGTTCAACCCCCTACCTTCACTTCGACCATGGGCTCATGGGGGCAAAGAGAGAAAGAGCACAGTTCCCCTCAGTTCGATTCTACCCTGGCCAGACCAACGAGGTTCTCGCCTCGAGGTTCCTCCTGATATTGGCTGGGTTTGGAGGGCCCCTTCCGATTCGGACATTCATTCTTCCAGTGTCCCTTCTCTTTGCAGTTATGCACATTGGTCCCTTGCTAAGGGGACTCTGGGCTTCCCCCTTGTTGGTTGTTGGAGTCTTCCCGTCTTTGCAATGTCTGTTTCTTTTAGTGCTGCTGCAAGAAAGGTGGCATTCTTTTTTAGTCTTTTCTCCGCTTGTCTTTTGGCTGTGACTTCTCTGTTCATGAAAACTTTATTGGCGACCTCTATCAGCTGAGTGATATTAATCCTGGCAAAGCCCTCCAACTTCTGGAGTTTTCTTCTGATATTGAGGGCAGCCTGTGCCACAAAAGATGTATTTACCATCTATTGACTTTCTGGTGCTTTGGGATTAAATGGGGTGTATACATGGTATGCTTCACATAATCTTTCATAGTAGTCTCCAGGAGACTCCCCAGGGTGTTGTATGACTGATGATATTTTAGTCATGCTCATGGGCTTTTTGGCTCCAGCTCAAACTCCCTGAAGGAGGGCTTCCTGGTATCATCGGATGTTGGCCTGTCCTTCTTCTGTGGTGAAATCCCATGTTGGGCGTTCTTCAGGCCCAGCAGCTTGAGCCCAGAGAGCAGAGTCATTGATTCCCAG
This sequence comes from Panthera tigris, assembly GCF_018350195.1. Lineage (NCBI taxonomy): Eukaryota > Metazoa > Chordata > Mammalia > Carnivora > Felidae > Panthera > Panthera tigris. Next base: position 88,960,331 of record NC_056677.1, on the reverse strand, counting down.
AGGTGCATGATCTTCTAGATGCTGTTGTGTTTCTCTCATTAGTCTTCTTATTTCTTCTGTATTAAACAGAGTACAGAGTAACTGTTGACAATCTTCCCAAGTTGGTTGGTGAGTCTGGAAGAGGGACTCCATCAAGTCAACCATTGCTTGTGGCTTTTCAGAGTATGATGGAGTGTTGTGTTTCTAATTGAGGAGGTCGGTTGTAGAGAAAGGTTGATAATATATCATGGAATGGCTGGGCTGGACTGTTCTGTCCTCATTCTGTCTTTCAGGCTCTCTCGTCTCCCTTACAGATATTTGGAGAGCGTTAGGTCTGGGTCTGGGGCAGTCTGGCTGCTGGACCCTGTGGGGGAGGGTTCTCTGGGTCCAAGAGGGATGGGGAGATGGGTGGCGCTGATTGCACAGCGACTACATCCCTGCAGGTGACCAGCAGCAGCAACAACTGCAGCTGTGGTGGAGAGACAGATGGGGAAGTGTTTTAAGCTCAGGGGGAGGGGGGAGGGAGCTTGGCGAGTCATAAAGAGGTGGAAAGACAATATCTTTCTCCGTGTCTCCTTTAAATATTAGAGGAGCGGTGCATCACTTCTTTGGCTCCCTGGGTGAGCCTCCAGATAAAGTGGCTAAAACCTTTGCCTGGCTCTGTTTGCTAATGATGAATCACACCCAAGGCGGGGGATTTCAGGCAATTTCAAGCCAGGAGTCGTATGGAAATTGATCAGGGTGGCCTGGGTTCCCAGTGACTATTAGCCAAACCAAACCCGCTACACTATTTGAGCATCTAATGTCCCTCCTGGGGGCCATCCTACATTGAATATGGGCCATTCTAGTTCACAAAAGGTCCTTAACTTCCTGGGTGTCATTTTCATCCCATAATTGCCTGAAAATCCCTTTAAAAAATTTTTGAGCACAACCTCTAAAATTGTAGGCTTACTCTGTTTTGATCCCATTATTAATTTCTTTCACCTGTTCAGTGTCCCAAAGACAGACAAAGGGAGGTTATCCCCTCATATAAGAGAACCAATCAGATACTCCTCTGGTCGCATTCTCGAGGGAAAGTTTAGGTGAGGTTTGGCCATAGCAGACTCAGCTTTGTGACTTGTGATTGGAATCTGATCTGATACTGCTCTAGGCCTTATACTCTCACCAGGACACAGGAGAGACCATTCAGACTCCATAGACTTTTGAGGACCTTAAGGGTGCCTGTCCGCAGAGCCACAAACTCAAACTCGACTGGCAAGCCTGGCCGAGCCGCACATTCACACACACACACACACACACACACACAACACACACACACACCAGAGGCTATTACATTCCCTCCCATAAAATTTTCTACCTGTGAGACCACTAAGGTCTCCAGGGAGTGATCAGATCCCTCTTCCACCCTTTTGGGTGGGCCTGACTACTTTGGGGCCCTGGCCTTACTGGTTCCGATGTTGGGTCCAGGTTCTCACCTACCAGGTCTCTGAATCTTGCAGGAACAAAGGAGTGGGGCCGGCCTGAGGCCACCAAACAGCAGACTGCCAAAATTCAGGCAGGGTGCACCTTCTCCTTTACAATTCCTTGCTCTGGCACTGCCTCACTGTCGTTGCAAACCAGTGGCAACAATGGGCCAGCGCGGTTGGGTTTCCTAGTCAGGGAACCAAATATGTTACAGAAACAGGCTGGAACACTGGCGGAAAAACCAACCGGCACTTGGAAATCCTGGTGGATCAGAGATTTATTTAACACCAGCGGGCTCAGAGCAGACTGTTTCTCCAAAGATCTGCACCCTGAATGCTAGTGGGAAGGGTAATTTATAGTTTCAGCTTCTGTATTTGTGGCAGGTTTTCATGTTCGTGGCAAACAGGGCAAGAAGAATCCGGAAGAGGGGTGTCTAAGCTATAGACCAGAGCTTGTTAGTCCCGTTGGCCATCTTTGGTACAGTACTTTATTCATTTCTCCAACATAATAATTGTAGGGTCTATCCATCAGGAAGAGCTAACAATTATAAATGTCTATGTGCTGAATTCGGGAGCACTCAAATATTTAAAACAATTAATCACAAACCTAAGCAATCTTATTGATAAGAATGTGGTAATTGCAGGGGACTTTAATACTCCACTTACAACAATGGATAGATCATCTAGGCACAGAATCAGTAAAGAAACAATGGCCATGAATGATACATTGGACCAGAGGGACTTGACAGATATATTTAGAACTCTACATCCCAAAGCAGCAGAATATACTTTCTTCTCAAGTGCACATGGAACATTCTCCAAGATAGACTACATACTGGGTCACAAATAGGCCTCAATAAATACAAAAGAATTGAGATCATACCATGCACACTGTCAGATCACAATGCTATGAAACTTGAAATCAACCACAGGAAAAGTCTGGAAAACCTCCAAAAGCATGGAGGTTAAAGAATATCCTACTAAAAAACGAATGGGTCAATCAAGCAACAAGAGGAGAAATTAAAAGATATATAGAAATAAATGAAAATGAAAACACAACAATCCAAACACTTTGGGATGCAGCAAAGGCAGTCCTAAGAGGAAAATACTTGCAATCCAGGCCTATCTCAAGAAACAAGAAAAATCCCAAATATGAAATCTAATAGCACACCTAAAGGAACTAGAAGGAGAACAGCAAAGACATCCCAAACCCAGCAGAAGAGAAATAATAAAGATCAGAGCAGAAATAAACAATATAGAATCCAAAAAACAAACAAACAGTAGAACAGATCAATGGAACCAAGAGTTGGTTTTTTGAAAAAATAAAAAAAATGATAAACCTCTAGCCAGGCTTCTCAAAAAGAAGAGGGAGAGCCCCAAATAGATAAAATCATGAACGAAAATGGATTTATTACAACCAATCCCTCAGAAATATAAGCAATTATCAGGGAATACTATGAAAAATTATATTCCAACAAACTGGACAATCTGGAAGAAATGGACAAATTCCTAAACACCCACACACTTCCAAAACTCAAACGGGAAAAAAAAAACAGAAAATTTGAACAGATTCATAACTAGTGAATAAATTGATTCAGTCATCAAAAATGTCCCAACAAATAAGAGTCCTAGACCAAATGGCTTCCCTGGGTAATTTTACCAGACATTTAAAACAGAGTTAATACCTACCTTTCTAAAGCTGTTCCAAAAAATAGAAATGGAAGGAAAACTTCTGGACTCATTCTATGAAGCCAGCATTACTTTGCTTCCCAAACCAGACAGAGACCCAGCAAAAAAATAAAAGTACAGGCCAATATCCCTGATGAATATGGATACAAAAATTCTCAATAAGATACTAACAAGTCAAATTCAACAGCATATGAAAAGAATTATTCACCATGATCAAGTGGGATTCATTCCTGGGCTGCAGGGCTCATTCAACATACGCAAATCAATCAATGTGATACATCACATTAATAATAGAAAAGATAAGAACCATATGATCCTGTCAATTGATGCAGAAAAGCATTTGACAAAATTCAGCACCCTTTCTTAATAAAAACCCTCGAGAAAGTCGGGATAGAAGGAACATACTTAAAGACCATAAAAACCATTTATGAAATGCCCACAGCTAATATCATCCTCAATGGGGAAAAACTGAGAGCTTTCCCCTTGAGATCAGGAACATGACAGTGATGTCCACTCTCACCACTGTTATTTAACATAGTGTTGGAAGTTCTAGCACCAGCAATCAGACAACAAAATGAAATAAAAGTCATGAAAATTGGCAAAGGTGAAGTCAAACTTTCACTTTTTGCATGCTATATGATCCTCTACATGGAGAACCCAACAGACTCCACCAAAAGTCTGCTAGAACTGATACATGAATTCAGCAAAGTTGTAGGGTACAAAATTAATGCATTTTTATACACCAATAATGAAGCAACAGAAAGAGGAATAAAGAAATTGATCCCATTCACAATTGTACCAAGAAGCATAAAATACCTAGGAATAAACCTAACCAAAGATGTAAAAGATCTGTATGCTGAAAACTATAGAAAGCTTATGAAGGTAATTGAAGAAGACACAAAGAAATGGAAAAACATTCCATGCTCATGGATTGGAAGAATACATATTGTTAAAATGTCAATACTACCCAAAGCAATCTACACATTCAATGCAATCCCAATCAAAATTGCACCAGCTTTGGGGCGCCTGGGTGGCTTAGTCGGTTAAGCGGACGACTTCTGCTCAGGTCATGATCTCGTGGTCCGTGAGTTCGAGCTCCGCGTCGGGCTCTGTGCTGACAGCTCAGAGCCTGGAGCCTGTTTCAGATTCTGTGTCTCCCCCTCTCTGACCCTCACCTGTTCATGCTCTGTCTCTCCCTGTCTCAAAAATAAATAAAACGTTAAAAAATTCAAAATTGCACCAGGTTTCTTCTCAAAGCTAGTACAAACAATCCTAAAATTTGTATGGAACCACAAAAGACCCTGAATAGCCAAATTAATATTAAAGAAGAAAACCAAAGCAGGAGGCATCACAATCCCAGACTTTAGCCTCTACTACAAAGCTGTAATCATCAGGACTTATGGTATTGTCACTAAAACAGACACATAGACCAATGGAATAGAAAAAAGACCCCAGAATTGGGCCCACAAATGTATGGCCAACTAATCTTTGACAAAGCAGGAAAGAACATCCAATGGAAAAAAGACAGTCTCTTTAACAAATGGTGATGCAAGAACTGGACAGCAACATACAGAAGAATGATACTAGACCACTTTCTTACACCACTCACAAAAATAAACTCAAAATGGATAAAGGATCTGAATGTGAGACAGGAAACCATCAAAACCCTAGAGGAGAAAGCAGGAAAAAACCTCTCTGACTTCCACCGCAGTAATTTGTTACTCGACACATCTCCAAAGGCAAGGGAATTAAAAGCAAAAATGAAGTACTGGGACCTCATCAAGATAAAAAGCTTCTGCAGTGCAAAGGAAACAACAAAACTAAAAGGCAACCGATGGAATGGGAAAAGATATTTACAAATGACATATGGGATAAAGGGCTAGTATCTAAAATCTATAAAGAACTCACCCAACTCCACACCCGAAAAACAAATAATCCAGTGAAGAAATGGGAAGAAGACATGAATAGACACTTTTCTAAAGAAGACATCCAGATGGCCAACAGACACATGAAAAGATGCTCAATGTCACTCCTCATCAGGGAAATACAAATCAAAACCACACTGAGATACCACCTCATGCTGGTCAGAGTGGCTCAAATGAACAAATCAGGAGACTATAGATGCTGGCGAGGATGTGGAGCAACGGGAACCCTCTTGCACTGTTGGTGGGAATGCAAACTGGTGCAGCCACTCTGGAAAAACAGTGTGGAGGTTCCTCAAAAAATTAAAAATAGAACTATTCTATAACTCAGCAATAGCACTGCTAGGAATCTACCCAAAGGTTACAGGAGTGCTGATGCATAGGGGCACATGTACCCCAATGTTTATAGCACCACTTTCAACAATAGCCAAATTATGGAAAGAGCCTAAATGTCCATCGACTGATGACTGGATAAAGAAGATGTGGTTTATATATATAATGGAATACTACTTGGCAATGAGAAAGAATGAAATCTGGCCATTTGCAGCAACGTGGATGGAACTGGAGAGTATTATGCTAAGTGAAATAAGCCGGCCAAAGACAGATACCATATGTTTTCCCTCACATGTGTATGTTGAGAAATGTAACAAGGCCATGGGGGAGGGGAAGAGGAAAACAAAAGTTACAGAGAGGGAGGGAGGCAAACCATAAGAGACTCTTAAGGACTGAGAACAAACTAAGAACGATGGGGGTAGGGAGAGGGAAAAGTGGGTATGGGCAGGTGGGGGAGCACTTGTTGGGATGAGCACATTTATTAATTGGGATGAGCACATTAAAATTAATTTATACATTAAAATTAATTTACAATAAATTATATTTTAAAAAAATAAGACTGTCTTTTTCCCATTGTATATTCTTTCCTGCTTTGTCAGTGATTAATTGACCATATAACTGTGGGTTTGTCTCTTGGCTTTCTATTGTTGTATTGATTTTTGTGTCTATTTTTAATGCCAGTACCATACTCTTTTGATTACTACAGCTTTCTAATATAACTTGAAGTCCAGAATTGTGATGCCTCCAGCTTTGTATTCTTTTCCAAAATTGCTTTGGCTATTCAAGGTCTTTTGTGGCTCCATACAAATTTTAATATTGTTTGTTCCAGTTCTGTGAAAAATGTTGTTGATATTTTGATAAAGATTGCATTAAACGTGTGTATTGCTTTGGGTACTATAAACATTTTAACAATATTTGTTTTTCTAATCCATGAGCATGGAATGTCTTTTCATTTCTTGGTGTCATCTTCAATCTCTTTCATCAATGCTTTATAGTTTTCAGAGTAGAGGTCTTTCATCTCTTTGCTTAGGTTTATTCCTAGATTTCTTATTATTTTGGGTGCAATTGTAAATGGGATGGTTTTCTTAATTTCTCCTTCTGTTACTTCATTAGTAGTGCATAGAAATGCAATGCATTTCTCTACATTAGTTTTGTATCCTGTGACTTTACTGAATTTGTTTATTACTTATAAACAAGTAATTTTTAATTATTTTTAAATATTTAAAATATTTAAGTTTTTCTATATATAGTGTGGAGCCTTTAAGTTTTTCTATATATAGTGTCATGTCATCTGCAAGTAGTGAATGTTTTACCCCTTCTTTCCCAATTTGGATGCCCTTTATTTCTTCTTGCTGTCTGATTGCTGTGGTTAGGACTTCCAGTACTATGTTGAATAAAAGTAATGAGAGTGAACATTCTTGTCTTGTTCCTGACCTTAGAGTAAATGCTCTCAGTTTTCCCTATTAATTACGATTTTCACTATGGGTGTTTCATATATGGCCTTTATTATGTTGATGTATGTTCCCTCAGAACCTATTTTGTTGAGGATTTTTAATCATGAATTGATGTACTTTGTCAAATGCTTTGTCTGCATTGATTGAAATGATCATATGGTTTTTATTCTTTCTTTTTTGATATGATGTATTATGTTGATTGATTTGTGAATACTGAACCACCGTTACAACTCAGGAAAAAATCCAACTTGATTGTGGTGAGTGATTTTTTTAATGTATTGTTGGACTTGGTTTGCTAATATTTTGTTGAGGATTTTTACGTCTATATTCATCAGAGATATTGGCCTGTAATTATCTTGTTTTTATGGTATCTTTATCTAGTTTTGGAATCAGGGTAATGCTGGCCTAATAGAATGAATTTAGAAGTTTTCCTTCAATCTCTGTTTTTTAATAGTTTGAGAAGAATAGGTATTAAATTTTCTTTAAATATTTGGTCACATTTGTTTGTGGAGCCATCTGGTCCTGGGCTTTCCTCTTTTGGAGTTTTGTGATTACTGATTCAATTTCATTGCTGATAATTGGTCTATTCAAGTGGTCCCCATTTCTGCTATTTCACTTTTTGCTCCTAAGGTGATAAAAACTGGCCCCAGGTGTTACTTCTTATTATCAAAGTTTTCCCAAATTCAGTTATTCAGATATCACTTCTCAAACTTTGTCACAGCAACATAATACCAATACTTAATATTTATCTAACATATCTCTTACTATCAACTCATTTGATAGTAAGAGAGAGTATTTTAAAATACTCTCCCCAAGCTATAATATAGTTTATTAATTTTATAATTATATATGTGTATGTGTATACATATATATGTATAATTTGACTTGTGTCATTGTGTACTACTTAAAATCACCTCACGTAATACCAGCAATAAATACATTATATATATAATGTATATATTATATACATATCAAATTTTGGGAAAAAATGCTGTAAGGAATAGTTAAAAGGATTGAATGAAATAAAATGTACGAATAAAATGTGCCTCTCTTAAGTCATCTTAAGACTGAGGACAGTTGTGTTCAAGACTGCTCATTTGCCTGGGTGCCTGGGTGGCTCAGTTTGTTAAGTGTCCCACCTAGGCTCAGGTCATGGTCTCACACTTTGTGAGTTTGAGCCCCGCGTCGGGCTCTGTGCTGACAGCTCAGAGCCTGGAGTCTGCTTCAGATTTCTGTCTCCCTCTTGCTCTTCCCCTCCCATGCCCACACTCTGTCTCTCTCTCTCTCTCAAAAATAAATAAATATTTAAAAATATTTAAAGAGACTGCTCATTTGCCACCCAAATCCATTCTTTCCTTCAATAATGTACAGTTGTATCTTGAAAGCAGCTGCCCATCCATCTTGCATCTCAATGCATGTGGCTTTATGAGAATTTATTGCCAATGAAGGTGAGCAAAAATGATATGGCCACTTCCAAACCAAAGCTTGTAAGAAGCAGTTGTAACATCTTTTACATTCTCTTTCCTTTTGTTAAGCTGCATGTAGAGATAAGTAGGAAGTCCTGGGGCAAAAGTTCTCTATACTGGCTATAGAGTAGAATCACCAGAGGGAATTTTTTAAAAACATATCAATACCAAGTTCCATCCTAAATCAACCACGCCATAATCTCTGGAGATAGAGTCCAAGTGACATCTCAGGGTTATAGATTCAAAATCTCAATATTGTTAAAATGTCAATTATCCACAAATTGATCTTTACAGTCACTGTGATTGAAATTAAAATACCAGCAAGCTTTTCTTGTAGAATTGATAAGCTGTTTCTAAAGTTTACGTGGAAATGCAAACAACCTAGAATAATCAAATAGTGGAAAAGAAGAACAAAATTGGAGAACTTCACCACATACCACCTACTTTCAAAACTTGTGATATACTACTTTAATCAAGACAGTATGGCATTGACATAAAGATTTACATGTAGATCCATCAAACAGAATAGAAAGTATAGAAATAGACCCCTACATGTGTGGTTAATTGATGTTTATAAAAAGTGGCAAGGTATTTCAATGCGGAAAGGAAATTGTTTTCAATAAATGGTGCTGAAAAAATATGGATATCCATATGGAAAGAATGAACCTTGATCCTTAGCTCACACCATACACAAAAATTAACTCAAGGTGGAACATAGACAAAAATATAACAGTTGACACTATAAAAATTTTTAAAGAAAATATGAGAATATCTTCATAACCTGGGCACAAAGACATGGAAGGCAATTACCACAAACAAAATTATTTGTAAATTAGACTTTGGCAAAATGTAAAACTTCTGCTCATCAAAAGACACCATTAAGAAAAAGAAAATGATGACTGTGCCAGTCATAGTATGGGTGAAAATATTCACATCTATCTGACAAAGGGCTTATATCCAGACTATATGAAGAACTCTTAAGAGTCAGTGATAAGATAAACAACCTATTTTCAAGGGCAAATATTTGAACAGACATTTGGTGAATAATACATACAAATAGCCAACATTTATATATATATATATATATATATATATATATATATATATATAAATGATCAGTAAACATATGAAAATATTCTCAGCATCATTAGTCATTAGGGAAGTAGAAATTAAGACCACAATGAAATATTACTACACAACCATTAAAGTGCCTAAAATTATAAAGTTTGACAATTCCAAATGTTGGTGAGAATGCAGAGCAACTAGAATTCTCCTCCATTGCTGGTGAGAATGTAAAATGGCACAACCACTTCAGAAAAATTTTGACTGTTTCTTTTAAGTTAAAAATACATGTAGTATATGACTAGCAAGTCCACTTCTAGGTAATTACTCAAGAAAAAAAGAAAACATGTTAACTGAAACTGTTGTACATGAATGTTCATGGCACAAAACTGGAAAAAACCAAAAGCCCATCATTAGGTGAATAGATAAATAAATTATAGTATAGTCCTAGAACAGAATACTACTCAGTAATTTAAAAAAAAACAAATTACACATACAATGACATGGATAAATCTGAAAAACATTATGCTAAGTAAATAAAGCCAGGAATGTATGATTCTGTTAATGTACAGTTCTAGAAAATTCAAAGTAATCTATGATGACAGAAAGCACATCAGTTGTTGCTTGGAGATAGGCATGAGTGACATTGACTATAAAGGGGCACAAGAGCACTTTTTTTGGTGATGGAAATAACCTATATCTTGATTATGATAACTACATGGGTAAGTACATTTTTCAAAAATCATAGAAATGTACATTTAAATTCATGCAGTTTATTTTTATAAATTATGTCAACAAAATATTTAAACAGTTCACCAGGGAATTGTCATGTGTAGTCAGGTTTGATAGCCATAGCTCTATGGCCTTGCTTCTCAGAGTACATTCCTTAGATCAGTAACATCTGATTCCTTGGGAGCTCATTAGAAATGCAGAATCTCAGCCTCCCTTCCCCCACCTAAAACTGCAGAATCACAATCTGCATTTTAACAGGATTCACAGGTAATTCAAATGAACATTAAAATTTAGGAAACATTAGCATAGGAGATAATACAATTTTGAGCTGGAGGCAGCCTAGGTCCTGAATCTCTACATGGAAGAAAGCCACCTGCTGACCAGGAACACCCACCTTACACTCTAAGGTGAACAAGGAACAAACTCTTGTAGTTTAAGTATTTTAATTTAGGGTCTGTCTGTTATAGCAGGTTAGCCTATCTAACTACAACAAGATTGATCTTGGTACCTAGAGGGCCAAGTGCACAGCACAAAGCAGTCTCAGTGGAAAATAACTTTGAAGTCTCATGTTCATGCTTCATCTATAAAATTCACTCGAAGTCCTTTTAATAGAAATATCATGGTGTATTTGTGGTTGTTTGAATGTAATAATAATGTTTTCTATTATTGATAGGTTAAATTACTTCCCTGCTTTCTTCTAAACCTGGAAGTAAAACTGAAGCTCCAAGAAGACATGTCATATCTATCCTGTTGCTTTCTTTTTTTCCAAGGGTTTAAGTGTTCACTATTTGAGAAGCATGGGGTTGGAAAGGAAGCATATTGCACAGAGCAGAAATTAAATGTTTTTCTTACTGTCAAATGTAGGATGGTCAGATATGAAAGATAAATGTCTGCAAATGGTATTTTATTTTATTTTATTTTTAAATTTATTTTGAGAGAGAGAGAGAGAAAGATCATGAGCAGAGGAGGGGAAGAGAGAGAGGGAGAGAGAGAATCCAAAGCAGATTCCACACTGTCAAACACAGAGCCCAATGCGGGGCTTGAACTCATGAACCGTGAGACCATGACCTGAACTGAAACCAAGAGCCGGACAATTAACCGGTGCCCCTGCAAGTAGTATTTTAAACAATAAGAATGACTATCTGGCCATTTGACTCTCTAGTCTCTAGTATGCAATTTCAGAGACTTTAAACAGGTTTGGCAAGGAGAGGAAATCATGCAAAGGCAAACCTTCCCTCAGTCTGTCAAATGATATGACAAGATGATTTGCATACCTCACACAAATTAAGGGCCACAAATCATTCTGTATATTTTTAAAAGTTGGTGTGAGGATCCATAGCTAACCTACTGAGCCCTTACTGTGTACCAGATCCTGTGCTGGGCATTTATCTGCATATGATTTTATTTCATACTAGTCACAACTTCAGAGAATAGTATTATTTGTCCTTAATTTTGAATAAGGATAGTGAAGTTCTGAAGCATCAGGTAGAATGTCAGACCTCACAATAAATTGAATATTAAACTGTCTGACTCTAGTGCCATCCTCTTTTTACAACAGCAATCTCTTATCTACTTTTTTATCCTAATGTATTCCTATCATGATAAAAGAGAAAGAGCCCTGAGACCTGAAAGAAAGAGAGAACCAGTGAGCAAGTGAGAGCTTTTCTTGTATAGAGAAGGAACAAGGAAGCCAGTTAAAAACAGATGGGGCAGCCCCCTCATCACCCTCCCCACTTCCCACCATTCTGAGGCTAAATGCACCTCACACCTGTCTCCTCATTCTTGCTCCTTTTTCAGTCTCAACACCCTGTCCCCTCTGCAATCCCTAGGCTTTTCTCTCCTGTCTCCAGGCCACCTTATTTCTCTTTCATTTCCTTTGATTCCTAACCACTGCACCACGACCCCACCCTCTGTCACCATCCTTTGCACCCCCACCCCCACTTTCTTTACTCCTTCTGCTCTGTTTCTTTCTCTTCTGCTCAGCTTTCAAGGCCCCATTAGGGCCCCACCATTGACCCTACTCTTACAATGGCTCAGTGGTTTTGAGATGAAGTAAAACGTCACTAATTTGTTCTAATTGGGGGGAAAGGTCAGTCTGCCTTAAATGAAAAGTATGAGTGATAGGATATTTGGCGGGAGAAAATGCAATCTCATTACTTTCAAGTACATAAAGTAATCCCAATGACTAAGACAAGAGGATAAAAGACAAAGCTATATGTTTCAGAGATCTGGAAGTGGTTTGACAAATAAGCATGGCTCGTTTATAATTAGGATATTCAGTGTGAGGATACAAATGCTGCTGCTGAGGTCTTTGCACTGAAGTAGGCTAATATTTCTGTTTTTTACACAATTAGTTTGTGAAGAGCGCTTTTTCATTACAAATACAGGTACAATCTCATTAGAAGGATCCAGCATTTTAGATCCACTTTCTTATGTTACATGGTGTGTGAGATGAATGTTTTGTTCGCCAATTCTCCAAAAGGAGAAATGGTAAACAACAAAAATATTCATTTCTCTAGTTGCCTGCTATGTGAGGGTTACTATCAGTAAAAAAAATTTTTTTAAAAGCCTGTTTGGTTCCTATTATTTGGGGATGAGGATGACGAGGTGTAGGAAGAGAATGGAATAGACATGAGCAGAGCCAAATCTCAAACGGTCTTAGTTTGGAAGCTATTAATTCAGAATTAGTGAAAATTGACAAAACAGCTGACTTTATTTTTATGCTCTAAGAAACCAATTTGCTGAGCTAATTTTAATAGTAAGCAAGATTTTCCTGCAAAGATATATAAAATTCCTTAAAACACCAATTTTCCATGCATTGTCTAATACTTTGAAAGTGCCCCCTTTGTTCATGTGTAATTGTTAAGCTAATTAGTTGAACTTTCTACCAATTTCTGAAAGCAGTTCCCTGGAGGAAGTCCTATAAGGAAGCCATTCTTCAGCCTATTTCACTTTATGATGTATGAAAGCAAACAACCATACTTATTTTCTTTTCGAATAGCTTATAATTAAAGGTTACTGGCAATTTGAACTGGACTTCCCCAATTGTTCCTTTATCATGGCGCAGCAATATTCTCATCCCCCCCGCCACACACACCATGTGATAAGCAAGAATGGGAAGAAAGGGGCTAAGTTCTTACCAAAGTGTCTCCGAACCATTAGGAGGCCAGGATCCATGAATTCCCGTATGTCCTTATCCTCTATTCCTGACAGTGTGAAGACCATGGGAGTAAATTGGCAAAAAGGGACATTCCACCATAGTTTACTTGCAGTCTTAGAGGGCTTCTCTGCCACTCAGAATGGAGATATGCCTTGGTATAGAAACATAATATGATCTTTGTGGAGATTTTCTTCAGCTACTAGAAAAGTCAATTGATATGAAACTACTTTTCCTAAAACCATAAATTAGGGACTACTTTTTACAATAGTAAGATTTTTCAGCTTTAACCAAAGGATTCATGGAAGGGTTGCTTGAAGTTGTTCATCAAGCCAAAGCTAAGGAGACAAGGAGCAGTTTTTATTTACAAACCATTAGAAGTAAATTTGAAGGGATTAACTTTGTTTGAAAGCCACTAAAATTGCTGAACAAGATCATGAGGCTACTTCAAACTAGTCTGGGTTTTGTGCATTAGAGTGCATACAAACACCATGCTTGGGAAGGAGCAACAAGAATTATTCACTAGCAGCGTATACTGAATGGGATGAAGTTATTAGATTAAAAAATAGTGACCCATACCTGGCAACTTTCAAGGCAAGATCAGAAGGAAAGCCATTGCCTCAAAATTTTGAAGGGAAGTACTCTAGAGACTTTTAAAAGTGAGAATATGATGGCTTCTATTTGAGACTTTGGGAAGATAAAAAGGTCCAAGGACTTCCCTGTGTGTTTCCCCAAATGCCAAATAAACAGGGTATTTTAATGGTGGCACAATCAAATTTAATGTAATATAGACATAAACCAGTATTTTTCAGAAAAGCATTTGCTTTTCTGTTTTATGGCTTAAAAGAAAGCTGCACTGCATTCTAAATGTGTTTTTTTCATATTGGGGTTCTAATTTTCTCTGTGGCACTTTTGACGCTAGAATACAAATCAAGAGGAAAATAGAATTTTGTTTACAATTTTCTGCTTACAAGCCAGTCTGAGTGGATAAATCCGTAACATGACCAAGGGTCAATTGAAAGAGTTTAAAAGAATATATCGAAAGTAGCCAGATATACAAATTGAAGAATTACTGACTAATGAAACCACTTGGTATCCTTTTCAGTATATGTTTCCTTAAATGAGACACACCTAATTTCTGGAGATAGTCCCATACCCTTGGGCTTTAGGGTTAGAATCAGAGACACTGTGAGTAGAAAGTTAATTTAGAGAATATCTAGTGCAGTAATTTTTTTCAAATTTTTCTTTGAGTTTCTTCAATTAAAATATTGCTTAAAAGCCCAGCATAGGAACCTGGGAAAACTGGAAAGCCTCTAATTAAAGTAGAAGTTGAGAAACCTGAAACCTAGTCTATTTTCTTACCACTCCTTCCCTCACATTTTCTGACTAGAAAAGCTGAGGCCTACAGAAAGTAAGTGACTTGGTCAAGTTCACTCAACAAGTGATAATGGATCTCTTAATTGTCTTTCATCTTCTTCATTTTCATTTTCTACCCTCTTGTACCTCTTATAAAAGGAACACATATGCACACACACACACACACACACACACCATCGCAGGTGGCCAGTAGGGGCTTCTATTGGCTCTCATAAGCCACTAACATCTCATTGTAAATGTCTTTAATATATTCTATCTCCCAGGAATATTTGCATCTCCAAAGAGCAAAGTGGGAAGAAGGCAGTGGTGAAGCTAGTGAAATGAATCACTTAAGGTGGCATGACAACACTGTGGCAAATTGTGCTGTGTGTGGGCTTCCTTGAATCACACTCTATAGGCATTCTTATATTTACCCAATATTGAAGGCTAACCCTAGTGGCTTATTTAAAAGGAGTGGCCTCAAACAAAACCTCAGTAGGAATTTGCATTTAGACCATTTTGATCTCGAGATCTGAACAAGCAGAATGAGGGTGAAAGGTACTCCCATTCTTATTTAGTGGTTTCCACTTTACTGCATTTCTTTCTGAATAGGTGCAATGTTCCAGAATACTTTGCTTTGTATTCTCTATGGCTAGCAGACAGGCCTGTGTGTATGTGTGTGTGTGAGCGAATGAATATGTGTGGTGTGAGAGAGAGCTAAAGACACTCATAGAAAATGGCACATACAAAGAAACAAATACTAACACATAGAGACACAGAGAAATAGGAAGAGAGTGACACTCACAAATACACAGAGACACACAGAGAAAAACACGAAAGAAAGAAATATAGTGAGTGACAGTGACAGAGAAAGCAAGACAGAGAGAAACAGTGACATGCATATTACAGAGTGAAACTGAGAGAGGGCAAGTTTGTGACTGAGAAATCGAGAGAGGTACATACAAAGAAGTAGAGTGAGTGACAGACATACAAGGAGAAACACACACAGAGAGACTAAAGAAAACAGTTGAGAGGGAGTGACAGAGACAGAGTAATGGAGAAAAACTTAGGGAAACAATGTCTGTTTCTTTTGTGTTCCATATGACTTGGAAGTTAAATGTTAGCATCTCCTTTTCAGAGGCAACTGCTCTGAGCAGTATCTGCTGCTCAGAGGCAAATACTTTAATGTTACCATAGAAAATATGTTCTTTTCTTTCCATTATACTTACCAAATATAATTGCTTGGGACTCACAATTATAGGAGCATGGGAACCAAAGCTGAAGCTGAGGCTGACACGGGATCAACATGATGAATTGACCGGCAGTTTTCCAGATCCCCAATGCCTGACATTCATATTACGTTAGCAACCCGGCTGTGCTATGTGCTTTCTGGGTTTATGCCCCATGTAAAGCACATACGGGGGCTGGATGTACCCCATTTCTAGTGTCTGTATGCCTGGCACTCATTTCAGTCTTAAGATCTTCTTTATGCTCTGGTGGGGTGCTCACTTCAGCAGGAAATTCTCCATCTTACCTATCTGCCAGGAAGCTTCCAACTGCCACCTAATACTAGGTGCGGTAATAGTTCCCATGCAAACTGAAAAAAAAAGAGAAGCTCAGACAGTCTGACAAGTCCACACACTGTAAGTGGTTCTGATGATCAATCAGATCTAATAGTTTGGAGCCACTATTCACACTCATGCACACACACACACACACACACACACACACACACACAGAAGAAATGAATGCTTATATATACCAAAAAATGTGCGCAAGAATGTTTGGAACAGCTTTACTCATAATAGCTCTAAACTGGAAACAATCTAAGTATACATAGTAAAGCAAGTAAATAAATTATGGATAATTAATTATATATTCTTACAGAAGAATACTATGCAACAATTAATAAATGAATTGTGGATGCATACCATAACATGGCTGAATCCTACAGACAGGAATTAGGAATAAAAGAAGTCAGACACAAAAGATTGCAGGAAGGGTATGAACTGGGAAGGGGCTTGAGGGAGACCTCTTTGGTGCTAGAAATGTTTTGTATCTTGATCTAAGACAAGGGTCAGCAAATTATAGCCTAGGGGCTAAATTGGGCTACTACCTATTTTTTTGTACATCTGGGGAGCTAAAGATAATTTTATATTTTAAATAGTTGGGAAAAGATAAAATATTTCATGATGTGTGAAAATCATATGAAATTCATATTTCAGTGTCCCTATAGTGCCAGTAGTTATTGGCATACACCCACACCCTTTGTTTATATATTGTCTACAACTGCTTTTGTGCTACAAAGTTGAATAGTTGTGACAGAGACCATATGGCTTGCAAAGGCTAAAATATTTACTCTCTGGCCTTTACAAGAAAAGTTTGCTGACCCCTGTTCTAGGTCATAGTTATACAGGTATGGAAAAACTCATTGAGCTGTGCAGTTAAGATTAGTGCCCTTTATGCATTTTACTGCAAAGAATTCTTTGAAGATATAGAGAAAGGGAGACTAATAAAAGACACTGCTCAATGCTTCATGTACATTAGGTTCAGAAAAGAAGTGCTGAATTCAGTTCCTTCTTTACTTTCTTTCTTATAGATGAGAATAGCTCCTCTATATACCTTGTTTATGACCAAGGTATTATGTGAGGCAACAGGAGAAGCAACTTTGATATAAATGAACCAATCAGGAAAGTTCCCTTCAAATCATTAAATTCAGAGTGATGTCTTGCAAGTAGGGAAAAAAAACATAATTAATATGTCATTTCTTACTATGTTTTTAAAGAGAAAAACAGTAAAATGGAAAATTGTTTTGGCAATAACAGAACATCTGACTCTATTGGTGGTCCAACCCAAAGTCATTTATTAAATCATTGTTAAAGGTCATCATGACTTGTCTGAACAGGCATTTGTATTATTAACTAAAGAACTGCTAAAAAACATACTACTCTTCCACAGGAAAATATCTGTTACTACGAAGAGTCCACTGTAAACCAAATGACACTGAAAAGTGCACCTATTAACATTTCTTGTTGGAAGCTTAAAATGATGCAATTTCTTTACATTGTCAAATTTGCTGTTAACTTTAGTTTCATATTTTGGCCGTTTCTAATATTTATAAGTTTTTTTTTTTTTTTAATTTTTTTTTTCAACGTTTTTTATTTATTTTTGGGACAGAGAGAGACAGAGCATGAACGGGGGAGGGGCAGAGAGAGAGGGAGACACAGAATTGGAAACAGGCTCCAGGCTCCGAGCCATCAGCCCAGAGCCCAACGCGGGGCTCGAACTCACGGACCGCGAGATCGTGACCTGGCTGAAGTCGGACGCTTAACCGACTGCGCCACCCAGGCGCCCCTATTTATAAGTTATAATATATGTCAGGGAGTGCATTTCAGTGTGAAAAAGAAGAGGAGAGTTGGAAAATGTATCTACAGCATGGCTTCAGGGTGGGAAATGCATCCTTTTCTAAAAGGCAGAATATAAATTTAAAATCACAGGTTGACAGTCCCACAAGCCAGTGATAGTCTTTTCATTAAATCTTGGCTCAATTGTACAGTTGTGCTGTTGTTGTAGTTGATGCTATTGTTACAGCCACAGTTGTAAACCAAAGACCATGAAAGTAATCCAAATAGAGTGGCAAGACAAAGCAAGTCAATTTTGTTAATCAGCTTGTGTTCCATTTCCCCCTATTAGTGGCATTTTGCATTCATCTCTAATTTACATTCAGCCTCCAATATTCCAACCAAGCATATATCACCTGTGTTGAAATAACTCACAGCTTTTATTTATTTTATTTAAAAAAGTTTTTGATGTTATTTATTTTTGAGAGAGAAAGAGAGAGAGAGACAGAGTGTGAGCAGGGGAGGGGCAGAGAGAGAGGGAGACACAGAATCTGAAGCAGGCTCCAGGCTCTGAGCTGTCAGCACGCAGCCTGACGCAGGGCTCGAACTCACAAACTGCAAGATCATGGCCTGAGCCATAGTTGGACACTTAACCGACTGAACCACCCAGGTGCTCCATACCTGGTAGCTTTTAAATTCAGGTTGTAGGACTTCTCCAGTCTATTTCCAATTCCTTTCTTGTAAACCCTAGTCCCATTTCTTGAAGTGATGGGAAGTTTTAGCTATAATTTGAAGTCTGCCTAGCTTCAGAAATTCATTTTTACATGGGAAATATCCTACTATGGGGTTGTTGGAAGACTAAATGAAATAATGTATGTAAATTCCAGGAGCACGGTAGTACTCTATAATTGATACTGATGTCAACTTTGTAAAAAATCCATTTGGACTTTACACCTAATTTGGTAGTAGTTGGATCTAGGCAGAGAGTAGAACAATAGCACCTCTGTTTAATACAACTTTCTGTAATGATGGGAAATGCCCTGTATCTGCGCTGTCCGATTCAGCGGCCACTAACCACAAGTGGCTATTGAGCACTTGAAATGTGCTTAGTATGACTGAGGAACTGAATTTTTAATTTAATTTAATTTAAAATGGCAAGATTTCATTCTTTTTATGGCTGAATAATATTCCATTGTATATATATATATATATATATATATATATATATATATATACCACATCTTCCTTATCCATTCATCAGTCAGTGAACACTTGGGCTGTTTCCATAATTTGGCTATTGTAGTTAATGCTGGTATTATCACTGGGGTGCACTGATTTGCATTTCTTTGCTTTTAAAGGTAAAGCCAGTGATGCACAGCAGGAATGTGTCCACTCACTTTAGAAAACTGCTTCAGGAGCCGTGTATTGTTTTCTTGATTGCAAATGGGGACCTCATAGGTCCAGGTTCTCGTCTCCTCATGCCTAGAAAAATCTCGAATCATTGGGATCATGTACCACATATGGCCACGAAAAAACTCTGAGAAGTGCGGCTGTCCACAGACTTTAGAAGGAAAACTGGTTGAGAATGAGGCAGAGTTAGAGAATGTGGGCAATTTTATGTGGCCATCAGTAGAGATAAGTTTAAGAAATTGCCTTACAGTGGATTACTTTTGGATAAATCAACAGTGAGGTCTTATGGTCAGAAAACTTCTTCACTACCTCCTAGTGTAGGATCCAGAAAGGGAGTGGAAATGATAATCAGTCCAAGTCAATAGCTGGATCCAGCAACAATGCATCCCCTCAGCCCCCAAAGAGGAAAAGGAAAAAAGAAGTGAATTTGGAAAAACGCAAAAAAGGGAAACAAGACATAAAGTTAAAGAATTCATCACAAATAATTTCAAACAGTGATCCACAAATAATTTCAAACAGTGATCCATTTGTTTCTCTGGAACCATGGAAGATAATCCTTTGCATTGTATATGAGTTTTCAAAGAAGACTTTGTGTACGAAAGATTCTTCTGTTTTTCTGCTAAATTTTTATTTCTAATTAGATGTATACAAGGATTTGTTTTGAGGTAAAATATTTCTTGTGGTGGTCTTATAAAAAATGGTAAATTTTGACATCCTTTTCTCCTACTGAAAAGGCCTGATTAACATTTTTACCAGCTATTGTTGACATTGGTGTCTCTTACTTGTGTACAACCCTTGTCCACATTTATCATGAGTTACTTTTAGTCACAGATCCCTTTCTCCAAAAAGATGTTTTACTAATTTTGCTGATATCCAAGTGGATACTATACACACACACTAAACTTTACCAATAAACAATATGTACCAAACAATAAAAAAAACCACCCACAACTATTGGACAATTTCTTAAAAATCTTTTTCTTTCTTTTTAAAACCGGCTCTCTTGAGATTTGATCCACATATCATACAATTCATCCTTTTTAAAGTGTGTAATTCAGGGGCGCCTGGATGGCTCAGTCAGTTGAGGGTCTGACTCTTGGTTTCAGCTCAGGGCATGATCTCATGGTTCCATGAGTTTGAGCCCTGCATCGGGCTTCACATTAATGGTTTGGATCCTGCTTGGGAATCTCTCTCTCCCTCTCTCTTTGCCTCTCTCTCTCTCTCTCAAAATTAACAAGTAAACTTTTAAAAAGTGTGTAATTCAGTGTTGTTTAGTATATTCACAGATACATGCAACCATTACCACTGTCAATTTTAGAACGTTTTCAACACCTTAGGAAGAAACCACATATCATTTAGCTGTTAACCCCTGTCTCCTCACCTCTGTCCCTAGCCTTAAACAATGAATAATTCATTTTCTGTCTTTACAAATTTCCATACTCTGGATTTGCACATTGTTATGGGTTGAATTGTGACTCAAAAAAAAAAAAAAGTCCTAGCCCCCAGTATCTCAGAATATGACCTTATTTGGAAATGGGATCGTTGAAGATACAATTAGTTAAAAAGAGGTCATCTGGAGTAGGGTGGGTCCGTAACCCAATGTGGCTGGTGTTTCTTTTTTAATTTTTTTTAATGTTTATTTATTTTTGAGACAGAGACAGACAGAGCATGAACGGGGGAGGGTCAGAGAGAGAGGGAAACACAGAATCCGAAGCAGGCTCTAGGCTCCGAGCTGTCAGCACAGAGTCCGACACCGGGCTCAAACTCACAGACAAAGAGATCATGACCTGAGCCGAAGTCGGAGGCTCAACCTACTGAGCCACGCAGGTGCCCCGCCTGGCTGGTGTTTTTATAAGAGGAAAATTTGGACACAGCCACATACAGAGGGAAGATGATGTGGATACACAGAGAGAAAGCAGCCATGCAATAGTGGAGGAAGAGACCGAAGTGATACAAGCCAACGACTAACAAGGACTGCTTGCAAACACTGGAATCTATAAAAGGCAAGGAAAAACTCAACTCTGCACATTTCATAGGAAGTATGACCCTGATGATAACACGATTTTAGACTTCTAACTTCCAAAACTGTGAGACAATAAATTTCTGCTGTTTTAAGCCACCCAGTTTGTGGTACTTTGTTATGGCAGGCCTAGGAAATTAATACACATATGAATGGAACCATACAGTATGTGGTTTTATGTGACTGGTTTCTCTCACTTATTATATTATTTTCAAGGTGAACGCATTAGCATGTTTCAATAGTTCATTCCTTTTTATAGCCAAATAATATTCCATTGTATGGATATATCACCTTTGTTTATTCATTTGTCCATTAATGGTCATTTGTGTTTTTTTTTCCACTTTTTGGCTACTATGATTAACACTGCTATGAGCATTTGTATACACATTTCTGTGTGGTCATATGCTTTCATTTATCTTGGGTATATACCAAAGCATGGAAATTGTGGGTCATATGGTTCTATGTTTGATAATTTATGGAACTGCCAGACATTTTTCCAAGGTGGCTGGCCCATTGTATATTCCCACAAGTGGTATATGAGGGCTGTTTCTCCACAACATCACCAACACCAAGACTTTTCGATTCTAGCCATCCTAGAGGATGAGAAGTGGTATCTCAATGTGTTTTTAATTTCCATTTCTTTAATGACTAGTGATGTTGAGCATCTTTTCATGTGATTATTGGCCATTTGTATATATTCTTTGAAGAAATGTCTATTCAGATCTTTTGCCCAATTATAACTGGGTATTTGCATTTTTGTTACTGAGTTTTAGGAGTTCTTTTCTAAGTTTATTTATTGAGAGAGAGAGAGAGAGAGAGAAATAGAGAGGGTGGGGAGCACAAACAGGAAAGAGGAAGAAAGAGAGGGAGAGAGAGATTCCCAAGCAGGATCCATGTTGTCAGCACAGAGCCTGATGCGGGGCTCAAACTCATGAACCATGAAATCACGACCTGAACCAAAATCAAGAGTCAAATGCTTAACAGACTGAGTCACCCAGGTGCCCTGAGTTTTAGGAGTTCTTTATATTTTCTAAATAAAAACTTATCAGCTACATGATTTGCAATTTTTTCCCCATTCCATGGGTTGTCTCTTCACTTACTTGATGGTATCCTCTGTCATATAAAAGTTTTTTTTTTTATTTAAAAAAATTTTTTTTAGCGTTTATTTATTTTTGAGACACAGAGAGACAGAGCATGAACAGGGGAGGGTCAGAGAGAGGGAGACACAGAATCTGAAACAGGCTCCAGGCTCTGAGCTGTCAGCACAGAGCCCGACGTGGGGCTCGAACTCCCGGACCGCGAAATCATGACCTGAGCCGAAGTCGGCCGCTTAACGGACTGAGCCACCCAGGCGCCCCAAGTCATATAAAAGTTTTAAATTTTGGTGAAGTCCAATTTATTTTTTCTTTTTGTGCCCATGCTTTGACTGTCATATGTAAAAATCCTTTGCCAAATCCAAGGTAATGAAGATCTACCCCTATGTTTATTCTGAGTGTTTTATAGTTTTTGCTGTTATATTTAGGTCTTTAATCTGTTTGAGTTGATTTCTGTATATGGTGTGAGGTTAGGCATCTAAATTCATTATTTTACATGTTGCTATCTAGTTGTCTCAGCACTTTGCTGAAAAGACCATTTGTTCCCCCATTGAATTGTCTTGGTACACTTGCTGAAAATCAGTTAACCATAGATGGTATGGGTTTATTTTTGCACTTTTCAATTCTTTCTCGTTGATGTATATTTCTATCTTTTTGCCAGTACCACACTGTCTTGATTACTGCCGCTTTGGAGTAAGATTTGAAATTGGGAAGTGTGGGTCTTCCAACTTTCTTCTTCTTTTCCAAGACAGTTTTGGCTATTCTGTATCCCTTGCCAGATTTTAGAATCAGTTTGTCAGTTTCTACAAAGAATTCAGTTAGGATTCTGACAGAGATTGCACTGAATCTATATATTACTTTAGGAAGTATTGATGAATTAAAAATGTTAAGTCTTACAATCCATGAGCATGCATATTTTTCCATTTATTTAGATCTATAATTTCTTTCAACAATACTTTGTAGTTCCCTAAGTTTTGTACTTCTTTAGTTAAATTTATTCTTAAGTATTTTTTTCTTTTTATGTTACTGTGAATGGAATAGTTTTTTTTTTTTAATTTTCAGATTGTTCATTGCAAGTGGATGGAAATACAGTTGTTTTTTGTATATTCATCTGTATCCTACAACCTTGCTCAACTCGTTTATTAGTTTTAACAGTTTTTTAAGTGCATGCCATTGTTAAAGTGGTAAAATTAAAGAAACAGAACACAGATGAGAATTGGGGAGGGGTCAAGGAGAAAGTGGGGCAAGAGGGAAGAGGGTGTGGATATTAAAGGGCAACATCTGCCCTGATAGAAATGGTCTGTGTTGGTGTCAATATCCAGGCTGTTACACCGTATATTATATGATATATTACATCTCGTCTTGTAATATGTTATCACTGGGAGAAACTGGGTAAAGGGTTCATGGGATCTCTGAATTCTCTCATACAACCACATATGAATCTTCAAGTATCTCCAAATAAAAAGTCTAATCAAAAAAAAATAAAGTGGATTCCTTAGGATTGTCTACATGCAAAACCATGTGGTCTGTGAATAGACAGTTTTACTTCTTCCTTTCCAATCTTAATGTTTTGTATTTATTTTTCTTGCCTAATTGTCTTGCATAGAACCTCCAGTATAATGTTGAATAGAAATAGCAAGCATGGACATCCTTGCCTTATTCCTGTTCTTAGAGGGAAAGCATGCAGTCTTTAACCATTAAGTATGATGTTAGCTGTGGAGATTTCATAGATGCCTTTTATCAGGCTGAGGAAGTTTACTTCTATTCTTAGTTTGTTGAATGATTTTTTTTATGATGAAAGGGTGTTGCATTATGTCAAATACTTTTTCTGTGTTTACTGAAATGATTATTCAGTTTTCACTCTATTTGTATGATGTATTACATTAACTGTTCAACGTTAAAGCAATCTTGTCTCCCTGGGCTATATCCCACTGGGTTATGTTGTTTAACTCTTTTTATATGTTGTTAGATTCAGCCTGCTAGTATTTTGTTGAGGATTTTTGTGTCCATATTTATAAGAGATATTGGTCTGTAGTTTTCTTATGATATATTTTTCTAGGTTTAGAATCAGGCTAATACTGGCCTCATAGAATGATTTAAGAATTGTTCACCACTATTCTATTTTTTCGAAGAGTTTGTGAATAATTAGTATTAATTCCTCTTTGAATGTTTGGTAGAATTCAGTAGTGAAGCCATCTGGGCCTGGGCTTTTCTTTATGGATAGTTTTTGATTACTGATCAATCCCTTCCCATGTTATAGGTATATTCAGATTGTCTTCCTTGAGTCACTTTCAGTAGTTTGTGTCTCTAGGTTTTTGTTTAGCTAAGTTATCCAATTTGTTGGCATAAAATTGTTCATAGCATTCCTTTATAATACATGTTATTTCTGTAAGGCCAGTAGTAATATCCCCTCTTTCACTTCTAACTTCATAGAGTCTTCTTTCTTACACTTTTCTTGGTCAAACTAGCTAAAGTTATGTCACTTTTGCTAATCTTTTCAAAGGACTAGCTTTTGGTTTCATTACTTTTCTCTATTGATTTTTCTCTATTTTATTAGTTTCTGCTCTACTCTTTCTAATTTTGTCCTGCTTGCTTTGGTTTAGTTTTCTCCCATTCTTTCAGTGCCTTAAGGTGGTAGGTTAGGTTATTGTTCTGTGAACTCTTTTATTTCCTAATGTAGGCGTTTAGAGCTATAAATTTTCCTTTAAGAACTGCTTTAGCTACAGCTTTAGCTGCATAAGTTTTAGTAGGCTGTATCTTGATTTTCATTCTTGTCATAGTGTTCTCTGGTTTCCCTTTTGTTTCATCTTTGATCCATTGGTTATTTAAAAATGTGCTGTTGGTTTTCACATATGTTTGGGTTTCCTCAAAATTTTCCATGTATTGACTTTTAATTCCATTCCATTGTGGTCATTATATTATTATTGTTATATAATAATCATTATCTTACTTCTACCATTTAAATTTATTTAGGTTTGTTTTATGGCCTAGCATATGATTTATCCTGGAGAATATTTCATGTACATTTGATAAAAATGTATTTTAGGTTATTGTTTACTAGGTTGTTCTATAGATATTTGTTAGTTCTAGTTGGTTTGCAGTATTGCTCAAGTCTTCTATTTCCTCACTGATCTACTTTTTTGTTCTATTCATTATTAAAAGTAGGGTATTGAAGTCTCCAACCATTACTGTTGAATTGCCAATTTCTCCTTTCATTTCTGTCAGTTCTGCTTCATGTATTTTGCTGCTCTGTTATTTGGTACACACATGTTTATAATTGTTATATCTTCTTGAGAGATTGACAGTTTTGTCATTATAAAATGTCCTTCTTTATCTCTAGTAACATTTTCTGTTTTAAAGACTATTTTATCTGATAGTAGTATAGTCACCTTAGTTTTCCTTTGGTTGCTGTTTTCATGATATATCCTTTTCCATCCTTTTACTTTTATTTTTTGAATTTTTAATACAATTTATTGTCAAGTTGGCTAAAATACAGTGTATACAGCATGCTCTTGGTTTGGGGGGTAGATTCCTGTGATTCATCGCTTACATACAACATCCTTTTACTTTTAATCCATTTTTTCTTTGAATCTAAAGTATGTGAAATGTAGACATCATATAGTCAGTTCATGTTTCTTAAAATTTATTCTAACAATCTCTGCCTTTTGATTGAAATTTTTAAAATTTATTCATATTTAATGTTATCGATATTGTTATACTTTGGTCTATTATCATTATTTTTGTTTCCATATGTCTTTTTTCCCCTTTATTCCTCCTTTACTGCTTTCTTTCACATGAAGTGAATATTTTCTATTGTAGCATTTAATTTTTAATTTCATGAATGATACATTACATTATTTTTTGATATTATTTTTAGTGGTTGCATCTTAAGTTTCCAAAAGTTGCTTCAGATTTATACTAGCTTAATTCTAGTAATACATAGAAATATTATTCCTGTATAGCTCTATTCTATTTTATTTCCTCTTGTAACCTTATTCTTATACATTACATTTATCAATGGCTATGAACAGTACAAACATGCCCATACATTGTCATAATTGTTATTTAACATCTATTGTCATTTTTTTAGCCCATTACGAATTTTCTCCCACCCACCTCCATTGTTCTGTTTTGGTAAATATATTACACAGTATTACATTTCTATATGTCATAGGTCCAACAATACATTATAAACATATTATTTTATACAATTGTTTTTTAATGAGTTATGATAAGAATGAAGAAAATCCATTAATTTTCTTTTATAATTGCATAATTTCTTTAGTGCTGCACTTTGTTCATGTGGACTTGAGTTGCCATCTGGCATGACTTGCTTTCAGCCTGAAGAACTTCCTTTAGTATTTCTTGTAAGGTGACTCTGCTAGCAACAAATTATCCATGTTTTTGTTTATCTGGTAAAGTCTTTATTTCACAATAATTATTGACTAATCACTTTTCTGGATATGGGGATCTTTGTTGACAGGTTTTTTTTCTTTGAGTATTTTGAATATCTTATCCCACTGCTTTCTTGCCTCCACTGTTTCTGCTTAGAATTCAGATGTTAATCTTATTTGGATTCTTTTGAAAATTATGTGTAATTTTTCTCTTGCTGCTTTCAAGATTTTCTCCTTGTCTTTGATTTCATCATTTTTATAATAATGTGTCTGTTTGTATGTCTCTTAGACTTTATTCTACTTGGAGTGCATTGAGCTTCCTGGACATGTACATTATTGCTTGTTTAATAAATCTGGGAAGTTTTCAGCCATTATTACTTCAAACATTTTTTTTTCTCTCTTCTCTGGTATTCCCACTACATGTATGTCAGTGTGCTACATGGCATCCCACATTTCTCTGAGACTTTATTTTTACTTGCTCTTTTTTCTGTTGTTTTTTTGTTTTTTGGCCTACATAATCTGTACTGATTTAATTTCAAGTTTGAAAATTCTTTCTTTTATCAATTCAAATCTACTGTTAAGCTCCGCTAAAGAATTTGTTTTTGCTTCAGTTATTCTACATTCAATTCCAGAATTTTCCTTTGGTTCTTCCTTAAAATTTCTATTATTTTCTTGATATTCTTCATGTGATGCAACATTGTCATAATGTCTTTCTTTACTTCTTTAATCAAGCTTTCCTTTAGCTTTGTGGATATGTTTGTAATGGCTACTTTGAAAGCTTTTCCTGTTAAATTGACATCTGGTCACTCTCTAAGGCTTTCCGTTGTCTCCTTTTTTCTGGTCCATAAGTCATATTTTTCTATTTTTTTGCATGCCTTATAAGTTTGTGTTGGAAACTGGGTATTAGATAAAATACTGTAGCTACTCTGAGTACTAGCTTCTCCCCTTTCAGGGTTTATTTTTCTTTGCTTGTTTTTTTGTTTAGTTACTGACTGAACATTTTAATGAAGTCTAGTCCCTCCTGTTGCACAGTGTTAAATCTTTTATATTGCTCCAATATAAATATTTATATTACTGACTGAATATTTTAATGAAGTCTCGTCCCCTCCATTCCACAGTACTAATCACAGCTTTAGCTATGCCAACAGTCACCCTGGGAACATAGTGTAATTGGTAGGGCTCTTTTCTTTTTTTCTTTTTTTTCCTTTTCTGCTTTTATTTTTATTTACTCTTTTTTTTCAGTATATGAAATTTATTGTCAAATTTGTTTCCATACATCACCCAGTGCTCATCCCAAAAGGTGTGGTAGGGCTCTTTTCTACTCTTCTCCAGACAACACCCAGCTGTTGGGCTCCACCAATTGCCTGATAATTGCTCTATTAGCCACAATAATGCCCTGGGACATGAAGTCCTTTGCAAAATAATCTAATCAGAATAATTTCTGAGGCAAGTACTTGATATTTGTTCTGACCCCATGAGAGTTCCTTCCAGTGGTCTTATTACCCTGATCTCTCCTGCAAACTAGCAGACCTATAGTGTAGGCTATGTTGACATTAAATTAATAAATCTCCCAATTCCCTTCACCACAATGCCCACTGTTATTAGATTTAAGCTTCTTCGTGGTCTTTCAAAGGAATTCAGTTCCTAAAACAAGCTGTTTTATGGCCTACCTCTCCCCTTTTCACCCTCCTCTCAGGAAAATCTATGAACCAGGGCTCTAGATTGGTGGTGAGAAAAATATAAATCTTCTCTTTGAGTGACACCCCCATTCTAGGAGATGAGTGCTCCATGGAGGGATGTGGCAGTATCTGAGGTCTTGAATTGTCTCCCTTTATATGGAAACACCACCTCATTAACTGGGGCAAGTGCTATTGAGACCCCAGTATTCTCAGTGTGCCATAATCAGTGTGCCATATTTAAGGTAGAGCTGTTGTTACACAAGTGGAGGTTAGACAGAAGGGAGTCACCACTTCATGAGTGCACTGCCCAGAACTTTGCCTCAACAACAGGCATTTGGGGGCAAGATAAGAAACACTGACATCTGTTCCTTCCGGGAAGAAAGTTCTCCAATTGGGAATGGCGGGGGGGGGGGGGGGGGAGAGGGAGCCCTGTGCTCATGGCTGCAGCACTTTGGAGTGTAGTCTCATATCACTGAACTGAGAAGGCAAAGGGAGAGAGCGCTCTTGGCTTCAATACCAGATTCTTTAAAATTTTTTTAACATTTATTTATTTTCAAGAGACAAAGGTAGAGTGCGAGTGCCTGAGACACATAATCCAAAGCATGCTCCAGGCTCTGAACTGTCAGCGCAGAGCTCCACACAGGGCTTGAACCACCAACCATGAGATCATGACCTGAGCTGAAGTCAGACGCTCAACTGACTGAGCCACCTAGGTGCCCCTCAAATACCAGACTTTCTTAATAAATTTACATAGATTTTCTTTTTTTAAATGTGTTTATTTTTTTAAAAAAAAATTTTAGTGTTTGTTTATTTTTGAGACAGAGAGACACAGAGTGTGAGTGGGGGAGGGGCAGAGAGAGAGACAGAGAGAGAGAGACATAGAATCTGAAGCAGGCTCCAGGCTCTGAGCTGTCAGTACAGAGCCGGACCCGGGGCTTGAACTCATGAACCCACAAGATCATGACCTGTGCCAAAGTCAGACGCTTAACCTACTGAGCCACCCAGGCACCCTTAAATGTGTTTATTTTTTTAATTTTTTAATTTTTTTAATGTTTATTTATTATTTTTGAGAAAGAGAGACACAGAGTGTGAGTGGGGGAGGGGCAGAGAGAGACACACACACACAGAATCTGAAGCAGGCTCCAGGCTCTGAGCTGTAAGCACAGAGCCCTACACGGGGATCAAACTCACAGACCATGAGGTCATGACCTGAGCCATAGTTGGACGCTTAGCTGACTGAGCCACCCAGGCGCCCCAAATGTGTTTATTTTTTTAATGTTTATTTATTTTTGAGAGAGAGAGAGAGAGAGAGAGATGCAGACTACAAGCAGGAGAGGGGCAGAGAGAGAGGGAGACACAGAATATGAAGCAGGCTCCAGGCTCTGAGCTATCAACACAGAGCCTGATGCAGGGCTCAGACCCATGAACCATGAGATCACATCCAGAGCCAAAGTCAGACACTTAACTGACTAAGCCACCCAGGCACCCCTAGATTTTCTTGAATATATAATTCTTAATTTATTATTTGCCCTAATGTCCTAATGATTTTAGCCATTCTGACAGGTGTAAAGTGATATGTCATCATGGTTTCAATTTGCATTTCCCTAATGATGAGTGATGCTGAGCATCCTTTCAAGTGTCTGTTGGCCATCTGTATGTTTTCTTTGGAAAAATGTCTGTTCATATCTTCTGCCCACTTTTTAATTGGATTATGTGTCTTTTGGGTGTTGAGTTGTATACATTCTTTATATATTTTGGATACTAACCACTTATCAGATATGTCATTTGCAAATATTTTCTCCCATTCAGTAGGCTGCCTTTTACTTTTGTTGATTGTTTCCTTTGTTATGCAGAAGCCTTTTATTTTGATGCATTCCCAATAGTTTATTTTTGCTTTTGTTTTCCTTGCCTCAGGAGACAAATCTAGAAAAATGTTGCTATGACCAATGTCAGAGAAATTACTGCCTGAGCTCTCTCCTAGGATTTTTACGATTTCAGATCTCACATTTAGGTCCTTAATCCATTTTGAGTTTACATTTGTGTATAGTGTAAGAAAGTGGTCCAGTTTCTTTCTTTTGTAAATAGCTGCCCAGTTTTCCCAACACCATTTTTTGAAGAGACTTTTTCCCACTTGATATTCTTTACTGTTTTGTCAAAGATTAATTGACCATATTATCATGGGTTTATTTCTGGGTTTTCTATTCTGTTTTATTGATCTCTGTGTCTATTTTTATGCCAGTACCATATTGTTTTGGTTACTACAGCTTTGCAATGTAACTTGAAGTCCAGAATTGTGATGCCTCCAGCTTTATTTTTCTTTTTGAAAATTGCTTTGGCTATTCAGGGTCTTTTGTGGTTCCATACAAATTTTAGGATTGTTTTATTTATTTATTTATTTATTTATTTATTTATTTATTTATCTGAAAGAGAAAGTCAGATAGAGTGGGGGAGAGGCAGAGAGAGAGGAAGGGAGAAAATCTTAAGCAGGCTCCACACAGCTCGGAGCCCAACACAGGTCTCAATTTCAAGACCTTGAGATCATGACCTGAACTGAAATCAAGATTGTTCTAGTTCTGTGAAAAATGTTTATATTTTGATAGGGATTGCATTAAATGTATAAATTGCTTTGGGTAATATAGAAATTTTAACAATATTTGTTCTTCCATCCCAAGGGCATGGAATGTCTTTCATTTCTTTGTGTTGTCTTCAATTTCTTTTATCAATGTTTTATTGTTTTCAGAGTACAAGTCTTTCACCTCTTTGGTTAAATTTATTCCTAGGTATTTTATTATTTTTGGTGCAGCTGTAAATGGGATTGTTTTCTTAATTTCTATTTCTGCTGCTTCATTAGTAGTGTGTAGAAATGCAATGGATTCCTGTATATTGATTTTGTATCTTGCAAATTTCCTAAATTTGTTTATCACTTCTATTAGTTTTTGGTGGAGTCCTTAGGGTTTTCTAATTATAGTATAATGTCATCTGCAAATAGTGAAAGTTTTTCTTCTTCCTTATAATTTGGATACCTTGATTTTCTTTTTGTTGTCTGATTGCTTTGGCTAGGACTTCCAGTACTATGTTAAATAATGTGGTGAGAGTGGACATCCTTATCTTGTTCCTGACTTTAGGGGAAAATCCCTCAGATTTTCCCAAATGAGTATGATTTTCACTGTGGGTTTTTTATATAAGACCTTTGTTATGTTGAGGTATGTTCCCTTTAAACCTGCTTTGTTGAGGGTTTTTATCATGAACGGATGTTATACTTTGTCAAATGCTTTTTCAGCATCTATTGAAATGATCATACAGTTCTTATTCATTCTCTTATTGATGTGATGTATCACCTTGATTGGTTTGTGAATATTGGACCACACTTGTATCCCAGGAATAAATCCCAGTTGATTGTGGTGAATGAGTTTTTAATGTATTGTTGGATTCTATTTGATAATATTTTGTTGAGGGTTTTTGCATTTATGTCCATCAGAGATATTGGCCTGTAGTTCTCTTTTATTCTGGTCTCTTTATCTGGTTTTGATATCAGAATAATGGTGGCCTTATAGAATGAATTTGGAAGTTTTCCTTCCTCTTCTATTTTTTGGAATAGTTTGAGAAGAATAGATTTTAACTCTTCTTTAAATGTTTGGTAGAATTCACCTGTGAAGCTGTCTGGTCCCAGACTTTTGTTTTTGGGGAGTGTTTTTATTACTGATCCAATTTCATTGCTGGTAATCAGTCTGTTCAAATTTTCTGTTTCTTTCTGCTTCTGTTTTGGGAGGTTATATGTTTCTAGGAATTTATCAATTTCTTCTACATTGTCCAATTTGTTGCCATATAATTTTTCATGATATTCTCTTACAATCTTTTGTATTTCTGTGGTGTTGTTATATCTCCTTTTTCATTCCTTATTTTGTGTATTTGAGTCTTTGTCTCTCTCTTTTTAATGAGTCTGGCTAAAGGTTTATCAATTTTGTTGATCTTTTCAAGGAACCAGCTTCTGTTCATTGATCTGCTTTTTTGATTGTTTAGTTTTTATTTCATTTATTTCTGCTTTAATCTTTATTATTTCCTTCCTCCTTCTGGTTTTAGGTTTTTTTTTTTGTTCTTTTTCTAGCTCCTTTAAGTGTAAGGTTAGACTATTTGAGATTTTTCTTGCTTCTTGAGATAGAACTGTATTGCTATAAACTTTCTTCTTAGAACAGCTTTTACTGCATCCCAAATATTTTGGACCATTATGCTTTCATATTCACTTATTTTCATGTACTTCTGGCTTTCATCTTCGATTTCTTGGTTGATCCATTCATTGTTTAGTTGTATGTTATTTAACCTTTATGTATTTGTGCTCTTCCCAGATTTTTTCTTATGGTTGATTTCTAGTTTCATAGTGTTGTGGTCAGAAAAGATACATAATATGACTTTGACTCTTTTGAACTTGCTTTGACTTGTTTTGTGGCCTAAGATGTGATCTATTCTGAAGAATGTTCCATGTGCACTTGAAAAGAATGTGTACTCATTCTGCTATTTTAAGATGCAGTGTTTTGAATATATCTGTTAAATCTATCTGGTCCAATGTGTCATTCTAAGCCACTGTTTACTTGTTGATTTTCTGTTTGGATGATCTGTTCATTGATGTAAGTGGGGTGTTAGTCCCCTACCATTCTTGTATTAGTATCAATAACTTCCTTTATGTTTGTTACTATGATAGGGAAAATACAGGCTAACATAGGCAGAGAGGGAAAGGTTAGGACCTGAGGTACCTTGGTGGGGGAAAAAACACTTATTTTGGAACTATGCTGGGAGTGTTTGACCACAGTAAATTCTCTTGGGCATAAAGTTCCTCTTAAAAATGTAACAGACACCACCTACTCCCCCTCAGGTTTCCTTCAGGAATTTTACAATCAAAATACCTAAATAAAAACAGTTAACCATAAAACTTATGCTATTTGAGGGACAATGTGACCATAGTCTGACTCCTCACACATTGGAGTTGAGCTAATCAGCAATGGACAACCCAGCACCTAGAGTTATCTAGCCAGCAATGGTAAACCCTGAGAAGGAACAAGGGGGAAGGGATGGAAGTGCAGACCAGAGCCTTATAAAACAAGACATTTGCCTATAGTCGTGGGCATTCAATTTCAAGTGTCCCCTCTCTGTAAAGAGAGCCTTCATACTATTCTTATTTTCTAATCTTATACTGTAATAAACTTTTGCTTGCTGCTCATTTTGTGTACACTTCTTCATTCTTTGAAGTGGTGAGACAATGAATCCTGGGTATTGTAAAAATTCTTGCAACATTACTAACTGCTTTATGTATTTGGGTGCTTTCATATTAGGTGCATAAATATTTACAATTGTTATATCCTCTTGTTGGATTGTTCCCTGTATGATTATATAGTGTCCTTTTTTTTTGTCTCTTGTTACAATCTTTGTTTTAAAGTCTATTTTTTGAATATAAGTACTACTACCCCCAGCTTTCTTTTCATATCCACTTGCATGATAAATGCTTCTCTATCCCTGAGTCTCTTGTAGGCAGCATATAGATGGGTCTTGTCCTTTTTTTATCCATTCTATTACTCTTTGTTCTTTAATTGGAATGTTTAGTTCATTTACATTCAAAGTAACTATTGATATGTACTTATTGCCATTTTGTTACTAGTTTTATGGTTGTTTTTATACTTTTTCTCTGTTCTTTGTTTCCTTTGCTCTCCTTTCTCATGATTAGTTTGCTTTCTGTACTGATATATTTGGATTCCTCCCTCTTTATTTTTTTAAACATCTGTTTTGGTTTTTGATTTGTCATTACCATTTGGTCTGCACATAACATCTTCTGCATCTAGCAGTCTGTATGAAGTTGATGGTCACTTAAATTTAAATTCATTCTTTACTCCTCTCTCCCTTCCCACGTTTTAGGTATATGGTGTCATACTTTACATCCTTTTATTTTGTAAGTCCCTTGACTGATTTTTATAGATATACTCATTTTTACCGCTTTTGTGCTTTCTACTTTTCCTTTTTTAGTTTTTATTTAAATATCAGTTAATTAACATACAGTGTAATATTAGTTTCAGATGTATTCAACACTTCCATACAACACGTGGTGCTCATCACGTGTACTCTTTAATCCCCATCACCTATTTGGCTCATCCCTCCAGACCCCTCCCTTCTGGTAACCATCAATTTGTTCTCTATAGTTAAGTCTGTTTCTTGGGTTGCATCTCTCTCTTTTTCCCTTTGTTCCTTTTGTTTCTTAAATTCCATATATGAGTGAAATCATATGGTATTTGTCATTCTCTGACTGACTTTTTTGCTTAGCATAATACTTTATAACTCCATCCATGTCGTTACAAATAGCAAGATTTTATTCTTTTTTATGGTGGAGTAACATTCATATATATATATATATATATATATATATATATACACACACTACATCTTTATCCATTCATCAGTCGATGGACACTTGGGCTGTTTCCATAGATATTGTAGATAATGTTGCTATAAACATCAGGGTGCGTGTATCCCTTTGAATTATATATTTTTTTTTCTTTGGATAAATACCTAGCAGTGCAATTGTTTCTTACTCTCACTTATGGTCTGTCCTTTCCACTCAAAGAGTCCTCTTTAACATTCTTGTAGGGCTAGTTTGGAGGCCATGAATTCCTTTAACTTTTGTTTGGGAAACTCTATCTCTCCTTATATTCTGAAAGATAGCCTTGCTGGATAGAGTATTCTTGGCTGCATTTTTCTTTTCAGTACTTTGAATGTATCATTCAAGGACATATTCTGGCCCTTCTAGCCTGCAATGTTTCTGCTGAAAAATCCAGTGATAGCCTTGTTAGGTTTCCCTTGTATATGTTTTCTTTTGTCTTCTCACTTTTAAAATTCTCTCTTTATCATGAATTTTTTCCATTTTAATTACTATGTGTCTTGGTGTGGACCTCCGTGGGTTGATTTTGTTGGGGCTCTCTGTCCCTTCTGGATCTGGATTTTTGCTTCCTTCTCCGGATTGGGGAAGTTTTCAGCTATTATTTCTTCAAATAAAAATTTCCCCCTTTTCTCTGCCTTCTCTTTCCTGGATCCCTATAATGTGTATGTTGTCATGCTTGATGATGTCACTGAGTTCCCTAGGTCTATTATAATTTTGTTTTATTTTGTTTTCTCTCACCTGCTCAGTTTGTTTTCCATTACTGTGTCCTCCATGTTGCTGGTCTGTTCCTCTGCTTTAGTCTACTATTTATTACATCTAGTATATTTTTTATTTCATTTATTGAGTACTTCGTCTCTGATTGGTTCTTTTTTATGTCTTCTATCTCTTTGTTAAAGTTCTCACTGATGTCTTCCACTCTTTTGACACAAGCCTATTGAGTACCTTATAATTCTTATTGTAAATTCTGTATCAGCATATTTGCTTTAGTCTCTTGTGGTTTAGTACTGTTTTTTCATTTGCACATATTCTTCTGTCTATTCATTTTCTCTAACTCTCTGTGTCTGTTTCTATGTGTTAGGAATGTTAGCTACATCTTATGCTCTTAAATGTAGTGGGTTTATAATGAAGTGGTCCTGTAGTGTCCTGCAGTGCAGTGTCCCCTGTTCACCAGAACCTGGCATTTCAGGGCGTCTCCTATGTGTGTTGCATGCACCCTACTGTTGTTGCTAAGCTGCATTTACCTTCAGTCCAATCATCTCTTTGCTTTTGTAGATAGTGTTTTGTCTGTGGTGTTTGTGGGCCATTCAGGCCCACAAACTTAACTTGAGTTAAGTTTGATCAAGTGTTTGCCAGAAATGCAGTAACACCAAACTGCAGGGCACTTCCCCAGTGTTGCCCTCTGAGAAGCTTTCACTGGTGGGTAAGGCCATGCTGTCAGACCGGCTGTCTGCCTCCATCCCACTTCTGGGACTTCAGTCTGGTGTGTGTGGTTATCTTTTCCTCACCCAAGAGTCACTTTGGAGTGGTACTGGTCCCTGTCAGGTTTGCTTGCACACTGCCAGACTTGTGGAACCACTTTGGATGGGCTTTGGCCAAGGGTATACTGGAAGGGGCAGATCTGAAAAGCTGCAGAGCTGGATGTGTAGTTTTGTCAAGGTTTGCAATGGTCCTCTGGGAGAGGGGACCTGCAGCTGCTGTAACTGAGGCAAGCCTGGCTGGAAGGGTTGGATCTGCAGAAATGCAAGGTGTGGGGCATGTTAGCAAGTTAAGTAGTAAGTGTGGGCACCACTCTGGTTTCAACAAGTGTCTGTGTCCAGGCTGAGGGGTGGGGGAGAGAAATGGCACCTGCCAGCTCCTTTGTTCCTGGAAAAGTCTTGCAATGATCCCTGTCCCTCCAGCATATGGTCTGAGATTAGTAAACATATCTCCCTCCCATATACCCCAGGCATTGTTCAAATTGCTGCTTCTATGTTGTATTTCTGTGTGCTATTTTTTGTGCTGTCTCTGTAAGGGTGGAAACTCACTTTCCTGTCACTTTCCTGGCTCTCACAGAGAGAAGCCCACTTATTTTTAAAGTTCCAGGCTTTACGTCTTGTTGGTTGTAAAAACTCATGAAAATAGGCCTCTCTGGTTTTCAAAGCCAAATGTTATGGGGGATTCATCTTCCCCATGCAGGATCCTGAGTGTGAGGCTCTGTTTCTCTCCTCTCTCCACATTCATGGCATCCCTCCTTCCTGCAGATGGCCCATGGTCCATTTAGCTCCTAACAACGTGTCTGCCTTTCTTGCCCTCTTCAATGTTCCCTTTTCTCTACATTTAGTGGTGGAGTATGTTCTGTCAGTCTTTGGGTCATTTTCTGGGTTATTTGTACTGATATGAGTGTTATCTAGTTGTATCCATGGAACGAGGTGAGCTTAGGATCCCCCTATGTTGCCATTTTCCCCAGAAGTCTCCCAACATGTACTTTTTAATTAATGCATTAAATAATAAGATATAGTGATGTCTAATAAATGCAATAATTTAAAAATATGATGAATAGACACTGTATTCTAAAATGTCTGGTAAAACTTTAATATAATATGCAAATGTCTGTGATGTTTATTACTGTAGAAAAATTACAGGAATGGTTAAAACTATTATAGTTTTTTGCCTACATTCAGAGTTAAAGAAAGTGCTACATAGATATGAGTGAAAATAAAGATGTAAAATTTTCCCCCTACAATTCATGGGCTCCATGAATTATATTTACGGACTCTTTGGGGGGGTTTCTGAGTTTCAGAACTCCGGCTCTAGGTGCTCCCTGAAATAGGGACGAAGTATTGAATCCTAAGAAGCCTCATCTTATTCTATAATCTAGAGAGAACTAATACACAACTAAGATTTAAGCTATGACAAAATCCAAGTATCTTTTTTTTTCCAGTTTCCTTAATCTCCATTCCTTCTTCATCTAGACAGCTGAAACAATTATCTATATTTTTATCATTTCTTTCTCTGTTGTGTGTTCTCTTCTTCATATCCAGCCCATCTTTGCTCTCTGAAATGGCTCAAAATGTTTTGCTAAAATTCTTCTCCATTCTTGTTACCATGGTCACCTAACACAAACCCTCTTCAAACCTCTTCGCTGACTCCCAAATTGCTTGCTATCAAGAATGGAACCTTATTATCTTTATCTGAAAAGCTCACTGTCAAATCACTTTGCTTCCATCTCTCATTTCTTCTCCCACAAGTGTTGGCTCAGGATGAGACATGTGCTGTGGTTGAAGACACTCATCATTCTATAATGTTTTCAATGGAAAGTCCTAGCACTAGGATACAAGGGGAAGCTGGTTCTGTCAAGTCTCAATAAGATGTCACTTTGGACAAATTCACACTGTCATTTTTGTTTGCTACTTTGGGATGTCATTGTTATTTCGAGGACTATTTTCCCAATCTTCTGTTAAACCTTTGTTCATCTAACCTGCTTCTTTTCTCCCCTTTTCCCTGCCTTAAAATGTTTCTGATTGTGGGGGTGCCTGGGTGGCTCAGTCAGTTGAGCAACTGACTCTTGCTTTCGGCTCCAGTCATGATCTCATGGTTCATGGTTTCAAGCCCCACCTCAGGCTCTGTGATGACAGCATGGAGCTTGATTGGGATTCTCTCGTCCCCATTTTTTCTGCCCCTCTCCTGCTTTCATGCTCACTTTCTCTCTCTCAAAATAAATAAAGTTCTTAAAAAATGCCTCTGATTTTGAAAGTATTTCCTCCATTTTCTTTCACTTCTGGAGAAAATCAGTGATTAATTCATAAATCCAGCTGTCAACACTGGTCCCCAGAACATTTTTCTGTGCAACAAGTAATTTCAACTTTTAGAAGCCCATCCTAGTTTCTTTCACAAACTTGCAAACTAAATCGAAGTGCATATATGTCTGCTTATTAAGGCCACTTGATTATACATCAATCTCTTAACCACACAGTTTTACTCTTCAGCTAGGCACTGTAGCAATAGTACTGGAGGTCTGTCTTTAAATAGAAAAGAATATGCATAGGTAAGTGATGGGAGAAAAGAACAGAATAATAAAGCAATTCTGTTTGGCTCTCAACAGGTAAGGTTATTTTTTAAATTTTTTGGTAAAAGCAAAATATGGTTGTTAGGAAACAGCACAACAGAACCATTTCTGCGCCTGGGTAGATGACTCATTTCAATATTGCTTTGTTAATTAACTGCCTATAAAAATTCTCTACAATGGTAATAACAGACCCCCCCCACCTGTATATGTGATAGTCATTTTCTGTCATAATAAAAATACTTGATCCTATGCTGTTTGCACTATGTTGAGAAGAGGAAGAGATTAAACTGAACTGTAGATGGGCTCTTCAATGCGCATTTGTTTTGGTATTAAGCAGAAATTTCTGCTCAATTACTATTCTTGTGGCATTCTTAAAGTATTTCTGACTCACCGCCCCCCCCCCCAAATCTAGCTTCCCAAGTCACTGAAATGAGACAAAACAAATCCTAAGATGGATTTTGTGTGCGTAATACTTCCCACATTTTTCTTCTGGTATTTTCAGGCTAGGTGGGAATAGGAGTCTTAGTAAAAGCTTCAATTAAGCAAAATTCTGCTCTAATAAACTAGTTGGAGATCCACTGAATTGTATATAACAATGTAAAGTCAACAGGTGAGAAGGGGAAGGGCCAGAGTGGCAGGTTGCCAGTTTCTTTTTGGACATACTAAATTTTAGAGTCTGGCAGAATATTGTGGAGATGTCCAGCAGGGTGTTAGAAATTTAAGTATATTTTTCTTTCACAAGTTTTATGTTTTACACCAAAACACCTGATGCACACTCTTAGATATTCACAGTGTTGAACGGACTTGAAAGCTTTCCTTAGACAACTGCTCTGGGGTCATAGAAACAATATGTGAAAAAAATGAATTAATGAATTTACTATTATTTTCTTGGGTCAGACTTTTGTCCTTAAAATGCATAAGTTTTGGAAATAATTGGCTCTGCATAATATACTTTTGGTCCTCACACTGTTTTACATAACAAAATGTTGACTTACATCCATATTATTATGCCATCACAAGCACCCCATTTTGCACTCTATTTTCCAGAAGCAACAATTATTATCTTTGTTATTTTCTTCATCTAAAAATTTTCTCTGAGCTCTAGAGTTCAGCTTCCTTTCCAGGAAGTTGAAATATGAAGGTTGGCCTCATACAGATAAAAGAGAAGGATGTATAATTATCTTTGAGAATTAAGCACATTGTATTTCTAATGACACTAATAAAGTCAATAAAATTGGATAATCTAATTGTCTCTCACCCAAAAGAAATGTCCCTAGCACCCTATTTATATATCTACCATTACCCAGGTAATTTACCCAAAAAAAAAGCTTCTACTTTTACATGAATTACTTTAGATTGTTATGTGGTTGTTTTCAACCTTAATTGTCCAGATATAGTGTAGGTCCATGAAAGAAAAGCAGGTTGCCTTCAAATAGATGTGGGAGTGGGATTTTGCATTAGGTGTATGTCATTCATCACTGCTTCCTTTGATGTTTGCAAAGAATTCCTTTTGTGGAGTACACAGAAGACATGGTACACAGAAGCACTTAGGGATCTTTACATCCAAATCCTAATGATAATAATGGAATACAGATTATAGTGATGCTAGCTTTACTCCTATGATGTTTACTTTTTGGAATCATAGTGGGTATCTTTGCAACAGACATTTTGCAAAATGTCAGTCAGGAATGGAAATTGAAAGCAAAGCTGGTTTAATAAGTTGATTTAAAATAATATTGTCAGATGACCCATACCAATGCAGTCCATACCATCTTGGTATGGGAAACCCTTAAGTGAATTGTCAAGTGACCATAAAAGTCCTACCACATTCATGTCCAGTCAAGAATCAAGTTACCCTGAATCTACTTAAAAACAGCTATGAAAGGATTTGGAAGGCTTTGTAAATTATAATACTTAAGTTAAATCAAGAAGAATACGATTGAGAACAACATGTGAACAAAAAATTCACAAGTGTTCTCTATGGGTTCTGAGCCCCCGATTCTGAACTTGCAAGGAAAATTTATAGACTTAGGCCAAAATTTTCCCCTCTTTTTAGACTAGGGTTAGTGGAGAATGTATGAGCAGAATCCTTCTGGTTGCCTTGTTCTGGCTGTGACAATGATCCTCTGACTCTGTAACATTTGCCATACTCAGCCTGGAAGCCATACAAAATATTAAGAAATTGTCCTTTCCTATTATTTTGGCCCATGTTGATTGGTGCATAACATGATAACTTAAATTCAATAGCATTTGTGTTTTCTGTATGCTTTCATATTAGTAACAATTCCATACTTAATAAACCAAAGCTTACGAAATGTAATTTTCAAATACACACACATCTCCCAATAATGTTATGCTAGGGACTGTTTTCTCATAATCAACCAATAAATAGGAATGACCTCAGCAATGTAGAGTTGGTTGACACTAGATATCATGATCAGTACTGAAAGCAGTTTTTAAATCCAGCCTGTAGTACAGAAGGACTCCAATAAGTAGTTGTTTGAAGACTTTTCATGACACAGCATTTCCTTCACGTATAAAGCATATTATATATATTTTGTCCTTAAACATCATGCTGAATAGTTGTTGAAACAATCCTCATTTTGTAATATTTGATGGATTAAGCATCTCAGCATTCCCTACTGAGAATGTGATAAAATACATACACAAAGAATGGCATTTTCCAACCAAGCTAGAGGCTGAATCAGGTTGGAAAATGTAAAAACATTCCATCTGTCCAGGTGCTCCTAGAGATTATCAGCAATAGTTATACCAATAAACAGTGAGTATCACTAGGGTCACATGATCTGCTGGTTAATTGGTATTTAAAGTGAGTGACACTATTCATAATCATCCACATTTCTGATATAGGTTCTTAAGTCCTGGTGAATGGAAGCTTGGCTTATGGCAATCTGCTAAGAAAAATCCCAGCAGCTACTTCCAACTTTTATAAAAACACCAATATGGAAAAGGCAATAATAATAGCCATGACCAACCTCATGATTTCTTAGGAGTGGGGGTACCCATGTTCAGTTTTGGACACTAATGTAAGCTAATGGGGGAAGTGGTACAAAATGAAGATTTTTCACAACTATCAGGAGGAAACACACAATTTTACATGGTATAGTTTTTATTTACACTAGTACTCAACTATCTTTTGTGGATTTTATACCCTCAATTCAATTTGTAACTTGCTTACCAAATGTGGCCTTGAGCTTTCAGAGGAAATTGAAATTCTCTACTTTACCTTCTTAGGTTTACTTCCTGTGATAATTAATTTTATGTGTCAACTTTCTTGGGCTACAGGCACTCAGATATTTGGTCAAATATTATTCTGAGTGCTCCTGTAAAGGTGTTTTTGGATGAGATTAATGTTAAATCAGTACACTGGGTAAAAGATATTGTTCTCCCTAATGTGAGTGGCTGTCATTCACTCAGCTGAAGGCCTGAATAGAACAAAAAGGCTGACTCTTCCTCAAGTAATAGAATTGTTCCTGCCTTACTGCTTTTGAACTGGGACATTGGCTTTTTCCTGCCTTTGGGCTGAAACTATAACATCAGCTCTTTTAGGATCTTGAACTTGCTGGACTTCAGACTGGTACTTTGCTGTCAGCAATCTTGGTTCTCAGGTGTTCAGACTCAGACTGGAATTACACCATTGGCTATTCTGGGTCTCCAGCCTGCTGACTTACTCCGTGGATCTTGGGACTTCAGCCTCCATAACAGCATGAGCCAAATATATTATCTATCTTTAATTACTTATAATTATAAAAATATAAGTTATATCAAAATATATATACTAAGCATATGCATGCCTAATATAAGGAGTATAAATACTTATATATGTGTTTTTCAATTTTTTTAATGTTTATTTTTGAGACAGAGACAGAGAATGAGCGGGGATGGTCAGAGAGAGAGAGAGAGAGAGAGAGAATCTGAAGCAGGCTCCAGGCTCCAAGCTGTCAGCACAGAGCCCGATGTGGGGCTCAAACTCACAAACCATCAGATCATGACCTGAGCTGAAGTCAGGCACTTAACTGACTGAACCGCCCAGGTGCCCCTTATGTGTGTGTGTGTGTGTGTGTGTGTGTGTGTGTGTGTGTTGTTACATATATGTATATATGTTTATTATAAGGTTTTAGCTCACACAATTATAAAGGTTGAAGTGGACTTGGAAAGATTAGACATTAGGCATGGCTTAAAAACATTGGGAAGTATATTAGGGTCTTCTAGAGAAATAGAACCAATGGGAAATATATTGCCAGTGCTTTCTGAGCCATGCCTATCCTCTTATCTTTCAAAGTCCACAAAAAAGAGGAGTCCCTTTTATCTAAGCCCAGACCCTCCATTTCTTTAACATCTCCAACCTCTCTCTCTCCATTGACTTCTTTCCATGTGGCTGCGATCATATATCAGACTTTCTTATCTAAACAAAAACCATTGTTTGAGACTTCCCACACTCCATCCACATGCCACACTATCTCAGCTCCCATCTTATGACCCTCTTCTTCATTGCTAAATTTTATTAGAAGTTGTGTCTCAGCCTTCAAAGCTTCACTGCCCACACAATACTTAATATCTTGCAATCAGACTTCTGTTCCCACCAAACAAAAGTGGTTTTTCAGGAGTTTTTCTAATTACCAATTTACAAATCTGGATTCTGGGGACAGAGGTCAGACTGTAGTAGAGTGAGTATCA
The DNA here is from genome assembly GCF_018350195.1 of Panthera tigris. NCBI lineage: Eukaryota > Metazoa > Chordata > Mammalia > Carnivora > Felidae > Panthera > Panthera tigris. The sequence goes on along the minus strand of NC_056677.1, from coordinate 88,916,619 downwards.
TATGGGAAGTGAGGAATCAGAGACATCAACGGACTATTGAGAGTGTTGGACAAGGAGAGGAGAAGTGGAATGAAATCAAGAAGGGAACACCAAGTTGGATGGAAGCTTGTTTGCTTCAATGGGAAGAACTTGAGTAAGAATGTAAAGAAAACACAGGAGAGAGGATAACTGATAGAGCAAGAACCAAGAGGAGTTGACAGTGGAGACAACCATTTTGAAACACTTGTGAAATGACTTTTATACAGAGTGAACAAATTAATGGTGTTTGGAGTGTCTATCTACTTTTCCTCCAACTGGAATACCTGATCTTCCTAGCTTTGTCATCAGAAACAAGGGAATCTTAGATTCTGCTGTAAGAATTGTGGGATAACTTGAATAGCAGTTGTGTTTTCCCATAGAAGTAAGGCTCTAAATCCCAAATATTTGTGGCTAAAAGACCATTATTACTCTCTTCAGCTATACTACAGGTTTAAATAGGCTTTTATAATCTAGTCTGGAGATCGAACTACTACTGTTTCTATGGGGAAACTCTCTCTGGTTTCTCTAAAAGTCATAGTAATTCAGATTGGCAACTGCCTATTGATAGCTGGGAGGCTATCCACCTATTCTACTGACACTAACATTGGAAAAAGAACTTGGGAATTCATATAGAGAAATTTATTTCAAAGTAATTTTCCAAACTACCCAAGAAAACCAGCCTTATTGATTTGTGGGCATACTTCAATTTAACCCCAAAGTGGTATTACTCAGCTTGCTTGGTTTTATTATTTACATCCTTTGTTCCAAATGTCTCTTAACTGTGCCTTGAAATCAGTTTCACCTTCTCTGTGGAAATGTTTTTGCCCCCTGATGAAATTCCAAAGAACAGATCACAGAATTTGAAGGTAATATCAAAGATGATTTCCAAAGATCATTTTCAACAATGGTAGCCACTTCAGAATAAGTTTACTCCAATGGAACCACTTTGAAGTTGTGAGAAATCATTTTATTTAAGTTTTGATGTGTTTGTTTGAATTTTTTAAAAAGCATAGACTATATTTTAGCATGTTCACTAGTTGTGTTTCTCAGGGATTGATTCCTTTTCTGCCCAGCTAGATTGTAAGTGTTAAGAGACAAGGGCTGCAGTTTCTTTGTAGCCCTATCTATAGTCCTATTTCATGCATTGCAAAGAGTTGATGTTTAATGAATGTTTTAGATTGATAATCAATATGATTCATATTTTCTTGAGTCTGGTATTTATGATATAGGCATGTAAGTAGTGAATCTCATCTTGTCTGTTTTGAACAGAACATAGTACATGTAATAGAAACAATTTGCAAAAAAATTAAAAGAACATATAGAATGGATGATGGCACAGTGCAAAATTAGTTTTTAATAAAAACCAAATGGATGAAAATAAAGAAGACCCTAAGAAGATGGAAAGATCAATATCATTTTTGAGCATAAGAACAGAACACATTGAAACTTAAAACTCAATCTGACAGCTTGGATGTAACTCTCATGCTACAAACTACTCTGTCTTTCTCCTTCAATTCTTGAGCCTTCCCAGGTCCTCTCCCCAAATCCTATCCTGTTGACTAGCTCACCTCATTTAATTTAATTAGTTCTTATTTTATTTATTATTATTTTTTTGCTGGAAATGGCTCCAAATCTCAAAAACAAGCATTATTTTTAAAAAGATTTTATTTTTAAGTAACTTGTACACTCCAAATGGGGCTCAAGTCCACAACCCCGAGACTAAGAATCACATGCTCCACTGACTGAGCCAGCCAGGCACTCCTCAAAAACAAACTTACTATCTTACGGGCAATTTCTGTAGTTTGTTTCTAAATTGTTTCGAATATATCCCAAAGAGTGACATTTCCCTCAATTTATATAAATACACCAAAATGCAAGTTAACAAAACTAGCACTTTAATGAAAAAAAAATTCCACAAATTGATATTTTGATATCTATATTACATTCTTTAAAACATGTAAATGAAATCTGAGTTGTTATTAAGGAGATAAAACATGAAAAATGATGATATTGGCAAGAACAAGAGTACGAATATTCATGAAGAAGGACAAGCATATATTTCCCTAAACTGTAGTGTTCTCCTTCCCAAGAGAGGCCATCTGTCCTCTTTGATTGCTAGTTAAAACCAATTAGCACACAATGGTATACTACCTTATTGGGTTTCACCACAAGCCTTCTGGTTTCACCCTTAATCTTACAGTTTCCTCTTAAATGTTTTCTGTTAATGGTACAAATTGAAAACAACAGCAACAACTTATGTTTAAGCTGAGTGCTGTCTACCAGGGCTCAAGCAAACACTCCTCATTAATATCTATAATCATTTCCTTATCCCAGAGAGGCAGAGATGATCATAGCTCAAGCCTGCTCACACACACAAACTGTTCTCTTGGCCATTGGAACAGTCACACAGCCAGCTAACTGCTTATTCTTTGCCTACATTGCCAGCACCTGAGGTCCTGGGAGTCTCTCAAGTAGAGTGGCAATAGTGTCAGAAACACTGATAACCCCAATTTCACACGTATTTCCTCAAAGTGAGTCATGATAATACTGGAGTGAAAGAAGCTGGCATTGCTTTACACTGAACACAAGAATAATAGTGACCCAAGTTAGCTATGCATTATAATCACTGGAACATAACTCCAAGTCCCGCAAGAGTGCCTATTTTCTGAGTGCTTTGGTCCAAACTTCCTTCCTTTAAGTACTTTCTAATAAATTCTGTTCTCTCCTTAGTCTAAATTTTCTTCTTCTTCTTCTTCTTCTTCTTCTTCTTCTAATTTATTTGTTTTTAGAGAGAGCAAGAGAGTGTGAGCCCATGAGTAGGGGAGGGGAAGAAAGAGAGAGGGAGAGAGAGAATCCCAAGCAGGTTCCGTGCTGTCAGTGTGGAGCCTGACATGGGGCTAGATCTCACAAATTGTGAGATCATGACCCTAGCCAAAACTAAGAGATGCTCAACCGACTGAGCCACCCAGGTGCCCAAGTCTAAATTTTCTTCTTAATAAAATATTTCCCCCCCTGGTTATTGTTCTATCAGTCACTTCTCACTTTTTCTTATATCTGGACCATAGATACTTATTCAGATAGTCCTTATTGCTTTGTAAATTAATTTATTCTTCTGGAGAAGATAATAAGAGACAGCACCTAACTATCCCAATTGTAATCACATATATCCACTACCAAATTTGCATGCAATTGTGATAAATTAACTATACAAATAGTATAGAGTAGATCAGTGTTTCCAAAGAATGGCATTCATACTATTTGTGATATGTGAGATGATTTTATTTTATTTTATTTTTTCCAATACATGAAATTTATTGTCAAATTGGTTTCCACACAACACCCAGTGCTCATCCCAAAAGGTGCCCTCCTCAATACCCATCACCCACCCTCCCCTCCCTTCCACCCCCCATCAACCCTCAGTTTGTTTGTGAGATGATTTTAGATGGTACAAGGACTAATATTTGTATGATAATATTTATTTATTTATTTATTTATTTAATCAATATACACTAACACACATACATATATATGGCTAGCACTAGAAAACTGTGATTACTCAGATTTTATTGCCTAGGATAAGATTAAGGTTTCTAAATATGAGGGATGCTAATTTTTTAATATAGGTAAATAATATGTTAACACAGATATGCAAAATCATGAAAATGGTACCTTAAAGACCAAAGTTTGGGAAACATTTGTGTTGTGGTTAAGAGCTCTCCCACTCTCTCCAGTTTGTTTGTTTGTTTAAGAACTTTCCCATGTTTTAATGCCCTGCTCTGCCACTTACCAGGTGTGTGACTTTGGGCAAGTCCTCCTCATTGAGTCTTAGTTTTCTCATTCATGAAATGCATCAGCAATAACACTTATTTCAGAGGGCTGAAAAACAAACAAAAAACCCTCATAACCTTTCTTCCTGGTTTGAGGGATCGAGCCTTCAAATTGGTGTGAAAAGAAGAGAAATTATAGTTAACAGACAAAGCATAGCAATATCTAATAGCATAGGCATGGGTGAGTGATTTGAGGGAGAATAGGAGAGGCTTTGCTTAAACATTCTCCTAGGACATTAGAAGCAATTTTTTGTAGATATTGGACAAATAGGTTAGGTTGCATAACAAATTCCCATCTGTAATGAGACCGCTCTTCAAACAACTTTTGCATACCTCTGCCCTTACCATATTAGTTTAGAAATTGTATGTTTCCATGCCTGTTTCCCCCATGAGCTTGTGAGCATCTTTAGGACAGCAACTACATCTATTTACTTTTGTATACCACCATCTAGCATAGTGTTGGACTCAATGTAGTGGCTCAATAAATGGCATTTGAACTGAAAATAGTAAGGCTGATTTTGTGTTTTAAAATTTAAAACCCTGGTAACTTTATGATGTAATGTGTTATGTGTTAACCCATATATTAGTGAGAAGAGGGATTCACTTCTTAACTTTTAAATGGCCCCAGTATGCTAGAGGAGTGTCTGTGTTTGTGATTGCATCCAGATATAATAAAAATTGAGGTTCCAAGGTGAATATAAAGGCTGAGATGGTGAATATACTGAAAAAGAAAACCACATTATTCCCTAAAAAAAATAAGCACTTTGAGAAATGCCAGAAATCCTTGGGAAGAGAAGATGCTACCCATAGATGACAGACTCCATATCCCATTCCTACAATTTACTTTATTGATAAAAATAAGTTTCTATCATTTCCTCAATGATATCTGGTAATTAAGGCATGATGCCCTAAAACATTGTGTCTTCCTGCACTTCTCTGCTTTCCCTTATGATTTAAGCTAATGAGTGAAGGGGAAGATAATTTTTATCATTGCTAACTAATAGTTAAATATATCTAAGGATTGAAGTATTATTTTCTAATATTTGGAGTTAGGAAAAAAATCAATTGTTCCATTATCTTCCCAAGATTTTTGGCACGATTTCAATAGGTTTTCTGCTTGCTTGTAAGTGGACAATTTTGAGGGATAAAAATATAGCATCTAAAACTATGAAATTCCTTTTTATAAAATGTATTTATTTTGAGAGAAAGAGAGAGAAAGCAAGCAAGGGAGGGGCAGAGAGAGAGGGAGAGGGAGAGAGAGAGAGATAATCCCAAGTAGGCTCCCTGTCATCAGCACAGAGTCTAACATGGGGCTTGATCCCACCAACCATGAGATCATGACCTGACCTAAAATCCAGAGCCAGATGCTTAACTGACTGAGCTACCCAGGTGCCCCACAAAATTCCTTTTAATGTCAGCTTTCTTAGAACCTGAGCCTACTAATCATTGAGGGCTTTAATAAACACAAGCTAGTGACTGTGGCTTGCTGATATGAACATAACTTGATTAAAATTATAATGAGACATGGCAACTAACTTATTTCATATGCAAAATTAACAACAAAAGATGTATCATATGGTAAATAGGAAAGAAATATTTTAGGTACTGTTTATTGAATTGTGGCCAAATTAAGGGTATAGAGATGAAAAGCCAGGCACTCTACCATCTATTTAATGTTTTCTTCTTTCATACATGAGCACTGATATATTTATTTAGGGTAGATGTGATACATAAGAAGATTTAAGAGGCACATCTAAGAAAGAGTTATAATAAGACTACCTGGTCATCTCAGGTATAAAATTTCACAAATCCCTTGGATTTCGTTCTGCATTTTGTGCTATTATAGGCTCCAGACTGCCTACAAACAAACAAACAAACAAAATCCCAAATTTGAGACATCCCAATGACATCCTCTTCTTAATTAGATGTGGATGAAAGAACATCTATTTGAACTAAGCTATCACCTCTGACATTTCAAAAAGCAATAAAAGGAACAGAGTGGGAGGCAGTAGGCTTGGATTCTAATCCTTAGCTATAACTTTAACTTGTTTTACCCTATCTTTTGACCTTTTGGAAACTTGTTTTTCCCATCAGTATACCAAAAACAACATCTGCTTCACAGGATAGGCTTGAAAATTAATGAGATGATGTCTGAGAAGTACTCGAATATCAGGTGTTCTGTGAATTCTAGGTACTGTTATTCACTATTAAAATGCATTGCCCTTCTCAGAACCACCTAACTAACCTGCTGCATCTGTGATCTGATCTCAGCACATAGGTGTAAACAAGAAAATGTCAAAACTGGATGCCATGTTCTCAGTTTAATTAATTATGGTCAAGTTTCATTAGTAACTACCAGATTTTATTTCCTTGAGTGTTTTACTCAGAATAGTGAACAAGCATAGTTCACTAGCAGTGCATGGCCACCGTAGGTAACTATTTTGCAAACTGGTTGTTCTTAAATGTGAGTTCTCAGCAATACTAAGGATGAACGATTTACACATATTATTTTGAGAAAGTCTACCCTTGGCCAATTTTTTTTCTCTCTGTGTAAGAAAAATGTGTATTTCCAACACCCAAGAATAATCTATTGCAGTAACTAAAATATTACAGGGTTGAAGTTCTAAATTAATACAAAACGACCACAACTAGATAATTAGATAATTTTCCTAGTAGTCTTGACCTGTACTTTACAGTTCCCTGGAGGAATGTAATTTTTTGCTTTAATAAGCTAAAAACTTGTGTCCTGAAATAATAACAATAATGATAAATGATTTTTAAGCAGATCCTTTTTAATATATGATTTCACTTGATACATATTAAAAAAATTTCTACGAGACAAATGTTACTAGCCTGGTTTTCAAATATGGAAACCAAAGCTCAGGAAGGTTTGCTACCTTGCCCACGCTCATTGATTTAGTGAGTGACAAATCTAATTTATCTGATTACAAATTTGATGTATTTTCCATTATACTGTGATAATTGAGTATATAGATCCTCCAAGATCTGCCCCCCATCTCTTACAGAGAATGTGTAGCTCTTCTTTAAAATTTTTTTAAATGTTTTATTTGCTTTTAAGAGAGAGAGAGACAGTGCACAAGTGGGGGTGGGGCAGAGATAGAGGAAGACGCAGAATCAGAAGCAGGTTCCAGGCTCTGAGCTGTCAGCACAGAGTCCAATGCGGGGCTTGAACCCACAAGCCGTGAGATCATGACCTGAGCTGAGGTCAGACACCCAACTGACTGAACAACCCAGGTGCCCCCTTACAGTGAATTTGTAACCCTTCTAATGAACCAGCATTCTATTCAAATGAATTTTCACTGAGGATTTATATAGGGTTACCTAGTTGGTTACCCAATCTGCTTTTCCCTTATAGGTCTGTCTTTGATTACCTTCTTCAGAGCTGGGATTGTAAAACATTAAGGAATACAGCTTTCAAGAATGTTTCCAGTTGCTTTGCATAAACAGCTTTCCATCTACTCTATCACATTGCTTTCTTTGTGCCTCTCTCTCTTCTCTCTATATTTCTTTTTCTCTATTTTCACAAATACTTTAGATTGTTTTTCCTCTAGGGCCCTGTCCCTAGCAAAGTTTCCACTTGAAGTGTAGCTATTTCCTATAAGAAATTCCAGGATATGGACAGTCATACCACCAAGTACCATATGCTGTAGCTCCAGCAAAAAGATCTCACAAAAAAATAGCGTTTTCTCTCCTAACAACGTCCCTTCTGCTTCAGGAGCCTGACTCTTCCATATGTTACTTTTTTTTTCAACTTTAGTTTATATTTCCTTTGTCAATAGACTCTTGTTGCCTCTTTTTGGGGTGGGGGATGGGGAAAGAGTGTGAAGCAAGAATTTCTGGTGGAAAAAAAAAGGCAGAAAGTTAGCCAAGCAACTGAACTAGGGGAAAGTTGAAGGGGAAAGACTTTAAGAAAACATTCGTAGTATGGATGGTTAAGTAGCAACAGGGGATAAATGTAGGACACAGGTGGTCAGCACGTGTTTTGAGTAAAGGCAACAATATCCAACAGAAAGCAAAATTCCTTTAGAACATTGCCGTTTGCTATATAGGCTCAGAGGGCTAGAGGAGAGGTTTTCCTCCAGGCAATTGTTTCTACTGTGTCAGGTTGCATTACACCAAGCAAAGCCTGACTAAAATCCTGTCTGGTCTGTAACAAGACTGTATTTTATTTTATTTATTTATTTTTATTTTTATTTATTTATTTATTTATTTATTCAATATATGAAATTTATTGTCAAATTGGTTTCCATACAACACCCAGTGCTCATCCCAAAAGGTGCCCTCCTCAATACCCATCACCCACCCTCCCCTCCCTCCCACCCCCCATCAACCCTCAGTTTGTTCTCAGTTTTTTTTTTTTTTTTTTTTTTTTTTAATATATGAAATTTACTGTCAAATTGGTTTCCATACAACACCCAGTGCTCATCCCAAAAGGTGCCCTCCTCAATACCCATCACCCACCCTGCCCTCCCTCCCACCCTGCCCTCCCTCCCACCCCCCATCAACCCTCAGTTTGTTCTCAGTTTTTAACAGTCTCTTATGCTTTGGCTCTCTCCCACTCTAACCTCTTTTTTTTTTCCTTCCCCTCCCCCATGGGTTTCTGTTAAGTTTCTCAGGATCCACGTAAGAGTGAAAACATATGGTATCTGTCTTTCTCTGTATGGCTTATTTCACTTAGCATCACACTCTCCAGTTCCATCCACGTTGCTACAAAGGGCCATATTTCGTTCTTTCTCATTGCCATGTAGTACTCCATTGTGTATATAAACCACAATTTCTTTATCCATTCATCCATTGATGGACATTTAGGCTCTTTCCATAATTTGGCTATTGTTGAAAGTGCTGCTATAAACATTGGGGTACATGTGACCCTATGCATCAACACTCCTGTATCCTTTGGGTAAATTCCTAGCAGTGCTATTGCTGGGTCATAGGGTAGGTCTATTTTTAATTTTCTGAGGAACCTCCACACTGTTTTCCAGAGTGGCTGCACCAGTTTGCATTCCCACCAACAGTGCAAGAGGGTTCCCGTTTCTCCACATCCTCTCCGGCATCTATAGTCTCCTGATTTGTTCATTTTGGCCACTCTGACTGGTGTGAGGTGATATCTGAGTGTGGTTTTGATTTGTATTTCCCTGATGAGGAGCGACGTTGAGCAACAAGACTGTATTTTAATTCCACTGCCACATCAACCAATCCCTGTAAGTCTGCAATCATAACTTATTCCAGGGAACAAAAGCACTGCCTGGCACAGCGCCTCCTGGTATACATAACCCATACTCTCCCTTATCTAATATATCATTTTTAATCTCTTGTGGATATCAGCTGCTGTATTTATTCTAGCAGCATAGAAATTCCATGTGACTCCATTTTGGCCATCTCAGGAGTTAGAAAAGAATTATTGCTTTCTTCATTTTGTTGTTCTGATGTGTCTTCCAGAGGTGTAGCTAAAAAATCAACAATGGACCTAGAGAAGATGAGTCCAGTGGTTTGGCTCCTAACAAATCTCCCCAGGAATCTCTTTAATATTGATCGTTATGGTAGTCCTACACCTGCCCATGTGCCTTTGTACTCATACGACCCAGGGTCTGTTACCTAAGTTAGAGTAGAAACCACCTTGATTCAGCTCCTAACCTACTAGCAGAGACAAAGTATTATGCTACAAATGGGCACTATGTAGGCACATAGTCATTCATTTATTCATCATCTAACAATTATTTATTAAATGCATACCATCTTTTGGTATGTTGTTCTAGGTGCAAACAGAGTGGCATATGGGATCAGAACTTTTTTAAAAAGTTTATTTATTTTGAGAGACAGAGAGAGAGAGTGAACACAAAAAGGGATGGACAAAAAGAGAGGAAGAGAGAATCTCAAGCAGGCTCCATGCTAGGAGCCTGATATGGGGCTCGATCTCACAAACTGTGAGATCATGACCTGAGCCAAAATAAAGTCAGATGCTTAATCAACTGAGCCACCCAGATGACCCTGGAATTGGAACTTTTAAGTCCTCATTTAAGTTTGAGTGGACACAGGGCAAGGCTGGGGATGCCATACCATTAATAAATCAACAAGCTTGCCTCATTACATTGAACATGAAATGACAAAAGAATCAATTAAAGACCTATAAGTATTGCCCAGTCTCCCTGAGTAATCCACTTCAGTGCATTCTTAATTGTCTTCATGATTCTTTGATCATGACTATTTGCTCAAGGGTGTTGAGGTGTAATGGTAACAGTTTGGAGAAAGCTTCTGAACACAAATGTCTTGTACTAAGCTGCAAAAGGTGTTCTGGCAAAAGATGGTAGACTGAGCCCATGTATTTACTTCTCTTCCTTTCCATAGTCTCACTGAAATTATAGAAAACACATTTTCAAAATAATTAAACCATAACATGGCTAGAAAACAAGAAAGACATGCAGCAAGAGCCGAGAAAGTTTGAGGAAATCCCTTAAAGATAGACAGCATTGTGATCTGATTAATGGAAGAAATAGAAGAGGGAAAATTGCAACCCAACACAAGGGTTGTTAAGGATACTTTCTTCCAAGAGTGCTATAGGAAGTGCCAAGCTCAGACTCAGGAAACAGAAGAGATAAGTGGGCTATGGGGGTAATTTTCAATGTAATTAAAGAACTGCATTCAGTTTCTATACACCAATAATGAAGCAACAGAAAGAGAAATCAAGAAATTGATCCCATTTACAATTGCACCAAGAACCATAAAATACCTAGGAATAAACCTAACCAAAGATGTAAAAGATCTGTATACTGAAAACTATAGAATACTTATGAAGGAAATTGAAGAAGACGCAAAGAAATGGAAAAATATTCCATGCTTATGGATTAGAAGAATAAATATTGTTAAAATTTCAATACTACCCAAAGCAATCTAAACATTCAATGCAATCCCAATCAAAATTGCACCAGCTTTCTTCTCAAAGCTAGAACAAATAATCCTAAAATTTGTGTGGAACCATAAAAGACCCCAAATAGCCAAAGTAATATTGAGAAAGAAAACCAAAGTGGGAGGCATCACAATCCCAGACTTTAGCCTCCACTACACAGGTGTAATCACCAAGACAGTATGGTATTGGCACAAAAACAGACACATAGACCAATGGAATAGAATAGAGAACTCAGAACTGGACCCACAAATGTATCGCTAACTAATCTTTGACAAAGCAGGAAAGAGTATCCAGTGGAAAAAAGACAGTCTCTTTAGTAAATGGTGCTGGGAGAACTGGACAGCAACATGCAGAAGAATGAAACTAGGCCACTTTCTTACACCATACACAAAAATAAACTCAAAATGGATGAAAAACCTAAATGTAAGACAGGAAACCATCAAAACCCTAGAGGAGAAAGCAGGTAACAACCTCTTTGATCTCAGTTGCAGCAATTTCTTGCTTGACACATCTCCAAAGGCAAGGGAATTAAAAGCAAAAATGAACTACTGGGACCTCATCAAGATAAAAAGCTTCTGTTGATGGACATTTAGGTTCTTTCCATAATTTAGCTATTGTTGAGAGTGCTGCTATAAACATTGGGGTACAAGTGCCCCTATGCATCAGTACTCCTGTATCCCTTGGGTAAATTCCTAGCAGTGCTACTGATGTGTCAATAGGGTAAGTCTATTTTTAATTGTTTGAGGAACTTCCACACTGTTTTCCAGAGTGGCTGTACCAGTTTGCATTCCCACCAACAGTGCAAGAGGGTTCCCGTTTCTCCACATCCTCTCTAGCACCTATAGTCTCCTGTTTTGTTCATTTTAGCCACTCTGACTGGCGTGAGGTAATATCTGAGTGTGGTTTTGATTTGTATGTCCATCAACTGACAAACGGATAAAGAAACTGTGGTTTATATACACAATGGAATACTACGTGGCAATGAGAAAAAATGAAATATGGCCTTTTGTAGCAACATGGATGGAACTGGAGAGTGTGATGCTAAGTGAAATAAGTCATACAGAGAAGGACAGATTCCATATGTTTTCACTCATATATGGATCCTGAGAAACTTAACAGAAGACCATGGGGGAGGAGAAGAAAAAAAAATGGTTAGAGAGGGAGGGAGCCAAAACATGAAACTCCTAAAAACTGAGAACAAACTGAGGGTTGATGGGGGGTGGGAGGGAGGAGTGGGTGGGTGATGGGTATTGAGGAGGGCACCTGTTGGGATGAGCACTGGGTGTTGTATGGAAACCAATTTCACAATAAATTTCATATATTAAAAAAAAAAGGAAACCAAATTGATAATAAATTTCATTAAAAAAAAGATAAAAAGCTTCTGCAGTGCAAAGGGAACAATCAACAAAACTAAAAGGCAACCGACGGAATGGGAAAAGATATTTTCAAATGACATATCGGATAAAGGGTTAGTATCTAAAATCTATAAAGAACTCACCAAACTCCACACTCTAAAAACAATCCAGTGAAGAAAGGGGCAGAAGACTGAATAGATGCTTTTCTAAAGAAGACATCCAGATGGCCAACAGACACATGAAAAGATGTTCAATGTCACATATCATCAGGGAAATACAAATCAAAACCATACTGAGATACTACCTTGCACTGGTCAGAGTGGCTAAAATGAACATCTCAGGCAACAACAGATGTTAGTGAGGATGTGGAGAAATGGGAACCCTCTTGCACCGATGGTGGGAATGCAAACTGGTGCAGCTCCTCTGGAAAACAGTGCAGAGGTTCCTCAAAAAATTAACAATAGAAATACCCTACAACACAACAATAGCACTACTAGGAATTTATCCAAAGGATACAGGAGTGCCAATTCATAGGGGCACATGTACCCCAATGTTTATAGCAGTGCTTTTAACAACAGCCAAATTATGGAAAGAGCCTAAATGTCCATCAACTGATGAATGGATAAAGAAGATGTGGTTTATATATACAATGGAATACTACTTGGCAGTGATAAAGAATGAAATCATGCCATTTGCAGCAACGTGGGTGGTACTGGAGGGTATTATGCTAAGCAAAATAAGTCAGTCATAGAAAGATGTATATCATACATTTTCACTCACATGTGGATCTTGAGAAACTTAACAGAAGACCATTGGGGAAGGGAAGGGAAAAAATAGTTACAAACAGAGAGGAGGCAAACCATAAGAGACTCTTAAATACAGAGAACAAAGGGAGGGTTAATAGGAGGGAGTGGGGAGAGGGGGAAACGGGTGATGGGCATTGAGGAGGGCACTTGGGATGAGCACTGGGTGTTGTATGTAAGCGATGAACCATGGGAATCTACCCCAAAAACCAATAGAACACTTTACACACTGTATGTTAGCCAATTTGACAATAAATTATATTTTAAAAAACTGCATTCAGGACAGTTAGTCCAATAGAGCTCCTCTTCTTTCCTACAGCCCTGTCTCCCATTCAGAGCAAACGTGGCTGGCAGTTTAGACTAACCTCCAGGATTAAACCTAAAAACTGCATCTGCATTATAGAGTATAAACTACCTGCCTGGAGTTCAGAGGCTCCGAGGGTGTTGGGGCCTGAAGAGAATTTGAGATAGTTTAAGATTCCCACAACAGATAGACAATTTAAGATCCCCTCAACAGATATCTATGAACCAATGATTCTCAGCCCTGTTTGCATATTAGAATCACTTAGGAAGCAGTCAAGTTGAAAACAACTGCTCTAAAGCAATCTTCCTAAACTTTAATGTGCATATGAACTACTTGGGGAATTCATTAAAATTTTCATCCTGCAAATCTGAGGTAGGGACTGAGATTGTGTATTTCTACGAAGTCCCCAGGTTCCCTAATTCTAATGATGTTGGTGGAAAGATCACACTTCAAACTGCAAAGACCCAAAAGAATCACAAAAGACTTAAGTTTAAAAACAGAATGTAAATATTAACTAACTTGATTGTATGAAAGTAAAGGTATAAACACAAGTTGGGAAGTGGGAGAAGTAGGAAGGTAGAGATAAATAAAATGATGCTTATTTCATTATCATTCATATCTCAACTTTCAGGACCAAGAGACGTTGTCTAGAGTTAAAATAAGACCTACAGATTTAATTTGTTATTCCAATCTGTTTTTAAAACCTTAAAAATAATATAACAAATATGAGGGAGTGGAATAGAAATAAGAAGCCATGAAAATGAGATAAAACTTTTCTCTCTCAAAATAAAAACAAAGTAATATTTACTGAACTTTATTAAGTTCAGCTAAAAACTATTCTAAACATCTTACTTATATCAACTCATATCATCTTCACAACACTGTGAGGTAGGTACTATTATTACCTCCATTTTTATGGATAAGAAAATGGAGACCCAGAGAGATTAAGGAATTTGCTCACAGTCACAAAGCCAGGAAGTAAACAAAGCATGACTCAAACCCAGGCAATTTTGGTTTCAGAATCTATGCTGTTAAAATGAAATGAGCCCACAGATGCTGTTTAAAAGACCAAGAAATGGAAGCATAAGCATATTATTTAATGCTAAATTTGAAAGTATATGAAGAATTACATACCTAAGTAGTATCTCTGTCTGAGGGACTCAAGGGCACTGGGGGAATGGAGATGAAGATATGAATTTTAGTTCTTATTTTAGACACTTCTGAGTAGGTTGGAAGAGTTTTGCCAGGTGCAAAGTTAACTAATTTTTAAAAACTAGTGTAATGCTTTTTTAATGCATTGGGAAAATAGGAAAGAAACACACCAAAATATTGATGGTTATTGTTTTCTAATAGTAGGTAAGGGAAGGTCATTTTTTTTTTCATTTTTTTCAAACTCTCTGTGTTTCAATTTTTTTTTCTGGAGTTACTTTTATCTTCTAAATAATGGAACAAATTTAAGATGTCAATATGTAGGCCACATTGTCAGAGACAGTAGTACACATTAATCCATGTATCAAAAACAACTGGCACAGCAGAAGTTGGAGGTGGTACTGGGACCCATTTGGGGAATTTTTAGAGGGATCCTAGCTTAATGAAGAAATTATTATCTTATAATGGCTCTCCAAAATCAATATGCATACTTATCTAAGTAATCTTGATCCTTCTGCTTCTCCATCTCTTCCCTGACAAATGGACAAGTAGGTATCTTTAATAGGTTATGTCAAGTAGCTTGTCACAGGCTATACTCTTTTACATTCTTTTGAATATCAGAATCAATTCCATGACATCAGAAATAGCTTCATGAGGCTTTCATGTAAACAAATCCCGGATATGCTACATTTAGCGTGTCCAAGATAACAAGAAAGCTGCCTTCTTGAAAAACGCTACAATTCCCCCATACAAGGCATTCTTTATGGACAGATAACTCATCTTGACAGCTTTGAAGGTCTTAAATTCCTTGGGTGGTTCTCTTATGGATACCCCCTTCTGGTCTAGTTCAAGACTCTAGCTAATCTAAGATTTCTTGCAGTTAATTGTGCAATTTGATCAGCCTAAAGAGCTGAATCTGGGAGATCTTTCAATGTAAAAATTGTCAATGGAAGTGACTCAATATAACCTAGAATTTTCAGGAACAGACAGCTCAGGATATCAGCATTTAACCAGCACCACTTGTTACCCAGTGACTTGATACAAAGCATATCTTCTCCTGATTTGAAAAGCAATCCCCAGAGAGAGTTTTGATTAGTACAAATAGTAAAGAAATATTCACAGAGCTACTTGTGGTTCTTCTTGATTTCTTTTATAACAGGGCTGTTTCGACACTTTGTGCAGAATTGTTATATAGATAATATTGTTCTTGAGCTGCAAGTAAGTGGAAATACTGGTATGATCTGACTTTTGGGGCTAAGCAGAAGTAGGAGAAGATGGCTAATGTTGATCCATCATTCTAGCACACACATAGAAGCCAATCATTTCTTGACTTAGTTTGAAAAGCGTCCATATTCTGATGAACCAAACCATGTACTTTATTCTAAGTGGACAATGAAGTGACTCAGAAATTCTTGAATTTTGTAAAAGAAAAACACAGTAAAGATTGAGTTGCCCCAGGGAGGATTATAGATCTTGCTATTTTAAGGGAAAGGATTCTCTTGCATCTCCTCTTGCTACAGATGGATGTGATGGGGTAGGTCTGATGCCAATTGCCTAAGAAAGTGACACTGAAACAATGGAAGTTTACTTTCCTGTTTCTGTGTTTGGTTTAATTAATCGAGTCTTGAAATAATGCCCTTAGATATTACTGAAATACATTACCACACCTGGAATCATGAGATGCAGAGTC
Source organism: Panthera tigris (assembly GCF_018350195.1). Lineage (NCBI taxonomy): Eukaryota > Metazoa > Chordata > Mammalia > Carnivora > Felidae > Panthera > Panthera tigris. Next base: position 88,900,548 of record NC_056677.1, on the reverse strand, counting down.
TTTATGAAAAACTGAAAAATTTCAAAGCAGATGGAATTCATGTCAATTCATAACAGGTACTTGATTCAGAAGACTCCTTAATGAGAATAGTTTTGTGGGTATCCTTAGTAGTATCACCTCTTGATGCTTAATTCACTTAGAAAAGGTCATTTTACTGAGACTTTCCCAGTAGCAAGCATATCAAGGAGTTACTGACTCCTAAGCTGGCCTCAGGGGTAGGGTACCTTGTTCACAGTGCACTAATATAGTCTCTATACTGTCTTACAGGGCAAGACATTTATAACTGTTGCAAGGACTTGATGAAATGCTCAATTTCTTACTTTTGTAACACTGAGAGTAACAGGCATAGTGAATTAGTGTAATGGCTAGAACCACATTGAGTAACACTGGATACTTCTTGAAAGTTTGCAGGTCTTTGGAGGGTATCTTGAGAAACCTGTTTAAGAGCTTACTCTAGTTAAGATGTTCTAATTTTATAAATGTCTTTGACACTGATTCATGTGGGTATGAACCAAATCCTTCTTAAGGGGATTTTGCACCATTCCGACACTACCCTGGCAAAATATATAAAACAACAGTTTTCAAGCACTTGATAGTGGATATGCAGGTCTTCTATACTCAAGAGAAGAGAAGCGTTTAAGTTGAGGTCTACATACTCCATAGCTTTCCACTTGTGGGCAATTTCCAAACTGTAGCGCAGAGAAGTGGAGCCCAAACATAAAGTAGAAGTTTCATGGGAGTGAGGAAACAGAGATCAGAGTTATAAGTTGCTAAGTTGACTGAAATTTAAGGGATAGTTACTTGAATGAGGAGGTTACAGGAATGTTTGTAGGAGTATTCCCCCATTTCTTGGCCAAACCCTCAGCTGAACAATGATTTCAGAACTCACACAGTACTTGGGATATGTTAGAGTTCTGACCCATCCAAAATAAAGATAACTTGGTTAACATACCATGCATTCCCTTGAAACCTGAAAAAGACTACACTATAGAAGAAAGAACCACAGACTAGAAATAATGACCATACCTTAGGACTAGGGCAAAATAGAAATAGCCTCCCTTACCCAATCAAAGCCTAAAACCAGGCCTTGACAGGATCAACATAATTCTCCAGTAATTTAACTCCCTTCCAAAACAAAACCAAATAATCTTTGAGAGAAGGTAACATAATCCATAGTCTCTATAACATATCATTCATAATATCCAGTACACCATAAAAATTAATAGACATGTGAAGAACCAGAAAAATGTGAGTCATAATACTAAAAACAAAATTCATTTGACAGAACCCTAGAAATCATCTAGCTACTGGAATTAACAGGGCAAAAGAAGAGTTTGAAATAGTTATTCTGTTTTAAAAATTAGAGATAATATGGGAAGAGCACAAACAGATGTGAGAATTCAGCAGAGAAAAGTTAACTCCAAAAAGAAATCAGATGGAAATTTTAGAACTGAAGGATGCAATATCTAAGACAGAGAATTAATTGGAATGAAAGATGACTGAACATAATAGAAAGGGACTCAAAGACAGATCAGAAATTTTCTAAATCAGAGCAAAGAGAAAATAACAAGAAAAAGAAAGAAAGAAAGAAAGAAAGAAAGAAAGAAAGAGGAAATCAACCAGAATAGCAGATTTGAGACCTGTAAGTTAATATCAAATGATCTAATGTGTGTGTGTGTGTATATATCATACATAAATATATGTATATTATATACATACATACTATATATAAGTATTATATGTGTATATATATATATATATATATATATATATATATATATATAAAACTGGAGTTCCAGGAGGAAAGGTTTGAGAGAATGAAGCATAAATATATTTGAAGAGATAATGAGTAAACATTTTTTTTAATTGTTTCAAGATACCAATCCGTAAATCTTAGAAGCTCAGCAGACTTCAAGCAGGATAAATACACTGAACACAGGGAAACCATAGTCAAATTTTGAAGACCAAAGGTAAACAGAAAATCTTGAAAGCCTCTGAAGAAAGAAATAACATTTCAAATAGGAGAGCAATGATAAGAATGATAGTTGCTTTCTTATAAAACATAATAAAGGCCAGATTACTATAAAAATATTCTTGAAAAATGAAGATGAAATAAAGGTATTTTTGTACAAAGCTAAAAGATTTCATGTCCCACAGACGTACACTAAAAGACATACTGAAAGAAATTAAATAGGCTGAAGAGAAATATAATCAGATAGAAATCTAGTTATACAAGAATAAATAAAAACCATCAGAAAGAGTAAGTTGGTCAATAATATAAATGACCTTTTAAACATTTAATCTTTTACATATACATTATTAAATCTTTTAGAAGACTGTTGGATATTTAATGTAAACATAATAATGAAGGAATATGCAGTTTACAGCATATGTGAAAACAAAATATATGACAAGAACCCAAAGGGTGGGGAAGTAGTCATTGGAAGTATATTGTTACAAAATTATTAGATAGTTCATCAAATAATACAGTATATTTTGAATGTATAATGTGGCAAGTTAATGATGTGTTTAAAATTTCTACTATAATCATTAAAAACAACATAAAAAAGAATAACTAAAATGTCAACGGGAAATATACTGAGATACTTAACAAATTAACCCAAATACATTTAAGAAAGTAGAAACAAACAAAAAAGAACAGATGAGATAAATAGAAATCAAGAACCAAGATGGTAGAAATAGACCAAATGTTGCAATTAAAAGACAAGAAGGTCAAATTGGTTGATAAAGTAAGACCCCATCATATGCCTCTTACTTGATACACACAATGAAGACACAAAGAGGCTGAAAATGGATGGAAGAAAAAAGATATTTTGCGCAAACCCTAAGCGTAAAAAAACAAGATGTGGTATATATGTATGTATGTATGTATGCATGTATATGTATATGTATATGTATATGTATATACATACATGCATATATATATACATACATGCATATATATACACATACATATATATATATATATATATATATATACATACATACATACATACAACAATATATTACTCCGCTATAAAAAAGAGTGAGATCTTGCCATTTGCAATAACATGGATGGACCTAGAGAGGTATCACGTTAAGTGAAATAAGTCAGATAGAGAAAGGCAAATACATATGATTCAACTTATATGTGGAATCTAAGAAACAAAACAAATGAACAAAGAAAGCAGCAAGGGGCACCTGGGTGGCTCCGTTGGTTAAGAATCTGACTTCGGCTCAGGTCATGATCTTGCGGTTCATGGGTTTGAACCCTGCATCCGGCTCTGTGCTGACAGCTCAGAGCCTGGAGTCTGTTTCCGATTCTGTGTCTCCCTCTCTCTCTGACCCTCCCCCATTCATGCTCTGTCTTTCTCTGTCTCAAAAATAAATAAACGTTAAAAAAAATTAAAAAAGAAAAAAAGCAGCAAATAAAAAGACAGACTCTTTAAGTATAAAGAACAAACTGGTGGTTGCCAGAGGGGAGGTTGGTGGGAGAGGGATGGGTGAAACAGATGAAGGGGATTAAGAGGCACAAACTTCCAGTTATAAAATAAATAAGTCACAGAGATGAAAAGTATCACATAGGGAATATAGTCAATAGTATTGTAATAATGTTGGTTGGTGAAAGATGGCAACTATGCTTATTGTGGTGAGCACTGAGTAATGTGTAGAATTGTTGAATTATATGTCGTACACCCAAAACTAATACAACACTGTATTTTAATTATACTTCAATAAAAAAGATGTTATGGCTATATTAATATCAGACTAAATAGAACTCATGATGAAGAGAAATACTAGGAATAAAGTGGGACATTTCATAATGATAAAAGCGCTAATTAATCAAGAAAACATTACATTCCTAAATGTGTTGCACCTAATAAAAAGTCCTTAAATATATGAAGCAACAATTGTCAGAAAATAAAAGAAAGGATAGACAGTTTTACAAATGTGAAGACTTTAACACCATTTTCTCAGTAATCAATAGAACATGTAGCGAAAAAATCAGAATATGGAATACTTAACATCATCAACCATTTGATCTACTTGACATTTATGGAACATCAGACCCATTGATAACAACACAAAAATTTGGTAAAGAAAATTCACCAATATAGACCATATGTTAGGTCATAAAACAAGTCCCAATAGATTTCTAAGGATTGACATCTACAGAGTATATTCTCCAACCAGCCAAGTATAAAATGTAACTCAATAACAAGATACATAGAGATTCCCCAAATATTTTGTATTCCTTGTAGTAAAATTTGAATGATTATTTTTAAAAGATAATAAATAAATCTGAGGATAAATCCAGAGGTCTGAGAATAGACAATACGAGTTCCATAAATAATAGAAAAATGGAGGGAAGGAAATTATTTAAGAAAACTTCCTAGAACTGCAGGACACTAATTATCAGATTGAAAAGCCCATCAAGTTTCCAGAAGAGTAAATGAGAAAGAAATACACACATACACACACAAACACAAATACACTAAATCTTATAAATTTCAGAATACCAGGAACAGAGAAGTTCCAAAAAATTTCAAATTAAAAAGAACAATTGGGGCACCTGAGTGGCTTAGTTGGTTGAAAGTCCAACTTCGGGTCAGGTCATGATCAGCAGTTCATGAGTCTCAGCTCCACATTGGGCTCCTTGCTGTCGGACTGTCAGCACAGAGACTGGTTCAGCTTCAGATCCTCTGTCCCCCTTTCTTTGCCCTCCCCCGCTTGAGCTCTCTCAAAAAATAAATATTAAAAAAAAGCAATTAAAAAAGTGAATAATGGTGAGCAAAATAAATCAAAGACAAATACCATATGATTTCACTCATATGTGGAATTTAAGAAACAAATAAAAAATGAGCAAAGGGGGGGAGGGAGGGAGGGAGGGAGAGAGAGAGAGAGAGAGAGAGAGAAACCAAGAAATAGATTTTTAACTATAGAGAACAACCTGATGGTTACCAGAGCAGAGGCCAGTGGAGGGATGGATGAAGTATGTGATGGGGATTGAGGAGGGCACTTGTCCCTGATGAGCACCAGATAATGTATGGAAGTGTTGAATCACAATATTATTGTACACTTGAAACTAATATAACACTGTACAGTAACTATACTGGAATTTAAAATAAAATTAAAAATAAATTAAAAAAATAAAATAAAGTAAAAAAAGAGTGAAAAAAATAAAAACAAATGAGAATCAGGATGGCTTTCATTTTTCTCTCTAGTTCTGAATACTTGGAAGATGATAGTGCAATATTTTCAAAATTCAGAGGGAACATTATTTTCAACCAAAGTTTCTATATCCAGCCAAACTGTTAATCAAATGAAATTCACCCCCATGCACCTGTTCTTTCTTTCTTTCCTTCTTCCTTCCTTCCTTTCTTTTTTTCTTTTCTTTCTTTCTTCTTTCTTTCTTTCTTTCTTTCTTTTCTAACTTTTGGTGCTTTCTTTATTTTCAAGTTTTTATTTAAATTCCAGTTAGTTAACATATAATGTAATATTAGTTTCAGGAGTAGAATTTAGTGGTTCATCACTTACATATAACACTTGGTGCTCATCACAACAAGTACCCTCCTCAATACCCATCACCCATTTAGCCCATCCCCCTGCTCACCTTGCGTCCAGCAACCCAGTTTGTTCTCTATAGTTAAGTGACTGTTTTATGGTTTGCCTCTCTCTTTTTTCCCCCTATGTTCATCTGTTTCCCATGCACCTTTCCTTAGGAAGTTAGTTGAGAATGAATACTAGCCAAAAAATAAATAGAAAATGAACAAAGAAACAATAGGTATGAGATTCAGGAAATGGTATATCCAATCTAAAAGAACAGTCCAGGGTGACAGATATGGAGAGAGTAATTACACAGTTTGATGCAGTTGAGCATTTTTAGGAGAATTTTTTCCTGGAGAGATAGTGATCAAGATTAAAGACCTGTTATGATGGAACTTTGGAGAATAAAACAGGAAGACATTTTAAGGAAGACATTGCAAAGTAAAAAGGGAAAAAATTAGAAACTATAGGAAAATAGCTGCTCATCACCTACTACATTGTCCAACTTGCCTCTGAAGTGAAAAATATTTGAGTATCCAGAATAATGTAAACACTGTTTCTTAACTAAAAATGCTGCTATAACTATAGGACAATTGGGGACCTGAAGTGGCAGTAGAGTAAGAGATTTAAATCCTCATGTGTCATATCTGGAAATAAATAGGTATTATCTAAGACTGAAATATTAAAAATAATGGTCTATGCATATTATTTAAAGCTATGGAGTAAAGAACTAAAAAGTCAAATGTGGCTGAACATGGGGAAAGGGAAGTAGAAATAAACTGGGTAGAGAACGGTTGTTTTTCATTGTTAAGACTATGATATTTGATTTTAAAAAATTTTTCATATTTATTTTTGGGAGACATAGACACAGAGTAAAAGAAGGGGAGGGGCAGAGAGAGAGGGAGACACAGAGTCTGAAGCAGGCTCCAGGCTCCAAGCTCCAAGCTCTAAGCTCTGAGCTGTCAGCACAGAGCCCAATGTGGGGCTCTAACCCATGAAGCATGTCATCATGACCTGGGCCAAAGCAGATGCTTAACCAACTGAGCCACCCAGGCACCACTATAGTATTTGATTTTTAAAAATCATATGTATATATGTACAGGAAAAAAAAGAATCCTATCAAATGATCTCCACTTACATTCTGAAGAATATATGAAATAAAGATATAGAAAAAAAAGAAAGAGTTGTAAAGAATATTTTTCTTTAATTTCTGCAACATGTAATGGCATGTAATAGACAAATGGAGTTTTTCCTTGGCCCTTTGTAAAAAACTCCATTTTATGTAAGCAAATCAACACCTTTGGGTTTCTTGTTCAAGAGAGTTGATTGGGTATACATATTTATCACCCCTCTTTCCGATAATAATAACAACAATATTAGAAATGGTTAACACATATAGTTCTATCTACTAAGCACTGTCCTAAGTGCTTTACATACCTTAATTATAGTAATTATCACAACTCTATCACGTGGGTGCCATCATTATCTGTTTTACAGTTGAGAAATTTGAGGCACAGAGAAGCAAACTATCTTGCCTAAAGTCTCAAGGATGGCAGAACCAGTAATTTGGCCCTAAAGTCCATTCTCTTGTTTTTTATTTTACATTTTTTTAAAGTTTATTCATTTTTTGAGAGCCAGAGAGAGATAGAGCATGAGCAGGGGAGGGGCAGAGAGAGAGACACCAAATCTGAAGCAGGATCCAGGTTCTGAGCTGTCAGCACAGACCCCAACACAGGGCTCAAACTCACAAACTATGAGATCATGACTTGAGCCAAAGTGGGACACTCAACTAACTGAGCCACCCAGGCACCCTTCCAAAGCCATTCTCTTAACAGCTACATTATACTGGTTTTTACACTCAAACATAACTAAAATAATCATTACGGAATTTTTAAAAAGTATAAAACAAAGGGTCAATCTGTATCGTTTACTGGGAAAAATCCCCCCAATGGTATTTCTTTACATTTACAATAAAATACAAACTTCTTCCCATGATTTCAAGATGATTTTCTTCCCTCTCCAACCCAATTTCCTACTGTTCTCTTATTTCTTTTTTTTAAAGATTTTTTATTTTTAAGTAATCTCTACACCCAACTTGGGGATCGAACTTACAACCCCACGATCAAGAGTTGCATGCTGTATCACCTCAGCCATCCAGGTGCCCCTCCTTTTACAAAAGTTTTTTAAATCTTATTTATGTTGGGATGAGCACTGGGTGTTGTATGGAAACCAATATATATATATATATATATATATATATATATATATAGTTTATTGTATATATATGTGTGTATATATATATATATATATAGCCATTTTGAACTTTCCTTTGGCCCCTTGGGGCCTTTCCTACCTTAAGGTGTTTCTGCCTTAAGGCTGTTCCCTTTGCCTTGAGTGCCCTTCCTCAGACCTTACCCAGGCTGGCTCTTTCTCCTCATTCTATTTGTTCAAATCAAAATGATCTTCCCTGATTTAGGATCCCATGATTTTAGGGTCAAATCAGACACTTTCTCTGACTAGTTTCTCTAAAACCTCTCACCAGATCTCTATATCACATTACTCTGTTTATTTTCTTCATGGAACTTAATACTCTCTGAAATTGCCTTATTTATTTGTTGTCTTGTTTATTATTACTAGACTGACTGTCATTTTGCTATTGTGTCCTTAATACCTGTCTCTTCCACTTATTCTTTTCTCTATCATGCCCTTAGTGCTTAGAATGGCACCTGGCACAGAGCCCTGTAAGTGCTCAAAAACTACTGGTCAGGGAGGCAGGGAATGCAAACAGAATGGAACAGACTGCAGTAGATAAGAGACTTCAACAAATTTCTGGAAGCCTAAAAAGTAAATGTAAGAATGGTAACTGGCAAAGCAGAAAAGAAGAAGCCATAGCCTAGCAAACACTTGGAGGGGAACTATTTTTCATGAAAACCTTAGAGTGGGAGTGGAAAGTGAGCTGAAAATGGGGGAATTGATGCAGGTCTCTATATGGAAATGTTGACCTCCTCCCCACACATTTCCCATTCCCCCACATAGAATTCCATAAAGCTGAGGATTTACCCTCAGGCAAAGACTGCCTGAAAAGAACTTAAAGAGCTAGTGTGGGAGTTGGCATCTCAGAAAAAACCCTCCTCATTCTGGCTTCTAGGGTTCTCCACCCTACCAGCTAATTCACTACCTGTTCACCTAAAGCAAAGCCTGACAGACCATAAGCCCTTCTCACATATACTGAGCTCCTAGTCAGCCTATTTTCTCATTCATGAATATAGATGGATAATCACCAATCAAAGGACACCTGAGGAAAACCTCTAACCTAAAAGAAAAAGATCATATTAATGAAAAATGATCTTTGAGGAAATATACAATATGTGGAACTGAAGATAATCCCAAAATAATAGCCACCATCATAAAATTCCAAAACACCAGGAATAAAAAGAAGATTCTAAGAATTTTTAGTGAAAGAAATAGTTTACTCTCAAGTGAACAAGAGTCAGAGGGAGATAGAGCAATACCTACAAAGTTCTGAAGGATAATTATATTGAGTTTAGAGTTTTTAACCAAGCATATATATTAACGAAGTAAGACGATGGAATGAAGACATTTTCTTAGACATTACTTGACAATTGTCACATCGAAATGAAAGAGCAAAGAAAAAGAAAATTGTGGGATCTAGGAAAAAGTAGATCTAAATCAGAATAGTAAGAAAAAGAAGTCCTAGGACTGTCACTATGCAGCGACCCATATTGGAAGATGGAAGATAGAAGAGGACTCTGGGAGAATAGTCATTAGCATTGGTATACCAAGGGCCAGGGCAGTAGGAGTCATTTTCTTTGGGTATAAGTAAGAAGAGGATGAATTTTTTAATATATATATATAATTAAAAATATGTATATATAAAGAATTAAAACACCATAGTGAAACTGAGTAAAAGTTGGAGTTGGTCATCTTTTTGTTACCACCATGTAACAACATTCTAAAAAATGTCAGTGAGGGGCACCTGGGTGGCTCAGTCAGTTAAGCGTCTGACTTCAGCTCAGGTCATGATCTCTCGGTTCGTGGGTTTGAGCCCCGAGTCTGGCTCTATGCTGACAGCTCAGAGCCTGAAGCCTGCTTCATATTCTGTGTCTCCCTCTCTCTCTGCCCCTCCCCTGCTCGCACTCTGTCTCTCTCTCTCTCTCTCTCTCTCAAAATAAATAAACATTAAATTTAATGTCAGTGATAAATTACTCCTTCCTAAAAAAGAAATTGTTGGTGTAGAGTTGCTTAATTTTTGCAGTTACTCTTATGTCGTGGTGACTGCTCTTGGCGCCCTAGGTATCTTGGCATGCCAATAATACCTAGCAAAGAAAGGAGGGGCACTGATGTTATGATTGAATGCATATAATGACCTGAGGGTATGATCAAAGCAATTGGGGGGAGTAGAAAAATAGGAGAATCTATTTGAACTTGATCGTCAGAATATTCTCCATTGAATGGTACAGGAGCATAGCCGTGATCCTTCAGAGAAGCAATTATAATTCCAGCACACAATGCAGTTATACACTGAAAACTATAGTTATAATAATGTAAACAACTGTTTATTGGTATTCGACCTTTAGAACAATCAATCTTACAAATCACAAGACATTTAACTATGGCCACCTAACAATGTGAATATTATCAACCTTGACAATGTAAAAATAAATGTACAGCTGACAGTGGTTAAAGGGTAGGGGATTATGAAAAGCAGTGAAAGGAAGAGTAGGAGTGTTAATGTCTTTATCTTACAAAGCGAGGAACCAAGACACATGGAACCAGAGATGGAAGTTTCATTACAGTTAAGATTTCAGAGGTAACTAGTGGTAGAACTGAGAATAGGGACATAAATTATACTGGTAGAGGGACAGATGGGTAGGGATTTATGTAAACTCAGCACATTCACATCTAGCATAGCAGGATGGCAATAAACAATGCCTAGAGTCATTTAAGAAATGGCAACATAAATGAGAAAAATTTAAATGTCTGAAAAGGTTAAAAGTGATTGTCACTGGGGGGGTTGCCTGGCTGGTTTAGTTGTTGTGCCTCTGACTCTTGGTTTTGGTTCGGGTCATGATCTCACAGTTTCGTGAGCCCTGTGTCTGCTGGCGGTGTGGACCCTGCTTGGGATTTTCTCTCTCTCCCTCTCTCCCTGCTCCGCCCTCCCCTCCACACACACTCATTCTGTCTCTGTCTTTCTCAAAAACAAACTTAAAAAAAAGTGTTACTGGGGAGTAAAATTGAAGGTGGGCAGGGGAGGATTGTCCTTTTTCCCCATATAAGCCCTTCTATTCTATTTGAGTTTTTAACCATGCATTTAACCATATCGCCGTGCTATAATTTTCTAAAGTTTTAAAAAACAGTAACTTTGAAGGATTTGACAATAAACTCTCTGTAGAGAGAACATACTCTATATACTCTACAACATGCTACCTATGAATTCTTCAAAGTTGTCCTAAGATAGCACAGTTCTATGACTAATGTAACAATGCCCTCACCAGACTATTATAGTTCTGCTTGTTTCAGTCACTCAATAATGACTGATGCTGAAAAGCAGTGAGTTCTCCAAATGAATAGCAATGATAGTGGTATATGCTGTGCCACCACCAATGTTTAGAATGATGCCAAGTTTTTCTTAAGCCTTGGGAAAATAATGTATCTTAGCATGTAAATCTTTGACAGCAAGCTAACACTGAACTGTGTAAGATAATTCCTATTAGCCATTTTATGTAAAAGATTTATTTTTTTTCTTTTACCTTTCTCTTTTTTAAAGTTTATTTATTTTGAAAGGGAGGGAGAGAGAGAGAGAGAGAACATCCCAAGAAGGCTCCACCCTGTCAGTATAAGCCCTATGGCTCTATCTCATTAACCTGTGAGACCATGACCTGAGCCAAACATCAAGAGTCATATGCTTAACTGACTGAGCCATCCAGACACCTCTGGTTTTTAATATAGAGAGTCTATTTGAGTATTTGTTAGCCTTACTAACATATTTATTAGTCTTATTAAAGAGTCTTATACAATGTAGAAATGCCCAGATTTTTTAAAATGAAAAAACAGAATGCCCTCCTCAGAACCATAAAAACGTTGGTATTGAGTACCACTAAGGTAGGCTATGGACAAACTATTAAAAAGAACAGTTTTTATAGCTACTAAGCTATTCTTTTCTTTAACTTTTATTTATTTATTTATTTATTTATTTATTTATTGGTAAGGGGCATTAAGGAATCTACTCTTGAAATCATTGTTGCACTATATGCTAACTAACTTGGATGTAAATTTAAAAATAAATTAATTAATCAATTAAAAACAGTAATCTTTACACCTAACATGGGGCTCAAACTCATGACCCTGAGATCAAGAGCTGCATGCTTTTCTGACTGAGCCAGCCAGGCACCCCTGTAGCTACCAAACTATTCTGAAACTAACTTCACTCTAATCTGTTATACAACTACAGTCACTGAAAGGAATGAGAAAGTGGCAGGGCATATTCGCCATTTCATGGGTAGGAGTTTTACTCTGAATATCTGAAATCTAAACTTTTTTTTATAAACAATGTTTTTACTTTATCCTTTATATTTAAAACGTCAGGCATAATTCATCATCTTGCTACTACAGGATGATAAGAAGAAGAATTGCTGGCTATTCCTTTCTTATGTATTTCTCTTCAGCTTCTTTTTCATCCTTCTTTATTTTCAATGGCCTTACTTGTTTGCTCTCATCTCTTTCTCCTTTTCTTCTAACCAAGTCTTAGGCCTACCACTGGCACCCAGTGGCACCCCATGGCATTGTTGATTGCACTCAACAATTTTAAGTGGTTACTGTCCACTACTAAGGGAGTGTTTCTTTAAGAAAATGTCTTTTATAATTTTAGTTGGATCATCAAAATATTTCTTTAATTTCAGATTTACTTTCATCTCTAGTATAACACATCACTTTGTCCCATAACACATGACTTCATTTCTAGGTGTCACCGCTCTGTTGTCTCTTTTATTAGCGCATTTTCTAGTACATGATTACTACCTGCCTTCATTCAAAATTTCTTTAGGATGGTTAAAAACTTGAGTTCACTTACCCTATCCCCTGAATCAGAGTTCCAAATGTCTTTGGCTGCCCTTTGAAATACTTATCTTCTCACAAACTTAGTTTTTAGGCATGATATGTGAGAGATAATGCAGCAGCTTAAGAAAATAAACTTGAAAGTCTAGCCATGCCTTGGCAAACAAACTCCAAATGAGATGCTTATTAGAAAAGCCCAGTTCTTCAAAAGTGAGTTGCCAATGAGGCGAGAAAATGGGTCTGTAAGCTGAAGGATCCTGCTAATGGAAATCAACCCTAGTTTCTAGTTTCTGTTTGTAGAGTCAGGTCAGCAAGATACTTTGAGAACTCCCATTCCCGTATCTACTTAGTGCACTTCTGAAAGGATACGGGGCATTTTTTCAGCTACTTCTCCAAAAAGATAACTTGTAGACAGCCCAAGTACACCAGATTTCTGTATGTAAAGTTACCCGTGCCTACTTTCATTTTATTTCTGGCAGAAAAATTGCCCAGATGGATGTCATTCCAAGTACATACTGACATTTATTTTATTTTCCAAAACTCAATCACTGAAGATAATTTAAAAATAAGATTGGACTTCCTACTACTCTATTAGTACTTATCTCCCATTATACTGAATGTTTTCCTCGGCGAAATGTTTTCTTGGCTGAAAAATATAGAGAGGTAACATAATACCCTCTCATGATAGACACCTCTGTCAGAAAAGAACATTGTGCAGTGCAGTCAATTCTTAATTAACCAGGGTCATTGGGAACAAAGTATGGATTAAGTGTAATTCTACAGGTAAGTCTTATAGTTTATTTTTATCCATTAATTTCACCCTCTTTTCTACTCACAAGTTTTATCAGAGCTCTTGACAATTAAGTAAATGTAGAGATTTGTGTTACACTTCCTGTCTTATCCCTGTCTAATGAGCAGGGAAATAGAGAGTGGGGAAGAAGGGGAAGAGGCATTATCTACTAATGTGATAATCTGTCACTGAATCTGAAAAAGTAGACTGTTGGCTCATTATACAGCCTTAGTTTCTTCCTGATGTTTCTGGGTTTGTTTGTTTGTTTGTTTGTTTTTCATTAAGACTGGACCACAAATCAGGAATCAAAAGAACAAAGAAGTCAATTTTTATTTTAAAAAATTGGTAATTGTATCAAATGTGTGAAATTCAGCCTCTAGACATATAGTTCTGGTATCTAGAATTACCAATGTTGGTAGTTTCATTCCTAGCCCTATTACTACTTTTGCCTTCCTGAGCAATCTTTCTATTCCCAGGCTCCAGTTTAATTTTCTGTGAAACAGGGATTCCTTCAGACTACTCTAGGGTGATTTGAAGAAAAACTGATCGTGACTAAAGAGCATATTTTGTTGGGGTGCATGGGTGCTCAGTTAAGTGTCTGACTTCAGCTCAGGTCATGATCTTGCAGTTTGTGAGTTTGAGCCCTGCTTCAGGCTCTGTGCTGACAGCTCAGAGCCTGGAGTCTGCTTCAGATTCTGTGTCTCCCTCTCTGTCTGTTCCTCCCCTGCTCATGCTCTGTCTGTCTCTCTCTCAGAACTAAATAAACATTAAAATAGATATAAATAGCATATTTGGTTTTAAAAAAGGAAGAAAATGCATAATCAATGTGATTGTCAGTGAGCTGAGCTCTAGAGAGACTCTGGTTCCAGCAGGCTACCTTGGGAGGGTATGGCTAGCTGGGGATCCACAGAGTCTCTGAATCTCATCTATGTGAATATAAATGTGGGCATAGGTCACTGCAGCCTTCTGTGGGGGTTGTGAGTGATCCCAGGCCCACTTGTTGATCTGCCCTTCTTGGCACAAAGCAATTGTATATGTGAACTGTGTGCTAATAAAGAAGATAGCTCAAAACAGGAGTATTCCTCCCATTTCTTCACACACATGCACATGCGCACACACACACACAAATCCTTACTTAGTCTAGAATTTCCCTTTCTCTTGACCTAATTCACTCCCTATCTGTAAAATGAGGAGGTTGGACTAGATGATCTCTAAGGTACCGTCTAGCTCAATGAGTCTGTGTTGCTGCTTGTAAAAACTTGTAACTAACTTTTTTCTTCTTTACTTTGAGCCTTGCCCTCAGCAGAAAATCAACAAATCAGAAGCTAGTTCAAACTGTACTTCTGCATAGGAAAAAAAAAAGAAGCATAGTTTTTTTTTTCTCTTCTTTGGATAATTTTATTATACTCTGAAAACAAAAAATAAGTATTGAAAGTAATGTGCGTGCAAACTAGTTCAATTTCTATGCTTGGTAGTTTAACAAGTTTTGGTAGTTTTACCAAGGTGAGCCCATATGTTAAATGAAAGTGAAAAGAATAAAATACTCATTTACAGTGATGACTCAGGCTGGTATTGATAATAAATAAGTAACACTTTTTCAATACAAATTGATGTTATTCTGGTTTAAGAAGAGGTTACATGTTTGGAAATAATGGATCATTATAATCTAGTATTCCAAAATGATATATGTGTGTGTGTGTGTGTGTGTGTGTGTGTATATATATATATATAGTTTATATGTATATATATATATAGTATATATGTTTATATATACTATATATATGTGTATATATAGTTTATATGTATATATATATATGTATATATACATATACATATATATATATATATGTATATATAAACTAGGGACAAAAATACATGTAAATAGATAAGTGCACAAAAATGTATCTATATATGGCATAGAAGGTATCATGAAAGACTAGGTAACCAGTTTGAACTAGAGGCAGAGGAGGTGGCTAGAACAGAGGATGTGAATAAGGGCCCACTGGGAAGATGGGCTCAAAAGCCAGATCATAAAACACTTTATAAGTACCAGTAAAAACTTTGGCTTGATCTTATAGACCAGTGTGCCTCAAAGTGTGCTATATATATGAGGAATGGTATGTGGATAAATATTAATATTTTTAATAGTTTGGTATTTATTTTAAAGTGTATCAGGAAAAAACATTCGACCTTCAAACCCAAAGTTTCCTCAGGGAAAAGCTAAACCTTTTTTCAGTGAATATATTCAAAGAAAAATATTACCTAAATAATAGTACAGATGGTACACAGAGCCAAAAATTTTGAGACTGGTGTACAAAGTGACTGATAATTGGGAAAAATTTCTAAATGGGGGTTATTGAAGGGTTTTAGGCAGTGGAGTAAAATTATTAGGTTTATTGGTAAGGAAGATAAATGTACATGCAGCATGGAAGATAGATAAAAGGAGAGCTAGTTAGGAAAGAACTGCAGTAAAGCCTGAACTAGGGCAGTAGCAGGAAGACTGGAAAGGACAGACAGATATGAAAGATGTTAAAGAGACAGCATCTATAATGCTTGGTGAATGGGTGCATTAATCCATGGTCCAAACAGAAAATAGAAACCACTCTGAGTAAAAAAGGAATTATATACAATAATAGGTTACATTGGTGATGGAAGAACTGAGATGAAACACAAGGTATGTTGAAGATATACAGAGATTAGCAACAGCAGGAAGCCCTTACCACTCCCAAGGCTGAAAGGACAATAGGAAAGGATGTTTTCACCAGAAGCCAAGAGCAGAGGTCACCCCAAGGAAGCTGGGATCAAAGGAAATTCATCCAGTGTTAGCTGAAGACATGGAGGAGGTGGAGCTGCTGCCAAGAGACACTGGATTCTCCTTTGCTTCCATCCTGCAATTTCCTATTAGTGTTTACTATTGGTTGAATCCAATCAAAGCCTCCTAACATGGAAACTTGGGAACAACAGTCTGCAGGATCAATCCCTCTGCAAAAATAGCAGAGCAAAGAAAGGTGAAGAATGGATCCAAGGGAAAACCAGCCTATGATTGGCACAATGTGGATTGAAAGTGAGGAAGAAAGAAACATCTAAGACAAAACCTAAGTTTAAGATTTGGTTAGTGTTGTCATTCTCTAAGATAAGAAATATTGGAGGAGAAATAGGTCTAGGGGTACAATGAGTTCATTTATTAACCTTTGAGTTACCTTTGAGGTATCTGTGGAACATCCAACTGGAGAAGACCAAGAAGGAGTTGAAACAGTGGGAAGAACTGGATGGTGATAGAGATTTAACAATTTTATGGGTGGTAGCTACAAACATGAAGATGAATTGCTCAGGTATTATATAAAGAAGATAAGGGGGCCACAGAGGATGCTTTAGGAAAAAAAAAAACTATCATTAAAGCAACAGACCAAGAAAGAGAAGCCAGCAACGGAGCCCAAGAAGTGAGATTAAAAGTAATTTATCAGGAGTCAAAGTAGCAGAGTTTCAAGAAGGGAATCTTAGGGGCACCTGGGTGGCTCAGTCGGTTAACCATCCGACTTCAGCTCAGGTCATGATTTCGAGGTTCCTGAGTTTAAGCCCCGTGTCGGGCTCTGTGTTCAGAGCCTGGAGCCTGCTTCGGATTCTGTGTCTCTCTCTTCTCTTCTCTTCTCTTCTCTTCTCTTCTCTTCTCTTCTCTTCTCTTCTCTTCTCTCTCTCTCTCTCTCTGTCTCAAAAATAAATAAAAACATTAAAAAAAGAAGGGAATCTTAAAACAGTGCCAAAATCCACCCAGATTGATCAAGTAATTTGAGAATCAGAAAAGAATCTCTTGGCTGTGGCTATTAGGAGATCATTTGCATCCTTTAGGAGAGCAGTTTCCGTGGAGATTTAGGGGTAAAAAACAGTTTATAATGGTCTGATAAGAGAATGGGAAATTAGAAAGGAATCGGAAAGAGTGGTGTGGGTCATTTTTTAAGAAGCTTGTGAAAGAAAAGGGAAGAGAGAGGGTAGAAGTTGAGGGGGACATAGGATACAGAGAGGGTTACTGAATTTTCAGTATGATAGCAACTTGGCCTTGTTTATATGTTGATGGGAAGGGATAAGATATATTAAAGACACAAAGAAGAGAGAGAATAGCTGACAAAATGAAGTTCTTGAAGAAATATTAAGAGATAGGCAATAAAGCCAGGTGGAGATATTAAACTTGGACAGGAGAAGGAAAACTTCCTTCTGAGACCAGAGGGAAGGAAAGGAGAATGGACACAGATAAAGATAATTTTTAGGTGGGGGGAATTTAAAGAGTCCATCCATAATCAGCTTAATTTTCTATGTGAAATAAGAGTTAAAATAAGCTTCTAAAGAGGGTGGGGAGATGGTGGGGAAGGAAGTTTTGGAATTGTAGTGACCAGAGTCAAACTGGAAAAAAACAAATTTGCTGCAACCCCAATGTGCACAGCTTGTGTGGTTTTCTCTAGCAGACTCGGTATTATTGGTTGTAGAAGTTGAGAAGCAGGTATTTAGAATGATCCAAAACTAGGGTTTAGCAAAGTTATGTCAGAAAAATAAGAAATAGAGGATGTGGAAACTGTTTACCAAGACAGGAGTTTCAGTAAAGTACTATGACATCCAGGCTCAAGACGGAAGGGATTGATGCAATAAAAGAGCCTGGAGATCCCATTATTGGACACATTCTTCCTCTAAAATTTATAAGTGTGACACTGGTACAGTGTTGGCTTCTTCTTGGTTTATTCTATTTTAGTTTGGTGGCCAAAAAGAGGAAGAAAATAAGTGAATTAGAGAGCTAGCTATGTGTTATGCCCTGGCCACATAAAATACATTATTTTAGTTACCTACACAACAACATTATGGAATACATATATTCATTATGCAGAGGACACAACTGAAACTCACAGAAGCTGAGAAAACTTATCGACATTAACCACAGCTATTATTAGCACAGAAAAGGTTCAAATTCAGATCCGTCTGATTGAAAATTCAGTACTCTTTCCACCATTTCCTTCTGTCTCTCTACCAAAAAAATGAAGAGAAGAAAGTTTTAAGTGAATTTACTGTATGATCAAATGAGCATGAAGTACTCTTGGAAAGCAGCACTTCCCAAAATGGAGTATCCAAATGGGACTGTCAGTGGTGTCCAAAGGTTATCCTGAGCAGGTCCATAGACTGATCTTTGTAAAGCTCACATTTGCAGCATGGCAAGGCCTATACTTTGATTTCTGGCATGAATACGCCATTCACTTATGATATTTAAACCAGACATCATCTCATTGGTGTCTCATTTAAAGTAGTGCCAGGCTTCCCATTAGTTTTAAGGAGTTTCAGTTTTGTTTTTTTGGGATTTGTTTTGTTTTGTTTTGTTTTGCCTGTGGCAAGGGAGAGTTGGAGGCTCAGGTGATCCACAGAACTTTTACCACTGGAAGAGGTCCACAGACTGAGAAAGACTGAAAGTCACTACATCAGTGTTCTGGAAGCTGTGGCCTTCCCTCAGGGCTTAGTTAAAGAGGTGACTGTGTATTTGAGTGAGGTAATGTTTGACACTCAGAATCTTGACCAGAGTTGGTGAAGGCTTAGAGTCAAAAGCATATTAAATTAGCATAACATTCAAAGCTGGATAACCAGAATCCAGCATCTTCTCCCCAGAAATCCTCCTGGTCCCCACCTTTGAGCTGAGGTGAACATAAAACAGCTGACTCCTGTAGACTCTAGTGATCAGTACTGAAAGCAGGTAAGAGTAAATATTCTCTTTAGACTTAGAGATATCCCCACCCTGGAAAAGACGAATTGGGCAGTAGACACTCTGGAATGTATCGGCAATTCCCCTCTTCCACTGGAATAAAAAGAAGCAAATATTTATTGATCACCTAACACATGGCAGGCACTCATTTTGTCTTCATCATAAAACCCTTTGAAGCAAGTATTATTACCCCTATTTTACAGTGAGACACAGAGAGCCAAATTAAGTTTCTTTAAGTCGTGTAATCAATAAACAGAGAACTGGGGACTTATATCTACATGATTCCCAAACTCCTTATAAACATAAAGTATTAAGTAACAAGAAGAAGGTAAACATTTCTGATAGTGATCCAAGCAAGAAGACTATAGCTTGTCCATCCTGGAAGCTATTTATAAATAGGTATGCTATACATTTACCTGGAATCCCTTGGAAGAGTTCCCAACATTTTTTGTGTGTATGTGCCATAAACCCCCTTAGTGTATGGTAAAACCTATAAAGCCACTTTTATTTTTTTTTATTTTTAAAAAATTTTTTCATTATATATTTTTTTCAATATATGAAATTTATTGTCAAATTGGTTTCCATACAACACCCAGTGCTCATCCCAAAAGGTGCCCTCCTCAATACCCATCACCCACCCTCCCCTCCCTCCCACCCCCCATCAACCCTCAGTTTGTTCTCAGTTTTTAAGAGTCTCTTATGCTTTGGCTCTCTCCCACTCTAACCTCTTTTTTTTTTCCTTCCCCTCCCCCATGGGTTTCTGCTAAGTTTCTCAGGATCCACATAAGAGTGAAAACATATGGTATCTGTCTTTCTCTATATGGCTTATTTCACTTAGCATCACATTCTCCAGTTCCATCCACGTTGCTACAAAGGGCCATATTTCGTTCTTTCTCATTGCCATGTAGTACTCCATTGTGTATATAAACCACAATTTCTTTATCCATTCATCAGTTGATGGACATTTAGGCTTTTTCCATAATTTGGTAAATCCTCTTTTAAATGCATGAAATAAATGCATAGGATTACAAAGAAAACCTGTTCAACAAAATTTAGCTATCAAAATTTTAAAACACTTGTATGACAATATGAAGGGTTTAAATACAAGATCTAACAACAGGCCTACCTACAGTTTCAAAGTACATTCATGATCAAAGGAAATGCAAAATTTCATTTAGAGATTAATAAAAATAAAGATGTACTTTTTCTTAATAAAACTATTTTTAAAAAGCCTAAACTCTAACCATGGACCCCTTACGCATCCCACAAGAAACCTACATAATGGTGTGTTGGAGCTAACATGAAGTGGCCTATAAGAGATGACTGCTGAATTTTCAGGCAGTTTAGCTGTTTGTTAAATGCATCTATTGTTAATCAATAAGTTATATAAATTCACAATTCAAAAAATTATATTATTAAAAGTTAATAAATACTCAAAACTTATCACTTCCTCATTATTTCGCTGCATTCTACTAATGTCTATGTTCTTGAGGTTATTTATTTATATCTATTTTACATTTTTGGCAAATTACTATATAATGGCTTGTAATCATGCCATCTCTTTCTAGCTCCACATTTGGTGACATCAGACCAGAAACTTGATATTAGACATGAAAACCAGCAAATGCTATAAATCAGGGCTTTTATCCAGCAGAGCCAACTGTTCAATATTTAATAACAGATTACTGTGTCCATGGGCTCCAGGTTAAGAACATTTGGTAGGACAAGTAACTCCCCTGATGATCTCTAGGGAACTCTTTCAAATCAAGGATTCTATGATGGGCATAACAGATTAATTTTAGATACAACACCAAAAGCATAATCCACAAGAGAAAAGAGAAAATACTGGAATTCATCCAAATTAAGAACTTCTATTCTTCAAAAATACTCTTAGAAAAATGGAAACACAAGGCTCAGACCTAAAGAAAAGATTTCCAAGTCACATATCTGATAAAGGGTTTATATCTAAGATACACAAATAACTCTCAAAACTCAATAAGAAAACAACCAAACAAATGAAACGGACAGAAGATTTAAACAGACACTTCACCACAGAAGTATATGGATGTCAAGAAAGCCCATGAAATATGCCCAATATCATTAGTCATCAGGGAGACAGGAATTAAAACCACAGTGAGATGCCACTATGGATGTACTAAACTGGATAAAATTAAAAACATGGACTATACCAAGTGTTGGGAAACATGTGGAGCAACTGAAATTTTCATACATTGATGGTGGGAATGTAAAAATGGTACAACCCCTTTGGAAGATAGTTTGGTAGCTTCTTATAAAGATAAATATATACCTACCATATGACCCAGCCAGTCTAGTCCTAGGAATCTACACAAGAGAAATAAAAACATATGTCTACACAAAAACTCTTACATGAATGTTCATAGCAGCATTATTTGTAATAGCCTTCAACTGGAAACAACCCAAATGTTCATAAACAGATAAGTGGATAAACAAATTGAGGCATAATTATATGATTGAATACTACTCAGTAATGAAAAGGAATAAACTATTGACACACATAACAACTTGGATGAATCTTAGAAATTATGCCAAGTGAAAGAGGCCAGCCAAAAAAGAGTACATAAGCTATGCTTTCATTTATAGAAAATTCTAGAAAATGCAAACTAATCTGTCATGGCATAAAGCAGATCAGTGGTTGCCTGTGAATGGGGAAGGATAGGGAAGAGCATGGGGGAAAGATTACAAAGGGGCACAAGGAGGGGCACCTGGGTGGCTCAGTTGGTTAAGTGCCTGACTCTTGATTTGGGTTCAGGTCATGATCTCATGGGTCATGAGATCAAGCCTTGCATCAAGCTCCATGCTGACAGCTCGGAGCTTGCTTGGGATTCTCTCTCTCCTCTTTCTCTGCTCCTTCCCCCACTTTTGCTCTCTCTCAAAATACATAAATAAACATTTAAAACACCCAAAGGGACACGGGGAAACCTGGGAGTGGTGGACATGTTCATTATCTTGGTTGTGTTGTTTCATGGGTGTATACATATATCAAAATTTACCAAATTTCAGACTTTAAACATGTGCAGTATATTCCATGTCAATTATACTCCAAATTAAAGCTTATTTTTTAAGAGTAAGACTGATCCTATTAGCAAAAGGTTTAAATAGACACTTCAACACAGGAGATATATGGATGGCAAATAAATCTATTAAGCAGAGTTATTTTTTCCTAATTAATGTTTTTAAGGCACCTTCATTATGTCAAGCCACTGGAGGTCAATTATTTGAGGAGATAACTATTTCAGATTTGCTTGATGGTAGCTTCATAAAAGTCTAAAATATTCCATCTAAAGTAAATCACATACTTTCCCCCATAGTCCCTACTTATTATGTGAATGTATATGGAAGGAGCAAACAGAGAATTTTCCTTTATGGTTGGAGAAGCTGGGACAGAGTAGATCAATGGCAGAAATGGGACTAGAATCCGGATTTCCATCTTTTTAGTCATATAATTAAGGGAAAGGTCTCTGTTGGAAGAAAGAGCCTTCTGTGTGGCTCCACAGGGTGATCGGAATTCATGGCAGTTACTGAAAGGTAAGCCTGCCTGTTGGAGGAATCCATGTTCTGTTCAATTTTAACATACCCTTGGGAGAGATTTCAGTATAATCAAACAAACTTGGTGTTCTGAAATGTTTAAAGCATGCTTTAAGTTGGGTAGCAATTTTGCTTCTTAATCAAAAGGTCTCTTATCAATATGCTATTGCTTGATACTGCTAATCTGTCCATTTAGTACATAGAAGACTCACATGCATCCACAGATCCAGGAACAATATTTGAGCCAACATTTCATTAACTTGTATATTTTTCCCAAACCAATGATTGGTTGTGTGCCCCCCTCCCCACACCACCCTCTTTCCCTTTATATGTTGCTGTGGAGATTTTGGCACAGCCTAGAAAAGGGAGGAGGGAAATGGGTAGGAAAAGGGGGAGTTCAAGGGCGAGTTACCAGGGGCCACTGCTCTCAAAACAGACAAAAAGGACAAAACACAAGAGAGGGAAAACTCTTCTGTTAGAGTCAGGGCCTCCTTCTGTGGGAATCCTGCCAGAAAATTTAAGATAGCACTGAGAAGGCAACAAGCGATTACGCATATTCTTACCCTCCTGCTTAAGGACTATTTGTGGAGTGCAGGCAGCCTATTACACCCAAACCCTTATTCTTCAGTGGAAGACACACACAGTCACTCACCCATGCATACACAATGGTAAACAGAGACCTTAACAACTATCAAGGCACGTGCATGCTCTCGGGCAGAAACAAAGGGACAAAGGGACCACATCCAGAAAAACACACATTTATTAAGCCCTCAAAAATTGAGTTAGGCAGAGAGGACAGTTAAGGGAGAAAGAGCAAGAAAGCCATAGGTGGTGAGTGAGGCAGCAGTGGAGGTGAGAGACTGGATTAACAGCTAAGTGTGAAAGAGAGAGCATAAATGAGTTAGTCTGATTCCATAGAAACTCCACCTAAGGGTGGATTAGAACAGATTGAGACACAAATCTCCTCAAATACTAGTGTTTCAAAGCTAGAATTTTCTCTCAAGACTTTGCAGTCCCCACTCTAAAATAAATTCTAATCACTTTTTCCAGTGAGTTTTCCAGTGATACTACTTTCTCTAGTAGATTCACTTACTGGCATAATTGTGCAAGATCAAAACAATCATATTAGTGTATATATATATATATGTAGATTTATTTTATGTAAATAATTTAAGCCTTTAGGAAATATTTTTCTAAGGAAATGAACATGTACTTCAGGTGATAGAAGGCAAAAAAGGCAAATGCAAAAACACTGCAACTACCTGAGAAACAAACAAACAAATCCCCTGTAAACTCAAGCATCTTCTAGCCATTGAAAATCGGAAAATAGACAAAGGGAATAAAAAAACACCTACCTTTTTTCTTTTTGAATTGTTTTCAGTGTTGGCACACATTCGAAGGCACACATACGAACTGCTAAATCAATGCCCAAAATAATCTCACTATTGTGAGTCACTGGAGGCAGGGCTAAGCTGAAGTAGTGGAAAATCTGAAATACATAATATTTTTAAAGACATGAATTTTTATTACTTTCAAGTGCAAACAGTTACTCCAACTACATTAAGGCAATTTTGCTTGGTAAGAGCCGCAAAGCGTTCAGAATGTATTGTTTAGTATAATTGAAATTACCTTGAGTGGAGCCATGAGAGTTTTTCAATGGAGCAGATGCTACCTTGACAGTTCATCTTTTGGAGAAATAATAATAACTAATGTTTATTGAGTACTTCCTACGTAGCAGGCAAGCACTGATCTAAACAGTTTACATGGACTGTCATTTATTCCTCACAATTACTTTATAAAGTAGGTTTGATGGCTTATCCCCATTTTACTGATGAGGACACTGAGACTTAGGGAGATTAATGACCTTTCTCAAAATCATACTGTTAGTAAGGAACTAGAGCACAGATCTGAACCCAAATAAGCTGACTCCAGAGCCTGTGCTATTAACTAGACTACTGTGCTGCCTCAGATAAACAACCTTTTGCCTCAGGTAAAAAAAATATGATATCAGGGATTTATTTTCAACACAAAAGAAACTTTCAGAGTTATATTTTGGCATCAGCACACACTGAACCCTCTCTTCTACATCCTCCGGTCTCTGCAGCTACATATGTGGTTCCAAACAAAGATCACTGACTTCCAGAGTTATGAGCCTCAGGGACAGCAGATCCTCTGGCATTGAAGAAAGAGCCAGGAGACTGTATTGCTAAAGCAGGAGAGTAAACTAGCAGCTTTCAGAGGAATTTGTAACACAGGTTGAAATATAAAAGTTTTCTGCTTAGCTTTTGGTTAACCAGGAAAGTAAATTAATTACAATCTCCCATCCTTGAGCAGTCCAAGTAGTCAAGACCTTACTGCAATGTACCTAACAACTGTTTATATGCATATGAACACAACTTAAAATCTGTGTCTCAATTGTATCTGCTTAGCAAACTTTGTTTTCTTTAGCTAGTACAGAGATGAGATTTGGTCCAGTCTTGCTTTATCACCCAGGTCATTTTTTTTTCATTTTTATTTATTTATTTTTTAATATGAAATTTATTGTCAAATTGGTTTCCATACAACACCCAGTGCTCATCCCAACAGGTGCCCTCCTCAATGCCCATCACCCACTTTCCCCTCACTCCCACCCCCATCAACCCTCAGTTTATTCTCAGTTACCCCGCTCAAAGATCATTCATTAGTGGAGTCAGGATTATGAAGACTTATGTATTTACCTCTGGCAAAAATACTAGTGGCGATCTAATATACTCTTTCAACCTTTTTATTGGGTAGTGACAAATAATACCATGTGAACCAGGATGGTGATGACTATAGACCAAAAAAAGCAGAGGAAGAAAATTGAAAGAAAACTAAAGAAATCATCTTTTGATAGGTTGAAACGTTAAAAAGCTGCTGGGCAAGTTGCCATGGATACCATGTCCTGAATGTACTAGTGGGCTTTTCCTCACAGTTAAAGACTAAAGGCTTGAATCTCCAGCTGTACACGTCCCTTTCTGTGCAAGCAGTAGCAACTACTTGAAATGGAAATTCTCTATGTTGATGAATGAAAATGCAATGGGAAATTTCCTGTGCAAGAATCCTAATCTGCTGAAAAGATATTTGAATGAGATTAATTGCAAAAGGATTTTTATCCCATTTCTATATTACCCAAGACTTCTAAATCAAACTCACTGCACAACAACCTTGATAAATCTACATTAAACAATCAGAAATCAAGAATTGGTCATAGCCACAATAGACCTACGTGGCCCTTTTTCATCACTGACACTTAGCATCCAATGGCACTCATTATTTCTGCCCATTTATTAAGCTGCATGGGGTCTGAACAGGACAAATAATATAGCAAATTGGGAATCCCCTCCATAGATCATAGAGACACTATACCAGAAACCTATACCAAAATAAGTTACTGTGTCAAGAATTCATGGCTTTCTTTATATTCTTTGGATTTTACAAAATGACTAAAACATTGATGTCAAATTACAGGGTAAAAATTGAGCATCTAAGAGGGTTCATAGAAAAAGGCAAAAAAGGAGTAGAAGCAGCCCTGTGCACGGCACATGGACTATAAGGTAAAACAGATGCACGTCTAACATGCGTTTTTGTTGTTGACTTTTGTTATTTTATTTTATTTGAGAGTGGGGAGCAGAAGGGAAGAATGAGAGGGAGAGAGAGAGAGAATCTTAAGCAGGTTCCATGCTCAGCACGGAGCCCAGTGCAGGGCTCGATCCCACGACCCTGGGATCATGACCTGAGCCAAAATCAAGAGTCTGTTGCTCAATCAACTGAGCCACCCAGGCGCCCTGAGTCTAAAAGGCTTAAATACCAGCTTTTTCACTTTACTAGCTTATGACCTTAGGTGAATTACTTATTTTCACTAAATTTTCACTTACCAATTCCTTTTTTTTTTTGTTTTAAGCAAACTCTACACCCAACGTGGGGCTCAAACCCACAACACCAAGATCAAGAGGTGCATTCTCCACTGACTAAGCCAGCCAGGCATCTCTCATTTTACTAATTTATAACATATGGACAATAATAATACCTACACTATGAAGTTGCTATGAGGACAAAATGAGTCATATATGTATAACCTTAGAACAGTGTTAATTCTTCACCAAATGGTAACTTCTAATATTATTCTCCAACCACTCCAAATCATTGATTTCACTCTAGCTATGGAAAAAATACAAGTTTATGATGGCACTAACATCTACTTTTCCTTTTCTGGGAGAGCACTGGCAAAATCCTCATTACTTACCTCCTTTTGCATGCACCTTTTATATTCTCATTCTCTCCCTGACACCCTGCCCCTCCACCCTGCCCTCTATCAATTTATCCATTAATTTACAAATCTCCAGGATCCTACCCTCTGATCTTTAATTCCCCCAGCAATGCCTTTTTATGTAGCTCATGCTCTTCACTGTCCCCCCCTGTTCCCTGAGAAACAGAACCTGCTCTTTGTGTGGCCCTGTGTCTTCTCTGACATTAAGTCATATGAATCAGTGTGCTTTCACTGAGAATTTGCCTTGTTCTCTCTTTTAAAAAAATGTTTAATAGTTTGAGAGAGAGAGTGTGAGCAGGGAAGGGACAGAGGGACAGAGGGAGAGAGAGAATAACCCAAGCAGTCTCCAAGCTGTCAGCAGAGTCTGATATGGGGCTTAATCTCATGAACTGTGAGATCATGACCTGAGCCCAGATCTAGAGTCCGGCACTTAACTGACTGAGACACCCAGGCACCAAAAGAATTTGCTTTGTTCTTAAATGCTTGACTCACTTTTCCCTTATTTTTATTTTGCAACCCCCTGACTAATCCTAAATGATCCCCTCTATCACTGGAGGATGTTCCTAACTGTTTTTGTTTATCCATTCTATCATTTTCTCTATAAGCCCTGTGAGTTGCTTCTTTCAGAAGCTTCACATACTATTAGCAAGTTTTCTACATACTTGAGAACACAGATGCACAAATCCTAAATAAAATGAATTACATTTTGACAAGCATGATCAAGAAAAATAAAATAAAAGAGAAGACACAAATAATATAAATCACAAATCAAAATAGAAAAACTACAAATATAGACGAAATTATAAAATTATAAAATAATACCATTTATTACTTTATATAAGTTAATTTTAAAGCCTAGATAAAATGGAAATATGAATAAGATAGCCTCAATTGGCCTGAAAGATATTAGAAAATATGAATAGACAAATACAGAAGAAATTTAAACAGTAGTCAAACATATATTTCTCCAAAAAATACATGAAGCCCAGGTGGTATTATGGGAAAACATTCAAGAAAGATAATTTCTATCTTATACAAACTGTTCCAGAGCACTGAAAAAGATGGACACTATCAACTTACTTTTCTCATTTTATGTTCCTGGAGAAAAAGATAGCACTAAACTAATATCACTTTTCAATTTAGATGGGAAAATCCCAAGTAAAATATTAGCAAATAGAAACCAAAATTAAAAAGAATAGTACCTCCACCCCCATTGTAAAATTGTAACTATATGTGATGATGGATGTGTTAACCTTACTATGGTAATCACCTTATAATATATGCATATATCAAATTATTCTGTTGTGTACCTTAAACTTACAAAATGTTATGTGAAATATATCTTAATAAAGGGTAGATAAATTCTAGAAAATCTAACAATGAAATTTACACATTAACTGATTATGAAGAAAAAAATGCCATAAAATCATCAATAAATGGTGGGGGAGAGCAATAAATAAAATTCAACATACACACATCATTAAAAAATTATAGACAATTTAATTACACCTTCCTTAACTTCAGAAAGGATATTTACCAGAAACCTACATCAAGCATCATACTTAATTATGAATCATTAAAACTCTCCCCATTAGGCAGAAGACATGAATAGACATTTTTTCCACAAGACATCCAGATGGCTAACAGACACATGAAAAGATACTCACCACCACTCATCATCAGGGAAATACAGATAAAAACCATGAGGAGCTACCACCTCACACCTGTCAGAATGGCTAAAATTAACAACACAGGAAACAACAGATGTTGGCGAGGATACAAGGAAAGGGGAACCCTCTTATAATGTTGGTGGGATGCAATCTGGTGTAGCCACTATGGAAAACAGTATGGATGCTCCTCAAAAAGTTAAAAATAGAACTACCTTACACCCCAGCAATTGCACTACTAGGTATTTACCCAAAGGATACAAAAATACAGATTTGAAAGGGTACATGCAACCCAATATTTATAGCAGCATTATCAACAAGAGCCAAGCTATGGAGAGAGCACAAATGTCCATTGACTGATGAATGGATAAAGAAGTGGTGATACATATACACAATGGAATATTACTCAGCCATCAAAAAGAATGAAACCTTGCCATTTGCAATGAAGTGGAGGGAGCTAGAGTGTATTATGCTAAGTGAAATAGGTCAGTCAAAGAAAGACAAATACCATACAATTTCACTCATATGTGGAATTTAGAAAACAAAACAGATGAACATATGGGAAGGGAAAAGTAGAGAGAGGGAAGCAAACCATAAGAGACTCTTAATGATAGAGAACAAAAATGAAGGTTGATGGAGGGAAGTGAGTGGGAGATGGGCTAAATGGGTGATGGGCATTAAGGAGGGCACTTGTTATGATGAACAGTGGGTGTTATATGTAAGTGATGAATCACTAAATTCTACTCCTGAAACCAATATTACACTGTACGTTAATTAACTAGAATTTAAATAAAAAATTGGAAAAGATAAAACTCTCTTCATTAAAATAAAAAACAAAACAAAACAAGGATGCTGGCCATTAGTACTATTATTCAGCATATTACTAGAAATGAGAGTGAAAAGCAGTGAAAAGTACAAAGTTTGGCAAGGAAGAGGGAAATGATTATGAAACACTCTTAGAGGGAAAACGTCATTATTTGCAGAAATAACATCTACATAAAAATCCTAAGAAATAAAAATTAATAAATGAATGCAGCTAAACAGAGAGTGAAGAAAAGAGGTAGCTATAATATTGACATATAAAAAGTCAATCTTTCATGCCAGCACTAACCTATGTAAAAATAATGGAGAGACAGGCCAATAGAATAGAATAAAAGGTCAGAAATAGATAAATTCATATGAAAATTTGTATATGATAAAGGTGGAATTTCAAGTCTCAGGGACAAAGATGGATTTTTTTATTCAATTGTGTTGGGAGAAATAGATACACATTTGAAAAAGAAAAAAATTGGATCCATACCTCACACCATAGAGAAGAATAAAATCCAGCAGATGAGAATTTCAATGTAAAAAAGTGAAATTATTTAAGTTGAATGTGGGAAAAGACTTACTACATGATTCAAAATCCAGATGCAATAAAAGAAAAGATGAACAAATTTAAACATATTTTTTAAATGCACAACATAAGAAAGCTCAAAAGACAAATTACAAACTAAGAGAAATGTTTTCAGCATATATTGTAGTATCTCTACTATATAAAGAACTCATAAACTAGAAGAAAAAATACCAAAACTCAATAAATAAAACAGGCAAAAGATATGAACATATAATTTTAAGTGATAGGAATGGTCTTTGAAGCTATGAAAAGATGTTACATTTTACTCATAATAAAAGAAATGCAAATTAAAACTAATCCAAGATATCGGTTCTGATCCATCTGACTGGCAAAAGTTCAAAGGCTTAATGAAACACTCTTGAAGAGGCTGTTCACAAAAGTCACTCTAATACCTTCCTGGGTTGAGTAGAAAACGGAATAACTTCTATGGTGTGGTGAAGGATTTCATATTATTTAACAAAATTACATTGCTTTTTACTCAGCAAGTCCACTTGTAGAAACTTACTCTGATGCAAAAAATAAAAATAAATCCAACACAGTTCTTTTTGGAGGTATTAATTATAAATGTAAAATATTGGAAGCAACCAAATGCCCATAAAAATGAAATTGATTCAATAAAATATAGTACATCTTCACAATAGAGCATTATGAAGCTATAAAAAAGAATCCAAAAAAAATCTCTAAATGCAAAAAAATCTCTATAAACTTATAAAGAGTGATTTCCTGGATAATTTTTTCCAGGATAAATTAAGTTTAAAAACATTTTAAAACAAAGTGCAAGCAAGTATGTATATTACCCTGTCTTTTGTGTGAGAAAAAAGGGAAAATAAGAATACACACACATACATATTCTGGGTTTTGCAAAAAGAAAAACAGAAACAATGAAAACAGAAACTAATGAAATTTGATTACCTACAGGAGGTGGGTGGAAACTGCGTAGAATGGATAGAGAAGAAAGTGAGACTTCTCTGAAGGTAACTTTTTGTATAGTTTTGACTTCTGAATTGCGTTTTTTACATATTCCAGAAATAAAATTAATCAGCAAGGATGGCAAATAAACTAAAAGAGAAAACAAGCAGAAACAACTGAACTTAACTGTTTATTAAGTTGATACCATAATCACACAAAAGAAGGAAAAGAACAACTAATTCATAAAACTTTTGAACATAATGCTTTGAGTACATATCTTCAGTCTAAAGACGAAAAAAAAAATTACTGGACGCCTGGCTAGCTCAGTTGATAGAGCAGGTGACTCTTAATTTTGGGGTCATGAGCTGGAGCCCCAACTGGGTGTACGGATTACTTTAAAATATACAATCTCAAAAAAATAAAGACAAAAAACTGCTATGTAATTTTGAACTTCATTTAATATGGCTATTTTTTCCAGGAATTCTGAAACCTTTCTGTGTGTGTACGTGCACTGTAAGGTTGAACAAATAAGTAAATACACTAATATATTCATAATATTCACAGCAAAGCTTCTCAGTGTGGGAGAGGGAGATAAAAATATGTACATATATAAAAATGGGAAAGAAAAGGACTAGCCCTGTGCTGTTTGGCTGAGGCTAAAGGTATTAGTTAAACTCAGATTATAAATATAACATTTTGGTAAAGGTCTTAGTCAGTGTAATACTGTAATGTGGAAAAAATTAGAATGTTTAATATTGGAAAGGAAGAAAGAAAAGTGTCATTATTTTCTCATAATATGATTCTGTACATAGAAAATTTAAAAAACCTACAAACTATTCAATTTAACAAATAAATAATATGCTGCTGGAATCAAGGCTAACATACAAAAATCTTTTATGTCTATATACTACTAACCAAAACTGGGAAATAAATTTTTTAAATACCATTATAATACCATTAGCAAATATAAAAGAGCTATGAATAAGTGTAACAAAAATGTGCAAGTTCTTTACACTAAAACAACAAAACATTGCTGAGAGATACTGAAGAAATACCAAAGATATAAGTAGCAAAGCCAGAAACAACCCAAATGTTCTTCAATGAATGAATAGATAAACAAACTGCAGTAAATCCATACAATAAAATATTACTTGGCAATAAAAAGAACTATTGACACACAGAATAACAGATGAATCTCAAAATGCATTCTGCTGAGAGAAGTCAGTCTATTCTATTTATATGACATTCCAGAAAAGGAAGAAACATTTGGGACAGAGAACAGACCAGTGGTTGCCAGAGGTTAGAGGGAGAGACTGAGTGAAAAGGCAAAGCATGAAGGAATTTTTTAGGATATTGTAAAGGTTCTGTATTTGTTTGTGGTTGTGGTTGCGAAAACTTATGAATTTGGAGTTCATGAAGGAATATTGGATGAATTTTGAGTTGTTAGTGCTCTTTACATATTCTGGATACAAGTCTTTCATAAGATATGTGGATTATGAATAATTTCTCCCTGTTGAAAGTTTCTTTTTAAAATTATTTGTCTTTTGAAGAGCTGAAGGTTTATTTAATGAAGACAGCATGGTATTGAGTAGAATGGCTAAAATCAACAATACAAGAAACAACAGGTGTTGGTGAGGATGTGGAAAAAGGGGAACCCTCTTACACTGTTGGTGGGAATGCAATCTGGTGCAGCCAATGTGAAAAACAGTATGGAGTTCCTCAAAAAGTTAAAAATAGAACTACACTATGATCTGGCAGTTGAACTAGATATTTACCCAAAGAATATAAAAATACTAATTTGAAGGTATACATGCACTTCAATGTTTACAGCAGCATTATTTACAATAGCCAAATTATGGAAATAGTCCAAGTGTCCATTGAGTGATGAAAGGATATAAAACATTCAGCATTCCTTCATGAACTCATATATATACATATACATATACATATACATATACATATACATATACATATATATGTATATACATAGGAATATTACTCATATATATACATACATATACATATATATGTATATATATAGGAATATTACTCATATATATATATGAATATTACTCAGCCATCAAAAAGAATGAAATTTTGACATTTGCAAGGACGTGGAGGGAGCTAGAGTGTATTCTGCTAAGTGAAATAAGTCAGAGAAAGGCAAACACTGTATGATTTCACTAATATGTGAAATTTAAGACACAAAACAAATGAGCATAGGGAAAAAGAGAGCGATGGAGGCAAACCAAGAAACACACTCTTAATTATAGAGAACACACTGATGGTTACCAGAGGGAAGGTGGGTAGGAGGATGGGTTAGGTGATCGGTATTAAGGAGTGCACTTGTGATGAGCACTGGGTATTGTATGTAAGTGTTGAATCACTAAATTGTACAGCTGAAACTAATATTACATTGCACGTTAACTAACTGGAATTTAAATAAAAACTAAAAACAAACAAACAATAAAGAAATAAAATGTGAACATCCAATAAGCCAGCAGTCTTGTTTCTCAATAGAAAAATACTCATACACATACACAGAAGACATGTATAAGGATGTTCATTGTAACACTGAAATTGTGGGGGGAAAACAGGCAAAATCAAAATGTTTCTCAACAACAGAGTGACTAAATATACCATGGCATAGTTACATTATGACTGCCTTGCAACAAGTGAAGTGATAAAGTTGGAATTCTTTGTACTATTATGACAAGATTTCAAATACATTCCTGAGTGGCATAAAAGCAAGTTTAACATGTACCAAGTGATTCTATTTTTATATTTTTAAATGGGAACATTTTCATCAATATAAAAAATAAATTCCAGGTGAATTAGACTTAAAGTGAAAACAATCTAAAACTATTAGAGGAAAATTTAGCAGAGCTTTTTTTTTTATTACCACAGGGTATAAGATTAGTAAATATAAGTACATCAAGATTTCAAACTTTTGTGTGGTAAAATGTCTATCAATAGAAGGAGGTATAAATGAAATGTGATTTAGTCATATGATGAAACATAGGGCCCAAATTATGCATTGCATCAGATGCACTTAATCTTCACCTACCTTCTGGGCTTTCGGTCATTTGCTCAATTGAGAACCTGGCTAAGTGACGGCATGACCCTCATTGTACCTCCTGAGGTAAGAACTATAGCAACTTCAATACCCAGGCATGATCCAACTGGATTCATGGAGGTTCTGGCTTTTGCCACCACTTTTGGATTCATGTGAATTTGAATGCAATGGGGAATTGGATCTGGCTTCTCCAGTACCTGCTGGGAAATCCAGATGACAAAATGTGGAATTATTTGTATAGAAGGCCATAAAGACAACATGTTTAGGAACAAATGCAGATCTATAAAAGACAGGATATGGAAAAGAACCAGCAAATAAATTCTTGCTTCTTTTTCCTTATCTTTTGCTTTCTTTTTCCTTGTTCTTGATGTCTTGAGATTTTCTTTCCAATAGTCTTAGTGCAGAACCTTTGCCTCAGGTTATTTCTAGGGACAGAATTTAGCAACTAAAGAGAATGAACTAAGACGTATTTTAAGGATAAGACAGAATTTAGCAACTAAGAAGAGTAAACTAGAGCTATATCAATGTGGATAGATCTCAAATATACAACATTAAGTTAAATTAGGAAGATATAAAATAACATGCTTCATATTTATGTAAATTTAAAAATATACATAATAACACAGTATCATATATTAGTTATAAATAGAATATGTATGTATAGAAAAAGAACTATAAAGAAATGTACCACATTTTGATGGTTTCTCCTTGGCAGGTAAATAAATGCAATAGAAGGAGAGGTGGTTCTTAAAGGAAATTTTAATTTCTATGTAACTTTCCATATATTTAAAGAAGACAAAAGATCACAGGTAAATATCACAAAAGGGAAACAGTCATTAATTTTTAGTGGTGGTAATATGACTGTTCAATTTGCTATATTCTTTTTTTTAATTTTTTTTCTGAAGTACAAAGTGCATTGCAAATTTAAAAGGAAAAATGCATTTTCTGGGAGAAGACTTACTTTATCTTACCTTCCAAGACAAAATGAAAGGTAGGTAAATAAAGCTTACTTTTAAATTTGAAAAACATCTTGGAGCTATTTAATTAGGAATTCTTCAGTGAGTCCATAGAAAGGTAGAGTGACATAATGATATAGACTAGCAATCAAGAGACCAGGATTCTAGATACCTGGATACTCAACATGTCTCTAGGTTTCAGCCTCCTTTCTTTAAAATAAGAGAATCAAACACAAGATGATATTTAGGACATTTTCTAGTTATAAAATATATAGTCTTGCCTATGCAACAGCAATGACCAATAAAAGGCAGAGAGTATCATCAGACATGAATTTATATGCCAGCCTCATCTTCATGAGGATGAATCTCTGGGGAGAAGAAAATAAGGAAAGTTGGCATGGTCAACCAAGAAAGGTGTATCAGTTAATGTTCTTTATTTCCAGCAAGAAAAACTGGCTGTAATGAACTTAAACAAAAAGGGCATTTTTTGGAAGATCATCGGGGACTCAGGTTAGGGAAGTTTTTCATCATTATTTCTTAAAACAAGTTTTTTGCCCCCTCTCCTTCTTATATCTCTATAATATACTGTTAATATGCTTAACGTTGCCCTAGAGGTCCCTTAAACTATCTTCACTATTTTTTTCCCCTTTTTGCTGTTCTGATTGGGTGATTTCCACTATTCTGTCTTTCAGATTGCTGATCTATTCTTCTGTATTATCTAATCTACTATTGATTCCCTCTAGTGTGTTTTTCATTTCAATTATTGTATTCTTCAGCACTGATTGACTTTGTTTTGTATTTTCTCTTTGTTGAAATTCTCACTGTGTTCCTCCATTAATTCTCCTGAGTTCAGTGAGAATCTTTATTACCATTACTTTGAATTCTTTATCAGGTAAATTACTTCTCTCCATTTCATTAGGCTATTTTCCTGGGGTTTTATCTTACTCTTTCATTTGGGAAAGATTTCTCTATCTTCTCATTTTTTTTTTTTTTACTTATTTTGCTTCTATGAATTAAGAGGAAGAGCTAACTCTATCATCTTTGTGAAAGTGGCCTTGTGTACCAATATCCCCTGTGTAGACTGTGTATGCCTGATGGCTTTGGCAGGCCATCTGGAGTTGGAGCCAGTACAGGATGTTGGGGAGCCTGAGGCATGCTGCATCAGGACCACCTTAGTAGAACAATTACACCTGGGACAAATATGGGCTGGGAAGTCCTAGATCACCTTGATAGGACAGCTGGAACTGGAGCAGGCATGCCATACCAGGATCACCCCAGCTGGATGGCTGGAGTTGCAGTGGGTGCAGACTGGGACCCTGAAGCTCTCCATGTCAGGGCTGTCCCAACAGGATGGCTGGATCTGGAGCAGGTACACAAAGAAGGATACCACAACACATCATGTTAGGGTTGCCCCATCAGGATGGCTGGAGGTGAATGAGTGCAGGTGAAGGGGTCCTGGGGTGCACTATGCCTTGGAAGGATAACTGGGTTTGGCACAGGTTTGGGGGAGGTTCCTGGAGTGAGCCATTCCAGGGCTGTGTTGAGGGTACAGTTGGAACTGGTGTGGGCTAGGGGCCTGGGGCTTTCTAGGACAGCTGTAGCAGGTTGGCCAAAGCACCTAGACCCTGCTCCCGCCCATATTATCAGGGTGAAGGGGGAATGTAAAAAAATGATGCTCATTGGCATCTCCAAGCCCAGATAGAGTTCCAGCAGTTCCCCACCCATTTTGGTGGATGATTTAAGGTTAGTAAATGTATTTTTTTCACTGATATTCTAGTTTCCCTTCTAATGCCCCAAGACAGGCAAGCCTGCATGCAGACCCCTCAGTGATATCCCTCCCTAAGGCAGTTCACTGCTTTGGGGGTGGAGTTCCCATTATTACCATGTCTTTGTCTCCTTTACCCTAATTCTATGCAGTCCCTCTAAATGTTGTGCAGAGCTGTTCAATTAGCCCTCAGTTCTTTAGGAAGAAATGTTCCTTATGTAGGTGTAGATTTGGTATATCTGTGGTCAGAGGTGAACTCAGGGTCCTCCTACATTGCCATCTTGGGCCATTTATTCTCTATAAATGATTTCTTTGTTTTTCTTGTGTTTGAATTTTTTACAATGAGGATAGATATATTTTTATATATTACTTTTATAATAAAAAAATACATTTAATTAAAGAAAAAGATTCCTGGTAAAACAATGAAGTCAAGTTGTTGGATGAACATTTTGGGTAACTATGAGCCAAGTGCTATGTCTTCAAGGACAGCTTCAGCATATAAACTTCAGTGGATGATAGCCAATTTTGAAATGCTAAAGAAGACCATGAGCTCTATGGTGAAGTAAATTAAGATGGTGAAAGAGAGTCCTATACTCAGGGTTTTAATGCCAGAATTTGAAGAGTAATAATAATTAATTAGGGTTGAGAGAGTGGAGAGAATAGAGTGTATGTTAAGAAGAGAGAAGCATAGGAGGAAAGGCATGAAGCCATGAGTAAGTAATCTGGCAGGGCAGCACACCTGATAGGAATTGATAAAAATAAAAATAAGGCCCAACAAAGAGTGTATCAGTTAGAGTTCTTATCTGCAAACCACAATACCCACTCTAAAGCAGTAAAGACATTTATTAACAGATATTAGATGGCTCACAGTATCATTGGGAAGGCTGAATAAACAGGAATAAGGCTGAATTTCCAGGAATGATACCCAAAACTGTGCCAAAGAACTGGTCTGATGAGTAGGAAATTGCTGTCTCTGCCACCGCCAAACACTAAGTGCTAGAAACTCAACTTGAGTGCAACTGTTAGTGCTGCTGGTGCCAATGCCACCTATGTGTTACTGTTGCTCTTGAAAGTTGAATGTCTCTTGTGCCAGCAAAGTGACAGCTTTACATAGAGCCAACTCCTTCATGTTAGTCACTTGCAAATCTATGTCTCACATGAGTGTGCCTGTTTGGCTGATCCTAAATTAAATGCCTGCTTTCTAGCTGCAAGGGTGGCTAGAAATTTGAGTTCTGATATGTAAAGTTAAAGAGTAAGACTAATTACATTGACATCTTTCTAAATGTAGAAAACCTATTCAGAAGATGATGGGCGTGCAGCCAGAAATATCAAAAAAGATCATTGCAAATAGACTATGAAATGCTTTGAATATCTTTATCAAAAAGTTAGACTTTATCTAGGTAGGTGATGGGAAATAGGCAAAGGTTTTAATTCCAAAAATGATTGCCATTTCAGCTACTTTAAAAGCATTTGTAAAGTTTAGGGGTGCTTGGTTGGCTCAGTTAGTAGAGCATGTGACTCTTGATCTTGGGGTTGAGTTTGAGCCCTGCATTGGTATATAGATTACTTTAAAAAATGTTAAAAAAGGCATTTGCAAAGTTTAGTAAACTGGATGTAGTGAGAACAATAGGCAATTTTCAATGGTACAGATAAAAGAATATAAAATTCTGGACCCAGGTAGTGGGAGTGCATAAAGAGGGACATGATACAAGATACTTCATGGATAGAGTATAAAGGAGTGAAGGAAAGAGGGATTCATGAGGTTTGGTTCTCCTCTTAGATAACCATAAGATTAGCTATCCTGTATTTTGTTTATTTGTTTTTGTTTTGTTTTGTTTTACTAGATTCAAGTGTTTCTTTCCACAAATAAAATTATTCTTCATGGATCAATTTTTATATTTCTTAAATATTTACACTTTGTACTTAAAGGCATTTTTCAGTTGAGAATTTCCCAGAGCTTTCCAATATTTATTATTCCTCTTGATATTCAGCTCATATTCTGGGGAAAATTCAGTCATTCTTCTATCCATTCACTCATTCTTTCAATATTTTTTGTAGATTCTATGGACTGAGTATGAGTTTCATATCTGTGAAGGCAGATTTTTATAATTATTATTATTATTGGCAATTATGATAAAAGCACAATTATTTTACACACATAAAATATTATAAATGATATAAATCACAGGGAAATATTTTATTAAAAATTGGAAAGAGGCAAATACTGTAAGATATTGTCAAACACTTGGGATTTTAGAGGATTGAAAAATTATTTTAATTAATTTCATTAGAGCTATATTGTGAAGGATTGTGATTGCCAGTCTGAGGGGTTTGGACTGCATGCAGTAGGTAATGGGGAGCTACCAAAAGATTTCAGGTTTGGAGTGACACACTTGGAGTTGTACTTTAGATTGACCAGTATGATAGTTGTAATGAGAGTGGTCTCAGTATTCAGAGGCAGGGAGATCAGTTAGCAAAGTATTTCAGAAAGATAATAATAAATAGTAAAGAGGAAATGGATCTCAGTACTACTATGGAGTGGAACTGATTAGAGGTGAGTAATGGAAAAGAGACCAAAGGTTGAATTGAGTTTTTTATCTTGGATGAATGAGAAGGGTGTTACTCACCCATTCAACTAATTAGATAACTTCAAAAAGAAAAAAAATATTTAGTGATTGTTACATAGGCAAAGACAAAGAGTTGAAACAGCTACTTAGGTAATTTGATTGGAAAAGCATGCCTTTAAGGGAAAAGGAAAGTTTTCATACCTAAATTGAAGAATTCCATCATTGAAATCACTCAACACTTTTTAGCACAATTATGTAGACAGAGCTGTGTGAACTCACAACAAATGAGGCATAACATAATATGTTATTTGCTGATAGGATAATTCAAGATTCCTCATTATCCACCAATTAGTAGCTTCTTATATGTTATTACAATAGAGTATTTAAACTTTATAAAGGAAGAACTTTGTCTGTGTTGTTCACTGACATAACAAAATGTCTACCATCACAGAAAAGAAAGGTAGAAAGAATGCCAAAGGAAGGAAGAAACAGAGAAAGAGAAGGAATGAGGGAGGGAGAAAGAAAGAGGGAAATATGTAAGGAGGTAAAAGTGGAATGAAGGTTGAATGGTAGATAAGAAAGAAAAGAAAGATAAATAGGAGACTGTGGAGGTGATTTAGAACATGATGAAAGGAACCACTTGCAAGCATTCTCTATTGACTAAAAGCAAAGTTGAGAGGTTCAAAACTGTAACTTGATTATAGATAAGGACAAATTTTCTCTAGAAAGTGAAGTCAGCAAGATGGTAGAGTAGGAAGCCCTGGACAATCCTAATTCCTCACAAACACACTGATTCAGTAACAATTCATGAACAAATTATCTTTGTGACAAACCAAAATCTAATTGAAAGTCTCCTGCATCTTGGGTGAATATGAAACCACATTCACTGAAGCTGGTAGAGATTCAAGACATCCTTTCACCAGAATTTCTGCCCCCAATGAAGCATGATACAATTAGGAAGAAACCCAGCTCCCAGTTTCACCCAAGGGAGGGAAGGGATTAGTTCAGATGTCCAACATCCCAACTTTCTAAGAGGGATTCCCAGAGGACTGATTTCATCTTTCTAGTCTTGGAGCTCTGATGGTCTGGCATAAGTAGCCTCCCATGGGAGAATGGAGGCACCATACTGGGCTGGTAGACACCATATCTCCTCCATTCTGTCCCCTATTCACAGAGCAAGGAGACAAAACCCATAGCTCCCTGCTTTTCCCTGAGGATTGAGAGTTGGTAGAAGCTTCTAGAATCTCTGGTTGGGATGTGCTGTGGATGTTTTCTTCTGTAAGAGCTCAGTCCATAAAGACATGGTTCTTTCTCCAGGATAGATAACTAGGTCACAAACAAATCTTAAGAAATTTCAGAAAATTGAAATCATATCAAATATCTTTTTTTATCACAATGGGATAAAACTGGGAATCAATAGCAGAAGGAACACCAGAGGAATCACAAATCTTTATAAATTAAACAACACACTCTTGAACAACTATTTGGTTAAAGAAGAACAAAAGACAAATTAGAAAATACCTGGAGACAAACGAAAATGAAAATACAACATATCGAAATGTATTTGATATAGCAGAAGCAGTACTAAGTGATGATCTTCATAGTGATGAATGCCTACATTAAAATAGAAGGAAGATCTCAATAAATAACAACTTTACCCCTCAAGGAACTAGAAAAAGAAGAACAAACTAAGCCCAAAGTTAGCATAAGAAAGAAAATAATAGGTTAGAGCAGAGGATAAAAGAAATAGAAATTAGAAAAAAAAAGAAAAAGTCAAGAAAACTGAGTTAGTTGAAAAGGTAAACAAAACTCACATACTCATAGCTAGACTAAGAAAAAGAAAGAAGTTGCTGTGGCCAAGATCAAAGAGGTTTTTGTCTGCTTTCTCCTCGAGGATTTTGATGGCTTCCTGTCTTACACTTAGGTCTTTCATCCATTTTGAGTTTATTTTTGTGTATGGTGTAAGAAAGTGGTCCAGGTTCATTCTTCTGCATGTCTCTGTCCAGTTTTCCCAACACCACTTGCCATTTGCAACTCTGTGGATGGAACTAGAGGGTATTATGCTAAGTGAAATTAGCCAGACAGAGAAAGACAAAAATCATATGATTTCACTCATATGAGGACTTTAAGAGACAAAACAGATGAACATAAGGGAAGGGAAACAAAAATAATATAAAAACAGGGAGGGGAACGAAATAGAAGAGACTCATAAATGTGGAGAACAAACAGTGTTAATGGAGGGATTGTAGGAGGGGGGATGGGCTAAATTGGTAAGGGGCACTAAGGAATCTACTCCTGAAATCATTGTTGCACGATATGCTAATTTGGATGTAAATTTTAAAAAATAAAAAATAAAATTAAAAGAAAACTAAAACGAAAAAGAAAGAAAACTCAAATAAAATCATAAGTGAAAAAAGACTCATTGAAACTGATAAAATAAAAAGTATCATAAGAGACCACTATGTATAATTATATGCCAACAAACTGGCGAACCCTAAAGAAATGGAGAAATTCCTGGAAGCATACATTGTACCAGACTGAATCTTGAAGAAATAGAAAGTCTCAACAAACCTATAACTAGTATGGAGATTAAATCAATAATCAAAAACCTCCTAACAGGGATGGCTGGGTAGATCAATCGGTTATGTGTCCGACTCTTGATTTCAGTTCAGGTCATGATCTAACAGTTCATGGGTTCTAGCCCCATGTCAGGCTCTGCACTGGCAGTGTGGAGTCTCCTTGGTATTCTGTCTCCCCCTCTCTGTCCTCACCCACCCACACTGTCTCTGCCTTTCTCAAAATAAATAAATAAACTTAATTTTTTTTAAAGCCCCTCCTAACAAAGAAAAGCCCAGGACTAGATGGCTTCATGAGTTAATTGTACAAAAGATTTAAAGAAGAATTAACCCCAACCCTTCTCAAACTCTTCCAAAAAATTGAACAGGAGGGAACATTTCTTATACATTTTGTGAGACCAGAATTATCCTGATACCAAAGCCAGACAAAGACACCACAAGAAAAGACTACAAGTCAATAGCCTTGATTAAGATAGATGCAAAAATCCTCAACAATATACTAGCAAACAAAATTCAACATCACATTAAAAGGGTCATATACCATGACCAAGTGGGATTTATCCCTGGTATCTAAGGATGGTTCACCAAATGAAAATCAATTAGGGGTGCCTGGGTGATTCAGATGGTTAAGCATCTGACTCTTGGTTTCAGCTCAGGTCATGATCTCACAGTTTGTGGGTTTGAGCCCCACATCAGCTTCTGTGCTGACAGCATGCTGCCTGCTTGGGATTCTCTCTCTCTCCCTGTCTCTGCACCTCCCTGCTCACTCACTCTTTCTCAAAATAAATAAATAAACATTAAAAAAAAATAAAATCAGAGAGGAGGATCCAAGATGGCAGAACAGCATGGAAGTTTTTTTTTGCATCTGTCATGCCTGAAATGCAGCCAGATCAACACTAAACCATCTTGCATACCTAGAAAACTGATTTGAGGATTAACACAACAATCTGAACAACCTGAAACACAGAACTTGGCAGGTACACAGTGCGGAGAGGTGAACTGGGGAAGAGAAGCCACAGAGTGCATGGAGCTGTTTTTGCTTGTGGAGCAGGACAGAGATGGAGGGAGAGTATGGGAAAAGCACCCCCCCCCCAAAAAAAAAGCAGCTGGAGAGAATGTGGAAAAGTAGAAACAGTTGCAGGGACTGAACAAAAAAGGGAAAAAGGAGAAAGGAGAGGGTTTAAATTCCATTAATACTCTATAATAGGGGGAATGCAGAGTCTGAAACTCTGCAGCTCGATACCTGGTGGTGCTCTGGTGGAAAGGGCAAATTCCCAGGAACAGAGAGCAAGGTCCTCAGGGTCCTTGGGCCACACAGGGAATAGTGGTTCCCCTGCTGGGAGGACATTTGGTAGAGGCTGTGCAGCCACCCAATAGGCAAAGATCCCAGTGGACCCCAGAGAACAATCACATTTGCTCCTGGTGGAACAAGAATGTTAAGGGTGAAGCCTGGTGCCAGATGTGTGTTGTGATTTTCCATAAAGCCTGAAATGCTGCTGCTACAAGATCATGCGAACTTTTCTGGGGCAGGCTGGTACCCAGCCACAGTCTCTGGGCAACACCAACAGCCCAGTCTTGCAAATGTTCCTGAGCACCCAGCCATTGCTTGGTGAGACCCTTCCCCAGAAGGTCTGAGCAGGTCAAAGCCGCAGTGCCTCAGAAGCCAGGGGTTGGAAAACACAGCCCCATCTGAGATAAAACTCAGGACACAGGTGCCTCTGACAGCCTGATGGATTGGTCGCAAACAGTGAGAAGCAGGGAGTAGACAGAAGCTGGACACAAAGGAGGGACGCATGACTGCCGGTTGTAGAGAGCAGAGAGTTTCGATACTAGAGACTGGATAGCTGGGTGATGCCATTTTCACCGTTCCGGCACATGCGCATACACAGCTACACACGCCACAGCAATCCACCCCAGTAAGTTAAGGAGCGCCATCTAGTGGAGAAGGGAGCTGTTACACTAAGCCCTGTGCAAGTAGGCCAACAGCACTCTTGACAAACACAAATCTCCGCTTGCTTAGTTTATGGACTATAAAGTGCTTCATAGCTTGATTTCTATGGGAAACCAGATGTAATTTCAATTGTACTTCATGCTGTTTTCTGGTCCTTTTATTCAATGTTTTCTTTTATTTCTT
Organism: Panthera tigris; assembly: GCF_018350195.1. Classification (NCBI taxonomy): domain Eukaryota; kingdom Metazoa; phylum Chordata; class Mammalia; order Carnivora; family Felidae; genus Panthera; species Panthera tigris. The sequence continues at coordinate 88,856,505 of NC_056677.1, read as the reverse complement.
TCTTATTCTTGAACACAGAAAGATAAAAATCTATTTTTTATTTTCCATTTTTATTAAAAAGATTTTTCTTTAATTTTTTCTACTATAATTTTTACTTTTTTGTTAATTTTAAAATTCTATTTTACTTTCATCATTTCATTTTATTCTATTTTATTGTATTCAATTTTTCAAATTTTCAAATTTTTTTTCCTTTTCTGTTTTCTTTTTTTTTCTTATCTTTCCCTTTTTTCTCTAATCTATCAAGCTTGTTTCAACAACCAGATCAAAACACACCTAGGATATAGCATCCTTTGTTTGATTTCTCTGTGTTGTTTTTTATTTTTAATTTTTAATTTTTTTTTACTTTATTAATTCCTTTTCTTCTCCCAAAATGATGAAAAGAAGAAATTCACCCCAAAAGAAAGAACAAGAAGAAATGACAGCCAGGGACTTAATCAACACAGATACAAGCAAGATGTCTGTACCAGAATTTAGAATCAAGATAATAAGAATATTAGCTGGGGTTGAAAATATATTAGAATCCCTTTCTGTGGAAATACAAGAAGTAAAAGCTAGTCAGGATGAAATAAAAAATGCTATAACTGAGCTGCAATCTCGAAGGGATGCCACAGCAGCAAGGTTGGATGAGGCAGAGCAGTGAATCAGCGATACAAAGAACAAACTTATGGAGACTAATGAAGCAGAAATAAAGAGGGAGACTAAGGCAAAAGAGCACGAAATAAAAATTAGAGAACTCAGTGACTCATTAAAAAGGAATAACATCTGAATCATAGGGGTCCCAGAAGATGAAGAGAGAAAAAAAAGGTAGAAAACTTATGTGAGCAAATCATAATAGAAAACTTTTCTAACCTGGGGAAAGACACAGTCATCAAAATTCTGGAAGCACAGAGGACTCCCATTAGATTCAACAAAAACCAACCATCAACAAGGCATGTCATAGCCAAATTCACAAAATGCTGAGGCAAGGAATGAATCATGAAACCAGCAAGGGGAAAAAAGTCCTTAACTTACAAGGGAAGACAGATCAGGTTCAGAGCAGGCCTATCCACAGGCTTGGAAGGCCAGAAAGGAGGGGCAGGATATATTCAATGTGTTGAATCAGAAAAATATGCAGCCAAGAATTCTTTATCCAGCAAGACTGTCATTCAAAATAGAAGGAGAGATAAAAAGTTTTCCAGACAAAAGTTAAAGGAGTTCATGACCACTAAACCACCCTGCAAGAAATTTTAAGGGGGACTCTCTGAGGGGAGAAAAACAAAGATTAGAAAGGACCAGAGAACACTACCAGAAACTCCAAATCTACAGATGACATACTGTCAATAAATTCATATCTTTCAGTACTCACTTTAAACATCAATGGACTAAATGCTCCAATCAAAAGACATAGGGTAATAGAATGGATAAGAAAACAAGATCCATCTCTGCTGTTTATAAGACACCTGTTTTAGACCTAAAGACACTTTCAGATTGAAAATAAGGTGATGGAGAATCATCTATCATGTTAATGGTCACCAAAAGAAAGTGGGAATATCCATACTTATATCAGACAATTTAGATTTTAAAATAAAGAGTGTAACAAGAGATGAAGAAGGGCATTATATCATTATTCATGTGTCTATCCACCAAGACCTAATAATTGTAAACATTTATGCTCCAAATGTGAAACACCCAAATATATAAATATGTTAATCACAAACATAAAAAAACTCATTGATAACAATACCATAATTGTAGGGGACTTCAACACCCCACTTACAGCAATGGGAAGATCATCTAAACAGAAAATCAACAAGGAAACAATGGCTTTGAATGACACACTGGACTGGATGGAACTTAAGAGATATATTCAGAACATTTCATCCTAAAGCAGCAGAATACACATTCTTCTCGAGTGCACATGGAACATTCTCCAGAATAGATCATATACTGGGACACAAATCATCCCTCAACAAGTACAAAAAGATCGAGATCATACCATACGTATTTTCAGACCACAACACTATGAAACTCGAAATCAACCACAAGAAAAAAATTGGAAAGATAACAAATACTTGGAGACTAAAAAACATCCCCCTAAAGAGTGAATGGGCTAACCATGCAGTTAAAGAGGAAATTAAAAAGTACATGGAAGCCAATGAAAGTGATAACACCACGGGCCAAAACCTCTGGGACACAGCAAAGGTGGTCATAAGAGGGAAGTATATAGCAATCCAGGCCTTCCTAAAGAAGGAAGAAAGATCTCAGATACACAACCTAATCTTACACCTCAAAGATCTGGAAAAAGAACAGCAAATAAAACCCAAAAACAGCAGAAGACAGGAAATAATAAAGATTAGAGCAGAAGTCAATGCTATCGAATTCCCCCCCCCAAAAAAGTAGAACAGATCAATGAAACCAGAAGCTGGTTCTTTGAAAGAATTAACAAAATTGATAAACACTAGCCAGTGTGATCAAAAAGAAAAGGGAAAGGACCCAAATAAATAAAATCAAGAATGAAAGGGGAGAGATCACAACCAACACAGCAGAAATAAAAACAGTAATAAGAGAATATTATGAGCAATTATACACCAACAAAATGGGCAATCTGGAAGAAATGGACAAATTCCTAGAAAAATATAAACTACCAAAGTTGGAACAGGAAAAAATAGAAAATTTGAACAGACCCATATCCAGTAAAGAAATCAAATTAGTAATCAAAAATCTCCCAAAAAACAAGAGTCCAGGGCCGGATGGCTTTACAGGGGAATTCTACCAAACATTTAGAGAAGATTTAACACTTATTCTCTTGAAGCTGTTCCAAACAAAAGAAATGGAAGGAAAACTTCCAAAGTCTTTCTATGAAGCCAGCATTACCATGATTCCAAAATCAAAGACACCACTAAAAAGACAGACGATAGACCAATTTCCCTGAAGAACATGGATGCAAAATCCTCAACAAGATACTAGCCAACCAGGTCCAACAATACATTAAAAAAAATTATTCACCACGACCAAGTGGGATTTATACCTGGGATGCAGGGCTGGCTCAATATCTGCAAAACAATCAGTGTGATACATCACTTCAATAAAAGAAAGGACAAGAACCACATGATTCTCTCAATAGATGCAGAGAAAGCATTTGACAAAATACAGCATGGTTTCTTAATAAAAACTCTCAAGAAAGTAGGGATAGAAGGAGCATACCTCGAGATCATAAAAGCCATATATGAAAGAACCACTGTTTATCATCTTCAATGGGGAAAAAATTAGAGCTTTCCCTCAGGTCAGGAACACGACAGGTTGTCCACTCTCACCACTGTTATTCAACATAGTATTGGAAGTCTTAGCCTCAGCAATCAGACAACACAAAGGAATAAAAGGCATCCAAATCAGATAGGAGGAAGTCAAACTTTCACTCTTTGCAGATGACATGATACCTTATATGGAAAACCTAAGATTCCACCAAAAAAACTGCTAGAACTGATCCATGAATTCAGCAAAGTCACAGGATAGAAAATCAATGCACAGAAATTGGTTGCATTCCTACACACTAATAATGAAGCAACAGAAAGAGAAATCAAGGAATCGATCCCATTTGTAATTGCACCAAAAACCATAAAATATCTGGGAATAAACATAACCAAAGAGATGAAAAATCTATACACTGAAAACTATAGAAATCTTATGAAAGAAATTGAAGAAGACACACAAAAAATAAATGGAAAAATATTCCACGCTCCTGGTTTGAAAGAACAAACATTGTTAAAATGTCAATACTGCTCAATGCAATCTACATATTCAATGCAATTCCCATCAAAATAACACCAGCATTCTTCACAGAGCTAGAACAAACAATCCTAAAATTTATATGGAACCAGAAAAGACCCCGAATAGCCAAAACTATCTTGAAAAAGAAAACCAAAGCTGGAGGCACCACACTCCTGGACTTCAAGATGTATTATAAACCTGTAATCATCAAGACAGTATGGTACTGGCAGAAGAACAGACACTCAGATCAATGCAACAGAATAGAGAACCCAGAAATGGACCACAAATGTATGGCCAACTAATCTTTGACAAAGCAGGAAAGAATATCCAATGGAATAAAGACAGTCTCTTCAGAAATGGTGCTGGGAAAACTGGACAGCAACATGTAGAAAATTGAACCTGGATCACTTTCTTACACCATACACAAAAATAAACTCAAAATGGATGAAAGACCTCAATGTAAGACAGGAAGCCATCAAAATCCTCAAGGAGAAAGCAGGCAAAAACCTCCTTGACCCTGGCTGTAAGCAACTTATTACTCAGCATGTCTCCAGGGGCAAAGAAACAAAAGCAAAAAAGAACTATTGGGACCTCATCAAAATAAAATATTCTGCACAATGAAGGAAACAATCAGCAAAACTAAAAGGCAACCAATGAAATTGGAGAAGGTATTCACAAATGATATATCAGATAAAGGGTTAGGATCCAAAATCTATAAAGAACTCATGAAACTCAACACGCAAAAAATAAATAATCCAGTGAAGAAATGGGCAGAAGAGATGAATAAACAATGCTCCAAAGAAGACATCCAGAAGGCAAACAGACACATGAAAAAATGCTCAACACCACTCATACAAATCAAAACCACAATGAGATATCATGTCACACCTGTCAGAATGGCTAACATTAACAACTCCGGCAACAACAGATGTTGGCAAGGATGTGGAGAAAGAGGATCTCTTTTGCACTGCTAGTGGGAATGCAAAATGGTGCAGCCACTCTGGAAAACAGTGTGGAGGTTCCTCAAAGAATTAAAAATAGAACTACCCTATTACTCAGCAATTGCACTACTAGGTATTTATCCAAGGGATATGGGTGTGCTGTTTTGAAGGGGCACATATACCCCAAAGTTTAGAGCAGCATTATCAACAACAGCCAAAGTATGGAAAGAACCCAAATGTCCATCGATGGATGAATGGATAAAGATGTGGTATATATGTATATATATATATATATATATATATATATATATATATATATGTGTGTGTGTGTGTGTGTGTGTGTGTGTACAATGGAGTATTACTTGGCAATCAAAAAGAATGAAACCTTTCTATCTGCAACTATGTGGATGGAACTGGATGGTATTATGCTAAGCGAAATTAGTCAGTCAGAGAAAGACAAGTATCATATGATTTCACTCATATGATGAATTTAAGATACAAAACAGATGAACATAAGGGAAGGGAAGCAAAAATAATATAAAAACAGGGAGGGGGACAAAACATAAAAGACCCTTAAATATACAGGACAAACAGGGTTGCTGGACAGGTTGTGGGAGGGGGGATGTTCTAAATGGGTAAGGGGCATTAAGGAATCTACTCCTGAAATCATTGTTGTACCATATGCTAACTAACTTGGATATAAATTAAATAATAAATAAATTTTTAAAAATTAAAAAAATTAAATCAATTAATGTGATATATCACATTAACAAAACAAAGGGTAGAAATAATATTATATCAATAGAAGCAGAAAAAGCATTTAACAAAATTCAACACCTCTTCATGATAAAAACTCTCAACACACAAGGAATAGATGGAAATTGCTTCAACATAATAAAGACCATATGTGACAAACCCATAACTAACATCATACTCAAAGGTAAAAAAGTAAATGTGTTCCTTTAAGATCAGTAGAAACACAAGAATGCCCATTCTCACCACTTCTGTTCAACATAGTACTGGCAATCTTATCCAGAACTATTAGGTGAGAAAAATGAACAAAAAGCATCCAAATCAGACAGGAAGAAGTAGAATTGTTCCTTGCTGCAGATGACATAATCTTATATACAGAAAATCCTAAAAACTCCATAAGAAACCACTGGAACTAATCAAAGAATTCAGTAAAGTTGCAGAATGCAAAATCAACACACAAAAATTCACTAAAGTTCTAAATGCTGACAATGAGCTATATGAAAAGTAAGTCAGGAAATCAATACCATTTATTCCAGTGGTGAAAAGAGTAAATAAAACACCTAAGAATAAACTTAACTAAGGAGATGAAAGGCTTCTATACTGAAAAATAAAAAATACTGATGAAAGAAATTAAATAAGGCACAAATGGAAAGACATCTCATGTTCATGAATTGGAAGATTAATATCATTAAAATGTTCACACTACCTAAAGCCATACATAGATTTAATGCAATGCTGATCAAAATTCCAATGGTGTTTTTCACAGATACAGAAAAAAAATCCTAAAATTGTTATGGAATGAAAAAGACCACAGATAGTCAAATCAGTTTTGAGAAAAAAAACAAAAAACAAAGTTGGAAGTATCACAATTTTGATTTCAAACTATATTACAAAGTTGCGGTAAACAAAAAAGGTATGGTACTGGCATAAAAACAGACACATGGACCAAAGGAACAGAATAGAAATCCTAAAAGTAAATCCACACATATACAGGCAACTGGTCTTCTACTAGGCTACCAAAAATACACAATGGGGAAAGAATACTTTCTTGAACAAATGGTACTGGGAAAACTGGATGTCCAGATGCAAAAGGATAAAATTAAAACTCTTTCTTATACTATACACAAAAATAAACTCAAAATTGTTAAAAGGCTTAAACTTAACACCTGAAACTGTAAAGCTCTTAGGAAAAAACACCAGGGAAAAACTTCATGACATTGGCCTTGGAAATGATTTCATGGATATAACACACAAAAAACACAGAAAGCAAAGAAAAAATAAGCAAGTGAAACTGTATTAGTCTGTTCAGGCTTCTATAATAAAATACTGGGTAGCTTATAGAAGATAGAAATATATTTCTCATAGTTCTGGAGACTAAGAAGTCTAGGATAATGCCATGGCAGTTTTGGTGTCTGGTGAGAGCTTCCTAGTACAGAGACAGTAATTTTCTTTTTCTTTTATGCTTTATCTTCATTTGGTGGAGAGGGCAAGGGATCTTTCTGGGGTGCTTTTTTTTTTATAAGGGCACTAATCCCATTCATGAGGGCTTTCCCCTAATGACCTAATCACCTCGCAAAATTCCCACTTCCTCATATCATTACCTTGGGGTTTAGGATTTCAATATATGAATTTTGGGGAGACACAAACATTCAGACCATAGTAGGGACTACATCAAACTAAAAAGCTTCTGCACAGCTAAGGAAACAATACACTGAAAAGGCAACCTATCGAATGGTAGATAATATTTGCAAACCATGTACATGAAAGTGGTCAACCTCCAAAAATATGGAACTCCTATAACTCAATATTAAAAAAAAACCAGTAACCTTATTTTAAAATGGGCTAAGGATTCTTTGTAGCAACGTGGATGGAACTGGAGAGTGTGATGCTAAGTGAAATAAGCCATACAGAGAAAGACAGATACCATATGGTTTCACTCTTATGTGGATCCTGAGAAACTTAACAGAAACCCATGGGGGAGGGGAAGGAAAAAAAAAAGAGGTTAAAGTGGGAGAGAGCCAAAGCATAAGAGACTCTTAAAAACTGAGAACAGAGGGTTGATGGGGGGTGGGAGGGAGGGGAGGGTGGGGGAGGTGAGGAGGGCACCTTTTGGGATGAGCACTGGGTGTTGTATGGAGACCAATTTGACAATAAATTTCATGTATTGAAAAAAAAATAAAATAAAATGGGCTAAGGATTTAGAGATTTATCCAAATAAGACACATAAATGTCCAACAGATACATGAAAAATGGGCACCATCACTAATCACCATGGAAATGCAAGTCAAAACCACAGTGTGATATCACTTTGCACCTGTAAGGATGGCTCTTATGAAAAAAGACAATTATTGAAGATGTGGAAAAATTGGAACCCTTTGCACACTGCTGGTGGGAAAGAAAAATGGTGCAGCTGATATGGAAAACAATATGAATGTTCCTCAGAAAATTAAAATAAAACCTCCATATGATTCAGCAATCCCACTTCTGAGTATTTATCCAAAAGAATTTTAAAAGGTCTTGAAGAGATATTAGCAATTCTATGTTCACTGTAGCATTATTCACAATAGCCAAGGTATGGAAACAATCTAAATGTTCATTGACAGATGAGTAGATAAAGAAAATGGGGTATATACATAAAATGGAATACTACTCAACCTTAAAAAACCAGGAAATTCTGCACTATGTGACAACATGGATGAAACTGTAGGACATTATGCTAACTAAAATAAACCAGTCACAGAAAAATAAATACTACATGATTCTACTTATATAAAATATTTAAATTAGTCAAATTCATAGAATCAAAGAGTGGAATGGTGGTTTCCAGGAGCTGTGAAGACAGTAAAATGGGAAGTTACAAATCAATGGGCATAAAGTTTCAGCCAATCAAGATGAATAAATTCTAGGGATGCCTGGGTGGCTCAGTCAGCTAAGCGTCTGACTCTTGATTTTGGCTCTGGCTATGATGTCATGGTTGTGAGATCGAGCCCACATAGGGCCGTGCTGGGCATGGAGACTGCTTAGAATTCTCTCTTCCTCTCCCTGGGCCCTTACCAACCTCTCAAAAAAAGATGCATAAACTCTAGATATCTGCTGTACAACATTGTATCAACAATAATATATAATACACTTTAAATTTTGTTAAGAGAGCAGATCTTTCCATAATAAGATAAAATAAATTTTCTCTAAAGAAGAAATGCCATCTATCCCATAAATAAGTAGCCAGTTAAGAGGTTATGAGAAAGTTAAAACTAATAACAGAATCAACAAGGATAATATTCGATTTCTCTATGCTATAGAGTATAACTTATCCAGATCTGTCTCTGATAGGGTTTGAGTCTCATACTTCATTAACTGTGTCTAGGTAATGTTAGTTTGATATTTCTTGCTTTAAGTTTCCTGCAATATCCACTAGTTTTAAATACAGCTAGGCATCTGTGCATACAGGGTCACAGCCAATAAAACTTTGAGTTTCTCCTCTTATGAAGAGTATGATGTCTCCAAGGAAACAACACAGGACAACTGTACCAGCTGCTGTTTGGGTTCTTGAAAAGCTCCTGGAAGTAAATTCTTTTAAAATTGAGACTTTATTGAACTTTACTGTACATTTTTCTCCAAGGACATCAGCAGAAGCAGCACTTTATAAGCAAGATCATTATTATCTGAGAGGAGGTCAAAAGCACTGCACATTTATTTGGTTCAATTTTAACACTCCCCTCCATCCATCCATATTCTTTTTTTTTCTCCAAGAGTAGCTATGGTGTTCTTGTTTATGTACAGTAGAGCATGTTTACTAAATTTTATATTTTTAATTAATTTATTTTTTTAATGTTTATTTATTTTTGAGAGAGAGAGAGAGAGTGAGTGAGCTGGGGAAGGGCAGAGAGAAGAGAGAGACACAGAATCCGAAGCAGGATCTAGGCTCCTAGCTGTCAACACAGAGCCTGACGCAGGTCCCAAACCCACAAACTGTGAGATCATGAGGATAATTTTTTATTTTTTAAATGCTTTTTACAAATTATTAATTAATTAATTAATTTATTTATTTATTTATTTTTGAGAGACAGAGAGGGGGTGAGCATGAGTCAGGGAGGGGCAGAGAGGGAGGGAGAATCCCAAACAGGCTCTCTGCTGTGAGCACGGGGCTCAATCTCATGAACCATGAGATCATGACCTTAGCAGAGTTGGATGCTTAACTGAGTGAGTTATCCAAGTGCCCCTACTAAATTTTAAATAAGAGTGATAATCTGCACAACTATAGAACTTTTTATGAAACCGATCAAAGTGTTTATTAGGAAAAACTTAGTGATGTTGCCATATTTAAAAGAATTATACAGGTTGTTTTTCTTTTGCACACTTTACATAGCTACTGTTATCAATAAAGAATGGCAATACAAATACATGGAAAATAACGAGAATAGTTGGAAAGAACTCTAGGCAACATGCCTAATTAAATGGGGAAAGAAAGGACCATGAGGTAAGAGGTTGCTTCTTTTTTTTAAATATTTTTAAAGTTTATTTATTTTTGAGAGAGAGAGAGAGAGACAGCACAAGCGGGGGAGGGGCAGAGAGAGAGGGAGACACAGAATCTGAAGCAGCTCTCCAGGCTCCGAGTGTCAGCACAGTGCCCGATGTGGGGCTCAAACTCAAGAACCGTGAGATCATGACCTGAACTGAAGTGGGATGCTTAACCAACTGAGCCACCCAAGCACTGTCAAAGGTTTCTTCCTAAAACATTTCAATAAATAATAATACCATGCTTCAGATAAGTTCTTTTATTATTATTATTATTAATTTATATATTATTAATTAATTAATTATATAATATATTATCAATTTATTAATTTATTAATTTCCAGAACAGTTTTCAATTTATGCTCCCACCAGAGTGTATGAGTTTCAGCTGCTCTTAATATCTGCTGTCTTTCTTATTTTTTTCCAATATATGAAATTATTGTCAAATTGGTTTCCATACAACACCCAGTGCTCATCCCAAAAGGTGCCCTCCTCAATACCCATCACCCACCCTCCCCTCCCTCCCTCCCCCCATCAACCCTCAGTTTGTTCTCAGTTTTTAACAGTCTCTTATGCTTTGGTTCTCTTCCACACTAACCTCGTTTTTTTTCTTCCTTCCCCTCCCCCATGGGTTTCTGTTACGTTTCTCAGGATCCACATAAGAGTGAAACCATATGGTATCTGTCTTTCTCTGTATGGCTTATTTCACTTAGCATCACACTCTCCAGTTCCATCCACGTTGCTACAATGGGCCATATTTCGTTCTTTCTCATTGCCATGTAGTACTCCATTGTGTATATAAACCACAATTTCTTTATCCATTCATCAGTTGATGGACATTTAGGCTCTTTCCGTAATTTGGCTTTGTTGAGAGTGCTGCTAGAAACATTGGGGTACAAGTGCCCCTATGCATCAGTACTCCTGTATCCCTTGGGTAAATTCCTAGCAGTGCTATTGCTGGGTCATAGGGTAGGTCTATTTTTAATTTTCTGAGGAACCTCCACACTGCTTTCCAGAGTGGCTGCACCAATTTGCATTCCCACCAACAGTGCAAGAGGGTTCCCGTTTCTCCACATCCTCTCCAGCATCTTTAGTCTCCTGATTTGTTCATTTTGGCCACTCTGACTGGCGTGAGGTGATATCTGAGTGTGGTTTTGATTTGTATTTCCCTGATGAGGAGCGACGTTGAGCATCTTTTCATGTGCCTGTTGGCCATCCGGATGTCTTCTTTAGAGAAGTGTCTATTCATGTTTTCTGCCCATTTCTTCACTGGGTTATTTGTTTTTCGGGTGTGGAGTTTGGTGAGTTCTTTATAGATTTTGGATACTAGCCCTTTATCCAATATGTCATTTGCAAATATCTTTTCCCATTCCGTTGGTTGCCTTTTAGTTTTGTTGGTTGTTTCCTTTGCTGTGCAGAAGCTTTTTATCTTCATAAGGTCCCAGTAATTCATTTTTGCTTTTAATTCCCCTGCCTTTGGGGATGTGTCAAGTAAGAGATTGCTACGGCTGAGGTCAGAGAGGTCTTTTCCTGCTTTCTCCTCTAAGGTTTTGATGGTTTCCTGTCTCACATTCAGGTCCTTTATCCATTTTGAGTTTATGTTTGTGAATGGTGTGAGAAAGTCGTCTAGTTTCAATCTTCTGCATGTTGCTGTCCAGTTCTCCCAGCACCATTTGTTAAAGAGACTGTCTTTTTTCCATTGGATGTTCTTTCCTGCTTTGTCAAAGATGAGTTGGCCATATGTTTGTGGGTCTAGTTCTGGGGTTTCTATTCTATTCCATTGGTCTATGTGTCTGTTTTTGTGCCAATACCATGCTGTCTTGATGATGACAGCTTTGTAGTAGAGGCTAAAGTCTGGGATTGTGATGCCTCCTGCTTTGGTCTTCTTCTTCAATATTACTTTGGCTATTCGGGGCCTTTTGTGGTTCCATAGGAATTTTAGAATTGCTTGTTCTAGCTTTCAGAAGAATGCTGGTGCAATTTTGATTGGGGTTGCATTGAATGTGTAGATAGCTTTGGGTAGTATTGACATTTTGACAATATTTATTCTTCCAAACCATGAGCATGGAATGTTTTTCCATTTCTTTGTATCTTCTTCAATTTCCTTCATAAGCTTTCTGTAGTTTTCAGCATACAGATCTTTTACATTTTTGGTTAGGTTTATTGCTAGGTATTTTATACTTCTTGGTGCAATTGAGAATGGGATCAGTTTCTTTATTTGTCTTTCTGTTGCTTCATTACTAGTGTATAAGAATGCAACTGATTTCTGTACATTAATTTAGTATCCTGAGACTTTGCTGAATTCATGTATCAGTTCTAGCAGACTTTTGGTGGAGTCTTTCAGGTTTTCCATGTATAATATCATGTCATCTGCAAAAAGCGAAGGCTTGACTTCATCTTTGCCAATTTTGATGACTTTGATTTCCCTTTGTTGTCTGATTGCTGATGCTAGAACTTCCAACACTATGTTAAACAACAGCAGTGAGAGTGAGCATCCCTGTCATGTTCCAGATCTCAGGGAAAAAGCTCTCAGTTTTTCCCCATTGAGGATGATGTTAGCTGTGGGCTTTTCATAAATGGCTTTTATGATGTTTAAGTATGTTCCTTCTATCCAGGCTTTCTCAAGGGTTTTTATTAAGAAAGGGTGCTGGATTTTGTCAAAGGCCTTTTCCGCAATGATTGACAGGATCATATGGTTCTTCTCTTTTTTTTTGTTAATGTGATGTATCACGTTGATTGATCTGCGAATGTTGAACCAGCCCTCCATCCCAGGAATGAATCCCACTTGATCATGGTGAATAATTCTTTTTATATGCCGTTGAATTCGATTTGCTAGTATCTTATTGAGAATTTTTGCATCCATATTCATCAGGGATATTGGCTTGTAGTTCTCTTTTTTTACTGGGTCTCTGTCTGGTTTAGGAATCAAAGTAATACTGGCTTCATAGAATGAGTCTGGAAGTTTTCCTTCCCTTTCTATTTCTTGGAATAGCTTGAGAAGGATAGGTATTATCTCTGCTTTAAACGTCTGGTAGAACACCCCTGGGAAGCCATCTGGTCCTGGACTCTTATTTGTTGGGAGATTTTTGATAACCGATTCAATTTCTTCGCTGGTTATGGGTCTGTTCAAGCTTTCTATTTCCTCCTGATTGAGTTTTGGAAGAGTGTGGGTGTTTAGGAATTTGTCCATTTCTTCCAGGTTGTCCAATTTGTTCGCATATAATTTTTCATAGTATTTCCTGATAATTGTTTGTATCTCTGAGGGATTGGTTGTAATAATTCCATTTTCATTCATGATTTTATCTATTTGGGTCATCTCCCTTTTCTTTTTGAGAAGCCTGGCTAGAGGTTTGTCAATTTTGTTTATTTTTTCAAAAAACCAACTCTTGGTTTCGTTGATCTGCTCTACAGTTTTTTTTACATTCTATATTGTTTATTTCTGCTCTGATCTTTATGATTTCTCTTCTTCTGCTGGGTTTAGGCTGCCTTTGCTGTTCTGCTTCTATTTCCTTTAGGTGTGCTGTTAGATTTTGTATTTGGGATTTTTCTTGTTTCTTGAGATAGGCCTGGATTGCAATGTATTTTCCTCTCAGGACTGCCTTCGCTGCATCCCAAAGCGTTTGGATTGTTGTATTTTCATTTTCATTTGTTTCCATATATGTTTTAATTTCTTCTCTAATTGCCTGGTTGACCCACTCATTCTTTAGTAGGGTGTTCTTTAACCTCCATGCTTTTGGAGGTTTTCCAGACTTTTTCCTGTGGTCGATTTCAAGCTTCATAGCATTGTGGTCTGAAAGTATGCATGGTATAATTTCAATTCTTGTAAACTTATGAAGGGCTGTTTGTGACCCAGTATATGATCTATCTTGGAGAATGTTCCATGTGCACTCGAGAAGAAAGTATATTCTGTTGCTTTGGGATGCAGAGTTCTAAATATATCTGTCAAGCCCATCTGATCCAATGTGTCATTCCGGGCCCTTGTTTCTTTATTGACCGTGTGTCTAGATGATCTATCCATTTCTGTAAGTGGAGTGTTAAAGTCCCCTGCAATTACCACATTCTTATCAATAAGGTTGCTTATGTTTATGAGTAATTGTTTTATATATTTGGGGGCTCCTGTATTCGGCGCATAGACATTTATAATAGTTAGCTCTTCCTGATGCATAGACCCTGTGATTATTATATAATGCCCTTCTTCATCTCTTGTTACAGCCTTTAATTTAAAGTCTAGTTTGTCTATAAGTATGGCTACTCCAGCTTTCTTTTGGCTTCCAGTAGCATGATAAATAGTTCTCCATCCCCTCACTCTCAATCTAAAGGTGTCCTCAGATCTAAAATGAGTCTCTTGTCTGCTGTCTTTCTTATTTTAGCCATTTTCACTTTTGTGGTAGTATGACACTGTGGTCTTAATTTGCATTTCCATGGTTACAAATGAGATCGAACATCTTTGGATATTTATTGACTACTTAGATATCCTCTTTGAAGAAATGCTTGTTCAAATCTGTTATCTACTTTTCTTTTTTTTTAATTTTTTAAGGTTTATTATTTTTGAGAGATAGAGAGAGACACAGCACAAGCAGGGGAGGGGCAGAGAGAAGGAAACACAGAATCTGAAGCAATCTGGATGCCTAACGGACTGAGCCACCTAGGTGCCCTTGTTATCTACTTTTTTATTGGGTATATTCTCTTTTAAAATTGATTTGTGGGTGTTCTTTGTTTAGTCTGGATGTGTCCTCTGTCAAATATATGAATTGCAAATAACCTTATTCTGTGGCTTGCTTTTACAATGACAACTAATTGATAAACATCAAGAGTGCCTTTTTAAAAAGGCACCCCAAATACCTAATTTATCCTCAGCCATCCCCTTCAGATAAGCAGGGGATGGAAATTCTGTCCATTTTCCAGATAGGGACACCAATGACAATGTTAAGACATTAAAGCTGGAACTGGAATCTTATTATCCTGATTCTGTTGGTGTTTCATTAATACCAGATTTTATTTTAGATTCCTCTGTTTTCAGCAGCTCCTTCATCCTCTCCAATGACCACATGTCTACATACAATTTGACTGCCCATTTGGTTTCCTCTTGGAGAAAGATTGATCTTGATGTCAACTACAACCAACCTCAGTTTCTGGCTCTCTACTCCATATTATGTTTCCAGAAAGATTACACAATCATTAAACCAGTCACCAATTAAAGAAATTTATAATAATGTTAAACTAGAATACTGGCTGAAAAGTGCTTCACACATTGAAAGTACAGTAACTCTTATTTAATAACAGAAGATTCACACTGGAATTTTAAGGTTAGCTGAGGCGAGAGAAAAAGATACTCAGAAGATCAACTTTTGAGAACAAAAATGTGCTCTCAAATGCTTGCTCAATATTCATCAAATGTTAGAACCAAAGAGAGGTTTGCTTTGTATCCAAAGGGGCCATAGAAGGCTATAGGGTTTCAGCAGGACATATTTACTCACATTATAATAAAGAATAATCCTTTAAACTTTGACAGAACTTTTTGACAGAGTGGGAAAATGAAACGTATACCATCATATTGGAAGTGAACTTAATATCCCAACCAGTCCGTGCTCTTCACCCAGTGCTAGTAAAAGTTGTAGTTGGATTATTCGTTGCCTTCTAATTAAGGGAGTAATTTCACAGATCTAAGGAACATCCATTCCACCTAATCCAGGCACTTGTCCATCATTTGGTTGAAAATGCATCCAAAACTCTATTTTCTACTTTAAGGTTTTAACCTCTATTAAAATTAAATTTGGGTTTGTGGAGCCATGGTATAAGGAACAGCCTTTAAAATTCTTTCAAATACTTTCCTGAGAATAGATTTGGATGAGGAAAAATATGAAAGGAAAAGTAACATATTTATTGAAGGCCTCTAAGATACTGGGGCTTAAACTGAAGGCAGAGATTTCAGCAAATCTTTTGACTTAAATGTTACTTATTCTGCATCTATTCTCCTTCTAGGTGAATTGTGGTCCAAGTTCAATTCTATACTCTTTTCCCAATTTCAGCTCCTTCCCCAGCAAGTGTCATTACCCTCAAGTACATATTGTAATTCATATTGTAAGCTAACAAAATCTGTATCCTAAAAGAAGTGCTTAAGGAAATTGCTTTAATGAAAATAGACAAGAATGATTGTTAATTAGGATATCAATTATTTTATATAAAATCCTTTAAAATTATTCTAGGGTCCTTGAACACAGATACCATTATTTTGCAAAAATAATTCCTCTTCAGAGAGGAAGTTATAACCAGGGTTATCTTGAGGCTGGTTCATCTGGATTGTCCCAGTTTCTGAATTAGTATAATCAGAGTTTATGAGGTTTTAAATGCCTAGATTATGTAAGTAACTCATGTCTGATTAGTTCATAATAGATCCTGTATGATATCCAGTGTAGTGGACACTTAATAAAAATGATTTACATTGAAGAGGACATGTTTATTAATATATTTTTCAGTTATTATTTACAATATAATGTATTCATGTTTTAAGTAACAAATTAAGTACCTATGTCAGGCCCTGTGCTAGGAGCTGAGGTTATAAAATACATCATTCATGCATGTGAAAGCTGACAATCTACGGTGGGGGACACTCATGTATATAAATCATTGGAATATAAATTGAGAAATGCTATAGTGTTAATAAAGCATAGTAAAATCACAAAAGAAAAATCCACTATTTTGTGTCCAGGATCAGAAAAGACTTCTCAAGGAAAGCAACATTTGAGGTCATTCTTTTTTTTCTTTTACCTTTATTTTGGTTGTTTATTTTTGAGAGAGAGACAGAGTGCGAGCAGGGGAGGGACAGAGAGAGAGGGAGACACAGAATCTGAAGCAGGCTCCCGGCTTCTAGCTGTCAGCACAGAACCTGACATGGCGCTCAAACTCATGAACTGTGAGCTGAGCTGAAGATGGATGCTTAACCAACTGAGCCACCCGGGCGCCCCTTGAGCTGGTTCTTGAAGGAAGGATAGAAGTTGGTCAAACTGTGATGGGAGTGGGGTGTAATTGTGCAACTGTAGAGACTAGCACTGTTGAAGGCAGTGACAAATGTAGAAATTTTATATAAGGGGAAGTTGGGATGATAATATAAATGGTAGGAAAGTCTAGGCAACTTCTCTTAAAGTGACAAAGCCACTTTCTCCATGGAAGTCACATCACTTTGAAGGGTTACTGGAGGTTATGGAAGCTCTAAAGCTCTACCTACATTAAAGCAGATATTTAGGAAATAACTAAGAATTGGTTTAGTTTGGCAGGAGCCTTTAGGTATGGTGGCAGCTAGGAAAGGTAACCTTCCCTTCCCAGCAGAAAGAACAGGAGATGAAGATTTAAGTGTAGCAAACCAACACTGGAGGAAAAAATTACATTCATAAATAAGGAACAGTCTCCCTTTTTACAACTAAGACCATACGTTTGATATTAGAAAGAGAATCTGCTGTTATTGAAGTCATTAATTCTTACGATTAAACAACAGCATGTTTAAAATTTATATCAATATTTGAAGTTCATGTGTCTTGTATTTCATAGAATGAGTAACAGATTCCAATAATTTTATATATTCATCATTGTAATCAAGGCAGAACAACTAACTTTACCTAATGAATGATTATTTTTACATTATAAGTATAATCTAAACTCCAAATCATAAATTTACTAATTGTTCCTCCCTATGGAGGACATGAACTCCTGTCCATGACTATCATCTGGCTATATATAAATCAAACACACTGTAGTCTAGGATGACCTACTGAATTCACATAAAGCACAACTTTTTCACCTGGAGTATTTTCTTCATTTTCTATGGACTACATGATAAAATGAAAGATGAAAGTAGCAATTAGGGCCTTTGTTATTATTTATCATTTTCTTCCATTAAATTGCCAATATTAAAACAGAACATATTAACCATTTCAAGTTTTTTCTTCTCTTGAATGAGCCAGATATGTAGTAGGAGAGAATACAAAAAAAAAAAAAAATACATGAAAAGACCAGAGAAGTAGCTGAATTGGCAAAGGGTGTGATTGATATGCTTACCAAGATTTACTATGGAGGAGATAGTCAGCTTACCTGCCCAGTTGAAAACAATGGGCCAGTGGTAGATAGGCAAGTATCAAACAGATAATTTAGGGGTAAAAACCTAAGAAGAGGGTTGCTTAACAGGCAAAAGCAGACAAATAAGGAGAGACACAGCATGATAGGCAAGGTGAAGATGCACCACGAATAGGAAAGATAGTTGAAGAGGTAAGGAAGGGCATACTAGTTAGCTAGAGGTTGTTACAGAAAGTCCTGGAGATAAGGGTTAGTGAGTTAAATATGAAACTGGGTTATCAAGAACTCAAGAGCTATAAAAGGTACAGGAGTGAGTGATGATGTTCAGGCTGGCAAGGGAGCCCAGCAAGTCATAAAGAGAATCAATGATCTAAGTGAAGTGAGTGGAATCAGAGCAACAGAGCATTAGTGAAATCAGAGAGCTTGTTAACAAGATTGTGGTGTTGTGATTTGAAATAGAACTGGGCTGAATGAAGTTCTATTATTGTTGGTTAGTGGCAAATGTAGCATGAAGCCAAATATTAACAAAGTTTAGAAGAGCAATGACTCATCTATCTGTGGCATCTGACAGGTCATCAACAATAAATATTGATTGCTAGACTGCTCAGCATAGATGCTGCTGGTGAAATGGCAAAAGAAGAAGCAGAGAGAAAAAAGGGTCTTCTTAGGTGCTAGTTATCCACAAAAGAGAAGGTGATGAAGAGGTGGAAATGAGAGAAGTGGGTCCAGGCTACCATATTTATGATTAGTATATGAATAAAGCTTGAGATATACATAGTTTAAGTAAAAACCTCTGGGCCTCACATTTTTTTCTCTGCAGAATGTGGTGTGGGGAGGGTTGGACTAATAACTAGTAGGGTCCCCATTCTCCTTTGATACTTCATGGTATATGTTCTGATGAAGCTTTGAGTGTGCCACTGTACACTTCCTCAATTTGAGTGAGTTGAAAGGATCTCCACTGAGTTGAAAAAGACCTCCTTGGTGAGTTAATAAAGAAATCTGTGTTTGCAGGAGAGAGCCAGAGTTCCACTCTGGTGAGATGTACTAGAGAGGTAAGAGGAAATGGCTTTTACGATTTGGTAGTGATTTGGGGTTGTCCTAATCGATTGGAATAGAGAGATGATAGAGAACACACGATGGTTTTAGGGATGCAGTAAAAGAATGCTATGATTATTAGTTTGAAAGAAGGGACCACAGTTATGAGAGGTTTGAAAAAGGAATGGCAACATACAGAAGAGGGATGATGGAGGGATTTTATTGAATAATGCAGTAAAGATCAAGATCCAATCTGGCAGAGAGAAATAGAGAGTGAACTCAGAAACACAGGAGGGATATTCGTTTGAAATTAAACAAGTGAACTTTTATTCTCAGCCTTCTCTTCTGGTTCCTTTTCTTCCATCTGTAAGCACAAACACTTGACTTCTTCATTTCTCGGAGGCAATATGGCATAGTGCAAACACAGGAGCTTTAGAGCCAAACAAACTTGGTTTGAATACTGCTACGCACTAGCTAGATGGTCTTGAATACATTACTTCATTGTTCTGTACCTCATTTTTTCTCAACTGCAAAATGATCATAGTGCTTACATCACAAAATTGTTGCAAAACCTAAATAAATTAATACTCCCTAAGTATAAGGCTTCAGTCCTCCCCTCCAACCTACAACCAACCAACCCCCCACAACTGCTATCTCAACCTTGATGTTACTCTCGTGCCCAAAATACGGACCAGAAGGAGAAAAGGCCAGTGGGTCACAAAATCCTGTTAAATGTCATGTGGTCAGCTTCTTGTGGAATGCACACTACATTTGGAATAAGACAGAACTAGGTTCAAATCCAAATTCTGTCACTTATAAGTTGTTTTAAACTTACATTAGTTACTTAACTTCTCTGAGCCTTAGTTTCCACACCTTCGTTGTGAGGGAGAACTAAGGTAACAAATATAAAGTGGCGGGCATAGGGGCGCCTGGGTCGCTCAGTTAGTTAAGTGTCTGACTCTTGATTTTGGCTTAGGTCATGATCTCACGGTTCGTGGGCTCAAGCCCCACATCAGGCTATGTGCTGGCAGCATGGAGCCTCCTTGGGATTCTCTCTCTGTGTGTCCAGCCCATGCTTTCTCTCTCTCTCAAAATAAGTAAATAAACTTTAAAAAAAAGTGCCAGGCACATAGTAGGCATGAATAAACTTTAAACCTCTAGTTTTTCATCACCATATTTCTGGAGTGAGTTAACACTGGATGTTAAAAATCTTTGCATGTTCCTTCCCTCAACTTGGCTTGCTAAGGTCACTGAAAACCTCAGTGCCACATCAAAAGATAGTGTTTCTTTATCACATCTACTTCTCTGCTGCTATTGATACCACAAATCCCTACATAATCCTAAACACACTCCCCAATCTGGGCCTAAGGAATATTAGTCTTCATCTGGTTTGCATCTCATAGCTTTGGCTTCTTCTATAGTTATCTGTTTCCATACTTCCACATCAAAGCATATCCCACTGGCCTTAAGACTCCCATTTGCGATTTTGTATTACTATACAAATGAGGCCCTGTCTGTTCTTGGAGGAACTGTTAGAGATCCCCAAATCACTTCACCATGGGAAAAGGAGAGAAATTAGTTATTCTGAAAGATGTCAACAAGAGAGATGGAGGGATCTTTTCTTGACTGAATTAATAAATCAGCCAAGCTAAAAGTGCTATCAAGAGGGATTAGCAGTTATGTGCTGATTGCCCATAGCATTGGCTTCTGCTGAAATTATCAAACCACCAAGTTGTGCAATTCTGAACACGGTGGTTTACTGTACCAGGGTCAATATCATCTGTCTCCTGGATTCAATTATCGTCTCTGTGGATGACACACAAATCTACTTGTCTGCGCTGAGCTTAATCCCTGGGTTCAGTCCTGTATAACTAAGGCAACCATATTTTCTGCACCAAAAATCAGGAGACACATGCATGGCCTGACAAAGGATTGTTTTTTTCCTGATATGTGAATTATTCATATGAAGACTTTCAAAGATACAAAAATTCAATCACATTTAGTTGCACTTCTAACAAATTTACTTTACCGAAAGGATATCTAGCAGATGTCTATTGGTGCCACCATCAGCATGAGCATACGTTTATTCTTTGTGCCTTCCTCAAGCCTAGATTTCTCTATCATAAATAGGAAACTTGGTCTTTTTTTACATCCTGAGTGAGGTAACTTAGGGTAATGTTCAACTCATCTAACCCTTTGCTGCACACATTTAATCATTTTTTTCAAATTGTCACTTTTTTTTTGAGGAAAAAATGTTTTTTTCTCACTACTTTATTCTCCCCAATTCTCAGAAGGCTGATGGTTCCTCACCTTACACGTGTACCAGATACAACTGGGGAAGCTTATTAAAATGACAGATTCTTGGGCTCCACCTCCACAGAGACTGATTCGATAAAAGCTGTAGTAGGGCCCATAGATTTGCAGTGGTTTTTTTTTCTTTTTTTAATGTTTCTTTATTTTTGAGAGAGAGAGAAAGAAAGAGAGAGAGAGAGGAGGGGAGGGGCAGAGAGGGAGACACAGAATCTGAAGCAGGCTCCAGGCTCTGAGCTGTCAGCACAGATCCCAGCACGGGGCTCAAAGCCACGATCATGACCTTAGATTGTGACCTAAGTCAAAGTCGGATGTTCAATCCACTGAGCCAACCAGGAGCCCTCAGAGATTTGCAGTTTTTAATAAGTTTCTAGTAGTTTCTGATGGAGGTGGTCCAAGTATGACACTTCGTACAACACTGTTCTGTGTGAACTATCTACTGTGTTGTTAATGTTTGAATTCAACTGTTTTAACAAAGGCTTGTATTTTGACCATAAGGGCATATTAAGGGGAAACTAATGTCTGTAATCCAACCTGAAATAAAGCATGTGCCTTGTAGATTTAATCATAAGACTGTGTGAATCAAGACACCTACTGGTCTCATTATAATAGTGCTATAATCTAATTGTGGGCAAAATACCTGATGAAGAAGAAATAGCCCCTTGAGGGCTAAAACTGCACATCAAGAATCACAGCATAGGGGCACCTGGGTGGCTCAGTCGGTTGAGTGTCTGACTTCAGCTCAGGTCATAATCTCTCATTTCCTGAGTTGGAGCCCCACATTGAGATTGCTGTTGTCAACACAGAGCCTGCTTAGGATCCTCTGTCCCCCTCATTCTTTGCCTCTCCCTCACTTGCAGTCTCTTTCTCTCTAAAAAGAAAAAGAATCATAGCACAATAATGGTAATAGTATAAGCAAAACTTACAAAATGGACACATGAAAGCCTGATTGCAGCTTGTTTACATTTTTATTTCCAACTTATTTGAGACCTTTTAATATTAACAAACTGCCTATTTTCAACTTATAGTGACTCTGGATCCCTGTGAATGCCCATCCTAGTATATCAATTTACATGGAGGCCACAATCTGACTTTATACTGCACAGTCTGTGTATTCACTTTCTCCTCTGCGACAGTGGGGGCATCCACGGCCAGACGAGACCTGGATCTAATGCCAGAGCAGAATTGGATGTTTGTGAGCCTCAGTTATAGAGTAATATGAAGTAGTGTATTTTTCTACCTCAGGAAGATACAATGCTTACATACCAACTACACCTGCATAGGACCACACTTCTGGAAACAATGGTCTGAGCTCTCCTGTACTGTGTCCTCTAGTATAAGACCTATACTCTTGAAATCTTTCTAAGCAGTGTCAGTTGGCTCCTGCAGCATCTCTTAGTAGTATGCAGGCCTTTTTCTACCACTACCCAGTTATCTCTGCTGCTTACATTTTACCTTGTTTCCCCTGTGATTATTGCTTACTTAGACCTGGTATGTTTAGTCCTGAGTAGACATCCTTGCAAAAGTAATCCTTTCCTATCATTATACTTGCAAATGTTTCAAGATAAAGTAAAAACCTTTTGGCTGTTTCTTCACTGGGGTAGGCTATGTTTTCCAAGTCATGGGCATACTGAGGCCCTTTGTCACCTCCTCATCTTGTACAAGATGAACAATTTGTCCAGTGAGATTATCATTCTGCTCCTGTATCTGTTGGTTTGGAGAGAAGAGTTATGGATAGATTATCTTAAAAAATTTCTTTCTATAAATGGTAATATACTGTACACTATATTCTCTATGTTGTTTATTTCACTTAATAATGTATCTTGGACACCTTTCCATATCAGTAATATAGAGATGCCTCTTTCTTTTGAACTACTGCCAGGTAGGGGCACCTGAGTGGATCAGTCGTTTAAGCATCCGACTTTAGCTCAGGTCATGATTTCACAGTTCACGAGTTCAAGCACCACGTCGGGCTCTGTGCTGACAGCTCAGAGCCTCGAGCCTGCTTCAGATTCTGTGTCTCCTTCTCTCTCTGCCCCTCCCCTACTCACACTCTGTCTCTCTTTCAAAAATAAACAAACATTAAAACAAATAAACTGCCAGGTATTCTACTATATAAATATAAAACAACTAATTTAACTAATCCCATAATGAAGGATGTAGGGTTTTTTCTTCAAACTTTTTGCTCTTTACAAACAGTGCTGCAATAAACATTCTAATATACACATCATATGAATGTGTGCCCCAAGAATACTATATCACAGGACATGTGCATTTTTATATGGATATATATGGCCAATTGTTCTCCACTGAATTTACATTCCATTGATGTTTTAAAACTAATGGTAAAAATGTCTTCCCTTGCACACACACACACACACACACACACACACACAAATCTTCCCTCCTCTATATTATTTTAACATTAAAAAATTTTTATTCAAAATTAATATATTCTTTAAAATTAAAAATATTTTAGGGGTACCAGAGTGGCTTAGTCGGTTAAGCATCCGACTTCAGCTCACGTCATGATCCTGCAGTTCCTGAGTTCAAGCATCACATCAGGCTCTGTGCTGACAACGCAGAGCCCAGAGCCTGCATTGGATTCTGTGTCTCTGGGCCCCTCCGCCAGTCACACTCCGTGTCTCTCTCTTCTCTCTCTCTCTCTCTCTCATAAAAAAATAAATGTTTAAAAAAATAAATTTAAAAAATTTTAGAGTAGGTTAAATCCCCTTTTACCATCATTCCCAAATCTAGTCTAATCAGTCCTGTCCTCAAAGCAATCACCACTTTGAGTGTGCATGTTTTTGTATGTATTCATTTTGATTCTTTTATGTGTGTTGGCAATAATATACATTAAGTGTAGCTATAGAGGATATATAAATTACTTTGTTGTTTGATTTTTATACATAAATGGTATCATATTACGCATATCATTTCGCATCTTTTTTTTTAACTTAACAATACATTTTTGAGTTCTGTGTACTATTATTTCTTGTTCAAGATGCATGACCATTGAGGATTACAGGGCTCTGCTTATTGGACTCAGGGACCCAGGCTGATGGAGCAGTCACCATTTTGAACTTGAAAGTTTCCATGGAGTAAGGAAAGAGAACCCTTCAGAGATTCCCACTTGTCATGGAAGCAACAACTCATAGACCAAAATTACACATATTGTCCTAAGCAACCATAGGAGAGCTGAATGAAGTCCTACTGTGTGCCCAGAAGGAGAGGTGAACTGAATAACAGTGAATAACATTAATTACTCTTTTTTTTTAATTAAAAAAAAGTTTTTATTTATTTTTGAGACAGAGAGAGACTGAGCATGAACAGGGGAGGGGCAGGGAGAGGGGGAGACACACAGAATCTGAAGCGGGCTCCAGGCTCTGAGCTGTCAGCACAGAGCCTGACACAGGGCTCGAACTCACGGAGTGTGAGATCATGACCTGAGTTGAAGTCGGACACTTAACCGACTGAGCCACCCAGGCGCCCCAACATTAATTACTCTAATAATCAATAAAACTGATGAGTCACGGACATACACATTTCCTGTTTTAATATCCACTCTCAAATTATACTCCAAAGTGGTGATACCATTATCAGACTGTTAGCATATGTATCTCCCCATATTCTTCTCAATAGTTGTTATTTAACATTTTTTTTCAAGTTTTCCAGTATGATGAGGGGGAATAAATGGTACTAATATAACTTGTATTTTTCTCATTGCTAGTGTAGTTGAGCATATTGTCATTTATATTGGTCATTTGTGCTTCCTCTTCTGTAAGTTACATGTTCATATCCTCGGCCATTTTTCTATTAACTTGTTTTAAAGTATTCTAACCAGTTTGTAAAAGTGCTTTATATGTTAAGGATATGAATCCTTATCTGTTATGTATGGTTGCAATTTTTTTTTCCAGATTGTCATTTAAAATTTTTTTAATGTTGGGGCGCCTGGGTGGCTCAGTTGGTTAAGCGTCCAACTTCGGCTCAGGTCATGATCTCACAGTTTGTGGGTTTGAGCCCCACATCAGGCTCTGTGCTGACAACTCAGAGCCTGGAGCCTGCTTCAGATTCTGTTTCCCTCTTTCTCTGCCCCTCTCCGGCTCACACTCTGTTTACCTCTCTCTCAAAAATAAACATTAAAAAAAATTTTTTAATGAATATTTATTTTTGAGAGAGAGAGAGAGAGCGCGCACAAGTGGGGGAGGGGCAGAGGAAGAGGGAGACACAGAATCTGAAGCAGGCTCCAGGCTCTGAGCTGTCAGCACAGAGCCCAATGCGGGGTTCAAACTCGCAAACCATGAGATCATGACCTGAGCTGAAGTCAAATGCTCAACTGACTGAGCCACCCAGGTGCCCCTTCCCAGATTGTCATTTAAAGTGCATTTCTTTTTATTATTCTCCATGGGCACAGAAAACAATGCTTTGTATCTCTTACATAAAGTCTGCTGAAATATTCAAAAGTAGTCATAAAGTCACCTCCTAGCTTCCTCTTCTTTGGGCTAAATAGTTCGAATTCCTTTAACCTTTCCTCACAAGACTGATATTTCAATTTCTTTAATCACATTTCCACTTTGTCCACACCTTAATAATATAGTGGCCTACTATAAACATCATACACTTGTAAACTGTTTAACTGGCCTGCCTGTTTTCTTTCTTCATCTGTTTTTAATTAGCAGCTAGTAAGCTTAAAGCTAAATTTGCCTTCCACCAATAGAAAGAGCATATTCCTTTTCAATTTGTATTTTGAACGCCATTCCTTGTCTTTTTATATCCCCATACTTGTTTATCTCTCTTCTTTATCATATATTGTTAAAATTTACATTTTTAATGTGTCATTAGATGTCTATTTTTCTGGGAAGAGGAGAGGTATAAATAAATGGGTAAAGGGCAGAGAAAGAGAATGAGAGAGCTCTGAAAAATTTATGATATAAATGCTTATCTCCCAGAACTGTTTTATCTTAATTTTAGCCCAGTATTTGGTTGCATACTTTCCCCCACAAGAGCTTGATGCTACAGATTCTGATAAATTCTGATCCCTTTCATTCTACTCACCCTTTCTTTTTACACAGGTACCTATCAGTTCATCCCAGAAGTAACAAGTTGTATTTTTCCCTTCTAAATTTTATCGTGTTTCTGTATGAATACTTTCCCTTATTAGTCAAATTCATTTTTAAAAATGTTTACTTATTTTTGAGAGCGAATGGGGGAGGGACAGAGAGAGAAGGAGACAGAGAATCCCAAGCAGGCTCCACACTGACAGTGCAGAGCCTGACGGGTTCATACTCATGAACCATGAGATCATGACCTGAGCCAAAATCGAGAGTCAGAAGCTGAGCCGACTGAGCTACCCAGGTGCCCCAGTCAGAGTCATTTTGAATTGAATTCTGTCTTTGAGAATATTTAGCAGCCCCTGTGTAATTTAGTATCATCTGCAAACTTGATGAGTTTTTCTTCAAACCTGTTTCTCAGGCATAATAAAATTACGTACTTAAAGACAATCGTCATCCTAACAGTTTGATTAGAATTTCATTGTTTTCTGATTGCTGAGGATTTCTAGTAGCATGGCTATTTATTTCAGTACTAGTTTGCACCATCAAGTTGTGTTCCTGCTAAGAAGAATCACCACAAATACAGTGCCCCTTATAAGATAATGCACCCAGGGCTGCTGAGAATACTGGGGACCCCAGAAAGATCTCAGATGAATTTCTGTGGCTTTGTCATTTCTCACTCCAGGTAGTACCTGGGTCAAATAGCTTAGAAATTATTATGCCTTCTTTTCAAAAACTCTTGTTATAGCCATCACTATTGCTCCTTGTCTCTGTCATCACCAAAACTTTGTTCCACAGTTAATTTCTTAAGTTTCCTTTATAATATGAGATCACTATGTATTAGAATGCCATCTTGTTCAGTGTTGTTCCAGTAAGATGAAAATTGAGGCAGGCAGAGTTCAGTTTGTTATAAGCAAAAACAATTATCACACAAGCGGGGCCTTTCCAACAATAGAATAGACTGTTTCTTAAAGTAGGTGGCTCTTGAGCCCCAAAAGCATTCAAGTAGAGGTTGGAAAGCTCTCATTTCCACCCCACCACCAAATTATACCACTTGTCATCACTAAAATAAGTTAATTAAATTTTAAAATGGAAATATATACTTTTTTGCAGAATATACATGAGTCTTATAAAACATTAACATTGTACAGAAAAGATAACTCTGCAGCAGGGTAGAGGTCCTATTGGAGAAAATAAGAGGTGATTCAGGAGCAGCATTTAGGAGGTGTGCCAGTTGTCAAATTATGGTGTCTTAACTCAAACAGACTCTTCTATACTATGCATTGTGATGCTGAGGCTGGGGGTCAGAAAACTGCATTTCTACACTTGACAACTGGATTCATATCAGGCTCTGCCAATAGAAAGTGCTAGAAGGACACTGCAAGGCTGAAGCAGGAAGGGACTTGCTCACTCTTTGTTCCATTTAGCAAATTTCAATTATACAATACAGTGTTACCAACTATAGTCACCATGTTACACATTAGATCCTAAGACCTTAAACATCTTATAAGTGAAAGTCTGTGCCCTATTACCAATTTTTTCCTATTTCTCCCACCTCCCAGCCCCTGGCAACCACTTGTTTACTCCCTGTTTTTTTATGAGTTCGACTTTTATTTTTTTTAGATTCCATATGTAAGTGACACCATGCAGTATTTGTCTTTGGCTAATTTCACTTAACATAATGCCCTTCTGGTTCATCCATATTGTTAGAAATGACAGGATTTCCTTCTTTTTTAAGGCTTAATAATATTCTGTGGTATACATATATCACATTATCTTTATCTATTTTTCCATTGATGGGCATTTAGGTTGTTTCCATACCTTGGCTATTGTGAATCTCTACTATGGAGATCAGAGTACAGATAACGCTTCAAGATAATGATTTAGTTTACTTTGGATATATGCCCAGACATAAAATTGTTAGGTCATATGGTAGCTCTGTTTTTAATTTCTGGAGGAACCTCCATACTGTTTTCCATAGTAGTTGTACTAATTTACATTCCCTCCAACAGTGCACAAGCGTTCCCTTATCTCCATATCTTTACCAGTACTTATTACCTCTTGTCTTTTGATACTAGCCATCTTAACAAGTGTGAGGTGATTGCTCATTATGGCTTTGATTTGCATTTCCCTGATGATGAGTGAAGTTGAGCATCTTTTCATATACCCATTGGCCATTTGTATAGTTTTGTTTTTGAAAAATGCCTATTTAGGAAGATGGCAGCATAGAAGGATGCTGGGCTCACCTTGTCCTGCTATCGCTCAGATTCCACCCACATCTGCCTAAATAACCCAGAAAACCACCAGAAGACTAGCAGAACAGACTCTCCAGAGCCGAGCATAGACAAGAGGCCCAGGGAAGAGGGTAGGAAGGGGGGAGACGTGGAGCATGCTACACGGACTGGTGGGAGGGAGCCGGGGCAGTGGAGGGGCAGCCCGCCCAGCAAGGCAGAGCCCCTGAGTCTGACTTGCAAAAGAGGAGGGGCCAGACTGCATGAGTTCTGACAGCCAGCAGGACTTAACATCTGGAATGTTAAAAGTCAACAGCTCTGCTCTTGGAGAGTGGGGAGGGCAAGAGGACGCAGGGATGGAGAGTTGTTGAGTCCTGGAAGGACAGAGCTCAGTGGGGGAACAAAAGCACTGGCAAGCAGCATTTCCTTCTCCCATCACCCAGCCAAAATTCCAAAGGAAACCAGTTCCCGTCATTGAACTTGCTTGCACCTCACAAACGCCCAGCACTGTGCTTCTGTGGATCCATCCCTCCCACAGGCCTGCCTCCCTCCTGGTGCTTTAGGGCCCCTCCCACAGGGGATCACCTATGGCAAAGTGAACTAAGCTTGTCCCTCCCTCCCCTGTGCACCTTGTGGATCCACCCTGGCTAATATGCCAGATCCCATCAAAGCAGCACCACAAGCCTGGCAGTGTGCAAGTAGCCTAGACAGGGGCCACACCATTCCACAGTGAGTCCTGCCCCGGGGAGAGGGGAAGATAAGGTACACACCAGTCTGACTGTGGCCCCAGTGGTGGGCTGGGGGCAGACATCGAGTCTGACTGCAGTCCCGCCCACCAACACAAGTTACTCTGGACAACACAGGGGAAGTGCCCTGCAGTTAGCAGCCACAACAGGGACTACCAAAAGTGACAAAATGGAAGAATTCTCCTCAAAAGAAACTCCAGGAAGTAGCGACAGCTAACAAATTGATCAAAAACGATTTAAGCAAAATAATGGAACAAGAATTTAATTTTAAATTCTTTTAAATTCTTTTAAATTCAGTGATTAATTTAAAAATAATCACTGGGCTTGAAGAAAGCATAGAGAACAGCAGAGAATCTATTGCTACAGAGATCAAGGGACTAAGAAATAGTCATGAGGAGCTAAAAATGCTATAAATGAGGTGCAAAATAAAACGGAGGCCGCCATAGCACAGATTGAAGAGGCAGAGGAGAGAATAGGTGAATTAGAAGATAAAATTATGGAAAAAGAGGAAGCTGAGAAAAAGGAAGATTAAAAAAATCCAGGGATATGAGGGGAAAATTAGAGAACTAAGTGATGAAATCAAACGGAACAATATCTGTATCATAGGAATTCCAGAGGCAGAAGAGAGAGAGAAAGGGGCTGAAGGTGTCCTTGAACAAATCATAGCTGGAGAACTTCCCTGATCCAGGGAAGGAAACAGGCAATGAAATCCAAGAGGCACAGAAAACTCCCTTCAGACGTAACTTGAATAGATCTTCTGCACCACATATCATAGTGAAACTGGCAAAAATACAAGGATAAAGAGAGAATTCTGAAAGCAGCTAGGGATAAACAGGCTATAACTTACAAAGGTACACACATAAGAGTAGTGGCAGACCTATCTACTGAAATTTGGCAGGCCAGAAAAGAATGGCAGGAAATCTTCAATGTCATGAACAGAAAAAATATGCAGCTGAGAATCCTCTATCCAGCAAGTCTGTCATTCAGAATACAAGGAGAGATAAAGGTCTTCCCAAACAAAAACTGAAGGAATTCATCACCACTAAACCAGCCCTACAAGAGATCCTAAGGGGGATTCTGTGAGTAAAATGTTGTGAGGACCACAAAGTACCAGAGACATCACTACAAGCATGAAACCTACAGATATCACAATAACTCTAAACCCATATCTTTCAAAAATAACACTGAATGTAAAGGGACTAAATGCACCAACCAAAAGACATAGGGTATCAGAAGGGATAAAAAAACAAGACCCATCTATTTGCTGTCTACAAGAGACTCATTTTAGACCTTAGGACACCTTCAGATTGAAAGTGAGGGGATGGAGAACTATTTATCATGCCACTGGAAGTCAAAAGAAGGCTGGAGTAGCCATACTTATATCAGACAAACTAGACTTTAAATTAAAGGCTGTAACAAGAGTTGAAGAAGGGTATTATATAATAACTACAGGGTCTATCCATCAGGAAGAGCTAACAATTATAGATGCCTATGCCCCGAATACAGGAGCCCCCAAATATGTAAAACAATTGATCACAAACATAAGCAACCTTGTTGATAAGAATGTGGTAAATTGTAGGGGACTTTAATACTCCACTTACAACAATGGATAGATCATCTAGACACATAATCAATAAAGAAACAAGGGCCCTGAATGATACACTGGATAAGATGGACTTGACAGATATATTTACAACTCTGCATATTTAGAACTCTGCATCCCAAAGCAACAGAATATACTTTCTTTTTTTTTATTCTTTTTTTTATTTTATTTTTTTATTTTTTTTAATATATGAAATTTACTGTCAAATTGGTTTCCATACAACACCCAGTGCTCATCCCAAAAGGTGCCCTCCTCAATACCCATCACCCACCCTGCCCTCCCTCCCACCCCCCATCAACCCTCAGTTTGTTCTCAGTTTTTAACAGTCTCTTATGCTTTGGCTCTCTCCCACTCTAACCTCTTTTTTTTTTTTTCCTTCCCCTCCCCCATGGGTTTCTGTTAAGTTTCTCAGGATCCACATAAGAGTGAAACCATATGGTATCTGTCTTTCTCTGCATGGCTTATTTCACTTAGCATCACACTCTCCAGTTCCATCCACGTTGCTACAAAAGGCCATATTTCATTCTTTCTCATTGCCACGTAGTATTCCATTGTGTATATAAACCACAATTTCTTTATCCATTCATCAGTTGATGGACATTTAGGCTCTTTCCGTAATTTGGCTTTGTTGAGAGTGCTGCTAGAAACATTGGGGTACAAGTGCCCCTATGCATCAGTACTCCTGTATCCCTTGGGTAAATTCCTAGCAGTGCTATTGCTGGGTCATAGGGTAGGTCTATTTTTAATTTTCTGAGGAACCTCCACACTGCTTTCCAGAGTGGCTGCACCAATTTGCATTCCCACCAACAGTGCAAGAGGGTTCCCGTTTCTCCACATCCTCTCCAGCATCTATAGTCTCCTGATTTGTTCATTTTGGCCACTCTGACTGGCGTGAGGTGATATCTGAGTGTGGTTTTGATTTGTATTTCCCTGATGAGGAGCGACGTTGAGCATCTTTTCATGTGCCTGTTGGCCATCCGGATGTCTTCTTTAGAGAAGTGTCTATTCATGCTTTCTGCCCATTTCTTCACTGGGTTATTTGTTTTTCGGGTGTGGAGTTTGGTGAGCTCTTTATAGATTTTGGATACTAGTCCTTTCTCCGATATGTCATTTGCAAATATCTTTTCCCATTCTGTTGGAAATGGGAACATTTTTTAGTTTTTTTTTTTTTTTTAGTTTTTAGTTTTAGTTTTGTTTTTTTTGTTTTTTAGTTTTGTTGGTTGTTTCCTTTGCTGTGCAGAAGCTTTTTATCTTCATAAGGTCCCAGTAATTCACTTTTGCTTTTAATTCCCTTGCCTTTGGGGATGTGTCGAGTAAGAGATTGCTACGGCTGAGGTCAGAGAGGTCTTTTCCTGCTTTCTCCTCTAAGGTTTTGATGGTTTCCTGTCTCACATTCAGGTCCTTTATCCATTTTGAGTTTATGTTTGTGAATGGTGTGAGAAAGTGGTCTAGTTTCAATCTTCTGCATGTTGCTGTCCAGTTCTCCCAGCACCATTTGTTAAAGAGACTGTCTTTTTTTCCATTGGATGTTCTTTCCTGCTTTGTCAAAGATTAGTTGGCCATACGTTTGTGGGTCTAGTTCTGGGGTTTCTATTCTATTCCATTGGTCTATGTGTCTGTTTTTGTGCCAATACCACGCTGTCTTGATGATGACAGCTTTGTAGTAGAGGCGAAAGTCTGGGATTGTGATGCCTCCTGCTTTGGTCTTCTTCTTCAAAATTACTTTGGCTATTCGGGGCCTTTTGTGGTTCCATATGAATTTTAGAATTGCTTGCTCTAGTTTCGAGAAGAATGCTGGTGCAATTTTGATTGGGGTTGCATTGAATGTGTAGATAGCTTTGGGTAGTATTGACATTTTGACAACATTTATTCTTCCAATCCATGAGCAGGGAATGTCTTTCCATTTCTTTAAATCTTCTTCAATTACCTTCATAAGCTTTCTATAGTTTTCAGCATACAGATCTTTTACATCTTTGGTTAGATTTATTCCTAGGTATTTTATGCTTCTTGGTGCAATTGTGAATGGGATCAGTTTCTTTATTTGTCTTTCTGTTGCTTCATTGTTAGTGTATAAGAATGCAACTGATTTCTGTACATTAATTTTGTATCCTGCAACTTTGCTGAATTCATGTATCAGTTCTAGCAGACTTTTGGTGGAGTCTTTCAGGTTTTCCATGTATAATATCATGTCATCTGCAAAAAGCGAAAGCTTGACCTCATCTTTGCCAATTTTGAAGCCTTTGATTTTCCCTTTGTTGTCTGATTGCTGATGCTAGAACTTCCAACACTATGTTAAACAACAGCGGTGAGAGTGTGCATCCTTGTCATGTTCCTGATCTCAAGGAAAAAGCTCTCAGTTTTTCCCCATTGAGGATGATGTTAGCTGTGGGCTTTTCATAAATGGCTTTTATGATGTTTAAGTATGTTCCTTCTATCCAGGCTTTCTCAAGGGTTTTTATTAAGAAATGGTGCTGGATTTTGTCAAAGGCCTTTTCCGCATCGATTGACAGGATCATATGGTTCTTCTCTTTTTTTTTGTTAATGTGATATATCACGTTGATCGATTTGCGAATGTTGAACCAGCCCTCCATCCCAGGAATGAATCCCACTTGATCATGGTGAATAATTCTTTTTATATGCCGTTGAATTCCATTTGCTAGTATCTTATTGAGAATTTTTGCATCCATATTCATCAGGGATATTGGCCTGTAGTTCTCTTTTTTTACTGGGTCTCTGTCTGGTTTAGGAATCAAAGTAATACTGGCTTCATAGAATGAGTCTAGAAGTTTTCCTTCCCTTTCTATTTCTTGGAATAGCTTGAGAAAGATAGGTATTATCTCCACTTTAAACGTCTGGTAGAACTCCCCTGGGAAGCCATCTGGTCCTGGACTCTTATTTGTTGGGAGATTTTTGATAACCGATTCAATTTCTTCGCTGGTTATGGGTCTGTTCAAGCTTTCTATTTCCTCCTGATTGAGTTTTGGAAGAGTGTGGGTGTTTAGGAATTTGTCCATTTCTTCCAGGTTGTCCAATTTGTTGGCATATAATTTTTCATAGTATTTCCTGATAATTGTTTGTATCTCTGAGGGATTGGTTGTAATAATTCCATTTTCATTCATGATTTTATCTATTTGGGTCATCTCCCTTTTCTTTTTGAGAAGCCTGGCTAGAGGTTTGTCAATTTTGTTTATTTTTTCAAAAAACCAACTCTTGGTTTCGTTGATCTGCTCTACAGTTTTTTTTACATTCTATATTGTTTATTTCTGCTCTGATCTTTATGATTTCTCTTCTTCTGCTGGGTTTAGGCTGCCTTTGCTGTTCTGCTTCTATTTCCTTTAGGTGTGCTGTTAGATTTTGTATTTGGGATTTTTCTTGTTTCTTGAGATAGGCCTGGATTGCAATGTATTTTCCTCTCAGGACTGCCTTCACTGCGTCCCAAAGCGTTTGGATTGTTGTATTTTCATTTTCATTTGTTTCCATATATTTTTTAATTTCTTCTCTAATTGCCTGGTTGACCCACTCATTCTTTAGTAGGGTGTTCTTTAACCTCCATGCTTTTGGAGGTTTTCCAGACTTTTTCCTGTGGTCGATTTCAAGCTTCATAGCATTATGGTCTGAAAGTATGCATGGTATGATTTCAATTCTTGTAAACTTATGAAGGGCTGTTTTGTGACCCAGTATATGATCTATCTTGGAGAATGTTCCATGTGCACTCGAGAAGAAAGTATATTCTGTTGCTTTGGGATGCAGAGTTCTAAATATATCTGTCAAGTCCATCTGATCCAATGTATCATTCACGGCCCTTGTTTCTTTATTGACCCTTTGTCTAGATGATCTATCCATTTCTGTAAGTGGGGTGTTAAAGTCCCCTGCAATTACCACATTCTTATCAATAAGGTTGCTTATGTTTATGAGTAATTGTTTTATATATTTGGGGGCTCTGGTATTCGGCGCATA
Source organism: Panthera tigris (assembly GCF_018350195.1). Classification (NCBI taxonomy): domain Eukaryota; kingdom Metazoa; phylum Chordata; class Mammalia; order Carnivora; family Felidae; genus Panthera; species Panthera tigris. The sequence goes on along the minus strand of NC_056677.1, from coordinate 88,821,549 downwards.
GACATTTATAATTGTTAGCTCTTCCTGATGGATAGACCCTGTAATTATTATATAATGCCCTTCTTCATCTCGTTACAGCCTTTAATTTAAAGTCTAGTTTGTCTGATATAAGTATGGCTACTCCAGCTTTCTTTTGGCTTCCAGTAGCATGATAAATAGTTCTCCATCCCCTCACTCTCAATCTAAAGGTGTCCTCAGATCTCAAATGAGTCTCTTGTAGACAGCAAATAGATGGGTCTTGTTTTTTTATCCATTCTGATAGCCTATGTCTTTTGGTTGGCGCATTTAATCCATTTACATTCAGTGTTATTATAGAAAGATACGGGTTTAGAGTCGTTGTGATGTCTGTATGTTTTATGCTTGTAGTGATGTCTCTGGTACTTTGTCTCACAGGATCCCCCTTAGGATCCCTTGTAGGGCTGTTTTAGTGGTGACAAATTCCTTCAGTTTTGGTTTGTTTGGGAAGACCTTTATCTCTCCTTCTATTCTAAATGACAGACTTGCTGGATAAAGGATTCTCGGCTGCATATTTTTTCTGTTTAGCACACTGAAGATATCGTGCCAAACCTTTCTGGCCTGCCAAGTTTCAAAAGAGAGATCAGTCACGAGTCTTATAGGTCTCCCTTCATATGTGAGGGCACGTTTATCCCTTGCTGCTTTCAGAATTTTCTCTTTATCCTTGTATTTTGCCAGTTTCACTATGATATGTCGTGCAGATCGATTCAAGTGACGTCTGAAGGGAGTTCTCTGTGCCTCTTGGATTTCAATGCCTTTTTCCTTCCCCAGTTCAGGGAAGTTCTCAGCTATAATTTCTTCAAGTACCCCTTCAGCACCTTTCCCTCTCTCTTCCTCCTCTGGGATACCAATTATGCGTATATTATTTCTTTTTAGTGTATCACTTAGTTCTCTAATTTTCCCCTCATACTCCTGGATTTTTTTGTCTCTCTTTCTCTCAGCTTCCTCTTTTTCCATAACTTTATCTTCTAGTTCACCTATTCTCTCCTCTGCCTCTTCAATCCGAGCTGTCGTCGTTTCCATTTTGTTTTGCATTTCGTTTAAAGCGCTTTTCAGCTCCTCGTGACTGTTCCTTAGTCCCTTGATCTCTGTGGCAAGAGATTCTCTGCTGTCCTCTATACTGTTTTCAAGCCCAGCGATTAATTTTATGACTATTATTCTAAATTCACTTTCTGTTATATTATTTAAATCCTTTTTGATCAGTTCATTAGCTGTTGTTATTTCCTGGAGATTCTTCTGAGGGGAATTCTTCCGTTTGGTCATTTTGGATAGTCCCTGGAGTGGTGAGGACCTGCAGGGCACTTCCCCTGTGCTGTGGTATATAACTGGAGTTGGTGGGCGGGGCCGCAGTCAGACCTGATGTCTGCCCCCAGCCCACCGCTGGGGCCACAGTCAGACTGGTGTGTGCCTTCTCTTCCCCTCTGCTAGGGGTGGGATTCACTGTGGGTTGGCGTGGCCCATCTGGGCTACTTGTACACTGCCAGGCTTGTGGTGCTGGGGATCTAGCGTATTAGCTGTGGTGGGTAGGCAAGGTGCACGGGGGCAGGAGGGGCAGGCTTAGCTCGCTTCTCCTTAGGTGATCCACTTCAGGAGGGGCCCTGTGGCAGCGGAAGGGAGTCAGATCCGCTGCCGGAGGTTTAGCTCCGCAGAAGCACAGATTTGGGTGTTTTCGCAGAGCAAACATTCTCAATAAGATACTAGCAAATTGAATTCAATAGCATATGAAAAGAATCATTTACCATGATCAAGTGGGATTCATTCCTAGGATGCAGGGCTGGTTCAACATTTGCAAATCAATCAACGTGATACATCACATTAATAAAAGAAAAAATAAGAATGCTATGATCCTGTCAATTGATGCAGAAAAAGTATTTGACAAAATTCAGGATCCTTTCTTAATAAAAACGCTCGAGAAAGTCAGGGTAGAAGGAACATACTTAAACATCATAAAAGCCATTTATGAAAAGCTCACAGCTAATATCATCCTCAATGGGGAAAAACAGAGCTTTTTCCCTGAGATCAGGAACACGATCTGAGAGTGGGATGCCCACTCTCACCATTGTTGTTTCACATAGTGTTGGAAGTCCTAGCATCACCATGCAGAAAACAAAAGCAAATCAAAGGCATCAAAATCGTCAAAGATGAAGTCAAGCCATCTTCCCTCTCCTCCCCAGAATATACTTTCATCTCGAGTGCACATGGAACCTTCTCCAAGATAGATCACATACTGGGTCACAAAACAGCCCTTCATAAGTATACAAGAATTGAAATCATACCATGCATACTTTCAGACCACAATGCTATGAAGCTTGAAATCGACCACAGGAAAAAGTCTGGAAAACCTCCAAAAGCATGGAGGTTAAAGAACACCCTACTAAAGAATGAATGGGTCAACCAGGCAATTAGAGAAGAAATTTTAAAAATATATGGAAACAAATGAAAATGAAAATACAACAATCCAAATGCTTTGGGATGCAGCAAAGGCAGTCCAGAGAGGAAAATACATTGCAATCCAGGCCTATCTCAAGAAACAAGAAAAATCCCAAATACAAAATCTAACAGCACACCTAAAGGAAGTAGAGGCAGAACAGCAAAGACACCCCAAACCCAGCAGAAGAAGAGAAATAATAAAGATCAGAGCAGAAATAAACAATATAGAATGTAAAAAAACAGTAGAGCAGATCAATGAAACCAAGAGTTGGTTTTGTGAAAAAACAAACAAAATTGATAAACCTCTAGCCAGGATTCTCAAAAAGAAAAGGGAGAGGACCCAAATAGATAAAATCATGAATGAAAATGTAATCATTACAACCAATCCTTCAGAAATACAAGCAATTATCAACAAATCCCTCAGAAATACAAGCAATTATCAGCAAATATTATGAAAAATTATACGCCAACAAACTGGATAACCTGGAAGAAATGGACAAATTCCTACGAACCGACACACTTCCAAAACTCAAACAGGAAGAAATAGAAAACTTGAACAGAACCACAACCAGCAAAGAAATTGAATCAGTTATCAAAAATCTCCTAACAAATATGAGTCCAGGCCCAGATGGCTTCCCTGGGGAATTCTACCAGACATTTAAAGCAGAGATAATACCTATCCTTCTCAAGCTGTTCCAAAAAAATAGAAAGGGAAGGAAAACTTCCAGACTCATTCTATGAAGCCAGCATTACTTTGATTCCCAAAGCAGACAGAGACCCAGCAAAAAAATAAAACTACAGGACAATATCCTTGATGAATATGGATGCAAAAATTCTCAATAAGATACTAGCAAATTCAATTCAACAGCATATGAAAAGAATCATTTACCATGATCAAGTGGGATTCATTCCTAGGATGCAGGGCTGGTTCAACATTCGCAAATCAATCAACGTGATACATCACATTAATAAAAGAAAAAATAAGAATGCTATGATCCTGTCAACTGATGCAGAAAAAGTATTTGACAAAATTCAGGATCCTTTCTTAATAAAAACCCTCGAGAAAGTCAGGATAGAAGGAACATACTTAAACATCATAAAAGCCATTTATGAAAAGCCCACAGCTAATATCATCCTCAATGGGGAAAAACTGAGAGCTTTTTCCCTGAGATCAGGAACACGATCTGAGAGTGGGATGCCCACTCTCACCATTGTTGTTTCACATAGTGTTGGAAGTCCTAGCATCACCATGCAGAAAACAAAAGCAAATCAAAGGCATCAAAATCGTCAAAGATGAAGTCAAGCTTTCGCTTTTTGCAGATGACATGATATTATACATGGAAAACCTGAAAGACTCCACCAAAAGTCTGCTAGAACTGATACATGAATTCAGCAAAGTCTCAGGATACTAAATTAATGTACAGAAATCAGTTGCATTCTTATACACTAGTAATGAAGCAACAGAAAGACAAATAAAGAAACTGATCCCATTCTCAATTGCACCAAGAAGCATAAAATACCTAGCAATAAACCTAACCAAAACTGTAAAAGATCTGTATGCTGAAAACTACAGAAAGCTTATGAAGGAAATTGAAGAAGATACAAAGAAATGGAAAAACATTCCGTGCTCATGGTTTGGAAGAATAAATATTGTCAAAATGTCAATACTACCCAAAACAATCTACACATTCAATGCAATCCCAATCAAAATTGCACCAGCATTCTTCTGAAAGCTAGAACAAGCAATCCTAAAATTTGTATGGAACCACAAAAGACCCTGAATAGCCAAAGTAATATTGAAGAAGAAGACCAAAGCAGGAGGCATCACAATCCTAGACTTTAGCCTCTACTACAAAGCTGTAATCATCAAGACAGCATGGTATTGGCACAAAACAGACACATAGACCAATGGAATAGAATAGAAACCCCAGCATTAGACCCACAAAAGCATGGCCAACTCATCTTTGACAAAGCAGGAAAGAATATCCAATGGAAAAACGACAGTCTCTTTAACAAATGGTGCTGGGAGAACTGGACAGCAACACGCAGAATGATGAAACTAGACCACTTTGTTACACCACTCACAAAAATAAACTCAAAATGGATAAATGACCTGAATGTGAGACAGGAAACCATCAAAACCCTAGAGGAGAAAGCAGAAAAAAACCTCTTTGACCTCAGCCGCAGTAATTTCTCACTTGACACGTCTCCAAAGGCAACGGAATTAAAAGCAAAAATGAACTACTGGGACCTCATGAAGGTAAAAAGCTTCTGCACAGCAAAGGAAACAACCAACAAAACTAAAAGGCAACCAACGGAATGGGAAAAGATATTTGCAAATGACATATCGGAGAAAGGACTAGTATCCAAAATCTATAAAGAGCTCACCAAACTCCACACCCGAAAAACAAATAATCCAGTGAAGAAATGGGGAGAAGACAGGAATGGACACTTCTCTAAAGAAGACATCCAGATGGCCAACAGGCACATGAAAAGATGCTCAGCGTCACTCCTCATCAGGGAAATACAAATCAAAACCACACTGACATATCACCTCATGCCAGAGTGGTTAAAACGAACAAATCAGGAGACTATAGATGCTGGCGAAGATGTGGAGAAACGGGAACCCTCTTGCACTGTTGGTGGGAATGCAAACTGGTGCAGCCACTCTGGAAAACAGTGTGGAGGTTCCTCAGAAAATTAAAAATAGAACTATTCTATAACCCAGCAATAGCACTGCTAGGAATTTACCCAAGGGATACAGGAGTGCTGATGCTCCTATGTTTTCTTCTAGGAGTTTTATGGTTCCAGGCATTACATTCAAGATATTAAATAATTTTTAGTTGATTTTTGTGTGAAGTGAAATGAGGGGTCCAGTTTCATTCTTTTGTATATCTCTTTAATTAGATAAAACTCCCATACACTGAAATATGCAAATTTTGCTGGGACCATTTAATAAGATTTAACAAATGCATACACACACACAACTCAAGCCCCACTGAGATAAGCATGTCATTTCAAAATTTCTTTCTGCATGCTATTGTGTAGTGTACTCTTTTTTTCAGTTAAAACTATATTTTCATTATCACTTGTAGTCAATAAATATAGATTGTTTTCTTTTATATTGTAAATGTAAAATATGTTCATGTTGTAATTTCAGATGGTCTTTTTCTCCCAAGTGGTGAGAGCATATAAACAATACTGTTTTGCACCTTGGTTTTACTTCTATCACCTACCAATACATCACGCATCTTTCCATACCAGTACATACTGCACTAATAAATTTTTTACCAAATATGTAATATTTAATAATAGGAACTTAGTATAATTTATACAATCATCCCCCTGTTGATGAACATGTGAACTGCCTCATTTTTCACTATGACAACCAAGGTTACAATGAAAAGCTCTGTAGATATTTACCTCCACTCTTGTTTTATTATATCTAGGACAGAATCCTAGAAATGGGATAACAGGACTTTTAGGCAGAGTTCATTCTCACATATATTCCACACACCCTGAAAGCAGTGTCTGTGATTTCTATTATCTGAGTGTATGTTTTCTGGGTTTTTAAAGCTGGGAAGTTAAAGCTTATATTCTAAGGCTGAGGAGCCAAGTTAAGGATCAAGGGATGGAAAAACAACCTGGGGCCTCTGGTCTAGGAATCTAAGCATTATAAAGCACAGGGGCAAAGGGAACTGGGACAATATTTATAACATAATAATAATAATAATAATAGTTAACACCAGAAAACAATACATCACCATTCCGATAAAGGAAAAAATCAGGAAGGAAGATGTATGATTATCCAGGGAATTCATGAAGTCCAGGAATTTAGAGCAGTAGTTCACTCTCAAACTTGAATTCAATCAGAATCACCTGCAGGGTTTGTCAAAACACAGATTGCTAAGCCCCATCCCAAGAGTTTCTGATTCAGCAGGTCTTTGGTGGAACCTAGAATCTGAATTTCTAATAAGTTGTTAGGTGATATCAATGCTGCTGGTACAGGAACTGTACTGAGAAGCACTTATCTAGACAATAGAAACTAGAAAGATAATTCTCCTATTTCAGCCTGTATCAGCCAAAATATTGTCCCAATTTTTCATTTAGCCCACATGGACAAATTCATGTAGGTAGAGATCTAGTGATAACCATTTCTTTCAAGTGTTGTTTGGACTTCCTCTTTTTCTGTGCATAAAACCATGCCAATTCCTCTTTAATCACAGCTTCCTTAATGTTCCATATCTCTCAATCTCTATTACAGGACTGATATTAGAAATTTAAAATTTAATGAAAAACATCTTCAAAACTGAATTTATCAAGCGATCATATCTGAAATGTAGGTACAGATCTTTGTCACATATGCCTGCATAAAGACTATCTAGAAAACATGCACAGATTTAATATTCCTACTGGAAAGTTGGACTGTAGAATCTCTAGATGTAGTGTGTATTAATTCCATTAATTTACAAGGCTACATGCCAAAATCAAAATCATACTGAATCAGAAAAAGAGAATTACAACTATGAGTACTTATGTATGCATGTACACAGTATTCCTTAGGGCTATTTAACCTTTGAGACATCAAATTTACTAGCTTTTCAGGAACAAGCCACCTCCATATGTCATAAAATTTCCTGTAAACCATCTATATATGCAGAACATAAATGCAAGATTACATGCCTCATTCTGCTATTTATCTTATTTTCATATGATTGATATCTTAAATAAAACTGATCTTCACTTCTAAATAAAAAGAGTAGCCAACATAATATCAGCTTGTGCAGCTCAAAAGCACATATGTTTCCCACAAACATTTATTGAGCACCCACTATGTACAGTTTAGTAGTGCTAGGAGTACAAAGCATTCCTGCCCTTGAGTAGTTCATTCTCTGTCTAGTGGGGGCAACAGTTATTAATAAATAGCTACAAGGCTATGTGAAAAAGGGTATTATAGAGGCATAAATAAAATTCTGTGGAATCACAAAAGAATGAACTACTGTGTTTTTTCTTAAGGAATCAGAAAGGTCTTCATAAAGATTGTGACATTTGAACAGTTTTGAAGGAGTTGCCTGGTAAAAAGATAAGAAAGGCCATTTCAGGCAAAGGGACTTGTGTACAGGCAGAAGTTTGGTGGAATGAAAGAAATTAATGTGTTCAAGGAAGAGCAAGAAATTTGGTGTGGCTGGGTTTTAGGTGATGGGAATGGAAGAGGTGGGAGATGAAGTAGGAAATGTGGGCAGGAACTAGATTATGTAGAACTTTGGAACCCATGTTAAGGAGTTGGGACATTTTAGTGAGTGGTAAACCTTTGAAGGAAATAGATGCTTCATTCATTTATTCATTCATTTAACATATATTGAGAACCTACTGTGTGAAAAGCACTATTCCAAATCACTTTGAGAACTACAAAGATGAATTGAATAGCCAAATAGCTAGCTTCCTAGTCTTGTATCCTAGTGAATTGTTTTGGTCACACACACACACACACACACACACCTTGAGCAGGAAAAGGGGAGAGAACTATGGACTGAATTATGTGTCCCCAAATTCATATGTTGATGTCCTAATCCCCAATGTGACTGTATTTGGAGATAGAGCTTTTAAGAGATTAAAAGAGGTCATAAGGTAGGGGTCTTAATCCAATGGTATTGCCCTTATAAGAAGAAGAAGAAGTAAAAGAAATTCTCTCTCTCCAGGCACATGCACTGAAGAAAGGCCATGTGCAGACACAGTGAGAAGGTGGCCATATGCAAGCCAGGAAGAGAGCCCTTACCAGATCTGACTATACTTGTACCCTGACCTCAGACTGCCAGAACTGTGAGAAAATACATTTCTGTTGTTTAAGTCACCCAGTTGATGGTATTTGTTATGGCAACTTGAGCAGACTAAGATGGAGAGAAAGGGTATTGCCAAGTTGATTTTGAACAAGAAGTCATGATAAAACCTTAGAGTAAGTCAAGATTTCTGAACTCATTTAGACCAAGTGTCCACTGAGTACAAGAATCAATTCTACAGTATACCTTGGCTTGAAGCTATTCAGTGATAAAGGATTCACTACCCAATGAGGTAGCCTATACCATAGTGGGTAGCTTCGATAGTTTGAAAAGTTTTATACCAAGATGCAATCTGTCTGCCGCTAATTACCATTGTTCCTACATTTTGCTCTCTAGAGTCACCCTGCAAAGATTGATAACTTTAAGACTTCTAGGTCTAATAAGCAGCAGTGTTCATTAAAATAGCAGAGACCCTTTTCAACCTTACATGTATAAAATGACCTGAGGTTGAAGATCTGTGTTTTTCCCATGAACCATTTTTGGAAAATGTATACTGACTATGAATTCCTATCAGAGAATTTACCTTAAGTCATTTACCTGATGTCAGCAACATGGAACCCTGAAATCCCTGCTGTTGCACCCAAGCTATGTCCCATCTGATCAAAACCCATGGGTTGAGGTACCCCGTGGCTGAAGTTTCTCTAGCCCTTCAAGAATTCTAGTTGTTGTCATAGCATGCTGTAGCATGTGTATATTCTGTTTTCACATCTAAATCCTTTCTTTTTTAGGGCGCCTGGGTTTCTCAGTCAGTTTAGCATCTGATTTTGGCTCAGGTCATCTCTGGTTTGTGAGTTCAAGCCCCACAAAAAGCCCCGCGTTGGGTTCCGTGCTGACAGTGTGGAGCTTGCTTGAGATTCTCTCTCTCTGTCCCTCCCCCACTTGCACTTTCCCTCTCAAAATAAATAAATACACTTAAAAATCTTTTCTTTGTACATAAAAGACTGGAAGTTTACCTGTATTATAAAGTATGACCTAACAGAAATACCCTAAGTTATTGGTCAGAAAAACTGGGCTTTCTCTGCTTTCTCCTCGTATTCAATTAGAAGTCACTACTTAACATGGGGAAAAGTCTAACACTTCTGTGCCTCAATTTATCTCTAATACATGAATATTATTTGCCTTTCCATTATGAATATTTAGTGAGAATAAAATGAGAATTTATTAAGAAATAGTTTACACAGATTTGTTCTAAAATGTTTTTAGAGACTTATTTTTCTAAGGAGATGTAGTAGACATACTTTTCTCTATTTCTTCTATCTTCCACTAAGTCTAATATATATACATATGTGTACACACATATGTATATATATTAGACTGTACATATATATATATATACACACACACATACACACACATATATAGGGTACACACACACACACAGGAAAGGAAGACAGAAGGTAGACTGACTAGAAACCTCAGGATCTAAAAAGTATCATAATGGTGAGCTCCCTAGGTTTTCTTTTTGCCTCATATATCCCAGATGAGGTGCTAAAGGAGCAGCAACTCAGAATGCCAATGAGCCTAGGCAAAAGTGTCCCCCAAAAGTACCGCTTTCTCTATCCAAAGGACCAGGAAAGAGGCAACCTAGCAAGACAGAAAACTTTTAGACAATAAACACTCTATTCGAGCTAAACACCACACGAAAAGCTGGGTCGCATACATAGCAGCAAAAGTGAAGTAGAAAGCCAAGTTTTCCATGTTAACCAGGCTATAATGAAGTACCCCCAAAACCCAGCTAGAGTGTGGTCACAGAAGGCCAAACAAGTTGCTGGGACTTCATCCCTGCTGGGAAGTAATGAGACTCCTCTTTCCTACACTGGCTGTCTCTTGCCTCCTCAATGTCAGTAGAGACCATGTGGAGAGCCTGAACTTCTTCCTCCATCTGACAGTAATAAGGCACCACTTCCCCTCCTCACTTAGGGTGATGTCAGAATAGGTTTAGAGATTTTCAAGATTTTCACCACCACCCAGTGGTAAGGAGGCCATCATCTGGTGGTGTCAGTGGATCACACTTGGGAAAAGCAGTAATGAGGAGCACCTAATCCTCCCATTCAGGGAGGTATTACTGTACACCTAATGGAGAGACAAATGTTACCCTTTTACAGCAATAATGAAGAGCCCCTCTTGAGTATCAAGAAAGACCAAGGAGGGAGACGACTTCTACTTCCACCTTGTAGTAATGAAGTAGCATTCCAACTTCCTCCAATGAAGTTGTCTTAAAGGAGACCAACTGAAGTAGAAGATTTAAATAGGAAACAACCTTATAATTTAATAACTCAAATCCATGTTTCAATCAAAAATCACTTGTAACAAGAATCAAGAAGATGAGTAACTAAATAAGACAATGAATAGATGCCAACACAAAGGTAACAGAAATATCAGGATAATCTGAGAAGAGATTTAGAGTAGCCATCATAAAAATGTTTCAATAAGCAATTATGAACACATTTGAAACAAATGAGCAATAAAAAGCCACAGGAAAGAAAAAAAAATGTCTCAGCAAATAGAAGGTTTAATAAAGACCCAAATGGAATTCAGCAAAGTTGTAGGGTAAAAGATCAAAACAAACATTATTTGCACATCTGAATACTTCCAGTGAACAATCTAAAAAGGAAATTATTTTAAAATTCCACATAAAATAGCATCAAAAACAAATAAAATACATAAGAATAAATTTCATTTATTATTACCAAATTCCAAATTCCATTTATGTATTAAATAAGTACAAGATATATACAACTAAAAATTATAAAATATTGTGCTGAAATAAATTAAAGAAGACCTATATAAATGGAAAAGCATCCTGTAGTCATGAATTGGAAGATTTAATACTGTCAAAATACTCCTCAAACCAACCCACAGATTAAATGCAATCTGTATCAATATCCCAACAGCCTTTTTTCCCACAGAAATGCAAAAGCTTATACTAAAATTCATATGGAAATGCAAGGTACCCAAACAGCCAAACAACCTTGAGAAAGAACAAAGTTGGAGAATTCACACTTCCCAATTTCAAAACATATTACAATACCACATTAATCAGAGCAGTGTGGCACTTGTATAGAAATAGACACTTAGATCAATAGAATACAGTAGAGTCCAGAAATTAACCATTAAATTTATGGTCAATTGATTTTCAACAAGGGTGCCAAGACTATTCAATAGGGAAAGGCTATTATTCTCTTTAATAAATGTTGCTGAGAAAACTAGATGGTCACATACAAAGGAATGAAGTTGCATATACTTCACACTATATACAAAAATTAAGTCAACACAATCAAAGACCTAAATATAAAACTCTTAGAAGAAACCATAGGGGTAAATTTTCATGACGTTGGATTTGTCAATTATTTTTTTAAAATATGACACAAAGAACATAAGCAACAAAAGAAAAAAATTGATGTTAGACTTCATCAAAATTAAAAGCATTTGTGTATCAAAGGACAACCAAGAAAGTGAAAAGACAACCCACAGGACAATCCAGTTAAAATTGGGCAAAGGACTTGAATAGACATTTCTCCAAAGATATACAAATTTCCAATAAGCACACAAAAAGATGCCCAGTATCATTAGTCATTAGGGACATGCAAATCAAAACTTCAATGAAAGGAGCACCTCGGTGGCTCAGTAGGTTGTGTCCAACTTTGGCTCAGGTCAAGATCTTACAGTTCATGAGTTCAAGCCCCACATTAGGCTCTCTGCTGTTAGCACAGAGCCTGCTTTGGATCCTTTCTCCCCCTCTTTCTGCTCCTCCCCCACTCACGCTCCCTCTCTCTCTCTCTCAAAAATGAATAAACATTAAAAACAACAACAGTAACAACGAAAAACTGCAATGAGATACCACTTCACCTCCACTAGAATGGCCAGAAGAATTAAAAAAAATGGGGGGGGGCTCTGGTCCAAGATGGTGACACAGGAGGACCCTGAACTCACCTCCTCCATGGATGTAGCAAATCTACACGTATTTATGGAGCAATTCCTCCTGGAGAAAAACTGAGGGCTGACTGAGCAACTTTTGCACAACAAAAGATAAAGAAGTCACATAGAGAACAACAAGACAGAGACATGGTAACAAAGGGAACACCCATTGCTGGCATTGCAAACTGCAGTGGGGAAGGGTAGTATTGAGAGACCATGAGCAGATTCATCTACCCTGGAGCACAGGAAAAAAAAGCTGCAGTTTAAAACAGCAACTAGAGTATAAAAAATCCAGCCCTAGATCTCCCAAAGAGCACTAGACTTGATGGAATTCTCTCCAGGTCAGAGGGGTTGGTGAGCATCATGGCTAACATCACTTTCCTCCTCCACCTTGATAGCGTAGACAGGATCAGGGTCCAGGCATGCTAGCTGGCCTTGCTGTCTCAGTGAGCCAGGGACCCTAGCCCACACCAGCCCCAGCCATACCACTAAGGTAGCCCCAGCATGGCACACATTGAGACACCCCTGCTCAGTGCTCACTATAGCTCCAGCCATCTCACCAAGCTGACACAAGGTGTAAAGCACTCCAGAACAATCTAGGCCCACACCATTTTGGATCCAAACAACTTGTCAGGGCACCCTGGTGCAGAGCACCCTGGGAATACCTGTCTTTAGCTGCCCCACCAGAGTACCCACTGCATGGAGCACCCCAGGACTCCTGCCTTCTGGTTCACACACACTTTGCAGCCACCCCAGCAGGTATCCCATGTGTAGGGCACACTGGGATACTGCCTCAGCTCCAGCTGCCTTGCTAGGGCACTCCAGAACATACCAGCTTGCACCCACTTCAGCTTCAGTCATCCTGCCAAGATGCCCTCTGTGAGGAGAGCTCCAGTACTCCTCACCTTGCACCCACTTCAGCTTCAGGGGTCCTACCAGGGTTCCCTCTGCATGGAAAGTCCTGCAACCACCCCAGCCTGGGTTCCACTTCAGCTTAGGTCATTCTATCTGGGCAGCCCAGCACAGAATGCCCTGGAAACATGAGCCCATGCCAGCCACAGTTCCAGCCAACCAATGAAACAAGGCACACACAGTCCACACAGAGGACAAACATACAAAAGACTATTCTTTCAAGTTCAGAAGTGGCTGTTCTGCTTAATTCATAGAAACAAACACAGAAAGTCAAGAAAAATGAGGAGACAGAGGAATATGCTCCAAATGAAGGTACAAGACAAAACCCCAGTAAAAGAACTAAATTAAATGGAGAAAGTCAATTTACCTGATAAACAGAACCAAGTAATGGTCATAAAGATGCTTACTGGACTGGAGAGAAGACTGTATGGACTCAGTAAGAACTTAAAAAAAGAGATAAAAAAGGAAAAAAGAAAAGAACCAATCAGAGTTGAAGAATAAAGTAACTGAAATTAAAAACGCACTAGAGGGAATCAATAGTAGATTAGAGGGTGCAGAAGAACAGAGCAGTGATCTGGAAGACAAGGTAATGGAAAACACCCAGGCTGAACAGCAAAAAAATAATAATAATAATTTAAAAATGAGAATAAGTTAAGGCACCTTTTAGAAACCACTAGGGGAAAAACCCCACATTTGAATTATAGGAGATCCAGATGGGGAAGAGAGAGAGAGAAGCATAAAATTTATTTCAAGAAATAATACGTGAAACCTTCCCTAGCCTGGAGAAAAAACACATCCAGGTTCAGGAATCACAAAGAGTTCCAAACAAGATGAACTCAAAAAGGTCCACATCATGACACATAATACATAAATGTCAAAAATTAAAGATAAATAATTTTTTTTTAATTTTATTTTTTATTTTTTAAAATTTACATCCAAATTAGCATATAGTGCAAAAATGGTTTCAGGAGTAGATTCCTTAGTGTCCCTTACCCATTTAGCCCATCCCCCCTCCCACAACCCCTCCAGTAACCCTCAGTTTGTTCTCCATATTTATGAGTCTCTTCTGTTTTGTCCCCCTCCCTGTTTTTATATTATTTTTGTTTCCCTTCCCTTATGTTCATCTGTTTTGTCTCTTAAAGTCCTCATATGAATGAAGTCATATGATATTTGTCTTTCTCTGACTAATTTCGCTTAGCATGATACTCTCCAGTTCTATCCACGTAGTTGCAAATGACAAGAAATATTGCTTGCCGAGTAATATTCCATTGTATATATAAACCACATCTTCTTTTTCTTTTTTTTCTTTTTTATTTTTTTTATTTTTTATTTATTTATTTTTTTTTTTATTTTTTAATATATGAAATTTACTGTCAAATTGGTTTCCATACAACACCCAGTGCTCATCCCAAAAGGTGCCCTCCTCAATACCCATCACCCACCCTGCCCTCCCTCCCACCCCCCATCAACCCTCAGTTTGTTCTCAGTTTTTAACAGTCTCTTATGCTTTGGCTCTCTCCCACTCTAACCTCTTTTTTTTTTTTTTCCTTCCCCTCCCCCATGGATTTCTGTTACGTTTCTCAGGATCCACATAAGAGTGAAACCATATGGTATCTGTCTTTCTCTGTATGGCTTATTTCACTTAGCATAACACTCTCCAGTTCCATCCATGTTGCTACAAAAGGCCATATTTCATTTTTTCTCATTGCCACGTAGTATTCCATTGTGTATATAAACCACAATTTCTTTATCCATTCATCAGTTGATGGACATTTAGGCTCTTTCCACAATTTGGCTATTGTTGAGAGTGCTGCTATAAACATTGGGGTACAAGTGCCCCTATGCATCAGTACTCCTGTATCCCTTGGATAAATTCCTAGCAGTGCTATTGCTGGGTCATAGGGTAGGTCTATTTTTAATTTTCTGAGGAACCTCCACACCGCTTTCCAGAGCGGCTGCACCAATTTGCATTCCCACCAACAGTGCAAGAGGGTTCCTGTTTCTCCACATCCTCTCCAGCATCTATAGTCCCCTGATTTGTTCATTTTGGCCACTCTGACTGGCATGAGGTGGTATCTGAGTGTGGTTTTGATTTGTATTTCCCTGATAAGGAGCGACGTTGAACATCTTTTCATGTGCCTGTTGGCCATCCGGATGTCTTCTTTAGAGAAGTGTCTATTCATGTTTTCTGCCCATTTCTTCACTGGGTTATTTGTTTTTCGGGTGTGGAGTTTGATGAGCTCTTTATAGATTTTGGATACTAGCCCTTTGTCCGATGTGTCATTTGCAAATATCTTTTCCCATTCCGTTGGTTGCCTTTTAGTTTTGTTGGTTGTTTCCTTTGCTGTGCAGAAGCTTTTTATCTTCATAAGGTCCCAGTAATTCACTTTTGCTTTTAATTCCCTTGCCTTTGGGGATGTGCCGAGTAAGAGATTGCTACGGCTGAGGTCAGAGAGGTCTTTTCCTGCTTTCTCCTCTAAGGTTTTGATGGTTTCCTGTCTCACATTCAGGTCCTTTATCCATTTTGAGTTTATTTTTGTGAATGGTGTGAGAAAGTGGTCTAGTTTCAACCTTCTGCATGTTGCTGTCCAGTTCTCCCAGCACCATTTGTTAAAGAGACTGTCTTTTTTCCATTGGATGTTCTTTCCTGCTTTGTCAAAGATTAGTTGGCCATACGTTTGTGGGTCTAGTTCTGGGGTTTCTATTCTATTCCATTGGTCTATGTGTCTGTTTTTGTGCCAATACCATGCTGTCTTGATGATGACAGCTTTGTACTAGAGGCTAAAGTCGGGGATTGTGATGCTTCCTGCTTTGGTCTTCTTCAAAATTACTTTGGCTATTCGGGGCCTTTTGTGGTTCCATAGGAATTTTAGGATTGCTTGTTCTAGTTTCGAGAAGAATGCTGGTGCAATTTTGATTGGGATTGCATTGAATGTGTAGATAGCTTTGGGTGGTATTGACATTTTGACAATATTTATTCTTCCAATCCATGAGCACAGAATGTCTTTCCATTTCTTTATATCTTCTTCAATTACCTACATAAGCTTTCTATAGTTTTCAGCATACAGATCTTTTACATCTTTGGTTAGATTTATTCCTAGGTATTTTATGCTTCTTGGTGCAATTGTGAATGGGATCAGTTTCTTCATTTGTCTTTCTGTTGCTTCATTGTTAGTGTATAAGAATGCAACTGATTTCTGCACATTGATTTTGTATCCTGCAACTTTGCTGAATTCATGTATCAGTTCTAGCAGACTTTTGGTGGAGTCTATCGGATTTTCCATGTATAATATCATGTCATCTGCAAAAAGCGAAAGCTTGACTTCATCTTTGCCAATTTTGATGCCTTTGATTTCCTTTTGTTGTCTGATTGCTGATGCTAGAACTTCCAGCACTATATTAAACAACAGCGGTGAGAGTGGGCATCCCTGTCGTGTTCCTGATCTCAGGGAAAAAGCTCTCAGTTTTTCCCCGTTGAGGATGATGTTAGCTGTGGGCTTTTCATAAATGGCCTTTATGATCTTTAAGTATGTTCCTTCTATCCCGACTTTCCCAAGGGTTTTTATTAAAAAAGGGTGCTGGATTTTGTCAAAGGCCTTTTCTGCATCGATTGACAGGATCATATGGTTCTTCTCTTTTTTTTTGTTAATGTGATATATCACGTTGATCGATTTGCGAATGTTGAACCAGCCCTGCATCCCAGGAATGAATCCCACTTGATCATGGTGAATAATTCTTTTTATATGCTGTTGAATTCGATTTGCTAGTATCTTATTGAGAATTTTTGCATCCATATTCATCAGAGATATTGGCCTGTAGTTCTCTTTTTTTACTGGGTCTCTGTCTGGTTTAGGAATCAAAGTAATACTGGCTTCATAGAATGAGTCTGGAAGTTTTTCTTCCCTTTCTATTTCTTGGAATAGCTTGAGAAGGATAGGTATTATCTCTGCTTTGAACGTCTGGTAGAACTCCCCTGGGAAGCCATCTGGTCCTGGACTCTTATTTGTTGGGAGATTTTTGATAACCGATTCAATTTCTTCGCTCGTTATGGGTCTGTTCAAGCTTTCTATTTCCTCCTGATTGAGTTTTGGAAGAGTGTGGGTGTTTAGGAATTTGTCCATTTCTTCCAGGTTGTCCAATTTGTTCGCATATAATTTTTCATAGTATTCCCTGATAATTGTTTGTATCTCTGAGGGATTGGTTGTAATCATTCCATTTTCATTCATGATTTTATCTATTTGGGTCATCTCCCTTTTCTTTTTGAGAAGCCTGGCTAGAGGTTTGTCAATTTTGTTTATTTTTTCAAAAAACCAACTCTTGGTTTTGTTGATCTGCTCTACAGTTTTTTTAGATTCTATATTGTTTATTTCTGCTCTGATCTTTATTATTTCTCTTCTTCTGCTGGGTTTAGGCTGCCTTTGCTGTTCTGCTTCTATCTCCTTTAGGTGTGCTGTTAGATTTTGTATTTGGGATTTTTCTTGTTTCTTGAGATAGGCCTGGATTGCAATGTATTTTCCTCTCAGGACTGCCTTCGCTGCGTCCCAAAGAGTTTGGATTGTTGTATTTTCATTTTCGTTTGTTTCCATATATTTTTTAATTTCTTCTCTAATTGCCTGGTTGACCCACTCATTCATTAGTAGGGTGTTCTTTAACCTCCATGCTTTTGGAGGTTTTCCAGACTTTTTCCTGTGGTTGATTTCAAGCTTCATAGCATTGTGGTCTGAAAGTATGCATGGTATGATTTCAATTCTTGTAAACTTATGAAGGGCTGTTTTGTGACCCAGTATATGATCTATCTTGGAGAATGTTCCATGTGCACTCGAGAAGAAAGTATATTCTGTTGCTTTGGGATGCAGAGTTCTAAATATATCTGTCAAGTCCATCTGATCCAATGTATCATTCAGGGCCCTTGTTTCTTTATTGACTGTGTGTCTAGATGATCTATCCATTTCTGTAAGTGGGGTGTTAAAGTCCCCTGCAATGACCACATTCTTATCCATAAGGTTGCTTATGTTTATGAGTAATTGTTTTATATATCTGGGGGCTCCGGTATTCGGCGCATAGACATTTATAATAGTTAGCTCTTCCTGATGGATAGACCCTGTGATTATTATATAATGCCCTTCTTCATCTCTTGTTACAGCCTTTAATTTAAAGTCTAGTTTGTCTGATATAAGTATGGCTACTCCAGCTTTCTTTTGGCTTCCAGGAGCATGATAAATAGTTCTCCATCCCCTCACTCTCAATCTAAAGGTGTCCTCAGATCTCAAATGAGTCTCTTGTAGACAGCAAATAGATGGGTCTTGTTTTTTTATCCATTCTGATACCCTATGTCTTTTAGTTGGTGCATTTAATCCATTTACATTCAGTGTTATTATAGAAAGATACGGGTTTAGAGTCATTGTGATGTCTGTATGTTTTATGCTTGTAGTGATGTCTCTGGTACTTTGTCTCACAGGATCCCCCTTAGGATCTCTTGTAGGGCTGGTTTTGTGGTGACAAATTCCTTCAGTTTTTGTTTGTTTGGGAAGACCTTTATCTCTCCTTCTATTCTAAATGACAGACTTGCTGGATAAAGGATTCTCGGCTGCATATTTTTTCTGTTTAGCACACTGTAGATATCGTGCCAAGCCTTTCTGGCCTGCCAAGTTTCAAAGGAGAGATCAGTCACGAGTCTTATAGGTCTCCCTTTATATGGGAGGGAACGTTTATCCCTTGCTGCTTTCAGAATTTTCTCTTTATCCTTGTATTTTGCCAGTTTCACTATGATATGTCGTGCAGAAGATCGATTCAAGTTACGTCTGAAGGGAGTTCTCTGTGCCTCTTGGATTTCAATGCCTTTTTCCTTCCCCAGTTCAGGGAAGTTCTCAGCTATTATTTCTTCCAGTACCCCTTCAGCACCTTTCCCTCTCTCTTCCTCCTCTGGGATACCAATTATGCGTATATTATTTCTTTTTAGTGTATCACTTAGTTCTCTAATTTTCCCCTCATACTCCTGGATTTTTTTATCTCTCTTTCTCTCAGCTTCCTCTTTCTCCATAACTTTATCTTCTAGTTTGCCTATTCTCTCCTCTGCCTCTTCAAGCCGAGCTGTTGTGGTTTCCATTTTGTTTTGCATTTCGTTTAATGCGTTTTTCAGCTCCTCGTGACTGGTCCTTAGTCCCTTAATCTCTGTAGCAAGAGATTCTCTGCTGTCCTCTATACTGTTTTCAAGCCCAGTGATTAATTTTATGACTATTATTCTAAATTCACTTTCTGTTATATTATTTAAATCCTTTCTGATCAGTTCATTCGCTGTTGTTATTTCCTGGAGATTCTTCTGAGGGGAATTCTTCCGTTTGGTCATTTTGGATAGTCCCTGGAGTGGTGAGGACCCGCAGGGCACTTCCCCTGTGCTGTGGTGTATAACTGGAGTTGGTGGGCGGGGCCGCAGTCAGACCTGATGTCTGCCCCCAGCCCACCGCTGGGGCCACAGTCAGACTGGTGTGTGCCTTCTCTTCCCCTCTCCTAGGGGCGGGATTCACTGTGGGGTGGCGTGGCCCGTCTGGGCTACTTGCACACTGCCAGGCTTGTGTTGCTGGGAATCTGGCGTATTAGCTGGGGTGGGTAGTCAAGGTGCACGGGGGCTGGAGGGGCAGGCTTAGCTCGCTTCTCCTTAGGTGATCCACTTCAGGAGGGGCCCTGTGGCAGCGGGAGGGAGTCAGATCCGCTGCCGGAGGTTTGGCTCTGCAGAAGCACAGAGTTGGGTGTTTGCGCAGAGCGAGCAAGTTCCCTGGCAGGAACTGGTTCCCTTTGGGATTTTGGCTGGGGGATGGGCGGGGGAGATGGCGCTGGCGAGCGCCTTTGTTCCCCGCCAAGCTGAGCTCTGCGGTCCGGGGGCTCAGCAGCTCTCCCTCCCTTTGTCCTCCAGCCTTCCCGCTTTCTGAGCAGAGCTGTTAACTTATGACCTCCCAGACGCTAAGTCGCGCTTGCTGTCGGAACACAGTCCGTCAGGCCCCTCCGCTTTTGCCAGCCCGACTCGGGGGCTCTGCTTGGCCGGCGAGCCGCCCCTCCGCCCCGGCTCCCTCCCGCCAGTTCGTGGAGCGCGCACCGCCTCGCCGCCCTTCCTACCCTCTTCCGTGGGCCTCTGGTCTGCGCTTGGCTCCGGAGACTCCGTTCTGCTAATCCTCTGGCGGTTTTCTGGGTTCTTTAGGCAGGTGTAGGTGGAATCTAAGTGATCAGCAGGACGCGCGGTGAGCCCAGCATCCTCCTACGCCGCCATCTTCCGGACTCCTCTCCTCAAACCACATCTTCTTTATCCGTTCATCCATCCATGGACATTTGGGCTCTTTCCATACTTTGGAATAATAATAATCAATATATAATAATATATCAATAATAATTGATAGTGCTGCTATACACATCGGGGGGTGCATGTGTCCCTTCGAAACAGCACCAAAGATAAATAATTTTAAAGGCAGCAAGGGAGAAGCAACTATTTACATACAAGGAAAACACCATAGCGCTATCAGCTGATTTTTTAGCAGAAACTTTACAGGCCAGAAGGGAGTGGCATGATATATTCACAGTGCTGAAAGGAACAAACCTGCAACTAAGAATACTCTACTGGGCATGGTTATCATTCAGAATTGAAGGAGAGATATAGTTTCCTATACAAACAAAAATTAAAGGAGTTCGTCACCACTAAGCCAGTCTTACAAGAAATGTTAAAATGACTTTTTTAAAAGGAAGAGTCCATACTTAGAAGTAAAAAAAAAAATTATGAAGGGAAAAATTTCACAAGTAAAAGCTAACATGCAATAAAGGTAGTAGAGCAATCATTTATAAGGTTAGTATGAAGGTTAAAAGACAAGAGTAGTAAAATGAATTATATCTAAAAAGTTAGCTAACATAATTCACAAAATAAAAAGATGTAAAATATGGCAACATATGCATTAAAAGTGAAGGAATGATAAAAGAAGTTTTTTTAGAATGTGTTCAAACTTAAGTGACCATCAACTTAATATTAATCACTATATACTTAGGATGTTATATATGAACCTCATGACAAACCAAAACCTATAATAAATACACAAAAAGTGAAAAGAAAGAGAAACAAGCCTAACACCAAAGAAAGTCATCAATCACAAGGAAAGAGAGTAAGGGAAGAAAGGAACAGACAAAAACTACAAAAACAATTCAAAAACAGTGAACAAAATGGCAATAATTACATAACTATCAATAATTACTTTACATATAAATGGTTTAGGTGCACCTGGGTGGCTCAGTCAAACATCTGACTCTTGATTTCAGCTCAGGTCATTATCTCACTGCTGTGAGATCAAGACCTGCATCCGTCTCAGCGTTTGGCATGGACCTGCTTAAGATTCTCTCTCTCACTCTCTTTCTGTCCCTCCCTCACTCAAAAAATATATATAAATGGTCTAAAGATCACCAATCAAAAGACACAGGGCAATGGAATGGATAAAAAACAAGACCCATCTATATGCTGCTTACAAAGGACTCACTTCAGACCTAAAGACACACACATAGTGAAATCGAGGGGAGGAAAAAGATATTCCATGTAAATAAAAGTGAAGGAAAAAAAATCTGAGGTAGCAATGTTTATATCAGACAAAATAGACTTTAAAACAAACAATATAACAAGAGATAAAGAATGGCACTACATAATGATAAAGGGATAAATCCAACAAAAAGGAAATAACAGTTGTAAATATCTATGTATACAATATTGAAATACCTAAATATATAAAGCAAATATTAATGTACATTAGGGAGAAATTGATAGAAATATAATAATAGTAGGGGACATTAACATCTTACTTATATCAATGGAATAGATCATATAGGCAGAAAATCAATATGGAAATAGTGTCTTTGAATGACACATTAGACCAGATGGACTTAATAGGCATATACACAACATTTGTAGGTAATAGAATAAATAGGTACAAATAGGTATTAGTAGGTATAAACACAACTGAATACATATTCTTTTCAAGTACACATGGAACATTCTCCAGGGTAGATGACATGTTAGGCCACAAAACAAGTCTCAATAGATTTAGGATTGAAATCATATCAAGCATCTTTTCTGATCACAATGGTATCAAGTTTTAGAAATCAAATACAGGGGAAAAAAACTGGAAAAGAACAAACATGTGGAGGCTAAACAACATGCTACTAAACAACCTATGGATCAAGAAGGAAATTAAAGAATAAATTAAAAAATGCATGATACAAGTGAAAATGAAAACACAATGGTCCAAAATCTTTGTGACACAGTGAAAGCCATTCTAAGAGGGAAAATATAGTAACACAGGCCAAACTCAAGGAACAAGAAAAATCTCAAGTAAACAAATTAAATTTACATCTAAAAAACTAGAAAAAGAACAAAGCCTAAAGTTAGTAGAAGGAAGGAAATAATGATCAGAATGGAAATAAATAAAATAAAGATTTAAAAACAATAGAAAAGATCAATAAAACCAAGAGCTAATCCTTTGGAAAGATAAATAAAACTGATAAACTTTTAGCCAGACTGAACAAGAAAAATGTACAAAAGACCCAAATAAATAAAAGCATAAATGAAAGAGTAGAAGTAACAACTAACACCACAAAAATACAAAGATTATGGGACAACTACAAAAAAATTATATGCCAACAAATTGGGAAACCTAGAAAAAAATGGATAAATTCCTAGAAATGTACAACCTTCCAAAACTGAATCTGGAAGAAATAGAAAATCTGCACATGGCAATTACTAGTAATGGAGTTAAGTAAGTAAAAACAGCACTCAACAAACAGAAGTCCAGGATCAGATGGATTCACAGGTAAATTCTACAAAATATTTAAAGAAGAATTAATACCTATTTTCCTCAAACTATTCCAAATAATAGAAGAGGAAGACAATTGTTCAAATGCATTCTACAAGGCCAGCATTACCCTGATACCAAAACCAAACAGACACTATTAAAAAAAAACAACTACAGGTTCCCTAAAGAACATAGATGCAAAAATCCTCAACAAACATTAACAAATCACATTCAACAATACACTAAAAGGATCATTCACCACAATCAAGTGGGATTTATTCCAGGGATGCAAGGGTGGTTCAATATCCACAAAGCAACACGATATGTCACATTAACAACATGAAAGATAAAAATCACATGATTTTATCAGTAGATGCAGAAAAGGTATTTGACAAACTTCAACATCAGTTCATGATAAAAACTCTCAACAAAGTGAACTTAGAGGGAATATGCTTCAACATAATAAAGGCCATGTATGACAAACTCACAGTTAACATCATACTTAATGGTGAAAAACTGAGGGCTTTCCCTTTAAGATCAGAAGACAAGGATGTCCACTCTCACTACTTTTATTCAACATAGTACTGGAAGTCCTAGCCATAGCAATCAGATAAGAAAAATAAATAAAAAGCACCTAAATTGGCAAGGAAGATGTAAAACTGTCACTACTTGCACATGGCATGATACTATACATAGAAAACCCTAAAGATTCAACCAAAAAAAACTATTAGAAGTAACACATGAATTCAGTAAAGTTGTAAGATACAAAATTAATATACAGATATCTGTTTGGTTTGTATATAATAATAATGAAAATATCTGTTTGATTTGTATATAATAATAATGAAATAGAAGAAAGAGAAATGAATAAAACAATTCCACTTACAATTGCACCTAAAAGAATAAAATACCTAGGAATAAAGTTATCCAAGAAGATAAAAGACCTGTCCTCTGAAAACCATAAAACATTGGTGAAAGAAATTGAAGATTAAACAAACGAAAAGATATTCCATGCTCATGGATAGGAAGAATTAACATTGTTAAAATGTCCATACTACCCAAAACAATCTACAGATTCAATGCAATATCTATCAAAACACCAGTGGTATTTTCCACAGAACTAGAACAAATAAGTCTAAAATTTGTATGCAACCACAAAAGACCCTGAATAGTCAAATCTCTCTTGAGAAATAAAAACAAAGCTGGAGGTATCACAATCCCAGATTTCAAAATATACTACAAAGCTATAATAATCAAAACAGTATGATACTGGCATAAAAGTAGATACTTAGATCAATGAAACAGGATAGAGAGCCCATAAATAAACCCAAACCTACATATTTAATTAATCTACAACAAAGGAGACAAGAATATACAATGGGAAAAAGGCAGTCTCTTCAATAAATGGTTCTGGGAAAACTTGACAGCTATATGCAAAAGAATAAATCAAGATAACCTTCTCATATCATTCACAAAAAATACACTCAAAATGGATTAAAGATCTAAATGTGAAATGTGATACTATAAAACTCCTAGAAGAACAAAATAGGAAGTAATCTGTTTGACTTTGGCTTTAGCATAATTTTGCAAGATACATCTCCTCAGGCAAAGGAAACAAAAGCAAAAATTAAGTATTGGGGCTCACCAAAATGAAAAGCTTTTATACAGTGAAGGAAACCATGAACAAAAGAGAAAAGCAATCTACTGAATAGAAGAAGACATTTGGGAAAATTATATCTAAGTAAAGGGTTAATATCCAAAGTTGATAAAGAACTCATTCAACTCAAAAACAAAAAAAAATCTGATTAAAAAATGAGCAGAGGTGCACCTGGGTGGCTCAGTCAGTTAAATGTCTGACTTCGACTCAGGTCATGATCTCACAGCTTGTGAGTTTGAACCCTGCATCGGGCTCTGTGCTAATAGCTCAGAGCCTGGAGCCTGCTTTAGATTCTGTGTCTCCCTCTCTCTCTCTGCCCCTCCCCTGCTCACACTCTCTCTATCTCAAAAAATAAATATTAAAAAAATTTTTTAAATGAGCAGAGAACCAGAATAGACATTTTTCCCAAAAAGGTATACACATGGCCATAGACACATGAAAAGATGCTCAGCATCACTAATCATTGGGAAAATGAAAATCAAAACCATAATGAAATATCAACTTATACCTGTCAAAATGGCTAGTGTCAAAATGTCAAGTAATAACAAGTCTTGGTGAAGATGATGGAGATGTGCTTCCAGAGAGCCCCTGCCCTGGGAGATACAGGGTTCCAGTTATGGAATGAATAATTTACAGAAGTGAATGGCACAGTATAGGGAATGGAATTCAGTCAATGGTATGTATTGTAATAGCACTGTATGGTGACTAGTGGTAGGTACACTTGTGGTGAGCATAGCCTAACGTATAGAAATGGGGAATCCCTCTCTTGTGTACCTGAAATCAATGTAACATTGTGTATCAGCTATACTTAAATTTAAAAAAGAGGATTATAAGTGTTTGTGATAATGTGGAATAATAAAAACTTTATTCATTGCTGCTGGGAATGTAAAAGGTGAAGCTCCTGTCCAAACCTGGTTAAGCATAGTTTATTATATATAGTTAAACAAAGAATGATTACTATGATTTGACAATTCCACTCCTGCATATATTCCCAAAAGAAATGAAAACAAGTGTTCAAAAAAAGTATACACAAATGTTCACAGCAGTATTACTCACATTAGCCAAAAGGTAGAGACAACACACGTGTCCATAAATTATCAGTTTGGATCATCAAAATGGATAGACAAAATTTGACATATCCATTCAATGGAATATTATTCAGCTATTAAATGAAATAAAGTACTGAAGAAGAGTTAAAATGGTGGAGAAGTAGGGAGACCCTGGGCTTTCCTCATCTCTCAAAAACAGCTATATTGAGGTCAGATTACTTGGAACACCCAGGAAATCGATCTTCAGAATGGCAGAATGACCTCCACCGTTGGAAGGAGACAGCTTGGAAAGTGTGAGGTGTGTGGATGTGAATTAGGGGAGAGAAAACTGGTGACACCATGGAGGAGAGGGAACGCTTTCCATGGAGAGACAAAAAGGAGAGAAAGAGAGAGGTTTTGAGACAGTGCAGCATCGAACTAGCACAAGAGGAAAATCTCTTTGACCACAGACTGGGGAGTGAGAAGTACTGAGTGTCACAGTTATTTTTTGCAAACATCTTTTGGAGCTCAAACTCTGAGGTTTTGGAAGTACGCAACTTTTTCTGGAGTGGAACTGTGCTGCACACTCCTGGGGAGGAGGGAGTTGGCCCCAGAGTGCATAGCACAATAGAGACATCTCTGGGGTGTTCTGGGAGAAAACAGTCCCCTTCTTGGAGTACTTTTGGAAGAGGGTTTATTGCCTCCCAAAGGACAATAGACCCTGCAGGCACCAGCAAAAGGCCTTTCTTCAGCAGGGTGGAAAGGCTCTACTCTGGAGGAGGGGAGCAGATCTGTGCTGTTCCAGGCCTTTAAAAGTTTGGGTTTTGAATCCCAGCTGCGTGCCAAGGAGGAGATGCAGGAGATTTGTGGTGCAGGGCAAGCTGACTGCTCTCACTACTCTGTGAGGGCTGTATGAATAGTGAGGACTGAGATCCCCAGTCCAGGGATGAGAAATTGGGATGGTGCCATTTCCTTCCCGACACCAACATGGTGGGACTTCAAGAGCAACCCAGCAGCCCCCAGTGGAGGCGGGACCCACTTACACCAAACCCTGCCTCTCTGTGCCTGGCAGCTATTTACTGGGACAAGACAGACTTTGAGCCAGTGCAGCCGGCCTCTCCTCCAGACCAGCACAGCTACCAACCCCCCAGGCACCAAAGGACAACTCTTTTCTTTTATTACTCTTTCTTCTTTTTTTCTTTTGGAATCACACTCATAGTTTCTGATTTGATTTTGTGTCATTTCCTTTTATCATTTTTATTTTTTGATCAGGTTTTTAATTCTTTTCCTTTTCCTTTCTCTTTTCTTCTGCTTTTTTTCTCTCTCCCCCCCCCCCTTTCTTTTTCTTTGGAATCAGCCTTATAGTTTTTTTATTATATTTTTTTGTTCCCTTTCCTTTTTTCTTTTTATGGAATCAGGTTTCCCCCCTTTTTTCCAGGGTTACTTCAACAAACAAATCAAAGCACCCCTAGTTAAAGGTCCAAACACTCCACCTCTGCAAGCAAAAAGGAGTTCTGCAGAGGACTGATCAGGGAGAAAGAGCAGCCAAAACACAACAACAGAGTGCACACAGCATACACCAGAAACACTTCCTGAAGTGCCAGGTCCTGGACAGTGTATGACTCATTTTTAATATAGTAGTACTCTCAGGTGCAGAAAACATAACAAGCTTTTAAAACACACAAAAGACAGAAACTTAGGCAAAATGATAAGACAGATGAATTCTTCCCAAAAGAGAGGTAAGAAGAAATCACAGCCAGGGACTTGCTCAAAACATATATAAGCAATATATCTGAACAAAAATTTAGAACAACAGTCATAGACTACTATCTGGGCCTGAGAAAAGAATAGAAGACACCAGAGAAACTCTTGTTGCAGAGATCAAAGACATAAGAACTAGTCAGGATGAATTTAAAAATGTTATATCTGAGATGCAAAATAAACTAGATATAGTCACAGCGAGGATTGAAGAAGCAGAGGAGAGAATAGGTGAAGTAAAAGATAAAACTATGGAAAATAATGAAGCTGAATAAAAGGGAGGAAAGAAATTACTAGAGCATGAGAGGAGACTTGGAGAACTAATTTATGCCATGAAATGAAACAGTATCTGTATCATAGGAGTCCCAGAAGAAGAGTAAGGAAAAAGGGCAGAAGGTTTATTTCAACAAATTATAGCCAAAAACGTCCTTAATCTGGGAAAAGAAACGGGCATCCAAGTCTAAGAGGCACAAGGAACTCCCTTCAAAATCAACAAAACCAAGGATCCTGGGAAGATGGCAGCGTAGGAGGACGCTGGGCTCACCGCGCGTCCTGCTGATCACTTAGATTCCACCTACACCTGCCTAAATAACCCAGAAAACCACCAGAACACTAGCAGAACAGAGTCTCCGGAGCCAAGTGCAGACGAGAGGCCCATGGAAGAGGGTAGGAAGGGCAGCGAGGGGGTGCACGCTCCACAGACTGGCGGGAGGGAGCCAGGGCAGAGGGGTGGCCCGCTGGCCAAGCAGAGCCCCTGACTCTGGCTTGCAAAACAGGAGGGGCCAGACGGAGTGTGTTCCGACAGCAAGCGGGACTTGACATCTGGAAGGTTATAAGCTAACAGTTCTGCTTGGAGAACGGAAGGGCTGGAGGACAACGGGAGGGAGAGTTGTTGAGCCCTGGACGACAGAGCTCAGCTTGGCGGGGAACAAAGGTGCTCACCAGTGCCGTCTCCCTCGCCCATCCCCCAGCCGAAATCCCAAAGGGAACCAGTTCCTGCCAGGGAACTTGATTGCACCACGCAAACACCCAAAACTGTCCTTCTGCGGATCCATCCCTCCGGTGTGTCTGACTCCCTCCTGGTGCCGCAGGGCCCCTCCCGAAGCGGATCTCCGAAGGAAAAGCTAGCTGAGCCTGCCCCTCCCACCCCTGTGCACCATGCCGATCCACCCCAGCTAATACACCAGATCCCCAGCACCACAAGCCTGGCAGTGTGCAAGTAGCCCAGACGGGCCATGCCACCCCACAGTGAATCCCACCCCTAGGAGAGGGGAAGAGAAGGCACACACCAGTCTGACTGTGGCCCCAGCGGTGGGCTGGGGGCAGATATCAGGTCTGACTGCAGCCCCGCCCACCAACGCAAGTTATTCAAGACAGCACAGGGGAAGTGCCCCACAGGCCCTCACCACTCCAGGGACTATCCAAAATGATGAAACTGAAGAATTCCCCTCAGAAAAACGTCCAGGAAATAACAACAGCTAACGAACTGATCAAAAATGATTTAAACAATATAACAGAAAGTGAACTTAGAATAATAGTCATAAAATTAATCTCTGGGCTTGAAAATAGTATAAAGGACAGCAGAGAATCTCTTGCTACAGAGCTCAAGGGACTAAGGAACAGCTAGGAGGAGCTAAAAAATGCTATCAATGAGTTGCAAAATAAAATGGAGACAACTACGGCTCGGATTGAAGAGGCAGAGGAGAGAATAGGTGAACTAGAAGATAAAATTATGGAAAAAGAAGAAGCTGAGAAAAAGAGAGATAAAAAAAATCCCGGAGTATGAGGGGAAAATCAGAGAACTAAGTGATGCACTAAAAAGAAATAATCTACGCATAATTAGTATTCCAGAGGAGGAAGAGAGAGGGAAAGGTGTTGAAGGTGTACTTGAAGAAATAATAGCTGAGAACTTCCTGGATCTGGGGAAGGATAAAGGCATTGAAATCCAAGAGGCACAGAGAACTCCCGTCAGACGTAACTTGAATCGATCTTCTGCACGACATATCATAGTGAAACTGGCAAAACACAAGGATAAAGAGAAAATTCTGAAAGCAGCTAGAGATAAACGTGCTCTAACATATAAAGGGAGACCTATAAGACTCGTGACTGATCTCTCTACTGAAACTTGGCAGGCCAGAAAGGAATGGCAGGAGACCTTCAATGTGATGAACAGAAAAAAATATGCAGCTAAGAATCCTCTATCCAGCAAATCTGTCATTTAGAATAGAAGGAGAGATAAAGGTCTTCCCAAACAAACCAAAACTGAAGGAATTCGTCACCACTAAAACAGCCCTACAAGAGATCCTAAGGGGGATCCTGTGAGACAAAGTACCAGAGACATCGCTACAAACATGAAACCTATGGACATCACAATGACTCTAAACCCATATCTTTCTATAATAACACTGAATGTAAATGGACTAAATGCGCCAACCAAAAGACATAGGGCATCAGAATGGATAAAAAAACAAGACCCATATATTTGCCATCAACAAGAGACTCATTTTAGACCTGAGGACACCTTCAGATTGAGAGTGAGAGGATGGAGAACTATTTATCATGCTACTGGAAGCCAAAAGAAAGCTGGAGTAGCCATACTTATATCAGACAAACTAGACTTTAAATTAAAGGCTGTAACAAGAGATGAAGAAGGGCATTATATAATAATTACAGGGTCTATCCATCAGGAAGAGCTAACAATTATAAATGTCTATGCACCGAATACCGGAGCCCCCAAATATATAAAACAATTACTGACTAACATAACCAACCTTATTGATAACAATGTGGTAATTGCAGGGGACTTTAACACCCCACTTACAGAAATGGATAGATCATCTAGACAAACGGTCAATAAAGAAACAAGGGCCCTGGATGATACATTGGATCAGATGGACTTGACAGATATATTTAGAACTCTGCATCCCAAAGCAACAGAATATACTTTCTTCTCGAGTGCACATGGAACATTCTCCAAGATAGATCACATACTGGGTCACAAAACAGCCCTTCATAAGTATACAAGAATTGAAATCATACCATGCATACTTTCAGACCACAATGCTATGAAGCTTGAAATCGACCACAGGAAAAAGTCTGGAAAACCTCCAAAAGCATGGAGGTTAAAGAACACCCTACTAAAGAATGAATGGGTCAACCAGGCAATTAGAGAAGAAATTAAAAAATATATGGAAACAAATGAAAATGAAAATACAACAATCCAAACGCTTTGGGACGCAGCGAAGGCAGTCCTGAGAGGAAAATACATTGCAATCCAGGCCTATCTCAAGAAACAAGAAAAATCCCAAATACAAAATCTAACAGCACACCTAAAGGAAATAGAAGCAGAACAGCAAAGGCAGCCTAAACCCAGCAGAAGAAGAGAAATAATAACGATCAGAGCAGAAATAAACAATATAGAATCTAAAAAAATGGTAGAGCAGATCAACGAAACCAAGAGTTGGTTTTTGGAAAAAATAAACAAAATTGATAAACCTCTAGCCAGGCTTCTCAAAAAGAAAAGGGAGATGACCCAAACAGATAAAATCATGAATGAAAATGGAATTATTACAACCAACCCCTCAGAGATACAAGCAAATATCAGGGAATACTATGAAAAATTATATGCCAACAAACTGGACAACCTGGAAGAAATGGACAAATTCCTAAACACCCATACTCTTCCAAAACTCAATCAGGAGGAAGTAGAAAGCTTGAACAGACCCATAACCAGCGAAGAAATTGAATCAGTCATCAAAAATCTCCCAACAAATAAGAGTCCAGGACCAGATGGCTTCCCAGGGGTGTTCTACCAGACGTTTAAAGCAGAGATAATACCTATCCTTCTCAAGCTATTCCGAAAAATAGAAAGGGAAGGAAAACTTCCATACTCATTCTATGAAGCCAATATTACTTTGCTTCCTAAACCAGACAGAGACCCAGTAAAAAAAGAGAACTACAAGCCAATATCCCTGATGAAAATGGATGCAAAAATTCTCAATAAGATACTAGCAAATCGAATTCAACAGTATATAAAAAGAATTATTCACCATGATCAAGTGGGATTCATTCCTGGGATGGAGGGCTGGTTCAACATTCGCAAATCAATCAATGTGATACATCACATTAATAAAAGAAAAGATAAGAACCGTAAGATCCTGTCAATCGATGCAGAAAAGCCCTTTGACAAAATTCAGCAACTTTCCTAATAAAAACCCTTGAGAAAGTCAGGATAGAAGGAACATACTTAAAGATCATAAAAGCCATTTATGAAAAGCCCACAGCTAACATCATCCTCAATGGGGAAAAACTGAGAGCTTTTTCCCTGAGATCAGGAACACAACAGGGATGTCCACTCTCACCGCTGTTATTTAACATAGTTTTGGAAGTGCTAGCATCAGCAGTCAGACAACAAAGGGAAATCAAAGGCATCAAAATTGGCAAAGATGAAGTTAAGCTTTCACTTTTTGCAGATGACATGATATTATACATGGAAAATCCGATAGACTCCACTAGAAGTCTGCTAGAACTGATACATGAATTCAGCAAAGTTGCAGGATACAAAATCAATGTACAGAAATCAGTTGCATTCTTATACACTAATAATGAAGCAACAGAAAGACAAATAAAGAAACTGATCCCATTCACAATTGCACCAAGAAGCATAAAATACCTAGGAATAAATCTAACCAAAGATGTACAAGATCTGTATCCTGAAAGCTATAGAAAGCTTATGAAGGTAATTGAAGAAGATATAAAGAAATGGAAAAACATTCCATGCTCATGGATTAGAAGAATAAATATTGTCAAAATGTCAATAGTACCCAAAGCTATCTACACATTCAATGCAACCCCAATCAAAATTGCACCAGCATTCTTCTCGAAACTAGAACAAGCTATCCTAAAATTCATATGGAACCGCAAAAGGCCCCGGATAGCCAAAGTAATTTTGAAGAAGAAGACCAAAGCAGGAGGCATCACAATCCCAGACTTTAGCCTCTACTCCAAAGCTGTAATATTCAAGCCAGCATTGTATTGGCACAAAAACAGACACATAGACCAATGGAATAGAATAGAAACCCCAGATCTAGACCCACAAAAGGATGGCCAACTCATCTTTGACAAAGCAGGAAAGAATATCCAATGGAAAAAAGACAGTCTCTTTAACAAATGGTGCTGGGAGAACTGGACAGCAACATGCAGAAGAATGAAACTAGACCACTTCCTCACACCATTCACAAAAATAAACTCAAAATGGATAAAGGACCTGAATGTGAGACAGGAAACCATCAAAACCCTAGAGGAGAAAGCAAGAAAAGACCTCTCTGACCTCAGCTGTAGCAATTTCTTACTTGACAATCCCCAAAGGCAAGGGAATTAAAAGCAAAAATGAACTACTGGGACCTTATCAAGATAAAAACCTTCTGCACAGCAAAGGAAACAACCAACAAAACTAAAAGGCAACCAACGGAATGGGAAAAGATATTTGCAAATGACATATTGGATAAAGGGCTAGTATCCAAAATCTATAAAGAGCTCACCAAACTCCACACCCGAAAAACAAATAACCCAGTGAAGAAATGGGCAGAAAACATGAATAGACACTTCTCTAGAGAAGACATCCGGATGGCCAACAGGCACATGAAAAGGTGCTCAACGTCGCTCCTCATCAGGGAAATACAAATCAAAACCACACTCAGATATCACCTCACGCCAGTCAGAGTGGCCAAAATGAACAAATCAGGAGACTATAGATGCTGGAGAGGATGTGGAGAAACAGGAACCCTCTTGCACTGTTGGTGGGAATGCAAATTGGTGCAGCCGCTCTGGAAAACAGTGTGGAGGTTCCTCAGAAAATTAAAAATAGACCTACCCTATGGCCCAGCAATAGCACTGCTAGGAATTTACCCAAGGGATACAGGAGTACTGATGCATAGGGGCACTTGTACCCCAATGTTTATAGCAGCACTCTCAACAATAGCCAAATTATGGAAAGAGCCTAAATGTCCATCAACTGATGAACGGATAAAGAAATTGTGGTTTATATACACAATGGAGTACTACGTGGCAATGAGAAAGAATGAAATATGGCCCTTTGTAGCAACATGGATGGAACTGGAGAGTGTGATGCTAAGTGAAATAAGCCATACAGAGAAAGACAGATACCATATGGTTTCACTCTTATGTGGATCCTGAGAAACGTAACAGAAACCCATGGGGGAGGGGACGGAAAAAAAAAAAGAGGTTAGAGTGGGAGAGAGCCAAAGCATAAGAGACTGTTGAAGACTGAGAACAAACTGAGGGTTGATGGGGGGTGGGAGGGAGGGGAGGGTGGGTGATGGGTATTGAGGAGGGCACCTTTTGGCATGAGCACTGGGTGATGTATGGAAACCAATTTGACAGTAAATTTCATATATTGAAAAAAAGTCAACAAAACCAGATCAACACCAGAAAATATTATATGAATCTTGCAAAATACAAAGATAAATAGAGAATTCTGAAAGCAGCTAAGGAAAAAAAATGTCCTTAACCTACAAGGGTAGACACAAAGTGTTAGTAGCAGACCTGTCCACTGAAACTTGGAAGGCCAGAAGGTAGTGGCAGGAAATATTCAATGTGCTGAATAGGAAGAATATGCAGCCAAGAATCCTTTATCCAGAAACGCTGTCATTAAGAATAGGAAGAGAGATAAAGGTTTTCCCAGACAAACAAAAACTAAAGGAGCTTGTGACCATTAAACCAGCCAAGGAAGAAATGTTTAGGTGGACTCTCTGAGTGCAGGAAAAAAAAGAAGACCAAAGAAGCAAAGACTACTAAGGACTAGAGAACATCACCAGAAGCACCAACTTTACAGATAACACAATGGCACTAAATTCATATCTTTCAATAATCACTCTGAATATAAATGGACTAAATGCTTCAATCAAAAGACATAGGGTATCAGAATGGATAGTAAAGCAAGATCTATCTATATGCTGCCTACAAAAGACTCATTTTAGACCTAAAGAAGCCTGTAGATTGAAAGTGTGGGGATGGAGAATCATTTATAATGCTAATGATGGTCAAAAAAAAGCCATAGTAGCCATACTTATATCAAACAAATTAGATTTTAAAACAAATACTGTAACAAGATATGAAGAGAACATTATATAATAATTAAGGGGGCTATGCATCAAGAAGATCTAACAATTATAAATATGCCCCCAAATTGAAGCACCCAAATATATGAATCAATTAATCACAAACATAAAGAAACTCATTGATAATAATACCATAATAGTAGGAGACTTTAATACCCCAGTTAAAGCAATGGACAGATCATCTTAGCAGAAAATTAATAGCAGAAAACAATAGCTTTGAATGACACACTGGACCAGATGGACATAAGTGATATATTCAGAACATTTCATCCTAAAGCAGCAGAATACACATTCTTTTCGAGTGCACATGGAACATTTTCCAGAATAGATTACATATTGGATCACAAATCAGCCCTCAACAAATACAAAAAGATCAAGATCATACCATGCATATTTTCATACCACAACACTATGAAACTTGGAGTCAACCACAAGAAAAAAATTAGGGAAGGGGCTCCTGGGTGGCTTAGTTGGTTAAGCTTCCAACTCTTGATTTTGGCTCAGGTCATGATCTCATGGTTCATGAGTTTGAGCCCCACGTTGGGCTCTGTGCTGACAGCGTGGAGCCTGCTTGAGATTCTCTCTCTCCCTCTTTCTCCACTCCTACCCCACCACAAACATTCTCTCTTTCCCTCTCTTCAAAGTAAATAAATAAACTTAAAATATAAAAGAAAAGAAAAGAAAAAGAAAAAATTTGGAAAGCCCTCAAATACATGAAGATTAAAGAACATCCTACTAAAGAATGAATGGGTTAACCAGGAAATTAAAGAAGATGTTAAAATGGTTCCAAAGAATAGAAACAGAAGGAAATCTTCCAAACTCATTCTATGAAGCCAGGATTACCTTGGTTCCAAAATCAGACAAAGACCCCCCCCCAAAAAAGGAGAATTACAGGCCAATATCCCTGATGAACCTGGATGCAAAAATTCTCAAGAAGATACTAGCAAATAGAATTCAATATTACATTAAAGGAATTATTCACCATGATCAAGTGGGATTTATTCCAGGGTGGTAGGTTTGGTTCAATATTTGCAAATCAATCAATGTGATACACCACATTAATAAAAGAAAGGATAAGGACAATATGGTCCTTTCAATAGATGCAGAAAAACCATGTGACAAAATACAGCATCCTTTCTTGATAGAAACCTTCAAGAAAATAGGGATAGAAGAAACATACCTTTCATATATGAAAGGCCCACAGCAAATATCATCCTCAATGGGGAAAAACTGAGAACTTCCCCAATAAGGTCAGGAATACGACAAGGATGTTCACTCTAACCACTGTTCTTCAACATAGTACTGGAAGTCCTAGCCTCAGCAATCAGACAACAAAAAGAAATAAAAAGCATACAAATTGACAAAGAAGTCAAACTTTCACTCTTCGCAGATGACATGATAGTCTACATGGAAAACCTGAAAGGCTCCACCAAAACCTGCTAGAACTGATACATGAACTCAGCAAAGTCACAGAATGTAAAAGAAATGTACAGAAATCGGTTGCATTTCTATGCATCCATGATGAGGCAGCAGAAAGAGAAATCACAGAATTGATCCCACTCACAATTGCACCAAAAACCATAAGATACCTAGGAATAGACCTAACCAAAGAGGTCAAAGACCTATGTGCTGAAAATTATAGAAAGCTTATAAAAGAAATTGAAGTAGACGCAAAGAAATGGAAAAACATTCCATGTGCATGGATTTGAAGAACAATATTGTTAAAATGTACTCAAAGCAATTTACACATTCAACACATTTCAAAATAACACCAACATTCTTCACAGAGCTAGAACAAACCATCCTAAAATTTGTATGGAACCAGAAAAGACCCCAAATAGTCAAAGTAATGTTGAAAAAGGAAACCAAAGCTGGAGGCATCATAACTGCGGACTTCAAGCTATATTACAAAGCTGTAATCATCAAGACAATATGGTACTGGCACAAAAACAGACACGTAGATCAATGGAACAGAATAGAGAACCCAGAAATGGACCCACAAGTATATGGCTAACTAATCTCTGACAAAACGGGAAAGATTATCCAAAGAAAAAAAAGTCAGCCTCTTTAGCAAATGGTGCTGGGAAAACTGGACAGCAAGATACAGAAGAATGGAACTTGACCACTTTCTTACACCACACACAAAAATAAATTCAAAATGTATGAAAGACCTAAATGTGAAATCATCAAAATCCTAGAGGAGAAATAGGCAGCAATGTCTTTGACCTTGGCCATAGCAACTTCTTACTAGACATATATCTGCAGGCAAGGGAAATAAAAGCAAAAATGAACTACCTCATCAAGATAAAAAAAAAACAAACAAAAACTTCTGCATGGTAAAGGAAGCAATCAACAAAACTAAAAGGCAACCAACAGAATGGGAGAAGATATTTGCAAATGACATATCAGAGAAAGGGTTAATATCAGAAATCTATAAAGAACTTACCAAACTCAACACCCAAAAACCAAATAATCCAGTGAAGAAATGGGCAAAAGACATGAATAGACACTTTTCCAAAGAAGACATCCAGATGGCTAACAGACACATGAAAAGATGCTCAACATCACTCATCATCAGGGAAAAACAAACCACATTGAGATACCACCTCACACTGGTCAGAGTGGCTAAAATTAATAGCACAGGAAACACCAGGTTTTGGTGAGGATGCAGAGGAAGGGGAACAATTTTGTATTGTTGGTGACAGTGTAAACTGGACAGGAGATGGGTGGGGGGTGGGTTAAATGGGTAATGGGCATTAAGGAGGGCACTTGTTGGCATGAACACTGGATGTTATATGTAAGTGATAAACCATGTTTCTACTTCTGAAACACACTACACTGTATATTAACTAACTTGAATTTAAATAAATATTTTTTAAAAAAGGAATAAAGTACTTATGCATGTTACAACATGTGTGAACCTCAAAAACATTACGCTAGGTGAAAGAGGCCAGACACAAAAGGTCACATATTGTATTATTCCATTTACATGATAAGTCTAGGCAAATAAATAGAGACAGAAAGCACATTAGTGGTTGCCTTGGACTTGGTGGAGAGAGGAATTTTAAGTGATTACTTAATAGGTAAGGGATTTCCCCTTGGGGTGATGAAAATGTTCTGGGACTAGATAACAGTGATGGCTACACGTAGTGAATGTACTAAATATCTCTAAGGGTAAAATTTTTGTTATATGTATTTTATCACAATTAAAGAGATAGAACCAAATTGAAGTTTCAGAACTAAAAATAAATATAATAAACAAAATAAAATACAAAATGGATAGACTAAAGAATGGAATGATGAGGTGGCAAAAAATAGTGAAAATGAAGTTAGAACCACATAAATTACACAATTTGAACAACAGAAAGACAATAGATTTTTAAATTAAACAGAGTCTTAATTTTCTGTCTGTGACATAATAACAAAATTTCTATGATTCATGTCCCTGGAGTCCTACAAACAAGAAAGAGAGCAGTGCTGAAAAAATATTTGAGCAAATAATGGTTGAAAACTTGCCACATTTGACAGAAGACATAAACATGCATATGCAAGATTTTCAAGTCCCAAACAGGATAATCCCACAGAACCCACACCAAAATCTCATGGTAAGACTTCTGAAAATTAATGACAAAATAAAACTGGACAACAGTGGAGAAAAATGACAGTTTACCTGTGAGGGATAAATAATTCAAATGATAGTAATATCAATAATGCATTAAATATAAATGGTTTAATGACACCAATTAAAAGGTAGGGATTGGCAAACTGGATTTTAAAATATGACCCAACCATATGCTATTTAAAAGAAATTCATGCAAAAAATAAACAGGTGAAATATGAAATCATAAGAAAAGATATATCACATGCAAATTAATAAAAGTAAACCAGGAGTAGATATATTAGATAAAGTAGACTTCAGAGCACAAAAAGTTACCAGAGGCAGTGAGGGCCATCATATAATTAAAGGCCTAATACACCAAGAAGACATAGCAATCCTAATGCATATCCACTAAATAACACAGCTTCAAAATACACAAAGCAAATACTGATAGCACTGAAAGAGGAAATAGTCAAATTTACAATTATAGTTAGAAACTTAAACATTTTTCTCTCAACAATTGATATAACAACTAGACAGAAAATAAACAAGTATATAGAAGAACTCAACAACATTATTAAAGCTGAAAAGATCTTAGAGACATCTATAGAACACTCCATCTGACAATAGCAGAATGCATCCTCTTTTCAAGTGCCTACAAAACATGTTTCAAAGTAGACAATAACCTGGACCATAAAACAAACATCATCAAATTTAAAAGAATTGAAATTATGCAAAGTGTTTTCTCTGACAAAATGAATCTACATTATAAATCAATAACAGAATGACAACAAGAAAACCCTCAGACATTAGGAAATTAAACAACACACTTCTAAATAATTCACAAGTCAAAGAATAAGTCTCAAGTGAAACAGAAAAATACATTGAAGAATAGAAATGATATATCAAATTTTGTAAGCTGCAGCTTTAGCGATAATGAAAGGGATATTTATACCACTAAATACTTACATTAGAAAAGAGGCAAATTTTCAAGAGTAAAACAAACCCTAAACAAGCCAAAGCAAGAACATAATAAAGATATGAGCATAAATCAATGAAATTGACAATAGAAGTTTAATGAAAAAACATTACAATTACAATTAAAAAATTAATACAATTTACAAACCTCTAAGAGGATTAAAAAAGAAAAAAGAAGACATCAAAACGATCATAAGGGAATACTAAAAACAACTCCACACATATCAATTTGACTACTTAAATAAATTAGACCAATTCACCAAAAAATACAAACTACCACAACTCATCCAAAATCAAATAATTTGAATAACCTTATATCTATTAAGGAAATTAAATTCTTTTTTAAAGTTTATTTATTTATTTTGAGAGAGAGAGAGAGAAAGAGTGGGGGAGGAGCAGAGCGAGAGGGAGAGAGAGAATCCCAAGCTGACCCCACGCCGTCAGAGCAAAGTCCGACATGGGGCTCAATCCCACGAACCATGAGGTCATGACCTGATCCAAAATCAAGAGTCAGATACTTAACTGACTGAGCCACCCAGACACCCTAGGAAATTAAATTCTTATTTTGAAATCCCCCCTCAAAATTTCCAGGCCCACATGGTTTCACTGGAGAATTCTACCAACTTTTAAAGAACAATTTTTGCCAATTCTCCACAACCTTCCAGAAATTAGAATAGGAGGATAGGAGGAAATTAATTTTATGAAGGTAGTATTACCATGATATCAAAATGAAATGCCAGTACAAAAAAAGAAAATTTTCAACTAATGGTCTTTATGAATATAGCCAGAAAAAATCAACAAAATATTAGCAATAATATTTAGCAATACATAAAAAGATTATCCACCATGACCAAATGGAGTTTATTCCAGAGATACAAGTCTGGTTCAATAATTGAAAATCAATCCTTATAATCTACCATATTACCAGGCTAAAAAATTTATGATCATATCAATCAATGTAGAAAAATAATTTGATCAAATTGAACATTTATTCATGATTAAAAGAAACACTCTCAGAAAAAAAGAGAATTTGCACCAGTTAATAAAGACCATCCAAATAAAAACTGAAGCTAAAATTTTAATTCTTTTTTTTTCTAAAAATTTTTAACGTTTATTCGTTTTTGAGAGACAGAGAAAGACAGAGCATGAGCAGGGAAGGGGCAGAGAGAGTGAGACACAGAATATGAAACAGGAACCAGGCTCTGAGCTGTCAGCACAGAGCTCGACGCGGGGCTGGAACTCACAAACTGTGAAATCCTGACCTGAGCCGAAGTTGGATGCTCAACTGACTGAGCCACCCAGGCGCCCCTAAAATTTTAATTCTTAATGGTGAAATGCTCTTCCCCTAAGAAACAAAGCTAGGAATCTCACCCTCATCACTCTTACCACACTTTACATTCTAGGCAGTTTATAGTAAGACCAGAAATGGAAATGAAAGGAATACAGAATAGAGAAGAAATAAAACTGTCCTTATTTGCAAATCACACAACGATGTTTGTAGAAAATAACCAAGAAATCTGCTCCAAAAAAATCTCCAATTTCTAATAAATAGCTACAGCAAGGTTAAAGTATACAAAATAGACATACAAAAAATCAATAATATTTCTATATTAGCAATGGACACACAGATGGTTACTGAAATTTTAAATATAGTACCATTTTGATGGATAGTAACTGGATTTATTGTGATTTTTTCATAGCTTATAGAAATAATAAATCATGTTGTACATCTGAAATTAATATTATATTATTTATCAATTATAACTAAATGTTTTAAAAAGTAAGAAAAAATAGGGGCACCTGAGTGACTCAGTCAGTTAAGTGTCTGACTTCAGCTCAGGTCATGATCTCACAGTTCGTGGGTTTGAGCCCTGCATTGGGCTCTGTGCTGACAGATCAGACCCTGGAGCCTGCTTCAGATTCTGTGTCTCCTTCTCTCTCTGCCCCTGCCCCGCTCATGCTCTGTCTCTCTCTCTCTCAAAAATAAATAAAACATTAAGAAAAAAGGTAAGAAAAAATAGACTACCATTTATAACACTCAAAAAATTATTTGTGTATAAATATTAAAAAACATGTTCAGGATTTGTATGCTAAAAAATGTAAAACATGGATGAAAGAACTTTTGTAAACATTTAAATAAATGGAGATGAATACTGTGTTAATGGGTTGAAAGACCCAGCATAGTAAAGATGTCAATTTTTTCCAAATTTATTCATAGGATAAATTCCCATAAAGATCTCACAAAAAGTAATTTTTTTGTAGATATAGCCAAGATTATTCAAAAATTTGTATGGAAAAGAAAGAGGACTAGCAAACTAAAACAATTTTGGAAAAGAAGAATAAAGTAGAGGAACCACTCTACCTGATTTTAGGACTCTATAGCTACAATAATCAAGACTATATGGTATTGATTTAGGAAGACACATCTAGATCAGTGGAATAGAATAGAGAATCCAGATGCAACACACCCATAGCAAAGGTAGTGAACTTATTTCAAGATATATTGAGTTTAGGTGAAACAAGCAAGGGTAAGTACCCAGCAGGGATTTGAACATGAACAGAGCTTGAAGAAATATTAGGGCCTGGAGAAAGTTTTGGGAGTCATGGATATTTTGGTGTCATGTGAAACAGGATGAGACTGTGTATATTCAGAAGAAAGCAGAGAGCCAAAGACTGAACTGAAATACATATTTGGGAAATAAGATTATGAAGGAGATCAGTAAGGAAGATAGAAAAAGGAGGAAGTGGTGGTGAGAGAGGTAGGACAGGAACAGTGCAGTATATGGTGTCATAGAAACCAAAAGAATAACATTTCAAAAAGGAGAGAGTGATCTACAGGAAAAATTATAGGCAACTAGAGGACAAGGATAATAGAGTCCAAGAGGCCCCTGAAGTATCATGTGTCCTCTTCAAACTTCCTGATCAGTTTTGTCTTTACTAAAAGG
This sequence comes from Panthera tigris, assembly GCF_018350195.1. Classification (NCBI taxonomy): domain Eukaryota; kingdom Metazoa; phylum Chordata; class Mammalia; order Carnivora; family Felidae; genus Panthera; species Panthera tigris. The sequence goes on along the minus strand of NC_056677.1, from coordinate 88,779,522 downwards.
AAAAGAAATCAGAGAAAATTAAAAAATGATTTAAAGATCATTTGCAGGTCATTTCATTTAGTCTAAATCCAACTTTCTCCAAGCTTTTCATGGTGAGGCACTATTATGCTTCTCAACCAAACCAGCAGAGACAGCTGCTGCTGAAATCAGATGTAGAAACCTCTGAGAGATCCCCAAAATCTATTAAGAGAGGCCACATGTGCAAAGCATGACACTACCATTTCAGGCATGAGGGTATGGGAGCATTGTAACTCAGTGTTCACCAGGATGGATTTTGTGATAAACCACAGGGTGTATCTGACCACTAGATGATATCTTTAGAAGAGATTCCTATGCGATTATTTTTCTCTCGTTGTACAACCCACTAAAAAGCATCATTATTAGGCGCAATTAAGTACATGTCTCAATTTTCATGCAAACTTCATTAGTCTTTCATGGTTTGCTCCAATTTCTTTTTCTTATTGAGCCAGGTGAGTCTTAGTTTCTGATTATAATTAAATGCTGCAATGCTATATTAGGTCCGGCATCCATTATCAACATTACTTTTACCCAATTTTCATTTATAGAATGAATAAATTGACTACTAATATGTTATATTCATTATACCACACTCCAACTTCATGTACTGTAGATGCCCTGAGCATCTGTATATAAGTTGGCTAATGTACAAATATAACCATGATAAGGACTTATCTCTACCCACCATTTGCCTTCTGGAGAGAGATGGCCAGCTATAAACATCTTTCACTTACCCCACTTACCCCAATCACTTACCCCAATCACATGGTAATTCCTTATATCAGACAACTTCCTTCCAACCAGCATCACTCTAGTCTCAGATTTCATCAGCTGCTTGGCAATTTCTGCAGATCCCTGTTCATGGCATCACCATCTTTGTCTACTCTCATTCTGAATGATGCCTGCAGCTACAGGAGCTGGAAAGATAGGATGCTCGAACGTTTTCTCCTCACACTCACTATTAAGAAATCTTTGCTTTATCAAAATATTCCATTGAAACTGTTACATCCAGAGTGGGGTAGATTTTTAAGCATAGAGAAAGGACAACTCAATTTTCTGGGTCATTTAAATCAGCCCCAAAGATCAAGCCATTCAATCTTCATGTAAAGTGAGTAAAAGGAAAAAGTCATAGTTTGATATTTGGATGAAGTCAATTTTAGATCCCTTTCTAAGTGGAAGCCACACAATGGAGTCTTATTTTTGCATGTATTATAACTATTTCTTTTCCCAGATCATCAGACTCAATTATTAACTTAATAATGGTAACAATAGTAGTAACTAAACTTTATTGAGCACTTACCATATGCTCTGTATTGTTCCTAGCGTTCTACATGTATAGTGTCAGGTTCTCTTATATTTTATGAATGTCAAATAAATACAACACAATGTATGGTGAAGTACACAAGATGATAAAAGATAACTACTGTTTTTTCAAGACAAATTTTAGCATGCACAGTATAAATTGTAAATAGAATATAAAAGTAAAAGATTCCAAATAGTAAAAGACAACTTAAAAGATGAAGGGAACAACCAATGAGGAAAAATATTTGAAACATGCATGACAGGCAAAGGTTAATATCCTTAATAAGCAAAATAGTTCTTTCAAACAAATAAGAAAAATAATACCTTAATGAAGAAATGGACAAGAACACGGATAATTTGCAAAAGAAGAAATACAAAGGCTTAATAAAATATTAAAAGTATATACATTCTCAATAATATTCAAAGAGATATAATATAGTTATGAGATAGCCACTTGTCACATGTCAGATTTACCAAGAAGAAAAAATAGACTCAGTGATGACCGAGTGTGGAGAAATAGGCACTCTCATATATTTTTGGCAGGAGTGTAAGTTGCTGTAACCTTTTATGGATGGCTATTTGACAATATGCACCAAAAAAGAAAAAAAGAAAAAGAAAAAGAATTCCTTGACATAGAAATCAACTATAATAATTTATCACAAGAAAATAATAGGGGCGCCTGGGGTAAGCATATGACTTCAGCTCAGATAATGATCTCACAGTTTGTGGGTTCAAGCCCCGAATTGGGCTTCGTGCTGACAACTCGGAGCCTGGAGCCTGCTTCATATTCTGTGTCTCTATCTGCCCCTCCCCTGCTCGTGATCTCTCTCCCTCCCTCTCAAAAATAAATAAACATTGAAAAAAATTTAAGAAAAGAATATAAAAATGTGCAAGGATATATATAGAAGGACATTCATGCCAGTTTTGTATGTAATACTGAAATATTATAAATAAATGCTATAATAGGGGACCCACTGAATACAATATAGTATATATATATATACACAATAGAATATTATATATCCATTAAAATATTTTGTCAAATTATATTTATTGACATAGATAGCTATTATCAATGAATGAAGCAAAAATCAAATTTAAAATAGTATGTATTGGGGCGCCTGTGTGGCTCAGTCTGTTGAACATCTGACTTCGGCTCAGGTCATGATCTCACGGTTTGTGAGTTCAAGCCCAGCGTCGGGCTCTGTGCTGACAGCATAGAGCCTGGAGCCTGCTTCAAATTCTGTCTCCCTCTCTCTCTGCTCCTCCCCCGCTCATGCTCTGTCTCTCTCTCTCTCTCTCTCCTTCAAAAAAAAATTAAAAAGAAAACATTAAAATAGTATGTATTATATGCCTGTAAAATACATGTCCATCTTTAGGCATGTGTACAGAAAACACAAAAGAAGGTATATACCAAAATGGCAGCCATGGTTATCATCCTTTTTTTCTATTTTTTAAATTAAATGAACTTAATTAAAGTATAATTTTCTTAAGATAAAATATACAGATTTTAAGTAAAAGTTCAAGGAGTTCTTAAATTCCTTTTCAAAGCGGCTTTACTGGGGTATACTGAATATACAATAAACTGCACATTTTTAAATTGTATAGGTTAAGTTTGGACATACTTATACACCCATGAAACTATCACCACAAATGAGATAATGATCACACCCATTACCCCCCAAAAGTTTCCCCAGTGCTTCATTTTAATCAACTCATCCAACCTCTACCACCATGCTACCCCCATCCCAGCAACTATGACCTGGCTTTATGTCACCATGGATCAGATTTTCTAGAATTTTATATATATTAAATGTATTCTTGTCTGCCTTCTTTGACTAAGAATAATTATCTGAGATTCATCTATGCTATTGTGCTATCATTCCATTTTTTCTGACTAGTATTTCCTTCTATAGACAAACTACCATTTGTTTATCCATTTCTCTGTCGATGCACATTTGGTCTTTTCCAGTTTTTACCTATTACAAATAATGCTGCTATGAATATTTGCATATGAGAATTTATAGGGACATATCCTTTCTTTTCTCTTAGATAAACATCTCAGAGAGGAATAGCTAGGTCCATATGGTAAGTTTACCTTTTTAAGAAACTATCAAACTGTTTTTCAAGTGCTTGTGCTATTTTACAATACCACTAGCAATATCTGAGATTTCCAGTTTCCTCCATCTTCACTAACACTTGATATACTTAGTGGTTTTCATTTTAGCCATCCTAGGGCATATGTAGTGACACATCACTGTGGTTTTAATTTCCAATTCTTCCTAGTGACTCATGATATTGAACATGTTTTCATTGGCTTATTTACCATCCATATAGGTCTCTTGATGAAGTGTCTGTTTAAATCCCTTGCCCATTTTGAGGAACTGAATAGACAGCTTTCTTTCATATATGTATATTTTTATATAATATTATAAATTTAAATATATACATATGTATTTAACTTTTATTTATTCTTGAGAGAGAGACAGAGTGCAAGAGGGGGAAGGACATAGAGAGAGGGAGACACAGAATTGGAAGCAGGCTCCAGGGTCTGAGCTCAAACCCACGAACAGCAAGATCCTGACCTGAGCCAAGGTCAGACGCTTAACCGACCAAGCCAACCAGGCGCCCCGAACAGACAGTTTTCCAAAGAAGACATACAAATGGTCAACAAGTACATGAAAAGATGCTCGACATCACTAATCATCAGGAAAATACAAATCAAAACCATAAACAGTTATCACCCCACACCTGTTACAGTGACTAGCATCAAAACACAAAAGATGCTTAGTAGGGCAATTGCACTACTAGGCATTTATCCACGGGATACAGGTGTGCTGTTTTGAAGCGACACATGCACCCCAATGTTTACAGCAGCACTATCAACAATAGCCAAAGTATGGAAAGAGCCCAAATGTCCATCGATGGATGAATGGATAAAGAAAATGTGGATGGAGTATTACTCGGCAATCAAAAAGAATGAAATCTTGCCATTTGCAACTATGTGGATGGAACTGGAGGGTATTATGCTAAGTGAAATTAGTCAGTCAGAGAAAGACAAAAGTCATATGACTTCACTAATATGAGGACTTTAAGAGACAGAACAGATGAATATAAGGGAAAGGAAACAAAAATAATATAAAAGCAGGGAGGGGGACAAAACAGAAGAGACTCATAAATATGGAGAACAAACTGAGGGTTGCTGGAGGGGTTGTGGGAGGGGGGATGGGCTAAATGGGTAAGGGGCATTAAGGAATCTACTCCTGAAATCATTGTTTCACTATACGCTAACTAATTTGGGTGTAAATTTTTAAAAAGTAAAAATTAAAAATTAAAAAAAAATTAAAAAACAACACAAAAAATAACAAGTGTGGGCAAGGATGTGGAGACAAAGAGAATGCTTGTGCACTGTTAGTGGGAATGTAAATTGGCACAGCCACTATGGAAAACAGAAAGGAGTTCTCTCAAAAGATTAAATATAGAACTATCATATAGTCCAACATTCCCAATTCTGGGTATATATCCACAGGAAATGAAAATAGGATATCAAAGAGATATGTGCATTCCTGTGTTTATTGAAGCATTATTCACAATTGCCAAGATATGGAAACAAGCTGAGTGTCCACCTATGGATGAATGGATAAAGATGTGATTGATTATACACACACGTGTACAGGCACACGTGCACACACACACACACACACACACACAGGAATATTATTCAGCCATGAGGAAAAAGGAACTCTTGCCAATTGGGACAACTTGGATGGAACTTGAGGGCAGTACACTAAGTGAAATAAGTCAGACAGAGAAAGACAAATATTATATGATATCACTTACATGTGGAATATAAAAAGGACAAACTCAGAGAAACAGGGTACAGTGGTGGTTACTAGGGGTGTAGGGGTGGGGAAAATGAGGAGGTATAGCTCAAAGGGTATAAACTCCCAGTTACAAGATTAAGAAGTTCAGGGATCTAATGTACAGCATGGTGATTATAGCTAAAAATGCTTTATTATATACTTGAGTGTTGCTAACAGAGTACATTTTAAACATTCACACCACAAAAAAGAAATGGATATTATGTGACAGAATGGAGTTGATGACTAATGCTATGGTGGTAATCAATTTGCAATTTATAGATTATATTTATATACCTTAAACTTATACAATGTGACATGTCAATTATATCTCAATAAAGCTGGGAAAAATAAAATGTTCTAAGTCATTAAAAAATTCCTTTGCTCTTTTTATATATCTGGTTGTTTTCTTATTTTGGGGTTTTGAGAATTCTTTATATACTCTACATACAAGTCCTTTATCAGGTATATGTTTTGCAAATATTCTCTCCCAATCTTTGGCTTGTATTTGTATTCTATTAACAATGTCCTTTGAAAAACAGAAGTTTTCAATTTTGAGAAAGTTAAATTTATCCATTTTTTAGTCATAATTTTTGTGTTGTAAGAAATATGGATGTGTTAAATCTTTCTTTACATTAGATCTTCTTGAATTTTTCAGCATTATTTGATATATAAGATATTACATATTATATATATATCACAACTTCATATATATATATATATATATATATATATATATATGTTTTCTTCTAGGAGTTTTATGTGTTTCATGTCTTAAAGTTAAGTCTTTACTCCATTTCAAGTGAATTTTTCTGTTAGAAAATAGGGGTCTAATTTCATTCTTTTGCATTTGAATGATAAGTTTTCCCAGAACCATTTATTGCAGTCTATCCTTTCTTCGCTGAGCATTCTTGGTTCAAATATTAGTCAAATATTAGTTGTCAAATATATTGTCAAATATTAGTTGACTACATATGCATGGGTTTATTTCTGCGTTCTTAACTCTGTTCCATTGGTCTATGTGTCTGTTTTTATGCCAGTACCACACTATTTTAATTACTATGGAATTTATATAGTTTGAAATCAGGAAGTATGATTCCTCCAATGTTGTTTTTTCTCAGTATTTCTTTGACTATTTATAGTCCTTTGTGGTTCCATACAAGTTTTAGGATACTTTTTCTATTTCTGTGGAAAATGCCATTGGAATTTTGATAGGGATTGCACTGAATTTATATATGGCTTTGGGTAGTATGAATATTTTAATAATAGTAATACCTCCAATAACATGACCACAGAATAACTTTCCATTTATTTTTTCCTTCTTCAATGTCTTTCATCAGTTTCTTATGGTTCTTGGTTTAAATAGTATTTATTATTGTACAGTATGTACAGTATATATATATTATATGTATTGGTGTACATATCTTTCACTTCCTCGGTTAAATTTATTCCTAAGTATCTTAATAATTGTTATGGCATTGTAAATGAGATTGTTTTCTTTATTTCTCTTTTGGATAGTTCATTTTTAGCATATAGGAACCCAACTAAGTTTTGTGTATTTAATTTGTATCCTGCAATGTTACTACATTTTTAATTAGTTTCAACAGTTTTTTTGGTGGAAACTTTAGGATTTTCTATATATATAATTATGTCATCAACAAATAGAGATAATTTTAATTCTTTTTTTCTGATTTGGATACCTTTTATTGTCTTTTACTTACCTCATTGTTTTGGCTAGAACTTCCAGGACTATGATGAATAGGAGTGGTGATGGGGCACCTAGGTGGCTCAGTCACTTAAGAGGCTGACTTTTGATTTCAGCTCAGGTCATCATCTCACAGTTTGTGAGATTGAGCCTGGCATTGGACTGTGCACTCACAGCATGGAGCCTGCTTGGGATTCTCTCTCTCTCTATCTCTTTTCCCCTCCCCTGATTTGGTGTCTTTCTCTCTTTCAAAATAAATAAATATTTTAAAAAAAGAGTGGTGAGAGTGGACATACCTATCTTTTTCCTGATATAGAGGGAAAGATTTCAACCTTTCACTGTTGAATATGCTGTTAGCTGTGGGTTTGTCATATATGGCCTTTATGAAACTGGGGTAATTTCCTTCTGCTCCTAATTTGTTGAGAGTTTTTATAATGGAAGGATGTTGAATTTTCTCATATGCTTTTTCTGCATCTATTTAGATTATCATATGATATTATTATATAAATAAGATAAATAATAAATAAGATAAATAAGAATGATAGCCCTTTGGTAAAAAAAAATGAGCAAGGACATGAACAATTTGCAAGAAGAAATACAAATGCCCAATACAATATTACATTTTATCATTTCCTTTCTGCCTGAAGAATTTCTTTTAATACTTCTTATAGAGAAGATCTACTGGAGACAAATAACCTCTGTAAAAAATGTCTTTTTTTAAACTGTCATGTCTGAAGATTCTTTTTAGTGGATGTCAAATTCTGGATGACAGCCTTTTTGTTTGTTTCTCTCATATACTTTGGGCCTGCATGGTTTCTAGTGATATATCAGCCCTTATTTATATTGTTTTTCCTTTGTATGGAATTTCTCTTTTTTTATTTTGGACAGGTTGTGATGAAACAAGGTGTGGATTTCTTTGTACTTTTTTTCTTTGCATTCACTTAGCTTCATGGATCTGTAGGTTGCTGAATATCCACAAATTTTAGGAATTTTCAACCATTATTTCTTCAAATATTTTTTCTGCTTCTTTCTCTCTCTCTCCTATCTTGGATTCCAACCAATCACTGCAACTCTGTTCTTTTTTTTCTCAATCTTTTTTCTCTCTGTTCTTCAGATTGTGTCACTTCTATGGCTTTGTCTTCAAATTCACTGCCTCTTCCTTCTGGTATTTTCAGTTTGCTGTTAGGTTCATCTAGGTTGTTTTTTATATTTTTGTACTTTTTTTCTAGAATTTCCATTCTGCTATGATTCATCTTTATGTTCTTTAAGATTTTTTCTTCTGTATCTTTGAATATATTTAAGGTATTGATTTAAAGTCTTGATCATTATAATATCTGGATCATCACAGAGGTTTTTTTCCATTGACAGCATATATTGTCTTCATTTTGGTGATATTTTCCTGATTTTTCATATGTCTAGTGATTTTTTTGTATGCCAGTTATAGTGAATGATACATTTTAAGGAGTCTGGATTTTTCTTATGTTAGAGTGATGACTTTTGTTCTGTTATGCAGTTTATTTAATAGTGGTTCTTCTCTAATCTGTGGAGGCTTGGTTTTAAGCTTTGTTGGGATGTGTCTAGAGTAGCCCTACCTCTAGGGAATGGTCTTTATTCTTAAGTAATGCCCTTTCTGATGCCTATTCTGTGTGCCTAGATTTTAACAAGGTCTCTCCCCTCTGGCTGGAACAGATTTCCAATATTTCCCTACATTGTGTGACCTCTAGTATCTCCATTCTACTCACAACCTCTAACAGCCACATTATGCTAGGTCTCATGGAAATTATTCTGCAACTGTGCAGTTCAGACCTCAGCCAAATAACTGAAGGAAATCCTTCAGCAAACTTTGGTCTCTGTGTCATTGTTGGAAAATTGTTTCCAGGCAGATAGATGGGAGAATGTTAGGCTTACCTCATTTTTCTTCTTTCTCTCAGAGTTCATATTTCTCTACTGTCTGTTGTCCAATTCCTGAAAATAGTGTCCTCAAATATTTTTTCCAGTTTCATTGCTGTTTACAGCAGAAGGCAAATCCACTGCCAGTTACTCTACCATGATGCAGAAGATATCCAGCTATTACCTATAGTTTTCTAAATTTTTAATATTTTATTATTGCTACAATAACCAGAAGAAAGAATAAAGGCATTTTTTATTTAAAAATTTTTTAATGTTTTATTATTTATTTTTCAGAGAAAGAGACAGAGTGTGAGCGGGGTTGGGGCAGAGAGAGAGGGAGACACAGAATCCGAAGCAGGTTCCAGGCTCTGAGCTGTCAGCACAGAGCCTGACATGGGGCTCAAATTCACAAGCTGTGAGATCATGACCTGAGCAGAAGTTGGACGCTTAACTGACTGAGCCACCCAGGCACCCCTGTTTTTTAGAACCATAATAAAGTTAAATATAAACCACAGAGAAAATACATGTTTTTGAATCAAAGGTAATATTAGGTGTCTATGTTACACACTCTATTAGCAAAATGTTATTAAAGATACAATGACAGAAATATATAAATAGCTTAATTCTTATTTTAGATTGTTGGTTACATTGTTTCATTGAATTGGCTGAATATTCAAGCTGGAGAATAGTATAAAAACATGAATGGTAGGCTTTGAATGCAAGTTAGTGTAATGTAGATGATTCCCGAGTCTTTGAGAGTATGTATGGATGCATGTACAATGTGAGTGTGTGAAAGGAAAGAGATATGACTGAACGTAACAAAAGAAAAAATGGGGAAATGGAGACAAGATGTATGTTGAGGAAAAGGTGTTTTTAAAAGTAGGAAAAGAATGTGCATAAGTCTACACGATATCACTGTCCTTATTATGCATGTTACGTATTAATTTATTCACAGTATTGTCATTGATGTGGGACAGCTGGATACACAATAGGGACTTAGTAAGAATGTGTTGGTGTGATATTTTATTTGTTGTTTCTAAAATTCTCAACTATTGTATCTTATCTCTTTGGCATCACTTACCCAATTAGCAAAGAAAGGTATGCTTTTTGTAAATGAGTATGCTTGACTATATTAACTACCTAGGAAGGAAGGATTAATAGCTGATGGATTCAGGGAAGCATGAATTGAAAGTGATTTAGACAGTAGGAATAATAATTAGACTCTGAGGCCCAGGAGGCCCATCTAAACAATGGATGGAAAGAAAAGCATGGGACCAGGTGGGGGAGTGAAAGAGTGAGTACATAACGAAAAAGTCAGTTAGGGACCTATGAATTAGTACAAAAGTCAGTAGGCTTCTCTCACACTGTTTCTCCTTTTATGTTTTGAATTCTCTGTCTCTGGCTCCTCCAGCTTTCCTTTTTCCTCCCACTTATTCCCTCTGGCTGTCTCCCCAAATCCAATTCTTACCCCCCACCCATTCCCCTTTGTACTCACTCCTTTAGAGTTCATCTATTCTCCCAATTTTGGCTACTCCTTGTATACAAATGAATGTAATATGTCCAGCACCAGCACTGACTAATTCTAGTTTCTTATTTTCTTTTTTATATTCTAGTTTCAGTTACCCAAAAGATATTTTTCCCTTGGGTTTCCTACTGTCCTCTGAAACTTAATGCATAAAAATGCTAATTATTCTCCTTTCTCACTGTCCTGACCCTTTTAAAAAATTTTTAACGTTTATTTTTGAGAGAGAGAGACAGAGAGACAGAGAGAGAGAAAAGAGCACGAGCTGGGGACGGGCAGAGAGAGTGGGAGACACAGACTCCAAAGCAGGCTCCAGGCTCTGAGCTGTCAGCCCAGAGCCTGACAGTGGGCTCATTTTCCAGTGTCTCATCCTTGAAACTGTGGAATGTTTTTGATTCCTCTCAAATCTTTATACTATATCCAATATGCTGCCAAGGCTTTCTAATCCTGTCTCTGCAAAATTCATTGGATTTTAGCTTCATTTTTCATTCTAGAATCACATCACATAATATCTGGATTATCATAATTATCCTGATATGGCTTCTCTGACCCAGCTTCTTTTTGCTCTAGTGCATCCTTCTCAGATGCTAAATTCAAATCATGTTATTCCTCTTCTCAGAATCCCTTTAGCCTGGTAACTTTGTCAAGTTAAACTCTTCAGCTTTGACTTTAGTACTTTACCTCAACTCTGTCTGTGTCCCTCCAAACTCTGCTTTCATTCCTCCCCAATGTAGAATCACAGAAAGTGATTACATGTATCTTTAAGATGCAAATCCATGTCAGGCATTTAGGAGAGGTTTCTAGGGACCTACATCTAGGTGTCAGGTATCCAAATATCTGTATTAGTTGAACAGATGGTGGTAGGTAAGACACTAAGGAGGTACAGTATGATGGGAGAAGTAATTCAAAGGCAAAATCTTGGGCAAGCAAGACTTTTTAAGAAAGCAAAGGGAGGAAAACTCAGCAAAAGTGATTTTAAAACTCAATCACAGAAGGTGGGGGGAAATGACTTAATTAGCCCCTACTGTATACTTTACATCCATTGTCTCTAAACCTCATCAACTCCTGGAAAGGTAGATATTATCAACCTCTGTTTAGAGATAAAAAATAAAAACAACTGTGGCTCAAATTTTTAGAAAGGTACACAGTGGCAGGGTGAGGGTTTTAATTCAAATCCACATTGGTTTTGATCCAAAATCTGTGCCCTTTTCATTAAGGCCCATTATAAAGGAGCCAAGAATTAGGAGGATTACAAATACGCTTTTGGATCTGGTGACAAAGAGGATATTAGCAAGCATCCTGAGTTCAGTTTTGCACAGAAAGAAATTAGAAGTCAAACTGCAAATGGGTTGAAACAGAATAAGCAACACAGCTCTTTTATGAAATTTGAAAGGGAAGAGACATGAAGCTGTTGCTTGAGTATGTAGTAGGGTTAAAGGAAGGTATTTTATGGTAAGGGAGGCCTGTGTATACTTGTCTCCAGAAGAGAAGGAACCAGCTGAAAGGAAGGGTTTGAAAATGCATGCAAGAAAGGGGATAAGGAGGGTAATACATAGGAATAAAAAGCACAAGTAGAGAGGAGTCAGCTTTGGCAAGATAAGAGAAATAAGTTTTTCTTCTTTAAAAATTTTTTTAAAAACTTAATGTTTACGTATTTTTCAATGTTTATTTTTTTATATTTATTTATTTATTTATTTATTTATTTTTTAATATATGAAATTTACTGTCAAATTGGTTTCCATAAAACACCCAGTGCTCATCCCAAAAGGTGCCCTCCTCAATACCCATCACCCACCCTCCCCTCCCTCCCACCCCCCATCAACCCTCAGTTTCTTCTCAGTCTTCAACAGTCTCTTATGCTTTGGCTCTCTCCCACTCTAACCTCTTTTTTTTTTTTCCGTCCCCTCCCCCATGGGTTTCTGTTACATTTCTCAGGATCCACATAAGAGTGAAACCATATGGTATCTGTCTTTCTCTGTATGGCTTATTTCACTTAGCATCACACTCTCCAGTTCCATCCACGTTGCTACAAAAGGCCATATTTCATTCTTTCTCATTGCCACGTAGTATTCCATTGTGTATATAAACCACAATTTCTTTATCCATTCGTCAGTTGATGGACATTTAGGCTCTTTCCATAATTTGCTATTGTTGAGAGTGCTGCTATAAACATTGGGGTACAAGTGCCCTTATGCATCAGTACTCCTGTATCCTTTGGGTAAATTACTAGCAGTGCTATTGCTGGGTCATAGGGTAGGTCTATTTTTAATTTTCTGAGGAACCTCCACACTGTTTTCCAGAGCGGCTGCACCAATTTGCATTCCCACCAACAGTGCAAGAGGGTTCCCGTTTCTCCACATCCTCTCCAGCATCTATAGTCTCCTGATTTGTTCATTTTGGCCACTCTGACTGGCGTGAGGTGATATCTGAGTGTGGTTTTGATTTGTATTTCCCTGATAAGGAGCGACGTTGAACATCTTTTCATGTGCCTGTTGGCCATCCGGATGTCTTCTTTAGAGAAGTGTCTATTCATGTTTTCTGCCCATTTCTTCACTGGGTTATTTGTTTTTCGGGTGTGGAGTTTGGTCAGCTCTTTATAGATTTTGGATATGAGCCCTTTGTCCGATATGTCATTTGCAAATATCTTTTCCCATTCCGTTGGTTGACTTTTAGTTTTGTTGGTTGTTTCCTTTGCTGTGCAGAAGCTTTTTATCTTCATAAGGTCCCAGTAATTCACTTTTGCTTTTAATTCCCTTGCCTTTGGGGATGTGTCGAGTAAGAGATTGCTACGGCTGAGGTCAGAGAGGTCTTTTCCTGCTTTCTCCTCTAAGGTTTTGATGGTTTCCTGTCTCACATTCAGGTCCTTTATCCATTTTGAGTTTATTTTTGTGAATGGTGTGAGAAAGTGGTCTAGTTTCAACCTTCTGCATGTTGCTGTCCAGTTCTCCCAGCACCATTTGTTAAAGAGACTGTCTTTTTTCCATTGGATGTTCTTTCCTGCTTTGTCAAAGATGAGTTGGCCATACGTTTGTGGGTCTAGTTCTGCGGTTTCTATTCTATTCCATTGGTCTATGTGTCTGTTTTTGTGCCAATACCATGCTGTCTTGATGATGACAGCTTTGTAGTAGAGGCTAAAGTCTGGGATTGTGATGCCTCCTGCTTTGGTCTTCTTCTTCAAAATTACTTTGGCTATTCGGGGCCTTTTGTGGTTCCATATGAATTTTAGGATGGCTTGTTCTAGTTTCGAGAAGAATGCTGGTGCAATTTTGATTGGGGTTGCATTGAATGTGTAGATAGCTTTGGGTAGTATTGACATTTTGACAATATTTATTCTTCCAATCCATGAGCAGGGAATGTCTTTCCATTTCTTTAAATCTTCTTCAATTACCTTCATAAGCTTTCTATAGTTTTCAGCATACAGATCTTTTACATCTTTGGTTAGATTTATTCCTAGGTATTTTATGCTTCTTGGTGCAATTGTGAATGGGATCAGTTTCTTTATTTGTCTTTCTGTTGCTTCATTGTTAGTGTATAAGAATGCAACTGATTTCTGTACATTGATTTTTGTATCCTGCAACTTTGCTGAATTCATGTATCAGTTCGAGCAGACTTTTGGTGGAGTCTATCGGATTTTCCATGTATAATATCATGTCATGTGCAAAAAGCGAAAGCTTGACTTCATCTTTGCCAATTTTGATGCCTTTGATTTCCTTTTGTTGTCTGATTGCTGATGCTAGAACTTCCAACACTATGTTAAACAACAGCGGTGAGAGTGGGCATCCCTGTCGTGTTCCTGATCTCAGGGAAAAAGCTCTCAGTTTTTCCCCTTTGAGGATGATGTTAGCTGTGGGCTTTCCATAAATGGCTTTTATGATGTGTAAGTATGTTCCTTCTATCCCGACTTTCTCAAGGGTTTTTATTAAGAAAGGGTGCTGGATTTTGTCAAAGGCCTTTTCTGCATCGATTGACAGGATCATATGGTTCTTCTCTTTTTTTTTGTTAATGTGATGTATCACGTTGATTGATTTGCGAATGTTGAACCAGCCCTGCATCCCAGGAATGAATCCCACTTGATCATGATGAATAATTCTTTTTATATGCCGTTGAATTCCATTTGCTAGTATCTTATTGAGAATTTTTGCATCCATATTCATCAGGGATATTGGCCTGTAGTTCTCTTTTTTTACTGGGTCTCTGTCTGGTTTAGGAAGCAAAGTAACATTGGCTTCATAGAATGAGTATGGAAGTTTTCCTTCCCTTTCTATTTCTTGGAATAGCTTGAGAAGGATAGGTATTATCTCTGCTTTAAATGTCTGGTAGAACACCCCTGGGAAGCCATCTGGTCCTGGACTCTTATTTGTTGGGAGATTTTTGATAACCGATTCAATTTCTTCGCTGGTTAGGGGTCTGTTCAAGCTTTCTATTTCCTCCTGATTGAGTTTTGGAAGAGTGTGGGTGTTTAGGAATTTGTCCATTTCTTCCAGGTTGTCCAATTTGTTGGCATATAATTTTTCATAGTATTCCCTGATAATTGTTTGTATCTCTGAGGGATTGGTTGTAATAATTCCATTTTCATTCATGATTTTATCTATTTGGGTCATCTCCCTTTTCTTTTTGAGAAGCCTGGCTAGAGGTTTGTCAATTTTGTTTATTTTTTCCAAAAACCAACTCTTGGTTTTGTTGATCTGCTCTACAGTGTTTTTAGATTCTATATTGTTTATTTGTGCTCTGATCTTTATTATTTCTCTTCTTCTGCTGGGTTTAGGCTGCCTTTGCTGTTCTGCTTCTATTTCCTTTAGGTGTGCTGTTAGATTTTGTATTTGGGATTTTTCTTGTTTCTTGAGATAGGCCTGGATTGCAATGTATTTTCCTCTCAGGACTGCCTTCGCTGCGTCCCAAAGCGTTTGGATTGTTGTATTTTCATTTTCGTTTGTTTCCATATATTTTTTAATTTCTTCTCTAATTGCCTGGTTGACCCACTCATTCATTAGTAGGGTGTTCTTTAACCTCCATGCTTTTGGAGGTTTTCCAGACTTTTTCTTGTGGTTGATTTCAAGCTTCATAGCATTGTGGTCTGAAAGTATGCATGGTATAATTTCAATTCTTGTAAACTTATGAAGGGCTGTTTTGTGACCCAGTATATGATCTATCTTGGAGAATGTTCCATGTGCACTCGAGAAGAAAGTATATTCTGTTGCTTTGGGATGCAGAGTTCTAAATATATCTGTCAAGTCCATCTGATCCAATGTATCATTCACGGCCCTTGTTTCTTTATTGACCCTTTGTCTAGATGATCTATCCATTTCTGTAAGTGGGGTGTTAAAGTCCCCTGCAATTACCACATTCTTATCAATAAGGTTGCTTATGTTTATGAGTAATTGTTTTATATATTTGGGGGCTCTGGTATTCGGCGCATAGACATTTATAATTGTTAGCTCTTCCTGATGGATAGACCCTGTAATTATTATATAATGCCCTTCTTCATCTCGTTACAGCCTTTAATTTAAAGTCTAGTTTGTCTGATATAAGTATGGCTACTCCAGCTTTCTTTTGGCTTCCAGTAGCATGATAAATAGTTCTCCATCCCCTCACTCTCAATCTAAAGGTGTCCTCAGATCTAAAATGAGTCTCTTGTAGACAGCAAATAGATGGGTCTTGTTTTTTTTATCCATTCTGATAGCCTATGTCTTTTGGTTGGCGCATTTAATCCATTTACATTCAGTGTTATTATGGAAAGATACGAGTTTAGAGTCATTGTGATGTCTGTATGTTTTATGCTTGTAGCGATGTCTCTGGTACTTTGTCTCACAGGATCTCCCTTAGGATCTCTTGTAGGGCTGGTTTAGTGGTGACAAATTCCTTCAGTTTTTGTTTGTTTGGGAAGACCTTTATCTCTCCTTCTATTCTAAATGACAGACTTGCTGGATAAAGGATTCTCGGCTGCATATTTTTTCTGTTTAGCACACTGAAGATATCGTGCCAAGCCTTTCTGGCCTGCCAAGTTTCAAAAGAGAGATCAGTCACGAGTCTTATAGGTCTCCCTTTATATGTGAGGGCACGTTTATCCCTTGCTGCTTTCAGAATTTTCTCTTTATCCTTGTATTTTGCCAGTTTCACTATGATATGTCGTGCAGAAGATCGATTCAAGTGACGTCTGAAGGGAGTTCTCTGTGCCTCTTGGATTTCAATGCCTTTTTCCTTCCCCAGTTCAGGGAAGTTCTCAGCTATAATTTCTTCAAGTACCCCTTCAGCACCTTTCCCTCTCTCTTCCTCCTCTGGGATACCAATTATGCGTATATTATTTCTTTTTAGTGTATCACTTAGTTCTCTAATTTTCCCCTCATACTCTTGGGTTTTTTTATCTCTCTTTCTCTCAGCTTCCTCTTTTTCCATAACTTTATCTTCTAGTTCACCTATTCTCTCCTCTGCCTCTTCAATCCGAGCTGTCGTCGTTTCCATTTTGTTTTGCATTTCGTTTAAAGCGTTTTTCAGCTCCTCGTGACTGTTCCTTAGTCCCTTGATCTCTGTGGCAAGAGATTCTCTGCTGTCCTCTATACTGTTTTCAAGCCCAGCGATTAATTTTATGACTATTATTCTAAATTCACTTTCTGTTATATTATTTAAATCCTTTTTGATCAGTTCATTAGCTGTTGTTATTTCCTGGAGATTCTTCTGAGGGGAATTCTTCCGTTTGGTCATTTTGGATAGTCCCTGGAGTGGTGAGGACCTGCAGGGCACTTCCCCTGTGCTGTGGTGTATAACTGGAGTTGGTGGGCGGGGCCGCAATCAGACCTGATGTCTGCCCCCAGCCCACCGCTGGGGCCACAGTCAGACTGGTGTGTGCCTTCTCTTCCCCTCTCCTAGGGGCGGGATTCCCTGTGGGTTGGCGTGGCCCGTCTGGGCTACTTGCACACTGCCAGGCTTGTGGTGCTGGGGATCTGGCGTATTAGCTGGGGTGGGTAGGCAAGGTGCACGGGGGCAGGAGGGGCAGGCTTAGCTCGCTTCTCCTTAGGTGATCCACTTCAGGAGGGGCCCTGTGGCCGTGGGAGGGAGTCAGATCCGCTGCCGGAGGTTTGGCTCCCCAGAAGCACAGAGTTGGGTGTTTGCGTGGAGCGAGCAAGTTCCCTGGCAGGAACTGGTTCCCTTTGGGATTTTGGCTGGGTGATGGGTGGGGGAGATGGCGCTGGCGAGCGCCTTTGTTCCCCACCAAACTGAGCTCTGTCGTCCGGGAGCTCAGCAGCTCTCCCTCCCTTTGTCCTCCAGCCTTCCCGCTTTCTGAGCAGAGCCGTTAACTTATGACCTCCCAGACGCTAAGTCGCACTTGCTGTCGGAACACAGTCCGTCAGGCCCCTCCGCTTTTTGCCAGCCAGACTTGGGGGCTCTGCTTGGCCGGCAAGCCGCCCCTCCACCCCGGCTCCTTCCCGCCAGTCCGTGGAGCACGCACCGCCTCGCCGCCCTTCCTACCCTCTTCCGTGGGCCTCTCGTCTGGGCTTGGCTCCGGAGACTCCATTCTGCTAATCCTCTAGCGGTTTTCTGGGTTATTTAGGCAGGTGTAGGTGGAATCTAAGTGATCAGCAGGACGCGCGGTGAGCCCAGCGCCCTCCTACGCCGCCATCTTCCCTCTCCCTCAATGTTTATTTTTGAGAGAGAGACAGAGTGTGAGTGAGGGAGGGCCAGAGAGGGAGGGAGACACAGAATCCAAAGCAGGATCTAGGCTCCAAGCTGTCAGCACAGAGCCAGATGCCGAGCTAGAACCCACAAACAGTGAGATCATGACCTGAGCCAAAGTCAGACATTTAACTGACTGAGCCACCCAGGCGCCCCCTTTTTTTTTTAATGTTTATTTGTTTTTGAGAGAGAAAGACAGAGCATGAGCAGAGGAGGGGCAGAGAGAGAGAGAGATGGAGACACAGAATCTGAAGCAAGCTCCAGGCTCCCAGCTGTCAGCACACAGCCCTATGTGGGGCTCAAACCCACCAACCACAGGTTTGTGACCCGAGCCGAAGTTGGACGCCTAACCGACTGAGCCACCCAGGCACCCTGAGAAAAAAGTTTTTCTTAAAGATGGAATATAGCAAGTCAGAGAGGAGGCAGTAAAAGACTTTGAAATAGAAATTATGGGAGTCTCACTGAATCTCTTTACACTCTTGGTAAGAAGTCCAGCATGGGAGGTACTAGAGGAAAGTCGGAAGGAACTGAGGAAACATTCCACAAGAGCCTGTAATGTTCCAAGCTCCTTATGCATGCTTTCTCTTTAAATCCTTAGGGCCCTATTTATTAAGAATTTTATAGAGGAGGTAGTCACAATGAAGTAGATGACAAGAAGTGTATGGATAAATCTTCTCTCCACCTTTCACCATTTCCTTTCTAGATCACATTTCCTGATAATGGCTCACTCTGTTCCAGCCCCTGGGCATCTCCCCTGGGCCTTAAAAAATGCCAGGCATGCCCCTTCCACAGAACCTTTGCACTAAGCTATTCTACGTGCAACAAAGCTCTCCCCCCCCCACCCCAAAGCTGCATTTACTCTCTCCAATTCTTCAAGTTTGGGCTCAAATCCCACCTCCTTTGTAAGGGCAAGTCAGACTACCCCACTTAAAACCACAATTTTTTTTAATGTTTATTTATTTTTGAGAGACCGAGAGAGACAGAGCATGAGCAGGGGAGGGGCAGAGAGAGGGGGAGACACAGAATCCAAACTGGGCTCCAGGCTTCGAGCTGTCAGCACGGAGCCCGATGCGGGGCTCGAACTCAAGAGCCATGAGATCATGACCTGAGCCGAAGTTGGAAGCCTTAATCAACTGAGCCACCCAGGTGCCCCTAAAACTGCAATTTTTGACACCCATCTCGACACTGGAGCATATATATTCCCAGTCTCTAATACTTTGTCCTACATTATCACCTTCTAACATAGTATGTCATGTACATGCTTTTTATGTTTTTTTCTTTAAGCTGCTGGTTATCTGTCTCCCCACATTAGAATATGACCTCACGGCAGGCATTTTTGTCCCTTTTGTTCACTGATATATCCCACATGCGTGGAACAAACAGTATCTGACACATGAATATCCATCACTGACTATTTGTTGCGTGAGTGAATGAATACATGAATGAATAGAAGGTTATAGTAAGAGAGACAAAAATTCAGAGTTTAGGAAATTCACAGAAGTAGAAGAGCTGTGAGTGGCAACAAATCCTAAAGGTTTGGACTTCCTTGAGGTTGCTGAGGTAGCAGTGAGGAGGAACACTGGGAGTAAGGAAGCCAAGGTCACTGTGGTGTCGGGGTGTTTTCAGGGGCACCGGGGAAACACTTTGAGAACTACCTGAAGAATTTTATATCCTCAAATTGGTGGACTTACCAAAGATTACTCTCTTTCTTACTGTCACCCTTACAAGGCTTTTTCCTCAGGGTTCCTTCACCGACTCTTCTTCAGCATCTAGTAGGGTGCTGGGCACACCTCCAAAAGGTGTTTTGACTTAATCGTGGGTGGATATTCCTGGAGACAAAAATGGACAAGGCTATGGATGAAGAACAAAAGACAGGATAAAGATAGGAATAACTGGCTGAGGGAGGAGGAGATTTTGCTTTGACATTGGAAAGAAAATAAAAGAGGAGGAGGAAGAGGAGGTGGAGGAGGAGGAGGAGGAAGGAAGAAAAGAGAAGGGACAGACAAAATGAAAGGAAACATGGTAGGAGAGAATTCGAAGATCTGTATTAGGAGAGGAGTGAGGCTTAAGAAGGGTTTCACATTAGTGGTTTTGAGAACTGCTAATGTACAGAGCACATATTCTTTCTTTTCCTCACATACACACATACAAATCACACACAGAGTCAAATTACAATTTACACAGACTCTCTACCCTTCACACAGTTGTTTATACAGATTATCTCATACATGCCCATATCCATAAAAAAACTCAGATCTTAGACATGCACATCCTGATTACCTATATACTTAGTGACCTAAACACACATCCAGGTGTCCACCATGCCTTTATCCACACAGACGCATAGCCAGACTCCCTCACGTAGGCTACTATACATAGCATCCTCTTAAGTCCTTCTCCTTTGTATAAGTGCTCATGAATAGTCTTGGATGTGCGCACACAGACACAAATCCCCACATCCACATGGCTCAGCTTCACAACAACTCATCTCCACTTCCCTCTCCTGTTTAGCATCTGCAATGGGAAAGAGCTCGCCATCTTTATAAGAGGATGACTATTAAATAGATAGGGACCAAGAAAAGCATTTGTTGTACATTATTGTCAGTGAGTTTTGGTAACCAGATCAACAAAGCACTGTTATAATGGACCGTCTGCAGTGACATGGGAATCAGGGCTATAAAGAACTTTTGTAATAGGATTTTACCTGTAGCTACGAAAAGAGGTCTACTAATAGAGATCTCCTACAAATAAGGGAGCTAGCCTGTTTAAGAGTGAGGACCTTAACAGCTGCATAATAATGCTAATTTTACATGATGCATACCTCTTTGTTAAAGCACTTACATGACTCCCTTAGATTCTGTTCCAGTTAGCAGTATTACTGGATGTACTTGAAAGTAATACAATTCCATTTCTTTCAAAATGTTCTACTAACTTAGATTTTTCATTAATTCCGACTGACCTTAACTCTGCCCTTTCTCCCACCCCTAGTCTCCCCTTGACAATTGGGATGAATTAGAGCGGTTTCAGTGTATGTAAAGACTTAAGGTTTTTATCCTTTTCTGTCTTGTACTAGAAGGAAGTGAGGGAGAGAGCAGAACGTCAACACTGAGGCCCCGAAGGGGAGTGATCTGGGAGGTCTTAGCAGATGGATCAGAAGGAAGAAAAACAGGAGGGGGATTAAGAGGAAAGGGAGGAGAGCAGGAGAGAGGGGTACAGAGAAGGGGAGTGTGGAAAACGTGACACTAGAAGGGAGAGCAGCAGGGAGGAAGAAGCTGAGAGGGAAAGTGCTGAGGGCCTGAAGCCCAGGGAAGCAGGGCACCAGAAAGGGGGCAGGGAGGAGGCAATCGGGAAACCCAGTAGGAGAAGTATGAACACGGGCTGCAAGGAGAGGTTTGGGAAGGCAGCAATGGAGGACATTCAAAGCCAGTCTGCGTGCTAAATACTATGCGCCTCTAGGAATTTTACACACACACACACACACACACACATGCACACACACATGCACACACACACACACACATTTACTCAAATTTGTATGTAGACCAAAGCTAAACTGTGCCTCTCTCACAATTTTGTCCTAGACCCACTGTGCACATAAATACAGCACACAAACACTGCCCCACCTCTTCTTGAGAGAGTCTGCCGTCACTGCGCGGCTTCGAGGAGACTTAAAACCATGGCACAGTTGCCTATGACCCTGTCAGCCCCACTTTCATTTTCCAACATCACAGCGATTGCTTAGGCACAACCCCGCTGATTGATTTGTTTTCTCTTCATTTCTCTCCCACAACCCCCCTGCAACCTTCCCTCCAAATTCTTTCCCGAGCTCCATCCTCTGAAGTAGCCAGATGACACCCAACCCCACCCTGGCCTCACAGCAGCAGCAGCTGCTGTATAGGCAGCTTGTGGGTGTGTCAGGGCCCAGCTGTGGAGCTGCTTGAAAATGTGGCCTATCCTTGGGGTCCATGTAGAGGCAGCTGAGCTAGGCAGCAAACCGAATCTACTCTTTTTGCTCCTGGACTGAGGTGGAGACAGCGACTCACCTCACCAATATTTGCAACTTCTCCTCAGGCTCCTAAAGGGTAATCTGGTTCTTTGAGCTCCTGGTCCCCTCTGCTTAATGCCTTGGGATGAGCTGTCAAGAGCTGAGGTGGACCATATTTTATGTATTTACTTACTTTATGTCTTACTCAGAAGTGCTCTTCCAGAAGACGAAAAACTGATCCAGGATGTACTCCAGAGCTCTCAATACTCACCCACCTCTGGGTAAAATTCTTCCTCACTCTTTCGTTTAATGTTTATTTTTTATTTATTTTGAGAGACAGAGAGAGAGAGAGAGAGAGAGAGAGAGAGAGAATGAGTGCAGAAGGGGCAGAGAGAGGGAGAGAGAATCCCAAGCAGGCTCCGCACTACCAGTGCAGAGCCCAATGCAGGGCTTGAACTCACAAACTGAGTTCATGACTTGAACTGAAACCAAGAGTCAGATACTTAACTAACTGAGCCACCCAGGCGTCCCTCCTTTCTCACTCTTGACACCATTACACCCTTCCCCAAAAGGTGGTAAGTAGGAGACACCATTTTGTCCTCTCTTTGATCTGCAGTATTAATTTAGTTGTCTTATAGCCTGACCATTGGTCCCCAAATCCTCTTCACCATTGACCTCAAAAAGGTCTGGTATTCCTGATACTACTAGGTGGCTAACAACAGTTCGTCATGAGGGAAGTAGGGATGGGGGTATGACATGAGTACCTGCCTCCCTCTCTGCATGCCAACCCAGGCCCTCATTATATTCCTTTTGGGAATCCCTGTAAACCTTCCAAACAGGCACAGGGCAAATAAGGAAGTGCAGGGTAGTCTAAATAGGACAACCGAGTAACCCCAAGACTCGGTTCCCAGGATGGAGCATGCTTCCACATGCCAAGCACTCTAAACTGTGTGGGTGGCACACCAGAGATACTGAGGTATGCCAAGCTACACATAATAGAGTTTTCCAGCTGCTTTGCCCCAATACCTCTATCTTCAGGATTCTTGCTTCCTGGGGAGTTTCCTCAACCTAGCTCCCTAGTTGCCTTGAGTGCTAACAAAGGTGTTGTGGGTAGGGCCCTTTCAGAGCCCCAGAACCCTTATCCCGGATCCCAGGCAGCCAGGCAAGGGAGCCCAAGAATACAATACTGCATCTTCAGCCTCAGGTTAAGCAAAAGGGGTGGGGAAGAAGGGAGATGGATTTAGAGATGCATTTAGAGATGGATGAGGAGATGAAAACTGTGAAGCCCTAGATTAGAAGCATCTCTGGTGACAGAGACAGATGTGCACATACTTGTGGGGTGAGAGAAAAGCCATAAACATGTCTTTTTTAAAGTTATGTATTTCAGGGAGTGTTCCCCTGGAGACTTCCTCAGTACTAAGAGTTTTCGCCAGGTGCAGAATGCTCCATGTCCTGTCAGCACTGGCATTTGAGCAGCCGAGGAACAAGCTGGAGTCACCTGGGAGTAAGAGGTGCCCCTAGCTCATTAATCCCTGGGGAAAAACAGATTTGGGGGGGGGACCATCACTGGCCAGCAAGACATTTGAACCTGAGAAAGCTGATGTCACTATTGTTTGAAAGAACTCCCACTGTATCACCCACTCTTTACTGTCTTGATAGCTCAACAGGTCACAGCAGTAGGGTGAGGCAAAAGAAACACCAAAGGCGAAGAAGTTAAGGAGGCATTCGCTCTCGGGGTCATGTAGTTGCCAACCATGTTCCCCCATGATACTGCGAATGAGTGCCTCCCTAAAGTTTGCACCCTGAGTGCCTGTCTTGTCTCATCCTATTCTTGGCCCCGTATTTTGGTCGAAAAAGCAAACTGCAGGAGGCCACATCTGGAGTGGAAAAACCAAAAAAAAAAAAAAAAAAAAAAAAGGTCCATTGCCTCGCCTGCATCTGATTGTAGTACGCAGCTTGCACAAGCAAAGGAACTTTAACAAAACACTTGGACCACACAACCAAGAATTAAGACAGGGCACATTTTGTCGGGATATTATTTACCCTGTTTTATTGCTTCCCACACTGGAGAACTCTTAAGCTGCCGAGGCAACTCATTCCATCTTTGGTCAGTTCTATTAGAAACATCTTCCATTACTAGGCAGTAACTTGCCCCGCCCCAAGGCTTCTACCCACTGGCCCCTAGTTCTAACATACAGAAAAGCTCATCCCATCTTCTACAAGACATTCATTCGAATATTTGAAGAGAAATCCTTATGTGCATCCTTATGTATACATACAGTTGCCACTTATTCCACACCTACTAAGCCCCAGCACTGTGTGCTGAGCCAAACTCCCCACGTGCATCATGCACCACCCTATTTAATCCTCATGGTACTTTTATAAGGCAGGTGCTATTATTAACCCCATTTTACTGGTGAAGAAACTAAAACTCTATAAAGGCGAGGACTGGGCTTGTTGATGTTCCTGTCACAGACCCAGTGCTTAGCCTAGTGCCTGACACACGGCAGAAGTTCAATAAACATTCATTGATTTGAATGAGTGAGGCTCAGCACCCAAGTCACACAGCCAGTAAGTGGTAGAGCTGAAATTCAACTTCCAAGGCCAAAGCCTGTTGTTCTTTGTGTTATTCCCACATTGCTAGTTCACTCATCTGATCTTCATAAGACACTCATCTAAAGTCCCCTCATCCTGATAACTCTCCTCTAACACAGGTCTGTATCTATTTTAAGAATGACTGGGGTGGGGGGGGCACATGGGTGGCTCAGTCGATTGGACGGCCGACTACAGCTCAGGTCATGATCTCGCAGTCTGTGAGTTCGAGCCCCGCATCAGGCTCTGTGCTGACAGCTCAGAGCCTGGAGCCTGCTTCTGATTCTGTGTCTCCCTCACTCTCTGCCCCTTCCCTGCTTGCTCTCTGTCTCTCTCTCTCTCTCTTTCTCTCTCTCTCTCAAAAATAATAAGCATTAAAAAAAAAGAATGACTGGTGGAATGCTAACTGGAATTAAAATAAAAATTAAAAAACAAACAGAATGAGAAAAAAAAAAGAATGACCAGAACTGACCAGAGAATGCCAGCAAGCTCTCCCTTTTGACAGCACGATGCACAGATTTTCAGACAGGTGTACACAGTATTGATGTAACTGTGCTCCGTGTGCTCTCAGAGTTGGTCTTCTGGTGAGCTTTCAGGTCCAATTTCCAGCCAGAAGTTCTATTCCATCAGGTCTGCATGATACTAATGATCTCATGATTGGTGTCATTCTTTCTAATACAAATTTCACTTTATTACACATACTGTGTTTGGACATTAGCATACAAACATTTGTAGACACAAGTTCTGTGATTTGCCCTCTCCCCAGCTGCTTTCTCATGTTAATTACCAGGTAACTCCTAAATATCTGTTTTCCTTTCCTGTCATACCTGCCATTCTCCACTATACCTGGACTTAGAAGTGTTTCTGGGTATATTTCTGTTACTGGACACAATCTGTATCACCAGGCAGTTGCTTTCCAGATCCTGTTTACACTTTTTCCAAAGGCCTAACCTTTCAAAAGAAGAAATAGAAAAAACAAACAAAAAAGAATCTGTGTTCCTCGGTTCCCAGGCCCTTCAATTCACTACCTCAAATTCCACAATCTTTAAAGATACCTCCCCGATCTTCTGATGTTGTCAAAGAATTGACAGGAATGGGTAATAATCAACAGCTTTGCTAATTCCCTTGCAGTCTCTATGGCACATCCCAGATAAGTGGTCCTGGGAGATGGCTCACTCTCCCATATTTGAGTTACTCTCAACTTCCACTGTACCTTCAATAAAAATCCCAATGAGTAAGACCCTGAAGGTTTGAAGCACATTCCCTTGCTTCGAATAGTGCTAAGGAATCCTTCATGTAATTTATGCTTTTCAAGATGGTCCTGTTCACTCCACTGTGATTACAGTCACATATCTATTATTATATTTTATACATATTTATGTCCATATCTATTTATAGCGGCACAGAGATTCCTCTCCTTCTCTTCCGTTCCTGTGAACCTTTTTCCCACTGCTCCCCCATGACTCAATCTTTGATACCTTTATCCATGACACCTTTGACCTATGGATCCTGAGATGCTGCTGCTTCTTTAAAAAATTAATCTTTGTTCTCTGGGTAAAGGGCTTTATACCTACTGGACATGTTATATACCTCACTGGGTCAGGGGGGTGTTATTCCCCCTTCTTTTCCTCATCTGTGAAACATTCAACTAAAATTCAACTATGAGCAGGCCACTGTTTGGGGGGCAGTAGGTATAAATAGTTGCTAAAATTAGAAAGGCTGGCAATCTTGCCTAAGCTTTGAGTTCTTTCTATGTTATTAGGATCTGAAATTTCCTTGTTTACCCTTATTAATATTGCTTCAATTGTTGTGGATGTTTTTCACCTTCCCTGATAATATGAACTCCAGAGGGATGTTCTGTACAACTTTCACCTAGTCCACAAACATGACAACTAGTGTAACAATGATTTCAGGAGTAGATTCCTTAATGCTTCTTACCCATTTCACCCATCCCCCATCCCACAACCCCTCCAGTAACCCTCTGTTTGTTCTCCATATTTAAGAGTCTCTTATGTTTGGTCCCCCTCCCTGTTTTTATACTATTTTTGCTTCCCTTCCGTCGTGTTCATCTGTTCTATGTCTTAAAGTCCTCATATGAGTGAAGTCATATGATATTTGTCTTTCTCTGACTAATTTTGCTTAGCATAATACCTTCTAGTTCCATCCACATAGTTGCAAATGGCAAGATTGCATTCTTTTTGATTGCCATCTTTTATGGGCACCATTGGTAACCAACTCATTCAACAACCATAATATGCCACATTTTCTGTTGCCCTGGTAATATGAGCTTCTGCTCAGTACTTTGGAGAAAAAAAAAGTATATATGTATATTTTACTTTTAGAGAGCATGAGCAGGGGAGATGGGCAGAGGGAGAAAGGTGCAGAATTTAAAGCAGGCTCCATGCTGAGCATGGAGCCCAATGTGGGGCTCAATCCCATGACCTTGGGATCATGACCTGAGCTGAAATCAAGAGTTGGACACTCAACCGACTGAGCCAGCCAGTTGTCCTTCAAAAAATTTTTTTTGAAATAAATATGTAAATCACATACATAAATACATAAGCTACATGCAATTGTATACAAAAGTTTTATAAGCACACATAACTAGCTGCCTTGCTGAGCTAGGAATTACTGGGAATAGTGGGGATACTGAAATTGAGGCTGCATGACTATCCATAAGGGGTATTATAGTGGGGATTTCTACACTGAGTTGGAAGCTAATCTAGCTAGTCTCTAAGGTTCTTCCCACTCTAAGGTTTCATGTTCAAAAACCAATCCTCAAAAGGTATACCTCATGCTATATGACCCAGAGCCAAAGTCCTAGGCCCTGGAGGCCCTCTGCATATGTTTCAAATGTCTTCCTGGCACCCCTGCTACACGTTCTGAACTCTAGGGTAGTGTTAAGATAATTTCAGGACTGTGCAATTGAATACACTGCTCCTAGACAGGCTGCATCTTCATATTCCCCACTATATTTAGTATACTCACGCACATGGTAAGAACAGATGAATGCTTACTGTATCTGAATTTTCAGATCCAAAGTTGTCACAGAATACCTGCTTTCTGCCATCCCTGAAATTCATGGTAGCATGGTAATGACACTCTGGCCGGGTCATATCCAGTGGCCTCGGCAATTTACAAGCACGTGCTCCTCTATCATGGCATTCTTTAGGGTGGCATGAACCCAGAGTCACACAGTGGAGGAAGTCATGAAAGAAATCACACCATATTCTTAAACCTACTTAGTGTAAAATAAGATTCCAATGTACATTGGAGATAACTTTCAATGAAGGAAATAAAATTAAAAGGAAATATGTTGGAAGTGAGGAGGAGTAGCCCAAGTACTTTACACTGGAAGTAACAAGATTTTATGAGATTAATTTTTTGTTTGTTTGTTTGTTTGTTTAAAAGTCTCAAATAATTTTAGTGCTCATGAAGGGAATCACTTCTTCTCCCTCACTACCTATTCCCTTGTGCAAGGAGACCAGACAATTTTAAATTCACAGTGCTAGAAGGACAAGCCTGACTGAAGTTCATTATTGATTTTCTATTTAGTTGCTAGGATGTTGAGTTCTTTCCGGCTATGATTCTAGGCTACACCACTTAGCAGTAAACATAGTGATAACTTCAGTTGTTTCAGATGGAATATGGTGTGGTGTGAAGGTCAATAGAACAAGAATGAAGATGAATGGACAGGTAAATGGAAGAACGGTTACCACTGGAAACAATGGTTCAAGAGGTAGATGATGCAGATGAGTTTTGGCATCTTAGAAAGGTCACCCTTTTCCTGCATGAATTCTGTATCTATTGTGAAATAAGACAGAACAATTGAGCTTTTATTACTGGTAAGAGATAGGCAGGAAGATGTAGCTTATAATATTGGTCTAGAGGGCTTCTTGATACTGAATTCCAGAATTCACAGAGATAGCCACCTAGACACAGGCAATACTGTATGGAATTAGGCCGCTCCCCTCCGCCCACCTGGGTATGTGGAGAGTTCTTCTTTCATAAGAGCTAAAGAAGAACAAAAGAGGACGTAGCTCACTTTCAAGAAGGAGGGGAGAGTCTGTTCAAATCCAATTGTTGCTCTCAAACTCATCAACTGTGTCACCTCACCTCTCATGGAGAGGAGTAGTAAAAAATGGAGAGAGGACAAGTACATCACAGTGATGGCCATCTCTCTACATGATAGGAAACATCTGGAGTAAATAACAAGCATTTCACATTCCCCTTTACTCCAAAGTGGGCTTTTAGGTACAAAATTAGTAGTTAGCCATTTGTGCTGTATGAGAAACACTCTTAGTAAGATCCACAGTGTGCTATCACTTCAACCTACAATTACTTATCTGAATCCAATTAGTGCAGTAATTCAGAATTATACACTACAGTAATGAAAAGAAAGTCCTGATCACATTTAAATATTCTCTTTGATATAGAATACACCTTGCTGAGGGTAATTTTAGCACATACATGATGACTACTTTCGTCCATCTTAAGAGATCCAAGGCCCAGAGTGGAAATAAAACATAAGTATGCATACAAAGTGGCTACCAGTGATAATGGATTCCAAATATCTAAGAAACTTGTATAGTTAATAGCTAAATTCCTCTGAGACTGATCCTTTACTGACAAGCACATGAGTAGGGCAAGTTGTCCCTTGAATTTTATAACAGTCATCTATCCTAAAGCTGGATAGGAAATTAATATTTTTCATTATTCTAAGAGAGCATCCACACCAACAAGACAAAACTTAATAACTTTGTCTATCAATCACTTTTCATAGATGGACAAACTCAGTATTGGGCTTAGAATTATGAAATGGGGTGTTAGAAAGAATTTCAAACAACACAACAAAGGTTTAATAATATTGCATGAATTATGAACCAATCTCCATCAGCATTTTTAGGATGAGTTCTGGCTGGAAGCTATTACTTTTAACATGGTTATGTTCAAACTTTAAATTAAAATATATTTTGTTAAGCACTGCACACAATTATCATTTGCATTATTCCTCAGTAGGTTTAAAAAATTGCATGCAGTGTAAACATAGCTAGAGACAAAACTGATATTGATACCAGAGAGAGTAGTTTATAGTGGAACACACATATTATGTGCCATGCCCTGATTTTGATCCTCTCCACAATGACCAGGCCTCTTGCCTCTTAGATTACATCAAATTTCCAAATGGAACAAATGGAAAAGATGACTAGGAGCTGCCTTTTGATTACTACAGAATCTACAATAAAGGCAAACCGTTGATGGGAGAAGTAATTAACAACATCGCTATTACTTGAAATGGAGTTATACTCTCGCTCCAAACCTCCAACACCCATGAGGAAAAACAACAGCATAAAAAAACAATAGCGTAGCAAAAAATGATTAGCCTTAATGTTGGTAATTAAAACCTGATCTTAACATTTTAAAGGATTAATTACCTTCTAGAGCTTCTACAACAATCAAATCAAAACTGAATATAAAGGGCATTTGTGTGAAAGCACATGATTTTCCATACAGTTAGATATGGAGTTTTCTGAGTGCTGTGATTTCTTAGGTACAATAAACACATTTCCTCCATGGGTGACTAAGATTACCCTCTTTTCTTTGGTTGTAAGAACTCCCTTTTTGGCTTTTTACTTTCCATTAGTCTATAAAGGCAACAAATATTTATTGAACGCTGATTGTTCCAGACAGTGTACAGGTTTCTGGGGTTACAAAGATGGATAAGAGCCGTTCTCCACCCTCAGGTAGTAAAAATACTCCTCAGAGGAGTATGTTTAAATCCCTACCACCTAAGTGAGAATTAGTTTTATTGATCCCTTCCCTGCAAGAGATACTAAAGGATAAAAAGGTAGTTGGAGGGTACTAGTGTTCTGGATGTGAAAAGACAGGGAAAGGAAGAATTGTGAAAGGAGATTTTGGAATGCACTTCTACTAGCATTAATGCATGTTTTCCCTCAGAGTCATTAATCCCTTTCAATGTATCAGGAATAAAATAGAAACACATGAAATAAAACAGTAATTATATAAAATCTTTACTCGCTCCAGTAATACAAACTCCTACTTCTTTCAGCCAGTGGATGGAAGCAGGTTTTATGGCCACACTTAAATTATCAGTAAAATGGGTTTGGGATAAAGTGATGAAAGCCCCTCCTTTAGAGGCAGAAAAGGCCAAGGTTTCAATCCTAATGCTGCCATTCAGTACCTGTGTGATCTATACACCTCTTAATGACCCAGAACCCTGTCTCCTCACCTATAAAATGAGGATAATAATAAATAATGTATGCAAAGTATTAAACACAGTGCCTGGTTCATAGTAGGTATGTCACAAATCTGGTGTCTTTTTCCCTACACCAATAGCATAGATTTGCTCTTCTTAGTGTGGTCTGGGGATTCTGGTGGATCTTCAACAACTTTTCAGGGGGCCCATGAGATCAAAACTATTTTCATAATAATACTAAAATGTCATTTGTCTTTTTTACACTCATCCTCTTATAAGTTTACAGTGGAGTGGCGTATCACAATAGTTTGAATGCAGAAGTAGATGTGAGAATCCAGCTGTCTTTTTTTTTAATGTTTATTTTTTGAGAGACAGAGCATGAGCAGGGTAGGGGCAGAGAGAGAGGGAGTCACAGAATCTGAAGCAGACTCCAGGCTCTGAGCTGTCAGCACAGAGCCCAATGCGGGGCTTGAACTCACGAACCGCGAGATCATGACCTGAGCCAAAATCGGACGCTTAACTGACTAAGCCACCCAGGTGACCCCAGGTGTCTTCTATTAAGCAAGATATTAAAGATTTTCAAAAAATGTAAAATAATGTCATTCTTCTCACTTTAAACTGTTACTTTGTAGTTTTTGAAAATGTAGGCTTTTATTTACAAATATGTACCATTATATATATCAACATATAATGGGTCTACCATTGTTCATTTTAAATGAATTCAGAAATAAATATTTTAACTTTCTCAGTGTTAATTTCCAATACAGTAAATATTAATGGACATAACTCACGTGAACAAAAGCTCTTTGGGCTCTCCTGTTTCAGAACAATTGGGGACAGATCATTGAAGTCCATAGCATGCTCCCCAAATCTAATTTTAGACCTTGGTTTTCCTCTATTTACCTCTATTGTTTCCATAATTAATATGTATCAACTGATTTAAGTTTTACCCCATTCTGATTTTAGCCTCCATCTCTCTTTGGTAGAGGTGTGAATCTGCTAGGAACCAACCAAAATGTGGGCAAAGGAGCTAGAAATTTCACCAAATGGTTAATCATCTTTGAATAATTGTTCACTGTAATGGTTAATTTCATATCTTGCAGTGTATTTTCTTTTTTTTAAGTTTATTTATTTTGAAAGTCAGGGATATGCTATGGATTTCAGAGGGGGAGGGGCAGAGAGAGGGAGAGAGAGATCACAAGCACCCCTGCAGGGTGTTTTCTTAAAGGGAGATTTATTAAGATACAGTGAAATTTCCCTTACAGTGTACCATTCTATGAATTTTAACAAATGTATACACCCATGTAACTACATTCATGATAAAAAATGTTCCCTTTGGGGACACCTGGGTAATTCAATTGTTTAAGGATCTGGCTCTTAATTTCAGCTCAGGTCATGATCTCAT
Source organism: Panthera tigris (assembly GCF_018350195.1). NCBI lineage: Eukaryota > Metazoa > Chordata > Mammalia > Carnivora > Felidae > Panthera > Panthera tigris. Next base: position 88,747,358 of record NC_056677.1, on the reverse strand, counting down.
GGGTCATGAGTTCAAGCCCTGCATCAGGCTCTGTGCTGACAGTGCAGAGCCTGCTTGGGATTCTCTCTCTCTACCCCTCCTGCGTTCTCGCCTCTCTCTCTCTCTCTCTCTCTCTCTCTCTCTCTCAGAATAAACTAAAAAAAAGTTCCCTTTGAATTCAACCCTTCCCCCTCCCCCAGCCATTGGTTTGACTTATACTCCTATAGTTTTTCCTTTTCCATAATGTAATATCAATGGAATTAAGTATTATGTAGTCTTTTGAGTCTGGTTTCTTTCACTTAGCAATACACATTTGAGATTCATCCATATTGTTGCATATATCAATAGTTTGTTCCTGTTATTATTGAATTTGTATTCCATTGTATGCATGGATGAATCAGAGTTTGTTTCTCCATTCACTAGTTGATGCATATTTGGGGGGTTTTCAGTTTGGGTGCTTACAAACAGAGCTGCTATACATAGTTGTGTACAAGTTTGGGTATAGACATATGTTTCCCTTTCCCTTGGGTAAATGCCTACTAACGGCTCCCTAAAGTGGCTATAAAAATGACTTTTTCATCATGTATGCCATTGATAAAGATTTGAAGATTTCAGTAATAAAAAAGTCTATCTCCTATTGGATAGCTGTGTTCATAAACAGTAAAGGACAGACATTGGGAAATATAAATGCATTCTGCTTGTCAATATTTATTCTGAGGAATAGAATTAGAATTTCCATATATCATTCTGCTTTTCAGCTTTTGTTCATTACAGGTATGTTGTTCGCATTTGATTACCCATTAGGAAATATAAGTTTATGCATGTTGACTAGTGCTATCATAACAAAATTCATAAAACATTTGATGTCTTTTTTTTTGTCTAGCATCCACCATAAAATACAAAACAGAACCTGGTGGGGGACACTACTTTTCACCTCCAGAAAAGGGAGTGAACACAGGGCAGTTATTTCTTATTTAAAATTATGAACCTAACAATGTGGCCTTATCCATAATTTTCAGTAAAACATTAATGAGCCAGTTAGAATCAATATTGAGACAGTGGAATTATAATTTTCTCTGCTCTTACAACCACACAGAGCCAAAGGGGATTATTCTCAGGAGAGGAGATCTGAGACCTGGAGAAAGCCAAATTTGTTTAGAATTTATGTTTTTTTTTTTTATCAGTAGCTAGAAACGTGCCTTTTTATATGCTATTAGAGGAGAAATACTCAAAAACTCATAAGCTGCCTTGAATTTCAGGTACCCTTTTCACATGCTTCAAAGCTTCTAGCTTCTATATTAAAATATTAGATTGCAAATATTACTATAGGACATACAGCATTCAACCATGTGGCTCTTTTGTAAATGACAGTTACAAATGTGGCTTCAGAATCACATAATGATGATTTGTATTCATAAGAGAAATTGTCTTTTGAATAGCCACAATAAGGTTCTAATCACTTGATTTTAAGATAACTATCAGTGCTCAAGTGAACACATTTAGGTATATTAAATGAAATCTGAGCTCTGATAATATGTGTATAGAGGAAATCCCTGTCTTAAAACCGTTGACCGTAAATCTATTCCCTTTAGTGGCTTTGGCAGATGTAAACCTATCTTTTCAAAATTCATAAGGCTCCAACATTAGTCATTCCTAAGATACTGCTAAGCTTTGAAATCTTTGAGCCATAGTTCAGACAGCTATCCTTATTCATTTTGCATGGCATATCAGTTATCATGCCAGAGGAAATGAGGCAGGGAGATTTGGATGACCACTAGGGCTAACAGCAAAATTGCAGATTTGGCCAAATTGTTTTTGACCCTTCTCATCTTTTCTGATCCCCACTCTCACTTCCAGTTAGCCTCTTTTCACTCTCCAGGGCCATTGTATTATCCCATTGTCTAAGTTCAAAGCAACCCAGGATGCTCCCCTCAGAAGTGATCTATACTAGGAGGGCCTGGATAGCTCAGTCAAGCATCTGAATCTTGATCTCTGCTCAGGCCATGGTTTCATGGTTTGTGGGATCGAGTCCTGTGTCAGACACTGTGCGCTGGTAATGCAGAGCCTGCTTGGGATTCTCTCTCTCTCTCTCTCTCTCTCTGCCCCTCCCCCCACGTCCATTTTCTCTCTCTCTCTCTCTCAAAATAAATAAATAAGTACACTTTTAAAAAAGTGATTTATACTAAAAATAATCTATCTCTCACTCTTCCCTCTCCTCAAGATCTTGGTTTCTCAGCTGAGTAGCCAAAAATGAAATAATCCTGGTTACTGAATAAAATAATTGATATTAACTAGGGTAGGAATGATTTATAGACTTGAAATTCCTGGGCTAGCTATTTTCTGTTGTCCACCCAGATCCATTCCCACCCTCATCCTGCTCCATGGCCTGAAAACTGGGCCTTCTGGGCTGTGTCAACAAATAATTTTGTCCTCTAGCTTCCCAGTAGGTTTGGCCAATGGGAGATACTGGCAGATGTTTGAAGGACATCATAGTGACATCAGAATATTTATTTCCCAAGTTCCTTTCCAAGTTCCTTCTCAAGGTTGTCTAAGTCAATTGAGCAAAGTCCATACCTTCTGTCAGGTAAGCTTTTCATACAGCTTTTTATGCACTCTGGCCACAATGCAGTCCTCTTGTTCTTCTGGGCCTAAAGGCTCCCCATTGTTCCTAGTTCTAGGATCTTGTACCATCCTTTGTTGGATTTCCCCAACCCTGCTCACACCTCTACTAACAGTACCTTTAATAAACTTTCCTCAATTACACCATTTATACACGCCATCTTTCACCTACAAAGACACTGACTAGGTCTGCAGGTTATTCACCCTGCTTTCTTCCTGCCATGCCCTTCCTCCCCAAAACAGAAATTAGACATCCAGATTATGGAAGTTATGAAGCCTATAAGATGTGGAAAGAAACCTCTGCTTCTGGACATATTGGTATGTATACCCTTCTTAAAGATTTAAGGAACATATCTGAATGTCAATAGAAATGATAAAGAAAAAAGCATATAATGATAATTCACATAATTCGACCCCTGGCCTTGCCTGAGGCACATAATTCATTTTCACTAATTACACCAATTAACCTTCATAATGATCCAATATTTATTATCTCCATTTTAGTTTTCAGAAGTTTAATTATCATGTATTTTTACATGGATTGATTTAGGTTCATCCTGGATGGGGTTTATTCAGCTTCTTGAACCTATAGTTTTGTGTCTTTTGCCAAACAGGGGAAGTTTTTGGCCATTATTTTTTCAAATACTCTCTCAGCCTTCCTTTCTTCTATTCTCCTTCTGGGACTCTGACGATAAGAGTGTTGGATATTTTGTTATTGCCCCACAGGCTCCCGAGGTTCTGTCCTTTTTGTCGTTGTTTTCAGTCTATTTCCCTTCTGTTGTTCAGATTAGGTAATTTATTTTTTAATTTTTTTAATGTTTATTTATTTTTGAAGGAGAGACAGAGCATGAGTGAGGGAGGGGCAGAGAGAGAGGGAGACACAGAATCCAAAGCAGGCTCCAGGCTCTGAGCTGTCAGCACAGAGCCCGACGCAAGGCTCAAATTTATAGACTGCAAGATCATGACCTGAACCGACATCAGAAGCTTAACCGACTGAGCCACCCAGGCGCCCCTGTATTAGGTAATTTCTATTGATCTATCTTCAAGTTCAACAAGTCTACCTTTTATCATCTCTGCCCTACTAATGAGCTCATCCAGTAAGCTTTCTCCCCCTGAGGGATAGAGGAGTCTCAAGGTCAGAGATCAAAGGGGTACAGACCTGGACACATTTTGTGGCATGGCCCCTCTTGCTAGTGCAATCCATCTGCCCGGGTGCCTCTGGGTAATAGAAGGAAGTCTCTGCTCTGCAGAGACAAAAAGGCTTCCTAAGCCAGTCCACTTTTAGTGGTGGGCCCCTCTTGAAGATACCTGCCACTCCAGTATTTCTCAGTGGCAGAGTAGAATCTCAGGTCCAATCTCAGGAAGAAGAACACTTCACCTGGCTGCTTATTGTCAGCAGGACTGTCAATCAGTTAATCCTCATTGCCTTTGCTTCTGGGCTTGCCTGGTCTTGTCGGTGGGACTTCCGTTTAATCAGAGACTAAATAAGCCTACCTGGACTGCCTTCTGTTGCTAGGCTGGCAGTCAGGAAATTCTGCACCTGGGTCACCTTCTGTTGGGTGGTTTGTATGCACTGCCCCTATGTTGTTTCTCTAGTCCTCAGGCTCCAATCTAATTCCCCTCCCTCTTCCCACTAATCAGAATTATCTTCTTGCATAATTTCCTGGATTTAAAGTGGTACTTAGTGGGGAGAATCAGGGAGAGACAAGTCTATGCCATCTTATCCACACTGTAAATCCTCATTCATATTCCAAAGATGAGGAGACAATATCATGGATAGGCTAATGAATTTGTGAAAGGTCATACAGCTAGTGAATGGCAGGGGTGGGACTCAAAGCCAGGTGGGTTTTTCCCAAAGTCCACTTCCCTACCTTCAGATTTGGGGAACTCATCAAATAACCAATGCGTAGAGACTGAAATATCTGCTTTATTGCACATGGAAGGAGTGAGCCCTGAATATAACTGCTTATCCTACAGTATGATCTAGGGGATGGTTTCAGTTTCTTCCAAGGGTATAGTTCATAGAAGAAAAGAATTTGAAGGCATGGAGTTAAGAAATAGTGGCTTTGATTTTATTGAACAATTTCTTCCTTTCAAAGTACACAATATATGAAAAAGAGGAAACACCAGACCATTTTATAACTATAACTTCAATTTGGCACTGTAATTATGTACAGCATTTTCCAAATTTATCCACCTACCCATTATCGTTATTTTCTCCCTGCCTCCACCCTAGTCAACAACAACAACAACAACAAAACCTTCATCAGACAACAAAAGAAGACTTTATGCCCCCATATACATTAACTCATGCAGATAGCTCTCCTTAAAGGTATTTGGATGGACAAACACTGGTTTTGTAGCACACATTGGTTCCACAAACTACAATCCACTTTAGGGACAAATAGAACACTCAACTACATTTATAATAATGAGATAATTGAAAGCAACCTAAATTGTCCAATCACAGGGAAAAATTTAAATAAATTATGCTAATTTCATACAGTTGAATAATATCCAGCCTTTGAAAAGAAAATGGTACTAAAAGGAACCAGGCAGAAGTGGCTGATTTCAGAGATAGGGCTGGTTTTGTACAAACAGAGGCTTATAGATACATTATTATGCCATAAAGTAAGGAAGTAGCTTTAAAGAAATGATGGGAGCATGTCAAAAGTACATGGGAGCCAACTTGAAGGAGATACCATTGGCCAAATCTGGAATAAATTAAGGATAGAAAAAAAAGTGATTAATTATAAAACATTGAAAAGTAAGAATCCATGAATCCATACTGATAACAATTAGATAAATAAGAGAGGAATGAGGTCTTGTAATTACTTAGAATGCTAGGTGCCGACTGGTGAATGTGAAAGGAGTGATGGAATTGGAAAATTATGATTTTGTAATCTTTATGATAAAAAGATTGGTCCAAGCAGGAATCATCAATGGATGCTAAATCTAGGGAAAAGGTTTGATTAGGAGGATATTTTCATGTTCTGAAAGTGTCTTCCTATGCATTGCTTATTATTTTCAAGGGAAAATTACTAATTATACAATGGAAAATCATACAATACCTTGAATAGAGGATCACAAGTGACATCACCAAGGAAGAACAGACGGACAAGGTATACCCACAGATATGTTACCCTAAGTTGGACATAGCATCACTTAAGTACTATTCTGACTAGGAATGCATAAACCTAATCTATGAAAACACCAGGAAGAAAAGAGAAACCACCTATTAAAAAAGAGAGAAGGGGACTATATTCTTCAAAATTGTCAATGTCATCAAAGACAAAAATAGTATGACAGCTAACTGCAATACTTGACCCTAAACTGGCTCCTCTAGCGGAAGAAGAGTAAATGGTATAAGGGGTATTTGGGGTCAATTAACACAAATATGATATGGCTGGACCATTAGTAAAAAACATTGTTTCAATGTTATATTTACTGAAGTTGGGAAGCGTACTGTTATGTAAGAGACTATATCTATTCTTAAGAAACATGCAGTGAATTATTTTTAGGAGTAAACATGCAACTTATTCCAAAATGGTACCAGATGGAGGGGAAGAGAAAAAAATAGAGCGCGCACAAATGATAAAGTAAGTGGAATAAATTGTTAATAATCAGTGAATTTCTATTTGGCTAAAAAAAAGAGAGAACAGGTAAAACTCTATATATTGCCATAGAAATACATTCACCATATATTTTAAGGGAAGGAAAGCAGAATGTAACATATAACTAGTATCCCATTATGTAAAGAAAAAATACCTATAGGAGCGCCTGGGTGGTTCAGTCGGTTGAGCGTCCGACTTCAGCTCAGTGAGAACCTATGATCTCATGGCTCATGGGTTTGAGCCCCACGTCGGGCTCTGTGCTGACAGCTCAGAGCCTGGAGCCTGCTTTGGATTCTGTGTCTCCCTCTCTCTCTCTGCCCTCCCCCGCCCCTCACACTCTGTCTCTAATTCTCTCAAAAATTCTCTCAAAAAAATTCATGTAGGCATAAAAACATAGAGAAGGATATACACAAAACAATTAACAAACTTTCTCTTTGAAGGTGTGAATCATGGGAGTTTCATTTTTACTTTATACGTTTCTGTACTGCTTGTATTGGTACGATGAACATGAATTACTTTCATCAATAATAAAAATATTTTCCACTTAAAAGAATTCACATGAGGAAAAACTCTTCTGAATTCCAAGTGAAAGAGCAAATCATTCACAATGAAGTTTGACTAGAAATATAAAGCTAAAATCAATGTAAAGCACACATACAATATAGAAAAGTATAGCATAGATATTCAAGTTATCAGTGGCAAAAGTGTAAATATCAAGTTGCAGCTGGATTTTCTTAGCAAAATAAATCCAGACCAAATCCAAAGCGAGTCGTTTTTCCAGTCAGGGTAAAACTAAATATTTTTTGGCTGTGTTAAGGACCTTTGTGAATAAAACCATAAAACTTTACTGAGAAAGAGAAAAGACACAAACGTAGACTTGAATGGAGAGATGTATCATGTTTCTCAATGGGAAGACTTAATAGTGTAAACATGTGACCATTCCTTCCCTCCTGAGACACATCCTTCTCTTGGCATTTATGCCACAACCCTCTCCTATTTTTGTTTCTACCTTACTGCCTGATCCTTTTCAGTCTCTCTTCTTCAGTTCTCCTCCCTGGAACCTCTGAAGGAGTTAGTCCTTAACCATCTTCTCTTCTATCTTGACTCACCCTCTCTTGTTATTTCAAATACTATTTATATACTGATGACGTCAGCCCTGACATCTCCTCTGACTGCCAGAGTCATTTTTTCCACCTACCTACTTGACATTGTCTAACTGATGAATCAAGCTTAGGCATATCAGACTTCAAAAGTACAAAACAGAACTCTTGATTTCTAACTTTAGCTTGGGATATTTATCCTCCAGATCTTCATAAGGCTCCTTCTCCTCACTCAGGTCTCAGTTTAAGTGTCAACTCCCCAGGCCACCTGATCTAAAAAACCCCTCTCCATATGAAACAGATATTCATATCATATTGCCCTGCTAAAATGTTTTCATGGCATTCATTCCTATCAGAACTTATCCTATTTGTGTATTGATTTACTTGTTTACTACCTATTTCCTTTGTCCCCAGCACCACTACTAACTACAATGTAAGCTTCTGAAGAGCGGTAATCTTGTTTGACTTGTTCATTGCCTTGTTCACTGATTCCCAGAACGTGTAACAGTGTCTGGCACATAGTAAGTGCTCAAATATTTATAGAATGGATGAATAAAGGGAAAATAATATGTAAATTTTAAATCATTTCAATCAAACCCCAGCAGTATGGGAGAAAGGGGTTCTTGACAAAGAGATTATTCAGCCTTTTGGGAAAAAATAAGCATAATAGAATAGTGAAGAAACTTCTGAGGAAAAAAAAAAGAAACAAGGGAAATTTGTCATAGTGGGTGTTTTTTAATGTTAAAAATCTAATAATGAATAATTAAAATACTGTTGTGCTGGTGAGGTATTGGAGTGGTAAATCCATAGAACAGAAAATCCAGACCAGAGCCAAGTACATATAAACCTTTAATATATGACAAAGGCAGTATCTTGCATGAACCACAGACAGTAGTGAAAGGTAGATTATTCAGTCAATAATGTGGAGATAACTAACTAGGTCTCCATTTCTTCTGTGTACTACAACCTCCCTGGAGTAATAACAGTTTCTTGTGAATCTTGCCAGAGATCACCTCTGTACTTCCAAAGATTTTATATTTATTGATTCTTTTCTCCCCATATAAATGGTAGTACACCACTCTGCTCTGCATCTTGCATTTTCATTTGAAAAATATCTTGGGGGCACCTGGGAGGCTCAGTTGGTTAAGCCTCTGACTTCAGCTCAGGTCACGATCTCACAGTTCGTGAGTTTGAGCCCCTCATTGGGCTCTGTGCTGACAACGCAGAGTCTGGAGCCTACTTCCAGTTCTGTGTCTCCCTCTCTCTGACCCTCCCCCCGCTTCTGCTCTTTGTCTCTCTCAAAAATAAATAAACATTTTAAAAAGTTAAAATAATAAAAACATATCTTGGATATCTTTCAATATAGCTACATATTGAGCTGCCACATCCTTTTTAGTAACTGGATAGTGTTGCATTATATAGATGTACCATAATTTAACTAGTTCTCTGTGATGGTTGCTTCCAAAATTTTTCAAGTACAAACAAGGCTGCAATAATTATTCCGCTCAGATATGATATTTGTAGGATACTTAGGAGTGGAATTTCCAAGTCAAATGGTTTGTCCCTTTTAATTTGTGATATATTATTTTCAAAATTCCCTCCATTGATGATGTTCCAATGTATTTTTTCCAGTTTTATAAGGATATTATTGACATATAACATTATATAAGTTTAAAGTGTACAACATGCTATCACCTCACATAGTTACATGTTTTTCTTGCAATGAGAACTTTTTAAGATCTACTATCTTGGCAACTTTCCAATACACACTACAGTGCTATTAACTATAGTTACATGTTTTTCTTGCAATGAGAACTTTTTAAGATCTACTATCTTGGCAACTTTCCAATACACACTACAGTGCTATTAACTATAGTCGCCATGCCATACATCACATCCCCAGGACTTATTTATCTTATAACTAGAAGTTTGTGCCTTTGAACACCTTCACCTATTTCCCCCTTATCCCAATCCCTACCTCTGGTAACCACCAATATGTTCTGTTTCTTTAAGTATGATTTTTTTTTGGATTCCACATATATGTGAGACCATACAGTATCTCTCCTTCTCTATATGACTTATTTCACTGAGGGAGTACCAAGTTAAACTCATACCAGCAATTCACGAGACTGCATGATTCCCCTTACAGTTCCCAATACAGAGTATTTGTGAACTTTCTGATCTTTGCCACTCTGATAGGGGAAAAATGTTATCTCACAGTGGTTTTAGTGTGCATTTCCTTTATAATAAGTGAGTTTGATGTAATTCCATATGTTTACAAGCCATCATTTTTATTTTCCTTAGAGTGGGGAATGGGGAGCTATTGCTCAATGGGTATAGGGTTTCTGCTGGGGATGATGACAGAGTACTGGAAATGAGTAGCTCTGATGGTTGCACCACAATTTTAAAAAGCAGATTGCAAATAATTATGTATAACATGATCCCATTTTGTGCCTACCATAGGCATATATATTCACTAAAATGCCCAGTTGATTAAACACCATCATGTAATCAGTGCTTTATCAGGTGGTAGTTTATTATGGGTGATATTATTTTACCTTTTCTATCTACATTTCTATAGTTTTTAAGTTAAATTCCAGTTAGTTAACATACAGTGTAATATTAGTTTCAGGTGTACAATACAGTGATGCAACACTTCTATCACTTCTATACAATACCTAGTGTTCATCACAACAAGTGCACTCCTTAATCCCACCACCTATTTCACACATCCCCCCACCCACTTCCACTCTGGTAACCATCAGGGTGTTCTCTATAGTTAAGAGTCTGTTTCTTGACTTCTCTCTCTCTCTCTCTCTCTCCCCCCCCTCTTTTTTCCCTTTGCTTATTTGCTTTCTTAAATTCCACATGAGTGAAATTATATATTTATCTTTCTCTAACTTATCTCGCTTAGCATAATACTCTCTAGCTTGATCCATTTGTTGTTGCAAATGGCAAGATTTCATTCTTTTTCATGGCTGAGTCATATTCCATCGTGTATACACACCATATCTCCTTTATCCATTCATCAGTTGGCAGACACTTTGGCTGTTTCCATAATTTGGCTATTGTAGATAATGCTGCTATAAACATTGGGGTGCATGTATCCCTTTGAATTAGTATTTTTATATTCTTTGGGTAAATACCTATAGTGAAATTGATGGATCATAGGGTAACTCTAGTTTAAAATTTTTGAGGAATCTCCATACTCTTTTTGACAGTGGCTACACCAGTTTGCATTCCCACCAATAGCACAAGAGGCTTCCTTTTTGTCCACATCCTTACCAATACCATTGTTTATTGTGTTGTTGATTTTAGCCATTCTGACAGGTGTGAGGTGGTATTGGTTTTGATTTGTATTTACCTGATGATGAATGATGTTGAGGACATCTTTTCATGTGTCAGTTGGCCATCTGGATGTCTTCTTTGGAAAAATGTCTACTCACGTCTTCTGCTCAGAATGTGCAATATTTGTATAAATTATTTTGTAAAAATAAAAACTGATAAGAAATACCTGATGGGTGAAACTACTGAATTAGAAAGCAGAAATCTCTAGAAATTTGGGAGAAACAAAAACTAAATATAATTCTTAATTAACTTACACTTCCCAAATAACAGATTACTCTGTCATAGCTTTGAAAGTAGGTTCTCTACTCTGTGTTTACAGGTTCTTTATTAACCTATATAAATCTTTCAAAGTTAAGTCTTAAGGTTTTAAAATTTACCCTAAAATTTTCAGTGCAGGAAGTTTTTAGTGTAGATCTTTATTGTCGACCTTACCTCTATTTAACTTGAATATTTCTGCGTTTTGCTTTAAAATAGGTATCTCCAAAATCTTAAAATTATTTAACAGATAAATATGTATGATCTTATTTGTTTCTAAATTAGCAATTGCATTGATTTGAAAATGGTACTTATATCAGTTTACTGCAAATTGAAGTACAGGAGTAAACAATATGTCATTCATTCAGTCAGGCAGTCAATAACGTTTACCAAATGCTTAATACAGCAGTGAACAAAACAGACTTAATCTCTGCTTTGATGAAAAAGTGAAACTTCAGTTGAAACTAGAAGAATGAGAAGGAGTAATAATAGATGGAGAATGGAGGGAAACACTACTTTAAGAGGAATGGCTGGCTTCTGCACATTTTTAGAAGCAAGAAAAACGTTAAAAGCTTCAGATCCAGTAGTGAGTGAGGAATAATATAGATAGCTAGATTGTAGCAAGGGAATGAGGAGGAAAATGCAGATGCAGAGACTGCAGCCAGGTCATACAGGGCCTATCTGACATAATAATACTCTTAAGTTCAATAAGAAGCTATTGCAGGAGATGACATAATCAATTGTACCTTTTTAAAAAGTCTCTTTCCCAAACTTCCTTTGCTGTAGTTATAGCTACTAGGTTTTGTGGGAGTACTTGAAAGTTTCCAAGGCCTATCCACACACATTATCTTTCCATATCCTGTTTGGTAGATATCATTCCCTCCATTTTACTTAGGAGGGAACCTAAGTTTACAAAATTATAAGTGAACTCACTAAGATCATATAATTAAATATCACAATTAAGACTGTAGTTCAGGTCTTCTGACTCCAAATCTTATACCCTCTATTACCCTGTTTTGGATGCCAATCATATCACTGGCATTTAATTAAACTCATCATCTTTTCAGTAGCTTATGGAACTTTGATCTTAAAGAGAAAGGACAAGATAATTATTTGGTATCCTCTTAATTTTTCAATAGGAAAATAAAAGTGCCATATATCTGGAAAAAGTTCAGTGTTCCACTTAGGGGGAAATCCGGCTAATAGTGAATTATTTGTACAAGATGAACTGCACTCAATATGGCTAATGCTGTTTTCCAGAAGTTTGATTATGAGACATGAAAAATATAATAAAATGAAATAGGAAAAGGTTAAGGCAGATGCACACCAAATTGGGTACAGTAGTTAATGCAAGTAAACACTGCAAAATAGAAAGCACTTACCAGTAACTCAGATGTAACCAATTATTAGAGAATGTTTTCCATAGAAATGGTTTTAATAGTAGCTATAGCTAAACAAAAAGATACACATCTTCAAAAACATACACAAAACTATGGAGCACAATTTGGGTACATACAGATAAGTACTATTTATCAGCAAGGCTGTATCTATCTGTAAGTACACAATGAATTAACTGAAGCCTAGCCAATCCATTTATTTTGGTTATCCTCATGATTGATGTGGAGATCCAAATGATTGAGCGAACCAGAGAAATCAGCATCAATCTCGAGGATGACCAGAATGAACAAAGTGGTTGTGCCTAACTCAAAAAGTCAATAAGTCAAGTGAACAAGTGCTTGTATACACTGGCTGTATGCCCAGAAATGTTCTAGATGCTGTGGGATCTACAGTTAGAAGACACAGTCTGGGCCCTAAACGAACTTATAATTTTGTTGGAGTCACAAGTTCTAAAGATATAAAGTACCAAAACAGTATAGCCCATGTAGAGTACAAAATATGGTACATGCTATATGGCTTCAAGATTGGTATGAGGCAGAGTGAACGAAATTAAGTTAAACATTAAAGAAAGATAAGATTTGAACTGTTGAAGAGAAAGAGAGGGAAACGGTAGCACACTTTTGCTGAATGCTTCCAAAAAAAAAAAATCTTTATCTCCTTTCTCCTGGCAACAACACTGAATTTTTGCTTAGAAACCATTCCATCCGCAACACTTAGCCAAGTGCTTTAGGCACAGTTGACTGTAGTTCCAGGTGTGCAACGTAATTGTCTTAAGTCAATCAGGATATTCTAACCTCTTGGCACTAGTGACTGCCTTAGGAACAGGCATGTAACCCAAGCCTAAATGAGTTACTGTATCTTATTCCTCTGGGCACAGTAATCAATTTAAAATAGATACTGGAAAGATCTTATCAGAGGAAACTTCTGTGTATTGTCTGGGAATGCTGGAACACAGATTTTCTCTTCTACTGGATTGTATATTATGAATATTCAAAGCTTCTAGCCATTTAAAACAAATAATATGTGTGTACTGGGGAGGTGCCATAGTTACCAAAGATCTACTATCTGGACCCTGAGGGTTAGTATGAACACCATTGAAAGCAGAATAGAAGAGATTCAGAGTAAACCTGGATCCTTGGTAACATCATAAGATGCTAGATTAATCCTTGCCTGAAGCCAGAATTATCTCTAGATTTTTCAGTTATATGAGCTAGTAAATTCCCTTTGTTTGAATGAGATCAGTTTTTGTCCAACCATTCACCTGACTAGAGCAAAGGATTCATGTTGGTGAATAGTGGACAATCATATTGGAGTTTCCAAAGAAACTCAAGTAACAGGGATACAGTTTAGGACTTTACTGATGGGCAATTAGGAACCATAACTTGTTCCTGAAAAAGGATAATTATGTGGGAACACCTGGGTGGCCTGGTTGGTTAAGCATCCGACTTCGGCTCAGGTCATGATCTCACAGTCTGTGGGTTCAAGCCCCGCCTCGGGCTCTGTGCTGACAGCTCAGAGCCTGGAGCCTGCTTGGGATTCTGTGTCTCCCTCTCCCTCTGCCCCTCCCCCACTCACGCTCTGTCTCTCTTTCTCAAATATAGGTAAATATTTTAAAAATTTTAAAAAAGATAATTATGTGAATGAAATGGTGGCGTAGGGATATTGATTAGACTAAGATGAGAAGAATGGACTGCAGGAAAAAGAACAAGAAGAAAGCAGGGAAATCCTTTAGGAGGAATTGAGGACCTGGCCTATGAGAAAATAGAGGAGCTCAGAAGTCTAAGTAATTTACCAAAATATATGTAATGTTCCTAAGATTAAAGTTTCAAATACAATTAAGTGATACGCATAGTTGGATAGAAGTCACCATTCCTGGTGATGATGGAAATATAGAGAAACAGCTATAGGAAAGGCAATAATGTATACTGGTTAAGAATACAAGTTCTGGAGGCAGATTGCCCTAGTTGGAATTTGAAATCTTCTATTGCTACTTATAACCTACATTAGCTTATTTTGGATACCAGTCATATCACTTCTATCCAACTATGCATATAACTTCATTATGTTTGAAACTTTAATTTTAGGAAGATTACATATCTTCTGGTAAACTATTTAGTTTTGTATGCTCCTCAGTTTTTCTCTGAAAAATGGGAACAAAAATAACACCCTCATCTTCAGGTTATCATTATGATTAAATATGAACAGACATGTAAAAAAATACTTGGAAGAGTGGGTAGCACACAGTAATACTCAATAAATGTTAGCTATTATTCAAACACTTTTTCAAGCCAGGATCTATAGTACCTGGTGACTGACTGAAAGAAACAAAAAAAGCAAAGAGGACAAGATTTGGACACTCGTGTTATAGCTTCAGGTCTGCCACACTAGCCGTTGTGAACCTGAGTAACTCTTAATCTCCTTGGAGACTGATGAGTCATCTGTAAAAATATGTATTTTTATGTATCTGTAAAAATATGTAAAAATATGTAGATGATCTCTAGAGCTATCTCCAGGTCTAACATTTTATTAGTCTATAAAATCTAAGTTGTGAAAATATACAGTATTATATATCTTATATGTTATATATAGTATATTATATACAATATTATATATAAATTAATATTTATATACAGTTATATAGTAAAAATTTATATAACACTTTGGATGCATTAATTAATTTAATCCTTTCAACAACTCTGAGGTGAATCATTTTACAGAGGCTTAGAGGGTTTAAATGATTTTTTCAAGAATATACATTTGAATATGGGACTCAAAGTTAGGGCCTTGGACTCTGAACACCACACCACTTAGTATGGCCTGCTACCTTCAGTTAAAAATGCCAAGATTAGCATGGAATCTATAGTACCCATGTAAATTGTGGCAGGCACACATTAGGTTCAAATAACTCTTGCCCCTCATAGAACAGCCTCCATTTCTATCAGTAAATAAAAGAGAAGTAGCAGATACAGACAGCATCAGTGGGCTTCTAGATTATTGTAGAATATTCCCATTTCCATGAGGGCAGTTATTGTAGTGCTCATGAGAAAAAGAGCCTTAGAGAAGGTGGGCTTAAATAAGAAAACACTCTTCAATAAGATCCAAGCATTAATATGATGACACAGTGTCCTGTATATGGAAAGTATGCCTCCAAAATAGGTTAGTAACAAATGGTGCTGCCGGATTAGATTGCAGGCTGTATGTACAGCCATGCCTATGCTAATAATGAAGGTGATGTAATAGAAAACCATCTTAGCCATATGGCTAACCTATGCCAAGTCGACTTCAGGTGATGGCAGGAGGAAAAGCCTGTAGTCACTGCATATCTAAATATGAAGACTTAAGAAAATATAGTCTTGGGTTCCTGGGTGGTTCAGTCAGTTGAGTGTCCAACTTCAGCTTGGGTCATGATCTCATGGTCCATGAGTTCCAGCCCCGCATCAGGCTCTGTGCTGACATCTCAGAGCCTGGAACCTGCTTCAGATTCTGTGCTCCCTCTCTCTCTGCCCCTCCCCCATTCATGCTCTGTGTCTCTCTCTCTCTCTCAAAAACAAATAAACATTAAAAATATTTTTAAAAAATTAAAAATACAGTCTTGAAAGCCAAACTTAGAGCCCAAGACAAGAAATTCCAGACCAAAATCTCTATGTTAGTTTTCTAAAAAGCATCAGTTCCATGCAGAGATTTAAAAAAAAAAAAAAGGTGGATTCTAAAAATTCTCCAGAACCCAGAACAACTCTTGTTGTAGGCCTCACAGGAGGGCTAGGCTCCTCTTAAACAAAATGTCACCAGAATCTTGTATGAAAAAGGAAAGACCATGAGGCAAACTATGCCAAAAGCATAATATTCAGACCAATGTAGATCTCACTAGAGTAAAAGAAACTAAACACAGGTGTGAAAATAGGTCAGGGCTGTGACAATGGTATAAAGAAAATTGACGGTAACCTAGGATGCCAACCTTTTAAATGTGCAATTGACATATATAGGAAGTGGTTAAAATTAAGCAAGAACATAATATACATACCTATATTTTTACACATTTTCTAGAAGCTTTAAAAGGAAAATAGCTGAATTGGAATGTGGGCCAGCATATAAGGATATATAACTACCAATTTGGTAGGAGGTGGAAAACCAACCATTTACAATGCCAAGTTACACACAGACTACAGAAATGTCCAGCTTGGGCTCATAGGTAAGTATGCTGTTATACGTATAAGAGCCAACATACATAGAATAAACAGAATATTTGAAGGAGAGAGCACTAAAACTTTTGTGAGTGCAAAGATATCATTTAAAAAATGTAAAATGTGTTAACAAGTTAGTAGCCTATGTCTACTTTACAGAAAACTTGACCAGAAAACACAGTTTTTCCCCCAAAATAGAAATTAGGCAATGTTATAATTTTGGAGGTTTTTACTTATCTACAAATAAATTTGTAAAACATTTCATTGAGAATAAATATAGAATTGAGATTTGCATAAAACAAATGGCTACTTCATATAATGAAGTTTCTATGAATGTAAATAAAAGAATATGATTTTCAGAGGACAGAAATATCCAAAGGAACTACTGCGTAACAGTAATTATGTTTTGTATACTAGCTTAAGCAAGAAAACTGGAATCATCAATCACTTAATTATTCACTTTTAGGTGAAAGAGTGATGATAAAATGTAGATGCTGCTGTTTTTTAAACATACCTTTACAAGTTAAGAGCCTACAAGAATACCTTTTAAAATCACTTAAAAAGATAAAAAATCAATGAAAACTACAATCCTTTGTTGAAAGAAATCGAAGAAGACAAAAATAAGTGGAAGGACATCTATGTTCATAGACTGGAATTGTTAATAGCTGATATTGTTAAAATGTCCATGCTACCCAAAGCCATCTATAGATTCAACACAATCCCTATAAAAATCACAATGGCATTTTTCACAGAAATAGAAAAAGCAACCCTAAAACTCACATGAAACCACAACAGAGTCTGAACAGCCAAAGCAATCAAGAAAAAAACAAAGCTGGAGGCATCACACATCTTGATTTCAAACTATATTACAAAGCTGTAATTAAAACAGTGTGGTACTGACATAAAAATAGACATACAGATCAATGGAACAAAACAGAGAACCCAGAATGTATGTAGAGGAAATACTTGAGACATATAACTATGTTAAATGTGTGATAGTAAAAGGGTGTCAACATTCAGGGCAACATGGAAGCCATGTGTTGAAGACTCTTGTGCTTTCTCAGCTAAGTCTTGAATAACAACATAAAGGAGAGCTATACCACCAACCTGAAAAATCTCTCACAACTGTTAGAAGAGAAAGAAAATATTTATATAGTGCTAATGTGATAAAATTTTGGAATCTATTTGTTACTGCAGCCTGGTATATCATAACTAAAAGGAAGAAATACCTTAACTGTGCCTGGGGAAGTAAGTAAAACTTAAAGTTTTACTTGAGAATGACAAAGTAATATTTGAGAATATTACTTGGGCCTTGGGAAATGAATGAGTTCTCTTTGTGGCAATGAAGGGAACAGAGATTCCAGGCAGAAGGAATAGCATGCCCAAGTGCCTATAGGCACAATGTGATGTGGGAATTGCAAGATGTATATAGATGGAACATGGGAAAATGAGAGAGACACAGAGAGAAAGTGATAAGAAAGGAGGCTGAAGAGTAGATAAGGACTAACTTTGAAGGGTCTTTTATGTATGTAAACAATTTAACTTTATCTTTTGGGTACTGAGAAAACAGTGAAGGTCTAAGCTGGGAAGTAAAACAATCAAGATAGTAGATGAGATATGTAACTAGAGGCACTAATGGTGATTAAGTTTTGGTTGCATAGAGGATAGATCTTTTTAACTACTCCATCTTTAAGTTCTGTCATAATCAAGATCAGAAATTTGTTAGAATTATACCCACTACTGAAAAGAAAACACATGCATATTCAAAAAGATCTTACAAAGAAAGGTTTAGCATAGAGGCAGAAGAATTCAAACTCCAAGGTTTATTTAAAATGATATTCTTAACATTGGAGATGATCATATTAATCTGAATAAGGCTTTTCTCCCCAAATTCCTAATATTTTGCAAATTCCATAATTACTGAATATTAGACTTTTGGTTTCAGGAATATTAAAAGCCTCAGTTAGCACTGTACATACAAAGAGGCTGACAGAACAAAATATAAAGTTTATTTCATCTCTCACATTGTATAAAGTATATTATATAATAATAGTGTCTGTTTCAGATTTAGAAATCCTAACATTGATATTTGGATCATTCACAACATTAAATTATTCTTTTTAAAGTTATTTCTTTTATGTCTAAAATAGCATTTAAGTGAGTGCAGTAGATTCCATTTCTGTTTAATATTATAGCTAGCCACAGATGTCAAAAAATTATTGAGTTACCTGTCTATAGAGAACAACTCTTTATTTATAGCATAAATTGGCAGAAATGTTAGATTGTAATAGTACATAAATACTTTTCCATAGTGTAAGGGCACAATAAAAGCTTTTATTAAGATTTAGGGAACTCAATATAAATATAAAAGCATGGAAATGTCATAAATTCAGAAATTACGAAGATGAACTGAGGATGACTTTTTCCACTTCAAATTATGGCCTTGTTTGACAAGCTCATGACAAATTAATCTTTTGCTTCAGAAACTCCAGGCTTTTCAAATTATCATATCACTAAAGAATATTATACCACCAGGATAACTGCAAAACAGAAGCCATTTCATATTTCTACAGTCTCTTTGAGAGAGAGAGAGAGAAAGAGAGAGAGAGAGAGAGAGAGAGAGAGAGAGAGAGAGAGAGAGAGATAGTTCTCCCCTAATCACAAAGACAAGGAAATTTCTAAAGATATGACAGGTATCATTCACTAATCACAATACACCTTCATCTTTTGAAAGACTGAGTCCTTATAATCCATAGAAATTGCCAAGATGTGTAATATGGCTTTCATTCAGATTTATCACAGCTATAAAGAAAGATATTACTAAAGATTTTGATAACCTATTTTCCAGCACAGTGGTAAGAGAAGATGCCTTTAAAGGCTTTCTCTTTAAAAATGAAGCAATGAATAATATCAAAAGGTTGAAAAATTATCTTTTGTAATCTCTTTTTCAAGTAGAAAGGAAATAAAGTTGATAGTAATGATTATAAGATAATGTATTTGCTTTTAATTATTGACATGTTGTTTCTAGTCCTTCAGGATCAACTGTATTATTAATGATGACTACCCTAAAAGGAAACTAAGTGTTCAGACCAAAAAATAGTAGAATGTATTTTTGTTGTACACAAAATATACGAAAATATAAAACTACGGTCTTTTCTGTTTTCTCAAAAGGTTTCATTTTAGCAACAAAACAGAATATGTGCCCAGAATGACCCTCCATCTGAAAACAACAAAAACAATTCATCAAATATTTTCAGTGCCTCTTATGCTCTGGCAAAAGGTGAGGAATAGTTTGGCTAGGTATTAAAAAAATATGGTTTCTGTGTATAGAATTGTTGAATCACTATATTGTCCACATGAAATTAATATAGCACTGTATGTTAACTATACTGGAATTAAAATTTTAAAAACTTAAAAAACATATGGCTTCCCAGAAAGTTAAGTAGAACGCTGAAGCTTTCATCTTGATAATACTAAACTGGGTGGAATTAAGCATTATTTTGTGCATATTTAAAGGGCACAGGGAACAGAAGACAAAGCCCAGGGCCTCCTCAGGTGTGGAATTAAACAAAAGGTCCTTATACAAATCTTGAATCCCCAATTTCTGAGGTCATTTAAGAGTAATCTAAAAATAAATCTGTCTTTTCAATAATCAAAAGGAATATATTTCCTGTCTTGAGCCTTGGAGCTGAATGATGATGGAAAAATAGAAGAAAATATAGGGGGGGGAAGCACCTTATGTATAAAGAAGGAGGGATAAAAATTATAAGAATTATTGGAGCCTTGGAGCTGAATGATGATGGAAAAATAGAGGAAAATGTAGAGGGGGGGAAGCACCTCATGTATAAAGAAGGAGGGATAAGAAGAGATAAAAATTCCCCTTCAGAAACCATGCAGTAAGAAGAAAGTGATTTAAAATACTAAAGTGCTAGGGGCGCCTGGGTGGCTCAGTCGGCTCAGGTCATGATCTCGCGGTCTGTAAGTTTGAGCCCTGTGTTGGGCTCTGTGCTGACACCTCAGAGCCTGGACCCTGCTTCGGATTCTGTGTCTCCCTCTCTCTCTGCCCCTCTCCCGCTAATGCTCTATCTCTCTCTGTCAAAAATAAATAAAACATTTTTAAAAAATGTTTTAAATACTAAAGTGCTAAAAGAAACAAATCATCAACCCAGGATTCTGTGCCCAGTGAAATGATTAATCAAAAGTGAAAGAGTAGCGGCACCTGGCTGGCTCAGTTGGTAGAATGTGCAACTCTTGATCTCAGGGTTGTGAGTTCGAGCCCAATGTTGGGTGCAAAGATTACTTAAAAATAAAATCTTTTTAAAAAAGCAAAAGAGTGGGGCACCTGGGTGGCTCAGTCAGTTAAGTGTCTGACTTTGGCTCAGGTCATGATCTCGCAGTTCGTGAGTTCAAGCCCCACGTCGGACTCTGTGCTGACAGCTCAGAGCCTGGAGCCTGCTTTGGATTCTGTGTCTCCCTCTCTCTCTGCATCTCCCCTACTCATGCTCTGTCTCTCAAAAGTAAATAAATAAACAGTTAAAGAAGAAGAAGAAGAAGAAGAAGAAGAAGAAGAAGAAGAAGAAGCAGCAGCAGCAGCGGAGCGCCTGGGTGATTCAGTAGGTTGAGCATCTGACTTCAGCTCTGGTCATGATCTCACGGTCTGTGAGTTTGAGCCCCACCTCAGGCTCTCTGCTGACAGCTCACAGCCTGGAGCCTGCTTCAGATTCTGTGTTTTCCCCTCTCTCTGTCCCTCCACCATTCACACTCTATCTCTCTCTCAAAAATAAATAAACACTAAAAAAATTTTTAAAGCGAAAGAGTAATACATTCTCAGACAAAAATTGAGGGAATTTGTTGCTACTAGATCTGCCTTGGAAGAAATGATTTTAAAAGTTCTTCAGGAAGAACAAAAATGATATAAATCATAAACTCAGATCTACGTGAAGAAAGGAAAAACATTAGAGCAGCATTAGGAATAAAGGTAAAATAAAACCTTTTATTTCTCTTATGGTTAACCAATCTAACAAGTAACACTTTGTTCAAAATATTAGCAACAATATATTCAGTGATATAGCTTATAGATAAATGAAATGAATGATAACAATACTATGAGGGACAGGAAGGAGAAAATGGGAATACTTTGTTATAAGGTATTTGTACTCTGCATGTAGTAGTAGACTATTATTTGAAAGTAGACTTGAATTAGTTGTAAATGTATCTTGCAAAAGAATGGAAAACCACTAAAACGTAAAAGAGAAATGTAATTGATATGCTAAGAACAGAGAAAAAAGGAAATCAGTCAAAATACTCAAAACCAGAGAAGACAGAAAAAGAGTGAAAGACCAAAAAAATAACAAAGAACAAGGGCAAGTAATAGAAAACAATAACAAATGTGGTTGATGCAAATTCAACTATAATAATAATCACTGTTAATCAATAGATTAAATATACCAGTTAAAGACAGAAATTGTCAAAATGCATCAAAAAACAAGACCCAACTATATTGTCTACAAAAAGACACTTTAAATGTGAAGACATATATAGATTAAAAGTAAAGGGACAGAGAAAGATACAACATGCTAAAAGTAAACAAAAGAAAGTCAGAGTAGCTTTATTAATATCAGACAAAGCAGACTTCAGAGCAAGGAAAATTATTACAGATAAAGAAGGGCATTACATAATGATAAAAGTTCAACTCTCCAGAAAGAGATAGCAATCCTTAATGTGTGTGCAACTAACAACAGTGTCTAAATATGTAAGGCAAAAACTGATAGAACTTCAAGGAGAAATCGATGAATCCACTATTTTAGCTGGACCACCAACTACTTGGCCCCTCTGGCCAAAGTCATCCATGACAACTTTAGCATCATGGAGGGACTCATGACCACAGTCTATGCTATCACTACCACCCAAAAGGTTGTGGATGGCCACTCTGGAAAGCTGTGGTGTGATGGCTGATGGGCTGCCCACATTATCCCTGCTTCTACTGGTGCTGCCAAGGCTGTGAGCAAGGTTATTTCTGAGCTGAATCAGAAGCTTACTGGTATGGCCTTACATGTTCCCATCCCCAGTGTGTCAGTCATAGATCCGACCTGCTGCCTGGAGAAAGCTGCCAAATACAATGACATAAAAAATGTGGTGAAGCAGGCACCAGAGGTCCCCCTCGAGGGCATCCTAGGCTACAATGAGGACCAAGTTGTCTCCTGTGACCTTAACAGTGATACCCACTCTTACACCTCTGATGCTAGGGCTGGTATTGCTCTCAATGACCACTTAGTCTAGCTCATTTCCTGGTACTACAGTGAATTTGGCTACAGCAACCAGGTGATGGACCTTATGGTCCACATGGCCTCCAAGGAGTAAGAGCCCCCTGAACTACCAGCCCCAGTGACAGCACAAGAGGAAGAGAGAATCTCTCAGCTACTGAAGAGTCCTTGCCCCAACTCATCCCTCAACACACTGAGAATCCCCAACCTCAATAAAGTTTCAATCTCAGAACCCCTGTAGAAAGGGACAAACTTAGGGAGCCCAACTTTGTCATGTACTATCAATAAAGTGCACTGTACCCAGCCAAAAAAAGAAAAAGCATTTGATAAAATCCAACACGATTCATTATAGAAACTCTTAGCAAACTATGAGTCAAGAGGAACTTCTTCGACCTGATAAAGAACATCTACCAACAGCCAATAGATGACATCTTCTCTAATGGTAAGAAAATAGATGCTTTTCCCCTAAAATCAGAAACAAAGTCAGGCTGCCCATCTCACCATTCAACATCATTCCTATTCAACATCATACTGAAAGTCCTAGATAATGCAATATGGCAAGAAAAGGAATACAGGTCGGGAAGGAAGAAATAAAACTGTCTTTGTTCACAGATGATATGATTGTGTTGAAAAACCCAAAGAATCAACCAAAAGGCTCCTGACCAAGAAGCAACTATAGCAAGGTTACAAGGATAAAACACAAAAGGCACAAATTGGAATTTGAAATTAAAAACAATAATGGGGATCCTGGATGGCTCAGTTAGAAGAACATGCAACTCCTCATCTCAGTGTCATGAGTTCAAGCCCCGTGTTGTATGTAGAACTTGCTTAAAAAAAAAAAAACCAACAATATCATTGTTGTATATGGTATCATGCACTTTAAAATATGTGAATATGATATATCCCATGTTAAGTACCCTTAACAAAACAAAACAAAATGCAAAAGAACACAATGAAATGTTTGGAGGTAATGGTTATGCTTAATACCCTGGTTGTGGTGATAAGTATCACAAATATATTTATATGCCCAAACTCATTAGACATATACATTTAATATGTGCAATTTTTTTGTAGTAAACCTCAGTAAATCTAAAAAAGTGTTTTAAACACAATGCATTTAGCACCAAGAAAATGAAATACTTAGATATAAATCTAACAAAATATGTGCAAGGTATAAATCTAACAAAATATGTGCAAGATTTATATGAGGAAAGCTATAAAACTCTGATAGAAAAAATCAAAGAATATCTAAATAGAAAGATATTCCATCTACAGAGATAGGAAGAAATAATATTATCAAGATATCAGTTCTCTCCAACTTGATCTATAGATTAGATCTATATATATATATAATCCCAATGAAAATCCCATCAGTTATTTTATGTGTATCAAAAAAACTAATCCTAAAGTTTATATGAAAATGTAAAAGTTAGGGCGCCTGAGTGGCTCAGTTGGTTGGGTGTCTGACTCTTGGCTTTGGCTCAGGTCATGATCTCACAAACTGTGAGATAGAGCCCCACACCAGGCTCCATGCTGTCAGCATGGGATTCTCTCTCTCTGCCCCTCCCCTGCTTGTGTGTGTGCATGCACATGTGCTCTCTCAAAGAGAACAAAATATTGAAAGAGAATAAAGTCAGAAGGCTGACACTATCTGGCTTCAAGACTTACTATAAAGCTACTTTAATCAAGACAGTGTAATATTGGTGAAAACAATAGACAAATAGATCAATGGAATAGAGAGACCAGAAATAGACCCACACAACTATAGTCAACTGATCTTTGATAAAGGAGCTAAGACAATCAGTGTAAAAAAGATAATCTTTTCAAGAAATAGTGCTGGAACAACTAGACACATGCAAAAATATTCATATAGATGCAAACTTTAAGCCTTTCACAAAAATTAACCCCAAATGGATTATAAACCTAAAAGTAAAATGCAAAACTATAGAACTCCTAGAAGATAACAAGAGAAAATCTATGTAGCTTTTGGTTTGTCAATAACTTCATAGAACACAATACCAAAAGCGCAATCCATAAAAGAAAAAATTAATAAGTTAGACTTCATTAAAATTAAAAACCTCTGCTCTACAGTAGTTGCTGTTAACAGACAAGCCACAGACTGGGAGAAAATCTCTGTAAAACATATCAGACAAAGAACAGGTATCTGAAATATATAAAGAGCTCTTAAAATTTAACAGCATTAAAAAAACAGAATTTTAAGATGGGCAAAATATCTCACAAGATACCTCACCAAAGAAGATATACAGATGGCAGGAAGCCTATGAAAAGATGCTCAAAGTCATATATCATTAGGGAAATGCAAATTAGAACACTGAGATACCACTACACACCCATTAAAATGACCAAAATCCACAACACTGACAACAATAAATGCTAGAGAGGATGTGGAGCAATAGGAACTCTCTTTCATTGCTAGTGGGAATGCAAAGTGGTACAGCTGCTTTGGAAGATAGTTTGACAGTTTCTTACAAAATCAGACATAATTTTACCATATTTTCCAGCAACTGTGCTCCTTTGTATTTTACCCAAATTGGTTGAAAACTTATTTCTATACCAAAACCTGCACACAGGGGTGCCTGGCTGGCTCAGTCTGTAGAGCATGCAACTCTTGATCTCAGGGTTGTAAGTCTGAGTCCCACATTGGGTGTAGAGATTATTTTTAAAAAATAAAATCTTAAAAAAAACCCTGCATACAAATGTTTATAGAAGATGTATTCACAACTGCCAAAATTGGAAACAATAGGTGAATGAATAAACAAAGCATCCATACAATGGAATGTTATTCAGTGATAAAAAGAAATGAAGTATCATGACATGAAAAGACATGGAAGAACCCTAAATGCATACTGCTAACTGAAAGAAGCCAACCTGAAAGGCTATACATTGTGTGATCCCACCTATATAACATTTTGGAAAAGACAAAACTATTGAGAGAGTGAAAAGATCAGTGGTTGCCAGGAATTTGGAGGGGATGGGCAGATGAATAGTTGGAGCACAGGAGACTTTCAGGGCAGTGAACTTTCTGTATGATACTATTAATAATTGATATATGTTAATATACATTTATCAAAACCTGTAGAATTTACAACACAGAAACTGAACCTTAATGTCAACTATGGACCTTGTAATCCAAGATGTTAAAGATAAAGGAAACTGCAGGGAAATGAGGAGCATATAGGAACTCTCTACACCTTTGGCTAAAACTTTTTCTGTAAACCTAAAATTGCTTAAAAGGTCTATTAATTATAATTTTAAGAAAAGAATGAAGATCTCTTAACATTAGTTCCAGGACATACTGTTAAGTAGATGGAAAAAGCAAAGTGTAAAAGTGTATTGTAAATTATATTTTGTGTAAGAAAGAAGGATAAATATAAATATAAAAGGATATATATATATATATATATATATATATATATATATATATGCAAAAGGAAGCATAGAGCATAGAAAGCAGAAATAATGAGATTTGTACTATGGCCAAGTGGTGGTGCAGGTGGTGCAGAAAGGATAAGGGATGGAAGAGGAATTGAGGATGGAGGTAATTACACTTTTCTGAGTATTCTTTTCTCTATGGTTCTGACTTTGGGAACCATATCAATGTTTCACATACTAAAAAAAAAAAAAAAAAACTCAAAAAGGATGGGGCGGGGGCACCTGGGTGGTTCAGCCAATTAAGCATCGGACTTGGGCTCAGGTCACAATCTGGTGATCTGTGAGTTAAAGCCCAGCGTTGGGCTCTGTGCTGACAGCTGGGAACCTGGAACCTGCTCCAGATTCTGTGTCCCCCTCTTACTGCCCCTCTCCCACTTGTGCTCTTTCTCACTCTGTCTCTCAAAAATAAACATTAAAAAAAAGGATGGGGAAAAACAGAAAATAAAATGAAAATAGAAACAAATGAACCTAGCTTATAACAAAGCTGAAGGAAGGGGCAGAATAAACTCAAATAATGTTTGAACATAGTGTTTTGACTACATGTCCTCAAACTAAAAACAATGACAACAATAGCAACAACAACAAAACCTGCAAACAAATAGTGAATATAAGTTATGGGGGGGGGTTTCACAGTGAAATGGGTTGGCAATCATAAAACTGCTTCCTCTGCATTCTAGGATTGAGCAAATGAGTAATTATATTATGGATAATGGGAGCCAGATATCTCACTGTTGGAAAAAGGAGTTTCAACTGTGAAAAGTGGGAAAGCTAGAATCAGCTCTGTGGTGTTGGACTAGAATTAAAGGTTTCAGTGTGAAGTCTTGGATTTTCACACACACACACACACATATAATTTATATATACATACAGATAATTAATTTATATATACAATACATGCATATATATTTCATTTCTTACCACTATATATTATAACATTATAAATTGAAATAAAAATTTGCATCTTATGTACTTTGTACTTCTATATATATAGTAGCTTGACC
Source organism: Panthera tigris (assembly GCF_018350195.1). Classification (NCBI taxonomy): domain Eukaryota; kingdom Metazoa; phylum Chordata; class Mammalia; order Carnivora; family Felidae; genus Panthera; species Panthera tigris. The sequence continues at coordinate 88,720,147 of NC_056677.1, read as the reverse complement.
TATATACATACAGAGGACCTGGAAGCAAAGACACCTGCAGTAGCAATGAACACACATAGTAACACAGAACTCCTTGAAGAAATGGCTCGCTCATTCCAGAGCAGGAGCTGGGTAATTAAAAAATGATTTTGGAGTATCTCATAAAGTCAGAAAGCAAGGAAGTGCTCAAATAATAATAAGCACATGGCAAAGGGATATAAGCATCTGATGAAAGGGCTTTCACTAGCCAAATCTAAGATTGTTGAAATATCAAAATACATAATGAGAGTGATAAATTATAACCTGTCAAATAAAATAAGAATACATGAATGCATACTACTATAAGTAAATAAATACATAAAGAGCAAAATATATTTTTACATTAGAATGCCAATTAATGAATGTAGAAGGAATTATGCATTTAAAAATCAAAATTTGGAAGCCAAACTATCATGGTAATAATTGGCCAGGTAAGAATTTCCTTGGAATGCTAAAACAAGTGGGTGAAAGTTTAAGGAGGAGTAGGATATTTACATAATTTCAAAATCTCTCTCTCTAACATATTTGTTACTTACAAATTGAAAAATGGGAAGCTAGGGGCACTTGGGTGGCTCAGTCGGTTAAGCGTCCAACTTCAGCTCAGGTCATGATCTCACAGCTCATGAGTTTGAGCCCCACATTGGGCTCTGTGGTGACAGCTCAAAGCCTGAATCCTGCTTTGGATTCTGTTTCCCTCTCTCTCTGCCCCTCCCCTACACGCATTCTGTGTCTGTCTGTCTGTCTGTCTCCCTCTCTCTCAAAAATAAATAAGCATTAAAAAAATTAAATTGAAAAATGGGAAACTTATAGTGGAGAAATTTGGTAGATTCTACCTTATCCAATAAATCAAAATTAATATCAACAGAAATGGACAAACCAGCATTGTTGACACCTCACCTTAGAAGGACACAATATTAATTCTGTGGTACTCCTGCCAAAACGTGTAGCATGAATCTAGTCATGGAAAAAAAAAATAAACATATTTTGACAGTGTTCTACAAAAATAACTAGCTTAAACTCTCCAAAAGTATCAAGGTCATTAAAGACAAAGAAAGAATAAGGAACTATTCTAGATTAAAAGAGGCTAAAGAGACATCACAAATAAATGTGATGTGTGATCCTGAGTTGGAACCTGGACCGGAAAACAAAAATCTTTTTCTATAAATGACATTATTAGCATAAATGGCAAAATTTGAAAGAGGTTTGTAGATTAGATTACAGAATGAGCCAATGTTAATTTCCTAATTTTTATATTTGCTGTGTGGTAATGTATGAAAATACATACAAATATTTAAGGATAAATAGTCATTATATCTACAGTGTACTTCCAAACAGCTTCAAATATATATCTCTTAAGAAGTTCGTAAAATAACAGCAAAATAAGCCCAGATAATATAGAAAGAAATAATAATGAACAAAAGCATAAGTTAATGAACTAGACAAAAGCAAACAATAGAGAATTAATGAAGACAAAAGACAATTCTTTGAAAAGACCAATGGGAAAAAAAAAAAAAAAAAAAAAAAAAAAAAGAAAAGACCAATGGAACTAATGAAATTACTGTCAAGATTGAACAAGGAAAAATAAGATAAAAGACAGAAATAAACAATATTAGGAATGAAATGGGGTACCTAATTATAGATATCGCAGAAACAAAAAAATATAAAATATATAATAAAATTATGCCAATAAATTGTATCAATCTGTATAAACCATAGATAGATATACCTTACCAAAACCGAACTGGAAAGATTATATGTGTATGTATGTGTGTGTGTGTGTGTGTGTGTGTGTGTGTGTGTATGTTGCAAAAATTGAATTGGAAAGAAAAGAAATAGAAAAACTGAATGGTTTTATAACCTTTAGGTAAATGAGTAATTATTCAAAAATATATATACAAAAAAAGTCTAGTTCCACAAGGTTTATCAGTGAACAATAATTCACATTCAAAGAACAAAGAATTCCAATCTCACATAAACCAGGCAAAGTCAATCTCATTCATGAACCAAGACACAAAAATCATTTTTAAAAATTACCAAATCAAATCTGGAATTGTGTAAAAAATAGCATATCATGGAAAGAAGGTATTTATTCAAAGAATTAACAATTTACTATTTTTATACCAAATACAGTAATACCTCCTTATCTGCAGTTTCACTCTCTGTATTTTCAGTTCTCCGTGGTCAACCACTTTCCAGAAGCATATGTATCGTCAGAAGGTCATTGTTTGCCTAACATTACACCACAATGGCTACAGAATTCATCTCATTTCACCTCATCACATAGGCATTTTATCATCTCACATTGTCACAAGAATAAAGATGAGTCCAGTATAATAAGAAATTTGGAAAAAGACCACATTCATATAACTTTTATTAGAGTCCATTGTTATTAATTATTATTAATCTCTTACTGTGCCTGATTTATAAATTCAACTTTATTGTAAGCAAATATGTATAGGAAAAACATAGTATACATAGGATTTGGTACTGTCCACAGTTTCAGGCATCCACTGCTGGTCTTGGAATGTAACCCCCTGGGATAAGGGGGAACTACTGTAATGTAATTCACCACATCAAAGATTTAAAAAGAGAAACCAAGTGATCATCTCAATGGATGTAAAGAGAACTTGATAAAATTCAACACCCATTTGTAAGAAAAGTTCTTAGAAAATTAAAAGTAGGAGAAAGCTTCTTCACCTGATAAAGGGTACCTGCAAAAAGATGATGCTAGTTCATAAAAAAAATGAAGACATCCCCTTTAAAATCATAAACAAGATAAAAACTGCCCAGTATTATCATTTCTATTTGCCATTGTACTGAAGAACCTAGCCTGCATAAATAGGCAAAGAATAATAATAATTAAATAAAATGCATAAGGATTGAAATGGAAGAGACAAACCTGTCATTATTCACAGATAATATACTATACCAAAAATATGCAAAAGAAGTTATAGATAGATCATTAAGATAAAGAATATAGCTGAGCAAGGTAGCTGAACACGTAATCTACACAAATTAATTGTATTTCTATAACTGGAAACAAACAATTGAAAAAAAACTTTATTTTTAATTTTTATTTTGTTAGTATTCTCTACACCCAACGTGGGGCTCGAACTCACAACTGTAAGATCAAGAGTCATATGCTCAGGGGCGCCTGGGTGGCTCAGTCATTTAAGCATCTGACACCATCTCAGCTTAGGTCTTGATCTCAGGGTCATGAGTTCAAGCCCCATGCTGGGCATGGAGACTATTTAATAAAAAGAGTCGCATGCTCTACTGACTGAGCCAGCCAGGCACCCCTGTGTCCATCAACTGATGAAAAATGTTTTTAAATGTTATTTCTATTTTATATAACAAAAGTTTCAAATAGCTGGGATCACATTTCATAAAAGATGTATAAAAGCTTTAAGATGAAAACTACAAAGCATTACTGAGAATAGACATAAATGAATTGAGTTATATGATGTTCATGAATTGGAATTCTCAACGTTGTTAAGATATCAATTCTCCTCAAATTGAACTATGAATACATTTTAATCCAAATAAAGCATCCAGGAAGAATTTTTTGTGGAAATTGATAAGCTAATTTTAAAATTTGTATAAAAATGCAAAGGTTCTAGTATAACTGAGACAATCTTGAAGAAGAACAAAATTGGAGGATTTATACTACTAGTTTTCAAGGTTTACAATAAAACTACAATAATTAAGACAGTGGTATTGGCAGGAAGATAGACAAAGATCAATGAAAGAGAATAGAATCCAGAAATAGACAACCTTGATGACTATCTCACACCATAGAAAAAAATTTATTCAAAAAGGATGGTATTTCTAAATATAAAATGTAACAAAAAAGCTTTAGAAGAACACATAAAGGAATACCTTTATGACATTTAGATAGACAAAAATTTCTCTTTTCAAATTTTTTAATGAGACAGAGAGTGTGGGAGAGAGGCAGAGGGGGAGAATGAAAGAAAGAATCTTAAACAAGCTCCACGTCAGCACAGAATCTGATGCAGGGCTCAATCCCATGACCCTGGGATCATGACCTGAGCCAAAATCAAGAGTCGGACCCTCAACTGACTAAGACACCCAAGCACCCCCAAAAAATCTTAAATAGGACACAAAACACACTAATAATTACAGAATTATGAACTTGATTTTCTTGACACCAAAAACTGTCTTGTTTGCCAAAATGCTATTATTAAAATCAACAAAAAATAAAAACCTTTGTGCATGAAAGGATACCATAAAGAAAGTGAAAAGACAATCCACAGAATTGAAGAAATTACCAATGGAATGGGAGAAGATATTTGCAAATGATATACTGAATAAAGAGTTAGTATCCAAAATCTATAAAGAACATATCACACTAAACACCCAAAAAACAAATAATCCAGTGAAGAAATGAGCAGAAGACAATAATAGACACCTTTCCAAAGAAGACATCCAGATGGCTAACAGACACGTGAAAAGATGCTCAAATCACTCATCACTGGAGAAATACAAATCAAAACCACAATGAGATGCCACCTCACACCAGTAAGAGTGGCTAAAATTAACAACTCAGGAAACAATGGATGTTGGTGAGGATGCAGAGAAGGAGGACCACTTTTGCACTGTTGGTGGAAATGCAAACTGGTGCAGCCACTCTGGAGAACAGTATGGAGGTTCCTGAAATAAAAAATAAAAATAGAACTACTGTATGACCCAGAAATTGCACTACTAGGTATTTATCCAAAGGATAAAAAAATCCTGACTCAAAGGGGCACATGCACCCAAATGTTTACAGCAGCACTATCAACAATAGCCAAATTATGGAAAGAGCCCAAATGTCCATCCACTGATGGATGTACATACATACAATGGAATACTACTCGGCAATGAAAAAGAATGAACTCTTGCCATTTGCAACAACATGGATGGAACTAGAAGGTATTATGCTAAGTGAAATAAACCAGTCAGAGAAAGACAAATATTATATGATTTCACTCTTATGTGGAATTTGAGACACACAACAGATGAACATAGGGGAAGGGAAAGAAGAATAAGATAAAAACAGATATGGAGACCAACCATAACAGACTCTTTTTTAATTTTTTTAACATTTATTTATTTTTGAGAGACAGAGAGAGATAGAGTATGAGCAGGGGAGGGGCAGAGAGATTGGGAGACACATAATCTGAAGCAGGCTCCAGGGTCCGAGGTGTCTGCACAAAGCCTGACGTGGGGCTCAAACTCACAAACCACAGGATCATGACCTAGCAGAAGTCGGACACTTAACCGACTGAACCACCCAGGTGCCCCATAAGAGACTATTAAATACAGAGAACAAACTGAGGGGTGCTGGAGGGGAGGTGGGTGGTGGGATGGGTTAAGGGTGATGGGCATTAAGGAGGGCACTTCTTGGGATGAGCACTGGGTATCACATGTAAGAGATGAATTACTGGTTTCTACTCCTGAAACCAATACTAAAAGAATACATACAAGGGGCGCCAGGGTGGCTCAATCGGTTAAACGTCTGACTTCAGCTCAGGTCATGATCTCACGGTCTGTGAGTTCGATCCCCGTGTCGGGCTCTGTGCTGAGAGCTCAGAGCCTGGAGCCTGCTTCAGATTCTGGGTCTCCCTCTCTCTCTGCCCCTCCCCTGCTCATGCTCTGTCTCTCTCTGTCTCAAAAATAAATAAAGCATTAAAAAAATTTTAAAAAAAGAACACATACGAATGGCCAGTAAGCACATGAAAAGATTCTCAACATCATTAGCTATCAGACATGTGCAAATCAAAACCACAAGATTTCATTTCACACCCACGAGGATGGCTATCATCAAAAAAATACTGGACAATAACAAGTGCTAGTGAGGATATAGAGAAACTGGAACACACATGTACTGTTAACAGAGATGTAAAATGGTGCAGCCATTTAGAAAATGGTGTGGCAATTCCTCAAACAGTCAAACATAGAGTTAAATTATGACCCAGCAATTTCACTTCTAGATAGATTCCCAAGAAAAACTAGAACATATGTCCATGCAAAATCATGTACTGTGAGTGTTCATAACAGTGTTCTTCATAATAGTAAAAACAAAAAAAAAAACACCCTAAATGTTCATCAACAGATGAATGTATAACAAAAGTGGTATATTAATACAAGTGAATTTATTCAATCATAATAAGGAATGAAGTACTGATACCTACTATATGGATGGCACTTGAAAACATTATTCGATGTGAAATGAGCCAGTCACAAAAGACCACAAATTATAGGATTCCATTTATATGAAATTTCCGGAATAGGAAAACTTGTAGAGACAGAAGGCAGATTAGTGGTTGTCAGAGGCTGGGGGTACTGGGCTACAGTGAAAAGTGACTGCTAATGAGTAAGAGGTTTCTTTCTGGGGTGATGTCCTAAAATGTGTTGTGTTAATGGTTGCACAACTCCAAAAGCTATTGAATTGTATACTTCAAATGAGTAAACTGTGTGGTCTGTTAATTATATCTCAGTAATGCTATTTAAAAACACAGCTTTACACTGGGTGTTGTATGGAAACCAATTTGACAATAAATTTCATATATTGAAAAAATAAAAAATTTAAAAAAATTAAAAAAATAAAAATAAAAATAAAAATAAAAATACAGCTTTAGGGGCACCTGGGTGGCTCAGTGAGCTAAGCATCCAACTCCTGATTTTGGCTCAGATCATGATCTCATGGTTCGTGAAATCGAGCCCCAGATTGCTACTAGCACGGAGTGTGCTTGGGATTCTCTCTCTCTCTCTCTCTCTCTCTTCTCTCTCTCTCTGCCCCTCCCTTTCTTGCACTCTCCCCCTCTCTCAAAACAAATAAATAAACTTTAAAAACTATATAGCTTTAATAAAATGAAAAAGCAAGCTAGAGGATGGCAAAAGATATTTGCAATGCATAAATCTGACAAATGACTCATGCAGAATGTATATATTTTTAAACCCTAAAAATTAATAAAAGCAAGAAAACAATAAAAACATGGCAACAAATTTGAAGAGACACTTTACAAAAAAGGATACACAAATGAAAATTAGCATGTGAACAGGTGCTCATTAGTAGTCCTCAGTGAAATACAAATCAATGCCAGAGTGAAATACCACCCACCAGACTGGCTCTAATTACAAATATTGATAATTCTAATTGTTAGCAAAGATGTGGAAAAACGAGAACTCTCAGGGCGCCTGGGTGGCTCAGTTGGTTAAATGTCCAACTTCCACTCAAATCAAGATTTCGGTTTGTGGGTTGGAGCCCAGCATAAGGCTCTGTGCTGACAGTGTGGAGCCTGCTTTGGATCCTCTGTCTCCCTCTCTACCCCTCCCCTGCCACCTCTCTCAAAAATAAACATTAAAAAAAGAAATTGAATTCTCATTCACTCCTTCTGGAAATGCACAACTATATAACCACTTTGGAAAACAGAGTATTTACCAAAGCTAATCATATGCTTACTCTATAATCCATGACCTGGCAATTTCACTTCTGGGCCTAAATCCCAGTGTCATGAATCCATATATATCCACAAAAAGACATGTACAAAATTGCCTATAACAGCTTTATTTATAATAGCCCAAACTGAAACCAACCCAAATACTCATCATCGAAAAAATTGCCAAAGAATTGTGGCATATTCATACAATGCAATACTACTGAATAACAACAGAAGGACACACTAATGGTATCAAAACAGCGTGAATGACTCACAGACATATAACTTTAAACAAAACAAGCCAGATTCCAAAAGATCACATACTGTATGACTGCATTCATACGAACAACAGTCAAAAAACAGTCAAAACTAACTATTAATGATAGGGAAAGCTCACACAGGACTCTTACAGGGTGCTGAAAAAAAAAACTTTATTTTGGTCAGGGTGATGGGTATGTGATTGTATACATAAATTTCTAAAAAGCAATAGATGTATAATAAGTATTAGTGTACTTTATGTACTTTACTGTATATTATGTCTCAGTATAAAACATCAATAACAAACATGATTCAAGTAGAAGAAGGGCAGACATAAAAGAATACACACTTTTGACTTCATGTATATGAAGTTCAAAAATGGGCAAAATTAAGCAATGCATTTTTCAAGATACATATTTAAGTGTTAAAATTTTAAAGAAAACAAGGAATGATTAGCACAAAATTCAGATGTTCACCTCTTGAAAAATGGGAGTGAAATATGATGACAGAGGGTCATGTGCTTTTGGGGTGTAGTAATATTCTATTTCTTAGACTGAGTGGTACGTATATAGATGTTGATTTCTACCTTTTCCATCAACTGTACACATAATTTTCATACACTCTTCTGCAGGTAGGCTAATTCTCAAAATTAAGAAAAATTTGAAATGTAAAACTATTACCCTACAAAGGAAAAATATGTTAAAGTGCATCACACAAAGTTGGTTCTCTGAGAATTTCAGTCATGTTCTAAGGCTACGTAAAACCATTTCCAAAAGGAAATACTCAGAACATTAGTTATGAAACATTTATCCAAGTACATCAAATATTTCCATAAGTGAATTGCAAGAGTAATCAAACAAATTGTGTATGGCACTGACAAAAGAGTTTGAATTGATAATACACCAGAAAAGTGAACTAGTATCCTTTCAACATACCTCTTTCTTTACAGTATTCATCAGTGTTGTTTATAATAACAAACACTGCAAGCAACTTATGTCTACAAGTTAGGTATAAGCTAAATAAGTTGTGGTGCATCTATTCAATTAAGTACTCTGCAAACTATTAAAATGAATATGTAGGTATTATATACCTGTGCTGTCCAATATAGTAGTCATTAGGCATATGTGGCTACATAAATTTAAATTAATTAAAATTAAATAAAATTTAAAATCCAGTTCCTTAGTAAAACTATCATACCACATGTGGTATGTAGCTGCTGTATTGGATAGTGCCTAATGTAACATTTCCATCATTCCAAAAACTTCTACTGGACAGTGGTTTATAGATGTCTTCAGCAGGTTGTTAAGCAAGAAGTGTATGTTATACAGTTAGAAAATGAGTAAGTTCTGAAGATCTAATGCACAGCATTGTGATTATAGTTAACAACACTCTATTATATATTTTAAAGTTGCTAAGAGACTACATCTTAAATGTTCTCACCACAAAAAAGGAAATGATAATTATGTGACATGATGGAGGTGTTAGCTAATGTTACAGTGGTAATCATATTGCAAATATATAAATGTATCAAATCAACACCTTGTACACCTTAAACTTACACAATGTTATATGTCAGTTATATCTCAATTTATTAAAAAAGAAGTGTAAGTAATAAGAATAGATTCATTTTTAAATCTTTATTTGTATTTGTGCACATTCGTGGAAGGATATACCAAGATATTAAAAGTGGTTATCTCTAGGACAGGTTGTGGGATTTGGGGTGATTTTTGCTTGCTTTCTCCTACTTTTTCTCTACTTCCTGAAAATTTCTACAAGCATGTATTACTTCTATAACCAGAAAAAAATCAACAAATTATTAATTATTGGAATAATAAATTAATGGAACAATAAATTATTCCATTTTCTGGCAGAAAATATATAAATTGTTTGTTCTCTTTGATATATTTCTTGAAATGTGTTCCAGGGAAATGATCAGGAATGCAGACAAAAGTTTAATCACAAAGCTATACACTGCAACATTACTCATAATAAGGGAAAATTAGGGTGGAAATAACACTATAAATCCAATAATAGTAACATAGCTACATAAATTTCTGGTTTGCTTTTATGATGAAATATTATAAAAGCTGTTAAAAATAAAATTATTTGACATGAACAGACATGTTTCCAAAAAAGACATCCATATGGCTAACAGACACATGAAAAGGTGCTCAACATCACTCATCAGGGAAATACAAACCAAACCACACCTGTCAGAATGGCTAAAATTAACAATGCAGGAAACAACAGATGTTGGTGAAGATGTGGAGAAAGGGGAACCCTCTTACACTGTTGGTGGGAATGCAAACTGGTGCAGCCACTCTGGAGAACAGTATGGAGGTTCCTCAAAAAGTTAAAAATAGAACTACCCCACGACCCAGCAATTGCATTACTAGGTATTCACCCAAAATATACACAAATACCTATTTGAAGGGGCACATGCACTCCGATGTTTAGAGCAGCATCATCAACAGTAGCCAAACTACGGAAAGAGCCCAAATGTCCATCTGTTGATGAATGGATAAAGAAGAGGTGGTTTATATATACAATGGAATACTACTCAGCCATCAAAAAGAATGAAATCTTGACATTTGCAACCATGTGGATGGAGCTAGAATGTATTATGCTAAGCAAAGGAGTCAGAGAAAGACAAATGCCATATGATTTCAGTCACATGTGGAATTTAAGAAACAAAACAGATGAACATAGGGAAGGGGAAAAAAGAGAGAAGGAAGCAAACCATAAGAGACTATTGCAAACAAACTGAGAGTTGATGGAGGGAGGTGGGTGGGGGATGGGCTAAGTGGGTGATGGGTATTAAGGAGGGCACTTGTGATGAGCACTGGGTGCTATATGTAAGGGGTGAATCACTAAAATCTAAACCTGAAACCAATTTTGCCATATATGTTTTTTATAAGTTTATTTATTTATTTTGAGAGAGACAGCACGATCGGGGGAGGGGCAGAGAGAGAGGGTAACGGAATCCCAAGCAGGCTCCGCACCGTCAGCATGGAGCTTGATGCGGGGCTCAAACTCACCAATGGTGAGATCATGAACTCAGCTGAAATCAGAAGTCCAATGCTTAATGGACTTAGCCACCCAGGTGCCCCAATTTTGCCATATATGTTAACTAGAATTTAAATAAAAACTTGAAAAGAGAAAAAATAAAATACAATGATTTGATACTTTTATTTTTTTCAGCTTTATTAAGATATAATTGGCAGGACACCTGGATGGCTCAGTTGGTTAAATGTCCAACTTCAGTTCAGGTCATGATCTCACGGTTCATGAATTTGAGCCCCACATCCTGGCTCTGTGCTGAACAGCTCGGAGCCTGGAGGCTGCTTTGGATTCTGTGTCTCCCTCACTCTCTGCCCCTCCCCCACTCATGCTCTGTCTCTCTCTCAAAAATAAATAAACATTAAAAAATATAAAAATATATATAATTGGCAACTAAAATTGTATGTATTTAACATGTACAATGAAATGATTTAATATACATTTTAATATACATGTGCATATACACTTAATATACAAATACATTATAAAATACATGTACATACATCATTGAAATGATTCCCCAATCAAGTTAACTAACACAACCATCACCTCACATAACCATATTTTGTTTGTGTGTGGTGAGAACACTTAAGATCTACTCCCTTAGCAAATTTTATATATATAATACAGTATTAGTAACTATAACCACCATGTTGTGCATTAGATCCCCAGAATTTACTCAACATATAACTGAAAGTTTTCACCCTTTGACCAACATCTGTTCATTTCACCCACCTCCCCACCACTGCTAACCACCATTCTGTTCTCTGGCTCTATGAGTTTGACTCTTTTAGATTCCACATATAAACGTGAGATCATGCGGTATTTTTCCTTTGGTGCCTGGCTTATATCACTTGGCATAATGTCCTCCAGGTTCATAGACGTTGCAGCAAATGGGAGAATTTCCTTCTTTCTAAGGATGAATAATATTCCATTGAATAGGTGTATCACATTTTCTTTATCCATTCATCCATAGACAGACGCTTAACGTTGTTTCCATATCTTGGCTATTGTTAATAATGCTGCAATGAACATGGGAATGCAGATGTGTCTTCAAGATACTGATTTCATTTCCTAAACCCAGTAGTAGGATGGCTGGATCATATGATAGCTCTATTTTTAAATTTTCAAGGAAACTCCATACTGTTTCCTATAATGACTGCACCAGTTTGCGTTCCCACCAACAGTGCACAAGGGTTCCCTTTTCTCTACCCCTTTGCCAACACTTGTTATTTCTTGTCTTTTTAATAATAGTCATTCTAACATGTGTGAGGTGATGATATCTCATCGTGTTTTTCATTTGCATTTTCCCATTGGTTAGTGAGGTTGAGCATCTTTTCATATATCTGTTGGCCATTTTTATGTCTGATTTGGAAAAATCTCTATTCAGGTTCTCTGCCCATTTTAATCAGATTATTTGCTTTTTGCTATTGAGTTGTATGAGTTATTTACATATTTTGGATCTCAATCTCTTATCAGTGTATAGTTTGCAAATATTCTTATTTTCTAGCTTGCCTTTTTGTTTTGTTGATTGTTTCATAGGCTGTACAGAATCTGCCTTAGTTCACGTTGCTGTAACAAAATACTACAGAGTAGGTAGCTTATACACAACAGAAATTTATTTCTGTCTTTTGGATATCAGGATGCTAACGTAGTGAGGTTCTGGCAAAAGCCTTCTTCTGGGTTGCATACAACTGACTTCTTGTGTCCTCACATGGCAGAAGGGGACCCAATGGGACGTTGGATAGACAGGGATTCTTCTGCAGTTCAGCTAAGCAAGGCTGGAGCCAGTTCATGGGCTGCTTCCAGATATGCATTCGCACTGAGGTTGGTGGGCCTGCCTTTGTGACCACTGACAAGTGTGTCCCCTGGTAGGTCTCTGGCCAGACAGGATTGTGGCTGCGAGGGGCTGGAACTTGCTTACAGTACTGCTTCAATATCTGCAGTTGGATCAAGGACTGCAACCCTATCTCTGGGAACACAGATGGGCATACCATCCAGTGGATCCGTGGAATCAGGTCACTGGCAACTCCAGGGTCCACAACTAGGACCAAGGTTAGTGAGCCTGTTACCAGTGGCATGGGCAGGTGTTACTCTTTCAAGGTCCCTTGGCAGATGGTACTACTTAGTGATAGAACAAGGCTAAATGGGGCTACGCCAGAGTCCACAGGAGCCTGGGTTGTTGCCCAGTCTATAGCCAGGACCACAATGGGTGAGTCTGCCATCTGGGCATGGGCTTGGCTTCTCAAAATGGTCCTCCTCAGTCTAGTCTCCACTAGGGTTTCACAGTCTACTCCCTGGATTCCAAATCTCCCACAAAGGAACTTTTGTCTCTGGATGGCCACCAAATAATTGTTGCTAAGGGTGTAAAGAGTGGGTAACCTCCTATTCTGCATTTTTCCTGTCACTTTCTTATAGTTTAAATAACATGAGGAAATACTAAATTGATACAAAGTTAAATAAAAAGCAGAAGTGGGGGTGCCTGGGTGGCTCAGTCAGTTAAGCGCCTGAGGGCAGATCAGGTCATGATCTCACAGTTTGTGAGTCTGAGCCCCACATGGGGCTCTCTGCTATCAGCACAGAGCTTGCTTCAGATCGTCTGTCTCCCTCTCCCACCAGCGTTCGCTCTCTCTCTCTCTCAAAAATAAATGTTAAAAAACAGAATTATAGTTACAATGTGTTCTTAAAAATGTGAAAAAAATTTTGAATTTATTAGTTATATTTAGGTGGGTTTCAATGGGAATGTATTACCCATATAATAATATGAAGTGATGAGCATAGAAAAAGAGCATTTCCTTATAAAGTCTTCCAGCCTGCAAACTAACGTCCTAATGATAGAGGTCTTACAAGCAAAAGTGGGAAGTTATTTTTCTCCCTCCTGAAACCCCACTAAATCAAGTAAGGTGAATTGTGTAAATTGCAAAAACCGACAAAGACCCCCCAAAAAATGTTGGAAGGGGAGATAAAATCAACATTTCAGGTAAACAGACGGACAAGTGGTAACTGACAGCTGTGAAGAAAGACCTTTCTCCTAACTCAGTCCTCAGGACATTGGAAACCAGCTCCAGGCCTCCCAGACAAGAAATTTAAAGATTTGTTCAGATGAAGCAAATTTGCCACCAGCCCCAGAATACGATTCAGAATCCCTTCCAATAGCCAACCGCCCATTCATCGCCCAGAAGTAAACACTATTTTGATGGTAAGAACTTCCTTGATTTTCTAGTTTTACTACCTGATCATCCATCCCTAAACATTATTATTTAGTTTTGCCTGATTTTTTGGATTTCATATAAATAAAATCATATACTATATATTGTACATAGTTTCTTATACTCAAAATTATATTTGTGAGGCTCATCCATGTTGCTGCATATTGTTATGCTTCATTTATTTTTTTTACTGTAGAACAGTAATTCTCAAACTTGAGAGTATATTAGAATCATCCAGAAGGCTTGCTAAAACACAGATTTATAGGCCCATATCCCCAGAATTTCTGATTTGGTAGGTCTAAGATGAGGTTCAAGAATTTGAATTTCTGGGGCACCTGGGGCTCAGTGGGTTAAGTGCCTGACTCTTGACTTCAGTTCAGGTCATGATCTCACAGTCCCTGAGATTGAGCCCCACATCAGGCTCTGTGCTCAGAGTGCAGAGCCTGCTTGGGGTTCTCTCTCTCCCCCCCTCTCTCTGCCTCTCTCTCTCTCTCAAAATAAATAAGTAAACATTAAAAAAATAATTTGAATTTCTAATTGCTTTCTAGCTGATGTTGAGGCTGCTGGTCCAGAGACACATTTTTAGAATCACTACTAGAGGGGCACCAGGGAGGCTCAGTTGGTTAAGTAGCCACTGTTGGTTTTGGCTCAGGTCATGATCTCATGGTTCATGAGTTTGAGCTCCACATCCGGCTCTGCGCTAACAGTGTGGGGCCTGCTTGGGATTCTCTCTCTCCCTCTCTCTCTACCCTTCTTGTACTCTCTCTCTCAAAATAAATAAATAAAACTTTTAAAAAAGAATCACTACTATATAATATTCCCTTATATGAATATGTTATGATTTATTTATCCATTGTACTGTTAATAGACATTTGGATTGTTTCCAACTTGGAACTATTTAGATAATACTGCTATTAAGTAGTCTTGTACATGTGACTTCATGCACATACGCACGCATATCTACTAGGAATATACTTTTGCTAGGTTGCAGGTAAGGATATTTTTATCTCTTTTTATTTATTTTATTTACTTTTATTTTTAGAGAGAGAAGATAGAGTGCAAGCAGGGGAGAGGCAGAGGGAGAGAGAGAGAGATCAGCACAGACCCCAAGACAGGTCTTGATCCCATGACACTCAGATCATAACCTGAGCTGAAGTCAAGAGTCAGTGCTCAACTGACTGAACCACCCAGGTGCCCCAAGGATATTTTTAAATTAGTAGATAAAACCAAATAGTTTTGCAAAGTAGTTGTACCAATATATACTCCCCTTAGTACTGAGAGTTTGGTTAACCCACATCTTTCTCAACACTTGGTATAAGCCATTTTATTGGATCAATTGTATTATCACATTGTGGTTATGATTTACTTTTTCCACATAACTAAAGAGTATGAGCAAGTTTTCATATGCTTATTGGCCGTTTGGATGTCCTCTTTATGGAAGTGTATGTTCCTGCTCATTTTTCTATAGATTTGTAGGCATTTTGGCTATGAGCTCTTTGTCAAATAGATACTTTGCAAATACGTTCCATGGCTTCACTATTCCCTTTGCTGAAAAGATGTACTGAATTTTATATTATCACATTTTTTTCCTTTTATTACTTTTCATCATGTTAAAGAAATATTTCCCTGCTCAAAGCTCATAAATTATTCTCTTATATTATCTTCTAGATGCTATATTATTTTGCCTTTCATATGTAGACCTATACCCCTGGTAGAATGAACTTTTTATGTATGGTATAAAGAATAAAAATTCATTTTTTCTTTCTAAATTGCTAACTGTTCCTGAACTATTTATTGAAATAAAAGCCCTCATCTTTACAAATACTACCTCTGTCCCATTCTCTCTCTCATTCTGAAATTGCAGTTACATTTATGATAGATCTCAATGTATTCTCTATGGTTCCATTCTCATTGATTTTTACCTTTTTTAAAAAAAAAGTGTTTATTTTGAGAGAGAGAGAGAGAGAGAGAGAGAGAGAGAGAGAGAGAGAGATGGGTGGGCAGAGAGAGAGAGAGAAAGAGAATCCCAAACAGGCTCCAGGTTCAGTGTGGAGCCCCAAGCGGGGCCCAATTCCACAACTGTCAGATCATGACCTGAGCTGAAATCAAGAGTCAGATGCTTAACCGACTGAGCCATCCAGGCACCCCTGATTTTTACCTTTTGTTCATGCCTCATTCTGGCTATTTTCTTCTGATATTTCAGTTAACCAAATTACTCTCCAGTAAGGTTTAACCTGATGTCAAGACACACCCACCAAATTCTTAATTTCAGTTATCACAGTTTTTCAATTCTAAAATGCCCATCGTATAATATTTCAAATTTCGCACATCTTTTTAAAAATAGTTTTTAGTCTTCTACCAAAATTCTCAGTCTTGTCTTATATTGACTTGAGCATGGTAAGCATAGTTATTTTAAAATTCGTGTGTGATTCTTCGTATTTCTCGGTCTCCTGTGGGTATGTTGCTATTGTCTATTTTTTTCCCACTAGTTCTTGTTCATGTCAGATTTTTTATGATTCTAAAAATATTTTTTATTTACATTATCGAAGTATAGTTGGCATACCATGTTATATTAGTTTCAGGTGCACAACATAGTGATTTGGCAATTTATGTATTGTGCAATGTTCACCACAATAAGTGTAATTACCATACAATGTTATTACAATATTATTGACTATATTCCTTATGCTATACTTTCATCTCCATGACTTATTTATTTCATAACTCAAGTCTGTGCCTCTTAATTCCCTTTACCTATTTCATCCATTTCTCCACCCCTCTCCCAAAATGGCAACCACCAGTTTAGTCTGTTTGTGAGTCTGCTTCTGTTTTTTGCTGCTTTATTCATTTGTTTTGGTTTCTAGATTCCACATATAAGTGAAATCATATGGCATTTATTTTTCTCTGTCTCACTTATTTCACTTAGTATAAGATCCTCTAGGTCTATCCATGTTGTTACAAATGGCAAGATCCTGTTCTTTTTTATGGTTAATATTCCACTGTATATATCCTATATCTTCTTTATCCATTCATCTATTGATGGACACTTTGGTTGCTTCCATATCTTGACTATTGTAAATAATTCCCATTGCAATATTCACATTATTTTGTCTTCTGCTGTGATTTTATTGCATATTAAATATTTTAATTATAATTTATTTATAGAATTCATTTTAAACTTAGAATAATGTTATCATACTCCAGAGAAAATTTATACTAGCTTTTACCAATATGTGTGGCAAATAACAATATGGAATCACTATATTATAATTTCAGGGATTGATATGATTTGAAGACAGGCTATAATTCCTGCAAAAGTTATTCCAATTTAAGGTCACTCTTACTTCTGTGGTGGAGCCCTCAGGGCCCCAACCCAAAACATACGGGATTACCTATGCTTTCTGCCTCTTAGCAGATTTTGGATTCTTTTGCTCCTCCAAACTTTGTATCTTTGCCATGTCTTGTAGAATTGGCAACATCCAAGAGGAAGAGCAACCCCAAAAGGGCAGCCCATATTTCTGGATTTCCATCTTCTTTGATCCATTTCTAGAGCTTCTTCACTATTATTTTTTAATTTTTTAAATGTTTATTTATTTTTGAGAAAGAGAGAGACAGAGACAGAGACCGAGTCGGGGAAAGGGCAGAGAGAGAGAGGGAGACACAGAATGCAAAGCATACTCCAGGCTCCGAGCTGTCAGCACAGAGCCCAACGTGGGGCTCAAACCCACAAACTGTGAGATCATGACCTGAGCCGAAGTTGGACGCTTAACCAACTGAGCCACCCAGAAGCCCCATCTTCACTATTTTCTTTAAATGTTTATTTTATTTTTGAGAGACTGCAAGTGGGGGAGGGGCAGAGAGAGGGGGACAGAGGATCTGAAGTGGGCTCTGTGCTGACAGCAGTGAGCCTGACATGGGGCTTAAACTCACGAACTGTGAACTGCGAGGTCATGACCTGAGCCAAAGTTGGATGTTCAACCCACTGAGCCACTCAGGCACTTCCAGAGCTTCTTCACTGTCTTGTTTATTGTCTAGTCCACTGATTATTTTAAGAGATATGTTTTGTGTGAGTGTGTGGTTGTCCTCAGTGGGAGGGTTAGTCCAATTTACCAAATCTGTAATTACCAGAAGTCCCCACTCATCGTTTTAGTCCCACGATTTTTTAAATGAGCAGACAACCAATAATAACCTGGTAACGTTCTTTTATGAAGTCAGCAACCAAAAGAAATAGAAGAGATCAACTTGGAATAAACAGATTATGCAGTGTATTAGATAGGCTATAGATTCAAGTTCATGTAAATGACATGTTAACTTCCTCTCCCCACGCCACCCACACAGCAATAAAATGATGGAGTAAAATACAAGGCAAAATACAATAAAAACTTCATTCCAGAAAAGAATGAGAACATGTAATCACTGCTCTGTAGCATTTATCAAATCTTGCTAAGCATGATGGAAATGATTCATTCCCTACCTTAGACGTGAAGGAGTTTACCCTTTGGAAGTCTCTACTTCTGCTCCATCATGACAATCCTCTTATATAGTTACTTCATATTCCCCATGTGTGTCTTTTTATGGTTCCTCCTTGCCTATTTTCTTCGATGGGCATATAGCAGGTGGCTCTTAGAATGCTCTTCTTTGGGGGCTGGAGAACTTTACAGCCTGCTTTCTGTGGGTGAAAACTTGGGAGTGCAGGAGTGAGGCTAAGGAGTTAAATACACACAGGCTATATTTAGTTCCATTTCTTCCCTACTTTTTCATTGCAGAATAGTCTACAAATAGTAAAATTTACTCCTTTTGTTGAACACTCATATATGGCTTTAAAAAAGCATACATCTGTGTAACCACCACCACAATCTAGCCTTATGATGCTCCTTTGTAGTCAACCCCTCTCTCCAACCCCAGCCCCTGAAAACTACTGATTTGTTATCTGACCCTGATGTTTTGTCCTTTCTAGGATTCATATGATATGTAGACTTTGAGTCTAGCTTTGTTCGCTTAGCAAAGTATATTCATGCTGTTGTTTACATCAGTAGTTACTTCTCTTTTAATGCTGACATGTATTCCATTGTATATATAACCAAAGGTTTTTTTTTCCTCTTTACTCACCAAATTAAGGACATTTGGATTGTTTCCAGTTTGGGGCAATCATGAAAAATAAACTGCTATGAACATTCACATGCAAGTTTTTGTGTGAACATAAGTTTTCATTCATGTGGCTAAATACCTAGGAGTGGACAGAAATTGGTTGCATTTTGATACACTAATAATGAAACAGCAGAAAGAGAAATAAAGGAATCGATCCCATTTACAATTGCACCAGAAACCATAAGATACCTAGGAATAAACCTAACCAGAGAGATAAAAGACTTATACTCTGAAAACGATAAAACATTGATGAAAGTAATTAAAGATGACACACAGAAATGGAAAAACATTCCATTTTCATGGATTGGAAGAACAAATATTGCTAAAATGTCTACACTACCCGGGGTGCCTGGCTGGCTCAGTCAATTAAGTGTCTGACTTTGGCTCAGGTCATGATCTCATGGTTTGTGAATTTGAGCTCTGAATCAGGCTCTGTGCTGTCAGTTTGGAGCCTGGAACTTCCTTCGGATTCTGTGTCTCCCTCTCTTTCTACCCCTCCCCCCCACATGCTCTGTCTTTCTCTGTCTCTCAAAAAATGAATAAACGTTAAAAAAATTTAAATGTCTACATTACCCAAAACAATCTACACATTTAATGCAATCCCTATCAAAATACCACCAGCATTTTTCACAGAGGTAGAACAAGTAATCTTAAAATTTGTATGGAACCTCAAAAGATCCCTGAGTAGCCAAAGCAATCCTGAAAAAGAAAAGCAAAGTGGGAGGCATCACAATTCTAGACTTCAAGTTATATTACAAAGCTATAATCATCAAGACAGTATGTTACTGGCACAAAAACAGACACATAGATCAATGGAACAGAATAGAAAATACAGAAATGGACCCACAACTATATGGTCAATTAATCTTTGGCAAGGCAGGAAAGAATATCCAATAGCAAAAAAGACACTCTCTTCAACAAATGGTGTTGGGAAAACTGGACAGCTACATGCAAAAAATGAAACTGGACCACTTTCTTACACAATATACAAAAAATAAATTAAAATGGATGAAAGCCCTAAATGTGAGATAGGAAACCAGTAAAATCCTACAGAAGAATACAGGTGGCAACCTCTCTAGCATCAGCCGTAGCAACTTCTTTCTAGATAAGTCTCCTTAGGCAAAGGAAACAAAAGCAAAAATAAACTATTTGGACTGCATCAAAATAAGAAGCTTCTACACAGCAGAGAAAACAATCAACAAATCAAAAAAGGCAACCTACAGAATGGGAGAAAATATTTGCAAATGACATACCTGATAAAGGGTTAGTATCCAAAATATGTAAAGAACTTATATAACTCAATATCCAAAAAACAAATAATCCAGTTAAAAAATGGTCAGAAGACATGAACAGACATGTTTCCAAAGAAGACATCCAGATGGCGAATGGACACATTAAAAGATGCTCAACATCAGCCACTATCAAGAAAATACAAATTAAAACTACAATGGTATATCATTTCACACCAGTCAGAATGGCTAAAAGTAACAAAAAAGGAAACAACAGGTGTTGGCAAGAATGTGGAGAAAGGGGCACTCTTTACACTATTGGTGGGATGCACACTAAACTGCTGCAGCCATGTAGAAAACAGTATGGAGGTTCCTCAAAAAGTTAAAATAAAACTATCCTATGATCCAGCAATTGCACTACTAGATATTTACTCAAAGGATGAAAAAATAGTAATTCAAAGGATTAATACACCCCAGTGTTTATAGCAGCATTATCTACAATAGCTAAATTATGGAAAGAGCCCAAATGCCTATTGACTAATGAATGGATAAAGAAGACGTCATATACATGATGGAATATTACTCAGCTATCAAAAAGAATGGAATCTTGCCATTTGCAATGTCTGGATGAACCTAGAGAGTATTATTCCACTCTTGTGTGGAATTTAAGAAACAAAACAAATGAACATAGGGGCAAAAAATGAGAAGGAAACCAAGAAGTAGACTCTTAACTACAGAGAACAAACTGATGGTTACCAGAGGAGAAGTGGGCGGAGAGTGACTTAAATAGGTGATAGTTACTAAGAGGGCATTTGTGATGAGCACCAGATACTGTAGGTAAGTGATGAATCATTCAATTTTATATCTGAAACTAATTATTACACTGTATGTTAAGTAACTGAAAGTTAAATAGAAAATTGGGTAAAAAATAAAAGTACAATTAGAGTTTAGACAAAAAAAGAATCCAGAAGGAACAATTCAACATCTATTTAAAGAGCATTTAGGGGGGGCACCTGGGTGGCTCAGTAGGTTAAACGTCCGACTTTGTCTCAGGTCATGATCACTTCATGGGTTTGAAAACTGTCAGGCTCTGTGCTGACAACATGAAGCCTGGAGCTTGCTTCAAGTTGTGTGTGTCCCTCTCATTCTGCCCCTCCCCTGCTCACGCTCTGTCTCTCTCTCAAAAATAAATAAATGTTAAAAAAATAATAAATAGGGGCGCCTGGGTGGCGCAGTCGGTTAAGCATCCGACTTCAGCCAGGTCACGATCTCGCGGTCCGTGAGTTCGAGCCCCACGTCAGGCTCTGGGCTGATGGCTCGGAGCCTGGAGCCTGTTTCCGATTCTGTGTCTCCCTCTCTCTCTGCCCCTCCCCCGTTCATGCTCTGTCTCTCTCTGTCCCAAAAATAAATAAAAAACGTTGAAAAAAAAAAATTAAAAAAAAAAAAAATAATAAATAAATAAATAAAGAGTATTTAGAGGCCAAAACTTCCTCCTTGCTCAGCTCAGTAGATGGCTGCCATGTCTATTCTCATCCCAGCAGAAGTCTACAATTTTATTCTTTGGAGAAGTCTCTGAAACGCATAATAACAGGCACATACCATAATCCCAAACCTAACCCTAATACTAAACATAACTGTAACCCATAGCACCTAAAGTCTAATCCCTAACACTTACCTTAATGCTAACTGTAAATTTAACACTCTGAAGAGGTCTCTGAACTGCAGGATACCAGACTCATAGCCACACCCTGGCCTTAAACATAACCCTCACCCTGTCCCTAACCCTAACCCTATCCCTGGCCCTAACACGAACCCTAACCCTAGATCTGACGGGGAAAATGGAAGATGTGGTATGTGTGTGTGTATGTGTGTGTGTATATATATACACACACACATACACACACACATATATACATACATACGTATATATGTATACATACATATATGCATACATATGTATACATATATACATGTTTATGTATATATGTATGTGTATATATATGTATATGTGTGTGTGTGTGTGTATATATATATATATATATATATATATATATATATATATAATAGGATATCACCCAGCCATAAAAAGTACGAAATCTTGCTGTTTGCAATGACATATAGATGGGGCTACAGAAGTCAGTCAGAGAAGACAAATATTGCATGACTGAACTCATATATGGAAATCAAGAAACAAAACAAATAAAGGGGAAAAAAGAGAGAAACAAGCCATGAAACAGACTCTTAACTATACTGAACAAACTGATGGTTACCAGAGGGGAGGTGGGTGGATGGGGGGGATGGGTTAAAGGTGATGGGAATTAAGGAGTGTATTTGTGATGATGGGATCATGAACATGTTCATGGAACAATCCATGAACAACAACGGGGTGTTGTATGAAAGTGTTGAACTATATTGTACACCTGAAATAAATATTACACTGTATGTTAACTGGAATTTAAATGAAAACTTAAAACAAATATCTATGAGTGGGATTGTTGAGTTGTATACTTAAGTGTATGCTTAACTTTATAAGAAACTAAACAAGCTGTTTCCAATGTACAATTTTGCATTTTACCAGCAATAGCATGAGTTTTCCAGTTGCTCTTCATCTTTACCAGCACATTGTGTGCCAGTATTTTTATTTTATTTTAGCCAATATGATAAGGGTGTATCTCATTCTGGTTTAAAATTGCATTTCACTAATGACTAAGATGCTGAGCAGTTTTTCATGTGTTGCTTTGCATTTGTTTATCTTCTTTGGTGAAGTATCTGTCCAATTTCTTTTACCCCTTTTATATTTGAATTGTTTTTTATTGAGTTTTGAGAATCCTTTACATATTCTGGATACGGGTGCTTGATCAAGCATATGCTTTGCACAAATTTTCTCCCACTCGGTGTCTTGTCTTTTTATTGAATTCAGATTTACCAGCTCTTTCCTTCACTAATGAGTATGTGGTACCATATCCAAGAAATTTTTGCCGAACAAAGTTAACAGAGATTTTCTTCTGTTTTCTTCTAGGAATATTACAGTCTTCAGTTTTACATTTAGATCTATGGTCCATTTTAAATTAATTTTGTATAGTATAGTATGGTGTGCAAGGTATGGGTCAAGGTCAAAGCTTTGTTTTTTCTTTTTCCTTTTTTTTTTTTTTTTTTTTTTTTTTGCATATGGATGTCCAATATTTCCAGTACCATTTGTTGAAATGATCACTCTTTCTCCTTTGCAACTTTGTTTCCGGATTCTGTCTTTGGTTCCGCTAACCTATAGTCTATCTTTTCAGAAAAACCACACTGCCTTGATTTCTGTACCTTTATAGTAAATTCTGAATTCAGGATTTGTGAGTACTCCTACTTTATTTTTTCAAACTTTTTTGGCTATTCTAATTCTTTTGCTTCCCATGTAAATTCTAGAATTGGCTTATTGATATGTGCAAGAGATCCTGCTTGAATTTTGATTGGGATTGCACTGAATCTAAGAGTTAATTTAGGGACTACTGACATTAAGAATATTGAGTCTTCCAATCCATGAACATAGCATGTTTCTCCATTTCTTTAGGTCTTTATTTTAGCAGTCTTTTGTAGTCTTTAAAAAATATTTATTTTGAGGTGGGGGAGAGTGCAAGCAGGGGAGAGGCAAAGAGAAGGGAACAGAGGATCTGAACCGGGCTCTGTGCTGACAAGCTGACAGCAGTGAGTCCGATGTGGGGCTCGAACCCACAAACCATGAGATCATGACCTGAGCCGAAGTTGGTTGCTCAAGCAACTGAGCCACCCAGGTGCCTCCTTTTGTAGTTTCTAATATACAGATTCTGTGCATATTTTATTAGATTTATAAATAGTATTTCATGGGGATTTTTTGTATCACATGCTTTCGAAACCTTGGTTTGTGGTTTCTTTGGCAATTCATTGCCCTCAAAAACTTACAGGCTTCTGGGGCGCCTGGGTGGCTCAGTGGGTTAAGCATCCAACTTTGGCTCAGGTCATGATCACATTTTTTTTTGTGGGTTCGAGTCCTGCATCAGGCTCTGTGCTGACAGCTCAGAGCCTAGAGCCTGCTCTAATTCTGTGTCTCCCTCTCTCTCTGCCCCTGCCCTGCTCACACTCTGTCTCTCTTTCAAAAATAAATAAACATTAAAAAAAAAACCTTACAGGCTTCTACACAAATAAACTCCCACATATACAATCAACTAATATTTCACAAGGGACTCAAGAATACACAATGGGGAAAGGATAGTTTTTTCAATAAATGGTTTGGGGAAACCTGGATAAACACAAGCAAAAAAAATGAAATTGGATTCCCATCTTACATGACTCATAAAAATTGACTAGAAATGGATTACAGTTTTAAATATAAGACCTAAAAACATAAAACTCTTAGAGAAAACATAGGGAAAAAATGTTCTGTGACACTGATCTTCGATGTGACATGAAAAGCAGAAGTGGGGCGCCTGGGTGGCTCAGTGGGTTAAGCATCCAACTTTGGCTCAGGTCATGATCACATTTTTTTTTGTGGGTTCGAGTCCTGCATCAGGCTCTGTGCTGACAGCTCAGAGCCTAGAGCCTGCTCTAATTCTGTGTCTCCCTCTCTCTCTGCCCCTGCCCTGCTCACACTCTGTCTCTCTTTCAAAAATAAATAAACATTAAAAAAAAAACCTTACAGGCTTCTACACAAATAAACTCCCACATATACAATCAACTAATATTTCACAAGGGACTCAAGAATACACAATGGGGAAAGGATAGTTTTTTCAATAAATGGTTTGGGGAAACCTGGATAAACACAAGCAAAAAAAATGAAATTGGATTCCCATCTTACATGACTCATAAAAATTGACTAGAAATGGATTACAGTTTTAAATATAAGACCTAAAAACATAAAACTCTTAGAGAAAACATAGGGAAAAAATGTTCTGTGACACTGATCTTCGATGTGACATGAAAAGCAGAAGTGGGGCGCCTGGGTGGCTCAGTCGGTTAAGCATCCGACTTCGGCTCAGGTCATGATCTCGCGGTTCGTGAGTTCAAGCCCCACGTCGGGCTCTGTGCTGACAGCTCAGAACCTGGGGCCTGTTTCGGATTCTGTGTCTCCCTCTCTCTCTCTGACCCTCCCCCGTTCATGCTCTGTCTCTCCCTGTCTCAAAAATAAATAAATGTTAAAAAAATTTAAAAAAAAAAGAAAAGCAGAAGCAACAAAAGCAAAAAAAAAAATTAATAAGTGTGACTACATCAAACTAAAAGCTTCTAAACAACAAAAAATGGTTAACAAAATGAAAAGGCAATTTACAGAATGGGAGAAAATATGGAGTTTTGCAAACCACGTATCTGCTAAGGGGTTAATAAACAAAGTACATAAGAAACTCCTAGAACTCAATAAGAAAAAACCAAATGATCTGATTTTTTAAATGGGCAGAAGAGTTGAGTAGCCAGTTTTTCCAAGAAAACATCCAAATGGACACCAGACACATGAAAAAAATCCTTGACACCACTAATCATCAGGTTAATGCAAATTAAAACCACAATGACAAGATTATACCCCTCTGAGGAGCAATATCAGAGGCTTAATACTGCATAGAGGCAAATAAAATAGACTTCACTAATATATTTCAACTGATCACTAAGCAAATAAGCAAGCAAGAAACAGAAATTGGTCCAGAAAGGGTGGGGGATGGGAGCCAGGGTAGTACTTCGAGCAGATACATTATACGATCTACAATGTTTAGTTTCTAGCAAAATGTTACAAGAAAAGTAAAACCAGGAAGATGTGACCCCCCCATGCTAAATGAAGAAATGAAAACAGGCAAAATAAACTGGGAATAAAAGCAACCAATATCAGATTTGACAAATATTTCAGTGTAGACAATTTAGATATTTTTTAAACCAGAAGAAATTATGATCAAATCAGTGAGGATGACAATATCACATCAAATAGAGAATACTAATACAAATATAGAAATTATTTTATTATTTTTTGGTCAATTCAACTTATTTTTTTATTTAATTTAATTCAATTTAATTCAATTTTATTTTATTTTATTTTATTTTATTTTATTTTATTTTATTTTATTTTATTTTATTTCATTTTATTATTTTTTTCTTCTCCAGTTAGTTAACATACAGTGTAGTCTTGGCTTTCAGGAGTAGAACCCAGCAATTCATCTCTTACATATGACACCCTATTTTAAAAAGAACTAATGGGAAATTCTGGAGTGAAATTGGACAAGTAAAAAGAAATGTTTAACGAGGGAGCTCAAAATTTTTTAAAAATTAAAAAAATAATAAAACCACAATTAACTATCACCTCACACCTGTTAGAATGGCTAGCATCAAAAAGACAAGAGGTGAGTGTTGGTGAGGTTATAGAGAAAAGGGAACCCTTGTGCACTGTTGGTGAGAATGTAAACTGGTGCAGATACCGTGGAAAATAGTCTGGAAGTTCCTCAAAAAATTAAAAATAGAACTACCATATGATCCCAGCAATCCCACTTCTGGGTATATACCCAAAGGAAACGAAGACAGGATATTGAAAAGATATCTACACTCCCATGTTCACTGAAGCACCAAAATAGCTAACATATGGAAACAACATAAGTATCCATCAGCAGATGAGTGGACACAGAAAATGTGATACACACACACACACACACACACACACACACACACACACACACTGGAGTATTATTCAGCTATGAGAAAGAAGGAAATTCTGTCATTTGAGACAACATGGATGGACCTTGAGGGCACTGTGCTAAGTGAAATAAGTCAGGTAGAGAAAGACAAATATTGTATGATATCACTTATACGTGAAATATACAAAATCCAAAGTCATAGAGAGTTGGGGAGGGGGTGTTAGTTAAAGGATACAAACTTCCAGTTAGGAGATGAATAAGTTCTGGAATCTAATATACAGCATGATGAATATACTTAACAATATTATATTAGATACTTAAAAGTTGGTAGAAGAGATCTTAAGTGTTCTCACCATGAAAAAGAAATGGAATTATGTCAATGTAATGGAGGTTCTAGGTAACACCATGGTGGTAATCATACTGTAATATGTAAATGTATCAAATAAACACATCACACACCTTATGCGTACACAATGTTATATACCAACTATATTGCAATAAAGCTGGAAAACAAATAAGAATCAACAAAGAAAACTGACAGTCTTCTAGTCTCATTATTTCCGGTCAGTCCCACAAGGCATAGACTCATACAGAGAGCCTTTCTAGACTTAGTTTTTAATCCTGTCCTTGGTATTTTATTTATTGGCCTCTGTTTTTTTGGCTTGACCCTTTCTTTTTTTTTATTTTTTTTAATATTATTATTTATTTTTGAGACAGAGAGAGACAGAGCATGAGCAGGGGAGGGCAGAGAGAGAGGGAGACACAGAATCCAAAGCAGGCTTCAAGCTCTAAGCTGTCAGCACAGAGCCTGACTCAGGGCTCGAACTCACAGACCTGAGCCGAAGTCAGATGCTTAACCAACTGAGCCACTCAGGCGCCCCCAAATGTTATTTTTAATTATAGTACAGTTGACATATAATATTATATTAGTTTCAGGTGTGCAACATATTGTTTCAACAACTCTATTCATTATGAAATGCTCACCATGGTAAATGTAGCAGGATGGTATTTTAAAATGAACTTTCAAGAATGAAAAGACAGCTCCTGGAAGATGTTTTTGAAATGAAATGAAAAATGGAAAACCCAATAATGACAAAGAGTAAAAAAAATGGAAAATAGGGATGAGCACTGGGTGTTGTATGTAAACGATGAACCACGGGAATCTACCCCAAAAACCAAGACCACACTTTACACACTGTATGTGAGCCAATTTGACAATAAATTATATTAAAAATAAATAATAAATAAATAATAAAAATAAATAATAAATTAAAAATATATGGAAAGTGGGACAGCATAGAAAATGCAAGGATTTCCTGCATCCAGATGAATTAAAAACATATTTGGAAAATAGGTAGAAAATAGATGAGTGAGTTTTTTGGTTTTTTGTTTGTTTGTTTTTTAGCTCATAGAATTTATTCAGAAACTCATCACTGGGACTACATTATATCCAGCAGAAACCAACTGAAAAGAAAAAGGCAATGGGAGATATGATGCCAATAACACAGACTGCTAATAACATAGAGAATTCAACAACAAAAATAATTACTAATTCCAAGGAAAATATCAAGTTGTAGAGGTAATTGAAAGTATTCTAATGTACTAGCTGGCTCATCTGTTAATTGCTTTTACATCATCAAAACACTAAACACAGTATACTTATTTTTTTAACGTTTATTTTTGAGAGAGAGAGAGAGAGAGAGACAAAGAGTACAAGATAGGAAGAGGCAGAGAGAGAGGTAGATAGAGGATCCAAAGGGGTTCCAGACTGGAAGCAGAAAGCCCGATGTGGGGCTCAAACTCACCAACTATGAGATGGTGACCTGAGCCAAAGTCTGAAGTTTAACTGACTGAGCCACCCAGGAGCCACAACACAGTGTACTTCTAATGGGAAAATGAAGGAGTGGGCAAATCACATGTGTATGCTACGGGTACGACTGTGTATGTGAAGAAAAGCAAAATCCTCATATGCCACGGTGACAGGTTGACAGATGTCAAAAACTGAAAAATCAAGACATAGCAACAGAGACATTTAGTTCAGAAATAACAGGTAAGTATCAAATGATAAAGATATAGGGGTACCTGGGTAGCTCATGCAGTTAAGCCATCCGACTATTGGTTTCAGCTCAGGTCATGATCTCACAGTTGATGAGTTCAAGCCCCACATCCAGCTCTGCGCTGACAATGCAGAGCCTGCTTGGGATTCTCTCTTTCCCTCTCTCTCTGCCCCTCCCCTGCTCACTATCTCTGTCTCTCTCTCAAAAATAAGTAAACTTAAAAAAATTAAAAAAAAACTTATTCTCTAAAACAAAAATTAAAGATATAAAGGTTAAATATGGCTGTCTCTGGCAAGGAGAAAATGGGGGATGAGATCGGCTGTGTTTACAAGCTTTGTGGGCATATTTAATTTTTTAAACCATGTGCAATGATAAGAAGAACGTACACACAACTCTGCCAGGATTCCCCACCTAATTCCAGATTAAACAGAAGTGCTAGAATTTGGCACACCATCTTTCTCATAGCTATCAATCACAGACTACTATGGAGAGCCTGATAGCCTTTTGGGCATTCTCATTAGTGTCTTCCAGGAGTCCCACTTAACTTTAAATGGCAAGATAGAATCTTGGCAAAGTAAATGAGAAAGATGGATGAAAGCAGGCATAGTGATCTTCAGAGAGGAAATAAGGAGAACAGAAGAAGCATTGCAAGGGCATTCTGAATAATAAAAAAAAAGCTGCAAACAATGTAACATTCTCTGTTCAGCTGAGAAATAACAGCGGCAGAAGGCACATCAGTTTGGTTTATGTAGCTATCAGAGATTGAATGACTGGTTCCAGGATAACACCACTATAATCCAAAAAACAAAAATGGTCATCATAAAGCTGTCAAGGATCTTCTTATGCGTACTGGTTTTGTGCAACAGAGCCTTCTAGTACTAGCCAGACATGAGGACGGCTACAGTTAATTCATATCATGTATGACAGCATTAGTCCTAAAGTGACTTAATACCACATTTGAAACTAAATAGAACAAAACTTCCTCAATGCTCTCAGGTGCTCCGTGCAGCTAACATCTGGCAACCTTGCCTCCAGAGTGGCACATGGTTAAAAAATAAAACATTTTAAAATTAAATGATGTGGTTAGTTACCTGGTAGGTAAAGGTGCTTAATAAATATTTGATAAAGATGAAATATAGGGGAAAGCAATGTAGTATTTGCCCCCAAATTAAGGCGACAGTGTTTGTTTTTTTAAAATAAATGTTAATATTTGGGTAATAACAGGAATAATAACAAGGGCATGTATTAGAATGATATAGTCTTGCTGAAAATGACAAAGATTGCAGATTATGTTGATATATAGATTCATTTGCTTGAAATAATGTTAACTTAAAGATAACATCAAACAGGGTGCCTGGGTGGCTCAGTCGGTTAAGCATCCGACTTTGGCTTAGGTCAAGATCCCAAGGTAACGTGGGTTCAAGCCCTGCATCGGGCTCTGTGCTGACAGCTCAGAGCCTGGAGCCTGCTTCAGATTCTGTGTCTCCATCTCTCTGCCCCTCCCCCACTCATACTGTGTCTCTGTCTCTCAAAAATATATAAACATTAAAAAAATTAACAAAAAAATAACATCAAACAGTTCAAACATTCTGCTTCACTAATTATAGTTATACAAAATCAGATAAGCTTATACTAAAAGATGGATAAAAAAATTAAGTCACATATAGTTTAATGTTAATGAGTTATATTTTATTTTTTAAAACTGTTTATTTATTTTTTTTGAGAGAAAGAGAGACAGAGGGAATCTCAAGCAGGCTCTGCACTGTCAGCACAAAGCCTGATGTGGGGCTCAATCTCATAAACTGTGAGATCACGACCTGAGAAATGGGTTCTATTTCCGTAAAAATGTTTAACTTCATAACTCCACTAAACCTGCCCATGCCAGCCACCTAGGAGTTATCTTTGAATCACTCCTGTCCTTCACACCCTAAATTCAATCCTTCTGCAGCTTCTGTAGGCTTTACTTCCAAAACATACTCCAACTTTGTCCTCATATCTCTAATTACACTACTGTCACTGTTGTCTAAGCCACCTTTATCTGGAGCACTAAGATATTCTCCTAGCCAGTCTTTCAGCTTCTACTTTGGGTCACCATCAATCCAAGTGACAGCTGGAGCATCCTCTTTAAAATGTAAATCAGATCATGACACTCTCCAGCTTAAACTTCTCCAATGGCTGCCCATTGCATCTAGAATAATCTCCACACTCCTTACCTTGACCTACAAACCCTTCCTTGATGTGGCTCCTGACCTCTGACCTCACTGTGCTCCAGTATACTGCCTTCTTTCTGTTCCTCCAACAGTCCCCGCTCATGCCTGCTTTTATGCCTTATACTTTCTGTTCCTCTACATGGCATTCTTCCTTTGACCTTTGCATGGCTAGTGCCTTCTTGGCATTTGCATCTCAGCAAAAATGTCCTCTCCTTTGAGACAGACCTTCTCAGACCACCCAACACACTTATATTCTCTATATCATGCAATTTCATTTTTAAAACCAGACGTTCCATTAGCTGATATTTTCTTCTGCCCTTATTTGGCTACTCCCTACTAGAGTGTAAACTCTATGAAAGACATTGTGTGTCTTATTCACTGTCATATCTGCAATACCTAAAACACTATCTGGAACATATCTGATTTGTGATAAAATTTTTAAATATGTGATTTAAAAAGGGAATGGAGGGACACCTGGCTAGCTAAATCAGAAGAGCATGTGACTTTCATCTCAGGGTCCTGAGTTCAAGCTCCAACCCCTCTCCCACTCCCACCGCTGGGTGTAGAGCTTAAATAAATAAATAAATAAATAAATAAATAAATAAATAAATAATTTTTTTAAAAGAGATGAAAACAAATTTGTGTTTAATAATTTAAGGAGATGTTCAAGTTCAACTGCTAAGATTTTTGTTCTGAGAGCACAATAAAGCTTTCTCTCTGTGTATGATTCAAAATGAGGAACAATCTGCATATACAGAACCTGGAAGGTATGTGTTTGTCCTTTCTCTCTGTTTCCAAAACATTAGAAAACCCTTGCCTGTAACCTCTCATTTTTTAAAAGGGTAAACAAAGATAAATAGGATTAAATGATCATCCTAAGTGGCAGAAATGGGGCTAGAACCCACCTCTCTGGAGCTCCAGTAGAGTGTTCTTTCCACACTTGTCCTATTACTAAAAATCAACATTTTGGTCATTATCAAATACTGGTTCTATAATGGCATACCAAACTTAAAAGGCAATACTAATTAGTAAGGAGAACTGATGAACTGAAGAAAGAAGTTTGACTTAAGACTATGTGGTTTGCTATGGGGGAGTATTTGAAATTGTAAAACAAATATAAACCACACATGTACAAGCCTCACGAAATACTAACACTCAGCCAAAGCGGAATCATGACATATAGAAGTTAGAGATGTATTGCAATACAATTGCTAAAAGTAATTGGTAACATTGCAAAATGTCACAGATGATGATTAAATTTTAACATATTAGACTTTCAATTCACAAAAAGATTGTATATAGCAAATCAGTTTCAACGTCAAATAATAGCAGTTTAAAGAAATATTTCTCAACTGTTGGGCCATGTTTTTGTTTCAGGCATAAGAGAGTTCTAGTAAGTTGATAGATCTTTTTTTCTTTTATTATTTAAACTTAGGGTCACAATACCAAAAAGTCAATTTAACCTGATGCCTGAAAACTTTCAAAATTGACTTGCAGAATAATATCTTAAAAGATTTTCAGATCACATCATGCTTTCACATTTATATTTCAATCATTTTAATTGTGCAAACACCTTAAGACACCTTAAAACACCAAACACCTTAGGACAATCAGTGGTTAGAATTGCCACTACACTGTCTCCAGATCATCCACATTACAAGAGAGGCGGCTGTTAGCTTTATATTCTCCAGCACATTCTTTTGGTTATAAAACAGATGAGACAAAGGAGTCACAAGCTATCAGAATGTGACTTGTATGCATTTGCAAATCAAGCGAAAGTATTAGGTGACTGACACACAGGGAGGTCATGCAGGGAACATGAAAAACAATAGATTATCCCTTGTCCTCAAGAAATTTACAACCTGGTTGATGAGAAACAAGTTTACATTAAAAACCACACTGACATTGTACACACATACACACAGAAGGTAAAATCATAGAAAACAAACTTTAAAAGTTGAGTCTTCCCTGTAAATCAGTTTGTACTATTAGGTACTGCATATAGGGTTTCTCAGCTTACACAGCTCACTTTTTGGAGTGCACTTAGCTTTGATTCTCTAACACCTCAAAGATTCCACAGAAGTACTGAACCATGTGACAAAAAGTCTTCAGGTGAACCTGGAAGCAATCTTTAAAGAGATATTTTGGGGTAGGCAAAACACTTTATCTTATTTTGTTTTGTTTGGTTTGGTTTTAATTCTGAAAGCACCAATTTTATTTTCCAAGGGACCCCTCTTTTCAGATGCAAATGTAACTATTTCTTAAACACTCTATTCAAATGTTAACATTTTTCCTTTCTGACTGCTAATTAACAAAAGGAAAGAATGATTTATACTTATTTGGTTCTTGATTTTGAATCAAGGTGAAATATTGATGTTTCGCTTGTGGACCACATTTGTCTTCAAGGTATCTTTGATTGTAAAATATATATATACAGAAGAGAGTATAAAAATACAAATGTGCAGTTTAAATAATAACTGCACCCATGTAACCATCACTCAGGGTAAGAAATAAGATCCCAGGTGTTTTCAATGCATTTTCACAGAAGGAAGGGAGTTTCCTATGAGTCTGAGTCTAAATTTTCTTGTTGTTCTTTGATCAGAAATGCACGTTTTCCCTCCTTAGTCTCAAATTTGGAAAAAGATCCTGAAATAAATAATCAGAAACATCTTCCTTCCCAACTCCTGAACTCAAATTAAATAATTTACATAATAGTTCATAATTCTCCCTGATGACGTATTTCAGGGGAAGAGGGAACATGTAATTAATTAAGAATGAAATATTTTAAACCTATGCTGCTTCTTTTATAATTATGATGTACTTTCCTGGATTGTTGCTATTTTTACTAAACTCCGTGTGAAAAAGTTTGGTGAGAAGGAATGATTGCTAAGCCTAAACACAATGTGGTCTCTAACAGGACTCTCAAGTGAGAGGCCCTAAATACTGAAGATTGCATTGAATGACTGATGTTTCATCTTTTTCAAAAAGTAATACATTGTCTTCTGGGTTTATCATCTTATGTAGTATTTTGCATTTAGGTAAAATCCTTCATTCAACAAGTCGTTCCTGAGTACAATGCAGTACTAGGCACCATGAAGGGATGAACAAAAGTAGAAAAACATAATCCCTGCCTTCAGGGGAGGCCTACAAAACACTGCGGAAGATAAAGCATCCACTAATGAGGCAACTAGAAAGTACTTACAATCCATAAACAATTGTCTGACAGACAGTAAAGCACAGACTGAATGCAAAAACTCATGAAACTAAAAATGGTTACATTTCAAAAGTGGTTTGTAAGGCAGTTGTTTTGAACTTTGAACACATTTTACCCACAGGAGCATTATGAATAAATGTTGCCTGGATTTATAGGTTTGCCCAAAGAAACTCCTTTAATTCACAATACACGGAAATTCTGTCTGTATACCTATTTGCTATGGAAATATAGTACAAAGCAAATGTGTTGTAATATTAAACCATTAGATAAAAATAATTATGAAATACCCTTATAAAATATATCGGGGCATATTTTGAATGATAATGCTTCAGAAAAAGCATGTTTAATTAAAGCAGGTAGATGAAGACTTCTTGGAGATTCTGAAAGGGATCCCTATCAAGAGCACATGTGGTCCGTGAGGTATGTCTATTTTAACTTCAAAACATCTATTTTTCATTTTCATTCACTCATTCAATATTTTTAAGGGGGTGCCTGGATGGCTCAGTTGCTTAAGTGGCCGACTCTTGGTTTCAGCTCAGGTCATGATCTCACAGTTTTGTGAGTCCGAGCCCCACATTTGGATCCTGTGCTGACAGTGCGGAGCCTGGTTGAGATTCTCTGTCTCCCTCTTTCTTTGCCCCTCCCCCACATATGCTGTCTCTGTCTCTCTCAAAATAAATAAATGTAAAAAAAAAATATTTATTGAGGATCTTTGTTATGTGTCAGGCACTGTTCTAGGCACAGGGAATACACAGAGAACACACAGCAACACACGGAGCTGACATTGTAGTGCGGGGGGTGGGATGGAGAAACACAATGGTGTCAAGAAGGGATAAGTACTTTTCCTTGGTAGAGATTTATGATTACCATGTCTCCATGTTTATGCCCAGTATGAACTTTATATGTATCGCCCTACATGATTGGGGTTGGAATTTCCCTTTGTTCCCCAATAGAACTAAAAAACAGAGGTGAAAATATAGGGTACATTTTCTGAGGTTTCTGAGAACAACTGTAAGATGTGAAAGGGATATGTGTGAGCAAAAATTACCTCAGCTACGATGAATGAGAGGGAAAAATGAGCATCATTCCTTTGAGGGGGAAGAGATGTTACATGGGGCAGAAGTCACCAAGACTTTCTCTCACTCATGGAGAGCTTAGGCACTGTTAAAAAGACAGGGCATAACAAGTGTTGGCGATGTTGTGGAGAACACAGAACCCTTGTGAACTGTTGGTGGGAAGGTACATTGGTGCAGCCACTCTGGGAACAGTATGAAGGTTCCTCAAAAAGTTAAAAATGGAACTACCATATGATCCAATAATTCCACTACTGGGTATTTACCCAAAGAAAACTAAAACATCAATTCAAAAAGACGTGTGTACCTCTATGTTTATTGCAGCATGATTTACAATAGCAAAGTTATGGAAGCAGCCTAAGTGTCCATCAATAGATGAATGGATTAATGAGATGTGTCACACTCACACACACACACACACACACACACACACACACACACACACACAGAGGAATATTATGTAGCGATAAAAAGGGATGAGATCTTGCCATTTGTGAGAATGTGAACAGACCTCAAGGGTATAATGCTAAGTAAAATAAGCCATCCAGAGAAAGACAAAAGCTGTATTATTTCATTTATATGTGGGATCTTAAAAACAAATGAATCAACAGAAAAAAAAGCAGAATCAGACTTATAAATACAGAGAACAAACTGATGGTTGCTACAGGGTGGGGAAAGGTCAAAATGAGTGAAGCAAAGTGGGAGGTACAGGCTTCTAGTTATGGAATGAATAAGTCATGGGAATAAAAAGTCCAGTATAGGGAATATAGTCAATGGAACTGTAAGAATGTAGCATGGTGACAGATGGTAGCTGCCATGGTAGTGAACATAGCATAATGTATAGAGTTTTTGAATTGCTATTTTGTACACCTGAAACTAATGTAACATAATGTGTCAAACTAAAAATAAAAAGTATTCTGGAAGAGGAAGTAGTCTGCATTGGCCATTTTTTAAATGTTTATTTATTTATTTTTAAGGGTGGGGGAGAGAGGCAGAGAGAGAGAAAGCGAGAGGGAGAGAGAGCATCCTCAGCAGGCTCCTTGCTGTCAGTGCAGAACACAACTCGGGGCTTAATCTCACGGTGAGATCATGACCTGACCCGAAATCAAGAGTGGAAGGTTTAAGGAGGTTTAACCTACAGAGCCACACAGGCACCCCTACATGGGCCACTTAAACCTATCCTAGATATTTCTTTTCTTCTTTCCCTCCCTTTCCACCTTCCCTTCCACCATGCTTCCTCTCCCCTCTCTGTCCTTCCTTCCTTCGTCCCTTTTCTTCCTCCCTTTTCCTGCCTTCATTCTTTCCTTGAGGCAAACATGTATTGGAGGCTTGCTGGCACCATACTAAGCATTAAGGATACAAAGATGAATATGACACAGTCCCTGTCCTGTTCCTCAAGGAGTTTATAGTCTAGAACAGCGTTCCTAACTTAGGGATTAGTTATATCTGGGGGTAGTACTTTTAACTACTTAAGAGCCTGATTGGTATCACAAGCATACCAATCAGAAGGTATGCCAGTTCAAAGCTCTAGAGTAGGGTCTTGGGAATCTACCACTGTGCCTCCAGTTGACTTTGTAGTGGCTAGATATTGGAGAGGTTGGAGGTCCTGAAGGAAGGGCTGAAGCAGCCAGGACAATTGGGTGGGTAAGAGCACTTGGGAAGGGAAGGTAGTCCCAGGGTAGTAGCTATTGACCAACAATACTAAATCCTTAGCTCTACTTAACATCCAATGCTTATGAAAAGTTAGGAGTGACTGCAGTAAGATTATGTGATTATGTGAGTGAGGGAAGCTTTCCTGAGTGAGTCTTGAGCTTACTCTTGAGGAAGGTGGTTGGCATAAATTGGAAATTAGAAAGGGTAAGACATTTAGACATGAGAGATATCCTAATAGTGGAAATGGATAAATATACGCAATGCCATAAAGAGATCAATCTAACTGTTGGTGTGGGCAGGGAGAATGTATTGTATTAGATGAGGACTGACTTTGGAAGCATGGGTTGTGTGCAGCAAGGGGATGAGAAAGGGGGTTGGCTGTGGTGTCAATTGGGAAAAGGGGAATTTATAGGTTAGAGCTAGGAGTTTAGTTCTGACACAGCAGAAGAAACAAGGGGGGTGTTCTGTACTTCCTTAAGCAATGAATGGTATGATGAAAGGGACATAGGACAGAAAATATTCTGTTGACCATAGGGATACTGAAGAAGGGTAAATCCAGTTGAAGAGGCTACTTCAGCAATACTGGTAGAGTTGACTAGGGCCTGGACCAGAACCGTAGCTATGAAAACAAAAGGAAGGGTTCAATCTGATAGAAACTGCAGGCCCGTGTGAGGACTAGAGAAAGGAGAATCCGTGATAAGTGTAATACAAATCACATGTTATAAGATAAAATGGGATGTAGAAACATCCAAAGGAAAATGTCTCTAATAATAAGCCTTTTAAAACAGCAAATTCAGTCATGCCATGATGCTCTTTAATTTACAAAATAAAGATTCTAACTTTTGAAGTCAAGGCAATAGAAACCAATAGTCTTTTTGGCACTAAGAACGAGGTTGCTGTACAATACCAACGAGGACCAGCATTAAGCAAAAATTTATATTGGTCACTTATGTTTACATTACAAAAGTATGTGGTGTAAAATCCTTGAAATTCACGTGAAATATGCTAGATTTCATTGTTCTGATGTTTAGTTTACTTACTCCAAGTCATTTCCAAATGAGTTTTATGTTTCAAAGGTGGGGAGAAATGCTTGATTTTTAACGGAGTTAATTTTCAGTTGACTCCTAAGATAACAGGCAGGCTTTAGGAGCCTAATTAAACCATGTATTTGCTCTAATTACTCTAGCTGCAGAGTATGAGGAAACAAAAGCAGCAAACAGACCTGTTCTGTGTGCAGCAGTCAGGCATTTGATGGTTGTTTGCTCCGGCAGAGGTTCTGAGTAGCACAGAAGTAAAGAAGCTGAGACCAAAGCCATCATCTGCAAGCGGTGGCCGCAGCCACAAATCACAGGGCAGCCCTTATCCCTGCATAGTGTAGAAAGCATCATTCATTGTGCATAATTTCATTTATGTCCAAACACAGAGACAGCAATCATCATCACTAGCACCCATTTTTAATAGCAAGAGCAGCACATTTTTATCAACATACATATTAGCTCACAAAGACTATAGAGTTAATACTTAAAAATTTATACATGGGCAAAAATAATAGTGCTTTTATAATGCTTTTTTACTTTTGCCTCTTAGGCTTCATTCTCTTGAACGATGCCCACATTTAAGGCAAAAGTTTAATTTTTAAGCTAAGTAAATCCACATTTCTATTATCCATTTTGATTTTAGCACAAGTAGAGTTTAGAATAGTGATGATCATTTATGTGAGGGAAAAGCCTGATGAGTTTTTATTACCAGTGACTGCTCAATTCAGTCAAACGACTGCTTTCTTAAAACAGGATTCACAGGAAATTTCTTCTAAAGGCAAAGCCCATTAAAGGCATATTTCTTCATTAGTCAGAAACTGTTTTAAAGGCACTGTGGCTGTGTTTATCCATTTACCTTAGCATCTAGGTGTAAAATACCAGCTGAATGCTTGTGTTTCCCCCTCCTCAGCTAAACTGGCAAACAAGAACTACTGGAGGTTTTATTACATCTTATTCTGTTGTTTTAAATATCTGTATTTGAGACTCTTGGTTCAGAGTCCAGCCTTCACAGAAATCATACCTGGAAATGGAAAACAATTTCTTTCTGGGGTAACTTGTCATAAATATAAAAAGAAAAAGAAAAAATATATAAGAGGCAGGAATCTAGAACCAAAGAAAAGCAGAGCATTAAAGTGACCATCTGGTGAGTTCAAACCAAATACAAAGTCTCTACTTTTTGTGTTAACCATCTAGATGTCTGTACCACTCCTCTGCTTTATTTTGCCTATGGAAACCTGACCTAAACTAAACAACTATCCTATATCATTAAGTTGTCCAGGAAGATGAAAGTTTAAATACATGTCAGACAAGCTGCAGCATCTGGTACAATTCAGTAATGACGGTCTCCCCTAGAGAGCTTCAGTGTTGGAACAACTTTTAGAAGTGAGGATATCTGGTTGACCTGTGTAAAGAAAATAATGTTCTTCTAGCCACACTTTCTCCCTGTTCACAAGCACAATTATGTGCCCCATCTTCTCTCACTGTAGGAAACTTACAAAGTAAAATCCCTCTCTGAAATATCTTATGATATCTGTAACTCCATTTTGATGCAGCCAATAATACACTTTGGATACAAATGATCAGAATTGTTCATCTTTTCACTGTAATTGTTTAAACATTCTTTTCATACTTTTTTCTTGATACATTGATTCTTAGTCCTAGGGGTTTTCCCCAGAGTGGAGATTAATGCATTACAAAGTATCATTTAAGAGTACTACATAAAATGTAACAAGTTTAGATGCTCTCTTATAGTCTGTTGGTATAAGAACAAACTTAGTTGTCTCTTTAAAAGACCATATAAGCTTAGATACAGAAGATCTTTTAAAAGAAGAAATGATCATGGTGATATTTGTGTGTGTCAATCGCTCCCTTCTAAACTGCACTAGAAACCTCACTGTACAAGTTCACACACCTCTCAAAATAGAATATAATCAAGTTTGAATGCACTGTTTTTCACTAATAGACTGGGGGAAAAACTTGCAACAAATATGATAAAGTTTTAATATCTTTATTATATAAGCAAGTTGCACACAATAAGGAAAAAATACTGAGAATCCAAGAGATAAAGCAAAGGGCACTTTACAGAAGATAATCTATTGTCAGCAAAGATATATAAAAGTTTTTTTTTATCTTACTAGTAAACAAAAATGCAAATTAAAAGAACAGTCGAATACCATTTCACCCATCTTATCAGTGATTTTTTTAAAAATAAGAATGTCCAATTGTGCCAAACTGTATGGTGACATGGTAAACTGATATATTATTTCTGAAAAATAATGCATAGTGTGTTCATACATTTCACCCAGTAATTCTACTCCTTGGTTTCCACCCCAGGGGACTAATTGCAAACATTAAAAAAAAAAGCTGCAGGAACAACATGTTCGTTGCAGCATTATTTATAATATTACAAAATAGAAACAATCTAAATGGCTCAAAGCA
Source organism: Panthera tigris (assembly GCF_018350195.1). NCBI lineage: Eukaryota > Metazoa > Chordata > Mammalia > Carnivora > Felidae > Panthera > Panthera tigris. Next base: position 88,679,474 of record NC_056677.1, on the reverse strand, counting down.
GAGAGATTATTAAGTACATTAATACACAGCTCCCTAGAATACTCTGCAGCATTTTAAATGATGTTTAGGCTGATCCATAACAATACAGGAAACTGTTAGTATCCAATGTTAAGGGAAAAGAACAAGATACAAAATTATATACATTATAAGCCTACTACTCTGTGACAAGAATCTATAAGGACATGAGGATTTAAAAATCTAGTATTTCCACTATTCTCCAAATTTGATTCAGGATGTCATTTCATGTGTTTCAATACATTTTTAAAGTGCCATGTTTTTACTCACAGTACTTTCAAATGCACTGCCTTATTTTCAGAACACTTCTATCAAAAGCAAAACCTTATGCTTGGAAAACTTATGAAACATCATAATACCTACCATAAAAATCTCAAATCATTTTATTCATCGTCATTTTGGTTGTAAGTGTGGGGAACTGTCTACATGTCTGAGCAGGCAGCTGAAACATATAGGGAGCAGCTCCAGAGTCAGGACTCTCTGATCATCCACACTCATTCTGTCTCTGAGAGCCTGTTTCAGAAACCACGGATGTTCCGAGCACCTGTGAATATGCTGTGCTTATAAACCGGCGGCAGCGGAGGGAAGGTTAAGGTTTCTAATATTTTGGAGACAGCCAAAACCAATTTATTTTTTCCCCAAGTGGGAGCATCGAAAAGTAGCCCTTCATCCAAATATGTTTATTATGCTTCTAACAGAGAACAAATTCTTAAGAAGGCAGAGATGTGGCTTATTTTTATGATGTATACATTGCCTGGTTTACTGTTAGATTTTATAAATTAATACCCTTTTGCAGCATCCACCCTAAGGCAAAGGTGAACCCACATTCCATTCTTTCAGATAGAAATACCATAGGTCTCCCCTATTTTTGCTCCCAAATCCCTCTTTGCAACTGCGGTCACTCCTTTGACATTTTAATGTAATATTGACTCATCTCTACACTTAGTAAGCTGCAATACTAGTAAAAGACAAACTGAGAGAGAGGAGGTGGGGGAGGACAGGGCCAGAGGAAAGAGAGAGACTTGAAGAGGTTGAACTTACACTCCAGCAGTTTCTCCAGAAACAAGGGAGGCAGTAGTTCTTATCTTTGTAGCCTCAAATTGTAGACTTAAATTCAGCAAAAATCTTTTCTTGACGCGAGGGATGTGAACTATATTCTAGGATATGTATTCGGTGTGATCCTTTGTTCTAGGTACAAGCTTTTCTTTTTCTAAAGTTTTTCAGTCTCGCTCAAGGAAAGGGAAACAATATTATTCTGAAATTCCCTTAGAGGCGCCTTTCGATCCATCTCTCACGGGAAAATATCATGACAGCTCAACGCTGGCTTATTTCAGTGAGAATCGAGTCCGAGTTTTTTGTTTTGTTTTGTTTTTTGTTTCAACATGGCTGTATACTTTACAGGCCCCCAAATTCGTGCTTTCACGGACATCGCTCACTAATCAAAATGCCAGAAACCGCATCTTTAGCCAACCTGCGTTTCGTGGACTAGAAATGCGCTCTGATTAAAGATCGTGTTCGTTTTAAAGGCGTAGCAGTTACTGGGTGCCTTAGAGTCGCGGGCTTTTGTCAAGGCTGAGGCCGGCTCGGGAGCGCCTGCAAGCGCGGTGGGAAGCAGGTCTGAGGGCCCTGGTCTTTAACACGTTTCCAGGGGGTGCCCACACTTTCTCCCGAGACGCTCAGCTCCCGGCGCGCGGCAGCAGCGAGTACACCAGACTGTGACAGGAATAGAGAATTTCTGTGAGGGCCGGGAGAAGAAACGGAGGGAGCCTGGCTCGGTCCCCGGGTCTCGGGGGCTCAGGGATTTGCACGAGTTTGATCACTGCCATTAGCAGCTACTCGCGGAGGGTTGTTTACCGCTTGCGTGCGCGACAACCAGACTGCGGGGCCCACTCTGGGATTCAAGCCCCGCCCCCCTCACCCCTCAGTTCCCCTTCTGCTCCCCAAACTAATTAATTCAAAGCCGCCTGCCTGCCGGACACTCCCATTGGCTCCTATCCCGTCCAATGAGAACCTTGCAACAGTTTCACCTGGCTCCCGCTTCCCAAATAAACAAACAAACCGTCCTGCCGCCGGGCCAGCTCTCCTCCGCTGAGCGGCCCCAGACGGCTGTGCTCCGCCTCCGCCACCTCCTCTCGCCCCCTCCAGCCAATCGAGCCCGGGCTGTGGCGCCCCCGCCCGGCCCCGGCCGCGGGCCGCTCTCTCCTCCGCCCCTCCCGCCTTCTCCCGCCCCCTCGTGCCTTCGTGGACTCCTGGTTGGGACCAGCGTGGCCGGAGAGCCCCGCCTCCTCCCGTCGGTCCTCCCGAGGCCCACAGGCCCGGAGATTCACCAAGCATCTAGGCCGGGGAGGAGGTGGCCCCGCCTCTCGGGCCCGGCGCCCCCTCCCCCGTACACCTTTGCTGGCGCAGCTCGCGCCCCTCCGCTGCGCGGGTAGCTGGAGCCGCAGCGGCCGCCGCGTGAGGCGGTGGTCACGTGTTGTTTGCCCGCCGCCGCGCGCTTTGAGTGGTGTGGGCGGGGGCGGGGCCGAAGCGGGACGGGGCTGGGGCGGGCGGTCGGGCTAGACGGCCTCTTCCCCCAACCCTCCCTTCCCGGAGTCCCCCTCCCCCGCGCTCACCTTAAAACCATCGTGCATCACCATGGCGAGTTGCTCCTTCGCTCGCGACCAGGCGACAAGGAGGCTGAGAGCTGCAGCAGCGGCAACAGCTGCAGCGCTAGCTGCGGTGGCGACCACCCCGCTTCCTTCCTCGGGCACCCCGACCGCACTCATTGGGACCGGGTCGTCTTGTCCGGGAGCCATGTGGCTCTCCACGGCCACTGGCTCCCGGTCAGACTCCGAGTCCGATGAGGAGGACCTCCCCGTCGGGGACGAAGTCTGCAAACGCGGCTACCTGCGGAAGCAGAAGCATGGGCATAGGCGCTACTTCGTGCTCAAACTCGAGACCGCGGACGCCCCAGCTCGGCTGGAATACTACGAAAATGCCAGGAAGTTCCGGCACAGTGTGCGCGCCGCGGCGGCTGCAGCGGCGGCGGCCGCCTCCGGCGCCACGGTCCCCGCGCTCATCCCACCGCGGCGCGTGATCACCCTGTACCAGTGCTTCTCGGTGAGCCAGCGGGCCGACGCAAGGTACCGACACCTCATCGCCCTCTTTACCCAGGACGAGTACTTCGCGATGGTGGCCGAGAACGAGTCGGAGCAAGAGAGCTGGTACTTGCTGCTCAGCCGCCTCATCCTCGAGAGCAAGCGCCGCCGCTGCGGCACGCCCGGCGCGCAGCCGGATGGAGTGCCGGCCGCGCTGGCGGCTGCAGCGGCGGCGGAGCCACCCTTCTATAAAGATGTGTGGCAGGTAATAGTCAAACCCAGGGGGCTGGGGCACAGAAAAGAGCTGAGCGGCGTGTTCCGGCTCTGTCTTACCGACGAGGAGGTTGTCTTTGTGAGGTTGAACACCGAAGTGGCCAGCGTGGTAGTCCAGCTCCTGAGCATCCGTCGCTGCGGGCACTCAGAGCAGTATTTCTTCTTGGAAGTCGGTAGGTCCACCGTCATCGGTCCGGGGGAACTCTGGATGCAGGTCGATGACTGCGTGGTGGCCCAAAACATGCACGAGCTGTTTCTGGAGAAGATGAGAGCCCTGTGTGCAGACGAATACAGAGCCCGCTGCCGCAGCTACAGCATCAGCATCGGCGCCCACCTGTTAACCCTGCTGTCCGCTAGGAGGCACCTGGACACGCTCCCACTGGAGCCCGGTGGCTGGCTGAGAAGGTCCCGCTTTGAGCAGTTTTGCCACCTCAGGGCCATCGGTGACGGGGAAGACGAGATGCTCCTCACCAGGCGCTACCTAACACCCAGCGAGCCCGTGCTCCCCTCCAGGCGAGGAAGACTGCACCTGCCCAGAGCGCGCAGGTCCAAGAGAGCGATTTCAGTGCCAGCCAGCTTTTTTCGCCGCTTAACACCCAGTCCGGTGCGTGTCCCGCATCCTGTAGAAGCCCCCAACCACGGATCTTGCCTGTCCTCTGAAGCATCTCGCCCTGGCAACTCTGGGGAAGAAGACAGTCCTCAGGGCAAAGAGGATCAGGAAGGAAACGAAGGTGACTACATGCCCATGAACAACTGGGGCTCAGGAAATGGCCGGGGTTCCGGAGGTGGCCAGGGCTCAAGTGGCCAAGGCTCCAGTAGCCAGAGTTCAGGAGGAAGTCAGTGCTCAGGCGGAGGGCAGGGCTCCGGAGGTGGCCAGGGTTCAAGTGGTGGCCAGGGCTCAAGCGGTGGCCAAGGCTCAGGGGGCCAGGGGGCAGGAGGAAACCAGCGTGCAGGAGATGGCCAGGGCACTGCGGGTGGGCACGGTTCAGGCAGTGGCCAGGGAGCCGGTGGTGGACACGGCTCAGGCAGTGGGCAGGGATCTGGAGATGGTCATGGCTCAGGTGGTGGCAAGAACTCTGGAGGGGGCAAAGGCCCAGGAGGTGGGAAGACCCCCGATGGCAGTGGTGAACGTGGAAAATCTCTGAAGAAAAGATCCTACTTTGGCAAATTAACTCAAAGCAAGCAGCAGCAAATGCCACCACCTCCACCTCCTCCACCTCCACCCCCTCCACCTGGAGCAACTGGTGGTAAAGGGAAGTCTGGGGGAAGGTTCCGACTCTACTTTTGTGCCGACAGAGGAGCCACAAAAGAACGCAAAGAAGCCAAAGAAGTCAAAGAGGCAGATACCCCAGAAGGTGCAGCTCGGGGGCCCCACAGAGCCAGAGCTTTTGATGAAGATGAAGATGACCCATATGTGCCAATGAGGCCAGGGGTGGCCGCCCCTCTGGCAAGCTCCAGCGATTATATGCTGATGGCTCCTCAAAACTTCTCTGCTTCAAAACGCCACTCTCGATCACCTTTTGAAGATACAAGAGGGTACATGATGATGTTTCCCAGAGTGAGCCCACCACCTGCCACAAGTTCTCCAAAAGAGCCTGATCCTGATAAGGACGACGAGGCAAGGGACAATGACAGTGACAGTGACTATATGTTTATGGCTCCCGGAGCCGGCGCAATTCCAAAAAATCCCCCAAACCCTCAGGGTGGTTCTTCCTCTAAAAGTTGGAGCTCTTACTTTTCTCTGCCAAATCCCTTTCAGGGCTCCCCATTGGGACAGAGTGACCACAGTGAGTATGTACCAATGTTACCTGGAAAATTCCTGGGGAAGGGCCTAGACAAAGAATCTGCATCTAACAGGGGCCCCAAAGACGCAGTTTCAAAGCCTTCAGTTGAGGGGTCGTTCTCAAAGCCTGGAGATAACGGCCCCCCCAAGAACAAGGCTAAGAGACCTAACCGCCTTTCTTTTATTACAAAAGGAAATAAAATCAAGCCCAAATCACAAAAACCCACACGTGAGCAGAGAGAAGCTGACAGTTCTGGTGACTACGTCAACATTGACTTCACTAAGAGAGATACTAATATGCCAGCCCCCTTTATTCAAGGACTGCCAGGTTCGTGGAGTATCATTGCTGGCCCCAGACCGTCAGCCTTTTCTAATTATGTGAATGTTGAGTTCAGAGTGCCATTTCCGAACCCAGCACACAGCCTCTCGAATCTATTAAGAGCTTTTCCAGGTGCCAACCCCCTCTTTCTGGAAGGTGCTAGGTGGCCATTTGTGCCTCTTCCTCCCAGTGCTACAGGTGGCAATGCTAATGAGGAAGAGGGTGACTACATCGAAGTGATTTTCAATCCAGCAATGACACCAGCCGTGCCTTTTGCTGACAGTGCCATTCGCTATGATGCTGAAACAGGTCGAATCTATGTGGTCGACCCATTTTCTGAGTGCTGTATGGACATTTCTCTTTCCCCCAGCCGCTGCTCTGAACCACCACCTGTGGCTAGGCTGCTGCAGGAAGACGGGCTGGAGCGCAGACGCCCGCAGAGCCGTTCGCAAAGTTTCTTTGCCTCCGCTAGAGCCGCTGTCTCGGCTTTCCCCACCGACAGCCTTGAGAGAGACCTCTCCGCCTCCTTAGCCTCCGTAGCTGCGCCAGCCTTAGCCGTGGGCCGGGCTTTGGCCGCCGCCTCCGCCCTCGCCGCGGCCCCGGGCATCGGGGCGGCCGCCAGAGGCTTGGAGGCCTCCGCTGGACTTGACTCCGCCTCAGTCCGCCGGTTCCAACCTGTTGCTAGCGCTGCTGCCGCCGAAGCGGTAAGGGGGGCCCCAGGCGTTGCCCGTGGCTCGAACCCGAGGGCCCCAAACCCAGATGCAGACCTGGCCCGAGGTGAGAACGGGGCTGCAGCGGCCGCCCCCCCACCGCCACCACCCCGCCGCCGGGTGCCGATTCCCCGGGAGCGAGAGGATTCCGACGACGACGACGACGACACATACGTGAGAATGGACTTTGCCAGACCTGACAACAAGAAGTTCGACTCTCCCCACTGAGGTTGGTAACTTTAGAATTCATTTCCCCACGTTAATGGTTATTGCCTAATGAATCGATGTCTCTGGTGTTAGGAAAAAGGGAGTTAATATTTCATTAACTGGTGCCTACTTAGCAGGAGAAGTAGAATGCAGTTTTCAGTATTCGTGCAGTGCCTTGTGATCTTTGCAAAAACTTTTAAGTTTTAATCCAATCATACATTTCTTTATTTGGAAAAGAACCGATTGTCATTTAAACATGGGTTCCATCCTTTTAGGAGTAATTAAAAGCTTAAGGATATATATAGCATGAGGATGCTTTCAAAATCCTTCCCTAACAATGATTTTTTGCAAACAGGATACCATAAATTGGATCCCATCAACTCATTTTCAAATCAACAAGTAAAAGCTACTTTTCTACAAATGCCCGTATTTGATTACAAGTTTAATAAGACCAAGAATATTCAGCAGTGATGATCAACTGTGACATTTGGGGGAGGGAGACCTCCTTTGAAAGTCACTTTAAAAAAATCAGTCATTGTTACTTTTTAAAAGCGGTCATTGTTACTAAGCTAGTTTGCTGTGATTTACCAAGAAGGTTAAATCTCCACTGTTAGCATAAATGTCTGGAGGGAACAAAACAGAAATAATCTGAAACAGGTGATTAAAAGAAGACAGTATTTGGCTCTGGAATGTGTTTTTGTGTTGATTTGTTTTGTTTTTACACAGGATACATTGCCAACAACCTTGAGTGTTCCTTTCCTGTCACTCGTAGTGACAGGCAAGCCACCTTCGCTGTGCCTCATTTTCTTCATATAACTCCCCCAAAAGAGGGATTTGTGACAACTTGATAATGGGTATGAATATTGTTTGAAAGGTTTAAAAAGCACGGAAAACATCTAATTGGTATGTCTTCTGGGAAATCCAGTAAAGCAAGATAATAAGGCTGGAGGAAGACCTGACCCCAGGGGCAGTCTACCCTGGAACAGTGGAAGTTTTTTAAAGGGTTACTTTTCCAAAGGAAGAAATAAGGAAGAGTAGGAGCTGTCACATTTGAGAAGCAGACCTTGAGTAATCTCGTGTACATTATGCAATGTTGTTATCAGCGTGTTTAGACACACGCTCAAGAAATGATTTCGGAAGATGATGTCTCCATAGCATGTGCCTTCCCTCTTCAGTAGAATGTGCTTCTCTTCCAGTGAAGGGAAGAGATGCACCCCAGCAGTTTCCATTCCAGTAGTCAGTTTAGTGAAGATTTTTGCTTTGCTTGCTTTGTGGAATTCTTTTGTTATTGGATCTCTGCCCACTGTGCTTGATCAGGCAGAACAAGTTGGGGACTGATCACAACAGTCACCTAACAAGCTCCCTGTTTAGTGCAGGTGTAACCCCTCCCCTTTCTTCCCCTGCTTTGGAAAACTTGCCGTTCAAAAACTCACATTTGTGGCATGGACATATTAAACAGCAATCATTAAAACGACAAAAGGATGCTTTGGCTTCCCAGAGGATTCAGTTCAGATCTCCTTTAAATTGTGACCCCCACCTCCCAATACACACACACACACACACACACACACACACACACACACACACACGGTACCCGCTACTACCAGACCCACTCATTTAAAATAGAGAATTCTATTTCCAAGAATTTAATCCATAACCAGCTTTTCAGGAACAGGTCTATTTTATTCTGTAAAATATATCCGGAAATTGGTCTCAAGCTATGGCTTTAACCTCGCTGCTGAAGTTACCGTTTGTGATGTTAATGTAGGTGTGCCTAGCTGCCTGTTTCCCTGTGGTTCTTTGGCTGGACAACTTTTCATAGAGGTTTGTCTATACTTTTCAATACTCTTTGTTTAAACAAAGGTCACAATTAGTGAAAACTTGTTCCTGAAATAAACCCTGACTTCCCAAGGATTATCTACATCCAATTGTCATCATTTTAGGTTAAGTTATTGATTTATAAATAGCTTCAGATGACTTTATGGCTGTTTTGGAGATTTGCTATTCTCTAAATGTGTTGTCCATTGAGGACATTCCTGACTTTATTGAGTGACTACAGAGAGGAGGCTGCATCTTGCAGGGAGGAGGGTGCTTAGGTTAAAAAAAGAGAATGAATGTGGAAGCATTGGGGACTTTAAAGCAGTTTACAAATATAGTTTTATTTTGTGATTGGATTAACACTGAAGTTTCAGCTGTTTAAACTGCTGATTTAGATTCTTGCAAAAGTAAATTGGTCCTGAGAGTGAATCAGGCACATAAGTTGCTGGGATATAGATATAGATATAGATATAGATATAGATATAGATATAGATATAGATATAGATATAGATATAGATATCTCCCATATATATATATATATATATGTATATATATATATATATGGAAAGACATAGAGAGAAAGTATTGCAGGAAACAACTTTTGTTACCATTTTAATGTAAATTGATAAGGTAGAATGTTGTCTGTGAAGTGGTAAGAACTGTGGATAATTCTGATAGGTTTGTTTTTTTTTTTACTATAAACCTATAGAATAATTTTCACCCATTTTTTAAAAATTTTTTTTAACGTTTTATTTATTTTTGAGAGAGAGAGAGACAGAGCATGAATGGGGGAGGGTCAGAGAGAGAGGGAGACACAGAATCCGAAACAGGCTCCAGGCTCTGAGCTGTCAGCACAGAGCCTGACGCGGGGCTCGAACTCACGGACCGTGAGATCATGACCTGAGCCGAAGTCGGACGCTTAACCGACTGAGCCACCCAGGTGCCCCAATTTTCACCCATTTTTTATCTCTCTCCACCGTTGTATCTACATTAAATATATGTGTGTATATGTATCATATATATGCATCATGTTAGAAGAGAAAAAATCTTCTTTCACAAAGGAACAAAGTCATAGTCTTTACTAGGAGTTATGTATCTCAAAGGGTAATTTTAATTTATGGCAAGTGCTTAGAGCAGTGCCTGGCACATAGTAAGTGTTGTACATGAATTATTAGATAACTAATATCATTGTTGTCATTGCTGTTACACTGTTATTATTACCTTTAGAGGCACAAAGCTAAATTAAAGTTCTCTGTCCTCAAATCCCAATTTTCAGTTAGTCTTTACTTTCATTTAAAATGGTTTACATGGTTGTTCAGGGCTGGGATCCTTACAGTTTGGGTCTGTTTATAACAAAATGAAGTGAGACTATAAAGCCGTGTGACACCTTTGTTCATGTAACACAAAATTAATAGATAATCTCATTTACCCATAGTTACATTGCATATAAGTAAGTGTGTTAAAGCTATCCATTCAAGACAATTAGAAACGAGCAGAAAAATAACCTGGGTTTGACTTTTTTTTATCAATTAAATAATTTTTAAAGGGCAGAGAGTCTTCACATTTTAAACACATGGGCTATCAGCATTAGCATTTGGGAGGAGAATGTAGTTTCTTATTTGGCTTAGTCTGACTCTTGACTCATATATGCATTTTTGCCTCTTCTCCTGTATCTGAGGTAGAATCCATAGTTTGAAATGACTTAAGGTGAAAAACTCAGATTTTTCCATTCCAGAGATAGGAGGAATAAACAGCTCTAGAAGGGGCAATAGAATTGATCAGCCAAATTAGTAATGTTATGATACCACTTGTTATTAGAAAGCAAAAAGAAAGAAAAAATCTGTAGTAACTACCTTTTGAAATGTTATACACTGTTATTAGCATGAAGGAAGGGTAAGCTTCTTTTCAGTGTACTACTGCCAAATCCTCTTGCTCTAAACTATAGGTGCTGAAAGCAAATTCCTTTTGTTGTATTGGAGTTATTTATTATAAATTACTAGAATAAAATCTTCAGGATAGCGGAGATTTTCAGTCACCATTGGCAGGTCACTTATTTTAGACAACATCTACCCCCATCCCCTGAAAAAAAAAATTGGACAGTTGTTTGGAGTAGAGGTATTTGACCTATAATAATTAAAGAGGACCTCATTCAATTAAAGTTCACTAAAGTTGTTGGCAGTCATTACGCATTTACATTCATTCTAACAGTGATGCTCCCAGGGTAAAAATTTCGGCCACTAGCAAAACATCTTTAAACAAGGACTAGGACTTTAATTGAGCACCACATAATATCACACGTGCCTAAAAACACAAACAAGACCTCTTGCTTCCCTTTCCTCTCCCAGATCACCAAACATGAACTAAGATACTTCAGAGTCATTGGCAGGCAGCTGTTTGGGGATCAAACTCGGGCTTCCTTAGAATGACACAAAAATCTTCACATTGGATTAGATAAGAGTGACCAGTATAAAGGAGAAATAAATACTGCATGTGAGTTAAAAAGGGCTGTTATTAAACTGTCAACTTGCTGGCTGAGGGAATGTTTAACAGTTGCATATGGCCTTATAATTTGCAAAACTCATTCACATTCATTATTTTACTGGGGGACAGTAGGTACTGGAACTGAAGCTGCTGTTAAGAATTTTCTCATGGTCAAAGAGGTAAGTGACAGAGCTGAAAACCAAACCCATGCATCTGATTTCAAGTCCCTTTCATCATATGCCCAATCTGTTCTTTTCCTATTGATGAAAGATCATTATACAGATACACTAGACTGGTTATAGAATAAATAAGACATCGGAGAAACTGTATTTCTGGTTTAATAATGTAACATACAACCTTGTGAACATGTTTTCCTTCCTTGGACCAATTTGAAAGATTAAATATCAAGAAAAATGAGAAAAAAAACCCAGATTATTATATAGGCAAGGATTGAAAAAAAATACAAGTTTTCTTGAATTTGATAGTAGGAATTTGGGGGGAAGTAATTCATTTAGAGTGTTACAGCTGTGAACCATCTGCCAGAGCTTGGGTAATTTTCATTACGTTGAACTGTTTGTCATGGCTCTTAGAATAAAAGACTTTGACCTGTACTGGAATTGCATCTTTAAATCTGGTTTGGGTAGGCGTTTGCTAATCTTTGCCTCCTCCACACAAATGGTGTATCTAGTTGGATGCCAGGGACACACTGAAAGGAATGGAAGCGAGATGAGAGTGCATTCAGTAAACTTCCATTAATGGTCATTTCCTTACCAGAGGTTAGACATCTTTGGTTTTCCCAATAATCCATCGGCATTTGCCAGTTACAGCAAAAAGCCCTTTTAATTTCATTTTTCCGTGTGTATCAAATCTGATATTCGAATCTCAACTGTCACAGTGAGAAAATAGGAAAAAGCGAGACAGGTGGAAGAAAAGGGGTGGTAGAAATAGATGCTCTTCATTTGTTTAAAAAACGAACTTTGTTTTGGCAGTCAGGCAAGTAGATTTTAGAAGTCTTGAAAATCAAATCCTCTCCTTGGGACATAAAAATCCTTATTTAAAATTAAATTCATTTTCTTTAGCACCTTTTTTTTAAATGCTTTAAGACTATATAAAAATATCCCAGGCATTTTATTGGCAGTATTGGAAAATAGCTTTTGTGAAATGCTTAATTAAAGCCTGCAGTATGTTTTGTCTAAGAGGTGTGGCCAGGCTCTTAGATGGTTAGGATCATTCACTGGAAAATATCACTTAGTCCTGACTGAGGACTGAGAGATGAAAAAGGGTACCTTTTTATAACAATAAAATGAATACATGACAACACATTCCATTTTCACCACACCTACCAGCTTGCTAATTTAAAAGCTGTTGATAAAATTGCCAAGATAATGTGCTTGGCTCTCTGAACTTAAGATGTGTCCTCTAGCCATTCTGCCTTGATTACTGGTTGTGCAGCTATAGGTCTTACATTTCCATCTTCTTTTGGGAAGGTATGCTGAACACTTGAGAAACAGGAATTTTTCAAGATTTTTTCAAATGTAGATGTACATTCTATTATAGATTTGCGTTCTTTTAGAAGGTACTTTGTAATTTCTGCTTGAGAGCTTAATTCCTTGTGGAATTAATGGAAAACATGTACTTATATGTTTTTTAGTGAAATGAAAAAGTTACTATTTTTCCCCCTCGCTTCCTGACACCCCTTTCACATGGTTTAGGGGTGCATTGGTTGGGTTATGAGAGTCTTAGCCTCATGTGCCTTTTGCCAAATTTGTGTCCCTAAGTTTAGGAAACCATGTCCTTTCCTGGTATCTCTCTGGCTGAAAAGATGAGGAGTACTCTGGGAGTCCTTCGGGAGCTCCGGGAGGAGTCATTCCCCAGGTGTTGCTTGTTCCTGTTTCACAGTAGTTTGGGCTTAGCTTGCAGGAAGGGCCCTTCTCAAAGGTCTCCTTGCTCTGCAGGCCCAAGGCTGCACTGCCCGCTGTCCTATCACTTGTTGCCACAGAGGTGGCTTTGCCAGTGCTTAAAGCTATTTTCATGGTTGGATTGGCCACAGTACATCTGATGCTAGCCAGACCTTCTTGGTTTACTGAATATCCGATTCCCCATAAACTGTAGTCATTTTAGCTAGTTTTCACAATTTATATAATTTGCCTTTCTACAGTTACTCATTTTCTACTTGTAGACTTGAACCTTAGAGTATCAATGAAGTCTATCTCTACATTCATCTCGGAAGTTATTCCCAGTGCGCCTGGGTGGCTCAGGCAGTTGAGCGTCCAGCTTCAGCTCAGATCATGATCTTGCGGTTCATGAGTTCAAGCCCCGTGTTGGGCTCTGTGCTGACAGCTCAGAGCCTGGAGTCTGCTTTGGATTCTCTGTCTCCCTCTCTCTCTGCCCCGCCCCTGCTAGCACTCTGTCTCTCTCTCTGTCTCTCAAAAATAAATAAACATTAAAAAAAATGAAAAAAAAGAAAGTTATTCCCATGTGCACCAATGGTATCCTTGAAAGTCTGACCAATAAATGTGACTTTTCACTCCTGCTTTTTCATCAGTTGTACCTACAGCTTCAGAGGCATACCAACACAGTCCTCACCCCCAGAGCCCACCCGCTCCCACCCCATGAAGGACACCCTATTGTGGCTGAAGCTCTTACCATAGTTTCCTTTCTACTGCCACACCACCCCAGTTATTCCAGCCATTTGAGTTTAGAGGGGACACTCTTCCCATTGCCTTGGTTAAAAGAGCTACCTCCCTGGAGTCTTAAATCAAAGCCTCAAGTACATCTTCCGATAGAAATGAGGTCGTAATTTTAAGTGACGGTTGGGTAGAGTCAAAGCAGTTCCTCTATTAGGTTAAGAACTGCATAGATTAATATAGGCTCATGTAGATGGACCTCCGAACCTACCCACCATTTATTTACAACATTGCTTCTCTGGGGATAATTTATTCAGAGTTTCAACTAGACAATGAGCCTTGAAATATGTCTCTTTTGTAAATCAGAGACTGCCTGTATTAGAATTCTAGTAACTTGGATTCTTTAAGTCTGCAGTAACTAGGCAGCAGAGCGAAGTGGCCCAAGTGTGTGTTGGGAAGTAGGGAAAAGCTAACCTGGGGTAAGAATCCTGTAGCTGATCCCTGAATATTTTGTATCCAGATAATCAAGGCTGGAATGAACATACATAAGTCGTCTGGGGCCCGCTGGCGAAGGGCAGGTGTGCAACAATTGAGCTGACCTTTGAGGAGATGGAGGTTTACAAGTGTCATCAATTTCCCTTAGGGATTCTTTCGACACTTCTGTACCCAAACCATTGCCACCATGGGGAGAAGTGTTTGCTCTTCTGATCTAGGAAGGAGACAATAGTGGGGTACGATTGGTGTTGTAAAGACTAGCATAAATTATAGCTAGTTTTCACCCTTGAGGGACAGCACTTAGATTTTTACCAGTTCCTAGAGAATCACCCTCCTGTTATGTTCACAGGGTACAGTGAGGTGTGATGGTCTGTTCTTATTGAAAAAAAAAAAAGAGCTATATATAAGCCAGAGGCACCACTAAGCTGAATAATATAATTGTGTTACTGTGCATTCATCGTTGTGGTATATGCTTCTATTTCTCTTCGTTTCCTTGCATCTGTTTGGCTTCAACACTTGTCTTGGTTGCTCCAGTCTGATCACCAGTTGATTGCAGGGGTAGTGTACTGACTAATAAGTGGAATGAGGAATTTTCAGAAGAACTTGAAAAACTTTTTTTTTTTTTGAGTTATAGGAAAATTGGAGTTGAAAGATAACTAAGGCATTGAGATTGGGACGAATGGAAAGAGAAAGAGAGAATAACTGGATATCTTGTTATAGCTTTGGCTTTCGCTGGGCAAGGGAACTATTGCTGCTTTGGACTTCAAACTGCAATAGAGGCATGTTTATGATTGGTATAAAGAGGTCTGGAACGCCCTGGAGGAACTGCTTTCTTGGCTCGCCGTACAAATTTCCAGGGATATTGAAGTCATGTGTGCTTTATTAGTATATTAAAGATTAATGTTCAGGCTTATAGCATTATACAAATTGAAACAGAAAAGTTTACTTCATTTGTTTTGAGGAGAAAATAATACTTGCCAGGTTTTTTTTTGGGGGGGGGCAGGAGGAGTAGGAAAATGTTTTGATCCATCAGAGTCCAATGAGTTTTTTTAGAGAAAAAAGAACTTGAAGAGTATACCTCCCACTTAAATGGGTGGAATTAACTCATCACTCAAAAGATCTTTGATTAATTAGAAAGTAAGAATATCCAATAATGCAGTCATTTATAACCTGTCAGTATCGAGTGGCAATAACATGTCAAAAACTCGCCACATTTTTAAAAATCACCATTTACGCTTCTGGTGGTGGAATGACATCAAAATGAACAAGGGACAAAAAATAAATAAACAAGACACAGAACTAAGATGTGATTATCAGCCCTTTGATACTCATTGCACAGAGCAGAGTGCAGAGCAGAGCATTGTTGTGGAGTTTTAATCCTGAATTGCTTTCCTTTGCCACCTAGCAAGCTCCTGAGTTACTTCCTTCTCCTGTCCTTTGGAATGTGCTCAGAAAATGTAAACTCATTTTAATATTGGCCTAAGTAAAACAGGATTATAAAGGTAAATATGTGGTTCGAATTCTCACAATGCATTTCAAAAGTATATTAAATGATTTTTGGATTATCTTGTTTGGGATGGTGGTATTCATTTCTCCTAGCATTGAGTTGACAAATATATTTTGTAATGTAAACTTGGAATCCCACCATCATATTCTAGGGTTTAGTAGGTTATCAAGCATTCATTTCATGCAGGTATAATTGTTATAGGGAAGCAATTGAAATATGAATCCAAGGGGCACCTGTATGGCTCATTTAAGCATCCGACTTCAGCTCAGGTCATGATCTCACAGCTTGTGAATTCAAGTCCTGCATCAGGCTTGTGCTGACAGCTCAGAGACTGGAGTCTGCTTTGGATTCTGTGTCTCCCTCTCTCTCTGCCCGTCCCCTGCTCGCACTCTGTCTCTCTCTCAAAAATAAATAAGCATTTAAAAAAAGAAATAAGAATCCAATTTTTAGTAGAGTCTCATTTAAACACAAGTGAAGAAGAAAGTAAAGCAGCTCAAATAGTAACAAATGCTCCTAATTTCAGATGTAGTATAATGTTGAGGCAGTAGTCATATGAGGCTTAATTTGTATGTTTTTAGAAAAGATGTGGAATGTGGTGTATTACTTAGGTTAGTAAGAAATCATTTTTAAAGTACATGCAGTGTGCTATATATGAACATGTTTGGTTTTCATATTAAAACAAAGCAGCAATCCTTAGTTTCTTCTCTGTATTTAAGAGTGTCTTATGGTTTGCCTCCCTCTCGGTTTTTATCTTATTTTTCCTTCCCTTCCCATATGTTCATCTATTTTGTTTCTTAAATTTCACATATGAGTGAAATCACATGATACTTGTCTTTTCTCTGACTGACTTATTTCCTTAGCATAAAATAGGAGGTGGAAGGGATGGGCTACATGGGGGAGGGGCATTAAGGAGGGCACTTGTCAGGATGAGCACTGGATATATATGTAAGTGATTAATCACTAAATTCTTCTCCTGAAACCAATACTATACTATATGTTAATTAACTTGAATTTAAAAAAAAAAAAACAAAGCAGCAACGTAAATTAGGTGAGATGCCTTTCTAACCTTACATTTCTGTTAAAAATATCTAGCTGATGGTTGGTGCAAAATTCAATGATGCTCATTTTGCAGCAGATAATTGAGCTGCTCGTATGCACTCGCACGGATAACTCTCACAGACACCTTCCATCCTTGGTGTAAACCTGATAGATCAATAGAACTTAAAATTTCCTAAGCGCACTGCTGACACAAAAACTTAATGTCTTTACTAACTGGGGTTGTATTTTTTTTTAAATAAACCTTTTAATGTGGAGGAACAGCCCTATATAATGAGTTAGGACTAATAGCCACAAATGGGTGGACGTGGGGCATGGAGACCTTTGATGCTTCATCCACCTGCAAGTTGGTTACATTTTTAAAATCTCTGCGGAAAGAACAAGTAGTTATAATGTGTACTGACTGCTGGTTTAATACAAGATGTTATACTTTGACGGGAGCCTGGGTGGCTCAGTCCGTTGAGCCTCTGACTTTGGCTCAGGTCATGATCTCGTGGTCTGTGAGTTCGAGCCCCACGTCGGGCTCTGTGCTGACAGCTCAGAGCCTGGAACCTGCTTCAGATTCTGTGTCTCCCTCCCTCTGCCCCTTTCCCACTCATGTTCTGTCTCTGTCTCTCAAAAATGAATAAATGTTAAAAAAATTATTTAAAAAAATTAAATTAGAAAAAAGATGTTATACTTTGAAACCTCCTTTGAGGGATGCTTACCATGTATTCCTTTAGATTGGTTATAATGAAACAGAATGTGTGGTACTTTGCAATGACCTGATCTTAAAGGAACACTAGCATGCCATAATCAATTTCCTAACCATTTATCCCCATCCATCCCCCTCCAGTCTAGTATGTTCTTCAATGTACCAGACCTCCTTCCTCTTGTCCCACTCCTGGTCACCCATCCTCTCAAGAAGCAAAAGTCCAAGACAGTAATACCAGAGCTTCTTTTTATTAGACAGATGAGGATTGTAGCCAAATCTCCTTTACAGGTATCATTTTGCTCTTTTAGGAAAAATGTCAGTGACCAAGTCTGGAGACTGTCACGAAGGCTGTACTTAAATCCTTTTTTTTTTTCAGTGGTTTTTTTTTTTTTTTTAAGTTCATGTATTTATTTTGAGAGGGACAGAGAGAACGCAAGCAGTGGAGGGGCAGAGAGAGGGGAACAAAGCAGGCTCTGGGCTGACAGCACAGAGCCCAATGCCAGGCTCAAACTCATGAACCGTGAGATCATGACCTGAGCCGAAGTCAGACGCTTAACCAACTGAGCCACCCAGGCACTCCTGTGCTTAAATCCATTGACTTGTGCCACGTCATCTGTTGAGGGCATAATCAAGCATGTAGGAGAAGAAAAAATTTCTCTTTGCCCAATGCCTGGCTCACTTGACAGCCCCACTGGGAAGAGGTAGAACAGTGCACGCAAATACAAAGTTGCCTTCCACCAGAAATGTCAGAGGGACAGCCTGGGGGCAAAAGGAAGAACTGCCCTTGCATTTTTGCCAGGCTTGCACTAGTGTTTGTCACAGGCGGCAATAGTTTGCCATGCCTATGCCAAGGAAATCTCCTCAGCGTGGCTCACAAAAACTACTAGTTCGATTTTGGTTTACTTTAGAACAGGGTGGGGGTGAAAGCACTTCATGTTTTAATTTTGAAAGTAACTGTTTTGTCGTCTTGTTTTTCTAGAGTGATTACATTGCCACAAAAACACATTCTAGAAGAAAAGTGATGCTTATGGAGTTTCATCTTTGTCTACTCCAGATCTCCCTAAAAGAAAGAGAATTCAGAGGCTTCTGAATAGAAAGCAGCTTGAATTTCTATAAAAGCCGACAAGTGGATACAGGCAGGTGAATGATCCTAATACAGGTCATTCGTACTGCTGCCTTATGGATCAAGTAATTTTGAATTAAGAAATTCACACTGTACTTTGTTTTTGTCTTTTGGTTTCCCTCCCCACCCCTAATCTATCTCTTTGAAAAGAAACAAGTACTATAAAAGCAAGCCTCTCTTGTAACTCTTTCCTTTCCCTCTTTAAAAAAATGTTATTTACAGATGTGTAAATGTGGCCAACACCAATTTTACCGATGTATAATACTTAGATTTAGTTTTGAAGTTGAAAATCCTTCAAACAAGAGCAGAAAAAAAAAGTTACGTTAATGAGAAGGTAGGTATGATCTGGAATCTTTTTCTTCTGAGTATTACATACATAAATCATTTCTTGATCAAGGAGTTACACATTAACTGAACTGATAATCCTGATGAGACATTTCTAATATTTTAAAGGCAGGACCAAAGGACAGATCATGTCAGTTTTTGCTCAGTAACAAAACTGCAGCATTCTGTCCACATTCAACGTCAACTAAACTTCTGTCTTGAATGAACATTTCCAACATTTTTAAAGGCAGAACTGAGAAACAGATTATTTGTTCATACAGCACTGTGATGTTCTGCTCACAAATCAATTGAGAGTTTCCAAAACTGCTTTTAAAAAATTTTGAAACCTACATCTTTCCCCTCGAAGAAGCAAAGTTACCTAGAGCCTCCTCACAAAGCCCCTCTCTGCCTCTCTAGGCCTCTCCTGCCCCCTTCACCACCCCCCTTCCCACTGTTCCTCTCTTTCTGGCTCTCTCCGGGACACACACTCTCCCTCCTATGCCCAGGGCTCCTATAAAGATATCAGTTTCCCATATTTAAGAAACTAGTGTGTACGTATCAATCAGTATTCGAACTAAAACTCAAGCCAAAAGGAACCTCTTACAAGGTCTTGTTTTCCTTTGGATGACGAACCTAGGTAAGATGTATCAAATTTTAAAAAATCAGAGCAAGCTTCCTCCTCCTGTTTTTGCTTGCCTCTGATGGAAACTGAATTAAGATTTTAGGAACCTGGACCTTTGAGAACATGACACTAACAGGTGGTGATCACAGAGGATAGGTACAAAGGTCTTGAAGCTTGCTTAGAGCTTTGTTACGTGGTGGCACACCAGCCGTGACTTGTGCCATCACTGGCAAACCTCATCATATCACAGATGGGTGTAAGTGTCTGTCTAACTGTGTGAGTGCTAGTGTGTGTGTGCACATGTATACGCACACCTTCGTGTACCTGTGTACATGTGATTGTAGATGTACCTGTTGTGCGTAACTGTTTAAAAAAAAATTGCTTCGCAGTTAATGTGCAACTTTGAAGTAGTGTAACATTCACCTCAAGTTTTTTGCCGCTCGGTTTTGATGTCTTTGAGTGTGTACTTCTATTTTCAAGCAGGCTTCCAGTACATGTTGCTATACTAACTTTGCTGAAGAACCGAGTTGACTTGTGTTTTTTCCTTGCCTACCAACCAGAGGGATGGGGGGGGCTCTGTTTTTCCCTTGTGAATGGTGCTGAGGTGAGGATGTGACCGCAGTCCCAACCCCTCCTTCAGTTCCTTCAGACTCTTCTCTTTTCCCCACCTAATCAAATAGTGCAGTGTGGCTTTTGTTCATCCTGGTAACAGTGCACTCTTCAGGCAGCCTTTCTTCACGCCTTCTGTCACCACTTTATTTTCAAGTAAGTTTCCAGTCACAATCGTTCAGAATCGTGGAAAGAAAAAATGCTTTGAGGGGGAAAAGGCTATATTGCTTTATTTGGATATTAGGTTCTGGGGCTGCCAGCAGACAGGGTACAGCACGGATGTTAACACTTTGCTGAATAAATGAACAGGAGACCTCATACACAACAGTACATCCAAATAGTAACAGGTACAAATAGTCACAGGTACAGCATAACAAATATGCAATCTTCTTGACACTACTTCTTAGTTTACAGACACAACTAATTTATTCAGTATTGTGCTGGGAGGATCCTTGTAGAATATGCGTACCAACATATCACTTACCTTCCAGCTACCAGTTTATGCTGCTGTTAAGAAAAACCAATGATGGAACGATTTGTGTGTGTGTGTGTGTGTGTGTCTTCTGTATGTGTGTGTGTCTTCTGTATGTGTGTGTGTCTTCTGTATGTGTGTGTTTGTGTGGTGTGTGTGTGTGACCTCTGCATTTAATTTGGTATCAGACGTACTCATTTGGTCAGTAACAACTAACACATTTGCTATTTCTGCTTCACAGATCTACTTTCAGTTGCTCTGGCTTTGTCTTCCTCTGTAAATACTCTTATACTCTCCTTTCTTTGTAAACATCTCATTTGCCGTTTTGGGAGACAACCTTGCAACTTTGTATAGTGTTTATATATATATCTGACTTGCCTTTCCATAGAGCTACTCGCAATAAATGTGTTCATGGAAGTTGCGTGTACGGAGACTCATTTCTCTTAATAGTCTTGTCTCTACTCTGTTATAAATAGGTTTTTCTGCTCCATGGAAGCGCTGACTGCATTTTTTCAGAAAAAGCTGTTGGGATAATTTAGGGTTTGGAGAGAAGTTACTATGCTTAGAAACGTGAGGCTTTTCAGCGGTGTCAGCACACGAACTCTTGATTCTCCAAATGTGGAGAACACCTGAGTTTTCATGTCAACTGTGATGTGTGAAATATATATTGAATTGACTACTCACTGAGGTTAAGGTAATCATTTACAGTCTTCATTTGTCTCCTTCCTTTGCCACTTACTCTTGCCTTTTAATTGACTCCCTTTTCATTTACAGTTGACCCTTGAACAACACAGGGCTTAGGGGCACCGACCCCTGCACAGTCTAAAATTCACATCCGACTTTGACTTCCCGAAAGCTAAATGATTAATAGCCTACTATTGACTGAAAGCCTTGCTGATAACATAAACAGTCCACTAGTACGCATTTTGTATATGTATTATATACTGTATTCTTACAATAAAGAAAGCTAGAGAAAAGAAAATATTAAGAAAATAATAAAGAAGAGGGGCGCCTGGGTGGGTCAGTCAGTTAAGCATCTGACTTCGGCTCAGGTCATGATCTCACCGATTTTGAGTTCAAGCCCCATGTGGGGCCTGTGCTGACAGCTCAGAGCTTTGAGCCTGCTTCCGATTCTGTCTCTGTCTCTCTCTGCCCCTCTGTCACTCATGCTCTGTCTCTCTCTCAAAAAATAAACATTAAAAAGTTTTTTTTTAATTGTGAAGAAGAGAAAATACATTATGGTACTGTAGTGTATTTACATTTAAAAAGAATCCATGTATAAGCAGACGTGCACAATTCAAACCTATGTTGTTCAAGGGTCAAATGTACTTATTTTTAACCACTGGGAAGGCAACTATGAATATATTAAAAAAAACACCAATGAACAGACAGAAAACATTTTTGCATTGACGGCAGATAGAAGGATGGATGGGTTGAATATCAAGAATATATTAGTAAATCATATTGTCAGCCTTATCAGAAACCAAAGATTTAAAGGAACACTAGAAAAATAATCGCCTCCCTGATTCTTTTCTCTACCAAATCACCCTTGTCACACAGAAGGGCAGTGAAAGTAAGACTTTGGGACCAATGCTTGACCAAGGATCAATGGGCAGTGGGGACGGATCTGTGGAGTCAGATGGGGAACAGGGTAGGGAGTCAGTTCTCACATTATGTGCATAATCCACAAGCTATATTGTATATTTGCAGACAATTGAGTTCATTGTGCAACTTGACCTTACTTATGTACCTGAGTTGTGTATAAAGAACATCACAATGGGAAGGTATAATTAGACTGCCTTCATCATTTGAAACTAATAATCAAGGGGTATACATATATATATTCATTCAACATCATAGATTATATATGAACTCTAGCCCTAGTCCTCACTGTAAGAGAGGCAATCTGTATTTGTCAGAACACAGCCCAAATATAGTTTGTTCATCTTAACACAGCCCCTCAAAGACATGGGCACATCTGTGCTTACCAAGACTATGTGATCTCTGTATATTCATTTGGTGATTCACATCTTAATGAGACTTGAACTCCTGGAACAGTGGACAGAGTCAGTGAGGCTTCTTCAACCATCAGCAGAACTCACTACCTAGAAAGATCTACATTGTGGAGTGTCTGAGCAGAACTCTGCTGCTCCACTTCCCTGTTCTCCTACATCTTAACCACATGCTCACTAGAGAATGTGAAATGGTACTGTTTCTTTAAAGCATAAAACCTATTCGGAAGACTTATCAGGTTAAACATGCCTAAGTACACACTAGTTAAGCACCTCCAGTGACTTAGAAAAATATTACTAGGTGCTAATTGAACCCAAAAGGCATCTTGGAAATGCACCTAATTTTTTTTTAATATTTTGAAAACAAAACTGCCCAAAGGCAGAACCTGGAAAATGTGAGCATGGGAATTTGTGTGGGTAAGCCAGAGATCAGAACCCCTAATTTATAAAATGTGCAAAAGAGAAATATGCAAAATTAATGCACAGAATGAAGTTGAACTGTATTCTGTTTTAGAAAAACCAATTCATTTCCTCTCCAAGACATGCATGTTAATGGATGCTGGTTTTCAGGCAGCTACCTTAAGTCCCAGTTTGCTGCTTAAGTGTACTTCAGAGATAAGAAATGCAACTGAGCTGTACAAAATGAGACAACTTTCCTCCTGTCTCTTGTGCATGATAAATGCTAAAGCAATTAGGAACCACTGTTGCATGTTACATTGAAATTTGTCAGGAACATCAGTGCTGTGCTATATAAATGGAGGAAACTTATTTAGAATGAAGTCCTAAGAACCTAAGAGGAGACTACTGGTCTAACTTAATATTAAACATTTAGGGCCATAGAACTGAACTAGAAGCAATCCCCTCCTTGATTTTTCAATCTCAGAATATCCATCACAGTGTTGTCTATTTCACTGGCAGTGATCTGAATTAGCATTTCAATAACAAAAGGAGCAAAAAAATACTGGAATGGAAAGCAGATTTTTAAATGTCTACAGAGAAAAAAAATGTGAAACTTATAGTTCCTTCTGTAAGTCCAAGAAGCTTTTCAAAATTTTTTGCACTTTCTGCCTCATTTTCAGGGAATTGAATACATGTAGGCCTATATTCATGCTCATATTTTTGTTATTGTTTCTTTTCACTTTCTCAGAAGGAGTTTAGGAACAATCTGTCTGACCTTACTTTTTTATTCTTTTTTTTTCTTCTTTATATTAGGATAATGCTCATTCTAGGAAGACAGGCAGTATTGGTGGTGGTGCTTTAGAATTATAGTTAAATATATCACATTCATTACACAGTAGATATAACCCATGTAAGATAACAATACTGCAAAAAACCTCTTTTGCAAGACTACTGTGTCTTTTTGTGGGAGTGTGACAGTGACACTTGGTGAACACTGGAGTTGTCAAGGGTTCTCATCTGGTTCCTTAACACCTTAGAAAACTATAGTTGTCATTCTGGAATTGGGTTTAGAACTACAAGGGATCTTAGGCATGGTGTAGACCAAGCTTTATCACCCTTCCAACCATTTCTCCATTCACCCAGTTCTTTCCCATGGAGAAATTATTTTAATCACCTTTCTTAGCGACTAAAGTCCTGATAGGAAGTCTGGTAGGAGGACAGGATAAAATGATTAGAAATAATTCTTCCTAGTCTAGAGTTTATGACCCTTGATACTCCATGGAAAGTGAGAGTTCGCCACATAGGACTTGACAAGGGGATATTTTCTTCTGCCTCCTTGCCCACCTCCGCCAAGAAATGCTCACTACACCAATAGTGATCATAATATTTCACTTTGTGGATTCAGAAACTTAAACCCATTTCCTACTTCCCCCAGTTATTATAAAGTAAAACTTTATCTTGCCAGAATTAGTGAGAAAAAATATTACCCAAAATTCTAATTGCTAAATCACAACTGAGACAAAAGACCAGCCTCTCCTTATAGAAATAGTCATATTACAAAAGACACACCCGATGACCCTACACTAGAATCCCTATGTACCACATAGTAAACAAAATCCTCTAGGATGATTTTGATGTACTCTTGTAATGAATAATTACCCTATTCTGGCACCAAATTACTGTAAGTAATGAGAGATAAGACCTCCACTTCTGCTCAAGATAAACCAGATTTACTTTCCCACCTGAACAAACACAAAATAAAAACGCTTCAAAATATGAAACAAGGGTTTTCAAGCCACCAAGTATCAACTAACAAAAGGCAGTAATCCCTATAAGGTGAGAACAAACTTGGTAAGCCCTACAATTGCCTTGTCTTACTACCTTGAGAGCAGTTTCAGGCAATGGTGTATGGTTGGGAAACCCAAACCAACACCTTGAATTAATGAGATAGACCTTTAAGAACAAGGAAGTCAAGATGGCTACAATTCATGACATACAGTCCCCTAGAGGAAGGAGCTTCACAGAGAACTCCAGAGACCTGTAGATGGTTGTCCTTGAGTAGTCAACAGTATACTGATCACACCAGACATGAGAGGAAATTATCTGAGCCCATAGAAAGAACCACCTGAAAGGATTAGAGGTAACAGTGCTTGGTTCTCACACAGGTTCAGAAGTAGGACATGTGTCCTATCAGCCAGAATGGAAAAAACTCAAGAATTGGATATGGGATATTGGATAGAATACTCAGAAGGATCTTGCCTCAGTATCGGGGAAAGTTAGTCTTATATTGAGCAGTGCTCCAGACTTACCTAAGAAATCTTACAAACAAATTTGAAAGGAACAGCTTTCAAATAATTTAAGTGTTTTCCAAGAAAAAAAAAGAAAACCTTAAAGAATAAAATTACAAAATATCCAATAAAGAATAAAATTACAAAATATCCAACATTCAACAAGATAAAATCACAATTTCTGGCACCAAATAAAAAATTAGTAGGCATGCAAAAAACAACAATAACAACAGAGAAATATGACCCATAATGAAGAGTAAAATCAATGGAAACCTATCCAAAAAATAACACAGATGATAGAATTAGTATACATGACCATTAAACAGTTATTATAACATACATTAAAACATTATATAAAAATATATAAAAATAACAAATATTAATTATAACAAGGAAGGATGTATAAGTGACATAAATTGAAGAGCTAGACATGAAAACTACAATTTTGGAGATGAAAAAATGTACTAGATGGCATGAATGGCAAATAAGATATTGTAGAAGAAAAGATTGTTCAACTTGAAGTCATAGCAATAAAGTCAATTCAACATAAAACAAATAGAAAAGAGAAGCAACAAAAAATTAACAGGGTAGGAACATCTGGGTGGCTCAACTGAGTGTCCAACTCTTGATTTTGGCTCAGGTCATGATCTCATGGTTTGTGAGATTGAGCCCCGCATCAGGCTCTGCACTGACAGCGCAAAGCCTACTTGGGATTCTCTCTCTCTCTCTCTCTCTCTGCCCCTACCCTGCTCTCTCTCTCTCTCTCTCTCTCTCTCACTCTCTCTCTCTCTCTCTCAAATAAATAAATAAACTTAAAAAAAACAACAGGGCAATAGTGAATAGTGAACTGTGGGACAATTTCAAGTGTGCTAGTATATGTGAGTGAAGTCTGTGCAGGAGAGGTGGAATATCAGAAAAAAATATTTTAAGTAATAAGGGACAAAAATTTTCCAAATTTGATGAAAACTATAAATCCACAGGCCCAAGAGGCTTTATAAATACAAAACACAAGAACATGAAGAAACTACACCAAAACACATCGTGATCACATTATGGGCAGAGGAACAAAGATAAAGATCACAGAAGCTTTCTCATTAGAAATTGTGCAAGTTAGGGGAGCCTGGGTAGCTCAGTTGGTGAAGCGTCCGACTTCAGCTCAGGTCATGATCTCATGGTTCATGGGCTTGAGCCCCACATCAGGCTCTGTGCTGACAGCTCAGAGCCTGGAGCTTGCTTCAGATTCTGTGTCTGCCCCTCTATCTGCCCCTCCTCCATTCATTATCTGTCTCTCCCTCAAAAATAAATAAACATTAAAATAAAAAAAAGAAATTGTGCAATTGAGAAGACATTACATCAATATCTTTAAAGTTCCAGTAGGATTTTTTTAAAAAAAAAAAGTCTACTAGATTTCTATATCCAATGAAAAGAGCTTTCAAAATCAGTAGTGAAATAAATATTTTTTTTCAGATATAGAACAGCTAAAGGAATTTGTCAGCAGCAGCCTGCTCTTTTAAGAAAGGGAGTTTCTTATGCATGGAAACTTAAACAAGATGGAAATATAGATCTACACAAAAGAATGAGGTGACTGAAAATGGAAACTATATGGGTAAATTTGTGAACTATTTGTCTTATTACTTAAATGTCTTTAAAGGATACTTGAGGACATCAGTGGGAATATAAGGACCTATGAAAATTCTTTCTCCCCAAGGCAGCAGACTGACAAAAATGGTCAGAATCAACTTTTTTAGAACTCTGGAAATTAACCAAAGACTTGCAGCAATGCAGGAATGGTTTCCTCAGAAACAAACAAACAAAAACCAGTTGAATCTTGGTAAGAACAATGACCTTTGCAGTGTTTTGACTTGCCCTATTGCCATCTCCTCATACCCAGCTATGTGGTAGCCTGGAATACTAATAGCCCTCAATCATTGTGAAAACCAACCAGCTATTGGAATGGGCAGAAAAGGGTAGGAGCTCCTTCAAAAACTCATTCCCAAATGACTGCCACCATTGACCTGTTTGGTGGTTCCCAGGATGAAAATACTCACAAAAACTTGTCTGTGTTAAACCTAACACAGAGGTGTGCCAGTGACAACAAACTTTTCCCCGGGAGCATTTGGTAAAACCAATCACTATTAGTTGTTTAATATTGCAATGCTGTGGAGAACAGTTGAGATAAATAATAAGCTTACTAAAAATCTTAAGAAGAAAATCCAGAAGATATGATGTCCATAGGAGGCTCTGAGAAACTCTGAAATGTTTTTCTAGAGGGAAAAGAACAGGTGTAGTGATGAGGGGATGCCCAGGGTTGTGCACATGCTCATGTGAGATCTGAGAAGACTCAAAAGTTCTCACCACTGCCTAACCTGTAGGATTCTATACAAGCAGGAGGAAAAGGATAAAAGACGGTTGTAAGCTGCCTGGCTGAATGTTGAAGATGTACCCCAGCGAGCTCATAGAGCCACTCAGCAATGACTGGGAGATTTAATGGCTCCAGGCATTTAAATAAATCTCTGTAAAGTAATTATCTGGACACTAATGTAAGTGGGCAGAAACTTTAGTGGCCACACATGACAAAGAATACAAATTTTTACAGAATTAGTACAGAAATATCATTAAACAAACAAGCAACAACAACAAATCATTTATTGGGGGACATTTGATATACAGAGTCCTCACATTATTATTTTAAATTTACAATTTTCTTTTTTCAAATGTTTATTTTGAGACACAGAGAGAGAGAGAGAGAGGGCACACATGTGCAAGCAGGAGAGGGGCAGAGGGAGAGAGAGAATCCCAGGCAGGCTCTAGAATCAGTGTGGAGCTCAACATGGGGCTGGATCTAATGACTGTGAGATCATGACTTAAGCCAGAATCAAGAGTCAGATATTTAACTGACTGAGCCCCCCAGGTGCCCCTAAATTTCAAGTAAAATTTATGAGACATTCAAAGAAGCAAGACAATATGGCCCATGTATAGGAAAAATAGTCAACAGAAACAGAGCCTGAGGAAGTCTTGACTTTGGACTTAACTAGACAATCACTTTAAATCAGCAATTTCAGTTTTCTTAAAAGTAAAGGAAATCATGAAAATACAAAAATTATGTCCCACTAAATAGTAAATGTTAATCCAAAGATAGAAATTATTTTAAAACAACCGATAAGAGTGTTCACTTTGGCAGCACATGTAATAAGATTGGAAGGGTACAGAGAAGGTTAGCATGGCCCCTGTGCAAGGCTGACACGCAAATTCATGAAGCTTCCATATTTTTAGTCAGAATTTAAATAAAAACTAGAAAAAGAAGAAGAAAAAAGTAAACACTTTCCAAAAAAAACAATAAGAAATTCTGGAGTTAAAATGTAGAAAGACTGGTATGAAAAATTCATTAGTGGGGCTCAACAATATATCTGAAGAATCAGCATATGTGACAGTTGGTCAAATGAGATGATCCAGTATGAAGAAGAGAAAGAAAAAAGAAGGAAGAAAACTGAACAGAACCATCTGAGACCTATGGAGAATGGTCAAGTGAACCAATATACATGATAACAGGAATCCCAGAAGGAAAAGAGGGAGACAAAAGGGCAGAAAGAACATTTGAAGAAATGATAACCAAAAGCTACCAAAATTTGATGTGATAGATTAATCTGCACATGCAAAGAATTCAACGAACTCCAAATAGAAATAACTCAATAAGAATCTCACCAACATACGTTAGAATCAAACTGTCAAAAGTCAAAAACAGAGAGAATCTTCAAAGCAGCAAGGCAGAAGCAACTTGTCATGTACAAGGGATCCTTTATAATATTACTAGCCAATTTCTCATCAGAAACCAAGGAGGCTAGAATTATTGGGATAATATATTCTAAGTGCTAAAAGAAAATAACCCTATCAACAAAGTATCCTATTCTGGTAGAACTACCCTTCGAAAATGAAGATATCTTTTTTTAAACTTTATTTATTTTGAGAGAGAGAAAGAGAGAGAGCATGAGCAGGAGAGGGGCAGAGAGAGAGAGAGAGAGAGAGAAAATCCCAAGCAGGCTCTGTACTATCAGTGCATAGCCCAATGTGGGGCTTGAACCCATGAACAGTGAGATCATCACCTGAGCTGAAATCAGGAGTTGGACACTTAACTGACTGAGCCACCCAGGTACCCTAACTATCCTTCAAAAGTGAATGAGAAAGTAAGACATCACCAGATCCACAATCACTGAAAGAATTCATCATTAGCAGACTGTCATATAGGAAATACTAAAAGGAGTACTTTTGGTTGCAATGAAAGGACAGTAGACAGTAACTCAAATCCGCATGAAAAACTAAAGAATAATAGTACAGGTAATTATATGGGTGAATAAAAGAAACAGTGTATGTATATATATATATGTGTATATATACATATATACATATATATGTACATATATACATATATATACATATAAGTATATATGTATATATACACATATATACATATATACATATATACATATACATATACATACATACATATATACATATATGTATATATATGCATATACATATATGTACGTATATATACATATATACATATATACATATATGTATATATATACATTTGTTTGTAACTCTTCTTTCATCTAATTTAAAGGACAGTTGCATAAAGCAATAATTATAAATCTGTGTTGATGGACATGCAATATGTAAAGATGTAATTTGTATTATAATAAAAACATAAAGAGGGACAGATAATGGAGTTATATAAGAGCAAACTTCCATATACTCTTGAAATTGAGTTGCCAATATCTTAACTACATCATTATAAATTAAGATGTTAATTGTAATCCACAAGCAAGCAATAATAACTCCAAATAAATAGAATTTTAAAAATGTCAAGCGAATGAAAATGGTATTTAACACAAAAGAAGGGAGTTATGAAGAAATATAGGAACAAAAAAGACATAGGATATAAAAAACAAGGAGCAACATAGCAGTCACAAATCCTACGTTATCAGTAATTACATTAAATATGAAGGCATTAAACAATACAACCAAAAGGAAGAGATTGGCAGAATAGATATAAAAATTATAGTCTATCTATGTGCTGTCCACAAGAGATACACTTTAGATTCAAAGACACAAATAGATTGACTGTCAATGGGTACAAAAAAATACACCATGTAAAGAGTAAGAAAAAGAGAGATGGACTGGCTATAATAATATCAAACAAAATAGACATGTAAGACAAAACTTTTTACTAGAGACAAAGACATTTTATAAGAATAAAAGGATCTATATATATAAGGATATATACATATCCCATCAGAGTCCCAAAATATATGAAGCAAAATCTGACAGAATTGATTAATAGACAATCCAACAATAATATCTGGATATTTGAATACCCTAATTTCAATAATGATAGGACAACTAGGCAGAAGATCAACAAGAAAATAGAAGACTTGCACAACACTATAAATCAACTACATCTCATAAACTTCTATAGAATACTCCACCCAGCATAATACACATTGTTCTAAAGAGCACATGGAACATTATCCAGGATAGACCATATGTTAACCTATAAAAAACTCTTAATAAATTTTAAAGGACTGAAGTCATACAAAGTCTGTTATCTGATCACATCAGAATGAAGTTAGCAGCAGGAAATTTGGGAAATTCATAAATGTATGGAATTAAATAATACATCCTTAAATAACCAATGGTAAGTGAAGAAATAACAAAGTAAATTGGAAAATACTTTAAAATGAATGAAAACAAAACCAAAACACTTCATAACTTATGTGGTATGGCTAAAGCAGTGTTTAGAGAAATATTTATTGCTATAAATGTCTACAGTTTAAAAACCCAAAAGATCTCAAATCAATACCTAACCTACTATACTACACAAAGGGCACCTGGCTGGCTCAGTTGGTGAAGCATGTGACTCTTGATCTCTGGGTCATGAGTTCAAGCCTCACACTGGGTGTAGACATTAATTTAAAAAAAAAAAGACTACACAAAGAACAAACTGAATCAAAAGCAAGCAGAAGGAAGGAAATAATAAAGATTAGAGAGTAAACCAATCAAGTTGAGAATAGAAAAACAATAGAAAAAATAACAAAATCAAAAGTTGGTTCTTTGAAAAAAAATTAACAGAATTGACAAACTTTTAGCTAGACAGACCAAGACAAAAAGAGAGAGAGAAGACTCAAAATTAAGATTGGTATAAAACAAGGAACATTACTATTGATGTTACAGAAATGAAAATAACTATAAAAGAATACTATCAACAACTGTTTATAGATAAATTAGACGTACTGGATGGAATAGACAGATCTCTAGAAGGACACAAACCACCAAAACTGACAAGAAGAAATTGAAAAATTGAATAGATATAACAAATTAAGAGATTGAATAATTATTTAAAATTTTCCCACAAATAAAAGCCTAGGACCAAATAACTGATGAATTCTAGCAAGTGTTCAGAGAAGAACTGATGCGATCATGTACAAAATTTTCCCAAAAATGGAAGAGGAGGCAAAACATCCCAACTTATTCAATGAGGCTAATACTTCATAGATACCAAAACCTTGATACCAAAGCCAGACATCACAAGAAAAGGAAACTACAGACCAATATTACTTATGAATATAGATGCAAAATCTTTAAAACTCAACAATGAACCACTAGCAAATCCAATTAAGCAACATATAAAAGCACAGGACCATACCAACCATGAAGCAACAGAAAGAGAAATCAAGGAATTGATCCCATTTACAGTTGCACCAAAAAACATAAAATACCTAGGAATAAATCTAACCAAAGAGGTGAAAAATCTATACACTGAAAACTATAGAAAGCTTATGAAAGAAATTGAAGAAGACACAAAACAATGGAAAAAGATTCCATGCTCCTGGATAGGAAGAACAAATATTGTTAAAATGTTGATACTACCCAAAGCAATCTACATATTCAATGCAATCCCTATCAAAGTAACACCAACATTCTTCACAGAGTTAGAACAAATAATCCTAAAATTTGTATGGAACCAGAAAAGACCCCGAATAGCCAAAGCGATCTTGAAAAAGAAAACCAAAGCAGGAGGCATCACAATCCCAGACTTCAAGCTATACTACAAAGCTGTAATCATCAAGACAGTATGGTACTGGCACAAGAACAGACGCTCAGATCAATGGAACAGAGTAGAGAACCCAGAAATGGACCCACAAATGTATGGCCAACTAATCTTTGACAAGGCAGGAAAAAATACCCAGTGGAATAAAGACAGTCTCTTCAGCAAGTGGTGCTGGGAAAACTGGACAGCGACATGCAGAAGAATGAACCTGGACCACTTTCTTACACCATACACAAAAATAAACTCAAAATGGGTGAAAGACCTACATGTAAGACAGGAAGCCATCAAAATCCTCGAGGAGAAAGCAGGCAAAAACCTCTTTGATCTTGGCCGCAGCAACTTCTTACTCAACACGTCTCCGGAGACAAGGGAAACAAGGGCAAAAATGAATTAATGGGATCTCATCAAAATAAAAAGCTTCTGCACAGAGAAGGAAACAATCAGCAAAACTAAAAGGCAACCGACAGAATGGGAGAAGATATTTGCAAATGACATATCAGATAAAGGGTTAGTATCCAAAATCTATAAAGAACTTACCAAACTCAACACCTAAAGAACAAATAATCCAGTGAAGAAATGGGCCAAAGACATGAATAGACACTTCTCCAAAGAAGACATCCAGATGGCCAACCGACACATGAAAAAATGTTCAACATCACTCATCATCAGGGAAATACAAATCGAAACCACAATGAGATACTACCTTACATGTGTCAGAATGGCTAACATGAACAACTCAGGCAACAACAGATGTTGGCGAGGATGTGGAGAAAGAGGATCTCTTTTGCATTGTTGGTGGGAATGCAAGTTGGTGCAGCCACTCTGGATAACAGTATGGAGGTTCCTCAAAAAACTAAAAATAGAACTACCTTATGCCCCAGCAATTGCACTACTAGGCATGGGATACAGGTGTGCACTACTAGGCACGGGATACAGGTGTGCTGTTTTGAAGGGACACATGCATCCCCATGTTTATAGTAGCACTATCAACAATAACCAAAGTATGGAAAGAGCCCAAATGTCCATTGATGGATGAATGTATAAAGAAGATGTGGTATATATATATATATATATATATATATACACACACACACACACACACACACACACACACACACACACACACACAATGGAGTATTACTCGGCAATCAAAAAGAATGAAATCTTGCCATTTGCAACTATGCGGATGGAACTGGAAGGTATTATGCTAAGTGAAATTAGTCAGTCAGAGAAAGACAAAGATCATATGACTTCACTCATATGAGGACTTTAAGAGACAAAACAGATGAACATAAGGGAAGGGAAACAAAAATAGTATAAAAACAGGGAGGGGGACAAAACAGAAGATACTCATAAATATGGAGAACTGACGGTTACGGGAGGGGTTGTGGGAGGGGGGATGGGCTAAATGGGTAAGGGGCACTAAGGAATCTACTCCTGAAATCATTGTTGCACAATATGCTAACTAACTGGGATGTAAATTTTAAAAAAATAAAAAATAAAAAAAGCACAGGACCAGGTAACATCACTGGTGAATTCTACCAAACATTTATTGAATGAACACCAATCCTGCTCAAACTCTTCCAAACAATTGAAGATGAAGGAACACTTCTCAAGTCATTCTATGAGGCCAGTAATATGCTGATACTAAAGCCAAAGACACCATGAGAAAACTACAGATCCATATCTTATATGAGTATCAATGCAAAAAATCCTTAGCAAAATACTAGCAAAACAAATTCAAAAGTACATTAAAAGGATTATACACCACAATTAAGTGGTGTTTATACCAGAATGTGAGGTTCATTCAACATGTTAAAATCAGTGTAATACATTTAATTAATAGAATGAAGAAAAAAAAACACATGATTTTTTTTAATTTAAAAAAATTTTTAATGCTTATTTTTGAGAGAGACAGAGACAGAACACGAGTGGGTTAGGGGCAGAGAGATAGGGAGACACAGAATTGGAAGCAGGCTCCAGGCTCCGAGCTGTCAGCACAGAGCCTGACATGGGGCTCGTACTCACGAGCTGTGAAATCATGACCTGAGCCGAAGTCAGACACTCAACTGACTAACCCACCCAGGCGTTCCAACCACATGATTATTTTGATGCATAAAAATCATTTGGCAATATCAAACAACCCTTCATGATAAAAACACTCAACAACTAGGAATAGAAGGAAAATTCCTCAACCTGATAAAGGGCATCTATGAAAAAAATCATAGCTAACATCATACTTAAGGGTGAACGCCTGGAACTTTCCCCTTGGATTAGAAACAAGAAAAAGATGTCCACTCTCATCAACTCTATTAAATATTGAGCTGGGATATCTATCCTGACAAATTAGGCAAATAAAAGCGATAAAGAGCATGAAGATTGAAAAGAAAGAAGTAAAACTATTTCTATTTGTAGATGACATGACTTTACATATAGAAAATCCTTAAAAAATCCACTAAAAACTATTAAAACTAACAAATGCATTCAGCATAGTTGTAGGATATAAGATCAACATAAAAAGTTATATTGCTATACATTAGCAATGAACAATTTTTTTTTCATAGTTTTATTCTTTATTTTCACATTTAGATCTTCAGTCCACCCAATACAGAATTTTTTTTTCTGTGAAGTGTGACAAAGGGGTCAAATTGCATTTTTTCCTCTATGTATAGTCAGTTGATCTTGCATAATTTTTCTTGAAAAGTTAGTCATTTTACCCACTGCTATAAATATTCCATTTGGTATCATTCAAGTGTCCACAGATATATGGATCTATTTTAGTATTCTACTTTGTATTCCTTTTTCTATTGTATCCTGTTCTATTCTGTTCTATATATGTCTATACTTGTACCAATTCTACCCTGTCTTAATTAGTATAGCTTTACAATAAGTTATATATGCCATCTGGTAGACTAAGTTTTCCCATGTCAAGAGTTTTTTTTGGTTACATTGGCCATTTTTATTTCCATATGATTTTAAAATCAACTTATCATTTTCCACAAAATAAAGTGTTAGGATTTTGAATGGGGTTTTACTGAACCTGTGGATGAATTTTGGGAGAAATGACATTCTAACAATATTGATTTTGAACATAGTATATTAGTCAATTTACTTGGAGTTTCTTTAATTTATCCCAATATAATTTAGTTTTTTTGTTTATAGGTCTTATTTTATCTTTTGTTAAATTGATTCCTAGGCACTTTTTTTGGTATTATTGCAAATAGTGTCTTAAAAAAATTCATATACTGCTTGTAATTAATATATATAAAAATCATTGATTTTTGTATATTTACTTTGTATCTGGCAATCTTATTTATGCAAATTCTATAATTCATCTGTAGATTGTATGTTTTAATGTGCGCAACTGTATTGTTTGTGAATAATGATTTTTTTAATAATTCCATTTTCATTCATGATTTTATCTATTTGGGTCATCTCCCTTTTCTTTTTGAGAAGCCTGGCTAGAGGTTTGTCAATTTTGTTTATTTTTTCAAAAAACCAACTCTTGGTTTCATTGATCTGCTCTACAGTTTTTTTAGATTCTATATTGTTTATTTCTGCTCTGATCTTTATTATTTCTCTTCTTCTGCTGGGTTTAGGCTGCCTTTGCTGTTCTGCTTCTATTTCCTTTAGGTGTGCTGTTAGATTTTGTATTTGGGATTTTTCTTGTTTCTTGAGATAGGCCTGGATTGCAATGTATTTTCCTCTCAGGACTGCCTTCGCTGCGTCCCAAAGCGTTTGGATTGTTGTATTTTCATTTTCATTTGTTTCCATATATTTTTTAATTTCTTCTCTAATTGCCTGGTTGACCCACTCATTCATTAGTAGGGTGTTCTTTAACCTCCATGCTTTTGGAGGTTTTCCAGACTTTTTCCTGTGGTCGATTTCAAGCTTCATAGCATTGTGGTCTGAAAGTATGCATGGTATAATTTCAATTCTTGTAAACTTATGAAGGGCTGTTTTGTGACCCAGTATATGATCTATCTTGGAGAATGTTCCATGTGCACTCGAGAAGAAAGTATATTCTGTTGCTTTGGGATGCAGAGTTCTAAATATATCTGTCAAGTCCATCTGATCCAATGTATCATTCAGGGCCCTTGTTTCTTTATTGACCATGTGTCTAGATGATCTATCCATTTCTGTAAGTGGGGTGCTAAAGTCCCCTGCAATTACCACATTCTTATCAATAAGGTTGCTTATGTTTATGAGTAATTGTTTTATATATTTGGGGGCTCCGGTATTCCGCACATAGACATTTATAATTGTTAGCTCTTCCTGGTGGATAGACCCTGTAATTATTATATAATGCCCTTCTTCATCTCTTGTTACAGCCTTTAATTTAAAGTCTAGTTTGTCTGATATAAGTATGGCTACTCCAGCTTTCTTTTGGCTTCCAGTAGCATGATAAATAGTTCTCCATCCCCTCACTCTCAATCTAAAGGTGTCCTCAGATCTCAAATGAGTCTCTTGTAGACAGCAAATAGATGGGTCTTGTTTTTTTATCCATTCTGATAGCCTATGTCTTTTGGTTGGCGCATTTAATCCATATACATTCAGTGTTATTATAGAAAGATACGGGTTTAGAGTCATTGTGATGTCTGTATGTTTTATGCTTGTAGCGATGTCTCTGGTACTTTGTCTCACAGGATCCCCCTTAGGATCCCTTGTAGGGCTGGTTTAGTGGTGATAAATTCCTTCAGTTTTTGTTTGTTTGGGAAGACCTTTATCTCTCCTTCTATTCTAAATGACAGACTTGCTGGATAAAGGATTCTCGGCTGCATATTTTTTCTGTTTAGCACACTGAAGGTATCGTGTCAATCCTTTCTGGCCTGCCAAGTTTCAAAAGAGAGATCAGTCACGAGTCTTATAGGTCTCCCTTTATATGTGAGGGCACGTTTATCCCTTGCTGCTTTCAGAATTTTCTCTTTATCCTTGTATTTTGCCAGTTTCACTATGATATGTCGTGCAGAAGATCGATTCAAGTGACGTCTGAAGGGAGTTCTCTGTGCCTCTTGGATTTCAATGCCTTTTTCCTTCCCCAGTTCAGGGAAGTTCTCAGCTATAATTTCTTCAAGTACCCCTTCAGCACCTTTCCCTCTCTCTTCCTCCTCTGGGATACCAATTATGCGTATATTATTTCTTTTTAGTGTATCACTTAGTTCTCTAATTTTCCCCTCATACTCCTGGATTTTTTTGTCTCTCTTTCTCTCAGCTTCCTCTTTTTCCATAACTTTATCTTCTAGTTCACCTATTCTCTCCTCTGCCTCTTCAATCCGAGCTGTCGTCGTTTCCATTTTGTTTTGCATTTCGTTTAAAGCGCTTTTCAGCTCCTCGTGACTGTTCCTTAGTCCCTTGATCTCTGTAGCAAGAGATTCTCTGCTGTCCTCTATACTGTTTTCAAGCCCAGCGATTAATTTTATGACTATTATTCTAAATTCACTTTCTGTTATATTATTTAAATCCTTTTTGATCAGTTCATTAGCTGTTGTTATTTCCTGGAGATTCTTCTGAGGGGAATTCTTCCGTTTGGTCATTTTGGATAGTCCCTGGAGTGGTGAGGACCTGCAGGGCACTTCCCCTGTGCTGTGGTGTATAACTGGAGTTGGTGGGCGGGGCCGCAGTCCGACCTGATGTCTGTCCCCAGCCCACTGCTGGGGCCACAGTCAGACTGGTGTGTGCCTTCTCTTCCCCTCTCCTAGGGGCGGGATTCACTGTGGGGTGGCGTGGCCCGTCTGGGCTACTTGCACACTGCCAGGCTTGTGGTGCTGGGGATCTGGCGTATTAGCTGTGGTGGGTAGGCAAGGTGCACGGGGGCAGGAGGGGCAGGCTTAGCTCACTTCTCCTTAGGTGATCCACTTCAGGAGGGGCCCTGTGGCCACAGGAGGGAGTCAGATCTGCTGCCGGAGGTTTGGCTCCGCAGAAGCACAGAGTTGGGTGTTTGCGCAGAGCAAGCAAGTTCCCTGGCAGGAACTGGTTCCCTTTGGGATTTTGGCTGGGTGATGGGTGGGGGAGATGGCGCTGGCGAGCGCCTTTGTTCCCCACCAAACTGAGCTCTGTTGTCCGGGGGCTCAGCAGCTCTCCCTCCCTTTGTCCTCCAGCCTTCCCGCTTTCCGAGCAGAGCTGTTAACTTATGACCTCCCAGACGCTAAGTCGCGCTTGCCATCGGAACACACTCCGTCCGGCCCCTCCGCTTTTGCCAGCCAGACTCGGGGGCTCTGCTTGGCCGGCGAGCCGCCCCTCCACCCCGGCTCCTTCCCGCCAGTCCGTGGAGCACGCACCGCCTCGCCACCCTTCCTACCCTCTTCCGTGGGCCTCTCGTCTGCGCTTGGCTCCGGAGACTCCGTTCTGCTAATCCTCTAGCGGCTTTCTGGGTTATTTAGGCAGGTGTAGGTGGAATCTAAGTGATCAGCAGGACGCGCGGTGAGCCCAGCGTCCTCCTACGCCGCCATCTTCTTCCTCTGTCCAGCAATGAACAATTTGAAAAGAGAATTAAGGTAATAATTTTATTTCAGTAGCATTAAAAAGAATAAAAATGCTTAGGAATAAATTAAACAAAAGAAGTACAAGACTTGTACACTGAAAGCTATAATACATCATTGAAAAAAATTAAAGAAGACCTATATAAGTGGAAAGACAGGCAGTGTTTATGGGCTTGAAGGTTTAATATTGTTAAAATACAACATCACCCTGGTAATGCACAGATTCAATGCAATCTATCAAAGTCCCAGCTGACATTTTTCTTGAAGTGACAAGCTGATCCTAAAATTCATATGGAATCACAATAGGGACCCTTTTTCAATCATGAAAAAGAAGAAAGCTGGAAGACTCACTCTTGATGATTTCAAAACTTACTAAAAACTTACAGTAATCAAGATTTTGTGGTACTGTCATAAAGACAGACATATAGATGAATACAATGGGATTGAGAGTCCAAAAATAGGTCTAGACATCTATAGTCAGTTGATTTTTCAAAGAATGCCAAGACAATGCAATGGGGGAAAAGAATAGTCTTTCCAACAAATGGTTCTGAAAAATCTGGATAGCCACAAACAAAAGAATGAAGTTGGGGCCTTACCTCACACCATGTATAAAAATTAATTTGAGTGAATTAAAGAATTGAATGTAAGAGCTACAACTATACAGCTCTTAGAAAAAAACAGGGGCAGATCTTCATGACCTTGGTTTAGGCAATGGTTTCTTAGCTATCACAACAACAGCAAGAACAACAAAAGGAAAAACAGATAAGTGAAATTCCATCAAAATTAAAGTCTTTTTGTACTTTAAAACACACCAACAAGAAATTTGTAAGACAACTCTCAGAATGGGAAAACATATTTAGAAATCAATATCTAATAAGGGACTAATATTCAGAATATATAAAAGTACACTTGTAGTTCAACAATAAAACAAAAAATAACCCAATTTAAAAATTGGCCAAGTATATGAATAGACATTTCTCTAAAGAAGATATGCAAGTGGCCAGCAAACACACAAAGATATTCAGCATCATTAACCATTAGGGAAATGAAAATCAAGACCACAATGAAATATTACTTCATACGCACTGGGATGGTTGTAGTTTAAAAATGGAAAAATAAGTTTTGGAAGGGATGTGGAAAAATTAGAACCTCTATGCATTTCTGGTGGGAATGTAAATGGTGCATCTGCTGTTGGAAAACAGTCCGACAAATCCTTCAAGAAATTAACCATAAACTTACTATATGACCAAGCAAATATATTCCCTGGTATATACTCAAGGAATTTAAAACAGGTATTGAAACAAATACTCGTATATGACTGTTCATAACAGCATGATTCACAATCACCAAAAGATGGAAGCAACCAAATGTCGATGGACAAATCGATAAACAAAATGTGGTATATCCATGCAATAAATTATTATTAAACATAAAAAAGACTGAAGTACTCATACGTGGTATAATGTGGATGAATCTTGAAAACACACTGCTAAATGAAAGAAACCAGACTTAAAAGGCCACATATTATGTGATTCCATTTATATGAGACATCCAGAATAAGTAAATTCACAGAGACAGAAAGTAGATGTGTGACTGCCAGGGTCTTTGGGGAGTGGGAAGCGAATGCTTTCTTTTGGGATAATGAAAATGTTGTGGAACCAGATAGAGGTAGTCATTGCACACATCATGAATGTACTAAATGCCACTTGAATTGTTTGCTTTAAAATTGTTAGCTTAATGTTACGTGAATTTCACCGCAACTAAAAAAAATAAAGGAATGAAAGATTGATACGTTACATGAATGAGCCTTGAAAACATTATGCCAAGTGAAGAAAAAAACAGGCACAAAAGGCCCATATATTATGTGATTCTATTTATATGAAATGTCCAGAGTAGGTAAATCTTTATTTTGTTCTATTTTCATTGAAGTATAGTTGAAACACAATATTATATTAGTGTCAGGTGTACAACATGGTGATTCAATAACTCTACATTGTGCTGTGCTTACCACAAGTGTGGCTGCCGTCTGTCACCACACGATGCTATAACAATATCATTGACTATATTTCCTGTGTTGTGCCTTTTATTCCCATGGCTTAATCATTCCAAAATTGGAAGCCTGTACTTCCCATTCCCTTCCACCAATTTTGCCCATCTCCCAACCACCTCCCCTCTGGCAACCATTAGTTTGTTCAGAGTAGGCAAATCTTTAGAGAGTAGATTAGTGGTTGCCTGGGGATGGAGAGGGAGGGATCAATGGAGTGGCGGGGGTGGTGGTAGTGGGGAGGGGTGAGGGTGGTTGGGGAGAATAAGGAGTCACTACTAACGGGTATGGGGTATGGGTTTTTTTTTCTTGGGATGATGAAAATGTTCTGGAATTAGTGATGATTGCACAGCTTTGTGAATATACTAAAAACCATTTAATTGTGTACTTTAAGAGGGTAAATTTCATGGTAGGTAAGTTATATCAAATATAAAAGAGGATGAACTGTTTAAACAAAAATAACATGGATGTAGTATGGGGTTTATAACATATTAAAACTACAGTGTATGAAAATAGTAGCACAAAGCTCAGGAGGGGAGAAATTGCCAAGAATACTATTGTAACATTCTTAATGCATATGTGAGGTGGTATTATAAAACTTGAATGTAGATTGTGATCAACCTTAAGGCAGTCACTAAATTAATCAAACAGAATGCCATAGTTACTATACCAGAAAGAAGATAAAATGGAATCAGAAAAAAACACTCCATTTGTCCAAAATAACGCATTAAAAAGTGAGCAAAATACAAAATGATACAAATAGAAAAGAAATAGCAAGATGATAGATTTAAACCTAACCATATCAATAACATTACATGTGATCTACTAAAGGGCAACGATTTTTAGATTGCATAAAAAAGCAAGATCCAACTATATATTTGCTGCCTAGAAGAAGTGTACTTCAAATATACAGACAGAAAAAGATTAAAAGTAAAGTGATTGGGGGGTGCCTGGGTGGCTCAGTTGGTTAAGCGTCCAACTTCAGCTCAGGTCATGATTTCATGGTTTGTGAGTTTGAGCCCCACGTCGGGTTCTATGCTGACAGCTCGGAGCCTGAAGCCTGCTTCAGATTCTGTGTCTCCCTCTCTCTCTGCCCCTTCCAAGCTTGTGTGTGCACGTGTGCGTACATGCACCCTCTCTCTCTCCCTGTCTCTCTCTCTCTCTCAAAAATAAAGAAATGAACATTGTCTTAAAAGTTTAAAGAAAATTAGAAAAATAAAATATATATTTTTAAAAAGTAAAGTGGTTGGGAAAAATATACATGCTAACACTAACACAAAGAAAGCTGGATGGCTATATTGCTATCATTGTAGATTTCAGAGCAAGGAGCACTAATGTTTTCTTTACCATATTATCATTACCATAAGGATAAAAGGATCATTTCATCAAAAGGGCATAACGATCATAAATATTTATGCACCTAATAACAGATCTTCGAAACAGATGTAGCAAAAACTGATAGTAGCTAGGAAAAAGTTCTTAGCACGTTGTCTTGTGCCCATGGCTGCTTCTGCTTGCTCGGAGAAGTCAGAAAAAAATATACTGGTTTCTCAGACCAGAAGGATGTGTTTGTGCAAATGGCTTTAGGCTGTTATCTCTTTCCACTCCATAGGGGGAATTTTCTGTGCTGCTGGCCTTAAGGTAGGCAACAGCTGCACATCGAAAAGTACATAGTCAACTTAAGAACATATTTAAACCCAGTAATCTCAAAGCCTGGCTTTCTGCTATACTGATTACTATAAACTAAGTAGGGCCCTATTTTAGCCTAGATGTTTTCCAACTTGTCTTTAACTTTTCCTGCCTCTCTAATCTGATAAATAACCACATACTGCTTGGCCCAGTTGGCTTGATGTTTGTTCATCTGATTCCCAGCCTAAATTTCCGCTGAAGGGAGCCAAATAAAGAAAGCTACTACATGTGAAACATGACCAATGGAGTTTACAGTTAGTGAACTCGAGTTGTTTCTGTGTGTTTATGTGTATTAATGTAAATAAAATATAACCAACTTTCCTGTTGGAACTAAAGAAATCTTCCCCTCCGCAGAGTACGTACTGCAGCTTCTAGAACAGATGATAGATGGCATCTGCATAGTCTCAGATTTACATAACCATCAAGACACTCTGGTCCTTACCTGAATAGCAGTAGCACTGGAGAGTGTGTAGACTAGGGCATGCAAATTCCAGGAGCTTGTCTGGATTCAAGAGCCCTGAAGACACTCAAGTGAGGTGGGTGCAGGCCAGCCTCACAAGGTTTTCTTTAGCTACAGAGGTTTAGACCAGACAGACGAGAGTATCCTGAAGTGCAGTGAACTCACTGTAAGTCCCCTGTGTCCAAGGGCTAATTCTAAAGGGCCTCAGGTGCTGTGAGAAGCACTCATCCCTAACTGGGAACCGAGGTTTCCAAAACATGCAGCTCATTACTTCTCATGTGACAGAGATCTCTGTAGTGCCGAGGATCTCCACCACACAGATTTCTGATTTTTTTTTTTACAGGCATATTCATGACTAAAAGGTGATGATTAGATTTTGAGTGTGAAAGACCTTAGTAACTTGTTCTGCGACCTTGGGATAGTTACTTAACTTTTGTAAGGCTCACTTTCGGCATCTGTAAACAGAGACCAATCCTTGCACTGTTTGAATACATCAGGGGTGTTGAGGCTCAGACGAAATAACGTGTGATGAATGACATTTTAATGACAATTATATAAATGTAAGGTGTTACTTTTTGTTGTTACTGAGGCATCAGGAATAGTCTTTCTTAGAGTTTAAGCAAGGGTCAAATTATTATGTCGGAGAAAGACAAGGATCGGACATCTGGCTTACTGTTGTGGCTTGTGATAGACTTGCAATTGCAAGCACTTTACTGGCCCCGAAGAAATCAACCAGAAAACTGTTTTACTTCAAAAGAAAGTATCACCTTTAAAGTCACCTGTTGGTAGGTTCCATGTGACCCTGGTTGGAAATCAGCAAGTAGTCTCAGACTGCCTTTAGCTTTAGAGCCTGTCCCATTTTCTGCAATCTCTAGTGTTAAGTATTCACTCTTTCACCCCTGATAAACAGAAGGGAAATAGGTCTGAAGTGCTTCTGCAGGCTCACCTTTCACGGAGGCTCTTGAGGCCAGAAAACCGCTTATTTTAGGACATTTAAATTGTTTATTTCTTGGCCTAGTAACACGTTGGGGCATTTTTTTTTTATTGACTGCAGGCATGTACAACTGACTTGGCAAGTTTCTCTGGTGGAAGTAGAACTACCAGGAATTTTCTTTCTGGAGCTTTCAAAGATTATCAGTGCTTAGGATCTAGTCTGTCATTGAGGCAACTGAGATTCTCCATTTGGAGTAGGATGGGGCAAGGCAAATGACCACACAGGGGTAAGTCAAAATGTATTTTCTTTTAGAGATCCAGTGGGACAAGATTTGGAAAAAGTAGAATAATTTAGGACCATGATGAACATATTTTGCCTCATTTCACCCTAAGAGCCTTAGAATACAGCTTCCCATAAAGCATGGTAAGCTAGGTCTTAGATGAAGTAATGTTCATGCACACTTCTGCTGGTCTATCCCTCAGTTCAAAGTGGAAGATGCTAATTATGCCTGTCCATCTTATCAATTCACCCTCATTTTTCCACATGTAGGATAAAGCACCTCCGCTAGATCTTGGAAACTAGAAGCAGTTGTGCATTTGTCAGGGTGTCAATAGCAAAAAGACAAGACACTAAATTATGATCATCTGAGGAGGGTTTAATTAGAAAGATATAGGTGCTGTGTAGGGGAACCACAAAAGGTAATGCAGAAAATCAGGGCTAGCAGCATGGCAGCAGCAGACTTGTCACCATAAATATAGATTTGGAGAGATGAGAAGAAACGGGTTACTTAAATATGGTAAATAAGTTAAAAGAACAGATCATCTTGAGGGGAGCAGGAACATTCAATGGAGGC
The DNA here is from genome assembly GCF_018350195.1 of Panthera tigris. Lineage (NCBI taxonomy): Eukaryota > Metazoa > Chordata > Mammalia > Carnivora > Felidae > Panthera > Panthera tigris. The sequence goes on along the minus strand of NC_056677.1, from coordinate 88,634,996 downwards.
GCATAAGCCAACCCGAGTTCACTACATGTGCCCCCATGAAAATAAATTACCCTAACGTCAGTCTTGCCTTTCACTCTTCTATCCTGCTGAGGGTATCCCATTGGTTGAACTCAACCAGAGGCCAGAGGGCACAGGGTCCCGCTGGGGCAGAGAAGAGGGCAAAGAATGCCATGAGAATCTGGAAGAGGAAAACAAAAAAGAGATCTGACATAAAATGGTATCATGTCAGCAATCTGTCATCCTGTTAGGCCATGTGTTGGGCATGCTATGCACTCATCGAGAAAGAGAGTCAAGGTTACATAAATGTGATTTTAGCTTTCCATGTTTTAGGGAACAGTTTGGTAAGCCAGCTTCTTCTGGACAGCTAATGCTGCAAAAAGCTTCATGATATATCCTAGTCTAACCTAGAATTAGTAAGATTTGGTAGTCAAGATAGAAAAGCATACCTCTTCATAGAAGTATATATTATAGTGACTACGTATCTTTCTGGTTGAGTTGGTTTTGGATTGTTATCTATCATGGTGCTCTACAGCTAGTGAACATCTAATGAATGTTTGTCGTTGTGGAACTTGGGAGACAGGATTGTCTGGATTTATTCTTTCAGTGTCCCAATTTATGAGTACTTTCAGTACAGAAGCCTTCCAAACATCCTGAATATACTCTAGAAACCACTGCTTTAAAATAAATGATGTATGACTTATAAATATTATTCAATTTATTTTGGAGCTGCCTAGGGATCAAGGTGTTTGTATAGTCCAGCATGAAAACAAGAGCTGCTCTGCTAAAGAAGCCTACTGAAGTGTTGACCAAATGAACATAATTGCTCTTTGCTTCTGTGTTGAGAGGCATGGGAAGTACTATCACAGCCAATTCCTAATCAGGCTCTTAAGAAAATCTTTGACAGCAAAGCTGTCCTTTATTTTGGATGCAGACATTGGGAAACTGGGCCACCTCTTAAAATACTTGCTGTCGATCTTTATGAGGAAGAAAGAATGCATGAAGCTTAAAACAGGGAATCTGGAGGCAGAGCTTCAGACAACTTCACCACCACCATCAAAGATGAGCTCAACAAATTATTACACACGCTTGTTTATTTTTAGATGCAATAGTGCCCTCTTGTGATTAACGTATGAATACACTTCTGATGGCTTGGTATAACCAGGGAGTTTTCAATTAACCATGCCAATTGAGGCAAAGAACTTCACTGACACAAGAAATAGAAAGGGTTCTTCAAATTTGGCCAAATGGGAAAATACACTGTACAATCACAGAGTGTCCAGCAGAACTTCTTTTAGAAGCTCGGAAGTGATGAGTGACACCAACAAAATATATATATATATATATATATATATATATATATATATATTACTTGGTTTGTAGACGTAGAAACTACTTGTATCTGATTAAGCAAGAACAGCTCATTCATTGCTTGCTCCCATGGGAAAACCATTAAACATGTATGACTACAAAACTCACTATAGGTAACAATTAGAGCAGTTACATCAGAATAATTTCTGAATGTTCAATGGTAAGGGGGGGGGTCAACAACATCAAGGTCCTGCAGTGGATTGAATTCATGTACTTTAAACAACGAAGCAGGACTGGCGAGAGCTGGGTGTGAGGTGGTGGTTAAGAAACACATAGACTAGCTGCACATGCAACTATTAAAATGTTAGGTTCTTTTGGAGGCAAGGTTTTCAACCATATACAAATGAGACAGAAAGCTGCAAAGAGCAAGATCTCTGGACGATAACTCAAGGAGTAACCTTCATGTGCACTGCATGGAGAAAAATCTACATGATGTAATGTGGTGTTTTCATTTACAATTACCCATTAGTGTTTTCACTCATGTGGCTACATGGAAAAATAAGGCTTGAATTTGCACTTGGCTAGCTTGCCATCAACAGTATTATTAAGTAGGTATCATTGTTTAGAATCTACCTTCTACAACAATAGACTCTGAGCTGTAGCTTTTGCATGGGTTCATATTAGGGTCTATACTTCTGAAAATTGTTTTGGTTGCTTCATATTTTAATTGAACTAAAAATTTTCTTATAGAGGCTTTCAATGCCTCTTACTTTTAGCAAGTTCTCAACTGGAGAGCTACATGTGTTCATTTTTAATCATCAGGAATATTAACTCACTAATCTGCTTTAAACATTATTAATGAATTCTCCCCTAAATAGAAAGTAGTTCTGCTTCCTTTCTCAGCCAGCAACACAATATTGTTAATAAATGTATTATCTCGAAAATACTTTCCAATGGGTTGTTTTGTTTATTAGAAAAAAAGTTTACATTCCTCTACGTTTTCTATCAGCCATGAGAGTAATCAAAGTCTGCAGAAACTTCTATGGGAGCTGCTCAAAGTGATTCTTTGAGAAAAGACTGCTTGCTGATGTGCAGATATGAGTCTATCTGGAAATGCACAAGTTTTTACACATAGCCTGAAGAGATACACAACAATGCATTCTTATGACATATGATATCTTTAATTAAGTTGATATTGGTAAGTTAAAAAACATGAAGTGAAAAGAGGACAGCTAGGGAAATAAGGTACTCTATGACTATTTATAATAAAATGTTTAAAATAAAAAAGAGGAAGGAACATCAATTGGCTTCGTAATTGAAGAGAGACTAACCAAGTATGGTCTTCCCAGTTCTCGTACAAGCAGAGACCACAGGAGAATAATTCTTACAGAAGAAGCACAGGGAACAAATCATCATTTTTTTTGCATATTTTTGTTTCTGAAAATAATTTGGGAGAACTTTGCCTAGTAAGGGATGAGCAAAAACAAGATGCAAGAAACATTAAAAAGTGGGGGGCATCCGGTATTAAGAGTCTTAAAGAATACAGCAAAAGAGAAATTGCTCTATTAGATATTATACTTTGGCATGTAACATGAACATTTAAAATTCTGATTAAAGTGATGAAAATGAACTATTTTTTTTTCAAAAAGTCAAATACGAACTTAGGGAATAGAAATCAAAATAAATTTACTCTTGGTAGTAACTTGATGCAAGAATATAAGTCCTCTCACTTTGATAAACATGGATACAAACCTTTGTCTATATTGTAGGTTTTCCTAGATTGTCTGGAAAGAGTGCTTCGTGTCAGGCCACATCTACATGACTCGACATTTTGAGCTAAAAGGCTGTTTACACAATATACACATTCTTTACTTACAGAGCAAAATAAGCTTAACACTTTTATATTAAACACCTGGGATACAGTAGGATTAGTAGCACCATGAAAAATAATTCTTCCCCCAAACTGCAGTCTTTTATTTTACTCAGTGTGATTCTTCTCTTAATTGAATTTTTAATATGCTGTTTTAGTTACTGGGCAAAATATATAATCTTCATCTTACAATCCTTGGGAAAAGTCATTCTGGACCCAAAAAGTAAATTCATTTCCTTATTTCATTCATATAAAGATAATAGAGACCTTGCTCTGGCACATTGTTGAGGTACATCTGAATCTTCATGGTTACTAGTCAGCATGTCCTCTTGGTCATATATATAGTAGCACCATTGGTGGCAGCACTGGTAAAGTTGGGAAGAGTGAGACGTTGCATCCTGGGGATTTTATATATATATATATATATATATATATATATATATATATGTATATATATCACATTTAAAAACACACAAGGAATTCTGCAAAATGTTATGTCCTCTTCATGCACACTTGACATCGGCTAATTCGTGTCCTCAAGTCTCCTGCTTTCAGTGTTTCTGACTGAGGTTTGCTGGAAAACAAGAAACAAGACAATCAAATTAGCCTTTCCAGATATTTCACTTCTATTACTGGTTCAAATTCACACTCAGACATTCTATTTGTGCTTAAGTAGCTCTCCTTCTGACTCAATGATTAAATTCTGAGCAATGTGACTCTTCTCTCTACCACTATTATCTTTATTTGTCTCACCCTCTTCTTCTCTTATACATTTCTCTAATAGCCCTAGAATGAGGCAGATCTGGGCAACTGGTGGTAAATAAATGATAAAACAATAATACATATGAAATGCATAATGATAATTGTAACAAAAATATCAAGTAATGATAACTCAAAAGAAGTAATATATAAAAATTAATTTAAACTGAAAAAAATCTAATAGATTGAACTATCCTGAAGCAAATATACCATATGTGGTCTTATTCAAACACTGAGATGACAGCCTTGAAAACATCTTGGGAAAAGAGATCACTGGACTGGGGCAAGGATCATATTACAGCTTCAATTCCTGGGGTGGCCTCAGTAGAGTTTGAGCAGCTCAGTTATTGAGCAGGTCACATGACCTTTCCTTGCTTTGTCTATTTTGTTACTGAAGGATTAATACCAAGCCATCTGAAACCGCACATACTGAATATTAGCCACGTTTGTTTTTCTGACCTGAGTCAGGTGTATGAAAAGAACAAGTGAAAATAAAAAACACAGTCCACTAAATCCTTAACATTTGTTGGGTATAAACCATCCATGAATTGCTTCTCTCTTCCCCAGTATCTCTGAAGGAAGCTTAGGACCTAAACTAAACTAAAGCCATAAGTAACTTACCTGAACATGTCTGACACATCTACAGTTGCTAGCCAAAAGCTGTAGGAGTTGGCATAGTAATTGCAGGTACCCCGGCCGTGACATTCAATGAAAGGAGCTGAACGAAACTCTTCTAAGCAGGAACCAGGGGAGGCCAGGGCTTGACCTGAGCCCTCTGCTCCTGCGCTTGTGTGCTAGAAAGATAAGGGAAAATGTCCCACAATACCCATGTGCTATAATACCTGAGTGCATACCCAAAGACATGTGCTGAATTTGGCCAAACATTCAAATCCAGTGAAGGAATTAGGGCAAGAGGTAAGAGTATATGTGCTGCCAAAGCGAGCACTGGGCAAGAGGCAAGAGAATGGCACCCACACTAAGGGTATTCAACAAAAGTAACAGGCGGATTATGAAAATATGTTCCAGAAAATATGTGAAGGGGAACACAATACTTGGGCAGAAGCTATTTGAGGCTCAAGCTTACTATGAAAACGGCAGGGATTCCTCATATTGGTAAGATACACAGATATGATGGACAGTCAGCTGTGATGACAAAGACAAGAAAGAGTATTTCATACCATCATGAAGGAATAGCCAATCCAGAGAGAATCCCATCCCTGAGGACAGTGGGGAATCTGGATGGTCTGACTGTGAACTGCAATCACCATGGCGGGAGCTTCACATACTGCACATCTGGTAAGGGAAAGGGAGGGGAACACATCTAAATAGTGAGTACGTGGGAAACCGCAGTCCCTCTTCTTTGGAAGCCTTCCTGGTACAGAAACCCATTAAGGTGTCTTCAGTGCTCACAAAAGCAGGATTAAAATGCACTTTGAGAACTGCTTTTGCATATGCTCTGTCTCCAAATGTACACAATAAAGTTATAAACGAAAACTGTAAGCTTTTTTCAAGAAACTACACAACCCCTGTTAAAGCACTTTCATTTTCCATTCTGCCCTAAATTTGTATTCATACTTGCTACACTCAATGCCGTAATTGCTGTAAGACTTTGGCTTAGTGTACTGCACACACTACTTGCTGTCAAAGTGCCCAACTGAGGGTAGACATTTAGTAATGCTGAAACTGTGGTAAGAACAATGCCTGGTGAGCTGGAAAAGACAAGAAACAGACACTTTCTCAATCCCCACCCATTATTCTTGTTCCAAAAGATATTTATTAACCATTTGGCAATATTGAGAGAAAAACAGCATTTCCAGAATGCTGGGCAGCTACCCAGGCACGTGGAAACATGGCTTAAAATCTATAAAATCAAGTAAAGCAGCAACAAAGTAAATATAGCTGAGTCTACCAAATCTTTAATAAAAAGCATGAAGGGACCTTCTGACATATGACTGAACCAATTTGGTGAAGTTTATCTACAAAATAGGGTACACCTTTAAAGGACTTTTTACTCCCAAGAGTTGGGGCTGACAAAAATCACAAAGAATAAATTCCTCTGCAAATCTGGGCAACTGTATTAAAAAGAGCACTGTGAATTTGCTACTAAGAGAAGCTGAACTAGGTTTAACCTTTATATTCAATGTCAAAGAAACTATACTTTGCAAGGATTCATTCTAGAAACTAGACTAGTCATGTGCACTAATGATGGTTAGTGGACACCTAAGTCAGTTGGGTCATGATCAGAATAAAAAATGGCAATATCTCATAAGCCTAGAAGATCGAGTTAAACTAGAGTTCTATTGTGGCAAAACTCTAGAAAAATTTCTATTAATGGTACCACTCTCCTGTTAGTTATTCATGCTCTAAACCTCACCTATCACTTCCTCCCTCCCATAACTAATCAACTGCCAAAACCTATCTATTCTATTAAAGTGATACATATTCCCCACTGACAGTTCCACTCCATTCCTACCAGGACTATAGCAATACCTTCAATCTAACTGGTCTGTTTTAGGACTATCCCCTTTGTAATCCATGTTACATTTCCAATGGCTCTGTAATTTTCCGTGAAATGTACCTCAAAAGCTTTTAGGCTCCCCATTATATACCAGATAAAGTCCAAAATAAAATCAGATGTTTCATGAAAGTCTTCTGCAATCTGGGTCCACGCTAACTTTCCAATCTCTTCTTCCTATGCAGCCTTTACAAACTATATTCTAGATACATCAATCTACTACCCATTCCCATGTTCTCTGCCTAGTATGCCCCTCCCCCTTATAACTACCTGTGTCTCAAGTCCTTCCCATCCTTCTTCAAGTACTAACCAGGTTAAAATACATTTCTTCCATATAGTCATCCTAGATTTATTCAGTTAAAATTAAACATTCTTTTCCTTATGCTTTCATAACATTTTATTAGATCTACTGTAGCACTTAGCCAAGCCTGATATATATTAAATTAATTTACATATATTTGACTAATGATTAGTCTGATTTTATTGTATATTACACTATTTCTATCATAGGGTTTGGTCAAAAGTGAACCCCCAATTACTATGGCTTAAACTAAATACCAAATTGAATATTATAAAGGCACTTTGTCTTACCTAACTTGGGAAGAATATAATGAAATTCTTAGCTTTAGATTCATTTCTGACTAGTTACATTAACTGGGGATTGGTAAAAGTCAAAGCTATACCAGTATCTCACCGACTAATGAATGGCTGGATTCTCTGGCCCTTCAGGGGTTCCATGCTCATTGGCATGGGCTCTGGGGTGGACAGCCAGTAAGAATAGTCATTTCTTGAAGCAAAGTTGCAAACATTATTGATGTTGCAGAACATGAAAGGCATGGTACTAAAGCGACGAAGGCAGCTGCCAGCCGTCCCTAGGAAGAATTGGGGAGAAAAGGATGAAGGACTATATTATGATGATACTTTAGTTTCTTTTGAAACCCAAACAAGCAACCTTTCAAAGAGAAACTTGCTCACACTTCTTAGATAATAAATATACTTTAGTTCTTCAATTATAGGATGCACACTTACTTACATTTGTAACATTTCTAAAATCAGGAGATATCTTATAACTTATATAGGTATTTATTGTTGCAATTCATTATATATTCCCCAACGCCATTTTTATGCTGGAGATACATTTATAACAATGATGTCTCATGGAGAATATTGACTAATCTATTGCAAACAAATGAAGAACACACTGATTTCCTATAATATCTTATTAGTACTTCCTCTCCAGGACACCCTCTCTCCCTCCAAGACATCCCCAGTATGTTATCTTGTTTGTTTTTGCAATCTCTCTCATCCTAGGGACAACTGTAGTGCTGACCTATATGAACCATGAACAGGTTTGGAGGTGAATAATAAAAAGGAAAAAAAATAAAAGAGAAAGGAAGGATGTGAGCGGGAAAAAATTTCAGAACTGGTAAGGGCAATAGAGGTTACTTCTACCAGTGATTAGACCATTTTTCTTTTATTCACCAAAGAATGATGAAAAACTATGTATCCCCTCATGCATTTTTAAGTTTAAATATAAATTTTTTCATAAGAATTTTAAATTGATACTATGCCAGTTATTAAGATATTGGTTATTGTCTCTTGGCTCCAAAACCACTTTTTTATACTCTACTTTATGATCTGGAGTCTGGGACTTTGCAAACCATATTTCAAATGTTACCAGCTGTCATGTATAGTGTTTTGTGAATATTTATATTTAAAAACAGACTTCTTATCATGCTTTTAACTGTATCCAATATAATGTTTTGAAACCAAACAATAACCATTTTTTAAAGTATATAAACTTTTTTCCCAATTAAATATGCTTTATTATTTTTTATTTATTTAAATCCAAGTTAATTAACATACAATGTAGTGTTGGCTTCAGGAGTAGAACCCAGTGACTCATCTCTTCCATATGATACTCTATTTTTGCATATAAAATAGAAGAAAATGATACTTGTCCTATATCTTTCTTGATCATAATTGTGAAAATCAAATTGAAGAATGGAAATTCAAGTGCTTTTTATTTATAAAGTATTTAAAAAATAAAACTCATATTACTGCTTAATTGAGGACAGAACTGGAAATATCCCTGGTCTTAGAAAGAAATGAAAAGGAAGAGGTACATAAAAGGAAGGCCCACAATGATGAGACAGGGATATTCGGTTGCATTTGTGCTTTAGGCTGCCCAAAATGATGCAGAATTCTGTGTAGTTTCCAAATTTTCAAAGAAAATTTTGAAGAAAAATCTCATGAATTCTCAATGCCTCCATATTCTTACAATTATAAGGCTTTAATACACTAATGGTTCTTAGTATTTGTTTGCTTCCATACAGAACAGTTTTAGTATTCAATCTGTTACCTCCACCATCTATTTTTACACACCATAATCCCTTCACTAATCCAACATAGACTGTATTTATGTGATCATGTGATTGTTTCTTTAAATCAAACCTACAGCTGCCTCCACTCTTTGGATCAAGCTTTCTTCAGTTTGATCCTTGTGCGAGCCATGGAAGAGACTCTGCAATATGGGATCACCCTTAGCATCTTGGGCCTTATATCATGGCCTTCCCACATCTGAGGGCTAAACTACCTGAGCCAGGGCCAGTCTGTAGTCTCCAAGTCTGAATGCATATTATGACAGCCCTTGCTTGACCAAATACATGCATTTTGAAAAGTTACAATGACATGCTGGATATCAGATTCCATTTTCAGTTTGGATTATATTTTTGAATGTCATGGTTCTCAAAGCCTTCTAATGTATCCTCGACTTGAAAGGAGAGCAATCTGAACTTTACAGGCTTAATTATGGGTATAAGTTAAGATGCTGATAGTGAAGAAAAGATGGACTAAAAGGAGAAGAATTTTATGGGAGGAAGACTAGAGAAATTTATGTAAAAGGTAGGAAGACTAGAGAAATTTATGTAAAAGGTAATGATATTTTCACAATGAAGATTTTTCAATTATGAAATTAGAAAAAGAAGATGTTACATAAAAAAGTATAAAAAGGAAAGGCAAATAAAAGAGAAAAGATGAAAAGGAGACCAAGAAAAGTAGAAGTAGGAGAATAAAGTTGGTGGGCAAACTCCTACTTTATTTGGCTTCATAAAATAACCTTCATAAAATGACCTTGGTTTCCATGTAAGTGGATATGCTTGCTCTGGTGGGCCAGCACTGCCTGACAGGTGTGGCCACATGCCCTAGGAACAGAGTGAATAGAGGTCTCTATTGCTACAGAACTGTTTTCACAGAATAGTCTAGCTAGAGACCTCAGGAGGCTTCCTAACATGAGACCCCAGAAACTTGGAGCCCAGACTATCTTCTTAGATGTCCTTTGGAGGCAAAGGGGATAATGATCTCTAAAATTGGTAGCTGCAGGTCAAACAATGGGGCCTCAAAATGCAAAGTCAAAATTCCACAAAATTAAGGATTTAAAAAGGTCTTGAGAGTCATCCATCCAGTCCAGCCTCATTTCATCAACCAAACTGCCTATTACAGTATTGAGAAGATGCACAGGAACCCACGAAATGAAGTGGATTTTATATACAAATATGGTGCTTTGTGTAGTTTTAGTCAACTCTGGTAATACTTTACAAAGCTAAAGCACTTATTTTAGGAACTATAAACTAGCATCATTAAGAAATGACCTTATTATCTTTGATTTTAAAACCAAGATTCTCTTCAGAATTTATCTTTCAATTTGATGAAGACCAGTGTCAGAGAAAAAGAAACTATCTCCTCTGAGTTGTGAACACTGCCCTCTCAAGTAGCTGCTAGACTGCATAGAGCCCAGAGAATCTATGTCCTTAATAACTAAGCTAAAAGTACATGTGGCCCTTCCCCAAATATGCTGCTTTAGGCCAAGAATTGTACTTTACACTAGCTAACTAATGCTTTTAAAGTAAAATATTACTTATTTAAAACTTACAGTGAATATATTCAGCTGCCCTTGACATGGTCTTCAATTCGGAAGCCCCAAGAGAATAGAGAGATACATTTTATCCAAAGCTACTCTAGAACCCAACAGGATTTTCAAAACAAAACACAACGCACAGTAAAAAATTAAAATGCCAATGATCTCACCCAAGTCTTGACCATGAGCTCTTTTATTTCCTTGAACATACAGGAGAGAAAATCCTTCATAAATCTGGACAGTTCCATGTGGGCATTGTGGTGCATCTGTTGTCTGGCTGTGACGTGTGATGAGGAATCCATGGGCAATAGAGGAGGTTCCTGGGGGGCCTGGGGGACCCTGCAATCCATCTGGTCCAGGGGGACCATCCAAACCACGGGTACCTATTTCCATGGAATCATCAGTATACAAAATTTAAGTAAGCTCTGATCCACTATTATGGCTATTGACAAAACACTATGACCTCATTTGATTCATTATTTTAGTTACTATTTATAGAGTGTCTATAAGGGCATTGTTAGATATCATGTATTTGGAGATAAATAAAATATGGTCCCTGCTCTTAAAGAGATTTAAACATATATATATTTTTTCCTAATGGAATTGGTTGACAACATTAGGCATTAAATGAGTACTGGGCGACAGAACATCAGATGGGAAGAAGTGATGATTATTCAGGAAGCCTGTGTGTTATCTAGTCTCTCGCTCTACTACAGGAGTCCAAACTCCAGGACGAAATTTCAGTTTGCTGTTTTGTTCATCAATGAGAAAGGAAGGGTGTGGTTGCCATCAGTCTGCCAGTTTCAGTGCTGAAAAACATTTTCCTTTGAATCTGGGGAATTATTCTCCAGCATACCTTTTTGTTTAGAGAATAGGCAGGGCACTCTAAAGCAGTCGTTTCAAAATGTCTATTTTCAATTTGCCACTGATTCCCTTTCTCTAGTTAGCCTCTTGATTTGAGCTTATTTTAAATTTCTCTTTATACACAGGCATTTTGCCACTGTGTATACACATTTTCACTTTGGGGAACCTTCACAGCAATGCCCACATGTGATGATACTAACTTGTTTCTTTCCTGTATGCAGTTAATGAAATGGCAGGGTATTGGTTCCAGGAAGACGATAGGTATTACCACTCTGTTTTGCTGCCACTGATATTTTTTGCCAATAAATATTCTTTATGTTTATATTATTCAGAGTTATATTTATATTGTCTAGAGTTGCTAACACATATTAAAAATCTATTGAGTTTATTATCATTTATTTCTGTTTTAGCAATCTTCCGAGTGTGTTTTTTTAATTTTAATTTTTTTATTGAAGTAGAGTTAACAAACAGTATATTAGTTTCAGGTGTACAATACAGTAATCCAACAATTCAATACATTAATCATTGTTCATCATGATAAGTGAGTACTTTCAATCCCCTCTATTTCACCCACCCCCAATCCACCTCCCCTTTAACAATCACCAGTTTGTTCTCTGTATTCAAGAGTCTAGTTTTTTGTTTGTCTCTTTTTTTTCCTGTTTGTTCATTTGTTTATTGAATTCCACATATGAGTGAACTCATGGTATTTCTCTTTCTTTGAGTTATTTCATTTAGTATTATACACTCTAGGTCCATCCATGTTGTTGTAAATGACAAGATCTCATTCTTTCTTATGGCTGAGTAATATTCCTTTGTGTGTGTGTGTGTGTGTGTGTGTGTGTGTGTGTATCACATCTTTATCTGTTCATCTATTAGTGGACAGCTGGGCTGCTTCCATATCTTGGCTATTGTAAATAATGCCACAATAAAGAGGGGTGGGTATATCTTTTGGAATTAGTGTTTTTGTTTTTTTTTGCAGAAATACCCAGTAGTAGATTTACTGGATCATTGTGGTAATTCTATTTTTAATTTTTTGAGGAACCTCTATACTGTTTTCCACAATGGCTACACCAATTTGCATTACCACAAACCGTGCATGAGGGTTCCTTTTTATCCATGTCATTGTGAACACTCGTTATTTCCTGTCTTTTGATGGGATGAGTATAAGATGATATATCATTGTCATTCTGATTTGCACTTCCCTGATGAGTAGTGATATTGAGCATCTTTTCACGTGTCTGTTGGCCATCTATATGTCTAGTTTGGAAAAGTGTCTATTCAGTTCCTCTGCCTGGATTTTTTATTGCAAGGTGATTCAAATTCTTCTAGGAAGTAGCTGGAGAACATATTGGAAATCTAGTGGATACCAGAATCAATATTATCAGGAGCACCTATTCATCAATGAACGAAAAAGTCTGAGTATTAATTTGTCATCTCAGTATACCACTATGACTCTCAAAGTTCTATGGGGATCAGTTTAAACTTTACAAACTCTACAACTACATTTACTGAATTTTATGGGGGAAATTAAATTGTATTGTCATATTTTCAAACATGGAAGGATTCACAATAGTGTCAAGATGGTCATGGGATTTAAATCAATACACTGAAAAAGATCAGAACAGGTTAAGTACAGGGAGTGCCTGGAAAAACTTTTGAGGAAGAGCTGGGTTTTCCAGTGCTCTAAACACACACACACACACACACACACACACACACACACACACACACATAAGCTTTCTATGCTTTTCTTATACTGGGAAATTTCCTTGTATGTGCTATCCTCTTTTCCCCCAGCAACAGAGTCAGCAGGTAGGTACATTCTCTCAAGAGAAAACTCTCACAGCTCCAATTTGACACCATACATGTACAAGTGTCTCAGACTTGAGAATGCTATTGGCAGCATTATTCTACTTGTCTCACCTGGCTGGCCTGGCAGACCTGGGTCTCCTTTGCGCCCTCCTGCACCATCAAAGCCCGGGAGTCCGTTGCGTCCAGGATCTCCTGGAGGGCCAATTGGACCTATAGGGGAAGAAAACAGGTCTTCAAATATGGGTGTAATTCCATATCCAGACAGATACAGGAAACTTAAGGTCCTTCAGTGTCACTAAATTCATAATTTGGTCTTGTCTTCAATCCAGATACATGAAGGAATAGCTCAAGCCTGGGGCAAACGAAGCAGACAAGGATTTAGCTTTAGTTTTATTTTTTTTTTAATTTTTTTTAACGTTTATTTATTTTTGAGACAGAGAGAGACAGAGCATGAACGGGGGAGGGCAGAGAGAGGGAGACACAGAATCTGAAACAGGCTCCAGGCTCTGGGCTGTCAGCACAGAGCCCGACGCGGGGCTCGAACTCATGGACCGCGAGATCATGACCTGAGCCGAAGTCGGACGCTTAACCGACTGAGCCACCCAGGCGCCCCTAGCTTTAGTTTTAAATGATCAATTTTTCTCTGTAGAGATTCCCATAATATGGCAGTTGTGTCTTTGCCTCAGAACAAAATAGGAGTACAAGGCCTGACTTTGTTATCTGTCCCACCACAGGTGGGAGTTGTTACTGCCTGGTTCATTTAGATTATGGAAAGATTGACAACCAATCACTTAATAAGTGAGAAAGACTGAAGTTAGTTTCTAGCTTTGTTTTATAATCAGAGTTGGCTGCAAGCATAGAGCCAAATGGCCAACTAGACAGGATTTAGTTTAAAAATCATGAGGTCTCACAGTGGGGAAGTGAGTCCACCAACTTAGCTTTGTATCCTTCTGGTGGTTGGAACAGAGAAAGCACCAGATCTTGAATGCATTTTCATTTCTTCACAAAATTTGTAACAACATTAACACAATCATTCAAATTAGAATAGCCAGAGGAACTGGCTAGGAGAGGTCAGACTTGGCGTAAAGGATAAGATTAGGGCATGAGAAATGAACATTTTCAAGAAAACGGGAGATGGGACCTGTGGCAGTCTGCTATTCTACGAGCTGTTGAGACTCCTCAGAAATGAACTCTGGCAAGTAACAGGAGAACTAGGGAAATGTTCTCAAATAGATAAGGCTTAGAAAGATGATCTGCAAAGGTACCTGGTAAGCCTTGAGGTCCTGGTAGTCCTGGTAGACCTTTTAATCCAGGCTGGCCTGGGATCCCTGGTGGACCAACATCTCCTTTGATTATAATACTCTGTCCTGAAGGACCAGGTAATCCAGGGGGACCTAAGAGGTAAAATATTCAATTTTGAAGGTAGGAAAAAGAAAGGCCAGAAGGAATGGATGCCAAAGTGTCCTAAGGTCAGAATAAAAATTGGTATGAAAGACACAAGTTATAGGTGTTGAAATACTGCCATGTCCAAAAGAAATGTGTCTGGGAAAACTATCATCTCACCCAGAAGACTGAAAAAATAAATAATTTCCTTAGGGTCAATGGAAAAATTAGGCCTACTGTCCCTATTTTCAAGCCTTGAAGCATGACTTGGTTACTAGAAAGTCTAATCCATTACAAATCTGTGTCAGGAGAAGACAATTCTATTTCCGGACAAGTCCATTCTGATTCTAACATCATTTGCGCTTCTTTGTGCTTGTCAAGTGTCCCACTGAACTAGTGATGGAATTTAGCGCTTGTCCTATTTCAATTTACAGGAAACCTCTATAAGTCTCCAGCAAAAAGAACTATTCTCATATTAAAAATACTTCCAACTAAAAATGACTTGCTCTTGTGATTTGTTCAACTGAATACGGGAAGGTTAGTATAAAAGCCAATAAAAATCTTAGTGAAGCATTATTGTTAGCCCTGTATCCATCTTAAACTTAAAAGATCTGGTATCAATATTACATTAGTAATTAGAGAGGTTGAGAGATGAGTAAATAAAGGGAACAATCCCTCAGTTGTTGGGGACTGAGACTCTAAAATTTTAGTTGAAAGACAGAATGCAAACATTCAAATTCCTCAATGTGTTTAAAAATTAGGTATAACTAGCTCCTGGAGTAAGTCTTACCTGGGGGGCCAACAAGTCCTGGATCCCCTTCAGGGCCAGTTGAACCAGGTATTCCACTGGGTCCCTTCATGCCTGCAAAGAAGGTACATATAATGGCACAGAAAAGCAACAGGGGCCTAGCATTTACCCAGTCAAATCAGAAAATGGGTATCTTATCCCAAAGGAGTTTAAAATAAAAAGGGAACTTCAAAATATCCCTTCAAATACCTGGAAATCCTGGAACACCTGGGAGACCAGGATCTCCTTTCATTCCATTGAGACCTGGCCGACCAGGATTACCCTGAATAAACAAAATTGTTAATTTTAGAAAAGAAAATTGGAGGGGGAGAGAGTGAGGTTATATAGTATTCATATTCATTTATAGCACTGGCTCTAGAGTCAAACTTCCAAGATCCAAATCCCAATTTTGCCTCTTACTAGTCCGTGTGACCTTGAGTTGATTATTTAACCCCTTTGATTCACAGTTTTCTCACCTCTAACATAGAGAAAATAATAGTATTAACTTCATGGAGGTTTTGTGAGGATTAAATGAGATAGCTCATATTAAGTACTTATAAAACTGATTGCCATATAGTGTGTACTTAAGAAATGGCAGCTATTATTTTATCATCATTAACAAAGAGGTTTTTTTTTGTTTTTGTTTTTGTTTTTGTTTTTTAGTGTAGCACTGAGGTGATAAGTGCTTCGGTTAGAATCACAAGTGCAAGTGCAGAAATGATAGTCTGCAAGACTTAGCAAAAAATATAGCAGGACCTGTTACTTAATTGGGTTTGAGGGACAGGAAAACTATGGGAAGAAGAAGAGTTGAGAGGAAGTCTAGAATGTACCTAAAGGAAGAGTAAGTGTGTTAAAATGAAACTCTCATTATTAGGAATAAAAGAGGGGCAAACATGGTACATATTAGTCCAACATGTAAGAAACAGCTTAAAAAAACAGGGCATGTTAGAAAGACATAGGATCCAGCTTGAAGAAGTTTCCAAATCCAGGATAATTTGAGCATGAAAATAGGTAATTACAGTTTAAAAAACTTAAAAATGATTAAAAAAGAGAATTTATGTGTCCATACTAATAATAAATAAACAATACATGGAAGAGAAGGGAGGCTCTTGCTTACCAAAGGGCTGACTGGTATATGTAGAGGTAGTGCTAGAGTTAAAAAATTATCAATTTGCCACTATTCTAGTATTGGTTGGTTGAGACAAAAATCATAAATAGATTTAACTATATGGGGAAATTCTGATGAGCAATATATTTGCATGGTCTTAATGTGCATTCCTATAGTTTTGCTTATTAGTTACAAGGAGAAGAATAGTAACCATACAGTGGAGAAATCAGATAACAATTTGTTGGAATGATCAAAATTAAAATCACCAATGAAGGGCAGATGACCATTTTGGGCCTAAATATCTGATGGAGGACACAACATCACTCATGTAGTATTCCAGCTTGGGATGCATAACTAGAGTGAAGAAAGAGCAGACAAAAGAAGGAACATTCTATTTTTAAAAATAGAATATATTAAAATCAGTATGCACTCAGGTATTTAGTACTAAAAAAGCATGACAGTTGCAACTTATTCTCAAATGTTTATATATATACACACACATACAACATACAGGGTAAAACATTAACAACCAGTCCATCTGAATAAGTGATACATGAAGTTTTTTTTTTACCATTCTTGGAGTTTTTCTGTAAGTTTAACATTATTTCCAATAAAAGAATTAAAAAACATGCAAATATAAGAACTAATTTACACAAAAGAAAATGAACAGAACTTGATAATACTAGATTCATGAAATCTTGGTATCAGGCAGTAGTAGTCTTGAATCAAGTATAGAGACATGTGAACTGGAAGAATGAGGGAAATGAGTGAGGAGGGAGTAAGTAGAGAATGAATAAAGAGAAGACTAAAATTTAATTCTAGCATGTGTCTAGAAGAATAGTGGTGACATGAGGAAAAGAGGTTAGTTGCTGGAAAGCTTTAAGGACTACTTTTTTAGATCCTTTTTCTTTTTTCTGCTATAAAGCAGCCACCAGAGTTAAAAGACTGAGCCCAAACTGTGTTGGTCGCAATCTAACAATCCTCCTGAATGAATGTAAGAAACATTAATGATCCATAAAGAAGCATGTGACTTTCTGGGTCACTCAAACCAATGTGCAAAAGTACAGGAGTACAGATGTAGGGATATGTTATTCCTTTTTTACAGGACTTTTTTTTTTACTCATAGACACAAAGCAGAAGTGTGAAGTGGAGCTGAAATTTGAACCTAATTCTAATTTCAAAGTCTAAAATATCCCCACTCAACTCTAATTACTTCCCTGTGAAAGGTCTCATCCACATTCAATGCTCTGATATGTGTGTCTCCTTTTATGAATTTGCTTTCACTGAAAAGAAGGTTTCTCAAACCTAAACAATATACATAGCAATGACTCCAGGTAAAATATCTTCTGAGGAACTCCTTAACTATACAGTAACAAAGTTCCTTTAGTTGGAAAAAATAGGAAACTTGCCTTTTTTTTCTTTGTAATTCACCAGGGAGCCATATATACAGCCTTGACCAGTAAATACTAATAAAAATAATGCAGCTTAGAATTCTCATTTTGAATGCAAACACCCACACCCCTTTCTCATCAAATATCTACCCCCATTTCCTACCTGGAGTCCTGGTGGTCCTTGATCTCCTTTCAAACCAGGCAAACCAGGTTGCCCAGGTTGGCCTGGGTTTCCTCTCTCTCCTTTAATACCTCCTTTTCCAGGGAGACCCCGGGGACCTTCTGGACCTGGTAGACCTTGATAATGCACAACAAATGGCCAAATTTCAGTATAGCATAAGAGTAGTATAAAAGTCTGGCTTTTAAATTATCAGTCACCTAAATCCTATTAGTTTGCAGAATAAAATCCAGACTACATTAAAATATATAGACCTATGATAACCCTTTCTAATATAAATTAGGCTGGGTTCTTTTTGTTATTAACTCTTATTTGCAGACCATTTTAGTTTGCATTTTATTGTATGTTAAATCTAATAAGATCACAGTTAAAGAAAGGACCCAGGACATTATAATAAAGATTGCTTCTGTAACCCCAAGTGTTTAACTTAAGTGAAAGTAAACAAACACTATAGGACACTGTTCTCAAATTGGAGCATATATCAGAATCCCCAGGACACTCTGATAAAACATATTCTTGAGCTTACCCCCAAAGTTTTGGATTCAGTGAGGCTGGGGAGGGGTCCAGGAATCTGCTTCTAACAAGTGCCCTGTAACTAAAGCTGCTGGTTTCAGACCACACTTTAAGAATTGGTACTTAGGACAATCAGGGATTCAAGCAATTTGTCTCATTGCGATTAATATCAAATTGCTTTATAAGTAGTTATTTTGTAAGTAGTATTTGTAAGTGGTTTCATTCGGCTTTTATTACTATGCAATTAAGATAGTTACTTGAGCAAACTGTTTGATTTCATTTTAGTGCCATGCTTATTAATATACGGTAATATTTTAGTGTCAGAAATTCATTTAAATTATTTCTGAAGAAAAATTTTGCATATGTCTTGTGAATAAATAAAATTATTTAAAATAGGATTTTTGCTAAGCTCTTTTCCTTATACTATATTTTTAACTTTTCATTCTAAATAAAGATATTAGGTCTATGAAGCAACCAAGGGGATCTTGTGAATGGCCACATGTTTTGTCACTAGGTGGGAAATAACTGTTACTTACTTGCTACACAGTGATTGAAGCTAGGACTATCTAGTTCTGCCTTAAGAAACTAGTTATGAAGCACTAAGAAATGAACAGGCAAAAGTTAGCACTTACACATTTTCTCCTCTGGTTATCTTAGTGTTTCATTGGTTTCAATAAAAAAGGAAAATATATAGTGATTACTTTGGAAGGAAATATCATAGGCAAATGAATTTAGAATACCTGAATTCATGCTTACCTATGGACAAAGGGTCATCTTTTTGATCTGAGATAAAATTCAGACTTTAGTTCTCTTCCAATACTCCTAAGACCCAGAATCAATGACTACATTCTAACAAGGCAGCATGGCCTACAGATTAAGAACGCTGGGCTCTGGAGCTAGAATGCTAGGTTGGAATCCCAGCTCCAATAATCATTAGCTGCTAGGCTTTAGCAAGTTTGTTAATCTCTTTGGCCTCAATTTCCTCCTTTTTAAAATGGAAATAAGAATAGTACCTACTTTATCAGGTTGTACCAAGGATTAAATAAGATAATATGTATACATTATTTAACACAGTGCCTGCACTTAGTAAGAATTATGAAAGAGACTTTTAAAAATTATTAGCACTATTATTACCTTCATTCTTAGTAAAACTGAAAGAACCTATCTTTGAAATATGAGCCCATTTTAAATATTTCAGCTATTTCTATGTTATTTCATATGATAACACTATTCTATCTGGCACATAAGAAAGAGGAAGCAGGTCCACAACAGCACAATTGTTTTATCTTTAAGCAGTTTAAATTATATAGTCACCCAAATCCAGCAACCAGAAAGACACACTTAGAAATTCCCTTCCTGATCATAAAGAAAGGGCTGGAATACTTAACACTAAAATAAACAAAGAAAAGCAATTGTTGAGTTCAAACCCCTTAGATAGGGTTTTCTAAGCAAAATTATTTGCTTTCATCCATAATGTATAATTTGGACTAGAAATCAGGTAGCAAATCATCTTATTAGGAAAAAAAATAAACTGTTAATCAGCCCAACAATGACAAAGTAAGAGTAAGATCAGGGGAAAAGGGGAATCTTTTATGATTCTTTTCCCCAGGCTGAAAAGTTATCAGAATATTTGAAAAAAAAAGTAGGCATGTTATGGGCATTGTTCTTTCTGCAATTAAAATAAGATATTGGGAAATTTACATGTTATTAATTCATACCTGCCATTCTGGAGTCCTTCAAATTTAAATTAATGATTTGCTAATGATATAAGGGACATATAGATTTTATTTTTAAAGTCCTCAACAGCTATGCTCTTCCATTTTTGAAAATAGCCACATAAACACAAATCAGAGCAATGTCAAGCAACAAAACTTCAAGAAAATAATATCAATATGCAGAAATTACAAATGGACCAGATACCTGACTAAAAATCTTAACGCAGTCTTAAAGATAACAATATGTGTATATCCATTTAAAATTCAACATGTCTTCATGTAAGAATTACCTATTATAAACAATTGAAGCCACAAAAACCTAATGTCATTTCAAACTTGATTATAAACAACTAACATTACCCTCACCAATATGTTAAATACCAGAGCAGGTAGTATTTGAGAATAACAGCCCCCTTCAATGACTTCTGAGTTATAGCAAAAACAAAACAAAACAAAACAAAAACAAAAAACTGCATTTCTCTTATCACACATGCAAAACATTTAAAAAAAAATAAAGAATTGACCAGTGAAGAGTCTAACCTTGAAAACCTGGGAAGATCAGAGTTCACCAAAGCTCAAAGATCGATGTTAGCAGTATCAGACATCACACAGTACAAAATAAGATTATGAGTTAGAAGTGGTTCACATTATAGCACAAGTTAAACAATAATCCTCTTTGCCAGCATATCTCATACCTACAGCGTAATCAGTAGGCAAACAGAACCATACAGAAGTATAGAGAGCCAAACATTTTCAAATAGAGCTTATTATAGGAAATAAGCTGCTAGTTTTCATTAATTCAAAAAATGGAAAACTCTACTAAAGATATCATGTTAACACTACTACCATGGCTTTCCAAAAGTTAGCATCTCAAACATTAAAGTTGGAAAGACAGTACCATTTCGCTGATAGCCTTCCATTCCCTTCACGAAGGGTTAATTTTGTATAAATGTTTAAGTTTATCTTGGCCTCTGGCTTCTCTTAGGAAAAATTCATGGTGCAAACTTCTTGATATGTTCAGATTGCCTCAAAGAGGTACAGTTAACTTTAAAAGGCCCATTAGACAAAAATACAAAGATCACAGGTGACTAAATAGAGAAATTAAAATACAGGTACACAATGGCCATTACCAACTGTACTTCTATTTGCCTTCTTTGAAAATCATTCCATGTAGCCACCTTCTGATTTTTTTCATAATTCATCAAGAAACTTTCTTTTCTGCATTATTATTTGTAACAAGTTATTCAGAGAAAAACCAATATATATATTTGTTCATCACTGAACTTTAAAATATAAAGAGCCAAACTTTCCAAAAATGTGAAGGCCATCAGTGAAAGGGTACTTTAAAATATTTTGACATGCAATATCCTACCCCAAACCACAGAAAATACCAAATTAACTTTATTGTTATTCAATGCACATATTAAATCAGTCTATTAACTATTAAAAGAAGGATCATTAAATAAAAAGATAAAAAGCCTACAAATAAGACCACTCTTGGTTAATGTTAATTAACTGTAAACACAATTTCCTTTCCTTACAAGTCTTGCTATGATTTATAAACACTGAGGTTAGCAGAGAGAATAAATTGTGCTAGAGAACTGAATCCTAGGAATTAGAAAACTTAGGATCTATTCTTGGTTCTACTATTTATATCGATGGGATTGTGGACAATTCAATTTCTCTGAGCTTGTTTTCTCACCCACATAATGCGAACAGTGTTGTTTTAAAGATCAAATTGAATTTTGAAAATATGGACCTGATATCTCCATGTACAAGGTGCTACAGGGAACACAAAGGTTAGCTAGACCCAAACTCTGTCTTTAATGAGCTTATAATAAAAGTACATTATATGATGTAAATGGTGGCATGTCACATAAATATAAAACATTATTATTATTACTGCCAGGTAATAAACTTTTAAAGCATTTGGCAATTTGGAATTCAGAAGGCAAACTGATTTATGACAACAGTTTGGGAAGAGTCTGGCCACACAATTAGTTAAATAGAATTCCTACCTAAGATAATTCAGTTTGAGTAAAGACATTTTATCTATGTGCATGCTGCATGCTATAGTAGGACCAATACAAGAATGCTTAGAAAAATGTCACTGAAATATATATTTTGGTCTTAGTAGGTAACAAGGAAAACTTCAGATTGTATCATAGCAAAACTTCTAAGATCTTAATTTCCAAGAGGTAAAATTTTAATGAGTTATATGCCAAGTCAATTTTGTACATGGAGCTCTCAAAGCATTATTTCTCAAATGACCTAACAAAGTAACTGAAAAAATAAAGTAGAAAATTTAAAGTCTTGGACATAAGTGGTAATAACTAAAGATAAGCTGATGAATTGATTAGTAAATTTTAAATCCAGTTTCCATTTAAGGTTGTAGTCTTTCACTATTGCAAAGAGAACACTGTAGACACTAGGTTCCAATAACTATGTAATTTACAGTACATCTGGTAAATAAGATGTCAAATTGCTTTTAAAGTAATTTGGCTACTTCCCTTTTTCTTCTTTGAATATATTCTGGTGCCTCAGAAGAAAGCAATCTTCTAGCCAACACTAAAATCTGGAAGTGATCAAGGCAGCAGACGTCTATGCAAGTCAGACAGGGGCGTACTCAAAACTACTTCGAAGTATGCTTTAAGTTTTCTCTTTATCATGGTGATAGTTAAATCTTATGCACTTGTCTTAATCTTTTTGATGACATCCATTTTGTAAAAACACACGAGGCAGTTAATAGGGATTGATGGAATTTATGAGGTAACAAAAACAAGAGAGTGGAGGCAGGCTCCAGTTTCCTATAACTAAGAGTCTCCTAAGATGGCAGAAGCAGCTTTGCTTCATCACTTGTATTTTTTGAAGTTTATTTACTTATTTTGGGAGAGAGAGAGAGAAGCAGAGAGAATCCCAAGCAGGTTCTGCACAATCAGTATGGAGTCTGATGTGGGGCTCAACCCCATGAACCATGAGATCATGACCTGAGCCGAAATCAAGAGTCAGACACTAAACCGACTGAGCCACCCTGGCGTCCATTTTGCTTCATCACTTATTATAACTAGAATAAAAAGTCAGATCATAAGCATTGAGCCATATAACTGCCTTTGTAGAAGGATTATGTGTGTTACTAGTAAAGCAGACACTTAACACAAGAGCACTGGGAAGCTCTCAGTCAGATTCCCAGCTATGCCAGCGATTAACCATATGACCTTGAGCAAGCTTCTTGACATCTTTGGGCCTCTGTTTTCTCAAATGTGACAAAGATTCTCTCTTTGACTAAACTTTAGACAGGCTCCTCTGAGCCTTCTTCTCAACCTGGCCTCATGCCAGGGCCCTGTTCTTGGTATGCTGAGTCTAGTTTTAGCAAGAATCCTGCTAAGTCAGTTTAGGGAGAGTCACCCCACTGTTGATATCTGATCAAGTCCCCCATCCCCCAACCTTGATGTCTAAGTCTTTGGCTTGACTTTAGTAAGGATTCTATAAGGCAAGTTTAGCAAGAATCTACCTTCCCTTGATGTTTCTTTCTAGTAATTTTTCATTCACTTACTCTCACTCTGCTGGTTGACCATAAATCCTCATTTTTCTTTGTTGTATTCAGAATTGAGCTCAGTCTGTCTCCCCTAATGCAACTGTCGGTGCCCTACTGCAACTGTCTTTAAGTAAAACTTGTATTGCTATCTTTAACAAGTGCCTGGTGAATAATATCTCTTTGAAAAGTGTAAAACTTAGGTCTCTTCTACATCAGATACTCTGGCTGTATGAAATTATGGGTCTGCGGAAGGAATTAAGTAGCATGTAGGAGTAAGTTACTGGGGAATCAGTTCAGATAGAGATAGATGGCTTCCTAAAAAGAAACTTGAAAATCATGAATTTTAAACTCCTAGCCATTCCCAGTAGTCAGAACTCAGGAATATACTTTCCCCCTTGTAGTTCCTCCTTAGAAATTTGAAAAGGCCTATTTATCTTGAAATAACAAACACATTCAGTTATTTGTGGTTCTTTTTACTCCTATTAGGGTAACATCTTTCACTATGAATCAGCAATTTTCCATTGGACAACTTCTGGCAATTAACTGTTCTTTGGTGTGTACTGTTTTTATATGTATGGTTAAAATAAGATTAAGAGGCTTCTATTCTGTGCTGGTTGTAAGGAAATTTTTTTTACTCCATACCTATTAGTCCATTTTCATAGCAGTAGAATTTAGAACTTTGTGACAACCCAAAATGTGAAGATGAGATGATTTGAAAAATTACAAGAGTTGTGGCAAGTCAAGAACTGCGAATTTGCAGGATCTGATAACACATATTATTGTTTAAAAAAGAATGCCTTTTCAAGGATGTGGAGAAAGGGGAATCCTCCTGCACTGTTGGTGGGAATGCAAATTGGTGCATCCACTCTGAAAAACAGTATGGAGGTTCCTCAAAATGTTAAAAATAGAACTACCCTATGATCCAGCAATTGAACTACTAAGTATTTACCTAAAAAATATAAAAATACTAATTCAAAGGGATCCATACACCCTGATGTTTATAGCAGCATTATCTATAACAGCTAGATTAGGGAAACAGCCCAAATGTCTATCGACTGATGAGTGGATAAAGATGTGGTGCATATGTGTGTGTGTGTGTGTGTGTGTGTGTGTGTGTGTGTGTGTATAAAATATGGAATATTACTCAGTAATCAAAAAGAATGAAATCTTGCCATTTGCAATGATGTGGACGGAGCTAGAGAGTATAATGCTAAGCAAAATAAGTCAGTCAAAGAAAGACAAATAACATATGATTTCACTCCTATGTGAAATTTAAGAAACAAAACAGACAAGCAAAGAGAAAAAAAAGAGAGAGAGGTAAACCAAGAAACAGACTCTTAACTATAGAAAATAATTAGATGGTTACCAGAGGGGAGGTGGGGTGGATGGGTGAAATAGGTCATGGGGATTAAGGAATGTACTTGGATGTGATGAGCACTGGGTGCTGTTTGTAAGTGTTGAATCACTAAATTGTATTTGAAGCTGATATTACACTGTATGTTAACTAATGGGAATTTAAATTAAAACTTTAAAAAAAGAATACCTTTTTGAAGGATGGCTTGATTTCATTTACATTAACAGATATAAAACAAAAATAAGAAATACACTCTACTCTGAAGGTAAAAGTAAAATATCATACAAAATACACTTTTGGGCACTATAAATTTTTGGCTAAAAATGACAAAAACTTATGAATTTAAAATGTTAAATTAATGTTCCTAACTAGGTAATTTTGGGTTACTCCAATAGACAGAAACATTGGAGTCTACAAGTTCCTTTCAAGTTTCAGAGATAGGCCAACATGTAAGAACTGAATTGGCATATATGCTCTTAAAATACATCCAAACACTTGAAAGCATTAGGTACAGATATATATGTGTATTATATGTGTGTATATATATATATATGTGTGTGTGTGTGTGTGTGTGTGTGTGTACACATATATATCTGTACCTATATATAGAGAGGGAGAGAGAATTATATATACACACATATACATATATATACATACATGTATATATGTATAACTATATATACACACATACATATAAATATATATAAAAATATAAGAAAAGTTTCAAAGTTCATGCAGTTACTACTTTGGAGTTAAAGAGCTAACCTGTAGGACCTGGATAGGGATCAAAGTTCACCAAGGCCCAATGTCATCATTAACAAAAAGGAAAAATATCAAAATTGTTAGCAATATCAAGAAACTAAAGCATCACACTAACTTCTTTCAAGTTAAACTTTAATTCAATAAAAGAATACTATGAAAGTTCATATTCATGCATCTGTATACAAACCAAATTATTACCAGTCAGCATCAACACTAAAATAAAAACAGCATATGTGACATATTTTGAAAGGCAAAAAAGTCATTTTTATAATAACCATTACCAATGAGTTCAGACAAAAACAACCAATTCTATGATCAATTAGGTTTAAAACTCCATTTTAATTTGTAGTTTATGAACAAATGAGAAGTCACAAACTACTCATCAGGTAAGTGTTCTTCTTCCTATTTTTGTTATTATTTCTTTAGAAACAGTAATTTTTTAAGCACCTTTGTGACTAACGTCTTTATGTTGACAGTAATGTTCAAGAGTGACCTTCATTACTAGTAAAGAACAAATAACCAGAGTGCTGATTAAAATATAAAAAAAAGATAATAGTTTGGTTTATTTTATAATTATTGCGTGCATGCCAAGCAAGATATTTGTGTTAATTCTTTACATGTAAGAGTTAACATGGCTGAGGAGAATTTCACTGGTTTTCTTCAATAGTGAAAACAAGGTAAAACTCTAAACACCTTGTATAAATAATCAAGTCAGATCAGATAAAATCTGGTTTTGAAAATGACCTTCTGAACAAAGTGTGTGATCCCATTTGATTCATGTTTTCAGAGCATATCTTATTAAAATGAACTCCAATCACTTCAGAGTTTATCATAATTTAAATGGAAATTTTCATTTTTAAGTACATTAAAAAATGAGCCAGACTTTCAAAGGATAAAAGGACAACTGTTTTGTTTCTTTAACCTTAGATTTCTCTTATTATTTTAAATCACGAAGACCAAATTTTTAATTACCTGAAATATAAAAATTGAATATCAAGTCCCAAAAATCTGTTAATAATCTATCACCAGTGATTGGGCTCAGCGACATTAACCCCATATGAGAACAAGCATTCCAAACTTAGCAAAATGAAGTGACACAGCACATACACAAAATGAAAAGTGAACTTTGGATGCAAAATTGAGGCCACTAGAGCAGTTAACATAAGACAAATGAGGTATAGACATGAAGTTGGTATGAAGAGATCGCTATTCAATTTAATCATGCTGTGATGTTGAGGATAAATTTGATTGCCTAGTTCCTAGAGAAGATCACATTTTTTTATTGTGCTTGGTGACATTGGCTGATCATATGACAGAACCATAGCAACACTTTTGGTATGAACCACAAGCATCTATGGGGTGACCACTAAAATGATTTCTGTGATGACATGCTGAGAAGCTCACATTAAAAATGCAGAGGCATTTTGCTGCCAGGTTATCAGTATAGCTTTACGTTTAATAAAAAGACTAATAAATCCACAATTTTCTTTTTTCTTCCATGTTGATTTGTTTTAGTTCAACTTTATGTAAATGATGAAAGGCATTAATGAAAAGAAGGATTAGATGCCAGAGAAACAGATGGAGCTAGGTATAAACCAAGCTATTTACTTGTAAGAAGTTCTTAGATTATAGAGTCTAAAGTCCCAAAGACTGAATAACCTGCCAGCAAAATGAAATAAATTAACTAATAAAATAGACCATTCCCCCACCACTCATGTACATACCTGGTCTCCCAGGAGGACCTTGGGGCCCAGGGTTGCCTTTAGGGCCTTCCAGAGCTGGACCTGGAGAACCAGGAGGGCCTGGGGGACCCTGCACACCAGGAAAACCCTGAAAGCCTGGTTCTCCCTTTGGACCAGGAAGTCCAGGATTTCCTGGAATGCCAGGTAATCCTCCATCACCCTTTTGACCTATGAAAGCAAAGTGACATTAGGGAACACATTAAATGATATTGAGTATTAGGCTTGCCTGTAAGGCTAAATCTATTCATTCCTATTAGAACAAGTAATAGAATGTGCTAGGGTCATTTCTATCTCCTGCCAAATCCCTAACCCATTAAAAACATTCTTTTTATTAAACATATTAATTTGTTATAAGAAATATTTATTAGAGTATGTATAGAAATATAAAAACAATTACACCTTGGATCCTGAAAGATACCCTTTGTATTAGGGCACAAAGCAATGATCACATGATTAGTAGCTGTGAGAAAAAAAAAAAAAACTAGAACAGTTTAAAGCATTGGCATGAATAAGTTAGAGATGGCTGGAGGAAATTCCTTAAACAAATATTTTGAGACTAATTTTGAGACCAATGAAGACATAGATCTTCAGCAGCTGCTGTGTGTCTCTGAAGACCATTCTATCCAAGATTTAGAATCCCAATCTAGACAAACTGTTCTCAACATTTTGTATACACCACCAACATGCCTGAAAGTGATATAACAGTGGCACATTAAAGTAATAATTTTCACATTGGGATCATGGGAAGGATATAGGAATTTCTATGAGGTATGTCTGTGGTTTGAAAAAAGCCCCCATAGAATAGCCAATGGTCCTTTCAGAAAATGAACAGGCATACCTGTACACACATTCAGTCATTCATTTAACTATCTGGTGCTTACAATGAAAGTAAGAACAAATGCAAGAAAGTAGATGTGTATGTGCACATACTCACTCAAAATGCAAGATGTATATTAATATGGAGTTTTCAATTTTTATTATTGGTACATATTCCTACAAAGTTTCCTTATATTACCTTGGTTTTATTTCCATGGGGATAAAAGAGTGGTAGTTTTTTTTTCCAACTGAAAGACCTTTTTTAAAATTTTATTTATTTATTTATTTTGCAAGAGAGAGAGAGAGAGAGAGAGAGAGAGGGAAAGGGAGAGAGAATCCCAAGCAGGCTCCTCGCTGTCAGGCTATCTGCACAGAGTCCAACGTGGGGCTTGATCTGAACCATGAGATCATGACCCGAACCAAAGTCAAGAGTCGGATGTTTAACCAACTGAGCCACCCAGGTGTTCCCTGGCTGAAAGATTTTGAAAACATTTAGTGAAATCTACTTCTTCCTACAAATGTGCTTTATATCATTTCCTCAGCAGTTATTGATGAAAGTAATGAAGAGATGTCTATATGTTAATTTCTTTAAGAATGCATTTTTATATAGCACGATTCTTTATACTAAATTCTTAATTAAGAACTGCTTTAAGATAGAACTTGAGCTTTGAGTTTTCTGGGATTGTATGTGAATTTTATAACAGCAAATGGTGAAGATGGAAAATTAAGTGTGCTGGAGCATATTCTCTTTATTTGGACTGATTTAGCATGTTTTATTAAAGTTTACCAGAAAGTCCTGGAAGTCCAGGGGGTCCTGGGATTCCAAAGCCTGGTTGACCTGTCAGAGAATAAACCAAAAACTCTCAAATAGATAATAATAAATGAAACAAGGACAATTTTTTTAAGGACCATTCAGGTTTTTATTTTTTATTTATTTATTTATTTTTCGATATATGAAATTTATTGTCAAATTGGTTTCCATACAACACCCAGTGCTCATCCCAAAAGGTGCCCTCCTCAATACCCATCACCCACCCTCCCCTCCCTCCCACCCCCCATCAACCCTCAGTTTGTTCTCAGTTTTTAACAGCCTCTTATGCTTTGGCTCTCTCCCACTCTAACCTCTTTTTTTTTTTTTCCTTCCCCTCCCCCATGGGTCCTGAGAAACTTATCAGGTTTTTCCTAAGTGTTACTACATATATGAACCATGCAGAAGATTTATTTCCAACATGCAATCACAATTCTAACATGAGAAAACTGTATAAAATATATTCTACTTGTGATAAGTGTTAAATACATCTTTACATATTATACATATAATATATATAAATGGAAAATAGATTGCATAGTGAAACGAGGTCATCCAGAGAAGTTGAAAAAAGCTGGGTAACTTCTTCACATGAAAAACTTGGAAAGAAATTATATGGAGTTTTTCATAAGAAGGAGGCAACCTGATGGATAAATGTGAAGTAATATTCTCAGTACAGAGTGCAAGAAGGTAATTAGGAAGAGAAAAGTGTGTAGTAGCTTAGAGGTTAAGAAAGAAGATATAAGTTGATTGTGGAGAAAAAAGGGCAAAAATTAAAGAAGACAAAGAAGAAATTAGAAAATTAGGAACAATGAATAAATATGGCACCTGGTTCACCCTTCTGTCCAGCTGGGCCAGGGATACCATCTTGACCCGGATTGCCTTTTTCACCTGGAGGCCCTGGTGGCCCAGGACGACCGCCACCACCTAAAACAGAGTACAGCAGGTTTCACCTATCTTCCCAATTCCATTTCCTTCCATATTCCCCATTCTTTTCATACCAGCTTCAAACAGTTCTATCCAAATGACCACAAAGTACCTCTGAGACACCCCTTTAAACCACAAAATCTTGTGAAAAAGAGGCATTAAAAGAATAAAAGCTAATGAGAATAAGAGCCTTATCATGCATTCAGTACCCAAAATTTTCAGTTTCTCATTTTAATCTAGCTGTAGAATATCAAGGAGAGCAAGGTGTGGGAGTGGAACAGGGTGCATTATAGGCCTCAGATGGGGCCATGAGGAGTAATTTGCTTTAGAATGCAGCAAACAAACAACAGTGCTACACCTTGCCATTCTAAAAAATACGAGAGCTTCTACTATTGTAGAATACTTGAAATAACTCTCCCTGGAAAGAGCCCCCCAAATAAGGTTCCAAAGTACTAATTTTAAGTAACTTTTATTAAGAGTTGTTCAGTTTGTGCCTAACGAATGGTACTAAATAAATGAATGATCACCATGTTTCCTTGTCTTAAAAATGTTCACAACTCCCAGAAATGATCTGACTTTCTCAAAATGAATATGAGCCTTAGTTTTACAGAACAACAAATCCTTAGGTTTCATGCTTACCTACAGGACCAGGTTCTCCTGGAAGGCCAGGGTTCCCAGGAGGACCACTAATACCTTTTGGTCCAGGAAGTCCTGGGGTTCCTAAAGTAGAGTTCAATTTAATAATAAAAGGAAATCTGCATTGTGTTAAGAATTACAACTCAAACTCACTATTTATAGTATTAGCAAAAAAAATAGTGAATAGGAAAAAAAAGAAAGATGCTGATGTTTGTAATATTTTTAAGAATAATTTTAAGTTTTAAACTTATTTATCCAAGCATGGCATTATTATATATTCATAATAAAAATAATTACCACAACATTACAGTAGTAGAATTGATAGGATTCTATTGTATGGATATACCAATTTTTTAATCCATTCATCTACTGTCAGACATTTGGGTATTTGTCAGACATTTGTCAGGTTTTATGTATTACGAATATCTATCTTTATGGAAACCTGGTCTACTTCCAGTTTTTAGCTATTATGAAGTTAACACTGCTATGAATATTTCTGGACCAGTATTTTTGTGGACATGTCTTAATATATCTTGGGTAAATACCTAGATAGAAATGGAACTGCTGAGTCAGAGTAAGTGTATGGTGTGTCTTATAAAAAAAACAAAAAACAAACAAACAAAAACACAACCTGCCAAACCATTTGACGCTCACAATAATGTTTGGGAATTCTAGTTGCTCCAGATCCTTGTACAACATATGGTGATATCAGTTGTTTTAATAATAACCATGCTGATAGGAATAAACTGCTACTTCATTGTGGTTTTAGTTTGCATTTCTCTAATAGCTGATAATACTGATCACCTTTTCATGTGTTTATTGGCCATCAACATATCTTCTTTTGTGAAACGTCTTTTCAAAGTTTTCCCCATTTAAAAAAAGTGGACTGTTTATCTTGCTATTATTGAATTGTAGAGGTTCTTTATATATCCCAGATATCAGTCATTTGTCAGATACATGTTTTGCAAGTATTTTCTCCTAGTCTGTGGCTTCCCTATTCATTTCCTTAATGATATCTTTTGATGAGCAGAACAGAAGATCTCAGATTCTTTAAAAGAAAAAAAAAACGTGTGGAGCAATTGAATATCTGTATGGAAAAAAATGAACCTTGACCCCTACTTCATACCATAAAAATATTTTTATTTGAGACAAACCAAACCTAAATATAAAAGCTTAAACATTAAATGTTACAAAAAAATTAAAGGATATTTCCATAAACCCGAATAGGAAAATATTTGTTCAATAATTCAGGATACAAAAAGCACTAACTATGAAAGAAAATTAATAAACTGGACTTTATTAAAATTAACAACTTTTGTTCATCACACAACAGCATTGAGAATGAAAGGCAAATTTGAGACAGAAAGAACATACTTGTAATACATGTATCTGACAAAGACTCAGATCCAGAATATATAAAGAAGGGCTGTGAATCAATTAGAAGAAAAGGGCAAACAACCCAATAAATGTGATCAAAAAATATGGAGCAGGCATTTCAAAAAGATGCTACCCAAATGGTCAATAAGTATATGGAAAGGTGTTTAACACTGTCATTCATTTAAAAACTGTAAATGAAAATTTCAATGAGACGCTTCTTTTTGTATGTTAGCTAACTTGACGATAAATTATATTAAAATAAATAAATAAATTTGAACATCTAATGTTGAAAAAAAGACCCCCTATGTACTCACCAGAATAGCTAAAATTAAAAGACTGACAATACCAAATGAGGTGAGGACATGGACAACTGGATATTTCACAACACAAAGTACTAACCACAATATAAGCACGACAAGCCACTAGAAGCCACCCAGGAACATTTCAGATGTTGCAGGTTGGGCTATAATTTATAAAACCACTTTGGACAACTGGCTAAAAGCTAAAACTTCCTTCCTAGTAGTAGGAAAACTATTAAAGCTAAATGTCTACCTATTCTATGATTCAGTAATTCTACTACTAAGTTACTAAGAGAAATGAGTATATATGTCCATGAAAGGACACGTCAAAGAATGTTAATAGCATCTTTTTTTAATAGTCCCAAACTGGAAACAGCCTGAAAGTCCTTCAACAGAAGAATGGGTAATTGATTATTATGTATTTCTTCAATGGAAGGTTACAGAGCAATTATAAAAAAACAAACTACTGACACATGCAACAAGAAAAATGAATCTTACAGACATAAGTGAAAGAAGCCAGACACAAAGATATATACTGTATGATTCCATTTATATGAATTCCCAAAACAGGCAAGATTAATTGATGGTGATAGAAATCATAGCAGTGGTTACCTTGGCAGGGGTGGTTTCACTGTAAAGAGGCATGGGTAAACTTTATGGGGTGAGGGAACTATTTTATATCTTGATATGGTGGGTGTATACACACACACATACACACACACACACACACACACACACACCGGTGAAAACTCATCTATAGTCTTGCATATAGTCTTGTATATTTTACTCTACATTATACTTCAATAGAAGGTTAAGGAAAAGATAGCCAAAGGCCCACTCCATCCATGCCACTGTGAAATCCAAAAGACAAACAAGTGAACAAATTAAATACAAGCATAAACAGAGCAGATAGTATAACAATCTAGTTTAGGCTACCTACTTGACTATAGTGCTAAGTCCCTTTGCTTACATGACTCAGTCGTTGTCATATAAATGAACTGAACAACTGTTCTACCAACAGCCACCCAACTGTGTGCCCGAGTACAACTTTCTAAGAGAATCAGCAGCAGGCTAAGGTTTGGTAGTGTACATTATCACCTACAAAAATAGTCAGGCTTCTTAATTGACTTGTGGCTAACAGTCAAAGGTTGAAAAATGCTCTACCAAACAGTCTCTCTGCTCACAGGATATTGTCCTGCTGAGTTGGTAATACTCATTCTCATTTTATACAGAAAGAAATTTGGGCAAAGAGAAGATAAAGAGCTAGTTCAAGATTATGTTGCTAGTCAGTGTCTGATTGGGAAATAGAAATCTGCCAAATAAGAAGTTGCTCTGCAACACAGGTTAGACTAGATAAGGAAGGACATAAGGAAGCATTCAAGAAAAGGTATATTACCAGGGAATCCAGGAAGGCCTGGATGTCCTTTTGCTCCAGGGGTCCCTGGTAATCCAGGCAAACCAGTATCTCCCATAGAACCTTTGATTCCCGGGTTTCCTGGGTATCCAGGCAGACCAGGTTCACCCTAAAGCCATGAATAAGAAGATAAAACTGAGTCTCTACATGACTTAGATTGTATAACAACTTAACATTATTTATAGAGCTTTTATTATATGTCAGTCACTCTGCTAAGTGGTTTACAGAAAGTGCTTTCTTTAATCACTTGTAGAAATTTAACTTGAAAATGCTTTGTTTAATCATCACAACAGATCTTTGAGTTAGGCTTTATCATCTCCATTTATAAATGAGAAAACTGAATCTTGGAGAACTCAAGTGCCTAACGTCTCTAGCAAGTAGCAGAATTAGAATTTGAGCCAAGGTCTGTTAGACTCCAGAGATCATGCTATTTCCACAATATGTAGATGTATTTTCTCATTAATCCCTAACAATCCTAAGAAATACACTATTATTATCCCATTTTACAGAGTTGCAACTAATAAGTTGTGGAATCTGCATTTGGATCCAGACAGTCTCATTTGAACCTTTGATCATTATCCCTAGTATGCTAAAATGGAATTCACTGCTTACAATAAGCATGTCAAACAGTGGTTACAAGTAGGTTCTACCGAAAAAAGTAAACTTAGTCCACACATACATACGTCTATCAATTCTTCAGTGAACATCTGAAATCTCATATATTCCATGAAGCTTTCCAGAACAAAGAAAGCTCATGCTAAGAATGTATGGCATGTTCTTATTCTGTCAAATCAATAATGGCTTCACATATGCATGTCTTGACTCTTAAACAACACTGAACATTTCTCTGTGGTTAAAGACAACTCATATGTAACCATTTTTGGTTAGTGAACTTTTGCACTGTTTCCTTCTAATAGAATCTAAGAATTCATATCCACTTTCACAATTAAAACAAGTTTTTCCCAATAACAATGAGAACATGCTATAACTAAGTCTACCAGTGTCCACTGCTCTGCTCATGAATATCATGACCTCTCCAACAAAGTGTCAGTGTTCAACATCATCTACTGAATACCTCCTTCTCCATTTAGTGCCTATGCTTGTCTAGGTGATGAAGATCATCTATTTGTGACTCAAATGATTCTGCATTATGGTAAAAGCTTTTTCAACTAATTCCTTTTCTCCTTACAACCCCACTGGGCTGGAAATATATATATTTTGGTCTGAACTTTTATAAATCAAACATCTATCACATTTTTGCACACATAATAGTATACAATTAAATTTTGGATTGAACTGGTTCCATCTTAGGTATTTACACAGAAAAACTTTGAATAAACTACCATAATTCTTCTTGCTATTCATGAACCAGTGACATTTTATATCAAAATAAAAAGCAAGAAGAATATTCCAATCATCTGCTAATGGCAAACCTGAAAGGCAGTACATGAGCACTTGATGATTTATGATAAAGTATGTGAAATTCTACAATCTATAATTTCAACCAGCACTTGGATCCCCCCTACAATTCTTTTCACCACTCTATGACCCTACTTTAAATTCTAAAAGGAAAGTAAATGTTTTACCAGGGCTTTTGAAAAGGACTAAGAGTTGCTAGTTTAAGTTTTATCTAAATTTTTATTATTCACAAACTTGCAGAGAAAACAATGAGCTTCAAAAACTGTTTTTGTATTCAAAAACATACTGGACAAAATCATGTAAATCACTCTGAGAAGAGAAGATTTTATTACAAAACAGAAGCAAGACATGACTCGAATAGACTTAAACCACAAATACCTACATTTCTTCAAATGTAATTACTTGATATAGTTCTTTTTCATTTAGACAAAATTGACATATAACCTTATATTAGTTTCAGGTGTACAACACAATTTGATATTTGTATATATTGTGAAATGATCACCATAATAAGTCTAGTTAACATCCATCACCATAGTTACAAAGTTTTTTGTTCTTGTGATAAAAATTTTTAAGGCTTACTCTCTTAGCAACTTTCAATATATGACACACTATTAACTATAGTCACTGTGTTGTACGTTATAAGTTTGTACTTTTTAACCTCCATCATACATTTTACCCACTCTCCAATGCTCCATCCCCATCTCTGGCAACCACAACTTTGTTCTCTGTATTTATTAGCTCATTTTGAAAAAAAAAATTGTCTATTTTTAGACACATACAAGTTAAATCATAGGGTATTTGCCTTTCTCTAACTTATTTCACTTAGCATAATGGCCTCAAGGTCCATCCATGTTGTCACAAATGGCAAGACTTCATTCTTTTATATGGTTCAATAATATCCCATTGTATATATATCCCATATTTTCTTTATTCATTTAATCCCATATTTTTTTTATCCATTCATATACCAATGGACAATTGGTTTGCTTCCACATCTTGGCTATTGTAAATAATGCTGCCACGAACAGAGGGATGCATATACCTTTTCAAGTTAGTGTTTTCATTTTCTTAGATAAATACCCATGGTACTTCTATTTTTATTTTTTTGAGGAACCTCCATACTGTTTTTCATAGTGGCTGCACCAATTTACATTCTCACCAACAGTGCACAAGGATTCCCTTTTCTCCCCATCTTGCCAAAACTTGCGGAAATATGTCTTTTTGATAGTAGCCATTTTAACAGGTGTGAAGTGATATCTCCCTTGTTTTATTTATTTATTTTTTTAGAGAAAGAGAGAGAGAGAAGGGCAGAGAGAGAGGAGAGAGAATCCCAAACAGGCTCTGTGCTGTCAGCACCAGCCTGACCCAGTCCAGTGCTGGATCTTAAGAACCTAATTGTGAGATCATGGCCTCAGTTGAAATCAAGAGCTGGATGCTTAACAGACTAAGCCACCCAGGTGCCCTCATGGTGGTTTTGATTTGCATTTCCCTGATGATTAGTGATTTAAGTACCTTTTCATGTACCTGTTGGTCATTAGTATGCCTTCTTTGGAAAAATGTTTATTCAGTTGCTCTGGTAATTTTTAGTTGTATTCTTTGTTTCATTTTTAGTATTGATCGTATGAGTTCTTTGCACAGTTTGGATATTAACTCCTTATCGATATATGACTTGCAAATATTTTCTCCCATTCAGTAGGTTGCCTTTTCACTTGATGATTTCCTTTGCTGTGCAGATCTGTTTGATGTAGTCCCACCTGTTTATTATGCTTTTGTTGCCTTTGCTTTTCAAAATACAAGAAAAACATCACCAAGATGAAGGTCAAGGAACTTGCCTGTGTTCTTCTAGTTTTATGGTTTCAGGTTTTACATTTAAATCTAACCCATTTTCAGTTAATTTTTGTATATGGTATAAGGTAGTAGTCTAGTTTCATTCTTTTGCCTGTGGCTGTAGGTTTTCCCAACACCATTTATTAAAATGACTGTTTTCCGCATTGTATATTCTTGCTTTGTCATAAATTAATTGACTATATTTGTGTGGGTTTATTTCTGGGTTCTCTATTCTATTCCACTGACCTGTGTTTGTTTTTATGCCAATACCATATTGTTTGGATTACTACAGCTTTGTAATATAGTTTGAAATCAGAGAGTGTGATACTTCCAGCTTTGTTCTTTGTCAAGATTGCTTTGGCTATTCAAAATCTTTTGTGGTTCTATACAAATTTTAAGATTGTTTATTTCTTTGAAAATACCATTGGGATTTTGAAAAGGATTGCAATGAATCTATATATTGCTTTGGGTAATATGAAAATTTTAACAATATTAATTATTCCAATCCATGAGCATAGAATATCTTCACATTTGTGTCTTCAATCGTTCGTCAATGTCATCATTTTCACAGTGTAGGTTTTTCATCTCCTTGGTTAAATTTACTCCTAAGTATTTTATTCTTTTTAATGCAATTGTAAAGGGAGTGTTTCCTTAATTTCTCTTTCTGATAGTTTGTTGTTAGTATATAGAAATGCAACAGATTTTTGAATGCTGATTATGTACTCAGTGACTTTCCTGAATTTTTTTATTAGCTCTAACATTTTTTGTTGGAGACTTTAGGGTCTTTTATAAATATAAGTATAAAGTATAAATATACATACATATGTATACATATATTTGTCTGCAAATAGTGACAGCTTTTACTCCTTCTTTTCCAATGTGGATATCTTTCATTGCTTTTTCTTGCTTTCTTGCTCTAGCTAGGATTTCCAATGCTATCTTAAATGAAAGTGGCAAAAGTGAGCATCCTTGTTTTGTTTCTAATCTTAGAGGAGAAACTTTCAACTTTTCACCATTGAGAATGATGGTAGCTGTGGGCTTCTAATATATGACCCATATTATGTTGAGGTAAATTCCTCTGTACCCACTTTGTTGAGTTTTTTATCATAAATGGATGTTAAATTTTGTCAAATATCTTTCCTACATCTATTGAGATGATCATATGATTTTCATCCTTTATTTTGTTAATGTGATGTATCATATTGATTGATTTGTAGATGTAAACCATTCATGCACCTCTGGAATAAGTTTCACTTGAGCATGGTATATGATCCTTTTAATTGCTGTTGTATTGTTTCATTTACTTTGTTAATATTTTGTTGAGGACTTTTGCATCTGTTTATTAGGTATACAGGCCTGTAAATTTTTGCTTTTTTTTGTGGTGTCCTTATCTGGTTTAGGTATCAGTGTAATGCTCATAAAATGACTTCAAAAGTGTTCTCTCTTCTTCAATTTTTTGGAAAATTTTGAGAAGGATATGTATTAAATCTTCTTTAAGTGTTTGGTAGAATTCACCCGTGAAAATGTCTAGCTCTGGACTTTACTGGGAGGTTTTCTTCTTTTTTTCCTTCTTTTTTGATTACTGATTCAATCTCTTTACTAGTAATTGGTTTATTCAGATTTTCTAATCCTTCTTGATTCAGTCTGGGAAGGCTGTATATTTCTAGGAATTTATTCATCGCTTCTAGGCTCTCCAATGTGTTGACATATAATTGTTCATAATAGTTTTTTATGATCTTTTGTATTTCTGTGGTATCAGTTGTAAATCCTTCTCTTTCATTTCTGATTTTATTTATTTAATTTACTTATTTGAGCCCTCTCTTGGCGAGTCTAGCTAAAGGTTTGTCAATTTTGCTTATCTTTTCAAAGAACCAGCTCTTAGTTTCACTGATCTTTTTTTATGTCTTTTTAGTCTCTATTTTATTTATTTGTACTTTGACCTTTTTAATTTCCTTCCTTCTAACTTTGAGCTGCGTTTGTTTTTCTTCTTCTAGTTCCTTTAGGTGTAAATTTAGTTTGATATTTTTCTTGTTTCTTGAGGTAGGCCTGTATCACTATGAACCTTCCGTTTAGAACAGCTTTTCCTTCACATCATATATTCTGGTAGGCTGTATTTCCATTTTCATTTTTCTCAAGGTATTTTTTAATTTTTCCTTTGATTTCTTCATTGGCCCACTGGTTGTTCAGTAGCATGTTGTTTAATCTCCACTTATTTGGGTTTTTTTTCATTTTTTGTTGTAATTGATTTCAGTTTCATGCCAGTATGTGGCATTCAGAAAAGATGCTTGATACGATTTGAATCTTCTTAAACTTACTGAGACTTGTTTCATAGCCCAACATATGAACTACCTTGGATAATGTTCCATGTGCATTTGAAAAGAATGTGTATTCTGCTGCTTTGGGATGGAAAGTTTTATATATATTAAGTTCATTTGGTGTAATTTAAGGTAGATGTTTCCTTATTGATTTTCTGTCTGGATAAACTATCTACTGATGCAAGTGGTATATTGAATTCCCATACTATTATTATATTGCTGTCAATTTCTCCCTTTAGGTTTGTGAATATTTGCTTTATTTATTTAGGTGCCACTATGTTGGGTGCATAAATATTTACAAATATTATATCCTCTTGTTAGAGTGGTTGCTTTATCATTATGTAATGCCCCTGTCTTTTAATACTTTCTTTTAAAGTCTATTTTCTGTGATATAAGTATAGCTACCCTGGCTTTCTTTTGGTTTCCATTTATGTGGGGTATCTTTTTTCCAATCCTTTACTTTCCGTCTCTGTGTGTCCTTACACATGAAGTGAATTTCCTGTAGGCAGCATATAACTGGGTTTGTTTATTTATTTATTTATAAAAGTTTATTTATTTATTATTTGAGAGAGAGAGCAAGAGTGAGCACAAGTGGGGGAGAGGTAGAGAGAGGTGATTAAGAATCCTAAGCAGGCTCTGCACTGTTAGCACAGAGCCCGACATGGGGCTCGATCTTATGAACCACAAGATCATGACCTCAGCTGAAATCAAGAATCAGACACCTAATCGACTGAGCCACTCAGGAGCCATAACTAGGTCTTTTTAAAAATCATCACACAGTGTCTTTTGATTGAAGAATTTAGTCGATTTACACTTAAAGTAATTATTGATAGGTATGCAGCTATTGACATTTTGTTAACTGTTTTCTGGCTGTTTTGTAGTTCCTCTCTGTTCCTTCTTTTGCTCTCTTCTGTTGTGGTTTGATGACTTTCTTTAGTGTTATGATTATATTGCTTTCTAATTATCTTTTGTTTTTCTATTATAGGTTTTTGCTTTGTGGTTACCATGAGGTGCACTTGTAACAACCTAGATATACTAAAATCTATTTTAAGTTGACAGCAACTTCAGTTTGAACACAATTCAAAACTACATTTTTACTCCCCCCTGATTTTATGTTTTTGATATCACATTTTACATCTTCTAATTTTGTGCATCCCTTAACTGATTATTGTACAGTTATTTTTACTACTTTTGTCTTTTAACTTTCATACTAGATATGTAAGTAATTAATCCACTACCTTTACTATGTATTTATTTTCACCTTTGAGATTTATACAGTCACATGTTTTCTTGTCACTAATCAATGCACTTTCTTTTCAGCTTAAAGATGTACCTTTTTAATATCTCTTATAAGTCAGTTTAGTGGTAATGAACTCTTTTAGCTTTTGATTGTCTGGAAAAGTCTTTATCTCCCCCTCAACTCTGAATGATAACTTGGCTGGGGAGGGTATTCTTGTTTGGAAGTTTCTTCTTTTCAGGATTTTGAATTGTTCCATTCTCTTCTTTCCTACAAAACTTCTGCTGAAAAATCTGCTTATAGTCTTATTGGGGTTCCCTTGTACATAGCAGGGGTCTTCCTTTTGCTGCTTTTAAGATTCTCTCTTTAACTTTTGACAATTTTATTATAATGTGTCTTAGTGTTGATCTTTTTGGGTTGATCTTATTTGGGCCTCTGTGGGTTTTCTTGATCTGAATGTTCCCTTCCTCAGATTAGGGAGGTTTTCAGCTATTATTTCTTTAAACAAATTTCCTTCTCCTTTATCTCTCTCTTCTTCTAGGACCCCTATAATGCAAATGTTATTGAGATTTGTGTTGTCTCATAATTCCCTTAAGCCATCTTTACTTTTCAGTATATTTTTTTTTCCTCTTTTGAAGTTCTGTTTGGGTGAGTTCCATTGCCCTGTCTTCTAGATCACTTTATTGTGCTTCATGTAGTCTGCTCTTCCACCCCTCCTGTATGTATATTTTTCAATTCTGTTATTGTATTCTTCAGCAAAACAGCTACTTCTCCTGGTCTTGAAGGAATAGCCTTGTGTAAAAGATCCAATTTATTGGTCAACCTTAGCCCTTGTTCTTTGTTGTCTCTCAAACCTTTGTAACTGTCTAAGCAGCCAAATTTACTCTTGACATGTACTGGCTGCTGATGGTGTGCCAAGACCTCTCAGTGTTCTAAAGGGAGGAATCTCAAGTCAGCACCTAGTTTCAGGCTGATTGGAAACCATATCCTCAGGCAGAAGCTTTAAAAGTACGCAAATATATATAGTCCTGTGATATCACAATAGTAAACCCTGCTGGCCTGCAGACCAGGTGGAACTGGAGGTGTTGCAAAAATCAGGGCTTCAGGCAAATGTATCAGTTCCTTTCTGGGAGGTACCAGCAAACTGTAGCAAGGCTGAGGAAGAATGCAAAGATGGTATCCTCCAGCCTACATTCCCTGAGAGCACCCTTGTAGCCTCCAGACGTATGACAAACTTTTTTTTTTAACATTTATTTTATTTTGGGGGGGGGCAGAGGAAGGCGGAAAGAGAGGGAGACACAGAATCTGAAGCAGGCTCCAGGCTCTGAGCTGTCAGCACAG
Organism: Panthera tigris; assembly: GCF_018350195.1. Taxonomy (NCBI): domain Eukaryota; kingdom Metazoa; phylum Chordata; class Mammalia; order Carnivora; family Felidae; genus Panthera; species Panthera tigris. The sequence continues at coordinate 88,593,065 of NC_056677.1, read as the reverse complement.
AGCCCGACGTGGGACTCGAACTCACGAACTGCGAGATCATGACCTGAGCTGAAGTCAGACACCTAACTGACTGAGCCACCCAGGTGCCCCCACGTGTATGGCAAACTTTAAGTCTGCCCCTCAGGCTGAAACTCCAAGGCATGTCCCTTTTCACAGACAGACTGGGGGTTTGGTTTAGTCTGCTGTCTGTGTAGTCCCCTGGTGATGGTAGCATGCCAAGAACTGTCTGTCTGATTATTAGTTTTGTGGGATTCAGGAATTCAAGCCCCCTGGCCACCAGAGCCAGATGACTACGGAGTGACCCCAGTATGGACTGCGTGCACCTGCAGGTTTTTGTGGGGGCCACTGAAGAGCACAGAACTGGCATGTCACTCTCGACTTTTGCAGGAATGAAGGAGAATCTAGGGCTGGTGCTTGCCAGCCATCTTTAGTGGGGTAATGGGAGAGTGCAAGGCTAGGTCACACTTGCCAGCACTATCAACGTAGAGGGAGAGTACAAAAATGGTGGCTTCCAGCACTTCCAACCCTGGAGAGAGGTCCAACGTGCTCTGGCAGATGTTTTAATACTAGCAAATGAATCTCCTTCACATATAGTGTAGACATTTTTCAAACTGTTGTCTTTTCACTGGTTCCTAAGGTGAGTGAGTTTGCATGCAAGTTCTTTAAGAAAGGTGTTTCAGTTCCCGACAGCCCTTTGGATGTAAGCTCCTTTGGTCTTCAAAGCCAGATGTTTTGCAGGATTGTCTCCCTGTTACAGGCCCCAGGGGTTAGCATGCTTGATGTGGGGCATGAATCCCTCACTCCTCAGGGAATAGCCCCAGATTTGTGAGATCCCTTCTGATTGTGGGTCATCATGGCAGGGGTAGGGTTTTGGATGAGTCAGTATCTCTGCCTCTGCTAACCACTATGTGGCCCTTTTACTATTTGTTGTGAAAAAAGCTGTTCAGTTAGTTTTCAGGTCTTTTTCAGAGGGAATTAAGTGTTCTCTATGTAGCTATAGATTTGTTTTGTCCATGAGAAGAGGTATGTTCAGGATCTTCTTATGCCTACATCTTCTACTGCCCTACCACTATCCTTGTTTCTTAGCAACTCACGAATTATAGAATTCTTTCTTATGCTTGCCATCCCCCAATAATACTATTATGTCTCCTAAAATGTTAATTCTACTCTTTCTTTATAACATAGGCACTACTCACTTTGCACAATAGTATGGAACAACAAAAATGAAGATGCAAGCTGAAACCATGCTAAAGAGGTCTTCATAATTAATGAGAAAAATATGATTGCTCCATGACCTTTAAAAACTTTTCTCACAACTTTAAAATCTCTCTTCATGTAAGTTATATATGTAAAGAGAAAAGTCATATATTGCTAAGTTTTCTTTCACAAACTTCCTTGTCTACACCTCTAAAGTCTCTCACCTCTAAAGTCTAAAATCTGTCAATGGTGTCAGTGTCAACATTCCAGTGTTGCCGTTTTCCATTTTTTTTTTTTGCTACACTTTCATTTCTGTTGGTTAATTTTCTCCTTTGAGTAACCGTCTTTTTAAAATTTCACATTGGTGATGGAAGTTGGAAGATGGCAGCATAGGAGGATGCTGGGCTCACCGCGTGTCCTGCTGATCACTTAGATTCCACCTACACCTGCCTAAATAACACAGAAAACCACCTAGCAGAACGGAGTCTCCGGAGCCAAGCGCAGACGAGAGGCCCATGGAAGAGGGTAGGAAGGGTGGCGAGGCGGTGCGCGCTCCACGGACTGGCGGGAAGGAGCCGGGGCGGAGGGGCGGCTCGCCGACCAAGTGGAGCCCCCGAGTCTGGCAGGCAAAAGCGGAGGGGCCTGACGGACTGTGTTCCGACAGCAAGCGCGACTTCGCGTCTGGGAGGTCATAAGTTAACAGCTCTGCTCAGAAAGCAGGAAGGCTGGAGGACAAAGGGAGGGAGAGCTGCTGAGCTCCCGGACAACAGAGCTCAGTTTGGTGGGGAACAAAGGCGCTCGCCAGCGCCATCTCCCCCGCCCATCCCCCAGCCAAAATCCCAAAGGGAACCAGTTCCTGCCAGGGAACTTGCTTGCTTTGCGCAAACACCCAACTCTGTGCTTCTGTGGAGCCAAACCTCCGGCAGCGGATCTGACTCCCTCCCGCGGCCACAGGGCCCCTCCTGAAGTGGATCACCTAAGGAGAAGCGAGCTAAGCCTGCCCCTCCTGCCCCCGTGCACCTTGCCTACCCACCCCAGCTAATACGCCAGATCCCCAGCACCACAAGCCTGGCAGTGTGCAAGTAGCCCAGACGGGCCACGCCACCCCACAGTGAATCCTGCCCCTAGGAGAGGGGAAGAGAAGGCACACACCAGTCTGACTGTGGCCCCAGCAGTGGGCTGGGGACAGACATCAGGTCGGACTGCGGCCCCGCCCACCAACTCCAGTTATACACCACAGCACAGGGGAAGTGCCCTGCAGGTCCTCACCACTCCAGGGACTCTCCAAAATGACCAAACGGAAGAATTCCCCTCAGAAGAATCTCCAGGAAATAACAACAGCTAATGAACTGATCAAAAAGGATTTAAATAATATAACAGAAAGTGAATTTAGAATAATAGTCATAAAATTAATCGCTGGACTTGAAAACAGTATAGAGGACAGCAGAGAATCTCTTGCTACAGAGATCAAGGGACTAAGGAACAGTCACGAGGAGCTGAAAAGCGCTTTAAACGAAATGCAAAACAAAATGGAAACGACGACAGCTCGGATTGAAGAGGCAGAGGAGAGAATAGGTGAACTAGAAGATAAAGTTATGGAAAAAGAGGAAGCTGAGAGAAAGAGAGACAAAAAAATCCAGGAGTATGAGGGGAAAATTAGAGAACTAAGTGATACACTAAAAAGAAATAATATACGCATAATTGGTATCCCAGAGGAGGAAGAGAGAGGGAAAGGTGCTGAAGGGGTACTTGAAGAAATTATAGCTGAGAACTTCCCTGAACTGGGAAAGGAAAAAGGCATTGAAATCCAAGAGGCACAGAGAACTCCCTTCAGACATCACTTGAATCGATCTTCTGCATGACATATCATAGTGAAACTGGCAAAATACAAGGATAAAGAGAAAATTCTGAAAGCAGCAAGGGATAAACGTGCCCTCACATATAAAGGGAGACCTATAAGACTCGTGACTGATCTCTCTTTTGAAACTTGGCAGGCCAGAAAGGATTGGCACGAGATCTTCAGTGTGCTAAACAGAAAAAATATGCAGCCGAGAATCCTTTATCCAGCAAGTCTGTCATTTAGAATAGAAGGAGAGATAAAGGTCTTCCCAAACAAACAAAAACTGAAGGAATTCGTCACCACTAAACCAGCCCTACAAGAGATCCTAAGGGGGATCCTGTGAGACAAAGTACCAGAGACATCGCTACAAGCATAAAACATACAGACATCACAATGACTCTAAACCCGTATCTTTCTATAATAACACTGAATGTAAATGGATTAAATGCGCCAACCAAAAGACATAGGCTATCAGAATGGATAAAAAAACAAGACCCATCTATTTGCTGTCTACAAGAGACTCATTTGAGATCTGAGGACACTTTTAGATTGAGAGTGAGGGGATGGAGAACTATTTATCATGCTATTGGAAGCCAAAAGAAAGCTGGAGTAGCCATACTTATATCAGACAAACTAGACTTTAAATTAAAGGCTGTAACAAGAGATGAAGAAGGGCATTATATAATAATTACAGGGTCTATCCATCAGGAAGAGCTAACAATTATAAATGTCTATGCGCCGAATACCGGAGCCCCCAAATATATAAAACAATTACTCATAAACATAAGCAACCTTATTGATAAGAATGTGGTCATTGCAGGGGACTTTAACACCCCACTTACAGAAATGGATAGATCATCTAGACACATGGTCAATAAAGAAACAAGGGCCCTGAATGATACATTGGATCAGATGGACTTGACAGATATATTTAGAACTCTGCATCCCAAAGCAACAGAATATACTTTCTTCTCGAGTGCACATGGAACATTCTCCAAGATAGATCATATACTGGGTCACAAAACAGCCCTTCATAAGTTTACAAGAATTGAAATTATACCATGCATACTTTCAGACCACAATGCTATGAAGCTTGAAATCGACCACAAGAAAAAGTCTGGAAAACCTCCAAAAGCATGGAGGTTAAAGAACACCCTACTAACGAATGAGTGGGTCAACCAGGCAATTAGAGAAGAAATTAAAAAATATATGGAAACAAATGAAAATGAAAATACAACAATCCAAACGCTTTGGGACGCAGCGAAGGCAGTCCTGAGAGGAAAATACATTGCAATCCAGGCCTATCTCAAGAAACAAGAAAAATCCCAAATACAAAATCTAACAGCACACCTAAAGGAAATAGAAGCAGAACAGCAAAGGCAGCCTAAACCCAGCAGAAGAAGAGAAATCATAAAGATCAGAGCAGAAATAAACAATATAGAATCTAAAAAAATGGTAGAGCAGATCAACGAAACCAAGAGTTGGTTTTTTGAAAAAATAAACAAAATTGACAAACCTCTAGCCAGGCTTCTCAAAAAGAAAAGGGAGATGGCCCAAATAGATAAAATCATGAATGAAAATGGAATTATTACAACCAATCCCTCAGAGATACAAACAATTATCAGGGAATACTATGAAAAATTATATGCCAACAAATTGGACAACCTGGAAGAAATGGACAAATTCCTAAACACCCACACTCTTCCAAAACTCAATCAGGAGGAAATAGAAAGCTTGAACAGACCCATAACCAGCGAAGAAATTGAATCGGTTATCAAAAATCTCCCAACAAATAAGAGTCCAGGACCAGGTGGCTTCCCAGGGGAGTTCTACCAGACGTTTAAAGCAGAGATAATACCTATCCTTCTCAAGCTATTCCAAGAAATAGAAAGGGAAGGAAAACTTCCACTCATTCTATGAAGCCAGTATTACTTTGATTCCTAAACCAGACAGAGACCCAGTAAAAAAAGAGAACTACAGGCCAATATCCCTGATGAATATGGATGCAAAAATTCTCAATAAGATACTAGCAAATGGAATTCAACGGCATAGAAAAAGAATTATTCACCATGATCAAGTGGGATTCATTCCTGGGATGCAGGGCTGGTTCAACATTCGCAAATCAATCAACGTGATACATCACATTAACAAAAAAAAAGAGAAGAACCATATGATCCTGTCAATCGATGCAGAAAAGGCCTTTGACAAAATCCAGCACCCTTTCTTAATAAAAACCCTTGAGAAAGTCGGGATAGAAAGAACATACTTAAAGATCATAAAAGCAATTTATGAAAAGCCCATAGCTAACATCATCCTCAACGGGGAAAAACTGAGAGCTTTTTCCCTGAGATCAGGAACACGACAGGGATGTCCACTCTCACCGCTGTTGTTTAACATAGTGCTGGAAGTTCTAGCATCAGCAATCAGACAACAAAAGGAAATCAAAGGCATCAAAATTGGCAAAGATGAAGTCAAGCTTTCGCTTTTTGCAGATGACATGATATTATACATGGAAAACCCGACAGACTCCACCAAAAGTCTGCTCGAACTGATACATGAATTCAGCAAAGTTGCAGGATACAAAATCAATGTACAGAAATCAGTTGCATTCTTATACACTAACAATGAAGCAATAGAAAGACAAATAAAGAAACTGATCCCATTCACAATTGCACCAAGAAGCATAAAATACCTAGGAATAAATCGAACCAAAGATGTACAAGATCTGTATGGTGAAAACTATAGAAAGCTTATGAAGGTAATTGAAGAAGATATAAAGAAATAGAAAGACATTCCCTGCTCATGGATTGGAAGAATAAATATTGTCAAAATGTCAATACTACCCAAAGCTATCTACACATTCAATGCAATCCCAATCAAAATTGCACCAGCATTCTTCTCGAAGCTAGAACAAGCAATCCTAAAATTCATATGGAACCACAAAAGGCCCCGAATAGCCAAAGTAATTTTGAAGAAGAAGACCAAAGCAGGAGGCATCACAATCCCAGACTTTAGCCTCTACTACAAAGCTGTCATCATCAAGACAGCATGGGATTGGCACAAAAACAGACACATAGACCAATGGAATAGAATAGAAATCCCAGAACTAGACCCACAAACGTATGGCCAACTCATCTTTGACAAAGCAGGAAAGAACATCCAATGGAAAAAAGACAATCTCTTTAACAAATGGTGCTGGGAGAACTGGACAGCAACATGCAGAAGGTTGAAACTAGACTACTTTCTCACACCATTCACAAACATAAACTAAAAATGGATAAAGGACCTGAATGTGAGACAGGAAACGATCAAAACCCTAGAGGAGAAAGCAGGAAAAGACCTCTCTGACCTCAGCTGTAGCAATGTCTTACTCGACACATCCCCAAAGGCAAGGGAATTAAAAGCAAAAGTGAATTACTGGGACCTTATGAAGATAAAAAGCTTCTGCACAGCAAAGGAAACAACCAACAAAACTAAAAGGCAACCAACGGAATGGGAAAAGATATTTGCAAATGACATATCGGACAAAGGGCTCGTATCCAAAATCTATAAAGAGCTCACCAAACTCCACACCCGAAAAACAAATAACCCAGTGAAGAAATGGGCAGAAAACATGAATAGACACTTCTCTAAAGAAGACATCCAGATGGCCAACAGGCACATGAAAAGATGTTCAACGTCGCTCCTTATCAGGGAAATACAAATCAAAACCACACTCAGATATCACCTCACGCCAGTCAGAGTGGCCAAAATGAACAAATCAGGAGACTATAGATGCTGGCGAGGATGTGGAGAAACGGGAACCCTCTTGCACTGTTGGTGGGAATGCAAATTGGTGCAGCCGCTCTGGAAAGCAGTGTGGAGGTTCCTCAGAAAATTAAAAATAGACCTACCCTATGACCCAGCAATAGCACTGCTAGGAATTTATCCAAGGGATACAGGAGTACTGATGCATAGGGGCACTTGTACCCCAATGTTTCTAGCAGCACTCTCAACAATAGCCAAATTATGGAAAGAGCCTAAATGTCCATCAACTGATGAATGGATAAAGAAATTGTGGTTTATATACACAATGGAATACTATGAGGCAATGAGAAAGAATGAAATATGGCCTTTTGTAGCAACGTGGATGGAACTGGAGAGTGTGGTGCTAAGTGAAATAAGCCATACAGAGAAAGACAGATACCATATGGTTTCACTCTTATGTGGATCCTGAGAAACTTAACAGAAACCCATGGGGGAGGGGAAGGAAAAAATAAAAAGAGGTTAGAGTGGGAGAGAGCCAAAGCATAAGAGACTGTTAAAAACTGAGAACAAACTGAGGGTTGATGGGGGGAGGGAGGGAGGGGAGGGTGGGGGATGGGTATTGAGGAGGGCACCTTTTGGGATGAGTACTGGGTGTTGTATGGAAACCAATCTGACAATAAATTTCATATATTAAAAAAAAATAAAATTTCACATTGGTTTATCAATGAGAGGCAAAGAGGCAACACAACTACATGCTTTGCTACCAGGGCATTAAGGGAATATCAGATTCACAGTGATTAATGACTGATTCAATTTGAAAGAACTGAAATAATTGTTCACTGATCATGATACACGACTGTTATTTATATAGTGATTTATAGATTGATGGATTGAAAAGCTAACATACCATGGTAGCTTGAGTTTGAACCATGCTGTTGTGGACTCATGTCATTTAAATAAATTGTGGCAACAAATTTGTGCATATCAGAACTGTGCGAAGGACTGCCTGCATCTAGTAGAAATGAGGTATAAAATCTTATTTTTCAGTGTGTCACCATTATATGATAAAATAACAACAGGCTACTTCAAATACATGATTTATTTGTTTTATCAGCTCTGCAAGTATCCAAATTTAGTTTAGAATTTGCTTGAAGGCTGCATAGAGAAAGAAACTAAAAGTTAGCCTCTTGCTTGAAGAGTTGAATATACTATGGACATTTGCCAACTGAAACATGTTTTTCTGCTGATATTCATTATAATTTCAGAGACAAGTTATGGTAATTTGATTTAATTATATAAATGTTAACATTTGCTCAGCCCAGCAAAAAATATATAGGAAAACATTTAGAAAAAAATTTAAATGGAATTTCAAATCAATGAGTAAGGAATGGAGACTTTACTCCAAACAAATGGAGTTGGGTTATCTGGATATCTAATTTGGAAAAAAATGAAGCTACTTCTCACCTCATACAACATATGGAAAAAGCCAATGGATTAAAGATATAAATATAAAGAACAAAATCATGCAGTATAGAAGAAAGACATAGTCTATTTTTATAATATTAGGATATAGGAGTTTTTATAACCATTAGAAGATTATGCTTCTGATCTTTCCCACTAAATCTCTTTCCCCACATCTCTCCTGTCTCAGTATCTAGCAACTCCATTGTTCCAGTACCTTAGGAAAAAAACTTTAGAGTTATCCATGATATCTCTCCTCCCATATTCCAAGCAAATCTTTCTGACTTGCCCTGGATCCAAACCATCAAGATATCAGGTCTGTATTATTTAAATAGTGTTATAACTGGTCTGTTTTCATCCTTATTCCTCTATGATCTGGTTCCAAAATAGGAGCTATGATATATTTTTAAATTTAAGTACAATCATGTTACTCCTTCCAGTCACTCCCCATTTCATTCAGTAGTAAAATCCCTTACTATGATCCACAAGGGCTCTAATCTATCTCCCATTACCCACCTGATCTCATCACCTACTTAGTTTCACCTCACTCACTCTGCTTAATCCACCCTAGTCACGTTTATGTACCTCAGACATGTCAGATACACTCCCACCTCAGGGTCTTCGAATGACTCATTCCCTCACTGCATGTCACTTGATCAACTGTTATTAGAGCAGCTTTCCCTCACTACTCTATTTTTCAAAATGTAACAATTCTCAGCAATTCCTATACCCAAGTTATGATAGCTAGGTCCGGAGCAGATATATAGTATGAATTTTTTTTGGTGTAAATTAAACTATAAGATACCTGTATTTGGAAGATGCAGCATCATTTCATGAATCAGTAACTGAGGAAAAATGCTTCCAATTATAATTGTAAGATGCTTTCCATTGTAAGATGCACCTCAATATCAGAGATTTTGAATATAAAAAATTGAGTCTTAAACTGATAAAATACTGGGGCGCCTGGGTTGCTCAGTCAGTTGAGCATCCAACTTGGGCTCAGGTCATGATCTCACAGTTCGTGAGTTTGAGCCTGCATCAGGCTCTGTGCTCACAGCTTGGAGCCTGGAGCCTGCTTCGGATTCTGTGTCTCCTGCTCTCTCTGCCCCTCCCCCACTCACACTGTCTGTCTCTCTCTCTTCCCAAAATAAATAAACATTAAAAATATTAAAAAAAAAATAAAATTGATGAAATACTTATCATACATACATGCTTACATGTGCATAAAATGTCTTTTCTGGGGGCACCTGGGTGGCTCAGTCGGTTGAGTCTCCGACTTTGGCTCAGGTCATGATCTTGCAGTTAGTGAGTTAAAGCCGCATGTTGGGCTCTGTGCTGACAGCTCAGAGGCTGGAGCCTGCTTCAGATTCTGTGCCTCCCTCTCTCTCTGGCCCTCCCCTGCTCACTCTCTGCCTCTCTCTCTCTCTCTCAAGAGTAAATAGACATTAAAAAGAATTTAAAAAAGTCTTTTGTGAACAACTATTAAAAATAATAAGAACTATGAATTTGAGGTATGTATATGTGTGGAAAAAGGACTTTTTGTTTCACATTGTTTCATACTGCTTGATTTTTAAAATCAAGTTTATTGATTACTATTAATATAAAACTTTATAAGACAAAAATCTAGATGTACTTATGTTTTGACCTAGACACTTTCAGGAATCTATACAGTATAACTAATTATACATGTGTCCACAGATATGTCTAAGAATATTCATTATGATATTATTTGCAACAACAGAATATCATGCAAATATTAAAAATAATGTACAGTGACAACAAAAATTGTCTAATATATATTAAAAAAGAAAGATTAAAAGATATAAATGATAAAGCAAATATAGGATAGCATGTATTCTATAATTCTACACACATACAATATATGTAGAAAAAACAAAACAAAATTTTGTATATATACATAAAAATGTATAGTAAGGGATTCAAATTTACACACTAATTATTATCAGTGGATTTCTATAGGGAAGGGAATGGAATAAAGAAAATATGTTATGAAGGAAATTTTCACTTTTACCCTTGACATGTCTGTATTATTATTATTTTTTTAATGTCATGTATTGCTGGTAAAATTTAAATAGAACAGAAAAATTCAGAATCCTTTCAATAGACTTTACACTGGTAATCTATAGTTAATATGCAGAGATTTCTCTTGATTATCTCTTACAATAAGTTGATTGACTACACAATCAAACTAAAATCTTTTTGTATACTGTTAAAAAGAAATGATCAAATTCCACATGAGTAAAATCATTGAACAACAACAACAACAAAAAAAAGCAAGAAACAGACTTTTAAATATAGAGAACAACCAGATGTTTACCATAAAGGATGTGGGTGGGGGGATGGGTTAAATAGATGACAGGGATTAAGGAGGGCATTTGTGATGAGCATGGGGTGTTGTATGGAAGTGTTGAATCACTACACTGTACACCTGAAACCAATATAACATTGTATGTAATCATACTGGAATTAAAATTAAAAATAATAATTTTTTTTAAAAATTAAAAAATAAAAAGGACAGCTTAAAAGGAAATAAAACATTATTCAGTAAATTCATATCTCAGTGGGAATTTTCATTAATTCCATGCAAGTTTAGTAACACTATTCTTTTTCTAATACTTCCTAGCTTTGTAGTCTGACTGAATGATTAAACAATATTATAAGACAAACAATTGACTAGGAGAAAACATCTGTAACATATATAATAGACAATGTATGCATCTCTCCTGGCTAAAAAGTACTTCCCCAAATCAGTAGGACCTATCACCTTTTTACATGGAATTAAGAAGGTATCAAATATTTGCTGAGTCTAATGATTCCAAAATACATCCTAAATTTGATTGGTGGAGAAACACTACCAAAGTTTTCACACTGACTAGGGGCATAGAGGGGCATGTAAAACTGTTTTAAGAGAACTACCTCCGATATGCAGTTAGGAATACTACAGCACTTTCATTAATTACGTAAGTTACTTTGTTTATATAAGTCTCTTCATATTCGTTTATAATAATATTAGGATACAGATCAACAATTCTGTCACTAAAAAGGAAAAATACACCTTTGGTTTACTGAAATATACTCAGAGATTAAGATAGAGGGAAAACAAAGAAATCAGAATGTCTTCCCCCTCTTTTTGGATTGGCTACAAACCCTACAAGTATCTCCTTACAAAATAAGAGAAAACAGAAGGAATGAATTTCTAGAATATACCATGTCATTCTATAGTTTGTTTAATGAAGAATTAGGAATGAGCACAGTATTTTAAAAAAATCACATCTGCTCAGGCATATGCATGGAGTAGAATTACCTTTGGGCCAGGAAGACCTGGAAGACCAATGCCTGAAATACCAGGATCACCTTTTTCTCCTTTCTGTCCAGGTAATCCTGGGGAGCCAGGTTGTCCAGGAACTCCAGGAGATCCAGGAGACCCTTTCACACCCTGAGGGCCTGTTGAACACATGTAACATGCATTTTTTTTTACAAAATATTCTTTATTTATGGCATATCTATGATGCATATGACCAAGGGAAAAGATTTTTTAAAAAAGAACTCTGCAAATTCTGAGTTAAAAATAATCCTTTATAACTAGGATTATTTAAAAGCCTACTTTTCAAGGAAGTTTAGGTGAAAGGGGTACAGCTAGAGAAAAGATACATGTTTGTTGATTCTTACTCTTAATGTTTCTAAAACTCTGTCCATTAATTCCCACTTCAAATATTTGTGTGATGGGAGAGCTCTATCCACGGATTACCTTAGTAATTGCATCAGTTTGATTTTATCCACAACCAGCCTCTATTTTGATAACAAATTTTCCAAAGCCATCTTCCATTGGTGGGATTAAATATTTGGGAGACTGCCATCACTCACCTGGAAAACCCATATCACCAATGCTTCCTTTAAGTCCAGGAGGTCCTGTAAGTCCTGGCTTCCCAGGGAGACCAGGGTTACCTTTGGGACCTAGAAAAGTCAAATTGGTTAAATTAAGATAAGTCAGCAATATTGAAGTTGCCTGGTTTCTTGGAGTGGGCTGTAATTATAATGCAAGCATGGGATTGGATGGATCAAATCTTAATACCTGATTAAGTTCCACAGATCTAACTCAGCATAAAACAGGCAAGAGATACCTAGGAAATCTCCTTGGGAACATATTACAATATAATCATGGTGATAGAGGTCTCCTAATTCAAATTAGTTTTAAAAATGCAAAAATTTTACCAGGACATCTGGTGTCTTGCCCTAAAACATTTCCAGTTGGAAACAAGGTTCTATTTGTTGTATGTGTGTAACTACCCTTACTGTATTTATCACAGATAAATCCAATGTAATGAGTCTGCTTTTAAAAGATTCATAAATGGCTTTCCCATGTAAGTCTGATATTATGAAACTGGCAAATGGAAAGTGGTATCCTGTTATGATATATTCCCAGTTCATGAGGCCAGGGATAGATGAAGATTGATGGAGAAGTACTATACTGTCACCTCCAACAGTCCTGGCTGCTGTGTTCAGACATTCTTCCTAGAGCTTAAGTGCCTAAGCTGTGCGGTGTTACCTAGGTGTTTTCTAAGGACCACAATGTTGCCTTAAACATTTTTTCTTTTTTTTTCTTCCACACTGGCTTCCAACTCAGGGAAGAGAATACAGAAGATATGAAGGATAAAAAGGAAGAGAATTTCTCTTTCCAACTATATTAAGGCAACGTAGTAGAGTCTAGAGCAGAATAACTGACCTGAAGGACGCTTATGAGGATGGAGACTAGCTTCTCTTAATTCCTTAGGAGCCTAACTGAATAAAGTGGCTTAAGAAGCAGCAAGAAAGAGTTTTATTAGAAATAAGGAAAAAATCCATGTGGCCTCTGAGGGTGATTCATGCTGAAACAGACTACCAAGGTAGGTTGTAAAATTTTCATCCCTAGAAACTTTAAAAAATAGAATGAGCAGCCACCTTCACGTGGTTTAATGATTGACTTGTCTGAAGGCAAAAACTAAAAAAAGGTAAATTTCTCAGCGCCTATCAGATAACTGTCTCATTTACATATGTTTCAACGTACGTAAATAAAACACAGCACCTTATTTGGATATACTTCTGATTCTGTATACACCCTCACTGCGTCAAAAAGAAGAAATTGAGCAAAAAAATATTCTACAAATCTTGTCAGTTGACGCTTGGGCCAAATGGCAACATTTTTGCCAAAAAAAGAGCTCCAAATCTCAGTAGTTACCCAAGCATCTTGTCATGAAAAGATCCAAAACATCATCACATATGATAAATACATAATAATTTTTCTAGGGTTTGAGACCAGTCATTATATTGCTACAGGTGGTCTATCATACTTACCTGATGGTCCTGGTAATCCAGGTTGTCCACTTAGTCCAGGTTGCCCTGGGTCTCCAGGCAAACCCTGGTAACCTTTTGGACCCGAAACTCCAGGAATACCTTCCAAGGATGAGTAGAGGGAAGACAAGTTAGGTTTATGGGCTAAATGGGTGATGGGTATTAAGGAAGGCACCTGTTAGGATGAGCACCGGGTGTTATATGTAAGTGATAAATCAATAAAGTCTACTCCTGAAATCAATATTACACTATATGTTAACTAACTAGAATTTAACTATAATAAAATTTTAAAAAATCTTAACCATAAAAAAATAATTTGACAAGGCAAGCAACCCAAATTCTGAACTATGAATGAAATACAGGAACCCATGATATTCTGATATAGCATGAACCAAATAGCACTGGACACATACTAAACTCCTCCACTTTTTATTGAGCTATCATTAAGAAATTCAACGCACTCATTACTGAAGTCACTTTCCTCTTTGGGCCTCAGTTTCTTACACTGTAAAATGAAGGAACTGGAGCAGATTATCTTTAGACTATCTCTTAGATTCTACAGCTATCTTTAATAGCCGTATTATATTATAATAGAGTTTACTGCTTCTTATTTTACAGAAGGCATAATTGAAAGAGAAGTCTTATAAGGAGTCATTCAAGAAAGATATCTCATTTTAGCAATACAAAAAATGGGGCAACCCTGCCTCTTTTCTGACAACATACAAAACTATAGTAATGTCTTAAACTCTTTTGAGAAAAAAAATCCCACCAAGTCCTGCTCATAGGGAAACATAACATCTGTGTACACACACACACACACACACACACACACGAACAATATTAACGTTTACAAACCAAAAAGAGCCACAAACTTTACTATAAGCTGCAAATAAACACAGCTAGTTTTAAAGTTCCATGTTTTTTTTGAAAGGCTATTCTATATAGATTAGATTGTAAGTACTTTATTTGATTCATGCTTATCTACATGTTCTGATGCCTTGTTATATGTTACAGTTTTGTAAAACAAAAAAAGAATTTTGTATTTAAAAAATCAATGTTGGGGTGCCTGGGTGGCTCAGTTGGTTAAGCATACGACTTCAGCTCAGGTCATGATCTTGCTGTCTGTGAGTTTGAGCCCCACGTCGGGCTCCGTGTTGTCAGCTCAGAGCCTGGAGCCTGTTTCAGATTCTGTGTCTCCCTCTCTCTCCCTGCCCCTCCCCAACTCACATTCTGTTTCTCAAAAATGAATAAACATTAAAAAAAATAAAAAAAAATCAATGTTATACTTCTTATTTGTTTCTAGTAAAATAACAATAGTAACACAGTTGTTCCCTAAACCTACTTTCAGCAACTTCCCCCAGGGCTGAGATTGGCTCTTCGTAGTCTAATACTTGTTATTCTTCCATGGCAGAATAACAATGAACTGCATTTAGAGCCAAGTATGATATGGATATCAAAACACTGCAGGGCAACAATATACCACTCATTCCCATCTGGTTTCATGGGAAAAAAATTAAAGGACCAGAAAATTTCCTAAGCACTGAAATCTGTTTTCCAAGTGATTCTGGCCATATATCCATTTCTCTCAACCACATCCTGTACTACTTTCTGGAAAGCCTGAAAATGACTGCCTTAAGTCTATTTTAAGACTTCATAGTTTGTGATAGATTAAACTACAAAGAAAATACTTAAATAAAAGTTGATCACTGAAATAGTACAAATCAGGTGAAAATTTTCATTACCAAAAATTGATACATCTAAGTGCCTTTTGTTGGTGACTCCTATGCTACAAGTCAACTTTTCATGATATTAAAAATTAAACTTCAGATATACCAGTAAACACATTCACGAATAAATACATTCACTCACCTGGTAATCCAGGGTCCCCCTTCTCTCCTTTTGAGCCCAGCAGATCTGGATCCATTGGTCCAGGAGGGCCTGGAAGGCCAGGCTCTCCTTTACCACCTTTTTCTCCTACAGGGCCAGGAGGTCCTGGCTGACCCTGAAAACCATTATCACCTAAAACCGACATGTGTGTGGAGGACAACAGATCAGATTCATCCTTCCAAGATTAATGCATATAAACATTATTCATATGTTCCACAGTTTGGTAGGTCACTGACCATCCAAAACACTTATGCGCCATGGTTATTGTCTATGAATAACTTGAATTCACACACATTTTTATACTCAAATAACACTTCATATATTTTCTGGGGTTCTTTGACAATTATAGGAATTGTAAAAAAAATCAAAATTTAATACCTATATTTTGTTATTTTGAGCTGAGCATTTACCACATTTCATGGTATTCAAATAATACATGCCACCACATTGAAAACAGAACCTATTTAAATGCCATGTCACATACAAACAAACACAAGTAGGGCACCTGGGTGGCTCAGCTGGTTGAGCATCTGACTCGATTTTGGCTCAGGTCATGATTTCATGGTTCTCATGGGATCAAGCCCTGCATTGGGCTCTGCAATGATAGCATTGAGCCTGCTTGAGATTCTCTCTCTCTCTCTCTCTCTCTCTCTCCCTCTCTGCCCCTCTCCCACTTGCATGCACACACGCTCTCTCTCAAAATAAATAAAGAAATAAACATTTAAAAACTTAAAAAAGAATATACAAGCAAGCATTGCTCATTTTAAAGCAGTCAAATAAAAATGTTTTGTATTGACATAAAAGATGTTAAATTTTCTCTCTTACATGCATCTGCCGCCAACTCTGAATATTACCTTTGAGACCAGGAACACCACTCCTGCCAGGAATTCCCAAAGGTCCTGGTGGGCCTGGAGGTCCCATCATACCCATTTCACCTTTGGCACCTTTGAAGAATATAAATAATTAACTTTTACCTTTCCTTGACCTTGGAAAGATAAAAGGTAAGTTTTAAGATGGCAGTTGGAAGACCTGAGGGTTGGAGGGAAGGTAAGTTTTAAGATGGCAATTGGAAGACCTGAGGGTGGGAGGGAAGGCACTAAGTCTTACCCCTTCTAAACTGTTGTAACCATAGTGACCACTATTGCCAATACCTATGAATATGAAGACTCACTGTGGTTGCTTATCTCCAAAGATGACCTCACAATGCACCACACTTACCAGTATACACACCCTTGTGTAGCCTTCTCCCCTTGAATTTGGGCTGACTCTGTGCCTTGTCCTTGACTAAGTGACACTGTGACTCCCAAAGCTAGATCATAAGAAGTCTTGTGGCTTTCACCTGAGGTTCTTGGAACACTCGGTTTTGGTTTGGGGGATTCTCTTGTTTGGAAGCCAGCTGCCTTTAGAAGGAGAGCAACTACCCTGACTTTATCATAATATAACAATCCTAAGCCACGTGAAGAAACATTATGGATAATCAGAGACATGTGAAGAGGCCAAGGTACACTCAGGTGTCAGAGAAATGCCATTCTGGAAGTAGATCCTTCATCCCAACCGCTCCAGTTGATGCCATCTGGATCAGAGATAAATGACCCCATTCAAATCATGCCTTAATTCCTGACCCACAAAATCTTGAACAAAATAAAAAAGGTTGATTTAAACCATTAAATTCTGGGGTAATTTTCTATACAGCAATATGTAACAAGAAATCTCCCAGAGAAAAAGTATAATGTAAATAACAAAGTGAGTCTCTTGAAAAGACATTTAACACTTTTCCTTAAGGACTAGGTCAATCCAGACAAAGGAATAATATAATGGAATCATAAGAGTTTTAACTTACTGAATCCAAAACCTGAGAAAACTTTAAATAAATTACCTGGAAATCCAGAGGCACCTGCTTTTCCTGGAATCCCTGGTGATCCTGGGGGTCCCATAGGACCGGGTGCTCCAGGAATTCCTGGACTGCCTCTCTCACCAGGGGGTCCTGGAACATCAAACCCAGGAGGTCCTGGATCTCCCTTCTCTCCTGGTATTCCATGTAAGCCTAGTTAATACAACACCAATATTAACCAGTTTTGAAGTAGTTTTAAGAGATGTGTCTGATCATTTTTCTAGCAAACAAGTGACAGACTCCTTTCTATAACAAACCTAACAGTGAGTCAGAGATTCTTTTGGTATCATGCACATAAAATGACCTAACCATCAAACTTCAGGATTTTCAGGTACATTTCTCTATGAAAGTGCTTCTCAAATTATTTCTGGTGAAGGACGAATCTTTTCTTAATTCTTGGTCAATCCTGGACTAATATTTTTCATAAAATATAGTAAAATGACTAAAAGAACTAAAATAAAAAAACCAGAGACATACATAATACATGTCTACCTTCGGCTATTAAATTCAACAACTACAATTACACTGTCAAATTGCTATAAAAGTTTCTAAATGCTTACTCTCAGTTTCTTTTAATTCCAATGCAGACTGGTAACAAGCAGTTTGTGATTTGACATTGGTCCGTTGACTGCATTTGGATTTGCATTGCTCTAAGGTACTATGGATTATTGGGCTATATTTCCATAATCCATAAGAATGATTAATTACTGAATAAGCCCATTGCATGGACCTTTTTGACTTTATTTTAACCTCATTTTACATGTTGTTTTAATAATACATTACCATAAGTTTTTGTTGTTAAATTTTGTTTCCCAGTATTCCAACCAGGATTTTACAGAAAAAATATGACATTGAAAAAATGCTTAACCTTAGTAAGTTTTGTAAGACTGAACTACTCCAAGACACAAGATGGTTAGAATATAGGGAAAAGAATTACTCTACAAACACAGAGCAAGTTCCCGCTCCAATACCTATCAGCTATGTGACTTAGTGAGTCACTTAATATTGTTGATCTACATCTGGGGATACAACTGACTGGAAGCTAGAGGCTGAGCCAGGTGACCATTCCAAGGGTCCCTTCAACAATAAGACCTAATTTTATTGTTGAAGCTTCATAGACAATTATTTTTATAATAGAGCAAGATGCTAGGATTTTAAGATCTGTTTGGTGTCATATACCAGCATGTCCTTAAACCAATAAAATTCACTTCGAAGATTAGAGAATTCCGTTTAGTTGGCACAGTGGTGATGGTTCCAATGCTGTCATTTCATAAAAAAATACTATAAAAAGGGGAGAGAGATTTTATATTATTGTATTTGTGAAGTATGATGATACCTAAAAATGAGCACTATTATAGCTCTATATGGATTGCTGCCTATTGTTATATTCCAACTAGTTTTTGACAGCTGAGGTTTTGAGATAAATAATTTGTCCTTTGAAATATGCTCCACAAAAGAATGAAAAGAAACCAAAGACTTAAGTCTGGAGAAATCTTGTTTGTTTTTCATGTTTAAAGCTTTACTTTAAGATCCAGCTTTTGGGAAAGAACTACAGTACCTGGTAGGCCTGAAGTTCAAGAGGCAGGAGTTACAGTTTAGTAGCAAGATGAACTACCCAGGCAGAAGCAAGTTGCCAAAAGATTGATTAGGTTAGGAGACAAAACTAAGCATGTTAAGATGAGAACAAAAACGTCTACAAGTAGAAGTTATTAGATACTGATTCATGACTGTCATATATCAGTAATGAGTAAAGAAACTTACTGTAGGCATTCATTAAGGTGTTCATATACCATATTCTATAAATGAGATGTATTTGCCAACAGAGACACACTAAAATATTTACATTCACAAAAAGTAATGCTGTCTTTTTTAAGGTATCATTTTATTTATTTTTATTTTTATTACTTGTTTTATTTATTTTTTATTTTTTTAAATTTACATCCTCTTTGATGAAAATCAGCTTTACATTTTTATCTCTGATCCTTATATTACTTTGAATAACCCTTTTGGAACTTAAGCTCCTAAAGATAAGTTAGAATTTAAAACTGAATTTGATGTTATACTATAACAGCTTAGGTACAGAGAATTCAATAATAATTAGTGGATGACTGTGATTAAACAAACCCGCATGTACTAGCAAAGATTTTTTTTATTGTTATTTGTAGTAGTAACAGATATTATGCTGTACTTTTCATAGCATAGATATTTTCCATGAATATTGTCAGAAATAGGCATCCTAGTAAGATCAAGAATTAAGATGATGAAATAAAAGAAATGACAAAACACAACAGAAATGATAAATTCATCCTTATATAATAATAGGAATTATATGGCTATATCTATAAAGGGTAAGTGCATGAGGGGTATACAGATGTGCTTAATTTATTGGCAGCTAAATGGAACCAGTTACTGAAAAAAGGGGAATAATTCAAAAACACATATTATCTGTGAGAACTTTACACACACACACACACACACACACACACACACACAAACACACACACGCTAACTGAGGGTTTGATAGCTGAAAAAAAGTTAGAAAACTTCGTAGATGAAAATATGTTAGGAAACTTCATCTATGAAATGACATGACTAATTCCTTGTTTCTTTGTTTCACGTTAGTAGCAATGAGGTTGAACTGATTCAGTTATGTACTTTTTCCTGAGGCCAGGCAAGCATTATAATATATTTGGCTCAGGATAGGGTATGATATGTGAACATGGAATTGAGTATATCTAACCGACCTCTAAAAGATTCACTAAAGCAGCGATCTCCTAGCTAATAGCCAGATCAAATAATAAGAATCAATAATTTCCATTTCTGCCCCGATGAGTAGGGCATGGAATGAAAAGCATTTTGCTTATCCTTTGGCATTTTTTTCTTTAATTTCCCTGCTGTCAAATGAGGAATTGATAATTCAACAGTTCCTTAATTTATAAACATGCATTAAACTGTGTATCCTGCCTTGGAAAGGAGAATGACAAATAGTAAAGTTTAATTAAATTACAGCAGAACGCTGGAGTCAAAAATGCTTGAAAAGCATAATGCAAACATTTTATACTGGGCAGATGACAATATAGAATATTTTGCATTACGTTTTCTACTGCAAAATGAAACACAGCAAGTATATTAAATAAGCTTATTAGAAAACATTAGTAGCTAGAATTTTAGCCATGCAGTCTAAGTCAGGTGTATCAAAATATAAGTAACAGCCTTCCTGATCACCCTTTCATTTAGATGTATGGACAGAAATTACAATGTTTTTGAAATGGGCTAAGATAATTTTCTGCTTTGGTGATATAAAAAAATTTATATAAAAAGTGAGTATATGTGGCTAGTATTAAATATAAAATGTGGTTTATCCTATAGTAAAAAAATCTGTGATTTGATAACATATCTATATTAATAAGAGTGCATTGAATACATTTTCATGACAGTTGCTATTAACTTCATTTGTTGAACCATATTAGTTAAGATCTTGACTTCTATGGCAAAGCATATATTTACAGAAGAAAGAGATGAGATTAAATCAGCAACATTACTTTTCCCCTGCCTGTCCTATCTAGACTTTATAAATTAATATACCTATATATACATAAGTTAAAAAGCAGAGAACATTGGAAGAATGAAATATTTAGAGTATTAGCTAAATTTGAGAAAGCATAAACCACAAATAGATGTATTCTTATTTTGTTCAGCTTGTTATTAACAGTAGTATTTCCACTCTTGTTTAGCTGTGATTTAAGAATTCAGAATGCTTACAAAACCTCATGCAATTTTGGGAAATAAAAGAAATGACAAAACACAACAGAAATGATAAATTCATTTTAGCCATCTTTGTGGAAAAGCAGGCCAAGACTATAATGACCAAACCTAAAAATTGTTTTTTCTCAAGATCCTTTCGCTGCGTTACTTGAACAGAATGGTTTTTTCATAAGTGTTGAAGCAGCTACAACAACCTGGTTTGAACAACCTGGTTCAAAGCAACACTGTAAGTTTTCTTATTTTTAAGTCAGTAGTAGTGACATGTTAGGGGCCATTAAAAAAAGGTACAATGTGCCATAAAATAAAATATTTAAACAGGAAATAAGCTAAAATAACCTTTACTTCCAGACTTTTTATATTGTTAATTGGTGTTTCTAGATTTTAGCATAATAATTAACAAAATATCTATTGTCATTTAAGGGCAGAAAATATATTTCTACTGTAAGTCTACATGTAAGTCATCTGACATATTCATGTAAGTTAAGGAATGATTAAGTTTTTCATATTTGTTTTAACTTCAGGAATTATTACATTGCTTTACAGTAACATGCCGGCTCAAGAGTGGCCCTTACTGTGCATAACCAGATGGCTCAGAATCCACAAAACTCAAGTAAACTCTCACACAAACGTAGAGGAACAATATGATTCTCTATCAGGTTACCAGCTGACAAAACTTGTTTTGCCTATGTATATAAAAAAAGTTTAGGGGCGCCTGAGTGGCTCAGTCAGTTAAGTGTCAGACTTCAGCTCAGGTCCTGATCTCATGGTTTGTGAGTTTGAGCCCCATGCCAGGCTCTATGCTGATAGCTCGGAGCCTGGAGCGTGCTTCAGATTCTGTGTCTCCCTCTCTCCTTCCCTTCCCCACTTGCGCTCTGTCTCTCAAAAATAAACAAACAGTAAAAAACTTAAAAAAAAAAACAATTTAAAAAAAGTTTAGCGAGCTTATGAGTTGCAAAGCAACTGCTGATTTAGGGGCAAAGGGGGAAAAATTCAACGCACTTGTTTAATTTAAAAAAGAAAAAGAAATGAGAATGCCTAAAAAATATTTTTAACAGAATGTTAAATGTGCAAAGAAATGTTAAAAGATTCCACAAAGGTCTATTAATTCTGTACAGCTACTCAGATCTGAAATAATCAGCACTAGACTGTGATTCCAAGACTGCCACTAGCTTAATGACCGTATGCTGTGGCAACATACTGCAATGTGAAACTGTATTATTGTCAATAGATCAATTTTAAATGAACACGAAGGGAAAATATGGGATTAAAGTAGCTCTTATGCTGTGATCTATACGTTTTCAGTTTTACAATATTATACAAGTAGACATGTTATTCAAATCTGTTTTCTGGAAAACTGTTACATAGGTTGTACTTTACTGATGAGCTAACCAACCTCTAATAATGAGTGCTACAAAATGCACATTTATTTACTCCAATCTTACCAGGTTGGCCTACTGGTCCAGGAATCCCTGGTGGCCCTGGTGGTCCCTGAACACCTATCCCTGGAAGCCCAGGAGGTCCCATTGGCCCAGGTTGTCCATTTGGCCCAATATCACCTTTAAGAAATAAATATAGTTTAAATATTAAAAACAGCAACAATAGCTGAGTCACTAGTCATTAGGAACCACAACACCCATGTGAAAAGGCACATCATAGTAAGCAGGGATCTTGAAAAGCTAACCAATCATAGAGCAAGAAAAGTATGCAGAAGTACTCACAGAAGATAATAGGAAATGAATTAAAAGTTACAGACTTATAATTTAACCTATGCTGAGCACTCAACCTCAATACCTAAAATCAAATTCACAAAATAGTACATAAGATTACAAACCACACATTTCTTTTGCCTGCAACTCATCTATAAGTATCTATAAGTTTGGGTAAGTATCTATAAGTATAAAATATATTTTCAAGTTGCTTTTTTAAGGTAGGTAACCTTTAACATCTTCTTATTTGTTAACTTGGGCCCATGTCCCATAAACAAGCTAAAGCCTGTCCCATCATCAGTAAAATACTTTGACCATAGAAACTTCACTGTCCCTCTATCTTCTGTCTCTCTTAGTTTAAAAAAATTTTTTTTACATATACTAAAACTCTCTAATGTACTCTGATGGGTTTTGACAAATGTATACTGTCATATAATCACCACCAACATCAAGATATATAAGATACATATATAGTGCCATCAAACCAAAAGGCTTCCTGTACCTGGTTGTAGTCAACTCCTCTCTACACTCTAACTCCCTGGCAACTGCTTGATCTGTTTTACGTCTTATAGTTTTTCCTTTTCCAGTATAGCATATAAATGCAATCATATAGTATGTAGCCTTTTGAGTATGTCTCCTCTCCCTTAACATAATGCATGATGCATCCAAGTTGCTGTACAAATCAGTAGTTTGTTACCTTTTATTGATGAATAGTATTCCATTATGCAAACATGCCACAATTCGTTCATCTATTTACCAGCTGAAGGAAACTGGGCTATTTCCAATTCTTGGCAATTATGAACAAAGCTGCTATGAACACTGACCTAGAGATTTTTGTGTGAAGTGTCACATTTTTTCTTGGAAAAATAACTAGGAGTGGGATTGCTGGGTCATGTGGTAAGGGTATGTTTATAAGAAATTGTCAAAATGTTTTTCTTTTTTTAAGTTTTTCTTTAAATTCCAGTTGGTTAACAGACAGTGTAGTATTAGTTTCAGGTATAGAATTTAGTGATTCATCACTTCCATACAACATCCAGTGTTCATCAAAAGTGCACTCCTTAATCTCCATCACCTATTTCCCCCATCCCCACATGCCCCCTCCCCTCTGGTAACCATCAGTTTGTTCTCTATGATTACGAGTCTGTTTCTTGGTTTGCCTTTCCTTTCCCCCCACCCATGTTCATTTGTTTTGTTTCTTAAATTCCACATGAGTGAAATCATATGGTATTGGTTTTTCTTTGACTTATTTCGCTTAGTATAATACTCTCTAACTGCATCTATGTCTTTGCAAATGGCAAGGTTTCATTGTTTTTATGGTTTAGTAATATTCCATTATATATGTACCACCTTTTCTTTATTCATTCATTAGTCGATGGACACTGGTTGTTTCCATAATTGGGCTATTGTAGATAATGCTTCCATAAACATCGGGGCGCATGTGTCCCTTTTAATTAGTATTTTTGTATTCTTTGGGTAAATATCTAGTAGTGCAATTGCTGGATTGTAGGGTAGGTCTATTTTTAGTTTTTTGAGGAACCTCCATACTGTTTTCCAGAGTGGCTGCACAAGTTTGAATTCCCAAAAACAGTGCAAGAGTTCCCCTTTTCCACATCCTTGCCAACACCTGTTGTTTCCTGTGTTGTTGATTTTAGCCATTCTCACAAGTGTGAGGTGATATCCACTGTGGTTTTGATTTGTATTTCCCTGATAATGAGTGATGTTGAATATCTTTTCATGTGTCTGTTGACCATCTGTATGTATTCTTTGGAAAAATGCCTATTCATATCTTTTGCCCATTTTAATTGGATTATTCATTTTTGGGTGTTGAGTTTGCTAAGTTCTGTACAGATATTGGATACTAAACCTTTGTCAGATATGTCATTTGCAAATATCTTCTCCCAAACTGTTTTTCAAAGTGGCTATAACATTTTGAATTCTAACTAGTAATGTATCAGTTCTAGTTACCCCACATTTTTGGCAGCACTTGGTATTGCCAGTTTTCCTTCTTTTTTGAAGCCTATTCTGACAGGATAAGAAATGGTATCTCATTGTAGTTTTGAATTGCATGTCCTAGATGACTGATTATATTGAAAATCTTTAGATGTGCTTACTATTCAGATACCTTCTTTGGTAAAGTATCTGTTCAAATCATTTGCCTGTATTTCCAAATTCAAATTTGGTTGTTTCCTAATTACTGACCTTGAAGAATTCTTTATATATTCTGGCTAAAAGTCCTTTTTGTCAGATACATGGTATGAAAGTACATTTCGTTTTAATTAAGTCCAATTTATCAATTTTTAAATGTACTGTTCTTTTGGTATTTTATCTAACAACTCTGCTCAACCTACAATCATAAAGAGTTTCTCCTATGCTTTCGTCTAAAATAAAGGATAATAAAGTACTGCCCATGGGCTAAATTTGGCCTGTAGGTTTCATTTTGAACTGCCTGTGAGCTAAGAATGGTTTCTACATTATTTAAAGTTGTTAAAAAGGAAAAAAATATTATATGACAAAACCCATAGGTGGCCCATAAAAACTAAAATATTTATTATTGGGCCCTTTATAGAAAATGTTTGCCTCTGTTCCAAAATTTTTTTTTATCATTTTAGGTTATATACTTAAGTCTATGATCCATTCTGAGTTAATTTCTGTATACGGTGTGAAGCGTGGGTTGAGGTTCATCTTTTTTGTTTTGTTTTACACATGGATGACCAATTGACTTAGCACCATTTGTTGAAAAAACTTATTCTTCTATTGAAATTGCCTTTTCCACTTGTCAAAAATCAAATTCTATAAGTCTATTCTTGGACTCCCTATGGCCTTCCATTGATCTGTATGTGTCTCTCATTTCACATATATCACACTATCTTAATCACTGTGGCTTTACATTAAGTTTGGAAATTAAATACTATGAATCCTCCAACTCTATACTTCTTTGTGAAATTATTTTGGCTATTCTAGGTCCTTTCCCTTTCCAAAAAAAATTTTGAATAAGAAACTACTGCGAATTTTGCTAGGAAACATGTTAAATCTATGAATAAACTTGGAGAAAACTGTTATGTTAACAATATTGAGCCTTCCAATTCATAAACACAAACGATCTTTCTATTTGTTTGGAGTTTGATTTCTGTCATAAGTGTTTTCTAGTTTTCCACATACAGATCTTGCACACATTTTTTAGAACTATACCTAAGTATTTCATGTTATTTTATTCTATTTCAAATAATGCTGTTCTGTGTAATTTTCATTTCTAGTTGCTCATAATAGCATGTAGAAATACAATTTACTTTTGTATATTTGCCTTGTATCCCATCAATTCTTAGTTCAAGGAGTTTTTTTTGTAGATTTTTGATTTTCCATATAGAAAATCAAGTCACCTATAAAGAAAGTTTTTTTTTCTGCCTTTCCAATCTGTATGTCTTTTATTTCTATTTTGGGGGGGTTATTTAGTGATGAGTTTTTTTTTAATTTAAATTTTCTTAGTTAAAATACATTGCAATATTAGTTTCAGGAGTAGAATTTAGTGATTCATCATAACAAGTGCCCTCTTTAGTACTCATTACACATCTAGACCATTTCCCACCCACCTCTCTCCATCAACCATCAGTTTGCTCTCTATCATTAAGAGGATCTTGTGTGTTTCCCTCTCTTCTCTGCTCCCCCCTTTTTATATGTTCATCTGTTTTGTTTCTCAAATTCCAGGTATGTGTGAAATCATATGGTATTTGTCTTTGACTTATTTCGCTTAGCATAATACATTCTAGTTCCATCCATGTCACTGCAAATGGCAAGACTTCATTCAGTTTGATGGTTGAGAAATATTCCACTGTGTGTGTGCGTGTGTGTACACACAACATCTTCTTTATCCATTTATCAGTCAATGGACATTTGGGCTCTCTCCATAGTTTGGCTATTATTGATAATGCTGCAATAAATATTGGGGTACATGTACCTATTTGAATCTGTATTTTTATATCCTTTGGGTAAATACCTATTAGTGCAATTGCTGGATGACAGGATAGTTCTGTTTTTAGTTTTCTGAGTAAACTCCATACTGTTCTCCAAAGTGGCTGCACCAATTTGTATTTCCACCAGCAGTGCAAGAAGGTTTCCCTTTCTCCACATCCTCACCAACACCTGCTGTTTCTTGTGTTGTTAATATTAGTCATTCTGATAGTGTGAGGTGGTATCTCATCTTTGTTTTGATTGTATTTCCCTGATGATGAGTGATGTTGAGCATCTTTTCATGTGTCTGTTAGCCATCTGGATGTCTTCTTTGGAAATGTGTCTATTTGTGCCTTCTGCCCATTTCTTAACTGGGTTGTTTGTTTTTGGGTGTTGAGTTTTCTAAGTTCTTTACAGATTTGGGGTACTAACCTTTTATCAGATATCAGATATGTCATTTGCTAATACCTTCTCCCATTCCGTAGGCTGCCTTCTAGTTTTGTTGATTGTTTCCTTCACTGTGCAGAAGCTTTTTATCTTGATGAAGTCCCAATAGTTCATGTTTGCTTTTGTTTCCCTTGCCTTTGGCGACATGTCTAATAAAAAGTTCGTCCAGCTTAGGTCAAAGAGGTTGCTGCTTGTGTTCTCCTCTAGGATTTTGATGGTTTCTTGTCTCACATTTAGGTCTTTCAAATGATGAGATTTTATTTTACTTGAGCATAGTTGACACACAACGTTACATTAGTTTCAGGTGTACAACACAGTGATTCAACAAGTATATATATTATGCTATGTTCACCACAAGTGTAGCTATCATATGTCACCATATTATTTGTATTTCTTGCCTGATAGCATTTCATTGCTTTATAGGACTTACAGTATGATAATGAAAAGGAGTGGTATGAAAGGACATCTTCATGCTGTTCCATATCTTCAGGTAAAATCAGTCTTTCACCACTAAATATAATGGATCAAGTTTCTTGTAAATGTTCTTTATCATGCTAAGGAATCTCTCTTTTATTTCTAATTTTGTGAGAGCAACCTTTGCAGAATGAATGTTGAATTCTGCCAAATAATTTTCAGCATCTATTAAGATGATAATATTGTGTTTTTTCTTTAGACTGCTGATGAAGCAAATTACCCTGATTTTTTAAATTTTTTAATATTTACTTATTTTTGAATGAGAGACAGAGTGCAAGCAGAGGAGGGGCAGAGAGACAGGGAGACACAGATCCAAAGCAGGCTCCAGGCTCTGAGCTATCAGCACAGAGCCCGACGTGGGGCTCGAACTCATGAACTGTGAGATCATGACCTGAGCTAAGTCAGATGCTTCACTGAATGAGCCACCCAGGCACCCCAAATTACACTGATTTTCTAATCAGCCTTGTATTCTGAGGATAAATCTTACTTGGTTGTAGAATATAATCTTTTTTATATACTGTTGGATTAGATCTGCTAATATTTTCCTGAGACTTTATATATATATAAATATGTTCCAGAGGGATATTGGTCTACAACTTTCTTTTCTTATGATGTCTTTGACGGTTTTTGATTTCAGGGTAATGCTGGCCTCATACAATTGTTGGGAAACAATCTATCCACTTCTATTTTTGGAGAGAGATTGTGTGGAACTAGTATTACTGTTTCTTTAAATGTTTGTTTGAATTTACCAACGATGCCATCTGGATCTGTAGTTTGTTGGTAGGATTTTAATTACAAACTAAATTTCTTTAATAAATATTGTATTATCCACTTCTTCTTCAGTGAGCTTCAGTGGTTTGTATCTTTTAAGAAACTAAACCTTTTCATCTAAGCTGTCAAATTTATGAGCATACAGTTGTCTGTCATATGCCCCTGTTATTCTTTTAATGTCTGTAGGGTCTACAACGATGCCCCCTCTTTCATTACTAATAGTGGTAACACGTGTCTCTTCTTGTTTCTTTTCTTGGCTGGCCTGGCTAGAGGTATATCCATTTTATTAATCTTTTCAAAGAAAGCCATTTGGTATCACAGAATTTTTCTATTGTTTTTCAGTGTTCAATTTCACTGATACCTGCTCTTACTGTTATTTTGCTCTATCTTCTGATTGTCTTTTTATTTTACTTTCCTTGTCTAATTTCTTAAGGTGAAAAGTTGTTCTTTTTATCTAATAAAAGCTTTTCACACATAAATTTTCTTTTAATTACTTCTTTATCTGAATTCTCTGAATTTGATATGTTTTACTTTCATTTTTATTAAATTAAAATACTTTCTAGTTTTCACAGTGATTTCCCTTTTGATTTATGAGTTATTTAAAAGTGCTTTGGTTATTTTCCAAACATGTCAAGATTTACCCAGATAGCTTTCTATTACTGATTTCTTGTTAAACACAGTATGCTAAAAGACTATACTACATAATTTCAATATTTTGAATTTTCCAAAGTTTGTTTTAAGGCCTAGATTATCATTGATCATGATGAATTTTCCATGTGTACTTTATTGTTTTACATTTATCTATTTAATTTGAGAGACAGAGAGAGAGAGAGAGAGAGAGAGAGCATGCGAGCAAAAGAGGGGCAGAGAGAGGAGAGAGATAATCCCAAGCAGGCTCTGCACTGTCGGCATGAAGCCCGACATGGGGCTCAAACCCACGAACCATTGAGATCATGACCTGAGCCAAAACCAGAGTAAGACATTTAACCAACTGAGCCACCCCGGTGCCCACCATGTGCACTTTAAAAGAATCTGTTTCGTGCTCTTGTGGGGTGGAATATTCTATAAATGTTAATGTTGAGGAGTTATGCACAAGGGAAACTCCTAACACTGCTCTGCTTAGAACACTGTACATCCTATCCTTGTATTCTACATGAAGCTGATGCAAAGTATGGCCTATGGTAGTTGAATGAGTATGACAAGCCTAGCTGGACTGAAGACCACCTGATGTTGGGCATTACAGTATCCCAATTTTCTATTTGTAATTTTGTATTCTCTTTATTAAAAAGAGCTGCCAAAATTGTATGATCTTAAGGTGCCACAGAAATCTATCTTTTTCTGTCTTCCACATTTCTCATCCTTTGAAAATTGTACTTTTCATAATTATTATTTCATTCTTTTTTTTAACATACTGTGTATCAGAAATTTCTTTAGTTGAGACCACTTACTCAATACCAACTTTAAAGAATCTATTCTTTCCCTACTGACTGAGGATATTTCTGTGATATATCAAGTTGCTATATATACATAAGTATGTGTGTATGTATGTGTTCCGTATATACATGTTTCTAAACTCTTTCTATCATATTGGTCTACTGGTCTGTTCCAGCACTGGTTCACAATGGTATAATTACAATTATATTGTAATATATTTTAGTAAATGTTTGGTAAATGTTAAGTTTCAGAATTAGTTATGTCAAGTGCTTCCAAAAAAGTCCTATTTGAATTCTCATTGAAAATGCATTATATTTAGACAAATTTGGAAAGAGTTGACATCACTGAGCCTTCCGATGCACACATATGATTTATCAACCAGTTAATTTTACCTTTTTTCAAGTTTGTTAATAATAGTTTTAATTTCTTCCACAAATACATTAGGCATACTTTATTTTATTAATTTCTAGATATGATATATATTTTTTGCAAATTACATTTTATTTGTATTTATTTCAATATTTCCATTTCTATACCATTCTATTTGTTACAATACTTTTGGATGTTATTCCTGCTACCTGGAACATCCTTTCCTAAGGATACAGCTCAAGTGTCACCTCCCTTATGAAGCCTCCCAAGGCATCTTGGATGAGGCCCTGAACAAAAGTAACATATGAGCCAAACTGAATGTTTCCAAAGTCATCTTTTTTTACCTTTTTAAGATGATTCTAATGCTGAGTCTTTCTTTTTCTAATGTTGAGTCTTAAGCACATTTTCATCCTCATATAGTTCTTTCCTGATGGGTATTAGCCTAATTAATTTATTATTGGTTACCATTTTGCTTTGAAAGTGCAAATCTCCTATTAGAAGAGATTACTAGGTTCTAATACCCAACTACTGGAATAAGCGTATCTGATAGGTGAACTTTTATTATGATTTGCTTATTGAGTTCTGACAGTGGTTTACTGACCCAAAACATTAGCAATACATATTCATAAAGGTTCCAGATAAAATAACCACTATCACAGTGAAACCATGTAGATTTTCTTATAGTAGTCACAGAGAAGACTCTATGCTTTTGTGTTTCTAGTGACTCAAATAGTATCTGGCACAGAATAAAAACATAATGTTTGAGGAATGAAAGAATTCTATGGCAGAAAATCCCAACTTCTTTTTCTTCTAGCGACATAGGAACTGTACTGGAGTTTTAATATTTCAGAATGATTCTTATTAGGATATGGGGATCCTATATTTACTTTCAAAGATTAGGAAAATAAATGCCTGTTAAGACACTGATGCTTAAAATAGTCTTCAACCCATTTCTTCCTAACCCGTCTCAAGGATATTTTAATAAACAAAAGTATCATGAGTGAGTAAATCCCATATGGAGACTGCCACATCGCTTATCATTTGGAATGTCTCTATCTGCAATTTTTGGAGTCACATGTCTCAGCTAGGGTAGATAATTGGTGGGGAACACTATGTGTAACTTTGAGTGTTACAGTTTACAGGTGGCCAGAAGTGTTTACATGAACACAGATAGGTATTTTTAAAAGAGCTTTATCTAAGAAGAATTAGTATTGGGCTAGTTTGGGGCTTTTGCTGGTAGAATATAGGCTGGATAAATTGGGCTGTGCTGTCATATTGCTTTAATGGGAAATAATCCAACATGTTTCGGGAGTATAGAGTTGCTCAGATTATTCTCTGGAAGCCAAAATATTGACCAGGAGAGCCCCATTCCTTGCAAACCAGTAAGGAAAAAGCAATTGCCAAACCATGTAGGCTAATTCTATTTCTGTATATAATTAGGGGAATCAGAATCAAGTGGGTAGAGGAAATCAATGGAGAAATAAGCAAAGTACATGACCAGTTCACAGGAAAAGTATGTATGACCCTTAAGCATATGAAAAGATGTTCAATTTTATTCATAATAATGGACATACAAATTTAAACTACCCTGAGAGTAAAGGCAAAGGATCTAGTATATTCAAAGAAAAATTTTAAAAAGAACAAAATTGGAGGATTACATTACCTGACATCAAGTCTATTATAAAGCTACTGTAATAGAAACAGTTGGTAATGACTTAAGGATAGTAAAATAGATAAGTAGAATTAACAGCACAAAACAGACCTACACATATATAGCCATCTGATTTTTGACACAGATGTCAAAGTAATCAAACGGGAAGGGAGATATTTTGAACAAATGATGTTGAATAAAATTATCTGGAATGAATGATAGTCTTAAACATAAAAGCTAAAATTATAAAATTTATAAAATAAAACAGAATATCTTTGAAACTTTGGGAAAGGAAAGGTTTCTTAGACAAAACACAGAAAATAATTATATAAAAATAGATAAATGAAACATCAATAAAACTAAAACTTTTATTCATTAAAATACACTTATAAAAAAAGGATAGGCAAACCAGATCAGGATAAAATACTCATAAACATATATTGAACAAAGGAACAGTATGCAGAATATATAAAGATCACTTCCAATTTAACATATAAATAGAAACAATCCATATTTTAAAATGGGGAAAATATATGAATGTGTAAATAATCCACCAATACATGTAAAAGAGTTCAACCTCATTAGTCATCAGGGAGATGCAAACTAAAACCAAAATATGTTACCAACACACTTACCAAAATTCAAAATTAAAAAGACTGATAACACCAAATGTTGGAGAGAATGTGGAAAAATTAAAACTTTCATACCATATTGATGTGAATTTAAAATGGTACAACTGTTTTGGAAAAAGGTCTAGTAGCTTCTCATACAACTAACATATACTTACCTTATGACCCAACAATTTTACTCTTAGGTATTCTCCCAAAGAAAAATTAAAGCACAAATCCACAAAAAAGACTTATAAAAGAACGTTCTTAACAGATCCACTCATAATAGTCAAAAACTTGACACAGTCCAGGTGTCCATCAACACAGAATGGATAAACAAACTTTGGTATATTTGTACAATTAAATGCTTAATAATAAAAAAATAAGAATAAAAACTCTCACCAAACACAACATAAATAGATCTCAAAAACAATATTCAGAGTGAAAGAAGCCTTACAAAGAAGATACCCACTGTGCTATTCCATATGGAGTTCTACAACAGGTAGAATTAATTTACAATGAAGAAAAACCATTACAGTATAGTTGTCACTGTGGATACTGGTGTAGAGACTGAGGAAAGGGGCAAAAGGGAAATTTCTGGGATTATATTTTGATAGGGGTTTGGTTACTCAGGTATATGCATTTGTCAAAATCCAGCAAATATCTCCTTAAGATATGTGCATCTCATTGAATTGTATGTCAAAAAGATTAGCAACCATAGAACTGTAATTATAATACACATGCTAAACTATTTAGGGAGAAGTGCACTCCCTAAATTGTAAAATTGACTTTGAAATGCATCAAAAAATAAGTTAATGGATAAAGGGATGGATTAATATGTGACAAATCATGTATAGTAAAACGTTGATGATAGAATTATCAATAATGCATATATAGTAGTCACTAAAAAATTTTTCCTACTTTGCTGTTTATATGAAATTTTAAAAACATATAATGTTGGCAGAGATAAAATGTTAATTGTAGAATCTCGATGGTGGATATAGGAGTTTTCACTGAACCATTGTTTTAATTTCCTGTGTGTTTGAAAATTTTCACCAATAAAACGTTTAGAAAACTATACTGATAACTACTTCTATCAAATTTGCAAAAATTAAAGAGTTTGTCAATATACTAACTTACCAAGGCTGTGGAGAAACAACTACACTCATACACTGCTGATACGGTGCACATGGAGAAGAATCTGACAATATCTAGAGATGCATTTAGCCTTTAATTCGGAAAATCTATTTTCATTAGTCTGTTCTACTATTACACCTGTACATATATAATAAAATAACATGTATGCAAGACAATTCACTGTGATATTATTTCTAATAAGAAAAGATTGCCAAAAACCCAATCTAGTGACTAGCAACTGGTAGAATAAATTATGGTATATCCAAGCAATTTAATACTAGGTAGCTGTTTCTTAAAAATCAAGATCTCGATGCAATGACATGAAGCGATCTCTAGGATATAAAATTAAGTAAAATAAGTAACGTGCAAAAAGTCAAAAGATATACTCTACTTTTTGAGAAAGGTAGAAAAATATATATTTTTACTGGCTTGTGTTTGTATGAAGGAACACTAGAAGGATAAATAACTCAAAATGGGTAAAACAGAGTGGATGGAGATGGGGTAAAAGGAAGACTTCTCAGTGCCACTTTTATGCATATATGATTGTATCACCTATTCAATGAAATAAAACGCCAAAACACCAATGGTAGATGAAAAAGAGCAGTGACAGAGTGGTAGCATAGGCTTTCAGCTAATTGGATTTATCACCCATAAACTTTTCCAAAAGTTTCAATTTCTATAAAAGTTAAACGCAAATTGAGAAGTAATAATAACTTCTATACCTTTTGGTCCAGGAAGCCCATCCAAGCCAGCATGCCCTGGAGGACCTGGAGGTCCTGGGAAACCACGATCCCCTTTTGGACCAAGTGTTCCTTTGAAACCTGGGAGTCCTGGGGGCCCAGGTGGCCCAGGTAGCCCAAGTCCTGGTTCTCCCTTAAGCACACACATGAGAAAACACAACAAAAACTCCCATGATTTTCTTGGTGTTTATTGTTTACCATGGAGAATTTAAAGCAGAAAATACAAGGTAATACCATTTTTCCCTATGGGGGGGAGGGAGGAGGACAATTAAATGAAAAATAATTGGTGTATTGGAGAGACCATCTAGAAGGATGAGAAATAAAATGATTTGGTTTCAGGACAAGAAAGATAAAGAGAGAATGAGATTAAAGAACTCAAGTGAAGAAATGGGATTACAGACTATTAGATAATTATTTTAAATTTGACTAAGTATGATAATGACATTGTGTTTTTTTTTTGAAATGTCCATTTACTTAGAGAAGAATACTGAAGTATTTATAGGTGAAACAACACGATTTTGAGAGGAGTTAAAATACTTTGTCAAAAAAAAAGAATAGATGAAGTAAATATGATAAAATCCTGATAATTTGGAAACTGAGAAGTGGATATATGAATGTTCATTGTATCACTCTTTTTACTTTTGTGTTCATTTGAGAGGTACGTAATAAAATAAGAACAATTAAACAATAGAGAAGAGGTTTCTCATTAGAACTGGGGTTATGGTCAATTGTTCTTCCCATGGAAAAAAATAGTAATGATGAAAACACAAAAAGTTTAAATTAATTAAATAAAAGAAAATTCAGGAACAGTCAGGGTAATTATATACCATAGTAGTTTGCTGAAGGCTGACTAAGGAAAATTTTAGATTAGCTAAGAAATAGTAATAAAAAGAATGGAAAATAACTCAAACAGTTGTTGTTGTTGTTGTTGTTGTTGTTGTTGTTATATTACTACGCTAATAGCAGTGGCTTGCATTATCTCTGTGGGATGGAATTGGGACTGGGAAACAGTATGGGAAGTTCCTGACATGATATTCAGCCAATCATCACATAGGCATGGATAGAGATGAAATGGTATGGTCATACTATAGAGAAGTACAGAGGGAGCTGATGATTGTATTCTCTCATCTAATTTCATCTCATCAAATAACCTGTCACTCTAAAACAGAAACTTTTTGTTTGCTTTAAATATGACCTCCTGGACTATTAAAGACTGTTTTGGGTTAAATATTTTTAAATTAAAATATAATCAGCTAACTTTATATAGTGAAGACTTGGGATAATAATGTCTATATCAAAATAGAGAGCTAAGGCTAACAGGAGAAATAGGAAAAGGAGAAAGAATAAATTAAATGTCCCAGACCTTTGGTCCTGGAAAGCCTGGTGGCCCAGAAGGGCCTTCTAGACCAATTCTTCCAGGTGTCCCAGGTGCTCCTGGAGGTCCTGGAATTCCAGGAAAACCTGTGAAATGATGAGTCATTTTTTAATTTTTAATCTCCAAAGAGAAGACACTTTAAGAAAGATATCCAAACTCCCAAACCCACACTTTTACCCTGTCTAATCATGCTTAGTGACTACAGTGAGATGTTAAAACTACAATGACATTCTACATGACTACTCAGAATCAAGCCTTACAAATATCGGATATTCCCTCTCAATCACCTTATGGTCCTACCATTTTCATACAGAGCTAATTTGTGTGGAAGATACATTCTTCTAAAGTAAAATGAGAGGTATTACTAATGAGATAGAACTAAACGTAAGGAATGACTACCACACAAAAATGCAGAAAAACTTTTATTCTGCTTATATCTGGATATAGTATGCTAAAAGGCCTACCATATTATTCTGGAAACGATTTAAAAACAATTACAAATATTACACAAATATATACACATAAAGCCAAATCTCTTTCAAAGTCACTTAGAATAAATGAGTAAGGACATGTTTAAAGACCGTTCTCACACCAATGTGCATGCTTGTCATTCATGAGAATAAATTCTGTGAGGAATAAGGCAGAACTGAAACAACAGCCCTAAAAAATTTCAGTAAATCAAGAAAACATGATTAAGATAAAACATTACTTGGATACATATGTGTAATAAATATGTTTTCCGTTTAATACAACCCATTCATTCAACCAATTATCTACTGAGTGCTTACTATGTTCCAGAAACTTTTCTAGCCCTGAAAATACAATGGTGAACAAAAAAAGACAATAATTCTGTAATTTTTAAAGCTTATATATAATTTTTGTATATATATGATTTAGATATTTTCTTGTCTAGACTGTTTTAGATAAAGACAATAAAATTATAGTGCATACATGCTGTGACTTTTCATTTACATTACTTATGGTACATAGAAAAGAGGTACAATTAATATATTTTACTTGTTGAGGGAATTATATCAAAGAATAATGTAATACTGACCAGTTGAAATAGCCTGCCTGCTGCCCAGTCCTACATACCTTTGGGACCAGGTGGTCCAGGAAGCCCAATTCCAGGGATACCTGGTTCTCCTTTGCTACCAGGTATTCCTGGCAAGCCTGGCTGGCCAGGAAGTCCAGGGTCACCTATGGATAAATAGCAGTTTTTTGCAAGGGATACTTTCAGAGAAAGAAGCCAGTAAGTGTTAAAGACATGACCAAATAAATTCCTCACATACCTGGAAGACCTACTTCACCATCTCTTCCTGGGTTACCAGGCAGACCAGGCTTCCCGGGTTGGGTTATGGTCTGACCTGGATCACCTTTAGGACCTAAGAACAAGAGGGAATCAATGTGAATGAGAAGTGTTCACTTGACTAAAGGTCTCCTTTCATTAAAAACAAAAAAGAGGGGCGCCTGGGTGGCTCGGTCGGTTGAGCATCCGACTTCGGCTCAGGTCATGATCTCATGGTCCGTGAGTTCGAGCCCCACGTCGGGCTCTGTGCTGACAGCTCAGAGCCTGGAGCCTGTTTCAGATTCTGTGTCTCCCTCTCTCTCTGCCCCTCCCCTGCTCGTGCTCTGTCTCTCTCTGTCTCAAAAATAAATAAACGTTAAAAAAAAATTTAAAAACAAAAAAGAGAAGTATCTATAATCTTTTTTAAATGCACAGTAACAAAAACCCACAAGAAAAATAACCACATATCATATATTCAAGGAATATACCAAACAGAAGTATAAAATTTCTAAAAGAAAAAGTAGATGACAGCTTTAAGAGTTTCCAGGATTGAAGACAGCATCTATAAAAATATTTTTAAATGTAGGTTGAAAGAGCCTAACAAATTTGAACTGCAGTAAACAAGAAATATGCTTTTTGGCTAATTAATGGTACATTGAGGTTTTATGTGTGCAAAGTCCAAATACACCTACTTCTCATTAATTAAAATAATGACTTGAAATAGTCTCAGGACAACGATGGATCTCTACAACATGACATAAAAAGCACTAACCAGGAGAGAAAAAATTGATACATTTGACTACATTCAAATTTACTTCTGTTGATTAAGGACACCATACAGAGAGTGAAAATGGCAAGCCACAGAGAGCAAAAATTTTGCAGAACAGATAACAAACAACTAACACACAGAATACATATATTTGAAAAACCCCAGGGGCACCTGGGTAGCTCAACTGGTTAAGCGTCCAACTTTGGTTCAGGTCCTGATCTTACGGCTGGTGAGTTCGAGCCCCATGTCGGGCTCTGTGCTGACAGCTCACAGCCTGGAGCCTGCTACAGATTCTGTGTCTACCTCTCTACCGCCCCCACTCCAGCTCGTGCTCTTTCTCTTTCAAAATTAAAAAAAAAAACATAAAAAAAAAGCTAAATCAGTAAGAAAGAGAAACAATCCAGTAGAAAAAAATGGTAAAAGAAAAAAACTACTTGAATAGGAATTTCACAAATGGATATTGAAACAGTCAATAAGCATATGACAAGGTGCTAAACTTTAATGTAAACAGAGAAATGTAAAATGAAACTGTCATGAGATATATCAAACTCAGCAGACTGAAAACATGCAAAAAGTCTGACAATAGAACATATTTATGAGAATGTAGAACAGTAAGAAATCTCCAATACTGCTGGTGAAATTGGTACAATTGCTTTGGACATAGTTTAGAATTATCTAGTAGAGCTGAAGATGGATTTATTCTATGCCTTGAGAATGCTCATCTTAAAGATATACCCTAACCCAGGGATTGGCAAAATTTTTCTGGTAAGGGCCAGCTAGTGGGCCATATGATCTCAGTAGCAACTATTCAACTCTGCAAAATGTTGAGTCTATGGTAGTAATACAAAAGCAACCACAGATAATAGTGAATGTGTGCAGATGTGCTCAACTAAAAGTCTCATTAATGACAAGCAATGGGCCAGATTTGAACCATGTGCTGTAGTTTACTGACTCTAGCCTCATAGAAGTACATGCACATATTTACCAGAATGAATATATATATATGTACATGTATATATACATATGTATATGTATATATATACATATGTATATGTATACACACACACACACACACACACACACACACACACACAAGGATGTACACAGAAGCATTATTCATTGTAGGCCAGAAGTATAAATAATCCAAATGTCCATCAACAACAGAATGGATAAATCAACTGAGACACACACACACACACACACACACAATGGGATACTATACAGCAATGAAAATGAATGTATTACAGCTATACACAAAGTTAATATAAAGAATACTTACCCTAGGATTCCATTATTAAGAAGTTCAAAAAGAAGCATAATTAAAGTACTTTGTTTAGGGATCCATATCTAGGTGATAAAACTAGGGGGCAAATGGAAGGAAACTGTGCAAAAGTCAGGACACTGGTTACCTTAGGAGAAATGCAAGGGGATTATGATCAGGAAAGGACAGAGAGAGAAGGATGGACATTTCTAGGATGATGGCAATGTTCTGTTTTTTGACATGTGTGGTAGGTACACATGTAATTCCATTATAATTATTTGTTAAACTTTATGTACCATGTATTTAAAAACAACAAACAACAACAACAATGAAGACTGTCAGAAGAACTTTAAAGAGGAAACCTCCTCCTCTTTAGAAAAAACACACACAATGTGCTCCCTTGCTAACGAGCTCTGAAAAACCCAAATATAAATGGCCAGGGAAACACATCTCTCATGAAAGGAAGCCAAGAGTGGCCAAAAGATAATACATTTCTGCTTTAAAAATTTTTTTAAATGTTTATTTATTTTGAGTGACAGAGAGAGAGACAGAGCATGAGCAGGGGAGGGGCAGAGAGAGAGAGGGATACACAGAATCTGAAGCAGGCTCCAGGCTCTTAGCTGTCACCACAGAGCCTGACACAGAGCTCGAACCCACAAACTGAGAGAGGAGGACCTGAGCTAAAGTTGGACACTTAATTGACTGAGCCACCCAGGCACCCCAATACATTTCTGCTTTTAAGCACCAAATTAAAAATGAAACAACAATAGTAAACTCACCTGGTATTCCTGGCTGGCCTGGATTTCCTGCCACACCTTGATTGCCTTTTTCACCTACTGGGCCTGGAGGGCCAAAACCCACAGGGCCCATAGGCCCCCTATTCCCTGGGAGACCTGGCAAGCCTGGATTCCCAGGGGGGCCTCTTTCACCTTTAAAAGCAATTCCACCCTGAAAAGGGAAAAATTTAATAAAGAAACATACAGATATAGGTTGGTATGCTGGTATTACTGAATACAACTGGAGAAATGATACAGCCATAAATAGTTCTTAAAAGTTGTAAAAGTGTGTGTTATTATGGGATGGTATGTGTGATCATTCCACTTAGTCTTTAATTCCTTCAACAAATTTTTTTTTTAACTCATACTATGTATCAGGGGCTGGTGATACAGCAAAGAACAAAAATAGACAAAAATCTTTGCCTTCATAAAGCTTACAGTCTAGTAATAAGTCAAGAAGTTTATAGTCTAGCTAACACATGGCCATCTACTCACAGTAATCTCTAAGCTTACTATATATAAAACCAAATTCGACTTCTGTTCTCAGATCTAAATAAACCTAGACAAAGATTTGTAGTATAAGAGAAGGGGAACCTCCCATTGACCCACAGGCATCCTAACCTCCTGCCCACCTATTTGTAGCCAATATTACTCAATATAGTAATGGGTTAAGAAGCAGGAATTTATAAAACAACTGAGAGAAAAGAGTGGTAAAGAAACACTACATAGTCAATAACAATGTACCATTACTATATATAGTCACATTCTTTTAAGCACTAACTCGGTGTTCATCTTAGCACCAGGACCATCCTGGGAAACAACCCTAAATAACATTTTGGCATCACAGAACCAAGACTATCAAACCAACTCACAGGTTCTCCTTTGGGGCCAGGAAGCCCTGGTAGTCCATCCTGTCCAGGGGTACCGGGTAAACCAGGAAGCCCGGGGACTCCAGGGGAACCCATCTCTCCTTTGTCACCCTTCATTCCTGGAAAAGTGAGGATGTCACCAGGTTCACCTTTAGATCCAGGAAAGCCTGGAGGACCTGGAGCTCCTGGTATGCCCTGAGGGAAGAAAAAAGAAAGAAAGAGAAAAGAAGAAGAGAAAAAAATCAGTTTCTTTTTTTTCTAATACTTTTCTGTCTCCAGTTCATCACATCAACCCACCCAGTAACATTTAGTATATGCAAAGCTATGAACAAAGTGAGGCATGTGAGTCAGGGAGACTCAAGGAATAAAAAACAACACAAATTAATAGAAACACTAAATTTCTTTTATTATATATATCCAAAAGTGAAAAACAAAGTGTAACTGGATTTCTTCCACTTTTTTTGTTGTTGTGCCATAATATACTCAAAACTTACTGTTAATCCTTTGGGACCGGTTGGACCAGCATGTCCTTTTTCTCCCTTCTGTCCAGGGAAACCAAGAGATCCTAATACACACACACACACACACACACACACACACATAATAATGTGAAATTTGACCCTGAGCCCCTGACAAAGCTCATATAAAAATCAGCAAATCAAATTTTAAAATAAGAACCCCATTCAATTGCATTTAACAAGTCACAGTTTAATTTTCTTATGCTATCCTCTTAAAATGGGCAAATCAGGGGCACCTGGTTGGCTCAGTCAGTTGAGCTTCTGACTTCGGCTCAGGTCATATCTCATGGTTTGTGGGTTCGAGCCCCATATCTGGCTTTGCGCTGACAAGGTGAAGCGTGCTTCGGATTCTCTGTCTCCCTCTCTCTGTGCCCCTCCCCCATTTGTATGCACGCTCTCTTTCTCTCTCAAAAATAAATAAATATTAAAAAATGAGCAAATCATCCTTTCTTTTACATGAATCTGATCTTTCATGTTACATACGATATTGTATCCTTAGGTATTTCCAACTACAAAGCTTCTCAGAACTCACAGCTACCAATTGCTAATGCACAGAGATGCTAAGGCCCCTGTAACCATCTTATTGCTAAGGGGAGAAAGAGATAAGGACACAGTCTGCATATCTTTCTTTGTTCTGATCTAAACAATTTCCCCAGTTCCTTTCGAGTTCTTCATTTGCTTCATCACTTCATAAATTTGGATTAAGAGAAACATTTGGTGCTCAAAGACTAGAGGAAATACTACTAAAGCAGTGGTCCCAAAATGGGTCCCTAGATCAGCTGTATCAGGATCCCTTAGGTACTGTTTAGAAATGCTAATTCTTGGGCCACCACCCCAGATCCACTGAATCAGAAACTTTGGGTGTGGGACCCAGCAATCTGGTTTTAACAAGCCCTCCAGGTGATTCTGATGTCCTCCCAGGTTTGAAAAACACTAGACCAGAGGTACAAGCCTAGATTATTAACTTCCAGTGGCAGCTATAAGACCTGCTCAAAATCTATTTCCAAGTGCTAAATAAATTGGTTTCTTTGGCAGACATACTAGACAGAAAGGTAAGAGATCTGGCATCTTCTCTCAGCCCTTACACAAACATAATGTGTAATTTCAAGAAAGTATAGTATTGGGATATCCCAAGAGGCAGTTGAGTGAGAGTTGTTGGTCTGATGGATATCAAACATAATTTTGATTGGAAACAGGGAAGGAAGAGTTATATATAGAAAGAGGAATATTGGCAGTTGGTTGCCAAACTACCGCAGAAGCCCCATCCCTTAATGACAACATGTGATCCATCCGCGAAGACTAGAAGCTATGCCACTGGAAACTATACTCAGGGGCCAGGCATTATGAACTTTTTCCCCAGCTTTTTGGAAGAGAGAAGTCTGACTCTGTATGAGTTATTTTCCTCACCATATGGAAAACAGGGAAGATATTTTTCTTGGAATAATATTGTCAAAATGCTTTAATAAAAGATATTGGTAGCTTCAGATATTAGAAACAAGAGAATAATCTACTTCATAGCAGATAGAGGCATTTCATATTCAATTATTTGTGGATATGAGTGAGTTGCTATCAACTGAGAAACTGGCATCATTATAAAACTATGAGCTCACTAAAATCTAGCCAAGTAATATTTTTAAAAGGTTGTCCTGAGGCAGAATGTTTACCTGGAGGACCTGGAAGACCTGGCAGACCAGGTTGACCTGGAGGCCCTGAAATACCAGTTCCAATACAGTTGAAGCAGGTATCACCTTTGTCACCTAGAGAGAAGCATAATGAAAAACAAATTTTACTCAAAGGGATACATCTACCTTCTTTGATAGGTTCTAAAGAAGTTTGTACCAAGGGACAACATTCCTACCCAACAGTGTAGTTTAGAGAAGCCTATATCTAGAATCAATTCATTTGGTAAATATTTGCTGAGTACCTATTATTTGCTGAGTACTGCTCTAGGTGTCTGTGGTATACTGGTAAACAAAACAGACAGAACAAAACAGGCAAAACAAACAAAAAAAAGACAAAAATTCATGCCTTCATGGTGCTCACATTCTACCAGTAGAAAGGGATAATAAACAATGAAGGTAATAAATTATTAACACATATACATATATATCAAAACATGTTATGTTTATAGAAAAAAATACACCTGGGTAAATGCGATTGGACATGGTAGGGATGGGTGGCAGGTTGCAATTTTAATTGGGTGGTCAAACAAGAAGATGATATATAATAAAAAGCTTAAAGGATCTGGCATGTGCCTAATGAATGCAGAGCACTCCAGGGAGAAAGAATAGCCATGTTTGGCATATAAAAGAAATACTCAGAAGACCAGAATGCTGGAGTACAGTGAAGAAGGGGAAGCAGGTCAGACAATTTACAGATTATAATGAGTGGATATTATAAAATGTCACATAGGCCCCCATAAAGACTGGCTTTTACTGTGAGTGAAATAAAAGTCTAGTAGAAAAATTTAAACAGAAAAACAAGATGGTATGACTCAAGTTTTAAAATGATGTCTGTCTCTGGCTGCTATATTAAGAATAGAAACAAAGTGCAATGATGAAAATAGGGTAACCATTTAAGTGGCTACTGCTGCAATGATCTAGGAGACATGACAGCTCATCCTAGAGTGATAGCAATGAAGATGATGAGAATTGGCTAGATTCTGGGTATATCTGAAAGTAGAGCCAATTAGATTTTCTCATGGAACATATATGGAATACAAAAAAGAAGAGAATCAGAGATGACTCCAAGGGTTTTAGCCCAAGCAAAAGATGTGGCCTGCACTTAAAAAAGGGAAGATATGAGTGCTAAAATTATGGGGGAGGAGTTAGCAGAGATGAGGACTTTACCTTGATCAAGATATCTGGTTCAAAATGTTGAA
The DNA here is from genome assembly GCF_018350195.1 of Panthera tigris. NCBI lineage: Eukaryota > Metazoa > Chordata > Mammalia > Carnivora > Felidae > Panthera > Panthera tigris. Next base: position 88,548,909 of record NC_056677.1, on the reverse strand, counting down.
TAAATAGTTGCATATACTAATCTAGAGGAAAAGACTTATATCTGGACAGGAGACAAATCTGAAAGCCACTGGCAAATAGGTGGTATTTAAAATCATGAGACTGAGTTCAAATACAGAAGAGGAAGAAGGACTAAAATACTGGGGGAATTCCAAAATTAAAAGTTGGGTATATAAATTTAAAATACGTATGGAAATGCAAAGTAAGCCAAAACTTACCATAAAACTACAATAATTTAAGCTAACACTGGTGCAAAGAGAAACAAATAGAACAGTGAACCAAATAGAGAGGTCACAAACAGACTCATTTTATGACGTATACTGTCATAAAATTTACAACACAAGTGTTAATGCATTTGAGTGGAGAAAATGATGGTCTTTTGTATTACAGTACTGAATCAATTGGATATCTATATGGGGAAAAAACTCTGATGCCAGCTTCAAACTATACACAAAAATTACTTGAAGACAGGTCAAAGATCAAAATATAAAAGTCAAAATGATAAAGCTTCTAGGAAAAAAACACACAACAGAAGTGGATGCTTATGTCCTACAAAATATATGTATAAGAATGTTCATAGCAGCTTTATTCCTGATAGCCCTAGACCAAATATCATCAGGTCCTTAGGATAAGCAAAGATTTCTAAAACAACATAAACAACACTAACCAAAAAAGAGGATACTAATGATTGGATTTCTTTTTTTTAATAACTTCTACTAAAAAAAAACAACGAGTAAAAAAGCAAGTCACAACATGGGGGAAGATAGTTGTGATACATACATTCAACAACCCAATTAAAAATAGGAAAAGACAGGCATTTTATAGAAAGAATATACAAACTATAAGAAAAGAGGCTCAGCATCAGTAAGCCATCAGGGAACTGGAAACTAAAACCACTCTGGAAAAATGGTTTGGTGACATTTATGGGAAAAAAAACCCTGCACCTACCCTAAAACCAGCAATTCCATTCCCAGGTAATACGCAACACAAGTGGATGCTTATGTCCTACAAAATACATGTATAAGAATGTTCATAGCAGCTTTATTCGTGATAGCCCTAGACCAAATGTTCATTAACAGTAGAATAAATATTTAGATATTTTCATACAATGAATACCAAAGAGCAGTAAAAAAATATTGCTACAAACAAAAATATAGGCATATCCTACAGATAGAATATTGAGCAAAAGAACCAGACACAAAAGAGCCCATGCTATATGATTCCATTTATACAAAGTTCAAGATTAGGCAAACTGATGAGTGATATAGGATAAAAGAGTGGTAGGATACAAAATCAATGTACAGAAATCAGTTGCATTCTAATACACTAATAATGAAGCAACAGAAAGACAAATAAAGAAACTGATCCCATTCACAATTGCACCAAGCAGCATAAAATACCTAGGAATAAATCGAACCAAAGATGTACAAGATCTGTATGCTGAAAACTATAGAAAGCTTATGAAGGTAATTGAAGAAGATATAAAGAAATGGAAAGACATTCCCTGCTCATGGATTGGAAGAATAAATATTGTCAAAATGTCAATACTACCCAAAGCTATCTACACATTCAATGCAATCCCAATCAAAATTGCACCAGCATTCTTCTCGAAGCTAGAACAAGCAATCCTAAAATTCATATGGAACCACAAAAGGCCCCGAATAGCCAAAGTAATTTTGAAGAAGACCAAAGCAGGAGGCATCACAATCCCAGACTTTCGCCTCTACTACAAAGCTGTCATCATCAAGACAGCATGGTATTGGCACAAAAACAGACACATAGACCAATGGAATAGAATAGAAACCCCAGAACTAGACCCACAAACGTATGGCCAACTCATCTTTGACAAAGCAGGAAAGAACATCCAATGGAAAAAAGACAGTCTCTTTAACAAATGGTGCTGGGAGAACTGGACAGCAACATGCAGAAGATTGAAACTAGACCACTTTCTCACACCATTCACAAAAATAAATTCAAAATGGATAAAGGACCTGAATGTGAGACAGGAAACCATCAAAACCCTAGAGGAGAAAGCAGGAAAAGACCTCTCTGACCTCAGCCGTACCAATCTCTTACTCGACACATCCCCAAAGGCAAGGGAATTAAAAGCAAAAGTGAATTACTGGGACCTTATGAAGATAAAAAGCTTCTGCACAGCAAAGGAAACAACCAACAAAACTAAAAGGCAACCAACAGAATGGGAAAAGATATTTGCAAATGACATATCGGACAAAGGGCTTGTATCCAAAATCTATAAAGAGCTCACCAAACTCCACACCCGAAAAACAAATAACCCAGTGAAGAAATGGGCAGAAAACATGAATAGACACTTCTCTAAAGAAGACATCCGGATGGCCAACAGGCACATGAAAAGATGTTCAACGTCGCTCCTTATCAGGGAAATACAAATCAAAACCACACTCAGATATCACCTCACGCCAGTCAGAGTGGCCAAAATGAACAAATCAGGAGACTATAGATGCTGGCGAGGATGTGGAGAAACGGGAACCCTCTTGCACTGTTGGTGGGAATGCAAATTGGTGCAGCCGCTCTGGAAAGCAGTGTGGAGGTTCCTCAGAAAATTAAAAATAGACCTACCCTATGACCCGGCAATAGCACTGCTAGGAATTTACCCAAGGGATACAGGAGTACTGATGCATAGGGGCACTTGTACCCCTATGTTTATAGCAGCACTCTCAACAATAGCCAAATTACGGAAAGAGCCTAAATGTCCATCAACTGATGAATGGATAAAGAAATTGTGGTTTATATACACAATGGAATACTACGTGGCAATGAGAAAGAATGAAATATGGCCTTTTGTAGCAACGTGGATGGAACTGGAGAGTGTGATGCTAAGTGAAATAAGCCATACAGAGAAAGACAGATACCATATGGTTTCACTCTTATGTGGATCCTGAGAAACTTAACAGAAACCCATGGGGGAGGGGAAGGAAAAAAAAAAAAAAGAGGTTAGAGTGGGAGAGAGCCAAAGCATAAGAGACTGTTAAAAACTGAGAACAAACTGAGGGTTGATGGGGGGTGGGAGGGAGGGGAGGGTGGGTGATGGGTATTGAGGAGGGCACCTTTTGGGATGAGCACTGGGTGTTGTATGGAAACCAATTTGACAATAAATTTCATATATTGAAAAAAAATAAAATTAAATTAAATTAAAAAAAAAAAGAGTGGTTACCTTTGGGAGTGTTGACTAGGGGGCACAAGAGTCCTGGAAAAGTTCTATATTTTGATTTAAAAAAAATTTTTTTAACGTTTATTTATTTTTGAGACAGCGAGAGACAGAGCATGAATGGGGGAGGGTCAGAGAGAGAAGGAGACACAGAATCTGAGACAGGCTCCAGGCTCTGAGCTGTCAGCACACAGCCTGATGTGGGGCTTGAACTCATGGACCGTGAGATAATGACCTGAGCCGAAGTTGGATGCTTAATCGACCAAGCCACCCAGGCACCCCTATTTTGACTTAGATGGTAGTTATATGGGAGATTATATAGATACATTTACAGAAAGATATATATATATATATATTTTCTCTCTATCTCTACATCTAATATATATTATTAATATTCCAAGGAGGTATGAAGAATGAAGAAACTCAGGACATGTAATATACTGAAAACCAAGTGAGGAAAGTATTTAAAAATGGTGGGGAAAAAAGACTGAGATTTGGTATCTGGATTAACAGGGTACAGACTGCTGGTGACTTTGACAAAAACAGCATCTATGGAGTAGTGGATTAGGGGAGCAAAATCTTGACTGAAGTATGCTTAAAAGAAAATGAGAGAAAAGTATCCACAGACAGCGAATAGAAAATTCTGAAGGAGTTTTGTTGCAAATGGGAGCAGAGGAATAGAGCAGTATCTGGCAGGGGAAGTAGGATTATGATAAGTTATTTTTTAGATAAGTGAAAAGAAAGGTGTATTTGTGTGCTGCTGAGAATGATCCAGTAAAAGGGAAAAATTGATGATGTGGGAGAGGCAGGAATTTCTGGAATGAAATCCTTGGGAAAACAAGGGGGAATGGAATCTATTGTACAAATAGAAGAACTGGCTTTAGATAGGAGCAGTAACAGTAATTAATAGGCAGGAAGGAAGAATATACGTGCACAGATGCAAGTAATGTGGTGGGTAAATGTGGTAGTAGTAATCTGTGAGAATTCTCTTACTGCTTCAATTGGTCAATGAAAAAGGAAGCAAGGTCAGAACACTAAAATGAGAACGGAAGAGAAAGTGTTAAAAATTTGAAGAGAGAAGAGAAGGTGTAGGCTCGGAAGACGTGGTAATTTGGAATTACCAAAACTAGGTTTTTGTTCCAAGTTAGTACAATGAAGTGAGAGGAGGGCAATGGAGGCCAAGATTTATGCATGGGATTGTTTACAATGATGGATCATGTAATTTTACCTAGGTGAAGAGGGAAGAAAGGACATGAAAAGGTTGAGGGATAGTCAAAGTTGGAAGGTATCAGTGTGGCTGAAGTGATATTGGAGTCAGGTTATTACAGGTAGTGAGCTAGCCAGGAGATAGTGGTCAGGAAATGGGACTCATGAGATCAAGATTACAGAGGTGTGCACTATTGGTAAGGAGATGGTCTTGGGGTAAGACCCTGGGAATGAGTAGCTGAGGTAGAGTGGAGGATACAGGGGATTTTGCCGATGATCTGAAAGAATGAAGGAATGACTATTGGGATCAAACCTTTCACTCCTTGTTCTCCTTGGAGTCCTCTATCACCTGGAGATCCTGGAGGGCCTGGAGGGCCTGCTTCACATATCTCATCACCTGAGATAAGATGAAGGATAACAAGCTACTTGTGAAATATTCAGAAGGCTAAACAAAAAGAAATCCTGATAGGGTAAAAAAATATTTTCAGTTACTTCTCCGTGGTAATGCAAGGACCTATAAGCAAAAGGAAGATATAATACTGGTGATGATTTGAAGTGAAAATTTAAACATCAAAGAATCACCAAAAATCAAAAGTAGAGGCAGCAGTAGAATAATGCCAACCTTCAGTTGGATTCACTTACAAATGAAAACAAAACAAAAACAAAAGAATTTAGGAGAAAAGTATATCTTACTAGGAGGGATTTGAGGGCCAGGAGGGCCAGGAGGCCCTGGAAGTCCAGGAGCCCCAGGCTGTCCATCAAGTCCAGGAGATCCAGGAATAGAAAGTCCAGGTGGACCTTCATCACCTTTCTGGCCCCTTTCTCCAGGAAAGCCAGGGGGGCCAGGAGGACCCATAACTGCAGTCCCTAAGATAAAAAACAATTAAAGTGATAAAATGATCTTATTTTGGAGATATTACTTTAGTTCTCAATGAGACATAAGTAATGATAAGATCTTCCTTTAATGTATAATGCAGTTATGTTGTTTTTTCTATGAGAATCAATATCTGAAGAAAGCATGAAAAGATTTTTTTAATGTTTATTTATTTATTTTTGAGATAGAGAGAGGCAGAGAGGGAGGGAGACAGAATCCCAAGCAGGCTCTGCACTGTCAGTGTAGAGCCCAATGTTGGGGTTGAACCCACAAACCGTGAGAGCACGACCTGAGCCGAAACAAAGAGTCAGATGCTTAACCGACTGAGCCACCCAGGCGCCCCACATGAAAAGTTTTAAATAATGTAAGTACCAGTTTGAAAGTAAGAAAGAATAATTTAGTGTAGCTTTACTACTTTTGGAAATGTACTAATAACCCTCTACCCACTCTTTGATGCTATGATCTTTTAATCTAAGAAATACTAGAAAACCATTAGAAAGAGAAAAAGAGGCATCTCAAAGTTCTCATGTATACATGGCTCTATTTCTGGACATTCTTCTGTTGCAATGTCTATTCCTGAACCACAAACATATTTTTATAATAATGAAAGTAATTATTATAATTATAAATAATTTGAAAACTGTTTTCAAAACGGGTAAGAAAAATATGCCCATCTTTGTCCTTTTTAAAAACCATCCTGGAACACTCGGGTGGCTCTGTCGGGTAAGTGTCAGACTTTCGACAGAGAAAGGGAGCCTGACTTGGGTCTCGAGCCCACGGACCATGAGATCATGACCTGAGCTGAAGTCAGAGGCTTAACTGGCTGAGCCACCCAGGTGCCCCACTGTTTAACTGTTTAAATGAACTAACTCTCTCTCTGCTCCTCCCCTACTCGAGCCTCTGTCTCTCTCTGAAAAATAAACATTAAAAAAAAATCTTTATTAGACTTATAAATTTATCTTCTAAATGCATTTTAGAATCAACTTGTCAGTTTCATTTTTTAAAAAAACAGCGGAAGTTTGAATGAGATTACTTTGAATTTAAAGACTAAATTTTGGAGAATCAACTGTTTATAATATTGAGTTCTTATATTAAGAAATTTTACAGAATTCTGAAAAAAAGGCATACGCATCTTCTCTTGAGTTTATTCATGGGTTAATTTGATTAGTACTGTGAATTTTATTGCTATTACTATTGTTAACTGGATTTTTTTCTCTTACATTTTCAACTTTTCATTGGTGAAGAGGAAGACAAATTATTTAAGTATGCAACTAGCATATCTGCCCACCTTGCAAACATTCTAAATTCTGGTAATTTGTCATTTGATTCTTTTAGGCTTTCTGGGTAGATTATAATAGGGTTTGTAAATAACTAAAATTGTGGGTTTTGTTCCATCCTTACACCAGACTTGTAGTGAATTGGCTGGGCACTCCAGTATAAGGATAAACAGTATAGGCGACTCTGAGTATGTGTATCTTATTTTTGACTTGAGTGAGAATGTTCCTGATGTTTCACCACAAAAATATGACATTTCCTGTACAGTCCTGTACTTCCTGTATGAAGCAGATAGCTTCATCAAGTTCCCTTTTAAACTTAGTTCAATAACTTCTTTACCCTTTAAAAATGAATGGATACTGAATTTTATTGACTGCTTTCTTTGCAAATATTGCCTATTCTCTTTTAATCTGTCAGTGTAGTCAATAATAGAAATGTTAAGCCATCCTTGCAATCTTAATATACTTCTGAATTGATCTGCTAATATTTTATTTAGTATTGTTGCTTCTATGTTCATAAATGAAACTGAATTATATTTATTACTAGTGTTATCTCCCTGGTCACTTGGCATCAATGCTTTTAAATTAAAGGTCTTTTTTTAAAAATATGTTCTGAAAAAGTTTGTAAAATATCAGAATTTCCCACCCAACAATTTAGTAGAATTCATTCACAAAGCTGTATAACCACTCATAAAACCAGTGCCTTTTTGTGGAAATTTTAACATTTCCAAATTTTCCATGGTAATTAATCTACTTAGTTTTTTTACTTTCTCAGGAAAACTTTAGCCATTTATGTTTTTTGTTTCCTGAGGAATGCGTATTTCATTTAGAATTTCCAATATATTGATATAGTTTTACAGTTTTCTTATAATTAAAAAAAATAATTGTATTTATGGTAATAATATTTTCTTTACTGATTTTATTTGTGCCTTCACTTGCTTTTCTCTTGATCACAGTTTATTCTTATTTTTATCTTTATCAAGTTTTTCCTAATTTTTTTATGTTTATGTTATTTCTTATAATTTTTTCAAAGTAGCTCATTTACTTTTAGTATCTTTAATTTTGTGATAAATTAAGGATACCATTTTGGCTATGTTTAATAAGTTTTGATATAAGTTAGTTTAGCATTCAGTAGACTGTCATTTCCATTTCTGTTTCCTCTTTACCTCTCGAGTTATTTACAAATGTGCATTTTAATATACAAATGTAAAGAAATTTGGTGCTTTCTGTTGTTAATTTCTAACTTCATTTCACTGTGGTCACGGAGCATGGCTTGTGTATAATTTTAAAAGATTTTTTTCTGATTGAATAAATTTCTATAAATGTTTCATGTAAGTTTGAAAATAATGTATATTCTCTGCTGCACACAGCTTTTCTCTTTCCCACATACACAGTTTAATTGTCTTACTCAAATCATTTATACCCTGATTTATTTTACACATCCTTGGTATGTTAGGGATTTACCAACTTATCACTTGTAGTTTTTCAGTTTTCACTTTATATATTCAAAGCTGTATTTTCAGATGCATGGTTTCATGACTTTTACATCATTGTGGTTTAATTTGTCTATCTATCCATATGAAATGTCTTTTTAATGTATTTCTTGAATTCTATTTCATACTATATTAGAATTGTTAAACCACCTTTCTTTTTGATATCACTTGCCTAATATCTTTCAACTGCTGTATTTAAAATTTTTTATGTCCTTTTAATTTATATAGGCTTGTTATGCACAGTATATATTTTTATTTCAATTTTATTTTAGTTTTTGTCTTTTAATCAATGCTTAGTCCTTTCACATTTATTGGAGTTACTGATTTATTTTTAACTTCTTCTTGTCATCTTATATTTTATTTTCTATTTACCACAGTTCATGTCTGTTTTGTTCCAATTCTAACTTGTATTATGTAGATCAAGTTTTTTGGTTATTTTCTTTCCTCAAAGGATGTGTAAGCCATGCATTTTATTTACATTTTCTCTAGTGGTTACTAAAATTTTAGCCTATGTATTTAAACTTATATTTTTCTAAAACCTTACAGAGTTAATAATATTAGTATTCTCTTTCTCTAATAAGACAAAAAAACCTTATGATTGATTTCCTCTTACTCTCTCTGCACCCTTACATCCTATGTTAATAATGTATATAGTTATCGTTCCATTTTGTTACTTAAAATACCTCTATTATTTTTTTGATCAATACTTACTTAGACCTCATATATTTTACCAGTATCTTTCCTAACCACTGGTTCTTGCATCTTACCCATCCCCACCCCCAACTTCATCCTGAATTAATTTCTTCCTTCTTAGACTAAACTGTCCAATATCCATTTTAGAGAAGTTCTGGAGGTGGTAAACTTTCTAAGTATCACATGTTCACATTAGGATGATAGTTTGATATAATACAGAATTCCAAACTCATAGTTATTTTCTTTATAACATTGAAAATTATCTTCCTTTGACTCCATTATCTTCCTCTGACTCTTATTGCTTTGTTGGTCATCTGCTTTTCCCTCATATAGTTGTTAAGGATTTCTTTTTATCCTTAAATTCTAAAGTGTCCAAACAATGTGTCATTATGTATTTTTGTATTATTCTTATTTCACTCTTGCTTGGTAATTCATAAGCTGTTTCAAAGAGACTCATGTTTTCTTTCAAATAAGTAGAAGTTCTCAGTCATTAATTTTTCAAATATTACCCCTTGTCCCATTCTCTCCCCTTTCAACTGCATGTAAATTCTAGAACTTCTAAATTTATACCTATGTCTCTTAATTTTTCTTTCATATGATCTAATTCTATAACGTTTTTGCTGCATCCTGGGAGAATTCCTTATCTGAATTTTCTAGACACAGTATGTGTTTAGTCCACTATCTTGAAATTGGAAATCCAAAGTGTATACTTAGAATTAAATGAGACCCACATTTATTCTTTTTCCTTGGGAGGATCATGGATTGTCACTCATCTCATTATGTTAATATTTCATTAGCCAAATTTTTGAAGGGTGGGGAATAATAATTTATTAAACATACATGTGTGTCAGGTACTATACCAGATGCTTCCTCAAATTTTACATAAATCCATACTATCACTTCATTTCAGAGAACATCCAAATAAACATGCTAGGCAAGGGTGGTGCTCAGGCTGGCCAATTTAGAAATGCTGTACTATGTTGTTTATCTTCAACAAGGGAATGATATAACAGTTAGTATTGAGCCCCCAAATTTTATTTCACACCAAATCACCATGGGGATTTCTAAGCAGATATTTCTGGCCTTCTAAGTGGATAGTTTACTATTTTTATGCAGGAAATCTTATAAAACTAGGCATTATTAGAATAGCATTCCCTTCCATAGCAGCATAAAAAAATGCAACGAATAATTTTTGGATCACAGAATCATTGGGTGTAATTTATTAATAATAAAAAGTGGAAATGGTATTTTTAGGGTAAAAGGGAACTATCCATCTGACTTGGTCTTTTTTCTCTTTTAAGTACAAGTGAGAAATTTGGTGAGACAGGTTATAGTAAGAGTTGAGAAGTTTCTGTCAATTAGAAAATACTCATGTCTTTTACTGCCATGCTCACCTTGGAACTAATATGATAATACTGGACATGGGGATTAGTAAGGGTGCTGTAAACACAAGAGCATTAAGTACAGTCTCTTTTACCTGGAGGTCCAGGGAGGCCAGGTGGACCCTGTATTCCAGGAAATCCTCGCTCTCCTTTTTCTCCAGGCAAGCCAGGTAACCCAATGCTTCCTTTTTCTCCCACAGTTACGCCAGTCCCAGGCCTAGGGATTACCTTTATTATGAAAGAAAAAAATAAAGGAATTCAAAGAGGAAGAGACTTGTTCTCCTAAAAATAACCTAGAAGCTATTTATGATTACAATCCCATCATTTCACAGAGCTCTTGGATGCAAAACTATTAAGACTACCACACAGATTATGGGTCACATTCCTCATCACTCCTTTCCTTCAACTGATTAGAAACTGCTTAATACCAGTAATAATATTGCCACCCTCCTGAACCCCAGCCCAAGATTACAGAGCTAGAATTATTTTTTATGTCTCTAATCACATTCAATTCATTCCAATTACCTAAGCTTGATAATTATTTACTGAAAATGTCTCTCTGATTTGTCCCCTTCTTTCCTGTTGCCACAGCTACTATCCCCATCTCACACTTGGACGAACAGAAGCACCTCTGAACTTCTCCCCTTAAATCCAAATCTGCTAACAGATACTTTCTCAAAAACCAGTTTTTCTGTGTTAGATATGCGGTGTAAGGCCTCAAAATTCACTACTTCTTACTATGTCTGATGCCACTTTTCACCCTGGACTCTGTCAAGTCTCTTCTCACTTTCAGTACCTCTCTCCTCTATCACATCTCCTGTTATTTTTAGCAGTAAAGTTTTAGGACAGTGAGGACTATCTCATTATAACCACTTCAGGCATCTTGCACATTCTTGTCTTTCCCTCTGAATATGCCATTTCTTTTTTTTTTAATGTTTATTTTTGAGAGCAAGTGAGCGAGCAACAGAGGGTGACCATGGGAGTTGCAGAGAGAGAGGGAGACACAGAATCTGAAGCAGGCTCCAGGCTCTGAGCTGTCCACACAGAGCCTGTCGTGGGGCTTGAACTCACGACCTGTGAGATCATGACCTAAGCTGAAGTCAGATGCTTAACTGACTGAGCTACCTAGCCACACTAATATTGTCTTTTTAAAGTAGCACCACGTATATTTATTTCAGTGATGCTACCATTCAACAAAGGGTGCTTGGACTCCTCATTTGTTTAATGTTTATTTATTTTCAAGAGAGAGAGAGAGAGAGAGAGAGAGAGAGAGAGAGAGTGCAAGTGGGGGAGGGGCAGAGAGAGAGGGAGACACAGGATCTGAAGTGGGGCTCGTACTCACGAACTGTGAGATCGTGACCTGGGCCGAAGTCGGACACTTAACCAACTGCGCTTACCCAGGCGCCCTGAATATGCCATTTCAAACATCTGTAATGCCATCTCCCAATCCTTCCCTTTATCAACCCACATTTTTTTCTTCCTGTAAAACAAAACAAAACAAAACAAAACAAACTCCTCTCTTTTGGGAGGGCTTTATTGATTTGAATCAACTAACTGATTATTGCTTTTCTCTTGGTCTTTGTAGAATCCCAGTGTTGAAACAATTTCATATTAAATAATCTAAATATAAAGAAATTAATCTCATAGAGCTGTAATGATAAATAAGCTTTAGTTTTAAGATTGGACTGAGGTACAAATCAACACCCACTGGCAAAGTATGGTATTTCATCCTGGCTCTGTTGGATAGAAGAAATATTCAGACAAAAGGAGACTGAAAGTTGTGGGACTTAGAATGGAGATAGTAGTTCAAAAAGGAAAGTGAGCTGCTGGATAGGACTGCAGTCCCCAAATTTCCATTTCTTCTGGTTTTTATCAAAATGTTATTATCTCATTTCATAAAGAAATTATTTCTTAGACAACAAAAGTTCTGATTTTACAATGAAAATTAATAAAAATTGTCTAAGATCAGGGCGTCTGAGTGGCTCAGTTAGTTAAGCATCTGACTCTTGATTTTGGCTCAGGTCATGATCTTGCGGTTCATGGGATCGAGCACTGCATCAGGCTCTGTGCTGACAGCATGGAACCTGCTTGGGATTCTCTCTCTCTCCCTCCCTCTCTCTGCCCCTCCTCCACTCACACTCACTCTCTACTCCCTCCCTCTTTCTCTCAAAATAAGTAAACTTTAAAAAAATTGTCTACGATCTTCTTTATGTATATCCTTGTTAGATCTGTGAAGTACTAACTATCAATATCTGAGACTAACTCTGGACAGAAATAATTAAATTAATATTACTCAAATGTCCTGAACATACAGGCTTTATGGCACTTGCACCTTTGCAGATTTAATGCAATATAAAAGCAAGAGTCTTACCAAATTTCAACACAAACAAAAGCCAATATATTAAATTGCATCAGTGATATTTTATTCTTAGTAAGATTGGAAACGTATTTGACTTAAATTTCATAGCGAATGCAAACATTACAGAAAATCCATAAACCCCCTATGTGTATTTTCATAGAGCAGTTACCTACATTTGATTAAGAGCCCCTAGAAGGCACATACTCAGGGAAGAAAGAGGTATCAATCAGGCAATTGTATAATTGAGAAAACCTATTAAGACCAAATCCATCTTTCCAGGGCTCTGTAAGGGAAAGGGCCGATCCCTAGTTCCCCAAATTTCTTTTATTGAAACTTTGTAAGCCATACTTGCACCACCTGCTGGTTACTTGATAAATACTTTGGCAATCATGAGGCAAAACAACACAATGCCATAATTTTGGATCTTTACCATGGAGAAGTAATATACAGGCAGAGCAATACAAAGACTTTCAGGTCAACAGCACTGAAGTTTTTATATGTAGACTTTTAAGCCAGTAAAAGTTGATAATGACTTAGAATTTTGTTCTATGAGGAAAAGGTACAGAGTACATTAAGGCACAAAAATGAAAATGCATTAAGAAGTTTGATAAATGAAGACTTAAAAGAAACTTACAAGTCCAGGAGGCCCAGTTGGGCCAATGTCACCTTTTTGGCCCTGTTCAATACAAGTGTAAAGTAGGTTAGTAAAAGTCATATGAAAACACTGATTTCCTTAAAAATGTAACAGATATCTAGGTTTCATGAAGACCCAGGAATCCATAATAAAATATCTCTAAGAGAAGTACTACTTGAGGTAATGAGACAATACTGAAATAAGCCTAGTCAGACCCGTGATGTTGTTTCAGATATACTAGCTATACAATTTTGACCAAATCAATTAACTTAACTGAAATAAGCCTAGTCAGACCCGTGATGTTGTTTCAGATTTACTAGCTATACAATTTTGACCAAATCAAGTAACTTAACTGACACATATACAGACCAGCCTTCTAAGGTTTTTCTAGATGCAACATCCTTTGATTTTAAGATTACTATTTTCTAGCAACTATAAATACTTTAGAAAGAAGATACTGAATAAAGAAATTGGTACCACTAGAATCAGTTAAAAGCATTATATTTTTTTACATCTAGCCTTGTTTCTTTTCATAAAACTTGTTGAAGGCATAAACTAGATGTCATTTCCATTAGTCACAGATATTTTAGAGCTGATGGACTTAGCTATTATCAGGAACAGCTAATAAATTATAACTGCTTTTGTGAGTTTGCTCTTAGAAACTAATGAAAGACAAATTCAGAAGCAAAACTGTTACTCTTAACCAGTAGCTACTACAGCATGAAAAACACAGTATATAATTGTTATTCTACTGGCCAAAACCCAAGGATAGATGTCTCTCTCACACCTCTCTTCTTGTTCTAGACTTGTTCATAGGAACTTTTCATCTATCTAAAAGCTCCTTTTAGTTTAAAGAGTTACTTTTTCCTATCACTTTATTTACTACTTGAAAAAAAAAACTTTTGTTCTCTGAGTATTTATTATCTTCCTTTATTCTAGCTGTGGTTCTCAGTCCAAGCTTCAAGTTGGATCTAGTTTAGAGATAAACCAACATTAAAATATGCACCCTCTGGGTACATTCAAGTTTGTAACACTTTTTCCTCCTTGCCTGCAGAACAAAGCTTTTCAGCACTAGTTTTCATATAAAGCAATTAGAGACCAGAGAGACTGGAAAACCGGATATTTTGTGATCTGCTATAAACAAGGGAAATGTGTGCTTCATATATTCTTTCAAGGTCACTTTTTTTCCAAAGTCACTTTTAAAATAAATAAATAAATAAATGACTTCAGTCAGGCTGTATAGCCAAATGGGAAAAAATGACAAAGAATTAGCCACAGACTTTCAGACAATAATTGCACAGAGAATTGAAATGTTTAGTGTAGACATTCTAAATTCACAGCTACAAGCCTTTTTAGTATGAGGACCTCACTAAAATAGTGCTGGATCCACTTTCTGGAGAACAAAAGTTTTGCTGATACATGCTCAAAATAAAGGCACCAACTTTTCACAATGTAAATGCTAAAGTTGAACAATTCTTCATGTATTTCCACGACATGAATTGTGATTTGTGGCAATGAACAAAAATTTAGAGGAAATGGTACAAAAGAAAAAGGAGCGATACCAAAAGATGAATAAGGAAGGTATGTTTTGAATACAAAAGCTAGTTATTTATAACTTTTTCATTTAGAACTCAACCTTGGCTTATATATATACACAATGGAGTATTACTTGGCAACCAAAAAGAATGAAATGTTGCCATTTGCAACAATATGGATGGAACTAGAGGGTATTATGCTAAGTGAAATTAGCCAGTCAGAGAAAGACAAGTATCATATGACTTCACAAACATGAGGAATTTAAGATACAAAACAGATGAACATAAGGGAAGGTAACAAAAAACAAGGAGGCGGACAAAACATAAGAGACTCTTAAATACAGAGAACAAACTGAGGGTTGCTGGAGGGGTTGTGGGTGGGGAGATGGGCTAAATGGGTAAGGGGCATTACGGAGGACACCTGCTGGGATGAGCACTAGGGGTTATACATAGGGGATGAATCACTGGAATCTACTCCTGCAATCATTATAGCACTATATGCTAACTAACTTGGATGTAAATTAAAACATAAATTAAAAACAAACAAACAAATAAATAAATGAACTCAACCTTGGCAGAGAACAGGATTATGTTAAGTGGAATAAAACCAGTCACTTCAAAGTATTAAAATTCTTACCTTTTCTCCATCCCTTCCTGGTTCACCAGGGGAACCAGGATCACCAGGTAAACCCTTTAAAACATAGAGGACAGAATGACATCAGCAAAAATGGTGAAGTAAGGATGTCCAAACATGCTCTCCTCCATAAAAGCAACAAAGAACACAGGCAAAAATGGTCAGAGTCAACTTTTTTAGAAGTCTAGAAATTAGCCAAAGGCTTGCAGCAATCCAGAAAGGTTTGTTGGGGAAAACAAAATGATTGAATCTTGGTAAGAGTACAGAGCTTTCTGGTATTTGAACCTGCTCTATTCCCATCACCCTTCTTCAGCTCCACACAGCCTTAAAAACCAACAGCTCACAATCAAGGTGAATACCAGCACCCTAGCAGCAAATGGAAGGGACAGAACTGGTTGGAGCACTTTCAAAGACCCACTGACAAAGAACTGTCATTATTTGACCTGTCTGGTGATTGTCTTTATTTGACCTGATTTGAGTTCTCCCAGGGAAAACAGAGAACATCTTTTCCCTGAAGATATCTGTGAAAATCAATCAGAGGTAATTACTAATCATGGCTGCCTAAAACATGAAACAAAGACCACAACTGTTCCCAAAAGCTAGGAACTAAGACCCCGAATTTACCTCCCATTAAACCATTTTATGTTAATTTGTGAATCTAGAGTTTATAAATTGAGGACTGCCTGTTTAGCAGAATCATCTGGACACTGATTTATCTGATTTTATTACTTCCAACTTCCAGTCTTGTTAAGAAGTATCCCTTTCTTTCAGAATGGTCTCCAAAATTTTATCAAATTTTGTCCTTGAAAACCTCTTTTAACATTACTGTAGATACTCTTGATACTGAGGTCGCTTGAAATAATGTTCCTGGACTTGCACATTTTTATTTTCCTCTTTAATTTATAGTAATTAGAATGATATGTAAAAAGTTTTATTGAAAAAACTTCTGTTCACACAAAATATCGTATGTGAATGTTTTAAGCAGCTTCATTCATAATGGCCCATACCAGAAACAACCAAAATATCCTCCAGTGAGTAAACAACCAAACTCCAGTGAGTAAACAACCAAACCTTGATACATCCCTACATTGAAATACTACTCAGCAATAAAGGGAATGAACTGTCGATATACAGTACCATGTATAATGCTATGTGAAAGAAACCTGATTCAAAAAGCTATATACAGTATGACTGCATTTAAATGAAATTCTGGAATAAGGAATATCACAGGGATGGAGAACAGATCAATTGCTGCCAGGGGCTTTTGGTGGTAGGTATGGGAGAAGACTACAAAAGAACATTGGGGGAACTTTTGAGGGTGATGTAACTGTTTTTTTTTATTATAAAGCTGGTTATACAATTATATGTGTTTGTCAAAACACACAGAACTATACACTGAAAATGGTTCATTTTACTGTATACAAGTTATAGCTCAATTAAAATATGAACAAAAATTCCTTTTTTAAAAAAGGAATTTTAAATTCATATTCAAAAGAGAAAGTATAATCTCAATTTCTGCTATTTCCAAACTCAAGCCTGTTTGCCATCCTGCTTCTCTACCACCACATACAAATGTTGCCATTTTAGGGGGTCAGGTGGGAGGATGGACCTTTATCTACTCACTGGAATTCCTGGCTGCCCATTCTCTCCATCTTTGCCCGGTTTACCCTATAAGAGTCAAAGACATGCAATAATATAAATTTGTTATTTAGGAAGTATGAGATTAAAGAACATAATAAGTTTTCTTTCTGCCTTAGACTATATATTAAGTAGACTCTTCAGATTTCAATACTATGATAAATAAATGACTATGTCAGTTGTGACATTTTGAGACAAAGAAAGTAGGATTTACGAGGAAAGAATAAAATTACACACGCACAAACACACATTTAAAATCTTTTGTAAAGAGTATTAATAGTCGTAACACTTACTCGTTTGCCAGGCTCTCCTTGCTCACCCTTCTCACCTTTCACACCACCTGGAGGACCCTGTACACAGAAAAGTAGTTTTACACAGGTTCGTGGAGTGCTATGTATCAATACCAATTTACATTAAATGACTCTAAAGAATTTTAGGCTACTTACTGGAGGACCACGTATCCCTGGAGGTCCAGGAGGCCCTCGGTCACCAGGAAGTCCCTATGCAGTAATAGGGGAAAGGAAAATAACATTAATACTAGAGCTAGCTAAAAACACTTTTAACAAGCTGAACAATGGACTCATGTAGTATAACCAAAGATAACAGGATGTTTCTAATTCAAAGTTGAAATTTTCTAGGCAAAAGAACCTGAGCCATCTTTGCTTACCTCAGTTAATTTCTAATGTGTGCACAAGCCAAGTTTTTAGATAAATAAAAAGACAACACTTAAAATGAAATTATTAATGGTACATTTTATAAAAAGCAAGAATACCCATAACCAGTCAATATAGGAGCTATATAACACACATCCACTTTGGCAGAGAATTAAATGACCCGATCCATACTGATGGCAGAGTTTCAGTGAATCTGTTCTTTATTAGCATTTAAGTGAAACAACAATGTACACACTTTGTTCAAGGGTTGGCCACTATACTATAAATGATTTGTATGATCCCATCTACACTAGTAGATACAAGGTATCAGATAATTATTTCTAAACACAACAAGGGTTTATACAGTAACACTATATTTGTCATCTAAGACAATGATGGTCTACCTTACCATGACCTAATTTCATACACAAATGCATTACCCATAATAGCCAAAAATGCAAATGATCCAAATGTCCATCAACTGATGATGCATAAACAAAATGTGGAATATTCACACAAGGGAATATTATTGAGCCACAAAAAGAAATGAACTACTGATATATGCTACAATAAGAATGAACCCTCAAACAAAGTAGAAGCCAGACACAAGATCATGTATTGTATGATTCCATGTATGTGAAGTGATCAGAATAGGTAAATCTACAGAGCCAAAAAGCAGATTAGCAGTTGCCTAGGGCTGAGAGTTTGGAGGGAAATGAAGAGTGACAATAAATAGGAATGGGGTCTTGTAGGGGGTGGTTGAGGAGAATGTTCTAGGATTATATTGTAGTGACAGTTTCACTACCCTGTGAATATACAAAAAAAATGTAACGGTACACTTTAAATAGGTGAATTGTGTGGTATG
Organism: Panthera tigris; assembly: GCF_018350195.1. Taxonomy (NCBI): domain Eukaryota; kingdom Metazoa; phylum Chordata; class Mammalia; order Carnivora; family Felidae; genus Panthera; species Panthera tigris. Next base: position 88,530,484 of record NC_056677.1, on the reverse strand, counting down.
TAAATTATATCTCAATGAAGCTCTTTAAAAATTTTAATTATCTCAAATTCTTATTTTTAAAATACCTTCACATATATAACTATATTCCAGCTTATAATGCATTTTAATGGAAAGCCACTTTTATAGCAAAATGTTCATTGGTTTCCTGTCTACATACTCACCTGATCTCCTTTCTGAAACTCTACATCAATTGGTCTTTTCTGTTCACTGATCTGTCCAGGTGGCCCAGGGGGGCCCTGAAGGCCTTGCTCACCCTGTTTGCAAGATTTAATAAGAAAGTAATATTTCATAATTTACACAGACAATAATACAAAACGTAAGCTAAGTCAGTGGCAAGAAGAAAAAAGACAAGTTCAAATGATGAGGAAAGGAGAAAACTGAGGGCTGAATAATCAACTTTTTCCTTTACTCACCTTTTCACCCTTGGGTCCTTGGAAATTTAAGCCCATATTCCCCTGAAGAGAGACATTTTAGTTTAAAATCTCATTGACAATAACAAAAAGAATTCATACCAAATAAAAAATGTAAAGAAAAAGAAAATTACCTTTGGTCCTGGAAGTCCTGGTGGGCCAGGAGGGCCCTAAGAATAGTAGACACAGAAAAAGAGAAACAGGATATACATTTATTAAAAATTATTTGGCTTCAAAAAATTATTTGTTTTCATAAAAAGTGAGGACTTAAAATGCCCTTCAAAATAGTATCTTCTTGTTTTATTCTCACATTTAAATTGATTTTACCAATCTAGATGAATGTGGAGACTTCCTGTACCAGTATACAAGTAGGCAGAGGAAGAAATGCAAGGATGAGTAGAGGCAGAGGGGCAACACCAGTGCCAAAAATCAATACAAAAGTTAATCTCAACAAACATATCAAATTTCTCATATCAGAATTATAGGTAAATGTAGGTGTTACAAGGCAATTAACTCTCTAGTTCTAAAAAGCATGTGTTTCCCTTTTTTAGTTCTGTCTCATTTTTATGTGACCTGACTTTGTATATCTGAGAATGTTTCAAGGCTTGAAAAGTTAGATAAGCATTTGTTTGCCCAAGTATATCACCTCTTGATCTCAATGGATCCATTTATTTACATATTGGACCCTGGTGGCATTTCTAAGACTTTGCTTCACCTGTTGAATCAGGGTTAACTGAAGGAACATTCAGGAGTGCAGAGTGCATCAGTTACATAGCCACAAGAGTTGGGGAAACTCAAGATGTAATAATACTCGTAGGGTTTACTGATGTTGTAACAATGGAGTCAGGAAAAAGTGCCATAGTCCAGGGTCTCATGCATTGCAGGGTGTCTACAACTAAAATAAACTAAACAAAAGGGTTTACTAATTCTCCCCAATATATTTCCAGCAAAGCAGAAATCACAATCTTTTCTGGCAGATTCTCTTAGTATTTACCAAATACTATTTCCTTCATTCAAGAATAGAGGACCAATTGTCACAAGCAAAATTGTACAATCTATAAAGAGATAATGAAAACTGTCACTTAAATATATGGGACATGAGAGATAGAGTGGCACATGAGAAATAACTTTGACTGAAGTACAATTTTCTTGCCCTTTTAAGAGGGCAGTAGCAAAGCTCTAAGTCCAAAGCCTGACTCGAATGAAATCTAAGTATTGCAGGGGCAAAAATACTCAGAATTTAATTACAGGAAAAAACATGAGTGACCATTGAGGTAGTAAAGTAAGAGAACTGGTTGCATACTCAAGGTCTTTACAAGTTGTTGCTTCTTTCCTGAGGTGCACAAATCCTTATCCCACTGCAAAATGATCCACTATCCTCACCAATCCTGTTTAGTCCCAGGCCCCTTAGAAACAAGAGCCAATATTTTTTTGGGGGGAATACCTGTTTTTTGTTCCTCTTAAACTGAAAACTGCAGATGGAAGAAACATGTTTCATCAAGTGACTAGAGAATTGCCTGAGAAGACTTAATGAAATGGCCAGAATCAGCTTCAGCACTGACACATCAAGAGGTAACCAACAAGATATTTTATTTTAAATCTTTCCTTTTGTGTACCTCATTTTTCTCCATCTAGAAAATGGAACTATTACTTAGCACATATATTGTTCACCATAACATTGTAAAATAACCTGTAAATAAAATATATATATATATTATAAGCATTGACAATGCATTGTACTTTCAAGTAACAGAAACAATATTAGTATTCCTATAAGAAGTTTTTTTAAAGTAGGAGAAATGAAATTCCAGAAGCAAACTTACCGTCAAACCTGGTGGTCCTGGGGGACCAAATGGCCCTGGTAAACCAGTGGGACCAGCTGGGCCCTGTTATAAAGGAAGTGAAGAAAAGGATGAAAAAAAAAACCTCTCATTATATCACACAAAGAACTACACTAAATGAGATTTATACTTAAAGAACTGCCACAAATTGCTTATACAATTCTACAATTCTGCAGTATTATAAGCAGAATTTTAAAATGTATAAGAATAAAAGGATTAACTACAAAGAAATTCAACTAAACAGAATGGATGCAACTTTTAGAAAAATTGTTTTACAGTGGTAGATAACAAATATAGGACAAATACACTGTAAGGAAGTTTTACAAAATAAAGTGATAAAGATGGGCATTTACTGGGGTTTTTATGCTAGAAATGGGAAAGGAAGGGCTACCAGTTTCAAGGTAGCTTCTCTATTTTAAAGGAAAAAATAACTATGTATTTACCCAAAGAAAATGAAAACACTAATTTGAAAAGGTATATGCACCCCCATATTTACTGAAGCATTATTTATAATAGCCAATATATGGAAATAACCCCTGTCCATCTATAGATGAATGGATAAAGAAGATGTGGTACACACACACACACACACACACACACACACACAGAGGAATACTCCTCAGTCATAAAAGGAACGAAATCTTGCCATTTGCAACAACACTGATAGATCTACAGGGTATAATGCTAAGTAAATAAGTCAGTCAGAGAAAGATAAATACCATAGGATTTCAGTCATATGTGGAATTTAAGGAACAAAACAAAGAAAAGAGATAAACAAAAAGGCAGAGTCTTAAATAAAGAGAACTGGTGGTGCCAGAGGGGAGGTACATGGGGTGATGGGCGAAATAAGTGAAGGGGATTAAGAGAACACTTATTGATTGTGGTAAGTACTGAGTAATGTACAGTTGAATCATTATATTGTACAGCTGGAACTAATATAACACTGTATGTTAATAAATATTTTTAATAATAAATTTAAAAAAATTAAAGATTTTTAAAAGATGCAAAAAATTAAATTAAATTAAATTAAAAATAAATAAGATTGAATACAAGAAAGGAAGGCAGAATAACTGGAACAACAGATAAGGGAATGATGTAACTATTGTGGAACACAATTTGGCATCTTGCAAAGCTGAAAATTTGACTTCAGTGAACTCCAGCAATTCTATATCTAGGTGTAAATCCTGGATTATTCTGTAATTAAAAAAAATCCCAAAACAACCAAATATTCAACAATAGGAGGCTGGAGAAACAAACTGTAGTATATTCACACAATGGAATGTTATAGGGAAGTAAAACTGAATGAACTATAGTCACAAACAGTAATATGGATGTATCTTAACATATCAAATAGAAAAAGTTGGAGAAAACTACATAAATTTTATATTATTTTCAAGCAAAATTAAACACTCTTGCTTAGAGATATACATATATAAAATAAAACTATCTTTAAGAAGTAATAGAAAACTCAAAATGGTACTTATGTCTTAATAGAATGCAGAAGGATGTGAGTCCCAAGGGAACCACAGGCTGATTCACAATTATTTGAAATGTTCTAGCTCTCAAATGCTATTTTGGGATCATAGGTGTTCATTTGGTAGTTATGGTTCATAACATACATATATTTTGCATGTATTCTGCTGCATTTTCAAATATTACATAACAAAAAATTATAAGAAATAAAGGGCAACACTGAGAGTTCTTAACAGCACATGGATGGGTGATGTCAAGCATGGAATGAGATGGCAGTTACTGAAAAAAGTGCCCAACATTACATCTTAGTAATCAAATATTAGAAAATACTGATTATTTTGGCAAAGGGATCAATCCTTGTGAAATACAAACCTCAAGAAATTGACTACCTGATCTATAAATACTTGAAAAATATTGTTATTTCTATGCGTGTTATCTATAGGCTAAAATAACTTATTTTCTTAAAATTATGCTTGATGTTCACTATGCATAAATTTTATTCCTTCAGGCTTCAAAACATGTTCATGTGTTATGCATAACTAATAGTGTTACAAATGATGTCTTTTAATATCGCAAATGGGAGACCTATGATTTGTATTTTCAATCAGGCCATTTACAATTATCAGGACTACCCCTACTACTTACTGATCCTCACAGCACAAGAATAAGAATACAGAAGCCTATTTCCGCTGCCAAACCCAAAAACAAAAATTTCCATGGAAACCGGATAGAAAGATAAAATAACGAAACAGTCCTTTATAAAACTCTCCCTGGTCTAGATTGCTTTCATTTTCAGGTATGAGGTATATGCGATGTCTATCAAACTTCAGATGATGATTTCTGTAACTAAAACAGAGGGTACTAAAGGCTGAAGAGGAAAAACTGATGCTGTGATTGTATTTAATCAGTAAAGAAGAAAATCACTGGATGCTTACTTGTATTCCAGGAGGACCTGGATATCCTGGATTACCCTTTGGTCCTGGCAGCGATGACATAATTATACTACCTGGTTCTCCCTGAAAGAAATTATCAATGGAAGTTGTAAGTAACAGTTACAACACATGAAAACTGGCAAAAGCACAAAAAACGATCTGAGAATTAAATCTGTCACATAAATGTCCTGAGGATTAGGTGATCTCAGTAATTAACATGAATAAATTTACCTTTTAAAGACAAATGGGAAAGTGGCCAAAATACACTGAAGTACAATCGATTTATTAAGAGCCTGTGATACCTTCAGTTACTCATTCATTACAAAAACGTTTATTAAATATTAACATTTGCCAAGAATTGTGTTAGGCTCTGGATACTCAGTAGAGAAGGAGACAAACAAGACCTCTGTCCTCATGTTGCTAACAATATACTGGAGAAATGCAGACCATAACATGTAAACAAATAAGATGACAAAATGTTCTGTTATAGACTATGAAGAAAAAACATGGTACATGATAAAGAAATAGTGGAGGACTAAAATGAATTGCTAATTATGTGACCTGATAGAGGTGCTAATTATTGTTACAATGGCAATCATGATATATAAAGGTATCACATTAACATGTTGTATACCTTAAATGTATACAGTGTTATGTGTCAAATATATTTCAATTAAAAAAAGAAACAGTGATGGAAATCAATTTGGGTAGTCAAAACAAGGGCAATCTGTGAAGGCAACATACAGGCAGAGATGTAAAGGATAACGAGTCAGCCAGGTGAAAATGGGTAAGAGTACTAGGTAGTTTAAGAAGCATGTGTAAAGGACCCCAAACGTGAAGAGTTTGCTACATTCAAATAACTTAATGCAGACCCGTGTGATGAGCAAGCCCAGGGAAAAGTGGTTTAAAGAGAAGTCTGGTTATGTAGGCAGGGACCAGAATACGCAGGTCTTACAGGCCATGGAGAGGAATGTGGACTTTATCTCAGAGACAGTGGGAAGCCCTGTGAGATTAAACTATTGATTTATGTTTTTAAAAGATCATTCTTGACTACTATATATAGAATAAGTCAGGCTGGGAGGTGACGGGATAGTAGCGGGAAAAAAAAAAAAAAGACTAATTAAGAAGAAGCTATTGCAAGAGTCCAGATGAGACATTATGGTTAGTCTGGTGGCAGTGAGGATGGAGAAAAGTGGATGAATTTAAGATATATGTTATTTATTTATTTATTTATTCATTCATTTATTTATTTATTTATTGAGAAAGAAAGAGAGAGGGAGGGAGGGAGAGAGCGCTCAAGCAAGGAAGAGACAGAGGGAGAGGGAGAGGGAGAGGGAGAGGGAGAGGGAGAGGGAGAGGGAGAGGGAGAGGGAGAGGGAGAGGGAGGGAGAGAATTTTAGGCAGGCCCCATGCCCAGTGTGGAGCCCAACGTGGGGCTCAATCTCACAACCATGAGATCCATGAGATCATGACCTGAGCTGAAATCAAAAGTTGGATGCTAAACCGACTGAGCCACTCAGGCACCCCAAGATATATTTTATAGGCCACATTAACAATATTTAGTGATAGAATGGAATGAGGAGGTGTGTGAAGTTGTAGGAGACGTAAATATTAACTCTCAGGTTTTGGGGGGGTCTAGGTCTACATTGAATGTGTTAATTTGAATGTCTCGGGGATATCTGAGTAGAAGTCAGGGATGCAGTTTAATACATGCATCCAACTCCGAAGAAAAGTCTATTTTAGACTTACTATCCAGTAGCTGGGTAGTAAATAATACCATGAACATTAAGAATATTGCTAGGCATAGACGAACGTGTCAGAATTGTGTCCTGATACCTGCTGCATAGAATAAAATGAGCTTTTATAGAAGACTGTGTGATGACCAGAGAGACACAGAAGCAAAATCACAAAAAGGTAGTGTCACAGAAGTCAGGGGAAAAGAGCATTTCTAAAGGGAGCAAATGGTCAACTGTATCAAAAGGTAATGGGAATTGAAAGATCAGAAAAGAAATCTGAGTCTTATATACACGTTTACAAGTATAACAGCACACAGAAAATACTTAAAGCCATGGGAACAAAGGAGATTACTTAAGGGTAGCTTGTGTGTACCTGCACAACTTCTAGAAACATCCATTTTAAGACAGAAGTCAGAGACATTATCTGATTGAAGTTGTAGGCTTTTCATATATTTTATTCAAAATGTTTACTTTCCTAGCATGGAATGCTTACCTTCATACCTGGGATCCCAGGAGGTCCCTATTATTAAAAAGAAAAGGACTGTTTTATACATATGAGAGGGGATCGAGCAAAAGAACATACTACTTTCCAAATAGTCAGTTGAGTAGATTACTGTAGGGTCATTCTAAGTACAAAGTATCTTAGAGATGACATTTATATGAAATACAATGGAATCCTTACATTTACCCAGCACAGAGCTATACTACCAACTTTTTTTTCCTAAAAATCTTCTTATAGTTTACTAGTTTAAAATGTACTAACTTTGCTCCACATGAACACACTGAGCTCACTTTCTACCCTTCTGATTCTTCTGTCAATTCCTGTGTTCATTATAATCCTAAATTTTATAACTTACTGGAGGACCCTGTAAACCAGGAAAACCGGGACTGCCTGGAAATCCACGTTCTCCCTAGAAGGAGTTAAAAAGAAAGAGTAATGGAGGAACAAGAAACAAAACATAACTATACCAACAAACAATGTCTTACTAAAAAGATTTCGGTTAAAAGGCATTTTGAAACATGCCAGATTGCCAAAAATTCATTAGCCTTCTCTTTCCAATTACTTCAGTATCAACTGCCCATATCAATTCAACCTTCTAAGATACTTTTATCCCTACTCATCAATCCCAATCAGAAATAAAGAAAAAGATCTTCTACCCTAGTCATTTTCTTCTGACAAATCCATTTTGAGACAATCACACCACAGATTCCTGGTCATCATCACATTTAATAGTTAATGATTTATCTCAATTTCCTGCCCATGTATTATATAGATCTTTATTTTAACTGCCCCATTGCATTATTCTTTTATTGTAAACTATTTCAAATTATTTTTGTAAAGAGGAAAAGATGGTAAGAGAGAATGCCATTAATATCACCAAGAGGACAATAATAGCAATAGTTCTAGCAATTGCAGGTCATTATGTTTTCTAGGCATCCAATTTTTCTCACTCGCTATTGTAAAGTACTAATATACACATTTGGTTTAGAAAACAAAAGCTAAAATTGCTGTAGAAGAACCCCAATGCAACCTCCTTTCTAATACCTACATGCCATGGTAATCCTAAAGACATCTTTGTCAGAGGCTTAAAAGAGCAAAATTATTACAGCTCTGTGCCTTTGAGTTATTGTCCAGTACTCCTCTCTCCATCACTTTTTACATATGGAAAAAATCGGCCCAGAGAGAAAGGAAGTGGCCTGCCTATCAAGTTTAGAAGACAGAAAACCAAAGAACCCATATATTCTGATTCCATCTCTAGAGCTCATTCTATTAGTTACATAGTAAAGAATATTAAAAAAAAACCATTTAATCTTAAAGTATACATAATGAATCCATCTAGAACATTTTTTGCTCACATAATTGGGGGCCTCAAACACAAAGTAATCATGAGATCTGCTAAGGTGCTGCTTTACAAAAAAAAGAAAAAGATCCCTTTAATCACATAGCATACTATATACATTGTTGACACATTGGTCTTCAAATTTACAACTTTGGCTAGTGGTTTGTTGCTCAAGGCAGGCTGGCAAGCAAACAAACAAATAACCATAATAGACACAAGAATGCAGCCCATTTTAACAGCAATGTTCCATGCAAACTAGCTCCATGCAGGTAAGTTTGTCCCAGCTGAAATGAAGAACACAAGTAAGCCTCACAAATCCAAAATAAAAAATTTATTATTGTTGTTATTATTATTATTATTGGCTATTATTATTGTTATTGTTGTTAATTGTTGGTGGTAGTGTTGGTAAGGGTCACATGATCTGAAGAAAAGTTGGAGGTAAAAATAACTTTATTGCCTTCAAGTATATGCTACAATAATTATCACAAAATATAGCCTTCATGATACAAAATAGTTTGTTCAAGTTATTTTAAATATGTACCCTATATAAAATCTAACACATGCCATTAGCTACAAAATCTAGGATATTTCATGAACAGTTCCATAAAGTATCATGTGCAGAATGGAAAATGCTGAAAGGATATACAGAAAATAATAACATATTGCATTAATATATAGGAAAAGGAAAAAAGTGAGCGAATAAGATGTAAACTATCAAAAAAAGCAAATTTTCCTCATTGTTTTTCCTTGCTATCACTTTATGATAAACCCAAACAGCTGATGAAACACAAGAAAAATGGGTCATGAAAAAATGTTTTATCATATGTAAAGTTTTATTTTTCTTTTTAAATTGTTAAATTCATCATTTTTGCCGACAGGGAAGAATTTCTGTTTTCATACTAATAGTTTATAGTAAAAACTGATGTGCTGTATTATAGGTAGATTTTTAGGATTTTTCTTAGGGATGTTATTAGGCAAGGTCAAAAAAATGTTTTAAACATGAATTTTTGAGAACTTACATTGTACCTAGTTTTTAAAAAAGGCAAAGCTAATGAATGACATTTACAAGTATTACTCTTAACAACTGATATAATATTTGAAACATATATATCCTAATTCCTTTTTAACTCTCACCCTACTTTACACTAAAGTCAAAACAGGATTCAATAAAATAACTTTCAATCCAATGCAATATCACAGCTGAATACACGTGTTTAAAGAATTACTGATGTTGTAATATATTGAAAATGTTAACTCAGAACATATCCTATGTATGTATGTTCTAGACCTGTAGCTACTATATCACCAACATTCTTCACATTGATTTCTTCAAATTTTAAAATCTATTTTTATAAAGCATATTGCCTAAGATTAAGTTGAAGAAATCTCACCTTGGTTCCATTGCATCCTGGGATACCTTGAGGTCCTGGGGCTCCATCATGGCCTGGCATTCCCTTTGAAAAGAGATATAAACACATGTATAATATTTCTTTTAGATTACTTTTTAAGGAATCTTCAATTAAGAAGCCAAATTCTACTTACAGGAAGACCTGGTGTCCCTGGAAATCCAGGAAGTCCAGGAGGACCCTATAATTAGAAATAAATTCCTTGAACCAAACAACAATCAGTAAGAGTAAAATTATATTCTACCCAAAGGAATTATAAAAATTACATTTAGAATAGCAATGGACAAATGTGTCTCATTGATAATTAACATTCACTCTTGCTATAGAAAAAAAGGTCAACTCCTACACGTGTTTAAAAGTCTCTTTTATAGGAAACTATAGAAGCAACTCCTATTTGAGGGAGCATTGTCTTCATTGCACTTAGCAGGAGCAGACAAATTAGTGGAATAAATGTCTTTTCTAAAAGATAAAGCAGTTCTGCCAGGTTGGTGATGAATACTGAATTTAGCAGGGGATGGGTAAGTGGCAAATATATCTGCTCCTGAGAGTATCAATGTGATCACTCCAAAAATTCTTCAATCAAATTTACCTGACAGAATTGGCAAAAATACAAGTTTGACAATATTCTCTGTAGGTGAGGCTCTGGGAAAAGGTACTCTTATACACAGCTAATGGGATTCAAACACCACGGAGAGAAATTTGAAGTATCTAGCAAAATTACACATTTTTACCCTTTGAAGCAACCCATTTCTAAGAACCTATCCAAAGGTACACTAGAAATTAGGAAAAAAAATCAGAATTGAAAGGTTATTGACTGCAACACTGTTATAACTGAAGTTCGGAAATGACCATATAACCATAATTATAGCTAAACACTAGAAACGATAGGGACATAACTAAATAAATTATGGTACGTCCACATGTTAACCAATGCAGCTTTTAAAAAGAATGAGAAAAATCTATGTACACTGAAATGTGTAGTTATCTCCAGGACATAATATTAAATAAAAGAAACGAAGTATAAGTAGTGTATAGAATATGCTACATTTTTATGAGAAGGATGGTGGCACAAAACAATGAAAAGATGTACCAAAAATAGTAAAAATGATTACCTGTGGGGGAAAGAGGAAAAAGGGGATGGCAAGAATGGGTGGGAAGCATCTCTGATTATACCACTGTTAAACAGCAATGTAAATATTTTAAATAATTAAAGGTAAAAATTTAGAAGAGGTAGAAATATTATTAAAAATTGAAAACAAACTGAAACCGGTGAACCTAATATAAACCAAGTTGTTGACATAAACCATACAAAGAAAAAATTACTTTAAGTGCCTCTAAAACATATTTTGACTACACTTTCTTAGTGAAATTAGTCCATTCAAAGAGGAAAAAAGAACAGCAAAGAAATAATTAATGGCATTTAAAAATCCTATTATTACTATTAAAATTGAAATTGCTATTTTGTTCACTTGCAAATTGCTATTTTGAAGCTATCATAGGTATATTGTAGGATAAAGAAAATAACAAATTATACTAATGCTATTAGGAACCAAGATTTTCATCACAGGGAGGGAAAGGTGGTGAAGTGAGGGAGAGTAAGTATACAAATCTCTTTTCATTTTAAATTTCAATTGGAAGTAATAATATAAGCTCATGATATTTTTCTCTTTAAAAATACATATTTCCTAATTTTGTCAACTGAAAAGACATCAAATCAACTGACCATCAGTAACCATGAAAACCCCTAACACCAGATGGTAGCATCTAAATCACATCTTTCACTAAAGAAGAACCTAGTATCAGATATATGGTCACTTTCAGATTTGGAGAGTAAATGTACAACATAAGCCTGAAGAATCTTGTGTCAGAGAGCAAGGAAATTATCAAAGGTCAATAGAGTTTGTCAACAGGACACAGGAAAGGGGCCAGCCAACTTAAAGGGGCTCCCACAGGCCAAAGATCGGAGATTTTGGCTTCAAAAATAATAATGAGTAAAATTGATTTAACCACATAAATTCCACATGTTTATAATGATAACAAATTCTGTAAACCTTCCTGACCATCACTCAAAATTGCTGGTGTACTAATTCATTACCCTATTAGAATAACTCATTGCCCCATTACAATTCCAGTTGATAAATTAGAATTCTAGCTGATAAATGGTTCATAGGAATTTTTAAAATCATCATTTTGCACCTCTGAACAAAAAAATGGATCTAGGCAAAGATCATCAATGACTACTAAACCACTGGATCAAAGTTGATGGGGAATTTTTGGTGGCAAAATCAGGCTCATATACTGAACCACTGATCAAACTTAATAAAAAAAAAGTGGGATAACAGATATTTGTGAGAGAAGATGTAATTCAATAGTAAGTACACAGCACTATATACAAAGTATTCTTTTTTGTTTTCTTTAATTTTTTGCAGTATAATTTATGTATAGTATAACACACAAATCTTAAATGCACAGCTGTTTCTATATCCCCAGAAAGTTCTCTAGTTGGTGCCTCTTGCAAGGCAACCTCCAGTCTGTAGGAAATATTGGGGACAGAGGAACAATTTAAATGACATCATGAAGAAACAGTCAGATCAAGAATGTAGAATGTAGGTGCCTGGGTGGCTCAGCTGGTTAAGCGTCCAACTTTGGCTCAGGTCACGATCTCACAGTTCATGGGTTCAAGTCCCACGTTGGGCCCTGCACTGATAGCTTGTGGTCTGGAGCCTGCTTCAGATTCTGTGTTGCCCTCTTTCTCTCTGCCCTTCCCCTGCTCCCACTCTGTGTCTCTCCCTCTCAAACAGGATAAATAATAAATAAACATTAAAAAAGAATGTAGAATGCAGTAGAATACAAATGACCCAGTTTCTCTAATAGCATAATAAAAGAGTTTTAAGAAACATAGAAACCAAATGCAATATGTGAAACTTGAACAAACCAATTGTAAAAAGATATCCATCTTTGAGACAACTGAGGAAATCTGAATAAGGACTGAGTTTTCAAGTATATTTGAAAATTATTGCTAATCTTTTGAGGTGTAATAATAGTATAGCGGTTATGTGGTTATCAGTTGGAGTAACATATTGAAATATGTATTCATTGGTGGAATGGCTGATATGAGGGATTTACCTAAAAATATTCCAAAAAAATAGTGTGTGTGTGTGGGATAGATGTCAAACTGTTGCTAGCTTTTGAAGCTGAGTGATGGGTACATAGAGGTTCATTGTATTATAATCTCTGTACATTTGGGTATGCTTAAAAATTTCCATAATAATAAAACTTTTAAAATTTTCATGTCAAGAGTTGCCTCTGAGCTGAGACATAAGGATGCAGGAACTATCAGGCTACCTATTCCTAAGCACTTCTGAAGTTCTAGTTGAGGGACATGGACTACTCAGGCACTCCTAGACACTTGCAAATGGGAATTGAGAGAATGGACAAGTTTTTTTTTGAGTCTCAGAAGGGCTTATGACATAGTTAATGGTAGCTGTAGTTATTATGAGATATATTATGATTCTTAGGAAGAGCTTCAATAGTCTATTGATATCCACTTATTACACAATAACACAGAAACACATCTGCTAATAAAACCAAGGGTTTTGAGTTTCTTCCCTGCTTTTCCAGGTCCTTACAAACACCAGGCATGAGTAGCACATAAGGTAAGCTACATATTGTTAAGAAGTATAAAGCAAATAGGATGTTTTAATGTTTACATAAAATTTGTACATCCACTAAATTTCTGGAGATCAAGGGATCAGAATGTTTTAACTGTCTTTGTCACATAAACAGACATACTATGTCATCACCCATGTACTTTATACTTGTATAAGTATACTCATCAATCTATGAACACAGAATTTTAGAGCTAAAAGGCACCTTTGACTCTCTAATTTAACAAATGAGAAACTGAGGCTCAGAAAAGTTAAGTATGATTTTCCAAAAGCCAGGACTATTTTTGAACTATAGTTTCCTCCCAGCTCTAAAACACACTGAAAGATATATTTCTACCTAGAAGCTTTTCAGAAAAATTACACTAAATGTGTACTTCCATTTTGAGACACATCCTGATTTTCAGAACATTAAAATGAAAAAGTATACATCTTAGAATTGAGAAAACATTGTATACTTCCAAAGTAGTTTTCTTTTAAGCTTATTGATTTATTTTCAGAGAGACAGAGAAAACAAGCAGGGGAAGGGCAGAGAGAGGGAGAGAGAATATTGAGGCTCCACACTCTTAGCACAGAGCTCAACACGGGGCTCAAACTCACAAACTGTGAGATCACGACCTGAGCCAAAACCAAGAGTTCAACACTTAATTGACCAAGCCACCCAGGTGCCCCCAAAGTAGTTATTTTTTTTAACACAGTGGTTTAAATTAGTGCTTCCCAAACTGATGGTCTTCAAGATACACAAAGAAAGTTATAATATTTGTACATGGTACACTGGGAAGGATATACAACCTGCAGTGATTGGCCCTCTGAACCCAGAGGACTGAGATGATCACGAGGTTGGGAAGTTATGTTTAAGTCAGTTGTAAGATATACATATTTTTAATAAATTGACAAATTGCTAGGATTTAGCACTTTTGTATTTCTTGTCCACATAAAGTAATTTAAAATTTTGGTACATTAGTTTAAATAGACACCTGGATATATAGATAACTGCCAAAATAATAAAGAAAGGCTAATTGTAGGCATATGCCAATTCTTACCCTTAACTTTTTAAAAACTATTTATTTTTTCATTTTAATAGGAATCTTTTCCAGTTGTCTCATAACACTTCGTTTGCTTTTTCTCTGTCTTGACCAACAAAACATTTGATATACAGCAAATATCACTTACTCTGATCCCTTTTGGTCCTGGTGGCCCTGGAATTCCATCATCACCCTGAAAGATACAACAGATTTAGTTCTTGTTCCTCCAAAAATAGCCCTCAAATAACTAATTCTAGATTATGACAATAAGAGACTTAAATTTTTGTGAATCTTTGTGAAAGTGAGAAACTTACCCAAGGAAGAAGCATTTATTATTGAGACTGAAAGCACCTTATTTTTTATCATATAGAAAATAAGAAAGGTCTTGGGGTGTCTGGGTGGATCAGTTGGTTGTGCTTCTGACTTCGGCTGGGGTCATGATCTCACAGCTTGTGAGTTCAAGCCTTGCGTTGGGCTCTGTGCTGACAGCTTGGAGCCTGGAGCCTGCTTTGGATTCTGTGTCTTCCTCTCTTTCTGACTCTCCCCTATTTGCATTCTGTCTCTCTCTCAAAAATAAAAATAAAACATTAAAAAATCTATAAAAAAGTAAGAAAGGTCTTTATTTACTGAGAAGAAAACTGCTGATATGTAGTAGAAACTTTGTACCTGACCTGTAAAATTAATTATGAAAATCATACAAAACAAAAATGTAGTGGTAGTGATACTCCTCAAATCATTTATGCATAAGGAAAATACAAGCTGAAAATCTGGGCATTTTCTATATATTTTTTAAACATTATTTTTTAAATTTTATTATATCTTCTTTTAATGTTTTATATTTGGAAGAGAGAGAGTGCAAGCGGGGAAGGGGCAGAGAGAGAGAGGAGGACAGAGGATCCCAAGTGGGCTCTGTGCTGCTGGCGGAGAGCCTGATGCAGGGTTCCAACGCATGAACCCTGATATCATGAACTGAGCCAAAGAGCCAAAGTCAGATGCTCAACCACTCAACCAACTGAGCCACCCAGGTGCCCCAGGCAGTTTCTTTATTATGTCAATCTGCTGCCATGCTGGTAATAAATGGCATAATCTGAGCCTTAGTATGTGCTGCTCTTGAGTTTGCTGTTCTAAACCTTTGCTTTGTTTTATAAGGCACTTTCTACAGGAAGAGCTTAGGAAAGAACAAGAACAAACCAGACACTCCTTTCTACCTTCTTCTGTTGACTGTAAACAAAAGAGGCTGACCACATGTGTGTTAATTTACCCATTTCTAGTTACAATTGCATTGTTGAGAATTTGAGGTTTTGTCTCACTAAGTTTTTATTAACTAGTTTTTTTAAATAGAATAAAGAAAACCCAATTCTGCTCCAAAAGATGGGAATTTCAGTGGAACATATAAGCTAGTAGGCCACCACCTGAAGCGTTTAGACAGATTTTATTAAACTAAGACATCTTGCTTTACACAAGTGGTTTCTAAATCACACAACTCACAACCTTAGAGGCTCCACTGGGGGTTCCTTGATGCCTATGTCACTACCCTCTTTCAATCAGCGCAGCTTTGTTTTTATGTTTTATGTGGGGCTTCCAGGAAAAGCTTCATTTGGGAAAAGGGTTACCTGGTATATTAGTTTCTTATGCTGTTTTTATAAATTACTACAAACTTAGTGGCTTAAACCAACACAACCTTACTGTTCTGGAAGTCAGAAGTATGACAGTGGTCTCAGTGGCAGAACACTGTTGCTTTCTGGAGGTTCTAGGAGGATAAATCCATTTCCTTTCTTCCAGCTTCTAGAACAGCCAGCCTTCCTCAGCTCTTCAATCTTCAAAGCCAGCTATGGTTGAATGAATCTAACACTGCAACACTCCTACACTGATTCTTCTGCCTCCCTCTTCCCCATTTAAATGACTCTTGTGATTATACTGGGCCCACCTAGATAATCCAGAATAATCTCTGTGGTTGAAGACCAGCTAATAAGCAAATTTAATTCCATCTGCAATCTTAATTTTGCTTGTCTATATAAACTAACATATTCACAAATCCTGAGGATTAGGTCATGGACATCAATTAGGGGATGGGCAGTATTCTGTCTACTATCCTTAACTTCTTAAAAAGTTTAATAATCTATTTCCACAACAGACTCATCTCTAAGGAGATTAAAGTAAATCCAAGTGTATTTTATTTTATTTATTTATTTTTTTAAATGTTAAATTTATTGTGAAATTGGTTTCCATACAACACCCAGTGATCATCCCAACAGGTGCCCTCCTCAACCCAATTCTATTTTAAAACAAGGAGAAGACTGCTTAGTGCATCTTTTTGGGTCTTTCCACAAAAGGCAGGTATAAGACAAAGATTCATTAATGTTGTACTGGTTGTACTAACCAACATGGTTAAATAAGAGACAGATAATAGAGGTACCAAAATTGGAAAGGATGAGGCAAAACTACCACTAAAAGCAAATAAATGATTGTATGAGTGGAAACCCAAGAAAATTACATGAAAGCTACTATAATCAATAAGGTAACTCAGGAAGATAACTGTACACAAAATTAATATGAGAAAATAAATAGCTTTCTTATATACCAACTACCAGTTAGAAAACATAATGGAATAAAATATACAGTTTACAGTAGCAAAAGTAGGATAAAATATTTTGGGATAAACTTAAGAGATGTGCAAGATTCATAAGAAGAAAAGGTTAAAACG
Source organism: Panthera tigris (assembly GCF_018350195.1). Taxonomy (NCBI): domain Eukaryota; kingdom Metazoa; phylum Chordata; class Mammalia; order Carnivora; family Felidae; genus Panthera; species Panthera tigris. The sequence goes on along the minus strand of NC_056677.1, from coordinate 88,513,451 downwards.
TTTCTGAAGTTCAAAATGGGAAATAAGAACAAATGGAAAGGCATTCCATGTTCTTGCATAATAGGAGTCAACATAAAAAATGATCAATTCCCAATAAATTTAGTTAAAATTTGACACAATAAACAGAAATAACATGAGTTTTGAAAAGGCAACTGGATAAGGTGACTCTAACGTTCATATGGAAAAATAAATAATCAAGAACATTGAGGAAAATTCTGGGGAAAAAAAGAGCAGTAAGGGGACGCTAGCCCTGTCAGATACAAAAATACAGCATAATACATCAATAATTAAAATAGTTTGGTTCTGACATTTGAATAAACATATCATTGGAAGAGTATAGAAGGTCTAAAACAAGTGCGTATATTCACATGAATTTGGTTTATAATGAAAGTGGCACTGCAAATCAATGGGGAAATTTATACTGGGACATACTTGTGAGGACATTTGTAAAAAAATAAACATGGAACTTACATCACAAACCGCACACCAGGATGAATTAGAAATAGATATTTACATGAAATGAAACAATATACTTGGATAAAACATGGGAAAATTATTTTATAATCTTACAGTGGGGAAGGCATTTCCTACTCAAAATTCAAAAGCCATAAAGGACCCCTGAAAAACACAGATATACAAAAATATATATACACACACGCACATACTCAGCAAAGACATGACCACCTAGGGGAAATAACTGCAACTCACAACACAGACCAAGGGTAATCTCCCTAATGTATAAATAGCTCATTAACATATAAAATTACCAATAATACAGTAGAAAAATGGGCAAATGATATGAAGACAGTTCACAGAAAACACAAATGATTCTTATACCTATGAAAAGATCCTTAATCTCACTCTTAATAAGAGAAATGCAATCTAAAAGCATTGAGAGACCATTTTCATCTATCAGATTGACAAAAAGTCAAGTCTCATAATAGGGTTGGTGAAACTAGGGAAATTGATCTTCCTGTATATTGCCAAACCAAGGATAAGTCATATAACTTCTTGGGGGGCAATTTGGCAATATCCATAAAAATACATAAAAACATGTACCCTCCTTATGGTAATCTTACAGAGATAATCCCCTATTGGGGAAAGGAAGTCTATTAAAATTATACATCTTAGCAGCACTGTTTGTAGTGGCAAAAAACTGAAAATTATTTAACTAATCATCAATAGGGGACTGGCTTAATAAATTATGGTTTATACATGCAGTGGAATACAATCAAGTTATAAAAGATAATGAGGAAGTTCTGTGTGTACTGACATGAGATGTCTACAATATATATTAAGTGAAAAACAAAGGCCAAACATGTTGAATATGTTACCACTTTATAAACAAACGTAGGTAAAAGTGCGTCTGTGTGTATATAAGCATGTATGTGCATGTATATATTTGTATCTGTGTGCATATCCATAAAAATTATTGAGCATATTCACAAGAAAGTACTAGAAATTAGTATCTGTTAGGGATATGTAGAATTCAGTGCTAATGGATACAGGTGGAAAGGAAATCTTTTTCACAATATACTTTCCTATGTTTATTATTTTGTGTAAATGAATATATTATCAAAAATTAATTTAATTTTATTTTTAAGAATAAAGAAATCCTTTGTAAATTTTTATATATACAATCTATACATGTATTTGTTTTATATATCTTTACTTTCATATATAAGAATATATATTGGGAAGCCTTGGTGGCTCATTTGGTTAAGTGTCTGACTTCGGCTCAGGTCATGATCTCACAGTTTGTGGGTTCAACACCCACGTCAGGCTCTGTGCTGACAGCTCAGAGCCTGAAGCCTGCTTCAGATTCTGTGTCTCCCTCTTTCTCTGCCCCTCTTCCACTTGGGCTGTCTCTCTTTCTCTCAAAAATTAATAAACGTTAAAAAATTTAAAAAAGAATATACATATTAAAAAACAATCCTACCAAATTTTTGACTGAGCATATATGTCAACATATATGCATGTACTAGAACACCCAATCACATAAAAATTATGAAGTATAAATTCAGCTACATTGGGAAGCACGAAATCAGACTGGAAATAGAGGTACAAGGCTCTTCAAATTTAGAATCCCGAAAGTTTAGAAAGCAGTCCAACCTTTTCATTGTACAGATACTGAAATGGAACCACAGCAAAAGACTGGACTAATTTCTAAATCTAAAATGCATACAATCACACCATTAAAAGCTGTCATACTATTGTACAATAGTTCTAGTTAATGCTATATTATTTCAAAGGGATTCTAAGGTAGTTAACTTTTTTTAATCTGCTGCAAATCTTTATTAAAAGTGCCACCTTTCAGCAAGTATGGTGCACAAGAAATTCAGCCCATAATTCACCTGGGTAAACTCAGGTGCAAGAAATGTATCTTTATTTTATTATGGTTCAAAGTAATTTCTATTTCGAAGCTAACATGACTGAACACTTCACTAACATGACTGAAATTTAATCTCAGTTGCTTGAAATCCCCATCTCATTTTTATAAGGCTGTGTCTAAATTATGGAGAGCTTAAGGAGTTCCGAGATGTTGAGGGGTGAGTTAGTCCAGTCCAAGCTAGAATTCATTGAGATGTCCCACGCCAGTAGGACGCATGGATTACTGCTGAGTTAGTGCTCAGTTCCATCCACTTGACTCTTTCAGATCCAGCTGCTACTTCTGTGCCACTTCTGGGTGCACAAGAAATAATCTGCTGTTTTTGCACTTCATTAGACATAAGAAATTCTGTTAAGTGCCCCATCTACTTAACTTCTAGGCAGTCATTTAGAGTCTTGCTTTTTCCTTAGTGTAAAGTTCTACTCAGAAAATTTAGTGCAGGTCCCTTCTGCTCTTGAATCTAACAAGACTACCTTGATATACTGTCACTTCCTCAGAGATCATGCCCAAGCACACCCCCACAATCTATGCTCTGATACAGTTAAGTGTTTATGAGTATTTATGTATTTAAATTAATTTCCTCCTTTATTGGAAAGACTACTTGATGAGTATCCATTTGATATCCTTAATACTCTAATGACATAATGTACCACTATTACATGAAATAAAATTAGGGGGAAAAAAAGGTTTTTAAACTACTTTTCATTTCCAGGCAAAAAACAGACTGGCCCCTTTCATGGTCAGTTCACCAGTCTACCTAATATAGATGGTAAAGGGCAATCAACCAAAAGAACTATTTTTAGAAAACCCAGAAACTTCTCCCAATCTTAGCATTCACTATTATCTCTTTGATTCCCTATCATAACATGCACATGGGGTGATATCCTTGCTTATGGTATAGGAGAGATTGCCTACGCAGCAGTCAACGGGGAAAAGTCTTCCCAACTGATAGGAAAACAGTACCTTTGGATCCATGAGCCTGCACATAGGAAAGAAAGGGTGTATGAACCTATCCTCTCATCTTTCTCTCCCACAGAACAGCCTATGTGACATCTACCTCACCAAAGTCACTGATATACCTATCCCAGGTAGTTGCCACGACTCTGAATTTGACAAACTGCTGAATATGTCACCCACTGTCCAACCCTATAGGTAAACACCTTACTGCTGTGCCACTGAATACAACAAATAGACATGTCTCTAAACATGAAACATTTTAGTACCTCAGATACCCCAACCGTATCACAGTGGACCTGATGTGTTGCCACAGTTGGACTCTGACACTACAGAAACAAAATGCCTCCTCACGTGTCAAATTTCTTCTGTCTGAGATGGGATTAACTGAAGCATCTGGGAAAAGGGAAATGAGATCTGCCACTAGGGCTATTTTGACCTCTATAGTGGTGGTTTCCTCCTCCCCTATACCTGTGCCCACCTGACACAAATTTTCCAATTCCACTTAAGTACCCTACCCACCAGAAGGAACTTTGGGCTGGCTGATCCCCACGGCAATCAATGGCTTTTATACTACCAGCACTGTGTGTGTCTCCCTTGGGGTATTATTATTTGGTAAAAGCCTGGCCTTCAACATTCCTACCAATGTAACACGTACCTACAGGGCATTGATAACAGACTACCAAATATTCAAGACAGTCTCTCCTATTGAGCATATCAAACTAAACAGAGTAAGAGGGGAATTCCAAAACCAGGTGTTCTGGTTACTGAGGAGAACTGTCACGTGGTGGTATTGATTCTATTCATGCGTATGCTCCAGGCAACTTTTCCCACTCAGGGTCATTCAATTACAGCAAGTTATGTACAACCTGTCTTTGACCATTATTTAACTCATCAATGACACTACTTCAGTTTTGGAAGCAGAACAGACTAGCCTCAACACAGCCCTCAACTTCCTCTTGGCCATCCAAGGCAAGATCCTCACTGGTACAGTTCCATGGGGAAAAATAGGACAGTGGGAAAGTTGGTGCTTTTTCTAGTTAAACATTTTGTTTATTACACTGTCACAGTAAAAGGTTTGACTATTCCTTTCATTTTGGCTTGTTGCCTTAATCAGCTACTCTGACACCTGGCAGTTTAGCTCTCTCCAGCTCAGCTGAGCTCCTGACAAAATTCAGTTTTTGTTAAGGATATCAATAATTACATACAATTAGCAACATCTTCCAAAACCATTTGAATATGACAGTAATATTCAGTTTTTTAAACCAACAACAGAATATAGACTCTCAGCTATCCTATTATTTTATTTAGATATATTTTTAGTTGACTTGATACCTAGTCCCACATTTAAGATGACTTAATGCCTCTAGTATTACTGGATGGCAACCTGGTACATACCTTTTGTCCCCGAGGCCCTGGAGGCCCTTCTGGACCTGGAAATCCAGGCAAACCTGGATGGCCTTCCAAACCTGGAAACCCTCTCTCCCCCTGCAATTGAACAAGAATGAAATGTGAGTGAATTTTCAAGCGAAGGCATGGTTGAGATTCAAAAAGATCAAAAAATTATCTAGAGAAAACTAACTTAATTTAATGATACTAAATTCACAGTACCCACAAACAGGAGAAAACCTGTAAGATGTGAGTGGAAAACCACAAACCATTCTGAATTTGTCATATATGGTAATGCAATCAATTGCTTTCCTGTAAAGGTAAAAAGCATATCAGAGATGAAATGAGGTTTAAACATACTGACATCAAGAGTTTACCACGGAAGATGGCAGTAAATCCAGGAAACCAGGTCTGTAGGGGTTACATAAAATAAATATGGTGCAGGGATAAAGAAGTGCAAAACGAAACCATCTGAGAAGTTTTCAGATTTGTTGCAAAGTGGAAGAGTTGCAGAATTACCCAGAAGGGAAATTCATTACTGACTGGAGATAAATTAGTCAGAAAAGGGCTCTAGAACACCAAAAAGTTTATATTTTTCTTATTGTAAGATTAATACAGAAAGGAATGCATGGTTATTGTAGAAGCACAAAAAAACATAAAAGAAAAAAAAAACCGGGAGGAAGAGTTAAGATGGCAGAGTAGTAAGGGGACCCTGGGCTTGTCTCGTCCCTGGAACATACCTAGAGCAACATCAAACCATTTTGAACACCTAGGAAATCGATCTGGGGATTAGCAGAACAATCCATAATTTGAGGGAGAGAATGCAGCAGGTACATGGTGCGGAGAGGTGAATTGGGGGAGAGAAGAGGCCGGTGCCACAGAGGAGGGAGCCGTTTTCACGGAAAGGAGAAAGAGAGAGGGGGAGATTGAGCAGGGCATCAGGTTTGCACAAGAAAGCACTGCCCCTGAAAGCAGCTAGAGAGAAAGAGTGAAGACACACACAGGAGACCGCATAAGAAAACAGTTCCCTAAAACCATTGACAGGGGAAAAGGGAGAGGGTTTCAATACTGCCAGTTTTTTGTAAACAGTGGAGCAAAAAGTCTGAAGTTTCAGAGCCCAGCCCCTAGTGGTGCTCTAGCGAGGAAGGAGGGCAGAGCACAGGCAGCGGACAGCTTGGTCTGAGGATCCCCTGGGTGACACAGAGAGAAGCGGTTCACCTGCTTGGACTGCATTTGATAGAGGTGATACGGCCTCTCCTCTGGCAAAAGACCCAGCGGGCATGTCATCAAGCTGCCATGCCATGTTCACCTCTATAGGAACAAAGACGCCAGCTGAGGGCAGCAAACCCTGGAGCCGGTTGTGTGTTGCAATTTATCATAAATTCTGAGCTGCTGCCACTGTGTGGTAGCACGACCATTTCTGGGACAAGCTGGCCACAGTGTGCACTGGCCACAGTGTGCACTGGCCACAGTGTGCAGAGACCGTGGGTTGGAACAGCGGGGATCTGTGAGGTGTGGGATTTTGAAACACAGCCACACCTGAGATAAAACTCTGGAGAGGGGCACCGCCTGGTAGGCAGACAGCTTGGACACAGATAAGAGGGAGGTGGGGAGCTGATGGAAGCCAGGGACACAGGAGCTGTCAGGGGTGACTGATAGTGTGCCTACAAGGGCACGAAATTCCCATTCCGGAGACTTGAGAGAGGGGTGAAACAATTTTCACCATTAGCCCACCAACACTGATCGACCTCAGTGAGCTAAACAGCGCCACCAAGTGGAGAACAGAGACAACATACCAAAGCCCTGACCACCTGCACACTACAGGCACATCTCCACTAAGGGCAAGTGGGCCTGAGAATCAGAACAGCAGGTCCCTCCCCCCCATAAGACCAGCACAAATCCTTTCCAAGGACTTACTCTACTGACCATAGACTGCTGCAAAGTTTCGACTCTAGGGGAAACTGGATCTACCTTCATGTGGGTTTTTTTGTTTGCTTGTTCATTTGTTTTGTTGTTGCTTCTGTTTTTTTTGTTGTTGTTGTTGTTTTTCTTTTCTTTTGTTTTTGGATACAGAACAAGCAACATTTTTTATTTTATTTGATCTTTAATTTATTTTATTTTTTTTACTTTTAAAATTTTAAATCTTTTTTCTCTCTTCTCTTTTTTCTACCAAGCTTCTCTTAAACAGATCAAAGCAGAGCAAAACATGCTTAGCATCTAACTTTCTTTATCTGATTTTTTTTATTTTTAAATTTTTATTTCATTTCATTATTATTTTTATTGTGTTTTTCTTCCTTAAAAGTGACAAGATAGAGGAATTCACCTCAAAAGAAAGAACAGGAAGAAATGACAGCCAGGGATTTAGTCAATGCAGATAGAAGTAAGATGTCTGAACCAGAATTTAAAACAACAATTATAAGGATACTATCTGGGCTTGAAAAAAGCATAGAAGACACAAGAGAATCCCTTTCTGCAAAGATAAAAGAACTGAAATCTAGTCAGGCCAAAATTAAAAATGCTATAACCAAAATGCAAACCCATATGGAGGCCATAAAAACGAGGATGGATGAGGCAGAGGAGCGAATTAGCGATATAGAAGACAAAATTATGAAATATAATAAAGCTGAAAAGAGGGAAACAAATGTCAGGGGTCATGAAGGCAGACTTGGAATTCAGTGATTTTATTAAGACATAAAAACATTAATATCATAGGAGTCCCAGAAGATGAAGAGGGAGAAGGAGAGGCAGAGGTTTATGTGAGCAAATTACAGCTGAAAACTTCCCTAATATGGGGGAGGACACAGACATCAAAATCCAAGAAGCACAGAGAACTCCCATTAAATTCAACAAAAGCTGGACATTACCCAGACATATCATAGTCAAATTCACAAAATACACAGACAAGGGAAGAATCCTGAAAGCAGAAAGTGGAAAGAAAGTCCTTAAACTTATAAGGGAAGACAGATCAGGTTCACAGCAGATCTGTCCAAAGAAACTTGGCAAGTGAGAAAGGAGACAAGATATATTCAATATGTTGAATGGAAAAAATATGCAGCCAAGAATACTCTCCAACAAGGTTGTCATTCAAAATAGAAGGAGAGATCAAGAGTTTCCCAAACAAAAACTAAAGGAGTTTGTGACCACTAAACCAACCCTACACGAAATATTAAGGGGGGGGGGTAAAAAAAAGATGAAAAGCAACAAAGGCTAGAAAGAACCAGAAAGCATCACCAGAAACGCCAAATCTACAGGTAATATAATGGCACTAAATTCATACCTTTAAATAATCACTCTGAATGTAAATGGACTAAATGCTCCAATCAAAAGACATAGGGTATCAGAATGGAGGAAAAAAAAAAAAAAAAACAAGATCCATCTATATGCTGCCTACAAAAGACCTATTTTAGACCTAAACACACCTGCATGTCGAAAGTGAGATAGAGAACCATCTATCATGCTAATGGCTGCCAAAATAAACCCAGAGTAGCCATACTTATATCAGACAAACTAGATTTTAAAACAAAGACTGTAACAAGAGATGAAGAAGGGAATTGTACCATAATTAAGGGGTCTATCCATCAAGAAGATCTAACAATTGTAAATATTACGCCTCCAACTTGAAAACAGCCAAACATATAAATCAATCAATAACGAAAGGAAACTCACTGATAATAATACAATAATAATAAGGGACTTTAACATCCCACTTACAACAATGGAAAGATCACCTAAGCAGAAAATAAACCATGAAATAATGGCTTTGAATGACACACTGGACCAGATGGACTTAGCAGATATATTCAGAGCATTTCATCCTAAAACGGAAGAATACACATTCTTTTTGAGTGCACATGGAACATTCTCCAGAATAGATCACATACTGGGTCACAAATCAGCCCCCAACAAGTACAGAAAGATCAAGATCACACCATGCATATTTTCAGATCACGACGCTATGAAACTTGAAGTCAACCATAAGACCAAATTTGGAAATGGGTGCCTGGGAGGCTCAGTTGCTTAAGCGTCCAACTCTTGATTTTGGCTTAGGTCATGATCTCATGGTTTATGAGTGAAAGCCCCACATCGGGCTTTGTGTTGACAGCATGGAGCTTGCTTGAGATTCTCTCTCTTTCCCTCTCTCTCTGCCCCTTCTTTCTCCACTCTCTCTCTCTCTCTTGCTCTCAAAATAAATAAATAAACTTTAAAAATAAAAGAAAAAGAAAAAAATTGGAAAGCTTTCAAATACATGGAGGTTAAGGAATATCCTACTAAAGAATGAATGGGTTAACCAGGAAATTAAAGAAGAAATAAAAAAATACATGGAAGTAAATGGAAATGAAAACATGACAGTCCAAAACCTTTGGGATGCAGCAAAGGCACTCCTAAGAGGGAAGTATATTGAAATTCAGACCTAGCTCAGGAAACAAAAAAGGTCCCAAATACACAACCTTACCTTACACCTAAAGGAGCTACAAAAGGAACAGCAAATAAAGCCTGAAGCCAGCAGAAGAATGGAAATAATAAAGATTAAAGCAGAAATAAATGATATAAAAACAAATAAACAAAAAACAAAGAGTAGAACAGATCAACAAAACTAAGACCTGGTTCTTTGAAAGAATTAACGAAATTGATAAACCCCTAGCCAGACTTAACAAAAAGGAAAGAAAGGACCCAAATACATAAAATCACATATGAAAGAAGAGAGATCACAACCAACACCACAGAAATACAATTACAACAGAATACCGTGAAAAATTATATGCCAGCAAACTGGGAAATCTGGAAGAAATGGACAAATTCTACAAAATTGCATACTACCCAAACTCAAACAGAAAGAAATAGAAATTTTGAACAGACCCACAAAAAACAAAAAAATTGAATCAGTAATTGAAAATCACCCAACAAACAAGAGTCCTGGGCTAGATGGCTTCCCAGTGGAATTCTATCAGACATTTAAAGAAGAGTTAACACCTATTCTTCTCAAACTGTTCCAAAAAATAGAAATGGAAGGAAAACTCTCCCAAACTCATTCTATGAAGCAGGCATTACCTTGATTCCAAAACCAAAGACCCGAGTAAAAATAATATCCAGGCCAATATCCCTGATGAACACGGATGCAAAACTTCTCAACAAGATTCAACAGTATTCAACAGTACATTAAAATAATTATTCTCCATGATCAAGTGGGATTTATTCCTAGGCTGTGGGGCTGGTTCAATATTTGCAAATCAATCAAAGTGATACACCACATTAATAAAAGAAAGGATAAGAACCATATGATCCTATCAATAAATGCAGAAAAAGCATTTGACAAAATACAGCATTTATCCATTCTTGATAAAAATTTTCAACAAAGTAGGGATAGCTGGAACATACCTCAACATCAAAAAGTCCACATACAATACACCCACAGCTAACATCATCCTCAATGGGGAAAAACTGAGAGCCTTTCCCCTATGGTCAGTAACAAGACAAGGATGTCCACTGGCATCAGTACTATTTAACATAGTACTGGAAGCTTTTGCCTCAGCAATTAGACAACAAAAAGAAATAAAAGACATCCAAATCAATAAGGAAAAAATCAAACTTTCACTATTTGGAGATGATATGAGATTCTATGTAGAAACCCCAAATGACTCCAACAAAAAAATTGCTAGAACTAAGTTGCAGGATATAAAATCAACGTGCAGAAATCTATTGCATTCCTATACACCAATAATGAAGCAGCAGAAAAAAAAATCAAGGAATCAGTCCCATTTATAATTGCACCAAGAACAATAAGATTCATAGGAATAAACCTAATTAAAGAGGTAAAAGGTCTGTACTCTGAAAACTATAGAAGACTTATGAAAGATATTGAAGAGGACACAAAAAAATGGAAAAGCATTACATGCTCATGGATTGGAAGAACAAATATTACTAAAATGTTTCTAATATTCAAAGCAATCTACACATTTAATGCAATCCCTACCAAAATACCACCAGCATTTTTCACAGAACTATAACAAACAATCCTAAAATTTGTATGGAATCACAAAAGACCCCAAATGTCCAAAGCAATCCTGAAAAAGAAAAACAAAACTGGAGGCATTACGATTCCAGATTTCTTTTTTTTTTTTAATTTTTTTTAACGTTTATTTATTTTTGAGACAGAGAGAGACAGAGCATGAATGGGGGAGGGTCAGAGAGAGAGGGAAACACAGAATCTGAGGCAGGCTCCAGGCTCTGAGCTGTCAGCACAGAGCCCAACGCGGGGCTCGAACTCACGGACCGCGAGATCATGACCTGAGCCAAAGTCAGATGCTTAACCGACTGAGCCACCCAGGGGCCCCACGATTCCAGATTTCAAGCTATATTACAAAGCTGTAGTCATCAAGACAGTATGGTACTGGCACAAAAACAGACACATAGATCAATGGAACAAAACAGAAAACTCAGAAGTGGACCCACAACTATATGGTCAACTAATCTTCTACAAAGCAGGAAAGAATATCCAGTGGAAAAAGGACTGTCTTTTCAACAAATGGTGTTGGGAAAACTGGACAGCTACATGCAAAAGAATGAAACTAGACCACTTTCTTTCTCCATACACAAAACAAATTCAAATGGATGAAAGACCTAAAAGTCAGGCAGGAAACTATAAAAATCCTAGAGGAGAACACAGGCAGCAACCTCTTTGACCTATGCTGGACCAACTTTTTACTAGACATGTCACCAAAGGCAAGGGAAACAAAAGCAAACATGAACTATTGGGACTTCATCAAGATAAAAAGCTTCTGCACAGTGAAAGAAACGATCAACAAAACTGAAAGGCAGCCTATGAAGTGGGAGAAGATATTTGCAAGTGACATATCTGATAAAGGGTTAGTACCCAAAATCTATAAAGAACTTAACAAATTCAATACCCAGAAAACAAATAACCCAGTCAAGAAACGGGCACAAGACATGAATAGACACTTTTTCAAAGAAGACATCCAAATGGCTAACAAACACATGAGAAGATGCTCAACATCACTCATTGTCAGGGAAATGTAAGTCAAAACCACGATAAGATACCACCTCACACCTGTCAGAATGGCTAAAATCAACAACACAAGATACAACAGGTGTTGGCGAGGATGCAGAGAAAGGGGAATCCTCTTGTAGTGTTGGTGGGAAATCAAACTATTGCAGCCACTCTGGAGACCAATAGTGGTCTGGAGACCACTCTTGGAGGTTCCTCAAGAAACTAAAAATAGAACTACCCTATGATGCAGCAATTGCACTATTAGATATTTACCCAAAGAATACAAACACAGATTCGAAGGGGTACATGCACCCCAATGTTTATAGCAGAATTATCAACAATAGCCAAACTATGGAGAGAGCCCAAATGTCCATTGACTGATGAATGGATAAAGAAGAGGTAGTACATATATACGATGGAATATTGCTCAGCCATCAAAAAGAATGAAATCTTGCCATTTGCAACGACCTGGATGGAGCTAGAATGTATTATGCTAAGAGAAATAAGTCAATCAGAGGAAGATAAATGCCATATGATTTCACTCATATGTGGAATTTAAGAAACAAAACAGATAAACATATAGGAAGTGGGCGGGGTGGGGGAGAGAAGAAAGGGAAACAAACCACAAGAGCCTCTTAATGATAGAGAACAAACTGATGGTTGATGAAGGGAGGTGGGTAGGAGATAGATGGGTGGTAGGTACTAAGGAGGGCACTTGTGATGAGCACAAGTATGTAAGTGATGAATCACTGAATTCTCATAAAATCAATATTGTACTATATGTTAACTAGGATTTAAATTTAAAAAGGGGAAATACATACATACGTACGTACATACGTATAATGAGGAATCACTAAAAAAAAAAAAAGAAAGAGGGCATTCTAAAATTAACTGGCTTATATTCTTCAAAAATGACAAAGAATACCTGAGGGACTGTTCTAGATTAAAGGAGACTAATGAGATGTGGCAGATAAATGTATGACCCTAGACTATGAGGGGTAAAATACACACACACACACACACACACACACACACACACACGTGCATACACATACTTTGAACAATCAAAGGGAAAACTGACAAAATTCAGATATGGACTGTGGATTAGATAGTAGCATTATATCAATGTTAATTTCCTGATTTCAATAATTGCACTAGGTTATTTCAAAATTTAAATATTAAGTGTCTTTGATAGAGCAAAAGTGGTAAAGGATGTAGAAGAGTTCCTTGTATTACTTTTGCAATTATTTTGTAACCTTAAATTATATCATAATAAAATGCTACCCAAAAATTAAAAGAAAAAAAGAAAAACCCATCAGTAATTCCTCTACTCAGAGTTACTATTTGAACTGTGACTCAAGTCCAATTCTGAGCACAGCACTTAATCAACACCAACACAGGAGGGCTGCCAACCCACCAGTGAGGATTCACTACATCTTATCAGCATCTATACACTAAGGTTGCCCAATATGCATATCTGCACAGATAGATAACTGGGGGTTGCAGAGTCACCATCTATACTAATATACCATCATATCAACACATTAAGGGTTAGTTGACTTGCATATAGCCAATTATAGAAAGAGTATGAATCCCGACAACCCTAGGCGATCCAATAACAGAAAGCAAATCCACCACTATCAAGTTTAAGAACTGTGAGGGCTCATAGCTCCATGACATGTGCTCCCAACAGCAGGGTCGCAAGGAGTTCCTCTACTTTTCTAAGGCTTGAAGGCTGAATCTCTGGCCAGAGGCTCTGGACCTCATTCTGGGAACCCTTTCACACCAGATCCTATCCACAGTGACAGCCTAGGTAGCACCTAGAAAGAGAAAGCATCCATATCTATAAAGCAACTGACTAGTGGGCCATTGCAGGCACATACCCCTAGAGGTTAAGGTACAGTAGAATTTTACTACACACCCCCAGTGTGCGTGTATATGTGTATGTGAGAGAGACAGAGAGACAGAGAGAGAGAATGTGTATGTGGTAAGTACTAAGTTTAGTCTAGGTAGCTTAGACAATTTTGTATTAAATAATTGTTATGTTGAATCATTTTATAATAAAAATAAGTACTTTGAAAAAAAAAGCTACTTCTGGCCAGTTTCCACTCATTACTTCAAAGCCAATAAAGCAAATGTCAGTCAAATAATGGTAGGTCTAAGAGCCCAATGTGGGGTTCAATCTCGTCAACTGTGAGCTCATGACTGAGCTGAAATCAGGAGTCGGATGATTAAGCAACTCTGATACCTAGGCACTCCTCTTTGTTATTTTAATTAGTGATATAATTATAATAATTTAGTATTAATCAAACTCATCAATTATTTTCAAGGAAACAGAGCAAGAGGGTAAATAAAAGGTTCAAACTTTTAGAGCTGGATTGTCTCAAATCATTACATAGCTCATTTCTGGCAGAGCTGGTAGTAGAAATCTGACTGCAAGTGCAACTCAAAAAGGAAGCTGGAAGGAAAAAAAAAACTAGTTTAAGTAGATTTCCGTAAGTGGAAAACATAGCTACATTTTGGGATCTCCACTGGTATTTACAGCATCTTTCTGCCAAGACTTGAGGATAATATTTGAAGAAAGCAAATTTTCTCAGAAGCAAAACTGCTATTTAGATAAGAGAGGAATAAACCAGAAATTGAAAGAGAGGGCTAAAAAGTTTAATTGTGTTTGTATTAATAAAACCATATACCTATAAATTACATATCCTGAAATCTCCTCATAATAGTCAAATGATGTGGCCCTATCTAGCTGACTGAGCAATATTATACCAAGGAAGATAGAAGAGCACCTACTGGACAGTGGCAAAAAAAAATTGTAACAACCATCTCCAGCCTTTAAAGGTAGAAAGTTTCCTGCAGTAGAAACTATAGAAGCCTGCCATGAGACGGGTGAGGGAGGTTTTTCTACCTAATTCCTACGTATGGTAGGGAGGGTTGACATCTCGTTTGCCTACCTTTTGCTACCAGTGGTAAGGCAATCATTTCATCCTTAAAACTAACCTAAAATTTACTGTAATTTGCTAACACTCACGAACATAGAAAATGGCATAATTGTATCTATTTGTGAAGGTCAAACTTTTAAAAAAAAAAAAACCTGGTTGATGCTGCCTGTCCATATTTGGATAAAAAATTACTCTTATTTTCTCTCTCTGCCTGTCCCTTAAATACTGTTTTACTCTGGATTCCCTTTTTGACCCTTCTCTGTCTTTCTCTGGGATATCTCAAATATCAACACTGTTTTTAAAATCTAGGCTCATAGGGCTAACTGTCTTAAATATCTCCACTTGAATATCACAGAGGAACCTAAAACTCAACAATAATAATAATAACAAACTATCGAACTATTCTAACTCTTTCCATGTTTTACCTTATTTGATTCTCCCAATGACAATGACAATATGGGGTAAATACTACTATTATTTCCATTTTACAGATGAAGAATTAGAGCAAAGAGAAATTGTGTAATTTTCCCCAGAGCAAACTTCATATAAAAAATTGAGTTCGTTATCTTTCTACCCTCTTCTCTATTCTAGGAAATAGGACAACTTAGACCAGAAATGTGTAATAATCTTGACTCCACTCTCCATTACACCTTCATCTAATTAATCATGCTATGTCCATCATCCCATTCTTAGTGCCCAACAGGACAAATAGTAAATATTCATTCAGTGAATGAACTTCCTTAATGGATTATATAACACTTATGGCACATACTTTTGCCCAAATTCAGAAAAAAAATGTTAGGGTTAGGAAAAATTATATAAAGGATAACTTTTTGTGATAAAGCACTTTTATATACACAAGACAGCATTAAAAAGAATAACAGACTGATTTACTTAGAAGGAGAACGTGCTTTGTGAGTCAAAGGTGCCCATTAAAATGTTACAATTTTATAGGAAGGGCACTTTATAATCACAATAAGAAAGTTACATGATCATGGGAATGAAAAACATATTTTAAGAATACTTTCTCAAGGCAGATACAAAATTAACAGGAAAAGTACTGGCTTTATGAGGATAGAAAAAATAAAAAGTGGGGAAAACTGCTATAATGAGCATTAAGGTTTACATTATTTTTGTATTATAATATTGCAAAAATCTAAAAACTATATAAACATGGGAAAGGCAATGTCGTTAATGAACAAATGAAAACAATGATTAACTTAAAAAAATGAAGTTATAGGCAATTTTCTCTTCTTTTTGAGTAATTACTATTGTGTTTTTATAATTATATAGTACAAAGAAATATTTGATGTAATATAATTAGGAGAACAAGAATATAGATCTTTGACAACTGCCAAATGGAGATAATGTAGGTCAGATTAAATTGTAGCTTGTATCAAAACCACTTAGACAACTTGTTAAAACACAGATTGCCTGGTCTTACCCCCAGAGTTACACTGAGTAGGTCTGCTATGGAACCTAGGAACTTGCATTTCTAACAAGCTCCCAGTAAGTACTGATGCCACTGGTAGAGGGGAACACCTTGTTAAGATAATGTGTCAGTGTGACATGAATTTTTATTTTACTTTATAATTTTTATTTAAGTATAGTTGACATACAATGTTATACCAGTTTCAGGTGTACAACATAGTGATTTGACAATTCTATACATTAATCTATGTTCACCACGATAAACACAGTTACAATCTACATGACATGAATTTTAGGTTGTCAGCTGGTAATTTCTTGTTGTCATCAGGAGTCTAGCAAGTTTTGGTTTTAGCAGTGTGTACTTGGACACATTTCTTTGCCAGAATTGGCATATTTTATTATTTCTGTATTAATCTTACTTTTTAAAAGCAGATTTACTGAGCTACAATTAATATACAATAAATTGCACATATTTAAAGTATACAATTTGAAATTTTTTTCACATAGGTGACAATCAAAATAATGAACATATCTATCACTCACAAAAATTTCCTTGTCTTTTCAACAAATGTTGCTCAAACAACTAGACATCCATATGTAAAAAAAAAAATCTAGACAGAGACCTCACACTTAATAAAAATTAACTCAAAACGGATCAAATAGAAAACTATAAAACTCCTAAAAGATAACACAGGAGAGAAAATCTAGGTGACCTTGGGTGTGGTAATAACTTTTTAGGTACAAAAAGGCATAATCCATGAAAGAAATAACTGATAAGCTGAACTGCATTAACATTAAAAGCTTCTGCCCTGTGAAAGATAGTGTTAAGAGAATGAGAAGGTAAGACAGACTGGGAGAAAATATTTGCAAAAGACACATCTGATAAAGAAAAATTATCTGAAATATACAAACAACTCTTACAAGTCAACAATAAGAAAGCAAAAAAACCTGATTTTAAAATGGGCCAAAGACTTTAACAGATATCTCATCAAAGAAGATATACAGATGGAAAATAAGCATATGAAAAGATGCTCCACACAATATGGCATCAGGGAAATGCAAACTAAAACACCTACATACAACCACACACCCAATAAAATGGCTACAATCTAAAACCCTGACAACACCAAAGGCTGGCAAAGATGTGGAGCAACAGGAACTCTCATTCATTGCTGGTGGGAAGGCAAAATGATACAGCTACTTTGCAAGACAGTTTGGCAGTGACTTACAAAACTAAACATACTCATATGATCTAGCAATGATGTTTCTTGGTATTTATCCAAAGGACTTTAAAACTTACATCCACACACACAAAACTGCACATGTATGCTTAAGAGCAATTTTATTCATCATTGCCAAAACTTGGAAGTAACCAAGATGTCCTTCAGCAGATGAACAGATAAAGAAACTGCCACATGCAGACAATGTACTATCATTTAGCACTAAAAAGAAATGAACTATTTGGCTATGAAAAGACATGGAGGAACTTTAAATGCAGATTACTAAGTGAAAAAGGCCAATCTGAAAAGGCTGCACACTGTATGATTCTAACTATATGATATTCTGGAAAATACAATTATGGAGACAGTAAAGAGATCAGTGGTTTCCAGGGGTGGGAATGGTAAAGTTGAATAGGTGGAGCACAAACGATTTTTAAGGCAGTGAAAATATTCATATGATAATAAAATGATGGATACATGTCATTATACACTTGCCCAAATCCACAGAATGTACAACACCAAGAATGAACTCTAAGGTAAACTTGAACTTTGGGGTGGTAATGATATATCAAATGTAGGTTCATCAATTGTAACAAACGTACCACTCTCATTAGGGAAACTATGCATGTATGCATGTGTGAGCCAGAGGTATAGGCGAAATCTCTGTATCTTTCTTTCAATTTTACTGTGAACCTAAAACTGCTCTTAAAAAAGTAAGTCTTTAATTAAAACCAATATTGAAGTTGGGGCGCCTGGGTGGCTGTCAGTTAAGCTTCTGACTCTTGATTTCGGCTCACATCATGATCTCACGGGTTCGGGGGTTTGAGCCCCGCATCAGGCTCTGTGCTGACAGCTCAGAGCCTACTTGGAATTCTCTCTCTCCCTTTCTCTCCCTGCCCCTCCCCTGCTTGCTCTCTCTCTGTCTCTGTCTCCGTCTCTCTCTCCCTCTCTCTTTCTTTCAGTCTCTCTCAAAATAAATAAACTAAAAAAAATTTTTTTAAATAAAAAAAATATTGAAGTGAACATCATAAATATAAAAAAATTTTCCATGTTCTCTTTTATAATATTTTCCTCATGCCTCTACTCATCCCCCACCCCAGGTGATGACTGATTTCTTTTCAGTCATTATAAATTAATTTTCATTTTCTAGAATTTTATATACATGGAATTATACAGAATGTACTCTTTTGTCTAGTTTTCCATTCAGCATAATTATTTTGATATTTAGACATGTTGTGGTTTATGTCAATAGTTCATTCCTTTTTATTGCTGAGTAGTATTCCACTGTATGAAAATATGACAATTTGTTGGTTCATCCACCTGTTAAATTTTTTTAATGTTTTATGTATTTTTGAGACAGAGACAGACAGAGCATGAATGGGGGAGGGTCAGAGAGAGAGGGAGACACAGAATCTGAAGCAGGCTCCAGGCTCTGAACTGTCAGCACAGAGCCTGACATGGGGCTCGAACCAACCAACCATGAGATCATGACCTGAGCTGAAGTCGGACGCTTAACCAACTGAGCCACCCAGTCGCCCCATCATGCCTGTTAATAGCAATTGAGTTTCCTGTTTCTGGTTATTACAAATAAAGCTACCATGAACTCATGTACAAGTTTTGTATGGACATATGCTTTCACTTCTCATCAGTAAATGCCTAGGAAAGGACAGTCGTCTGATAGGTTTATGCTTACTTTTAAAGAAACTGTCAAACTTTTTTCCTGTGTTCGCATCATTTTGTATTTGCATCAGCAATCTTGCTATTTGCAACAACGTGGATGGAACTAGAGTGTATTATGCTAAGCAAAATAAGTCAGTCAGAGAAAGACAAATATCATATGATTTCACTCAGATGTGGAATTTGAGAAACACAACAGATGAACATAGGGGAAGGAAGAAAAAATAAGATAAAATCCAAAAGGGAGGGCAAACCATAAAAGACTCTTAAATACAGAGAACAAACTGAGGGTTGCTGATTGGGAGGTGGGTGGAGGGATGGGTTAAATGGGTGATGGGCGTTATGGAGGGCACTTTTCGGGTTGAGCACTGGGTGTCATATGTAAGAAATGAATCACTGGGTTCTAATCCTGAAGCCAGGACAACACTGTATGTTAACTAACTTGAATTTAAAGAAAAAAAAAAGCAATCTATAATAGTTCCAGTTGCTTCACATCCTCACCTATACTTAGTATGGATGTATTTTAATATTTAGACATTCTAGTAGGTTTATGGTGGTATCTTATGGTTTTATTATGCATTTCCTTAATTAACAATTTTGAGTAACTTTTAATGTGTTTATTTGCCATATACATATCTTATTTTGTGAAGTACCTTAAAATCTTTTGCTGGTTTGTTTCTAATTTAATTTTATTTTGGGATACTTGTTTTATTATTGACTTTTGAAATGTCTTTACGTATTTTGCATAGAAGGCTTTTTAGGAGATATGTGATTTGCAAATATTTTTTCCTAGACTGTAGATTGTGTTTTCATTCCCTCAACAATGTCTTCAGAAAAACTAAGTTCTTAATTTTGATGAAATTCAATTGAGCAAACATGGGCTTGAACTCATAAGCCCAAGATTAAGAGTTGCAGCCTCTACCAACTGAGGCAGCCAGGCACCCCCGTCAAGGAAATTTTAGTAGTGACTATAAATTTGGTAATATTAAGGAAATGTTAATTCTTCCAGTATAATAATGGTATTTTTGGTTATGGTTTTAAAACTCCTTATATATTAAAGATATACAATGAGATACTTATGGATGAAATCTAGGATTCCTTTCAAAATAATCTAATACGTGTTTTGGCAAAGGGGATGGGGTAGAAGTGAAATAGAACTGGCCATGATTTGCTACTTATTAAAGTAAAATGATTGAGGGGTGCCTGGGTGGCTCAGTTGGTTAAGTGTCCGATTGTGGCTCAGGTCATGATTTCATGGTTCGATTTGTGAGTTCAAGCCCCGCGTCCGACTCTGTGCTGACAGCTCAGAGCCTGGAGCCTGCTTCAGATTCTGTGTCTCCTTCTCTCTCTGCCCCTCCCCCACTCGTGCTCTGTCTTCTCAAAAATAAATAAACATTAAAAAAAATTTTAAATAAAGTAATATGATTGATACATCTGTGTTTATTATATTAAAATTTTTAAATTTGATTTACATGTCCTTTTCTAGCTTCTTAAGTGGAAAGCTTAGATCATTGATTGTCAATCTTTCTTCTTTTTTAACATAGGTATTTAAAATTCTTTCCCACTAAGCCCTGCTTTAACTCCATCCCACAATTCTCAGCATTACTCAAGGTTCACCCTAAGTGTAGTCTCCACCTGTCACCATACAACGTTATTGCAATATTGTCGACTATACTCCCTATGCTGCACTTTTCATCTACATGACTTGTTTATTTTATAAGTGGAAATTTGTACATCTTAAGCCCTTCCACCTATTTAACCCATCCCTCCCTCATTCTCCCCTCTGGCAACCACCACTTCATTCTCTGTATTTAAGAGTCCAGTTTTTGTTTCTTAGTTTGCCTTTATTTTTATGTATATTTTAATTGTATATAACAATTGTGTTTGCAGATTTTTTAAATTCTCTAGTGATGTTTTTACATTGTTGTACAGTATCCATTCTCTCTGATGAGAAGCCTGTCATCATTCATATCATTGTGCCTCTTTATGTAATGTGTATTTTTCTCTCTAGCTTCCTTCAATATTTTCTTTTAATCTGATTTTTCAATAGATTCATTATGATGTGTCTAAGTATAGTTTTCTTTGTTGTTATTCTGCTTGTGATGTGCTGAATTTCTTATATCTATAAATTTATATTTCTTCATTCTTCTGCATGTTGCTGTCCAGTTCTCCCCGCACCATTTATTAAAGAGACTGTCTTTTTTCCATCGGATATTCTTTCCTGCTTTGTCAAAGATTAGTTGGCCATACTTTTGTGGGTCCAATTCTGGAGTCTCTATTCTATTCCATTGGTCTATGTGTCTGTTTTTGGGCCAATACCATGCTGTCTTGATGATTACAGCTTTGTAGTAGAGGCTGGAAAGTGTTATGCTAAGTGAAATAAAGTCATACAGAGAAAGACAGATACCATATGTTTTCACTCTTATGTGGATCCTGAGAAACTTAACAGAAGACCATGGGGGAGGGGAAGGAAAAAAAAAAGTTAGGGAGAAAGCCAAACCATAAGAGACTCTTAAAAACTGAGAATAAACTGAGGGTTGATGGGGGGTGGGAGGGAGGGTAGGGTGGGTGATGGGCATTGAGGAGGGCACCTGTTGGGATGAGCACTGGGTGTTGTATGGAAACCAATTTGACAATAAATTTCATATTAAAAAAATTATATTTCTCACCAAATGTGAAAAATTCTTGCCATTACCACTGTCCTATTAATTTTTATTCCTTTTTCTCCCCTGTTTGATCACTCCCATTGTTAGGGGACCACATTTACATTTACATTAAACCATTTTTATTGTCCCAGAGGTCACTGAGGCCCTATTCTTTCCCTTTGTTCTTCAGGTTGCATTTTTCCTCTGATTCATCTCTAAGTTCACTGACCCTCTATTCCACTGTCATCATTCTGCTGTTATAAGCCAATCTGGTAAATTGTTCTCTCTGATATTTTGCTTTTCAAATCTAGATTTTCTTCATTATTTTTAGTTTCCAGTGCTCTGTTGTGATGCTCTATTTATTCATTCCTAGGAGCACATTTCCCTTTAAAACAACAAATATATTTATCCTATCTGCTTTAAATCTTTATCTACAAATTTTAATATGTGTCATTTCAGAGTTAGTTTTCATTCATGAGTCTTCTTCTTGACTATGGATCACTATTACCTGTTACTTCTCATGCCTATAAGTTTTAATAGCACATTAGAAATTGTATATTGTAGACATCCTAGGTTCTTTTTTCTTCCTTGGAAGAGTATTGAACTTTTGCTTTAGAAAACAGTAAACTCAGGTGAACTAAAACTTAAAAATTATATTTTCCCTTCAGTGGACAGCAGTTAAATCTATGTTCAGTTATCGCAGCCTTCCAGCTATTCCTTTTGGTGGATTGTGTGAATCCTCCCCTATACATATAAAGTTCAGGACTCAATCAAGAATTTGGGTGGAGTTTATAAGGAAATTTTTGGGCTCCGTTCTCTGTGGCTCCCTCTATTGCAGCATATCTCCTATCACTTTCCAGTCATTCTGGAATCCTCAACTCTTTCCTCAACTTCTCAAGCCAAGAAGACTGTGGCTTTTAGTCTGGATTCTAGCCATCCTTTGCCAAGCAGACTGAAGGGTGCTCTCAGGAGAAAAGCCACCTAAGTGCAAACTTGCTCAGTGTACTCCCTTTCTTTCAAGAGTAGAATCCTCTCTAACTTTTTCCTACTTTTGGTCACTATATGACCATTAAGTAGGTGTTATTTTTGTCCAGAGTATTTACTTCTTATTTTAAGAAGAGTTAGTCTGATAAAAAATCACTGTGCCAATATCAGAAATGAATCTCTTTTGGTCTTTTTATCACTACAGAAAGCACCCTTACTATAAAACTACTCCCGGGGTGCCTGGGTGGCTCAGTCGGTTAAGCGTCTAACTTTGGCTCAGGTCATGATCTCACAGCTCATGAGTTTGAGCCCTGCATCGGGCTCTGTGCTGATAGCTAGGAGCCTGGAGCCTGCTTCGGATTCTGTGTCTCCCTCTCTCTGTCCTTCCACTGCTCGCACTCTCTCTCAAAAATAAATAAACACTTTTAAAAAATAAAAAAATAAATAAAACTACTTCCCTCAAACTAATGTCACTTAAATAGGTGTTCTAGGAGTGCTTGGGAGGCCTAGTCGGTTAAGCGTCTGACTTCAGCTCAGGTCATAATGTCACAGTCTGTGAGTTTGAGCCCCACATCGAGCTCTGTGCTGACAGCTCAGAGCCTGGAGCCTGCTTCGGATTCTGTGTCTCCCTCTCTCTCTGCCCCTCCCCTGGTCACGCTCTCTGGCTCTCAAAAAATAATAAATAAACATTTAAAAAAATTTTAAAAATAGGTGTTCTAGATAACACAATTCAATTATTATTAATAAGTGTTCTGTTAGAAAGAAGTGGGTCAAACTTGGAAATATAGCATTGCAAAACAAATACGTTTCTTTATATCAAGACTGAAGCAGGCTCCAGGCTCTGAGCTGTCAGCACAGAACCCGACATGTGGCTCGAACTCATGAACCTTGAGATCATGACCTGAGCCGAAGTCAGATGCTTAATCGACTGAGACACCCAGGTGCCCCATCAATACTTACTTTGTAATTATCGTATGTATACAATAGGGGTGCTGCTATTGGAAAAGTGAGATAAAAATAGAGGTTCACTAATCGTTAACTTACGTGGACTAGATAAAAATACATGAAATTGGCTAGTATGATACTCAACACAGATGAGTAGCCTGATAAATGTTAGTTTTTTTCTTAGTGTTTTTCTCTTCTTTTGCCTATTAAGTTAGTGGTTTTAACAAGATTGATCATAGATAGGTTGGCAGACTACAGCTCTCAGACCAAATGCAGTAAGAAGTCTGTTTTGTACAGTCCAAGAGCTAAGACATTTTTTTATACTCTTAAAGGACTTTTTAAAAAAAATGTTAAAAATTGTGTGATAGGGATATTATGTGGCCCACAAAACCTAAAATATTTACTATATGGTCTCTTACAGAAAATGTTTGCTAACTCCTGAGATATAGTCTAATCCTTATAAATTATCCCTTATAATTATCTAAAATAAGCAGTATGGTAGAATTCATTTTATTTACTTAGATGCTGAGGTAGAAGCCCTGATTTTAAAAAAAATATTAAAACACTATTTTACTGGTTTTACTAAGTTTCAAAGGCTCATCTCAAATCTCACCTTTTCTCCTTTTACACCACTACAGTCACATTTTGATCCTGGAGAACACCCATAGCAAGCCTATAAGGAAGAAAAAGAGGGAAAAAGATTATTAAATATGAACCTGAAAATCAGTCTCTGACTTACCCCTCAACTAAACTCAACAATCCAAATTTGTAAAACTAATACCAGAAAAATATCTGAACAGATATATACCAAATTGCAAACAATGGTTGCCTCTGGGGAAGCTTTCACCTTTTATGGTACACATTTCCATTTGATCTTTTCATAATGAGCAGATGTAACTTTCATAATTTTAAAGTGAAAAATATCCTTTTAAAAAGATACTAAAAATTAAAAAGCAATTCAAACAATTTCCCTGTAATATTATTTGCCATTTGTCCAAGCTCTTAGGAACTTTTCTTCCTCCTAACGTCACATTCAAGAAATGACCTTTCAATCTATATTAGCAATGACCTTGGTGACTAGCTAAAGATGTCTGACAGCCGAAGTTGCTTGACTCCCTGCACTCGTGAGCAATCATGGAGCATAAAATATGTAATGCTATCTTCTACCAACTTTTTTTTCTTTGCTCCCATTCTCTCTTGCTAGTAGTTCAGTCTATAATGACTCCAACAAGTTTTACCACAAATGTTGTTCCCACAGCCTAGATCCTCTAAAAAGCCACTACTAATAAATTCTTTTACTCATATTAAGAATTGAGGTCTCGAAGCCAGAAAAATATCCTCCTCCAAAATAAGGACCCATAAGAGAGGCACTTGGCTAGCTCAGTCAGTGGAGCAGTCAGTGGAGCCTTGATCTCGAGGTTGTGAGTTTGAGCTCCACATTGGGTGCAGAGATTAGTTAAAAAAAATAAAAATCTTAAAAAATAAAATAAGAACCCATAAGAGAAGAAGATAATAGATGACTTCTGCCATCCAGATCTACCCTATACTCTGACATAAAGCTGAACTCCTTAGAAAAACAAATAGTAGTTAGTTTAACCTATGTAGATAGCTCACCATTTATGGACAATAAGGTGGTATACTTTTCTTCTTTTATTTATTTATTTATTTATTTTTTTGATTTGGGGATATTTTTTATTTTTATTTATTTATTTTTTCAATATATGAAATTTATTGTCAAATTGGTTTCCATACAACACCCAGTGCTCATCCCAAGGTATACTTTTCATTAAATAAGAGAAACTTTTATGTGATGTAAATACCAAATAATGTGTATCAATGCTCAGCCTTAGAAAACTGTGACTTAAAAAGTACCTAAGTGTCCTTTCCAACATTCCCTGTGTTCCTTTACTCCAACCACTACCAGAATACTTTCCCCAATCCTTATCAAATTACTGACCTCATCCTTCTAGTCATAACTCCTAATCTACTCAGCTGCAACTGGAAGCTAGTCAGATGCTGGAACTCCTTTTCCTGATTAAGAGCAAACAACAATGGTTTGATGTCGGGGGTAATCTCTCACTCACACTGCAAGTTGTTGTTCCTGAAACAGATGCTCCTGACATTTCTAATCGAAAGGCTGTTATGCAGCTATTATTCATCATACATAGTTGATATTAGGTTTCAGTATCATACATCAACTACGTTACAAGTGAAATGGACTTATACAGACTTACTCATCAAACATGAATTGAGCATTATTAGAGGCCAGAAAACTTGTTAAGCAATAAACACGAATAAGACACAGCTCTTTCCAACATATAAAACTAATTCAACAAATACTTATTGATCACCTGTTATATGCCAGCCACTATGTCACATTAGGTGTAGGTAGAGATGCAAAGACCGTACATCACTGCTCTCTAATGGAAAGGATAATTCCATACAGAAAAATTACATTACAGTATGTCAGGAACAGAGGCTAATTTAAGATGTATAACTTTTTTGTGCAAACATGAATTGCAGATTCCAAAATATAAACTTACAAATTTTAGAAGATACCAATTCACAAGACGAGAACTGTCAATGGTCATATTCACTGAATTAGATTGTGCATATTATCAATAATCAGTTACAAGCATTAATGGAGGATAAAGGATAGTGTACAAAATGGCTATACATTTAAAAATAATTAACATTTGACTTTGAAATGTATGTCTATACTTTATTTTTTAAATTTTTTTAACGTTTCTTCATTTTTTAGAGATGGAGAGAGACAGAGAATGAGTGGGGTAGGAGCATAGAGAGAGGGAGACACAGAATCCGAAGCAGGCTCCAGGTTCTGAGCTGTCAGCACGCAGCCCGATGCGGGGCTCGAACTCATGGACCAAGAGATCATGACCAGAGCTGAAGTCGGATCCTTAACCGACTGAGCCACCCAGGAGCTCCTGTCTACACTTTAAATGTAAATATTGGTGCATAGTCTTCTGGTGTTACAACTAAAAGATAGTATAACTTTCCATTTTCATCTTTCATTAAGAAATCCTTCTTTTTAAAACATAAATTAAGCTCCTGAGAATAATGCAAAACAATAGACAGAAAGGGTTTGTTAATACGGAGAAGATACTACATGAATTTTACTTATAATATTTTTGACTTCTAAGTATCGAACAATATCCTCCAACTTCTAATATAATTTGTAAACAAACAATATAACTTTGAATAAGTGTGCATGTCAATTCAAAGGTAATTTTATATATAATTTTTCTTAAAAATTAGTAATTTCACCTTTTTGTACTTATTACTTCAAATGTAGCTATACTTTAGAGAGGTCGCTACTTAAAACATTTGATATTTGTTTGAATTCAGTTTTAAAATTTAATTTATATTCTATTTATTCCACCTACGTTACAATGACACTGGTACTCTGGCTTTTTTTGTTGTTTTTAAAGCCAATTGTAATACACACACCGACCACTAGATGCCACTTTTCATACAGTTATAACAGTGAAGCCCACATGGAAATAGCCCCAATTTGACATTCGGTTAATGCAGCAACATATTTTTTACAAACAGCCATTAATACTAATTAGGTGCCCAATAAGCACAAAGCACAGTTTTAGGGCTATGAGTTGTACCATAAAATGTGTAGACACGAGTGCTGTCTTTAAGAAACTTCCAATCTAGTTAAAAAAAAAACCAAAAAACCCTATGCCTAAATAAATAAAAATAAAATTTAAATACAATGAAATAATGACATAGGAGACAATGGTAACAGAATGAGCTCTAAAATACAAGAAATACATTCTGAGTTTACTTCAACAATTGAATCATTAGGAAACTCTAAAAAAAGAATATTTAAAAAAAGGAATCTATAAACAAGTCATTCCCATATCCTAGACCTCAATTTTCTCTTTGGTAAAATGACAGATGGATGATATAACCTCTTTAGGAAGCTTCCAGATCTTACAGTATGTGATTCAGTAGGATTTACCAAGTAAAAATGAATGGTATAGTCAATAATTGCTATCAAAGTTAACAAAGAGGACTCCCTTGAGTGTGGAGTGTTCACTAACAGCTCTGTAGAGAAGGTAAATAAATCAACTTCAATTTTGAAGAATGGACAGAAAGATATCTAGAGGGAAAATGTCCATGCTAAGTACTAAAATCAAAACACAAAATTTTTGTGGGCAAAGAGCCAGATTAAGTATTAAGTACCTCAGTCTAAGGACTTCTTAAATCCATATGAAAAAGTATAGTAGGAAATAAGGCCAAAGAAAGAAAATCTTTTCAAAAACTGGAAAAACTAATTCTGCAAAGTCACTGAACACTGTTAAAGCAAGAAAATGATGCAACTATAGTAATGTTTTAAAACTTTTAGGGAGAAAATAATAAAAAGTATGGAAGATTTCTTATTATCACATAGTAAAACACATCATGAAGCTACAATAATTAAAACAGTATGGTGTTGTTCAAAGAACAGGCAACTCAATGAACTGTAACAAAAAGACCAGAAACACACACACATAATATGATAAAAATTGGCTTTTGTCCAATAAATGTGAAAATAATGGATTGTTCAACAGAGGGTGCTAGGACAAGTATAGAAAACAATGAATTGAGATCTCAGGCCCCCACGGTTAAAAAAAAAAAAAAAGAAAAAGAAACAGATATGAGAATTAAAAGTGTAAATGAAAGCAAACTTCTGTATGTATTAAGATCTCTTAAAGAAACTCACAAAAATTCAGGTATTAGGATCCCATCTTACAAATGCTATTTCAATAAGCTTGAAATTGGCTACCAGAATCCAAACTTTTAATAAACATCTCCAGGTAATTCTGATTCAGTGATTCAAGCTATATACACTACAAAATAATGGCATAGAAAAATAAGAAATAGTCCAATAATGTGGCTAGTTAAGTATCCTGACTGACATGCCTGCTTAAGAAAGAAACTAAAAATGCTTTTAAAATGTAAATAGGTCTTAAAGCATCAAAAAGAAGCACAAAAGGAGGTATCAGGCCAAAATCTAGACAGAAAAAAACAACAGTAAACTGACCAATGAAACTACTTTTGCCTTGAGGGCATTTAGCAAAACTGGAGAATTTGAGATTCTTGTTTCACAACTTCTTCAGTGTAAAGGTATTATATAAGTACCCGATGGATTTCATCCCCAGGGAATTTTAAGAAAGATACCTTAGCACTCAGCAGAGAAGTACAGGGGGAAAACATCTTTGAGAAAGTATAACCACAAACTGGCCCTCATAAATATCTGCAATCCAAATTAGCATTTGGCTGGGTGACCCAGTAATCTCGAATTACAAATTTGCTTAGAGTAGACTCCTATTGCTTTGATCTCCCAGAGGCTGGGCAGAAATACATACAAATCTTATGTAGAAGAATATATCTTCATAGTAAACTTCAAAGAATTCAAAAATTTTTTTTATATTTTTAATGTTTATTTATTTGTGTGAGAGAGAGACAGAGAGAGAGAGAGAGTGAGCAAGAGACAGAGTGTGAGAAGGGGAGGGGCAGAGAGAGAGAGAGAGGGAGACACAGAATCTGAAGCAGGCTCCAGACTTTGAGCTGTCAGCATAGAGCCCAATATGGGGCTCGAACCCAGAGCTGTGAGATCATGACCTGAGTTGAAGGTGCCCCCCCCAAAAAATTTTCTTGAAAGGAAAATAAGATATCTTATTCAAAAATCACTAAGCACACAAGGAAACAAAATACCATAAGCAAAAACCTAGAGAAACATCTGACAGCAGAAGCTGCTCAGCAAAATTTCGGGTATTAGAATTATTAAACACAAAATATATAACTATTTTTATAATTATTATAGATATTTTAAAACTTGAAAATAATAAATGAACCAAGAAATTGTAAAAAAAGAAAGGTAACATAGCTGAATTGAAATAAAATATAAATTTTAGAATTTAAAAACCATGTAATTTAAAACTCAGTGGATGGGCTTCACAGCAGACTGCATATAGCTGAGAGACAGTTTAAAACATGACAAAGTTAAGAAATTATCTATAATGTATTATATATATAATGTATTTCTATACATTATAGATATATCTATAATTATCTAAAGTATCTATAATGTATAGATATAATGTATTTATAGAGATAAAACAGGGAAAATGTGAAATGATAGTTAAGCATGGAAGCAAAGTGAGGAAGGAGAGCATATAGGTAATCAGGTTTACAGAAGAAGAGGTGAAAGAAGGAATGGAGCAGGGACAAGAATTAGAGATAATGGCAGGGTTTTCAAGAAATAATTAAAAATATCTGTAATTCAATAAGTCCAAAAGATCCAATGGAAGAAAAATCAAAAATTTGTACACTAGATACAAATTAGTGTAACTTCAGAACATAAAACCAAAGACAAGGCTTTAAAAATATCAAGAAAGACAAGGGAGACTGCCTTCAAAGGAGTGACAATTATTTATAGATTAATTCTCAGAAGTACAATGGAAGCCAGAAGACTAGAATGTCATCTTTATATGCTGAGAGAAAACTGTCAACTTATATTTTTTACCCAGTAAAGATATCTTTCAAGAAGGTGAAAATACAGACATTTTTAGACAAATAAAAACTGAGAAAGTAGGTACTTAGCAGGACTACACAAAATGAAATTCAAAACCTTTTAATATCTTCTCCCTTCATATGACAGGAAATGCAATTGAAATGGGAGGTCTAAAATACCAAAAGTAATGGAGAAAAAAAGTGTTATATTCATGGGTAAATGCAAATAAGTAGTAACTATAAAACACAATTATAAAGAGAGCCACAGGGTTCAAAAATACAGACCTAAAAGAAAAACACAGTGATAACACATTATAAATCAGGAGAGGATGACTGAAGTTAAAATATTCTAAGGTTATTGTAATTGTGTAGAAAACAGGCATAGGTATTGACTACTTTAGACTTTGATAAGGTAAGCATACAATTTAGGTATTCTAATTCCTAGGGTAAACCTTAAAAGAAGGTAAGTGAGGTGTTAATTCTAAAGGAGTGGAGGGGACAATATTTAATAAATCCAAAAAAAAGCAAAAGAGAGAAAGTGCTATCTTAGAAAAAACAGGAAAAATAAAAGAAATGTATCAGTAATTACATCAAGTATAATTAATTGTAAAATGACATGATACAAGGAAATAATCAGACAAATTTGGAATGTGGTACATATGAAGGACAACTACCATGGACTCTTCAAAAAGTCAATGCCATGCCTTGGCTTTGTGAATGACAGCTTGAAGAGCTCTGTGGATCGTCTCACTAGCAAACGAAAAGAGCTGGTGACATTTAGGAAAAACAAAATTTATGTCTCTGGATATTACCCTAAGAACCTACAGCAAATGAAGAAACACCATTCAACAAAATTTACTACATCTTAGTTATGAAGAATAAGAATCTATGGCATTTTAGCCATGACCCACCCCCTTCCTCTCCCCTTTCTCTATTCAGCTTGACAAAAGCTCCACACAAGGTGGAAGCAGACATGAACGTGGAGCTCCTTCTCCCTCCCTCCAGCTCTGAGTTGAGTACTACAGTGTCTCACTAGAACAGGCCATCAGCATTTCTCATTCTCCCCCTTGACCAGTTTGAAGTTGTAAAAGCTCTATTCCAACTTGAAATAGCTGAGAATTCTAAGGCTTTTGTGTTCCACATAGCCTCAACTCACAAGACAAAAATTCTACCCCAGGTATGGCCAACTGAGAGTACTGTACTCAACTGCCCTAACCACAGTTCACTCACAGAGCACAGGGTGGATACTAGCAGAAGCAAGTTGAGAAGACCAGATGCTACTGTCCTTCCCTGTGCCCCTGCTCATAAAGCAGAGCGTCACTTCGAGAGAAGCAGGTCACTGTTCCTGCACCCCACTCTGGAACACTATCATGGAGGTTTTACCTGGGTGGTGGTGGGGCTGGGGTGGGGGAACCATAAAACCAGAGACCTCTGAAGCTCTCTCTAAGAAACTTGAGTTTACTTGGGACATTCTAATTATAACAATGTATTTTTGAGTTTGTAACTTATATAGACATAATATGTATAACAATAATAGCATAAAAAGGAGAAAAAGGGAATAGAGTTTCAGAGGAGTAATATTTCTATATCTTACTGAAATTAAGTTAATGTAAATCTTAAGTAGATTCTGACAGGCTATGATGCCCATGGTAAGCACTACAGCAACCAGTAAGAAAATAACTCAAAAATATAGTGAATAAAATCATTAAAGGAATTATAATATTTAACTAGAAGATATTCACTTCCTAAAAAAGAAGGCTATAAAGGAGGTACAGAAGAACAAAAAAAAAGCATGAAAAATATCAAAAACAAAAAAGGCAGAGAAAAATCTAATTATATCAATAATAACACTGAATGTGACTGTATTAAACAAGCCAATCAAAATTCAGAGATTGTCAGACCATATTTAAAAGCAGGATCAAATGATGGCTATAGGAGAATATATTAGATTAAAATATACAAAAAGCCTGAAAATAAAATAGAAATACAATCAGGCAAAGAGCATCAGCAATAGACAAACTATCTGTTTATCCCCAATACTTCTCCAATACTGCCAAATTCATATGTTGAAATCTTAATCCCAATGTTATGGTATTTGAAGGAGAAGACTTTGGGAGGTAATGAGATCACGATGGCACTGTCCTCGGAGTAGGATTAGTGCGCTTATGAGAAAAGGCCAAAGAGTTACCTAGCCCTCTTTCTGGCATGTGAAGATTTAAGAAATCAGCAGCCTGCAAGCCAAAAGAGGGCTCCCACCAGAACTGACCATGCTGACAGCCTGATATTAGAATTTCAGCCTCCAGAATTGTGAGAAATACATTTCTATTGTATATAAAGTACCAAATATGTGGTATTTTGTGATAGCAGCATGAAGATAGCAACCATAAGAAAGTTGGAGTGGATATACTCATAACAGAAAAAATAGATATAAAATTATTACTGAACATAAAGAAGGACATTTTATAATGATAACAGAGTCAAATCACCAAGAAGACATAACAAGTATAAACATGAATGCACCTAACAAGAGAGCCCCAAAACACATGAAACAAAAAATGACTGAATTGAATTGAGAAATAGTTCAACAACAATAGTTGGTGACTTTAATACCCAAATTTCAATAATGAGCAGAACAACAAGGCAGAAGATCAATAAGGAAATAGAGGACTTGAACAACAGTATAAACTAACTAGACCTAAAAGACATCTATTCAACACTCTACCCAAAAGCAGTATAATATACATTCTTCCCAAAATTGTATAGGACATTATGCAGGATAGATCATATGTTGGGCCATAAAATAAATCTTAATAAACTTAAGAAGGATTAAAATCATACAAAGTATGTTTTCCTATGATAATGGAATGAAATTAGAAATCACTAACAGGAAGATGGGAAGCCTGGATGGCTTAGTTGGTTAAGCGTCTGACTTTGATTCAGGACATGATCTCACAGTTCATGGGTTCAAGCCCCACATTGGGCTCTGTGCTGACAGCTCAGAGCCTGGAGCCTGCTTCAGATTCTGTGTCTCCCTCTGTCTCTGCTTCTCTCCCACATGCACTCTCTCTTTCTTTCAAAAATAAATAAACATTAAAAAAATTTAAAAAAAATCACTAGCAGGAAGAAACCTAGAATATTCATAAGCATGCAGAAAATAAGCAATTTATTCCTAATTAACCTTTGGGTCAAAGGAGAAATCACAAGGTATTATTAGAAATTCTTTGAAAAAAATGAAACTAAACCCACAAAATACCAAAACATATGGGATGCATTTAAAACATTGCTTAGAGGAAATTTATATTAGTAAATGCCTAGGTTTAAAAAAGATGTCAGGTCAATAAACTAATCTTTTACCTTTAGATATTAGAAAAAAGAGGAAAGGGGCGCCTGGGTGGCTCATCCGGTTAAGTGGCTGATTTTGGCTCAGGTCATGATCTCATGGTTCGTGGGTTCAAGCCCCAAGTTGGGCTCTGTGCTGACAGCTCAGAGCCCAGAGACTGCTTTGGATCCTGTGTCTCCCTCTCTCTCTAACCCGCCCCTGCTTGTGCTCTCTCTGTCTCTCAAAGGTGAATAAATATTAAAAAAAAATTTTTTAAAGAAAAGAGGGAAACTACCTGAAGCAAGTGCAAGGAAGAAAATAATAAATATGTGAAATTAATTAAATGGAGAATAGAAAAATAGAGAAATAGAGAAAAGCAAAGAAACCAAAAGTTGGTTCTTAGAAAAGATTGACAAAATTGACAAGGCACAAAGAAAGAGGGAGACTCAAGTTAATGGGTTTTTTAATTGAAAGACTCAAATTATTAAAAAATAAAAAGAAGAAAGAAAGAAAGAAAGAAAGAAAGAAAGAAAGAAAGAAAGACTCAAATTATTAAAATCATGAATGAAAGAGGGGACATTGTTACCAACATGAGTAGTAAGAACAGGGAACTTTCTCAGGCTAACATTATACTTACTGGTGAAAGATTGAATCCTTTCCCTACAAGATCAAGAACAAGACAAGGATGTCTACTCTGTTACTTCTTTCAAACACCATTCTAGAGGTTCTAACCAGG
Organism: Panthera tigris; assembly: GCF_018350195.1. Taxonomy (NCBI): domain Eukaryota; kingdom Metazoa; phylum Chordata; class Mammalia; order Carnivora; family Felidae; genus Panthera; species Panthera tigris. Next base: position 88,479,283 of record NC_056677.1, on the reverse strand, counting down.
GTAATTAGATAAGAAAATGAGCCATCCATATTAAAAAGGAAGAAGTAAAGCTATTTCTATTCACATATAACATAGTCTTGTACATATAAAATTCCATTAAAGCTAATAAATAAGTTCACAAGATTACAAGGTATAAAATCAGTATACAAAAGAATCTATTGTATTTCTATACACTAGCACGAAATTAAGTAAAAACCATTTACAACAGTGTGAAGAAGAATAAAATACTAGGGAAACTTAACTAAAGATATATAAAATTTTTACTATGAAAACTAAATCATTATTGAAAGAATTTAAATAAGATCTAAACAAATGGAAAATAACCTATGTTCACGGATCAGAAGATATAATATTGCAAAAATAATAATGCTTCTGACTTTTTTCAGACTCAAAGCAATCTTTATCAAAGTTCAACTACCTTTTTTTTGCAGAAATGGACAAGCTGACTCTAAAATTGATATGGAATTTATATGAAATTGCAAGGTACCTCAAAAGTCAAAACAATTTTGAAAAAGAACAATGTAGAATTCACATCTCCCATTTTCTAAACTTACTACAAATCTACAGTAATCGAACCAGTGCCGTGCCAGCATCAGGACAGACATAAATCAACAGAATAGACATGAGAGTCCAAAAATAAACTCATGAAAATATGATGAATTTGTTTTTTATAAGGGAGTCAAGAACATTTACTAAAGAATAGTTTTTTTTCAGCAAATAGTGCTGAGACAACTGGATATCCGTATGCAAATGAATGAACTTGGACCTCTTCCTCATACCATACATAAAAATTAAAACAAAACGGATCATAGATTAAATGTAAGAGCTAAAACTATAAAAATATTTTTCTTATTTTTTAAAATTTATTTATTTTGTAAGAGAGAGTGCAAGCACAAGTTAGAGAGGGGCAGAGAGAGAGGGAGAGAGATAATCCCAAGCAGACTCCACGCTGTCAGCACAGAGCCCAAAATGTGGCCGAATCTCATGAACTGTGAGATCATAACCTGAGCCAAGATCAAGAGTTGGACCCTTAACCAACTGACACCCAGATGCCCCTAAAACTATAAAACTCTTAAAAGAAAATGTAAGAGTAAATCTTCCTGACCTTTGGTTAGTCAAAGCCTTCTTAGATATATTATCAAAAGCACAAATGACAAAAGAAAAAAGTTAATTTTTAAATTTCATAAAAATTTATTTTTTTTATTTCCATCAAGTTACAAAAAATTTGTGCTTCAAAGAACACTATCAAGATAGTGAAAAGACAACCCGTAAAGTGGGAAAACATTTGTAAATGATGTACATGATAAGGAGTGTGTATCCAGAATATATAAATAACTCTTATTAACTTACTGGCAAATAACCAAATTTAAAAATGGGCAAAGGAAGCAAAATGTCCATCAACAGATGAATAGAAAAAGAAGATGTGATAGATACACAATAGAGTATTACTCAGCCATGAAAAAGAATGAGATCTTGTCATTTGCAATGACATGGATGGATAGGTATAATGCTAAGTGAAATAAGTCAGAGAAAGACAAATACTATATGATTTCACTATATGTGGAATTCAAGAAACAAAACAAATGAACAAAGAAAAAAACAGACCAAAAAATCCCAGACTCTTAAATACAGAAAACAAACAGGTGGCTGCCCAGAGGGGAGGTGAGTTGGGGGCTGGGTAAAACAGATAAAGTTACAAAATAAATATGTCACAGCAATGAAAAGTACAGCATAGGGAATATAGTCAATAATATTTTAAAAATATTGTTTGGTATAATTATACTTAATGCAGTGAGCACTGCATAATGTACAGAATTATCATTATGTTGTACATCTCAACACAACACTGTATGTTAGAAATATGTTATACTTCTAAATAAATAAATACATAAGCAAGACAGAACAGAAAAAGTGAAAAAATAAATATTTATAATTATTGGTAATTAAATCAACTCAATTTTGAAGTATTTTATATATATATATATATATATATATATATATATATATATATATATATGAAGAATGGCAAAGATAGAAAAATACCTAGTGGTAAGGTAGGAAAGAAAAAGCAATGTCACATGCTAGTCTTAGGAAAATGACTTTGTATATCTCTATGTGTAAATTTGGAAATATTTTAATACTTACATTCAATGAGGAAGTTAGTTAAGACACTGGGTTAAAAATTAGTGATGAAGGCCACCTGGGTGGTTCAGTCACTTAAGCATCCAACTTCGTCTCAGGTCATGATCTCGTGGTTCATGGGTTCGAGCCCCGCGTTGGGCTCTGTGTTGTCGCCTCAGAGCCTGGAGCCTGCTTCAGATTCTGTGTCTCCCTCTCTCTCTGCCTGTCCCCTGCTCTCACTCTCTCTCTTTCTCTCTCTCTCTCAAAAATAAATAAACATTAAAAAAATCATAATAAAATAAAATAGTGATGAGAGGAAGGAGGTATTTTTTAATTATAAAAAGAAAAATAAAGGCAAAGTCTTCAGAAAAAAGATCTATAAAAGAAAGTCATGGTCCAAATAGGACAGAAACCAAGTGAATTTGTAAGACTACATTTGACTATAATTCAAGACTCTAGCTTGAGCTGCATAGATTTTGTGGCTTAAAATTATAATTTTTTGTCTCTGAATCCAATCATAATATGAAGTTCTAAGTATAACTGATATTTACATAATTATATTGCTGTCCATTTTTTATCAAATTTTACATTAACTCTGAAGGCAAACCCTAGGAGAATTAATTATTATGATAGAACAGCATGTACAAGTTATAAACTCTGATAGCAAAATAATGACACAACTGGGAGAAACTGGCAGGAGAAGGATGCAGGAGAGTAATATAGGAAGCCTTTTTTCCATAAAAAAATAAAATAAAATAAAAATGGGAAAAGGAATACGAATAGACATTTCTCCAAAAAAGATAATATAAATGTTCATTAAATACATAAAAAGATGATCAAGATCATTAGGAATCAGGGAAATGTAGATCAAAATTACAATGAGATAGAACTTCACACACAGTAGGATTGTTATAATAAAAAATATATAATATCAAGTGTTAACAATGATTCCAAAACAATTAGAACCGTCATATATTGCAGGTGGGATGTAAAATGATGCAATTGCTTTAGAAAACAATCTGGTAGTTTCTCAAACAAACATATGACCCACAGCAATTCTACAATTCCACACCTAGGTATATACATAAGCAAAATAGAAACATATATCCACACAAAAATATATACATGCATATTCATAGTATCATTATCCAGAATGGCCTAAAAAGTATAAAACAACCCACCTGTCCATCAATTGGTGGACTGACAACCAAAATGTAGTATTTGCATGCAACTGAATATTATTCACCAATAAAAAGAAATGAAGTACTGGTTCACTCTATAACATGGATGAACTTTAAAAACATTATGCTAAGTATAAAAAAACCAGACAAAGTACCATGTGTTGAATGATTCCATGTACATGAAATTTTCAGGAAAAGTCAAAATTACAAAGACAGCAACTAGATTTGTGGTTGCCTAGGGCTCAGTAGTTGGGGGACCATAGCGAGTGACAGCTAAGGGTTTCTTTTGGGGTTGATTAAACTGTTCAAAAATGGATATTGGTAAAATTCTAAAAGTATTGAACTGTGAACATTAAGTGGGTGAATTATATGTAAATTATATCTCAATGAAGCTGTTAAAAAAATCAGTGTCATGTGAGAAGTCCATTCTATCAAGAATAATCAAGGTTCTGAGATTTTTCCCTAGTTGGAAGCTAACCTGTTAGCCTGCCATAGTTTCATGGGTACTGGCAGAAAATACAAGACACTTTAACCAGGGACAATAATTTATTATTCACAGCAGTGGCCCTAGCTTCCCTGAACCACAGTTCCCACAGGGTGATATGAAAAGGACAAGGTAATGCCTTCACATACATATTATTGTTTAGTAGAGAAACTGAATGTTTAGAAAACCCACATATTTTATAAAGGACAGTAAGCTTGTTTGACTTTTGCTCTGAGATGTTATCTTTATTATACTAGACAGTAAACAAACCTGGTTTTTCCTCCAAATAGAAATACTATTTCTATTTTCCAAGTTGCTCACTACACAAATACCTTTGAAAAGATAATCCGGAACAAAGAGCCTGCTCCACTCCTCTCAAGATATACAGAGACATGAGAGAGCTATAGTAAATTTTCTTCCAACATATTCCAGCTTTTAAAAAATTTAAGAAAGTAAAACAAATGTAGGACATGAACAGCTATAAAAGACTTTTTAGGACCACTAGGGACATATGAATATTAAATTATACTTTAAAATCAGTGTTAATTTTTTCAAGTGTGATAATGATAATGTTTATGTAGTATAATGTCTTTTTCCTTTGGTGAGACATGATGCTTGCTGGGGTATTTAGGTATATAATGTACATGATGTGTGCAAATTACTTTTAAATGGCTTACCAAAAATAAGTGTTTTTTTACTTCTTGTGTATACTTGTGTATAAAGTTTTTTACACACTTTATACACACTTTATATACACACAAATTACTTATATAATCATTAAACTTGCACAGACACAGATATTGGAGAACAAGAGACAAAAATATAAATATGGCAAAATGCTAACAAGTATTGAATCTACAGGGACAATACAGTGCTTTTCATGGCATGTTCTTTCAATTTTTGAAAATATTGTTACTAAAAAGTTAGGTAGGTAAGTAACTAATAAAAGTGTTAAGAGGCAAGCATCCTCAAACTGCAAAAGAAAAAAAACAAAAACAAAAGGACAAATTGCGACACGTATGTTATTTCCCAGAGACATCAAAACATAAGTTTCCATGGAAAGGTTCAAATAAAAGATGAAAAAAGTTGTATCGTACAAATAATAAAGAAACCTGATATCACTATACTAATTTCAGATAAAATAGATTTCAAGGCAAAAAGATATTCATTACATAAAAAAGACTTCATTACAAAAGATAAAATAGGGTCACTTCAAAATGATAAAAGATTCTGTTCACAAGAAATACACTTTAAAAATACAGAAAAGTTGTATGCACTAGTAACATCCTAAAATATACACAGTTGAAAGTACCAGATCTACAAGGAGAAACAGACAAGTCCACAATCATAGTTGCAAATTTTAAACAGATCTCTGATTACTGATAGCACATGGAGACAAAATAATCTATGAAGATGTGGAAAGATTTAAACATGATTACAAACTTGTTCTAGTGAACATACATAAAATAGTGTACTCATCAAATGAAGCACACACATTTAGATCAGGCACACCCTGGATATTTATAAAAATTGACCATACATACACTAGTCTTCAAGGTTAATCTAAGCCAATCTTAAAGGATAGAGTTTATGCGGAACATGATCTCTGACCATAATGCAATTAAGTTAGAACAAATAGTTTAAATCTAACCAAACTCTTCCAGAGAACAGAAAGGGAGGAATAAAGCTAACATAACCATGATACCAAACCTAAATAAGACTGAGTGTAAATAGAAAATCAGAGGTCAATCTTACCAATGAATATAGGTGTAAAAATTCTAAATAAAATGTGACAGAGGTGGATTTAACCTAGGCCCTAGCTATTATTGAAAGGAAAGAAAAAGTTTGAAAAAGAAACAAAAATGTCATTCACAGATAATATGATTGCATAGGAAGAAAATTTAAAAGAATATAGATAGAAATTAGAAATAATAAAGTTTAGCAAAGTTTCTGGGTATAACCCTAATATATTAAAGTGAACTATATTTTTATATACTATCAGAAAACAAAAAAATAAATAAAATAAAATAAAATAAAATAAAATAAAATAAAATAAAATACAATAAAAAAAGACACAACTTACAATGGTGTCCCTAGTGCAGTCTCCCAGGAAAAAAAAAAGTAAAGGAACCAAATATGATGAGCATTTGACAAAAAGTGTATGAGAAACGCCTGTTAAGAATAGGTGAAATGTAAATGTAATCATAGAGCTTTTATCTGGCTCTACAATAAACAACATATTCATAATATTCACATCTTCAAAATACTATAAACATCGCTTACTGATTTAGCTGAAAACAGCATCTTTTATTGGGAGGAGTTAGAAGAGATAAGGGTGGTAGCAGAAAGAGCACTTCATCTGTCCTAACACAAAGCAAGTAGATAATGTGTTAATAAAGAAAAAAATTATTTGCAAGTTTTTGTTCTTAAGGAACTGATCCAGGAAGTCAAAATGGATGAGGAAAGGAACATGTTTTTTCAGTATAAGTTGTACTTTCTAAGCCATATCCATGCAATATAATATTGTGTCATATTACTATACAATGGTTACTCTCATGAGTCTCATAAACTCTTAGAAGATATTAATTTAAATTTAACATTTCAAAACAGAAGTCATCTTTAACCTGGCGACTCTTAACACAGAACCTCTGTTTTAGAGAGCATGTATAGTCCAAGGCTAAAAATTTTACATATCTTTCTTTACATCCTTTATTTGGTATCTCATCACAGTCCATAAACAGATCTTGCTGTTTCTTCCTTATAAATGCTATCAATAAAAGAATGGTAGCAGAGTTGAAAGAGGTCTTAGAGACTATCTAATCTATTCCCCTGGTTTTATACAAGAAATGAAGGGTCAGTCAATGACAGAGCCAGAGCTAGAATGAGTTTCTTGACTTTTCCAATACTTTACACTGATTCCCATTCAATTCCCAAATCTGAGCAAAAGTCAAGATATTTTGCCAGATTTTGTATGAAGAGGAAACATTTTCTTCTCACTGCCATAAAAGTATTTCTTAAAAAATCAAATTGTAGACAAACATATTAATCAATTTGAAAGTCCTATAACCAAAGCTGCCACTTTCTACAAACCCAGAACTGAAAATAAGAGGAGACTCATTAAAATATGATGACTACAACATGTTATTCACCAACACTAACAGTTAATGATTTTCTCTGATCAAAAACATAATAATTTGGGGGCATCTGGGTGGTGTAGTCGGTTAAGCATCTGACTTCGGCTCAAGTCATGATCTCTCAGTTCACGAGTTCGAGCTCCATGTCAGGCTGTGTGCTAACAGTTCAGAGCTGACAGCTCAGAGCCTGGATCCTGCTTCAGTCTCTCTGCCCCCTCCCTGCTTGCACTCTGTCTCTCTGTCTCTCTCAAAAACAAATACACATTAAAAAAAATTTAACATAATAGTTTTAAAGAAAACTAAAGAATAGGGGCACCTGGGTGGCTTAGGTCATGATCCTGGGGTTTGTGGGTTTGAGCCTCCCGCATCCGGCTCTGTGCTAACATGTCAGAGACTGGAGCCTGCTTCAGATTCTGTGTCTCCTCTCTCTTCCCCTCCCCCACTTGCACGCTCTCTCTCTCTCTCTCTCTCTCTCAAAAATAAATAAAAACATTTTGCAAAATGTTTTGAAGAAAACAAAGAATAAAGATACACTCATTTAGTTTTCAAGAAACTATTTTTTTTCCAATGGGAACGGAAGAAGGTTGGGGAAAGGGGGTGAGAGGCCTAAATAAAAGGTTACCAAGCAGATGTGTTCTAGACTATAAGTTTATACTCATAAACTAACATTGATCAAAGTTAGCAGGAAGATTTAAAGGCATCAGTTAACAGACAGTGGTATCTTATCTGGAAAAACTAGCAAACATGTCATTATCAGAAGTACTTTAACCTTAAAAGTCCATAGCCCTAGTGATTTTACACTTAGGATAAGGAAGCAATACCTATTTTGGGTAAATAATTTATTTCCATGTACTTTTGGATACCATTTGAAAATATGTCAAATGGAGAGCTTTTTAAATAATTAGGTTACTAGATGCTTTTAATGGCATTTGTGTAAATGTGATTTTTACATTAGAAAGTTATCCTAAATCAGAATGGCATTTGTTAAGAGTAGATTCTATGATTAGCAGATAAGAAAGAAACCAATTATAAGCTACTCTAATCAAAAGCAATTTTTCCCCCAATTTTAGGTGCCAATAACCAAAAATTAAATTTAAGGAGTTTTTATTGAGTCTGGCTTTGTACAAATTAATATGGGATATATGGAGATTCTTAAATATATTATCTCCCCAGAAAATTTTATAACCTAAAAAGGAGTATTAGAGAAATAAGCAAATAGTACTTAGTAAACAGAATGAGATAAGTGACATAAGATGAACATTAAGTATTCAAAAGAGAAAAAATGTTTAGAAAACTGGTAACAAACATAAAATGTACTTTTTCACATGCTACTCTAGTAGGTTTTTCCCTAGCAAGAATTCCCAAAGTTTTTAAGCAGAACACTATGTGAAAAAATAAGTATATATGCACATGTTAATTATCTAAATTTGAAAATAAACACAAGTGAGGATCACAACATGGCAGAATTAGCTTTCCAGTCCTCAGCTCTACATGATCTATGATATCCACTTAAAACATTTCTAACCGTCCAGTCTCATCTAGTTTACACCTCTAATGATGATGAACTCAAAAGGCAGCCCACGGTGCTGAGGCTTAAGACACTTTTGCAGTATGATTTAACCTGCTTAAGTCCTTTACAAAGAAAATTCAACAATGGGAACTTAAGCGAGTAATAGATTAAAATCATCTTAAAATGAGGTCAACCCAACAAATCACTTAATATTGCTTCTTAAAAGATATGATATAACCAGCAGAAGAAACATTTAATTTCTGTATTTAAACTGAAAGCAGTTATTTTACTTTGGGAGAATAGGGAGGTGGGCAGGACTTATACATAAATGTTTTCTGCCATAATGATTATTAATTTTTAATATGAACTTTTGGCAAGAAAATCTGGTGATATATATTTCTTATCTAACCTGCAACTAAGGGATTACATGCATGGCATAAATGTGTTAATGATTCGGGGGTGAAAGGGCTACAAAACAATAAAAATGTAGCTCTTTACAATTCACAAATTATATCACATATATCATATTTGGTCCTCTCAGTAATAATGCTGTGATGTATGCAGGTATGTTTATGGTTTTAAATGCAGAAATTGAGGTTTAGAGAGCTTAAACAAGCTTATCTAGGACCACATAGTAAGCTAACCCTTGAGCTCAGATTTTTGTCTATTGTCTCTAAGTGCCATTTCTTCTACTAACTCCAGAAGAAAAGTATCCAAACTTCCAACTAAGAATTAGTGGTCCAGAATGATGGGATGATAAACACAAGTAACACAATAAAGTCACTGGATTTTAAGTTATAATTTAATTTTGGATACAATGAAAACTTCCAACACCATTTAAAATGGTTTATTTTCAGATAAATGAGTTAACCACAGCTATGGCTTCACAGAGAAAACTGAAGAGTAAGATAAACCTTCATTTTGTGGCAAGAAGGTCTTTATGGACTGTCTACTGACAGCACTGCAGCTCTCCATTCTACCAGGCCTGTACAGACGTATCCTGAGTTTTCAGCAGTAAAGGAGTTCCATAAATATAAAGAGATTAGCACAAGTCGAACTTATCTGTAGTTATTTGTTTTAACTTGGCCTTGGAAAAGTACTAACATCACAGATAAAAGAAACAAAAAGACCACAGTACCATGATAATAAGAATAAAAACTTCAGAGTTGTGCTGAGCATAAATATGTCTGGAATGTCTCCTATAAAGCAGTCAAAACCTGTGTTCTAAGTGCATTTAAGACTCAGTGAGTCCAACTCCAGGGCTCTATGCCAGTGTAAAACTGTACTAACATGCCCCAGGCCTGCCTGTTGCCTGCTGGCAGGAAGGGAAGAAGAAGAAATTGTGTTTTGCCCATACACTGAGTAGACCAACATTTCCTGTGCATTTCTAACAGAATTACCGGCTAATGATCTCAGCTGCTGGTATTCATGGCAGATCAGCTAATATGATCTTCATTTCACAGGCAGCAAAGCAGGAAACCCTGCTACCACTTTCAGTAAAGCAAGTGTTCTGCATGAACGCCTCCATGGTATTTTCCAACATGGGCAGAAATCTGGAAAACCCTAGTTTAGTTCAATCACAAAAAGCAGGAATGCTTCAGTTCTGGTGGTTTCGCTTATAATCACTAGGAAAAAAAACAATGTCTTATTAAAAGTGTTCTTGATTATGGAACACTGATTACATAAAATCCCTTATCAAAAGTGGGAAATAGTAAACTATCACCACCACGGCCCCTCCCAAATCACAAGAGCTCCAGCTCCATGCAATAGTCTCATCAATATTTAGAAAACTAACAACTTCCTCTAATATTAAAGCTGGCAGCACTTTTTCACTCAAATAGAGCAATTATATCCAAAGCAGCTTCAACTTATATACTACTCAAAATCTATTGTTACTTTATGCCCTTGTCATAACAAAAATCTGTCCTTTACTTATTAGCCTCATCTTAGGGAGACCATAGTTGACAAAGACATGATTTAACAAGAGATGAAAACAGAAAATCCTCTACAGGCAGAAAGTGTCCACAATATACCTTACAAACACAGAGTCAATCAGTGAGCTTTTATCTTAAAAAATAGCAACAACCTGGCAATGTGCTATTTAATAAAATTTGTTAACATGGATTTGCACCTGATTTCTATCACCAGCTCATTTCCAGTGAATGAATACTAGATTGCTGGGTGAAAAGCTTTAAGAACCATACATAAACTAGCAAAAACAATTTATTTTTTAAATGTTTATTTATTAATTTAGAGAGAGTGCAAGTGAGACAGAGGCAGAGAGACAGGGAGAGAGAGAATCCTAAACAGGCTCCATGCCTTCAGTGCAGAGCCTGATGCAGGGCTCAATCCCACAAACCATGAGACCATGACCTGAGCTGAAATCAAGAGTTGTACACTTAACCAACTGAGCCACCCACGTACCCCACAAAAACAATTTTAAAAATCAAAGTCTATGAGGCTAGTCATCTGCAAACATAATTCAAGGCAACAGTGAATTTGAAACAAAAAGAATGAAATAAATATTGCATAAAGTACCTTCCAAAGGCACATCTGGTAGAACAAGAGCTACAGATATGTGATTAAACAAAATCAAAACAGAATGTATGCCATTTTGATTTGTGGCTAGACTTTCGAAAAATCGAATGCCTTTTTATTTTTGAGGGAATACTGACCACATTCCTAGTTACTAACCCTCTTCAGTGTGTTGGCACATCAAGAGATGGGCTGTATGAAACTCAATTCCATAAACATTTGTTGCATGCTTTAGTGTCTCAAAAAGCAATGAGAACTGCTGGGGATGGGAAAAGATGGCACAAAGATGTATATGGTACAGAGAATCTGCCTTCAGAGACCCGGCAATTTAGTTGGAGAAACACACAAAGCAAGACAATTATTATAATATAATAAAAACAATAGGAAATAAAAATACTATGAGAGAAGTATAAATAAAGTGCTATAAAAATAAAGGATTAATTCAAATTAAGAAGAAATTGTGACAAAAGAACAACCAAAAGGCAGATGTTAAAGGAAAATAATATGAACAATTTTGCATTTGGACCCGCTCTGCCCAATACACTAGCCACTAGCCACATGTGCGTATTGAACAATTGAAACGTGGCTAGTCCAAATTGAGATTTTCTACAAATGTAAAATACCGGCTTTCAAAGAATATAAATATTCCATTAATAAATTATGTATTTATTATACACAGCATGTTGAAGTGATAACATTTTAGATACAGTGTATTAAATAACACGTAACTAAAGTTCATTTCACCTGTTTTTAAAAATAATTTTTTAATGTTTTATTTATTTTTAATACAGAGAGAGATAAGGCATGAGTGGGGATGGGGCAGAGAGAGGGAGACACAGAATCTGAAGCAGGCTCCAGGCTCTTACCTGTCAGCACAGAGCCCGATGTGGGCCTCAAACTCACAAACTGTGAGATCATGACCTGGGCCGAAGTTGGACGCTCAACCGACTGAGCCACCCGGGCGCCCCCATCTCACCTGTTTTTACTCCTTTCTTAATGTTACTTCCAGAAAATATAAAATAATATACATGACATACTGTGACATTTCCATTGAATAAAGCTGATCTTGAAAGGAAAAATAATGACAATTGTAATGGTTACTTGCAAGATATAAGGGCAAAGAGTTATCATTCTATAGAATAAGACATTCTTAGACAAGATAGAGAGCCAAGGAAAAAAAAGAATGAAGAATGGGTGGAAAAAACTATCTTATGATGGGAGGAAATATTAAGAAGATGGTAATGAATAAACAAAAATAAATCTCATCACTTGGGTAATAGAAAAAGGTCTGTAATCTTCCTTTTCCATTACAACAGTAGTCCTAAATCTGACTGCCTTGTCCCCAATCCAGACCAATTAAGTCTAATGTGCACCTAGGGCTCAGAACCAATGTGTTTAAAAAATTGGGAAGACTGATAGCCTTGAGAGAAGATGGTTGAAATCAGATTATTTCCTACAAAAGCACTATGTACTTTAAGCCTGAGGAGCAGAGTTGAATTGATTGACATTTGTCAGTAAAAGGAACCTAAGGATGAAAAACTGTGATGTCAAATTAGGGTTGTTAATACTAAGGGAAGAGAAAGCTGAGTACAGTCGACCACATACCCTGTAAACTAAAAAAGTCAATTTTGAAGTTCAAAATTATAACTGTGATTTCATGACCAAAGATTCTAATAGGATAGTGATTATGGGCAATTTTGAAAAGTAAAATTGTATCAAACAAGCATGAGAATTCAATGAGAAAGAAAAAAGACGTGTGAATAAACCAGAGGTAGGACACAAGGGAACAAGTAAATCAGACTTTTAAAACATGTGATACATGAAAAAGGGGGGAAACAAAATAAAGACAGGCACGACTGAATAATGTAAACATGTAAGACCAATCACAAGAAAACTAAAAACCTAGAAGAAACCAAAGCTAATGGGAAAAAATGGCTTAGAAAAACAAAAGTAGCAGACAAGTGGTTAGTCTAGTTTTGGGGAAACGTTTGGTTTTCTTCATCTCCAACAAGAAAGGTAGTCTTCAAACTAAAAAGAACAGGAGTTGAGACCCTATTTAAGGGCAGGCAACATCATAACTGCTGCATATATTCATCTTTCAGGTTCAAATAAAGTATACATTAAGCTATTGAAAGCTTTCTCATTACCACTGTTAGGAAAAATATTAAATGTATGGAAAGTAGTAAAGATGTTTAGATGACTCAGTATTGTTAAAAAGAGAAGAGTTACAGGAACTATGGAAAAGTTAATATGACATAAACGGGTAAGAGAATAGTTTTTAGATAAAGGAAATGGAATAGAATAGTGATTTTAATTTCAGCAAGGCATTTAACATAATATACTTAACAGACAAAATGGCAAAATGTGATACAATGAAATCTGAATTTTGTCACATGGATTCCCTAAAGCCCTTTCCATAGGCCACAATACTTAATTCCCCTCCTACCTTTCCGACCTTACTTCTTCCACTGTCCTATTGTTTAACCTCACGTTCTGCCTCAAACATCTCAAAAAGTGTTCATGTTCATGCTTTGGGGCTTTTGCTCTTGCTGCTGCCTCTGGCTGGAATGTCCTAAATTCCATATATTCACATGCCTGGCTCACTCACTCACTCACTCACTCATTCAGGTTTCAGCTCAAATATTATCTCCTCAGAGAGTTCTGCTCTGATAATTCTATCTAAAAAAGCAAAACCATAATTCTCTATTTCTTATTTTTCTTCATAATACTTATTATTATGTGGTCCATGTATGTACGTGTGTGTGTGCGTGGTGGGGGGAGACCATGGTTTATCCAACTAACCTCTGTCTTCTAAGTTTCCCATTGGGAATACAGGACCACAGGCACCATGCACTGACAAACTGCTCCACAAATCTGCATGAAGTGGATGTGTGCATCACATGGAAATGTGGAGGTCATGGTTTTTATACAGCCCAAGAACATCGAAGAACAAGGCCATGCTTCACCCAGGCTATTCTCAGACAATGAGCATAGCCGGAATACTAGCACAAATCCTTTCCTGTAGGACAAGGGACTCCATTGACAGGTGACTTTGGCTCAAGGACTCTCCATTGCCGAGCTAAAATTTGTTATAACTGTACTATACAGTCCGTCATGCTTCGTACTCAGTCCTTTCTTCCCCCTGTCCTTTCACAGATGTCAGACCTTCAATGCAATCTGAAGTTGCTCCCTGCCTATTATTGCTTCTTTGTAGTTTATGATACCTCTTTGAACTAGCCAAGTTACTAAAACCGACTTGCCTACTGAAGGTTCTAACATGCTCAGAAAAAAATGACGACTTTTAAAACAAAATTATAAAAGACTGCCAGATAAAAACTGTAATGAAAACCATAAAAAATGTGAATTACCATTTCAAAGAGACTTTCATGATTTAGAGAAAATAAATAAACCTAAGTATATATGAGTTAAATACTTTTTCACTAATGTGCTATTGATCCACTTAATTCAGTCTAGTTTCTTGAAAACAAAGTTAGTAAGATGGCTGGTTCCTTTAAATTATGTTTATATTTACTCTAATACCAGATCCATTATTTAATGTATCATCAAGATAATTACTATCAAAGAGTGTGAACTCTTCGTTTTCATTGGTATTCAATGTAAGCAACCAAACCATTACTGTTGTACTGAAAACCAGCATGATGTTATCATCGGCAATGCTATCACTGAATAACACATTTGCAGTAAACATCCGTGGGTACAGTTGACCTGCCAGAACACCCATGAAGAGAAAAATAGGTAACAACAGTAATGAAAATAAGCAAATTGCTCTACTTTCTCCCACTTACATAATAGGAACAAATGACACTTTTAAACTTCTAACCTGTTAGGAGAAAGTCATAGTTTCTGACTGAGGTGATCGCATGGATGTAAACTTTTTTAGCATTTTTTAATTATCAAAAACAGTTCAAAGATTTATAAACATATAGTTTCCACTTTGGTACATAGCACAATACTTTTTTACCACGATAAATTCTCAAAGTCCTAACTGCAAAAAGCAACATAACATCTTTATATGCTGATTTTGACTTTAGGGACTGTTCGGGGGGTGGCGGGTAGAAGAGGTGCGAATGGAATGAGCTCTGGTGATCTTATACACATATCCTTTAGCTAGAGAAGCTACACTTTGATCTGCTTTATTTCTTTGAGACTTTTAAAATAAATGATTGAAACTGAAACTTCTAGTCTGTCTAAAGGATAAACACCTTATGACCTACCATGTACACCATATATATTTCTCTTTCCTTTTTTCCTCATCTTTCCTCTCTGTTCTTCTAATCTTTCTTGCTTTTATTTACTTTTCTACCAACATTGCCAGTGTGAATGGCACCCCCTGGAGGTGAACAATGTAAAACTAGAGCAGTGGTCCTGGATGTCTGAGTCCCACCAGGAGTTTCAGGAAAGGGTACTAATGCTAGGTTCAAATTTTCCCAAAGATTATGCCCCAAATTATACATATAATTAGTTTCCCTAGTAAAAAGTAGTGATTTTCTGAAAATTATAATGGCTTATTTAACCTAGTTGAAAATACTCAAAGTGAATCATTATTTGTATTAGAAAGATGAAGGCATTTATCATAACTTAGTTAAAATCTTGCTTTTCTTTATTAGATCTTTTGCTTAAACTTGATAGGGGTGTTCACAAACTTGACTTCAAGACCTACTATATATGTACAGTAATTAAGACAGTGTGGTATCATCATAATAATTGGAAAATAAATCAATTAAACAGAATACAGTATATTTGATTTTCTTTTTTTAAGTTTATTTATTTATTTTGAAAGCAAGACAGCACACACACAAACTGGGAAGGGACAAAGAGAGGGAGAAAGAGAATCCCAAGTAGGCTCCACTCTGTCAGCGCAGAGCCCAATGTGGGGCTTGATCCTGCAAACCACGAGATCATGACCTGAGCCAAAATCAAGAGTCAGATGCTCGACTGACTGAGCCACCCAGGCTCCCATATATTTGATTTTCAATAACAGTGTCAAAACAATCTGATTTGGGAAAACATTCAAACAATGGTGGTGGGATAATTGAGAATCTCTATGGGAAAAAATAAGCTTCAATCCCTACCTCATAACAAATACAAAAATTATTTGAAATGGATCACAGACAAAAACATAAAAGCTAAAAACCTACTGTTGTTAGAGGAACATATCATTATGTTAGGTTAGGCAAACATTTTTTTTTTAGACAGGAAAAGAAAAGAATAACCACAAAAGAAAAAACTGATAAATAAGATTTCATCAAAAGTGAAAATGTCTACTCATCAAAAGACAACATTATCAGTATGAATAAACAAGCCAGAGAATGGAAGAAGATATTACATATATTTAACAAAACTGATATCTAGAATATAAAAGGAACTCCTACATTGAAACAATAAAAATACACAACAACCTAATGGAAACACAGGCACAAGATCTGACCAGAAATTTTAAAAAAGAAGATATACAAACGGCCAATAAGGATATGAAAAAGTGATCAGCATCAAGTTATCAGTGAAATGGAAATTAAGAGCACAATGAGATACCACTATACAATCAGCACAATGGCTAAAAATAAAAAGATTGACAACATCAAATACTAGAGGAGTTGTGAAATAAGTAGAACTCTCATACATAATTGATGGTAATTTAAAATGGCATAAGCATTTTGGAAAAATTGGCAGCATTTTATGAAGGTAAGCATATATCTTCCCTATGACCCAACAACTCCTCTCCTAGGTATTTATCCAAGAGAAATAATAAAAACATAGGTCCACAAAAAAAACTTGTAATAAAATGTTTCTTGCAACTTTATTCATAATATCCAGACACTGGAAAGAGGTTAGGTATGTGTCATTATGATAATGAATAAACAATCTTTGATTAATTCATACAATGTAATACGACTCAGCCATTAAAGGAATGCAACATGGATCAATCACAAAAATAGCACACTGAGTGCAAGTCTTACAAAAAGTGGTACCTATATTATGCCATATATATATAAAATAGTGAAACAGGCAAAATGATTCTGTGGTAGAAAAAAATCAGAACAAAGAACAAAGAATGCCTCTTGTAGGGCATAAGAGAAAACTGACTGGGAAGATGACAAGAGAGAACTTTCTGGAGGTGATGTTAATATTCTGTAACATGATAGGGGACTCGGTTACACAGGTGTATGCATCTGTCAAAATTCAGTGAATGCACACTCGAGATTTATGCATTTACTTTATATAATTATATACAAAAATCTATAAACAAATATTGAATATATATTAACAATATATGTTGAAATATTTAGAAGGAAATGTACTTATTTCTGCAATTTACTTGTTTTTTCTCTAATAGCTTATTAAGCCATAGTTTCTGTACAATTCAATGTTTTTTAGTATATTCATAGAGTTTTGCAAACATCAGCATAATTGATTTTAGAATATTTTCATCATCCCAAAAAGAAATCATGTACCCATTAGTCATTCCCGATTTTCTCCAACACCCTCCCAGCCCTAGGCAACCACTAATCTACTTTATGCCTGTGAAAATTTGTCTATTCTGTATATTTCATATAAAAGACCCATTTTGAATTAAATTTTGTGTATGGTGGAGGTAGGGGTCCAACTTCACTATCTTGCATGCAGACCCAACATGATTTATTGAAAAGCCTATCTTTTCCTACCCCTGTCAAAAATCAATTGAAAAACTTAGGGTTTATTTCTGGACTCTCAATTCTATTCCATTGATCTGTATGTCTTTCCTTATGCCAATATAATATAGTCTTGATTACTGTAAATCAGTAAGTTTTGACATTGGGAAGTGTGAGTCCTCCAAATGTGTTCTTTTTCAAGATTGTTCTGGTTATTCTGGGTCTCTTGTATTTCCTATGAATTTTGAATTTTTTTTTACATTTTTTTGAGAGACAGAGCATAAGTGGGGGAGGTACAGAGAGAGAGGGAGACGCAGAGTCTGAAGCAGGCTCCAGGCTATGAGCTGTCAGCACAGAGCCCGAAGCAGGGCTCAAACCCACAAACTGTGAGATCATGACCTGAGCCGAAGTCAGTCGCTTAACTGATGGAGCCACCCAGGCACCCCTGCTTATGAATTTTAGGTCAGCTTCTTGATTCTGTAAAGAAGCCAGCAGCAATTTTTATGGAGACTGCACTGAATCTTTACATCAATTTGGGGGAGTATTGCCATCTTAACGATATTAATTTTTCAGATGCATAATCATAGGATGTATTTCCACAATTTACTGTTAAATGAGTCAAGTAATTCATATGGATTAATGGATAGATAATAAAATGAATATAAATTGACACAGAGACAGAACAACTGTACCAAAATTCAATGGTAAAATCTAGATAGTGGCTACATGAGTGGTCACCGTAAAACTCTTTCAACTTTACTCCAATCCTACTGCCATACCTATCATGTTGATTTGGATCTTTGCACATCGCCTCCTACAAGCTCCCCTGGCTCTTGTATTCAACTCAGCTGTAAACATTACCTACCACATTCATCCAGGCTGTCTATACAGATAACTGGACTAGCTGCCTACTGCTGAAACCTGCCACATATACTGGTTCTGGTCTATACTCTCTGTGCCCCGTCCATGTTCAACATACATCTGGCTGCAAAAAAATCAAAGATGATACTTCAATTTTTCCCACCACAGGATCTCCAAGTCCTTCTCCTATGGTTTCCTCCCTTTCGAATAATCAAAGGGAAATATGGAAATACAAATAACCCAACAGGACTTTGATAACGGCCTAGTGGGAAAAAAAAGAAGACAGGTAGAATGCTTCCCATAAGTTTTCAAATGCTGTCCATAAATTTTCAAACTACAAAACCCTCAAATTACAAAGAGCACTAAGGTATGTAATGTTCCAAACAAATTATAGTAGTAGGTAACTGAAGGGTCATTTACACAACTATTTCAGGGCTAAAGGTAACTTTCTCACACTACTTCACTTCTACCACAATCATTAGCAGGTAGCTTTCTGGTTAGGCTCATTGTGACTAAAAATAAATAAATGATACCTATATACATACGTACATACATACGTACTATTTATAACTTCACAACAATTAAAGCGCACCTAATAATGAGCAGAAGAAATAGGCCACAAAGAGAGATAGCTGTCCAGCAGGCAGTTGCCTAGACTCACTCACAACTCAAGTGACATGCCCTGTACTGGTTGAAGGTGCATTACTCAATTTGGTACCTCGGCAAAACAGCAAACAGCTATAAGCAATGTATTTTAGTCAGTACTGAAAAAAGGAGTGATAAGACCAAACAATTTTGAAGTGACCCCTATTCCAGATGAAGGAAATAATTCACATGTGTGTTTAAGGGGGAGGGGCAATGGGGTTGAAAAAGAGGAGAGTTACAGATTAGGACACAATGGGAACAAGTCAGCCTTATACACTAGACAACAGTGCTTCTCAAACTTTCCTCTGCTATGAGTCATCTGTGAAGCTTGTTAAAAATGCTGATCCCAGGTTCAAGCCTTCAGAAACTCCTTATGCTTGAAGTTGGGCTCAAGACACAATCAGATTCTATTTAGCAAGCATCCCAGGGGATGCAGCTGTGAGTAGTTTGCTGACTATACATTATGAAATACTGAAATAGAGAATTAGGGCAAATAAGATTTTACTCCTATCCTTCATTCTTTCTTTATCTTCTTGAAGGTCTAATTGTTTCTAGCATCATTTAAACCTAGACTGATGTAAAAATAACAGATGTTAGGTATAGATATTGATCAGAGCATCTAGAAGTCATCCAAATTTGGGAATTAAAAAAAGAAAAAAACTTCCTCACCATATGCCCAATACATTTTGGATTTTTTTCCAATTATTTTGTTTGCAGTTTTTCTCTCAAACCCTCGACTAACTCTCATCCTTCCTTGGCCCTCTGGTTCCATTCCTCCTACTATACTTATCCCTATCCCTCAATGTTGCTCTGAAACAGTCTAAGTAATCTTAGAGTTCTAATGATTTTACCTTCTTTTCCCCAATTTTGTTGAAAGGGAAAGTTAATACTTGATCTCTGCCTATATACATGTACCTTTTAAAAAGCCCTTCTCTCAACGTTTCTTCTAAAACTAGTAAGCTGTCACATACCTTTGTACAAGGCCAAATAAGAAGTTAAAGCATTTAGGTATCACCTTTAAGCTTCACCCACTTAATCATTCTACAGTCACTTGATGAAGTAACCATGTATTTTTCCAATATTTCTTAAGACTGAGCAATAAAGTTTATTTCTTTTTTTTAATTTTTTAACGTTTATTTATTTTTGAGACCGAGAGAGACAGAGCATGAACAGGGGAGGGTCAGAGAGAAAGCAAGAGACAGAATCTGAAACAGTCTCCAGGCTCTGAGCTGTCAGCAAAGAGCCCGATGCAGGGCTCGAACTCACGGACTGTGAGATCATGACCTGAGCCGAAGTTGGACGCCCAACTGACTGAGCCACCCAGGGGTCCCTAAAGTTTATTTCTTAATTGTCCTGAAAAACTATAGCAATCAGAATGGATTACATATTTTAAAACTTTTATTTTATCCTATCATTGGTCACATTAGCCCCATTTGGTTGGGTAATTCTTCAAAGTAATTTCTATCATCTCCCTTCCCCTTCTCAAACAACTTTAAAGTTTCGAGCCAAATTCTTCTGGTGTCTCCTGATATTGGCTGGCCTTCCATGTTGTAAAGCAAACAGAGTAACAACAACAAAAAAGGCTTTTTGCTATGAAGATTTTCATTTCTTTAAGACTTTGAAGAAGAAAAACTAAAAGCTGGACCTATTCCCAAAGAGCATAAGTGCCCTCTTAATCATTTGGCAATTCCCACGGTAGCCTAAAATACTACACCGACTCAGACATCATTTAATGTTTTGCTTTTGGGGGGAAAATCTCAAATGTGAATATTTCCAGAATTTTAATTACCATATAGTATTTTAGTAACTTCTCAACCTGCCTGTAATAGCTTTAAAAATCTCTTATTTTTTAATTCCCAAGAATAAAAACCGTCTAGGTCTTTTCTTTCCTGTCTAATTATAAAGTGACATTCTCAGTCTGGAAAAAAAAATATAGAAATACTGAAAATTATGAAAAGAGCACAAAAAAATTCCTGAACTCCCAACATCTAAAGTTGGACTGTACTGGAGTGCCTGGATGACTCAGTAGGTTGAGTGCCCGACTTCAGCTGAGGTCATGAGCTCATGGTTCATGGGTTCAAGTCCCACATCAGGCTCTATGCGGACAGCTCAGAGCCTGGAACCTATTTCAGATTCTGTGTCTCCCTCTCTCTGCCCTCCACCGCTTGTACTCTGTCTCTCTCTCTCTCTCAAAAATAAATAAACATTAAAAAATTAAAATTGGACTGTATTAATGCACTGATGTATCTAATACCAGAGTCTATCAATCTGCCTGTCACTCAACATATGTATGTACATGCATGTGTGTGTATATGTATTTTCATAATACACATTTATTTATTATATACATACACAATGTATATAATATACTCTACTATATACTTTTATATAACATATAATGTAATATATATGTTATATATAAATATTCATACACATACATGTATGTTTTAGAGAAAAAAGCATCATAATTTGATTGTTTTATTGTTTGGTAATAAGAGATCAATGAGGGGAATATATTTAACAACAATACCCAAATGTAGGGGACTAGTTACATACATTACAGTATATTTATTCAAATAAATGCTAAAAAATATCTTGCTTTTGAAAAATATTTACTGAAAAAGGAAAGTTCTCATGATTTAACGTTACTTAAATAACCACAATATAAAACTGTGTTATAACACAAAGAAAAATCTAGGCCCAGATAGCTTCATTAGTAAATCTGATCAAACATTTAAGAAAAAGAAATACTGATGCTACAAACAATTCCAGAAAATACAGTAAGAGAAAATACTCATTTAGAAGACTCTATTACCTTCATACAAAAACTAGACAAATGAATTACAAAAAAATATAATTAAAGACAAATATTCCTCAAGAACACAGATGCAAAACTATTTAATAAAATAGTACCAAATCAAATACAGTAGTATATAAAAAGATATTACATCTTTTTCAAATAGGGTTTGATTCCCAAAATGCAAGATTGACTTAGCAATCAAAAATCAATAAATACAATCCTATTCATTAACAGACTAAAGGAGTAAAATCATATGGTTATGGGACAAAATTCAACACCATTCATAATAAAAATGGTTCCAAACTAAAAATAAATGGGAACGTCCTCAACCTGATGATATGCATGTAAAAAATACATATCTAACAGTATAGTTAATAAGGAAATATAGGAGATTTTTCTTCCTATGACTGGGGACAGATACAAATGTCCCCTCTCATCACTTCTATTCAACATTGTGCTATTGAGCTTAGCCTTTGTAATAAAAAATAAAAAGCAATAAAAAAGCAAAGTCATACAAAAGGAAAAAACAAAATGGTGTTTATTTGAAGATACTATGATTTTTTAAATATAGAAAATTCTAAAACAATGAAATCTAAACAAATGAATTTTGTAACATCACAGTATAAAAAGTATTTATACAAACATCAAATTAACACTAAATCAATTAATCACTATAAAATGAAAAATTTTTAGATAATATCATTTACAATGGAATCCAAAGTCATAATTACTTAGAGATAAAGTTAATGAAACATGTACAAGACCCATACAATGAAAATAATAAAATATTGCTGAGAAAAACTAAGGGTCCTTAAATAAAGGGAAATATATGCTAGGTTCATGTATTGGAATCTAAATATTGTTATCAATTTTCCCAAAATTAATCCATAGATTCAACTTAACCCCCCTCAAAATCCTATGAGTCATTGTTGTAGAAATAGACAAACTAATTCTAAAACTTATATGGAAATGCAAAGGACATAAATGATCCAAAATAATATTGAAAAGAGGAAGAAAAATGTAAAACTTACCTTACCTAATATTTAGACTCACTCACTATAATGCTAGAGTAGCCAAGACAGTGTGGTGTTAGTAAGAGGATAGATCAATGGAACAAAATAGAGTATCCAAAATTAGATACACACACAAATAAAATAAAATGATTTCCAAAAATGGTACCAGAAAAGTTCAAGATCAATAATGCCCTTAAATATATGTTACTTAGAGCTTCTAGAAAAATATTATAAATATCTTTGTGACTTCAGCATAGGAAAATATTTGTTAGACAAGATACAGAAAGTACAAACAATAAAAGAACAAATAATAAGTTAGATTTCATCAAAACTGAAAACTTGTGTTAATCAAAAAACACCATTAAGAAAATGAGTAGGCAAGCAGCAGAGTAAAAGAAAACTTTTGCAAAACATATACATAATAAAGGACTGGTATCCACAATATATAAAGAACAGCTGAAATTCAACATTAAATGGCATTTTTAGCTTGGAGATATAGAAAACTAGAAAGACATTTACTCCTCAACTTGCAAGAAAAGAAAAGCTAAGCAACTTGTAGATTAACAGCTTTTCTTGGAACTATCACCAAGAACAGAGACCACAGGACAAACAACATGCCCAAACCTCTAGAAAGAAACAATTTTAAAGCATTTGCTAACCTGGGGAAGACAATACTGAATGCCATATAAGCAGATAGGAGGATTAAATTAGAAATTTTAACTAAATGCTAAAGGCCAAGCATAGACTAGACAGAGTATGAAAACTCTGGGAGGTAGCAAATTAGAGGAGCTCACACTCTGTAACAGCCTTCTCCAGAAACCCCACCAGACATGAGTGGGAATGTAAAATGATGTAGTCACTTTAGAAAACAGAATGATAGTCCTCTAAATAGTTAAACATAGAGTTACCATATCACTCAAATTCTACTTCTAGGTATATGTCAAAAATAAATGAAAACATACAACTACATAAAAAGTTTTATACAAATGGTCATGTCAGCATTATCTATAATAGCCAAAATGAGAAAATAACCAAAATGTCCATCAACTGATGAACTGATAAGCAAAATGAGGTGTAGCCTTATAATGTAATATGATTCAGTGATGAAAAGGAATGAAATAGTGATTTATGTTACAACATGGCGGAACCATGTAAACATTCTGCTAAGTGAACAAATCCAGCCACAAAAGACCACATATTGCATGATTCCATTTATATGAAATATCCAGAATGGGCAAATGTATTGACACAGAAGTAGCTTAATGGTTGCCTACATGTGGAGGATGAGGGGAGAATAGAGTTACTGCTAACTGATACAGGATTTAGTGCTGATACGGGGTTTCTTTATGAGGCAATGAAAATGTTCCAAAATTAGACTGCAGACATAACTGTACAACAATATGTGAATACACTAAAAAACATTGATTTGCATTGTTTTAAATAAGTGAATTACACCTCAATAAAGTTTTTTATTTTAAAAAAAGAATAACTGGGGCTGTCTGGGTGGCTCAGTTGGTTGAGTGTTGGACTCCTGATTTCAGCTCACGTCATGATCCCAGGGTCTTGGGATCGAGCCCTGTACTGGGCTCTGTGCTGAGCATGAAGCCTCATTGGGATTCTCTATCTCCTTCTGCCCCTCTCCCCCACTTGTGCATGCACTCTCTCTCTCTCTCTTTAAAAATAAAAAAAAAATTAAAAAATAAAAATGTGACTATATCAAAAAAATAAAGTTGCAATAGCAATATTAATTTTTTTTAATTTTTAATGTTTATTTACTCTGATACAGAGAGAGAAAGGCAGAGAGAGAGTCTCAAGCAGGCTCTACACTGTCACCACAGATCCTGACACGGGGCTCAATCTCACACTGTAAGATCATGACCTGAGCCAAAATCAAGAGTCAGACACTTAACTGGCTGAGCCAGCCAGGCACCCCAAAATATTAAGTTTTGACATCATAGTCTCCAGAATAAGAGATATTATCATAAATAAAAAAGAGAATTGTATAATAATAAGGGGATTAATTATTCAAGAGAACATAACAATATCTGAGTGTGTATACAACTAGCAACAGATGTTCAAAACACATGAGGCAAAACTTGATAGAACTGAAAGGATAAATGGGCAAATCCACAATTTTGTTTTGAGACTTCATTAGTCCTCTCTCAGTAATTGACAAAACAAACATGAAGAAATCAGTAAGGATATTTATAAACTTGATATTTGTAAAATATTTCATCCAACAGCAGCAGGATACACATTCTTCTCCAGTGTACACAGTACACTCACCAAAATAAAACCAATTCTGAACCATTAAAAATTATAAATTTAAAAGAATAACAATCATAAAAAGTTATCTGACCATGACACAATTAAACAGAAATCAGAAACAGAAAGATATTGTTAAACTCTCCAAATGTTTGGAATAAAACAAAACACTTATAAATAGGTCAAAGTAGAATTCTTGAAAAAAAAACAAATATTCTGAATAAATGAAAATAAAATCACAACTTGTCAAAAATGGGTGGCATACAGCTAAAATACTTCTTAGAGGGAAATCTGTAGCATTTAAATGCATGTATTAGAAAAAAGATCTCAGGTCACCTGACTAGTTCAGTCGGAAGAGCAAGCCAACTCCTAACCTTGGGGTGGTGAGTTCGAGCCCCATGTTGGTTATAGTGGTTACTTAAATAAATAAAATTTAAAAAGAAAAGAAAAAAAAAAGGTCTCAAATCAATAAAAAAATGTAAGGTTATCTATCACTTAAGAAATTAAAAGGAAAATATAAAATAAAACCAAAGAAAGCAGGGAGAGGGGCACCTGAGTGGCTCAGTTGGTTAAGCATTTGACTCATGATTTCAGCTCAGGTCATGATCTCACAGTTCATGAGATCAAGCCCCGCCTGTAGCTTGGGCTGAAAGCATGGAGCCTGTTTGGGATTCTCTCTCTCCCTCGCTCTCTGCCCCTCCCCCACTTGTGCTGTTTCTCTCTCTCAAAATAAATTAAAATTAAAAAAAAGAAGCAGAAAGAAAAGACTAGAGTAGAAATCAGTGAAACTGAAAACAGAAAAACAATAGAGAAACTCAGTGAAAACAAAAGCTCGTTCTTTGAAAACATCAATATAATTGATAAACCTCTAGCCAGGGTGACTAAAAGAAGAAACACACCTAAATTATCAGTATCAGAAATGAAAGAGGAGACATGATTACTAATCCAAGAGACCTTAACATAATAAGGGAATACAATCAACAACTCTCTGCTCATAAATTTGACAATGTAGATGAAATGGAACCAATTCCTAAAAGTCACGCCAAATGAAACAAAAAACTTGAATTGTCCTGTAGTTATTAAAGAAACTGAATTCATTATTTAAGCCTCCTGAAAACAATTGCTAAGCCCAAATAATTTCATTAGTAAATTCCATAAACATTTGAAGAAGTAATAATACAAATTCCATATAATCTCTTCTGGGAAATGGAAGGAGATGGAACATTTCCCAACTCATTTTATGAGGGCAATATTATGCTAAATCCAAAACCACACTAAGACATTCCAAAAAAGGAAAACAACATAAACATATCCTTCATGAACATAAATGCAAAAATCCTTAATAAAATATCCACATACTGAAATCAACAATATACATAAAGAATAATATATCAGAACTAAATGGGGTATGTCTCAGGAATTCATGGCTAGGTCAATATTTGAAAGTCAATGTAGTCCTACAAATTAACAGTCAGAAGAATAAAAACATCATGCAGTAAAAGCATATAACAAAATTCAATACTCATTCATAATAAAAACATTGAGCAAAAAATATAAGGGAAATTATTCAACCTATATTAAAAGCACCTATAAAAAATACATATGTAGTGGTGAAAGACTGAATGGTTTTGGAAAGAAGCATCTCTCTCACCCCAAATTAGGCTGAAAGTCCTGGCCAGAGTAGTGAGACAAGAAAGAGAAATATAAACCATATATATTGGAAAAGAAGAAATAAAAATGTCTCAATTCACAGATTACATGACTTTCTATGTAAAAATCCCATGACTCTTAAAAACACCTCCTAAAATGATAATAAGTGAATTTATCAAGTTGTAACACATAAAAATAACATGCAAAAATCAATTTAAATCAATTGTATTTCTATATGCTAGCAATGTGCAATTGAAAACTGAAACTAAAATGGAAACATCATTACCAATGCCAACAAATAAAATATTTTAGTATAATCCTAACAAAATATAAGCAGTTTTATATAATTTTTTAGCATTTTTAAAATAAAATGCTCATAAGGGCAGGGGATGGGCTAAATGGGTGATGGGCATTAAGGAGGGCACTTAGGATGACCACTGGGCGTTGTATGTAGTGATAGATCACTAAATTCTACCCCTGAAATCATTATTACACTATATGTTAACTAACTTGGATTTAAATTAAAAAATTAAATTGAAAAAAAGACATAGAGAGAGAGAGAGAGAGAGAGAGAGAGAGAGAGAGAGAGACAGCACTAGCGAAGGAGAGGGGCAAAGGGAGAGAGAGAGAAGCTCGAGCAGGCTCCACACTCAGTACAGAGCCTGATGTGGGGCTCGAACCCACGACCCTGGGATCATGACCTGAGCCGAAATCAAGATTCAGACACTTAACTGACTGAGCCACCCAGGTACCCCTAATATTTATTTTGTTAAATACATTAAAATATCATTCATCTTTGAAAAAAAATTAAGAGGGCAGGTGATGGGTATTGAGGAGGGCACCTTTTGGGATGAGCACTGGGTGTTGTATGGAAACCAATTTGACAATAAACTTCATATATTGAAAAAAAATTAAATGCTTATAAGAGAAATTAAAGACAATATATATATATATATTTTTTAATATATGAAATTTATTGTCAAATTGGTTTCCATACAACACCCAGTGCTCATCCCAAAAGATGCCCTCTTCAATGCCCATCACCTACCCTCCCCTCCCTCCCACCCCCCATCAACCCTCAGTTTGTTCTCAGTTTTTAAGAGTCTCTTATGCTTTGGCTCTCTCCCCCTCTAACCTCTTTTTTTTTTCCTTCCCCTCCCCCATGGGTTTCTGTTAAGTTTCTCAGGATCCACATAAGAGTGAAAACATATGGTATCTGTCTTTCTCTGTATGGCTTATTTCACTTAGCATCACACTCTCCAGTCCATCCACGTTGCTACAAAGGGCCATATTTCATTCTTTCTCATTGCCACGTAGTACTCCATTGTGTATATAAACCACAATTTCTTTATCCATTCATCAGTTGATGGACAATATAAACGGAGATGCATATTGTGTTTGTTGGTTGAAACGTGCAATATAGTAAAGATATCAATTCTACCCAAAATGATATATACATTTGGTATAATTCCAATCACAATCATAGCAGGAGTTTTTGTAGACATAGAAAGGCTAGTATAAAAATTTATCTAGAAAAACAAAGTAAGGTAGAGGGGTGCCTGGGTGGCTCAGTCGGTTAAGTGTCTGCCTCTTGGTTTTGGCTCAGGTCGTGATCTCGCAGTTGGGTAAGTTCGAGCCCTGCATTGGGCTCTGCATTGACAGTGTGAAGCCTGCTTGGGATTCTCTCTCTCTGTCCCTCCCCCCCCTCTGTCTCTCTCAAAATAAATAAAGGTGAAAAAAGTTTAAAAAAAAAAGAAAAACAAAGTAAGAAGAAGAAACCCATTAAAGGATTTCAAGACTTGATGACAAAGCTACATAATCAACACAGAGTTGTAGTGATGAAGGGATGTACACATAGATCAGTGTAAAAGAACAATCAGGGAATAAAATCATGCAAATACGGTCAAGTGATTTTTAATGAAGGTACAAAAACAATTCAATGGAGAAAGAATGGTCATAAACAAATGGTATTCAAACTGGAAAATCACAGAAGCATGGTTCTTAAATGGAATTCCAAATTTATACAAATTTAACACAAAATGGAAGACACATCTAAATTTAAACTTTAAAACTATAAAGCTTTTGTAAGAAAATATAGGAGAAAATCTTCCTTAGGCAAAAAATTCTTAGACAATAAAATTTGTCCAACACACACACACACACAAATTCTTAGAGACATGACAAAGAAGGCACATTCAATAGAAGAAAAAAATGATTAATTGGACTTCATCAAAATTTAAAATGTTTAACTTTTAAGTTTTCAAAAACACTGTTAAGTGAATGAAAAGAAAAACTATAGACTGGGATAAAACATTTTAAATCACATAGTAAACAACAGACTTGTATCCCAAGCATATAAAGAAATCTGAAGTTAGTAAATAAACATCCCAATTTAAAAATGGGCAAAGGACTTAAACAGATACTTCACAAAACAACAAAATAAGGTATATATATAAGCATATGAAAACATGTTCAATGTCATGAACCATAAGAAAAGGAGATCTAAAACCATGATGAAATATCACTACAAAGGAAATATATGAATAATTCAGTTTCTCTACATGCTTGTCAGCATTTGGTGCTGTCAGTATTTTTCATTTTAAACATTCTTATAGGTATGTAGTATCTCATTGTGATTTTAATTTCCATTTCCCTAATGGCTCATGATGTTAAACATAATTTCATGTGCTAAAGTGTCATCTGTGTATCCTTTTATATGAAATGTATATTCATATATTTTACCCCTTTTCTAACAAGATTCTTCTAATGATGAGCTTTGAGCTTTTTATATATTTTAGATACTAATCCTTTGTTGCATATGTGTTTTACAAATAGTTATTCCCAGTCTATAGCTTGTATTTTCACTCTTAACAAAGACTTTCACAGAACAAATGTTTTTAAATTGGATGAAGTATAATGTATTACTATTTCCTCACATGAATTGGGATTTTGGCATCAAGTGTAAGAACTCTTCACTTAGCACTAAGTACTGAGAATTTTCTTATTTTTTTTTCTAAAAGTTTTAAACTTTTATTTCTACATTTATTTCCATGATCCATTTGAGTTAATTGTTTTAAAAATGTGAAGTTTAGGTCAAGGTTCATCTTTATGTCTATGGATGTCCAACTGCTTCAGCATCATTTATTGAAAAAGCTACCTTCCTCAATTGAACTGCTTTTATTTCTTTGTCATGAATTAGATGGAAATATTTATGTAGATCTATTTCCTGATTCTCTATTCTGCTTCATTAATCCATGTGTCCACCCCTCTACCTTTACCACAGCTATGTTGACTAACTGTAGCTAGGTAGCAGGCCTTAATATCAGGTAGTGTGATTCCTCCACCTTTGTCCTTCTTTTTAAATATTCACAACTGAGTTTTTAAGCATCCTGCTCTAACCCAGAGTCTGAACACATCAACTGTACATCTAAATAAGTATTCAGTGTCTAAGTACTCATCATCTAAGTACTTCAGTCATGGGAATTGATAAAATGAGAGAGTGGAAAAGCTTAATTTTATGTTAATTGTTACAAAATCAGTGTTATTTCTGCAGCATATAATCTGCCACTCATATATCTTAATACATATAAGTCATTTTGAGAACATGTGGGTGACTCAGATGAGTATGTATAAAAACAATTATTTCCACATAAATCTCTCTCTACTTTATCTATCCTATAAATGCACTGAACAACACACCTGCAAAAAAACATGTTTAATTTATAATGACAGACCAAAGTCCTTCTGGAAGTACATGCTTATTGAATGCTGAAATACAAATTAAGAAAATAGCATAAACGTATTGAAACTAGAAATATGTTCTTGTCTATAAAAGATTTAGCATGTCAAAATAGAAGAACTAGATGTTCTCTTACCTCCTGCCCCTTGTACTAACTGCAGCTGATTATATCTTTATTTATGGGTCTTTCCTGTTTTTTCGCCCTTCCTATCACCCATTTGCCATAAGAATCCCTTATATAAAATGCTGACCCATGAGAAAATGCATGTGTTAGAGTGAATCATTTTTCTAGAATAATCATTTCAAGCAATTCAATGATGGGTCTTGTTATACCTTGAAGCAGCTTCTTTTATGTAGTCTCCATAATGCTACATCTGTTTGGATTTGCAGAGAAATTCTGCAAAACTACACACAGAGCTCAGTATTAAAATTGTTTTAGTCAAAAACAGCCTTAAATGTAGCCTTGTGCTTAAAAATTAGTTTATAATTTTTTTAGAGAGAGAGAGCAGACTGGGGGAGAGGGGCAGAACGGAGGAAGGGTGAGGGAGAGAGAGAGAGAGAGAGAACGAGAATCTTAAGCAGGCTCCACTCTCAGCATGGAGCCCAATGTGGGGCTGGATCCCAGGACCCTGGGGTCATGACCTGAGCTGAAATCAAGAATCGGATGTTTAACCAAGTGAGCCACTCAGGTGCCCCCAAAATTAGTTTATAAAAACAAGAAAGAAGTAATGTAGCCTTAAATAGTTGTGATCTGTTTTCTTATTGAGATTTTTAAAATTATTTTCTCAGCATCAGGCAATTATCAAAATAAACCACAATGTAAACAAAGCATAGTCACAACTCAACACTGTATTATAAGGTACTTCAGTTACATCTTTACCCTATTGCTGGCAAAATGCTAATTTACAATACAATTAAAACTGAAAATTGGTTAAAATTTCAAAGAACATTTATATGATACCATTCTTTACATCAGTTCTTTTATGTTGGAGATACAAGACATACCTTATAAATGCTGGTTAATCCCCCATGCAATTGGAGAGTTTACTCTAGTGATATATGGTACTTTATTTGATGGCTATATAGACCCGTAATCCCTGGATAACAGAGAAACTACACTGTACATACATTTCGTTTTTAAGAAAATCAGAACTGGAGTTAAACAACAGCATATCTGTTGCCATATGATTTCTACTGATGATGTGACTCACTAACATGAAGTATGTAAATAAAAACCAACATAAAAAAAACACTACATAAAAACAGCCCAGTCACTAAATTCAACTCTTCAAAGAAGTCTTAATTAAGAAAAAACTTTAACTTGTCTACAGGCTGTCCCAGTACACTTCTTAAATACTCACTACTTTAGTTAGTAACTTATGAAGTGAAATTGTTACTTTCCTCTTTCATTTTCCCTCTGAATTCATTCTGCTCAAATTGCTTTATATGCATGAAGTGCATTTAGTTAATAAAATCGAGAGTCTTTTCCCCTAGTGTTCTCTATTTTTTAACGAATAAGATCCCTAAAATAAATGGACAATTCGAGACTCACTTACTGAGCCCCATCTACCATTGCTATCTTTTTAGGGGCACCTGGGTGGTTCAGTCAGTTAAGCGTGCGACTTCGGCTCAGGTCATGATCTTGCAGTCTGTGAGCTCAAGCCCCGCATCAGATTCTGTGCTGACAGCTCGGAACCTGGAGCCTGTTTCAGATTCTGTCTCCCTCTCTCTCTCTGCCTCTCCCCCCACTCGTGCTCTGTCTCTCTGGCTTTCACAAATAAATGAAACATAAAAAAATTTAAAAAAACATATCTTTTAAAAAATTCTCCATCTCTTTGCAAAGTCTCAATAGCTACTCAATAACTCAATAGCTACAAAATAACCCATTTAAAATCCATTTTACAATGCTTTCTCTATAAAGATGAAAATGATAACCACCCATACTTAACATAATAAAAATGCCCATCAGAAGGTGCAAGTGACACAGTAAGGATTTAAGAGCTGGGCTTGGAAGAAAGAGAAATGTAGCAGAACCAGGTACTATTTAGGAGTTTATATATACTATCTTATCTAGAGTCAAAGAATTACAAATCCTATAAAAGACTCAATGATTTTCCATACCCGTGCAAAACTCATCAACCCATCTGCTCACAAGAGATGGGTTAGCTTCTACATATCATAATAAAAGAACAATAGTCAAAATTTAAATTATAGGTTATAGTGCAATAGAAATGGCCAGACATTTTTGGAATAGCTTTCAATCTCTATAGAATAAAATTTTACTAATAAGCAGGAATCCCTACAGTTGTGTTAAATATTTTACTTGTCCATTTTACTTGTCCAATTAGCTATATACAGCAAGTTAAATCTCTCTCACTCTACCATTTCCATCCTTCCTTTTCATCTTTAATGATGAATGTTACATTTGAAAAATAAAAACAGGGAGGGCACCTGGGTGGTTCAGTTGGTTAAGCATCCGACTTTAGCTAAGGTTATGATCTCATGGTTCGTGAGTTCAAGCCCCAAATCAGGCTCTGTGCTGACAGCTCAGAGCCTGGAGCCTGCTTCAGATTCTGTGTCTCCCTCTCTCTCTGCCCCTCCCCTGCGCACACTCTGTATCTCTCTCTCTCTCAAAAATAAACATAAACAAAATAAAATAATAAAAAAATAAAAATAGGGGTGCCTGGTTGGCTCACAGTTGGTTAAACATCTGACTTTTGGTTTTGGCTCAGGTAACGATCTCACAGTTTGTGAGCTGGAGCCCCGCATTAGGCTCTGTGCTGACAGTGTGGAGCCTGCTTGGGATTTCCCTCTCCCTCTCTCTCTGCCCCTTCATGGCTCTCTCTCTCTTTCTCTCTAAAAAAAAAATAAAATAAATAAACATTTAAAAATAAAATAAAAAATAAAAACAACCTCAAAATGGGCTGAAACCTACACATAAGGAGTTAAAACCCTAAAACTCTTAGAAAAAAAACATATAAGAAAAGCTTCATGAATCATACTGGATTTAGCAATGATTTCTTGGACATGACACCAAAAGCACAGGCAACAAAAGTAAAAAAAATAAACTGGACTATATCAAATACAAAAGTTTCTGTGCATTAAAGGACACAATCAACAAAGTGAAAAGGCAACCTATGGGATGGGAAACATGTTCAATTCATATCTGAAAAGAGATTAATATCCAGAATATATAAAGAACTTTTACAACTCAAAAACAAACAACGTGGTAAAAAAAAAAAAAAAAAAGACAAAAGATTTGAATAGGTATTTCTCCAAAGAGGATATAGAAGTGGCCAAGTACATGAAAAGATTCTCAACATCATTAGGCAAATGCAAATCAAAAACCACAATGAGATAGCACCTCCAAAAATTAGGATGACTTTTATAAAAAAAATAATTTGGGTTGGTAGGAATGTGGAGAAATCGGAGTCCTTGAACACTGTTAGTGGAAATGCAAAATGGTATAGCTGCTACGGAAAACGGTATGGCAGTTCCTCAAAAAATTAAAAATAGAATTGCCATATGATCCGGCAATTTCACTTCTGAGTACACAAAAGAATTAAAAGCAGGGTCTCAAAGAGATATTTGTACACCCAGATATTATTTTCAGTTGATCTTGTTTGTCTGTTATTCCTTGCCATGGGAGGTGGTGGTTAATATATTTGCCTTTAAGTGTTTTCCACAAGTGCCTCCCAAGTAGCTGCCTCAGCCTTGGGAGAGTTCTGAGTTAGGCAAAATAAGGGCAAGTCTTTTGAGCTAGTCCTTCAGGGAGCCACCAAACTGGTCAAAATAAACCACCACAGTTCCTTAAGAATGAGGCCACCTTTACTCCCTCCAATTCTAGAAACGTGTACAAGGAATGTGGACTGTTGTCTTCAAAGCTTCTGCCAAACTAGAGAGCAGGGAATGGAGACTAGGTAAGTTAAAACACCACCAAGCTCTTTAACTGGAATTCAACTGCTTCTTCCTTGATTAAGCATTTGCCTAGTTGCTATA
This sequence comes from Panthera tigris, assembly GCF_018350195.1. Classification (NCBI taxonomy): domain Eukaryota; kingdom Metazoa; phylum Chordata; class Mammalia; order Carnivora; family Felidae; genus Panthera; species Panthera tigris. The sequence goes on along the minus strand of NC_056677.1, from coordinate 88,444,696 downwards.
TTTTTTTTTGTTAGTTTCCAGATTGCCAATAAAGTTGATTCTGAGAATATTTGCTAATTTGCTATTTGTGTAGAAAGATAAATTCTGGGGGTTCCCTACTCTGCCATGTTCAATGGCATCAGAATCAAGTCTGATTACATCTAAACATTCTTTCAAGCCAAAAAATTACCCTGCGACTTCGCTGAATTCATGTATCAGTTCTAGCAGGCTTTTGGTGGAGTCTTTCGGGTTTTCCATGTAGAGTATCACATCATCCGAGGAAAGTGCAAGTCTGAATTCTTCTTTGTCAATTTTGATGCATTTTATTTCATTTTGTTGTCTGATTGCTGATGCTAGGACTTCTAACACTATGTTAAACAACAGTGGTGAGAGTGGACATCCCTGTCATGTTCCTAATCTCAGGGGGAAAGTTCTCAGTTTTCCCCCAGGGAAATACAAATCAAAGCCACACTGAGAAACCACCTCACACTGGTCAGAGGGGCTAAAATGAACAAATCAGGAAACTACAGATGCTGGCGAGGAGGTGGAGAAACAGGAACCCTCTTGCACTGTTGGTGGAAATGCAAACTGGTGCAGCCGCTCTGGAAAATAGTGTGGAGGTTCCTCAAAAAACTAAAAATAGAACTACCCTATGACCCAGCAATAGCACTGCTAGGAATTTACCCAAGGGATACAGGAGTGCTGACGCATAGGTTCCTTAAAAAACTAAAAATAGAACTACCCTATGACCCAGCAATAGGAATTTACCCAAGGAATACAAGAGTGCTGATGCATAGGGGCACATGTACCCCAATGTTTATAGCAGCACATTCAAAATAGCCAAATTATGGAAAGAGCCTAAATGTCCATCAACTGATCAATGGATAAAGAAGATGTGGTTTATATATACAATGGAATACTACTCGGCAATGAGAAAGAATGAAATCATGCCATTTGCAGCAACGTGGATGGAACTGGAGGGTATTATGCTAAGTGAAATAAGACAGTCAGAGAAAGACAGATATCATATGTTTTCACTCATATGTGGACCTTGAGAAACTTAACAGAAGACCATGGAGGAAGGGAAGGTGAAAAGTTACTAACAGAAAGGGACGGAGGCAAACCATAAGAGATTCTTCAATACGGAGAACAAACTGAGGGTTGATGGGGTTAGGGGAGAGTGAAAATGGGTGATGGGCATTGAGAAGGGCACTTGTTGGGATGAGCACTGGGTGTTGTATGGAAGCCAATTTGACAATAAATTATATTTTTATTTTTTTTTAATTTTTTAACGTTTATTTTATTTTTGAGACAGAGAGAGACAGAGCCTGAATGGGGGAGGGTCTGAGAGAGAGGGAGACACAGAATCCGAAACAGGCTCCAGGCTCTGAGCTGTCAGCACAGAGCCCGACACGGGGCTCGAACCCACGAACCGTGAGATCATGACCTGAGCCAAAATCGGACACACGGACCGCGAGATCATGACCTGAGCCGAAGTCGGAGGCTTAACCGACTGAGCCACCCAGGTGCCCCCAATAAATTATATTTTTAAAAAAACACACAAAAAATCAGCATAGCATCAAAAAGTTAAAAAGTGAAAAACAATTAATGGATGAAGTGCCACACTTTGCTATGGGCAAGAGGGGCCCCATAATTTAGCAGACCTCACTCTAGCCATTCCTAAGCTGCTCCTAGTTCTAGGAGAGGAATCTATGGGGCCGAAGGGAAAGAACCATCAGAAGCCTGTGCCTCCCCCTTCTAGATCATAATTTGAGTACCAAAGATCCCCAAATTTCCTGCCAAAATATCCCCCACCAGGAGCACACTGTATACACTGTATGTTGGCCAAATATCCCTAAGCCACTTTCATGAGCATGAGCCCACACGGACCTCTTCTTCAGGTCTTCTCTCCACCAGCTTTTCTCAGCTCACTAGCTTTTCTTAAGCCCTAAAGAAAATTATTCGTGTAACCATTTTACCCATTCTCCCAAATATGGTGCAATTTTATTATTTTTATCTAATGAATGCCTTAGGGTATTATGGCTTAATTCTCTCTTGGAACCCATTTTGAAGTGTTGTTCCGGAGGGGGGATCTTGCTATCTATATGCCTACTATTGGCTCCAAGGGGGTGTAAAAGCAAGTCGGAACCATGGACAGAGCTTATATAGATAGGCTGGAGTGAAACCTACGTTAGAGTAAGGCCCCTCATGCAAGACAAAGTCAGGTATCTAAAGAGAAGGCCAGCCAAGCATTAGAAGTCAGATTTCCCAGTGCAATCATATTCTAGTGTTAACCTGTGAGGAGTCTGAGAATTCTAAACTTGAACCTAACCTTCCAGTTCATTATAAAGGCATATGTCAAAACATGAGAATACATTATTCTAGCTAATAGTTTGTAAACTTGGTTTAAAATGTTTTTAAGTTTTACATGTATGGTATGCACAGTTGCATTTGTATTCTTGGCTCAGTCTACAGAAAGACTGACACAGGCCTGAATAGATAAACCAAACCAATGTTATCTCTGTAAAGTCAAAGAGGTTCAAACTGGATAATGAACTACCAGTAGATAGTATCCAAACGATTTACACTTTATTATATTAATGCAATACATATAAATATTGTAAAATGAAGACCTGAAATTTGTCCATTTTCCCAAGAGTAATATGTGCAATGCACACTTTAGGGTACCAGCAACCTTCTTCTTTTTAAATTTTTTTTAATGTTTATTTATTTTTGAGAGAGAGAGAGACAGAGTGTGAGCAGGCAAAGGGCAGAGAGAGAGGGAGACACAGAATCTTAGCAGGCTTCAGGCTCTGAGCTGTCAGCACAGAGTCCGTCGCAAGGCTCGAACCCACAAACTGTGAGATCATGACCTGAGCCGAAGTCAGACACCTAACAGACTGAGCCACCCAGGCACCCCAAACTTTCTAAAACCAAGAACTAAGACAACTCTGAATCAACATGACACCCCAGATAAGTATAACACAGCGTAGGTATTCTTTCTAAAAACTGGCTTTTAGGCCTAAATAAGCCTACTTGAAGGTAGCATATTTTCATAAATTACCCTTTACTATTATTAATCACAGTGACAACTAAAGTCCTTGCTAAGTGAGATGGTCCTGCCCACTGTTCCTAAACAAAGTCAGCCACAGACAGTCATGTTTTATACTATATGACCCAGAATTCCCATGCATGACTATGGGTAATTATAGACCAGGAAGGAGCAATGTAACTCAAAAATAACCAATCCATTGACTGGCCAGTAGACTAGGAGGAGGTGGCCAGCATGAAAAATAAAAAAACAGATTGAGCAGATTTCCTCCCATGAATTTGAACTAGGAAACAAGAGATTAATGTAGGTAGCAATGGGAACAAAGCCAAGAGGTCATGATACAGAATGGCCTCAAAGGCTATGTTGGCCAGGTACACTATGAGGTAGAGAAAAAAAGAACAAAATAAATACATATAGACAATATGGAATCTTGAAGCTCAAAAACAATTTATCTTCTTTTCGCTGCCTCACTCTTGGAATGCTCTACAGTTCCATTCTACAATAACCACTCCACCCATATCTTGGGCTAGACTGGATATCTAGTTCTCATAACCCAGATTATACCTACCAGTTCCCAAAATAAAAGACTGTTTCTCTAATCAAAATTCAAACAAATCACATTGTATTGATTAATTTGATTGAAATTATAAATATTTTAATAGATATGTCTTTTTATAAAAGGCAGCTACATGAGATACCGTGTTTTATGCAATTCTATTTCATGAAAATTCAGATCTTCACAGAAAACCCTGGGAATATCATTCCTTACAAAACTAGATATCCCTTTAATCTTCCTTAGTAATTTATGGGAAATTTTCCAGAAATGTGTTTACTGAGAATAGTAGAGAAAGCAAATAGTGAAAATCACTAATATCTCAAAAAGAAATACATAAATAAGGAATTCATTAAGAATAGGAAATTCAGGGGCGCCTGGGTGGTTCAGTCGGTTAAGCCTCTGACTTCAGCTTAGGTCATGATCTCATGGTGAGTTCAAGCTCAGTGTCAAGCTCTGTGCTAACAGCTGAGAGCCTGGAGCCCACTTCGGATTCTGTGTCTCCTTCTCTCTCTGCCCCTCCCCCGTTCATGCTGTCTCTCTTTCCTTCAAAAGTAAATAAACATTAAAAAACGGTTTTAAAAGGAAGAGGAAGTTCAACAATTCAAAATATTCAAAAGGAATTTTTAAAAGTAAAAATAAATGGTTGTGCTCTAACAAATGAAATATACAAAGGAATCAGCAGTTTGAAATATATACTCATTCCCAATATTCCTATAAACATGTCAATTTAAAACATATTTTTTCTTTTTTTAAATTTTTTAAAACTGTTTATTTTTGAGAAAGAGAGTGCAAACAAAGAAGGGGCAGAATCTGAAGCAGGCTCCAGGCTCCGAGCTCTCAGCAGAGAGACAATGTGGGGTTTGAACCCATGAACCATGAGATCATGACCTGAGCTGAAGTCAGACGCCTAACCAACTGAGCCACCCAGGTACCCCTAAAACATATTTTAAAGTGGGCTTCGGAACACCTGGGTAGCTCGGTTGATCGTCTGACTTCAACTCAGGTCATGATCTCACAGTTCACTAGTTCAAGCCCTGCATAGGGCTCTGTGCCAACCAACAGCTCAGAACCTGGAGCCTGCTTCAGATTCTGTGTCTCCCCCTCCCCACCTGTCTCTCAAAAATAAATAAACATTTTAAAAATTTTTTAAAAAGATAAAGTGGGTTTCAACTGTAACATGTCAGGAAGCGTACTTGTTTTGCTTTCCAGGATATCTATTTAAATATGAACATTTCAAAGGTTTCTACAGACTCCCTGATCTTTTTTGAATAAAGAGGAAAATACAATGCAACTCATATTTTTAACATTATCAGCCATTTATTAATGTCGATTTCTCATATCAAAGGTTGTATATGTCTTTCCTTTTGACATATATTACCAATTCACTAAATATACTTAAAATGGATGGCTCAGCTAAGACACAGAATCTTAGCAGGCTTCAGGCTCTGAGCTGTCAGCACAGAGTCCGTCGCAAGGTTTCTGATGGCTCAGAAAACACCTATATAAGTCATAATTAATTCATTTGACAATCAAATCAATAAATTCAAATATGCAGAAATCCAAAACCTTAAAAAATTAGTAAAACCAGAAATATCCTTGTAACTTAAAAACTGATATACAAGGTTGGTATTCCATTTTGTACTTACTACTAATACCATAAATAGGCCTATTCAAATAATAAATTTATCATGCCATTTACTTGCTGAAATAAATCTATATAGATGCTATTATTGCTATATTACTTGTCATATCACATTTTAAATTCCATGAACTCAGGGATACTTTTTTTTTTGCTTTTAAACCGCTTTATTAATTTAATATTGTGAAAAGGATAGTTTTTCCTAAAATTAAGTGAAATTGCCCTACTGGACAGAAAGTTTTATACTGAGACAAAACAATATTTAATTATAAATTGGTAAGTAGAAACATCAAAAGGTTTACAAAAAAATGAAATCACAAGACTACAAGCTTGTAGAGCAGAGGCCACATTATTAACCTCAGTGAAAAACTTAGGATTCAAGGTATAAGGCAAAAGTCATAATGATTATCAGGTTCAGGAGTTTGGAAGCACTTATGATGCCTCATTTGCTGCTCCTTAGTCTTTCTCTAGATTTCCATCATCTGCTCTATGAACTTTTCTACATCATCTCCCTCTTGATTGTGATCAATATGCCTGTTAGGTATGTTCCACTGAAAATTAGGGACAAGTCATCTCATTGGCCCCAGCCTGACATTTCCTCCAGGCTTCTGGCTTTCACTCCCTCTCAAATTGAGTGATTCCTCTCCATTCTGCACAGGGCCCTGTTCTCTTTCATTTTCCTGCTGGGCATTTTCCATGTTGAGATTTTTCACCGCTTGTTTCTCTTTGGATGCCATTGCTCCTGGGTCTATCCTTGCAGTTTCCTCCTCATTCCAAGGCTCACTGCAAGTGTGCCGCCAAGCAGTTAGACCTGAACACCTGCTCCCCCTTCACTTCCTAATATTTGGGGCCACCCCTGGCCCACAAACCTTCAGGGCCACTGGAAGCAGGTACCACACAAAGGGAGCAAGGGAGCGAGCAACTGCTGGGTCTTGGGATCCTGACTTTTAACAGCTATATGTTGCCAGACCCCAGCAAAATACGGGAAAACTGTAGGGGCTCCATAAATACTTGTTAAATGAATAAATGACTCAAAAAAAACTCAAGAAAAATTGATATTCCTATTTCAAGGAAGAGTTACAAACTTACCTAAAGGTTTGCATTACTCCATTAATGGGATCTCTCCAGTACAGCCCTTATATTTCTACTCTTTCCTAAATATGTAATTACTTAGTCCTACCTCCTAAGTTGACTCTCTTAATACCCTCTCTTTCTCTTGATACTGGGGTTAAAATTGCCAAATAAGAAAATTTTCAAAGATTATACCCTCCCTCTGCTAAATCCTATTCCTTTAGTCAGGAATCCCTCCCTCATCCCATCATATTTATTTAGTACCAAAGACAGAAATCTTTACAGTAAATATCATTACAAAAATTCCTTAGTGTACAACATTAATGTCCTTTCCTTAGTACAGTTTCTCATTTGTTTATAGGGTTATAACCTTTAAAATCAATATTAATGCTGCAAATAAAATAGTATCTATCAATTGCAATGGAGCAAGATAAATATATCTGCATTGTGAATGAATGAATGAATGAATGAATGAATGAATAAGTAAATAAATAGTGAATGAACAGTAATGAATTTAACCATTCTCAGCAAGCCTAAACTTTGAAATTCAGATTATTGTATGTAGTCTCATCTGACACCAAAACAAGGAAAACACAAAAGAGACTATTTTGGGTAGAAAAACCTAAATAATGGAGTGCCATACCATGCTCATGCATTGGAAGACTCTACATAGAAAATATGTCAATTCTCCCAAATTGATCTGTAGGTTTGATTAATTCCAATCAAAATTCCATCAAGGACTTGTTGACACAAACTAATTATAAAATGTATATAAAATGGGCACTAGAATACCTAAAACTACCTTGAGAAAAAAGAATAAAGTGGGAAGACGAATCTGTCTACTTAATATTAAGGCTTACCATATAGCTACAGTAATCAAGACAGTATGTTATTAATGAAAAAAGAGACACCCATATCAGTGGAACAGAGTAAAGAGCCCAGGAATAGATACACACAAACAAACCCAGGTGATTTTTGTTTTCAAAACTATAAGAGCACTTCAATAGAGAAAAGAAGAAAAGACAGCCAGAAATTAAAAATGGATCACAGACTTAAATGATTAAAATGAAAGTATAAAACTTTTAGAAAATCTTCAGTATCCAGGGATAGGTGAAGTATTGTTAGATGACACCAAAAGCACAACTCATAAGAAGAGATTATTGAATCATTGGACTTCATTAAATGTTAAATCATTTGCTCTGCAAAAGATCCTATTAAAAGGATGAAAAGACAAGCTACAGATTGGGAAAAAATACTTACAAACTACATATCCAAAAAAGAACTAAATCTAGAATATATAAAGAACTCAAAAGCTCAATAGTAAAAACACAAAACAAACAGTCCAATTAGAAAATGGGCAAAAGACAATGAAGAGCCATTTCACTGAAGAGGATACACAGATGGCAAACAAACACACCAAAAGATGTTCAACATCATTAGCCATTAGAGAACCACAAACTGAAACCACACTGCGCTATTACGACAAACCTATAAGAATAGCTAAAATGAAAAATAGTGTCAACGGTATATACTGGTGAGGGTGAGGAAAACACTGGATCACTCATTTAGGGTAAGAATGCTACTCTGTAAAACAGTTGACAGTATCTTATAAAAGTAAACATGTAACTACCATATGACCCAGCAATTTTACCCTGGTCATTTAGCCCAAGAAATGAAAATTTGTGCTTACACAAAAACCTGTGCAGTAATATTCATAGCAGGTTTATTTGTAATAGCCCAAAAGTGGAATCATTCCAGATTTCCTTCAATATGTGACTGATTTAGCAAACTGTGGTACATACATAACATAGAATATTACTCAGTAATAAAAAGGAATAAACTATTGATAATCAGAAAAACTTGGATGTATCTCCAGGGAATTACACTGATCAAAATGCTAATCACATAAGGGGCGCCTGGGTGGCTCAGTCAGTTGAGTGTCCGACTTCAGCTCAGGTCATGATCCATGGCTCATGAGTTCGAGCCCCATGTTTGGCTCTATGCTGATAGCTCAGAGCCTGGAGCCTGCTTCAGATTCTGTGTCTCTGTCTCTCTGTGCCCCTCTCCTGCTCATGCTCTCTTTCTCTCAAAAATAAATAAACATCAAAAAATTATTTAATTAAAAATTAAAAATGCTAATTACATAAAATTTCATACTGTATTATTCTATTTATGCAACATTTTTGAAGGACAAAATTTTGGAAATAAATAACAGATTATGGGTTGCCATGAATTAGGATGATGGGGGGGAGGGGAGAAAACGGGAGGTGTGTATGGTTATAAAAGCACAATAGGGGCGCCTGGGTGGCTCAGTCGGTTAAGCGGCCGACTTCAGCTCAGGTCATGATCTCGTGGTCCGTGAGTTCGAGCCCCGCGTCGGGCTCTGTGCTGACAGCTCGGAGCCTGGAGCCCGCTTCAGATTCTGTGTCTCCCTCTCTCTGACCCTCCCCCGTTCATGCTCTGTCTCTCTCTGTCTCAAAAATAAATAAACGTTAAAAAAATTGTTTTTTTAAAAAAAAGCACAATAAAATATCCTGTGGTGTTGAAACTGTTCAGTATTTTAGCTGTGGTGATGGATACATAAATCTACATATGTGATAAAATTGTACAGAACTAAAACCCACACACACAAATGAACACAAGTAAATATGGTGAAATTTGAATAGACTGATAGATTGTGTTAACATTAATATCCTGGTTGTGATATTATGCAATAGTTTTGCAAGGTGTCACCATTTGGAGGAAACAGGTAAAGTATACAAAAGAACTCTCTGTATTATTTCTTAGAACTGCATGTGAATCCACAATTATTTCAATAAAATTTTAAATTAAAAAAAGGTCATTTGAAAAGCTGTTCACTCTGTTATAGAACCTTCTAAATTACTTAATATTAGCAATGACCAGAACTTTAATTGCACATTTCAAATTGCCTACATAAATTGGGAACATAATGACATGAAACAATTAATATACCTTACCACAGCGCCCAATCTACCCACCATTGCCCAGTAAATGTTTGGAACTGCCTCTGGTTAAAAGTAAAGTAGGACTTTGATGGAAGAAAATGAAGAACAGTAAGGAAATATATGTACAATTAAAAAAAATCTACCTCTTCAATGCTATTATTAGAGGAGAATTTTGAGTATTTATTTTCAATACGAAGTCAATAATATCAGCAGAAAGCAAAGTCGAGCAGCATTAGAATAAGACATTATGCAAAAATGAAATAAAAACTAGGTGGAAAAGTGTTTTTAAAAATGCAACCTCAGAACCCCAATGTAAATGTGCTTCAATTCAATTCAACAAACATTTTATGAATATGGAGTCTATGCTAGTGCTAAAGGGGAATGCAAATTATATCCTCTAGAAGTTCACAATCTAGTGAGAAAGGCAGACACATAAATAACTAATGATGATACATGGCAGACATTAATAAGTGCTATAATAGAAGTGATATACAATGCCATAGACAAAGCTCTGAGAACAATTTGTTGTATGATGCAAAGGAGTCCAGAGCCATTTATGAATCAGCCAGCACATTTAAATATACACTGAACTTCTAACCTTCCTATAATGTGTCTTAGGCATTGAGAAAGAAAATTGCAAATGCATATTTTAAATGAGAACATATAATTTTAAATAATTCTGTGTAAATTCTAAAACATGGATAAGTTTCTTAGTAAAGAATAATTCTTTTTTCTTGATAGAAACATTTTAAGTATGATATATACTAAAAACTAACAAAATATTGATTTAAATTTCTTATAAGTAATTTAAATCATTTAAAATTACTAGGGGATACTGGTTCAGTTGTTTATCAACTATGATATGTTAGCTGTATAATGAGTTAACTGTAAAAAGCTAGTGAATTTTTAAAACACATAAAATGTTCTGACTTAGAGTTTAATGTGCTCTTTGGAATTACCCTTGTTCTCTTGTGTAAAAAAAAAAAATGTTCATTGGTATAAGTTAAGGAGAAAAGATATTATGCCATCAGTCCAGTAGCATCCCAACCATCAAAAAAAGGGAATTATTTTTATAAATATCACAGGGTCTTAAATATATGAAAAGATGCTCAACCTTACTCAAAACATAAATGCAAATTAAAACCACAATGAGATATCATTTTTCACGTATCATATTAGCAAAGATATAGTGTTTGATAGCACAATGTGTTGGTGAGGGTTGGGGAAACAAGCACTTTTATCTATTACTAGTATAAGTATAAATTGGTACAACCTCTATGAAGGATAATTTGGCAATATCCATCAAAATGACAAAGGCACATACCATCCAACCCAGCAATTCCATTTCTAGAAAATTATCCTACAGATAGTACACATCTGAAATGACCTATTACAAGGTTATTTGTTGCAGAAAGGTAATAGCAAAAGTCAGGAAACAAGCTACATATTTCTCAGCAGAGGATTGGTTAAATAAATTATGGCACATCCATACAATTGAATAATACTACGTAGCCAGAGCTCTTTATGTACTAACATGGAATGATCTTAAGCAAAGTACAGAAAATGTATAAAAATGGGAAACATAAGTAAGTGTGTGCATGTTTGCAAGTGCCCATGGTTATATATGCATGAAATAGTTCTAAAAGTAAAAACAAGAGAAGTTAGTTAACACAGGATGCCTCTAGGAAGAACTATGTGGCTGGGCACAAAAAATGAAAGACTTTTAGTTGTATAGATTCTAATAACTATCAAAATTTGAACCACCTGAGTGTATCACCTAATCAAAAATAAGTGTAAACTGTGGGATGGTGGGGAGAAAAAGAAAAACAATGCAAAGCAGCACAGCACATCTTCCAGAGCAAATAATTACAGCTAATTTCGGTTTAAAAAAACACCTTGGGGCAGGGGAAGAACCAAGGGAACCAATTTATTTCAGTCACAGAGTCAGCAGTTAAACAGGCTGATGTTTGTTTCATGGCATTGTAATTTTTCAAGTTATTATATGTATTATAAGTATTGCTAAGTATTATAAGTATTGTAGGGACAACCCCACTGAATTTTCCCAATTAGCTACAGGAGAGCTTTACCTTTAGTAGATCCTCGAGATCCAAAAGAAAATACTTGGTCAGAGAATCTACATTTTGGAATAAATCAATATTTTGCACATAGAGTGGAACTATGTTACAACATTGTGAGCATCATTACTTTCAAATTAGTGTATATGGAATAAACAACTTTTATTTACTTATTTTTCCTTTGAAAACTATTAGTTAACTCTCTTTTTTCTCTCTCTCACTTTCACCATCCCTCCATCCCTTATTCTCTGCCTCTGTCTTACACACACACACACACACACACACACACACACACACAGTTTTAGAACTCAATATAGATCATTTCGTCCTCAGCCCTATGTACAATTCTACTATTGCACTCATCATGCTATATTGTAATCTGCCTCTCAACAGAACTGTAGGTTTTTTGAGCGTGAGGAGATTATGTATTAGTCAACCTGGCACATGTACCGGAATGCAAAAGTTTGATGACTGTCTCACAAACCTCCTCCTCCAAACACTTTCTAATGTAATGATCATTTACTTTATTCCAATAATTTATTTTTTATTTTTATTTTTTAAGTTTATTATTTTTTATTTTTTTTTTATTTTTTAATATATGAAATTTACTGTCAAATTGGTTTCCATTAAGTTTATTTTTGAGAGAAAGAGAGAGCAGGGGAGGGGCAGAGAGAGAGGGAGAGAGAGAGTCTCTCAAGCAGGCTCTGCACTGTTAGCACAGAGCCTGACCCAGGGTTTGAACTCACTAACCGAGAACTGCAAGATCATGACCTAAGCTGAAATCATGATAATTTTTTTTTAGAGAGAGAGAGTGGGGGCATGCGTGAGTGAGGGCGGATGGGCAGAGGAAGAGAGAGAAAGAAAGAGAGAGACAGAGACAGAGAGAACCTGCAGTGAACTCCACATTCAGTGTGGAGCCAGCCAGATGCGGAGCTTGATCACACAACCCTGGGATCATGACCTGAGTCGAAATCAAGAGTCCAACACTCAGCCAACTAAGCCACCCATTTGACACTATTCTGATAAATTTAAATCAGAAAAAAATAACAATATCATATCCTTCCACATGTTTCTTGTTTTGTAAACTTTGAGAAATTCTATATTAATTTTAGACAGTCTATCTGAACATTTGCATATAGGACTATTTATATTTGGCATTTAGACCAAAGGACATTAAAATAAAAATATTTTTCGAGGCGCCTGGGTGGCTCAGTCAGTTGAACGTCCGACTTCAGCTCAGGTCATGATCTCGCGGTTCGTGGGTTAGAGCCCCGCGTGGGGCTCTGTGCTGACAGCTCGGAGCCTGGAGCCCACTTCAGATTCTGTGTCTCCCTCTCTCTGCCCCTTCCCCGCTCAAGCTCTGTCTCTCTCTGTCTCTCAACAATGAATAAACGTTACAATTTTTTTTTAAATAAAAATATTTTTCAAGGTATCATTTGAAAGCATAAATAAAAAATTTTCTTATGCATAGTGTACTCCCAAAATTCATGCCCACCCAGCCCCTCAGAATGTGACCTTATTTGGAAATAGGGTCTTTGCAGATGTAATCAAGTTAAAATGCAGTCAAATTGGATTAGGGTGGGTCCTAATCCAATTACTTGGTGTCTTTACAAGACAGGGGAGATTTGGATACAGAGACACACACAGAGGGAAAACATCATGTGATGATGAAGGTAGAGATTGGAATGATGTATGTATAAGCCAAGGACTGAAATGAACCACCAAAAGCTAAGAAGAGGAAAGGAATGATCCTCTCCTAGAGCCCTCCGAATGAGAATGGCCCTTCTGACACTTGGTTTCAGACTTCTAGCTTTCAGAATTGTGTGAGGCAATATTTTTTTGTTATCTTAAACCACCCATTTTGTGGTACTTTGTTAGGGCAGCCCTTGGTATCCATGGAATATTATATGTTCATTGCCAAGTAAAATGAAATAGTTAACTAATGTTAACAGCATTATCTTGGTTCTAAAAACATCCTAGTATTTTCCAGCTTGATTGCAATGAGATAATCAACAAAGGGGTAAAAATTGTCTTCCACATCTCCCAATGTGAGGCTCTGGGAGTCAGTTTAATCACACAAATCCCAAATAAATCAAGTGCATTCCTAGATCCAGATTTTGTTCCAGTTGTCTATGAACCAAGAGGGGTGCCTTCACCGGACACTGACTCTGCCAGCACTCTGATCTTGGATTTTTCTGCCTCCAAAACTAAGAAATAAATTTCTCACCCCAACTATGATACTTCGTTATAGCAACCTGAATGGACTAAGACAGTAATGCATTCTGTAAGTACAATAAAGGAAAAAATACTATATAATCATCTCTGTACATGCAGAATTATAGTAGCCATTTCTGATTAAAACTCTCACCAAACTAGGAATAAAAGGTAACTTGTATAATCTGATAAAAGGCAGCCCATAAGGCACACAGCTAACACAGAGTTTCTCAACAGTAGAACTATTGACATTTTGGCCTGGATGATTCCTTGTCATGCAGACTAGATGGGTATAGGTACTGTGTTTTGGAGGATAGTGAGCAGCATCTCTGGCCTGTACCCACTAGACACCAACAACAGCTCCCACTCATGACGACCAAGAATGACTCTAGACATTTCCAACGGTTCTCTGAGGGCAAAGTTTATGAACCCATTGAGAACCATTGAACTAACATCACATTTAATGGTAACAGACTGAATGATATCCCCCTAGTAATTGGAACAAGGCAGAAATGACTAATCTCACCACTTTGCTCTCACAGCCTCTACTGAATATTTTAGTGGTGGTCCTATCCCAAGACAGCAAGGCAAGATACACAACTAATAGGCAGACAGAATGGAAGGGGAAAAGTAAAACTTTTCAAAAATGACATAATTGTACATATAGAAAATCCTCAAGGATCTACAAAAAGGTACTACTAAAAATAATAAAACTGGTACACTGGAATGTATAAGGCACTGCCAAGAAAAATTAAAGAATACCTAAAGAATAAATATAACATAGACATACAAAGGGAGATTTAATATCATTAATGTCAATTAGGCTATAAATAAAAACACAATCCAAATAAACTTGAACTGCCTGATTTCAAGCCTTATCATAAAGCTAGAATAACCAAGACAGTGTGATATTAGTATAAAGATAGGCAAGCAGATCAACAAAACAGAGTATATGGTCCAGAAATAGATTCATACATAATATGGGCAACTGACTTCCAACAAAAGTGAAAAGTAACTCAATAGGGAAAGGATTGTCTTTCAAAAAATAGTGAAAGAACAACTGGATTTTCATATTAGAAAAATTTTGGACATCAGTGAAATGGTTGAGTAGGAAACTCTGAGCACCTGTCCCTCCACAGAAACATCAAAAAATCAAGGAGGAACTGTCAAAATTAAATTTTTCAGAACTCTGGAAAATGATCCAAACTTTACAACAACCAAGCAAATGTTGAATCAAGAAAAATACAAATGAAAAGTGGTAGAAAATGTCTGTGGTGCTTTTGTTTGTCCTTACCCAGCTGCCTCCCTGGCTCGGTGGCACCTTCCAAGAGAGCAGCCACCTTCACACTGTGGGACCCTTGTCCTTGGTACCAGAGGCAGCAGAGAAGATTTTGTTCACAAAGTATTGTTTGTCTGCACTCACCTGTCTGGGGGCCACCTGATGCAGGGTATTTGTCTTTGTTTCACCTAACTTAGAAAAGACTCAGGACAGCAGAGCAGTAGTCATTGTGAAAAACACTGTAAGGTGAATGGATAATTCACAGTTGCCTGGGGCAAAAGACTGAAGGTAAGTCATATGGATAAACTCCCAAAAGCCTGTGAGGAAAGCAGTGAAGTTTTGGGGGGAAAAAAAAAAAGGGCATTGAAAAATGTCCATGTTTACTGAGGAATTTAAAAAGCCAGGTATATGTCCGGGGAGGACCCATGCTCAGCAAAGACCTGAGAAAAACTTATGCTTTCACAATGGCTGATCTCCAAGCACAGTATAAGCAGGAAGTGAAAGCTAAGGCAGAGTTGCAAATGTCCTGGCCAAGTGTTGAAGGAGTGCTACAACAAAGAGCAAATGCACAAAGACGGGAGATTTTTCTTCTTCCTCCTCTTTTTTTTTCTCTTTTGTTCTCCTTTTCTCTCTCTCTCTTTTATTGGTTCCTGGCATTCAAAGAAATATCCATCAAAACGTTATCTCATGGGTGCCTGCGTGGCTCAGCCAGTTAAGCATCTGACTTCAGCTCAGGTCATAATCTTGCAGTTCGTGAGTTCGAGCCTTGTGTCAGGCTCTGTGCTGACAGCTCAGAGCCTGGAGCTTGCTGTGGATTCTGTGTCTCCCTCTCTCTCTGCCCCTGCCCCACTTGCAGTCTGTCTCTCTCTTTCAAAAATAAACATTAATTTTTTTTTAAAAAGCTATCTGAGCAATAGTTAAAGCAACACAGATTTCAGTACCACACGTGACAAGGTATATGGTCTCTACGTAAATAAGTTGCAAATGTCACTAAACAAATAGATAGCTACTTCCCTCAACAATAAAAAAGAGGAAACTCTAGTAAAGGGAAAAATCTGATTTCCAGTTACCACATTTAAAATAATCAAATTCTGTTTTCAACCAAATATTACAAAGTAAAAGGAAAGTGTAGCATGTTTAAGAAAACATAATTGACAGAAATTATCACTGAGGAAGTCCAAATGCTGGCCTTATTAGACAAGGACTTTACCTTTTTAATTTATTTTCTCATTAAACTTTAGTTTTAATGGGTCTCAAAATTCTGTGACAGATTTTTGGTCAAGTTATTTCCATTAAAAATTACTAATTTTAAAAACTAATAACAAAACTGTCTCTCTCTCTCTCTCTCACACACACACACACACACACACACACACACACACACACAAAACAAATGGTCTACAGAACATTCTTCTTTCCTTCTGAAGGTTTTACAATGCATTATTATCATTAACTTGTCTTTTACTATTAAACTTACATGGCCAATTGACAGAACCAGTTCTGAAACCATTCTTCCACCACTGTTTAAAGACTGGGGTGGCAGGTGGCAGGGTTAATATTAATTTTGCCTTCTGAGTTTTCTGGGCAGACTTGGTGACCTTGCCAGCACCAGCTGTCTTCTTGTCCACCACTTTAATGACACCCACAGCAACCACCTGTCACAACCAGCTGTCACATGTCATGAACAGTAAAACACCCCAGAGGAGGATAGTCACAGAACCTCTCAACACACATAGGCTTGCCAAGAACCATTTATTAACAATGGCAGCATCACCAGATTTCAAGAACTTGGAACCATCTTCCAGCTTCTTTCCAGAATGATGATCAATCTTCTCCTTTGGCTCAGAAAACGTGCAACGTGAGATTGGGACAATCTAGCACAGGTGCATATCCAGCACTGATTTGGCCTGGATGGTTCAGGATAATCACCTGAGCCATGAAGCCAACTGCTTCCATTGGAGGATCATTTTTGCTGTCACCAGTCACATCACCACAATGAACATTTTTTACAGATATGTTCTTGACATTGAGACCCGCAGTGTCCCCAGGAAGAGCCTCACTCAAAGCTTCATGGTGCACTTCAACAGACTTGACTGGAGCAAAGGTGAGCATTATACCAGGTTTAAGAACACCAGTCTCTACTTGGCCCACAGGGAAAGTACCAATACCACCAAATTTGTAGATATCCTGGAGGTGCAGAATCAAGGGCTTGTCAGTTGAATGAGATGGCATAATGCAATCCAGAGCTTCAAGCAGTGTGATTCCACTGGCATTGCCAACTTTATGGGTGATTTTCTATCTCTTGAACCAAGGCATGTTAGCACTTGGCTACAGGATGTTGTCACCATTCCAATCAGAAACTGGCACAAATGCCACCTGTGTCAGGGTTGTAGCCAATTTTCTTAATGTAAGTGCTGACTTCCTTAATGATTTCTTCATATCTCTTCTGGCTGTAGAGTGACCCAGTGGAATCCATTTTGTTAACACCAACAATTAGTTGTTTTACACCCAGTGTGTAAACCAGAAGGGCAGCTCATGGGTCTGCCCATTCTTGGAGATACCTGCTTCAAATTCACCAACACCAGCACTAACAATCAGGACAGCACAGTCGGCCTGAGATACGCCTGTAATCATGTTTTTGATAAAGTCTCTGTGTCCTGGGGCATCAATGATGGTCACATAATACTTGCTGGTCTCAAATTTACACAGAGAGATATCACTGGTGATATCACATTTATTTTCAGCTTTCAGTTTATCCATGACCCAGGCATACTTAAAGAAGTCTTTTCCCATCTCAGCAGCCTCCTTCTCACATTTTTTGATAGTTCTTTTGTTGATCCCACTACATTTACAGATCAGATGACCAGTAGTATTACATTTGCCCAAATCTGTGTCCAATGACAACGATGTGGATATAAGTCTTTTCCTTTCCCATTTTGGTTTAGGTTTAGTGGTGGTTTTCATGACACCTGTGTTTTGGCAAAAAACCCATTGCAAAAAAGCTAGACAAAGACGTTAAAACAACTGTCTTAAACATACTCAAAGAGCTAGAGAAAACCACGGACCAAGAACTAACGGAAACCAGAAAAACAATATGTGAACAAAAGGAAAATACCAACAAAGACATAGAAAGTACAAAAAGGAACCAAACAGAAATTCTAGAGCTAAAAAGCACAGTATTTGAAATGAGAATTTCAACAGAGGTGTTTAACATCAGCTATCACAGGCAGAAGGGAAAAAATCAATAAACTTGAAGATACAACTATTGAAATTATCCATTCTGAGTGGAAGAATGAAGACAAATGAGTAGAGCCAGGAAACCCATGGGACACCAAGCTGAACAACGTATGCATTTTAGAAGCACCAAAAGAAAATAGAAAATAATATTTAAATATTCTTTTAAGAGTATTTTAAGAAATAGCAGATGAAACCTTCCCAAGTTTAATTATACATGAATCTACATATTCAAGAAGTTCAATGAACTCCAGGTATGATAACCTCAAAGATATCTAAGAAATATTCTAATCAAACCGTCAAAGACAGGGGCACTTGGGTGACTGAGTCAATTGGGAGTCTGACTTCATGATCTCACAGTTTGTGAGTTTGAGCCCCACATCAGGCTCTCTATTGTCAGGGCAGACCCCACTTTGGATCCTGTGTCCCCCTTTCTCTGCCCCTCCTCCGCTCATGCTCTCTCTCTCTCTCTCAAAAATAAATAAAACATTAAAAAAACACTGCCAAAGACAAAGACAAAGAGAGAATCTGTAAAGCTGCAAGAGAGAAGCAACTCAACACAAAGAGATTTTCAATAAATTAGCAGCTGATTTCTCATCAGAAACCATGGAAGCCAAAAGGCAGTGGAATGACATATTTAAAGTACTGACAGTAAAAGAATGCTGAAAATCAAGAATTCCCTATCTAGCAAAAACCATCCTCCAAAAATGGGAGGTAAAATTAAGACACGTTTAGATAAATAAAACCCAAGAGTGTTCATTGCCAGTAGACCTGCCTTACAAGAAATGCTAAAGGAATTTTTTCAGGCTGAAATGAAAAGACACAAGATAATAACTCACAGCCTTATGAAGAAATAAAGATCTCTAGTAAAGGTAACTATATAGGTAAATATAAAAGCCAGTATATTATAGTTTCAATTTGTAAGTCTTTTTATTTCCTATATAATTTAAAAACCAAACACACAAAGAGATAGTTATATTTTACAAGGCACACAATATATAAAGCTGTAACTTATGAGAACAACAATATGATATGAATTCAAATCAGACTGTTATAAATTTAGGATATTAATTTTAATCCCTAGGGTAACTACTAAGAAAAATGTAGTACTACTATGTAAAAGAAATACATAAAAGGAAATGAAAAGAGAATGAAAATGGTACCATACAAATAATAAATTATACACAAAAGAAGAAACGAATAGAGAAAATGAAGGCAAAAAAGTTATAAGACATACAGAATATAGCAAAATAGCAATGGTAAATCCTTTTTATAAGTAATCATTTAATATGTAAATGCATTAAACTTTCCTATCAAAAGACAGAGACTGGCAGAATGGATTGAAAGTTAAAGAAAGAAAAAAGATATTCCATGCAAATAATGACCAAAAGAGAGCTAGAGTAGCTGGCTATAATATCAAACTATATTTTAAGCCAAAACCTGTTACAAGAAACAAAGAAGGAAGTTACATATATTTTTAAAAAGTAAATGCATCCGTAATTTATAATAATTATAAGAATACACACCAAACAGTAGAGCCCCAGTATATGAAGCAAATATTGATAAACTTGAAGACAGAATTAGACAGTTTTATAATAATTGAAGTTGGAGACTTCAATAATCAAGTTTCAAAAATGGATAAAAACATCTAGACAGAAGAATAATAAGAAAATAGATGTCTTGCACAACACCTTAAACCCAGTCCTAAAACACAAATATAGGACACTTCACTCTACAGCAGAATATACAGTCTTCTCAAATGTTCATGGAATATTCTTCAAGACAGAACCTATACAGGCCGCAAAACCAGCCTCAATAAATATAAAAACACTGAAGTCCTATAAAGTATATTCTCCAACCACTAAGAAATGAATTTAGAAATCAATAAAAGGGGAAAAACCGGGAAAATCACAAAAATGTGAAAATTAATACACTCTTAAAGAACCAAAGGTCAAAGAAAAAAATCACAAAGAAAATTAGAAAACACTTTGAGAAGAATGAAAATGAAAACACAACATACCACAACTTATGGGATGCGGTAAAGGGAGTAGTGCCAGGGAAATTTATAGCAGTAAATGCCTACATTAAAAAAGAGGAAAGATTTCAAATCAGTAACCTACTTTTGTACCTCAGAAAAACTAGAAATATAAAAGCCAACTAAATGCAAAGCAAGCATAAGGAAGTAAATTATAAAAATTAGAGTGGAGATAAGTTATATAGAGAATAGAAAAACAATAGAGAAAAGTCAATTAAACCAAAAATTGGTTCTTTGGAAAAGATCAGCAAAATCAACCAACCTTTACCTAGACTGAAAAACAGAGAAGATGTAAATAACTGAAACAAATAATGAAAGATTATGGAACATTACTACTAATTTTACAGAAATAAAAAGGATTATAACAGAATACTATAAATACTTACACACCAAAAAAATTAGACAACTTAGATGATATGAACAAATTCTCCCAAACATGCAAATTATCAAAACTAAATCAAGAAGAAAATAGAGATGGAGCTAGAATGTATTATGCTACGTAAAATAAATTAGTCAAAGAAATACAAATATCATGATTTCACTTATATGTGGAATTTAAGAAACAAAACAAAAAAGCATAGGGAAAAAGAGAGGCAAACCAAGAAACAGACTCTTAACTATAGAGAATAAACTTCTGGTTATCAGAGGGGAGGCGGGGGGAAGGATGGGTGAAATAGGTGATGGGGATTAAGGAGTACACTTGTTGTGTTGAGTATTGGGTATTGTATGGAAGTGTTGAACCGCTCTATTGTACAGCCAAAACTAATATGAAACTTTATGTTAACTAACTGGAATGTAAATAAAAACTTAAAAAAGCAGATGAATGGATAAAAAAGAAGTGGCATATAGAGAGAAGTAAATATTACTCAGTCATAAAAAAAAGAATGAGATCTTGCCATTTGTGCCAACATGTATGGACCTAGAGGATGTTATGCTAAGTCAGAGACAGACAAATACCATATGATATCACATACATGTGGAATCTAAGAAAAAAAACAAGTGATCAAATAAAGCAGAAAAAGACACTTAAATACAGAGAACAACTGGCAGTTGCCAAAGGGATGTGGGTGTGGGGACAGGCAAAATAGATAAAGGGGATATAGACGTACAAAACTCACAGTTATAACATACATAAGTCTCAGAAATGAAAATAAGCATAAAGAATATAGTCAATAATATTGTAATAATATATGGTGACAGTGACTACACTTATAGCGGTAAGCGTTGAGTGATGTATAGAATTGTCAAATCACTATGTTGTACACCTGAAACAAAGATAACATCATGTGTGAATTATATTTCAATAATTAAAATAAGAAAAATGAAATAGAGAATCTGAGAAAAAAGAAACATAGAATCTAAGAAAGCTTATAACAAGTAAAGTCATTGAATCAGTAATGAAAAACCTCACAACAAAGTATAGTCCACAGATAACTTCACTCATGAATTCTACCAAATATTTAAAAAAAAATTTAACATCAGTTCTTCTCAAACTCTTCCAAAAATAGAAGAGGAGGTAATACAACCTAACTCATTCTGTGAAGCCAATATTATCCTGATACCAAAACCAGACAAAGATACTAAAGAAAATTAGAGACCAACACCCTCTATAAAAAACAAATTTAAAAAATCTCAACAAAATACTAGCAAACTAACTCCAATAATATACGAAAAGGATTATATACCATGACCTAGTGAAATTTATCCCATGATTGCAAGGGTGGTTCAATATAAGAAAATTATTGATATAATAGGACACATTAATAGAACAAGGAGAAAAAAAATCATGTAATCATCTTAATTGATACAGAAAACACATATGACAAAATCCAACACCCTTTTATGATAAATGTACTCAGAAATTAGGAATAGATAGAAACTTTCCTTTTTAAAAATTTTAATTATTTATTTTTGAGAGAGAGAGAGAGAGAGAGAGAGAGAATCCCAAGCAGGCTTTCTGTGTCATCAGCATGGAGTCCAACACGGGGCTCAAACCCAAGAACCATGAGATCATGACCTGAGCTAAAATAAAGAGTCAGACACTCAACCAGGTGCCCGTAGATGGGAACCTTCTTAACATGACAAAAATTATTTATGGAAAACTCACAGCTAACTCAATACTCAACTGCAAAAGATTGAAAGCTTTTCCTCCAAGATCAGGAGTAAGACAAGAACGCTTGCTTTTATCAATTCTACTCAACATGGTACTAGAAGACTTTGCCAAAGTAATTATGTAAGGAAAAGAAATAAAAGACATCTAAATTTGAAAGGAAGAAGTAAAACTGTATCTATTTAGAAGAGATTATCCTCTATACATAGAAAGTCCTAAAGAATCTACAAATAAAATATTAAAGCCAATAAATGAGTTCAACAAAGTCTTAGGGTACAAGATGAACACAAAAATCAATTTTGTCTCTATACAATCCTAATGAGCAATCTATAAAGGAAATTAACTAAATAATTCAATTTACAATACCATCCAAAAGAATAAAATATCTAGGAATAAATTTAACCAAGTAAATGAAAGACATGTACATAGAAAACTAGAAAACATTGATGAAAGAAATTTAAAAAGACCTGAATAGGGGTGCCTAGCTGGCTCAGTTGGTAGAGCATACAACTCTTGATCTCAGGGTCATGAGTTCAAGTCCCACTTTGGGGGCAAAGCTTATTTTTTTTTTAAAAAAGTGGGGAGTGAAGATGTAAATAAGTAGAAAGACATCTTGTGTTCCTGAATTGGAAGACTCAACAATATCAAGATGGCAATACCACCCAAAACAATCAACAGATTCAGTGAAATCTTTATCAAAATTCCACCAGCCTTTTGAGCAAAAATGGAAAAGCTGATCCTCAAATTCATGTGGAATTACAAGGGTCCCCAAATACCCAAAATAATGTAAAAAAGGAAAAGAAAGTTAGAGGACCCACACATCCCAATTTCAAAACTTACTATAAAGCTAATGTTGGTACTGGCATAAGGATGAACAAATAGCCAGTGGAATAGAATTAAAAGTCCAGAAATAAACCCATACATCTATGGTGAATTGATTTTTGACAAGGGTGCCTAGACCATCCAATGTGGAAAGAATAGTTTCTTCAACAATAGTGCTGGGATAACTGTATATCCACATGCAAAAGATTTCTACCTCATGTCATTTACAAAAACTAATTCAAAATGTATCAAAGAACTAAATATAAAATCTAAAACCAGGGGCGCCTGGGTGGCTCAGTTGGTTAGGCGTCTGACTGCATCTCAGGTCGAAGTCTCGCGGTCTGCGAGTTCGAGCCCCACGTCAGGCTCCGTGCCCATTGCTCGGAGCCTGTTTCGGATTCTGTGCCTGCCGCTCTGTCTGACTCTCTCCCGTCCATTGTCTGTGCCAAAAAGATAAATAAAGGTTAAAAAAATTAAAAAAAAAATCTAAAACCATAAAAATCTTAAAAGAAGCCATAAGAGTAAATCTTCATGACGCTGGATTTGGCAATGGAATATTAGATATGACACCAAGAGTATGAGCAACAACAAAAAAATAAATTGGACACCATGAAAACTAAAAACTTTTGTGCATAAAAGGATATTACTAAGAATATGAAAAATGACCTACCGAATGGGAGAAAATATTTGCAAATCGTGTATCAGTTTAGTACCCAGAATATATACAGAAGTCTTATAACTCAACAACAAAAGGACAAACAGTCCAATTAAAAAATAGGCAAAAGCCTTGAATAGACATTTTTCCAAAGAATGGATACACAAATAGTGAACATACACATGAAAAGATGCTCAAAATCATTAGTCATTAAAAAAATGCAAATCAAAACCACGATGAAGAATTATTTCATTAACAAACTAAGATGGCCATAATAATAATAGTAATAACAAGAAAACAAAATAAAAACTATTTGAAAGAGGTGGAGAAATTGTGCTCGTGCATTGCTAGTAGGAATATAAAATGGTTCAACCCTGTGGAAAACAGTTTGGTGGCCCCTCAAAAAGACAGAATTACCATATGGCCCAGTAATTTTATTCTTAGTTATATACCCCAAAGTACTGAAATCAGGTGCTCAAACAAATGTGTGTGTGTGTATGTGTGTGTGTGTGTGTATACACACACACACACACATACACACACACACATACACACACACACACATATGTGTTCATAGCAGTGTTATTCACAATTGCTTAAAGGTAAGCAATCCAAATGTCCATCAATGGATGTATAGATAAACAAAATGTAATATATTCATATAATGCAATATTACCCAACCATAAGAATGAATGAAGTACTGTTAGATGATATGATGAGGATCAACCTCAAAAATATTCCAAGTGAAAGAGGCCAGACACAAATGGTCACATAATGTATGAAATATCCAAAAGAGGTTAAATCCACAGAGACAAAATGCAGATTGGTGGTTTCTAAGGGCTGAGGGGAGGATGGAAATAGAGAGAAACTGCTTAAGTATGAGGTTTTATTTTGGAGCAATAAAAATGTTTGGAACTAAACAGAGGTGGTGGCTGCACAACATGGTGAATGCACTAAATGTCACTGAATTATTCATGTCAAATGATTAATTTTATATTAATACATTTAAATCAATACATTTTTTTAAATTTTTTTTTAACGTTTATTTACTTTTGAGACAGAGAGAGACAGAGCATGAACAGGGGAGGGGCAGAGAGAGAGAGAGAGAGAGAGACACAGAATCTGAAACAGGCTCCAGGCTCTGAGCTGTCAGCACAGAGCCCGACGCGGGGCTCGAACCCACGGACCGTGAGATCATGACCTGAGCCGAAGTTGGACGCTTAACCAACCAAGCCACCCAGGCGCCCCAAATCAATACATTTTTTAAAGAATTGAACTAGGATCCTTACATACTGTACACAAAATAACTCTAAATGGTTCAAAAGCTCTAAGTATCAAATAAATAGAAGAAAAATTAAAAACTTTAATGTAAAGGCTTCTTGCACATGACACAAAAAGCAATAATGATAAAAGAAAATAATTGATAAACTAAACTTATTTGTTAAGGGAAAGAAAATACAACCCACAGAATGTAAAAAATACTGTGTGTGAGAGTGTACATATGACAAAGAATTTGTACTCAGAATACAAAAATTTTCAATTTAAGAAGATAAGCAATAAAACTTTTAAAAAATGGGCAAAGATTATAGAATACAGATCACAAAAAATATTTGAAATAAATAAGTCAGATAAAGATAAATATCATATGATTTAACTCATGTGGAATTTAAGAAACAAAACAGATGAACATAGGCAAAGGGAAGGAAAAATAATATAAAAACAGAGAGGGAGGCAAACTATAAGAGACTCTTAAATACAGAGAACAAACTGAGGGTTGCTAGAGGGGAGGTGGAGAGACAGGCTGGATGGGTGATGGGCATTAAGGAGGGCAGTTGGGATGAGCACTGGGTGTTATATGTAAGTGATTAATCACTGGGTTCTGTTCCTGAAACCATTATTACACTATATGTTAAGTAACTTGGATTTTTTTTCTTTTTCTTATTAAATATAATTTATTGTCAAATTGGTTTCCATAAAACATCCAGTGCTCATGCCAACAAGTG
Organism: Panthera tigris; assembly: GCF_018350195.1. NCBI lineage: Eukaryota > Metazoa > Chordata > Mammalia > Carnivora > Felidae > Panthera > Panthera tigris. The sequence continues at coordinate 88,419,006 of NC_056677.1, read as the reverse complement.
CCCTCCTAACTAACTTGGATTTAAATACAATTAATAAAAAAAGATATCTGAATAGTCAGTAACTACATGAACCCATGTTCAGCATTAGGAAAATCCAAATAAAACAAGATACCCTCTCATATCCACTAGGATGTCTATAATTACAAAGATCCTATACACTGCTGGTAGAAATGTAAAATAGTATCATCCGTTTGACAAATATTTCGGCAGTTTCTTGTTAAATACTTTATACACTCCATTTCTTTGTATCTACCCAAAAGAAATGAAAATTATGTGTACAAAATGACTTGTACACAAACGTTCATCGTGAAAGATAGATCAGTGGCTCCCAGGGAACAGAGACAGGGCAGGATTTCACTGGAAAGGGATATACGTGAATTTTGGGGGGTAATGAAACTATTCAATATCTTAATTATTGAGGGTGTATACATTTGTCAAATTTAGTAACTGTACACTTAAAATGGATGCAGTTTATTATATGTAAACTATACTTCAAAGAAAGTTGATTTAAAAAAATAGAAGAGAGGGAAGCCTAAATTGGGACTTGGATATCTTCAGTAAGATTTCCACAGGCAACTCCCAAGAGGGACGCTTCATTGAGGTCCCTGTTTGAGCCAAGGAATGCGGAGGCAAAACATTGTTGGAATAGCTAAGTTATTCACTTGTTCCCTTAAATTTACTAAACGGTATGCTGTATTTCCTGAAATATTCAAAGTATTTATTTAAATTTCCTTTGAGTGGAAAAGAACCCCCTAAATTAGTTTAGGAATAATAAACTTGCATATATGTGACATATATGCATAACAATATATGTACCTATACTGTATCTAAATATTTAATTTCAACTCAATAAATAATTAATAATCAAAAACCTTAGGAATCAAAATCCTTAGGATTTTCCTAGGAAATCAAAGTGCTCAAAGTAGTCGTAACAGTTTCTTCCTATGGCTACAGATAAACCTGTTTTCCTGTTTACAAATTAGTTTTAATTTTCTCTTTACAACTACTTCCATCCCTCCCCCCCATTTTCCTGTCTCTCTTTTGGTCCATTTAATTTCTAATCAGATAACACTATTTAAGGAATTGTATCTGGTTTTTTTTAATGTATCAAATATTGGTATATTCATATTTAACTGGCATATACCAGTGAATATGGTATTAATACCTTTAGAAATACCAATACCTTTAGAAATAAACCAAAAAAGTTCTTTTAAGTCATCTTTCCACTTGATGGTAAAGACTAAAGCTGAAGAAAGATACTCAAAAAAGGAAAAAACAAATTAGTATGCCTAAGGAAAGGCAACTAGATTTCACTGAATTATACTAAACGATACTACAGATCCCATGGAAAATCACAGTTATTATTTATTTAACACATACTATGTAATGCATATTAAGATACTTCAGGCTAATATTATTGACCTAATGAGTACATGGAAAAGTCATGACTTAAATTAAGCCTGACGTCAACATCCATGCTCTAAAACCAACCATTACTCAATTCTACTATAGAAACTTTAAAACCAACTATTTATTTATTTTTATTTTTTTAAAAAATCTGTTTATTTTTAATGTAAACCCAAGTTACTTAACATATAGTGTAATAATAATTTCAGGAATAGAATTTAGTGATTCATCAGTTACATACAACACCCAGTGCTCATCCCAACAAGTGCCTCCCTTAATGCCCATCACCCCTTTTATCTCTTTCCCCCACCCAACACTCCACCAGCAACCCTCAGTTTATTTTCTGTATTTAAGAGCCTCTTATGGCTTGTCTCCCTCTCTGTTTCTATATTATTTTTACTTCCCGTCCCTTATGTCCATCTGTTTTGTATCTTAAATTCCACATATGAGTGAAATCACATGATATTTGTCTTTCTATTGCAGGGACTTCATACTGCCATAAAAAGAGAAGAATTTGTCCTACCTAGTGCAAACACCAAAATTCTAAAACAGTCCATCATTCTAATCCTAGGCCCTTTGGTGTCCAGGATACAGTATTTCAGCATTCTTTCTACCTCAGTTCTGAAGTGTAACCTAACTTCCAAATCCTACTCTTCCAAAAGTTTGCCAAATTCCAATAATTTGTCATTCCTGACAAAGGAATGGCTAAGAAATGTGCAGAATCTTCCAAGAGGATGGATATAACAGCCTAATAGCATGCCACTCTCACTTTACCTAGCTGCATTCACCTATACCATCCTCTAGACAAAATCAGAAAGTCTACATCCTTTCAGGAATACAAACCCTAAAAGTGTTATCTCCCTTCCACAACACCCTTTGCTCCAGCTGGGAGACAGGGCCAAATCTCAATCACTGAGTTTGACACAATTTTCTTCGTCAGGAAAATTATAACTTGGGGTTGGGTATTGGGGAAGAAACAGGAAATATGATTCAAAATTTCCAATCAATATTGGGAAAAAAGCATAAACTAATTAAAAGTTATTTAATTAAGGCTTTGGAATAAATTATAGAAATTACAAGTAATTAAAAACTAAGATACCTTTTCGAAGTATTAAAGAGTGATGACATATCTTACAAATCCTGAATATTTCTAATTCAACTAGAAAACACACGTTAATTTATTTTTGAGAGACAGAGAGAGCACAACCAGGGCAGGGGCAGAGAGAAGGGGACAGAGGATCCAAAGCAGGCTCTGTGCTGACAGCAGCAAGCCCAATGTGGGGCTTAAACTCTTGAACTGCGAGATCATGACCTGAGCTGAAGTTGGACGCTCAATGGACTGAGCCACCCAGGTGCCCCAGAAAACACTCAAATAAAACATAAAGGTTTGAAATTACTTTTTTAACCAGGAAGGAATTTGTATTTTGTAGCAACTTTTATGTCAATTTATCTAAAGATTATAGATACATTCACAAGAACCTAAAATAAAATAGGTTTCATACATACATTACATATTTTGCTCCAAATATAAGTGAAAAAGTTGGATCCAGCATTCAAAATCACTTTTTAAGTGTTGGCAAAGTAAAAGTGGAAAGGTGTGTGTTACTCAGTGGGGGGCAGGGGGGAACATAAGGAGAATATGTGTTATGTTTTACATGAAAGAGTACAAATTAAAAATGACTCCTCTTCATTGTGTTCAATGACAAAATTATTACTGGCATTAGGTTATTCTGGCAGCCTCTGGAATTTTTTTCAAGACTTTTTAACCTTTATTTATTTTTGAGAGACAGAGAGAGACAGACCATGAATGGGAAAGGAGCAGAGAGAGAGGGAGACACAGAATCCGAAGTAGGCTCCAGGCTCTGAGCTGTCAGCACAGAGCCCAATGCGGAGCTCGAACCCATGAACTGTAAGATCATGACCTGAGCTGAAGTCGGATGTTCAACCAACTGAGCCACCCAGGCGCCCCGCCTCTGGAATTTTTTAAATTTTTTTAAATGTTTATTTTTGAGAGAGAGAGAGAGAGTGTGTGTACATAAGGAGAGGGGCAGAGAGAGAGGGAAACACAGAATCCCAAGCAGGCTCCAGGCTCTGGGCTGTCAGCACAGAGCCCGAGGCGGGGCTCAAACTCATGAACTCTGAGATCATGACCTGAGTGAAGTTGGACACTTAACCAACTAAGCCATCCAGGCACCCCCTGGAATTTTTTACTTAAAACAAAACAAAACAAAACAAAACAAACTACAACAACAAACATTGAAGTTCTATTTTACTACACTTGATCTTAGCCAAAAGGCTGAAAAGCAATGAAGTTCTATTTTAGAAAAGCAGATAGGAGAAAACTCAAAAGTTGACCTGTTTATTAAAAAAATAAAATCCTGTTTTAGTTATTTCATTAGTTCATCTAGCATTCTTGTCCTTAAATAATGATGGCATAAAATAGTTAACTGTAAAATATGTTGTTAAACTGTTTAAATCCAAAAAATGTTGAAATCTACAGCCATAAACTAATACTCAATATTACTTAATATTTTTTATTGCAAAAGTAATAAGCATTTACTATAAATAACTGAGGAAATACAGATAAGAAAAAAACCCTATAATTTCACTATCATCCTCTAAGTCTTTTTTTTCCAATTAATTTTGAATAAACATTTATCAAGGAGATGAAACTTTAGGCCCTAGAGTATTCTACCCAAATGAACCAAGTTAATGTTCCTATAAATACATATTTCCATTAACTATGATTTAAAGAGTATCTATGTCTATATGCTTGCTTTCTATATCAATTTACAATTCTATTAATGTTTAAACCCAATAAAAAATCTTTACAGAATTTTAAAGTACCATGAGGTAAAAATACAGATGAAAAAGTAAACATGTAAACAAAACTAAGAAAAAGATTATAATCTGAAATAATTTAATCCCTTTGGCCTCTTGAATATTTTTCGTTTTTTCAGATTAAATCAAGACTTGATTTTAAAAGGAAGCCTGGGCATGCTAAGTGAAGTAAGTCAAAGACAAATACCATATGATTTCACTTATAAGTATTATCTATAAAACAAAACAAATTAATAAACAAAAAGCAGAGCCAGACTATAAATACAGATGAAACTAATGGTTACTAAAGGAGAAGGGGAGGTGGGCAAAATGGGTGAAAGGGACTGGAGAGGTACAGGCTTCCAGTTATGGAATTAATGGGTCACAGGAATAAAAGGTACAGCATAGGGAATATAGTAAATAGTGTGGTGATGTCGTTGCATGGTAACTGATGGTGGCTACACTCCTGGTGAGCAAAACATAACCATAAGAGTTGTTGAACCACTATGTTGTATACCTGAAACTAACATAACATCATGTGTCAACTATACTCAAATAAAAACAAAGCCTGGGTAAATAATGTTCACAATGCCTCTTGAAAATCAGAAAGACTTGATTTTGAACTCATCCTTGTTTTTTACCATATTGACAAATTCAAATTATAATGATTTTAACCATCTGAACAAAAAAAAATATTTCCCTTTCCCTATATGTGTATCATGGTGTGGATTAAAAAAAATGAGACTATAAGTGTGAAAATCTATTAGGAAACAGATACGTTTATAAGCCCATGTTTTTAATATAAGGGTTGTCAATCTGCAAACTCAAATGTGTCAGTCAAATTAGTCAGGAAAACAAATTCAAGCCCCTGGAGATGAACCCCTTTTTCAGCCTCTAAAAAAGGTGACCTTTTTCAGTTTAGTCTCATTTGTTATTTTACAACATTATTCTGTGGTTTTTTTCCATTATACAGTATACACAAATGAAGGCATGAAGGCAGTGATAAGGTCTAATAAGCTTGTGACATAACAAAAAGAAGTCTTTACTGCGACTGTGGAGAAAAATGAAATGCCCAAATAGGCTGTAAAAGATAAGCGAGCAAACAGAATCAAGAGAGGTGATGGCAAAAAATGAATTTACCCACTATTAACCAAATTACTATGAACTGAGTATACTCATTCTGAAGGAAAATCATCTTTAAAAATTAAAAACCCAGAAACTCAACTGACCATAAGAACTAGAAAAAAAGCTATTATTTTCTTTCTTCCAAAATGTATCCAGTATTTCCAGGGAGTAAGGGGAATGGGAGATGAGGAAATCCAAAACCTATGGAGATAAATTCTGCCAGACAGTGGAAACTTTCAACATACTCACATCTGAAGAAAATGTATAGTTTATTTTACAAATCACAATGTAATAAGAACTGACTCCTTCATTTTGAAACAAAACAATGAAAATTAACATGACCTTAAAGGTAGGGCAAATTGGCTCATTAAAAGCCAGCTAGGAAAACTACTAGGGAAGGGATACTGAAGCTTAATAAATGCTTCACATTTCAAAAGGCTTCCTGAAACTAAATTAACTCAAAATGGGTAAGGCCATTTCCTACAGGGTCATTGTTGAAGCATTTTTCCTACAAAGTCAAAATGAAGGAGGATAGAAAAAGAGTCTTCCTTATTTCAAAATAAACTGAAGTACATTTTTTTCTAAAATATTTTCTAAAATATTTTTATCTATGACCAAATCTGACCTATTATAGTTAAATTCTGTTTCCTAAACATTATCAAAGAGAAATAAAACCCCTAAATAAATAGAAAATAAAAACTATCATACAATCCTAGCTTCTCTTCCCTCAAACTTCACAGGCAAGATCAGAAATATCTTTATCTTAAGATTAAAGAAAGATTCCGAGTATGAGAAAATTAATTAATCATAAAAACTTTAGTTTCTGTTAATTATGTGAAAGGCTTTCTGCTAGATGACGTGAAGTATAGAAGTAGAAAATGATCACTGCTCTTGAGGTAACTTGTATACTGTTGGTTTAGACAGATGGATAGATGGATGGATAGATAAGGTAGACAGATACACAGGTAGAGATATAGGTATATAGATGAAAATATGTAGTTTTAAAAGTCTTCTCAAAGGAAATAATCTGAAATACAAATAATTTTATTCAAAAATGTTGACTGCAGTGTTATCAAAAAAATGAAAGCAGGCTATGTTGGATCAATTGTTATTGGACTTGCTGTCTTCCATAAACTATCAGAAAACTGCAAAATATGTGAAACCAATATTTTTAGACATTGAGAAAAGTTAGAAAAGACAGTAGTCTCAACACTTATATTAAATGTTCTCTTGAATGACCTAACAATAAGATAAAGAGGAAAAAAAAAGAGTGTGCATAGTAGAATAAAAGAGGTAAACCTATCTCAATTCACAAAAGACATGACATTTGCAGATAATTCTAAGTAATCCACAAAAGACTTCCAGAAATAGTAAAAACAGTTTAGCAAAATCACAGAATATAGGTCAATAAAAAATCAATTGTGTTTCTATATATGACAATAACTGAAAACAGAAAATAAAATACAATACCATTAATAATACTATTCAAACAAATGAATACTTAGGGATACATTTAGAAAGTATGTATAACACCTACACACTAAACAGTAGGAAACATTACTGACAGAAATTAAAGAAGACCTTAATAAACAGAAATATATATCATGTTCATTTATCAGAATATTGAATGCTATTAATATATCAATTTTCTCCCAAATGATCTTCAGATTAAACAGTCTCATTCAAAATTCCATGAGTTTTATTTGTATGAGTTGAAAAGCTAATTATAAAAGTTATATAGAAATGCAAAAGATAAGGAGGAAAAGGATGAGAGGAGAAGGGAGAGGAAGATGAGGAGAAAAACCAAAAATCCGAAAAAGAACAAATGTGGAGATTTGCACCGCCTGATTTAAATCCTTATTATAAAACTACAGTAATGAAGACAATGTGGTATTAGCTTAAAAACATACATATAGGTTGACCGAACAGATTAGAGTCCAAAAATAGACCCACACATATAAGGTTAATTGATTTTCAACAAAGGCACCTAGTTAATTCAATGGAAGAAGAGATCATCTTTTCAATAAATGGTGCTAGAACTAAACATAATGGGGAAAAAAACTGCACCAGTATTCTTACCAAATACCATACACAAAATAACTAAATGAGTAAGAAGGTAAAACTATAAAAGAAACTTTTAGAAGCAAACATGGAAGAAAATCTTTATGCCCTTAGGGTAGTCAAAGATTTTTTATAAAGGACACAGAAAGTCATAACCATAAAAAGGTGATAAACTGGACTGTATCAAAATTTAACATTTCCTCTCTGAAAATACCAGTTACAAAATTTTTTTTTAATTTTTTTTAACGTTTATTTATTTTTGAGACAGAGAGAGACAGAGCATGAACGGGGGAGGGTCAGAGAGAGAGGGAGACACAGAATCTGAAACAGGCTCCAGGCTCTGAGCAGTCAGCACAGAGCCCGACGCGGGGCTTGGAGTCACGGACCACGAGATAGTCATCTGAGCCGAAGTCAGACGCTTAACCGACTGAGCCACCCAGGCGCCCAACCAGTTACAAAATTGAAAAGGCAAGCAACCAAAAGGGAGAACATATCTACAAAACATGTATGTATTAGATTAGACAAAATGTTGAATCCAGAATATATAAAGCTCTTAATACTCAGCTATGAGAAAACAAAAAAGAAATGGCCTACTGAAGCACATTACATGGATGAATCACAAATGTATTATGTTAAAGAGAAAAAAAAAGCTAGACTCAAAAGGTTACATACTGAATGATTCAATCTATGACATTATGAAAAGGTAAAATTATACAAAGACAAAATAGATGAGTAATTGCCAGGAACTGTGGGTAGGCTGGGGGGAGGGGGCTAATTATAAAAGGGAAGCATTTCATATTTTGAAATGATGAAACTGTTCTGAATCTTGATTACGGCAGTGGTTACAAGATCATATGCTTCTATCAAAACTCATAGAATAGTACACCAAAGATAGCAAATTTTACTAAATATAAATAAAAAGACAACTATAAGAAAACTACTACGTGATTACAAAACTCAGATATCAAAATGGTTACAATTAAAGAGTAACTGGGGCACCTAGGTGGCTCAGGTCATGATCTCACAGTTCCATGAGTTTGAGCTCCAGCCTTACATGGGGCTCTCTGCTCTCCATTCTCAGCATGGAGCCCACTTCAGATCCTCTGTCTCCCTTTCTCTCTCTGCCCCTACCTTGTTCACACATTGTCTCTCTCTCAAAAATAAACATTAAAAAAAGGGTTACTATAATAATAGCAAATACAGGCAAGGATGAGGAATAACTAGAACTTTCATATACTGGTGGAATGTACAATGGTACAACCACTTTGGAAAACAATTTATAAGTTTCTTGTAAAGTTAAAAATAGAGTTATGATAACCCAGCAATTCCATTACTTGATATTTGTCCAAGAAAACAAAAGCACATGTCCACACAAAGATTTGTTGCAACGTTCATAGCAGAGGAAGTGGGGAGAAACTGAAGACACTTTTCTCCATTCTGACTCAGTACTTGGTACTTTTCCACTCCTAGTCTTTCTCTTCTTCTGCCTCTGGGCCCCTAGGTCCATAAAACCCTGGGAGCTTTTTGTTTGGGGCTTCTTCATCAGTGAGATGACCTACCCCAAGTCTGTGCTTATCCAAAGGACCTGGAATCACTGTGTTGAGAAAAATGTAAATAGGAGGGACGGGGAGTCAGCCCTTTCCTTGGTTTAGTCTCTTGCTTATACAATCATAGTAAGCAATTAAAGACTTGACTGTTACTTTCATTTTGGCTTGTTTTAGTTGGCTACTCAGATTTAGGAGCTCAGCCGAGCTCCTGACAATATGATCATTTAAATAGGTGCCAGTTATTTCTTGATGAAATTTAACACTATATTTTTAGTCTAAGGAAATAGGAATGGAAAAGGGCCTCCTCAATCTGTAACTATGAAAAACTTAAAGCTAACATAAGGGCAAAATACTGAATATCTTCCCCAAAAGACACAGTACCAAAATGGATGTCTTCTGTTACCACTTCTATTAAACTTGTACTGGAGGTTCTAGCCAGTTCAAATAAAGCAGCCAGCACAAAAAGGCATAGGAATTGAAAAGGAAAAAGTGGAACTCTCTTTCTTTGCAGATAGTATAATCATGTACATGGAAAATACAAAGTAACTACTAGAACTAAAGAATAAATTTAACGATGCTGTTCTATATCGTAGATTACACTTACACTGTTGTATGGATCTATCAAAACGCACAGAATGCACTCATAAAATAGGTGAATTTTATAATATGTACCTCAAACCCTAGAAAAAAGGAAAAAATTAGTAGTATCTTAGGATAAAAGTATCAATCTAAAAATCTGAAACTATAAAGATTCTAGAAGAAAACATATAATATTATTGCAACCTTGGAGTTTTAAGATTTCTTAGAGAAGACACAAAAGGTACTGAAAGGAAAGGGGCATGAGTGAGCTTGGGGTAATGGAACAGTTCTACATCTTGACCTGATTGTGGTTACTGTGTATACAACTGTTAAAAAACAATGGAGCTGTTCACCTAAGATGGGTGAATATCACTTTTTGTAAATTACACTTCAATAAAGTAACAGTTGAAGTGCAAATATTAAAATGTTCACAGCAGCTTTACCTGTAATAGCCACAAACTGGAAACAAACCAAATGTCCATTAACAGGTAAATGGAAAAACAAAATATGGCATCTCCATACGATGGAATACTAACTACATAGCAAGAAAATAATGAGCTATGGAGACACATCACAACATGGATGACTCTCAAATGCTGAGAGAAAGAAGATAGAACAAAGTATACATACCATATGACTCCATTTAAATAAACTCTAGAAAATGAAACAAATGTAAGAAAGCAGATCAGTGGTTACTTGGTGGTGGAAGATGGATTTGGGAAGGGAGGAAGGGACCACAGGAAGGCATGGAAATCTTTTGGGGTGATATATATGTTCCTTATTTTTAATGTGCCAATTTCACAGGCATTACATAGGTCACAACTCCTGAAATTGTATACTTTAAATATGTGCACTTTACTGTATGTCAGTTATACCTCAAAGTTGCTTCAAAACTACAGAGAGGCAGATTTGAGCTCAATAAAAGAGCTTTTCCTTCTTACAACCAGAAAAATAGATTTTTAGAATTAAAAGAAACTTCATAGGTATTGCTGACAAGGTAGCATACATTCCCTATTTGAGCAATTTTAGTAATAGGACATTTCCATTATTAAATAGCTTAATTGTTAGAAAATTATTGGTATCAAGAGTTCCTGTAATTTAATCCATTGATTCTCAGTCTTGTCTGGTCTCTGGTGCTATCTAAATCTACCCCCCTCAAATTCAAAATTCATTCAACAACTAACTACTGAGAACCAACTATATACAAAGAACCAGTCTATATACTGTCTATATACTGTGTGAATACAGTCTATATACTGTGGTGAATACAAAGATATATAAGACAAAGACCCTGGTTTCATGGATTTTCCAATTTAGTATCTAAAAATAACTCTGATTATCTTTCTTCATCAGTCTCCTCTGCTTCGGTTCACATAGTGAGAAAATTTCTGACTTGACAATTGGACTGAAGATGGTAGGAAAGACACAAGTCCAATCTAGTATCATCATTTTGTATTTGCTAGATTTATTGTGTCTACTAGGATAAATAAAATTACAAAGTCATATTATCAGCTCACCAATCCCTAAACCAAAGTGGTATCCTGGAAAGAGGATGAGAATAAGATTCCTGCTCTGCTTCTGCAACTAGCCACATCCCTCATCAATATTTCGCTTTCCTGTAAAAATGATGGAGTTGGTCTCTGTAGTGGTTTTCAAACTTTTTGGTCTGAAGACCCTCTTACTCCCTTAAAAATCATTGAGAACCCCAAGAGCTTTTGTTTAGGTGGGTTATATCTAACAATATGTACCATATAAAAAAACTGAGTAAAAACTAAAAATTAAATAAAACTGAGAAATATTTAAAATAATTATTAATTCATTTAAAATGAACAATAATGAACCGATTACATGTTAACATGTTATACATTTTTATGAAAATGAATTACATTTTCCAAAAGTACAAAAAAAAAAGTATGAAGAAGGATTGTTTAGATTGTTTTACATATTTTTGGCAAATCTCTTTAATGTCTGCCTTGATAGAAGCCAGCTTCCTCATATCTGCTTCTGCATTCACTCTGTCTCACTCAATATGTTGTTTTGGTTGAAATAGTTGGGATCTCCATATCTGCTTCTACATTCATTCCATTGCAATATGTTGTTTTGGTTGAAATATATGAAGAAAATCTGGCTTCATAAAGTTATACATTTGAGTATTTTAATAGCCTTTTAAGATAATCGTGGATATTCTTTGATACAATGCCAAAGCTCTGTAAGTGGTAGAGTCTAAGGTTAGTTGCAACACAGAATCTGAATCCTTATCAATTAACTATTTGTACTCAGTTACACTAAAACTCATTGATCTATCTTGCCTCTGAATGGATCTTTTATCCATGCATGATATGGTAACATCATGCATTAGTCATTTGGAAAATACTGGTCCACTGAGATTTACACAACTTACGAATGTTAACACATTTCATTATACAATATCAAAAAAAAATCATATACATTAATATAGTTACTAATCTCATTAGAAAAGGCTAAGATTTTGAAAGCTGTCAAGCTCATAGTGGCAGATTCAAATTTTCCAAAATTCCAATTCTTACTTGAAAAGTTCAAATTTGTTTATTGGCAGCAAATACTGACAGTAATTTTCCTTTAAGTGATAGAGTCACTTTGCTCATTTTCGAGAAAATGCCTGCCAAATACCCAAGTCTGAATAACAACAGTTAGTCTCAGTTGTTCTTTCAATAAAAATGTGTTCCATGCAAAGATCAGCTAGTTTGAGCCACAACTGAATCAACTGCACACGTGCTTTCCCTAAAAACAACGACCTTACTTCAACATACAGAAGTGTTGTGTGTACTTCCCATTTTGTCATACAGTATGTTAAAAACATGTGCACCTAAGGGTCAAGACTTAATAAAATTAATGCTCCACTGAGACGATTCTTAAGTAAAATTGGCTTTTTATCCCCTGATAATATGAAGAATACAACTACTAGGACAATTTGGTACACTGCACTAGCAGTTTTACCCACCATCAGCGCAAATGCCAACACAGTGAAAAAGGCACACTTTGAAACCACTGACCTGAAAGATCTTTAAATGTACCTCTAGCTCTAAAATGTCTATAATTATGTAAATAGTCACCATCTTCCATTTGTACAACTCTACAAAACATTAGTTTCTCTATTAAGTGATACATCTTACATTTAACAAATAAATCAATTTCTTACAAATCTGCTATTTGTAAGGACATGCTCATGAGGTCATGCTCATGAGGACATGCTCATGAGGTCATGGAACACGACCTATTTCTTCCTTCCTAAACTAACCTTGATTTCATTCAGATTTCCCCACTCTCCAACTTTTCCAGGCACCAATGTGCTTTTGGGGAGGGGGGTGGTTAAGTCACTGGTCTAACTCTACTTTTATGGTCCTTCATTTGCCAATGTACTGGTATAAATATATACATATAAAACAATTCTAACCAATGAGATATAAGAGGTGTTTTCAGAGTGGAGGTATGGGACTCTTGAGAAAGTTTTCAGTACTGAAAAAAAGGACACAAATGAACAAACAGTTCATACTCTTCTTTACTGGCCATTGTGGTGTCTGCATGTGATCTCTGGAACTGCAGCAGCCATCCTGCTAGTATGAAGGGCACTAATCTGAATTGAGTAAGCTGATAGGCAGAGTATGGCAAAACAGAAAATGGAAAGAACCTAGGTCATTATTTGGCTGAATTAATTAACCTCGGAGATATTCTACTTCAAAACTTCTTGTTAAGTGAGCTAAAATTTGTCTTTATTGTTGAGACCATTGAACTGGTGTTTTCTACCACTTGGAACAGAAAAACCCTTATCTGATATAAACAGACACTATTATGTCTATCCTTCATATACAGAAATGTTTTACAACATCAATTAAAAGATGAGATTATGGACCAAGAAGGACCTCTCTTCCTTTAGCAAAGTCCTAGAGAGCTCAAAATGCAGAATACACTAAACAATCTCACTAGTGTCCGATTCTTAGTACCATTTCCCTCCCAAAGTTCCAAAATCTCCTTCCCTATCCCATTAATGTCATATATACTATAAGAAATTCTGGATGCAAATCAGCCATTTCTCATAACATATAGGAAGAGTGTTATTTGACTGAATTATAAGATGATATAAATGCCAACAGAATTTCTTACAGTCCTATTTTAGTACTCACTGTCATAAAACCAATTCCATTAACCTGACTAGCACTTGCTCATAAATGGTGCTTAAGTCACCAAGTTAATAAGTAAATGTAATGTTTACATCGGATTCAGTAAAATTAAAAAGTAAGTTAAAAATTAAATTTAGCGAAAGCTTGTTTCCTTTATAACATTTGCCTTTGGTTGGCTTTGGTTAGCAAATAGCAAGGGATTTAAGATTCTCGTTTCAACAGGGCAGCAAGTACCATTGCAGACTACACTTTTGGTTAAAGGCCAGCAGAAGCTGCTAAAGGAACAAAGGGCAGTTGGACCTGGATAGATTATGAAGGTAAATAAACTCAAGCATTGATGCATAAAATGAGAATCTGGTTTGTTAAAATTAAAGGAGCCTATGTATCAGAGATCACACTAAAGATACCGCTCCAAAATCCTCAAGAAATACTGCTATTAAAAACAAATCTTTGTAATCAAGATTTAGTTAAGTGGCTGGGTGGTTCATTTATAATGTTAATTAGAGAGAATATATTTTCAAAAATTACTTCTGTTCCATAGTTGCTATTGTCAGAAGGGGATGAGATAATGGAATCATTACACTTTAAAAAGAAAATCATTAGAGGATAGGACCAAATCAACCAACCAACTGGCAATCAATTGAGCATCAATTCCATAGTCACTCTACTAGATAGAAAAAAAATGATTAAGGTTGTCTCATAGGCACTCTTACACACTACTGATAGGAGTATAATTGGTAAAACCATTCTGGAAAGTAATTTGGCAAGAGCAGATCTCTATCATTCGGAAGCTTAAAGTTTAGCTATTCAAATGCCACCTGGAAAAGCCATAATGCATAACAGTTTGTGATTTTACAGAGGAATACATTTGAATTGCACAAGCTACAAGGCTGGCATAAAGGCAATAAAGTCTCTTAGCTAGTGAGGAAACACAAGAAGGTAAAGTGGGAGTGGTACAAAATGGATGGGGGACCTCTGATCTCATATATACTTACAAGTTTGTTTCTAAAAGAGGAGATGGGGGCTGGAATAGCATCAACCCAAAGTGGGAAAAATAGATTAGCAATTAATGGGGGAAAAGGTCCTGGAGTAACACTAAGGGAAAGATGAAAGCAAGGGACAGAACTAGACAAAGACACGGCCATTTAAGTGCACACATCATTGGCAGCTACGGGTCAGGGCTGGTGAAGAGGGTGGGGAGGGAGAGCAGAAGGGGCTTCCATTTCAGTCTCATTCCAAAATTCTCTTAGGGAAGGAGGGATATCAATGGGTTTGAGGTATGTTATACCCTTGCTATGGCTAGGAAGAAGTCAGTAGGGGATTTATTCATGGAGGGCAGGCTCCACCTTCTGTCCAGGGTAGAGATGTAGAGGAATGTATGGTTCACAAAATTAAAATTTAGGCCCTTGAAGATGGATGGCCTAGGCAATTATAGTAAAGAGTTATCAAAGGATGGGTCAGTGGTGAGTGTATCTTTAAAATCAAGTTAAGTGACCAACCGCAGGACAGGACTATGGGCAAGGCAGTGGGAATTATTCAACTTTTCAACATGACTTTACTTTTCTGTATTATCTATAATGTATTAAATAGGAACTGAGGAAAATCTCATGAGCAGGTTCTAGAGCCAGACCATTCCAGTTCAAATCTTGGCCCAATCACTTACCAACTGCATGACCTTAGACAAGTTATTTAACTACCTTGTGGGCCTCAGATTCCTTGTACATAAAAATGGAAAGAGTATTACCTATCTAATAGGGTATAACACAGGAACTACTAAAAAAAAGTTAGCTATCATAATTTATCTGTTAATGTCATCTTTCTAAATGTCAGAGTCTACTATATATACCAAAGACTCTGAAAATACTTATGGCCTCTAACCCACTAACTCCCCATAAAGGAGGAAATACTAAAAAAATAATACAAAATATGGAATAAGAATTGTTCACTGCAGTTTTTCTTACAATGGCTTTAAAAACTTGATATTTAAAGATATATTCTATACGGGTACCTGTCTGGCTCAGTCAGTAGAACATGCGATTCTTGATCTTCAGGGTTGTGAGTTTGAGCCCCACATTGGGTGTAGAGATTTTTTTTTCTTTTAATTTACAGGTTAGTTAGCATATAGTGCAACAATGATTTCAGGAGTAGATTCCTTAATGCCCCTTACCCATTTAGCCTATCCCCCCTCCCACAATCCCTCCAGCAACCCTGTTTGTTCTCTGTATTTAAGAGTCTCTTATGTTTTGTCCCCTTCCCTGTTTTTATATTATTTTTGCTTCCCTTCCCTTATGTTCATCTGTTTTGTATCTTAAATTCCTTATATGAGTGAAGTCATATGATATTTGTCTTTGTCTGACTAATTTTGCTTAGCATAATACCCTCTAGTTCCATCCACATAGTTCCAAATGGCAAGATTACTTTTAAAAAATCTTTAAAAAATATTCTGGGGTGCCTGGGTGGCTCAGTCGGTTAAGCTTCCAACTCTTGATTTTGGCTCAGATCATGATCTCATGGTTGTTGAGATCATACCCCAAAGAGTCCGGCTCTGTGCTGATAGCACTAGGCTGCTTGGGACTCTTTATCTCAGCCCCTCTCCCGCATGCGTGCATACACAGCCACTCTCCCCCTCTGTCTCAAAATAAATACATAAGTATTTAGAAAGTATTATATAGGGGTACACGGGTGGCTCAGTCAGTTAAGCATGAGACTCTTGATTTTGGCTCAGGTCATGACCGCACAGTTCATGGGATAAAGCCGTATGTTGGGCTCTGTGCCAGAGGGCAGGGAGCCTGCTTGGGATTCTCTCTCTCCCTTTCCTTCTGCCCCTCCCCTGCTTGCACTCTCTCTCTCTCAAAATAAATAAATAAACTTAAAAATATACATATATATTCTATAAAAGTGAATAGGTAAATTAATTGTGGTGTGTATACATATAAATTGTATACAGCCATTTAAAACTAATATCTTTAAAGGAAGAATTTTAATAACATGGGGAAATGCTTGATAAGTGAAAAAAGCATTAAGTTATAAAACTATATATAAAGTAATTCCAGCTTTTAAAAATTTTAACCAATATACTCTTTTAAGAAAAGATTAGATACATAAGGAAAATCATCAAAACAACAATAGAGGTTATTTCTATGCTATTGGTAGAATTGTGGACATGTTTTTATTTTGTTTATAATTTTCTGTATTTTTCAAGTTTCCCATACTGAACATGTATTACTTTTGCTATAAGACAGAACCAACATGGAAACTGGTTGAACAAATGAACAGATATACAGTTCTTGCTTATGATTTAATAGGGAGAACAGATAAAATCCCATGAACCAAAATACTTGTAAGACCAAATACATTTGGATACTAGACAGGAAGAGCATAAATACTGCAAGTGTTCAAAGAAGTGTAAAATCAGTCATTGGTATATAATAGTAAGGGAAAGTTTAAGAGAAAGACTATTTATTCTCACTAGCATGTAAACTCCATGAAGGCCAGAAACTTGTCTATCTTCTTTAGTTTTATCCACAGTGTCTAGCACAAACTGATTTTGTGAACAGTACATATCCAAGAGTGTGGAAATAAAACAACATAAATACAATTGTTAAATACTTGTAAGTTGCTGAATAAATATCTGCTGGATGAATATAAACATCACACTGAAACTGAGTAAAGATTTAGATCGATAGGACTCTAATCAAAATGGAGAGGCAAAATATGTATGTAGTAATCAAGGGATTATAGAAAAGCTGACCTAGGCTACAATGGAGAACATATATTATAAAATGTAATGAAAAATAAGGTTGGATGGGGAGAAAGATAATGTTAGATCCTGAAAATCAGGCAGAAAATTTGAGAGTTAATGCAATAAGAAATGGCAAGTCAATAGTTTGTAATGACAATAATGAAATCTTTAATTTATTCATTATTTGCCAAGTATTATTCTAAATACTTTACATACCTCTTCTCATTCTATCCTCAAAACAATCTGTGACATAGGTACCACTCACACCCTTTTGCCAATAAAGGAATTTGACTCCAGAGGCCAAGCTTTTAAAGACTGTACAAGACCTCTCCAAAGCCCATCAAACATGTCTGAGGAAAGATACCAGAAAGCAGTGAGATTCCAAAACATCAAAGATGTGTTTTTATTCTGTGGTCTTGGACTGGAATCAGTGATGTAAGTACAAATTCATGTTGTTTAATCATATATATACAAAGATAGGTTGTAAAAAAATAAGATATAGACGTGGGTATGTATCTATGTTTTGTCTGCTGAGAAGACATAGATGCAATGACACCTCAATAGCAATGAGCACACCAAGCACCCAGACATTGATCTCTAAATACCATTATCCAATAAAAGAATCAAAGCTCCTTGGAGAAACAGCTGATTCCAAGGCTGGGGCAGAGAAAGTAGAAAAATGAGGCTGGAACATCTTATGGTACCAGAATGTAAGGCAATGCTCAAAAAACGATAGGGACACACTGAAAGGACACAGGAGCCAACTAGAAGAGGCTCCTGTTAGCCAAAAATGGGGTAATTTCAGCCAAAAAAATTAGCAAAATTCATTATAACTCATAGAATAAACAAATATCCATAATTCCATACTACCTTAAATAACTGAATAAATAGATAATAAATAAATAGCAGAGAACATAAAGTTCTGTTACATTAGAATTCAATTATTAAATGCAGAAAATGTTAAAACCTGAAAATCACCATTTGGCAAATGTCAGAGTAATAATTATTCAGGCTAGAATCCTCAATAGATGCTAAAATTAGCAGGCAAAAGTATGATGAGAAACAGGATATTTACATTGTTTCATAGTATCACCCCAAACAGTCTCACAAGATCTGCTTACTCTGTAATTATGAAAAGGACAAAATAGTGACTTTATGGCATATAAACCTGGCAGACATAACATGAATCAAGTTATCAAGGTTGGATCTTGAGAAACTTAACAGAAGACCATGGGGGGAGGGGAAGGGGAAAAAAAGTTACAGAGAGGAAGGGAGGCAAACCATAAGAGACTCTTAAATACAGAGAACAAACTGAGGGGTTGATGGGGGGTGAGGGAGAGGGGAAAGTGGGTGATGGGCACTGAGGAGGGCACTTGTTGAGATGAGCACTGGGTTTTGTATGGAAGCCAATTTGACAATAAATTATATTAAATAAATAAATACTGTATCAACAACATCAAAAAGTTAAAAAAAAGGTTAACTCAAGTAAAGAGTCTTATGTGTTGTATATACAAACATCAAAAGCCAAATAAAAACAGAAAAAAAATGTACACACTCTTACACAAAGGACAGGTACATATATAAATATATACACAAGACTAAAGTTGTATAGATAGTTGAGTAAATACAATTGGATATGATGGGTAAGTAAATTGGTAAAAACAACATATGTGAATTGGGCATATTAAGCAGAGTGCCACCATATACACATACCCTGTTTTATCACAATAGACATGCTCCTGAAAAGTTCAGTATATTTAAAATTATGGAAAACTAATTAAAAGAAGGATAAAGCAAATCTTTCCTCAAAATAATCATCCACCACAAATTATAGTTGTTTTAGAAATCTAACTTAAGTTAGTTAATATAAAAATGTGATTGTATAAAATCATACAACCTGCATCAAGCAATTGCTTCTATATTGCTTTTAAATTATCTCTCTATATGTAGACATACATATGGAGATCAAACTGATCTCTATTATGATCTTTTATTCTACCTCCAAAGCTCTTTCCATTATGCCATGCTACTTCTCCCAACATCAGCAGGAAGAGATGTAATCCCCATTATCATTTCCATTTCAACTCTTGTGTCTCCACCACCAAAAAAAAAGAAAAAAAGTAGCAGAGATCCAAACACTCTGAAGAGCAAATAAATCTCTACACACCACATACAAAAGAGGCAATATAGTACAGTGATTGAGGGTAAAGGATTTGGAGTCAAGGTGTCTCAATTCACATTTCCAGCTCCCCAACTTAATAACTCTGTGACTTTTTGCAAGATACTTAACCTCTATGATCCATAGATTCTTGATCTGTAAAGTGGGGATAACAATGATATACACCTCATAGGTCTGTTGTGAAGATTAAATATGATAATGTACATTACCATATTAGCACAGTGCTTGGCACATAGTAAACACTCAAAAATGTACGCTACGGAAACAGTGTCAATAAATTCTTCCTATGGAGCAGTTAATTCATTGCATACTTCACAGGAAAAACTGTTCCTGGTCACAAACCACAATACCACCCTTAATGAGTTGTTGCCACTGGTCACAAGAGAGATGGTCCGTTTAAATTAGAGAAACCTATCCACTCTACTGCACAAAAAACTCACTATCCATAAATCTAAGTGCGTATCCTACTGACAGTGAATAAATACAGGTATAATTACCTTTGCATAAAAATATGTTATTTTCACCACTACAAATGACCATTGCGATCTAAACCTGCCTTTTTCTCTTACTGCTAGGTAAGTAACATAAAAGTTACTCTATTCCACCTAATAAACACTCTACTTAAAAAAAATCTTCCACATACTTGTGATATCCCAATTTGGCATGACTTCAGAGATAAATCACTTAACTATGAAAAATGAAAGCAATTTAGGTTATCAATGGTCTTCCTGATATAAAAGTCCCAATACTAGACTACTGAAGCCAATAATCAGTCAGCCCCAGTACCATCCAGTTTACTCTGGAGAAGGTCACCAATATCCCTGCACTAATATGGAGAGAAGATACCATTCAGATCTTTGAGATGATTAAAACATTTCATCTAACTAGGATATTGATGTGTGAAGCAGAAAAACCAAACCCCTGGCTTTATTACAGGCACGGTGTCCTAATGACAGAGAAATGGGATACAAAAATGCTCTTTTAAAATTACATAGAAAGAAAAAGGAAAAAACTGCACGGTATCTTCTGTAACTACTTCATGAACACTCAACCATTAAAGAGTCCAAGAAAACAAGCTTGCTCCCAAGTTTTGTCAACCATAAAAAGAGATCTCACTTTTAATATAAATTGATCTAATACAAATTGATGTATAGTATTGTTATACATACCTGTACAACTGGTATCTGGTACACATTTACTAATAGCAATGTCACATAAAAAATTCGAAATATTTAATCAAACATCCACAAAATCTTTGCCCCTGGCCAAATGCCATAAGCAGTAAGCACCATGTTTTTAAAGGTAACTATTTTCAACACAATTGTTTTATCTAAACGTCTATAAGCACTATCGAGTGGCAAAACCTTACCCCATTGAGATGCTCTGCATCCAAAAAGCAATTTTAAATCATATAATTGTTTTGGAGGCAAAATTACAAATGTAGTTACAAATACTTGATATTCATGGTTTTTCAGCAGATTTGCTATCATAATTATGCTGTGCTTAGAGTAATATGAAAGTTAGTTTTCATACCTTGAGTACACATTTTCTGGAGGATAAAAGAAGGACAATGTAATGTAAGGTATGCTGAGTGTATAGAGAAACCAGACAGCTAACTTAAAAGTGGACCCAGATAAGCCCTAACATAGCAGCTGCATATATAAAAAAGTGCCAAGTCACTCAACCACGTGAAGGCCTAAGCCATTCTCTCACATTAATGATCACTCAAATATAACTTTTAAATAATCTTTCACGTACTTAATTCTTTAGAGGTTAAGTGAAATGAAGGATGATGGCTTCAGGCTGGAGAACACTTCTTTAACAAGGCCATTCATTCCTACACATCTGCCTCTTCCCCAGAAAGAGAGTGGGTGGGACTACCCAGAGATCCTTCTAGGAGATATATTGGGGTTTTAATTCTCCATTCCTAAAAACTAAGTGGAACTTTTCTCTCTGTCATTTCACATGAGCATCCTCCTTCACTGTCCTTTAAACCAGAACACTTACTCTCGGGGGGAAAAAGAGAATTCCTTTCCTTTAAACAGGTGATGGGCAAATTCTCCATTTGTTTAGGTGCCTTAGTTTTTTTTTTTTTTTTTTTTTTTTTAAGTAAACAACAAACAGAAACCCAAAACTTAAAATTAAAAAAAAAAAAAAAAAAAAAAAAAGACGCAAAAAAGACCTGAAGCCTAAGGCCATCCGTCTGGATCTCCTTCTCTGGTGTGTTACCTCAGCTTTTACAGTAAGAATGTCAAAAGGGGAACGAGGTCTCTACAGAGGCTTTCCCGGCCAGAGAAGGCAGATTCGTGCTGCTTAAGGAAGGGGCAAAAGGGAAGCACTTCCTGGGCGCGCTCAGCACTTTGATGGCAGCTGGATTCGGAAAAGCCTAAATATTAATACTACAGCCCAAGTTTAAAGAGTGCGTGGGTTGGGCACAACTAGTGTAAAGGTTAGCCGGCAGACAGGGAAACCCCCGAGGGCGTAGGGTGGGGAGGAAAAGTTTCAAATACCCTCCAGAGCCTGGCGATCTGTTCACCGGCGTCCCCCAACCCCGGCCCCGCTCCGACCCCCGAGCGGCTAGCTGCAGGAAAGCAAGCAGCCCCATTTTTAAACGTAAACCTCTCCCCCTGGGCTGAAGAAGGCTGGAGTTACCAGCGTTGTAAATAATGTTTGTTTTTTGTTTTCCTAAACAAGTGAGGGCAGACTGGAATTCCCTAGCCAAGGCCGAGGAGAAAGGAAGGTAAAGGGACAAAAAAGTAATTTCTGCGGGAGAGTGAGGTGGCGGGGGAGGGGGGAGTGCATGGAGGGGGGGGGGGTAGATCGAAGGACTTACCGCAGCCTCTGCAGGCTGCCCCCAAAGACTGAGGGCCAGTAAGAACAAGCCGGCAGCCAGGCTGATTCCACGCAGTTGCATTCTTCTCCGGCTCCCGCAGCTCCTTCAGCACCCGCACGAGATCCCTGGCTAGCTCGGACCGACTGACATAATCTTGAGGGTTTATGGGGAGAGAGCTGGAGTCGGAGAGGGACAGCAAGGGTGTCCCAATTGTGCCCGTGGGCTTAGGTGAGACGAAAGCTTTTTAAGAGTGGAGCGGGGGTAAAAAAAATAATAATAATAAATAATAATAAATATTTTTTTAAATTGGGGGGGGGGAAAGGAGAAGCTCTTCTTCCCTCCCCCCTCCCCTCCCCAAAGCCGATCTCTCGGGAGCACTTTTCCCTTCTGTCCGCACTTGCAAACTTTTTCTTCACGCAGGTCCCACAGCTCTACTTTCCTCCCTCTCTCCTCCCGCACCGCCCCCTCCCCACCAGCCCTGGGGAATTTGAGGATCACTCCGCCCCAGTTTTAGCCTGCACCAGCAACCTGCGAGGGAGTGACGCTCAGTTATTTGGGGGAGGGAAACTTCCAGGCCAGTTGGCCGAGCACCGAAAGTCCAACCGGGAAGCTTTTCTATTTGTTCACTTGCACCTTCCTTTGGCATTACTCTTCCCTGCCCAGTCCCACTCTCATTGGTGAGATCCCCAAAGCCAATTACAAGTAGACCTTAGCTGGGACTATTTTTTTTTCGCGGATGAATCTTGGAGGAAGTGTGCTTTTTATTGTTAATGGTTAGAAAGAAATTTTGGTCGCCGCTCCCAGGGCTGCTGGTGCTCTTTACCTTACACCTGCTCGCAAGACAGTTTCTACATACAACAGAATATGTGAAAATATTAGAACTATATAAGTATATCTATATAATTAAATATATTCTTATAACCGAAGAATTAAGAAAATGAACATGCATGTATGTGAAGACTTTATGCGTGTTATATGCATCTAAGATTGAGGCGCATTCAGTAGATATTAGTAATTATCATATGGTTGGATGTTATTGTAATATAGTCATATATTTTTATTTAACTGCATCGCTAAATGCCATTATTTTTACCTTTTATATTGAACCAACGTAAAAGGTATTGATTCTCATTGCGATTGTGTTTCAGAAGGATTTAGTACAGGGAATTAAATAACTTTCTTGCAGTTGCCTTTAAAAGTAACACAAACACCAACTGGAAACGTTTATATAGAGTTAATGGCATTTGCATTGATGTTTCCCAAATAAAGTAGACTTGAACATTACTTTGGTAATCCTGATCTACAGATTGGTTAAAGTACCAACAGGCCCAGAAAATATTTTGTGTGGACTCCTGGGAAGATCTTTCAGAGATTTGCCCAAGAATTCTTCAGAACATTTCTGTTATCTCAGACCCTAGAATCTGTCACTAGGGAGTCTTTCAAGGCTTTGGACCTATTCATGGGGGCCTACTCATCCTTAGGTTCTACTCCACTTTGGCTAGATTTCCAATTCCAGAAACAACCACCACCGCCACTCCCAAGAGCTTAGTATACAATCAATTAGAATGAGTGTTGTATGCATTTGGGCCAAGTGTGCAATTGTAGTTTGGGGCCCATTTGTAGAAGTCAGTCCTGTGCCCTAAATCTATTTATGTGTAATAGTTAACAGTGGTTTATGGAAGTGTATGCTGCATAGTTGCTTAGATCTTAGTCTTATAGGTCTCTATGGGTCTGTGCATGAAAACTATGGAGATGCGTGCGAATGTTATGTGCAGAGGTGCCTGAAAGTGAGAAAGACGCCCGGCTGCCCAAGGTAGGGGGGATGATTGACAACAGACAGCCCCGCCCCTTTCCCCTCCATTCCTTCCTCTCCTGGTGTATGGAACTATCTTTTGAGTGCGGCAAGTTGTAGCGGGCACCGCTGACTGTTTCCCTTTGGGGCACGTCTTATCTAGAAGCTGAATTTAGTTTCTTCCGAAGTGAGCCAGTTCGCCCCCCAAGCCCGTCCTCCCGAATAAGGAAGCAGCCGCCGAGCATCAGCGGAGCCCTGATGAGCCTGGGCTGTGGAGCCGCTTAGCAGTCTCCCAGGACCCAGCTCCGGAGGAGCCGCAAGCATGCACCCTGGGTGAGCTGTTGCTGCCCGAGCTCCCCTCCCTCTTTCCCACTTTGAGCTACTTTGCCGGGCCAGGACTGTAGTTGTACTTATGTCATTGCAGAGAAAGTGGGGGCAGGCAGCAAGAAAGGGTCGGGGGCTATGGACAGACGTAGGACCCCGGAGCCTAGAGAGCCCATGTTACTCACCGTCCCTCCTGTTTCAGGTTGTGGCTGCTCCTGGTTACGTTGTGCCTGACCGAAGAACTGGCAGGAGCGGTGAGTCTCTTCTCCTGACCCCTTTCCCTCCTCCTCCCTTGACCCCCTCTCCATTCCACTTGTGTTTGTGTTAGGGGGTTACAGAAGGTTGCACTGCGAAGCAGAGTTTACATCACTCTCGTTTCTAGTGGGAGTTAATGGGGTTCTTAGAGAGGAATAGCGCAGTGTCACACGTATGCCTTTGGGACTCAGGCGTCTTTCTGTCCCAAAATCTTCGTAGCGGGTTGAGAAAATAAAAGTAGAAGACACAAGAGGCACACATTTCCCAGCGTGTTCCCAGACGACTTAAGAGGACTGACATCTGATGCCTTTCTCTGCATCTATCTCCAAGGCGGAAGAAATGTAATTTTCCCTGCTCTACAAGAACATGAATTGGCACACAGGTTTGAGAGTGGGAGGAGAGCACAAGGAGTGGGAATTGAAAGCGTCCTGAAAATTATGGAAGTTAAGCTTAAGTATTTGCTTGTGAGTCCTTTGACAGTACCAGATGACAACATCTGGATCTTTAACTACCTGAACTTAACTAATACCACTAATGATGTTCAATTTCTGTCTGATGTTTCCTTCCACTGGTTTTCTGTGTCATCAGAAAGTTAAAAGTTAGTGTTTAGAATAGAAAAAAAAATCTAAAAGTTAACATTTTATAGGCTGTTTAGATATCATCCATCAAATCAGCTAGGAACTGCAGGCAGAGGAATTTCTGTAGACATCTGGTCAAGAAAAGTTTAATGGATCCCAGAAAGTGGAGAGACCTCAAATGTAATTACTAGGATAATTTACCAAAGGTAGAATGACCCAAATAATCAGAGATGCTGCTGTTTTCCAGCCTCACTAGCTGTTTATGCTGGCAGAAATAAAGTTAGCTGTTAAGTTCAAATATGAAGTTGTTCAACTATTGACTACTATATCACTGCTCTACTTAATAAACTGTTAATAGCCAAAGTTACGCACTATATAGATGACAGATTAATATATATTCCAAATATTTACTTTGTGGGTTTTGACAATTTAAAATGATTGGCTGTATTTTTAATACTTAAAATGTTTTTAAATACTATTTATAGAGCCATACTTAATGCAACCCAATAAAATTGGCTAATAGTTTATGGGAGGAAAAAGGATTACTTTGTCCCGGCATATATCTTTAAGAAAATATTAAAATGAAGTGAAATGATTTCTCTTATGAAAAGAGAATGATGCCAGAATACTTGACTTTTAACATCTTGTGACCCCCCCCCACCCCCAACTCAGAACATCAGCTCCTATGTAAGTAAATTCTAAACTTTGTAAACAGAAGTATTGATCTAGGGTTCTGCCTACTTCTCCATCTGATTCCTCCAGTACACAAGTTTAGTTATGTGTTACCTTGAGGCTCAATACTACATTTATTGAAAATGCCACGTTTTGATTAGTTAACAATTTGTCTGGGAATCTTGCCACTTGTAAAAATGTTATGCTTGGGCAGCATACCCTCCAGCAAAACCTTTATTTTCAGACTCTAGCTGATTGTATTCAGTGTACTTTGGGAGAAAAGGCATTAACAAATCATTCTAGATAGCTGGAGACTTCCCAAACACTGCATCTTATCACTTGATCTCCTTAAAAGTCACTGAAGGATTATGCCTTAATTCTTAGAAGTATTTAAGCATGTCTCCAAAATCAAGCACTGCTTTGGTCTGTGGATTTTAGATTCTGTCTCATTGTTTTACAGTGTCACCTGCTATGTCAGTGTGAGTGACCCTGGTAAGACTAAAATAAACCTTGAGATACACTGACAATATTTTTTTTAACCTTACTTATGTCCAGAGCTGCTTCCTTCACTGCTGTTTACTCCTGCATAATATCTTTCGAAGTGTAAAGCTATTTTGTTTTCATTTTGTGGAAAATGGCAAAGAAGAAGAGGAGAGTCTCAAGATAAGTTCTCAAAAGGTGACTTTTCTGAAGGCAAATTTCTTATTTGTTTTTACTCTTTGTACCGGATTCTCATCTATATTGGATGGTTCTCATCTCCTCATCTCAAGTCCAGTTTATCCTCTGGGTTTGCGATGTTTCACCTTTCAAGTGGTCTTAGATCTTTGCATTCTCTGTACCTTGTTTGACTAACATTAATGAAAAATAACTTACAAATAGACTGACAAGGAACTAAGTTGTGGTTCTCTATAAGAAAATTTGTTCACTGTGAGAGTTAAGTTGCCAATAACAGAATATTGGTGAGCATTTGAGATAGGGTCTTTTAGGTGCTTTTGAGTTCTCTTTGTTTATACAGCAGTGCTATTTAAAGGGATGGAAAGCTAAATGTTAAAACCTGGGATTAAAGAATGAGTTTCTGTAAACTTCTTTTAAAAGAATGATGATCTTCATTGAGGTGAAATATTTGCACAATTTATCTGAATGAGATAGAGCCTAGGGTTTCAGAATATCCATAATCAGTTTTGGTTATTAAGTGCCTGAGGCACAGCACACAAAGATTTATTTAAACATAGTCTCTAACTTTCTAGGATTTTACTTTCTCAGACAATGGTGGTCATTACATTCCTTAAAAGATAAGATACCTAATGATAAATTATTATCTGCATGTGCCTGCATTGTGTTAAAGAAAAGACTAGAAAGATTCATGTCTCGCCATAATAGGCCAACATGACCAGCAGTTAAAATATGCGCCCAAAGTAGTCAGGGTCCTTATTTTTTCGTCCCACTTACCCCACATCTGCTTTCATGGGTAGCTCTAATACAAGCAAGTATATTTGAAGTCAAAGCCTGATGAGACTCATTTGGGTGGAGAAGATGCAAAGGGGGGGAAATATACGTCTGGCTGTTCCCTTCTGCAAAGAGCATAGGCAAATGCCTTTAGCCACATTCAAATCAAAGTCTGATTGAAATACAAACTTCGTTCCTTAAAGTTGTGACCATAAATTCACCCATTTTATGTATACAATTCAATGATTTTTAGTAAATTTGCCAAGTTGTGCAACTATCACCATATCCAGTTTTAGAACATTTTCATCACCTTGGTAAGATTCTTCATATCCAGTCATATCCCCATTCCCACCCCTAACCCCAAGCAAGCATGAATCTACTTTTTTAACTCTATATATTTTTCTTTTCTGGGTATTTTCATATAAACAGAATCATATACTATGTAATCTTTTGTTTGGCATCTTTCACTTAGCATAGTGTTTTTGAAGCTCATTCATGTTGTAGCATGTATCAGTATTTTACTCTATTGGTATTGGCATTTAATATTGCTATTCCATTATGGATATACCCCATTTTGCTTATGCATTCACCAGTTAATAGACATTGGGCTCTTTCCAGTTTTGGGCTATTATGAATAATGCTGTTATGAATATTAACATGCAAATCTTTGTGTGGACATACAATTTACTTTTCTTGAATAGGTATGTAGGAATAGATTTGCTGGGTCATATGAAAAATTTATATTTATGTTTATTTAAATATTTGTCCATTTTCAAATTGGGTTGTCTTCTTATTATTAAGTTGTAAGGGTCCTTTGTATATTCTGGATACATGTCCTTTGCCATACATATAATTTGCAAATATTTTCTCCCAATCTGTGGATGATGGTTGGTCTTTTAATTTTCTCAGCATGAAAATTTAAAGTAGTCTTTTGCTATACTTGCTAGCAAATAACCTATATCAGATCGTTATGAATAATCACAATATATAACATGTATTTGTGTGTGTACACCTAGAATATATCTCTTGGGATGACTGGGGATACTGATACATATGTATGAGTACATCATCAAGAGAATCTTCGGGGCGCCTGGGTGGCGCAGTCGGTTAAGCGTCCGACTTCAGCCAGGTCACGATCTCGCGGTCTGTGAGTTCGAGCCCCGCGTCGGGCTCTGGGCTGATGGCTCGGAGCCTGGAGCCTGTTTCCGATTCTGTGTCTCCCTCTCTCTCTGCCCCTCCCCCGTTCATGCTCTGTCTCTCTCTGTCCCAAAAATAAATAAAAAACGTTGAAAAAAAAATTAAAAAAAAAAAAAAGAGAATCTTCAAATGACTACATGAATGGATAACACATAATTGATAATGTGGCTATATTATTGACAGATCAAAAACAAACATTTCAAGACAAGAGAGGAGGGGAATTAGATACTAGTATTTAATTTGTTACTAAAGAAACATATATAATTACATATCACAAATTTGTTTTATTATATTTATTGATGATTGTATTTCAATATAATTGGTTTCCACTGTAATCCAATGTGCTTTATTGAATATATTTAAATTTTGTTAATGCTTATTCATTTTTGAGAGCGAGGGAGACAGAGCATGAGTTGAGGAGGGACAGGGAGAGAGGGAGACACAGAATCTGAAGCAGGCTCCAGGCACTGAGCTGCCAGCACAGAGCCCCACGCAGGACTTGAACCCACAAACCGTGAGTGAGATCATGACCTGAGCTGAAGTCGGATGCTTAACCGACTGAGCCACCCAGGCACCCCAAATACATTTAAAAATATTATTCTGAAAAGGAGTCCATAGGCTTCACTAGACTGCCAAAATAATCTATGACATTAAAAACAGAAATCCTGGTTATGCAATTGGATTTTAGAATAAACAAATTGTCACTTTCTAAGGCTTGTTCAGGCATGAGGGCATTTGTATTGACTATGAATACAAATAATCTGTTAGATTTTAGGCATACCATGGAGTCCCCAGTAAATATGCCCTTATATACTAGAATCTTATAATCCAGCCAGATCACAGGAGCAAAATATGCTGTTTCCCTTGTTACTTCCTTAATATAAGAATGAAATAATTCAACATCATATTGTGAGTCCTAGCCAGAGCAATTAAGCAAAAAAGAAATAAAGGCATCTAAACTGGAGAGGAAGAAATTGTCACTTTTTGTAGATGACATGATATTGTTATTGAAACCCCTAAAGATTCCATCAAAAAAATGTTAGAACTAATAAATTTAGTAAAGTTGCAGGATACAAAATTAATACACTAAAAAATCTGTTGTATTTCTTTACACTATTAAAGAACTATCAGAAAGAGAAAATAAGAAAACAATGCCATGTACAAGTGTATCAAAAATAATAAAATACCAGCGAATGAGTTTACCAAGAAGGTGAAACACTGTACAGTGAAAAGTGTAAGACATTAATGAAAGAAATTGAAGGAGACACAAATAAATGAAAACATATTCTGCGTTCATGGATAGACAAAAATTAATATTGTTTAAATGTACATACTACTCAAGCAACACACACAGATTCAGTGCAATCCCTATCAAAATTCCTGTGGTATCTTTCACAGAAATAGAGCAAACAATTCTAAAATTTGTATAGAACCACGAAAGATCTTGAATAGTCAAAGCAATCTTGAGAAAGAAGAAGAAAGCTGGAGGCATCACACTCCCTGACTTCAAACTATATTGCAGAGCTATAGTAATTAAAACAGTATGGTATTGGCATAAAAACACATAGAACAATGGAAGAAAACAGAGAGCCCAGAAATAAACTCATGTATATATGGTCAATTAATTTGTGACAAAGGAGCCAAGAATATACAATGGGGAAAGGACAGTCTCTTCAATAAATAGTGTTGGAAAAATTGGACAGCCACATGCAAAACAATGAAACTGGATCACTATCTTAGACCATAAACAAAAATTAATTCAACATGCATTAAACACTTAAATATAGGACCCCAAACCATTTAACTCCTAGAAGAAAACATAGGCAATAAGCTCTTTTACATAGGTCTTAGAGATGATTGAATTGGATACCAAAAATAAATAAGTGGCACTACATCAAACAAAAAAGCTTCTGCACAGAAAAAGAAGCCATCAACAAAATGAAGAGGCAATCTACTGAAAGGGAGAAAATAATTACAAATCATATATCTTGTAACAGGCTAATATCTAAAATATACAAAGAATTGATACAACTCAATAGCAAGAAAAAAAGCAGTCCTATTAAAAATGAGCAGAGGATCTAAATAGACATTTTTCCATAAAAGACATACAGATAACCAACAAGTACATTAAAATGTGTTCAATATTATTAATCTTCAGAGAAATGCATATCAAAACCACAGTGAGATATCACTTCACACATGCTGGAATAGCTAGCATCAAAAAGACAGTGATAACAGGTGTTGGTGAAGGTGTGGGGAAAAGAAAACCTTATGCACTGTTAGTAGGAATGTAAATTGCTGGGACCACTATGGAAAACAGTATGGAAGTTCCTCAAAAAATTAAAAATAGAGCTACCATGTGATCCAACAATTCTACTTCTGGGTGTTTATTCAAAAAACAAACAAACAAACAAAAAACAATTTGAAGAGATATGCACACCCCCATATTCATTGCAGCATTATTTACAATAGCCAAGACATGCAAACAACTTAATTATTCATTGATAGATGAATGGATAAAGAATTTGCTACACACCCACACACAGTGGAATATTATTAACCCAAAAAAGAATGAAATTTTGCCATTTGCCAAAACATGGATGGACCTCAAGGACATTATGCTAAGTGAAATAAGTCACACAGAGAGAGACAAATACCATATAATCAATCTTATATGTGAAATCTAAAAAAAGAAAAACCAAGCTCATAGATATAGAGAACAGATTGGTGATTGCAAGACGCAGGGAGTAGGGGATGGGAGAAATGGGTGAACTGTTTTTTTTTTTTTAGTTTCATAAATTGAATAAAAATTTTTAAAGAATGAAATAGATCGATATCAATTGTCAATATGTATTAGTTTTTACTTGCCTCAATTATGTGAATAGTTCCATAATTTCACCACCATGCTTGGAGTATAGACTTGTCCTATTCTGTATGGATGACAGAACATACACATATAGAAAGAACATATTAGGAAAGTGCCATGTTGTATTAAACTATCAAGTCCTTTTAAGCTGACTATATGTCCCAGTGAGGTAGATCATAGGGCTCTAACTTGTTTTAAAATATAATTAAATGTACATAAAAGATCTGATAAACATGCTCAAAGGAAAACGGTGATGGGAAAATTAGCTAAGAGCAATTTTCCACTCTCTTACCATCTTTAATTATTCCCTCTCCTAGGATTTCTTTTCTGTTCTACTATAATGTCTCCTCCATTATAAAAAAGATAATAAAAAACATAGCTTTGTTTTTCTCCATCACTCTAACCTTCTCAGTCATATTACCACCAAACTTCTTGTTATTGTCTACTGTTCTTCCACAACCATTTACCTCTAAGCCTATTACAGTCTAGACTGAGGCTATTCCACCAAAATTGCTGTCTTTCAAGTTACTAATAGCTGCCTAACTACCGAGCCCAGTGGATTCTTTTCAGTCCCCATTCTATCTGACTTATCTATTGGATTTTCCTCCAGTTTTATTGAGAAATAACTGGCATATATCACTGTATAAATTTAAGTCATACAGCATGATGGTTTGAATTATATGTATTGTGAAAGGATTATCACAATAAGTTTAGCAAACATACATCTTCCCATATAGATACAATAAAAAGAAAAAAGGGGAAAAAGTTTTTCTCCTTGTGATGAAAACTCTCAGGATTTACTCTCTTAACATCTTTCTTATTTACCATACAGCAATTTTAGCTGTAGTCATCATGTGTACATTACATCCCTAGTACTTATTTACCTTATAACTGGAAGTTTATACCTTTTGAACACCTTCCTCCAATTCTCCTTCCCCCCATCCTCTGCCTCTGGCAACCACAAATCTGATCTCTCTACTGTAGTGTTGGGCATTTTCCAATCATTCTGAAACTACCTTTACTTTTTTAACTTTCAAAACACTATGTCTCATTATTTATCCTTGTACTTCTCAGATATTTTTATTTGATTCATTCAACATTTTTTACTGAGCAAGCACTATATTCTAAATAGTATGTCAGGCTCTGATGACACAGTGATGAATAAGTCTGATCTGATCTTTGCTGTCATAGAGCTTATAATCTTCATTACTCTCTGGTCCTACAATGGTGCTTTTTTTTTCCTCAGCATTTTATCCTTTGCCTTCTTCTTGCATCAACAGTTTTAACTATGACTCCTATACACTGATGACTATCAATTTATATTTCCAACTTAGACATGCTTTTTGAGTTCCAAACCTATATTTCCAATTATCTAGTAAGCCCTTGTACTTGGATATCAATTCGTTGATACACACAAAGCACTTAAAACAGTGCCTAGAGCACTCAACCAATGCCAGCTATTGTTATTTTCTATTGCCCCTAGTACAATGTATCCAAAAATGAAACTGTTTTCCAATCCTTTCCATGACACTCCAACCTGCTGTTTTCTCTCTTTTTTATCTTTGTGAAATATCACTATTTACCCAGTTTCAAGCAAGAAACTATAGAATCAGCCACTAACTCCCATTATCTCCATCCTTCTCACCAAGCTCCATTAGTTTTACCAAAAATCTGTAGAATCTAGCTATTCCACTCATATTCTATTGGTTCCAAATCTCATCATCATGTATCAATAGCGTCTTAACTAGTTTTTCTACCTCCTGACTCCATTCTAATCTCTGCACTGCCACCAGAGTTATTTTACTAACAGCAAATCCAATTACATTATCTCCTCATTTCAAACCTTTGTTGGTTTCTCGTTTCTTCCAGTATTAAAATACATACTCCCTAGCTTAGCACATTTAAGGGCCTTCATTATCTGGCCCCAACTACCATTCTAGCCTCATGTCTGTGTGGTTTTTTTCTTGCCAACCCTCCTTCTCTAGTTCATAGTGTACATTACACTTCATTCAGACTGAACTCTCTATTTCCAAACTACCTTAGGTTCTTTCCTATCTCTTTGCTTTTACATATGTTGTCCTCCTTACTTGAAATGCCTTGCTCCATTATTTATACTTTCTCCTCTACCTAGGGAACTCCTGCTCAATCTTTAATACTCAGATAAAATGTTATTTCTTCTATGAAACCATCCCAGACCTCTTCAGAAAGAAGGTGTTCTTCCTTCCCCCCGGATTCCAAGGTTCTTTGGGCCTCCTTGTAGCCCCTGCCATGTAGTCATGAAAGTCCTGTGCTTACTTGTCTGTGTTGCCCTGTTCAGCCTTGTATATACAATGTCGAGGATACCGCCAACCATATAGTAGGTGATCAACAAATGACTTTCAAATGAGTAAGCAGATTTATTTTTAATGGCCTGCAACAACTGTCTTTTCCTTGTCTACCTTAACAGTTACTAGTGTTAACTCTAATAACAATTGCTTTGATGGCAAAATAGCAATCTTTTTCAATGGTGTAACATTGAAGAGAAAAGACTCTGGAATCAGACTTGTGTTTGAATTCTGCATCTGCCCTCTAACAGTTACTAGCTGTGGGACTTAGGGCAACTCAATTTACCTTTCTCAGACTCAGTTTTGTCATCAGTAAAAGTTGCATAATGACATCTTCCTCTCGAGAGTGCTGTGTGATTAGAAGAAATAACATATGTGAGATTACCATTCACAACATATGTGCTGAATTCCCCTTCTGTCCCCCCTGTAGGCATTCTTGATTTCTTTTATTCTTGAGGGAAAACTAAAAAAGGATTCCCCAATTTTGACAACTGATATATGACAAGGTGAGAAAAAGGGAGATGTCAAAGTAGACTCTCTCAACCACAGACTGTATGTCTGGAAGATTGGCTATGTTTCTCAGTTGTCCCCCTTATCTCTTTTTCCCTCTTCTACCACATTAAAAGTGACATATAATTTCTAGTGCTTTAAGTTTACAAAGTATTCTCTCAATATTATTTTATTAGCTGCTTACAGTGACCCCGTGAAATATACAGGGCAAATATTCTTAGCCCAGAGGGATTAACTGATTTATCCAAGATCACACATCCAGCGAATGGTTTGAGTTAAAACCCACCATACAGTGCTGTCTCTCTAATTCAGGCATTTTATCATCTCTTATCTGGACTCCTACAACAGACCTGACTGTTCTGGTTTAAGTCTTCTGCTGCCTCCTACCTTCTTTCCTGATATCCATCCTCTCTGCAAGCAAAGGCCTTATTCTAAAACACAAATATGATCGTACCACTCCAACGTTTGTGAAAGCTCCCTATACCCATCATCATCTGGCCCTGCCTACCCATTTGATTCCATCTGCTGTTATTGTTCTAGAACTGATGTTTAGATCACAGTTATACTTTTGATGTTGGCTCAACATGCCATGCATAGTCACTCCTCCTGCTTTTCCTTCTGTTTGATACACCCTTCTTTTCTCATCCCCTGCTTTCCTCCTGTCTCTGCAGATGGACATATTATTCTTCCCTTAAGGCCCACTTCAGTGAATATTTTTCTGAAACGACTCCTTTCTATCCTTCTGTCTCTCCTTCTGTTTTTCCTTCTTTCCTTCCTTCAAAATGGTATTTATTTAGTGCCTACTATGTGCCAAACACTGTAGTCATCCCTGTCGTTTGAAGGGCCGTGGCAAGTACTAAGCCAGGGTGGCTGGAGTGTGGGGGTTGGAGAAGTGGAGGGAGGTCGGCAAAGATGGTGTAAGAGGAGGCTGGAGGAATAGGAAAGAGCTAGACATGACCTGCACTCTTGTTGACTCCCTGACTCCTCAGAGCATTTACCTAATACCTGTAGTAAGGTGTATTTCCTTAGATGGAGGATCATAGGCATCTGGAAATTTTGGGAAGCCGTGAGGTATGTGTCTTCTCTCAAGCTCTTTTTGTGTTACATGACTAAGTCTAGAGGTCTACTTCCTAATTTTTTTTCCTTTATGGATTATAGTGTGGTCAAAAAATAGAGAACTCCAAATCTGGAGCCAGATGTTCCTGGGCTCAAATATAGACTCCAGAACAAACTATGGCCTGAGGACAATTCACTAAATATATTAGCAGCTGTAAAATTATTACTATTGTTATTCTTCTCTGATCACTCACTGTGACTTCCTGTGTGCTAGGAATGAGTAGTGAACACATTTGAGGGGACATTTTAGAGAAAATTGCTTAATTATTTGTTGAATTCCTTTCTCAAGCTTCCTAGGGGAGAAGAGGGGGTAGAATTGTTACACTGGGTCCAGTTTCTCCAAAGTCCTCTGCCTCTGTGGCCCTACTTTTGTGACCCCCTGTGGAGACCAAGGTCCCAAGTAAAGATTACATTTGAAGGGAGCTTCTCTGGCATCTTTGAAGTCCTAGTTCCCCTTTGTCTAACAACAATAGGGCTGGTTTGCCATTATCTTTCAATCTGGTTTACTTGTACTGAGTGGGGGGGGGGGCAGTTGGTGCTCTTCAGTGGAAATTTCCCTGGCCTTAAAGCTCTACAGCATTTACCTCAGAGAGACCAGGCTTTCCCAGAAATGTCTGGGACTGCTGGCCAAGAGGCTGAATTGGTCCTTTGGGAGGCAGATTCTGTGTTGAGGAGGGAATAAAAGTTAAGTGGTATTTCTCCTTGCTCTCTAAAGCTTTGAATGACCATTTTTTTTCTTACCCAGACGGAAGAGGGTTGGCAGAAACAATTGAAAATGCCTAGAATCTCTAAATTCTGTTTGTAAGTGTCGCAGATACCTTAAAGATGAGGATTAATTTTAGACTTACAAGATTTATGTGACCTTGCCTTAGAGATAAGATTAAGTTGCATAAATACTTACCAGCACCTAGCCTGCAACTAGATATCCAGAGCATGCTCAAAGATAATAATGTTCATGTTGATGTTGATAATGATGAAGAAAAAGAATAACTAAAGCATTTTTCAAAATTTACAGTAGACCCTTTTCTCCCCAAACTTTTTTGACACATAGGATATAGGGAGTTATTTGTATAGGCAAATGACCCCCAATGACTCCCTATGACCCCCAATATAATATCCAAATTTTTTCATATGATGCCCAATATAAAATCCAAACCAAAATAGCTGTTTTGCAGGGCACCTGGGTGGCTCAGTCAGTTAAGCGTCCGACTTCGGCTCAGGTCATGATCTCACGGTTCATGAGTTCAAGCCCCGCGTCCGTCTCTGAGCTGACAGCTCAGAGCCCGGAGCCTGCTTCAGATTCTGTGTCTCCTTCTCTTTCTGCTCTTCCCCCGCTCATGCTCTGTGTGTGTGTCTCTCTCTCAAAAACAAATAAATATTTAAAATTTTTTGAAAAAAAAACTATATAGCTGTTTTGCCAGTAAGTGAATGTTTTTAACATTCATTTATTTGTAAAGTCAGTAAGAAGGAAGATATTGAGAAAAAAACATAAAAATCTGAAATTGAAAGCTATTAGCAGTCTTGGTGTCCAGGTTTTGTTTTATTTTGGTTATAGAATATGAAGAAAATTTTGATGTACCCAAATAAATAGTAGACATCATAGGGTGAGGACTCTTTCATTTAACACCTGGTCTTGCCATTATCAGGATACACTTTAAACAGATGTGGCAAGAGAATCTATATTTCCAGATCTACAGACACTACCTTCTCTCTTCTCTCTCTCTCTCTCTCTCTCTCAGGCATACACATAAATACGCATTGTTACCTTGTTAACTTGGCAACACACATTAACACAATCAGTGGTTTCTGATGAGTTAATGCTTGGTATGTAACCCATT
Organism: Panthera tigris; assembly: GCF_018350195.1. Classification (NCBI taxonomy): domain Eukaryota; kingdom Metazoa; phylum Chordata; class Mammalia; order Carnivora; family Felidae; genus Panthera; species Panthera tigris. The sequence goes on along the minus strand of NC_056677.1, from coordinate 88,381,638 downwards.
TGGATGCTTCATGCTGTGTTTTATTGCAGTTTTAAAATAGCTTAAAAATATATATCTTAAATGAAATTAAAATTAGATATTGCGGAACTGTTGCGATATCTGCACAGTTTTAAAACACCGAATTATATAATAATTGGGAATTAAACTTCATAGGACAGAATGAGGTGCTATAGAAGGTGAGAGAAGAAAGGTCGGTATGGGTTGTAGTTGGGGAAGGCTTCACAGAAGTAGGATTTGTTCCAGGACTGAAGGGACTAGTAAAAAATGAGTGGTAAATGTGAATACTCTATGTTCTAGGACATCCTTGATTTCCATTTACCTTCTCTAAGCCGTTATAAATGTATTTGCCAGGAAAGATGATCCATCTTTGATTTAAAATTTTTTTAAAGTTTATTTACTTTGGGAGGGAGAGAGACAGAGTGCAAGCAGGGGAGGGGCACAGAGAGAGGGAGACACAGAATCTGAAGCAGCTTCCAGGCTCTGAGCTGTCAGCACAGAGCCTGATGCGGGGCTCGAATCCACGAGCTGTGAGATCATGACCTGAGCCAAAGTCGGACCCTTAAATGACTAAGCCACCTAGGTGCCCCTCATCTTTGATTTAAAAATGTAGCCTTGTTAAGTCATCAGAGAAACAAACTGATCAGAGCATGAGCAAAAATATGGAGGAGGTATCAGTTTACAACATCTTTGGGGAAACTAGGAATAGGTCCTTTCCTCCAGGCAATCATAGCTCCCTGCCATGTCTTACTCCTTGCTGAGCAGTGAGCAGTCTGGATTTCAGTTCCCACTTGCACCCTCAATCAAGTTTCCTTTGGCAGTGGACCCTATGAACAATCATACACTATAGCCCTAGCAGGAATGAATATGGTTAAGTAGGGGACAGTGAGAAGAGCTACCTGGCTAAAACACAGCAGTAGAGGGAAATGACTACAGGTAATTGGAGCAGAGTCAGGCCATGGAGGCCTTAAAAGCCAGGCAAAGAGAAGAATTTGGCTACAAAGCACTGTATTGAATGCTGCGATCAGTGGATCTTTTGCCCATTCTTCTTGGGCCAGACAGTTGCCTATACAAATAACTCCCTATATCCTATGTGTCAAATGTAAATGCACATACCAAGAGTCTTCTTTTTTATTTACATTTTCATTATAAAGACAAATACTATCCTTAACCAGTTTTTGCCTTTAGTTTTTTCCTCTATATACAATGCTCCTAAATCACCTCTTTTATCTTTCACCTGCTCAAGAAGTTGTAACATCACCTAGACACCTAGTTGATTAAAATTTCCTATTTCTCCCCCAACTTCCCCAATCTCTCCCTACTGGACTGCCAGAAGAATTGAAGGCACAGTGGTCAAGTTGGAAGAAACCCATAGCTTTTTCTGGTTTGATGCCCGGTACCTGTTTGGAGTGTTCAGCCTGAGCTCTCCTGTCTTGAAGCCATGAGAGAAGCTTGAAGCTCCCACTCTCTCTCCCTAATGGCCATGAGAGCAAAAGGTGCTGACAGAGATTGCTGCTTCTTTGTCCAATGACTCCCAGTTTATCCCCTCCCAGTCAGAGTATTAGTCAGTGGGGAAAAGAGAGTTCTGCCATAAAACATTGTTCTTTAGAGCTAAATTAACAGCAGTTCCTTTGTCTATTTTGAAGGATCACTCCATGCATTTCTACAAGTCCATTTCTCTGTAAGTTTGGTTATGCCTTCCTGTATACCTGTGAGAGTATGTCTTTAATTAAGGTTTTTTTGTTTGTCAGGTTTTTTTTCTTTTTATTGTTAAGTGTCCATTACTGTTTTAAAAAACATTTTTGAAACAATCTCAGCATTACAGAAAAGTTTCAAGAATGGTACAAAAAAATCGTCCTTTAACATTTTGAGGGTAATGTGCCCATGTGATGCCACATAATTCCTTAATACTTCAGTGTACATTTCCTTCCAACAAAGATATTCTTGGAGCACCTGGGTGGCTCAATCAGTTAAACATCTGACTTCAGCTCAGGTCATGATCTCACGGTTCTTGAGTTTGAGTCCTGTATAGGGCTCCTTGCTGTCAGCGAAGAGCCTGCTTTGGATCCTTTGTCCCCTGCTCTGTTCCCCTCCCCTGCACATGCTCTATCTCTCTGTCTCTCAAAAATGAATAAACATTAAAAAAATATTCTCCTATATGACATTTTTCTATTTAAAAAGTTAATAACAAAACAAAAATGCTTTATATAAAATATTACATAAAATAATATAATGAACATTCATAATCATGTAATGAACATAATATAATGAATATATGAGCATCACTCAGCTTAAGAAATAAAATATTACCAGTGCAATTGAAACCACCTGTGTATTACTCCCACAGGTCCGTGTCCATCATCTTGTTATATATCATTCATTCGTAACCTGGAATTTCTCTGTGGGTTTCAGGTGGGTCTATGAGTGCCCCAAAGTTGTATGTAAATTAGATATGTATGTACATTTTTCTGGGGCGAAAAAGTCTATAGCTTTGATGAGATCTACAGGGATAAAGGTAAACTGTATGCAAAGTGCTGTATTTCATGAAAGAATGGTCTACAGTTAGTGTACATCCTTTTCTGCCACTCATTTATTGTTTAGCCCTTTGTCTTCTGGGTTTCTTCCCAACCAACTCACTGAAATTAACTTCTTAAGAGTCACTTCTTAATCACCAAAATTGAATTGCTTCTCTTCATTGAACTACCAGTAGCATCTTACTCTTGGTTCACATATCCTTCTAGGCTCTCTCCTTCTGCATCTTCCTTGACATTCTTCTGTCTCCTTTGAAAAATAACATTCAAAGTCTCATTCAAAAATTACATTTGAAAATTGTAATACCTACCTCATGTGGTTGGGAGTATTGACTATAATGTGCAGGAAGTAGCTGGTTGTTGTATGTGCTTCAACAAATGATAGCTATTATTGGCAGTTACTGTGGCACAGCTCATCATCTCCCAGCACCCCCATGTAAGGTGTCAGTAATGGACAGAGGTCATTTCAAGTAGACAGCCTGTAATTACCACCTTGGCTTCCTGCAGTGCTGTTCACTAGCCTAGTCATAGCCCCTATACCTATTAATAGTCCTGGTTAGGGCAGGATCAGTGAGCCTTAGAGTCTCCAGGAGAAAATAATTTAGATGGGGACTAGTTAGCCTTACATTACATAGGATATATTTTTAATTTCATTCTCCAAATTTCATAATGTTCTTCTCAGCCTGGTCACCTTTAAGAGCCTCAAATGGTGAAAAGGTAGTTCTTTCTTCCTTGTTTGTTCAGCTTTTTGCCCACTCTGCTACTGAATACACTGACAAATGAAGGTGCCAACTCTATTATGAAGGACACCTGCTGGCTTCAAACTGGCCTAGAGCCAGTTATTCTGGACAGGCCATTGAAGAGCCATATGACTTTCAGTCACTATTTACTTGGAACAGAATGAGAGGAAGGATTTATATTAAGTTGCCAGTCCCTTGAGCCTGCCCTGTCCTGAGTTGTCCTCTTTATTTTTCACGGCCACCATTAGCTGCCAGTAACAGTGACATGGTTCTGTTCATATCCATAATAGAACCTTGCAATATTTGAGGGCACAAGCCTCCAAGAAGCACCAAGTCCCCTTAACTGAGGCTCATCTGCTGAAAGAAAAGCAGCCAAGCTATTTTTTTCCCTCTGTTAGGTAGAGTTTGACTTCATGACTGCCATCCCTTCAGTCAGGATAGGATGGGCTATGTTGCTATAGCAAATGACTCCCAACATCTCAGTGGCTTAAAATAGCAAAGGGTTAGTTTTTGTTTACACTGCATGTCCATCATGGGTCACATGAGGGACATTATGCGGTCTTCAACCTAGGACCCAGATGGAGCAGCCACCATCTGGAACACTGCTGATGGTTGCGGCAGAGGGAAAGAGAGCCCTGAAAGTCTCACTCTCCAGTCCGAATTAAATCTTATTTCTACATCTGACACATGTCACTGTTTTCATATATCATTGGTCAGCTTTGATAAAGGATCAATTGGAGGCCAGAAAGTGCAATCCTACCATGTGCCCTGAAGGTGGAGAACTGGAAATACTCAGTCACCCCATTATTTAATGTGCCCTGTCGAAATACATCACTGGTCTCTCAAGCCCTGTCCTTTTTTCCTGGGATCATCTTGCTAAGTTGCTTTCTTTCAACTTCAGTCATTCTTGTTTTCTTGCTTCTGTAGAAACCAAGCTACTTGATAATTATTGTCCATACTGTAGGCTGTGTTGTTTAATGCAAGGTGTTTCTCCCCCCAACCTTGATTTGAATTCCTTCAGCCTTTTTGGTGTTCCTATAGTTTGTGCTGCAGTGATATACAAAGTTGTTGACCTAGAATGGTTGTTTCAATAAAATGCTCTTTTGGACTCTTCTTCACCTCCTGCTGTTTACTTTTATAGTCAAAGAACAGCTATAATTTTGTGCTCCTCTGACCATAAAGATGAGGTTAAATGACTTGCCCAAGGGTATGTAGTTAGTTGGTATTAGAGGAGCCTGAACTAGAACTCACGTTTTCTGACTCAGAGTCTGTTTTCTTTTTATTACACCAGGTCCTATTATAAAGAAAGTTGTATAACTGGCTGCTGTGTAATTTACTCCCAAAGATGACTGGTAACAACTGAATCTGGCCTTTAATCTTGAACAAAAGGAATTTTCCATTTAAATGTCTCCTTTTGAGTATTTTGATGAATTCCATGTCATAAAATCAGATTCCTGGGATTCCTATGCCAATGAATGTGTATTCTTTCTTGAAGCAAACAAATAACTGGCCCTGAATAAATCAATGACATGATCCCCACTATCTGCAAGATTCAAACATATAAGGACTTTCACCACCCCTGCTGCATCCCAATGTAGAATAAGCCATTGTATATATTGTGTTATTGCAAGTTGGTTTCTTACAAGTATTCAGAATGGGAGACAACGTTCAAGGATTAAAACTACAAATTGCATCAAAAGCCTAGTGAGAGCATTACTGCATATGCTGTATCAGCCTGTCTCAATTTGTAATTCATTTTTGTGTGAACTGCTGTGGTCTCTTCTCATACAGAGTTTGCTCTAAAGCTCTTCAGTGATGCTTCATGTCTTAACGAAATTTGCTATTGCTAATGGCTTAAGAAAAGGTCCTAGCCAATGGGACTATCCCTAAAAATCATAGATAATAAAGGAGACATCTCTAATATAAAGACAAATCTTAATACACAGGCACAGAGGTCTCGTGAAGATATCAACCAAATATTACATTGGGTAGCCTGGAGTATACGCAGGTACCACAAACCTCTACCTGGGCTTAGTATAGGCCCCATTACTTAATACACCATTAAGTCTTTATAGAGATTCAATAGTATACATTGTAGGTTACAAAGAAAGAACCTTTTTAAAGAATGCCACACAGAACCCATTAGAATGATGTTCTGAATAGTTCCAATACTTTGTCTTCTGGCATCAGGTGTTCTTGATTACTCTTCTGACACTAAAACCCGAGATGATTGTCACATATAGAAGCATAAGGCTAGATATTGGAGGACAGTGGCCAGTAGTGCAAACTTAAAGCCAATTTCATTTATGGGATATCGTGGTTATAGACTATCTTCCTTAATATTTCTTTACAGTGTTTTGTTGTAGTCATTTAGCTAACAGGTCCATTTTCCTTGTGGGAAATTTCATACGTGAACACAGCAGAGAAAACAGTATATATAATATGACTCCGTGTTCTTATCACCCACCTTCAACAGTTATCAACCTATGCAAATATACTATGAGACCATTATGAGGATTACCATAACCATTTGCATATCATGGCTATGAACTGTTTTTAAATGCTTTTCACTTTTTATGGCAACTGTAAGTATAAAAGGTATTTACATAAAGGAAATTTATTCACACCGCTAGAAAATGATATGCAAAATATTTATGTCACCAGAATAGCTCAACCACAGATATTATCAACCAGTTTCCTAAGAAACTTTTAGATCTCTCTTTTTTTTTTTTTTTTTTTTTTTTAATTTTTTTTTTTTCAACGTTTTTAATTTATTTTTGGGACAGAGAGAGACAGAGCATGAACGGGGGAGGGGCAGAGAGAGAGGGAGACACAGAATCGGAAACAGGCTCCAGGCTCCGAGCCATCAGCCCAGAGCCCGACGCGGGGCTCGAACTCACGGACCGCGAGATCGTGACCTGGCTGAAGTCGGACGCTTAGCCGACTGCGCCACCCAGGCGCCCCAAGAAACTTTTAGATCTCTCTTACCACAACTTCATTATTAGCGTATAGCAATGCAACAAATTTCTTTGTGTTAATTTTGTGTCCTGCAACTTTACTGAATTCATTTATCAGTTCTAGTAGCTTTTTGGTCTTTACTGTTTTCTATATATAGTATCATGTCATCTGCAAATAGTGAAAGTTTGACTTCTTCCTTACCAACTTAGATGCTTTTACTTCTTTTTCTTTTTTGATTGTTGTGGTTAAGACTTCCAGTACTATGTTGAATGAATGGGTAAAGAAGATGTGGTGTGTGTGTGTGTGTGTGTGTATGTGTGTGTGTGTGTGTGTGTGTGTGTATACACATATATACATACTATGGAATATTATTTAGCCACAAAAAAGGATGAAATCTTGCCCTTTGCAACAGCATGAATAGATCTAGAGGGTATAGTGCTGAGTGAAATAAGTCAGTCAGAGAAAGACAAACATCTTATGATTTCACTCATATGTGGAATTTAAGAAAGAATAAAAATGAACAAATTAAAAAAGAGATAAAAAAATAACTAGACTCTCTTAAGTACAGAGAACAAGCTGGTGGTTGCCAGAGAGTAGGTTGGCAGGCGGATGAAATGTATAAAGGGGATGAAGTGTATACTTATCTTGATGAGCACTGAGTAATGTATAGAATTGTTGAATCATTATATTGTATACCTGAAAATAATATAACACTGTATGTTAACTATACTTGAACTTACCAAAGAAAGAAATTCTTAGACCCAGCATCTTTCTATTAGGATCTATCCATTATATCAAATTACTTGAAAGCTAAAAAAGTACTGTTGCTTTGCATATTGTGGTCTATTAACCTTTGGGTGTCAGCAAATGTATTCTTGGGGATCTAGAAATTCTTACATTTAAGAAACATTCTTCTAATATCAAAATGGTAGTAATCCTTCTGCATGTTCACTCTGATAGTCGTGCTGAATTCATTTACCAGCACTTGCCTTTTAAAATGGCAATGCATTATCAGAAGGTTTTTTTTTTAATCAAATAAGATTTAACTTTATTATGTAAGTGTTTCTCAAATAGATCCATGAATCCATTCTAGAGTTCCTGGGCATTCTGAAGAATGAGAAATACCACTCTAAGGGAAGAACATAGGAAAATTTGAGAGTTTTAGCAAACAAGTTGCCATGGAAACAAATGCATAGGCCCTGAGGTTTATGCTAGCTGTGCCCTTAGTGAACAGAATGTGGACCTTCTGGTGGAGCAAAAAACTTTCCAAAGAACATGAGGTTGAAAAGTTAGTGGTGGAAAATAAGATTCGAAAGGTATATTGGTACTGGATTATTTGAATCAAAACGTAACACTTTTCCTTAAGGTTGAAGAGTTTTCACTTTTATATTTTCCATCAATGTGATACTATTTCATATGAGATTAGGAATGTTATAAATGTGGATTCTATAGACTTGGTATGTTTGGTAGGAGAATATTTTGGAAGTCATTTGCTACTCTATGTGCAGTGTGGAAGCCTGCTTCAAAATCTAGGTAGGATTCTGTACTGGGTTTTAATATTGTGTAAGTAAGATAGTATTCTCTTTATTTTGTCTCCATGAATAATCATTGAAACTGGCAACAATGGGGGTGCCTGGGTGGCTCAGTCAGTTGGGCGTCTCACGTCAGCTCAAGTCATGATCTCATGGCTCTTGAGTTCAAACCCTGGCATCGGGCTCTGTGCTGACAGCCCAGAGCCTGAAACCTACCTCGGATTCTGTGTCTCCCTCTCTCTGTCCCTTCCCTGCTCATGCTCTGTCTCTCTCCCTCCAAATAAATGTTTAAAAATTAAAAGAAAAGAAATTGACAACAATGAAGGCTTTAGTCCTTTTTTGTCATCCAGAACTGAACATTATTTTAATTTTATACCTATCTTACATGGAGCAATAATCTGCTGGATGGAGGACTCCCCTCTGCTGACACACAGGTTATTTAATTTTTTTTAATGTTTATTTATTTTTGAGAGTGAGAGAGAGACAGAGTGTGAGAGGGGGAGGGGCAGAGAGAAAGAGGGAGACACAGAATCCGAAGCAGGGTCCAGACTCTGAGCTGTCAGCACAGAGCCTGACGCAGGGCTTGAACCCACGGACCGTGAGATCATGACCCGAACTGAAGACGGACAACCAACCAACTGAGCCACCCAGGCGCCCCTGACACACAGGTTAGTTAGAGGCAGTCAGAGGATTCTAAGCAGGCTTCAGGATGGAAACTTACTAGTGCTTTCATTTCTCACTACAGAACTCTTAAAAACAAGAACATAGCGTAAGGTATTGTATGCAAATGCCTACTACTACTTATAATATGGTAACAATGGCAAAATGAAGATGATAATAGCATATGCCAGTCATTGTACTAATAACCTTATTTCCAATTTTATTTCATCCTTACAACAACCCAAAGGCAGTAGGGTGGTAGGATTCTCCTTCTTTGCTTGAGGTACTGTTGACATCAGGTAACGTACACTAATGGAAGGCCCTAGAGCTCATGTGTTTGTGTTTCATACGGGCAGTTTCTCCTTACTCATCTTCCAGTGTGGGTGTGCCACCACTATAATTCTCATTCCCATATCACAACATGAGCCCTTCATCAGCATCTAATATTCATATGCAGTTAACCAAATCTCTTTTATGTGTGCTACCTCATTTGATCTTGGCAAGAACACTATGAAACAGGAAAGGAAAATTTTGGAGAGTGTTACATTCATTTCAGATGAAAAAATGGAGGCTCAGGTCTGTGTAATTTGCTCAAGGTTTAAGTCTTGGTCACATTACCTTCTGCTACTGTTATATATATATATATATTCAATTTGACCTTCAACTCCTTTCAAACTGTTAAAAGTATATTCATATATATATATACATATATATACATATATATAAGAGGAGAAAGAAACTAACCTTCATTTACTATATCCTTCACAGCATGATGTCAGGCATACAACAGGCACTTAATAAATGCCTGTTGACTTGACTTGTTAGATTTTATATTTAAATGGAGGAAGGGATAGGAGAATAAAATAAATTTTAGGTAAGGCTTGCTATTAGTATGTGGCTGCTTATTAAGCTGAATAATCTCTAAATATTCCTAGGAACTACCTACTACACAAGGGTTCCAAATATTTTACCCGACATTTATTATACTCTGTCTAAAATCAGACAGTTATAGATTCATCCCTTTGGCCACTGATACTCCTAAACATTATCTTAATATATATCTAGAAAGTATAAGTCATTTACATATTAGTACAAAAAAAATTTTTTTTAATCTTCGCTGAGGATTTGGCTAGAGTAGTTTTGAAAGACCATTTTGGAGCAAGGATCACTACTGGGGAGAGCTGTGAGAAGTGTATTAGGATTGTTTATTATTTAGTATGACAACAATAACCAATACTTGTTTAGAATAAACTGTGTGCCAGACTCTGTGCCTTAATTACTATTATTATCTCATTTTACAAATGAGATACTGAGATTCAGAAAAGTTGAATAACTTGCTAAGGGTCATAATGCTAGCAAGTGGAAGAACTGGGATTTAAACTGGGATTTAAAAGAACTGGGAATCTTAAACTAAGATTACAAATCTGCCATTCGTAATCATTACTCTGCACTACCTAATCAGTGGGAATAAAGAAAGGCAGAGAAGAAGAATGGAAAAGGATATATAAATGGTTGCTAGGAAGATACCCAAGCCAAATATTTACTAAAGTCACAATGGAGACTGCAAATCTGTGGACTTAAGTCCTGTAGCAGGTATTTTGGCCTAGATTCCTGTAGGTAATCACCTTCCTTTCCTTCAGCATTACTGGCTACTTTGCCTTTATTTGTGATTATTTGGTTACCCTCTTTGGTCTTCACAGTTGTTTCTCAAGTGGATCCTGAACAATATAGTCAGATCTCCTTTGTAGAAGTCTTAACTCCAATGTGCAGCTCAAAATGTGTTACTTATAAATTCTCATCATGCAGGGCTACCAGGAACAATGAATAATAATATGTAACGAAAGTTGCTTTTTGCAACTAGTAAATTGACAGGTTGATCCTTCTTTCAGAGTGAACTTGAAGCAACCCATTCTCACAGACTGGAATGATGACTAATAATGATGGCATTACCTTTACACTTCTGATAAGGGCTTGCATATGTTATCTGATTTGAGCTATTCACCAGTTATATGACATAGGTAGAGATTATTACACCCATTTTATAGCTAAAAGGGACTGAGGCTTATTGATTTTAAGTGGTCATCTGGGTGATAGGCAGAAAATCCATTTACAGAGCCACAACCCAAATCCAGTGGTCTTCCAACAATCCCACATTGTTTGCTTTTCTGCCCATCCCATGACCTGATACATCCCATTTCACAAAAAGATCTATTTTATTGCAAACCCCTCTGTGAACAAAATAAATGGTACAGTCCTAGAGTAGTCAGTTGGAGTGGCTGAGGGGAGAGCTCATATGGGACAAAGGTAATCAGGAAAGTTTCCTTGGATGAAAGGAAATTTGAGTTGTAGCATGGTTTATCAAGTTACTTCCTTCTTTGATAAATCCTGTAGGTGGGAAAGAAATGTTTCCCTGATTCTAAATGGATGGGGTATAGGTATGTGCTGATAGGGAACAGTGAATGTGTTGAGTGTGTTGGGGGTAATGTTTGTAGACCTTTCAAAAGTAGGTTTACATGGGGCGCCTGAGTGGCTAGGTTGGTTAAGTGTCCGACTTCAGCTCAGGTCATGATCTCATGGTGGCTCTTGAGTTTGAGCCCCGCGTTGGGCTCTGTGCTAACAACTGAGAGCCTAGAGCCTGCTTTGGATTCTGTGTGTCGCTCTCTCCCTATGCTCCCCTCTCCTGCTCTGTCTCTCTCTCTCTCTCTCTCAAAAATAAATAAACATTAAAAATTTTTTTAAATAGGTTTACATGAAATGAAGTAGTTGGAGAGAGGAGAAATCCTACTCATGTGCAAAGATCCATCAAATTGCACTGCTTCTTCAAAGCATACTATAACCATTCTGACCTCCATTAATCTTTCTTTTCTCAGAAATTCTCTAATAACTGTAGTCTAGACAAAAGATTACAAACTGGTGAGCCATGGTTCAAATCTGGTTCAAAGACATGTCTTATTTTCACCAGCACTGCTGTATGCTACTTGTAGGATTTTATTTGCTTTCTTGGAGAGAAGGGCATACTTTTGAGACTACAGGCTTTTCATAACACCCTCCCTGTCCAATAAGGCCCTCCAGATGCTCTGGTATGATGAAATGCAACTATAGTGGGATATTCAGATGTCAGCAGTTCATAGCTAAGGACACGTGTGGTTCATTGAGCAAGATAACCCTCTTCTTCTTCAGCATGGATGTAGAATACATTTGGGAATGGTCTCAGCATTAGTGTCTTCCCAACTGGAGAGAAAATAGAAAGTGGCACCAAGCTTTCTGAGAGATTAGATCACTGTCCTATTATATTTCTTTCTGCCTCAGAGCATTTTCCACTGAAATTGATTAAAGTCTTGTAGTTAACAGGCAGATTGAATATAATCTTTCCCTCCTCAACCTATTAGTCACTGACTACTGAGCATAACTCTGAGAGTTTTGATTAGAGAGTTCTATTAAAAAACATCATACACTGCATTTTCCATGTCTCTATGAATTTCCCTTTGCTCTGTACGATCGCCATAGACTTAACCCTCAACCCATGTGTTTTGTAGCAAATGAGATGGGGAGAGCATGAAACCTTTAATTAGTGTCTCTTAAGAATGTGATGGTTCTGAACAGCTTTGCACAGATGAGAACCACTAGATACTACCCAAACTGTTCCTGAAAACCAGTAGTAATAGATGTTTAACTCCTATGTTGCCTTTAGTCTTTGTGAACCTCTAGAGTACAATGGACCTAGGCTGGAAAACCAGTTCTGACTGGACTATACAGAAACCAGGAAAAGTCAGTGCGTCCTATTTCTAGAAAAACCGTGGAAACTGCCTAAATGTTGCTAGCAGCATGGCAGGTCAGGTTATCTCTTCCCTTTTGGGATCCTGCAGACCATGCTAAATCAGCTCAGATGGACCAGATTGACCCTAGCTTCTGGTGTTATGATTAACTTTGTAAGGCAGGCAATCCAGTGACTCATTTCCCTCAAATAGATAATTTTTTTTCTTTTAAAATGTGTTAAAATGAAATCTATCATCTTTTTGCACCTGAATTTTAACATGAATACTTTCATTTGGAGATTAATTTTGTGTGGGATTGTGGTGCTGACTCTCTAGCATGATGATCCCCAAATAAATCCTTTTACCTTGTATTACCTTAATGGATGCAGCAATCTTCCTATGTGCCATTAAGGCTACTAAACATTCCAAGTGTATAATCTACTCTTGTAAATTCCACAGTAAGGTGTTACCAACCTTCAGCTATCCCCAAATGAGAACAAATGAGTCAAATAAGAGACTGCCCAGCAATGATAAACAAGACCTTTCAAAAGAAAGTCACTTTCTTAGCTTTGATTATTTGGCATGCATACCCCAAATCAATTTCACAGGACTCCAGGCTGGATGGACTTTTTGACTGTGCCAGAATTGTGTTGAATTAGCTGTAACACGAAATTCAATGTGCCATTTCCTGCATCAGGGAACTGCCTCTGTTATGCAGCGGTGGTTTGACTAACAGGTGTGTAACCACTTGAACCATTATGTGCTGCCTGTCAGAAACCCAGAACTTTCCTAAGTCAACTGGGCTCCCTTTTCATTTGGTGGAGTTGGTCCCTGAGGTGGTTGGGTGCCAGAAGGTCACAGGAAAGGCAAAGGTATTTAGCACTTTTGTCAAATTAGTGAGGATAAGGGTGGGGTGGAGTGATTCCCCCCCCCCCAAACCGGCCCCTCAAATGGCACATGATGATGATGATGCCTGACCTCTCACCTCTGCTTCCTCCTTCCTTCTGAATTTATGGCAGTCCTAGATTTAGTAGAGTGCTCCTTCACACAATAGGCTTAAGACATGTTAAGCAGTGAGAACGTTATCTCTGTTTTCAAATTTCCAGGGAGAGAGACAGAGAAACTCTGGCCCATGTGCTGTACTGCATCTGATATTTCCGAGAGAATATAAATCTTTGTTTTACCTTATGTTGTGCCAGATCATCTAATATAATTAGAATCGGCAGTAATAAACCAGTATTTACATACAATAGTTGTTTGGGAAAATGAGATAAGCCTACAAATCGACTGACTGACAGCATCTCTCACTCCTTTTACTGGGCAGGCATTTTGGATAGGCCCCAGAACACATTTCCTGCTTTTCTATTAAAACAAACACTAATGTTATTCCTGTGAGTCTTTTCTTTTTCCCTGATAAGGCTTATCTCCTGCTCCTCTTCATTAAGATCTAGGTATGCTTTTGTGAAAATGCCTATTTTAGCATGTGAAATGTAGCCCTCCAGCCCAGCAGGCACTCCTATTGCCTCCCTTGCATGGGCTCCAGAAGTCTCTCTTCCTTTCCTCTGATTCCCTCCACCACTATTGTCAACATTGAGTATCTCCTCCCTTCAAACAGCAGTAGAAGGGAAAACATGAAACTAAAGAGGTGCACTTGAAATGTCCATAGCTTTTAAAATAAAAATGCTCTAGGGGCCCCACCTGGGTGACTCAGTTGGTTAAGCGTCCATCTTCAGCTCAGGTCATGATCTCACGGCTTTTGAGTTCAAGCCCTGCATCAGGTTCTGTGCTGATACCTCAGAGCCTGAAGCCTGCTTGAGATTCTGTGTCTCCCTCTCTCTCTGCCCCTCCCCTGCTTGCGCTCTGTCTCTCTCTCTCTTAAAAATAAATACACATTAAAAAATTATAAAAAATAAAATTAAATTAAATAAAAATACTCTAAGCATCTACCTTGGCATGTGCAGGTACCCTAGAGGTACAAGTCTCAGATACTTACAGTAGGAAAGCAGTTGAAATACATTTCACTCTGTTTTTCCTGCTGTTCAGTGAGAGTATCTTGGATAAATGAAATCCATAAATGGCCTAGTACCATTATCTAACCCTTTGTTTCAAGGAAATAGGGGCAATGGATACTCATTGGGTACCAATTGGAAGACTTTTGGCCTTGCTGCTTATGGCCTCAGTTGATTCACTTCATCTCTTCCGGAGTTGCTTCCTTTGCAAAATGGTGATAACAGTATCTGCCCCCACACTTCACAAAGTTGTACACAAGTTCTCACATATAATGGATGTGTACGCAAGGCTCCACAGAACTTTAAAGTGATATTATTTCAGACACCTCCCATCCCTATCTCGGAGGAGATGAAATTGCCTACCATTTCCTATCAACTGGCAGCTAGAAGAAATTAAAGGGTAGACTTATTATAATCATCAATCTTTTCTGTAGCTTTATTATATTTTTAAGGCTCTGTCCACTTGCCAAGTGAAAGGTACCTCCTCCGAAAGACTTTATGATCCTGGTATGTAATTATGATTTACTGGCAAGATTTTTTAAGAGAATATATTTACTAGTGCCTGCCTTGGCCCACCCTTGGGCTTATCTTTCTTGTGCATTAATCACCATACTGAAGCGCAGTTTCTTTATTTTTCATCTACCTTTGCTCTGCCCAAATGCTTCATCTTGGCAGGTGTTGATTGTTTTACCCTCTGACAGTCCCCCCCACTTTTTAGTATGAGTTGATGTCTAGACAGATAACAGTTATGAAAAATTTGGGAAATGATTGTTGTCCTAGGTGGGCTGGCATATGGTTTGTTTAGGAGAAAACATTCTCTGTTTAAGCTTTAAAAAAGCACATCTCAGTTGTCATTCATACAAGATGGAAATTGAGTTTTTGGTGCAAATGTCACTTGAGAAATGGAAATACAGGGTGGAAAAGTGATATTGATGGCCAGAGTCTTGCTGCGGAGGGTCCAAAGCAAGCCTTTGTTCACCATAAAATGGTGATAATCAGTTGTTGAAGAAATACTTATTGATCAATTATATTAATTATGCACGTATTCAGAACCTTCAGAGAACATGCTGATCACTTCCGAAATGCCCTCAGACATACTGCTTGGCAGCCACTTGGGAAACTCTGTCCTTATTTTTAATTTCTCACCTTCTCCAAGGATCTCTCTTCTGGATGATCAAAGGAGGATCCTGGAGAAGACTTCAAGGGACAAGTCTGGAATAAGCTGCTTGAGATACGCAGAAAAGTTGATCATGCCCAAGTCAGGGAAAACATTGTTGGGGGAAATCTCATTAGCCATTCAGTGAAAGAATGAAGATCATTCTCCACCCTGGATCATATAGTGCCACTATTATCCTTAAGAGGGGCATAGCTTTCAGCAAGAAATTTGGTATTCAACCCATTTTCTGCCTGATGCCTTGCCAACTTTTCCTACTACTTTTGAGGGGCTTAAGTTGAAGAAAGCAGCATAATGGAGTTTTTATATAGCTGGCTGGGGGGCAGCAGGCTGTTTGCCATACCGGTTAAAAGCAGACGAGGTAGTAGTGCTGGACAGACCTGAGTTCCACTCCAGCTCTTCCTCTTCCTAGCAGTGTGACCTTACACCAGTGATTTAGCCCCTTCAAGCTTACCCAAGCCTGCATCTTTGCACTGGTAAAATAGAGATAATAATAGTACCCATGTACTAGGATTGTTTTTAAGAATAGATGAGATAATGCATGAAATCACTTAGCATAGTAATCACTTGATTACTGCTGGTAGTTGTTCCCAATGTCATAATTTCATTATCATTATTATTATAATATATAATAACTTCCTATCTTTGTGGTTATGGAGGGTCTCTGGGAAGCTCTGTTAGCCACAGCTTAAGAACAGCTGCTAGGGGCGCCTGGGTGGCGCAGTCGGTTGAGCGTCCGACTTCAGCCAGGTCACGATCTCGCGGTCCGTGAGTTCGACCCCCGCACCAGGCTCTGGGCTGATGGCTCGGAGCCTGGAGCCTGTTTCCGATTCTTTGTCTCCCTCTCTCTCTGCCCCTCCCCTGTTCATGCTCTGTCTCTCTCTGTCCCAAAAAAAAAAAAAAAAAGAACAGCTGCTAGATTCCTCTCCTCACACACTCTGGCCAAGTTGCTTCTACCCAAGGTAAATTATGCCTTCTGTGAGTACAGACTGCTTAAAAGGTGGCCATTGCAACCACAAGGTTCCCAGCTATAGAGACCAAACATCCTGAACATTTCAGTTAGGCTGCATCTCTTCTTAATTCCCAAAGTCCAGTCCTTAAATGGTCTAGACCAGTGGTTTTCAAAACTTTTTAACAAAAACTTCCTCCATCTTTCCCCAACTGAAATCATACAAAGAATCATAATATATAAAAGATACAAATATAGCATTCTATTCATATGGAATTTTTCATAGGTTCATATTTATGGTATTTGTACAGTTAACCCTTGAACAACATGGAGGTTAGGGGAGCCGATTCCCTGCACAGTGAAAAAGCCATGTGTAACTTTTGACTCATCAAAAAACTAACCACTAATAGCCTACTGTTGACTGGAAGCCTTACTGATAACATAAATGGTGATTGACACAGATTTTGTGTGTTGTATGTACTTTATACTATATTCTTACAATAGAAGAAACTAGAAAAAAAAGTTATTAAGAAAATCATAAGGAAGAGAAAATACATTTGCGGTACTGTACTATATTTATAAAAATATATGTGCATAAGTGGACCAATGCAGTTGAAAACTGTGTTAAGGATCAACTGTATATTATTTTCAGTGCACAAAATGAAACTGTTGCTAAGAATGACAATTATAGTCTTTTATCAGTGTCTATAATACAGTTTGTTTTTGCATTTTGTTTTCTGTGCAGTAGTATTTAAAACATAAAGTTCACAGAGATGTAGTAATTGCAAATGGCTGCAGGTTTTGTTTGTTTTAGTAATTGATCCAGAAGCTTAAAAGAATATTAATAGAAAAGATTTGTGTGGCCTTGTATAAGCTACTTATCTTCCCTGAGCCTTGGTTTCCTTATTTGTATAATAGTACCTATCTCAAAGGGTGATGTGGGTTAAATAAGACGTTGTATATAAAGTTTTTGCAGGATTTTGTAGGCTTTTCACAATGCCTGGCACATGATAAGCAATGAAGAAATACTAACTTGCACTATCATGATCACTACCATCACCACCAGCAGAGGCAACAACATCTGTTCGAATTCCTTAAACCACACAGCAATAGAATTAGTCAGTAGATTCCTTAGCTCATCGCTGTTGGGTGGGAATCACTTTTTCAAATGAATCTTACAACGTTAGTTGTAAAATGCTTAGTAAAATGCTTAGTCTTAAATGCTCATCTCTGTCAGGTACTAACATTAGGTCCTGAAGTACACAATTTGGAAACCACTGATATAGATGTCTGCCTCAGTTTCTGCAAAGTCCTTGCCTGGCAGATTATGAGCTCTTTGACAGGTCTATATTTTATTTATTTGTATATTCTTTGCAGTGTCTGGGACAACAAATGTTCAAAAACTATTTCATGGATTATATCCAAGTTCTCTAGATTTTAAAGAAATTTTCCATCGTCTCTAACCACCTTTCCATGTAAAAGTAGAATTTCTTCTCACCACCCTCACTGTTTTTCCAACATTGCTGTAAATTTTTTTCCTGTCTCCTGAATTGAAGGTTTCAACCTTTTTGTAGGTAAAGAGTTCCCCAGTTTCTCAGCTAGAAGCTCCAGATTTTGAAGGCATAAAATCCTCTAAATAAGGAAAGCAAGGTACTACTATTCAACAGTCACTAAAAGGTCACTGGCCCACCTTCTCAAATCACTGTTTGGGGCCCACCTGAGATTAATTTAGCATTAATCTCTCACGGGAGAGGCAAAAACATTTTATTTTAGACTTGACAGTTTCTAGTTACAAAAGTTTCTTCTAGCAGTCATAGCAAAGCCATTAATTACATATAATTTGCTCCCAGAATTTAAGTGTCTTGTGGTAAAATCACAAATGCCATAAAGCCTTGAAAGTTGTGTATTAATACAACCTATTCTTATGATCCAGCAGGCAAATTTAGATTGACATGCTTAGAGTTAGAGAAGTCCTGCCTTTCTGCCTCCCTTCCTTCCTCCCTTCCACAAACATTGTATAACCCCCACCACTACTATGACCATCAGTCCTCACTCTAGGAGTTAAGAGTCTAGTAGGAGAGACAGATACACAAACAGATTTACTTTACAGTTATTGCATGACATTCTAATTGAGATATGAAAGGATATTGTAAAAGCACAAAGGAGGGAAGTATCTAAAGCAGCCTTGATAGGACATCCTGAAAGATAGAGAGCACTTTCCCAGGGACAGGGGTGAAGACAAAAAGAAAGACTACTTAAGGCAGAGGTTGCTGCCCTGCGTATGAAACCAGGGCAAGAACCATCATGGTGTGTTTGGAAAACGTCAAGCAGTTTGATGTTAGAGAAACATAATGTACCAGGTAGAAATCAATGCAAACCAAAGCCAGAATAAGCAGGCACAAGAACAAGAAGGACCTTGGATAACATAAGCCTGAAAAGTATCATGTAAATGATAGTGATCTACTAGAAGATTCTAGTATAAGGGTGGACACTGGGAGACCCATAGAATGGTTTGATGATGATTTTTCCAAATAGTCCAGTGAATAAGAGGTGATAAGGGCAGGAAATAGGGTGAGGATTATAGCAATGGAGGGGGAAAACAGATTCAAGAGATACTTAAGAGATAAAATTGGCATGATTTGGGGATTTAATGCACATGGGTTCAGAAAAGGGGGAATTATTAAGGAAAACTCCTGTCCTGGTATCAAGCTTAGTGACGATGATGACTGATATGGACAACATGGTAAGAAGAAGACAGGAGGAACTCAACTTGGCCATCAGTTTAGAAATTTGAGATGACCAACCTCCCTTGGTCTATGCAAGTGTAGATAACCATAAAACAGTTGGAAATACTAGTAGAGGATTGGGCTAGATATAGATACAGGAAATACTTGGTAGAGGATTAGGCTAGATATAGATATAGGAATGATGGATATTTTTGATAATGGTTGAAACTATGGTAATAGATGAATTTAATTAAGGGGAACATGTGGAATAAAAAGAACAGAAATCTAAGAATAGAAGCCGGGTACAACACCACTATTTAACAAATATTTCTTGAGTATCTATGCTAAATATGGGAGGAATGTCTATGCTAAATATAAAGTGCCTTGACCTCAAGCACTTAACAACCCAGTTAAAGATGAAACCAAGGGTGCCTGGGTGGCTCAGTCAGTTAAGCGTCAGATTCTTGGTTTTGGCTCAGGTCATGATCTCATGGGTTCATGAGTTCGAGCCCTTGCATCAGTCTCCACATGCTGACAGTGCAGAGCCTGCTTGGGATTCTCTCTCTTTCCCTCTCTGTCTGCCCCTCCCATTCTCTCTCTCTCTCTCTCTCCCTCAAAATAAATAAATAAATTTTAAAAAATGATACTGAATTTCAAACTGTTCCTCAAAGTATCAAGATTCTGTGGAGCTACCATCCCTGCAGGCTACTGCATGGGGCAAGGAAAAGGCAGAGCAGCCCTCTCACTCATACTAGAACATGCTTCCCTAGAAACATGTTCAACTTCTCTATGTATGTGTGTGTGCACACGTGTGTGTGTATTTTTTTCTCAATGTTAGGTTGGCTTGGGTGGTGGTGGGTGAAGAGAACCCTACTGTTAAAAAAGAAAGTTGGCAATCACCTCTGTAAAGAACTGATTTAAATGTAATCAAAACCCAAAATATGTGAAATGAATATATGGTTCAAATGCTACTTTTGATGGAAAGGAAGGGATGTTATCAATGTTAAAAGATAGATGATTTATGGCTGCTGTTCAGTTCTATTTCATTCACTTCAGCATCATTAAATCATCACATATTGCTAAGTATGAAATAATATATGGGAAGGTGGAAGGCATATTTGTTAGGACATGCCTGCCAGATGAGGTATTGGGTACATGAGACGGGGCCAAGTAATGTTGATTCTTAAATATTACACTATTGAATTTGGATATGATCAGATGAACAATTAGAAGCCATTGTTCTCCAGTGGGCTTCTGCCTTATGTCTGTTTTACAACGATCGGTTTAACCTTTTCACTCATCACATATGACACATGAGGTAAATTGACAGTTACCATTCCTCAATGATGAAATTTCCAGAAATTAAAACTTCTTCTGGAATGTTAGTCAATGTTTCTATTGAAAACCTGAGTAAAGGATAAACTGCATGTGCAGCTGATAGCTTCTGTCTCCTCTCCATCCCACTCCAGTAATTAACCAATAAGATGTATATCAGGTTTACAATTTATCAGTAGAGGAAATAAATCCCTGGAAATTGAACACTTAATCAGTGTTTTTAATTTTAACCATTCTGATAGGTATAAGGTAAAATCTCATTGTAGTTTTGATTTGTATTTCCCTGATGATGAGTGATGTTGAACATATTTTCATGTGTCTGTTAACCATCTGGATGTCTTCTTTGGAGAAATGTCTGTTCATGTCTTTTGCCCATTTTTAAATTGGATTATTTGGGGTTGTTTTTGGTGCTGAGTTGTGTAAGTTCCTTATATGTTTTGGATCCTAACCCTTTATTGGATCTGTCATTTGCAAATATCTTCTCTCATTCCATACATTGTCTTTTAGCTTTATAGTTCTTTGATAAGAACGGATTAATAAAGTTTTCATACATCGAAAGTGAAAGATGAAGTAGTTATTGACAAGTTTTTACTTTTGTGTATTAAAATAAGTTATAATTGGTCCCTTGAAAAATAAAATAAATGTGCTTATTCATTATTATTATTATTATCATGAAAGCTTCTAGGTTTCCCTCCATTTGTGCAAAACCTGTATTCTAGTCAACTTGGTTGTGAAACAAAATTTCATAGATCAGACATTGCAGCAGGTGTAGAGGGAGAACTTGAAGGGGGCCATGAGGACTAGGGTGGGAGGAAAATCTGCTTCCAGCAGCTGAAAAGGGAGACAACTTTTACTTGCTTGAATTTGATAAGGTTAGAACAAATAACTTTTATATGAATCTCTGCCAAGTCAAATATCCAGGTAAGGCATACAACATTTGTTGCTGATTTGTCAATTCTTTAAGTTTAATAATTCACACTAGGCTAAGGGAAGACAAGTTATGAATTTTAGAAGACTATTAGTGGCCCAGAATATAGTCGTTTGTAGTAGTCTATCTGAGCCCAAGAATCAAGGCATTTAATATAGTGTTTGGGCATAAAAATGTACATTGCCTAGACATTGCTGCTCCCAGCCATATGATGTAATCGACATACTGGGAGTATTCTGTAACCTAGAAACAATAAGACCCTGGATAAAATATAGTTTTATGCATTTCTTGGATCACAGAAAGTAAAGGCAGATTCAAAGAACCATCTCAGATCCCCAAATTGAAAGAAATAAACCACCAACTAAAACAAGAGCTGGTATTGGGTTGCCTGGGTGGTTCAGTCAGTTAAGTGTCTGACTTCGGCTCAGGTCATGATTTCACGGTTTGTGCGTTCAAGCCCTGCATCAGGCTCTCTGCTGTCAGCACAGAGCCTGCTTCATATCCTCTGTCTCCCTGTCTCTCTACCCCTTCCCCGCTGGTTCTCTCTTTCTCAAAAATAAATAAACTTAAAATAAGTAAATAAAAATAAATCAAGAGCTGGGAGTGAGAGCCAGAAGAAAGCCAGACATATGGAAATTGCTCTGTGTGAAAATACCTATAGTAGTTCTGCTTTCAGTTCACTAAGACTTGGAATAGCAGTAATATTGGGGACACAGAAAGTGGGGATCTGAAGCCGACATTAAAGCAGGACACTTGAAGAGACCAAGGTGGTCCCAGATTAGTAGCATCATTCTTCCCCAGGAAAAGCAGACAAGAATACCCTTTGGAAAAACAACAACAACAACAACAATTTAGCCCTGCAATTATACATGTTATAGACAAGCATGTATGAGTTCACAGTAATCAAAGATCATCAAGCACTTGACAAAACAAGATACCATAAGCAAGAGTCAGCAGCAACAATAACACACAGATTTATATTCCCAAGGACTTCAGATATTCAGAATACCTATGTACGAAGTGTTTTTAAAAATTAAGTATATATCACAAAGATGAACAAGCAGTAAGAGACTATTAAGAGTTACCAGGAAATTTTGAAAAATAATTATATGGAAGTTTAAAAAATGAGCAATATATTTGTTGAAATAAGAAATACAGTGAATTGTTAAAAACATCTCAGAACACAGGTGAAGAGAAAATTGCTGAACTAGAAGAAAAATAAAGAAGAATTATCTACAATGGAGACTGAAATACAAGGAGTTGGAATATAAAAAATAAGAGATATGGAGTACAGAATGAGAACACTTATATCTGATTAGAGCCCCAGAAGACGAGAATAGAGGCAATTGAGGAGAGGTGCTATTTATAGATGTAGTCACTGAGAAGTTTCCAGAACTGATGAAGTACACAAATCTTCAAATTCAGGAAGCACAATATATACCAAACAGGATGAGACAGGTAGAGAGATAAAGAAATAGACTGAAAGATAGAGATAGGGAGAAAGAATCCTAGCCTACACACATGTAGTGAAACTTTAGAACACTATCAACAATAAAAAAAATCTTAAAAGCAAAAAGGCATATCATTTACAAAGTAGCTAAGTTAGACTGATAACAGGCTACTTATTAATCACAATGGAATGCAAAATTTAATGGTAATGTAGGAAGAAATTCACAAATTTAACATTTTAGAAGGAGATTTCAAAACACCTCCCCAAATTATGGATCCTTAAAGCAGATAAAAAATTACAAAGCTATAGAACATTTGAATAACCTAATTAACAAGCTTGATACAATGAATATTTATGGAACATTGTACCCAGCAAGTAGAGAACACACATTCTTCTCAGGCATACATGGAACATATGTAAAAACTGAACATATATTGTGCCCTAAAGCAAATTATAACAGAATTCAAAGAAATTCATATCCACAGAACATGTTCTCTAGCCAGAGTGAAATTTAGTTAGAAGCCAATAACAAAAAAATAATTTTGTAATCCTCATACAGACATTAAAAACACATTAAAAAAGAAATCATAATGTAAACATTAGAAGTAAATGATAATGAGAATTCTATACATCAAAACTGTGAGATGTAGTGAAAGATATACATAGAAGAAATTCTATAGTATTCAATGCTCATAATAAAAAATGAGAGACTGAACATTAATCATATAGGCATTCACCTTAAGAAGTTAGAAAAAGAAAAATAGAATAAATGCAAAAGTTTGAAGAAAATAAAAGTAGGATCAGAAATTAATGAAATACAACATAAACAGTCAGTGGAGAGCATCATTAAAATCAAAAGTTGCTTCTTTGAAAAGAATAATAAAACTGAAAAGCCTCTGGCAAGAAGAAAAGGTCACAAATAATCAATATGAGTAAAAAGAGGATATAACTACAGATACACTAGATATTAAAAATACAATAATAGGATGTTATAAGCAACTTTATGCCAATAAATATTGATCCAAATAAAATGGTCAAATTCCTAGAAGACTAATTATTTTAAAAATGAATTCTGTAGTTAAAATGTTACCAAATTTTCATGAAACAGATTATCCCAATCTGTCTACAAATCCTTTCAGAGAATAGAGAAACTTACCGTATCCCCCTACCCAACTCATTCTATGAGATCAGGATAACCTTTAGGAGAGAAAAAAAAAAAAGATAATGGCAATGAGAGAGGAAAATTACTGGATAGTTTCTTTCATGAACATAGATGTAAAGATCCTAAACAAAATATCAGGAAATTAAACCCATCAGGATATAAAAAAAGAAAAATCTCATGACATTTTCAACTGATTCCAGGAATGCAATAGTATTCCTGACATTAGGACATATATAAATGTAATTTACCATAATAATAAATTAAAGGAGAAGAAAAAAATATCTGCTGCCCTCAGTAGAGAGATTTTTGTACAATAGTATGTGGATAACTCCCTGACAATTCATTTGACCTCCATAGAAGTTTTTATATTTTTAGTTTATATTTTTATAAACATTTTTATATTTTAAAGTTTTTTAAGTTTATTTATTTATTTATTTATTTATTTAGAGAGAGAGAGAGAGAGAGAGAGCACAAGCTGGGGAAGGCCAAAGAGAAGGAGAGACAGAATGCCACACTGTGAGATCATGACCTGAGCCAAGATCAAGAGTAAAATGCTCAACCAACTGCACCACCCAGGTGCCCCAAATTTGAAACGTTTTTAAAGCAACAAGGAATAAACTTTATTTCTCAAATTTCTGTTTGGTTACTCTCTGTTAGCATGTAAATATTACTAATTTTATCTTATTTGAAAATAAAACTTAAAATTTCCAGATTACAAAATAATATATCTTTATTAAAGAAAGTAGGAAAATACTGAAAAGCATGAACAAGAAAAATGTGATCACTCATAATTCCACAATCCCCACCATTTTAGCATATATCCTTCCAATAGTTTTTGTGTATGTGTGTGCATTTGTAACTTACATGTATGTGAACTTACTGTACATACTACTTTGTTGTAACTTCTTATTTTCATTTACCAAAATTATGAATATTTTTCATATCATATCCCTAATGACTTTATATATAGTCTTGTAATGGCTATCTTATATCAAATGGTTATACCATAATGTATTCATGTACTCTCCTATGTGTATACATTTTAGGTTGTTTCCAATATAAATTCTTATGGATAATGCTCTGATTAACGTTCTTTATAGCTGAGGCTTTATACTTATCTATAATTTTCCCTAGGATACATAACTGCAAGTAAAATTGCTAAGTCAAAGGATATGCACATTTCTAAAAGCTCAAGAAATTACCAATTTCAGACACATATCCAAGTATGTACATGAAGGTAACATCTCAAGTCAGGTTTGGGAGACAGTTGACTAATAAGTTTGAAAAAGTCTAATCTGTATTGCATACAATGCACCAGAATATATATGTGCCAGGTATAGTAAAGTTTTAAATGGAAGAGAGAAACACTGCCAAAATCCTAAAAGAGAATGTAGAGAAATATTCTCATAAGTATAAAAAGTAGGGGGTAAATACTGTTATAAAGATCTGAAAGCATAAAGGAAAATATTGATACATTTGAACACTTTCTAAACTTTTTGTGTCAAAAATATATCATGAAAAAGTTAGTAGACAAATGCCACGTACCAGAAAACATTTACATGTGCACAAGAAAAGCTTAATTTATCACTGCGAATGAGTTAAAGACTACCTATTGTTTATATGTAAGTGCATGTATGTATGTGTGTGTGTGTATAAATATAAACATACACACACATACTTGCTTGTGTCTTTTTCAATAAAGAGAAGTCAGATCTTTCTTGGGAGCTGGAAAAGAGATTTTTTGAGACCAAAATGAAAATTACAAAAGGTTTTTTTACTCTGACGTTCTGGTGAAGTGAGGCATAGGCATTTCACCCTGCTATACTTGAAGCCCAGATAGAGGGCATATTCCTTTCATCATTGCTTCTTCATTGCTCCAGTCTTGAGCTAAGGGCAAATATAAGTGAGCCATGAAAATCTGGGAGTGACTATTTAAATGCTGATAATCTATTCCAAGCTAAGATGAGCAATGAGACAGTACCACCTGTATATAATTTGTATGGCCAAAGTCTTTATACACTGTAAAAGAGAAGTCTTATATTTTAAGGCACTCTGAAGGAGAAAGGAGAGGGAAGAGAAGAGAAGAGAAGAGGAGGGAAGAGAAGAGAAGAGAAGAGAAGAGAAGAGAAGAGAAGAGAAGAGAAGAGAGCAAAGAGAAGAGAAGAAGCAAGCTGAACTAAACTACAAACCTACAGCCTTTTTCCTAGCAATAGTAACAGCAAAATATAGAAACCATTTCTTACAAAAATGTCTTAAACATGTTTTCCTAGCACATACTAATCTCTACTAACCTTCACCTCATAATAAAGGAGGCTTAGTGTTGGTCTTCAGAAAAGAAATGTTTTATTGGCAGCCATGTAGTCTGGATAGAATGTCTTATAGAAATCTTAAAGCATGTCTTGACTGGTAGTAATGATGACAAAGACAGAATAGCTTTCAGGCACTGAAAATAAACTCCCTGAAATTAGCCATCTCCATTATCTTCTTCAATGTAAAACTGACTATCCATACCTTCCAACTCACTGTGACCTCTCTGTTTGACAAGTAGGAAAACAGAGTGGGCTGGGAAGTCTCGAAGCTTCTCTATTGTCTGGGTTTATGTACTTGGATGGACTCTTCCACAATCCTTTTTCATTATCAAACTTTCAAGATGGTTAATAATGAAAGATGCTAGGGTGAATCATTGGGCTATTCAATGATTATTAAAATCTTCTGCCTCCCCTGGGTGTCTCATCTTCTATCCAGCCCTAGCATTTTGTGTGTTGAAAAGAACATTGCCTGAAGGGGAAACACTTGGACAAACAGTATGCTTGGAAACAAGCCAACTAAAAACTTTGAGGCATGTTCCTGACCCAAATAGGAACATATCCTGTTGTCTTTTTGCCCCAGTTTTGCTTGATTTGTAATATCCAAAGAGTTGGAATTTTGAATAAATTCCAGTCTAATTTATACCAACCTAGAATGTAAATGTAATTCAGCAATTTACAAATTAGACAGGTCTGGTACTTCTGAAAGGCACAAAACAGAGCATCTTAGATACTATTTAAAACCGTCAACCAAGGCAGAATCTAGCATAGTACATTGAACCAAGTAGGCATTTAGTAAACGTTTGCTGTATCAAACTTAATAAATTAGTAAAACAGTATTTTCTCTTAGTGTCTTGCTAAAAACTCTTCAGTTGTTTCCTATTAATAAGAAATCCGGGGCGCCTGGGTGGCGCAGTCGGTTGAGCGTCCGACTTCAGCCAGGTCACGATCTCGCGGTCCGTGAGTTCGAGCCCCGCGTCAGGCTCTGGGCTGACGGCTCGGAGCCTGGAGCCTGTTTCCGATTCTGTGTCTCCCTCTCTCTCTGCCCCTCCCCCGTTCATGCTCTGCCTCTCTCTGTCCCAAAAATAAATAAAAAACGTTGAAAAAAAAAATTAAAAAAAAAAAAAAAAGAAATCCAAGTTCAAAATTGTCTTCCCATTCCAAACCTAGCTGTAGTCACCAGCTTTATTTCATACTACCTACTGGCCTCCTTTGCCTTGGCCAAATGGGTACAAAGTCTTTCAAGCCCTTGACTGGCCATACTACAACTTGCCCAAACACTTTACATCCTTCCATTTACAGCATGGATTCCACATCCTCTACTTATTCTGCCCTGATACTCTAGTTCCAAAGTACTTATTCCCACTTTTTTCTTTTGCCTTTCCCTCTCATTTGACTCTTATTGTGGATACTTATTGGTTTCTTCAAATTTCAGGTTTTCCAGGTTTTTTTCCCCTCTGCCAGATTATTAACTCTTAGATATGAGGACTCCTATCTCAATTCTTTTTATATATCCTACCTCTTTTTTCTGGGTTCTTAACCTAGGGAGGGGACCCCACTAAGGGCCTGTGGATAGAACTATATTTCAGTGTGATAGATGTCTTTGTAATGGTACATCTTATTTATTTTTTAACTTTTTCATTGAAGTCGAACATAACATCCATAAAAAAACACACAAACCACAAATGTACAGCTCAGTAAATTTTTACAAGGTGAACATAACTGTATAATTAGCATCCAGCAGAAACAAAAGTCTTGCCTGCACTCCAGAAGGGCCCCTCATGCTTCCTTCCAATAGGTACCCCCCCAAGGGTAACACTTATCCTGATTTTTGACACCATAGATCAATTTTGCCTGTTTTTGAAGTTTAAATGATAGGAATTGCTGTTAATCTTAGTTTAGGCACTTAAAAACATAATTCTGAGAAGGTATCCAAAACCTTTGCCAGACTGCAAAAAGAGTCTGTGTTGTGTGCACACATGTGCACATGCAACACACACACACACACACACACACACACACACACACACACACATACCACAATTACAAGAACCCCTGGACAATTTCTTAGACCTTCCTAGCTCTAGGATTTCTAAGAGTCTGATCTTTACATAAAATGAGGGAAAATTTACAGAACTAATTGCAAAAGCAAAGTGACTCAGAATCTGATAATGCCTAAAATAGATGGGCAGTGCCTAAGGTTTGAAAAGATTGATTCATTGTTAAGTCAGTTCTTGCTGCGAGGGCAGGGTGGGGAGAGTACTTTTTGACTGAGCAAAGATGAGCTTTATTTAACAATTTTATCATAGATTGCTTGCGGCTTTGTGTGTTTTTCTCTTTCAAAATAATTTTCAGAAGTCACCCATTTTGTAGATGTTGTGGATATTTCATCTAGCACAGGGTCTTGCAATGCATAAAGAGCTCAATAAATATCTGATTATTCATTTTGTGCTTCAGGTGGCCATCTTGAAACAAAATATCGGTGAATTAAACCTTTCAAAAAGGTAAACTTGTCTAATTTGCAGGGTTTTGTTAAAAACAAACTGGAATAGAATTTGTTTGCTTGGTGTCAATTGTAGGGAAATAGGTTTGCACTGAGGACGAACACTACATGGACCTCTGAGTACAAGCAGAGACTAATTTACTTGTTCAAGAAAAGCTGCAAACGAGCATCAGTTCCCTGCAATGTCTTTGGAACATAAATACATCACTATGCCTATCCATGTATTTTGCGTAGGGAGTTAGATGGCTCCTATCTGCATGTTCTTTTTGCCTAGCATTTTTCTTATCTTGAATATCTTCCACATAGTCAATATCATTTTTGGAGTGTTTAGTATTCACACAGAACTGCATTTAGAGGCTGTGGCTGATGAAGCAAATAGAGTATGCTGACCCCAATCATCCCGTAATTTAATAACTAGTTTGAGAAACAAGATATAATAACAAAAGAGCTAAAGAAAAGTATAAGGCTGACTATATTCAAATAACAACAATAAATGACAAAATTACTGAATGTTTAGTGATTAACATCTATTGGGGTGGTTGCAAGACCTCAAAGAAGAGATCATCACCACTGTGGCTGATTCAGACCTTCTGTATAGGAGAGGCTCAGGTGGTAGCAATCTGATTAGAAGGGAGGGCTGAAGGGCTTGTCTTGAAGCTGCATTTACATTACCAAACACATTATTCTTATGTGGATTATGTGTTTATTTGTGGTAGTCCTTGAAGAATAGATGGGGTCTGGCTTAGTGAAGGAGAGAGGCTCTTCTTGGGTTGAGGATTCAGAATCTGCTGTGTGTATAACTGCCTTTGTGGAAAATGTAATGTGGAAGACAAGGTTTCTATTTTCAAGAAAGTTGTATGTAAGAGGTATGATATACATACATAGAAAGTCATTACAGATGGAAAGCATTTTAAAATAAATGCCAAGTTCAGACAATAAGTGATCAGAAGAGAAAGCATTCAACATTTGCCTTGGTGGTCAAGGAAGTCTTCCTGGATCCAGTGGAACATGAGGTAGGCCTTGAAATAGACATGGAAATTGGATAGGCAGAACGAAGATGGAGCCCAGGCTGAATTATGTTGATTGTCTAGTCTCTGACTTCTCAGTCAGCATTGAACACTCTTCCTGTGACTCATCTTCTGCAAGACATCATTTTAAAGATCTTAAGCAAATAGTGCCTTGAATTGTTTTTGAATGATAAGCTTTATTTCCCCCAACCAGCCTGTTGAATGATTATTTAGCCTTGGGAGGTAGTTCTGGATCATACCTTTCTGTCCTGAAAGAGTTAACAGGACACTCCTATAGGTATCTCACTGCTAGGAGTTCAGGCACTGGGCCACAGACTTTAGATAAGAGAAATACCTTCGTGCTGGAGTGCACTTAATAAGAGGGAGCATCTCTGTCCCGACACATTTGATGAATTCACTCAATTTGGGAAAACCCAAGCCAGGGCACAGACGTTAAGATGAGTAAAGAAAAGCTCTGTTCACCTTCATTCCAAGGTTGTGAATTCATTCTTGGGAGGCCTTGAGAAGGGAGGGTGGAGAGAGTAGGAGGAGGAGTAGAGGTGGGGGATACAGAGTTTCTGACCTGAATTCCACATCAGAGGAATGTGTGAACAGTGAGAGCACAGGTACAGGCTAGTGCTTTCACATACCTGGGGAAAGCAGTTTTTATCCAACTCCCATTACTCCATAAACAGTTGACAGTTTGCTCTCAAGAATTAATATCATTTGCTGTGTTTCCCCCAGAGTTTGGAGAATGAGAGAGGGGTGCTATGAAAAGGGAGGACAGAGAAATAACATTTTAAAACAGTTATGTCTAGAATGACAATGTGAATGGTTTAATGCAAGTTAAAGCAGTCTTGGATCAGTCATGTTTTAAAGGGGGAATATAAGGAACACAACTAGTGTTTGTTCTGATTTATCATAAAACTACAAGATGGTTAACAGGGATGTAAAATGAGGTCAGCCTCTCTTATTATGAAATCCTTTGAAAAAAGCTAGATTGATATATTTTGAACTGTTTTAGTGAGTGACTCTTGGGCCAGGAGTTGGGTTCAGAAAATGTGAAGTGTCTGCTGGCATAAGCATAGTACATTTGTTCAAATTGCCATGCAAACTGTAAGGGTAAATGTAAAATAGAGTTCAAGGCACATAAAAAGGTAAATTAAATGCACAAAGTGCTTAAGCAGACTGACAGGATAAACCAAAGAAGTCAAGTCACTTCTATCAGATATAATGCTTTCTAGATATCAGGTTAAAGAAAAATATGAGATACCTATAGTTGTAGTATCTGCTGATTGTGATTTTTCCTCCCACAGTATTTTTCTTTGTGAATGAATACTATCAGGGGGGCTTCTGCTCCTCACCTTAAGATTGATTCTTTTAGCTGAGGGAGCACATTTCATACTGCAGGCAGGATCTGCCATCATGGAGAATAGTCTCCCTCAACCCCCAAATAGATGTTCTTATTTTATTTTATTTTATTTTTTATTTTATTTTTGTTTTTTTTTGTTTTGTTTTACTTTGTTTTATTTATTTTATTTTACTTTACTTTATTTTTAGAGAGAGAGAGAGAGAGAGCAAGAGTGGGGGAGGGGGCAGAGAGAGAGAGAGAGAGAGAGAGAGAGAATCCTAAGCAAGCTCCACACTTCGTGCAGAGCCCGATGTGGGGCTCAATCCCATAACCCTGGGATCATGACCTGAGCCGAAATCAAGAGTCAGATGCTCAACTGATTGAGCCACCCAGGTGCCCCTTTTCCCATTTTAAACTGTGAGTCAAAATCTGATGTTCCAGAAGTAGCATGTGGAAGGCCATAAAGTAGTAACATGTGGTTAGCATTTGATGAAAGAGCTGTTTATAAACTTCACTAGTAAAGGGTATTCTTGTCCTTATTGTTTTCTGTAATACATGAAGAGGCAAAGACAAACAATGGTAAATTGGATTCTGTTGGGGTGGGATGGTGATAATATAAAAACGAACTTCATTCAATAATATACATAAATATAGTTTTCTTTTTTAAATATTTTTAAACATTTATTTTTGAGAGCCAGAGAGAGACAGAGCGTGAGCGGGGGGCAGGGGGGAGCAGAGAGAGAGGGAGACAGAATCCGAAGCAGGCTCCAGGCTCCGAGCTGTCAGCACAGAGCCGGATGTGGGGCTTGAAATCACAGACCATGAGATCATGACCTGAGCCGAAGTCGGTTGCTTAACCAACTGAGCCGCCCAGGCCCCCTGCATAAATATAGTTTTCTAAAGAAGGTGGTGTCTAGCAACATAGAACCCCAGAACCTGTATTCATATATGGATCATTTTTAGTGTCAATTTTTTATTGAGGAGTAATACACATTCAATAATGTATAAAAACCTTAACTGTTCAGTTCAATATAGAAAAACAACCACCTAGATGAAGATATAGAACATTTCTAGAATTGCACAAGACTCATTTCTATTTAACATCTATTACCATAAATTATTTTTGACTGTTCTTAAACTTTATAAAAATGGAATCATAGTCTAGCTTTTTTGTCTCATCAGGTCTGTGAGATTTATTCATATTGTTGCAAGTAGAATTTACTACTAATTTTAATGGAAATCAACCAGTGAATAATTCAGTGATTTTACAAGTAGATAATGAATACCTTATATGCTCCAGGCATTGTGCTAGGTGCTAGAAATCCATAACCCAGATGTATGTGGCCCCTGCCTTCAAGGAGCTCACAGTTTTAGTAGGTAAGATGGACAGATTAAAAATGATGATATAGGGGCGCCTGGGTGGCTCAGTCGGTTAAGCGTCCGACTTCAGCTCAGGTCACGATCTCGCGGTCCGTGAGTTCGGGCCCCGCGTCGGCTCTGTGCTGACCGCTCAGAGCCTGGAGCCTGTTTCAGATTCTGTCTCCCTCTCTCTCTGACCCTCCCCGTTCATGCTCTGTCTCTCTCTGTCTCAAAAATAAATAAACGTTAAAAAAAAAAATGATGATATAGCCACACTGGCTTCCTTGCAATTACTATTTGCAAGGGAGACTTTTTCCATCCTTTTACTTTCAACGTACCTATGTCTTTATAGTTACTTAGTAACAGCTTTATTGAGGCTTAATTCATCTAACAGCATTCTATTCACTTATTTAAAGTGTACAATTCAATGATATTTCGTATATTTACAAATACATACAACCATCACCATGGTCAAGTTTGAACCAATTTCACTGTCTCAAAAAGAAATCCTATACCCATTAGGAATGACCCCCCCCCCATAACCTCATCTGCCCAGATCCTAAGCAACTCCTAATTTACATTCTGTCTCTGGAAATTTGCCTATTCTTGGGGCGCCTGGGTGGCTTAGTCAGTTGAGCGTCCGACTTCGGCCCAGGTCATGGTCTCACAGTCTGTGGGTTCGAGCCCTGGGTCGGGCTCTGTGCTGACAGCTCAGAGCCTGGAGCCTGTTTCGGGTTCTGCATCTCCCTCTTTCTCTGACCCTCCCCTGTTCATGCTCTCTCTCTGTCTCAAAAATAAATAAACATTTAAAAAATTTAAAAAAAAAGAAATTTGCCTATTCTTGACATTTCATATAAATGAAATCATACAGTATGTGGTGTTTTTAACTGGGTTCTTTAATTTAGCATAAATATTTTCAAGGTTCATTAATTTGTACATGAATTAGTACTTCATTCTTTTCTATGGTTGAATAACATTTCATCATGTGAATAAACCACATATTATTCATCCATTCATCAGTTTAAAGACATTTGGATTTTTTCCACTTTTTGGCTATTATGAACAATGTTGCTATGGACATTCACATATGTTTACCTATGTCTTGAGGATATACATAGGAGTGGAATTGATGGGTCGAATAATATCTATATTAACTTTTTAAGGAACCATTTAGACTGTTTTCCAAAACGGCTACACCATTTTATATTACCACCAGCAGTGTATGAAGGTTTCAGTTCTCACATCCTTGTCAGCACTTGTTATTGGCGTTTCGATTATAGCCGTTCTAGCGGGTATGAGGTAGTATCTCATTGTGGTTTTGATTTACATTTCCCTAATAGCTAATGATGTTTAGCATCTTTCCATGTGCTTATTGGCCATTTATACATTTCCTCTGGAGAAATGCCTATTCAGCTCATTTGTCCATTTTTAAAGTTTATTTATTTTGAGAAAAAGAGAGAGAGAGAGAGTGTGAGAGAGAGAGAGAGAGAGAGAGAGAGAGAGAGCAGAGAAGGGGCAGAGAGAGAAGGAAAGAGAGAATCCCAAGTGGGCTCCACACTGTCAGGGTGGAGCCCAATGCAGGACACCAGTCCACACACCACAAGATCATGACCTGAGTCGAAATCAAGAGTCAGATACTCAACCAACTAAGTCACCCAGGTGCCCCTCATTTGTCCATTTTTAATTGGGTTGTTTTCCTATTACTAAGTTGTAAGAGTACTTTACGTGTGCTAAATATAAGGACCTTTGATATATGATTTGCAAATATT
Source organism: Panthera tigris (assembly GCF_018350195.1). NCBI lineage: Eukaryota > Metazoa > Chordata > Mammalia > Carnivora > Felidae > Panthera > Panthera tigris. The sequence continues at coordinate 88,347,437 of NC_056677.1, read as the reverse complement.
TTCTCCCATTACCTGGGCTGTCTTTTCAATTTCTTGATGATGTCCTTTGAGGCACTAAAGTTTTTAATTTTAACAAAGTCCACTATATTTTTCCCCTTATTGCTCATTCTTTTGGAGTCATATTTAAAGATCCATTGCCAGATCTGAAGATTTATCTCTGCTTTTTTCTAAGAGCCTTACAGTGTTAGCTCTTACGTTTAGGACTTTGATCCATTTACAGGTAAATTTTGTATATGGTGTGAAGTAAGGAGCCAATTTCATTCTTTTGCATGTGGATACCCAGTTGTCACAGCATCATTTGTTGAAAAGGCTTCCTTCCACATTGGTGATCCTGAAATCCTGTCAAAAATAAATTGACTCAGATGAATGGGTTTATTTCTGTAGTCTCAATTCTATTCCATTGATCTATATGTCTATCCTTACACCAATACTACACTGTCCGGATTACTGTTGTTTTGTGTTAAGTTTTGAAATCAGGAAGTGTGAATCCTACAACTTTGATCTTATTTTTCAAAACCGATTTGGCTATTCTGAGATCCTTGCAATTCCATATGGATTTTAGAAGCAGCTTGAAATTTTCTACAAAGAAGCCGGCTGGGATTCTGGTGGGAATTGAATTGAATTTATAGATCAACAGGGGAGTCTCACCATTTTAAAATATTGTCTAATGATCATTGAACATGGATTTTATTTATTTATTTATTTATTTATAAAGTTTATTTTTATTTATTTATTTAGAGAGAGAGAGAGAGCAAGCAGGGCAGGGGCAGAGAGAGGGGGAGACAGAACCCAAGCAGGCTCCACCTGGCAGCACAGAGCCTGATGAAGGGCTCCAACCCATGAACTGTGAGATCATGACCTGAGCCAAAATCAAGAGTCAGACACTTAACCGACTGAGTCACCCAGGCACCCCTATTTCCACTTATTTAGGTTTAAATTTTTTTTCAAATATGTTTTACTGATTTCAGAGTATAGATTTTATACATTTTTATTGAATTAATTCCTATGTATTTTATTCTTTTGGTGCTATTATAAATGGAATTGCTTTCTTTTTAATGCTTATTTATTTATTTTGGAGATACCACACATGTGCGAGCATGGGAGGGGCAGAGAGAGAGAGAGACAGAGACAGAGAATCCCAAGCAGCTCCACACTGTCAGTGTGGAGCTGGACACAGGGCTAGATCCCATGATCTGTGAAATCATGACCTCAGCTGAAATCAAGAATCAGACACTTAACTGACTGAGCCACCCAGGCCCCTGAATTGTTACCTTAATTTCACTTTCCAATTATTCATTTTCAATGTATAGAAATATAATTGGGGGCACCTGGATGGCTCAGTCAGTTGAGTGTACAACTCTTGATTTTGGCTCAGGTCATGATCCCAGGGTCATAGGATCAAGCCTCATGTTGGTCTCCATGCTCAGTGAGGACCCTGCTTAAGATTCTCTCTCTCCCCCTCTGCCCCTCCCCTTCACTCGTGCACTCTCTCTCTCTAAAATACATACATACATACATACATACATACTTAATACATACATAAAATACAAAAAATATAATTGATTTTTGTGTACTGATCTTGTATCCTGCAATGTTGCTGGACTCTTTACTAGTTCTAGTAGTTTCTCTTTTACTAGTTTTAATGGATTTCTTAGATTTTTTATATACATTATTATGTCATTTGTCAATAGTTTTGCTCTTTTATAATATGTATGACTTTGATTTCATTTTCTTGTCTAATTGCTCTGGATACAATTTTCACAGTACACTACTGAATAAAAGTGGTGAGAACGAACATCCTTGTCTTGCTCCTAATCTTAGGAGGAAAACCTTCAGTCTTTTACCGTTAAGTTTGATATTAACTTTAGGCTTATAGTAGATGTCCTTTATCAAATTGAGGAAATTTTCTATTTCCAGTTCATTGAATGTTTTTATCATCAAAGCATGTTGGGTTTTGTCAAATGCCTTTTCTGGGTCTATTGAGATGATCATGTTATACAGTATATTACATTAATTTATTTTCAGTTTTGTTTGCTCTTCCTTTTCTAATTCCTTAAAGTGTAATTTTAGATTATTGATTTGAGATCTTTCTTCTGTCTTAATATAAGCATTTATAGCTATAAATTTCTCTTTAAGCACTGTTTGAGCTGCATGTCATAATTTTTGGTAAGTTTGTCTTTATTTTTATTTATCTCAGAGTATTTTATGATTTTGCTTTTTATTTCTTCTTTGATCCACTGGTTATTTAAGAGAATGGTTCAATTCCACATACTTGTGATTTTCCCAAGTATTTTCCAGCTATTGTTTCTAATTTCATTACATTGTAGTTGCAGAACATGCTTTGTATTATTTCTATCCTTTTAAATGTATTGAGGTTTGTTTCATGTACTAGCATATGGTATGTCCTGGAAAATATTCCATGTGCAATAAAGAGGAATGTATATTTTGCTGTTGTTCAAAGGAATAATCTATAGATGTCTGTTAGGCTTATGGTGTTGTTCAAGTCTGCTGTTTTCTTATTGATCTTCTGCCTACTTGTATCCATTATGGAAAGTGAGGAATTAAAGTCTCCAACTACTTTTAATGAATTGTTTTCTCCCTTCATTTCTGTTGATTTTACTTTATGTATTTTGGTGTTCTGTTAAAATGCATATATGTTTATAATTGTTATATCTTCCTAAATGATTTTAACATTATTAAATGCCCCTCTTATCTCTAGTAACACCATTTTAAAGTCAATTTTATCTGATTTTCTCTTTATTTAAAGTATGGTTTTTTATACTAAAATTATGATTCTATAGTTGAGTCAAATGGATCTTGCTTTTTATCTATTCTGACAATCTATGCCTTTAAATTGCAGTGTTTAGTCCATTTTCTTTGAATGTAATAATTGTTATGGTTGGGTTTAAGTCTGGTTACTTGCTATTTGTTTTCTATTTGCTCTCCTCCTGTTCTTTGTTCCTTTGTTTTTCCATTCCTGTATGCTTCTGAATTAATCACAGATGTTTTTAAATTTTGTTTTGTGTTCCATTTTATCTCCTCACAATATTTTCTTTTTATATATGGCTCTTGGTTATTGTAGTTTTTAAGGGGGAGGTTTCCACAGTGCTTGCGCTGGGAATTACAGTTCATCACAATACACATGTTGATGGGTAGAAAAATATGGAATAATCAAGATTTTCTTTGTACCTGGATCTCAAATACTAAAGTAGAGGTTAACATAACCATTAATCAGACTGGACTGATGATAATATTTCCATTTATCAAGCACTTATTATGTGCCAGGCACTATGCTAACTCCTTTATGCACTTTAAATTAAATCATTTAAACCTGACAACCACCTAATGGAGGATATATGAGAAAACCAAGGCTTGGTAACCTTTCAAAGTTCCCATAGCAAGCAAGAGGAGGTTCCAGGGTTGAAACTCTGCTAGAAATAGTGGAGATAAAAGAGAAGTTACATATTATTGTTGAGGTGCATTTGAAGATTTCTCAGCAGAGGTGAGATGTGAGCAGACTTGTATTTCAGCTCTGGGTGCTGAATTGGAAGTTGATTGGAGGAGATGAAACCTAGGGCTGAGAAACCAGTGAAGACACCACTGTTATAACCTAGGTGAGAAATGATGAGGGCATAAAATTAGTAATAGTGGAGGTGGAAAGGAAAATTCACATTCTAGAGAAAAAGAGAAATGAATGTATTCACTGGAATTAATATGACCTGCGGGGCACCTGGCACCTGAAGGGCTCAGTTGGTTAAGCATCTGACTCTTGATTTTGGCTCAGGTCATGATCTCACAGTTCATGAGTTCAAGCCCTGCATTGGGCTCTGTGCTGACAGCCTGGAGCCTGCTTGGGATTCTCTCTCTCCCTCTCTCTCTCTGCCCCTCCCCTGCTCTTGCATGTGCAAGTGTGCTCTCTTTCTCTCAAAAATAAACATTAAAAAAAGAGAGAAACTATGACTTTAGAAAAAAGAATTAACATGACCTGATATTGCATTAGTCATAAGGAGTGAGAAAAAAGAGTAAAATTGAGAATGAAAAGTTCTTACTTTGTGCCTAGTACTGTGCTAAACTGAGGAAGAATAATAATATCAATTATTCACTGTAGTATGATCAATTGCATAGACATATATATGTTAGACTATGTACTAATGCTGTTGACATTAATAACGTTGTTGTTGTTAATGATACTCTTGTTACCAATAACTTTTTAATGAATATGATAGTAATCAACATTTACTAAGTGCTACAATGTGCTATGTAGTGTTCTAATGGTTTTCTTTACATACATTACCTCCTTGAATCTCCGTAACAGTTTAAGAGTTAGGTACATAATTCTCATTTTGCAGTTGTGGAAGCTGGGGTACAAGGAGGTTAAGTAACTGCCTAAAGTCACACAAGCTAGGAAAGAGTGCGGCCAAATCTAGCCTGAAGGTGTAGCTATCTTTTATTTGGTCTGCACAATATTTTAAGTTAGTTTGTTTTTAACATGTAAACATAAAGACAATTCACATTTTTTAAAGGTACAAATAGATGGTTCAGCTTGTTTTTTAAAAATATGCTAGAATGTAGCTACACTTGGCTTGCTTTCCCACTTGGCTTGCTTTCCCACATGGCAATGTTCAGCCGGGCTCAATGAGCTTCCCCTTTAGAGGAGGCATAGGCTCTCATAGACCTCAATGCCCACCCAGCCTGCTTCACTCATTTATGTTACTTGACTGTTTCTCTGGGAATATCAGTCAGGAACCTTAAGGCGTAAGACATAACCTACAGTTCTCACGGAATTTTAGAAGTAGACAAACATGGATAAAACAAAAATTAAAAATACAACTTATAGTTTAATAATACACCCATGATTGAAAATACAGCATTTTAAAGGGATAGTGATGAAGTAGGCATTTTAATTGCAGATGTCTTACAATCGAAGAGTAGGTGAAAAATAAAGTTATAAGTGGTGTTTACGTACTTTATGGAAATAATATTCTAATAATAGTGCTCACCATGTCCCAGTCATTGTAATAAGTGCTTTATATGCATGTATCTCTTTGAATCCTTTCAACAACCCTATGAAATAGATGATTATTATCCCTTTTTTATAGATGAGTAAACCGAGGCCCATACCAGTTTGGCGATTTGTTCAAGGACACACAGTAACTTAGTGACTCAAGAACCCTGAGCTGCCGACTTACCGTTCAATGTCCTTCATAGTATAATTTCAGAAAGAGTTGAAATTCTAGACAGTTTCCCCATTCTCTAAGGACAGGTTGTAAACTGAGGAGGTAAAATGGTGCAACGAATTTACAAGTAGATTTGCCTCAGGTGTTCCAGAGTTGTCTCTAAATTTCTTTCAAGGGAACAGTTGAATAAAAGATGAGAGAGATCAGTGGTGGTGAAAGAGATCCCAAAAGTTAATCAATACCACAGATTGTTCTGGATTGAAAATGATAGTTATTGCTTTGTGGAAAAGCTCCTAGGCCCAATGTGTATCCACTCCCCTGTCCATTATAAAGCTCAGTAAATAACCTGTGGGCCAATGGATACCTCACTATTCACTCTGGCCAGTGGATGATCTATGCCTCTAGCTCTGAAGAAATCCAGTTTCCAAAAAGTCAGTTTAACATTTTTTCTTAAATAGCAATTCAGCTATTTATGCACTAGTTTACTGAGATAATCTCCTTAAGCTGTAGTGAGCAATTTATATAGGAAAGAATATCAACAGTCTTGATTCACAGAAGTGAAAAATAGCCTTCTTAAATTTAACCTATGTTAATTAGATATATTAAGATTAGATTGTGTTATGGAAATGGATTGATGGCATTACCTAGTTAACTGAGTGTAAAGCAGAAACTCGTCTGCTAAAAAGTCTCAATAATGCATAAACCCAGGAGATTCCATGCTGAATCCTTAGTGTGGTGGGTCAGTTAGTGGATTCTTGGGATCATTATCAAATATTGGTGACAGTGGGATTTGTAGGACAGACCACTGGGTTCAGCCTCTTGAAGAACTCTGAAGGACTCTGGTTGTTGGCAATAATGAAGAGAGAGGTCAAAAAGAAAATTTGTAGAGCAAATAGACAACTATGAGTCTCCAACTCCTGGTGGGATGTGTTTTTTTCTGTACCATCCAGCCTTGAGAGCTTTTTAAAAATATTAATTTATTTTAAATGTCATATGGGGACAACTCTTGTATTTTTTCACATGTAATGCTCTAATGCTACTAGTGTGTCTCCATCAGTTGTGAGGTGTACTTTAAATAACACAGTAGTAATAACACACTAAAATTTGTGATTTTCTGATATAAATAAACCAGACTCAAGTTTATTCCATGCATCGGTCAGGATCTCAGTAGAAAGCAGATGGCATACTCAAAAGACTAATTAAAGAGAATTAATTTTTCCCTAGGCACAAAACAGAATAGAAAAAGGTAGATCTGGAGAGGCAAGCAGAATATGCAACACAGCCCTTAACAATATGTTAGATCAATTGCAGTAACAAAACAAAACAAACCAAATTTCAGGGGCTTAACATAATAAAGGTCCAATGTGAGTCCATGGAAGAAACAGGTGCCTCTGTTCCACGTAGTCATTCAGGGACCCAAGCGCCTTCCATCAAGTTTGTGTCATGGCCTAAAGCAGAGGGCAGCAATCTGTTCTGTAAGGGACCAGGTAGTAAATACTTCAGGCTTTGTAGGCCATACATTCTCTCTCATAACTACCCAGCTCTGCTATTGTAACATGAAAGAAGCCATAGACAAAGCTTAAATGAACAAGTGTGGCTGCATTCCAAGAAAAATTTTATTCACAAAAATAGGCAGTGGTTGGATTTTACCCATGGACCATATAGGTTGCCAACCTTTGCCACCAAAGTCTTCCTTGGAATCCTCTGTATCTGAGGGCAAGTAAGAGGAGAGCTTGTGGAAGATTGCATGAGATATTTTTATGGATCACACCCATAAGTGGCATATAAGAATTCTACCCACATTCCATTGGCTAGAACTCAGTCATGTGGCTGCACCTAACTTCAAGTAAGGCTGGGGAATGTAAGCTAACTATGTGTCTGGAAAGAAAAGGAAAATCTTTGATAAACATGTAGCCAATCTCTACCACTTACTACTTCAAACTTTGCTCTAAACCAATATTTCTCAAAGGGTATTCCGTACATGCAACACATATACCAGAGACTTTCTTAGGAAAAGAAAATGAGTCTGAGGCCTTATAAGATTGGGAAATATGGGGCACCAGCATGGGTGGAAGAGTCGGTTAAATTTCTGACATCAGCTCAGGTTATGATCTCGTGGTTCGTGGGTTCCAGCCCCATGTTGGGCTCTGTGCTGAAAGCTCAGAGCCTGGAACCTATTTCAGATTCTGTGTCTCCCTCTCTCTCTGCCCCACCCCCCACTTGCACTCTGTCTCTCTGTCTCTCTCTCTGTCTGTCTCTGTCTCTGTCTCTCTCAAAAATAAATACACATTAAAAAATCTTTTAAAAGATTGGGAAATATATTTACTAAAGCCTCCCCTAATTTGGGATTTATAATGCATATTAATATATCAAAGGCTGTGAAAAGCCCTGTAGTGTATAAAATTTTAAAAGCTTTGGCAAGATCTGCTTTATAATGAAGTCACTGGTGCTCACTTGCATTCTGAATGGAAGATGAAGAGAGTAGAGTTACAGGTAGTGCTGGGGGAATTATTTGCAATCCCAGATATGCTCGTGGGAATTCTTTATGCACGAAAACTTAAAAAAATTAATTGTAAAGCCAGTACATGCATAGTTAAAAAATAAAAGTACCCTTCCTCTTAATCCTTCCCTACAGTCTGTATCAATTACCTGCTTACTTCAGTTTCTATGTGTTGTACTTGTATGCCTATTGCTGTGCTCTGCTTCATGCCTCTGGCATGCTGTCCTTCATGCCACATTTACATTCAGCTCTCCCACTGGAATATAAATTATATGATTCCAAAGACTTTTGTCTGTTTCATCTATCCCTTTGGTATCTTCAATGCCTATAACATTGCTTGACATATAGTAGATGTTCAGTAAATGTTGCATAAATAAAATCTTGTACTGCCTGATAGACTAGATTTCCTCTTCGTACACAGAGCCAGGTAAAACCATGGTTTTTTCCCCTCTCCTTATATCCAATAGTCAATTCTAGTTCCAGACACCCCCCAGTTAAGACAGGCCATTTAGGGTATCAAAGAAAACTTCCCTGTTGTTCAGAGCAGTGATTCACAAACCGGGATGATTAAAAAATCACCTGGGGAGCTTTTAGAAGAGTGTAGATTTCCAGGTTTCCAAAATCCACATTTCTAATGATGAAATCAGGGACTCTGGAACTTTAAAAAACACAATTATTACACTTTCAAATACACAAACATTTAATTAAAGGTTATTGAGTACCAACAGTGGACAAAATAGACTAAATTCCTTATTTCGTGGAGTTTGTATTCTAGTGTGTGTGTGGGGGGGGGCGAATTAGCAAATAAAATAGTTAACAAATAAATATATAATGTGTCAGTTCATATTAAGTCCCATGAAAAAAACTAAAAGAGTAATGTGGTATAAAATGGCAAGAATGCATATAATATTTTAAGTGGGGTGGTCATTGAAGGGTGCTGGTTGTTTTTTGATTTTCACCACCTCCCCACTCCATCCAGCTCATTCTTCAACATTCTCTGTTCTGTTCTGTGCCTATGGTAGGCAGTCTCCAAGATGACCCACAGTGAATCTCAGCTCCTGCTATTCACACCCTTGTGTGGTCACCTCTCACATTGACTCAGAATCTGTGTGACCAACAGAATATGGCAGAGGTGACAATATGTGATTTTCAAGGCTAGGTTATAAAAGACATTACAGCTTCCACTTTGACCTCTTGAATCACTCACTCTGTGGGAATCCAGGTGCCATGTCACGAGGCCACTCAAGCAGTCCTGCAGAGAGGCCGATTTGGGGGAGAACTAAGGTCTCCTGCCAACAACCATCATCAAGAGGTCACTCATGTGAGTGAGCCACTTTGAAAGGGGATCCTCCAGTCCTAGGCAAACCTTTAAATGACTGCAGCCCCAGCTGGCATCTTGACTGCAGACTAATGTGAGATCCAGGGCCTGAACCAAGATAACCTGCTCCCAAATTCCTAACCCACAGAAACTATAAGACAACAGGAATTTTTATTGGTTGAAAAGAAACTCAAGTGACTCTGATGCTTAGTTGGGTTTAGCACTCTTCTCAATATTTTTTTTTCATAAGCCATGACATCCAATGAAAATTCACATGCATGACCTGTAGAAATTTTTTTTTAAGAAAGAGAGAGAGCATGCAAGCTGGGGAGAGGGGCAGAGGGAGAGAGAGAGAGAGAGAGAGAGAGAGAGAGAGAGAGAGAGAATCTTTAAGCAGGCTCCAAGCTCAGTGCAGAGCCCGACACAGGGCTCGATCCAACGATGCTAAGATCATGAGCTGAGCTGAAACCATGAGTCAGATGCTCAACCAACTGAGCCATCCAGGTGCCCTGACCCATAGAAATTTTTAACAGTGGCTAGTTCTGAGGAAGGTGACTGGAATGTGCCTGTGGGAAGGGTAGGAAACTCTACATATATTTTATTATGTTTTTAAGTAATCTCTACCCCCGACATGGGGCTTGAACTCAATGACCCCAAGATGAAGAGTCGCATGCTCTACCGACTGAGCCAGGAAGGTGCCCCTATATATTTTATCTATGTATATATACACCCTGGGGCATGCATGATTCCAAATATACAAATACTAGGGTACTAAGTTAAGCATACTACGAAACTCAGGCAACATGACAGTTCAGGGAGGGATGGAGGGGCCCAGTTTCCATCATTAACAAGCATACAAAGTGGTGACAAGGTCTCTCCTGGACTTTCATAGCACCCTGGGCATTAAGTCTAGCTCTGAACACATGTTGATAATATTATGTGTCTGAAACCTTAGTAAGCTGTCTCCAAGGCCTAACTAAAGTACCTGGCACATAACAGATGCTAATTAAAGCCTGCTAAAGTGAACTGAATAGAAGAGCCATCAAATTATGAGGACAGGAATACAGAGTTGGGGCCAGATCAGCAATGACAGTGATGTTGCATTATGTGTAGATTAGAGAGTTGAGTTAGAGCTCTTTAAATGCTCCCCCTCTCAACTATTATTTAGATTTATCCTAGGGGTTAGAGCATAGTTGAGGCTTCAGGTGAGAAGCAAATGGCCCCAAAAGTGAGGACTGAGAAGGCTGGAAAGCAGGTAAAAGCCTGACTGGTATATTAAGATATCTGAAGAAAAGGCAGAGATGGAGTAGGTAATGGAATCTATTCTATACCAGCATATGAAGAAGGGTGTTAACAGCAAGGTGTTGGTATCATTTTCCAAGAATCTCAAACAATCACATTAAATTTCTAAACTCTCACTGATTCTGATTGTAAAATGTCTCTTCTTCAGGTAGCTCAGAAAAAAAAAATTTTTTGGATAATACTATTTTCTTTCATCTTCCAGTCAGGTTAATCCAGATTCTTGAGATCAGCAATTTGTAGTCCTTGAAATGTTAAGGAGAAAGCATACCAGGCATGTCAGATTAGTGGTGTTCACCAAAGAGGTATATTGTGATGCATACCCACACAGACCAGCATCTTTCACTAAATACCAAAAACGAAAAAAAAAAAAAAACTTCATTCCTGAGACAAACACCATCAAAATGATTGAAAAAGCTACAGTCCAAATCATTCAATTCTTAATCCCTAGAGATGCTCTTCCCCTACAACCTAGCTGAGTAAAGAAGGCACTTCCTTGGAGATAGCAATTAGATTAGAAAGCCTGGAGCCTTCCCCTTGATTACTTAAAATGATACTAAGTCCTTGAGCTAACTTAGATGGATGGTAATGGTTTCCAGGGGACAGAAAACTCAGAAAAGACAACTTCATTGCACTTCCTTTCCCGTCTACTTACTTCACGCTTTGGAAATACTTTTGTGAATTTTATTAAAGAGGCTGCAAGCCTTTTTAAAATGGATCAGAGAGCTCTCTCCTGATTTCAAATAGCTGAGTGAAATTCTGCCAAGTGCTGATAATAACAATCCTTCTGTGTCATGGATGGTCAACCCTTACTCCCACCCTTAGAGTGAGTGTGAAGTTCTAATCAGTATAATGAATGAAGTACTTATTAACCTCTCAAAAAATACCCAAAATTGCTGTTCTCTTGTGAATTATATTGGTAGATTCTAGCTTTTTTCTCTGGTCCAGCTGCTCATCCAGGGGCTTTGTGATTAAAAAGGCAGGAGGTTATTTACCAAATGGATAAATGAGGGGGTTGTTTACTAAAGAATTCACTTGACGTTGAGAACATTCTCTCCATGTTGAAAATAGGATTTGATTTATACCCCTTTAAAAATTACCTTTGAAGACTAAAATGTGAGGCACACCTGTGTTTAGGGACTATCCGTGGTTTATAAGCAGCAAACAAATGTGTAGAACGTTCATTTCAGGTATATATACCTTGGACAACTTTAGGCCCCTACAAGTCACTTAGCCTGGTTGTCTCAGTTTCCCCATTGTTTAAGTGTGATAAGACTTTCTACCTCAGAGAGGTGTTTTGAGAATTAAGCAGTTAGTGAGGTGCTTTGAAGATGAGCTATCATGTTTTTGTGATCCCTTTGCTTCTAGTCTGGTTCAGTTGCTACAGCAGTTAAACATTTGTAAATATGCCATGTTTGGTTTTCATATAACCATACTTTCTTGAAAACAAAATTTGCTCAAAATATTTTCCTACTTCTCTGCCTTTAGTCTGTGTGGGGCCTGGGGTTAATTAGCATCCACAGGCTCTTATCTAAGCCTTTTCAAAGGGCTAATTAACTAGTGTATACTTTGTCAAATTCTAATGAGAACTGATAAGGCATCTTCCTACTCAGTTTTATTTTCTCTTGGGGAGGATATATTATTTTGGCAAACATTTGTTTTTTTCAAGAGACAATATTTGTTAATTTAACTAATGTTTACAAAACACCTTTAAGGCCCATAGTGGATACAAAAGAATATAAAAGAAAAAAAAATTAAAGGAGCTGATGGATTTGAGAAGGTTAAGCTAGCTACAAAAAAAAAAAACAAAACAAAACTGTAAGCTACAAACATTATGCATATGTGTGAAGGGACTCTCCAGTAAATGAGCATTGAAGTGGGCTTAAGGTGACAGGCTTGACTGATGTAGAGGCCTTGCTTTGGATAGTAATGAACAAGATGAAGTGCATAGGATGAAATTGGTGGGGGAGATATAATGGGCTTAATCAGGGAAGAAGAGCTTAATCAAAGAGGGTAGGGAAGCAGGGAGAGGGAGGCCTGGGGGGCGGAGGGAGGGGGGAAGAAGTGCTGGACTGGGATTCAGGAGACCAGAGTTTAGCCCTGATGCAAACTTCACCATTCTGTAGCTCTTTGACCTTTGACTTGTCCTTTCCCCTCCCAGAACTTTAGGTCATCCCCTCCGCAATACAGAGGTTGGAACTGCAAAGGGACTTGCAACCAGGGTATTTAAGGATTGGATAGCTTCCTCGAAAGAAGGGAGTTTTCAATTTTAAATCCAGTCAGGTTCTTGAGTTCTCAATAGGTCTCATGGCTGAAGAGAAACAAGATTCCAAGGTAAAGAAATGAACCTTCTGATGGCTCCTCCATTAAAACCCAGGACCAGAATAAGGAAAATCTAACCATGGACAAAACAAACAAACAAAAAACATGTGAGAGAAAATTCTGTATCAAATACATTTAATAGATTCCTTGGGAAGTAGTATCATATAGTAGAAAGAACACAAGCCTAAAGAACACAATCTTTGGAGTTGAATACATGTGGCCAAGGTTTGAATCCCATTTTATCCACTTAGTTGGGATTTCTGGCAAGTTCCTTAACCTCTCTAAGCCAGAATTTTCTAAATATTAAATTGGAATAATAATACTATATACTTAATAGGGTTGTTTTGAAAACTAAATTAGTTAATCTGAGCAAAACATGTTGCACTCACCTGGCTCACCATAAACCCTCAATAAATGGCAGCCATTTATAGCTCCCAATTAGTGGAGCCCTGCTTTGTCTTGACTGCTTTGCTAGACAAGTTAGATTACACAAAGGGGCCTCTTTAGCTCCTCCTTAGCTCCTTCCTTAGACCTTTTATCATCTTTAAATTGAGGGCCTCCGTGTCAGCTTACACAACAGCCCCCTCCCCCAACACAATTAGACTTCCTCAGCTCCCCTCCCAGAAAACAAGTTTTGAGGCATCTCTGCTGTTTTCAGTTTGTCGGTATCTGGATCTGCCTGGTCCCAATCTAGACATAGAGGGTTGGACTGTATCCTTGTTCTCCAAATGCCTGTGGGTGTATCTGATGTAATTCCTATCAACATAAAGAGTTTTTCACAGAATCCTGAGGAAGCCCTTTCCCACAGCCAGACAGCTCGACCACCCTTTCTCTCATTTACAGGGGCTTACTGGGGGCCTCCGCTAGGGTAAAGACTTCGGCTCTGTTACTCAGATATGTCAGGCAAAGATCTGTTTGGTGATTAGTTTTGATTAGATAGGAGTTCCACACAAAAGGGAGCTTGTGCATTTATTGTCGTTACTGAGATTAAGGGAGCCAGGTACTGCTGTGGGAAGCTGCCTCTTTGAAAAGAGAGGCCATTCTTTGATGTTGAGAGGCCCAGCCTTCCCCAACAGAAAAAAATGACTATTAGTTTCCTTGATTTGGCAAAGCACTTGAAAAGCACTTTGACCAACTCCTTAGCTTGGATAATGCTTGTCTGAGGGTGGGAGTCCAAGTCTGTGTAGGGGAAACAAAGTGGAGATTTTGGTTTTTTTACTTGTTTCCCATGATCTCAATGGCAGCTTGACTGACATTTTTTCTCCTGCTTTTGTTCTTTCTCTTCTTTCCATCTTTCCTGTCTCCCATGCTGGCCTCTTTTTTTTTTTCCCAAGTAGCTCCTCTGTCATGGTCTACATTGATCTAACCCATACCTCTCCATAGCACTCACCCATTTTTTTTGACAAATACAACTCCTATCACTGTACACACTCCTTGCACTCAAAACCTTCCTCTCCATACACTTAGTTACTTGGATGATTAGAAGAGAAATTATATAGATCATCCAAAAGAGTATATAGATTTGCCTTTGAGTGCTGTACTGTGCTTAATATCAGAATAGCAGTGCGTCTGATCTTGAAACAGCCACCTAAATAAATTCAGAAGACATATTATAAGATCTAAAAGCATGAAAACCTGAGAAGTGACTCACTTTGCCTTCTCCCTTCTTTGTCCTCTACTCAGTGAAGCTGGACAGTGTCAGCCCTCCAACTGATTCTTTTTTGAGAGAGAGAGAGAGAGAGAAGCACATGAACAGGGTAGAGGGGCAGAGGGAGAGAGAGAGAATTATAAGTAGGCTCCATGTTGAGACCAATGTGAGGCTCAATCCCATGACCCTGGGATCATGACCTGAGCCAAAATCAAGAGCTGGACGGTTAACCAACTGAGGCACCCAGTCACCCCAGCCCCCAAACTGGTTCTAAAGACAAGCTTAAGCTAAGTGGAGTTGTTCTCTTCTTCCCCCATCCTGTTCTTGTTCTCCTCCCTCTCATTTCATCACATAAGGAACATGCTTGGCACTGAGCCCGGCATATAGGAGGTACTCAGCCAATGATAGCTAAACCAACCCCCACTTGACCCCCTTTCCCTGCTTTATTTTTCTTCATAACACTAGTCACCATCTGCCATAGAATATATTTTATTTAGTTTATTGTTTGTGTTCTTTCCAGTCTCCCCACCCCATATACACACTCAACAAAGACTGCACAGAGGCAGAGGGTTTGGATGGTCTCTGCTGTGCCAGTACCATTATCACTTAGGATGTACCTGACATTTGATAGCTGCTCAATACATATTTGTTGAATAAATTAAGAAGGTTTTGTCTGTTTGTTCTTCTCTGGGACATTTATTAAATGGATACACTGTTGATGATTTTAATGAGCTCACTTCTTCCAAGTAAGAAACTGCACCCACCTCAGAACCAAAAATGAAAATGACAATTCAAAGGTATTAAGCCACCTAAAAGTGCCTTGCTCTCAAGTGCAGGTTTCTGTCATCTAGATGTCAAGATCAATTGATAAAATGAGACAACATTTTCCTAGAGAAGATAGATCTCTTCCCGGAGGATGGATGATTCAGGACAGATTTGGGGGCTGGCTGAAACAATGGTCCAGAAACCTAAGAAGGCAATCAGTTAAGCAAGGTTAGGAGAAGCTCAGAGAAAGCTGAGCTCTTGCTTCAAATCTGAGTGATTTCAGCTTCTCCTGTGAAAGGAGGGAGTGTTTTTCTTATATAAATCTCCAGTTCTGCATCTGGCCTTATTTCTCTGTCTTGCTGTGCTTTGGCTCAGAGATACTGCTCTGAACGGAAAACTTTCTCTTTGAATGGACTTGCACTTGAAAACTTCCGATTTGGTGGGGTCCATTGTTGAAATTTCACAGGATATCAGAGTATCTCAAGGTTGAAGGTTTGAGAGAGCATTTCGTGCAATGATTTTCAAACTGTACTTCATGAAGTTAGGTACAATCTCTTTCTTTGGCAATTAAAATGTTGGCTATTGCCAACTGTTGTTAAGAGTGTGGGAAAATGGTCACTCTCCTACCTTGCTGCTGGGAGTAGAAGTTGATGTAGCCTTTTCGTTCAGCAATTTGGCAACACATGTCAAAAATTTAAACTCACGTACTCTTTGACCCATCAATTCCACTGAGACTATTTCACAAATATACCATATTTCATCAATTCTAAGGTGCACATTTATTTTATAGATGTGCATTCTATGCACATTTTAATATCTCTGAAATTGGGGTGCATTTTTTATTCAATATGGTACTTTCCCATATTCACAAAATGTTACTATACAAATTTTTTTTTACTATATGGATTTTCATTGCAGTGTCACTTGTAACAGTAATATTGAGAAAAGCATAAATGTCCATAGATAGGAGACTGTTTAAATAACTTACATTCATCCCAAATAATATCCTATGGAGTTACATAAAAGAGTAAAATTGATCTATCTGTGATAAGAAAAAAATGTCTGAGATATATAATTAAGTAAAAAAAAATAAGGTACATAATATTGTGTTGAGAAAAATCTTTTGTGTAAAAACCTATTTTAATAAGATCCGGTATATATACAAGTTCTGACATATATGTACAAATGTTTTTATGGTAGGATATGTAAACAACTGTTATCAAAAATTTCTTCTTGGGTGAGGGTTGGCTAGTGGGAGACTTTTACTTTTCATTTTGTACCTTTTTGTACAGTTTGAATTTTCTTACCGTGTTCATATATTGCTTTATTTTCTTAAAGACTAAAAGAGGTTTCTTGGAGATGAATTACGGTCCTTTTTCCCTTTCTATACTTATCTGTATTAAAAACACACAATAGATGTTATTTTAAAAAGGAAACCAATAAGATGGCCCCTGTCTCAGTAGAGCTCATAGTGTGATAAACCAGAGAACAGATGCTTTACTAGGTCCAATAATAGAGATTTGAACAAAGTGCTGAGAGGGGGGAGCCTAGACTAGAAACTGTGTGACTTTTACAGTGTCTGGATTGTCTCCAGAGGCATCAGGGAAGTATCATAAAAGAGGTGACATTTGAGTGGAGGCTTAGTAGAGCAGAGATATGTGGTGGGAAGCATTCCAGGAAGAACAGGCAGCTCATGTAAAGGCAAAGTGGTGTGGAAGGGCATTGCTTGTACTGGAAGTGTTGAGAGGTTCTGTATGGTCAGAGTGTGTGTCTGTGTTTGAGCATATGCAGGAGAGTGGTGAGTAACAAAAACAGATGAATGCATGATTCACTGCATTAATGCAGTGTCTAGATGCTAGACACTAGACTAAGTGCTTTCAGCCTTTCACCTCCAATCCTTAGAAGAGTGTTTAGGAATCAATAGCCTTGAGAATAGAAGTAGTGGTAAAAAATAGCACAGGGTTGCAACATAGATCAAATTGGGTTCCAGTCCAAGAAATTTAGTCCATCTGATTCTTCCTTAAAGGGTTGTGATGAGCATTTAGGGAAGTTGTAATATAATGTGCTTGATGTATAGTCGGAACCCATGAAAGTTAGCTGCTATTAATATTCTCATCCTTATCATTCCTTCCCTCCTACAGCTAGCTTAGTGTTGTACATATACAGTTGGAACTCGGTGACCCCTGCAACAGAATGATATGTGAGAGAGCTGGGTAAGGTGTGTGGCAGGGAAAGATATAACAGAGCTCTCACTTCCTATTCCCCCACATCCAGCCCTTGATACCATAGAAGTCAAAACATTTTGCCAAAAAGCACCTAGTATATACTCTCTCTGAATATGTAAGGAGGCAGACCTCTAGGAACCTGAACTAAATTGAAGGATTTGTAAAATCTCTCTGTGAAGCTGATTACTCCCAAGGCTCTTAGACTATATGGATGACAGAATAAAAAGGAAAAGTAAAAAAACACCAACACAAATCAAATCTAAGGTAAAGTCCCTTAGCATCAATAACCAAGGCAGTGTAGTACCAACACCAGGACTGAAGCAGGCCGACTGTCAAACATGGCTGCTATGGTGTTCTGGAAATTGAAGTTGGAGGTTGAAAGTTCCTGTTTGGTCCTTTATTAACGGTGTGATCTTGAACATACCATTTCCCCTCTAGGTAAACAGCCCTCTGTTCTCACCTATAAAATATGGGAGTTGAGTTAGGGTTGGATTAGGTAGGTAAGGTCAGCAAACTGCAGTCAAATCCAGTCTGCCACCCATTTTTGTAAATAAAGTTTTATTGGGACACAACTTTGCCTATTTGTGTAAATATTGTTTGTGGTCGGTTTTGCACTACAACAACAGAGTTGAATAGTTGTGACAGAGATTGTATGGCATACAAAGCTGAAAGCATTTACTATTTGGCTCTTCGCAGAAAAAGTTTGCTTATTGCTGACTGATATGTAAGGTCTCTTCCACCTTTGACATTCTGTGATTATCTGTCCTGCTAAAGGCTTGATACATGAGACCATCTGTAATCATTAGGTTTACCTTGGAAGCCTTTCATGAAACCTGGAAATGTTTCAGAGATTCCATCTATACATTTATTATTAATGCAACAAAACTTATCAGACCATTTGCTGTTTGCTATGGACCATGCTGGTTCTGGGGTGAAATGGGGAATGAAACCAGACATGATCCTGTCATTCATGGAACTTACAGTCTGCTGAAGGAGACAATTATTAATAGAACCTCATCACATCTTTCACTTTGGAAAGCAAAGTCAACTAATTATTTCACAGTAGGTTGATGACTAACCAGGCTTACCTATTGGTTTATGAACACCTTTATTCATTCATTTGTTAGTTTGCACATTTATTCATTCAACATATATTTATGAAATTATTACTACATGCCACATGCTGGGCTGGTCTAGATGCTGAAATATACTAATGATGGATGAAATTCCTGTTCAAATGGACTTTACATCATATTGGGGGAGATATATATTAGTCCAAATATATCACAAATAGATAATTATTAACTGTAATAACTGCTCTGAAGGAAAGGAACATGATCATACAGCAGCATATAACAAAGGAACATCCTCTAGATTGGAGAGATCAGAAAACGATTTCTGGGGAAGCATTTCAGCTAAAATTTGAAGGATGAATCGGACCAATAATCTAGATAGTACTAGTGAGAACTGTTTCTTTTTTTGATAGATAGAAATGGAGTTTAGAGGCATCTAAATCAGTATTTTTCCAACTACAGGTTGAACGAAACCCATTCTAATTTTTAAAAATCAATTGTATGGATCCTGACCAGCATTTGTTTCCCAGTACAATAGAATGGAATGAACAAGACAGGAGAAGAGTACAATAGAATAGAATGAAAATTCCCAATTGCATTACTGGAAATGATTATTTTGTGAAACTATGTAAAATGCCTCTCTTATTGTGAATCTCAATCCAGAAAGTGAGAATAACTGATCCAAATGACCTGCCTTGCCTCTATACGGTTTAACCCTTAGACAACATGTATCCTTCAATCAAGAAAAGAAACGGTTCTCACTAGTACTATCTAGGTTAGTAGTCCGATTCATCCTTCAAATTTTAGCTGAAATGCTTCCCCAATATCATTTTCTGATCTCTCCAGTCCAGATGATGCTCCTTTGTTATATGGTGCTGTATGATCATGTTCCTTTTCTTCAGAGCAGTTATTACGGTTAAGAATTATCTATTTATTTGTGTTATTTTTGGATTAATATATATCTCCCCCAATAAGATGTAAAGTCCATCTGAACAGGAATTTCATCCATCATTAGTATATTTCAGCATCTAGCCCAAATGAATTGTGTGGATCCATGTATATGCAAATTTTCTTACTGTCCAGTACTGTAAATGTATTTTTCTTATGATTTTCTTTTTTTTTTTTGCTTTACAATGTCAACCTTATTTTTTTTATATTAAATATAATTTATTTTCAAATTGGTTTCCATACAACACCCAGTGCTCATCCCAACAGGTGCCCTCCTCAATGCCCATCACCCACTTTCCTCTCTCCCTCACCCCCCATCAACCCTCAGTTTGTTCTCAGTATTTAAGTCTCTTATGGTTTGCCTCTCTCCCTTTCTGTAACTATTTTTCCCCCTTCCCCTCCCCCATGGTCTTCTGTTAAGTTTCTCAGCATCCACAAATGAGTGAAAACATATGGTATCTGTCTTTCTCTGCCGACTTATTTCACTTAGCATAATAACCCTCCAGTTCCATTCACATTGCTACAAATGGCCAGATTTCATTCTTTCTCATTGCCAAGTAGTATTCCATTGTATGTATATATAAACCACATCTTCTTTATACATTCGTCAGTTGATGGACATTTAGGCTCTTAGCCAAATTATGGAAAGAGCCTAAATGTCCTTATGATTTTCTTAATAACATTTTCTTTTCTCTAGCTTACTTTATTGTAAGAATACAGTATATAATATATATAACATACAAAATATGTATTAGTCGACTGTTTATGTTATCGGTTAAGGCTTCCTGTTAACAGTAGACTGTTAATACTTAAGTTTTGAGGGAGTCAAAAGTTATATGCATATTTTTGACTGCACAAGGGTAGGCACCCCTAACCCCCATGTTGTTCAATGGCCGACTGTATAATTACAATTTATCAGATAACAGCTCTGTTCTCCAGTTTCCTATCTTTAAAGACAGAGGGGTATGTTCTTCAGGTCTTTCTAAGTTTCCTTTCATGTTCTTTTCAGAGAACACATGAGTGAATGGGAGAACACCAGCCATCATTTCCTGAGCACCTACTCTGGTGCCAGACAGGGTGCAACATGCTTTGTGTACATTATACACGTTTAATCCTCACAGCAATCCCACAAGAAGTATAATTCATTATCCCCTTTTGAGATAATGATATTTGAGGTTCAGAGGGGTTAAGGGACTAGCCCACTAAATTCTTTTTTGCATTAATAATTAGTAACTAGACAAACACAAATAAATTCAATTTGGTAGTCTGAACATTCAACAGACATGTTAGAAATTAATCAAATCTGAAACACTGATTGAGGACCCTGTTTGATAATACAAGTTCTGTAGACCTTTCAACTGAGTCTGTCTCTCTGTCTTCTCCTTTCTAGAAAAAGTGTTTCCTAACTCCTGGGCTGCTTGGATGGAGTTTGGACCCACTTAATTCCAGTGTGGCAAAACTCAGTTCCCTGCAAGTGAAAAAAAAAGCATCAGAAAGTAGGACACTGATGTCACACTATCAATCCCCTTGCCCTGAAAGTCTCCGAAACATAATCTCTAAAGAAGGGGAATTTGGGAAACAGTAGATTCCTGTAGGATCATAATAGGGAATAACAGAGTGATCGCATCTCCAGGCTGGGAAATACAAACAAAAGATGCACGGCAAATGAAACTACAATAGCAAGGCCTCTGGGAGGAGATCCTGATGTCATTAATAGGCTCAAACTGGTTTCTTTTAAATTTCTTAAACAAAATAGATTAGCAAGTGCCTCCCCATATTCTTACGTGAATAATTTCATTCTTCTTTAACATACAATAAGAATAGGCAGGGAGAAATCCTTCAGTGACTAAATAGAAGGAAATTAATAGCCTTCTGGGTCAGAGAATTATAATTCTGAAGGCAGATTTCCCTTAGCCAGATAATGAACTGCAGTTAAAGAGAAGATTGGAATAATGTGAAGATAATTTCACAAATGCCCCTTTTTAGGACCCTCTTGTTTAAAGTGGCAATCTGCAGCATGATGTGATGAAAAATTACTTTGGACTGGGAGTCCTAAAAACTCAGTTTGGATACTGTCACTCATCCATGTTTGCATAACTGTGGGAAAGTCACTTCAGTGAGCCTCAGTCTCCTCATCTTGTGATGTGGGAATGAAAACAAGACACCTGACCCAACACTGTTGCATGAGGGTGTTGTGAGGATCAGATGGCAATAACCCTTAAGAAAATGTGTTTCATAAACTTAACATTTCTACAACAATATACAGTGTGAGGATGATACGTTGAGTTCTTGCTTAAGAATTTACACTGAAAAGTTCAAACTCCTCAGAAGAGTCTTTAGTATAGCTCATAATCTGGCCCTACCTAATCTCTCTGGATTTATCACTAATTATGCCCTTACAGGACCTCTCCACTCTATTTATATGGTTCTATTGTCCGTCCTGCAAATAAAATGTTCTCTTACTTCTGTTACTTTACTTTCGCGGTTGTTCTTGCCTCCCCTCCTTTTTTTTTTTTTTAAACAGATAGAAAATGCACCTAGCTTAAGAAGTGCCTCTTCTTTGGGGTGCCTGGGTGGCTCAGTCGGCTAAGCGTTCTGACTCCTGATTTCAGCTCAGGTCATCATCTCATGGTTCACAGGTTCAAGCCCAGCATCAGGCTCTGCGCTGACAGTGTGAAGCCTGCTTGGTATTCTGTCTCCCTCTCTCTCTGCCCCTCCCCTGCTGGCTCTCTATCTCTTTCTCAAAGTAAATAAAAATGAACTTAAAAAAAAAAAAAGAAAGGCCTCCTTCAGGAAAGCTTTCTACATCCTCACTACTACTCAAAGTATGGTAATCACACCAACAGGATAGGCATCACCGAGGAGCCTGTTAGAAATGCAGATTTGCAGGCCTCTCCCAGACCTACTGAATCAGCTTCTGCATTTTAACAAATTCCTCACTGCACATTACAGTTTGAGAAGTGCTGTCCTACACAACTCCAGCCTACACTCGACTTCTCCCTTCTCTGAACTTCTAGAGCACTTAGGGTTGTCTGCCTTGATATTGAATTTCTCTCCAGTTAAACTATTCAACTTTGACACTGTAAGTACTTGGGGGACAGCTATATATTTAATGATTTTCTATATAGAAATCATTTTTTTACCTGCTTTCAATTCCACGGAAGTAATTGTGTGTTTGCCTCATATAAGCCACTGTGGGTACAAAAATAAGTAGGAGGTAGTACCTACCCCGAAGGAGCTCAAGGTCCAGTAAAGGAAGAAATTCCTTCCTTTCCTCTTTCCCTTCCTTCCTTCCTTCCTCTCTCCATCCCTACCTTTCTTCCTTCTTTCCTTTGTTTGATTCCTCAAAATTTCCCAAACATCACTCACTCAGACACTGCATTAGTTGTTAGGAATATGAAATAGCCAAGACAAAGCCTCTGCTTTTGAGCCTAGTGGAAATACGTATACATAAACAAGTAATTTTAATAATTGTTTGTTAATGTTCTACCTGAAGAATATAGTTGCGTGATTAATTTGGGATTTGAGGAGGTAGGAAAGGCTACAGAAAGAAATTAGGGTTAAATTTGGAAGTTGAGTTTGAGCCCCCAGGGAGATAGGGGTCTTCTATACAAGGAATAGCATGGGTGCATGCACCACACACGTGTGCGCACACACACACAAATACACGGTGTGTTTTAGGGAATAGCAAGTAGTCAGTTGTGGCAACATCAGAATATATGTGTGTGCTGGGGTAGGGGGCAGAGAAGTCAAGATGGCTGGAAATAAGGCTCAAAATTAGGCTGGAAGTCACAATACAAAAGGTCATATATATAACATGTATCACACTGAGGAACTTAAGGGTTTTTTTCTTTCATTATACAATGAGGATTTCTTAGTGATTTTCAGATGTTATCTCATAACAAGTGCTCAATAAAACTTCCTTGAATTGATTGTGTAAGGAGAGAAAAGAGTCTCTTCAGGAGTATAGGCAAAATGTCCCTTACTTTGCTCTGGATTTTGCAATCTTGATTAGGATTGGCAAGAGGCTGCCATGGTGGTGGAAGAAAATGAGCCTGACTGAAGAGACTTCCCTATCAGGATGGCAAAGTCAAAGCACAGCTCTAAAGGCTCAGAGCAAATTGATCTGAATAAAAGGCGGGTTATTGAAACCCAGACAGAATGTCTGATGTGAGTGAAGAACCCTTCAAGGCCTCCTTTACAGGTAGCAGGCATACAAGGTGTCTGGAAAGTGAAGGTGCAAGTACATGAGCTTGGTGTTGACATAAGCTCGCAGCTGTGAAGATAAAGATGGGAGGTTTGGAGTCTTTATGCCCAGCTTCCAAGCCTTCCTCTTTGACTTACTAGTGGTGTGTCTGTGTTTGGGGGCTGAAAGTAGGCCCCACTACTTTCTGTTTTTATCACCTTCTTCCCTATTTGGGAAAGATCTTCCTGTGTAAAACCACCGGGACAGCTGTGGTGTTACACTACTAACTGACAACTACTTTCCTTGCAGGAACTTGCTTTATTGACTTGACTTTTGAGGAACCTCTGAAGAGATTCTGATAATCCCAGGCACAGAGATTTGTGAGAGATTGCAGGATGTCAGTTGATTCATGGAATCAGACTTTCAAGGCTCAAAGGGAATGGGGAAAGTATTGCTTAGCCCACCAAACCCCCTCTACCAAGTGATAATCTCATTTTGAGTTTACACTCTTCCAATAGGCCCACATCACCTCCAGCTACAGTTCACTCTGTCCTGTGCTACAGTAATTCTCTTTGGCCACTCTGAGTTTGAGGAGGTTCATCCTTGTTTTGAGCTACTGTAATATCACATTGCATAGGTAGAAATAAACATGGAATAGCCTCTAGACCAAGAAGCTTGATTGCCCTGCATTCTTCTGCAAAGTTTGAGGACAGTTCTGGGACGTGAGGTTGAACACATATGTAAAGCAACTTGGGACGTAAAGGTACAGGTGAAGGAACTGGGGCTGTTGAGACTGGAGGAGAGGAGACTTCTGGAACATGTAAGCTGTCTTTAAATATTTGGTAAGCTGTCATGGGGAAAGGGATTAACCTTTTTCTGTGTTGCCACAGGACTGGGGCTAGGGTCAATAGGTTGAAGCTACAGGAAATAAATTTCAGCTCAATATTAAGAAAAGCCATCTAACCATCTGACTCTCTAAAGGCATGATAGGCCACCTTGGGAGGGAAGGACTTGCCAGTCAGGGCAATTATTCCAACATTGGCTGAATTTCAGAAATAGAAGGGATGTTGTAGAGGACATTTCGTCATTGAATTGAGCAACCCTTGGTAGACCTTGACATGCCCTCAAGGAACCTTGTTGTTCCATGGAGTCATTTGAAAACCACTGGTTTAAGTGACTTTACAACTAGTTTATCCCTGATCATACATCAGTATACCTGGAGATTTGACCCATTTGTCCAAGTTGTACCCTCTTCACAATCTGTTCCTATTTTTTTAATGTTTTCTTAAACTTGCTCTAAGTAGCAAGTACTTGCTCTAAGTAGCTCTAACTAGCTCTGTGCCATCTAGTAGATTGTATTTCTCATGTCTCCAAATGAGGCCTTGAGCCAAATGACCTGTGACCACTCCACACAGATAGGTAAAAGAGTTACTAAAGTTATTAAAGTTATGTGGTACATTCTGTCTCTGCCCACACCTCCTTCTCCTCCTCTCTCTCTCTCTCTCTCTCTCTCTCTCTCTCACACACACACACACACACACACACAGTTTGATAAAATTGAGATCCATAAATGCCAAATGACTGGTCCAAGATCATACAGCTACTTAACGTTAACATCCAGAAATGAAATCAGAACAACATGCTCTTTATTAATAGTATGGCTTGAATCTTTGAAGACGTTTTAAGCCCTTCTCCTGAAATGTACTCCTACTAAATATTTATTGAATTAATTTATCTGGAAATATATGTTAGTAAGGTAAATCTATGGTTTCAAGATATGAAACAATATCTGATGGCATTTCAGATTTCTTTTATCTCAAATCAGTGAGGCTAAAGCTAGCCTCTGAAGCTGCTGTGATCTTAATGCATGAGACATAAGGTGACTATGAACACACCTGTTGCTCCCAGGCTCTCTCCTGTGAAAAGATTCTGGGATGTTCTTTATGCATGCTGTCCAGGTTTTATGACTTGGAGGTTCCATCCAGTTTCTTTTAAAATCCCTCGGCTAAAATCAAACGCTGTCCCAGGAATGACTTAGTGCACTGAGCCTGGGAGAGAGGGCTTCCTCTCTTGGATGGCTGAATAGCTCCTTTAATCTATTTACCACAAGGGTTCATTGCTCTGAGGCTCTGGGATTCCTCAGGATGAAAGCACTCTATAAATATTTGTTATTGTTATGATAACCAGTATGGCTTGAGTGAGATAAATTTGTCTTCTGGCTTCTGCTTCTCATAGCTTCCTTCCCTATCCTTTTATTTCTCTCCCCAGATAATTTTTAGGTTAGAGAAACAATCTATTTGTGCAGTTAATTAAGCTGAGTGCAGTGTGATAGGTGTTAGCGACTTTTCAGGTTGTGACTGCTAAGGAACAAAGAAAGGCACTGAAGCTGGAGGGGGGTTCACATAATAAATATATTATTTTAATCAGCCAGAGGGGAAAAAAGATCCTTGAAAACAGAATTAAAAGTGATAGCAGAAAAATAATTAAATATGGCACAGAGAGGTCGTAGGGACCAGCTTCTACAAAATTAAAAATGGTAAATCAATGTTTGCAATATCCTCTAGACTATCATCATGATAACTCTGGCTTTCAGGTTCCTATAGGATGACAGTCAGACTGTTTACTGGGAACACAAACCTCCCCAATCTGGCCTCAGACTAGTTTTCCACACTCATCCATTCCTTCTCTCTCCAATGAATCATTCCCATCCCTCATTGCTCACAAAGTTCCTTCCCCCATTTCTTAAATCACAACATTCAAGAATTCAGGTGACTTCGGATGACTTCGGGTGACTTCAAGAATTCAGGTGAATTCAGGTCCTTCAAGAATTCAGGTGACAATTCCTTCATGAAGCTATCCTGACTATGCTTACCCCCAAATATCCATCTCTCTGCCCCCTCTTCTGAAATCCGATAAACCTGTCTGCATTCTCATTTGGCACATCAGTTTAGGGTAGCAAATTCTAGTAATTTTCTCACAGGTCATTCTTGTCTCCCAAATATTAGTAGTTTATAAGTTCCTGAGAGACAGAGCCCATTGCTGCCTCTTATGATACGTCCTTGTGTTCCCAACAGCAGCATGTGGATAGTAGACACTAGATTAATAGGCTAATAACTTCATGTTAAAGAGAATCCTGGTTGGACAGAATGGAAAAGCGACATTCATGGTTGGATACTGCCATGAATGAAAGGATGTGGGGACCATAGCAATTGAAATGAAAGAAAATGATAGCTCTCTGGAGTTTGGGTTTATTTAGCAGCTGGGTACAGGCATTTGCTGGAGCCATGACACAGACCAAAACATCTGGTTGCCGCCAAATATGATTGACACAGCTGTTGGGGTGCTTAGAAATACTTCACTCTTGAAGTTAATGACTTTTGTCCAGCTGTGGCCAGTCTTCTAGCAGCTGCTCTGAATATAGCAGCTCTGGATTTTATCTGTTGACTCTACACAAATAAGATATATATATGGGGCTTCTTTTTTATTTTCTTAACTACAAATACATTATGCCGGTGTTATTTTCCTGAAACCCATACTCCCCAAAGCCAAATGATGACAGCCTTTGTCTTTTAACTTCCCTGAAGATATGAACGTTTAAAATAAATATCATATATTTTCTCACTCATCCTTACTCCCCACTACCTTGCATTCCATATCTATACTTTTCTCCCACTCCAAGCCAAGAACTTGTATCAAGTTCTGAAACACAGAATGGGCACCTAGTAGGCAGTTAATAAATTTTTCCAAGTTTGGCTGATTTAATTAAGGATCTGCTAAATAGAGTCTAAAGGCTAAACCATCTGTGTTTAATTTTAAGAAGAAATGACTAGAGATAGACTTGATCATGAATCTCCTAGTACAAGGTACAGTATTACATAGATAGTATAGGTAGTTGTCCTCCATTACCTTGGAGGACAGGATAATAGGAACAAACCTGCAACAGGAACTTTCTTGAGTTAGATAAGAAGACAAACATTAGCAGAGTTGGTTAAAAGCAAGGACTTTGGTTATCAGACAGCTCTGGGTTAGAGACCCGGATCTGGTCACTTACTAGCTTTGTGGCCTTGGGTAATTTACTTCATTCTCTGGCCCTCAATTTTCTCAATTCTTTTTTTTTTAATGTTTTTTTTTTTTTAGTTTTGAAAGAGAGTCAGAGTATGGGATGGGGGTGGGAGCAGAGAGAGAGGGAGACACAGAATTCCAAGCAGGCTCCAGGCTCCGAGCTGTCAGCACAGAACCCGATGTGGGGCTCAAACTCACGAACCGTGAGATCATGACCTGAGCTGAAGTCGGATGCTTAACCGACTGAGCCATCAAGGTACCCCTCAATTTTCTCATTTATTAAATGAGGATAGTGATAATGCCTACTTCATGGGGTTGGTTGGAGAATCAAATGAAATGATGCAGGAGATGTGCCCATTTTTTTAGGAGGTGGGGAAAGAGCCAGTAGAGAATGAGAGGTTGATGGCACAGGAAAGGGAGGGAATCCCTGATGGGCAAGAACTTGGAGATAATATCTTTTGATTGCAGTGGATAGATCTGCTTCCAAAATGGTTTGGGGTTCTGTTCTGTCTGAAACCACATCACACTATATTATATATCTCTAGTGTGGATCCAATCTCTAGGATTCTGAAGCTCTTTGCAATTTATGCCCTCTCCTCATGCCTGATCTAGAAACACCACCCTCTCAAAAGGATCTGGAGTCCCAACTTTCCATTTTAGCTACTTTGTTCTACCCATATCTTACCTTATGCTATGTTGTCAGCTCATAGAATTCAAAAGAAAGTGTTACTAAGGCAAACCTTCTGGTCTATTACGTTTGCAGTCTCCCACATCAAAAAGAGTATTGATTAAGTTCTATGAAAACTGATGGAATGAGAAGATGAGACAATTTCTTGAGAATAATCATCCATGGAACTTAGGTCTGCTTAGATGTGACAGGTAAAATAAGATGGAGCCATATTGGTCCTCAAAGGAATTCTTACTGTTTTCTAAGTTACTTTATCTGTTAATGTTTATGCCCTCATTCAGCACATGCCCACTCTGTACCATGTGCTGTGCCTGACACTGGAAATACAGAAGTGAATAATATATTGATTTGCTCATGAGGAACTCATAGTCTAGTAAAGGAGACAGAAAAGAAAACTGACAGTTTTAAAGCAGAGTGCAAAGTGCTGTATATAGGGGTGCTGTGGGAGTCTAGGACAACCTAAATTCTATGGGAGATGTCAGGCATGACTTCTTGTGGAACCTGAACAGTAGTGATATTATATAGGAATAACCTAGAATATGCTTTCAATCATTTGCAAACTTTGGGACTTTATCAATTCTTGGTAAAAATTATTTGGATATAGCCTACAACTGATTTTAGCAGATTGATGTGTTATGAAAGTTAAAATTATATAAAATGCCTTTCTAACCAGGGACCTTCCTAGTGCCTAGCTAACCCTGTTCTGGACCATCTGTACTTCACTGCCAGAGTTGCTCTTCTCAAAGTTCCCAGAGACAAGTTGGCAAGTTGGAGTTATCAGGAGA
Source organism: Panthera tigris (assembly GCF_018350195.1). NCBI lineage: Eukaryota > Metazoa > Chordata > Mammalia > Carnivora > Felidae > Panthera > Panthera tigris. The sequence continues at coordinate 88,318,441 of NC_056677.1, read as the reverse complement.
AGGGGGAAAGGGAGAAGTAGGGAGAGGAAGAAGGGGCACATTGCCGGGAGAGTAACAGTGTATGCAGAAGGAATGGGATGAAAGATGGGATTTTTAGTATAAAAGGAGGTTGGTGGAAGTGACAAGATTAGGTGGGAGAAGCAGACATAGAGGGCTTTGTATGCCATGGAAGGAAACTGGACTTCATCCTCTAATGAAAAACCACAGAAGCAGTTTGGCATAATAGGGACCATTACTGTGTTGCCATTGTCTCTTCTCAGTGGTTATTGAGGAGGAAAACTGAGGCAAGGGGTACAAGTGGAATTTTTACGAAATTCCAGAGTGGAATGAGGGCCAAACCTGGTATGGAGTCAAATCATTTTCTAGTGTCTTGACTGAGAAGTCACTCAGCTCTTGGCTGTCGACTGAAAAATAGCAAATAGGGGAGGCCTCGCCTATCTGTTGCAGGTTTTTGGATCTTGTATGGTCTCATCTCCAATGTGTATAATGATAAAACTCTGCCATATGTCTTCCAGTTCTAACATTCCTTTTGCTCTTGTCCAAGCCCTATGTATTTGCAAGCTCTCTGTCCATCATTGTAAGCATTTACCGAATGAAGTATCTATACTTGTCTCTGTATATATGTATGTATGTCAAGAAGATAATACTAACAACCATGAGACAGCTTAAAAGGAATAAAGGACAGTCTAGAATGAGCAGTGTGGATGAAAAGTATTTAGAGTTCAAAATCCTTCTCTTTTTCCCTTTAAAAGGAATTGAAAAGACTTTTCTGCACTTTGTTGTTATATCATGAGGACAATGTGTCAATGTTTGCAGGCATTTTTCATTTTTTTCAGGTGAAAGGTATTACTTCTGCTCTTATTATTTTAATAGATAAAATATTGCAGATGAAAATTTCCAGGGAAATGAAGAATAACGATTACACCCATGAACCCACTGTCTCTATTGATGACATGTTGCCAGCTTCTTCACACTTATCTAATTTAATCAGGCTGTTTTTCTTGGACAGTCCTTTAGGTAGGTGATGGAAACTTAGATTTATGGTTGTTGTTTATGAAGAGGGTTAATATTCCTACACTCTGGTATTTCCTGCCTTTTTTTTCCTGACGCTTCTGAATGTTTTAGAAAAGTTGAAGTCTGGGTACTCAAGCACAGTTCCATACATCAACATTCCGTGTTTCAAATCTGATTTAATATTGCAATATGTTCTTTTACTGCTCCAATCTACCTGCCTCCTAGGCGCCCTGTTACTGGGTGAGCTCCATAGCTTCCTAGGTTGCTTTGTAAGACTTTTCCGTGTGTGTTATGCAAATTACAACCCTTAAGGATAGATCCTTGTATTGCTTGAACACCTCCCCCCATTATGGTTGAGATACGGACTTTGGAGCAAGATTTATCTAGGTTTCAATCCCAGATCTGCCATTCATCAGCTATTAACTTTGGGTTAGTCTTGCAACCTCTCTTTGCCTCAGTTTCCTCCACAAAAACCTGGGGTTATTAATAGTATGTACTACTTTGTGGTTATGGTGATAATTAAATGATTTTGATATGCAAAGCATTTGAACAGTGCCTATCACATGGTTAATATTATTATTTGCCATTGAAACTTTGTATTTGATGTTCCCTCTCTCCATAACTTTGTTCCCAAAGAGATATGGATAGCTGACTCTTTACCATCATGCAGATGTCCACCCAAATGTCATCCTGTCAGGCCTTCTCTGGCCATCTAAAGTAGATCTCTCCTTACCATGCTCTATCACATCAGCCTGTGGTTTCCTTCTGTATCCAACCATTGTTTGTCTCTGAAATTATCTGGTTTCGTCTGAGTACCCTTGCCAAAACACAAGCTCCATGAGACCAGGGACCTTGTCTGCCCTGTTTCCCACTGTACCCGTATAGTAGTGCATAGCATCTGGCAGTGTTCAATTCATACATGTTGAATGAGTAAGCAAATACAGTGATTACACTTTCTGAACCCAAAACCAGAGTTCCTCTTTTATCAGAGAACCTTCGTATGTTCAAAGGTATACAAAACAGTTGGAATATATACTTTAGATCCTAAAACATTGAAATTTCTGGCATGTTTTTGATGGTTTAGGTGGTGATAGGACAGAGAACATCATTAGCACTGCCTTAGAAAATCCAAGCCTGTGATCTCTGCAATGCTAGTGTCCCCTATAGTGATCATTGCAAAATGAGTACCTTATGATGTTGTTCATTCCTTTTTCTGTTCCTATGGGTCTCCCTGGATAGATCTTGACATCCATCTCAATGGGTGTCCTTGCCATTTTTATTGTGGTATCCCGAGAGTATTTAGCACATGATTTGCACATAGCAGGAGCTCAATAAGTGACAACTATGTTTACAAACATTCACTTTTTCTTCAGCATTGCAACTGTACATGGCAGTGCGGTGTGGAAAGAAAAGAGACCACTTGCATAGGAATTTCAATAGTCAGGGCTTCTAGTTATGGTTTAAGAAGTGGATACACTAACAACAGCCAACCCCTTAAGAGATTGTCTAACCCAGGCCCTAGAGACTTCTCAAAGAGACCATTGTTTGGTGATTTCAAGGTGGGCTCCCTCTCAGACTTTCAGGTTGCCATAGAGATGGCATGTTTTTCTTCCTAAATGATATTTGCTTGTAATCTCAGAAGTCTGTTCAGCAAATTAGTACAGGTGATTTGGGAGTGGGGAGGGGGTGGCTATGGCAGTTTTGAGGCCTGGCTACCCTATAACGGCCTAGTGTGCTAAATGAAGTGAGGAAAGAAACTCTAAAGACCATCATAAGAAAAAGGCTATTGTTGGAAAGCCCTTCTTTCTCCTTCTGGTGAATGAGGAAGTATTAACATGAGGAAAGAAGGAAGGGTTCTAGGTCACAGGGTTCAAAATTCAGGGCTGCAATGTGCCAGTCATAGTTGTCGCCACAGAAAATAACATTTGTGGGGGAAAATGTGTGTTCATAAGTTGCTCTAGTCAGTGTCCTATAATAAAGCACTTATAGGACTGTGCTCAGCAGTATAGAATCATTTTACAGTGTTTGTTGGTTTAAGTTTATCTGAATTTGTGCTTCTTGAGGAAAGACAATACCTTAACATTCCTTTTGCATCCTGCATAGCACCTTATTTTGTTTCATCTGCAAGGTTTTCTCTCCTTTTCCAACTCCCTGGTATAATCTTTCTAAATCACTTGTCTGATAGCATCACTTTCTATCAAAACATTTAATGGCCCTGCCCTGCCAGTTGAGTAAAGCCAAACCCTTGAGTCTGACACTAAAACCCTTTCAAGATCTGTCTTTCCAGTTTACTTCTCACCACTTCCATAATATACTCTAATCTCAGACATCCTGGAGTACTTACCTTGCATTTCCTGGATATGCCCTGTGCTTTTTTGATTCAGTCTTTCCCATCACCCCTTCCCCCAGAATATGTTTGCTTATGCTGTTCCTTCCCTCTGGAATGCCTCTCCCTCACCCTATAATCTCTAGCTAATGAAATTCTTCCCATCCTTTAAAGCTCATTTAAATGCCACCTCAGTGGGAAGTGATCTTTTGGTGGTTTGCATTCCTCTAGCCTTTTCTCCTAATCTCCTTTTCCTCCTTCGAAGGCTTAACACAAAGCCCCCATACAGGTATTTGAATATTTGTAGAATCGTAAATGAACTGTAGGCTGATGCACATATATCCCAAAGCCATAGAGGCAGAAATGGTGGCTGTCTAGCAAGGCTGGCCAAGACACATAGTGTGTACTGAAGCCTGTTTTCTCATTACTTCCCATGATAACAAGAGAAGATGAACTTGGAGACTGTTTGGGAAGTGATAATCAAGCAAAGAGAAATAGGCTCACTTGACTACAGCTGGGAAGGATTTTCCAAGGAGACCTGGCTTGTCACTGCATTGAGGAGTGGAACACAGACCTTAGGGGGGAAGAACATTGGGACCTAGAAACCCTGAGGACTGTGGCCTTATCTAGCCTTTATTTCTTGCCACCATTACCTGCGTAGCTCAGCCACCCTATCAGAAAACTCAGTGCCTTTACCATCACCTCTCCAACCAGTGGCCTATCACCCTGATGCCAAAGAAACTTATGTGATGGGATTTCACAGGGAGGGGATTGATAAGAGTAAAGAAAAGCAGTATGTATCCCCTTAAGACATTCTCACAAGGAACCCTAAGTTCTAGAAAATCTCATAATATGATGGATGATTATTTAGAACCAGTATAGTATAATGTAATGCCAGTGACAGAGGGTGTAAAGACATACCCCTTAGGGACCTTGGCATGGTGCTCCAAACCACCTACCAGAAATTTCATTCCCATGCTTTGTCTTAAAAATCAAAACCAATTTTGTAGTCTCCTCCATCATACAGTTGTGTTTGTTTGAGTATTTAAAACGTTTTTTTTTAATTTTTTTTAACGTTTATTTATTTTTGAGACAGAGAGAGACAGAGCATGAACGGGGGAGGGGCAGAGAGAGAGGGAGACACAGAATTCGAAGCAGGCTCCAGGCTCTGAGCTGTCAGCCCAGAGCCTGACGCGGGGCTGGAACTCAAGGACCGCGAGATCGTGACCTGAGCCGAAGTCGGATGCTCAACCGACTGAGCCACCCAGGCGCCCCGAGTATTTAAAATGTTTTAAGTTGAAGTTGACACTCCAAAGGTGTGTGCTAGGTTTATGCTGTGGCTTTCCAAGGACTACCTGGCACAGAACTGAATATCACAAGAGCATTGTCAACTCTGATGCAGTGAAGATTAAATGAGGTAAATGCATAGAAAGCTTGTAGCTCAGTGCCAAACACAGAGTAAGTACTCCACGCGTGAGACTTGCCTGTGGTCGATTCCTCTCAGAATACAGTTTTTGGTCCATTAACACATTCATATCTTCCTCAAAGGTTTGTTACAAGGATTCTGTGGAGCATGTATGCAAAGCACATCAACTCCTTGCTTCCTGACAAAGCAAAAGTCCACTTTGGAGGGGAGTGCTTTGCTATTCACACCTTGCTGAGTAAAATGTTGGGTTGTATTCACTTTAAACATGTTTTTTTGAATTTGCTTCTTATGGGTCAGGTGTGTTTCTTCCTTTCTTTTTTAAAAATTTTTAAAAAATGTTTGTTTATTTTTGAGAGAGAGAGAGAGACAGAGTGTGAGTAGAGGAGGGACAGATAGAGAGGCAGACACAGAATCCAAAGGAGGCTCCAGACTCTGAGCTGTCAGCACAGAGCCTGATGTGGGGCTTGAATTCACAAACTGTGAGATCATGACCTGAGCTGAAGCTGGACACTTAACCAACTGAGCCACCCAGGCACCCCTTCTTCCTTTCTATCTGGAGACAGAGGAAGGAAAGCAGAGGCAATAGCCAGATGGGGAGCACGCATTCGTGTGTGCGCATGTGCATGAAGGTACACTCACACACACACACACACACACACACACACTCTTCATGATAGTCTCACCAAAACTCCTCCTAATGCCTATATTTAACGCCAAAGCGAGGACTGCAGGCCAGAACGTTCTGACCAAGATTCCTGTGTACCGAAGACCTTGCTACATTGATGGGGGAAGAAGAGGTTTTATAATAGCATGGCAATTATCCAGGCTATTTGCAGAGGATATTTTATCTGCCAGTAGGGCTCTCTGGCAGAAATGATCTCTGATTACAAGCCTGCAATGAATATATAGACAGGTTGTTTTACTATCTTGCCTGTGTGTGTGTGTGTGTGTGTGTGTGTGTGTGTAGTTTGTGTGGTTTTTTGCTGCCTGAAAAAAAATATAGCTTCAATGGTTTCGCCTTGCACATAACATCTCTATTTATCCCAGTTGGAAAGAACTTTATTTTGTTGTTCTTGCTTTTCTTCCTGTCCCTTTGCAAGCAAAGAATCTTTTTGTATCTTGAAACATCTGACTTTAAGATCAAGGTACAGTCTTGTAAGAGTATTACCATCTGGGATCTGTCACAGAGGCCATGTAGCCTCTGTATACCAGCAGATCATAACCAGGCTCAAGGTGTGGCTGTGAGATTCTCCCAAGCCACCCTTCGAACACACACACACACACACACACACACACACACACACACAGTCATTGGTGTTTTAGAAATACTGCTTATTTTTTTATGTTTAAAACTTAAATTTTAAAAGTTAAATCATACTCATTGCCAAGTAATTTACTTTTAAATAAAAAAACTACTGATAAATATAAAGGAAAAAAGGCCACCCCACCCTTCCCCCCCCTCCTGAAATAGCCACTGTTAACATTTATAACAGTGGCTATTATATCTTTCCAGAACATAAATTCATTTAATTTCACTTTAGTAATGAAAAGTAAGTTGTCAATAGGGCACAGTTCTTTTGGGGATGACAGTAATGTAACTTGCAAGGAACCAAAGTCAGGGTGCTTGGATGTGCACCTGAGAGCTGATTGCAACCCCTGAGGCTAACCTTGGCTCCAGTGGAATTCATCGCGGATAAAACAGAATTAAGTGCTAGAACATAAGCCATTTCTGAGGGATTGACTGTCCTTGCTGAGGCTCTGTAGTGTAAGCAAAACTTTCCCTGCTCATTGCTGGCTAAAACCTTGAGTTCGGGCTCTTGAGAAGAGAAGGGTTAGATTTTGACAGTCCTGTGCCCCCAAACCAGAAACAAAGTCAACAAAGTCAACACTAAGTACCAAAGTAAGTCCTTTGAACATCATTTATTTTTCAGTAACCACTTTTTCAAAAAACTCTATTAGAGGCACTTTTTGGGAGTGTTTGGATGTATGGCAAAAAGACATGAACTACATGTTCTATAAGATTTAGTTGTTACCTATAGAAAGACGAATGATTTCAGTCTTTCTTAAAGCTGTAGCACATTAAATATTCACTTATATCATCACCTTCTATAACCATTCAGGGCAATGTATTTATATATAAAGATTTCTTTAGACACCTGAATTGAATTCATTTTTTCCCTCACTTTTTTTTTCCACCTACCCAAACAACTCTGGTTCTCAAACTGTAGCATGCCTCAAAAGCACCCGTACGGCCTGGGAGAAGCAGTGGGGTTGCTCCCAACTTTCTAACTAAGTAGGTTTGGAGTGGGGGGCTGAGAATTTGTATTCCCACAAGTTCCAAGGTGATGCTGATTTTGCTGGTTTCAGGACCAGTTTTGGAGAACCCCTGCCCTACAAGAATGTACAGGAATGGTTCTATCCCAAAATATTTTAGGAAGAAGATGAAATCGTATAAAATTTCGAAAATATTATTCTCAATTTAGGCTAGTTTTATAAAAAAAAATTACTGGATTTAGCCACCACTACTCCACCACTCCATACCTGTTGCAGATTTTATTTTTTAGATCGATAATAGCACTTTTGTTCCAGGACTCCTCTTAATCTACCTCTGTACTTTGTAATCAACAGAATTGTTTCAACATTTGTGTTTCTGAAAAAAATATAGTCTTCCAGTACCTTCAGGTGATATGTAGGCTGGTCTCATTTGGAGAGGATTTCTGGCTCTGCCAATTATTAGCTGTAGACCCTTGAGCAAATGACTTAACACCTCTGAACTTCAGTCTCCACGTCTGTAAAAAGGGCAAAACCCAAAATAAGCAGAAAGACACCTGGCTTACCCAGGAAGTGTGAGCATTAGACAAGATAAAGAATGTATTAAAAGTCTAGCACAGGGGACAAGGAATGTTAGGCCCCATCCCTGTTTTATTGTCTATATTTATGTTGCAAGTGATTCTCTATCATGATTTCCAGTGCTGATTAATCTGTAATAAGTTATAAATATCTAATGGAGCTTGGACAACATCTTAAAATTATCATAGCAAATCAAGTTTTCTCTATAGTTTTAAGGCATTTTTGTGTCAGGAACAAGCAAGAACAGGTTCAATGATAATAGTTAGCATGTATTGGTGCTCACTACTATGACTGCTAAGAATGATCTCATCTAAACATAACAACAGCTGTATAATGAGGGTATTATTACTATTATTATCATTATCTTACTGATGAGAAAATGGAGGCTCAGAGAAGTTAAGGTAACTCACTAGGATGCTAGGAAATGAAGAGCCAAGATTCAAACCAAGGGCTGTCTTCTCTCCAAAGTCTGAACTTCTAGCTACTACCTCTTCAGCTTGGAATCATAAGTGGTCATTGTCTGGAAGGGACCTTAGACATCATTGTCTAGCCCTCCCATTGTGGAGATGAAAGAACTGAGGCCCACGATCAGGGGCAGGGGGTGGGGGTGGCAAGATGCCCCCACTGACTAATCACAGGGCCAAGAGCTAAACTTGGGTTCAGTCCCACCTCTGTGATTTTTACAGCAGTGTCATTTTGCTTTGGTACAAATAAAAGTTTCACTCCCCAATTCAAGCATTGGACAAGCAATACCTCTGTTGAATTCAGAGAGGAAGTTAGATATTCCCATGTTTAACAGCCAGCTCTCTGTGGGAGGAGGGGAAAGCTCTGATTTGTAGCATTTACCAATGTCCATGGCATAAATACTCCCCAAGGCTGATATCAAGCTACCAGTGTGATGTCACTGAATGCAGAGTTTTGCAAGAGATGTACACAATCTAAAGTCTTAAGTGGATGGGAGCTGGCTCTAACATACCTCGGCCTCCATCTTTGTAGAGAATGACAAACCAAACCCTGCGTGTTGTTCCAAGGTAAGATTCCACCAGTCAAGAAGAGAAAAGAGTGTTTCTTACATATGCCAGGATTCTGAAATTCAGTAGAATTGGTATTCTGGCCAATTCTTCTTTTAGGGTTTAGGACTGGCTCTCTTACTGATATTGAGCCCCTGCCAAGGGCCTCTTGTGATTTATTTATAGAATCTTTATTTTCCCGATGGGTGCATACATATAGTGTGTCATGCTCTATCTTTAGAAATGCAAATCCCTTTTCTCAGATGGGATCTTTGAGATTCAGGATAGATTAAACACTCATAAGAAGTTGTTTGTTTGATTTTATTTAAAACAACTCTACAACAACCAAAAACCTTCTCAAAACGTATAAAATAACCTAAGGAATATGTATTTATTTGAGGAAATTTAGAAACTACAAGCAAACAAAAGAAAATAGGTTAAAAAAATCTGTTATTCTAAGATCCAGAGATAAATGTGAACATTTTAGTGTGGATACTTCTAATATTTTTCTCTTCCTTTATGCAGATAAAAAAAGTTTTTTTAAATGGCTCTACTGTAAAGGAAATCCATTTACAAATGAAAAGATATCACAGATTATTATCCTCCTCATACAGGTCCTGCCAGTCTATTTGTATTCACGGAAATGGTATGTTAGCTATATTTATGCTGATGTTCTACACGCATCTGAAGATAATACTACTAATGGGGATTGTTATCTGTGAGGACAGATGGGGCTAAAAAGACCAGGGTGACAGTCTCAGCCCTTTCCAGTCGGTAGACCACTATTCACACAAAGACTGTTTTTGAGTTACAATTGCAGCTGTGCTGATACGGTGGTTGATTGGAACTCTGTCTCTGAGGCCTGAGGTCATCCTGGAGCTCAGAAAACAACACCCTCTTGTACTCCCTTATTGGTGTAGCCAGCCCGGCCTGCCTGCTGCTGGTTTCCTGCTGCCTGCAGCTCCGCCCAATTGTTTGAAGTGGGGCCTCTGAGCTGCTTTAATGGGTTTTCTTCCGCCTTCCCTGCTTGGGGTTGCCTCACTGCAGCTCGCCATACAACAGTCTGATCTGGTATCCTGGGGTCATCCATCCTTCACACATGTCCAGCCCAGTGGGGCACTGTTAGAAATGGAATTTGTTCATTCCCTCTACCCAGTCTTGATTTTAGTGAAACAATACCCTAGAAAAAGTTAACAGTCATGATAACAATGCCAGATCAGTGACTCTGGGAAATTAATGTTTTTTTCTGAAATAGATGCTCATTATTAGGTTGGGGGGACAATAGCCAACAGGAGTTGCCAACAGGTAAAGGTAAAGGGACTGACCTGTCTGGAATCTTTGCCTTTGGCTCCTTTGGCTCTTAGTCTCAGGTGTAGATTTTCTTGACCGATTCTTTTCTGCCATGTTTCCTGAGTCCGACTGCTTACTTGAAGGCCCAAGTTGAAAGACAGCTAACCACAAAATGCTTTGGGAGATGTAACTCTTAATTAGGAGCTGCTTGAAGTTGTGGTAAATTGCATAAATATAAATGGGTGATATTTGGTGGATTTATGCTGACATTTTTTGTTATAGTGCCTCATTATTGGTGAAGGTGGACTGCCAGGCTTGCTCCAGAGAGAAGAAACCTTTTTAGCTGGGAAAACATGATGAAAGAGAACCCAGGCCTGTGAATGGTTTGTGAAAGATAAAGCATGTTTCTAGTTCCAGAAGAGTTAAGAGTAGCTGTGTGACCTTGGGAAAATCACTTCACCTGTCTGTGCCTTAGTTTCTTCCTCAGTAAAAAGACAGTAAAGGTAATATATCCCTCATAGAGATGTCATGAGAATTAAATGAGACAGTGTATGTGAAGTTCTTCACACACAGTGCCTGCCTGGCACAAAGTAAAGGCCCATTAAAGGTTGGCTATTTTCTTTAAGGGGTAGGCAGTGTCCCCAGTCCCCACCTGTAAGGTACTAGTCCCAAGGCAGGGAGTTAAGTATTAATGCCGTCGGATGCGTGTCCCTAGTTTTCCCCTATCGTGTTGCTTTGAATCCTTGCGAATCACAGCATTTAGACGTGTGGTTCTCAACCGTAGCTGCACAATGGAATTACCCAAGGAGCTTTAAAAAAAACACAGATGCCTGGGCCCTACCTCCAGAATAGGGCCCTGCCTCCTTACTTCATTTGTGGTGGGGCCCAGGCAATGGGAGTTTGCAAAACTCCCCAAGTGATTCTAATGCACATCAAAAGTTGAGAACCATTTGATTTTAGGCAGATGCTGCACATCTGTGATAAAGATGATGAAAATTAATATCATGCCATTGAAGGCAGCTGCGTGCCACCACTGCCACTACAGCCTTGATCATGGATCTTTCCCAAATCTCTTGACCCAGGTCAATAATCACCAATCTGCAAAATTTGCATTGGCCCCACCTGTGTTTACCAGATGTCACCTCTAGGCATACTGTACCCCTCCCCATTTAATGTATCCAATTTGCATGAGGGGGGATAAAAAGCTCACACCTGGCCTTTTAATTAAGTTGAGTAACCATACAATGGTAGTCTAAGAGTTAATCTCATTAATGCTGAGCTCTTATGCTTGGGCTGTTAGCTATTGCTCAGTTTTTATTAATTTAGGCTTCAACATGTATCTGCCTTGTCCACAATTCCAGATGGTGCTATAACTCATACCCTTCTGTCGGTTCCAGAAGATGACTACATGTGTTTTATTTAGATAAACTGTAATTATGCCGACTTTCAACTGTTTTGGTAACTTTGGCCCATTTGTGGATAAGTGGTAAAATACACTCTTCATTATTACATACTAAAAATCATCTGAAAACAGATTTGTTTGGTTAATGAAGTCTTATGGGATGGGAGATATAGGTGAGGGAACATAGTACTTGAGGTTTTAGTTAAGTATGGATTAAAAACAAGTAGGACAACTTTTGTTTGCTTGGAGGGCTCAAATCCAGGCAACAAAAACCTGCCTTGGGAGGACAGCAGTTAGGAACAGGTCCCCACCCTATACATCTATGATGTATTCTACCTTAGTGTAGACACTTAATCCAGGGTGGGGCCTATTAGTAACATAGGCACAATTATTCTCCCCCCTACCCCCCATGGCTAGTATTCATCTGGGTAACAGGCTCGCTTTACAGTTAATTTCTCTGTAAAATAGAAATATAAATTATAACCACTCAAATACTTGCATCTGTGCCTGGATTCTTTCCTGTAAAAGTCTCATTGCTCTTAATGGAGGAAAATGGATATGGTTTTTACACAGGGACATGATTTACTAAGCAACTGCCTGAACCCCAAAAAATCCAGTTGCAAACAGATTTGTCAACTTGAAATCAAAGAATCTTGGATCAGAAACAAAAGATGGTTGACCATACAGTACTGTATTAATTTAAATCATTCTTTTCTCATAAACATTCACTGGAAATGAGTTACTGATAATATGGGGTTTTTTTGATACTATGGTTTTTAATGTGTGACTTCAATTGCTGAAGAAAAGTTAAAAGTATCTTTTTGAAATGTTTAAAACAAATGCCTTCTGGAAAGGCCTTAGTGCTGAGCCTCAGCAAAATTCAAGTTTTATCTGAAGCACAGATCTGTTGTATTCCGAAATTTTCCCCAAACTCTGAGATTCTGCCAAGTAGGATGAAGAAAGCAGAAGGGGAGGATAGTTAGTTTTGTTTTGTTTGTAAAGCTGTTCCCTTTTTCTTGTTTATTCTTGGTGGCCAGGAGAGAGGACCTAAGTTGCTTTATTCTTTGGCTGGGATCACTATTCTACCAAACGAAGGGTTTTGAGATCTTTAGTATCCTGCCTTAAAGTAAAAGGCAGAGGCAACTTTTGCCTCTAAGTGGATTCTAAGTGGAAACTCCTGTTTTGGGTGTTTTTGGGTGTTTGACTTTAGTCATGGAGTCCCGCCTTGGAAATTTTAATGCAGATCTGAGCCTTCAGGAAACATTACTTTTTGGAATGGGGTTGCTTTTATTCTTGGAGCATCATAAAAAATGGATACAGTACTTACTAGCACAACCGCTCAAGTGGATCTTTACAGACAGAACAGTCATGAAAAAGAAAACAAAAATCAAACTATTGTATTTCATCCCTACCACTTGGTCATAGGCAGTTAAAGGTTGTCTAATCAATTTCACTGTTGATGCTCTTCCATGCTGCCTGATAGGGCCACCTTTGCTTAATGGCTAGATATGTTTAAATGGCAGGCAACTTAACTCTCCCCGGTCCTTTCTCCCCAACTCCCCCTCCACCTTTTTTTGGCTTTTTGCCTTTGCAGACAAAAATAACTGGTAAATTATGTTCATTTCATCCTAATTTGGAATGAAAGGATAAAGCCAAAGTTTTACTGCAATCCTTTTGGTGCCTGAGCCACTTCTGGCATCCAGTCATTCTGAACATTTATTGAGTGTATGGATAATGAATGCTTGGTTTTCTGGTTCAACTAAGAATTAATCAGTGAAGTCAAATTGCAAATTTAAGGTCCTTTCCAATCTCCAAATCCTGTTCATCTCTGATCCCAAACCTATATGGCACTATGGCAAGGAATGTTTATTCTTGTTAGGTAACATTTGTTTTGTTATTTTTTTTTTCTTGAAAGAGAGGAGCTGTTTGATAAGCAGTAGTTTTCAGTGTGTAATTAGATATCCCATCCAACCAAAAATGAACCTGTTATCTGTATATCCCAAATCCTGCCACACTACTGTCCCCCTCATTTATATGGCATGAAGACAGGAGCCATATTTTGGTGGCTTACACATAGCAGATGTTTGTTAAATTGAATTTAGTCTATCTTATATTTTATGAGTTCATTGTCAGGCCCCAGACTTTGCACATATATACCAGGTGCTCAATAAGCCTTGGTAAATTGAATTAATTCTGTGTGTTGGAACTGGAATAGGGTAGGAATTAAAGAATTCCTTTGGTTAGAATATAACTTGTAAATAAGCATATGTGTTTATGATCTGTCGTTTGGGACATACACGCTTTACCAGAAAACCAGACTACTGCTGAAATATTCATATTCCTCAATTTAAAAGTATAGTGTAATTTAGATCAAAATATATAATAACTTTAAAATTTTTCACCTGTAAATATTTCAGTATGTATCTCTAAAAGATAGTCGTTTTATATAACTACAGTAGTATTATCACAACTGCAAAAATTAAGTCATAAATTTCATTTCATTTTATTTTATTATTTTTAACAACCAAATATTTTAAAAGTTAGATTTCTTAACTATTTGCCAAAGTTCCCAGCTTCTACCTTTATTTTCTTCTTCTACTCTGTTCTTTTGCTACCTCAGAAAAGAGAGACTCATGTGGTTTTTGGAGGAATATAACTGATGCTTCTCAGTCATCCATTGTGGGGTCCTGGGCTTGGATATTTTTTTCAGGTAGATTTCTTGGGGACAGGGAATATGAGCTTTTTCATGTGTGGATATTGGGCCAAGCATATGAGTTGCCTTCTTTAATCCTCACATTGTCCCTGCCAAATAGATTTTATCAACAAATACCTGATAGTTGAGTTTTGTAAGTCACTTTTGGACACTGGATACGAGTCTATGTAGGCGACCTTGACAAGGCAAAAAGAAGAATAAAAGAAGCCAATGAGCATTTATTGACCACTTGCTGTGAGCCAGGCACTATGCTACAGGCTTTTTATGTATTTCATTTAACTCTCAAATAACCCCAGGGCATAATTATTCTAATCCCCAGTTTATAAATAAAGAAACTGAGATTCGGAGATAGGAAATATTGTGCTTATTTTTTTAGAACTTTAGTTAAAAAATCTGAAGATCCTAAAGGCTAGATATGGCTAGAGTTGTTTACAGTGAGAAAAGAACTTAATGTTCTAGGCTCGTTCTGCGTGATTTATCACATATTCTCACCAGAACCCTGTAAGATATGTATCATTGATCTTCAATTTAGAGATTAGGCGCAGCAAAGTGAAGTCACTTATCCAAGGCACAGCAGGCAATAAAGTAGCATAAGGGGAACTTAGACCCAGGACAACCTTAAAACTTGTGCTTGTCCCCTTGCACTGTGCTGCTATTTCTCCAGTTACTGCTAACACTTAACATACAGAATTGTCTTTGACCTTACTTATGGCAATTAATGTGTATTATTAACATGCTTATTCTGTATTCTCATATGCGTATTATAGCTAATTGTATTCTCAACTGAACACAAACTCCATGAGGGCAGGGATCTGGGTCTGTTTTGTTCTTTGGTAATATCCCCATGGCCAAGAACAATGCTTGATATGCAGTAGGTGTTAAATAAATAGTTGTTGAATGAACATGTATAATCTTTGCTCCCCTGACATACACACTTTTTGTGGGTCAGTGAATCTTGGCCACCTAAGACAGCAACTAGCACAGTGCCATGCACCCAATAATAATAATGCCTTTAAATTTGGCTTTATATTTACCAAAGTGTTATCATGTATGTTAACTCGAGTGTTAACATAAACTGAAAACCCAAGACCAAGATTTATAGGAGATGTCAGGAGTTGGAAAAAGGTGGTCTTCAGAAGAGGCTGCAACACTCTAAATGAGGGAAGGAAGAAAAGGGACAACTTCCAGGGAAAGATAATGAGCACCTCTCCTTCTGGCAAAACCAGTAAAGGGTTAGCAACTTGTAAGTCTTAGCTTGAGAATATGTTAACAGGCCTGTGCAAGGCTAGGGGGAGCCGCCAATCACTGTGTGATCTGTAGAAGCAGAGAGGGTCTGATCTGTCAGCCTGAGTGCCCATAACTTCACCCTATCTAGACCCTCACTCTTCCTCCACCCCCTGCAACTTTGCCAGTGGCTATGGAAAGGAAATAAATATTTCCTGCCTGCTTCTAAGATTTGGTGGGTGCTACACGGGGAGCTGGGGAAGGAATAGACTTCAGCCCCATTTGGGGGTCTTAGAAGAAACCAGTCAGCTCTTTCAGGTCAGTTCCAACTAGGTAGGCTCAGAAGCTGCTAGCAGAGAAGTTACCACATCCTCAGAGTCTTATAGGCCAGCACATGTAGTCAGTACATGGTAAGGAGATGGTGGGAATGGTGCACTGTAAAGAATAATACTGTTTGGGGTGCCTGAGTGGTTCAGTTGCTCGAGTGTCCAACTTTGGCTCAGGTCATGATCTCATGGTTCGTGAGTTTGAACCCCATGTTGTGCTCTACACTCACAGTTCAGAGTTTGCTTGGTATTCTCTCTCTCCTCTCTCTTTGCTTCTTTCCCACTCATGCTCACGCTCTCTCTCTCTCTCTCTCTCAAAAATAAATGAATAAACAACAAAAAATAATACTGCTTGGGAATTCTCATGGTTCTGATGCAGTTCCCTCACCTAATGTTTGTTTGCACTATATAATAATTGTGTTAATTATGCTTCTTAGTGCAACTTTGTGGAAAAAACAAGTGTTTGTATTTCAGACATCCCCAGGAATGCTGAGAAAGGAAGGCAGGACTAGACCGATCTGACCATATTCCATGAAAGTAATGTCAAATTGCATGGATGCAAGGCCCAGACACATGCATCATTTAATTTGATCTTCATGCTAATACCGTGAACCAGAACAGTTATACTTCTCCCCATCTTCTAGATGGATAAGTGGGGTAACAAGGAGGGTAATTGTCTTGCCCAGGAACATACTGTTATTAGTTGGTAATTCTTCTGATTATAATTATTTTGTTCTTTCCACATTATATCTCAGTAAATAATGAACAATTTGTTTGTAGGAATATTAATCTGGTTTTGGTATTTTGTATATAAAGGAAAATACGGGAGTCCAAGGGCAGGGTGTTATCACCAAGCAACTGCAAAGATCTAGGTAAGAAATAAGGAGTCTGCACTATCAGTGAATAAATTACTCCCAACTCCAATGGTAACTTCTGTCCCTCTTATTTTTTTAAAGAGTTTATTTTAAAAAAAATTTTTATGTAATCTCTTACCCCAATGTGGGGCTCGAAATCATGACCCTGAGATCAAGAGTCATGCTTTACTGACTGAGCCAGCCAGGTGCCCCTGTCTTTTTTATTATTGGGCCCCTCATCAGTACTCAACAAAGTTGCCTATTCTCTTCTTTCCTCTCTGGAAGTTCTTTCCTATTCTACTTTAGTGGCTTAGTTTCCTCTGACCTCTAAATGTTATAATCCCCCAGGGCTTGGCACTAAGCCTTCCCTTTTCTTTGTATCCTAGTCAATCTTAAGGATTTCCATGGCATTAGTGATCTCTTAGATGCTGATGACTTCCAAAGTTATACCTCTGGTCCAGAACTGTGTTCCAAGTTCCACACCCACTTTTGTATTCATTCATTCATTCAATTTAGGAAATATTTATCAAGTGCCTGCTATGTGCCAGGCACTGTTCTAGGCACTTTGGTTTCATCATTAAATAAAACAGACAACAGCTTTCATTTCACTTACATTGAGGGAGAAAACAGACAGTGCATATATTAAGTTAGTTGTATGCCAGAAGGTCATAGGTGCTATGGTAAAATGGAAAGAGGCACCTGAGTGGCTCAGTCGGATGAGCCTCTAGCTCTTGATTTTGGCTTGAGCCCCGCATCGGGCTCCATGTGGAGCCTGCCTAAGATTCTCTCTCCCTCTGCCCCTCGCCTCTGCTCATGCTCTCTGTCTCTCTCTCTAAAATAAAATAAAAAAAGGAAAGCTAGAGCAGGAGGTTGAAAGTGTTGGGAAGGAAGTAGCAATTTTAATAGGGTGGTCAGGATAGGCTTCATTGAGAAGGTGAGATGTGAGCCAACACTTGAAGGAAATGTGAAAATTGGCTCTGTGGATATCTAGAGAGACAGTGTCCCAAGCAGAAGGAAGAGCCAGTTAGTGCAAAGGCCCCCACAGTGGGAATTTGGCAAGGAAGCCAGTGTGGGTAGAGTGAAGTGAATGGGAGGTAGAGCTGCAGATCAGGTTACAGGGTTTAAAAAGAGAGTATGTAAGGGTGCCTGGGTGGCTCAGTCTGTTAAGTATTCAACTTCGGCTCAGGTCATGATCTCAAGGTTCATGAGTTTGAGCCCCATGTCAAGCTCTGTTCTCACAGCTCAGAGCCTGCAGCCTGCTTCAGATTCTGTGTCTTCCTCTCTCTCTGCCCCACCACCACTTGTGCTCTGTCTCTCAAAAATGAATAAATGTTAACAAAACTTTAAAGAGAGTATGTAGATCATACACAATCTTGTAGGCCATTGTAAGGTTTTTTTTGCTATACTTTGAGAAAAATGAGAAGCCTTTGGAGAAATGGGGGTTGAGGGAAGACATTATCCACTTCTGTTTTAAAAGGTTGACTGGCCAATCAGAGAAAGACAGATACCATATGTTTTCACTCATATGTGGATCCTGAGAAACTTAACAGAAAACCATGGGGGAGGGGAAGGGGAAAAAATAGTTTCAAACAGAGAGGGAGGCAAACCGTAAGAGACTCTTCAATACAGAGAACAAACTGAGGGTTGATGGGGGGTGGGGGAGAGGGGAAACTGGGTGATGGGCATTGAGGAGAGCACTTGTTGGGATGAGCGCTGGGTGCACTTGTTGGGATGAGCACTGGGTGTTGTGTGGAAACCAATTTGACAATAAATTATATAAAAAAAATAAATAGAAGGGTGACTGGCTGCTATGAAGGGGCAAGAACAGATGGAGGAAGACCAGTTAGGAGATTACTGCAATCGAATTGTCTACTTGATAGCTCTTCTTGGATATCTCAAAGGTATCTCAAACCCAACAAAAGATATCTGCCTCCCCATCCCCACAAAAACCCTTTCTGGCCCTCCTCATTGTGCTTTATCATAGTGAATGGTTCTACCATCCACCTAGTTGCTCAAGGAGAAACCTACTTATAATCCTTGATTCCTTCCTGTCTCCCACATCCCCAAACCAGTTCTTCACCAAATCCTGTTGATTTGTATCTCACATTACATTTCTCTAATCTGTCCTTGTCTCTTTGTCTTTACTCATCTTTCAGACCACCATCATCTTTAGCTTGAATTACTGCAGCAGCCTTCTAGTGGTCTTCCTTAGCCACTGTCCTCTTCTCATGTATTTCCTACAGGGCAGTTAGTGATTTTTTTTTAATTTCTTTTTAACGTTTATTCATTTTTGAGAGACAGAGTGCAAGTGGGGGGGGGGGCAGAGACAGAGAAGGAGACACAGAATCCCAAGCAGGCTCCAGGCTCCGAGCTGTCAGCACAGAGCCCTATGCAGGGCTCAAACTCACAAACTGCAAGATCATGACCTCAGCCAAAGTCCGACACTTAACTGACTGAGCCACCCAAGGACCCCTCTACAGGGCAGTTAAATTATCTTTTCAAAATGCAGATCTGCTCAAGTCAGTGTCATTGATTAAAACTTTTCATTTGTTTCCCACAATCCTCAGGATGGCCCACAAGATTCTGGGTGGTCTGGTTTTGCTTCCATCTCCAGGCTCAACTCAGCCCATCTTCTCCCTCACTTATTACATTCTAACTATACTTTCATTTCCTCAACTGTACCAAATAATTTCCCCGACTATACCAAATAATCTCCTAACTCAGGACCTGCTCATTATTTATTTCCACTATCTGGAATGCTTTTTCTCCCATTTGTTTCTTTTTTTTAACTCTACTTTTAATATTTATTTATTTATTTCTGAGAGAGAGAGAATGAGAGAGAGAGAGAGAGAGAGAGAGAGAGAGAGAGAGAGAGAATCCCAAGCAGGCTCCATGCTGTCACTGCAGAGCTCG
This sequence comes from Panthera tigris, assembly GCF_018350195.1. Lineage (NCBI taxonomy): Eukaryota > Metazoa > Chordata > Mammalia > Carnivora > Felidae > Panthera > Panthera tigris. The sequence goes on along the minus strand of NC_056677.1, from coordinate 88,299,093 downwards.
ACACAGGGTTCGAACTCATGAACCGTGAGATCATGACCTAAGCCGAAATCAAGAATCAAACCCTTGACCAACTGACCCTAACCCTTAACCGGTGCCCCCCCAATTTGTTTCTATGACTAACTACTACCTCAAGTATTAGCTTAACTGACATTAGTCAGAGGGGCTTATCATCCCTGAGTACTCATCTAATTTAAGCTTTCTCATTAATCCTCCTCATAGCCTTTGTTCTTTTTCTCCAAGTGTTTATTACAATTTCTAAATTTATAGATGGGTAGAAACTGCATATCTACAGACATACAAAACTGCTGCTTAGTACTTTTCTATATGTTTGGAACAACTCTGTAAGTCATGTAGGTTCCATGAGGGTGAGAGCCATGTCTGTCTTGTTTTCAGTATATCTTCAGTATATAATATAGTATCTAACACATATCAGGCACTGTTAAAAAATTTTTTAATAAATTAACAAAGTCCCTTTTCTTCTCCTTAAACCAACCCCATACAGTTCTATAATTATACCATGTAGAGTCAGTTTCATTTATTAAATATCCATTGAGTGCTTACCTAGTCAAGCCCAGTGCTCTGCCCTATTGCAAGCCCAAATAATTTAGCAAAGCATGCCTGCCCTTGAAAAACTTATGTTTAAATAAAAATGCAAGGCACACCTATCCAGCAAGATTTCTGCCTAAAATTATCCATAGAATGTGCCATTGCTTTTCCCACTCAGTGAAAACAGTGTATTTGTTGTTCAAAAAGGGTGATAGCAGGGCACCTGGGTGGCTCAGTCAGTTAAGCGTCTGACTTTGGCACAGGTAATGATCTCACAGTTCATGGGTTCAAGCCCCATGTCGGGCCCTGTGCTGACAGTTCATAGCCTGGAGCCTGCTTCGGATTCTATGTCTCCCTCTCTCTCTGCCCCTCCCCCACTCATACTCTATGTGTGTGTGTCTCTCTCAAAATAAGTAAACATTAAAAATTTTTTCAAAAAAGGTGATAGCATAGGAGCGTTCTCAGGAGAAATTTAAATGGCCCTTTGGGTGGCAACTTACTTAGTTCCTCACATTTCTGAATCTGGCTCTAAGCATTGCCTACTTGGGAAATTAATTTTGTCAACCCAGAGGGAGTATATATTTTTCTTAGGGCATACCCACACTAGCCACGTTCACAAGAGGTAGATACTTAAACTAGAATACTAAATGTATTGAGTTAGCATAAGAAAAAATAACTATTAAGAACAACCAAATAGCCACATGAGCAGGTTTTCAGCCTGTAGGAAAACCCATGTGGGAAGCCAACAGATAACAGGAAGCCTGCTTGGTGTGTTCAAGGGGAGTTGGATGTATAATCCCAATATTTGTTGCCAGCCAACTGTAATGGGCTGACCCATCCATTTTCAGGATCAGGATGTGCTGACCTCAGTAAATGGAAAGTAGATTTCTTGAGCCAGAGGTTCTTCCTAGCTTTGGCAGTGCCCATTGCCAAGGATTTCCTTTTGAAAATGCCCATTTTCAACATTTCCAACTGACCTTCTTCCTCCCAATAGACTCTCTTTCTTTAAATATGATAATAACATTGATTGTGTTATTGTCTGGACTGGCACTCAGCCTAGAACCTCTGCTATTTCTTTTAAGGTGACTTTGCATCTCACTTGTTTTATCTAACATGCTTTAATTTTGTTCATCAAATTCTTAGAATTTGGTGAGTGCTCTGTGGATTCTCCATTGGGAGAGCAAAATGCAATCTGACCCAGGACACACTGCCATTTTTTTCAGGCAGAAGAAAGATTATTAAGTGGTAGGAGTAATTAATTTTGTCTTGGGCAGTTAAGAAAAGCTTTCCAGAAGAGGTGATGTCAGAGCTGAATCTCAAATTAGAAGCTTTGAGGGTGAGGTGGAGAACATGGTAATTTTGAAGTAGAGAGAACAACTTATATCAATGCTATATGTTATATGTAATATATATAAATGTATAAATGTTATTGCATACCTGTAAGGCACTGTTATGTATTAGGGTAAATAAAACAGCCCACTGGGAGCTTAGATAAGTCCAATGGCAGAGAGCTTAGGTACATCTTCTGTCCCATGGCTCTCAATCAGCCTTATAAACCCTGTGACATAGCAACTGTTGACTGTTCTGCCTGAAACACACTGCACACCAACCAAGCCTTGAGACTTGAACTGTCAAAATCTATCCTAAGTAAGCAACAACAAGTATGAGAGTCCTTCCCCTAAAAGCTTCTAAACGTTTTTCTCTTCTCATGGCCTATATGAAATATAGTTATTTGTGTAAATATACAAATTTGACCTGCCGTCCTATCCATCCCCCCTACTAGTAGACTGTAAGTTCCAGAAAGAGAAAGAACTTTATATTTTAATAAACCATTTCAGATATTTGTCATTCCTATGCACGTCTTTATACTTTTAGTACCTTCCTCAAAAATGTAGAATATTGCTTTACATGTTTAAATTTTCCATGAATGATATAAGGCACAGCACTCTCCAGTTTGCTGTTTTCTTTCTTTTTTTTAATGTTTATTTATTTTTGAGAGACAGAGAGACAGAGCATGAACGGGGGAGGGGCAGTGGGAGAAGCAGACACAGAATCCGAAGCAGGCTCCAGGCTCTGAACTGTCAGCACAGAGCCTGATGCGGGGCTTGAATTCATGAGCTGTCACATCATGACCTGAGCCAAAGTCAAACACCTAGCCAATTGAGCCACCGAGACACTCCCAGCTTGCTGTTTTCATTCAATATTATGTTTTAAAATTCATCTATGTTAAAGTCCTCTTTATTTCATTTTAACTGTTATATACTATTCCATAGTATACCTATAATCCCAGTTTGTTTATCTTTGTGTCTCTTATTGGGCATTTAAGTTATTTTTTCATTTTTGGGGCAACATAGGCAACCATTCTGGAAAACATTTGGCAACATCTAGTAAAGTTGAAATGTACATGTTCTTCTACCCAAGCAAGTCCTTTCCTAGATATATACACTAAGATCTACTGTATATATTTACCACATGTGGTTGTTTAAATTTTAATTAATTAAAATTAAGGAAAATTTAAATATTAGTCCCTCAGTTGAACTGTCCACAGCACTATCTATGCTGAAATGAATAGCACAGATACAGAGTATTTCCATCATTACAGAAAGTTCTATTGAACTCTCTAGTTGTGCCTCAGAGACTGATGTTATTTGCATATTCGCAGTATACTGTGAATACAAAAAACATTTGTTATCTGTGGACTGAATGGATGTAAAAATATTACATAATGAGGCTGTATATGTTAAGTGTTAAATGGGTTCCAGGAATACTAGCTAACCAAGTTTAGAGGGGGTGGGATTTGATCAGAGCTTCAGGGTCCTGTGCATGAGTTTGGAGAATTGAGTAAGGTGTTTGTCCAGGGTGGTCAAGTGCAACATAACAAGGAAAGGAGTTGGAATCATCATGGTAGAGGAAATCAGATAAGCCCCAACACAGAGAGAATGTAGCAAGAATCAGATCCAAGGCAAGACTGTGAGTGGGGAAAATGAGTCATGAGGTCAGAAGCCAAAAAAGATTAAAAGGAAGCCAAGAGGTGGAGTCAAGGCAGGTCAGAGAGAGCAGTTCAGGACACTGGCTCTGAAGCCTGTGCTCCTTGCTTTAAGATCAAAATCTGTTCATTTCCCAAGTAGATTGCCATCACTCACAGGAGTGGAGGGCCTGTCTACTTTCAGTGGAGGCTGTGGTTAGGAGAAGGTTATCTGTAAGAATGTGGACTAAGATTAGGATTTGGCTCCCACAACAAGTAGCTGTGAACACTTGGAAGGGTGAGGGTTAGGCCTGGACTAGGCTATTGAGAGCCACATTTCTGAGAGACTAATGACTCTGGGTAGAGCAAGAGACAAGGGAGGGAGGGAACAAGTGTAGTAAAAGAACAGATCAAAAAGGAAAAGGGGATGAAGGGGTCAAGGGTCGGATGAAGACAAAATGCAATGAGAGAGAACATTATACATGTCTTAATATTGGTTTTCAATTAATTGTAGAGTTTTTTCAATAAATAAATTTTTTAAAAAAACACCCAGCAGGAATGTGGTGTGAGATTCAGAAACCATGGGTCTGATTTAGTCTGAAAGTACAGTTTTAGCCCCAGGCTTTTGTCCAGCTCTGGAGCTGCCCTGTAGTCCATTCCTGGTTTTCCTGAAAGCTCTCCCCCACAACATCCCCACTCCCACCTTCCCTACTCCAATAATTTCCATAAGTCAGAGGTAGTGATTTTAAACTGTTGGTTCATTTTTGGCAGGGAGGGGACAGGTGTGTGGCCACAGGGAAAGTTGGGGATGAGTGGAAAATTAGAGAAATTCATTGTAAAGTGCATGAGTCAAGAAAGATATCCTATGTCATTCTCTGATATCTTGTGAAGCTTAGCTTGACAATAAAAATTCTCTCTCTCCTGGCCCACCTCTCATCTTTTACATGCTATAGATAGTCCAAACTCAGTTAAGATTCTAGTTGCGATTTTTAAAACTCAATAATCAGATTTGTGCCTACCTTCAAAAGAAATAAAACTAACTGCAGGACCAGACCAAACAAAGCTGTTTAACTGCTTGCTTACAATAGTGCAGACTCTTTTCTAACCATGGCTTTTGAGAACTGTGGCATATGGCAGAAAGGCTAGAGATAGTTCACTCAAACAGGCAAACAAACCTATCCAACCTTAGGAAAGTAATTGTTCAACTGGACATTGTGCATTATGAGAGTAGCCAATTATCTACCAACAGTGGGTTTGCAATCCCAGAAATCTTTGCCAATGGCTTTCTATACCCTCTAGTGATACTGACTGACGTTTGGATTCCTAAGCAAGGCCAGTCTGAAAGAGCTGTGTGTGTGCATTGCTAATTCTTTACAAAGATTACAGCCCTTTAATTCCCAAGGCCATTTCTTGTTCTGACTCCCCTGCTTCTTTCCAACTCATGTCACTTCACTCTTCAGCCTCAAATTCCTGTGCCCAGGCATGAGCCAGTCTACTGAAATGTGGGCAACTGTCTTGGCATGCATGGGCAATCAGATGTTTGAAGAAAATTGATGAATAACCATTTGTCCAAGAGATCCATGGGGCTTAGGGAACTAAAAGGCTTATTCTTGTGGTTAAACACTGGGAATGCCATCTCATTCCCGTCCACTGATTTCTCTATTATCAGCTGGTAAGCCACAAGCAGATCTCTTGTTCATCTGCCAGGATGCAAACTAGCCCTTCTTTCTAGTCGCACTTTTGTTCTCAGGCTTAGGAATGCTGCAGTTATTCCAAAAGGAATCTGGCTGGCACAGTTAATTGGACTTATTGGGTCATAATTACAGTATCACAGCATCAATCCACATTTTCCTGGATTTGATTACTGAACCTTCCTAATATATATCTTTGGGTCCTGATGCCATCAGTTAGGACCTTGTGGTTGAACCTACCATACTATAGACGTCTAGGCTGAATGCTTCCCTGAGCCCTAGGTTGATGAATAAACTGTTTCCTTAGGAGGGAGGTTTAGGAAAGCAACTGATAATCATAAATACTAACATATGTTGAGTGCTTGCTATGTGTCTGGCACTATGCTTGCATTATCTCATTGAATATTTACAATAACCACAAAAAGGCAGATACTATTGTCAATGTCCTGTGTTTACAGCTGAAGAAACAAAGAGGTAACATACCTTGCCCAAATTACACAGATAGTAAACACAGAATTGGAGTTTACTGCCATATCTGTTTTGGTTCAGAACAAATGCTCTTAAATACTACATCATTTTGCCTTCTTGGAAAGTGTCCGTCTGCTCTTTGCTTCACTAGTAAGAGCTCATCTGATCCTAATTTGTTAGAAACTGGAATACAGTAGAATAAACACATGTTTCCTTTCTGATGAAGTGATGGGTTATACTGTCCTATTTTACATGTCAGCAATGGATTTGAGACAGGTTGTGAAACTATGTAGATCACTCATCAGAAGTATTTGATTGGGCATCTATTATGTGCCAGCACATGCTGGGTGACTCAAAGATGTGTGAGAGACAGGTATTACCATCAAGAAGTGAGTGTCTTACCAGAGAAATAATGCTAACCCACAGAAACCCCTCCCAAACATATTTATATATGCATATTAAATAATATGCCAACTCATGTGAAAATTCTAAGTGTTGTGGGAAACAGTGAGGTGTTAATAGAAGGGACACTGGCCTGAGAACCAAAAGGTGTTGTTTTAAGAAATAGTTGTGTAATGGTTAATTTTAATGTTAATTTAAAAATAAAGTGGGGCTACTTGAGTTATTCTGGGTTTTTTGATTAGAAGCAGAAGAGAAGAAATAATCAAGAAGTCCTCATGGATGAGATGAACTATGAAGGATGGTTAAAATTTGAGGCGATAGGCAGGAAGAAGGAGAATCCAAGTCCAAGGAAGAGGGAAGGGATATTAACAGTATGGCAGAGACGGGGAAATGAGCCTAGAGTGTTTATGGGCCAGCAGAAAGGATATCCTTATAAATGCTTTAAGGAGCAAACCCCACAAAGTTAGGCATAAGGAAAATCAGGGACCAATGCACTGATTAATTGTTGATTGATTGATTTTTATTGTGGCCAAATACACACAACCTAAAATTTATCATTTTAACCATTTTAAAGTGTACAATTCAGTGACATTAAGCACAATCACAATGCTGTGCAACCATCGCCACTACCCAGTTTCAGAATTTTTTCACCACACCATTGGGAACCCTGTACCCATTAGGTGGTTACTCCCCATTCCCACCTCTCCCTAGACCCTGGCAACGACTCCACTCTTTTTATCTCTGTGGATTTGCCTATTCTGAATATTTCATATAAATGGAATCATACAAGACATGGTCTTTTGTGTCTGGCTTCTTTCACTTAGTATATATTTTAAAAATTCATCCATGTTGTAGTATGTATCAGAATTTCATTCCTTTTTATGGCTGAATCAAATTTTGTCGTGTGAATACACCACATCTTGTTTATTCACTCATCTGTTTATAGATATTTGGGTTGTTTCCACCCTCTGGCTATTGTAATTAGAGCCTCTATGAACATTGGTGTATAAGTTTTGGTGTGAACACTTATTTTCGATACTTTTGGCATATAACTAGCAGTGGAATTGCTGGATCATATGCTAGTTCTATGTTTAATTTATGGAGGTAAAATAATGCTTTTCACAGAAAGCTGGCATAGTGGTTAAAGGAAGGGCTTTGACATTTGAGTTGAATCCTGGCTGTGTGACTTACTAGTTGTATGACTTCGAGCAATGAGAAGTATGATATAATCATTGAGCTTCAGTTTTCTCATCTGCTAAATAAAGTTGTTTGGGGGATTACATGGCATAATACATAAAGCACTCAACACAGTGTCTGGCACATAGAAAGCACTGGATACATGGTAGCTACTAAGGAATACCCTATATCAGTCTCATGTAAAATGTGATGTCAACATCACAGATAGAGGTGTAGCCCTCTTACTGACTTTGCTAACTACCCCCACCCCACCTTGTAGAACTCAGAAAATGATCTGAATTTTGAGAAAAGTGAGCAACCCTGGTTTCTTAACCCCTCAATTTTTTTTATTTTATTTTTTATTTTTTAAAATGAACATCCAAATTACTTAGCATATAGTGAAGCAATGATTTCCGGAGTAGATTCCTTAATGCCCCTTACCCATTTAGCCCATCCCCCCTCCCACGACCCCTCCCGTAACCGTCAGTTCTCCATATTTATGAGTCTCTTCTGTTTTGTCCCCCTCCCTGTTTTTATACTATTTTTGTTTCCCTTCCCTTATGTTCATCTGTTTTGTCTCTTAAAGTCCTCATATGAGTGAAGTCATATGATTTTTGTCTTTCTCTGACTGACTAATTTCACTTAGCATAATACCCTCTAGTTCCATCCATGTAGTTGCAAATGGCAAGATTTCATTCTTTTTGATTGCTGAGTAATACTCCATTGTATATATATATATACCACATTTTCTTTACCCATTCATCCATTGAGGGACATTTGGGCTCTTTCCATACTTTAGCTATTGTTGATAGTACTGCTATAAACATGGGGGTGCACGTGTCCCTTTGAAACAACACACCTGTATCCCATTTAACTCCTTAATTTCTAATTATTTAAATTGTTTGTATATGTGGGAGCCTATGTACACACTACTAATTATTCTAGTGAAAAACTTTTTTCAAAATGTCAAAAGCCTGTGTGTGTGTGTGTGTGTGTTTTATAAAACAGATCCTATCCAAGAAGAAGCAACTCAGTGTAGTAGTTAAGAGCCTATGTTCTGAATCAAATCAGACATGAGAGTAAATTCCACTTCCGTGTTTACTAGCTATGTAATCTTAAGCAAGTTACATCATCCTGCTGAGCCTCTGTTTACTCATAAACATGGAATATTAATAATAGTATCTACCCTTGTTGACTTATTGTGAATATTAAGTGAGATAATGCAAGCATAGTGTAAGATGTGTAGCAAGCACTCAACCTTCAGTTATTGCAGGGATGCCCATAACTTTGACCTTCCTTTCTTTCCAGAACCCCTACAAGCCATCAAAGTGGCCCATGGGAGTTAAACAGCAAAGGAACTTTAGCCAGACCTGAAAGAATACCAAATGTCCATAAATATTCTTTCCAAATGACATGAAATTCCACCATAACAAAAGCAGCTCAAGACTCTATAATCTCAAATGCATCTTTTGAGTTTCCTGCTTCTGATTAGTCTCTCTGTTGGAGGTTGTATTTTTCTAAGATGGATTAACTTTCCACCTTCACAGAAAAGAATCATATAGTATTCGAGCTGAAAGAGGAAGAGGCAGTGAAAGGAATTAACATCTATTGTGCACAGTGCACCCAATTTGTCTTTTTTGATCTTTGTAACAACCCTGTTGTAAGTATCTGTATTTGCATCTTGCAGCTTCAGAAATGTGCTCAAAAGTAACTCATGAAAAACTAGTAACTGTTGGAACCAAGATTTGAACCCAGATTTTTTGAAAGCCTTCAATTTATTATACCACATTTGGTTTAAAGACTCTCTGGGATCTTGTTTTGCTGTTGGGGAAGCAGAAGCCAAGAAAGGTAAAATGAGTTGCCCAAGGTCACTTAGCCAGTTAATGATGAAGCCGGGCTAGAAACCAGTTCCAAGAATGCCAGCTCATGTTATTTTATTGCCTCTTAATTGATGAATAATGTAGTGGTTCATCAGTTAAAAAATGATTAAAAGATTGGAACGAATCTGGAAATAGATTCCATCTGTACCTTAATTACTTCCATTTTATGTTCCACAGGCTTTATTGAAAAACTTTTTTCTAGTCAGAAATGAACCAGTGCCCTGGTATTCCCTGAATGCTTGTGTGTCCACTGCATTTGGTGTTTGATATTCAGAAGCAGTATGTAAATGCAGGCATTCTGCTTTTGACTGCAGTTCATTTTCTAAACAGATGTTAACTACTGTGATGGTTAATTTTATGTGTCAACTTGTCTAGGCTCTGGGTGCCCAGATGTTTGGTCATATATCAGTTTAGATGTTGCTGTGAAGATATTTTTATTTTTTTAATATTTATTTATTTTTGAGAGAGAAAGAGAGACAGAGACACAATTAGCCGGGGAGGGGCAGAGGGAGAGAGGGAGACACAGAATCCGAAGCAGGCTCCAAGCTCCACGCTGTCAGCACAGAGCCTGCCATGGGGCCCGAACCCACGAACTGTGAGATCATGACCTAAGCTGAAGTCAGACACTTAACTGACTGAGCCACCCAGATGCCCCAAAGTACTTTTTTACATATGATTGACATTTAAATCAGTAGACTTTGAGTTAAGCAGATAACCTTCTACAGTGTGGGTAGGCGTCATCCAGTCAGTTGAAGGCCTTAAGAGAAAAAGACTGAGGTCCTCTGAGGAAGAAGAAATTCTGCCTCCAGACTGCCTTTGGACTTGAGCTTGTCCTGCAGATTTTGGACTTGCCAGCCCCCACATTGTGTGCGCTATTTCCAATCAATCAATCAATCAATCAACCAAATAAGCATGCACACACACACGCACACACACACACACACACACACACATCCTCTTAGTTCCGTTTGTGAATTAGTCAAGAGAGCCCTGACTAAGACAACCACCTACTAATATACCAGGCACAGTATGAGGTTCTGCGAATATAGACATCTCTGTATAGAGATTTGTACAATGTGGCAAAAAATGACAAAGCACATTGCCGAAGTAGGACAAGGTGGGAAACAGAGCCACAAGGAAAGCATTGAGGTGTATTTCCTGATGCTCTTTACACTTGCTAATGATACTAATGATACTCAGATTTTATTTGTAAGTGGACTACTTATTTAATTCTGAAAGAGAAACTTTGACAGTAAGCAAAAATAGATTCTCCTCCTCTTAGACTATCCTGATCTATTCATTGAATTTATTAATTCAGTAAACATTTCTTCAATCGTGGCTTTGTGCATGGTGTGTGACAACAACGTGGTAATGGTCTGAGGAGCCTCAGAGTTACTAAGGCCCCTTCTTAATCTTGGCCTAATTTCTGGTACCCAGGCTAGGGATGGAGAAGTTGCTTGATGTAGCTGTGGAGTGAAAATTGGGCACATGGAAGCCCACTTGTCTCTCTGACAACTTGATTTGGACCAAATTAGGTAATGTACCTATGAGCTGGGGTAGTAACCTGTCCCCAGCCTCATACCTCCTGGTTTCCAAGACTGCCTCCTGAGTTTTCAGCCTTACCAGTGTCTATTTTGCATGAACCATTCATCAAAAAGTCTGACCCTGGGTATTTTAGAGAAGGCTTATGCCCTTAAAACGTGAATTCCATTTATTCCCCCAAACACAAGCTTTTCTGTCACTCCCTGCACTGGAGTCATCTACAATCTTGTGGGAGAGAAGACTAGTTAATGCCCATAGAATACTTGGAGAACCAAGCAAGGAAGCCTATGAATATTTTCAAAAATTTGTCTTCTCCACAGTATTTGGGCTGCTAGCAGGCCTACGGAACTTATCTGAATGTTTCTCCCTGGCTAACGTGTGAGCTCCACAAAGGCAGAGTCTTTGTCTCATTCTGCTTTGTACCCATACAATTTTGGGCCCACTTCCTCTGCTCACATCTTAAATGTGGGTGTTCCTCAGGCCTCTGTACCAGGATCTCTCCTCTCTCTGCACAGTGCCATCAAGTCACAATTCTATGCTTCAGCCCAAATCTCTCTTCCAAACTCCAAGGCCACACATATCTAACTGCTGAGACATGTCTCCCTGGCTATTCACAGTACTTCAAACTCAGTACTTCATTCTCTACACACACACACACACACACACACACGCACACACGCACACACACACACGCACACAAATTGGTCCTAGTCTATGCTCCCCCAGCTCAGCAAATAGCACTACCATTCTCCCTGTCACTCCCTGTTGACTCCTTTCTCCTTCACCTACCACATCTGCTCATTCACCTTCATCCACCCATTCACCAACTCAAACCTGAATTCCTTTTCTAAAATGATGTTTTATAGAAAACTTCAGAATAGAATAGTGCAGTGAAACTCCTCTCATGTACCAATTGCTCAGCTTCAAATTTACCAGTTTATAGAAAATCATAGTTCATCTATCCCCACTTCTCTCCACTTTCAATTATTTTGAAAATAACCCCAGAGATTATTTCATTTCGTATTTCATTATGTATGTCTTCAAAATAAGTTACAAACATATCCAAAATCCCATTAGAACACCAAAACCAAAATTAACAATTATTAAATATCCAACCAGGGTTCATGTTTCCTCATTGTTTTCTTTATTAATTTTTATGAGAGAGAGAGAGAGAGAGAGCATGAACATGGGAGCAGGGCAGAAGGAGAGAGAATCCCAAGCAAGCTTCACGCTCAGCCTGAAGCCTGCCAACTGACATGGGGTGGGGCTCAATCCCTGAGATCATGACCTAAGCCAAAATCAAGACTCAGAAGCTCAACTGACTGAGCCACCCAGGTGCCCCTCATTGTTTTATAAATCGTTTTGCTCTCTTACATTTGAATAGTTAAATAAAATCCCTACATTGCAATTGGATAAGTCTCTTAAATCACTTTAATGTATAGTGACCCCCTTACTCTTGTCTTTTTCTCCCTGAAATCTTTTTCTGAAACAAAAAACTGCATCATTTATGCTGTAAGATTTTCCCATGGTTTTGATTATTGGTTGGCATTCCCCTACATTTACTGTAACATTATTGTAAAGTATTGGTAGTTAGCTCTAGAGACTTGATCAAATTCCGTTTCTCTCTCTCAAAGACTATTTGTTCAGGTGGCTTTATGCTTTCATTATGAGACGCAAAATATCTGCAATGTCTGATTGTTTCTCTTTTTGTGGTGTTGTTAGCAGCCGTTAATATTCATTGTCTCAATCTGTTATTTCATAGAATCTGTTGATTCTCTAATTCTGTCCTTTTTCCTCCATGAGAAACATCCCCTGATTGATTTTTATGGTTATCCTGAATTCATTTGGGATAGGTAGGATAAATGCTTGAGTCTGCCACCACTTCCCTTTTTTAAGCCAATTTTTAAAATACAGTAAAAACTTGGCTTGCAAGCATAATTCATTCCAGAAACATGCTTGTAATCCAAAGCGCTCATATATCAAAGTGAATTTCAAGAACGATTGGCTCAGTTGTGGTCATGTGAGGTTCAGCATCATGTACTACGCATATTGCAAGACAGCGCTCATTTATCAAGTTAAAATTTATTAGAAATGTTTGCTCATTTTGCGCAACACTCGCAGAACAAGTTACATGCAATCCAAGGTTTTACTGTAATTAGTTATTCCCCTAGCATCCTCCAAAGGTGGCCAGTGAAGGGTTTTTGTTGGAGGTGGGATAGGAAAGGGAGAGTTACTGTTACAAACTCATGGAGTTTTAAATATTTTAAGAATTTTATTTTTGCAGTTATCATTGTTGACTATCAAATCACCAGTCATTTGACCATTGAAAGCCTGTTCATATTGACTATAAAATCCTTGAGTACCCTATTAGTATTTGTAACAGCTTTGCTGAGGTATAATTGACATACAGTACTTTGCACATATTTAAACTATACAATTTGATCAATTTAGACATATGTATACAACCATGAAACCTTCATCACAATCAAGATAATGAACATATCATTCAGTAGCAAATGTTTCCTTATGCCCTTTTGTATTCTTTCCCCTCACACTTCACCACTCCCCATCCTTGGGTAATGACAAATCTGCTTTCTGTCACTGGAGATTAAATTTCATTTTTCAGAGTGCTATGTAAATGGAAATATAGAATATATATGCTTTTTTTACCGGCTTCTCTTTCTTAACACTATTATTTTGGTATTCATTCATGATATTGCGTGTTTTAATAGTCCCTTATGAGATATGTGATTTACAAATATTTTCTCCCAGTCTCAGACTTGTCTTTACATTCTTTTAAAAATATCTTTCAAAAAGTAGAAGTTTTTAATTTGGATCAAGTCCAATTTCTCAATTTTTTTCTTTCCTTCATCAAGTTTTTGGTGTTGTATCTAAGAAATATTTGCCTAATCTAAGGGCACAAAAGGTTTCAACTAATTTTTCTAGTGAAAATTTTAACGTTTTAGGCTTACATTTAGGTTGACAATCCATTTTCAATTATCTTTTGTATATGGTGTGAGGTATAAACCAAAGTTCATTCCCTCTCTCTCTCTGCATATGGATGTCCAATTGTTCCAGTATTATTTGTTGAAGACTATCCTTTCTCTGATGAGTTGCCTTTGCAACTTTGTCGAAAATCAATTGACCATATTTGTATGGGCCTATTTGGGGGCTCTCTATTCTGTTCCATTGATATATGCATCTATCTTTATACGAATAACACATTGTCATAATAAGTCTTTCAGGTCAAGTCCTATAAGTCTTAAAGCTTTGTTTTTCCATTTCGAAATTATTTTGGCTATTCTAGGTCCTTTGAATTTTCATATGCATTGTAAATTATATTGCGTGTATGATGATCAATGGGGGCAAAATTGGTTTCAACAATAGCTTTCTATTTCTTTAGGTCTTCTTTAACTTTCTCAGCAATTAAGTTTTCAGTGTACAGGTTTTGCATATGTTTTGTCAGATTTATACCTGTTTCCTACATTTGATGCTATCATCATCATATTTTTAATTTCAATTTCCAATTGTTGTAAATATATAGAAGTATAATTTATTTTGTATATTGATCTTGTATCATCAAACATTACTATACTTATTAGTTCCAGTAGCTTTTTTGTAGATGTCATATTATTTTTTACATTGTCATCTGTGAATAAAAGACAGTTTTACTTCTTCCTTTCACATTGGACATCTTTTCCTCATCATTCTTTTTTTTAAAGTTCATTTATTTTGAAAGAGAGAGAGAGAGAGAGAGAGAGAGAGAGAGAGAGAATCCCAAGCAGGTGCCACACTGTCAGTGAGGAATGTGACATGGGCTTGATCTCATAACTGCCATAACCTGAGCCGAAATCAAGAGTTAGAGGCTCAACCTACTGAGCCACCCAGGGGCCCCTTCCTCACCATTCTTTGCCAGACTGGTTAGAACCTGCAGTACCATGTTGAATATAAGTGTAAATGTGGGTATCTTTGCCCTGCTCCTAATCTTAGTGGAGAAAGCATTCAGGCTTTAGCCATAAGACATAATATTGCCTGTAAGATTTTTCAAAGATACTCTTTAGCTGATTGAAGAAGTTTTTTTTTTCTAGTTTGCTTTGAATTTTTATCAGGAATAGATGCCAAATTTTGTCAAATCATTTTCCTATTGTGATAATCATATGTTTCTTTTTCTTTTTTGGTCTGCTGAGATAGTGAATTACACTGATTGATTTTTGAATGTTAAACTAACCTAACATTACTGGGGTTAATTGCACTTGGTCATAATGTACCATAATTTTTATATATTGTTGTATTCAATTTTCCTAAATTTTTGTAAGAAATTTTCTGTCTATACTCCTCAAAGATGTTATTCTATAATGGTAATGCTTGACTCATAAAATGTATTAGTGGGTAATCCCTCACCTTCAATTTTCTGAAAGAGTTTGGGCAGGATTGGTATTATTTATTCCTTAAATATTTGGTAGAAATCACCAGGAAGAGTATCTGGCTTAGGAGTTTTCTTTTTGAGGAGATTTTAACTACAAATTCAATTTTATAAGTCAATGTAGGACTATTCAGATTATCTATTTCTTCTTCAGTGAGCTTTGCTAGTTTGTATATTTCAAAGGAATTACCAAAAATGTAGTTGAAGCCTTGCCACAGATCTGAAATCAGTTTTTCATTTCACTTTGCCTAGAAACAAAAGGAAAAGTAGATGAGTTTCACAGCCATGAAACATAGAATCAGAGACAAAAATACTGGACCACTCCTTTGCTTATGGGCTTTGTATAAGGCCAAAAAGTTTGAACTGGAGTTTGAACTTCACTTGTGATATATAGTGCTGTATTTATTTTAGCATGATTCTTTTTAAAGTCTGTTCCCACCAACCAAGTAGACTACTTGACTAGTTTCTATTTTCTGCATATGAGAAGGGATTAGGGCTGTTTCTCCTAATTTTAGAAATGCAGGCATACGTGACAAGTTGGTTTGTCTTGTTCACCCTGCAAGCAAGATTAAAATTAGCTTCTGAAAGGATTTACAGCTTAAAATTGCAGCCATAAAATTAGGTAAAAGTAACATGCTGTTCTTGGCAAATGAAGACAGAGATCCTGGTCTACTCTTTACTGGATTTGGGGGGAGGGGGTCTCCCTCTCATTTTTCTTCTAGTCATAAGGGATGGATTTGCTATGAGCCATTCTATTTCCCTGGTTCAGATCCTCCTCTCCATGTCATCTTTCCTCATCTCTGAGCAAGGCAAAACATCTTTAGCCTCATCTACATCAGTAGGCCTTAGAAACACTGGTGGTCCTTAGAGACATAGGCCTTATGCCTCTAAGGCCCACTGATGTAGATAATAATAGATAAATATTATTTTTATGGAAACAACCTGTATTTGTCTTCCATTCTGTCTCCTTCTTGTAGTTGCTACAGCTGGTGAACTCCACATGGGCTTACCATCCACCTCTGCTGGGCATTTGTTAGACTCTCTTTCCCTAGTATAAAATACAGAAATATCAGTGTCCTTAATCATTTGGACTCAATAACAGATGAGTTATTCTGTCAGGATATTTCCAGCAAAATGCAGCTTTTGTCCTGGAAGGCCCAATCCTTCCCATTTCTATAGGTTCAACTCTTAGACTGTTTATCGAGTCTTCCATCCTAACTTAGGCTCCCAACTAGAAAGCTCAAAGGATTTTGTTTGCAAATTTTTGGAATGATTTTCCTAAAGACCTCATATTATAAATGAGCGATACGGCTCTGGGCTAAGCCACTAAAGTCCATGGCACTGTATACCAAGACTAATAGCAAGAGTAGGCTCACAAAAAGCAGAAGGACATGCAGCCCCACCAAACATGCACAGCTGAGGAAACTGAGGCCAGCCTAACCACTCAAAATAATCTTGTATATTTTTATTAGAAAACTATCATCCAAATTTATCTGAAGTAGTCAAAAGGGAAGACTGTTAGAGTGGACAGTGAATACCATAATTCAACATAAATAGTACCATTTTTGGAAAAGAGAGAATGTGACATTTAAGAAAGGATGTATGAATGTATCATATATGAATATATCACAATAAAATTGTTACAAAAAAGAAAAACATGTGACTAGAATTCACAGAGAAATGGATGGAATACAAGAAGCATTCGAAGAAAATGGAATCTCTGATAAATAGATGTCTACGAGTAGAATATTAGAGCTGATAGGTGGGTCTGCAATGGTAGGTTGACCCTGATTTAGAAGGGCCCTTAAATGTCATATTTAGATGTTGAACTTTGCAACTTTACAGGTAAGAAGGAGTAATCAAAGGTTTTTGAGAGAAGACAGAACATAGCATACCATCTCAATTATAGAAAGGTATCTCTTTACTTTTTCCAATGATACTTTCTCTTTCTTCTTTTGATTATAGTTATCTCATTAGGTTTTAAGTTCCTTGTGTGAAATAAATGTTTTCTAAATATTTGTCTTTTTCCATAGTGGCCAGCATAGTGCCTTTATACACAGCAGATGTGCATTGACGGTTGTTCTCAAATCAGTGGATTAGATGTAAGATAGCCTTGGTTCTAGTCTTGTCCCTTGTTGGCCATGCCCCCTCTATTTAACTGTGCCTTAGATCCATTCACTTCTCCGCATCCAACCTCCATAACCCTTGTTCAGACCACCAACTTCTCTCATTGCAACAGTCTCTTAATTGGTTTCCCACCTCACTACCACCCCCTCCTGTCCATTATCCTTACTGCCACTAGAACATTTTTTTCTAAAATATCAATCTGATCAAGTTATTCCCTATTTAAAATTACTCAGTGACTTCTTGTTGCTCTGAGGATAAAAATCTACCTTCCCAACATGTCCTACAAGACTCTGTACCTAACATGTCCTACAAGACTCTGCATGAGCAGGTATTTCCCTGCCTGTACAGTATCATCTCATGTTACTCTCCCCTTTACTTTCTTGTTTCAGTCACTGTGGCTTTCTTTAAGTTCCTCCTATGTGCCATGCTTTCTTTCACCACAGGGCATGTGCCTATATTGTTTTCTCTGCCTGGAAGATCCTCTGCTCACTCCCATCCCTTGACTTAGTTTATGCCACTTCATTCTTCAGACCTCAGTTGAACTAAACTTTCTTAGATAAACCTTCACTGATCACACCATGGAGGCCAAGTGCCCCTGCTATATGTCCTCATATCCTTCTGTTGGTGTCCTTTGTATCATATAGCACAATTATAATTAAAAGATTATCATTTACTCTCCCAATGTCTGTCTCCTCTACAAGGATATACAGCAAAGAAGCAAGTCTGTTTTATTTAATGTTATACTCCCAGGGTATAATCCAGTAGCTAGCACAGAGTAGGCACTCAGTAAGTCTTTGTTAAATGAAAAAATAATGCTTATGTCTTAATGACTTAAACATCGTAAATTTTCATAGCACCCTGTTTCTCTCTGTCACACTTTTCACAATTATTATTCTTTAAATATTTGTTTAAGTATTTATCTGTATCCCATATGAGAATGTAAGCTCCGTGATGGCAGGGACTCTATTTTTTAACAGGGTTGTAGCTTACACAAATGAAATGTACTGATCATAAATGTGTATTTTCATGAGTTTTGACAAATGTGTACACTCATAAACATCACTCCAAACAAAATATAGAACATGTCTGCCATCCCAGAAAGTACCCTTTTACCTACCAGTCAACATCACCTTCCCACCCCTGCAGAGATAACCACTATAATGGCTTCTATGATCATGTACTCCCTTTGCCTGTTCTAGAGCTTTGTATAAGTAGATTCATACCAAATGTGTTTTTATGTGTCTGGCTTCTATAATGTCTGTAAGATTCATCCATGCAGTTACACGAATCAATAGTTTGTTCATTTTTAAATTCTTGAACAGTATACCACAATTTGTTTATTCATTCACCCATTGATGGAACTATTTCCACCTTGGGGTTATTATGAATAAAGCTCTAAGGACGATTCCTATACAAGTTGTATTCAATGTTTTTATCATCATATCCCCAACACCTAGCATAGTGCCTGGCACAATGTTAGTTATAATTCTACTTTCCTTCCTGCTTTGGATATTAGAATGGAAGTAAGAGTGACTTGATTACAGAAACTTGAATACCATCTCAATTTTCTGAAAAGTAACTTGCAGAGTTTGTACTAACAATTACTTCAACACACCTCACAACCAAACTTGTTGCACAAGTGTGTGATATCATGTGGCACTCATAGTATTTCCCAATAAAATAGAGGATGCACAGTTATATTTAAATTTCCCAATAAACAACAAACAGGTTTTTAGTATAAGTGTGTCCCAAATATTGCATGGAACACATTTATGCTAATTTAGGACACACTTATAATAAAAAGTTTTTCCTTTTTTTTCTGAAATTCAAATTTAACTCCGCATCCTGCATTTTTATTTGCTAAATCTGGTCACCCTAACTATGTGTGAACTGTGGAGCCTTGTGTCCTTAGGCCCTTTCCAGCCTTAATGCTCAAAGATGCCTCACCTGCTCCCAGTGACTGGCCCTAGGGAATGCTGTTCTTTCATAGCCGCTCAGTCAGTAGTTACTGGCAAGGGAAAGGGAGGCATCTATTTTAAGAACATTATGGGCAACATCTAGTTTGTCTATTTGTGTGTTAAGCGTTTGCTTGGCAAATTCATTTGAAAGTCTAACTGAGCAGTGCATCCCCTCAGGCCCTGGTTCATTCTGGCTGGCTCCGGTTTTTCAAGTGAAATCCAGCATGGCCATTTTCCTCCCTACCCCTACCCCAACCCCGTCCCCATCAGTTTTGCTTGTGAATGTGTGTGAACACAGACACATGTTGGAGGGAACTGCCTTCCTGAACTACTCAGTAATGTCTGGTGTCAGCTTCATCCTTAAAGTGTGGGTGACAAGTTCCACCTGATAGGGAGCCAGCTCCCACAGATCACTTCCTTCTTTCCCCAGAGCCTTTCATTCATAAAGTCACAGGGAGTTGTTCTTAAAAGGCAAATGCACATTAAACATGGGACAAGATTCAGGTTGGTTTAGGGGCGCCTGGGTGGCTCAGTCGGTTGAGTATCTGACTCTCAATTCCAGCTCAGGTCATGATCTCATGGTTCATGAGTTCGAACCCCACACTGGACTCTGTGCTGTCAATGTGGAGCCTGCTTCAGATTCGCTTTCTCTCCCTTTCTCTCTGCCCCTCCCCCATGCTCTCTCTCTGTGTAAACTAAATAAATAAGCTTAAAAAAAGATTCAGCTTGGTTTAGTGTGTGTATATGTTTAGATTTCAATGAACAGGTTGTGTTTTAAAATTGCTCAAAGTAAAGCCAGACTTTCTGTATTATTAGCATAAAGTTCAGAAACCTAGGCAGGTGCTTAAGGGGTCTGGTTTGGTGGATGAATACTAGCCGCGATCATGAATGTGGCCCCAGGAATAAGTCTGATCCAGCCAAAGAGGCCTCGCTGGGTTTCTGGGCCCTGAGATGACCCACAACTGATAAAATGGCACCTCAGCATCTTATATCACTTTTCCCCTTTTAGAAGTTTAGCTGTGCACTGAGATATGAAGCCCTGGCCTTGAGTCTTCACTTTGTAATTTAACTAGCAAGTGACACCAACTCTCTGAGATTTAGGTTTGTTTTGTTTTATTTTTTTAATCTGAAAAATGGACATATAAAAATTCTTCTTTTGTATGTTTCAAAAGTATCTATGAGAATCATATATGAAGGTTGTTTAGAAAGTGTAGAAATGGTACAAGTAATATTGTAAGATCAGTAAACTAATGTTGGTAAAAAATGCAAAAGAAGAAAAAGGGCACCTCTCTTGACCCTTATTTTTCTTTCCCTGACTCCTCAATTTCAGGGTAATTCTTGGAACTAGTGGCAGTGGGTCTGATGGAAAAAAACAAGAGGCAGAGAGTGAGGATACCTGGGTTCTTATGCCAACCCTGACACTGAACTTCCAATACTGAGGAAGTCATTAACAGCCAAGTTGTCATTTCTTCATCTTGAAAATGGAAAACAGGGGCACCTGGGTGGCTCAGTCAGTTAAGCATCCGACTCTTGGTTTCGGCTCAGGTCATGATCTCATGGTGCATGAGCTCGAGCCCCACATCGGGCTTTGTGCAACAGTGCAGAGCCTGCTTGGGATTCTCTCTCTCCCCCCTCTGCTCCTCTCTCTCTCTCTCTCTCTCTCTCTGTCTCTCTCTCTCAAAATAAATACACTTAAAAGTAAAAAAAAAAAAGAAAATGCAAATCAGTCATTGAGTCGACACCTGTTAGGTACAGCAGGCACAGTACTAGATACTGTAACTATAAATAATACCAGCTAACATATACTGAGCATACTATATCTGGCAAGCATTTTGTTAGGGGCATTATCTCTAACTTCATGAAATCCTATGAAGTAAAATATTACCCCTGTTTTAGAATTGACGAAATTGAGGCTTAAAGGGTTGGCTTAAATTGATTTGCCTTATGGTGAATAAACCAGTCTTCAATCTCAGGAGAACTTACTGTCTAGGAGGGTAGTTGTAGATAAAAAGAAATCATTGTAGGGCACTTGCATGGCTCAGTCGGTTAAGTGTCCAACGTCACCTCAGTTCATGATCTCACAGTTTGTGGGTTGGAGCCCCACGTCATGCTCTGTGCTGGCAGCTTGGAGCATGGAGCCTGCTTCAGATTCTGTGTCTCCCTCTTTCTGACCCTCCCCCTCACACTCTGATTCTCTCTCTGTTTGTCTCTTTCTCTCTCTCAAAAGTAAATTTTTAAAAAATTTTTAAAATTCAGGGGCATCTGGTGGCTCAATCGGTTAAACGTCTGATTTCAGCTCAGGTCATGATTTCATGGTTTGTGGGTTCGAGGCCTGTATCAGGCTCTATGCTGACAGCTCAGAGCCTGGAGCCTGTTTCAGATTCTGTGTCTCCGTCTCTCCTGCCCTGCTCGTGCTCTGTCCCTCTCTCTCTCAAAAATAAATAAAAAATTTTTAAAAAACATTAAAAATTTTAAGAAATCATTGTAATATTGTATATGGGTTTATGTTTCTACACATATCTGTACATCCAAAATACCCATTTCAGACTTGTGGTAGGAAATCAAATGAGATTTGGTGTGAAAGGTGTTTTGAAGAAACCTGAAGTCATCAAAAGAGAAGAGTTCTGTTATGTTGTATGAACCCAGGATTGAGCAACCATTTCAACCATTTACTGAGCTACTTCAGGGAGTATTTATTATATTCCAAGGTGCATCTGAGTTTGCACTATGTAGAGTATTAACAGGCCCCAGCCTCTTTACAACACCACCTCTTCTATCTTCCAAAATCTGGTCACAATTCTAAAATCCACACATTGCTTCAACTTCATCAGCATCAATCATCCATTGATTCTACTACCTTCTTCACTGCCTGTTACCCACCGCCTGCCTGTACTCACTTCCCTCCTTAGGAAGTCTAGATCCTTTTAACCACATATCTTTACCATATACCTTTGAATCCCTTGCCGTTCTTTTCCTTTATCACGCTCCCCTAGCAGAAACCAACTTTGATTATATCTGATTCTTCTGCCAATGTGCATCTGTACCCACCTGGCTGAACAAGGCTAAAGAAAACATCATGGTGTTGATAGCTGATGTTCCTTTAAGTTCATGACCACTAACCTCAAGTGGGCCCTGTACTACAGTTTGTCATTCTTTCTCTACATTTGCTCCCTTGGTACTATCATCTAGTCTTGTATATACATACCAGTAGTGACAGAAATGGTGCTCACCAAATAATCCCTGTTCTCTCCTAATTTCCATGCTGTTAGGTCATCCACTCTGTCTAGTTCTTTCAATGGGGAATATGAGCACAGTGGGGAGAAACTATTAGCATCTGAGGTAGTAGAGTTGCTGGACATAAGCATCTTGGAAATTCAAATCACGTTTGGAAAGAAACCACTAAAGAGACCTGCCTATCCCTCATTGAATCATGACATGAACAAAAAATAAACCTCAGTTGCATTAAACCACTGAGATTTGGGGTTTTTTACTACAAAATAGTGGAGTTGTTACTGACTAAAGTACCATATGTACATGTCTAAGTTAGCCATGCTCCCTGGGACTCCAGATTCCATAGCCAGCTAGCTAGCTGATTTCTCCATTTAGATGTCTAATAGATATCTCAAAACCAAAATTCTTGATGCCCATGAAGGCCACCTCCTCCAACAGGAGATGTCACTCCTGTGCTCAAAACCATTCTTTTAAAAAAGTTTTTATTTAAATTTCAGTTAGCTGGGGCACCTGGGTGGTTCAGTTTGTTAAGCATCTGACTCTTGACTTTGGCTCAGGTCATGATCTCACAGTTCGTAAGTTCAAGCCTGGCATCGGGCTCCATGCTGACAGCGCAGAGCCTGCTTGGGATTCTCTCTCTCCCCTCTCTGCCCTCTCTGTCATATTCTGTGTGTGTGTGTCTGTCTCTGTCTCTCTGTCTCTCTCTATATCTCTGTCTCTCTGTCTCTTTCTCTCTCTCTCTCTCTGTCGAGCACAAGCAAGGGAGGGGCAGATAGAGTGGGAGACACAGAATCCCAAGCAGGCTCCAAGCTGTCAGCATAGAGCCTATGACCTGAGCTGAAGTCGTGCATTCAACCAACTGAGGCACCTAGGTGCCCCTCAAAATAAATAAATAACTAATTTTAAAGAAATAAAATAAAATTCCATCTTTGTCCCAGCAATTAAAAAAATAAATATAAGCAAAAAATAAATAAATTCCAGTTGATTAACATAGTGTTATATTAGTTTCAGGTGTACAATAGAGTAATTCAGCACTTCCATACATCACCAGGTGCTCATCACGACAAGAACACTCCTGAATCCTCATCACCTATTTCTCCCATCCCCCCTGTCCTATCAGTTTGTTCTCTAGAGTTAAGAGTATGTTTCATGGTTTGTCTCTCTCTCTTTTTTCTTTGCTCGTTTGTTTCCAAAGGCAAAGTTCTTAGAGTGGTCTCTAAAATCTTTGATGATCTGGCTCCTGCTACATCTCTGACTTCCTCATCATTTCTATTCCCTTTATTCCATTCCAGCACTCTGGCCTCCTTGCTGCTCAGCCAAACATCAAGCATGTTCTCTCATCTATTGCCTTTGCTCTTGCTCTTCCCTTTGCCTGGAACACTCTTACCCAAGATTACTACCTAGCTCTCTCCCTCATTTTCTATAGCAGAGATTCTCAGACTTTACCATGCAGTAGAAACACCCGAAGTGCTTGTTAAAACACAGATTTCTGGGTCCCACTCTGAAGTTTATGATTGATTAGGTCTGGAAGGGGGCAATAATTCACATTTCTAATAAGTGTCCAGGGCTAATGACACTGGCCCAAGGACTATGCTTGAAGAAACACTGTTCTCTGCTCAGAAGTTACCTTATGAGCAAAGCCTTCCCTGACTTTCCTATATACAGTAACAAGCTGACTACAACATTTCATGTCCTTCTTGCCCTACCTTTATTTTCTTCTGTGACACATATGATCAGACAAATATGGATGTAGCATTTATTTGTTTACTGTTTGTCTTCCCCTCTGGATTGCAAACACCATGACAGCGGGGATTTGGTTTCACCTGTGGCTGTGTGATACAGCCTCTAGCTGCCATGTTTAGTGCAGTACCTAGCACATGGTAGATGCTTAATAAACATTTGTTGAATGAATGGTCAAGATAAAGTGTTGCACAGCCAGCTTCCTGTGACCTACGCTTCTGGAGGAACTTCTCACAAGAGTAAATCACTTTGGCCAACCATTCAGCCACTCCAGCTAAACTAAGCTGCTCTTATATTCTCACATCACATCTCTTGCTTCCTGGCTACCTTTTGTGTCATTGTCATCCCTGCCACCACTCCTGACAGAAAGCACTGGTGATGCCTGGAAAAACGTACTGACTTCTGGAAGGGATACTGTGATGTAAATGTCTATTTCAGGAAACCAAAGGGAGAGGGAGAATACCACACAGAGCCAGTCTAACACTTGTAACTCCATTGTTGTGAGATCAATTATTTCACAGCCCCTTACCAAGTACCTGCTTCTGCAAGGGCTAAAGAGAAGAATAAAACAGAGTTCTGTTTCCAGTCTGATGGCAGAACCAAATGTGTTGCGTCAAATATAGCAAAGAGGAGCGAGTAAAAACTTCTGCCTGAAATCACTGAAAGGCAAAAATTGGTGATGGTGGTGGTGGGGTGGGGTCTTCACCAAGAAGATGATGTTTGGGCTGGGTTTTGAAGAATGTGTAGAAGTTTGGTTTGTGATGAATGGGGAAAAAGGATAAGGAAAGCATTTTAGACAAAGGAACCAGCATCAGCAAACAGATAGATGTGATACTGGTGATAGATAGATACTGGTGATCTTAAAATATTTAACAATCAATTATATACAGACATCAACAATCCAAATATGTCCTCACCAAGCTGAGTGGATATCAGCCATAGATAAACTGGCATGGACATATCATTGCATATCACTTGACCCTCAGTTCCAGAGAGCAGCCGGAGTGTTACAGGAATGCCAAACAGTGTGGCCCAGCTAATATTAATGTAATATTAATAGCTGACACAAAGTGCTTACTGTGAGCCAGGCACTGTGCTTTTCGTGCTTTATCTTCTTGAATCCTCCAGCCAACCCCTATACAGTAGATATTGTTGCCATTTCCATTTCATACTTTAGGTCACTTGTCTAAGGTCAATCCCATCTAGGCTGGGATTTAAGCCTATAGAGATTGACTCCAGAGCTTATACACTTAACTAAGGTATACTGCCTCAGGTAATGACTAGATCCTAGGATGCCCTTCTAATACTGTGGGAATATACAAAGAGGTAAAATATGTTGATCTTTCTCTTATCAACATTATTGTTTGGTTGAGGAAACAAGACTCTCGATCATGCAACCTAAGAAACATTGCAAGGGCTGTCCCACAGCAACATGTGACACTTGTTCAATAGGCAGAATACTCAGGGCCTGCTGTGTCTTTTTACTGAGCTGGAGTACTCATGGAAGAAATGGAACCTGAACTTGGCCTTGAGGGGTTTTGAATAGTGGGAAGAATATGGAATTAGGATAACAATTGCTAACAGTGTGACATGGACCAAAGTTATTTCCTTCAGAGTTCTTATCTGTAAAATGAGTGGTGTGGCTTAGACTATAGTTCTTAGCAGAAATACCCTACCCCAGGAGGTATTTTGGAAATTGTGAGGGCACTTTTCATTGTTAAAATGATTAGGGGGTGTGGCTCTTTTAGGAGCCAGGAATGATAGGTGTTCTACACACTACAAAGAATTGTCTTGTATCTTTCCCTCCATTTAGAAGACTTCTGGACATTCAGGGAAGTGAAAACTGTTTATAATTTTCTGAGCCTAGAACATAACCACATGCTACATATGGCCATGAGTTGTTTCCTGGTTTTATTATTACTGATTAAAACTACACAGTAAATAGGGGCATCTGGGTGGCTCAGTAGATTAAGTGTCTGACTTCGGCTCAGATCATGATCTCACGGATTGTGGGTTCAAGCCCCACATCAGGCTCTGTGCTGACAGCTCAGGGCCTGGAGCCCGATTTGGATTCTGTGTCTCCCTCTCTCTCTGCCCCTCCCCTACTTATGCTCTGTCTCTGTCTCTCCCTCTCTCAAAAATATATAAACATAAAAAAATTTTTTAGATTAAAAAAACCTTCACAGTAAATAAAGGAAATATTGAACTTTTTTCCCCCAGAACTTTACCAGGAGTTATTCACCATTTCAGAGAATTACCATAGTAATAGCAACACTATTCATCGTACTTGAGTCACCAATACCACATCCCAGTGTCATTCTGCTTCAGCAGGCTGTCCCATTCATAGTGATTCTGCACTGAGTTGCTAGCCTCTGACAACTTCATTCCATCTTCTAATATAGTGATGTATGAGCATTTACATATTGGAATATATATTGTTTCATTATAAATGGCTTTTGTTTTTGCTTTGCAATACAATTATGGCATAATATGTGCTTTTTAAAGTATTGCTTACATCTTTATTATAACTTATTCCTATGAATTTTTTTTCAAGATGCCAAGAAAGAATAATATACATTCACAATTAAAAAAATGGTGTGCCAGTCTGATAGAATTAAGAATGGCTGTACCAGATGATCTCTCAGGGCCTTTCCAGTTCTAATTTTCTGCGGATGTAGGGAGGGGTTGGGTTTTGAGAGGAATCCAGAGAGAATTCCAGGATGGGAATGACACTAGTGATGTGATCTGGTTGAGAAGGAGTTGGAGTATCCCCAGACAAGCCAGGATAGGGAAGAAACTTCCTCAGAGCCTGGACTTGTCATGTTCCCTGGAAACAACTTCTTTCATTCCTCCCCCTGACTGTAATTGAAGACTCCTGGGGGATCTGCCAGGGCCAGAATTACAGGAAATTGCCTTGTGGCCAGTGGGTCTTCTCTAGTTACTTTCCTCAGTGACAGAGGGCAGTGATGGCTTCCTGTCTGTTAGCTGGATGTCTTTGCCTCCTTGTTCTGCCAAGTTCCCAAGAAACCTTAGCTTCTGTTCCTTACATTTTTATTCAGTGCCTGTTAATAGGATTTTATCCTCTATATTCTCCAGCTCTGTTGCTTCAGGCCTCCTTGCTCTATGCTAGTAATCTTGAAAGTTTTGGTCCATGATAGGCAAATTTTATGGGACACCAAAAAGGCATTGTTTGGAAGTAGGCCACAGCTCCAAATGGATACTACTTCAACTTTGGCAATGCCTGTTGAGTCCTCTCCCTTAAAGAGGATGACTTTTATCATTTAGTAATATAATTGCTTTTCTTCTTCCTAATTATATGTGCTCATTGAAGACTGCTTGTAAAATACAGAAGTATATGTAGAAACAAATGCAAATTATCCACTATCCCAAGAAATATAGTACTCAACATTAGGCAAAGGTGACAGCATGGGTGAAGGTTAAATTCAGAGCTGGTCTGTCTCTCTATTCTCTATCCTATGCCAGCCCCCTGCTTCCTCCTCCCACAGCACCTCTTGATCTCACCCTTATGAATACTTGCCTGTCCTATATACCATAAAATGGAGGGCAAACTGGAAAGTGTACAATAGCACTTACCATGTCAAAGGCATATAAGAGAGATAAAATATCTCATATCAAGAAGGTGTTTGGAATCTAAAATAGCAATATTTTGTCATAGCTCTGCCATCACTACCTTATTACCGAGGTGTTGTGGTGATAAAGTGTTGTGGGAATGTCTAAAGAGATAAGAGACCATCTGCGAAATTCACAGTGCTCCCTGGGGATTAGGAAAATACTCACAGTACAAAGAGGCAAGAATGATTAAGTATGAGACTGGCTCATAAATATGCCCTTCTCTTTTGAAAAAAAAAAACAGCCAACATTAAACAAAAAAGTTGGATGATACTAAATCCATCCTAGAGATAAAGTTCTTGTTATAGATAATAGTTAGAATTTATGTTTTGCTCTTTTTTCCCAAGGTGGATAGGGTCAGAATGGCACTTTTCTCATTTTTGAGCCCTTGCATTGAGGCTCTGGTAGACAGAGGACTTAGAAAACTCTAAGACATAAAGGTTAAGGTCAAGATTTTTGAGTTAGTCAGATATGGGTTCAAATCCCAGATCCATTCATATGGTCATCAAAACTTCTTATGTGCCATCCACTCTAGTAGACACTGGGGATATAATATCAGACAATATAGATAAGGCTATTACTTAAATGCAGCTTACATTCTAGTCGGGGGAGAAGGGATGTTTAATGCTGAAAGGATAGCATAGTAATATGATGGAAGTAATGGGGCTGCCTTAGGTTGAGTAGTCAGGAAAAGTCTCTCTGAGAATAGACAATTGAACTAAGACCTGGATGATGAAAAGAGGCCAGCAATAAAAAACATCTAGAAGAGCATTCCAGGCAGAAGTAACAGCAAGGGCAAAGGCCCTGAGGCAGGAACAGGCTTAAGCTTTTATAGAACGAATACCAGTGTGATTGAAGAAGAGTGAGCCAGGGAAAGAGTGAAAAGGTGAGGTTAGACAGGGTCAGTACATGTCAGGTCATGCAGAGGCTTTGCAGAAATTCAGCTAGTAATAATAATCATCATCATAGTAAGGCAGATAAGAAAGAAGGAAATTGAACACTTTGGGGTATACTGTATGGTACCAACTGAGGAATTTGGATCTCACTGGGCACAGGACTGTTAATGTAAGGTCTGAATGATGTGTTGCAAATAGAGCCTGAGGAGAAAAATTCCAAGAGCAGAGTACAGGGTGGCCATTTTTACCTATCATTACATTTCTAGCCCTTGAATTTCTCTCCAGTTCTCTGCTACAGCTACTGCTTTCTCACTGAACACAAATACACAAGTCCACTATGACTCAACATTACCATCAAATGAGACGATTAAGCCACTCTAAATTTACTTGGTTAGGAGGAGTGTGGCTAAGGGTTAGGTTCCCTGGGGCTACATTGCTTCTTGGTTCACATAGTTTACTAACTTTTCTCTCTCTCTTTTTTTTTTTTTTAAATAGGGAGAGAAGAAGTCCTATGGAAAGCCATGTGGAGGCCAAGACTGCAGTGGAGGCTGTAAATGCTTTCCTGAGAAAGGAGCGAGAGTAAGTTGCTTCTTCCACTGCTGAAAGACACATACTCAGAGGAGTTGTGACCTGAAGTGTGTGTGTTTTCTTTAGAATTAGGCTGCTTAGAATTTACTCTTATGACTTCATCAAACAAGAAAAGTGATGAGGACCAGCTGGAAGGAGCTTTGCTAGCCAACTGAGAGGCAGAACTAGATTGGTCAAAGTCCCTGGGGGACCAGGAGGAGGTTTCCTTCATTGACTTAATGCCAAGGTTTCCTCAAGGTTTCATCTGGAGTACTTCCAAAAGCCAATTTGGTGGTGAAGAACCAGATTATGTTTGTAGATATACATAAATTTTCATAGCTCATTAAAAATCTTTTGTATCATTTTTTATTTTAGAGAGAGAGAGTGCAAGTGGGAGAGAGAGGCAGAGGGAGAGAGGGAGAGAATCTCAAGCAGGCTCCACGCTCAGCATGGAGCCCAACACGGGGATTGATCTCATGATCTCATAACTGTGAGATCATGACCTGAGCCGAAATCAAGAGTCAGACACTCAACCCACTGAGCCACCCAGGCACTCCTCATAGCTCATTTGTATCAACTTGGTTCTTCTCTCTGGGAAACAAGTGGTCCAATTGTTATCTACAGACTATGGATGTGACTCATCAAAAATCAAGGGTTTACAGCGTAGCCAAAAATATGGATGACTATTGCACACAAAGAATGATTTGTTGATATTACATTAAAACTTAGGATTTGTTTAGAAGCATGATGTGATGTATTCAGTGTCTTGTTCCTTATTAGCAATGCACAGTTCAAACAGTGCAGATTGCAGTGAACACAGTGCATTTGCACAGCATTTCCATCAGTCCCTGTATATGCATACGGGAAGCATTACTCCAGATAATTTGTACCTCTACTTCTCACAGAACAAACCTACATCTTTAGCGTGACTCATAAAAAAAGCATTTGAGGGGGTTCAATCTTGAAAAAATAAAATAGAATCTATGCTTCTGGGATTTATGGCCACCGTTTAGAATTCATATCTTCTGACTTACTGCATTGCGTCTGTAATCTCATCACACTCAAGCCTAAGAGCTTCCGCTGTCAAAGAGAGGTAGCATAAATAGGTCAACCAAACCCTCAAAACATAGCCAAACAGGGAACAGAGTGACCACTCCACCTTCTCTTTCATTATCTTCCATTTAGAGTAAAGTGAAATATCAAACTATGCCAGAATTTGAAGGAAGAGAAAAAGCTGTCTTCTCATCAAAAGGGACCAGACCCATTATACGTTAAAGGCACTGACTTAGAGAATCCTAAAATATCAGAAAGAGAAAGTATCTTAGTGAGCTTCTCATCTTATCCACCGATTGTACAGAGGAAGCAGAGTCTGAGAAGGAAAATGACTTCCTGGGGTCACACAGCAAATTGATGACAGATTCATACTATTACTTGGGTCCTTTGATTTCTTGCCTATTTACTTTTACCCACTGGTGCCTTCCAGAGAAGTCATGTTCACCGTAGTCACCAGAGCCCGTGCCTTTGCCTCTGATCTACAATCAGGATACACTTCAGAAAACAGATAATTCTATAATAAGTATATGAATACGTTCTCAAGCAGCATGCAAGCGATATAGGCAAAGCAGAAGTCTCCTTTGAGACTCTAGTCCCTCTATTGTCTTCCTGGTCTTTCCCTGTACACAATCAGAGATATGTAGAAATATGAATAAAACTAGTTTCATTTTCTGTATTTTTTTTCCCAAAACCCCATCCTAAGTATATATTCTGTGCCTTGTTTAGTTTTTGGATTTTTTAGCCCTTTAATATGTTTTATTTTTAGAAAAACACATTTTTTAAGGTTTATTTTATTTATTTTGAGAGAGAAATAGAGCGCGTGTGTGAAAGGGGCATAGAGAGAGGGAGAAAGAATCCCAAGAAGGTTCTATGCTGTCAGCATGGAGCCTGACACAGGGCTCGAACTAACGAACTGTGAGATCATGACCTAAGCTGAAATCAAGAGTCAACCACTTAACCGACAGAGCCACCCAGGCACCCTGCCATTTGATATGTTCTTAAGATCTTTTTCCCTATCCCTTAGTTTAACCCAGCCATTCATTCCCCTTTTGGTGAACATTTAGGTTTTTTCCCAAATGTTTGCCATTAAAAAAAAATGGCAGTGATACAGTGGAAATCCTTGAACAGATCTTGTGCTTATGTCTAGCATAGATACTAAGGATCAGAATTTCCAGATACAAGATAATAGATATTTTTAATTTTCAAAGCTAATGCTCACTTACCCTGTAAAACATTTCAATTTACACTCCCATCAGCATTGTACAAGAGCTCCCACGTTTCTATACCCTTGCCAATACTTGATATTTTTGCTGATATGGGTAAAATCATCCCAATTCCCAGACTGCATGTGATGTTAAGTGTTATTTGACATACTCATTGAACAAATTTTGTATTTCTTCTGCAAATATCTTGGATATGTCCTCTACCTACTTTCATCATGGGTGATTCTTATTGACTTACTTTACCTCTGCGAAGGTATAATAAATAAAAATGGCCCAGGTGAAACTGATGAGATTTGAAGTTTGACACAAAAGGGCATTTCCTGGCAGGTTATAGGAGGTGGTTGGTCAGACCCCACAACCAGGGAACTGAGAAGCAGATCCAGGCTGTTTGTCGGGTTGCAGAGCCTTTAAAAGTAGAAAATATTTTTTTAACATTTATTCATTTTTGAGAGACAGAGAGAGACAGAGCATGAGCAGGGGAGGGGTAGAGAGAGAGGGGGAGACACAGAATCCAAAGCAGGCTCCAGGCTCTGAGCTGTCAGCACAGAGCCCGATGTGGAGCTTGAACCCACGAACCGTGAGATCGTGACCTGAGCTGAAGTCAGACCTTAACTGACTGAGCCACCCAGGCACCCCAAAAGTAGAAAATCTTCTTATATATCTGAACAGAGGTTAGTCCTACACCAGATAGACATGACTAAGGTGACCTCATTGTTTAACCTCTGGCTGAGATTTTGATCTTTGAAGATGGAAGGCAGTGGACTTCCTCAGTATGGAGCTCTCATTTGGGTTCCAAACATCTGGAGCCCTAGTCTGTCTTCTCCTTTGAAAACATGAGTGGTTGAAGGGATGTGGGACTGAGGAAAATAAAATATCACCACAAGGATTTTTTTTCAATATTTAAAAGATTCAGAGTCTGCACAGTTAAACATGGTCCTAAAGTTTATTTGTGAAGTCTGAAGTTGCTGGGAACGTTTGTCAAGGTTATTGAGCCAGACCAAGCTGTATTTCATGAGTCAAGACCAGGGATGTCCTATTTCCCAGATAGATCAGGAGGCCGGTGCACGTGGGGCAGACCCTGTGAACACGGATGCTTGAAGCCGCCTGGGCCACCAGGTCCCTTTTAGTCTTTCCCCCCTACCCTCCTGCGTTCCCAGGGCCAAGCAGGATTGTTTAAACTGGCCCCAGCACTGTTGACCCTGCAGGGCAGCCTCTTGGTACCCCTTTTGTGCAGATGTCAGAAAGATTTGAAACTGTTTTCCTTAGCCGAGCAGCGGGCCCCATTCGGATTTCAAGCTGTTCCTCTTGATCTCGGTGAGCTGGGAGGGGAACAGAACGTTGGGTCACCCCTGAGATATGCTGCAGCCCTTGGCTGGCCCGTCTCCTGCCTTGGGGAAACATCAAGCACATAGCTTGCCAGGCAGTGTGTACTTTTCCTTTGCCAGAGGCCTCTTGAAATGACTAGGACATTTACACAACACCTAGCACTCCTGCACACAACTGCAATCCAACCCGTTTCTGGCTTATGCTCTCTCAAACTGCCTTCTCGAAAGTATGCCCTGCCTGGTAACAGCCTCTGCCTAGCATTGCTGCACTGCTCTGTATGTTTTCAAAGATCTTCTCCCAGGGTCCGTATGAGCTCCATGCAACAAGTAAAGAAACTGATAAGTGATTTTGCCCAAGCTCCCTAGCCTGTCAGTGGCTAAACTTTATTTAGCCTACATTAGGAGAACGGCGACTTTATAAAATGGCACCCCTGCTAATGTTAAACAAAGGGAGGGGCACCTGGATGGCTCAGTCAGTTAAGTGTCAGAGCTCAGGTCAGGATCTCAAGGTTCCTGGGTTGGAGCCCTGCGTTGGGCTCTGTGCTGACAGCTCAGAGTCTGTAGTCTGCTTTGGATTCTGTGTCTCCCTCTTTCTCTGCCCCTCCCCCACTCCCGCTCCGTCTTGCTTTCTCTCAAAAATAAACATTAAAACAATAAGAAAGGATATTTTCCCCCCAGACATTGCAATTTGGACTTACTGTTTGACTTTCAGTTTCCTTTCTCAGGGATATGTTTTATTTTATGGGAGAACTGTTCTTTGGACTTTTTATCTTCCCTAGTATTATTTTTTTTTTACATTAAATTGAACAAAATATATCAGTTTTCCATTTTCATCTCTTCCCAAGTTTTCTCTACTGGATTTGCAAGCTACCTCTGCATTGTTTTCCATCGGCGTGTTTGTCTGAATCGGGAACAGGTGGACTGTTTGTTCTGTTCTGAGCCTGTTATTCCTTAATACTATTGCAGGGGCACCTGGGTGGCTCAGTTGGTTAAGCTTCTGACTTTGTCTCAGGTCGTGATCTCAAGGTCCGTGGGTTCGAGCCCTGCATAGGGCTCTGTGCTGACAGCTCAGAACCTGGAGCCTGCTTCAGGTTCTGTGTCTCCCTCTCTCTCTGACCCTGTCCCGCTTGTGCTCTGTCTCTCTCTTTCTCTCTCTCTGAAAAATAAACATTAAAAAAATTTAATATTATTTCAGAATTTTCCCTGTTTTAACAGTGTTCTGACATTTATATATCACACTGAGCTCCTAATTATCCATGCCATCTAAAGGAACATTATCATAGATTATCCCAAGCCACAGGGAATATTTGGGTTCCTCCCAACCCCGATAAGTGCTGTGTGCCCCTGTTGTTCGGCTATGTCCTAGCTAGAGAGTTAAGCGTGAAACAGCACAGATTTCTTAAATCCTCATCTCATGCCTGCATCCTGCTGCTTCTCTGTCAGAAACTGCGTGTTTCCCATGAATTCCAGGACCAGATGCATTAACCACTAAGTTTTTGTTTTGTTTTGTTTTGTTTTTGTTTTTGTTTTTGTTTTTGTTTTTGTTTTTGTTTTTACTCTCCTCCTGCAAACAGCTGGCATTCCCTGTGTCAGCTGCCTGGTTCCATGGCTACCAAGAGGCCTCTCCATTGGCTCCTGATTTAGGCAATGTTTATGTGCATCTTTCCCTTCTCCCTATGTACCCACCCCCCCACACATACCCCTGTGCAGACCAACCACTGCCACACACACCAATGTCCTTATCCTCTAACTCCTCCAGAGTCAGAGCTCATATTGCACATGACCTCCTTGGGTGGCCAGGCCTTGCTCCAGCTGCCTGCACTCAAGTGCCTTCATTGCCCCACCCACTCTTCAGCCCTCCACGGGCTGGCCTCGCTGCAAACACTGGTCACCAGTAACCTGCTTGCTGCCAAACCCAAAGAACATTTTTCATTTTTAAAAAAACTCTTCTTTCACTTCTCTGCTGCACGAGATACCTTCTTCTTTCCTGAAACTCTCTATTCCCTTGGATTTCATAATGTTCTCTCCTCGTTTTTTCCCTACAATTTGGGACTCCCCAGGGTTTTGTCCTCATCCTATTTCTCTTCTTGCTGTAGGCCTCTCCCAAAGTGGTTTCATATATGCCAGGGATTTCCACTCCCACCAATACAATGATAAATATTAAATCTGTATCTTTTGCTCAGACCTTTTTCCTTAGCTTCAGGTCAGCACAGTCAATTTCTGCTTGGATTTCTACTTGCACCACAACCATATCTCATATAGAATTCAACTATCAATCCCCACCAGACGTGTCCCTTTCTAAGTCTTAGCTATGTCTTCTCTATCTCAGCAAATGGCACCACCAAGCACTTTATTTGATCAAGCCAGAAACCTGGGAATTGTTCTTTCTTTTCTTCACTACCACCTCCAATTCATCTTCACATTCTGCCCACATCCTCCTAAACAAAGCCCAAATTCATCCGCTCTTCTCCATACCTGTCTGTCCACTCCAGACCTGTATAATGTCTTGTCTGAATTACCATAATAGCCTCCAGACTGGTCTCCGAATCACCAGTCTCACTCTTTTCCATTCATTTGCCACTCTGCTATCATAATCTTTCCAAAACATAAATATGATCATGAAACTCTTGCTCAAAAGCCTTCAGTGGCTCCCCATAGATCTCACAATAAAATCTTAGCTCTAGTAGGGCTTACAAAGTCCTCTGTGGCTTGGCACTTCACTGCCTCTCCAACATTATCTCTCGTTGGAGCCTCCTCCTTCGGAAAACAAAGCCAGGACATACACATGAGCTGAACTCTTTACAGTTCACAGAACCTGCTGTTATTTAATAGGATCTAGGTTTTCTACCTGCTATTCCAATTCCATGTACTCTCCTTCCACTAGCTCTACCCTCTTTCTGCTGACTTGCTTCTATTACCCATTCTTTAAAACCTTACACAGGCTTTAGAACCTCCTCATGAAGCTTTCCACCATATGCAAGGCTGAGGTTATCTACGTTCTCTTCATTCCCTTCATGCTGAACACAGCAATCTATATTGACTTGTCTGCCCTCCCCTATATTATGAATTCCTAAAGGACAGAGACTGGGTTATTTTAGACTCCGAAGGGGCAGTAGGCACTACAAACAGTTTCATGAATGACTGGCCAACTGTCCGACCAATTTGGTGAGTATGGGTCTAGCCCTACTCTCCACATCCTGGGTTGGCCATGAAGTTGCCATGAAGCAGATGAGAGTGCGCTGTCTAGGGAGGAATTCCTCCTGCTAAAAGAAGGCAAGGAGCCAGGGCAGTCATTTCCATATCATTTTTAGATCCCGTTAGCCATAAGGGCCCCAGCTCTTTCCCACACTCTGGTTCCTATAGCTTGCTTTGGGATTCTGTTCTACCTAACTCCTCAGAATTTTTGACCCTGACCTCTTCTTTTGTCTGATTCCTTTTTAATCTGTGCCTGCCAAGGCAAGGGACTTGGCAGAATGCTTTTATTTTGCTACCAGCAATTGGTCCTTCCTCCAAGGTGATATCAGATATTCTTGAATAATTGTGAGTCAAAGATAATCACAGGCTTTCTTTTTGACATTGATTGCATTCTCCTCTCCACCAAACCTTTTGCTTAAAGCCTCTTAGCTTTATGCAAAGTTGATGGTCTTCAGTTTCCCTTGTTTCGCTCCCTTGTGGGAGGAGAGGAATAGCCTTTGTGCAGGGAAGTAGCCATTGGGTAGTAGTAGGGGAGAGGTAAAAAAAATTAAAAGTCTCTGTGTATTTAAATATACTGTAGTTATTTAGATCGAGGATAATTGATGATAATGTTAAAGTGTAGTGTCTCTGAGCTGAATCAAGATGCATTCATAGCCCAGCAGATGTTTGTGGTTATCTTAATCCCTTCTTTGATCATTTTGGGGTAGTGTGGGATTTGTGGAATATATTATCCATACTAGTGAGGGAGGCTTCTCTTAGAAAGGAGCCAAGGAGCTGGAGGAGAAGATAATACACAGCTGTGGAGTCAAGAGCACCACTCTAGATATCCAGAGACCCAAGTGCCATGCCTGAGCATTGCTAACTAGATGACTTTGGGCTGATGCTTCCCCCTCTCAGGGTCTCTGTTTACCTATCAGTAAAATGAAGGGCTTATGCTGAGTAACCTCAAGATACCCACCAGCTCGGATCATCTAAGTCAGACACTGTTACTGTACTGTACCGTGACAGTTCCTTGCCCCTAAAGTGTCTTATTGTGCTCTCTAGTGTTGCCGTGAGATTTGGAAGGCAATGTTTGACAGTGTTCTACCATTTGGAGTGATGTCTTGGCAGCTGCCTCCAATGTAAATCACTTGCTGTGGCTTTTTACTGCTGGTGCTGGAAGCTCCGAACAGGTGAAGTTGCACTCCTGCAGGAATGTGCAGTCCTCCCCCTCCTTGGTCATCTGAGTGGTGTGACTTGAAAAGTATCACAGGGCTATCTCCTCACCATCCACACCCCCAAAATATCTTCCCTGCCTTGCCTGGGAATCACTCTTCTTACAGTTCTGGCTTCATAGACCCACTCTTTAGGTTAAGTGTTGCTCTACCCTCGCATTGCTTGAATAAGTTACATAGACTATTATTCTGACAAGAGGAGGCAGGTGCACACTGTGCACCTGGTGAGGAGTTGTGTGCACAAACCTTTTGAGACCACTTAGTTTTCCTTGGCCTGCGTTGCTAACCAATATGTCAGAGACATTGGATATCAAGCCTTGGGTGAGCTTCTTGCATGCCACTGTGTGACATATTCTCTCCTCACGGAGTCTGTCCTCATCTTCCCTTGCCAGCTGTTTACCCCTTTCTGAACTTCCTCCTTTCTCCATCCATGCTTCCTCACCTCTTGCTTCAGCATTTCTAGCTGTCCATCCCTCCTTACCATTTGCTCCACTGTGGCCTTCTCAGTTCCTCCCCTCTGCCTTTAGTTCCCTGGGATCATTTCTTGTGGTACCAGTCCTTTTTGTCATCTATCAAAAGGCATAAGAACTACAGCAGCAGGACATCAGAAAGAGTTGCTATGGGGGTGCCTGGGTGGCTCAGTCAGTTAGGTATCCAACTCTTGGTTTCAGGTCAGGTCATGATCTCACGGTTTGTGAGTTTGAGCCCTGTGTCAGGCTCTGCACTGACAGTACAGAGCCTGCTTGGGATTCTTTCTCCCTCTCTCTCTCTCTCTACTCCTTCCCCACTCGTGAACTCTCTCTCTAAATAAATAAATAAATAAAACTTAAAAATAAAGGAAGAGTTGCTGTGATGTACTTTATAGATGTATACCCACTTATC
Source organism: Panthera tigris (assembly GCF_018350195.1). NCBI lineage: Eukaryota > Metazoa > Chordata > Mammalia > Carnivora > Felidae > Panthera > Panthera tigris. Next base: position 88,260,959 of record NC_056677.1, on the reverse strand, counting down.
TGGAGATTCTAAACCTCAGAGCCTGGATGAGTGGTCTTCAAAATTGGAGGTGGGAGGAGTGCAGTGCATGGAAGTCAGTCCATAGGGGTGTAAATATTACAACTTCCAACTTAAGTTGAGAAAGTCTTGAAAGCAATTAAGATTTGGATTAAGTTATTTAATTTATGTAAAGTGTTTAAAACAGTATGTGGCAGGGGCGCCTGGGGGCTCAGTTGGTTGAGTGTCTGACTTCGACTCAGGTCATAATCTCACAGCTTGTGAGTTTGAGCCCTGCATCAGACTCTGTGCTGACAGCTCGGAGCCTGGAGCCTGCTTCAGATTCTGTGTCTCCCTCTCTCTCTGCCCATAACCCACTCACATCCTGTCTCTGTCTCTTCAAAAATAAATAAACATTAAAAAAATTTTTTTAAATAAAAAAAAACAGTGTGTGGCACACTAAGCACTAGTGTTCGTGTTAGCTATTATTACTGCTATTTTAAGCCTTTCAGATATGTAATACACAGGCACCCTCACCAGGTGGGGGCCTGTCTTCACCTTTCCAGTTGCATATGCTCCATAGGTAATTCCAAGGGAAGAGTGGGAGCCCACAAGATAGAAGGGGTGACCCTGGGCCCTCACATTTTTTCCCTATATGTATACCAGAGATATTGCTATTTCCTGGGGCCCAGTTAAGTGAATTTATGGATTATATTGTCTAACTCCATTAACCCTCACAAAATGGATAGTTTAAGAAGACTCCTGCAAATAAACCATGTATCGAAGATAATACTAACAACGTAAGCATGTGAAGATGGCAGTGATCACACTTCTCCTAGACCGAGTTTTTCCATCAGCCTCATTAAAAGGTTAAAGCTAATTATATCAGACAGGAAGCTGGCAAAAAAGTAATGCAAGAATAATCAAGAAGACTATATAAAATATGGATTTATACCCATTCTCAATAATGAAAATTCTTGTCCTAAGTGTATATAGAATCTTGAAAAGTTAGCTAAAAATATAATGAAGCCATCCTGACAAGACATTTGACATGCTATTTATTTCATCTTCTTAAATTTTCTATTTATTATGTGTTTCATAATATATATGTAGAGTAGGACATGTATATGATTTAAATAATTATTAATAACATATTGTGTGTAATATATAAATATATATTATATTTATATATATATTATATATATATATATATTATACAGAGAGACAAAGATAAAGAGAAGAAGCATGCTCAAATTTTTTAACCTAAGAAAAGTATGCAATCAGAAATTTTTGGAGGCCATTGACCTAGACCATATTTACAATAGGTGGGGACCCACAAGCAGAGGCAAAAGAACTTTAAGTAAGAGAAAAATAACTATCTTGTTGTCTTTTGCTCTTTCCCTGTAGAATGGCCATGCCACCAACTTTAGAGCTCTACCTTGGCAACTTTATATAAAATAAAGCAATAGGGATATCAGGAGTTGGGAAACATGAGGCAGTAAAGAAATTTTAAAATCATAAAATTTCAAGCCTAGAAGGTTGGATCCAAGCCCCAAGTGACATATCATAGTTTATAAAAGGCTTTCTCAGCATGCTTGTGAAATCCCTTACCCTCACTCTAAATATGAAGACTTTTAGAAGAAAAAGTTTCAGAGAGGTTAAGAGACTTTCCCAAGGTCCTTTGTAAGGGGCATAGCTGAGATTTGAAAGAAATATTCCATTCTCCTGCTCAGTGTTCTTTCCGTCATGCCAAATGTCCTTTTAATCCCATGGCCATAATCAGATGAGCCCATTTTGGCTGGATGGTTGTAAATGGAGAGACACTTGTAGTGGAGAAAATCTGCTAAGACATAGACCAGATATCAGTAAATGAGTAGTTCTTCCCCACGCCCAGTGAGAAATAACTCCTGTGTGGATAACATTTGTTTATACTCGTGTGGGTTTTAAAATGTTTTCCTAATACTCCTGTCTTTTAAAAGTTAAAGAAATATGGGGTGCCTGTGTGGCTCGGTCGGTTGAGCGTCCGACTTTGGCTCAAGTCATGATCTCACGGTTCGTGAGTTCAAGCCCGGCATTGGGCTCTGTGCTGATAGCTTGGAGCCTGGAGACCAGAGCCTGCTTTAGATTCTGTGTTTCCCTCTCTCTCTGCCCTTCCCTCTCCTCCTCCTCCTCCTTCTTCTTCTTCTCTCTCTCTCTCTCTCTCTCTCTGTCTCTCTCTCAAAAATAAATAAACATTAAAAAATGTGTTTAATAAAATAATTTAAAAAAATAAAATAAAAGTTAAAGAAATAAAACGCACGCATAAGGACAGCCTGGGTTTCACCTGTGACTACACGTTTTGCCAGGAGTCATGTCAGTCTTTATAGTTCTGGTGTAGGTCCCTCCCTCTATGTAGGCCACTCATTATATGGAAGTTCACTGCAATGGAGTTAGAAATGTGTGTAGATGAAATTACCAAGAATATATCAGGGAAGTAATTTGGTGTCTATTCTGAGAAGCCTTGTCTTAATGTAAGTCTTGCAAGAATGTTTGAGAAAATTAATTGCATGGCATCTCTCTTAAGCTATAGCAGAAGTGGATGGGAAAAAATGTGCACTGCTTTGCAGAAATTTGCTTCACTGTCATCTCTTCAAAAGAGCTTTTATTTTAACAAATGGGGCACATAGCCATTTGTTTAATGACTACCTTTATTTATAGAGGTAGAAGTCCTAGACTATGTTCTGTATTTTGTTTTCCTCATTGTGTTGTGTGAGGCTCAAGCCCATTAGACAAGATTTGAGAAAGCACTCTGGGGGCTAAATATTGGTGCGGGCACTGTGGGGAATGCAAACATATTACAAGTGCCAGACCTCATTTAGGGAGACTACACACACACATACACACAACAGTGCTTCACTACACAGCACTACATCTGATTGGAAATCTGAAAGGCAGAGCACAAGTCCTCAAAAGGAGATATTGGTATGGACTGGAGTGATTAAGCAAAGTATTTTTTTAAGTTTATTTATTTATCTGAGAGAGAGAGAGAGAGCCCATGTGTACAACTGGGGAAGGGGCAAAGAGAGAGGAAAGAGAGAGAGAATCCCAAGCAGGCCCTGCACTGCCAGCACAGAGCCCAATGTAAGGCTCGAACTCATGAACTGTGAGATCATGACCGGAGCCAGAGTCAGACGCTTAACTGACTGAGCCACCCAGGTTTCTTGACCAAACTATTTTTTTAATATTATAACAAAAATGTTTCTTTATGAAGATTCATTTGGTGGGGATTGTGCAGGGTGGATTGGAGTGCCAGACATAATAGGTAAGTAGAATGCTCCCTATTTTTATTTTTTTGAATTTTATTTATTTATTTTGAAAGAAAGAGAGTGTGTGAGTATGGGAGGGGCAGAAAGAGAGGGAAAGACAGAGAATCCCAGGCAGGCTCCGTGATGTCAGCGTGAGAGCCTGACATAGGGCTCGAACTCATGAACCGTAAGATCATGACCTGAGCTGAAATCCAGAGGGTCCCTATTTTTAAAGGTTAAGTGGCATATCCAAAATCCCCTAGAAAACCAGAATGGAAACTTTGCATCATTTTCTGCTGCTCAGGTTGTATCTGTCTTTGAATGATTCTCTCCAATCACAAACACACATATAGACACACATGTACCTTCACCTAAAATAGTGATTTGATAATGAGGACTTGTCTTCACGTTAGATGAGTGTATAACCTTTTCATTGTTTTTAATCAGCTGGAAGAGAGTGCTAGCTTCCTTTCCTCACATTTCTCTCACTCCTTGGAAATGAGTATCTCCATGAATTAGTCTCTACTAATCCCAAATGAGGAAAATTCATCCCCAAACCCAGTGAAGTAGGCAGCACTGAAGTGAGCCTTGTCTTGATTACAGAGAAGATTGCCATACCCAGTGAGAAAAGGCCACCCCTATGGCTTCTGAAAGAGCTTCTGTTGCCTAACTTGACACATTTTGTTACAGAAGTTATGAGTGAAAGGTAGGGTTTGGGAATCATGGAAGAAGGAAGTCATTCTTTCCCGTGAGACAAATTCTGAAGCTTGGTCAGCGGCAGTATCTGCAGTGTACCTCAGAATTGTGTCCTTAGGCTGAATCACCAGCTGTGACCATAGCAGGCTCATTCTGTGGACATTAACTAAGCACTCGGCTTTGCTATGACAGCTTTTACAAGTTTTCATCCTCAGTTTTACAAGCTTAGTTTTCGTCTTTAATTTTGGAAAACCCAAAGGGAAAAAAAATGCTCATTCCTTTGGGCCTCAGGGAGATTACTGTATATGTTTGGTTATTGTCCATATCAAAGAAACCATGATCTCTGTCCCTGTGCATGTCTTTGCTAGTTCAAGTAATTGTAGTGACTTGGCATTCCACTGTTTTAGTTGGGTTCCCTCTTGGAGCTGACACCAGTCACTGATTGCTGCCCTCTTCGCATGTTGCTGGGGGAATGCCAGCAAGGCTAGGAGCAAAGGAGGGAGCTAGGGAGAAACATGCTGTGGGGCCCAGAATGGAATGAGGGGTAACCAGGGTTCAGGAGCCAGGTTTCCCCAGAGAGAGACAAAAAGAAAGCAAACAAAAGGAAGAGACAGGTCTAAACAGGCTCCCCAGACAGGGCCCCTTTGCTGTAAGAACAGAGCCTTAAACTTCACAAAGCTCAGGGAGGGAAGGGAGCCAGGGGTTAAACATAGCCTTTGCAATTCACCTAAGAATTGTTAACTGAGCACACACAGAGAGAAAAGCCACACATGTTCATATACAGCAACATTTATTTTTCTTAAAACCCATTCAGACACTCCATGAACTCAGAAATGTATCTAAGCCTGCATGTCCACATCGATATTGATCCCTACAAACCTGAAAAGTGCTGACCCTACGCAGATAGAAACATAGAGACTCAGAGATTCAGCAGGGCAAAGACACCCTGAGCCTCATGATGCCTAACATAGGCTGGTGTTTAAGACATGTGATGGGAAGTTTAGTGACCTCATAAAATCCATATTGGAAGCATGACCCATGGCTCCAGTGACTGACACCACAGTAAGGCAAACTTCTCTCTGAGTTTTACCTTCCAAATCAAATCAAAACCTAGCTAGAGCTCTGAGAGCAAGATGGAAGCCTGTCTCCTTCCTCCCTTGTGAAGTGAGGAACCGGGCTTGAAGGCCTCTGGGGCTCCCTCAGGAACCGGAGCGTGGAGTGTCACAGATCCCCCTGTCCCCTCCCATCCTCCAGGCTCATTTATGGCCTAATGACAAAATGCCCCCACTCCAACCAGCTCCCAGAGGGCCTCCACCAGTCCCCAGCTTCCCAGATTCCTGAGGGGAACTTGATCTGGCCCAGGGGCCCGCACCGGCTCTTCACATCGTCCCTGGAAGTCCCTGCTCCTTGGGAGCCCCCAGCACAGAGCTCACTCCCATACCCAGCCAGCCCCACAGAGGCACAGGAGGCCGGGTCTCTGAGGGAACCTCTCAGGATCAGCTGCAAGGGTGCCGCACAGGTGAGGGGGCCCTGCCGAAGCCAGCAGGAGTGACAGAACTTCCTCCCCAGCCCAAGGGGGAGGTGGCCACTCCACCTGAAGCAGCTCAGGGTGACCATAAACCACTGACCGCTGCCCCACTGTGCCCATGGCCCAAACCAGAGTGGCCCTTGGCCCTTTGCAACGGGAGAAACGAAAACAAACACAGCTTGGGAACTTTGGACCAGCTTCCAAACTGAAGGTCCTCAAGTGTCCCTTGTCCCTCATCCCCCACAAAAAGCATTTGCCTCATGAAAAAAGGGAAGACATGTAGACTCTCAGGACATCAGAGCCAGTTGTCACTTTAGGAATCTAGTCAAACCATTTCATCTTACATATGGGAGTCCAGACTGGGGAAAAACTCTAGGAGGTTTTTTTTTTTTTTAACTCCTTTTCTTTTTTTATGAAGGTCAGGTGTGTGTGTGTGGGGGGGGGGAAGAATGGGAGGAGAGAGAGAGAGAGAAAGAGAAATATTGATTTCAGAGACTATATGCAAGCCCAAACCACAGAACTTGTAAGCAGGAATGCACTTACTTGCCCCAGTGGCCAGATACTCTTTGTACTTTCCAGAAATCCACAGAGACCCAGAAGAGGGTAGGGGAAATTTGTCATCTTTGTAGTACAAATAAGCCCAGTGGCTGAGAACACAGGTTTTGGAGCCAAATAAACCAATCATTTAAGACCCGGCTGTATCATTTACTAGATGTGTGATCATTACCCTGTGTACTCTTGTCCCCCAGGGAATATTTGGCCAGGTCTGGAAACATTTTTGATTGCTATAATTGGTGGGGTGCTACTGGCATCTAGTGGGTAGAGGACAAGGATGCTGTGAAACATCCTACAATGCACAGGACACTTTCCCACAACATGGAATTATCTGGCCCAACATGTCAAGATGTCAAGGTTGAAAAACTCTACATCAAGCAAAGGGCTTAACTATTCTGAGCTTCAGTTTCTTCATCTGTGAACTGGAGTAATAGTAACTGTCTCACAGGGTTGTTATGATCACTGTATAGGCATGATATTAATACACATAAAGCAATTGGGATAGCTCCTGACACCAAGTTAGTGCTCCATTAATTATTAGCTATTAGTATGATTAGAGCCTCCCTTAACTTTATGTTCTCCTATAGTTACCATCCCATTTCTCTGCTTCTCTTCCACCATAACCCCTTGAAATAGCTGTTTATTTACCCTGCTCTGGATCCTTTGTCCACCTCTCTCTGCCCCTCCCCCACTTGTGATCTCCTAAAAATAAATAATGAAAACAAAGAAGTAGCTGTTTATGCTGAAAATCTTCTTTTCCCATGCTCTCTAAAATCTACTCTAATCATTGCCACCACTCTTTTCTCATAAAGGTCACCGGTGACATCTACGTTGTTAATTCCAATGATCATCTCTCAGGTTTCTTGCTTGGCCTACCACCAGAATTTAAAATGGCTTTTCACTCTCTCTTTCTTGAAAAACTTTCTTTGCTTGACTTCCAAGATCCCACTCCTTTGATTATCCTCCTGCCTCGATGGAAAAAGCTTCTCAGTCTCCTTTGCTGCAAGTGGAGAGGGACTTGGTCTGATTTGTTTTGTTTTGTTGAGTGAAGGAATGAATAACATTTATTGTGAGGATTAAATAAGATAACACATGTAAAGAGCTTAGCACACATTAAGCAGTTAATAAATGGTCATCATCACCACCACTACAACTGTTATCACTGATGTTATTGCTATTATTTATTATTATTATTATTATTATTATTATTGCTATTCTCCCCTACTGCTTTGAGTCCCTTGAGCATGGGATCAATGTTTAGTTTGTCTTGGTCTTCCCTTGTATAGAACTTTATTCAATGGAAGAGTATATATTCAAGCCTGGATATATATCCAGAAAACAGTTTACTAGGGACAGGAGCAGTTAATGAGGGCATGAGACTGGAACAGGACCTTAAAGGAGAAACAGATTTGGAAGAGCTTGACCGGGGTGGGGGATGGGTGACTAGAGGCTCATGGGAATCCAGAGCATCCCGAAGGGAGTCACACCCTAGCCACTTTTACTCTCCCCTTCATAAATGATGGGGCTATAAAAAGAAGGGAGTAGCAGTTCTCACCCATTAATCATCCCAATTCCTCCTCTCCCAAGTATGGGGGAGAAGTGGGACTGTGGCCAAATGTTAGCATGAACAGGACGTATCTGTTGGGTTTGACAGAGTAAACAACATAAATCCACTTTACTCACAGGACTGGTTAAAATTCATTTTCATCCATCTTGAACTTGGAACAATTTTGTACACTAATCAGCTCCTACCACCATCTTCAAGGATTGACAAGTGGCACTTATAATTAGCCTGAGAACTTGGTCCCTTAAGGATAGCCACTGGAAAACACACAACCCAAATCTTATTAGGAAACTCGTGAACATTCAAAACATCCATTAGGTATTGCTGATCATTCTAATAACATAATTTGGCAGCATTTGGAGTGAAAATGAGGTAATAATCAAATAGGCTATTTGAACCAAGATTTTTTTTTTCCATTAAAAGTAGAATGTCTAGTTTTTTATAATATCCATGCCATTGACTACTGCCAGCTGTGGCAGTAAATGATGGCTAGCCTTTCCTTTCTCTCTTTTACCACCTACTTCCAGCACAATGTCTGTACCTTAGAACCTGAGAAAGGCTAGTAAATAACACCCATGTGTATCTGGTCCCTGACCATCCAAAACCTACACTCCTGCTCACTTGAATTACAGCCCATATGCAGTAACCAACCTGCTTTGCAGATGGGTCAGCCTATCTAGCTTACATAAAACTCCAAAAAATTGTTTTAATTTACAGAACCCAAATCATTGACTTCAAAGGGAATTATGTTAATACAACTTTATTTTTAAATTAGCATTTATTTTCTTTGAGTTTGAACTTGCCATCAACTCAAAGTTCTTCCAAAAATTAACTTAGTTTCTAAATTTTCTAAACTTTTTAATTTTAACAACAGTTTTATTTTTAAGCCTTCCAGTAGGTTAGGTGCTTAATAAATACACAAGTCACATAAAGGCCACCATGATTTTCCAACTGGCTGGGCTGTTGGTGGCTTTTGGAAGTTCTATTATTATTTGTCAAAGATTCTCCAGTATCCATCTGGCCCACAGATAGCCAAGTCTCCTGAAAGAAGTGTTGATAGAGCCCAAGGGGGAAGTTGTAATTCATTCTGGAAAGGTAACCCAGCTGTCTGAGTCCCCTGGGCTTCCTGTAGATGCCAAATGAGTTCCTAGCCTCGTAATCCCATCTGTGATCTAAATGTATCCAGAACCTACCCACTCATCTCCTTCTCTTGACTAATGTGCTCACAGAGATGTATTTTTTCCTAAGATAATAAAGGTTGCCTTCAGAACTATCAGAGATCATGATTGTCATCTTTTTCACCATCATAAAAAGTGATAAAGATAATACATAATAATGAGATAATAATAGTTTTACCATTTATAAAGCATTTACTCTGTGCAGGCTTTGTGCCAGCTATCTTATATGTGTTGTACCATTTAATGTTTTTAATGATATATAAAAGTCATACCACAAAGTTCACCATGTTACACTTGAGGAAACAAAGATTTAGAGAGGTTAAGTGATTTGCCAGTTTCCCACAGCATGTAAGTGGTAGAGCTGAGAGTCCGAGGCCCCCTTCCTAATCCCCAAACCCATGCATCTCTTTCTACATCCCTGATGGTCTTTAATATGTACCATGCTCCATTAACATTTTCCCTAATAGGGAAAACAGAAAACTGTAACTTTCTCGTTTCTCTCTTCTACATCCTGCTCTCTGCTCTTTTGTCCCTTAAGGGATTGATGTCTTTGCTGTCCCTAGCAACCACCCTCTTCCTGCCCACACCTCCTTCATACACATACTAACATACAGCACACAGTTCCCCTGTCAAAATCTGCTCTCAGCTCCTGATAGTAATTTGCATTGAAGGTCTAAAAGACTTATAACTTCTTAATTTGTTATACTATCTTAGGACTACTTTTGTTTAATAATAAACCATTATTTAGCATAGTGATATGAACAACACTTTGGCAGTAAGCTTGGACTTTAAGTTCCGGTCTGGTTTCCCCATGCTAAATGTGTTACTCTGGACAGCAAACCTTTATTATCCTCAGTTTTCTTAGCTGTAAGATGGACTCAGCAATGCTACATACATCAAAGGACGTTTATGAGGGCTAAACTGAACATACATGCTAAATGTATAATACAATGCTTGAAACAGAGCACATGTTCAATAAATGGGAATAGTTACTTTGGTGACATCTGTGAAAGAGTAGAATGGGGAATTATAGAGAACCCATCAAGTTGTATGGCTTAGAATCTCCCTAGGCTGCCTGCCCACAAGGCAAGCTTTGATTAAAAAAAAAAAAAAAGCATTTATTACATGAAGAAGTGAATGATAGTATGCCAGGTAGTATACCAATCAAGTTGAATACCTCTTGCAAACTCTTGCCAGTTTAATCAACTAAAAGCATAAAGATCACTTTTGGCACTAAATCTCTGACTGCTTTCCTCACAGCAATCACAGCATTTCTCTCTTTAAGAAACTACAGTGATTCACCATTGTCATCAAGGAGCAAAATTTCACTTGACCTGTAGGATATTGAGCATGTTCAGAAGTTGCCCAATGTCAGGATGGGTCTGACCTGCCTGAGATCAAATAGTCCTGCCAGACCTGTGTGGTTGTAGAAAGGCAAAAGGCCCACATATAGTTAGCAGGTTGAGATGAAAATTTGGAATATAGATTTCAAGCCAGGTTATCAATTTAGAGCTTAATTTGATTCTGAAATCCTATCCAAACATGGACAGGATGAGCAATCAGCAGAGTTTCAAACAGCAGGATGTCCCTATGCAATCTAAGAGCAAATACCGGAGACCTGAACTTGACTAATAATAATAGCTGCCATTAATAATTTACCATATTCCAGACACTTTGCTAAAGGCTTTACTCTGCATTAATTACCTCATTTAATTATGATAATCTTATAAAGGTAGGGGCACCTGGGTGGCTCAATGAGTTAAATATCCAACTTCAGTTCAGGTCATGATCTCATGGTTTGCGGGTTCGAGCCCTGCGTTGGGGTCTGTGCTGAGAGCTCAGAGCCTGGAGCCTGCTTCAGATTCTGTGTCTCCATCTCTTTCTGCCCCTCCCCTGCTTATGCTCTGTCTCTCTCTCTCTTTCAAAATTAAATGACCTTAGAAATATTTTTATAATCTTATAAAGGTAAATAGTATTATCCTCCCCATTTTAAAAGTGAAGGAAACCAAGGATTGCAGAGCTAGAGAGTGGTAAGGCTGGGAATAGATGCCAGATCCAGCTGATTCCAACATACATGCCCTCAAACACTATACTATATTAATGCCTCCCAGAAGACTAGAGTGCTTTTGGTAACCACAGGCCACACAATTGGAGATTTAGGCACAAGGATTAAATGATCCCAGCAATAAAGCTGACTTGCTGTTTAGCCAGAGAATTATTGAAGGGAGGCTCATGGTATTTTTCTACTGTGTGGTGACAGGAGTTGGCCAAGAGTCTGAGGTGTGGCTGAGGCTATCAGGGAGGAGCTAAGAGAGATTCTGGGTTGGATTGAGGCAGGCTACTGCAGGGATTTTTCAGGATTTTATTTTTTTGCTGCTGTATACAAGTTCACTTTGTCCTATAGATATGTCCTGGAAATTTTGTCTTTAGTGCCTCATGTATTCTCATTTTCAGTGATCACAAATGGAATGATAGTTCTTTAAATTTATTATCTGCTTCCCTTGACCTATAAAGAAAGTACAAGCAAGAGGAGATGGTTTTCTTCCTTAAAGAGCTCTGTAAACTTCTGGTAAATTAAATGACAATTCTTGGAGTCTGGGAGCTACAGAAATAGCCTCAGCAGGAAATTGCTGAAGAGTGTGACAGTGTCAAGTAGGTGGCCTCTATTGGAAACCACCTTGGTCCTTTTGGAGGATGGAGATAATGCTGTGAGCTACCTCTGAATGTTTTCTTCCCTCTAGTAGTCAGTGGGAGGAGGAAAGAATGATGGTATATGAGGTCCCCACTGTTTACTGTAGATGCAATCCTGGAATCCAAAGAAGATTGCTTCCTTAACAACAATATTATAATTGGAGCTATATTTCAGATCAAGGACACCTTATCAAATAAATTAAAAAATATGACCAACAATATGTCATATTAGCAAAGATACAATTACAGTAGGACTATAATAATTCTAAATAATAAAATTAAGGCATATGCCTTTTAAGGGCATAGATACACTGTACATAATGATTATAAGAGTGGCCTCTGCTGTATCATCTTTTTCACCGAAATATAAAGTGCCACTTAAAATAAACAATAAAATACACATTGACTAAACGTTTTATAAACATTTTTTCACCTTCTTAGAGTGTAACTTTAAAGCGTTTTCCAAAGTAAATTTTCCCCACAGAGCCATTTATAAAATGAAACTCCACAATCACCCAGATATTGTTCAAACCACTTCCAAATGTGTCTCAAAAATTAATACCAGCAATTTCCCTTCCTAATCTATTTTCTCTGAATTTTGGCAATATGTATCAATAGTCTTGAAAATGTTCACAGCCTCTGACCCAGTAATTTCACTCTTATAAATTTAACTGAAGAAAATAAGCAAAGCAGTGCAGAAAGATTTATGAATGAAAATATTCATCAGAGCCCTGTTTATAACAGTGAAACCATGGAAAAGAACTCAATGGCATACAATATGGAAATAGTTAAGTAAAGAAGTAAGGTATATCCCTTACAGTGGAATATCATATACTCATTAACCTGATGTTTCTTTGAAGAATGACTTGGAAAAATGCTCATTATATATTGTTAAGAATTATGGGAAACAAGTATTTATATAGTGTTATCACGAGTTTTTAACAAGAATAATTATAATACATACCCAACTTTTTCAAAAGATTAAAAGAACATTAATATTATGGGGGAAACATTGGACAGGCAATGGGGAGGAGCCCTCAAAAAAGACTGAGGAAGTATACAGAAATAAGGTGTTAATGAGAGCCGAAGGAACGAGGTGACAGCCAAGTAGGGTTTCTTGGCAAAAGGCCTGCGTCTATTCTGTGAATGAGAGGGAAGACTCAAGCACGGGGACTGATCATCCTAGCGTACCGAGAACAAAGGAGTTTTCCAAGACATGGGACTTTAAGTGTTAAAACTGGGAAATTCCTGTGCATACTGAGATGAATTGGTCAGCCCAGATCGAAGAAAATAGCCTGGGAGATGGATAGTGTCATGACCAAAGTCATGCAGGAAGCAGAACACCAGAGTGGGCATTCAAAAGGCTTAATTAGACTCCCTGCTCTGTTGCCTATTAGCAAGATATTTAAATTGAGGCTTAGCTGAAGCTATAAACACTTATGCTTGTTCACCATGTTGTTATGCAGACCAAATTCAATTATTCACGAATACAAGGGATTATCAGTAACCAGAAACATGGACTAGGCACATACGACATTGCTTTGGGCACAGTTCTAAGATCAGGAAAGTATTAATAATTCCAAATTTGCAGAATTGTGGTGAAGTCTCAGCAACAGTATATGTTTAAGTACATGGGAACAAATTTTGTCTTCTAATCAACACTTATTAAACATTTGCTCAGCAAAATACATAAATATATAAATAACACATGAATACGTATATACATAAATACATAAATAAATAAACATTAGCTCTGATGATTATGTGTGGTTGACTATATGTCTCAATTTGAAAATAGATTATGGGGATCCCATGCCACCTAATAGCAGCTCTGTGAGACAGGTACTTCCATTAATGCTCCTGTTTTACAGATGGGAAAATTGTGGCTTAGAGAGGTTAATTCCCTTTCCTAAGTTTATACATCAGTAAGTGACAGGGCCTTTTGTCTCCCAGTCCAGCACTCTTTTCCACTTCACTAAATAGAGGCCACAATTCTGTGGGGTATTTTGTTACCAATCCACAGAGAATTTCAGGATCCTTTAGAAAGGCTGTGAAACAATTAGAAGGTCTGCAGGACACCTCTCACGGGGTAAATGTTTTACCACTAGTTCTGGGGGAGGAGGTAGAGGGACCCTGATTTGTAGCATGTGCAGATATCCATGTCATAAATATTCCCACTATGGCTGATTTCAAATTGCCAATATGAGTGGCTTCTGTGAAATGGTAGTAACCAGTATAAGCCAGTGCAGGCCAGTTCCAGCATGCCACTAGAAGCAGAATATTAACTTTGAGTTTATATAAATTTCTTGAGTTTATATAAGTTCAGTGAGAATTAAAGTATGGGCATTATTCAAGGAACTTGGTTTTCATATGTGAAAAAGGTAGGCAAAGGGAACACAACGTGTTAGCACACTCCAGATGATGGGACGATTTGAGGGAAGACCCAGAAGAACAGAGGAGTTTCTGGTTACTGTCCAGGTCTGGTGACAAGTTCAAGTCTGGCCTCTCATGAAACCTCTCAGTAAAGCCAAAGCTAACAACTATAATAGGGATTAGAGAAACTTTTTTTCCCTTACTTGTCACAAGCTTTTTGTTTTCCCACCAACTTTCTATTTTGAACATTTTCAAACCTTAAGAAAAGTCACAGTGGAACAATGAACACACACACACATATACATATATGTGTATATATGTATATACACACAGACATATATATGTGTGTGTGTGTATATATATATATATATATATATATATATGCTTCACTTAGATTTACCAAATTCTTAATATTTTTCTTTTTTTTAATATGTATTTATTTTTGGGAGAGCATAAGCAGGGGATGGAGAGAGAGGGGAAAGACAGAGGATCCAAAGCAGGCTCTGCACTGACAGGCTGACAGCAGTGAGCCCAATGTGGGGCTTGAACTCACAAACCGCGAGATCATGACCTGAGCTGAGGTCAGACGCTCAACCAACTGAGCCCCCCAGGTGCCCCTTAATATTTTTCTACATTTGCTTTTTCACTATTTATTTTTATGAACTATTTAAGAGTCAGTTGTAGAAATCTTGACTCTTCACCCTTAAATACTTGAGTAAGAATATCCTAAGAACAAGAGCACTATCCCATATAATTAAAGAATAGTCATCACATTCAGGAAGTATATACAATGCTGACCCAATATTACAAGAATAACATCTGTGTTCAAAATTCCCCAGTTGCCTAAATAGTTTCCTTATAGCTTTGTCTTTTTGATACAGAATCCAATAAAATATTATGCATTGCATTTAGTTGTTGTTCTCTTGGGTCCTCTCTAATCTAGAACGCCATACCCCATCTTGATTTTTCTTTTTTGTTTGTTTGTTTGTTTTTTTTAATTTTTTTTAACGTTTTATTTATTTTTTTTTAATTTTTTTTATTTTTTAATATATGAAATTTACTGTCAAATTGGTTTCCATACAACACCCAGTGCTCATCCCAAAAGGTGCCCTCCTCAATACCCATCACCCACCCTGCCCTCCCTCCCACCCCCCATCAACCCTCAGTTTGTTCTCAGTTTTTAACAGTCTCTAATGCTTTGGCTCTCTCCCACTCTAACCTCTTTTTTTTTTTTTCCTTCCCCTCCCCCATGGGTTTCTGTTATGTTTCTCAGGATCCACATAAGAGTGAAACCATATGGTATCTGTCTTTCTCTGTATGGCTTATTTCACTTAGCATCACACTCTCCAGTTCCATCCATGTTGCTACAAAAGGCCATATTTCATTTTTTCTCATTGCCACGTAGTATTCCATTGTGTATATAAACCACAATTTCTTTATCCATTCATCAGTTGATGGACATTTAGGCTCTTTCCACAATTTGGCTATTGTTGAGAGTGCCGCTATAAACATTGGGGTACAGGTGCCCCTATGCATCAGTACTCCTGTATCCCTTGGATAAATTCCTAGCAGTGCTATTGCTGGGTCATAGGGTAGGTCTATTTTTAATTTTCTGAGGAACCTCCACACTGTTTTCCAGAGCGGCTGCACCAATTTGCATTCCCACCAACAGTGCAAGAGGGTTCCTGTTTCTCCACATCCTCTCCAGCATCTATAGTCTCCTGATTTCTTCATTTTGGCCACTCTGACTGGCGTGAGGTGGTATCTGAGTGTGGTTTTGATTTGTATTTCCCTGATAAGGAGCGACGTTGAACATCTTTTCATGTGCCTGTTGGCCATCCGGATGTCTTCTTTAGAGAAGTGTCTATTCATGTTTTCTGCCCATTTCTTCACTGGGTTCTTTGTTTTTCTGGTGTGGAGTTTGATGAGCTCTTTATAGATTTTGGATACTAGCCCTTTGTCCGATGTGTCATTTGCAAATATCTTTTCCCATTCCGTTGGTTGCCTTTTAGTTTTGTTGGTTGTTTCCTTTGCTGTGCAGAAGCTTTTTATCTTCATAAGGTCCCAGTAATTCACTTTTGCTTTTAATTCCCTTGCCTTTGGGGATGTGCCGAGTAAGAGATTGCTACGGCTGAGGTCAGAGAGGTCTTTTCCTGCTTTCTCCTCTAAGGTTTTGATGGTTTCCTGTCTCACATTCAGGTCCTTTATCCATTTTGAGTTTATTTTTGTGAATGGTGTGAGAAAGTGGTCTAGTTTCAGCCTTCTGCATGTTGCTGTCCAGTTCTCCCAGCACCATTTGTTAAAGAGACTGTCTTTTTTCCATTGGATGTTCTTTCCTGCTTTGTCAAAGATGAGTTGGCCATACGTTTGTGGGTCTAGTTCTGGGGTTTCTATTCTATTCCATTGGTCTATGTGTCTGTTTTTATGCCAATACCATGCTGTCTTGATGATGACAGCTTTGTAGTAGAGGCTAAAGTCTGGGATTGTGATGCCTCCTGCTTTGGTCTTCTTCTTCAAAATTACTTTGGTTATTCGGGGCCTTTTGTGGTTCCATATGAATTTTAGGATGGCTTGTTCTAGTTTCGAGAAGAATGCTGGTGCAATTTTGATTGGGATTGCATTGAATGTGTAGATAGCTTTGGGTAGTATTGACATTTTGACAATATTTATTCTTCCAATCCATGAGCAGGGAATGTCTTTCCATTTCTTTATATCTTCTTCAATTACCTGCATAAGCTTTCTATAGTTTTCAGCATACAGATCTTTTACATCTTTGGTTAGATTTATTCCTAGGTATTTTATGCTTCTTGGTGCAATTGTGAATGGGATCAGTTTCTTCATTTGTCTTTCTGTTGCTTCATTGTTAGTGTATAAGAATGCAACTGATTTCTACACATTGATTTTGTATCCTGCAACTTTGCTGAATTCATGTATCAGTTCTAGCAGACTTTTGGTGGAGTCTATCGGATTTTCCATGTATAATATCATGTCATCTGCAAAAAGTGAAAGCTTGACTTCATCTTTGCCAATTTTGATGCCTTTGATTTCCTTTTGTTGTCTGATTGCTGATGCTAGAACTTCCAGCACTATATTAAACAGCAGCGGTGACAGTGGGCATCCCTGTCGTGTTCCTGATCTCAGGGAAAAAGCTCTCAGTTTTTCCCCGTTGAGGATGATGTTAGCTGTGGGCTTTTCATAAATGGCCTTTATGATCTTTAAGTATGTTCCTTCTATCCCGACTTTCTCAAGGGTTTTTATTAAGAAAGGGTGCTGGATTTTGTCAAAGGTCTTTTCTGCATCGATTGACAGGATCATATGGTTCTTCTCTTTTTTTTTGTTAATGTGATGTATCACGTTGATCGATTTGCGAATGTTGAACCAGCCCTGCATCCCAGGAATGAATCCCACTTGATCATGGTGAATAATTCTTTTTATATGCTGTTGAATTCGATTTGCTAGTATCTTATTAAGAATTTTTGCATCCATATTCATCAGGGATATTGGCCTGTAGTTCTCTTTTTTTACTGGGTCTCTGTCTGGTTTAGGAATCAAAGTAATACTGGCTTCATAGAATGAGTCTGGAAGTTTTCCTTCCCTTTCTATTTCTTGGAATAGCTTGAGAAGGATAGGTATTATCTCTGCTTTAAATGTCTGGTAGAACTCCCCTGGGAAGCCATCTGGTCCTGGACTCTTATTTGTTGGGAGATTTTTGATAACCGATTCAATTTCTTCGCTGGTTATGGGTCTGTTCAAGCTTTCTATTTCCTCCTGATTGAGTTTTGGAAGAGTGTGGGTGTTTAGAAATTTGTCCATTTCTTCCAGGTTGTCCAATTTGCTGGCATATAATTTTTCATAGTATTCCCTGATAATTGTTTGTATCTATGAGGGATTGGTTGTAATCATTCCATTTTCATTCATGATTTTATCTATTTGGGTCATCTCCCTTTTCTTTTTGAGAAGCCTGGCTAGAGGTTTGTCAATTTTGTTTATTTTTTCAAAAAACCAACTCTTGGTTTCGTTGATCTGCTCTACAGTTTTTTTAGATTCTGTATTGTTTATTTCTGCTCTGATCTTTATTATTTCTCTTCTTCTGCTAGGTTTAGGCTGCCTTTGCTGTTCTGCTTCTATTTCCTTTAGGTGTGCTGTTAGATTTTGTATTTGGGATTTTTCTTGTTTCTTGAGATAGGCCTGGATTGCAATGTATTTTCCTCTCAGGACTGCCTTCGCTGCATCCCAAAGCGTTTGGATTGTTGTATTTTCATTTTCGTTTGTTTCCATATATGTTTTAATTTCTTCTCTAATTGCCTGGTTGACCCACTCATTCGTTAGTAGGGTGTTCTTTAACCTCCATGCTTTTGGAGGTTTTCCAGACTTTTTCCTGTGGTTGATTTCAAGCTTCATAGCATTGTGGTCTGAAAGTATGCATGGTATAATTTCAATTCTTGTAAACTTATGAAGGGCTGTTTTGTGACCCAGTATATGATCTATCTTGGAGAATGTTCCATGTGCACTCGAGAAGAAAGTATATTCTGTTGCTTTGGGATGCAGAGTTCTAAATATATCTGTCAAGTCCATCTGATCCAATGTATCATTCAGGGCCCTTGTTTCTTTATTGACTGTGTGTCTAGATGATCTATCCATTTCTGTAAGTGGGGTGTTAAAGTCCCCTGCAATGACCACATTCTTATCAATAAGGTTGCTTATGTTTATGAGTAATTGTTTTATATATCTGGGGGCTCGGGTATTTGGCGCATAGACATTTATAATAGTTAGCTCTTCCTGGTGGATAGACCCTGTGATTATTATATAATGCCCTTCTTCATCTCTTGTTACAGCCTTTAATTTAAAGTCTAGTTTGTCTGATATAAGTATGGCTACTCCAGCTTTCTTTTGGCTTCCAGGAGCATGATAAATAGTTCTCCATCCCCTCACTCTCAATCTAAAGGTGTCCTCAGATCTAAAATGAGTCTCTTGTAGACAGCAAATAGATGGGTCTTGTTTTTTTATCCATTCTGATACCCTATGTCTTTTAGTTGGCGCATTTAATCCATTTACATTCAGTGTTATTATAGAAAGATATGGGTTTAGAGTCATTGTGATGTCTGTATGTTTTATGCTTGTAGTGATGTCTCTGGTGCTTTGTCTCACAGGATCCCCCTTAGGATCTCTTGTAGGGCTGGTTTCGTGGTGACAAATTCCTTCAGTTTTTGTTTGTTTGGGAAGACCTTTAGCTCTCCTTCTATTCTAAATGACAGACTTGCTGGATAAAGGATTCTCGGCTGGATATTTTTTCTGTTTAGCACACTGTAGATATCGTGCCAAGCCTTTCTGGCCTGCCAAGTTTCAAAGGAGAGATCAGTCACGAGTCTTATAGGTCTCCCTTTATATGTGAGGGCACGTTTATCCCTTGCTGCTTTCAGAATTTTCTCTTTATCCTTGTATTTTGCCAGTTTCACTATGATATGTCGTGCAGAAGATCGATTCAAGTGACGTCTGAAGGGAGTTCTCTGTGCCTCTTGGATTTCCATGCCTTTTTCCTTCCCCAGTTCAGGGAAGTTCTCAGCTATAATTTGTTCAAGTACCCCTTCAGCACCCTTCCCTCTCTCTTCCTCCTCTGGGATACCAATTATGTGTATATTATTTTTTTTTAGTGTATCACTTAGTTCTCTAATTTTCCCCTCATACTCCTGGATTTTTTTATCTCTCTTTCTTTCAGCTTCCTCTTTCTCCATAACTTTATCTTCTAGTTCACCTATTCTCTCCTCTGCCTCTTCAAGCCGAGCCATCGTGGATTCCATTTTGTTTTGCAATTCGTTTAAAGCGTTTTTCAACTCCTCGTGACTGTTCCTTAGTCCCTCGATCTTTGTGGCAAGAGATTCTCTGCTGTCCTGTATACTGTTTTCAAGCCCAGCGATTAATTTTATGACTATTATTCTAAATTCACTTTCTGTTATATTATTTAAATCCTTTTTGATCAGTTCATTAGCTGTTGTTATTTCCTGGAGATTCTTCTGAGGGGAATTCTTCCGTTTGGTCATTTTGGAGAGTCCCTGGCGTGGTGAGGACCTGCAGTGCACTTCCCCTGTGCTGTGGTGTATAACTGGAGTTAGTGGGCGGGGCCGCAGTCCGACCCGATGTCTGCCCCCAGCCCACTGCTGGGGCCACAGTCAGACTGGTGTGTGCCTTCTCTTCCCCTCTCCTAGGGGCGGGATTCACTGTGGGGTGGCGTGTCCCGTCTGGGCTACTTGCACACTGCCAGGCTTGTGTTGCTGGGGATCTGGCGTATTAGCTGGGGTGGGTAGGCAAGGTGCACGGGGGCTGGAGGGGCAGGCTTAGCTCGCTTCTCCTTAGGTGATCCACTTCAGGAGGGGCCCTGTGGCAGCAGGAGGGAGTCAGATCCGCTGCCGGAGGTTTGGCTCCGCAGAAGCACAGAGTTGGGTGTTTGCGCGGAGCGAGCAAGTTCCCTGGCAGGAACTGGTTCCCTTTGGGATTTTGGCTGGGGGATGGGCGGGGGAGATGGCGCTGGCGAGCGCCTTTGTTCCCCGCCAAGCTGAGCTCTGCCGTCAGGGGGCTCAGCAGCTCTCCCTCCCTTTGTCCTCCAGCCTTCCCGCTTTCCGCGCAGAGCTGTTAACTTATGACCTCCCAGACGCTAAGTCGCGCTTGCTGTCGGAACACAGTCTGTCCGGCCCCTCCGCTTTTGCCAGCCCGACTCGGGGGCTCTGCTTGGCCGGCGAGCCGCCCCTCCGCCCCGGCTCCCTCCCGCCAGTCCGTGGAGCGCGCACCGCCTCGCCGCCCTTCCTACCCTCTTCCGTGGGCCTCTGGTCTGCGCTTGACTCCGGAGACTCCCTTCTGCTAATCCTCTGGCGGTTTTCTGGGTTCTTTAGGCAGGTGTAGGTGGAATCTAAGTGATCGGCAGGACGCGCTGTGAGCCCCGCGTCCTCCTACGCCGCCATCTTCCTTAAAACTCTCACGTTTTATTTATTTTTGAGACAGAGAGAGACAGAGCATGAACGGGGGAGGGGCAGAGAGAGAGGGAGACACAGAATCGGAAGCAGGCTCCAGACTCTGAGCCATCAGCCAGAGCCCGACGCGGGGCTCGAACTCACGGACCGCGAGATCGTGACCTGAGCTGAAGTCGGCCTGCTTAACCGACTGAGCCACCCAGGCGCCCCTTGTTTGTTTATTTTTAGGACATTGACAAATTTGAAGAGTCGAGGCCAGTTGCCTTGTAGAATGTCTGTCAGTTGGATTTGTCTGATTTTTTCTCGTGAATACATTGTGGTTAAACCTTTTTTCTGTGATGTTATATCCTCAGTGCCTCACAACAAGAGGAACATGGTGTCATTTTCCCCATTACTGGTAATGTGAAGCTTAATCATTTGGTTAGGTTCATGTCCAATGTATTTCTCCACTGCAGAAGTAGTAAAGCTTGGACTTTGTGTGAATATCCTGTTCCAGGAGAAGCTTCTTTATGCTGAAAGTACAAGTTACTTTATTACTGAAAATACAAATTACATGGTTCATTGCAGAACCATGGGTTGAAAAGGCATTTTCCCTAATTAAAAGAAAAAAAGTAGAAGATGAGATTTATTTAAAAAAAAAAAAACTGGCACTAAGCCTCTTAGGCAAATTCATGAGCTATTCACATGACAAGGGGTCTTATCTAAATGAGGTTTCCTTATCGAAATTGTGAATTGCTGGTGGAGGCTCACGCCCCAGTCTGTACATATATCCCTACAACTTAGCCTAGTGCCTAGGCTACAGTAGATGTTCAGGAAACCCTTATTGAATAAATTCCTCCCCAGTTGTACTGTCTCCATGAATGAGAAATTAATCACACTAAGCAAAAAAAATGTACTTTATTTTCTCAACTGGCACCAGCTGGAGTTGATTTGGCTGCTTAAGCACTACTCTTCTCATGGGAAATGACAGAGCTTTCAGTTTTCATCCAGGTATTTGACCTTAGGCGTTATTCAAGTCTCTGGTTATTCTAAAAATCTTAGCTTCTCTATATTAAAGTCACAAACTGTTCTAAATAAATCAAGGATCAGCCCTGTATTTGTTAGGATTAGACTTGGCTGCAAATGACAGAAAACACAAAATAACAGTGGATTAAACAATACAGCCATTTATTTCTCTCTGATGTAAAAGTCCCTAGTTCTGGCCAAGATGGAGTAACAGGGACCGGATTTACCTCCTGCCTGAAACAAGTGGAAAACCAGACAAAATGAAAACAATAGTCTTTAGACATTGGACACCAGGCAACAAAGAACAGTGATCTCTGAGAGACAGGAAACAAACAAGGTGAGCCCTATGATTGCCCCAGCTTACTGCCTGGAGAGAGTTTCCAGGCAGTGATGGAGGGAGAGGGAAGCCATGCAGGGCCACGTGGATGAGGAGACAGAGCTGGGAGTCAGGAAAACCAAGGCAGCTAGAATTTGCAGGATACTGTAGTACTGGAGGAGAGAGAGAGAGAGAAAGAGAGGGAGAGAGAGAGCTATGTAGAAAGAGAACTCTGGAGATCTGAGAAGAGGTCCCCCTGAATCTTCTGCTGAATGCTGATGAACACACACATAAAAGGCCAGGTAAAAACCACCCAAAAGGAGCAGGAGGAATAATCCTTAGAGATCACACAGAACCAGGAATAGTGCCTGTCCCCACTAGCCAGAGTGGAAAATCTCAATTCACAGAACATCAGAGAACTCAAAAGGGTCTGGCCAGTCGTGGTGCCAAATTAGCCCTAAACTCAAGGCTGCTCTGGACCTGCCTAATGAAGTTTAAAAACAAGAGTTGAGAGGATCAGACTGTTTCCAAGTAACTTAAATGTGTTCCAGAACAAGGCACAGGGCTATTTATAGAAGTATAAAGTATCCAACATCCAACAAGATAAAACTGACATGACAACCAGTTAAAAACTACCAGACATTCAAAAGAAAAAGGAAAATACAACCCATAATAAGAAGAAAAATCAGTCAAAACTGACCCAGAAATAACAGATGATAAGATTGGTAGACAAAGATTTTTAAACAGTTATTATAACTCTTTTCTATATGTTCAAGAGGCTAGAGAAAAGATTGAGCATGTTAAGTAAAAACATGGAAGACATTAAAAAGACCCAAATAGAACTTCTAGAGATGAAAAACTTAGTGTCTGAGATAGTGGAAAAGTCTGTATAGGTAATTGAGGGCTAGTATGGCAGCTCCATGATCACCAGGGACCCAGGAACCTGTCTTGTTTCTCCACCATTCTTGGTATATGGCTTCCATTTTATGCTCCAAAATGGCTGTTCTAGATCCAACCATCATAATCTGCATTCCAACCAGCAGGATGGGAGACTAGGGCAAAAGTATGTGCCCCCAACAATTTAAAGACACTTAAAAATCACATGATGTCACTTTCCCTTGCATCCCATTGGCCAGAACTTATTCCCATGGTCATACTCATCTGAAAGTGAAATCAAGAACTATAGTCTTTATTCGGGGTGACTTTGTGCCCAGCTACAATATCAAAGTTCTACCACTTAGTGAAGAATGGGAGAACTGAAATTGGGGGATAGCTAACCATCACTTTTCCAGTTCAGAACCTTATCAGGGCAAGAGAGGTCCTGATCCAGTTTGAATAAAATCATGACTCCTGGATTAAAAATAATCTGAATGAGACTGCACCTCAGTGTTTTTGATAATCAAAAATTAAAAATCTGAAGGGCTCCTTGGTGGTTCAGTTGGTTAAGCATCTGACTTTGGCTTAGGTCATGATCTCACAGCTTGTGGGTTCAAGCCCCATGTCAGGCTCTGTGCTGACAGCTCAGAGCCTGGAGCCTACTTTGGATTCTGTATCTCCCTCTCTCTCTCTGCCTTTTCCCCACTTGTGCTTCCCCCCCCCCTTTCAAAAAATAAACATTTAAAATTTTTTTTTTAAAATAAAAATCTGATTAATTCGTTTTGGAGTTGTTTGACTTCCAGCCCCCATACCTCCATATACTTTTGACATTATCTCAAACAAACTGACAGAGTTGCTCCATTTTCCCAATCAGTGACACCAAGCCAGAGATCGAGTTTAACATTTTGTTTGACTTATGCCTATGTTTATCCTGGCCAAGAAACCAGGGTCATTCAGTGTGTTTATGCCCTAGTCCTGAAACAGCTCAGTTTCTTTTCTTTCCTAATAAAGTCACTAACACCTGCAGCTGAAACCAACTTCCACAGGGGCATCCACATCGCATGCCCTGGAACCCAAGTGCCTTCTTCCTGATGGAGAAATTTTGGTATATGATAGATATAATCTTTTCTATTAACCATATAATACCCAGACTTTCTTTTGGTTGGCCATACAACATTCCTAAATCTCAAATCACTTGTCATTACAAGTAATTAACCATTTTGAACAGCCTTTCAGTATTTCTGGGGGTGTTATTGCTCTCATAATGCCAAAGTGGATGCCATTCTTTTCAAGAGATGGTAAGCAGGCATGCAATTGATCTGTTTTTGTCAGGAAAGAAAGCATTGCTGGAAAATGACAGTTCTTTCAAAGGTGCCATACAAACCAAGTATATGGCTGGCTCACTGAGTGATCCTACAAAATATTTTGCACTAGCTTTGTGTGCTGTCTTGAGCAACCCAGATCAGAAAATCTGTAGAAAGTCAGTCCTGGATACTTTCCATTTGCTATTGGCTTTGATTGCATTAACAACCTTGCAGTGTGACATATTTTACTTGCCCCACCCCATATAAGCCCTCTTCTCCTGTAATCCCACTGCTTTTCTTACTATTAAGAATAATGGTTGTGATGCTGATTATTAGCATCACCATCACCATTATTCTTTACACTAAATAATAGTGATTTCTGAGATAGAATATTGATAGGGTTTTCATATAGCAAACTAACAACCTAAAGAAATGGCTTGGCAGAAGAGGTTGGGATGGAACTTCCAGTGCTAATTTGGACCCCAAACTGTGACCTCAAGGGAAGACACTTTTCCCTTGGATTCTCCTACTGTGTACCTGTACACCAAGGTCACAATGGAGTAGGTTCAGTAAACATACTCACTGACCTTCTGTGCCCTATCCGGTTTGATTTCTCATCTGGCATCCAGTAGACCCAGAATATACTGTCTTGGCCACTTGGGAAAAGAGAAGATGGTTTTTGACCTGACAAAAATGCTGTTTGTCAGGTACAGTTTTGTTTTTAGTAATACCTTTCTGTTTGGATAAAATTAAGGATAAGAGTGGAGAGTTGATGTAAATGGAAAATAACTCATGGGATAGGGTAGGGGTTTTTACTCAATAAAGAAATGGATATTAAGAGGTTAAGTTGTTTTCCAGGTGAAGGTAAAGAGGAAACCTTTGTTAGGCATGGAAGCATGCTTGAAGCTTGATGCTTTATGAGCTCCAAAAACTGGAACTTTGTTCCATTTATTTTAACTAACCCCTCATTGACCAAGACTATCAAAAGATTGAGGTGAACACTTGAACTGTCAATGACTATTAACACTGTAAATTGCAAACATTTGCTATTTGAGTTCCTATCTTTCCAACCTCTCTTTTTTATTGATTTGGAAAACAACATTCTTTGAACTGGTTGGCTCCAGATCTGTGAAGTGTTTGGATCCAAATAGCGAATTGCCCCAAACGAGGCAAATCAAAGAGGTGTGTGTGTGTGTGTGTGTGTGTGTGTGTATGTGGTCTTAAAAAAAAAGTTGTTGAGAGTTTCACCCAATAATACAAATGGACAATTCAGCTTTAGGACCTTATCTTTTTTTTTTTTTTTTTCAGTGGATGACACCTAAATAAAGCATAAGAGCTGCCTGTCCTCTACTAGTCAGGCAGGGCAACAGTGTAGTGTTAATGAATCAAGAAATAGAACACTAAACCTCCTGAATGTATTACAATTCTTTCTGCCTCTGTATTTGGGGTTTCTTCATCTCACTTACATTTCTCAAGTGTGGCCCTTCTTCAGATGTTGTCTTGTATCACCAGAACATATTTTCAAACAGCAAATTGGTATCTAACAATCTTCCCTCACCCTGGTCCCTCTATTAAAGAGGTTCTACCTTCCCCCAGGCCCTCTTTTTTCTTGGGAGCTCATGTCTGATACATTCTTGTCACTTTGTATGCCATTGGCATGGTATTTTGAAGGCATTTTTAAAGTGTCTCAGTGATAAAGCACTGTGTCCCGCCATTTCCTGTAATCAAGGATATCAGATCCCACAACAGTCAGCTGTAAGTACTGAAGAGAACAGAATGACAGTCTCTGAGACTGGCTTCCCTCTCAAAATTTTAGAGGGCCATCCTATGGCCAAAAGAGGATGTTCATCTCTAGGTACAGACACCCCAGGGCAAATATTCTCTTTTAACCAATAGGTACATAGCAAATATTTACAGAACACTTATGAAGTGTACAGCATTGAGCTAGGTACCAGAGTAGAAATATGACAGGCATAGCATGGTCTTCATCCTGGATGATATTCTATTTTCAGCTTGAGGAAGGGAAAAATACATTGCAAAATCTAAAAGTAAACTGTCCAGCTTATGAACCGTCATGACCTTTAGCTTGCACCTAGTACAATTGTGTCTTCAAACCATGGACTCTCAAGCCCTAAGATTCAGCAGAGTGCTTTAAAATCTACCTCTCTGCCCTTCTTGCCTCCACCCCTTTCAACCAGTCACACTGCTTTGGATTTCTATAAGATTGTGTTTCTGTAACAAAGGTTCCATGGCTTTCGAAATTTAAAAAAAAATTTTAATGTTTTTCTATTTTTGAGAGAGAGAGAGAGAGAGAGAGACAAAGTGTGAGTGGGGGAGGGGCAGAGAGAGGGAGACACAGAATCCGAAGCAGGCTCCACACCCTGAACTGTCAGCATGGAGTCCGACATGGGGCTCAAACTTACGAACTGTGAGATCATGACCTGAGCCAAAGTCGGACGCTTAACCAACTGAGCCACCCAGGTGCCCCTTCAAAATTTTTTAAACCATAAATCAAGTCCAACCCTCTCGTGTTATAGATAAGGAAATAGAGCCCAGAAAGGGAAAAGAATTTGGTTGAGGGTCCGTAGCCCATTACAAGCTGCAACCCTCAATTTTCTGATTCCGCTGATTCACTTCCCCATGCCATCCATCACCCTAGCAACACGCATTTCTAAATATCAGAGTGGCCTTCTTTCAGGAAGAGCCACTTGACACGGGAACCAGAGGAAGTTGCTTCGCTGTATTCTGAGCCAAGTGCTTAGATCCTGAGTTACTCCAGGAGACCAGAGAAAAGAGACATCAGTGAGGGATATTATTCAGACTCCCATTTTTCTGCCCCCAAATGGGTTCTTATCCGTCACAAGAGAATATGAGGGTTCATTGAAGTCATGGATACAAAGTATCTGGCGCATAGTAGATGCTAAACAAATGGTAAATCTTAATAATACAGCTATTTCTTTGTAACATAAAGTGGTATCTTTCATTGATGTGTCTCCCAATTATTATATAGGCAAAGAAAATGAGGATTTATAAATCAGAATCCAGGTCCACAGTGAGTTAACCTGGTATATCAGATAAATACCAATTTCATATATAATTTGGTGGAGTCAAGGCACAGTCCTCACTTCCCAGGGAGCCTGGCAGAGTGTGGCAATCCTAATGTGCCCCACTGTGCCAGTTCAGAGAGCTAGACAGATGATGTGGCACTCGATTTCTTTTAAGCACAGATCTGGAAAATACATAATAATAAATAAATAATCTGGCATAAATGGAGGAGAAAATTGTCAGGATGGTTGTTTCTCTTGGATAAATTCAATTTCTGAAAAAAATCACACACGCAATTTCCTCACTTGGAATTAACATACTCATGCATTACTACAAATAGGAAGAATTCTGTCTTTTGGAGAAATGACCTGAGAGGCATCATTGATGACATTGCCTGGTTTCATGGAGCATTTGCTTCCTATTTAGTATCTGTGACTTTGGCTGGGGAATTTTCCAAGGCAAAGGTTATGTTTTTGGCTTGAACTTCAAAGCACCACTCATTTGTACCCCCATCCTGTCTCAGTCCTACACAGTTGATTTTCTTCTAAAGGCATAGTGGTCTCCTTGGGTTTTCTGACTTAGATATTTCAATTCCAGGGTTCCCACTTTTAGTTCCACTTGGATTACAAAATAAAATATCTCCTCCCAATCGCTTTATCTCATCTAAGTGGTGGTCCTGACTTACTAAAAGTGAAGCAATTTACCCCAGATCGCTTAGCAAGAAAGTAGCAAGAGCCAGGAGTAGAACTTAATACAACCTTAGAGTTTCAGAGCTTAACCCCTATCCTCTATTGCTCAGCGATTTCAAAAGCAAGAGGAAGCACTCATGACTGGTGGTATCAAGAATTAGTTTGCAGAGGAGATAGCAGTGGGCCTTGAAGTAATGGATAGGATTTTGACAGAAATAAAGCAGTAGAGTAATATGCGTGTGCCTGCCATATAGGTAGAAAAGCATAGGGTAAATTGTGGACCAGGGTACTTAGTTTGGCTTGAATATGGGATCATTTGAAGGGGGTATTGCAAGATGACTCCTTGAACAGAGTTGGGATTATGTTATGGAGAACCCATTTAGACAGGATGGATTTATACTTAGTTCCATAAGCAGCTGAAGGTTTCTTCTTTCTCCCCTTTTTCCTTCCTTCCTATTTTCTTACCTTGACTCCTAGATAAATATATGCTTTACAGAATAAAAATTAATCTAAAAAATGAATACCACAAGAAAGCCCCTCAACAGAGATATTAACATCTTCCAGACTTTTCTCCTATGCAAATACATACATATAAATAATTCCATATCTTGGAAGGCATAATTCTAAGATTCCTGCTACTTTCCTATATGCCCTGTATGATCTGCTCCTCTTTGAGAGTGGGCAGACATGTGAATATGATGTGGTATCACTCCCTCGGTTAAGTTATGCTATATGGCAAAGGTGACAAGATAGCCACACTTGTAATTACATTGAATTATATAAGAATTTTCTCCTTGGCTTTAAAGAAGAAACTTCATGTTGTGAGAGAGCCATTTTGCTAGGACTTATGAGCTGGGAGTGACCCCCATGAGTCAGCCAGCAAGATATCAGGGACTCCAGTCCTAAAACTACAAGGAACTGAATTCTGCCAATAAACTGTGAGCTTGGGTCCACAGCCCTCAATGATACTGCAATTTCAACCTGGTGAGTTTATTAGCTATATTTTCGTATTTTTTGCATTCTTGTTGCTCTGGCATCTGGGGCCTACTGTCTGGGGAGAGATTGTCTCTCTCAGGGCTAGCCAATTCTTAGAGATAGCAAATGACTTTCCCAGGAGGCTACATTTCATATGTAAACCAGGCAATCCAGACCCCATATCTGAACCACCTCCTCTATCTGGCTCTTATACTCTAGGAGGGAATATTCCTCTGCCCTAACCATCCCAGAGCCAGGTACCAGACAACTAATGACAGATCCTATACCTGAGAGCCCTCAGAAATTATTCAAACAAGCCAATCCTAAGCCTGCTTACCCTGCCTTGCCTTTTTTCATGAAAGCTACAGTAAAGTCTCTTGCCCATGTTCTCCCCTCACTCCTTCTACCTCCTGACCAACCCTGGTGCTTTCCCCTGTGGCCCTGTGTGACATGCTGTGCCCTCCTTTTGGGACCTGTCATAACAAACTATCTTTTCAATGGCAGTCATTCTCTGATCTGTTGGCTTCACTGTACCTGATTGGTAATAAAACCTACATTTTAAAACAGTGAGAGACCCTTAGCAGAGGGCCTAGTTAGACCATTGCTTAGATTCCTGGCTCATGGAAACTGAGACTTAATTAATTTGTGTTGCTTTAAGTTGCAAAGTTTGTGGAAATTTGTTATGCAGCAATAGAATACTAGTACATGTATAAAAATGATAATTAAACATTCTGTATTCTTCTCTAATGTAGGTTTTTTCATTTAATATGAGATATATATACACACGCCATTAAAAAATTTTTAGTAAGGGAATGAAACACGTGGGGCTGAGAATTTAAACAGCAGTGAAATTGTGGGACAGTTGAGAGAAGCAAGAGGGGGAAAAACATGGAAGTAGATTATAGCAGTCATCTGGATTGGTGGTTCTCAACCTTGGTCTCACCTAGATAAATTTTTAAAATACTGGTAGGGACTCACCACCCCCAGAGATTTTGATTTAGGGTGCAATCTGGGTATCCAGTGTTTTAAAAGCTCTGCAGGTGATTCTAGTACACAGCCAAAATAGAGAACCACAAACAGATAGGGTAGAGAGTACCATCTTGAATGTAAATGGCTTTATTGAAATAGGAAAGGAGGGATGGGTAAAAAAGGCATTGCTGAAGAAGCCACCAATAGCCCAGCAGTAAGAAGACTGGGAATCCTCCTGCCCATCTTGCTTTTGTTATTGTTTGGTTTGGTTGTTTTTAATTAGTTTTCTACTCATCTCATTAGTGTTATTAGGAGAATTTTCATGGAGAGATAGAAACTTGAGGCTACTTACGCATACATGCAATGGTAGGACTGTTGAAGAGATCTCAAGGAGCATTCCAAGCAAAGGAAATGATTTGAGCAAAGTCTCAAAGGTAGGCATTAGTGTTCCAGGTACTGGCCTAAACACAGTAGAGTAATGGTGCTGCCACACAGAGGCTTTGATGCTGTAAGAAACTAGGAGTCATTCTCGTTCTTGAAAAGAAGGGGAATAAACTGATTTTTCAAAATGGTAGGTCAGGAAGATGACCCAAGTTTAACATGAAGAAAAGTTACAGAAGACCTAGAAGCCAGGGAGCTTACAGGCTGCTACAATAATCAAAGCTTGAGAGAACAAATCTTACTATATGGCAAAGCAATGGAAGAAGAGAGGAACAGGACAAACCAAGAGATGAACCTGAAGAAAAGACAAATTTGAAGGACCTACTAGATGTGGGAGTAAAGGACAGGAAGGAAGGGTTGCAAACTTTTGGCATGGTAGGCTGGTAGTAACGCATCTGATCAAAAGGTATCTATTTTGACCTTGTAGTTAGAGAAAGGGTAAATTGGTTAATTAGGTTTCAGGTGTTCTTGTGTGTCCCTGGATAACAAGGGAATTCATCCACTGTAGACTCACCCTTGCTCAGGGTGGGTGGATGAAGGATAGATTTCACAAGGGAAACATGGTAGAAAGAAAGTGGTTTAAAGTAGTTTGTCTTCTTCTGACTCTCTGTAAAGGGGAGAACTCCCTCTGGACGGTTGCATAAATTGAGTACTAGCAATCCCAGCTGCCAATAGAGTGCACAGTTTTTTTTTTCTCTTTATAGACCCCCAAGGTAGAACTTGCTGGGGTATCTGGTTGTGACTCCTATCTTTGGCTGTGGTTCAAGCCTTGGCATGCGACATATAAGCTGGTCACTTGTAGCTGGAGCAGCAGATGGTCCATTCCTCCCTCCCTTAAATGGCTGAGTCTGCCCTGGATCCTTAAGAGTGTAAATAATTTACTCTCTATTCCACTGAGCCAAGTTAATATTATTTCTCCAAATACCCCTGCCTGTGCTTTTATATTTACTTATACTTTCTTGCCAAGGCCTTCTAACCATCCCTTCTGATCTTTATTTTATTGGTAGAAATGCTGGCCAGACTCAAACTCTGAAATAAATTGTGACAGGTAGGAGCATCTTAGCCCAATGGGACTTTTAAGTACAATTGTCCCCCTCCCTTGGGGGAATTTTGTACCAGAAACAACTGTGTGAGATCCTGCTTTTCATCAAGGGTTTATTGGTTAATGAGGCCTGTGGCTGGTGTGGTTTTCCTGTGTTTAGCTTTTGGAACTCTTGGAGACAGTTCCTTGGAATAGAGAGCTGACAGAATTATTGCCCAGCAAGCCTGCTGGCCCCAGACCACAAGACTCCACCAACACTGATGAATTTTATGGCAGAGTCAATGGACAGCACAAGTATTTGAGAAGGCAGAGTGAAGAGCTGTTGGCATCCTGTCCTGCTGTTTGAAGAAGTCTTTGAGGCTTCTCATTAAGCCATTCTTTTTTCTATCTCATTTTACTCTAGGCTTTATTGTCCTTCCTCAAGTGCCTGAACAGAGATTCGAGGTCAACTATGGTTTCAGGATGAGGTCACCAGAGTGGCACCTTGGGACTTCCCTTCCTTAGTTTTCTTGTGGCAAAGGGGACCCTTTCCATTCAAACCTGCAGTAACAGAACATGACCAAATTCCACTTTACCCTACCATCCGGCCCTTCAAGCTACTTAGCTGCTCCTACAGTAGTCCATTACATTTGTATAAACCTTAAAAATTTTGAAAAAGGTACTCATATATTATCACAGTTGAGACTCCTATCACTTCTATAAGTTTGTGTATCAATAGTTGCTCTATAACAAACCACCCCAAAACTCAGTGGCTTAAAACAACATTTATTATTTCTCGC
Organism: Panthera tigris; assembly: GCF_018350195.1. NCBI lineage: Eukaryota > Metazoa > Chordata > Mammalia > Carnivora > Felidae > Panthera > Panthera tigris. The sequence continues at coordinate 88,228,711 of NC_056677.1, read as the reverse complement.
TGGTCTGTAGGTTTGCTGGACATTGGCCAATCCAAGTCGGGCTGAGTCATGAGTCTAGAACAAGCTAGGGGTTAGCTGGTCTAGGCTGGGAGTGGCTGTGCTTCACATATTTCTCACACTCTTCCCAGAACCATGGGATGGCCTGAGCCTGCTATTTCCATGGTTAACACAGAGATGCAAGAGTGGGAAGAAACAATAATGCCTCTTAAGGCCTTGGCTCATAACTGACTCATTGTTACTTCCACATCATCCAGTTTGCTAAAGCCAGTTACATGATTGAACCCAGAGTCAATGAATAGGACATATATTCCACACATTTTATAGAAGAAATGAGTCAAGTGGCAGAGATAGAGGAAGGGCAACGAATTGGGGTCAATAATGCAATCTTCCACAGGTAGGTAGGGCAAATATGACTATTCTCATTTTACAGGTAAGAAATCTGAGACCCAGAAAGCTGAAATGATTTGCCCCAGGTTATACAGAAAATTTGGACACTTCTGGAATGCAAACCCAACTCTCATGACTTCTAATCCTCTCAGCTTTTTGCCACACTGAATTCTATGATTCCATAACATATGTCCCATCAACTAGTTAAAGGTGCACGACTCCTTTCTTTTTGGGAATGAATTATTATGGCCTGGTCCTTTTTTGTTCTCCCTTATGTTCCTGGGATTTGGCCCATGTGCCTTCTTCAGAGTCATCACCATCTACTTTTCCATTTGGACCTACTTGGAGTTGCAGGATAGATGAAAATCCCCCCCCACCGCAACTGAAGCACATAGGCACAAATTCTCCTGTCCCTGAAACAGATGTAGGAACCTTTCCATTTTTTAATTGTTTTAACTTTATCTAAATCCAAGTTAGTTAGCATATAGTGTAACAATGATTTCAGGAGTAGAACCCAGTGATTCATCACTTACATACAACACCCAGTGCTCATCCCAACAAGTGCCCTCCTTAATGCCCATCATCCATTTAGCCCATCCCCCAGCCCAACACCTCTCTAGCAACCTCTCCATTTTTAATAAAAATAGACCTTTAAAACAAAAACCCAAACAGCACATGATAGTTGGAACAGAATGACCTCAAACCCACCTGTATTCTGTCAACATGCTTATTACTGACTCTGAGCTTTGCTTAGATGCTAATAGGTCCAGGATAGTTTTCTTTCAGCCCTTCTCTGACTGCCTTTGTAGAGAGTTCTTTTAGTGGCACTCAAATTATGAATCTACCCCTTCCTGCCTAGTCTGGGCTGGGTAGAATTTTAGTCCAAGCTGCTCAAACCTCACCTGAAGAAATATGAGCTAGTATCTCTGATACAGCCTGTACGATTTTTTCAGGTGTGAGTCTCCATGGCAACCTTGTGTTTCTGTCTTTCAATATACTTGTACTCCTAGATCTGGCTTCTAGCATCCTAAGGTAGGAAGGTGCCATCTGACCTTAACTTCTCATCTTCTGGATCTCTGGCCAACATTCACATGATGCAAGCACACCTCAGTGTGTTTCTAGACAGAGGTCTCCATGGCCCCAGTCTCTGAAAGCCCTTCTCTTTTCCTTGGCATAGTTTTTTTTTTCTCCCTGATTTTTGTTTCTGTAGCATAACTTCCAGCAGCTAGTTGATATGGCTGCTGGCTCTACCATCCAGGGAGGCTTTGCCTAATCTCTTGATTCCAAGGGCTAACTTATGTGGCATAGCCATAGCAAGGAGGCTAAGTTCCGATCTTTCTTCATACTTGCATGGAAGACTGGAAGACAGATTACTTGCAGTAATTTCTGAAGGCAAAAGGTAAGTGAGTGACCTTTATAGTGGTGGAACCAAGAGAAAATGATGGTTGTCCTTGAGCTTTCAGAGATGATAACTAAATCCAGAAGGAAAGTAAATAAGGACAAATGTGTTTTAAAAAATGCTGCTGAAAAAAATAGCTGCTGCTGATAAAGAACCTCAATAAATTCAAGCAGTGTCTGCTTTTGGTCATTGATTATCTTTCTGGCTCATTGCTAGGGAGAGAGAACTGTGCAGCTACCATGTCAGAGAAGATAAGGAAACAAAGAAGTGTAGTTAGGACAATTACCATAGATATTTTGCCTTCTGGTTTGGAATGATCCATCACTGGACTATGAGGAGAAAGGAAGCAAAGGGGCAGCTGGCAGTGTGGCACCACATACTATGATTTCTGATATGCTTGTCTGGTAGTTGGTATAGTACAGTAGTAATATGTGTGGGCACTACAGGTAGACTTCCCGGGCTTGAATATCTTTTGATATGGGACATTTGGCAAGTTTCTTAATTCTTTTAATGTTTATTTATTTTTAGATAGAGAGTGGGGAGAGGCAGAAAGAGAGAGAGAGAAGGGAGAGGCAGAGAGAGGGGGACAAAGGATCTGAAGCAGGCTCTGAGCTAACAGCAGAGAGCCTGATGTGGGTCTCGAATTCATGAACTGTGAGATCATGACTTGAGATGAAGTCAGATGCTTAACGAACTGAGCCACCCAGGTGCTCTGGTAAGTTTCTTTTCTAAGTTTTAGTTATCTCATCTACAAAATGGGCTTGATGGATCTTACTTCATATGGTTGTTGTGAGGATTAAATAAAATAATGTTTATAAAGTGTTTGGCACAATGCTGGGTATATAATAAGCACACAGTAAATATTAACCATCGTTAATATTAACTGATACACCTTTCAGGGACTTACAGGAAGAGTATATTGAGACTATGTGGTATCTACTGATTGTTTCTTTTTTTAGTAAACTCTTAAATATAGTAAAAGCTCTCCTCATTTACCTCCATTTAGCTGACTTGGTGGACTAAGTTGATACTTTTCCTTCCTACTGAAATACATATTGACTGATGCTCAGGGTACAAGGAAAGCTCATGGTTAGTAAGTTACCCTCTGATTAACCCTCACACTTCTGCCCCACTGTGTCGAATTGATACTTACCAAGCACTAGTTGTTTTCTTGCCAAACCCATGTATGCCAGTTGTACTTGCTAATAAGATTAGGTAACTTAATGTAAGTTTATGAGATGTGAGCATAAAAAGGAAGCTATTGTTTCCATGAAAACATACTTCAATGCTCTGGAAAGATTTGATAAATAAATGTTACTTTTAAAAGATGTTCTAGGGGCGCCTGGGTGGCTCAGTCGGTTGAGCGTCCGACTTCAGCTCAGGTCATGATCTCGTGGTCCGTGAGTTCGAGCCCTGCATCAGGCTCTGGGCTGATGGCTCAGAGCCTGGAGCCTGCTTCCAATTCTGTGTCTCCCTCTCTCTCTGCCCCTCCCCAGTTCATGCTCTGTCTCTCTCTGTCCCAAGAATAAATAAACGTTAAAAAAAAATTAAAAAAAAATAAATAAAAGATGTTCTATTGTTAGAAAAAAACAACAACCCGACCTGGAAATCAAATGAAATGCATTAGGGAGGTAACCTATGTAAGAAAGAGTCTGTGCAATTCCAGTAAGAGGGCTCACACTCCAGAAAAGGGCCTTGGTCTCACATCACATCACCAGATTGGTGAATGAATGTACATTTGTATGTTTTAAGTTGAATTAAAATGCTTAAGGACTGTATGTATTCTTTTATGTGATTCTTCACGTTAATCAGTCAGTTACTTATTCTAATAGTGTTATACAAAAGAGCTTCTACTGTACAATGTACTGTGTTTAAGTGCTTTGTATGCTATGGGCTTGAAAGAAGGGAGCATTGTCCAGTAGAGTATATTTGCCAGTTTTATGGATGGAAGCTTGCAATAGGCAGAATAATGCCTCTACATCCCAAAGACATCCACATCCTAATCCCTGGAACATGGGAACATGCTATATCATATGGCAGGGAGGAATTAAGGTTGCAGATGGAAGTAATGTTGTTAATCAATTGACCTGTAAATGGAAAGATGATTCTGGATTTTCCAAGTTGGTTCTGTGTAATCACACAGGTCCTTAAAAGTGAAAGAGGAAGGCTGAAGAGAGAGTGTCAGAGTGATATGAAGTGAGAAGGACTTGGCCAATGTTGCTGGTTTTGAAGATGGAGGAAGGAGCTATCAACCAAGGAATGTGGGCAGTTTTTAGAAACTGGAAAGACAAAGACATGGATTATCTCCTGGAACCTTCAGAAAGGAATATCATTCTGCCAATATTTTTATTTTAGCTCCGTAAGACCCATTTCAGACTTGTGACCTACAGGAGAGTAAGACAATAAATCTGTGTTGTTAAGCTACTAGTTCGATGGTCATTTGTCACAGCAGGAATAGTAAACTAATGTAGAGGTTTAGCCAAGTTGATGACAAACAAAGCCTACCCCTTAAACGCCCCCACCCCCACAACTGTGCGTGTGGGAAACCTAGGCTTTTCATACTTTCAGGACCCTAGATACAAGATTCACACACTTAATATTTGGGTCTGGACTTAGAAGTACTATATTTACTCAGGCTTTACCATTTGCCAGGCAGTATACTGAATGCTAAGGCCACACTGGTGAACAGCATAGATATAGTCTTTCTTCATTAAGCTCTCAAGCTGTTTTCATTATCCTCCCATTTCAAAATCTGTACTTTGTGTGGAAGGGATTCTCAACATCTTCCTGTTTCTGGACTGAGGAACACCTTGTTTCTTGCTCAGTTGTAAAATAGGATATTTAAGCCATTACAAACACTCTTCTTCCTCTAACCATTTTCCTCAGATTGCCTTTGATTTGTGACTCTGGTATCACCATTTTCATCCATTCACCCATCCCACAAAGTGATCTTCCAGAATTCTGTCATTACCATCTTCCAACATCAAAATGCCAGCCACAAAATAGATATTTCCACCAAGAATAAAATAAGGGTGGTTCTCTTATGCTTCATCTTCCCACATGGCCAAGTTTATTATATTTATTTTTTTAATGTTTGTTTATTTTTGAATGGGGGGGGGGCGGGCACAGAATCTGAAGCAGGCTCCAGGCTCTGAGCTGCCAGCACAGAGCACGACGTGGGGCTCAAACCCATGAACGCAAGATCATGACCTGATCTGAAGTCAGATGCTCAACTGACTGAGTCACCCAGGCGCCCCCATGTTTATTTTAAGTTTTCCACTCCACTCAGGTGTTTTCCTCCATCCAAAATGAACCACCTCATCAAATTCCAGTCTCTCCCATTTATCAGGTCCAGGTCATATCTGCCTTTAATAATGCTCTCTGTAACCAGAGTGGTTCATCTTTGCCTCTATAGTACATATAGTTATTTCTGGGCCATGCCTTCATGCCCTGTATTATTTATGTCATTTCATTCTCTATTACTTGTGGCATCTGTGTTTTATTACTTCCTTGATTAGAAACCCCTGTAATAGTTTCCCACTGCACCCAGAATAAAGTCCAAACTCTTCATCATAGCAGTATGGGCCATTATGATCTGGTGGCTCTGTGTTCCTCTCCATTCTAGTGTCATTCTTTCCACCCCTCCACCTGCTTTAGCTCATTTGGGCTGCCATAACAAAAATACCATAGACTTGGTCACATATAAACAACAGAAATTTATTACTCACAGTTCTAGAAGCTGGGAAGTCCAAGATAGAGGTGCTGATAGACCTGGTGTCTGAAGAGAGCCCGCTTCCTGGTTCATAGAAGGCCATCTTTCTGTGTCCTCACATGGTGGAAAGGGTGAGGTTGCTCCCTGGGGCTTCTGCACTAATCCCATTCATGAAGCCTCCACCCTTATGAACACATCACCTCCCAAAGGCCCCACCTCCAAACACCAGCACACTGGGGGAGTAGGTTTCAACATAGTAATTTGGCAGGGACACAGACATTTAGTCTATAGCACTATTCTTGGTGGTCTTTCCAATATCTTCAAATGCACCATGTTCTCTTCAACTTTTGGGCCTTCAACATGCTGCATCTTTCTGAAATTCTTATCATTAAATATTTCTTCTTTCACTCCTACCCCCACCCTCTTCACCTGCTTTACTCATCCTCCAGTTGACAACTCAAATGTCACTTTCTATAAAAATCACCCCTGTATTAGGGATCCCTTGATAGTATCCTCCCTTAAGTGCATAATCCCTTAACACCATACATTTCTTTGTAGTCCCATGCATTTCCTTGCAACACTTATTGACTTGTAATTACTTGGATTTTTATTGCCTTCCTCTAGATATAAGCACCATATTTTTTGAAAAAGAGAGTGAATGGGTGAATAAACTAACGAATGATTGATTCTTTAGTCTCAACTTTTAAAATGGTTTACTATCTGTCTCCTTCAAGTAGAATGTAAGCTTAGCAAAGCCAGGAACCTCCTTTATCTTATTGACTGCTGCTGTGGCTTATAGTATATACCAAAAAAAATGCTAGTTAAAAATGATTTCGGGGGTGCCTGGGTGGCTCAGTCGGTTAAGCATCCAACTTCAGCTCAGGTCATGATCTCACGGTTCATGGGTTCAAGCCCCGCATCAGGCTGTGAGCTGACAGCTCAGAGCCTGGAGTTTGCTTCAGATTCTGTGTTTCCCTCTCTCTCTGCCCCTCCCCCTCCCCCTCCCCCAATCACACTCTGACTCTCTCAAAAATAAATAAACATTAAAAAATGATTTTGGCACTTTTGTAGAATTCAGTCAAAACATATCTTTGTTAATTCTTATGCCACTTAAAGAGAAAAGCAATGAAGGCAGAGAAAGCTTCCTATGTTTTGGGATTCCCTCTGAACCTGGAATCCTGAAATTCTCTCCATTTCCTTTCCTGTCATCTAAATGATGTTACTTAATACCACCTAGAAAGTGTGTAATGTTGTTTGCCTCAAATACTTGTACACAATTTTCCCATATGAGTTAATTGTATTTTTGTGGGACAAACAAGCCAGAAATAATCAGCCCTGTTATATAGATCAGTGGTTCTTACACTTAAACATGAAGCAGAATCACCAGAGTATTTGCTAGAATAGCTTATTCCTAAACCCAAGCCCAATTCTGATTCTTTAAATCCAGAATGTTGCCTAGGAATCTGCATTTTAACAAGCTCTCCCAGGTCATTCTGATGTTGATTGTCCAGGACTAATCCCTTGAGAAAGGCTAGTATGAATTTGAAATTGGGTATCCAAGCAGTGTAGTGACCTGATCAGATAATATTAGCCACCATTCATTGAGTGTTAGTGTTTGCTGGGCACTGATCTACTCTAAGAGGCTATCACTATCTAACTTAATCTTTTCCATTAGCCTAAAGGAAGGTATTATTATAATCCTCCATTTTGTAGGTAAGATAACTGAGGCTAAGAGAGGTCAAGTAATTTGCCCAAAGTCACACAGACACTAAGTGGTAGAGATATTTGACATATTCTCACTCCAAACTGCCTCCTCTTCCCCTTAATTCCAGGCTACTTGCCTCCCACAGAGGTTTCCTCATTGGCAGACTTCTAGATCCTTGGCATGCTCAGTGTGCACTTACTTCTCCAGTCCTAATCAGAATTATGATCTGTTGCCTTTAAAGGTGCTTTATTGCAGGTTACTAAGGGAAGAAGCCCTGTATTCCTGCAGTTCCTTGTTTTGCATTTGTTGAAACAACTGGCCCCAGGGAAAGAGGCCCTTCTTTAGAAGAAATAAATATGTTCTTTCTGCCCTCCTCACATACCACATTAATTATCAGCTACAGGCGAAACTGCCGAAACTTCTGGCCCACTGGGCCCTTCTTCTTCAAAGCAGGAAGCAGCACAGCAAGAGAAGAGTTTCATTCTGAAGCTCAAGTGCTCTCCCGCATACAGTAATCTGGGACAAAGGTTCAGCATGCTGGGTATAAGACAACCACCAATAGGTGGAATGTTTAGGGAAAGTAGATTGGTATCTACAAACAAGAACTCTCATCAGAGATTTGAGGTAAATATTGAGTGACTTCCCTTTACATTTGGCCTTTCCTGTACACTTGATACTAGAATGTCATACAGAGACCTTTCATTAACTCAATGTGAATAAATTACTCTGCATACATTTTTCTACTTGCAGCAGAAGATGAAGCTGAAAGTGCTTCGCTGGTTAGTAGAGGTGGCTAGATGGTGGCTCTCTTTATTGCAGCCACCTTCTCCTGCTCCAGAACAATCTGGACACTTAAGTACTATACCTAGAAACAAAAACCAGGAAGGGATTTCCAGAGGTTATTAGATTTCTGCCAGGCAAGATCTAAAATAAAGATGGCAAACAGTAGTTCCATGCTCACTTTATGGACAACGTACTGAGAAGAATTATGAGGCCATATATGGGCAGGAAAGAGTGCCAGAATTGATTAGTGATGTCTTCCATGGACATGAAAATACAGAGGACCAATAAATTGGCTACTTTTTTTTTTTTTTTTGCCACTCTTGCCCCAAGGTTTCTTAACCTGATTATACACAAACTGCTGGGAGCTTTTTAAAAAACTGCTGGTACCTGGGGTCCACCTCAGACCAATTAGATTCTCTGGAGATAAGATTCAAGCATCTGAGTGTCCAGGATTGAGAGCCACTGCTCTGCACCAACACAGATATACAGATGACTTAACTTAGTAGTTCTGAAATGTACTTCCTTCAACAAGGAACAGCAGGTGGTCTGAGGAGCTTGTAAGATTATGGGTTCATGGAACCAACTCTTAAAATTTCTAATTTGGGGGGCACCTGGATGGCTCAGTCAAGCATCTGACTCTTGGTTTCAGCTCAGGTCATGATTTCATGGTTCATGAGTTCCAGCCCCATGTGTGACTCTGTGCTGACAGAGCTTGCTTGGGATTCTCTCTACCTCTCTCTCTGCCCCTCCCACTCATGCTGTCTCTGTCTCAAAATAAATAAACTTTAAAAACTTTCTACTTTGGGGGGCAGCTGGGTGGCTCAGTTGGTTGGGCATCCGACTTCAGCTCAGGTCATGGTCTCATGGTCCGTGAGTTCAAACCCCACATGGGGCTCTGTGCCGACACCTCAGAGCCTGGAGCCTGCTTTGGATTCTGTGTCTCCCTCTCTCTGCCCCTCCATCCTCATTTTTTTAAATGTTCACTTATTTATTTTGAGAGACAGAGAGAGAGAGAGAGACAGAGAGAGACAGAGGCAGAGAGAGAGCGCAAGCAGAGAAGGGGCAGAGAGAAAGAGGGAGAGAATCCCAAGCAAGCTCTACACTACCAGCACAGAGCCCAACACAGGGCTCCATCTCACAAATCCATGAGATCATGACCTGAGCTGAAATAAGAGTCGGATGCTTAACTGACTGAACCACCCAGGTGATGCAAGAATTTATTTTTTAAAAACTCAAGAAGGATCCTGATGTGCAGTCAGGTTTGAGAACTACTGCTCTAAGCTATTCTTAATGCCTCAGATAAATAAAAACTTTGAGCAGAACCCTATTGCTCTAAGACAGTGTTCATCAACCCTGAGTACACACCAGAATCTCCTAGGAAACTTTTCGAAGACACCAGTACCTGGGTCCAACCCCAGATCAATTAAATGAGACTTTCTAGGGTGGAATCTGGATGATTCTAACGTGCAGCTAAAAACTGAGAATCTCTGCTTTAGAGAAGTGAGATGCAGGTATCTCCTTTGAGAACATAATCAGGTGCATTTCATTTCCCTTTTCTTATGGATTTAGTTACTGACTTAGTCTAGTGCTCTGGCATGGCGTTAGGTGGTAGAACTGCTTCTGTTTCCTAAACCTTGTTTACCCACTAGAATCTATCATTTATGATGGTTGTGGTGGTCTTCTGGGTCTTCCTGGACTTAGTAAACATTGGCTGCAGCCACTCATTTTTTTTAAACAAATAGATACTGAATGCATCAGTGTTTATAAAATGTAGATTCCAGTATCTTTTACCTCTGTAAACAAAGGTTTTTGATGACGGTTTATTTAAAATTTTTTTAGATCATCATATAAAAAATAGAGCAACTGATGCTTTTAAGAGGCAGAGTCTTTGTAAAGACAAAGTTGTATTTAAACATTTAAAACTAGAGGCATGCAAATAGACAGCTTAACTACAATCCATGATTGGCTCTTGTAAGGGAGGAAAATTTTTTCCTCATCCCTCCTAGGGTCCTTGGCTGCGTCTGAAAATTAAACTGACAGTGACGGATGAGCAGGGGAAAAGCACACAAATGTCTTTAACATAAGTTTTACATGACATGGGGGACGTCACAAGGAAATGACCCAAATAAATTGTTAGGCTTGTGTATTTTTATGCTAGGTTTGATGAAGAGTGGACAGTTGTGTAGAAATATCATAGGTTAAGGAGTATGAGGGGAGTGTAGTAAACTGATCGAAACTTAACAAGACCTCTGGGTATGGGGAGGGAGCCTTTCACATGAGGGTTTTATGACCTGTTTCAGGGGAGAAGGGTGGAGGGAAGGTCAAAGTTAACTTCCTGCTTCTGCTGTTTTCTCCTCAAGCTTAAAATATTCAATATGCCAAGGTGCCATATTTTGGAGTAGCATGTCCTCAACCCTGTCACCCTGCTAGTGCCTTTGGAAGCAAAAGGAAGGGATGTGATTCCTTTCCTTTAGAAGCTTTGCCATTATGTTTATCTGTTTCACATTAGTTGTATGAGACAGCCAGGTGACAACAGACAGTCAGCCTTACAGGGATGGTCACATCAGAGGTTTGAATGGTAGAGCAGGACTCTCCTTCTTCCTCAAAATATGTTTTAAAAAATTACTCCATTTTGGGGTGCCCGGGCATCTGATTTTGGCTCAGGTCATGATCTCATGGTTTGTGGGTTCGAGCCCCATGTCGGGCTCTGTGCTGACAGCCCAGATCCTGGAGCCTGCTTTGGATTCTGTCTGTCTGTCTGTCTGTCTCTCTCTCTGAGCCTCCCTGTTCATGCTCTGTCTCTCAAAAATAAATAAACATTAATTTTAAAAAATTACTCCATTTTCTCACTTATGCTTGAATTTCCATCATTAGTGATTAATGTATTTGATTTAAACATGCCTTCTTTGGATCCTTGTTTTAAAATATAAACAAAACCAACACATTAAGTCCTTAATACCTCCAATACCTAGTACCTCCAATACTGTCAGGTGGAGAAATTACACTAAAGGAGAGAGGTAAAAAGGCTTAGAGGACTAACTCCTCTTGTTAATACAGGTTAGTTTTTCCTCACACTTGCCATTTCATGACTTCCTTGCAGAGGTAACCTGCTTTGAAAGGCAATGTGAGTCCTTTAAGAAGTAGTGAATTGGGGTCTAACCATCTCTGTAGCCCTAGCACCAGTTTGGGTAGTTGAGGAAATGGCAGCCAGTGAAATGTACCATCCTAAAACTGTCATGGGAGGTTTTGGATTCAGTCTTGGACCCATCTGATTGCATCCCAACAGCCAAACCTCTGGAGGACAGCCTAATTATCCTTGTAAACAAGACCATTTCCTTTCCCCCCACCTGTGGAAAACAGGACCCAACAAACCCCTCACTGATACACTGCCCCATGCATGTGCTCTGAGAATAGACCATTGTGTTTTTGCCAAGAGCTGGTATCAAGTGAATAATCTGTTCCTATACATTTACACTCAGTGCAGAGTATCCCAGGACATGTTTATACTCAAGAAAGGTTAGTATTAACATTGTGTCAGGAAATTAATCCATTTTAATTGTAAATGCCAAGAACAAACTCCCGTCTTTGGGGCCCAGATGTATGACTTTGGTTAAATATTTATAGATCAGTTGGAATGTTTACTCTTAATTCTGGAGCTAGGTATTTACTTGCATAATTGCATACTCCTTCCCAACCTCCAACCCCATTTACTGTTCTGTTTTCTCTCTAAAATATAAGTGGATGGGGCAGGGGGAGATGAAGGGAACATCTGGCTACTGGAGTCGAGCTAGTGATATTGATGGGAGTTGACCCTGAGATAGAATAACCAGAAAACTACTCTAGGTATATTAACGGGATAATGTAATGAGTAGGGGCCTCAGAATCCAGAAAGTCTGGATTCTCGTCTCAGCTCTGCTACAAATCAGCTGTGTGACCTTCTCTGGCTCACAGTTTCCTAATCTATAAATAAAAGGAGATTAATTTGAATTTTTAAAACTCTTTCCAGCTCTGAATCTTCCCGGAAGCATTCTCTAACCCATTTTGAAACTCCTACCCCATCGAGGTGTAATATACTTAGGCTCTCTGGAGCACTACCATTCAATAGAACTTTCTGCAGCGATGGAAATGTTCTATATCTGTGATGTCCAATAAAATAGCCTCTAGCCACAAATAGCTATTGAAATGTGCTGGAAATGAGCACTTGAAATGTGGCTGAGGAACTGAATTTTAATTTTTTTTATTAATTTAAATGTAATAGACACGTGATTAGTAGCTGCCATATAGGGCAGTATAATGCTAGATGATTAGCAATAGTATTGGCTAGCTCCTTACAGAAGGCCATTATCTGTGTTAATGATGGCTCCTAATCTGGGGAAGATTAAAGAAGTAGTTGGTAAACACTGTTCAGTGGGAATGCTCTTTCTCTGATGTGGAAGGTGGGATAAAATCAAATATTCTAGATGTGTTGAAGTTTTCCAAATGCACGACTCCTGAGTTCTTATTAGTTCCACTAAAAAGTGGAAGAGGGTGACAAGCCATTGAACTAATTTCTTCTTTTTATCTGTCTGAAATGTTAATATGCTTTTAGCTGCACTATGTTAATCTGGGAAAACAGTACCACTGTAGGGCATTCTAAGATATACACAGCAGATAGCACAGAATCAGCTTCCATCATTCCACATTAATTAAACATTTTTCATACAAAAAAAGAGCTTGTTTACTTAATTTGCAGAATGTTCTTCGCCATTTAGTAGTTTATTGATCTATATCCCATAGCATTGACTGCAGAGAGTTATTAATCTGTCTGAATTAAAAAACAGTGGCAGGTCTTCATTATACAACTCATTGGGTTGAAAATCAGCTATGACTGTTCCTAGATTTGCCTTTCCCGCTTCAAAATGTACATTTGTCTTGATACAGTAAATAATATTAAGTATTATTATTGTTATATTACTAGTAGTCACATACCTAAATACTAATAAGCATTTATTAGTCAAAACTTTTTATTATAGCTTTTAGAGAGCATATAGCACTCATGATTAGTCTAACAGTATTTGAAAATATACTAAACTCCAGTTCCATAAACTGGTTAGAATGGAGGCTTCTAACTAATATGATCCAGTTGCCCAAGTGGCATTATCTGTGTTTGGGGTGGTAAATCCATGGCATGAAAGCTGTCATTCCCCACCCATTCCTTTTTCTTTTGCTTTCTTTTCTGCTAAGCTTGGACCTAGCCTCAGAATTCTTCTCAACACAGTTTCTGGACAACCAGGATCAAAACCATTAAGGCAAGCATCTGGCAACATTTAAGATGAAACTTTTCTTCCCTCTCTAATTTTTGCCATGGGGATGTGATCAATTTATAAGAAACAAAAACAAAAGCACATTCAGCGCTAGAGCTGATAGGAACCCAAAAGAGCACTTGGTTTACGCACCTTATAGATGAGGAGATTGAGGCTGAAGGAGAAGAGAGTTATACAAGGTCAAAAAGTCAGTTGGTGGCAAAAATGGGACCACGTCCCAGCCCCCTGACTCAGACTTGGCAAGACACCATCTCCAACTCAACATGTGATCATTGTACCTTGGATGTTTGGTGTAAGATTATAATTGCTCTTGAGTTTACTGGAAATGATGTCTACTTGCCTGGACAAATGAGGCTGGATAGCCCTATTAAACAGGGTTAATCTCTTGGTCCATCCAAACAGGTTATTTGATATATTTTCCAATGAGTTAGATTTATGTGTTTTCCAGACATCTGTGTCCAGTGCCACCTGACTAGAAGGAAGAAATAGCAGCCCATTAATTGAAACGACCACTCTTGCTTAGCAGGACCTGCTGGAATGTGTAGTACTGATTAACAAATATGATCTTTATTGTTATCATTAGCAAACTCCCAGATGTTTGCCTTCTTTAATGTGTTGCTCTCCACCTAATAATTTGTTCCTCTTACTTATGGCTTGTGTTCTCAATAGGGGTTGCTCCTATGCAAAAATTGCTTATTACGTCTAACAACATTGATATCATTGTCAAGCCATATCTAAGAGTTGAGCCCTCACAGTTTCAATAGAGAAAAACCTGCTATTCTAATAAGAGGCAAGAGCAGGAACCTGGAAGTCTTGGTTTTCAGTCCTTTAGATTGTCTTTATGATCTAAATAATCCTTTAGGTTGGAAATGTTAAATGGTTTGCAAATGTGAATCATGTTTACTTTATATTCAATAGTATAATTACCATAAATGAACAATCAGGGGAAAGGTATAATTCTGGTTAATGGAATTTCTGTGTGACTGCCAGATGCATCTGATTCCGAACAAACATTCAGTGCCTCTGTTTATAAAATGTGTTTATGTCCTAACGTTTCCTTTGCAGCTGAATATTGCCACTATGCAGCAAGTTGTATTAGAGTACTTTACCCCCCTTTCTTTTTTAAAAAAAAAAAACTCTTTGTTGTGTCTTAAAGATCCCATTCTTTGTTGTTGCAATTGGTTCCTTATAATCCTCTAAGTAAACTAAATTTTGGTGTGTTTGAAGCTGCTCAGCTCTTCTGAAGACATGAGTAAGAGGGGCCTCATCCCTCAGTTTCCTCAGGAAAACTCACCCTTCAGCTAATAACTTCTACTTGTAATTTCATTTACAAGACTGACTTGGTTCTTGCCATACTCTGGGGTCTTGAAGAAGTGATCTGGTCATCCAGGGATCTTTTACAGAGAAGACGGCATGAGTGTCCTTCCCACCAGTGCAAAACCAGCAAAGATAGAGTTGTAAATGTTTGGTGTTTTTTTCCACCATAATATCTCAGCTCATTTTTCAATGAGACACCACAGCTCATCCCTAATGAGTGCATTGCAACTGTTTCACAGATTATCTCCTCTAGGGTGTTAGATCCTAGGATGTTACTTCTCCCAGGATATTTAGCCAGGGAGAGACCCCTTCCAAAGAATTTATATGGTAGAAGTGTACACTTTTGAAACAGGAAGAAGTCTGACTGCCAACATCAGCTTCTTCAACTTCTGAAAAATCATTCTTCTTTCTCAAATGCGCTGTCACCACCATCATCATTTTCACATGGAATCAGATACCTTCCAATCATTCAAGGATAAAAGTATCTCATCCCACATTATGATCCCCCCACATCATCAGCTCCTTTCAAACTACTAGGCTCAAGGCCTTGTCAGCTTTTCCTGTGGAATCCTCATACAGAATAAAACTAGTATAAAAGTAAGCTTTACAAATGCTAATTTCTAAATGCCTGACATTTGTCTCTATGTTACTGAAGAATCTGAATGAAGCAGGTCCCCTGTTGTAAAGCTCCAGGGTTAAGGCTATCAGAATTTTTACTCCTGCTCCTTTTTACCTCCTTACATGTATTGTTACTCTTAACGTCAAACCATCCAACCTCAAGACACTCCCAGAGTCCACCTCTTCACTCATCCAGCAAATCATGGCTGATGATAAAGAACCCTTTACTGGTTTTTGGACCTCTATAAAGCAGAATCCAAGACGGAATTTAGACATACAAGAGATTTATTGAGTTAGGCTCATGTGAGGCACAAAGGAAAGGGGTCCGAAGGAATTCAGGGCTATCAGAAGACAGTGCAGGTCCAACTCTTGTGAAGGAGAGCGGGAAAGAAAGAGGATTGGACAAATTGAGGTTCAGACTGATGCACTATTCTAAGAAAGTTTCAGCCTAGCCAATAAGGAATTCTCAAGCCAAAGTCACTCATCAGAGGAGTCCCTGTGTCACAGGAATGGGCCTACCTTGTTATTCTTGCCATGTACAGTCATTGGCTGGAAACTGCCTTGTTGGAAGCATATCCTCAGCTTAAATGTAGTGATGGATCCAGAGGACCAACAGTAAGGCCATCTGTCAACTATGCCCCCAAAGCAAGAGATCTAAGTGGCACATTTTCATGGCTGCAAAAAAAAAAAAGCCAAAAAACCTAATAATCACTGGATTTAGTTCATTGGAAAATCATCTCCAGCTGTTACTCTGACCTAAGCACTGTAAGTACATATTATTTCACCCATGTCAATGTTGTGGCTCACAGCACTTTGCTTGAATCAGTCATATTTTTCCTTAAAACCTTATCACTTCTCCTCCACCATCACTAAAATCTGTTAATTAATTTACTTTTTGTCATACAGGCAAAAAATCCAAAGCATCAGGTTCTTCTTCCTTGAGTCCATCTTTGTTTTTTCCAATCCCCTGAAAGATAGGCATCCTCACTGTCCTTTGTGACCCCAAGCTACTCTGCTTTCTTCCTCTTCTCAGTTTCCATAATCTGGCTCTTTCCCTTTTGCTATCAGACATGTCCAGGTCTCTTCAACATTGCATTTACCTTCACTCTATCTCCATTTGTCATCCAAATCACTCTCCCATCATTCTATACTTGCTGCCATTGGTTCATTACAGCATAGTACCTGCTCAAGTGTGTGTGTGTGTGTGTGTGTGTGTGTGTGTGTGAGAGAGAGAGAGAGAGAGAGAGAGAATATCACCTGTAGGGCTTGTTAAAATACAGACTATTGGACTCTGAGTTTCTGATTCAGTAGGTCTGGGGTGGAGACCTGATAATTTGAGTTTCTAACAAGCTTCCAAGTAATGTTGATGCTGTTGATCCAAGGGCCACACTTTCAGAAGCACTGATATAGCAGTTAAAGAGTGTGGCTTCTGGATCCAGTCTTCATGAGTTCAAATCCTGGCTCTGACTCTTATTGTGTCACATTAAACAAGTTCTTAGTCCCTCTATACCTGTTTCCTAATCTGTAAAACAGATATAATAATAGTGCCTACTTCATAAGGTTGTTGTGAACATTATATGATTTAATATATATAATTCTTAGGATACTGGGACATGCCTGGCACATGATAAATACTGAAAAGTGTTAGTTACTTGTTTAAGTGGCCCAGAGTTCTAGAGCCAGTAGGAATCACTTAGCTCAGCCTTCATCAAATCCAAGTCAAAATTTGTGTGACGCCTTTACTCTTGCTATGTGCAGCACTTAAAACTTTACTAAATGCTTTTCTTTAAGTTGGTTCATGGTTTTACCTGGCTAAATTTATTTAAAAATGAACCTGTAAGTGAAAAACCAGTGTCTTCCAAATGTAAAATAGAGTATATATATATATATATATATATATATATATCTACCACAATACAAAAGACTTATCTATGTATCACCTCAAGCCACCAATGGTTTGGGTAACCCTCTTAGAAAGAGGACTGATTTCACTTATAAGCCCTCCTTTTCAAATAAGGAAACTGAGATCCAAAGAAAAGGAAGTAGTCACTTAAGAGCACAGAACGTTGATGGTAGAGCTGAGAGCAAGTCTCCTAACTCCCTGGCTAGCATACTTTCTTTACTGCCTCTGGAAAGAAATGCCCCACTACTCCCTCCTCTTGCCTTCTGATGACTTTCTAGCAACTGTATCTCTATTATTGAAGAGATTTCATTTTCTATTAAGGCTTCACCATTTAACCTAATTTTAAAGGTTTTGTGATGGCATCTGTTGTTATGTCATAGGGGTTTTGGCCATGGTTAAGTGTTGTCCTAAGGGCTTAAAGTTGGAAGAGAGGCTGAATGTACTGGCTGCTAGATAATTAGGAGGAAGTGTGAAAAATGAATGTGGGCGAGAAAAAGGAGTCAAGGTTTGTTAACAGGGTGAGGTTGGCAGGCCAGTGTGACAAGAGAGAACTGAAAAACAGATTCAGGATTCACACAGAACTTGGACTTTAACAAAATTAGGGGAAAGAGGGGACCAGAGCAGGGAAGAGAAGAGAGCTTCTGAATGTGATATTGTTTGTAGGAGGCCCTGGGCAGGCAAGGGAAAAGTAGATTTTGCTACCCAGTCTCTTTATTGAACCATCAGCCCTTTCTCAAGGTTCTTCAATACCCAAGGACATCCTAGCCCTCACTTTGAGACATGCTGCTCTACATTTTAGAGTTACTAAAGTGTGTATCGCTAACACAGATTCTTCTAGATAACATAGACCCGATTACATAGACCCTCTCCTTGGTCCAGGTCAAACAGCTTGGCCATCAGACAGCTCTCTTTAGGAGGTAACACCCCCATCCATTTAGGGGTGCCCTTTGTTTTTCTTTTTCTCTGTGAGGGTCAGAGTGGCTTGAGCAATCAGCAAAACCAACACTGGGGGTTCTTTGTAAGTGTACTTTCAAGAGGGACAGAGCCTTCTTAAGGCTTCCAACTTTTGGAAGGTTTCCCTGGCAGGTCTAGGGAAGAGTTTATACAAAACTTGGTCAGGGTTTGCTTTTTCTCTGAGGCACCATTTTCCATTGTTGCTTTTATATCGCTGGAGTTAAGAAGTTTAGGAGTTGCCTGGATAAGGTAAGGTGAAAAAAATGCTTTACCCCCCGGTGGTTTCTTCAAGCTCAACTTACCCTCTCTCCATCTGCTCCCATCCTTCCACTACAGACCCTATGATCCTGGCATATACCTACCTCTGACCCCTTTTCCATTCTGCACAATCCCTCAAGATAGGCAATAATATTCAGAGTGCCCACCCACATTACCATATCTTTTGATACAAAATTTAGAGGAGTGTGTTAGCTGTACAAAATGGACATTTCAGCCTCAAATCAGTGTGCATTTAACATGCACAATTGGTTGATTTCATCTTTTTTCTTCCCTAGAGAGGAACTAATTATTCCCCTTGCATATTAGCAAACCAATGTGTCATATTCTTTGGCACTTGGAGTGTTTATCCAAACCAAACTACAATAGTCTCCTGATATCAGCTTCAACTGTCCAGGAGTGCTTTTGTTGAAACCCTATTTCAGCCAACTTAGGAAAGAAGATTATAGAGTGAAAGTCATTTTTCTTAAAGTAAGTGTGCCTGTAGGATTACAGATATCTCGGTGAAATGCTCAGTAAAATCTTGATAAGCCAGAACTTCTGCTATCCGGGATATTTGTGGAATTCTTCTTTAGGAAGAATCATATATGATAGGAAAATGATCTGAGAAGAAGTGAGGGATATAGCCCAGAAAAATAAAGGATCCTCCAGGTAGCATCCTGGGCTCCTTACTTATTTAGTCCATGTCCTACATGTCTAACACCTAATGGAAATGGATGGATAATGGAAAATGATGTACTGGAAGATAACTCAGAGCCCACCTAGTCCTCAAACAGCAAAGGAAGATTTTCCATCATCTCCCTGTGACTCTACCTTGTGAGGCAGGAATGTTGCCTCTGACAATTTAGAAAGATTTGCATCAATAAAGGTTTTCCCTTTAGGCCTCAATGAACCATATAATTCTGTAAACTTTCACAGTCCGTACTCCAAGAATCCCCATTACATAAAAGATTTACTGTAATCTCTAACAAATGACTTAATAAATTAATTAGTTCTTTGAAAGATAGGACACCCAGGAGCCTACAGATCACAGATTGTAGAATAAAATTCTCAAGGGCCGAGGAAGGGCTTGTGAATCAGACAGTGCCTTCTCCAGCTTGGGAAAGGAAAGGGTGTTCTAGTTTTGCTCCAGCCTGGTCTGGACTCCATGGGGCTAGATGCATCCTCTGGTCTAACTTGGTTCTTGGGATTTTCCATGCAAATCATTCAGTGGTCTCAGTACTTATGACAAGGTCTGGGATTCTCATTTCAACAAATACTTTTGACCATGTGGATGAATTCTAGGGATACAAATAGTAGTAAGACATAGTCCCTGCCCTCAAGTACCTCACTACTCAGTGATAGGAAGACACCAAGAGATTAACAATCACAATTCAGACAGACAGATATTATTATAGAAGTATAAACATAATGCAAAGTAAGCACTTTTTGTTAGTTAACAGTGTGGAAATAGCTATATAAGGATGATGCTTTCCTTTGCTGATAACCACTTTTTTATTATGGGTTAAGATCAGATCTATCTGAATGAGAAAATGAAAAGAAACATAATTTGTTCATTACTGTACATTAATAGGGATATACACTGACCAGCATAAAACTTCTTACAAATGTTTCATGGCATGAGAATTCACATTTGGGCCTTTATTGACTATGTAATGTAATATTACTTTTGTATATTTATCTCCTCCATAATAATATAAGCTACATGAAGGCAAGGGAATTTTTTTCTGTTTCATTCACTGTTGTGTCTACGGAGCCTAGAACTGAGCCAGTAAATGTGTAATAAATATTTGTTGAACCAATGAGTCAAGTAAATATAGATAATTAAAAATTATGATACGTTCCATGAAAGAAAATTAACATGTGTGGTTGCAGATTATAACAAGGGGATCAGATGTAGATTGGGGCATCAGGATAGGTCTCTCTGAGAAAGAGACACTTGAGCAGAGACCTGAGGAGTTAGAGCAAAGACAACAGTGTTACCTTCCAGACAACAGACAGCTCACATTTGGCATACAAAAGCCCCTGGAAATCTGAAGATGTCTGGCTTTTAAGTGACTCACATTCACAGGCTACTCGGTTGACATGTTAAGGAACTGGTTTGAAGTGGCAATTTGGGGTTTTTCTTATTTAAAAGATTCTCAGAGTGTCCCAGCTCTACCTCAGTCTTTGGGTTTAAAACCAAGGAAGCAGAGTCCAGACCCAAGTTTCCCTCCTGCCTCAGTCCCTGTGTGGAATTCTGGATAGACTTAGCTCTGTGCATTCAGCCTCTTGAAACTCCTCTGTGAGCCCTTCGTAGCTGGCACCACCGTTCAGGATGCTTTTCTTCCTTGGCTTGCCTGGCAAGAGATGGGTCTGCCATCTGGAATCAGAAAAACAGCCTGCCATCCACTGAACAGTTCAGCCTGGGCCCCAGACAATGAGAATCTGGCAATAGTCAATTCCTTGTCTGCAATTTGCTGATTATCACACCCCAGGGTGTGGGATTGTACAGCCAGAACCGCTTTGCTCTGCCTCTCATCAAGGCAAAATGAACACAGATCCTGACAGGTCAAATCTTCCCCCAGACCTCAGAGGTTGCTGTACAAAGGACCAGGCTTAATCTCTGGCCAAGTGTATAATTCATTTATCTGCACGGTCATGAATTCTGGGCTCTCAGGGCAGGAAGCGTGGGGCATTGTGACTGGTTCTACAGGCCCGGGGAGTCACTTAAACCCTGATTGTATTGTGGAGGGAGGGATTTTAGAGACAAAGCCCTCTGTCCTCCAGAGATTGAGCAGACTGGAAGGGGAGCCTATGCACACAAAGGAATGGCGCTTTAGGGAGAGGTTGACAGCCTTGTCATCAATGCCCGTGAACTTCTCTAGATCATGCAAGTGATGACAAGGGGGCTGGAATTAATTATTTCATAGACTTTAGCCAAGGGGAATTGAAATAAAGAGTTCATCTCAGGATGTTTGCCTGATGCACATCCGCAACTTTGTAGTGGAGGGAAGTTTTAAACACCAAGAGCCATTTTTTCACTTATTCCCTTCTCAGGGAGTTGTTGGGGGGGGTGGGTCTTAAGTTTTGCCTCCAGCTGTCAGAGCTCCTTTACCACCACCCAAAACACTTGAAGTAAAAGGCAGTCCTCTATAGAGAGCTGGTACTTTACAGCTAATTGGAAATTGTTTGAAAATTTATGGTTTCCTGGCTTGGCCAGCTGGTTGCCTCTCTAATCCTCTGGACTTCCTGCTGAACAGAGATGGGAATGGGATGCCATTCTGTGTTCATGGAGTTTCATTTGCACAGTTCCACGGTCTGGGGGAGACTGGCCTATGGCAATAAATGTAGCCTCAAATTTAGAGTTATTTTGGATTTTGAAAGTATTTCAAGCTCCATGTCTTTCATGTCACTGCAACCTACATTGTACTGTGCAATGGAGGGCATTTTAATCACAAATTATATGTTATATATATGCTGCAGGCTCCAGAAATTGAGGAGGCAGATTGTCATGGAAGGCAGATAGTGCTGCAGAGGGATGCAGAAAACAGGGCTCCAGTGCTTGCTCTGACCTTGGAGAGGCACTTCACCTCATTGTACTGTGAAAAATCCTGATGCCTCCATTTTCCCTTTTCCCTCCTATTCATTTTTGCAGTGTAAGGTGAAGGATATGAGGAAGCCCCAAGCCCAGATCACCCCCAACAAGCCTCTTAGTACCCACAGCTGACAATCATTCATCACTCCACTAAAGGTCTCTCAGTGCAACCATTATCTGAGATGGGGGTCAGGCATTAACTACATTATCAGTCATTAATACATTGCCCCTCATATACATTTATCCAATCAGTCTCAACAGAAAATAGTGACCCCTGGAGAAATGGACTGGACAGGATTTTGTTTGCTTAGTCTTTTTACCCTTTGACACCTGGTTTCTAGATTATCTGCAAGTACTTAGACTTCCTGCTTCAAGCGAGTTCAATTATCTGCCACCCAATATCCTTATCATCATTAAGACCACCAGAGGACTCTACATCCCACTGTGTCCCAAGCAGTTTGTTGCTTTGTCTCCATTCATCAAGTCTCTGTTAAGCACTGGTTCTAGTACTGTGCTAGGTCCTATTGAGGATATGGGAAATATTTCCATAATCTTTCTTTAATGAGCTTGTTCTCTGTTGGAAATAAGTTGATAAAAGCTACAAAATACACATTTAAGAACCATCTGCTGAAGTGACATGAGTGTTCCAGATGGATTAGTCAGGATAGGCTTCTTGAAGGAAGGTGGGACTTTTCCTGGAGCCTTGAAAAACATGGATGTAATTTTAACATGCAGAGAAGGACGAGGGCAGTCTGTGCAAAGAGAAGTACATGAACCAAGGTCCAGGGGTGGGAATTAGCCTATAATGCATATGCAGGGGGTCACATGAAAGACACAAGGGCTGAAAAAAAACAGCTTTAGACCATAGAGTGAAGAGAAGAAGAATTTTGATTTGATTCTTTAAATCAATATCTTCAAAACTGTCTTGATCATACACTCCTATCAGAAAAATACACTAGCATACCCCCAATATGTGTATATTTATTTATAAACTTTATACTTATACTAATGCCCTCATACATAATAAAGCATACCAAAAAGTCATAAAGGATGATGTAATGAAATTTTAAAAGTTCTAATATTTCCTTCTCACATGCCAAAGAATCATCTTGTGCTTCCCCTGGGGTGCCTGTGCCCCTACCCTCAATACCACTGTCCTAGAAAATCAGCTAAACATTTTGGGGCCACAGAGCCCTTGAAGAATCTGATGAAAGCTACACATCCTCTCCCCTCCCCAGAAATCCATGCACAGATGCTTTTTTTTAAACTTTTTCATACACTTAATTTCAAGGAGGGTGGGGCAAGGAATGAACCCTCTGAAGCTTACTCATGGACCCCAGTTCAAGAACCCCTTGTCTAGGTACAGAAAAACACTGAAGACTTTTGAGTAGCTTCATGGCCTATAGACTTTAACCTTTTAGGAAGTTGAATCTGCTCAATGTGCAGAAGATGAATTGGCTGTAGCCAGGGTAGGGTGGGGTGGGGGCAGATGGTAGAAGCAGGGACACAAGTTGATAGGCCATTTCAAAACCTCAGGCCTGAAATGCAAATGTAATGACAATAGAAGAGAGATAGCAGTTGCAGGTGACATTTCAAAGGAAGCACTGGACAGGTCTCAGTGATCAATAGAAAATGAAGTTAGGGGTGGCTAGGTGGCTCAGCCAGTTAAACGTCCGACTTTAGCTCAGGTCATGATCTCGGGTTCACAAGTTCAAGCCTCGCACATCAAGTTCAGCACATCGGGCTCTGTGCTGACAGCTCAGAGCCTGGAGCCTGCTTTAGATTCTGTGTCTCCCTCTCTCTCTGCCCTTCCCCCACTCGCACTCAGTCTCTCTCTCTCCCTCTCTCTCTCTCTCAAAAATAAATAAACATTAAAAAAAAATAAAAGACAAAGTGAAGGGAGGGGAATCAATGGCAGTCCTGAGGCTTCATGTTTGGGGTGGTCAGGGAAGGGCAATGGCTACTGGAAATCATACACTAGTTTGAATGACAGCCCAGCATCTCAACAGAAATGGTCTGAGGGCAGTGAGAAACATGGGAGTGAAGCTGGGAGGAGCAATCGGACAGAAGACACAGACTGGGGCATTGGAACAATGGGAGCGGAGGCAGCTATGAGAAGAAACAATAACAATAGTAAACATTTACGTACCAGGCACGGTTCTAAGCACTTTATGTAAGTTGATTTGATGAATCCTTCCGACAACCTCTGTGAAGTGCCAATATGATCATTCCATTTTATGGATGGGAAACTGAAATATTTTACAAGTGGGAAACTGCCCCAAGGTCACACAGCTAAGAAGTATCAGAGTAAGGATTCAAACGCAAGCAGTGCCCCTGAGCACTATGTCATGCTGCTTCTCAAGAGAGAAAGGTGGGAAGTGAGTTATAGGAAAGTCCACGAGGCAGAGGGGAAGAGGAGGAGCTGAGGAAAGGACTGGTACCTTCTGAGTACCCGCCTTGGATCAAGCATTGTGATAATAATAATAAAATAATAAGCAGCAGCAACAGCATAGTTGAAACCAGCAAGCACTTTATGGGACAAAGTGAATACATGTCATTTTTAAATCACTTCAGCACCCAAGAGCCTTTTCTAGTTGGAAAGGATCTCTCATTGTAGGAGTCCCTTGTGGGCCAGGGCCCCACCTCTCACTGTAGAAGACAAAGGAGGTCAGATATTCCATTTACCTGTTCCTGGGGAGCAAGGGTGAGGGCATAGGACCTCTACTGCACCAACAGGACACTTTCCCAGTGACTTGCAATCTGTAGCAACTGTAGGCTAAGATGATGAGAAGAAATTCAACCATGGTCGTAGTTCGCACCTGTGTCTGTGGCACCCTGACCAGACTGCTCCTGCTACCTAGGCTTCAAAGTCTCCTCCACCCTTCTGTCTATTCTGGAGCTCTCTATATCACAGATTGGAAAGATACAAATGAAGCAAAATAGGGATTTACTGGATGGATGGAGAGCAGGGGTGGGCAATCATTTTCTGTGAAGGGCCAAGTAGTAAATATTTCAGGCTTGGTGGGCAGCTATAGACAGCCAAAAATATGCTGAATATATGGAGGGTTGGTTTCTTGTCTTTTATAGCCAAGAACTTTAATACAAAT
This sequence comes from Panthera tigris, assembly GCF_018350195.1. Lineage (NCBI taxonomy): Eukaryota > Metazoa > Chordata > Mammalia > Carnivora > Felidae > Panthera > Panthera tigris. The sequence continues at coordinate 88,203,670 of NC_056677.1, read as the reverse complement.
TAGATGACTTATTGCATCTAATCCTTACTGCAGCCCAGATAAGTAGGTGCTACTGCCAACCTGACATCGAAGATATGCAAACCGACACACAGGGACAGAGTCTGCCCAGGGTCACACAGACAGTAAATGCTAGTGCATGACACAGCTGAAATTCCAACCCAGACCTATCTGACTATCACACACAAAAGAGATGAAGAAAATGGAGATGCAGCACTTAGTGGTCTCAGAACCTCTTCTGAGATAACAAAAGAGAGGAAATTATTTCCCCCAGTTGTTCAGAGGCACCAAAGTGATCACTACCATGGAAACAGAGAGGTACGCAGCAGCTTGGGTTTAATGTGTTTATCTCCCTCTTGGCTGCTTCTATGCAGTCTATTAAAATACTGGTTTGAGCCTCTATCAAAAGGTTACACTGACCTCCCAATTCCTGGATCCTCCGCCAGCCTTTTGCTTGCTGAGAAATCTAGAATACATTTGAGTTGCAGCCCAGAACACAGTCTGGTAAGACTGTGGGGTTTGAATTCCCTCTTTAGGTCATTGGGACCTATGTGGGATCCAGGTGACAGTAACCAAAGTACCGCATTGTTTCCTCTGTTAAGATGTGTGCCTCTTGAGAACATGTAAAGCTTGCTTCCTAATTTCACCTGCATATGGAAATATGTGGTCTGCACTATTTTTTGAGGTGGCTCATAGGCAGAAGACCACAAAAGCTTATTTCATTAGCAACCCTCTGTCCTCTCCATGTGGCTAGGGCGGATGATCACTTTCACACTGAGCTCAGCGGTCTGGAGCTGTTGTTTTGCTAAACACAGAAGACAACCACCAAAAAGCCACAGGTTTTCAGGAGTGGGTGGGAGAAGTTTTGGGCATTTACAACTTCTCAGTCTTACCCACTGGGCCTGGAGTTCCTTCAGTAGGACTGCTGTGAATGCTTACAATAATATGGTGTTCCCTCTGCTCAGTGCACCATTTAATTGAGCTAATTAATGACAAGTAAACATCTCACAACAGTGAGCCTTCTGTTGGAAGAGTCGGAGGTAGGATCAACACGCACACTGGTGAAAGAGGCTTCTTGGACCAGGGCATTTGTAGTGTTGTTGGTCTGACCTGTTCCTGTGTGTGCACGTTTGCATGAATTCTGTTAAAATAACCTACTTTTTAAAAGCTAGTTGGGAAAATTTGCAAGTGAGTTTCTTTACTGTCTTGTCACATGTACTGATGGAGTATTTTCCTCTGTGATTTTTATCCCCAAACTTCAGTGACAGCTAAAGAAGAAAACCTTATGTCTGCCAAGTTGTTGGTTGGGAGAGAATTTGTGAGGGCCCTGTGTTTTGTAGCACATCCCCTAAGAATATCTTCATTTTACTCTCTGCTAATGTGGCCAGGAAACACCTGAATGGTGGCAGGAAACAGACATCTCTTTGCTGTGGATCAAACCCAGCTCTGTGGCTGTCCAGGCTGGCTCTTTTTTTGGATGAACGCCTGGAGCTAACTAGCAAGAGTGAACTCAGGGAAGCCATTGGGAGTGTTCATTATTATTTCTCAATTATCTCCATGTGGGAAAGGAGCAGTGGTTAGGACAGTTGAACCAGCCTACAATTTACTCATCCCAATGGTTTCAGCACGATCAAACATTCAAACGACCTAATCACCGTGCTGGGATCATATTCACCTGGTACTGAATCCTTTTGCAGAGTATTTTCCCATTCAAGATTTTCATTTAACCCTCCAAACAATCCAGTGCAAGTTCCATGATTAGAGGCTGCCCTGTAGATCAGTTGGTCAACAGCCATGCCATTTGGCAGGTCAAGTGCATAGGTGTGTATTTCCATGCCCTGGTCCTGGGACTTGGGAAACTGGCATGACTGGTCAGCCCAAAGAGAAGCAGAGCCTAAGCAAAACTGAGCTCACAGTTGCATGGTTTTTTTGATTGGTGACCACCAGTGCACAGTAGGTGATTAACAGGAGAGTTGGAACCCTCAGTTCTTTGATTTTGCCATAAGTCTTTCAAATTAAATCTATTCTTTTCTAACCAAACTCCATGCCGATTCTGACCATTCTAATTCTGAAAATGTTGCTTAAAGGTGAACACTACACATTACATTGCAGCAGTGCAGCCTTGCTTGGTTTAATCAAAAAAGAGTGTTTGATAGCTCTCCTTTCATTCCCCTGTGAAAGAAGCAAAAAAAAAAAAATGTTGATGAAGTTATCTGAAAGAACTCATTCACAGCGACTTTCCATATGCCCACTCAGGTAAGAAAATCATATGTCTTGGTTAAGGCCACAAACAGAAAATACAAATCATAACATTGTCTTCCACCTTTCTCCTGAACAGGACTAAGAGAAAATATGACAGTTGTCATTTTATTAAATGTCACATAAGCTGCCCCAACTGTTACGCAGGGCACTCATGTCTTTGACGGATATGACTAAGCTGTTTGAACAGGATGGGGACTCATGTCTGTCCTCTAATGAATCACTGGTGTGGGTTGGTATTTCTCCAAGCATACGCAGGAGCCTTTGTGTTCACACAGGTGCAAGGATGATGCAATTTTGACATGCATTCACTTCAACTACAATTTAGAGCAGAGGTTTCCAGCCTTGGCTGCGTATTAATATCACCTGGGGAGCTTTTTAAAATCCCACTGCCCAGGCCACACCCTGTATCAGCTTGGGCTGATACATAACAAAGTATCAGAGACTGAGTGGCTTGCACAACAGAAATTTATTTTCTTACAATTCTTTTTTTTTTAAGTTTATTTATTTATTTTTGAGAGAGACAGAAATGGTACAAGTCGGGGAGGGGCAGAGAGAGAGGGAGACAGAGAATCCCAAGCAGGCTCCACTCTGTCAGCTTGGAGCCCAACATGGGGCTCGATCCCATGAAACCACAAGATCATGACCTGAGCAGAAACCAAGAGTCAGACGCTTAACTGACTGAGCCACCCAGGCGTCCCTTCTAACCATTCTTGAGGCTGGAATTCCAAAATCAGGGCACCAGGATGGTTGAGTTCTGGTGAGAGCTCTCTTCCTGGCTTGCAGATGGCCAATTTCTTGCTGTGTCGTCACATGGTGGAGATAACTTTGATGTCTAGTCCTCTTCTTAGAAGGGCACCCATTCTCTCCATTTGAAATGCTACACTTATGACCTCATGTAACCTTAATCACCTCCTTAAAGACCCTTTTCCCAGTATGGTTACATGGTAGTGGTGAGAGCTTCAATACACGAATTTTAGGGGAACATAATTCAGTCCATTGGATACCCTAATTAATTAAATCAGACTGTCTGGGAATGAGACCCAGACATCTGTAGTTTTTAGAGCTCCTCAAGTGATTATATGTTGCAAAGTTGAGAACTTTGCTATTCAGACCCTTGCTATTCAAACTGAAGAGTAGCAGCAACATCACCTGGAAACTCATGAAAAGTGCAGAGGGGCACCTGGGTGGCTCAGTCAGTTGAGCATCAGACTCTTGACTTTGGCTCAGGTCATGATCCTAAGATCATAGGATTGAGACCTATGTCAGCTCTATCCTGAACATGGAGCCTGCTTGAGATTCTCTCTCTGTCTCTGTCTCTCTGTCTCTCTCTCTCTCCCTCTGCTTCTCCCCCCTCTATCTCTCTCTCAAATAAACAAACAAACAAATAAATAAAGTAGAATTTTGGGCCTCACTTCTGACATACTGGATCAGAACCTGCATTTAAATAAGATCCCCAGGTGATTGAGAGCATCTAGCAGGTTTCTACTCTAGAGAATCTTCCTATTGTACTCAAACACTTGCAACAATAACTATGTGAGTTCTCTGCATACTATAGGATTATCTCCAATTCCAGTTGTTTGTGCAGTCTTCTGACAATTGCTTGACGATACAGAGTACATGAGGTGGTATGCTGGGGTTTGATCACTTACTCAGGTGCCATGCACATTGTTGGGTAACCGCCAGTCAATGAGTGAAGTGACTGGTTTTAGGTTCTCTTCCCAACAGGGCTACAGTCCCCTTTCTCTTCCTGGTGATTGATTTGCTTTTGGATTAGTTTCATGGAGTTGTCTTCTCGCAAAGCCATTTGAAGCGTCTTGTTCACTCAGATGGGTTGCTTAGCTTTTTATTGCCAAGATTTTGTGTATTAAGAGGGTTTGCCACTAACCCAATCTAGACGCTTCCTATATGTACTGCTTATACTTAGCTATTTCCATGGTTTCCATGTAAATCAACCTCTTTGGTCTTGTTACAAGATAGTTGTTAATTGCATGGTTGTATGGGTTATACACTTAAAATTGGTTAAAATGGTAAATTTTATGTTATACATTTTTACCACAATTTTGAAAATTTATGCATTTTACTAAATGTGATGATGTATCCTGGTTTGACTCCTGGAACAGAAAAATGGAATTGGTATGAAAACTGATGAAATCTGAATAAAGTATGGAGTTTTCTTGATACTCATACCAATGTTAATGGTTTAGTTTTGATAAATGTACAATAGTTATGTTACATACTAACATCAGGAGAAACCAGGTGATGGGAATGTGGAGTAAACAGGAACTCTGCTACCTGTGTAATTTTTCTATCTCTGAGATTGTTCCAAAGTAAAAAGTTTATTTAAAAAAGACAAAATTGCTTCTATTATGAGCCATCATTTTGAAAAGGAGATAGAAATGATCAGTAGAAATAGTCTGATGGAAATCAGCAAGAGCTAGAAAGCTTTTCTTTTTTTTAAATTTTTTAAAGTTTATTTATTTTTGAGAGAGAGAGACAGAGAGACAGAGTGCGAGCCAGGTAGGGGCAGAGGGAGAGGAAGACACAGAATCTGAAGCAGGCTCCAGGCTCTGAGCTGTCAGCATAGAGCCCAATGTGGGGCTTGAACTCATGAACCATGAGATCTTGACCTAAGCCAAATTCAGACATTTCACTGACTGAACCATCCAGACACCACCCCCCATTCCATTTTAAATAAGGTTTCCTTTACTCAGTTTCACAAGCATTCAAGGACTTTGCCTGAGCAAGTGTCCCCTATTGGTCCTGCATTATTAACCCCTTCCCTGCAATGGAGCATTGCCATCCACATTCAAGTATACTGTAATGTTTCCTCTCTTTTTTTTAATTTTTTTTGTTTTTAAATTGTTTTAATGTTTATTCATTTTTGAGAGAGAGAGAGACAGAGTGTGAGCAAGGGAGGGGCAGAGAGAGAGGGAGACACAGAATTTGAAACAGGTTCCAGGCTCCCACAAACCATGAGATCATGACCTGAGCTGAAGTTGGATGCTTAACCGACTGAGCCACCCAGGTGCCCCAGAACCCTTTTCTTCTTCAGAGGACACTTTTCTTTCAGAGCTCTAAGCTGTAACAAACATACATATTCATATATGCATTTGTTTATTATATATTTATATATTTGTACATATATATATATTTGGTTGTATTTTATTTGGTTTATATTTTTTAAATATATAAAACATCATAATCACACTATCAAATGTCACTTCAGCATGCGCGTTAAGAGTGAGGAAACCTGGGTTTGAATAGTACTTCCTCCACTTCCCAACTGTACGGTTGCAAGTAGTAATTTAACCTCTCTTTGTCTCATTTCCCTTATATATAAAGTGTGGATGACAATAGTACCTCATAAGAATTTCTGAGCATTGAGACTGTCCTTATGAGGTGCTTAGCACAAGCATGACATACAGTAAATACTAGATGTTATTATGTGCAGGGGCTATATTAAGTGTTCTATATACATTTACATGTATATAAATGATCCTCATATAAATATATATGATCCTCCTATAAGTCTCATTTTTTAAAATTTTTTAATTTAAAAAATGTTTTTTTTTTTTTTTTTTTTTTTTGAGAGAGAGAGCGAATGCAGGGACGGGGCAGAGAGAGAGAAGGGGGGAAGGACAAAGGGTCCAAAGTAGGCTCCACGCTGACAGCAGTGAGCCGAATGTGGGGCTTGAACTCACGCACCATAAGATCATGACCTGAGCTGAAGACAGACACTCAACCGAGTAAGACACCTAGGTGCCCCTAAATTTTTTACCTTTGAATTATATATACAATGTGCCCAAATTATAAGTGTACAGAACAATACATTTTTACAAAGTTAACACACCCATGTAAGCAACAACCAGATCAAAATACAGAGCATTATCATCACCACAAAAGCCTCTCTTATGTCCCCCTCTCAGTCTTACCCACTACAATGAATTCCATTTGTTTATTTTTATTTTTTTAATGTTTTATTTTATTATTTATTTTTGAGAGAGAGATTGCAACAGGGGAGAGGGGCAGAGAGAGAGGGAGACAGAGAATCTGAAGCAGGCTCCAGGCTCTGAGCGGTCAGCGCAGAGCTGGATGCGAGCCTCAAATTCATGAACCGTGAGATCATGACCTGAGCCGAAGTCTGAGGCTCAGTTGAGCCACCCAGGTGCCACTCATTTGTTTTAGTTTCTATTCAGTTTCAAAGATCCTTCACCCTCCATATTCCATGGTTTAATTTAATTTGGGAGGGACATATAAAACATAAACATGGTTCAAAAGTCAAAATTATACATTAGTAGTAATCTATTTTTCCTCCTTCCCTCTCTTTCCTCCAGCACCCAATTTAAAGTAACACGGCATTTACTTTATTTTATTTTTTTAATTTTTTAAATGTTTTTTATTTATTTTTGAAGGAGAGAGAGAGAGAGACAGAGCATGAGCGGGGGAGGAACAGAGAGAGAGGGAGACAGAATTCGAAGCAGGCTCCGGGCTCTAAGCTGTCAGGACAGAGCCCGATGTGGGGCTCAAACCCACAGACTGTGAGATTGTGACCTGAGCTGAAGTCGGACGCTTAACTGACTGAGCCACCCAGGTGCCCCACATGGCATTTATTTTTAAATGAGAATCACACAGCAGTTTTGTCAGAAAAATTACATGGATGATAATTTCCAGAGCATTCTGAAGTACTTTGCAGTCCTCTCTATTCAGTTTAACTAATAATATTAAGTGAGCACCTACTATAACAAAGCACAGTAGTGGAAAGAAAGGTGAACCAAAGGCCTATCTTTAGATGCTTCAAGTTCAATTAGGGAAAACAGGCCTTGGACACATACTTCTAGTTCAGTGCACACTCTGCATATAATAACAGACATACAAAATTCTGTATGTAAATTAGCATTCACAATAACAACAAAAAAGAAAATCTGTTTAAAAAATGTTTAATGTTTTATTTCTTTTTGAGAGAGAAAGAGAGAGAGAGAGAGAGAGAGGCAGAGTACAAACAGGGGAGGGGCAGAGAGAGAGGGAGACAAATAATCTGAAGCAGGCTCCAGGCTCTTAGCTGTCAGCACAGAGACAAATGCAGAGCTTGAACTCGTGAACCACGATAGCCTGACATGGGGCTTGAACTCATGAGCCATGAGATCATGACCTGAGCCAAAGTCGGACACTTAACCAACTGAGCCACCTAGGTGCCCCTATAATGTATCTTTTTTTGTTAGTGATTTGTCTAACAAAAAAGATATATTGGACATTTTATAAATAAGAATTTTTAATATTTTTAAATGTTTATTTTTGAGAAAAAGTGAGAGTTAATAGGGCAGGGACAAAGAGAGAGGGAGACAGAGGATCTGAAGTGGGCTCCACACTGACAGTAAAAAGCCTGTTGCAGGGCTCGCAGTCATGAACTGTGAGATCATGATCTGAGCTGAAGTCGGATGCTAAACTGACTGAGCCACCCATGTGCTCTGGAAGTCACTTTTGTATTTTACACAGGGGTAGCAACCCAACTTTATTTCTCTCCATACAGCAGTGCTTCTCAGTCTTTTTCAATGTCATGGCACAGAGAGAATATAATAGCATATGGTTGGCATAAGGTGGGAAACTAATGGGGCTGCTCATGGCCAGAGATGGAAGCTATCAGCTTGGGAGCTCTGCCACTTTAGGTCTTGACTGGCCATCCTAAGGGTCAAAGGGGATCAATAATAGCTCTATACTCCTCTAATCCATGTGTGGCTTTCAGTGTGACACACTGGTTGAGAAGTTCTGTCACACAGTGATCTACTCTTTCTAACACCAAACAATCCAACCTTCCCTTGCTGTGAAATTGCATTGATATTATCATGCTTCTGAGCTCTATATTCTATTCCATTAGTTTATTTGCCTTTTATTGCCCTACAGTAACTTTTTATTATTATTATTATTATTATTATTATATTTTTGTAGTGTGTCTCAAACTGTAGAAGGACAAGCCTCTATTCCTTTTTAAAATAAACTTAGATAGGCATAGAAATTTATTTTTCTAAATGCATTTTAGAATAAGTTTTTATTAATTCCTTAAAGTATCCTGCTGGCATTTTGATTGGAATGGCATTGAAGTGGTGGATTTAGGAAAAATTGACATCTTTATAATAATAAGTCATCCCATTCATCAGTATGGTGTCTATCAACATTTATTCAGATATTTTATATCTATTAGTAGAATTTAAATATTTTATTATACAAAAGTGACTTCCAGGTAGATTAAAAACCTAAATGTGAAAGGTAAAACTATAAATGAAGGAGAATTTTTTTTTAATTTTGTTTTTAATCTTTATTTATTTTTGAGAAAGAGAGAGAAAGCAGGGGAGCAACAGAGAGAGAGGGAGACACAGGATCCAAAGCAGGCTCCAGGCTCTGAGCTATCAGCACAGAGCCCGACGTGGGGCTCGAACTCACAATCTGTGAGTTCATGACGTGAGCTGAAGTTGGATGCTCAACCGACTGAGCCACCCAGGCACCCCAAGAATTTCTTAATAATTTGAGATGGTATAGGACTTCATAAATAAAACCCTGAAGTACAGAACATAATGTAAAGAAGTCATGAATTTTACTCCATCAAATTTGAGACTTTCAATTCAATGAATGACACTACAAAGTTAACAGACAGATGCTAGACTAAGAGAAGATATTTGCAATATCTAAAACTGACAAGGCATTGATGTCTACGATGACTAAGAAACTTTGGTAAATTAACAAAGAGAAGCACAGAAAAAAAAAGGGCAAAGCATATTCATAGAATGGACAACTCACTGAAAAAGAACCTGGATTGGCTAACAAGCATATGAAGAGAGGCTAGATCCTGCTTGTATTCAGAGAAATACAAATTAAAATAACCACGAGATACCAAGTTATGCTCATCCAAATGACAAAAATTCAAAAGATAACACCAAGTGTGCATGAGCATGTGGGGGGAAAAGATCCTCAGCATCGCTGATGGGAGTGTAAGATGGTATAGCTTTTTGAAGAGCAATAACATGGCAGTTATTGATAATAACAATGTATACATTCCTACAACCCAGCACCTCACTCCTGAGTTTGTGTCCTGGGAAACCTCTCTGTGGTTCTAAAATGGGATGCTTATAAAGATATTTATCACAGAATCATTTGTTTATCACAGAATTCATTTGTGTAAGGGATTGGAGGCAAACTAGGTGTCCATCAGTGGGGAAATACACATGTAAAGTGTAGTGAATGCATACTAACAAGGATTAGAAGCCATAAAATAGTTGTGCATATACCAAAGAGATCTTGAAAACATTCTTGTGAAAAAAATAATAGAAGAATAGCCCAGTAATATTTACATCAACTTACACACACACACACACCAAAAACTGTCTATTGTGTCAATGTATCTATGTATCTATGTCTATCTATCTATCTATCTATCTATCTACACACACACCAACTATCTACCTATTGTATCTATGTATTTATGTATCTGTGTATCTGTATATCTGTATATCTGTATATCTATCTATCTATCTATCTATCTACCTATCTCCTGGACTTACATCAGATACATTATAGAAGGTTCCTGTGGGGGTATAAGAATGAGAATGGAGATTTGGGTGAAGGAAAGTAATAAAATAAAAGGAGGGACTTTATATGGACTAATGATAATATTTCATCATGAATTGAGGGGTATGATTAACTCATCTCTCTATACCTGAGCTCCAAACAACAACAACAACAACAACAACAACAACAACAAAAATATGTTCAAGTGTTAGGAGAAGGGAGACAATAACCTCAACCAGGGAAATCAGAGAAGTCTTTTTAAAAGAGGTCAGATTTGAGCTGAGCTTTGAATGGTAGATAGAGCCTTGGTAGAGAGTTCTGGAAGAGAGGGGTATATTTGGCAAGGAAACCACTTGGTTGAAGCCAGGTGGAGAGAGAGTAAAGGATGGATCTAAGTATCAGCAAGGAGACTTATGCCTGGAGTCTAGTCCGGGCAGGAGTATTTAGTGGAAAGCATGCAAAGGCAGTTGGGATCTGAATGGTGAAAAAGTTTTCAATGTCTGGTTAAGGAGTATAGGTTTTATTTTGAAAGTAATAGGGAGTGATTTACAGTTTTCAAGCAGAAGAGCAATAGGGTCAGATCTAGGAAGATTACTGTCCAGAGTGGTAGATGGCAGCAATGTTTGGATGCAGAGAGAACTCCAGAGATTATTGTCATTATCCAGGTGAGAGCTAGGCTTAATAAGAGGGGTGTAGACATGAACTTGAGAAATTGACAGGACCTGAGAAATAAGAGTGATGTCTCATCTTTATAGAGGAGGTAGTAGAAGCTTTAGGAGGTGGATAAAATCACCAAGAGAGGAGCAAGCACCTTTGGGCAGAATGGAAGAGACCAGTGAAGAGGACTGACATGATGAAAGACTGAAGGACCCACAGTACCATGCAATGAAAGCCAAAGAGATGGTCCCAGAATGGAAAAGAGTGTTCAGCAAGGACTAACACTGCAATGAAGGTCTATGGGATCAGAATTTAGCAGAGGTCACTGGTTACTTTCCGGAGAGTACTTTCAAGAGGGAGTTGCTGATAGGCCCAGATTGCCAGGGGTTGGGAAGGGTGGTAAGAGAGGGAGTGGAGGCAGTGAGTTTTGTCTGGTGTATCAAGAAGTTTGTTCTTGGAGGACACAGTGGTGGAGAGGTCCCTGGGCAAGGGTGGGAAGAAAGACTTTTGTTTTATTTTTGAGTATCAGGTAGATCAGAGCGTGTTTTAAAGACTATAAGAAAGCAACCAGTCCAGAAGATATAAGAGGGAGGAAGGGTAGTTACTAGAATAGGATCCCAAGGGATAGGAGGGCCCCTGTGAGCCTTGGAGCAGCCCTGGCAATGCTCATTGAAAGCCAGCCTTGCTATATACCTTGATTTACATGTTTCCCCTAATCATGCCCCTTCACCTTGCCTTTGAGGGGTCTTCCCTCTCCCATATGGCCTTACTAGATCTCCCCTCCCATTTTACCCCCTCACTTTCTTTTCTTCTCCTGGGTTCCAGAGAATGGTTGCAACTGGACTAAACAAACCTCTCTTTGTCAGTCAGCAAGTCAAGTGAAGCAATTAGCTTCTGGGTTCTCAAGCTGAAGGACCTGAAACACTCAAAGCCTTGAAGGGGAAAGAAAGTACTTGAAGGTTTGTTTACCACTCAGCTTTAGGGGACAATAGTTGTTACTCTCAGCTATGACAGGCTTCACTGGGGACTTTATCAAATCCTCTGTTAAATTTTTCTGAAACATTGCCAGCACCAGATCTAGAAACTTTTCAAATCCTCACAAAACTAGAGAATGGAAAAAAAAAAGCAGTGATGGATGGTGGGGTAAGGGGGGCATGGGGCCTCTTTCCCTGTTAACCTCCCCAGATCAGGCCCCTGGACTGGCCAACAGCTTTTTAATCTTTTTTCTACCCCTTTTTTCTACCCTTTTTTTCTACCCCAGGTCCTAGGGTTTGGCTAGTTTTGCTTTCTTTTCCAGTTGCCACTTCCTCCCTCCCCAATTTCCCATCCAGATTACTTCTCAGAATAGTTTCCTGATTTATCCCTAGCTCTGCTTTCCCTGGGAAGCAGATCAATGCTTTAAGTCATTTAAAGTGCTTTCATTGCTACTATCACTAAGGGAATAGTTGTGCAATATGACAAAAATGTAAATGACACTATGGAAGTGGGGAAGGTACAGTGAGCTGTGTACATGTAAGCTACCTGCCTCCCTCCTTATATAACATGCCGTTGACTCTGCATCAGCTGAAACCACCACCCTTTGAGCTAGATACTAGACCCAACTACAAGGTCTTCAGTCCATGGTGCATGTGGCATGGCATTGCCAACAGTGGCTTTTCTCCACCTGTGCCTCTCCAGGTTGTGCTCTCTGGCCCAAGATTTTGTGTTGACAGCACTGACTCAAGTACTAAATGCTATCCATCATTCATATCTTATAGCTAGTTCAGACTTCTCACTTTGAGCAAAGCCAACTTCCCAATAAATCATCTGTTTATCAGGAATTGCTAGCTCCCTTCTGGAGCACTCTCCAGCCAGGACCCCAAGATCAGCTATGTCAACAAGGCTCTCATGTCGTCCAATTGGACCTATCCCTCCCCCTCGCCCCCATCTTCACCCCCATTACTTCTGATGTATGTATCAGAGCCAAACCCTGGAAAACCCCACTGCCTGCTTTGCTGGCTCCTACTCTTGGACTTCCAAGTATTGTTTGAGGAGGCCTCCCTGACAAAAACATTCTCTAGTGTCAGCACAGTTCTTGGGGCTGCTTGGCAGCCCTTCAAACTTTTCTAACAGCTGACTTCCTACCCATAGCATCTCTTCCTGGGCTGTTCCAGTCATCCTCAGCCTCAACTACCTTCATTCTTATATAACCTCGTTTCCTATGTTTACTGGGAAAATGGAGTTCAATTTGAAATGGACTTTCTCCACTTCCCTCTTGCTTAGCAAATCTTGTCTTGGGTTTGTTTAGTTTTTTGGGTTTGTTTTTATTAGTTTTTGTTTGTTTGTTTGTTCATTTGCATCCTTCTCCACTCTCTACTTTGGAGGACTAAAAGGCCCCCCTCTATTTCTAAGACAAACTTATCAACATTCTTCGGTTGAGTTCAGAATCATATCCCTCCTGCCTTCCTCCGCCTTATGATAATACTCGTGTGTGTACATAACTCAATCTTTCTTTTTTTGAATTCTTTAAAGTTTATTTTGAGAGAGAGGGAGAGAGCATGAGTAGGGGAGGGGCAGAGAAAGAGAGAGAGAGAGAGAGAGGGAGAATTCCAAGCAGGCTCTGCGCCAACAGTGCAGAGCCCAATGTGGGGCTCGAACCCATGACCGATGAGATCATGGCCTGAGCCAAAATCAAGAATCAGACACTTAACTGACCGAGCCACCCAGGTGCCTTCATAACTCATCCTTCTGACTCAGAGTGAGCCCTCAAGGGCAAGGTCCATATTACATTTCTTTCTATGTTCCCAACATGTAGTATTGTGGCTGACATATAGGAAGTGCTCAACAAATGTTTACTAAATTGATGAGTTGTGAAGGGACTAATTAGAATGACTTGAGTTCTTTGCACCTTGTGCAGATACTTAATGGGTTAATGAGGGTGCCACCAGGCAGCAAGAAAAATGAAGGGAAAAATCAAGAGGGCTCAATAAGTTCCAGAACCAGGGTTTTTCATGGAGTTATATAGCGTCGTGGTGGGAATATTTTATGTAAAATTGACCTGTCACTTTATAAAGGGAGTAGTGGAAAGAGCACTAGAGTGGGAATAAGAAGGTCTGGCTGTGCCGCTCATAAGCTGTGTGGCCATGGACAAGTTAATTAACCTCTGGGCCTCAATTACTTTCTCTAGTACATTGAGGACGAGGTTATTACGAACATTAAATGAAGTTGTGGATGTGAAAACACTTTGAAATCTGAACCCCCTCTCCAATGCAAGCTGGTAACTCTTATTCTTGATATCACTATGACCCTGGAGCTTCTACTTTTCTTCTACACCACAGCCACCATCACCCCTACAACCCATCTTTCCTGCGGCAACAGAAGCTAGATTTTATCTCAGCTTCTAACTGTCCATCATGTAAAAGGGAAAGATATCAGAATTGGGGAGCCCCCACTTTCAACACCCCCTTGCCATCTCCTTTTTGGCCTGTATGTATCTGTGTGGATGACTTCACTTGTCCATGGGTACTACTGCATACAGTTGGTGGGGAAGATGTATATCATCATCCCATCTTCTGAAATTCAAATCCAAGGCTGACTGAGAGCTATATGGTGGACTATGCTGGAATACCAACAGGCCCTACCATTTTCACAGACTCCTGCGCCTGTGGGCCTGTATATTTGGGTTGGAATGTGTATCTCTTTATCTGCATGGGTGTGGCTATGAATATGGGGTGTGGGTCTTTGAGGGAACTGCACTGAGAGTATGTAAGTTGTTCCTCTCCCTTCGATGCCCCTCCCTCCCCTTTCAGAGCTCCCTGAACTCTTTGGCATGGGTCCTGACAGGGAATTTCTTTGATCCTACCCTTCTTTTATTCTCCTTTTGTTTAAGGAGCAGTAGTTGGTTACTCCACATTCCCTCCTACTCCCAAAACTTGATGGCTTCTCGTCAAAGACTTGGGGAAGCCAACATCGATCCAGAAGCAATCAGCTCACACCAGCTCAGTATTGGAGCAAAGGTTGTGCAGAATATCAATGATGGGTAATTTATTATGTTGGAGAAAAATGCCACATGTATTCCTTGTCTAATGGAATAGATACACTGCAGCAAAAATTGCTGGCAAGTGAATTTCTGGCAAATCCTCTTTCACTTTGATTTTTATTATAAAACCATGGCTATGTTTTACTGGAAAAACTAAAAGAAAAAGTTTGGCTTTGGGCTGTAATTAAACCATGTACTTTAAAATAAACCACATTTTAAAAACTACAATAATAAGGTGACAGTGCAGGTCCAATCATTTTTAAACTGTGATTAGAATCCTGTGCAAGACAGTCAATCTGCCCCCACCTTTATCAGCTTTAAATTCTCATATCATTCAAAATTTTTTTTCCTACTGAAACCTCCTCCTCATGGCTTTTATTATTTCATAGCTTACTGCCTTATATACCTAGCAAATGGGAAGGGGGGTTGAAAATTGGAAGTTTAGTTATTAGCATATATTTCCCCCAAAGCAGAGCTTTGTCAGTAGAATGAACTCTCAGCCCCTTTCACATACATTGTCTTAACTGATGCCCAAGGCAACCCAGGAAACAGGTGGGGCATGTAATATCCCCATTTTGCTGATGAGAAAACTAAGGTATAGGAGTAAATTGTCTTTCTCAAGATCATGCAGTTAGAAAGTTAGAACAGGGAATAGAACATAAATCTTAAGGTTCTGCTGTAACCAGGCAATGGCAATATCAATCCAAGTTTACCAGAAGGCTTTCTTTTATTTTATTTCTTATTTTTTTATTTTTATTTTTTGAGGGGGCCAGCAAAGAGAGACAGAGAGAGAGAGAATCTTAGGCAGGCTCCTCCATACCCAGTGCAGAGCCTGATGCAGGGCTCAACTCAGGGCTCGATGTGGGGCTTGACATGGGGCTTTATCTCACAATCATGAGATCATGATCTGAGCTGAAATCAAGAGTCAGACGCTCATCTGACTGAGCTACCCAGGCACCCCTACCAGAAGGCTTTTATAACAGGCCTGTGCCATCAAATCATACACAAGTTGTCTTCTAAATTCTAAGAAGGAAAACAATATTATGGCAAATGCAGTATTTCAGTTTTCCCAACTCTTATATCAGTTTTGGATTAAATTCATCCCAGGTAGAGCTGTATTTATTTTCTCATGCAGTCCAGAAACTCAGTGCATGCTTTGTAGTACAGTGGGGTTCTTTGTATAGACTGCATGCCCATTCAAAGGGGTGTGGTGGCTCATTCAACTATCTGTAATTATTACAGAAGTGGTTTTCTGTTTTTTTATTTTTATGGTCAATGGTCATATTTATAGTGTTATTTGATTTTTGGTTCTTATACTTCCCAATTACAATATTGACACAAAAGGAAAGTTTGGTCTGGTTTTGGATGTAGTTTTATGAATATGTTGTAGACAACAGGGAGACCTGAAAATTCTTCACCTTATCTGCTTCTATATAGCAGATACCTCTGCTTCATCCTATTTTAACAATTATTGGTGTTCCCCAGGGGCAAGGGAAAATATGTTTAAAAACAAAACTCTCCAATTTCTGCTCAGCACAATGATCATCAAATTAGTATACTGTTCCTGTAATCTGTTTTCTGTCCTTAATATGCTAGCATTAGGGACTCATAGCACATCAGAATTTGTCTACAAGAGCCTAGAAAACTGTCCATTGCCCACAGACCAATTAAAGAAGCCATTTTAACTGTAGAAATGGGAGAAGGAGAAGGAAGAGAAGAAGGAAGAGGGGGAGGAAGAGGGAGGAAATTCAACAAAAAGAAATCTCCCATCTTTTTAAGTTCTGGGGAGTATCATTCCTTCAAATGCCTGTTATGACTTAATTTATCAATTCCATTAAATGAATTTCTATTAAATATTACTTGTTCCAGTGAAAACATTGGGTAAATTGAGATCAGTTGATCTGCTGTTAATGAAAATGGCAATGTTTCCTGCCCAGAGTAGCTCTTACTATCCCTTTTCAAGTGGGTTTGGGTTTCTACCTTCAGAGCATTATTCAACGCAGAGAGGTAATGTAGCTTGGTGGAAGAAACAGACTTTTGTATCACCAAAATTAGCTTCACTAATTGCTTGATGTATGACCTCAGGCCAGTTTCTTACCCTCTATGAATTTGGATTTCAGTGTCCTCATCTGTAAAATGAGTCTAATATCCACTTATTAGGGCTGTTATAGGATTTAACGAGATGGATTCAAGGAGATGGTACTTAGTAAGTGCTTGGTAGTAAGAAGGTCATTATTGTGTTTTAGAAGAGAAATGTGAATGAACAGGCAGAAAGGAGGGATACAGAGTGTTGACTAGCAAGAGTTAACTTTATCCCTCTGGGAGGTGTCTTGCTGAAAATTTCAACATGCTGACAATAGCCAATGGAATAGGTGTGTGTGTCTTTGCAAACAAAACATGTAGATGCATGTCTTCATGCCTCGGCTGGCTGCTGCAAACACTGATTATAGCTTAAGGACCAGAAAATAAATGTGTTTTCATTTGGGTGTTGAGGGCAAGCCTCTGATACTGCTTCTTAGCTGTGGCAGACACTAACAATTTGGGGGTTCACTTTGCTAGACACCAATCACCTTTTACATACATATGTATGTATGTATGTATGTACGTATGCATGTAGGTAGGTGGGTAAGGTCACTGCCCTTGCTGGAAAATTGTAGATGATGCTATTGTTATCAAACTGAACCAGGGTTTTCTGGGCCACAAAATGGGTCTGTTTATCTGTATGATATGAGTCTTTGTCATACACTAGACTTATTCTTCACCTACTGGTATTCTTTCTGCCTTATTTACTTCTATGGACAATATTAGCCCATTAGTGCTATGACTAAGAGAGTGGAGTGTGAGGCTATATGGATGGCTGTCTCCATATGTTGTAACAGAAGGAGCACAGAGTTGATTGGGAGGCCCTGACACCAGCTCTGCCACTGACCAGCTATATGACATGGGCAATCCCCATTGGCTAACTGCTTTGCAGCTTGGTGTCCTCAGCCTACCACACAGATGTGTTGTGATCCTCCAAAGGAAGGGCAAAAGAAAAAGTATTCTGAAGTGTCTTAAATATTCTGCCCTTGGGGGTGTTATCATTAATTTTCTTCTTACCACATATTTCATGGCTAAGAGAGAGACCCCAGCTACTTAGGCCAGAGTCTGATAAGTTCTTGCATTTCCTCTACCCAGCCCCATTACTAAAATGGGAATTCCAGTTGGATGCTTTAAGGGCAAAGTGTAGAATTCAAGCCGCCTAGTTCTTAGGCTGGAGGTCAGGGGGTCAGCAATCTCTGCTTCATTTTCCCCAAAGGCCACACAGGGGTTTTTCAGGATAGCAACAAAGTCTTTTTAATCTAATTTTTCCCCTAGCTAATGAGACTTTGGACGTGGCCTTCTTGAAGATTCCCAAGTGCACATTTAACTCTGCATTTTCTTGCACTCCACAATTACACCTTTTTCTCTACAATTATATTTTGAGTGCCTACCGTATACCAGACACAGCATCTCTGGAGATACTGTGGTAAAAGTGTCAACTGAGCTCCCTACCCTCTCAGACCTATGGTCTAGTGAGAACAGCAGGTACAGAATATCCCCTTAAATGGTCCCAGGTATCTTAATCCCCACTTCTCCAAACGTGGACTCCTACTCCTCAACTTCCATCCAAGACTCTTCTTCCCCTAGGTTTCCTCAGGTCAGTGAAGAGATCCACTCAGTTGCCCAAGCAAGAAACCTGGGAGTCATCCTTCATAACCCTCTCTGTCTTACCCACAAATTTGATTCTAGCACTAAGTTTTATTCTTTTTACCCTCTAAACTATCTCTCAAATCTATCTTCTCCCTGTCTTTTCCTGCCATGAACGTAGTCCAAGTCACCGTTATTTCTCTCCTGGAGGTGACAGCCTCCTCACTGGGTTCTGTGTCTCTGGCCTTGATGCCTTATCCACTCGCTTCCTATATGTGCAGAGTTGATATTACATGGACTTTGATAAGTTCCTTTCCCTTTCTGGGCTTCAGCTTCTCTACCCTGAGCTAGATGATTTCCTAAGTCTTGTGCAGCTCTCTTTTCTGTGGCTCTGTGATCAGATGGTTCTTGATTGCACTCTGGTACGGCTATCTAGGCTTCCAATGAAGGTATTGCTGTACCTGGCCACTGGCTTCTCAGTGTGTATATTCATTCATTCATTTCTCCATTCATTCAGCATTTACTGAGGTCCCATTGTGTACTAGGCACTGTACTTAGTACAAGTGATTCAGTGAAGAAAAAGACATAGGACTTGCCCCCAAGGAGCTCAATCTGTTGGGGGTATAGGCACAAACAGGCAACCTAGCACATACTGTGGGGTGGGGGCAATCATGGAAGGCTCCCTGGAGGAGCTGATAACTTTATTGGAGTTTGAATGATAAATAGGAGCTAACCAAGAGAGCAGAGACATGTACAAAGGCCCTGGGGCAGGATGGATGCTAAGAGAAAGTAAATCAAGATTGGAGGTTGCCAAACCAACTAGGAGGCTGTGGCAACACTGTAGGGGAGACATGAGGAAGACCTGAAAGAAGACCATGAAGATAGAGAGAAATGGGCAGGTTTGAGTTGTATTTTGGAGGTGGAATTGACAGTCCTTGCCGGTGAATTGGATGTGGAAGATGAGGGAAAGAGAGAAGTCATGGGGAATCCTTGGGCCTCTGGTTTAGTCAACTTTATGGATAGACTGTCATTTTCTGAGTTAGTTCCATTAACTCAAGAGGAAGGAGCTGGTTTAGGGAATAGGTTTAAGGAGAAGATGATGAGTTCAGCTTTGGTCATGTTGAGTTTGTGATGGAATATCCAAGTGGAGAGGCCTGGTAAGCCATTAGCTATAAGAACCTGGCACCCTGAGAAGAGAAATTGGGGCTGGAGGTTCAGACTAGGGAGTCATTAGCATGTAGAGGAAATTCTTTTAAGAGAACGAGCCCAAGAGAGCAAGGACACCAACATTGAGTAAGGGGGGAAATGCTCTCCACAGATGTGGGATGCTGGCATACATGCTCTTTCATTCCTGGGCACACATCTCTGCCCCAAAGAGAGTTTCTCCATGATATGTGTGCATCACCCACTTAAACTTAAGAGAAGGAACATCAGGTACCCAATCATAACTTCTCCATCTTACCATGAATGATACCTAAAGAAGAAAGAGAACTGATACTTTCATGCCAGGTGTTTTCATTAACTCACTTAAATGCTTACAATAATCTACACCAGAGCTATTATTCCTCAGAGCCCTAAAGTCACTTGCCCAATGTCACATAGCTATTAAATGGCAGTAATGAGATTTGACTTCAGATCTGTCTGATTCCAGATCCAGCACCATGACACCAGGTAACAGCACCGAACCATCTCTGCTGTATAGCTGGGTCCTTAGGAAAGCCTGGGCACACCCCCTCTTCCCTTCTGCTTCACAGATATCATTTGCATCCCCTAGCTTAATGCTTTGCTCTCCATTAAAATACAAATCCCCTTAGGGAGAAGTAAAGCTCTAAGTTGTTGTCAGTCATTTATGCCTCAGTGGGAATGAGTTTCAGATTCTTCCGTAGGCATAAATTTTAATTTTATGGGAGAAGGACAGTGGAAACTTCAAGGAGGGATAAGAAGAGAGAAAGGGCCTAGCAATGAAAAGTCGGCTGTCTCTGTTTCACAATCCCACCTAGTCTGAGGTATGTGCTTTTAAGATTTGTAGATACTATTTCTGTATATGTGTACTAAATAGTCTCCCTTTATCCATGGTTTCACTTTCCACAGTCAACCATGGTCCAAAAGCAGATGATCTCCTGACCATAGGTCAGAAGGTCAATAGTAGCCTAACCCTACATCACAGTGAGTACATCATTGACCTCACTTCATCTCATCATATAGGCATTTTATCATCTCACATCATCACAAGAAGGGTGAGTACAGAACAGTAAAGATATCTTGAGAGAAACCACATTCACATACCTTTTCTTACAGTATATTGCTATAATTGCTCAATTTTATTATTGTAAATATTTTACTGTGCCTAGTTTACAAATTAAACTTTATCCTAGGCATGTATTTATAGGAAAAAAGATAGTATATATATGGGATTTGGTACTACCTGCGATTTCAGGAATCCATTGGGGGGTCTTGGAATATATATCCGTAAATAAGGGACTACTGTTCTTTATATGCAGACCCATTGCTGAGTCTGTCACCCTGGTTATCTGGGGTTGGGGATGTGGGTGTGGTCTGATCTAAGGTGACCTTTAGCTGCATACTAACCCCAATATTCTGTGGTCAGCAGGAGGAAGCCAGCCTGGGCTTCAGTCAGGATTTGCAGTTCCTGGCCTCAGGCATTCTCTTGAGTCCCAGTTCATTCTCTTGAGAATTAGACCCTGCTGTGCATATTTAAAATCCCGAGCAGATGGAGGCAGGAGAGCTTGTTGGAAAGAATTGGAGGAGTCCCTTCTGCCCTGTCTCGGTCTGTTTGCCAAAATAAATGACATGTATCAGGGCAGGGCATTGGTCCAAGCCCATTGAAATTCTGCTAGCGGTCCAAACAGTGATGGTGTTTCAGATTGGTTCTGTGAAATGATCAAAGTTAGGAAGAGAGAAATGATGTGTGAGCATCTGGTTGCTGCAGCCTACTGATGGGGACAGTCCCAGGGGTGGGCGTGGGTAAGGGGGGAGCAGCTTCGAGGACCCCCTAGGACATCTGCCACTGGCAAACAGGGAAAGAGCCACACACTGGCAGCAGGCAGTCTGGTTTGAGTCCCATGCTGTTTTCCTCACCAGCTATGTGACGTGAACAAGTCCTTCCCCTTCTCCAGGCCTGCCCCCCACCCCTCATATAAAATAGAACCTAGATGAAATGGTCTCCAAGGACCCTTTCTGCTCGAACATTCTGTGACTTCTCTGACACTGGTTTGATTTTATTTGTAGTGAGAGAGGCCCACCCACCCACCTGCTTATCTGTAGTTACAATGTTCTCACACTGACCTCTGCTGGCCATTTTGAGAAGTGCCACCGATAGCTTCTTGGGAGGAAAAAAAAAAGCAGTTCATCATTGATTTAGTATTAAGCTTCAACAATATGCTGGGCACTGCGACAGAAACCCTGTGTACTGGAGATGAGCAAAAAAGACCACATAGCTGTAAGCACAGAATAAGCATATCTAGAGATGGCTGACAAAACAATGCACAAAAGAAAGGTGTCTCCCCCCCCCACCCCGGCTTTTTTTTTGGCCATCTTCATTTGTTCATGGTGCTCTGTGCCACTGTACGAAAGGACCTCAGTGGGTAGGAAGATTCTTTGTCTCATATCCTATGACTGCAGGCTCCAGAAGGGCCTGGAACCCCACTGAGGAGGCAGTTCTGGGCCAGTAGTACCTCAAAGCCTTGAGACATCTCACAGGCCCTGCTTCTGGCCCCTAGATCATCAGTCTGAGAGGTTTCTAGCTGGGGCCAGCCCAGACACTGTACCTCAGAGGTATACATTCCCCTGAGGGGTGCCATTTCAAAAACCCCTTTGAAAAAAGAATTCAAAATCAAAGAATCCATGAGTTCTTTTTTTTTTTAATATGAAATCTATTGTCAAATTGGTTTCCATACAACACCCAGTGCTCATCCCAACAGGTGCCCTCCTCAATGCCTATCATCCACTTTCCCCTCCCTCCCACCCGCCATCAACCTTCAGTTTATTCTCAGTCCTTAAGAGTCTCTTATGGTTTACCTCCCTCCATGAGTTCTTTCAGAGAGTCACTTTAAGCTCTCCGGCTGGAACGGAAGAATTGGCTCTACAACTGTGGCAAATTCAGCATGGCCACCCAGCCAAGAGAAAGGAAGCAGGCCATGGAATCCTGCCTTTTATGGATGGAATCAGATTTCCTGTTAAGTCCAGACCTAGAATTGTCTCACTCCTAAGTCTCTTTAGTTACTTTTGCTGAGCATGTGCTCTACAAAGGCAAGAGGCCAGAGCTGGAACGTGCCAGCCCATGTGCCTATGCCAGGCACTGCTCAGGCTCTAGTGATGTGAGCAAGATGGAAATTGGGCCACACCACAGTCTGCTTTCTCAGTTCAATGGTTTATTGTGCTCTCCATCTCCCATCCCTTGATGTGGGAAAGCTTTGGGCAGGGCTCAGATTTGGGTCAAGCATTCAGTGCCTTGACCGCATCCTCTCTGCTAGTAATAACATGGCCTCAGCAAGTCCATCCTGCCCCTATCCTCCCACCAACTGGTCTCCTCCTCCCCCAACAGCTGGTTCTTATCTGTCTCCCTTGTTCCAGCCTCAGGCACGCTGCCCTGGCCTCATGCTGACACACACATGTTCTCCTGAATGCTCATTGATGAGTTTCAGCCCTGAAATGCTGCCTTCTTCCCATCCTCCCCTTCCCATCCCCAAACCTCTGAGGGTTCCCTATTTGCTACTATATCAAGTCTTCAACTTCCTTCCTTGCTTTTCAGGCCCACCTCAATTGGGGCCCACTCAGCCTTTCCAGCGTGGGCCGTGATTCCCCCCAGCCATGAACAGAATGTAAGCATTTCACAAACCCTCCACAGCCAACCCTTTCTTTGTGTTCCTGCACTACTTAGGCTCTGTTCTGGATTTGTACTGTTTGCTATGCTTTTGGGTACATTAGTCTTGAAAGCGAGGTCCCCATTTTAGACTTCTTTGTTAATCCTCAACACCACAGCACTATTTTTTAAAGTATTGGTCTTTTTATTTTTAGATATAGATAGATAGATAGACATAGATATAGATAGATAATTTATTTTTCTTTTTAGTTTCATATATACATGCATAGTAAAGTTTACAAGGGTAACAAATAAACAATCATTGTAAACAAAATTCCAGCTATGGGAGGTAAGGGCCTAAAGAGTGAAAGTTCATGCCCTGCTCCATCATTCCCATAAACAAGTTCCTTAAGTAGTCTAGAGCCCAGCACCCAGTAGAGGCTATATGTTGGGTGCTAGAGAAGGTTAAGTGGTGGGTGGTGCCCCCAGAAAATTGCATCTCTTTAGGAAAAGCATTTTTGTACTTCTTTTCAAGAGTCCTTGGTCTTTGTGGGCCTGATTGACACTGGAAATTTTACTCCAAAGGCCCCACACAGCTGGTGACCACTTGCATCTCCAATACGTGACTGTAGCCACTCCAGAAAGCATCTGTCCTGTTTCCAGCCTTTTAAAAAGTAACCATTGAAGGTGAATATTAAAGGGCATGTTTAATGGGCTTTTCTGAGTTTTTCACAGGTCTGTAGAAAATTGCAGACAGTCAGTAAAAGGGCCAAGAGGTAGAGATGGGAAGCGTTCATGAAAATAAGCTTTCTATCTGGTATGGTGTTGCGTTCTCTGAGAGGTAATGCATGTTACTAATGGTTGTAGTCTTTCTGCCAAGAAAATTCAGTCCCTACTGGGATTTGTTCTAAATGATAGACTAGCCCGCCTGTGCTGCACCCACTGGGGTTAATTCTCTGTTTCGGTCAGCTTTGAAATGTCAGCCTGAACTTTCAGACTTAATTGTTACAGACACTTTATAACTAAAGCATTCAAAATATTCAAGCTTCTCCCTCTTGCTATTATAATTAATACTTAATGGATATTTTCAGGCTTCTTGAATTTTACACATTCAACAGTCTACAGATAGTGGGTTGAAGGGAAAGAGATATATAGAAAGGGAACAAATAAATAATGTGTGTGTGTGTGTGTGTGTGTGTGTGTGTGTGTGTGTGTGTTTCCTGTAAGCATCTGTTTCCAGTTGCAGTGATGGGGTCCTGGGATCTGCCAATAAAGATGGGCTTTGACAGGTTGGTCAGCCCATGGGTTTCTGGGTTCTCCCCTCTCTGGACCCCCGAGGCAGTGTTCTTTAGACATTGCCATTTCTGGATTTCACTGCGAGTATGTGGTTGGCCATTTGAATGGGAGTTATAAAATGTCACGATGTTCTCCAGCATTCTGTTCTTTCACTATTTTGACAATCTGATGGATGCCCTGGCATTAACTAGGAAGAGGACAGTATTATCCCGCCTGAATAACTAATCTCCTAAGAAGTACAAAGTTAAAGGATCTTGGTGCACATGAATCTTATTAAATGTGCTTATAAAATATGTTCTATCCAAATAAGCTTAGCGGCCCCTAAAATAGCCTTTTCTGATCCGTGTCTGGAACTTTGGCATGCTTCACAGATCTCTAAGCCAAAATTGTTTAGTGAAGTGATGACAGTATTCTCTGTGTATGGGAAAATGGGAAGCGTTGATGTTAAGTCCTCTATTGACTAAGTGCACTCCTTCTCTCCATCTTAGGGGCGACCAGGACCAATTGGAATTCAAGGTCCAACAGGTCCTCAAGGATTTGCTGGCCCTAGCGGTTTATCAGGGTTGAAAGGAGAAAGGGGCTCCCCAGGTCCCCTGGGACCATATGGACCAAAAGGAGATAAGGTAAAAACACCAGAGTTTGATTTTTCTTTGACAGATGAACCATAGGTATGAAGGTGAAAAGTTCTAAATCTCAGTTCTGTTCGTTTATGGAAATAATACTAATCCTGAGTACCTTGGTGCCAGGCTATAGACTTTAATAAGAGACAGGCTGTGTGATATGCTGCTAATAGATCAACCTATTTCCAGAGAGACTCCTATGGCAAGCAAGCCACAAAGTGCATGTATTGGCTACTTGCTAGACACGTGAGCTTGCTGGGGTGGGAATTCATGTGGGTTTGGAGTGGGAATGGGTCAGAAGTTCAATCAGATGGGCAATAGAGGTCAGGAATCCAAGCAAGGAGACTGGGAAGCAAGATGTCGGAATGCTTGGAAGCAATCTGGGCCACAAATGTAGGGAAAGAGATGCAAGAAAGGAGATTGATCATGTCGTGCTAGCTGGCTGAGTTTAGCAGCTTAGTTTATGTTCCCTTCAGATTTTAATCACCTCCTCTTTGCCCCATTGGTAAGGGAGGGATTCCCAGCCTAGGGTTCTGAGGATGGCAGAAGACATGACACCTGATACTGGACAGAAAACATTGACAGCAGGTTTATTACTCACATATACTCACAGTGCAGGGTGAAAGGACACCACACACCACACAGGGCCACACAGGGGAGGCAGATTTTGAGGTGGCAAATGGGTGAGGTGCCCCTTGGCTCCTGAGGGATGTTTGTTTGAATAATACAGTGGGTCATCAGGGAACTGAAACCAGATTCAGGGATAAGCGGGAACTGTATCTGCTCTGTTTGATAAGGAGGGCCATTTGCCTAGGAGACCTCATCTAGGGGAGCAGAGTTATGGGGAACTTGTGGTTAGGCCTTTTGAGGCCCTCCACCCCAGTTTTCCCAGTTTCAAAGCAGCATGTCACACTGAGCCATCATTTTAGGTTTTGCACCACATTGCTTAAGATAAAAACTGGTCTCAGAACACAGACATGTTTAAGACCTTAGGTAGAGGCAAGGTGACACAATGTGGAGAGTGAGGTATAAAACACTTCTAACAACTTAGGTCATGAATCACATGAACAAACTCACCAAATCTAATGGACATCAGTTGGATTGTCTGTTACATTCCTCTTCCTACTCCTTTTATTCTAGGGTCCCATGGGAGTTCCTGGCTTTCTTGGCATCAATGGGATTCCGGTGAGTGTGTCCACAGAGGTATTTTTTTTTATTACCACTTCTAGGTTGTGCTTCAGAGGTCAAATATCTTAGCCTTAGCAACATCCTGTGGCATGCAAGCATTCTCTGGGTCAAGTGTTGAGATGCACATGATAAGGTTTGAAGAGAGGTGGTCACACACACTTTCCCTGGGATTTAGTTACAGGTAGCACTAAATCAGATGGTTGGGACAGATGCAGGCATAAGAAACCATCAATACCTTAGCCAAAATGCGTTAGGTCTCATGAGCTGAGGGGAGCTTTAATTAGGGATGAGGGACTGGTTCTGAAGTGTGGAGACAGTGCCACATTCAGAGTACATACGTACTCATTATAATAAAATTATGAAGACATGTGATATTAGATAGAAAAATATTTAGAGATATCTTGATACATTTCGTTTCAGTAATTTGTTCTCTTCCACCTTACCTCATTGCAGAGTGAATTTCCCTTTAGTTTTTACAAAGCAACCATTCCAAAGATCACTTGCAGGCAGCCCCTTTCCTTTATCCTGAAACCTGGTTTTGCTGGAGATGAGTGAGGAATCTGGAGCTCACAGATATCTCCTTTTCTCATTACATCCAGTCCAACCCCTTAGGTTCTCGATTTTCACACTGTATCCCTACTTATCTCACCACTGGAAAATCCATGATAACATTTCGCCAGCCTTGAAAATACAGTATTTGCAACTTGGCTTCTATCAATTTTTAGTTATATCTTTTGGCACATCTCTATATACTACATCTTTATCCTGAGCTGTGTTTTTCTATAGCAGAGCTCTTCAATCTTAAGAGAAGACACAAATGTTGTATGGAAGCTCAGAGTACAGATCAGGAAGAAATAGAGCTTCTTCATTTCAGGGACATGTTAGAGCCTGCTTTTATCCTTTCAGCCTCGAAGGGGTTCTTCTGAGCCATATCTAAGCACAGTTTGGCAAATCCTAGACTTAATAGCTTTTTGTGTGATACTGCATAACCATCTAGTATCAAGGAAGGGGGCTTAAATCTCTTTGTGACAATCTCTAGGTATTTCTTGGGTGCCGGCTAGGTGCTATGACTCTACTATGGGGATACAGAAAAAACTTATGGATCTACACTCAAAGACATTATCATTTGATCCATTTTCTTCCAAGATCTAGCATACATTTGGAGTTGGAGGACAGAAGTCTTGCTTCCTTGTATTTGTTGTATGTATCAACAAATAAGCCATCAGAATTCTGCATTTTATTCAACTGCAGACTCTGAAAAATGCTCAGAAATGGGCCAGCGGGCAAATAAGAGGATGGGGTTGGCTGTCCTTTTATAACATCCTCTGGCATTTTCTCCTGGCTGTGTTCCCACCTGCACTTTATCCAGAGCCTCCACTCAGACTGTGTATCTTCTGGGAGCCACTGGGTGAGGAAAACTAGAAAGCTGGAGATCACCTCTTGCATTCCTCCTGCGGAGCTGGCTTCCACTGGAGATGAGTGGGGGATTTGAAGCTTGCAGCAGTACTATGCCTTTCCTCCTGTAGTCTTTTTCTAATGGGGGCTGGAAGGAAGTGAATCCTGTGACGCAGAGGCTGATTCCAATTCTGGACTAGAACATACCCTAGGATCCAGCTGGCCACTTCTGCCTCCAACTTGTGTCCAAGAGAGCCGTAGACTTTGCAGGGATTGATCATTTCTCGTTGGGGCTTCATTGCTTGGGAGAATGAGTTACAGGTGTCCAGATACCTCCAAATTAATGTGCCACTCCCAATAGAAGTCCCCACTCACTCGGCCCTTCCCTTGACCAAAGGCTCTATGTGTTTTCTTTTGACTAATGACTGCATTACTCTCAGGCTCCAAGCCTCTCTTACTCCATGAAATGATTTTTTTCCTTGTTCCTTCCCTCTCTTCCATCTATTCGAGATGTATTTACTGAGCACCTTCTGTCCACTGCCTACCTCTCCCTTCCATCTCTAGTGTCTTAGGAGTCCTTGGTGTCTGTTCCATACACCTAGCTCCTTATTACATATGGCCCACAGTATTTATTATTTGTCTTGTGTAATGGTCTTATCTAGCTTTCTTGAAAGCACAGAATAGGTCTTCTGCTCCACTCATAAGCCTCAGAGACCCCAGGGCTGAATTTACCATGTACTAAGAACACTAGGAACACCAGAGGTGTGGTTGGGTGGCTCAGTCAGTTAAGTGTCTGGCTGACAGCTCAGAGCCTGGAGCCTGCTTCAGATTCGTGTCTCCGTCTCTCTTTCTGCTCCTCCCCTGCTTTCTCTCTCTCTCTCTCTCTCTCTCTCTCTCTCTCTCTCTGTGTGTGTGTGTGTGTGTGTGTGTGAGTGTGTGTGTGTATCTCTCTTTCTCTCTCTCAAAAATAAATAAACATTAAAAACATTAAAAAAAGAAATACTTAGGGGACTGATTCCAACCTCTAGTGCCTACAAAAGCAACAGTTCTCGGACTGGCAGGACTCCATCAGACACAGGAAAACAGACACCCTTGGCCTAGTCAGACTAATTATTTTGCTCTACTTTCGGCAGCTGAAACCAACAGCTTCCCCAACACATCTTAGTAAACTGGATTACTGCACAAATCTGATTCCCCTGTAACATACGTGCCACTGGTTTTAGTCCCCAAACTCTGTTTTTGCGTCATGTAGATAGTTTCAACATAAGTGAGCAAGTATGATCATCCAAGTCTGTGCACCAAGGGCCACAGCAATCAGTCGGGGGAATGAACAATCATGGGGTGCCTGGGTGGCTCAGTCAGTTAAGCATCCGACTTTGGCTCAGGTCATGATCTCGCAGTCTGTGAGTTCGAGCCCCGCGTTGGACTCTGTGCTGACAGCTCAGAGCCTGGAGCCTGTTTCAGATTCTGTGTCTCCCTCTCTTTGACCCTCCCCCGTTCATGCTTTGTCTCTCTATGTCTCAAAAATAAATAAACATTAAAAAAAATTAAATATATTCAACATTAGTGCAACATAGACCAGGGGTGGTTTTTTATGATATCACAGATGTGAGTTGGGGCTGTTGCCACCCACAAGAAATGTATGTTTATCAAATGTTTTCAGTTCTTTGGGCACCTCTGTGGCTCCGTTGATTAAGCCTCCAACTCTTGATTTTGGCTCAGGTCATGATCTTGTGGTTCATGGGTTCAAGCCCCACATTGGGCTCTGTGCTAACAGCATGGAGCCTGATTGGGATTCTCTCTCTCCCTCTCTCCCTGCCCCTCTCCTGCTCACTCTCTCTCTGTCTCTCAAAAATAAATAAATAAACATCAAATGTTTTCATTTCAAATAAGTCTGGAGCAGAAATTTTCAAGTTGTCCTTTGCAATTTATGTTTAGCTTTTCTCATGAAGTTAATCTCAAACATTTTCCTTCCTAAAGACTAGTAAATGAACACATCAGATTTATACCCTCAAAGTGAACACATACTACTCAACAAATGGAAATTTTCCCTTTAAAGTCTGGGTTCTGAGGAACATGGTTTTTCTGGATTACAGCGCATCTTCTTATTCTGTGCATTCAGTCCCTTGCGTTTATATAGAAACATGGTTTCCTCCCTCAAAGAGCTACATTCTCTTAGAAAGCTGGCACACATGTATATAAAAGCATTAGCTAACACTAGAAAAGGCAAAGTGCCAGAAATGCTGTGGTTCTACTGAGAATTGAAAAGTAACCGTGTATTTCATTTTAATGTTGGCAACAACCCTATGAGGTAGTATTATTCATCTCCATTTCACAGATTGTGAAACTGAGACTCAAGTTGGGCAGTGGCAAAGCTGGGATTGGAACACAAACTCAAAATTCAAAACTGACTCAAAACATTCTTTAGCTATCATTTCATGGTATCACCTGGACAGGAAGGGGCTGACAGGTCAAAGTCAAATGTCAGAGGTGAATTCCAGAGAATTCAGCTAAGGTAGGAAAGAGTGAGCAAGTACCCCTGGAATCCTACAGGTGGAAGATACTAAGAATTCAGGCAAGAAAACTACAGGAATATTGGGGCCCCAGTAAAAATACTGTGGATACCAAGGGATAAGAAGCCAGGCAAATGTTTTGGTGTCAAACAGAACCAAGGCCCCAGGAGTAAAAATGGTCCCCAATACTGAGCCAGCCTGTTGTCTTGCCTTAACTCATCCCTGTTACCCAGCTGAGAGATAACCTCTAGCAAGTTGGGCTGGGACATTTTTTTTTCTTCAAATTTTTATTTAATTTGTTCTTAGTTAACATATAGTGTAATATTGTTTTGGGGAGTAGAATTTAGTGATTCATCATTTACCTATAGCACCCAATGCTCAACATGACAAGTGCCCTCCTTAATATCCATCACTCATTTAGTCCCTCCCCCCTGAGCCTCCCTCCATCAACTCTCAGTTTGTTCTCTATCATACAGAGTCTCTTACGGTTTATTTCCCTTTTTTTCCCTCCTTCCCACATTTGTTTTGCTCCTTAAATTTCACATATGAGTGAAATATATGTTATTTATCCTTCTCTGACTGACTTATTTCCCTTAGCATAATACCTTCTAGTTCCATCCACATTGTTGCAAATGGCAAGATTTCATTCTTTTTGATGGCTGAGTAATATTCCACTATATACCCCATATTCTTTATCCAGTGATCAGTCGATGGACATTTGGGTTCTTTCCATAGTTTGGCTGTTGTTGATAATGCAAAGGGGTACATGTACCCCTTTGAATCTGTATTATCTTTATCCTTTAGATAAATACCTAGTAGTGCAATTGCTGAATCGTAGCGTAGTTCTATTTTTAACTTTTTGAGGAACCTCCATACTGTTCTCCAGAGTGGCTGCACAAGTTTGCATTCTGGCTGGGACATTTTTTTTTTTTCCTTTTCTTTCTTTTTTTTATTTTTTTTTATTTTTATTTTTATTTATTTATTTATTTTTTAATATATGAAATTTACTGTCAAATTGGTTTCCATACAACACCCAGTGCTCATCCCAAAAGGTGCCCTCCTCAATACCCATCACCCACCCTGCCCTCCCTCCCACCCCCCATCAACCCTCAGTTCTCAGTTTTTAACAGTCTCTAATGCTTTGGCTCTCTCCCACTCTAACCTCTTTTTTTTTTTTTTTTTCCTTCCCCTCCCCCATGGGTTTCTGTTATGTTTCTCAGGATCCACATAAGAGTGAAACCATATGGTATCTGTCTTTCTCTGTATGGCTTATTTCACTTAGCATCACACTCTCCAGTTCCATCCATGTTGCTACAAAAGGCCATATTTCATTTTTTCTCATTGCCACGTAGTATTCCATTGTGTATATAAACCACAATTTCTTTATCCATTCATCAGTTGATGGACATTTAGGCTCTTTCCACAATTTGGCTATTGTTGAGAGTGCCGCTATAAACATTGGGGTACAGGTGCCCCTATGCATCAGTACTCCTGTATCCCTTGGATAAATTCCTAGCAGTGCTATTGCTGGGTCATAGGGTAGGTCTATTTTTAATTTTCTGAGGAACCTCCATACTGTTTTCCAGAGCGGCTGCACCAATTTGCATTCCCACCAACAGTGCAAGAGGGTTCCTGTTTCTCCACATCCTCTCCAGCATCTATAGTCTCCTGATTTCTTCATTTTGGCCACTCTGACTGGCGTGAGGTGGTATCTGAGTGTGGTTTTGATTTGTATTTCCCTGATAAGGAGCGACGTTGAACATCTTTTCATGTGCCTGTTGGCCATCCAGATGTCTTCTTTAGAGAAGTGTCTATTCATGTTTTCTGTGGCTGGGACATTTTAAAGTGGTGATCAGGATTGCAGGAAGAAATAGACAATCCACCTGACAGGATTAATTGAAGAGAGTTGCATGAAGGGATGTAGACTTGATTCAGGGGAACAACAATGGATTGTAAAGTAACTAATATCACTTTTGCCACCCCTTGGCCCAAGGGGGAAAGAAAGAATGGTAATACTAAGAACCCTCTCAAGACCCATGGAATAGTGGCTTCTCAACAAGAGCTAAGACTTGTAGAGAAATGTGGCCATTTCCAAAAATATGGCCAGGGAGGGCATGGGGGAAATAAATGACCTGTGCTCTTTCTCTTCCTGTTCTTTGACCTTCTGCTTGTGTCTCCCAGTGGCCAAATAAATACAACTGGGAGGCAGAGGGCAAGGGAGTCTAGGTGGTACTGTTCATAAAGGTCAGCTTCCCAAGGCACAGATCTGGGGAAGGTGGAGTGTAGA
Source organism: Panthera tigris (assembly GCF_018350195.1). Classification (NCBI taxonomy): domain Eukaryota; kingdom Metazoa; phylum Chordata; class Mammalia; order Carnivora; family Felidae; genus Panthera; species Panthera tigris. The sequence continues at coordinate 88,171,389 of NC_056677.1, read as the reverse complement.
TCTTCAGGGCAAATAAGAATATCCATTTCATTTGGTAATAAAATGTTGATGACTTAGTAAGCTGTCTCACCCAGTGCAGCTAAAAAGCATCACCTGAGTCTGGACAGGCACAGATAACAGCAAGTTTACTGCAAAGATAAATTTATTGCCCATTCTTCTGTTCTTAGCATCCTATAAATCCAGAAGTCTAGACTCATACTTTTTGTATCAACAGATGGTCTATCTCTGACAACTATAATAACAATGAAAATGCATCAAAATTCTGTGGGATATTTTCTCAATAAGAATTTGACAAAAGCTCATTTCCTCTAATAATTTGAAAAGTTGATTTTTGAATACATGGCATGTTTTCGTCAAATTATTAAATATACATACTTGGCGTTAAAAACTGCATGTGGGAGGGTAGGAGTCTACCTTTTATTGACCCATCTAGATTTCTGTTGTTTCATGTCATCTCTTTGCTCCATACCCAGCAAACATTCCACTTTTGATAGATTCAAAAAGATAGATTCTCTACAAAAGCAGACTCTATGCACCTTGTAAGCTCCACTCTAGAAAATTATTGAATTCTGATCAATTATGTGATTGCTAATTCCCCAACAAAACAACAGCCTCAGTAGCAAGCATGGAGAAGAGGAGAAGATACATACAGTTCCCTAACTGGAGCAATAGCCTGACGTATGATAATGACAAAATAAGATTGGAAGTGTAGTTCTTCAGAGACTTGCTTATTTTTTTTAGCAACCATATAGAATATATTTCTTTCTTTATTTTTTTAATATATGAAATTTATTGTCAAATTGGTTTCCATACAACACCCAGCGCTCATCCCAAAAGATGCCCTCTTCAATGCCCATCACTTACCCTTCCCTCCCTCCCACCCCCCCATCAACCTTCAGTTTGTTCTCAGTTTTTAAGAGTCTCTTATGCTTTGCCTCTCTCCCACTCTAACCTCATTTTTTTTCCTTCCCTTCCCCCATGGGTTTCTGTTAAGTTCCTCAGGATCCACATAAGAGTGAAGACATATGGTATCTGTCTTTCTCTGTATGGCTTATTTCACTTAGCATCACACTCTCCATTTCCATCCACGTTGCTACAAAGGGCCATATTTCATTCTTTCTCATTGCCACGTAGTACTCCATTGTGTATATAAACCACAATTTCTTTATCCATTCATCAGTTGATGGACATTTAGGCTCTTTCCATAATTTGGCTATTGTTGAGAGTGCTGCTATAAACATTGGAGTACAAGTGCCCCTATTCATCAGTACTCCTGTATCCCTTGGGTAAATTCCTAGCAGTGCTACTGCTGTGTCATAGCGTAGGTCTATTTTTAATTTTTTGAGGAATCTCCACACTGTTTTCCAGAGTGGCTGTACCAGTTTGCATTCTCACCAACAGTGCAAGAGGGTTCCCGTTTCTCCACATCCTCTCCAGCATCTATAGTCTCCTGATTTGTTCATTTTAGCCACTCTGACTGGCGTGAGGTGATATCTGAGTGTGGTTTTGAGTTGTATTTTCCTGATGAGGAGTGGCGTTGAGCATTTTTTCATGTGCCTGTTGGCCATCTGGATGTCTTCTTTAGAGAAGTGTCTATTCATGTTTTCTGCCCATTTCTTCACTGGGTTATTTGTTTTTCGGGTGTGGAGTTTGGTGAGCTCGTTACAGATTTTGGATACTAGCCCTTTGCCCGATATGTCATTTGCAAATATCTTTTCCCATTCTGTTGGTTGCCTTTTAGTTTTGTTGATTGTTTCCTTTGCTGTGCAGAAGCTTTTTATCTTCATGAGGTCGCAATAGTTCATTTTTGCTTTTAATTCCCTTGCCTTTGGGGATGTGTCAAGTAAGAAATTGCTGTGCCTGAGGTCAGAGAGGTCTTTTCCTGCTTTCTCCTCTAGGGTTTGGATGGTTTCCTGTCTCACATTCAGGTCCTTTATCCATTTTGAGTTTATTTTTGTGAATGGTGTAAGAAAGTGGTCATTCTTCTGCATGTTACTGTCCAGCTCTCCCAGCACCACTTTTAAAGAGACTGTCTTTTTTCCATTGGATATTCTTTCCTGCTTTGTCAAAGATGAGTTGGCCATACGTTTGTGGGTCTAGTTCTGGGGTTTCTATTCTATTCCATTGGTCTATGTGTCTGTTTTTGTGCCAATACCATGCTGTCTTGATGATGACAGCTTTGTAGTAGAGGCTAAAGTCTGGGATTGTGATGCCTCCTGCTTTGGTCTTCTTCTTCAAAATTACTTTGGCTATTCGGGGCCTTTTGTGGTTCCATATGAATTTTAGGATTGCTTGTTCTAGCTTCGAGAAGAATGCTGGTGCAATTTTGATTGGGATTGCATTGAATGTGTAGATAGCTTTGGGCAGTATTGACATTTTAACAATATTTATTCTTCCAACCCATGAGCATGGAATGTTTTTCCATTTCTTTATATCTTCTTCAATTTCCTTCATAAGCTTTCTATAGTTTTCAGCATACAGATCTTGTACATCTTTGGTTAGATTTATCCCTAGGTATTTTATGCTTCTTGGTGCAACTGTGAATGGGATCAGTTTCTTTATTTGTCTTTCTGTTGCTTCATTGTTAGTGTATAAGAATGCAACTGATTTCTGTACATTGACTTTGTATCCTGCAACTTTGCTGAATGCATGTATCAGTTCTAGCAAACTTTTGGTGGAGTCTATCGGGTTCTCCATGTATAGTATCATGTCATCTGCAAAAAGTGAAAGCTTGACTTCATCTTTGCCAATTTTGATGCCTTTGATTTCCTTTTGTTGTCTGATTGCTGATGCTAGAACTTCCAACATTATGTTAAACAACAGCGGTGAGAGTGGACATCCCTGTCTTGTTCCTGATCTCAGGGGGAAAGCTCTCAGTTTTTCCCCATTGAGGATGATATTAGCTATGGGCTTTTCATAAATGGCTTTTATGATGTTTAAGTATGTTCCTTCTATCCCAACTTTCTCAAGGGTTTTTATTAAGAAAGGATGCTGAATTTTGTCAAATTATTTTTCTGCATCGATTGACAGGATCATATGGTTCTTATCTTTTCTTTTATTAATGTGATGTATCATGTTGATTGATTTGCAAATGTTGAACCAGCCCTGCATCCCAGGAATGAATCCCACTTGATCATGGTGAATAATTCTTTTTATAAGCTGTTGAATTCGATTTGCTAGTAACTTATTGAGAATTTTTGCATCCATATTCAACAGGGATATTGGCCTGTAGTTCTCTTTTTTTATTGGGTCTCTGTCTGGTTTAGGAATCAAAGTAATACTGGCTTCATAGAATGAGTCTGGAAGTTTTCCTTCCCTTTCAATTTTTTGGAATAGCTTGAGAAGGATAGGTATTATCTCTGCTTTAAATGTCTGGTAGAATTCCCCAGGGAAGCCATCTGGTCCTGGACTCTTATTTGTTGGGAGATTTTTGATAACTGATTCAATTTCTTCGCTGGTTGTGGGTCTGTTCAAGCTTTCTATTTCCTCCTGTTTGAGTTTTGGAAGTGTGTGTGTGTTTAGGCATTTGTCCATTTCTTCCAGGTTGTCCAGTTTGTTGGCATATAATTTTTCATAGTATTCCCTGATAATTGCTTGTATCTCTGAGGGATTGGTTGTAATAATTCCATTTTCATTCATGATTTTATCTATTTGGGTCATCTGCCTTTTCTTTTTGAGAAGCCTGGCTAGAGGTGTATCAATTTTGTTTATTTTTTCAAAAAACCAACTCTTGGTTTCGTTGATCTGCTCTACAGTTTTTTTTTTTTTGGTTCTATATTGTTTATTTCTGCTCTGATCTTTCTTATTTCTCTTCTTCTGCTGGGTTTAGGCTGTCTTTGCTGTTCCGCTTCTATTTCCTTTAGATGTGCTGTTAGATTTTGTATTTGGGATTTTTCTTGTTTCTTGAGATAGGCCTGGATTGCAATGTATTTTCCTCTCAGGACTGCCTTAGCTGCATCCCAAAGAGTTTGGATTGTTTTATTTTCATTTTCGTTTGTTTCCATATATTTTTAAATTTCTTCTCTAATTGCCTGGTTGACCTATTCATTCTTTAGTAGGGTGTTCTTTAACCTCCATGCTTTTGGAGGTTTTCCAGACTTTTTCCTGTGGTAGATTTCAAGCTTCATCGTACTGTGGTCCAAAAGTATGCATGGTATGATCTCAATTCTTGTATACTTATGAAGGGCTGTTTTGTGACCCAGTATGTGATCCATCTTGGAGAATGTTCCATGTGCACTCGAGAAGAAAGTATATTCTGTTGCTTTGGGATGCAGAGTTCTAAATATATCTGTCAAGTCCATCTGATCCAATGTATCATTCAGGGCCCTTGTTTCTTTATTGACCATGTGTCTAGATGATCTATCCATTGTTGTAAGTGGAGTATTAAAGTCCCCTGCAATTACCACATTCTTGTCAATAAGGTTGCTTATGTTTGTGAGTAATTGTTTTATATATTTGGGGGCTCCTGTATTCGGCACATAGACATTTATAATTGTTAGCTCTTCCTGATGGATAGACCCTGTAATTGTTATATAATGCCCTTCTTCATCTCTTGTTACAGCCTTCAATTTAAAGTCTAGTTTGTCTGATATAAGTATGGCTACTCCAGCTTTCTTTTGACTTCCAGTAGCATGATAAATAGTTCTCCATCCCCTCACTCTCAATCTGAAAATGTCCTCAGGTCTAAAATGAGTCTCCTGTAGACAACAAATAGATGGGTCTTGTTTTTTTATCCATTCTGATACCCTATGTCTTTTGGTTGGAGCATTTAGACCATTTACATTCAGTGTTATTATAGAAAGATATGGGTTTAGCATCATTGTGATGTCTGTAGGTTTCATGCTTGTAGCGATGTCTCTGGTACTTTGTCTCACAGGATCCCCCTTAGGACCTCTTGTAGGGCTGGTTTAGTGGTGATGAATTCCTTCAGTTTTTGTTTGTTTGGGAAGACCTTTATCTATCCTTCTATTCTAAATGACAGATTTGCTGGATAGAGGATTCTCAGTTGCATATTTTTTCTGGTCGTTACATTGAAGATCTCCTGCCATTCCTTTCTGGCCTGCCAAGTTTCAGTAGACAGATCTGTCACGAGTCTTATCGGTCTCCCTTTATATGTTAGAGCACTTTGATCCCTAGCTGCTTTCAGAATTTTCTCTTTATCCTTGTATTTTGCCAGTTTCACTATGATATGTCATGCAGAAGATTGATTCAAGTTACATCTGAAGGGAGTTCTTTGTGCCTCTTGGATTTCAATGCCTTTTTCCTTCCCCAGATCTAGGAAGTTCTCAGCTATTATTTCTTCAAGCACACCTTCAGCACCTTTCCCTCTCTCTTCCTCCTCTGCAATACCAGTTATACGTAGATTATTTCTCTTTAGTGCATCACTTAGTTCTCTAATTTTCCCCTCATACTCCTGGATTTTTTTATCTCTCTTTCTCTCAGCTTCTTCTTTTTCCATAATTTTATCTTCTAGTTCACCTATTCTCTCCTCTGCCAAGCTGTGGTCATTTCCATTTTATTTTGCAGCTCATTAATAGCATTTTTTAACTCCTCCTGGCTGTTCCTGAGTCCCTTGATCTCTGTAGCAAGAGTTTCTGTGCTGTCCTCTATACTGTTTTCAAGCCCAGCGATTAACTTTATGACTATTATTCTAAATTCACTTCCTGTTATATTGTTTAAACCATTTTTGATCAGTTTGTTAGCTGTCATTATTTCCTGGAGGTTTTTTTGAGGGGAATTCTTCCGTTTCATCATTTTGGATAGTCCCTGGAGTGTTGTGGAACTGCGGGGCACTTCCCCTGTGCTGTCTTGAATAACTTGCATTGGTGGGCGGGGCTGCAGTCAGACCTGATGTCTGCCTCCAGCCCACCGCTGGGGCCACAGTCAGACTGGTGTTTGCCTTCTCTTTCCCTCTACTAGGGGTGGGATTCGCTGTGGGATGGTGTGGCCCGTCTGGGCTACTTGCACACTGCCAGGCTTATGGTGCTAGGGATCTGGTGTATTAGCTGGGGTGGATCGGCAAGGTGCACAGGGGCAGGAGGGGTAGGCTCAGCTGGTTTTTCCTTTGGAGATCCGCTTCGGGAGGGGCCCTGCAGCACCTGGAGTGAGTCAGAACTGCCGGAGGGATGGATCCACAGAAGCACAGCATTGGGTGTTTGCGTGGTGCAAGCAAGTTCCATGATGGGAACTGGTTCCCTTTGGGATTTTGGCTGGGGGATGGTCAAGGGAGATGGCGCTGGCGAGCGCCTTTGTTCCCCACCAAGCTGAGCTCTGTCGTCTGGGGCTCAGCAACTCTCCCTCCCGTTGTTCTCCAGCCCTCCCGCTCTCCGAGCAGATCTGTTAACTTATAACTTTCCAGATGTTAAGTCCTGCTTGCTGTCCAAACACACTCTGTCTAGCCCCTCCGCTTTTGCAAGCCAGACTCAGGGCCTCTGCTTGGCCAGCGGGCCGCGCCTCCGCCCTGGCTCCCTCCCGCCAGTCCGTGTAGCACGCACTGCCTCTCCGCCATTCCTACCCTCTTCCATGGGCCTCTCATCTACGCTTGGCTCTGGAGAATCCGTTCTGCTAGCCTTCTGGCATTTTTCTGGGTTATTTAGGCAGCTGTGGGTGGAATCTAAGTGACCCTCAGGACGCGGTGAGCCCAGCATCCTCCTATGCTGCCATCTTCCCAGAAGCCTCTGAGACTTGCTTATTTTTGATCAAATAGCTTTTAAGAGAGATGGTGCCATGGAAACTGCTTCTACTCTGTTGACCAAAAGCCAGCATCATTTCCTAGGCAGAGACATATAAAAGCCCCAGGCTTTTCCAATACAGAAAGCCATGCCAAGCTTCCCAGGCTCCAGTCTGTTTTGAGGAGTCCCAAGGCCTGGCATGATTCCCTGATGGTAGCACTTCAGCTGCCAGCCAGCTGAGCCCTATCTTAGTAAATCTTTGTACCCAGGAAAGATGAAGTTGTAGCATCCTGAGTATCTCATCTCTTCAGGCTTGACCTCTTTGGTTTCAGCATGGGTCCCATTAGAGCATCGATCCTTTGGGAAGGGGTAACACTTAGCTACATATACCTGAGTATAAAGGAAAGCTGTAAGAGTATAGCTCTCACAGAGATAAGGGAGTGGACAAGGATCCAGAGTTTTGGCAGCATACTTGGTTTCTCTTACTGTGGAGCTTGTCAGAGTAGCTAAGAGTCCTATGGCTGACTTGATTCATTCTTTTCTCTTTGAACAGGGCCACCCGGGACAGCCAGGGCCCAGAGGCCCACCTGGCCTGGATGGCTGTAATGGAACTCAAGGAGATGTTGGATATCCAGGCCCTGATGGCTATCCTGGGCTTCTCGGACCACCCGTACGTTGTCAGATCTTTGAACTTTATTTCAAATGGCTTTCTTTGCCTCCAAGTGTGCCCCTTTTCTGCTTTTACAGAGATGTCATTAAGCATCTGTAGGGCAACCACTGCAACCCCTTGTTCAATGCAGGAGTCTATGCTGGCAGCACATTAAAAAGTGTAAAGAAGAATATCAGTTGCAGGGGGTGTACACATGCTCCACTACTTAGAGTTTTTTTTTTTAACTATCCTTTTAGAGTTGGCAAGATTGCTAAAAGACTAGTAAATTTCAGAGGAAAGTACACACTTGGGCTATTTGACATGTTCCCACATCACATACTTGGAGGGCTTACATGGGATCATGGAAGCTCTAATAATGACCCAAAGGGTTTGGCAAGCTTGGTCTAGACCAGTGATTCTTAACCAGGGGTGATTCCCCACACCAAGGGGCATTTTCCAGTTATTATTGGCATTTTTGGTTGTCACAACTGGGAGTATTCTACTAGCACAGGGAAGCTACTCCTAACATCAAGGAATCGTCTGTCACAGTCAATAGTGAGAAATAATTGAGAAATTCTACTCTACACTGGCACAGTTTTCCCCCTCCCCCCACACTCTCATAACCCTTCGTTCTGGGATTGATATGGTATTTATTACATCCTGAGGTCACCACTTTTATTTAATTTTATTCATAAGATAGAGCCCAGTTTTTGGATCTAAATGATCTCTAATAGGTGCCATGCCCTTGTAAAGCTACTTTTATAAGTGACTGGAAAGAGAAAAATAACACATTCAAGCCCATCATCAACCTTACTTGAAATAATCTAAGCAACCAAGGGTACTGATGTGATATATCTAGCTAGAAATCATGCTATTAAACAGATTCCATAGCTACATGAATTAATTGGCATTTTTTTTCAGTATGTCTTATTCCAATGCTATCTCATGTACTTTTTTGTTATTAAAGTATAATTGATGTATAATATCATATTAGTTTCAGTTGTACAACATAATGACATGATATTTGTACACATTACAAAATGATCACTACAGTAAGTCTAGTTACCAGCTGTCACCATACAGAGTGACAAATTTTTTTTTCTTATGATGAGAACCTTCAAGGTCTACTCTCTCAGCAACTTTCAGGTATGCAGTAAAATATTATTTATTATAGGAGCACCTGGCTGGCTTAGTAAGTGCAACATGAGACTCTTGATCTTGGGGTTGTAAGTTCAAGCCTCACATTGGATGTAGAGATTACTTAAAAATAAAATCTTTAGGGGCACCTGGCTGGCTCAGTTGGTTAAGCATCCAACTCTTGATTTTGGCTCAGGTCATGATCTCATCATTCACGAGATTGAGCCCTGCATTGGGCTCTGTGCTGAGAGTGCAGAGCCTGCTTGGAATTGTCTCTCTCCCTCTCTCTCTGCCCATTCCCCACTTGTGCACATACTCTCTTTCTCAAAATAAATAAATATACTTTTAAAATAATAATAATAATAAAATAAAATGTTTTAAAAAATTATTTACTATAGTCACCATGCTGTACATGACATCCCCATGACTTACTTATTTTGTAACTGGAAGTTTGTGTCTATTGATACCCTTCACCCATTTTGCCTATCCCCTTACCAATCGCTCCTCTGCAACCACCAATCTATTCTTTGTATCTGAGATTTGTTTTGTTTTGTTTGTTTTGTTTTTGTTTTTGAGTCTACAAATAAGTGAAATCATATGGTATTTGTCTTTCTCTGTCTGACTTATTTCACTTAGCATAATATCCTCAAGGTCAATCCATGTTGTTGCAAATGGCAAAATTTCATTCTTTTATGGCTGAATAGTATTCCAGTGTGTGTGTGTGTGTGTGTGTGTGTGTATCACATCTTCTTTATCCCTTCATCCATTGTTGGACACTTAGGTTATTTCCATACCTGGGTATTTATACCAAGAAAAGAAAAACACTAATTCAAAAAGGTATATGCACCCAATGTTCATTGAAGCTTTGTGTAACTAGCATTTTATTGGAAAAGCAGCACCATTGCCTTCAGTGACCAAGTTGTTGGTGTGGGTATACATGTAAGAAAGTGAGATAACAAAGCACAAGCCTCAGATTGGCATAAAGGACCTTGACATCTAAAGACCAAACCAATATGCAGTGCGGGTGGGGAATGGAGAAAGATGTATTACCAACATAGTACCAGCTGTTTGAGTCACAAAGGCCTCCAAACACTGCCATGGCAACAGAAGAGAACAAATCACATCTATGTTAAGAGAATGGAAATCCAGCAAAGTAAGTAAATGCTGCCCCCAAGAGGGAGAAAAGAAATATTTAGATAATAAACATCCCCTGACAGCCAAAAGGACAAGGTTAAAACCTAATCCTGTCCCTAAGCTTCCCCTTAAGCCTAAATAGGATTTGGGCTTATATTTTACTAAGCTGGACATTAATAACCATGCTGAAACTCCAGTGGCTATTCTTTCAAGTTTCTTTGATAAAAGTAGTTTCCATAAGAATAAAGGGAACAGGAAATGTTAGGAAGGAAGCTGGTTTGTTTTTCTGAGACCATTTGTTTTTCTAACATACCTATGATCCTTGAGCTCAAGGGATCCATAATTCAGGCAATTCTTCAGTCCCCAGAGCTTAGTCCTACTCCCAATACTAACTGGGAAATCCCATGACTTCCCCTTAGCTATAGGGATATTGATTTTCCCCAGGAGGGCAACATTTAGCAGACATTAGCCAGCATCTGCCAGTGAGACTGTAAAAAGCCTGGTTGACAGACAAGTTGGGTATACTTTGAACTGTTTTCCATGTTAATAGTGAGGCACACCAGACTCTTAGATGGGTGTTGAAGCTGAGGTCTTATGGTAGAAGCACAGGATAGAGATGATTTTGTAGATATTTCTTAAACCAGAGGGCTGCAAACTGGCCCATGTGACCCTTGGCCTGTGGCTTGGTTTTACAGTTTTAAAAGTGTGTGCAGAAAAAAGAGAAGAAGCATATAAGGCAGAGCCCAGATACAGCCCACACAGTCCAAATTACTTACTCTTTGGCTCTTTACAGAAGTTCTTCAACCCCTGTCCTAGACAAAGGCCCTGTCAGAGACATATCTGTGAGGGGTGGAGCAGATGAGCTATAAGCTTATGAATGACATGCGCATTATATGTGGACTTTCAGATCAGTGTTCTGAATAGAGTCAAAGTGTCTTACTTTCTAATCCCTTTATAGACTTTGGACTCAGGATTTGGGGAAGCAGGTATACAGCTTTGAGACACAACACCTGTTTGGGGGATGCACTTTTTGTTCCTTAGCACAGCCATAGAATAAACGACATAATTTTACACTGTTGCCGTTGCATCCCCTAGGTGATCAGGTCATATCGTTAACAAAGCTGTGTGTGTTTGTGTGCATTTCCTCACAAGTTTTTCTTATTTTACTCAGGGGCTTCCTGGCCAGAAAGGCTCTAAAGGTGAACCTGTCCTTGCCCAAGGTAGTTTCAAAGGAATAAAGGTAAGAGCCTCTAAGGCAGACAGCTAACTAGGCTGGCTATAAGCTGAGCTTCCTGGGATTGGGCCCCACCTCCAATAAAAACATTTCCAGAACTAGCATCTGTGTCTCTATTTAAGGAGCAGACCAAGCTAGATTTAAAAGGGATCCGGAGCTTTTTGTGGTGGAAACACTGACAGAAATGTTTGCAACCATACCGTCAAAGAGATTTGCTTTGTAAGATCTAGACCAAAAATAGGAGATAGATCAGCAAACAAACGGTTTGCATGGGTATCATTTTCTTTGACAAGCCAAGACATTTCCTGGAGACAGATACTTTTTGTCTACTCTACAATCCTTGATGTCTGCATGCCTTGGTATGAAGCCATGCATATCTCTGCCCATCTCAGCATGCCCACCAGCCCAGGATCCTGGCCCCGCCCTTTTCTGTACCTGCACACCAACCCATTGCCCTAGCTGGGCCCCTGGCTGTCTGCAAAAATTGCCCATCAACTCTTCAGCTGGCTGGAAAATTTTCGTCTCTTCCTAGAATTGACAAGAACCTTCTGTATTCTTGTGACTGTACTCTTGATGTATGCTACCTGGTATCCTGTGGGCCCCTCAGTAAACTCTGGTGCCAAATGATTGACCCTATTCCCTTGCAGAGTAGGAGGTGAGCTCATCATTTCCCTGGTAGCAGATGGGTATCTATGTGCCCAACATATGAAGGGAAGATGCACACATGTTCATTCAGCTGAGGATGGCACCTTCCTGTCTTCCATCCATGCACAGAACCAGGAACATTAGACATCATTTTGGAAGGCAGTGATTGGGGTGGGTGGCCGAGAACTGGAGAAGGCACAGGGTTTGGGCTCTTGGTTTAGGTTCCACAGCAGAAGATAGAATGGTAGACTTGTAAAGGACCTCATGATTGTTGGATTCATGTTGATCATTTTACAGATAGAAAAACTGAGGTACACTGAGGCTGTGTGACTTCCTCAGACTCACATAGCTAGTTTACCGAAGAGCTAAAACCCAGGCAGTGCTCTTTCTGTGTTGCAGAGAGCTGATTTTTGACTGTACGCCAAATGGGGTAAGACTAGCAGGTGTCAAAATATGGCCATTGTCATAGCAAGCACTGATTAAATGGTTTTGCCAAAAATCAAAGAGACCCTGGACCCAGTGGAATACAGCAATTTCCACAAGATGGTTATATTACAGATTCATACAGTGACTTAAGATGCTTCAAAGTAATTAAAATGTAATCAGAGACTGTATGCTCTGTTGATTCTCCCTTGAAATGTCTGATTTGCATTGTATACATATGGGCACAGATTCTCTGGAGATGAAGGCACACAGGAAGGTAGTTTTGCTTTCTTCCAGAAAGAGCAGGAAAATCACCAGCCCACAGAAGCCGTTTCTAATTGATAAGTTCCTAGCAAAGGTGAAAATTAATTAATCCAAGTAAAATATTAAACCCTGTTCAACCAAGGCTATAATATTTGTCTTCTAGACAAATCTAGAGTCTGGATTTTTCTTAGGAAAAAAAAAGTAAGTGGCTGAATATGCCCAATTCATGCATTATTTAAAACACAAGACCTTGACAGAGGAGGCCCAAGCATCAGCAGTGTTGTGTTTCTGCCCATGAAGTGTGGGTTAGTATCTATGAAATAATACCACAGCTTTAATGGATCTCTTCAGTGTCCTGCCTTTGTCTGTTTTTCAGGGGGAGCCTGGACTGCCTGGACTGGACGGAATCACTGTAAGTTATTATATATGTGTGGAGCTCTCAATGTTGAGTCAATAGCTACTGCTGGTCCCTTTGCATTCTTTATGGTATTCAAAGGTCTTTGGAGACATTCTCAAGGAAAATCCAGACAGTTGAGGTAGAGCGGATCACACTGTTGACATTTTCCAGGTGAGAACATTCTGAGAGAGTAGACCATCCCCCTCAAGTTAACATGACAGGCAAGCTTTCAACCCTTTAGGCCAGGGACCTGCAAACTCCCTGAGATGTATTAGGAAAGAATTTGCCTTTCATTCAGCAACTGTTTACTGTTTTCTGTGTGTGCCAATTGTTGTGGGTAAAACAAAACAAATAGAACACTCTTCTTTAGAAGCTATTCCATATAGGGGTGCCTGGGTGGCTCAGTCAGTTAAGCATCTGACTTCGGCTCAGGTCATGTTCTTGGGGTTCACGAGTTTGAGCCCCGCATCAGGCTCCATGCTGACAGCCTAGAGCCTGGAGGCTGCTTCAGATTCTGTGTCTCCCTTTCTCTCTGTCCCCCCACCCTACTCATGCTCTCTCTCTCTCTCTCCAAACTAAATAAACATTTTAAAAAATTTAGAAGCTATTCCATATAGAAATTCCTTTCAGGGACTTTTAATAAAATAGGGAGTCCATGAGGAGCCATGAGTTGTATTAATAAGAGCTTTCTACTTCCTTGAATTGCCACATTGTCATTGCTTTCCTCTGAAGTGGCTTAAGAAAAGCCACATCTTTCTTCCTTCTTTCCTATATGAGGGTTCCTTCCTTTCTTCTTTTCATTCGAGAACAGGTATTGAGCTCCCACTAGCAGCAAAGTGCTAGGAGTGATCCCTGAGACAGTGTAGACATGATCTTTGCCCATGCCCAACCCACCCCACCCCCCACACACCCAAATGTGAAAAACTAGTAGGACTGGGGCATAAGAATTCCACAACAGCTTTGAGAAAGAGATGCTGTCCACCTAAAGATACATCATGGGAGACTTCATATCTTCATATCTAAGACAAAGAAGGTAGCCTCATAGAAGTGTGGGTAATGTTTAGGCTGGCTGGCAATGGGAGGAAGCTTCGTAAACAGAGAGAGCAGTGTGAGAAGAGGTAGGTAGGCAGGAAACGAAATGCAGTGCAAGCACACATGCAAAACAGAGGTGAAGTAAAGATCAAGCACACACAGATCCCCTAGTGCCAAACAGCACTGGCTTAGATGGTGTGTTAACTACATTTGTACAATCACATCCACTGTGGTAGCTGCATAGGTCTTCTTAGGAATTCATTTCTCTGCCCACAAAGGTAAAGTGTTCGCTTACATACACAGGCATGATAAATACATCCACTTAGATTTGGGGAGGATGGTTTGGTGGCTGAATAAGAGATTTGTGGTCAGTAAGGAGACCACAGATTATTAATTTTGTCGAGGCGATGTTCTATTTCCTGGGGAACCTCTGAACCCCTACTTTCTCTTGACTTCACTTAGCCCCTCCATCCCTTACATATCACCTTATTACCATCCCCAGCTTTAATTGAGCCATACTTTGCCCCATGCCATCTTTCTCTTCAGATTTTGTTGTCTGGCTTGTAATATTGTTGTTATCAATTCAGTTCCACGTATTTTCTTGTTTCTCTTCTGTTTTTTTCTTTGACCCACGGAAATGTGCGTTGTTTAATTTCTCAGTATTTGGCAACTTCCCAGCTATCTTTACATGGCTGATTTCTAGTTTGGTGTCATTGCACTTAGAGTGAACACTTCATATGATATCAATACTTTTAAATCTGTTGACATTTGTTTCATGGCTCAGCATATGAAACAATCTTGGTGAATGTGCCATATGCACTTAGAGTATGTGTTCAAGCTGTTTTGGGGTTTAGCAATCTAAAAAATGTCCATTAGGTCAAGGTAGCTGACAACGCTATTTCAATCTACTGGGTCCTTATTGGATTTTTTTGTTTGTTTGTTTGTTTGTTTGTTTGGTTTGGTTTGGTCTAGTTCTGTTTATTACTGAGGAAGGGATGTTAAAATCCTCCAGCTCTTTGCAGATTTGTTTATTTCTCCATGCAGTTCTGTCAGATTTTGCTACATGCCTTTTGAAGCTGTGCTATTAGATGCATATACATCTAAGATTATTATGTGTTCTTGATCCGTTGACCTAGTTTACCATTGCAAAATGCCCCCTCTTTACCTCTGGTAATATTCTTTGTCCCGAAGTCTACTTTATTTTATATTAACATAACTGTTTTCATGTTCTTTCTAAGTTTTTTTTACATCACTTTAATATAAAAATTGTCAAATATTGAGCAAAGCTGAATGAATTTTGCAGTGAACACCCATACCATTAATATTTTACTATACTTGCTTTATCCCACGTCAATCCATCTATCCATCCTTATCCATCCATCAATCCATCTTATTGTCGATGCATTTCAAAGTAAATTGCAGACAATAGTACTCTTACCCCTAAATGCTACAGCATGCCTATCATTACCTAGGCTTCAAAATGTGTTTGCATCTTTTCTTTTTATGTAAAAGTTACATACAATGAAATACACAAATCTTAAATGTATACTTGCTGAGTTCTGACAAATATATACTCCTATGTAACCCAAAGCCATCTTAAGGTATAAAACATTGTCATCACCTCAGAAAGTTTCCTTCTGCTCCTTCCCAGTCAATTCCTGCCTCCACCCAAAGGAAACCACTGTTTTGATTTCTCTCCATCATAGTTCAGTTTTTCCCATTCTAGAACTTTATATAAAGGGAATGATATAATATATAGGCTTTGGGAGTCTGGGCTTCTTTCACTTAGCACAATGTTTTTGATATTTATCCACATTGTATCATATATCAGTAGGTTATTGCTTTTTATGGTGAATATTTATTCCACTGTATAGATGCATCACAGTTATTTATCAGTCCTTGTATCAATGGACACCTGGGACATTTCCAATTTTTTTTTTACTATGAATAAAGTTCCCGTGAACATTCTTGTGCAATTCTTGTGGACACATATTTCCAATTTTCTCGAGAAACTGTCCTCTTTTTGACCTTGGGGTAAAAACTTGTGTCTTCAGGGCCCACAAGGAGCACCCGGATCTCCAGGAGCTGTAGGACCCATGGGACCACCAGGATTGCAAGTAAGACCAACCTAAATCTACCCATGTGATCACAGTATTCACAGGGATGCTTCCCCGCCAAGGCCATGGATTAAATAGAAGCCTATATAGGCTCTCCTAGTGGAAATTCTCCAGCCTATATAGGCTCTCCTCCTCCTTCCATTCTTGGAGGATTAATGTGAAGCATGCTTCTGTAAGGAGCTATTTGTTGTCTCTATCAGGGTCTTTCTGCCTATCCACTGTGTGCTTCCAAAGCCTCCTACTCTAGCTGAACCTGAAGTACGGCCCAGGGGCGTAACTGGCACATCTGTTGCCCGTTTCCACTCCCCTCACTCATGACAGACCTTGCCAATTAATCACATGATCACCACCATCACTCACCCTGGTCACAAAAGAAGCTTCAAAATCCTTCTCCACACTGCAGCTTGGACAGTGCTACCTACTTACCTGTCTTTCTGATACCAAACCTGTTTGCCCTCACTGGTATAGAAAAAGCATATAGCCAGTTATCCATGTGGTTCTGGGAAAGGCCCATCCCCAGATTGTTCTTTCTCCCCGGTGCATGAAATCTCACCACTGATTACTTTGGTTTAGCTTCACCAAAAGCCATTATTTTTAAATTTCTGGCCATTTGGGAAGAATGATGCATGAGTCTTTACCACCTTAGCATAAATGTGATTATCAGGCCAATTTGGGAGATTTCAAAGGAGATTAAAAAACAAAAGAACCATGGGAGAAGGAGCTAGAATCTGCTACACTAAAGCCAGAATATACTGTGTGGAGCAGGGGCACCTGGGTGGCTCAGTCGGTTAAGCCTCCAACTTCGGCTCAGGCCATGATCTCGCAGCTTGTGAGTTCAAGCCCTGCACTAGGCTCTGTGCTGACAGCTTAGAGCCCGGACCCTCCTTCAAATTCTGTTTCCACCTCTGTCTGCACCACCCCTGGTTGCACATTCTCTTTCTCTCTCTCTAATATAAATAAACATAAAAAAAAAGAATATACTGTGGGGGCCTCATCTCTAGTGACTCTCAACATGCTCACACTCTTTTTGCCTGAAACTAACAAGTGCTCTTTCCTTCCATTTTTTAATATAGGGTCCTCCAGGCCCTCCCGGTTTCCCTGGTCCTGATGTAAGTATACTTTGTCTTGGGGCATTTGGCCTCCTACCACTAAGTACTCTAGTTTCCCCAGAGATATTCTGGTTTGGTTAAACACACTTTCTGGTAAAAAAGAATGCATTCCAATTTAAGTTCCTAGAGCTTGTTTAGTAATTGATTTTGTTTTTCCTCCCTGCAACCCTGTGCCCCAGGGGAATATGGGGTTAGGTTTCCAAGGAGAGAAAGGAGTCAAGGTAAATAGATTTTGGAAAATACAATGTGCATTCCATATGCTCCAAGAAACATCTCTGGCTGCACACATGTGCCTGCTTGTGTTTTAAGGGGATTTGGACCTTTGCCTTGGGAAATGAGCATTTCCCACTCCACGTGGATCCTCTGGTGGGATCTGTGGAGGGCTGCATGTGCACATGACACACATAGGTTCCTGTGGTCTTTTTCCTTCAAAATATTGTAGTCTTCCTGCTTCCTACTTGTGAAGTGTGTATATCTTACAAACATACTCTCTTGAAATAGATTCCATCTTCCTTCCACCTGGGTATTTCCCTAGTATTTTGTATATTGTCTCACCTTCTCTTTCCTTTCCTTTGCTTCCCCTCTTCCCTCCATCCTTCCTCTTCCTCTTCCTTCTCCTCCTGTCTGCCTTTCTATCCCCTCTGTCTCTCCTCCTTAACCTCTCTTTCACCACTCTCTTCTATCCCCCTTCCCTTATTCTCCTGTTTCCTTCTGCACAAACTGGACAGTGATTTGGGAGCCTCAAGGGAGACTGGGAGCTTGTCCTCTCCACCCTTCATGGCTGCCTCTTGTAGATTGCACTGCCTTCAAGGAGCAAATCCAGCCTCCAGTGTTCCAACACAGACTGCCTCTGCTTGTGCTGTTGGCAAGGACTAGACCAGTTATAGTCCAATCACCATTGCCGAGAGGTGGCCATTCACCTTGCTCAAAACCCTTTCTTGCTCTCTTCTAAACACCCTTTGATGCATGACCATGGCAACCATGAACTTGTGGTTTCCTTTCATTCATCTTGCTTCTTCCCTCTGCAGTGCTGGTACAAAATGCATTTGTTCAGGCTTATACTTCTTCCCACCCCTTGGCACTGATAGTTTTGTTGCCTCACTGATGCAAGGCTGAGGGTAAAGAGGCCAAAGTAATGGAGAGTTTGTGAATTACATCCAGAGGACAAACCTAGCCTCTGAAGTGGTTTGTGTGGTTTCTGCTTTGCTTAACATCCCCTTTGATCTTACAGGGGGATGTTGGCCTCCCAGGCCCTGCGGGACCCCCACCATCTACTGGAGAACTGGAATTTATGGGATTTCCCAAAGGGAAGAAAGGATCCAAGGTAGTGAATATTTAAGCCCAGGAAATGTTAATAATCCTTTTCCTATTAATACCAAAGTTCAACTCTAGTAACGAGACTATATTGGAAAGATATTCTGGGTAATGCTTTTTTGTTTGGAAGTGAGGGTAAAGCCTTCTTTGTTTTGTCCCTTACAAAAAGCTCTGTAAAATGTCTGTGTGTTGGTGTGTGGCTATGAGTGGGCCTGGGCTCCTGAGTATTTATTTAAGTCCTATTTTCTATGTTTCGCTTTTTCAAATTCAATTATCAAGATGCTGAATAACTTAAAACAAACATTAAATAATTGGGTTTTTTTGTCCTAACTCCCAACCCTCTCAATACTTATGTTGTCCCCAAAGCACTATGACAGAACACATAGGGTATAAATGGTTGCTTTTAAGTTATCTTTTTAAAGAAGTTATTTGCCCTCAAAACCTGACCTTACAAATAGAATATACTGTCACCAAGAGGCAGTAGATGCCTTAATTCACCTGATCTGAACTACCAAGGCTAAAGCTGTTAGACCTGTTTAGCTGAGATATGTTATAATCTCTATTTCGATGTGAGTGGGTGTGTATTTGAATGCCTATATGCTGTTAAGGTATGCAGGTATCTTTCAGTAACCTGCATTTCCTTCCTTCCTTCCTTCCTGGGGTTCCCTTAAGTTTTGTGACTCTGTTCCTGTGGTCAAGGGGCCCAGTGAGGGGAAGGTGCTTACTTCCATGTCTTTAATTTTGTCTTTGAGAAAGCAACAGCTCCAGGCCCTCTTCAGGTTTACAGAAAGTAATAATTAATTTGGGAACACTTTGGGAATATATGAAAGATCACCTGCCTCCTTGATCATTCCCAAACCTTAGGGAGCCCTTTCATGGCACAAATAAGTAAACTAGCACATCAGGGAAAGACATATTAGAGTGTTATGGGTCCCTATCCAAACTGTAGTTGTTACTTTTTTCTCCAAACCATTGATTTCTTTGCAACCTATAATTTGTAACAGGAAATCACACTGAACAGCTCTTCCACTAGGAAGATCACAGATGACTGTCTTCTGTCTCCCAATTAGCCTCAACATTTGAGATTCTGTTTTAGACAGTTTCCATTCCCTGCCGTAGGCCTTGGTCCTTCCCACACCACAAGGGCTCCCTAAGCTGATATCCTGCCGCAGTTATTAGTTAGGAATCCTGGGGAATTTACACCACCTGATACCCCATTGGTTCCCCACTGCTCAGCCCATGCAGCTCAAGGGAACCATGTCCTTTGCGTTCACTGTTTCCTGCTGTTACTCACTAATCTTTGGTTGATTTTTCAGGGTGAACCAGGGCTTCCAGGTTTACCAGGAATAAGTGGCCCTCCAGGTCTCCCGGTAAGTCTCCCTGTTTGGTCAACATGCATTTAAGGACCTGATTGGACAAGAACTATAGCAATAGAAGGCTAACAGGAAGACCTCTTCCTGTGGTTATTGTAGACAATTCTATCATCTTCATTATTAGAAGGCATTTAAGGAAGTATTCTTGTTTCTCAAAACTATGGAGACATTAGCATGGTTCTTCATGAAGCCATAGATCTTAGCGGTTATTAGCCTAAGCTCTAGAATTAAAACAGACCTAGGCTTGACTTATGGTCTCACTAATTTCTACCTTTGTGAACTTGGACAATTTTCTTAACTTATCTGAGTTCCAGTTTCCCTCAAAAAACAGGGGGGGGGGATGATAATGGTGTGGTTATAAGGATTATGTGAGAAAAGGACTTAGTACCTGCCTGGCATATATCAATTGTTCAGTAAATGGTAGTTAATCTTAGTAGCCCTATCTTCACTCCACTATCTGCCTTGTACCTTAGAGTCTTTCACTCAACTTATACCTTTTGAGAGGCCCTATGTTCCAGGCATTCTGCTAGACAACAGTAAATAACAGTCAAATAAGTAAAAGTCCTTGTCCTTGAGGAGAGTACATTCTAATGGGGGAGTGAAGGAGGATACAGACACTAAACAAGTAAACAAATGTATTAAGGACAAGTTCATATAGTAGCAAGTGATACATAGAAAATAAAAAAGGGTAAAGTGATAGAATGTGGATTGAGAAAGGAGTGGGCTACTTTGGGCAGAGTGGTCACAAAGGGCCTTTCTGAGGAAGTGAACATTATGGAGAAGTGAGTCACATGAAGATCAGCAAGAGTGTTTTTGGTAAGTGCCAAGACCCTGAGGTTGGCAAAACTTTACTGCTTGTGAGGAACAGCAAGAAAGTGAGTATGTGGAACAGAGTCAGCAAAGGCAAGAACCAGGGAGATAGGCAAGAGCCAGACCCTTTGTAGGTTGAATGTGGCTTTTGTGTTAAATGTAATAGGAAGCCATCAGAAGGCTCTGACTTACATTTAAAATTTTTTTTTCAATGTTTATTTATTTTTGAGACAGAGAGAGACAGAGTATGAACAGGGGAGGGGCAGAGAGAGAGGGAGACACAGAATCCGAAACAGGCTCCAGGCCCTGAGCGGTCAGCACAGAGCCTGACGTGGGGCTCAAACTCACGGACCGCGAGATCATGACCTGAGCCAAAGTTGGACGGTTAACTGACTGAGCCACCCAGGTGCCCCAGTAGCTCACATATTTCTATTGGATAGCACAAATACAAAATACTTTGCAAGTGGGTTGGGAAACAAGGTTTGTACTTTCCTTTGTGAGCATTGTACATAGACTCTAATCACCTCACATCATCCCCAAGAGGTAAGCAAGGTGAGATGGGCTTATCTCCCTGTAATGAAAAGGAAACCATGGCTTGAATGGATGAAGACGCATGTCCAGAGTCACACAGCAAGTCATTAGCAGAGTTAAGACTGGAATCCAAGTTTCTCAAAAGCTAGCCAATTCATACTGCCTTTATCATACTGCTCCCTACAGTCTAGTTCGTATTTCTCATGGTGGTGGTGGATTTTATGATATCTGGTGTTATTGGGTTCTCTGGCTCATGCTCCCTCCCTCCAATTCCCTCCCATTCCTGTTGTGCCTCAGAGGACTTCCTCTACTACAGTTTCACCTCATTCCCTTTTGTTCCGTAAAAGAAAGGGAGACTGACTGACAAGAATGCACAGTGATAAACTGCAATACCATTTCAATCTCAGCATTTCTGGGGTTTCACTGTGTAGACTGCAAAATAGAAACCCCAGTTGACTGTAAAGACATCCAAGCTGGAAAATACCTCCCTTCATGTGGCACAGAATATTTTCAGAGAGTGGAAGTCAAGAACCCAGAGTTCTCAGCCCACTTTGGCATGGATTTGATGTAAGACCCTGGGCAAATCATTCTTTCTTCTCCTAATATCTCTGTCTGCCTAATGGGAACATTCGCAGGCACCTTATGTGCCTTCTGACAGAATGGTTGTAAGAAGAAAGATGGTAACATGTTTGAGATGCTCTAGGCTTTCCAGAGGAAACACACTTCTCAAACCCAAAGCCTGCACATCAGCTTTCAATTATCTACAGTCACTGAGAAACATGGCAGCACTGAGGATGCAAATCTCTAGGGAATTCAAAAATGTTTTCTTTAAGCATTTGTTTCCTTTCCATCCAAACCCAAATCTTTGCAAGAGCTGCTGACAAATGGCCAACCTGACAAATGTATGTGTCACCTTTTTTGTCTTGTCCCCTCTGGCAGGATCAAACATCCCTGATTTTCTGGCTCGGCCCCATCTTCACACATTTTGCCATGTTGTCCCCAGCAGTTGTGGGCACAGGTACTCTCATGGAGAGCATCAGAGAGAATCTTATATCTGTGTGCCCTGTGTCCAGGGGACCAGCAAACACAGGGTAAGGCAGAATGGAAGAGATAAGCGGGGGGTGGAGGGGAAGAAAAGAGGAAACTGTCAAATCCTGAGGAACCTATTGAGTAGATCTGAGGCAACTATTGTGCACGTGGGGTGCTCCTTCAACTGAGCACCAGGCTTTCCAGGCCCTTCAGGTAGGTCCTTTGGAGGAGGGGTCCCAGCTTGACAGACTTAAGCTGGGCCCTGGGCCCTGGTGCCCTGAGAGCCATAGCAGCCCTGAGACCTGCGCAGGGTTTAGAAGGACATTTGACATTCCCGACCCCTCATGTTTCCAATCTCAAGTGACCCTTGCAGTGCTGAGCAGAATGGATTTCTGTAGTTTGGCTTCCAAAATGTTACCACAGATCATTCCCCACCCCTCCCCCACGGCCTCACTCCCCCTCAACTATGTGCTTCAGCCTCCCCCCTGCCTTTCCCAGTTAGAGAAGCTGCCCTGGTTGTGGAGGTGGGTCTAGCCATGTCCACCACTTTGGCTGGGACCGAGGGGAGCCTGCTTGGTCTTGGGGGGAGAAGCTAGAGAGGAGGATGACTATGCGGTGGCCTGCCTCTCTGATGAGCCTGCCTCTGAGGGCCTGTGGCCAAAGTGGCCTTCACTGGGCCTCGGGGCTGACACCCCCTGCATCTGGCCTAGTGTTTGAAGCTTGCCTTTTTCTTGCACCGCCCTCCTCTCCCCTGCCTCAGTGACTACATCAACCCCCCTTACTGCAGGCCACGTGACTGATATTGAGTTTTTGCAGAGCCACTAACAACCTTGAACCAAAAATGAACAGCTAAGCCAGTGCTCTAGTGAGGTTTTCCTGGACATGGGTAAGAAGAGGTATGGGAGCAGTGGATGCAGGACAGCTTATGACAAGGACTGACTATGACAGGGTTGGGGCCCAGGACATCTTTCTAGAACAGCTTGTTCAGCAGGGCTCTGTATGGTACCTCCTGTACTGGGAGACAAGCTGAGCCTACATCCCAATATCTTGCCAAGTCATGTATGTTTTATTGGCTTTAACCACCACCACCCCCGCCACACACACACACACACACACACACACACACACACACACAAGTAAGTTTCTTTGATTTTGTCCTTTTTAAACTTTTTGGGTATTTATTTTTGTTCACATGGTAGCACAAGCTCTCTGAGAAAGCAAGAGTCCTGATACACTTTCTGCTTTCTGAAGAAGGAGGACAAAGTCCCATTGTCTTTCCAACTACAGGCAAGATAGGTGGAGAATGTGAGACAGTTCCTGGACAGTTCTAGGACATGCTTCACTTTTTGCCACAGTTTTGGTCTCCGGGTCATTCTTCTTAATTCAACAAGTGTGTATGTAACCACCTTGTATGTGTTCAGCCTGCAGAGTAACATGTCTTGGAGGAGATGGAAGTGAGTGTGATATAGACCTCCTGCTTACAAACTTTCATACATTTAAGTCATCTCAGTGCTGTAAGAGTCTGGGGCAGTGTGGGCTGCTATAGCTTCCATGGCCAGACCAGGGAAAGCTGCATGATGTTTGGCTTCAGAGACCCATAGACAGATTCCACCAGGTGGCAGCATGCCTTGGTTTCCCATTTGAGATGCAGAACAGATTTCAAGTAAGTTTGAGTTCATTTGACACATAGGCCTTTCAAATAGAAATCCTATTCAGCATGAGGTCTGAGCCATTTGACACACAACTATTGACGTAGAAAAAAGAAAGGCAAGAAGGAACCAAAGCTTGCTTTGAACTAGACCCTTCACAGATGCACACTCGACCCCACAATAAAAAAGACACACACACACACACACACACACACACACACACACACAAAAAAACACATTAAAAAACAAAACAAACACAACTTGGGCCTACAAAGCTAAGGTTTATTCAGCCAGATTTCAGTACCGATGGGAGTTCTCTGAGTATGTAAGAGGAAGGAAAAACTCTAAGTGGGATTAGAGCAGAGCCTGCATAACCAGCTGAGCCAGGTCACATCAAGAGGACAACAGGAGACATGCCACAACATTTACCATCTTTTACAAGCTTACATTTGAGAAAGAATCACTGCTTCCTTTACTCTTACAATAGGCATGAATGTTGTTTGCCAAAATCTATGCTCCAGAAAGTCCAATTTTAAACAGTAACAACAAAATGGCCTTGATGAGGTTTGCCGTGAAAGACTCTATCCACTTTAATAATGAACTTTTCTGTATCTCAAGGGCCCAGAATATGCTTGCCTTGGACCCAGAGGGAAGGAAGCTTTTCTCACTCAGTCTGCTCTTTGGATTTCTGCTTGTCCCCAAGTCAGGTCTATGACTGAAAGTCTTCACAGTCTTTGAGCAGGGCAAGAGGGATTGAAGACCATCTCATAGTGCCCTTTAGAGTACTGCTATGGTCTGCAGGGTTCTAGACCACACCTAGAAAGAAATAATCCTTCCCACTGAAGAGAATGACACAGTCATCATGTTTCCAGAGGGCAAAAGCTCTTCCCTCTAGTATCGACCCCCAACAATTAGCAAAATTCTCCATCTGTGGGTCAAAGAAATGAGTTCCTAGGTGATGGAAGATAGCCTATTCTCATGGAAAGGGCCCTGGAATGGAAATTTGAAGACCTGGCCATCTCATTGATTCTGTAACCCATATGATATGCTTAACCCTTCTCAATGTTAGTATTACCATCTGTAAAACCAATGAGGTTAGATATTTAATCATTTCTATGCTGTCAGTCCATGTTTCTATAAATACATGCTATAAATACTAGTGTTCAGGGGAACTTGATATTACTTCTAAAACCAAGAGGGAAACTTGAATCAGTGGTCCAAATTATATTCAGGACCCATGTGTTTCTCAGGCAGTGACAAGAGACTCATCATGGTGAGCCTCCCCAGTAGGTCAGTGGCACTGATTTAAAGTTACTTCCCTGCTTTGGATGGAGCCAGGAGACCTATGAAGAAATGGATGTTATAACTTGTGGTTTCTTTTTTCCTTTAGGGATTTGGAACTGCTGGAGAAAAGGGTGAAAAGGGAATCCCTGGTTTGCCAGGACCTAGGGTATGAACCTGGAATGTTGCTTGCCTAAGTCTGTCATGTCACCCAGTACATATTTTTTTGTCCTGTTTGCATCTTTATGTTATGTAACCTGATGGCCACCAAAGCTTCTCTTGTTTCTCTTCCTCAGCCCTCTGTCTCTATGATCTCCTCCTTTTCACTTTGCCCCATTTCCTTGACTTAGTGGCTCCTTTGAATAAGGAATGGCTCCTCAGCCTACTTACTCTCTTTGTTGTCGTACATAATTATCTTCTGGGCTAAAAATGGTGTGAGTGTTGTCTTGTTTTAATTACATTTTATCCTGAGGGAATGTGGGCAAGAGTGTGGGTGTTGCAGGAATGGAAGAAAGAGGGCCAAGTACAGTCTTTATAGGACAGAAACAAGCCTGGGATGTTCTAGAACATAGTGATGTTTGCAATCAACAATTTCTGATAATAAGCTCAATTCAAGTGAAGAAATAATTGTTAGCCTCAGTGATTTTAAGTGTTTCAGTCACTTAGATGTTGGGCTGTAAGCAATTGGCCAACATTTAGCCCTAAAGAAGTCACATTTTAGAAAATTATGATTTTAGTGTGATCATAAAACTTGTTAAGAGTATTTTGAATATTCAGCAATGTTCACCCATTATCCCACCATTTCTTCCTCTACTTTACTCTCTTGTCTTGAAAAACACATAATCACTAACCAAGAATGCATTTGGGGTGAGAGACAAGAGGCCCTCCCACAATCTATTTAAAAAGTCTCATGACTTGGAACTAATGCACACTAAGTATAATACCACCCATCCCTTCTACCAAATTCCACCTAGTACTTAAACTGTTTCCATTTGTTTAGGTCTTTAAAAATGCTCTGTGTGGTTATTCAGCCTGATGGATTAGTGCTTAGAAGAAAAGTCATTAAGCCAGGTCTAGGAACATTCTTTTACCTGATTTTAGGATAGGCTAAATCCTGAACTCAGTTGGATAGCTTTGTCATGTAAGTCTATTGGTTTTTTCTAGGGTGGGCTATTAATCTTTCTAAGGTGCCTCCATTCTCTTTACAGGGTCCCATGGGTTTAGAAGGACTCCGAGGGCCCCCAGGGAGTCAGGTATTTTGGTTAATATTAAAAGCCCGCATGTAAAGTCATAATTAAAAGGCCCTCTTGCTTTACTTAATGTGGCCATCAGTCCAAAGGGAATCACTGCTTATAATACAAAGTATCTACCTCTCTTTGATTAGTATAATCTCAGCCACTTTCTTCTTTTATCTTGACCCAAGAAGCGGAGTCTCCAGTGTTACCAATCCAGTGCTGTGCCATGGTCATACTTATTTATTACGTTATCAGGGTCTAGCAAGGCCAGCCTGCTTGTATTCATCTCTAGCCGGTGGCCCTTATACCTCCTAAGATGCAAGGTGGCTACCTTGTCCATATTGCCTTCTGGAACCTTTTACACCCTCCAGAGTCAGGTAGACTCCTGGAATACTCTGGCATGCCAGCCAACGTCCCTGTGCCATTTCCCCTGGCCTCGTCCAAAGACCAGTCCCCCGTATGCTCTTAGACATTTGACTTAGTTGTAACTATGTTTCTGTCGCAGGGCAGGAAAGGGTCTTCAGGTTTCCCTGGGTTTAACGGATTTCCAGGAATTAAGGTAATGTTGTTGGGAAGTGAAAATCCTGGATTGGGGAGGTGGAAGAGTGAAAAATTTCCATAAATGCTGTTTAGTCCATTTGGCTGCTATAAGAAAATATCACAGACTGGGTGACTTATAAACAACAGAAAATTATTTCTCACAGTTTTGAGAAGCCCGAGATCATGGTGCCAGAACAGTTGGGTGAGGGTCCTCTTCCATGTCACTGACTTCTCACTGTGTCCTCACATGGTGGAAGGGGCAAGCTAGCTTTCTTGGCCTTTTCTTATAAGGGCATTAGTCCTCTTAAGGGCATTAGCTCCACCCTTATGGCCTGATCACTTCCCAAAGATGCCACATCCTAATACCATCACCTTGGGCATTAAGTTTTCAAAATGAATTGAGGGCGGGGCAGGGGGAAGGGGGACACAAACTCTTGGACCTTAACAAATGCCTACAGATGAGATGAAGTATTTTTTAACATTTTAAAGGTTACTCTTTTCATATGCACTTCAGTGCGTGAACTACTTTTAACACACAAAGCCATTGAGCATTCCTTAGATTCCACTTGATCAATGGCAGACTAAAAGGCCGGAGGCTGTGAAAGCAAATCCATCTCTTCAAGGAAGAATATTCTACTACTGACATGGTTTAGAATTGCCAAATTTGGGGGGGAGGGTATTGTTATTAAATTCTCTACAGACCATGCATCCCCTCAATGCCTGTACCTAGGACAGACAGCTCCCACCACCATACCTGGATATGCCATTGTATCTGATTCTGATACCCGAGTCCCCCTTTTGGGGACTGAGTCACCCTTTTGGAAAGTCCTTTGACTTCCTCTGCCTGATATCATCCACTAACAAGGCCAGTGATGGTAGCAGAGTCCTAGGCCTGCTAAGTGTGGGGAAAATTTTGCAACTGCTCCTTCCTTTGCACCTCTTTGGTGCAGCAATGTTGTCTATTCTTGTGACATGTTCCTCGGGTCCAGAAGCAGATTATCCTTGAGTCAGGTTGCAAAATAAGATTGAGATCCCTTGTTTTTGACAGGTTTGCAATTGAGTGTAAGACCTCTGACCTGCCTTATGTTGCCTTCATCTGAAATTTATTGAGCTCTGGAATTAACCTATGGACTAGTTGGCCCTGGGAATCAGGGGTTGCAGTAGGAGAAACCTTTAATTTTCCTGAAGAGTGGTTTTGAGGGCACATAGATCTTGAGTGATGAGGTCACAGAAATATTTGCATTTAATGCATTGAATCTTTACAGGGCGAAAAGGGTGGCATTGGCTTGCCAGGCCCAGATGCTTACATCGATACGGATGGTGCTGTGATCTCAGGTGCAACTTTTCATTGATTTGAGTGAAAAAGAAAGGACCAGGACTTAAATTCTATATTCCCTGCGATTGTGAAAAGGGTACTTTGTCAGCCACTGGATTGCTGCTAAACCCAACACCCTCAAGGGCCCCTCATGAGTCCTGTACTTAGAAAATTGAACTCCAATGTCTTTGGGCAAAGAAGCCAAGCCCTATGCTTCATGTTGGTGTTGGGTCCACTAAGACTAGGATTTGGGTCAGACTGGGCCTGAACTTGCTGAAAATTGTTCTCGTAAGGATGCTTAGGGAAGGATTGGTATCCTCCGCAGCCAGGCTGACCAGCCTCATACCATGAGACACTTGGTGTCTCATCTACATGATCCCATTCATGCTTGGGTTTGACGATTTCATAGGAGGTGAAGTATCCAACTGTCTCCATTGCCTTCTCCAAACATCCATATGCCCAGTATCTCTAACTACTCCTTGCTTGAGCAAAGGCTTCTACTATTGTACCTCTTCTACCTGAGTGTCCTAAATTATTTCTCCTCTCTCATCTTCTCTGGCCCATGCCCTAACCAGTAAATTCATTGAAGCCAAGGTGTTAATGATCAACAGTGGCTTCTTATGTTCCACTTCCAGGGAACCTATGTGTATAATATGAATGGTAGACTTCAACACCGTAACACAAATAGTAGACATTTGATGCATGACAGCAGGTTGGTAGTAGTAGAAAAACGTTCCTAGTACTTACCAGATCTTACCATGGAAGGTAAACCCTGGCCAGACTGGTTCTGGACATTAATGGAGCCTTAGCTCAAGTGGGCCCATTATCACGTGAGGCCATTAGCATCTGAGAGATCTATGAAGTACAAGAAAGGCATGTCCCCCATGAGGACATCTCCTTGCAACTCCTCTTAGACATTTTGTGGCATTAGTGGGCCTTCTCTGGGTTTGCTTATGGCTTTTTTCTTTCATCACAATGCCAGGTTACCCTGGAGACCCCGGTGTGCCAGGCCTCCCAGGACTTAAAGGAGATGAAGGCATTCAGGGCCTGCCTGGCCCTTCCGGCCTCCCTGGCTTGCCAGCTTTACCAGGTGAGGCAAACTAATCCACCCCCTGCACAGATCTGTCCTCTATCCATTCTGGTCTGGGTATGTACCTAGCCAAAGTCAAAGGAAAGGTAAATGGTAGTCACTAAGCTCCCTACCACTGTCCCAAAGCTAATGTATATGAAGATAGGACCTGGGTGAGCAGCTTTCCTTTGGCCTGAATAATGTAGCATTGCTAAACAGGCAACTCTACTGAGGTTTGTGGTAACCAGAGGGGGCCAGTGTTGGCCTGCTAGAACCCTGTCACCCTTCTGTGGATGTGCCATCCCAGCTGATGCTTGCCAGAAAGGGCCAACAAAAGCCCAGAGGAGAGTTTGTACCCAGATCCTCACTCTGTGCTTAACTCAGGCACTAAATGGCCCAGGATCCTATGGATGACCCCCTTGAAACAATTGGAGGAGCATACCTGTCTATCATTCTATAGTAGTAAATAGAGAAAGGGCATGCCAGATTCTGAGAGGCCATGGTGACCCAAATACAAAGCTTCAGACATTGCTTTTAAAGGCATCAGTTTCTAAGTTCCTTGGAGATGGGCATCTGTAAGGATACCTGTGCTTTTAAAGCAGCCACTGGAGGAAGTACAGATGATCCCACTACCAAGGTTGAACAATCACAAAGTACGAGGCTGGAGACCAGGTTTCCCTCTCAGGTTTGCCACTAAAAAGCTTTGCACCCTTGACCATGTTTCCTCATGACTTTGGGTCTCAACTTACTGAGGAGTTAGGCTAGATGATTTCTAATGACCCCTCTAACTCTGATGCAAGAGAAGGGCAAATGCTTTTCCAAATTCTTCCCTTGGAGGTAGTTTCCAATGTATGCCACTGATTGCAATGCTCCTGAAGAGTAGGGTGACATGAGCAGCATTATTGTGTGGGCTTATTCTTCCAGGTGTCCCAGGTGCCCTAGGGCACCAAGGAGTTCCAGGTCTCAAGGGGGACAAAGGAAACCCAGGCCGCACCACAGTTGGGGCAGCTGGCCCCCCTGGCAGAGGTGGTTTGCCAGGCTTACCAGGCCTAGCAGGCCCACCCGGTAAGTCATTCATTTTTCTCTTTGGTGTTGAGACTCAGGTGTGACCCAGATAGCAGAACACTCATGATTTTTGAGGGAGAGAGCATTTCACAGGAGAAATAGCCAGGATACACGATGACTGGCAGAGGGGCAGTGACAAAGGCCTTGTCCTCTCTGAGTCAGAGCCTTCTTCTACAGGTAAACAACCACATCACTCAGAGTGCTCATCAAGGAAAAAGCAAGCTAAGGCCATCTCAATAACCAAACACTAATTCCTTCCAATTTCTGTACTCATTTCATTCCACCCTCCACTGTTCTCAGCCCCTTGGCCTCTGGTCTTGCAGCTCATGATGAAACAATATTGGCTCCTTCAAGCTCCAGTGGGGTGGGCTGAGAGCCTGAGAAATGGAAAGCCAAGCCTGGATCCTCAAGATGGTTGCTAAAAGCCTCTACAAGGCTTATTTTCCCTAAATCTCCTACCTGAGTATGGAATTCTAGATTCTAAGAGAAAGGCTAGAGATATGTCCAGCATGCTTGTTTGTAATCTAAACCCCATGACTTCTGCAGCTTGCACCCATTCCCTCAAACTTTCTGGGGTAGACATTGGGCCTGTTAGCTTACTGAAGCTATCTGGGTCATTCCTGTACCCTCAGTGTCTAGTCCAGTGCCTGGACCATAGTAGACCTTCTGTAAGCAGTAGTAGAATGAATAGAGTCAATAAGGGATAAGACTTGCTGTAGACTTTGGGTCCCTGTGTCTGCTTTGGTTGTTTAGCCTCAAGGATACTTAGTCCTTAGTGACTGAGCTGCTGTGCTGAGTCATGTAAGTCTAGGCTCGTGTGAGATGCCAATCCTTCATGCTTCCTTTGTCCTGAAGGTCGAACATTTGAGACTGGAACACTACAGAACACAGAGCCAGGGTTCCCTGGTCTCCGAGGAGAACGAGGTCCAAAAGGAAACCCAGGCCTCAAAGGAATAAAAGGTAATTTTGTCCCCTTGGGTTTCTTTGTTCCCCACACTCCTTGCAGAAAGCTTTCCGGGGAATGAGCAAACTAACGGCCTTGGGAATGTGAACAAAAGCAATTTGCGATCTTGATCGGGGATTTGATTTTAAGATTGTTGGAAGGGCTATGTTTAGGGCTCTGAGACTGAGGCTGGAAGTTGAGGTCACATAGAACAAAGTGGCTTGCAGGCTGCTCGTCCTATTGTGTCCACCTGCAGAAGCTGTTGCCATTAACCCTGGTTGTTAACCAGTACATGCGGCAACATCAGCTTGCGAGGCCAAGGCTGGATGCCACTTATCATTACCTTCAGTCTGAAGGATAGGACTCTGAACAGGTCAAGAGTTGGCACTCTGAAACAGCCAACTGGCTCCAGAAAAATAACTGCATCTCCCTCCCCACCCCCCGATGTTGAAGGGCTAACTGATTACCCCAGCCTTTGGCCACACTGCTCTGTCCATCTTCTTGCTGTCTTTGGGTCATTCCTCTGTTTCATACTCTAGAGATGCAGATGCTTAAAGCTCAAATAAATCAATTCATTTTAGTTGCAGTCCAGGCCTAAGTGGAGGAAGAGGTGAAACTCTGGGCTCCAGAGAGGTTTGGGGATGGCCTAGGGGGTTCAAGTTATCTGAGATCTTTTCCCTTCTCTCGCAGAGTTAACAGCTCTTCTCAGCCTCAAGCAGAGAGGTCCTAACTTACTCTTCCCCTTTCTTGTTACTGAATCATAAAATGTCACTACTTAAATATAGGAGCTAGTTGAGAAGTTTTTAAAAGTTCCATCTCTGTTGTTCAGATGCAAGGAGGACTATTTGGTGAGAAAGGAGATAGAATTGCAAGTTTTGACTTAGGATGTTAACCTTTGCCTTTGTGTGACTCACTACAGAGCTAGTGTACTTCCGGATACCATTCTCACTCCTGAAAAGACATAACTCTAATGCTCCCCATTCTATATTCCCATGGGACCAGAAGGTTTTCCCTAAGTCTGGAATAGTGATGGTGATTCTCAAGCTTCATCGTACATGAGAATCACCTAAGGGAGATTACTCAAAATTAGATTCTTGGTTCTGGCCTCCTGAGAGTCTGCTTTATTAGAATTGGGGTGAGGCCCAGCAAGCTGCCTTATGAACAGGCAACATAACTGACTGTGATCCATTGATCACACTTGAGAAATTCTACAGACTGTTCTTTCCGAGTTTCAGGGATTATCAATTTTCTGAAAGTAAAAAGAGGCCCTTCAGGATGTTCAGAGTCACCTACATTGGCCTAAATTCTCATTTTCCACACCATAAGCATGGAAGGTATAGGTGGCTGAGCTATAGTGTTAGTGATTCCTTGATACCACTTCAAAGGTGCTTTGCCGAAATCCCTGTCATACATTTATTGGACATTTGTCTCTGTTTACAGAACACAAGGGAAAAGACATTATGATGAAGAGAATTTTTGAGTGGCTTAGATTCCAGATCCAAGTGGTTAGCATAGGGCAGTGGTTCTTAACTCTGGCTGTACATTAATTAGACTCACTGATCACTGGGTTGTCTCCCCTGAGACTAATGAAATCAAATCACTGGTACAGATGTACTTTGATAGAGAGTAGATTTGGTTCATAAACCTAATTCATGTGAGTTTGTTCTCTGTGGACATTCTGATTCCCTCCATGGGGTTGTTCAAGTCACAAATTACTGCTATTGTATCATCCTTTTTCTTAGAAAGATGGTCTATTTTGTTTAATGTTGTCTTTTTCTCCTCCAGGGGACTCAGGGTTTTGTGCTTGTGATGGCGGTGTCCCTAACATTGGACCACCTGGGGAGCCAGGCCTGCCTGGGTCACAAGGTCTCATTGGCCTTCCAGGCCTTAAAGGAACCAGAGGAGATCCAGGCTCTGGGGGTACACAGGGCCCATCAGGGACTCCAGTAAGTCTCACCAAACTTTGGCCCTGAGGGAACAATAGGAGCTTTCCAGTGCCCCGTACTCCTCCCCAGTCATGTTCCTAAAACACAGGAAAGACAGATGGGAATAAAACAAAGCTTCAGGGTTTTGATCTGTAATATGAAAAAGTCAGACTAGCTGATCTCCGAAGTCCCTTTCTGCTTTGACCTACCTATGTTCCCTCCCTTCCCCCCCTTCCTTAATCCCTCTCTTCCTTCCACAAAATTATTTGTATTTGCCTAACACTGCGCTGGGCCCTGAAGATGAAATTGAATTAAGACAGTGTTACCGTCCTCAAAAATTTCAAAAATTTAGAAAGGATAAGAAAATAAATGGGCAGTCGTAATCCCAGATGAGGACATTATCAAGTGCCCTGAACAGTGCCAAAATGTGCCCAAGGTTCTGCTTTAGGTCAGACCTATGCTAGGTGCCAGAGTCCTATAATGTATACATCTCCTGATTGTTCCCTTTTGTCTCTTTTGCAGGGTTTATTTGGACCTCGGGGTCCTGCAGGCCACAAAGGAGAGAAAGGGGAGCCAAGTCTCAGTTCAAGATCAAGGATGCCAGGGGAGCGGGGTGATCCTGGCCCCCAGGGGCTCCCTGGTAAAACAGGAACCCCAGGGAAGGATGGAGTACCAGGTTTACCAGGTCTGCCAGGCCTCCCAGTAAGTTGATAGTTCCTGAGTGATAAGCTCTATAAATCCTCACATCTGACTTAGTGGGGGTCCTGATGGCCACTAGACCATGAGACAGGGTAGAACATCTCCTCCCACCTCTGCTGACACTCTCTGTTCTGTGCTTTTCTTTTCTGTAAAATGGAAATCTTTTTCTCAAAATGGGTCATTGCCTTATTTGAGAAATGCTAGTACCCATTGACCATATCACTGAAAATGCTTTAGCTTCTCAGTAGCTTTCCCTTGCAGGTAATCCAGCTGCTTTCTGTGACCCAACCCCTGCCAGGGACTGTTACCCTGCTCCAGTTTCCTGCCCCCTCCCCACCACTGATCCAGAATATTTTGTATTATCAGATCATCAAGAATTGACAAACTTCATTTCCATGAACCAAATGAACTAAATCAGAGGAACTGATTGATAAACTAGAGTGACGGAGAATTTTAACAAAAAACCAAACATCGGTCACACTGGCTACCTCTTTCCTATGGTCAAACGAGTCAGGATAAATCTTTAAGTTGGGATTGCATTCTTTCTTATGTGTTCTCTAGGGTGATGGTGGACAGGGATTCCCAGGTGAGAAGGGGTTACCAGGACTTCCTGGTGAAAAGGGCCGCAGTGGTCCAGCTGGTCCCCCAGGAAATGGACTGCCGGGATCTCCCGGACCTCGTGGGCTTCCTGGAGATCAAGGAATAAATGGATTACCAGGGAAGCAAGGCCTCCCTGGGCTTCCAGGTGAGTCATGGAATCAGATGGCCATGGACTTGAAAAACTGACCCCTTGTAGAGTATAGATATGACCCAGGTACATGAAATGTGTCATAAGAAGAGTCTTGGCTGGTTATAATCACTTCTTGCAATTTTTTAAGGTTTTTCATGAGGAAAAAAGATCATAATTGTACATAATTGTGGTACACTTATACAGAGAAATCTAGACTTCAGTTCTACTTAGTAAAAACAAAACAAAACAAAAAAGACTTCCTAACAGCAGTCTGAAAATGTAACAGAGCTGTCTTGGGAGGTTGTGAGCTCATAATCCCTGGAAATTTCAAGCAGATGCTGGATGGCCATTTGCTACAAGTATCATCGAAGTAATGAGTGAGAGATTGGATAGGTGTCCTCTTAAGTTATATGGTACTATCATCACCAGAGAGGAACCTTTCCTTAATTCATGAGATCTCAGATTGAGAAGAGACTCTACTTGTATCTAGTCTAATCTTTATTTCATACCTTAAACCCCTCGCATTTGTATATCTTCTTTTTCTATCAGCATTTCAGGAATTGTAGGGAGTGACAGTCCTGCTTGTAGATTGTGACGATGCTATGTTAATAACTCACCTTCTTGCATACAGCCGGAATAGCCCTCCATCCCAACTTCTGTTTCCATTAGCAGTACCATCCTTATTGTTATCTGAAGTTTGAAAACTTGAAATTCATTTCTTATTCTTCATTTGCAGTGCTTCTTATATTCTTTCCCTCCTCTTCTTGCTACTAAGTTCTCATTGTCTCACACCTAAGCTTATCAAATACCTACATGCTTTTCAGAATAAATGGACAGTTGGAAGGAAGGATGAGTGGATGGATGGATGGATGAGTGAGTGAATGACATTGGAAGTAAGGATGAGTGGATGGATGGATGGATGGATGAGTGAGTGAGTGAATGACAAACAGCTTCCAAACAGTTTCTCATCTCCTACCTCCAGACTTTCCCCACTCAGTTCTGCTATGAACACTACTGCCAATTCACTATTTGTAAAGCACTGATATTGTCACGTCTTGCCCCTAGTCCAAAGCCACAAGCGGTTGCCTTTTTCTGGAATGCTCTTCCTCTTTTTTTCTGTGCAGTCAGATTTTATCTGTCTTTCAGGGTACACACCTACTTCTCCACTAAACCTTCTCTTGACCTCCACAACATATGCCATTGCCTCTTAAATTACACATTTTCTTCCATTAATGCTTTTAGTTTTCCCAATTGCTTTGTAAGTGTCTGGATACTAAAGAAGGCAATTCTTTTTAGCATTTCTCAATTTGCCTAGTATAGTGTAATGCTCCATAAGAGACTAATATACACTCACAGAAGAAAGGGGCTTCTCAATAACCAAGGGGCTATTTCTTAGACCTATTTCTTCTCATTCTACCTTGTCACCTTGAAGAATTACCAAAAAAGAAGATAGAAACCAGGTCTTGTCATGTCTATTGACTTTAAAATCTACTTGTATGTGTTGGCATACCAAGGATGATGGTATATGTTAAAAATTGATGATTCAAGATTCTTAAAACCAAGTTGTATTTCAGTTTACAAAACCCTGTGAAGGCTGTGAGGAATTTTATCAAACTAAAGCATTGTACCTTTGGAAGTCCTAGCTTTGCCTCCATCTCTGTTCCCGGAGATATTATTCATGGTCATTCCACTACCCCTGTGCCAATTGGGTCTTTATTCTAGGCCAACCATTTCTGTAGGCAACTGGGTTTTAAACTGAGTTATAAACTGAGTTACCTATATACTTACACTCAAATCTGGCTATTATCAACATTCTGACTGCTTGAAAACAGGCTGAGTCAACAGAAGGAGGCCCAAGGGACCATTTGTATCCTAAACTTCACTAGGCCCCAGACACAAAAAGTTCTTAGGAATATAGTGATATAGTAAGCTCTAGCCTGAGAGATACCCCATGCAGAAAATGTTCTTGTTGCAGTACCAAGACTTTCCAAAAAATTACTTCCAATAAGAGCATTAGCTTTCTTTTTCTTTCCGTGGCAACCACATATAACTCCTCAAACCTATCTTTTTTTTCCACACAATTTTAAAAAGACGTAACTTGGGAGCCCCTGACATTTGCATCATGGCCATTATTGTTGCCATGAAAATCAAAGGATGCTGTTCTTTAAATGTGTTCACTCCAACCAGTGGTGGCCCAGGCTAGAGCAGCTGCATGGATAGGGATGTAGTCACTAGAAGCTTTTCAACCTAGTGGTGTGAGTCATTACAAACCTTGGACGAGCAGACAACTGGCTGTTTCCAAAGAGGCTCTGATCCAGATGGTCACAGTAATCAATCACCCTGGTTATTATTGAAACAGCATCTGTGTCCTTGATCCTGTGTGGGTGCCAGCTCTCTCCATTCGATCTGGATAGGGAATTTGATTAGTGGGCATACCCAGGCTGCAGACAAGACTTCCCTTGGGCCTCAAGGAACTTCTCTCTGGGTTTAATTTTCTTCTTTACTGGATTGGTCTAGGTGACTGTTGTTGCAGGGAGAGCATTGGTAAAGGAGGCTTAGACACAGAGGGAGGTGAGAGCTAGCTCAGTCTCGAGGTTCTCAAACACTGATGTTGCCAAAATGTCCCTTCCTTTTTGTTCACCTTTCTCTCAAACACTCATGATGGCCTGAGCACCATGCTAGAGCCTTTGGCTGGGGAGGGGTGCATGAAGGCTGACACTGACACTGTCACTCCTGATTTTTGGGAGGGGATACAGGAGTAAATGGGCATGCAGTCTCTGACAGGGACTGATTTCCTTCACCATGCATGTTGATGGCTTTGCTGATGTCTGCCTTGAGCACCTTCATTTTATGAACTTAGCTGGGGTCGTAACTTGCCTTGGGAGGTAGCTGGAAGATGAACACATGTCTGATGTTTACTCACTGGACCCAGAGTAAACTGAAATGATAGAATCTTGATAAACAGAGGTGCTTTTTATTTTGACGATGAATTTGGGCATTTATGGAGGAAATCCTGACTAATTAGATTGTGTGTTATAGAACAGAACATGGATAGAGCTGATTTCTGCTTTGTTGAAGAGAAGGCTCTGAATTCACAGATAAGAAGTAGAAGACAGAGATGTAATGTGAAAGAGCCAGATACCAGGATGACTTGAAGGTCTTACCTTCTCAGCATTTTGACCCTCCACCTACATACACAAGGGTGCTGTGGTGTACAGGCCTGGTCTGAGGCAAAAGGGAAACATGCCCTTGATTTCCATCTTCCCTTTTGTCATTATTTGTCCTGTCCTGGAACATTTCTGATGCCTGACCTTGGCCCCATGCTCTAAACGTTTGTTTTTAATCTGGCTGTCACAGGCAAAGAGAATTTATGAAACTTATCTGATGATTTAGTGAGGATGGATGGTTCATGTTTGGACCAGTGCAGAGATATTTGTGTTTTACTGTTTGTTGTAAGGTTGAAAGCAATGGAACTGCAGTGTTTGATACATTGGAGTCAATGGGCTATTGAAATATTTGGGGCAGGAGAATCTTCTGCGGGATCCCTTTCGTGATACCATCTAGGGAGGCAGTTCTTCAGCCTAGTCCAAGGGACTGAGGCCCAAGCTGAACACAGGACTGGCAGTCCTCTCCCAGTGAGGCATCTCATCATAAGGTGCTTGTCCATAGGTTATAGTTCCACAGTAGGGAAATAGCCCTGAAAAATAGCGCCATCATTTCAATGTCTGGCAGGATGGAGATGGGTGTGACCACTAATGGGGCAAGATCAGGCCTATGGCTATCTCCACCTGTAGAAGTGTGGCTATGGGAACCTGAGGTCTACAAGGCAGAAAGTTGCTGCCCAGGCTACAAAGTAGCATCACTAACCTGACTAAGGTAGAAACCAGGGGCTGGTCTTGGAGGAGCTCTTCTGAATGCTCCTCCTTAAATAAGATAATAAAAAACTACTGTTTGCTGAGCAACCGCCAAGTTGCCAGACACTGTGCAGAATGCCGTTAGCATTATTTCATATAATCCTCACAAGCGCCACATGAGAAAAGTAGCTCCAGTTTTATACTTGAGGCTCAGAGAGGTTAAGTATCTTGTTCAAACAGCTGGTTAATAGCAGAACTATTATACAAGCTCAGGTCTGTCTGGCTCGGTGTCTATAGTGTATTGGTTAAGAGCCCCCACCTCTTAACCAATACACTATATTCAATTCCCCATGTTTCTTTGTGAATAGAGCAAGTGCAGAAGGAATGCCATCTGGTTGAGTAAGCAGTCTAAATCATAGGTTGTAAACATATCTTTAAGAAAGGCAATTTGTGATTTATTTTAGGTACAGGCAAAAACTATAGCAGTTTACTAGAACTGTTGGCTCTGTGGCTTAAAGCAGGCCTTGGGGGATTGTTTTAATGAATAGGCAAGACTAATTTTAATTAGCATAGCAATTATTTGTAAATGGCACTTGAGGGAGCCTACACAAATTTTTTCATCGGTATTTTATTAAACCTCCCCTCTGTGATCTTGTGTAGACTCTTTTTATTTGCATTATGAATGAGCAAGGAAGAATTTGCTAGAGGAAGGCTATGCATGCAATTTCAAAGTCTTGAACACTGAAATTGACTACTGCATCTCCCTGAGTACCAGAGTTGACATTTTCAAAGGAAGAGCTGAGGGAATGGTCATTGTTTGTCTGCCATGGCCAAGAGAGTGGCCTTCAGTGTTTGTCTGGTACAGAAATACAGCTACCTCTCACCCACAGTAATCATCAATAGACTTCTGTAGATCCCAAGTGATGTGGGTCAAAAGAACCCAATGGTTTAGGAAAAGAACCCAATAGTTTGTTTTCATTCCAAGAAAAGGGCAGACATGTGAACTTGAGGGGTCTTGACTTCAAAACCTCCAGTCTAGTCACATGGCCATAATGGATACTCAGGCCTATCCCCAAGCACCTATCCTAGGGAGAGGCTTCATATGAGGGTAGGGTGAGGAGGTCATTGCCATTTGCTGCTGCTCCTACATAGGCTACCTCTAGGAAATCTTGTTAGGTAACATCTACTGCATAGGTAGATGCATAGGTAGATGCCTGCCCAATGGATATTGATGGTGTAGGAGGTGACATTCTGGCACTTGGACACTAGGAGTACTCTTATCTGTAAGCAGTTGCACTAGGGGGTAACTCCCGAGAGCTTCTGATGCCACAATTCTTCTGCATGGGCTCCCAGCTGCTGGGTAGGAAGAGCTTGGTTGGCTCATCCAACAAAACTGGAGGAAAGGAGCATGCTAGGAGAGCCCACCCAACTTAGTGGGCTCACAAGATGCTTACATGTTACCATTTACAGGGGTCACCTTGCCGTGTATAATTCCCGGATCATACGGTCCATCAGGCTTTCCAGGAGCTCCCGGATTCCCAGGTATGGAATGAGGCCAGAGAAAGCCATTGAACACACTTGTAAGGGCTGTGGGCTGAAGGAAGCAGGGCATAGCCTGGTAGCATTTGGGGATCCACATTCTTCCTGAGAGGGCAGCCTTGAGGATTGAGGCAATAGAATGGCTCCTGGAGAGGTCTGTGTGGGGAGGTAAGAGTAAGAGGCCCTCCAAGAGACTAGGATTCTTGAGTGGACATTACAAATGAAACCAGCCACACTGACTTTCCTTTCCCCTCTTGATTCATGTTTGGGTTTGCAGGTCCTAAAGGGGCCCGTGGCCTCCCTGGGATTGCAGGCCAGCCTGGATTGCGTGGAAATAAAGGAAAGGCTGGAAGTCCAGGATTAGTTCACCTTCCTGAACTGCCAGGTAAGGAAAGAAGCTTTTCCTTGCCTGCTTCTCCTTTTGTGTGAGTGTGAGTTTATATTGTGGTAGCCATCCACTGATTATAGGAAGTTAGGTTCTCACTCTGGTGTGGGTGGGATGGATTTTTTTTTAATTTTTTTTTTTATTTATTTTTGAGAGAGAGAGAGAGTACAAGTAGGGGAGGGGGGATGGGTCTTTTTTTAATGTTGTATTTATTTTTGAGAGAGAGGGAGAGTACAAGTAGGGGAAGGGCAGAGAGAGAGGGAAATGCAGAATCTGAAGCAGGCTCCAGGCTTTGAACTGTTAGCACAGAGCCTGATGTGAGGCTTGAACTCATGAACCTCGAGATCATGACATGAGCCTAAGCCAGAGGCTTAACTGACTGAGCCACCCAGGCATCCCTGAGTAGGATGGCTTTGACTTCATACTCAGGCAAGGCAGAGCTTCAAGATAGAGAGTGACAGTATATCAGAGCAATAAGGGCCATCAGCTGGAACAACCCTTCACATTCAGATGAGGAAATTGAGGCTCAGATGGAAAGTGACTTGCTTGAGGTCACAAAACCACTAGTGACAGAACTAGTACTCTACCAGGTTATCTGACTGCCGAGTACCTCTGGCAATTTCTTGGATCAACTCCCTCTAGCTCAGAGAAAGAGATCCAGATGAGTCAGAAAGAAGTGGTTCATATCTATCCCTTTGCTCACACCCTCTTGCAACCTTGTTCTATGCTGCACCAGTGGTTCTCAAACTGTGTTCCCTGCAGCACCAGCATCATCTGGGAATTTGTTAACAAGGCAGATTTGGAGCCCCTTGGCAGAGTTACTAATCAGAAGCTCTAGGGGGGCGGTGCCCAGCAATCTGGATTTTACCAAGCACCCTCTCCTCCAGGTGGTTCTGACCCACACTCAATTTGAGAACAACCCTGCTCTACAATACAGGGCTCATCTTGGGCCACACAATCTATGGTTTCTTGGTGCTTCAATTTCCTCCACCCCCGAGGAAGAAGGAGGCAAGACAGCAGGCGTTAGATGACTTCAGAAGAATTGGGCCTTTAACAGGAAGTCCTGGATGTAATCTATGCACTTTGGCCAGTGGATCAGCCCCAAGAGT
The DNA here is from genome assembly GCF_018350195.1 of Panthera tigris. Classification (NCBI taxonomy): domain Eukaryota; kingdom Metazoa; phylum Chordata; class Mammalia; order Carnivora; family Felidae; genus Panthera; species Panthera tigris. Next base: position 88,130,182 of record NC_056677.1, on the reverse strand, counting down.
GGGTTGCTAAGCTCAGCTGAAGGCCTGGCCTCACTGAGCTAGAACCTTCTCCGGTTCACATGGCACAGTCCTTTCTTCTGGCAAGTTCTCCCAGGACCAGGACGCTCCTGACTTTCAAGAGAAGTGACACACATTATTAATATGTTAGTTAGCTTTTTAAAAAATGTTTATTTCTGAGAGAGAGAGAGAGAGAGAGAGAGAGCACTCCAGCAAGGAAGGGGCAGAGAGAGAGGGAGACACAGAATCCAAAGCAGGCTCCAGGCTCTGAGCTGTCAGCACAGAGCCCGACATGGGGCTCGAACCCACAAACCATGAGATCATGACCTGAGCCAAAGTCAGATGTTTAACTGACTGAGCTACTCAGGTGCCCCTAGTTAGCTTTTATAATAGATAAAGAAAATCTGTGTCAGAGATCTCTACCCAGACCTGTTACTTCTAAACCTCCATGGTCTTTTATTTTTGCCTCTTTACATTTAGGATTTCCTGGACCTCGTGGGGAGAAGGGCTTGCCTGGGTTTCCTGGGCTCCCTGGAAAAGATGGCTTGCCTGGGAAAATTGGCAGTCCAGGTTTACCAGGTTCCAAGGGAGCCTCTGGTGACATCTATGGTGCTGAAAATGGTGCTCCAGGGGAGCAAGGCCTACAGGGATTGCCAGGGGACCGAGGATTTCCTGGAGACCCTGGCCTTCCAGGACCCAAGGGTGACTCTTTTTGACTCACATATTTAACAATCTACAGAAAGTCTTCCCATGGCGGGTACACTTGCATGAATATATGCATGAGCCTGGGCTGGTGAATTAACTAGTGGGTTAAAAATAAAAGTCATTTTGTTCTGTATCTCCCTGTTGGGAACTTTTTCTTAAATCACCTGAGTCTATTCTCCTTTCTTACTAAATCCAGAAGTGACCACAAGGAATAGTCATATTTCTCGTAAAGCCTGTGATTTTGCTGCTGGGAACAGCAGCAAGGCTGGCGCCGAGAAGACAATGGCATCTGGGGTGTACCCTGGGCCAGGCTTCTGCACTGCAAGTTGGTGTGGTGACCAGTTCCTGCTATTGATCCAGACTGTGACCATCTGCCCCTTGCTTTCATTAGGTCTGCCTGGGAAGTCAGGCTTGCTGGGCCCCAAAGGTGAACGGGGCAGTCCTGGAACACCAGGCCATGTGGGACAGCCAGGGTCCCCAGGGCCTGATGGCCGATTCGACATCAAGGGCAAACCCGGGCTCCCAGGAGCACCAGGCTTTCCAGGCCCTTCAGGTAGGTCCTTTGGAGGAGGGGTCCCAGCTTGCCAGACTTAAGCTGGGCCCTGGGCCCTGGTGCCCTGAGAGCCATAGCAGCCCTGAGACCTGCGCAGGGTTTAGAAGGACATTTGACATTCCCGACCCCTCATGTTTCCAATCTCAAGTGACCCTTGCAGTGCTGAGCAGAATGGATTTCTGTAGTTTGGCTTCCAAAATGTTACCACAGATCATTCCCCACCCCTCCCCCACGGCCTCACTCCCCCTCAACTATGTGCTTCAGCCTCCCCCCTGCCTTTCCCAGTTAGAGAAGCTGCCCTGGTTGTGGAGGTGGGTCTAGCCATGTCCACCACTTTGGCTGGGACCGAGGGGAGCCTGCTTGGTCTTGGGGGGAGAAGCTCGAGAGGAGGATGACTATGCGGTGGCCTGCCTCTCTGATGAGCCTGCCTCTGAGGGCCTGTGGCCAAAGTGGCCTTCACTGGGCCTCGGGGCTGACACCCCCTGCATCTGGCCTAGTGTTTGAAGCTTGCCTTTTTCTTGCACCGCCCTCCTCTCCCCTGCCTCAGTGACTACATCAACCCCCCTTACTGCAGGCCACGTGACTGATATTGAGTTTTTGCAGAGCCACTAAAATCCTTTTTAATCCCTTTTATCCTTATGTGTTTCTGGGGTCTTCCCATAGGCCATCCAGGTGAGAAAACAGCACACAAGCCCACAGACTGACTCCCCCGCCGGCTTTCCTGCTCAGGGAATTATCTGACTATACACTCTAACCTTGGCAAGGCCAGGGGTCCCCAAGCCCATGCTGTGGAGCTGGCCCCCATTGAATTTCCTTCCCTTGTTGTGGAGTCCCCTTCACAGCCCCCCATTAGAATCCTGGGGCTTGCAGCTACTTGATGCTTTTCAATTCATAGAAAGCCAAGTCAGCCATTCAATTAGGTCCTTGGGGGCCCAAATACCTCTGTCGTCACTGATTTAATCCTTTGGTTTTTTAATTTCCTTGCTTTGTACCTGAACATTCCACTCTGGCAGCAGCTCAGGAGGTTAATCCCATTGACCAACTTAAAGCCTGGTGAAAGAAGTCTCAGACAACCTAGGAGACCAAATGGGCCTTGGGGATTTCTACAGTACTTGGCACTAGGGGGCCTTTCAACCTTAATGCCAAGGAACTGGCTGACTTAACTGCTTGCATGAGGGATTAAAAGGGCAGCCCTGTATCCATGGCTCCCTGGGAGGCTGAAACAATGGCTCAGCTTTAACCTCTACTTCACCGATTGGCTCAGGAAACAGCCATTGTAGTGCAATTCAGACTGGAAGTACCAGGAAACTGGAGTCCAGATGCCACCTTGGCTTCCCAGAGCTCCATTCAGAGGCTAAAATGTGTCACCACATTCATAAAGGAGGAAGAAGTTCTAATCAGAAGGGGGTTTGCTGGCCCTGCCATGCTGAGAGTAACAGCTGCTGGCGTGGTGCTCTGGGTGGTAAGAGCTAATGCTTCAGCTAACAGAGAATTCTGCCAGTTAGCAGCCTGCAGAGGCCATGGTTACAGGACCATTTCCAAAACCCAGCCAGCCAGCCAGCCAGAAGCCATGGGAATGGGCAGTGGCCCAGATCTGGACACAGCCTTGCTTGACGGCTGTCCCATGTTCTCTCCTGTGCTGATTCAGGACATCCTGGAAAGAAAGGTTTAAGAGGCGAGACAGGTCCCCCTGCATCAGCTGGAAAGAGAGGCCTGCCTGGGTTGGAAGGCCTTCCAGGATCTCCAGGGCTGATTGGCTTCTTGGGGAACTCAGGCTTGCCAGGGAGCACTGGGTTGCCAGGCCTGCCGGGTCCGAAGGGTAAGTGAAGTGCTCAGAAAGGCACTAGTGGGTGCCTCAAAGGATCATCCATGCTGCCCAGCTTGCCCCCCTTCTCTGCCTCAGAAGGGGGAATGGGGCTGAGAGGGGGGGAGGGAGGGAGGTGGGTGGGACTTTTTGTGGTAAGATGGCTGGACAAAGCTAGCACTAAGGGAAGACTCCAGCCACGGTGAATCACCCTCACTGCTGGCCAGGTGGAACGCTGGGCTGAATAGCATTGTCAGTAAAGCACAGGACAGTAACTGTCACACTGGGTTTATTCATTTGCATGATCCCCCTACCATGGAGCCCGATTGCTCTCAGTTTCTGTGATTGTCCTGCTAGACACCAGAGGTTGGATGGGAGGCATCTCCATTTTCTACAGGGGTAGATGACTGGTCCAAGGTCACACAACTGGTCCTAGGCTTTTTTTTTTTTTTTTTTTTTTTTTGCTCTGTGCCACTCATGAGCTCTAACTTGGCAAACCATAAGAGAGGTGCCCACCTCTTCTCTCCCTTCTATTGCTTAGTGTCATGCCCCTGTTCAGGGAAGTAGTATAATGTGTAAGGACTGACAGCTTGGGCTTTGGAGTTAGAGAAACCTGGGTTTGAATCCCTTCTCTACAACTTCCTAGCTGTGTGATTTGGGGTAAGTACTTCCATTTGGGGTAAGCCTCTCTGTGCTTCCATTTCCCTGTATGTAAAAGAGGGATCATAATCGAAGTTCTTTTTTCTCAACAGGTGAGAAGGGATCTGCTGGGCTGGTAGGTTTTCCAGGGATACCAGGTCTCCCTGGTATTCCTGGTGCAAGTGGATTAAAGGGCATTTCTGGGTCAGCCGGAAAGGTGGGACCATCTGGACGGGCTGGTAGTGCTGGTAAAAAAGGTAAGCTGGAGCACTGAATTCTGAACTTGCTGGCCATGCTTCCCAATGTACATTTTGTGTGTCAACTTTGTTGCTGGTGTGGCTTATAACAGTCTTGTGTTAGATAATAAGATTTGGGGCTTCTGAATGAGGTCTTTTTTATTTTTTTTAGAGTTTTTATTTATTGTGTGTGAGAGAGAGAATGCAAGTGCATGAGCAGAGGAGGGGCAGAGAGAGAGGGAAAGAGAGAATCCCAAGCAGGCTCTGCAAGGTCAGCACAGAGCTGGGCGTGAAGCTTGAACTCAGGAACCGTGAGATCATGACCTGAGCTGAAACCAAGAGTCAGACACTTAACTGACTGAGCCACCCAGGTGCCCCCCTGAATGAAGTCCTTTTAAACCAAGAGATCTAATCACTTCTGAGTTATCACTGCATATTAGAGGCCCCATCATACATTCCCAGATACTCAGTGGAGGAGTCTTTTGAGTGGGGCCAAAGTTGCTGATGGACCTTGGGCTTGTCAAAGGAGAGGGCATGCACACTGATGCAAAGTTGGGGAAACAGGGCCAAGAAAGGGCCCAGAAAGGAAGCCTGGGGTGGGAGGGGGGACAGAGAGGGGAAGAGCTGAGATGAAAGGTCAGCTCATGCTTGACTCCGTGTGTAAGCTTCCTTTCACGAGGGTCTCGCAATCTCCACCCCTGCAGGAGACAGAGGTGACCCGGGGCCAGCTGGAATCCCCAGTCCACGACCTCCAATCCTGAACCTGCAGCTGAAAGGAGACAAAGGCTCTAGAGGCTCAGCTGGATCTGACGGATTTCCTGGGCCCAGAGGTGCTGGGGCAGGCAATGGGGCAAGAGAAATGCTCAAATTTAACCTCCCTCCTGAGAAAGGGCAAGACCCCCTAGACTGGCAGTATGGGTGGCAACCAGGGTTCCAAGGAGTCTGCCTTCTCTGGGCCTGAAGGGTGCTGGACTTTGAGGCTGCCAGTTTTCACTGCCACTGCAGGAAACTGAGGTTTTGAGCCAGAGGCTGTCGTACCCCTGGAGGAGCCTGGTGGATGATGGGGCGTGGGCACTAGCAGTGCTAGAGCTGGGGTGGCCTTGACTGGTGCCCCCTAAGGCTGAAGGCACCTCCCCCACCCACACCTTCACCCCCGAGCTAACCGTCCCCAAGGTTAGCTGTGATCCAGGGTACCTGCACCTTGGGGGAGCAGGTTTTTTCTTGCCCAGAGTCCTTTTTCTAAGCTTGTTTGTGTCTTTCCCAGGTGACAAAGGAGAGACTGGCCCCCCAGGGCTACCAGGCTTGCCTGGAGTTCCCGGCCTCCCCAGTATCATCAAGGGACTTAATGGGAAACCAGGCCCCCCTGGCTCCATTGGATTACGGGGCTTACCCGGCCTTAAAGGGTCCCCTGGAATCACAGGTTTCCCAGGAATACCAGGAGCAAGTGTAAGTGTGCCCAGATCTTTGTCTCTCCACCAGGGAAGGGCCTCCATAGCAGGGAGACATGCCCCTATTGCCCATCTTTCTGGCCCCAGCCCACTTCCCAGACCCCTCCCCCAGCTCATCCTGGACAGAGTCCTCTCATTGAGCCTGACAGGTCTTCCCACTCTCTCCTGAATGTCCCTGCCTCTGGGCCTTTGTTCATGTTGTCTCTCCTGTGTGCCAGAGTCTGCTACTCTGCAGCTAACTGCCCAATGCCTACCCATGCTCTGGGCCCCAGCCCAGGCACCCATTCCTCCAGGAGTCCCTGAGCTTCCTCCCTGCTGGCATGCTGCATTTCTCACTGCTTATATGAATCCCAGTCAGTTCTGCATGGGTCTGATTTCCTCAATGAGGTCATTAGGACTTGAGAACAAGAACTGCCTTACCTACTCTTTTGTTTGCACCTCTCTGTCAGTATCACTCATTGAGCCTGGCACATCATAAGGATTTGGTACAGGCCTCTGGATATTTTTTTGATTTCAGGAAGGTCATTGCTGCTTCTGTGCAAGGCAACGATTGGCAAATAATCAAACCAGCTTGTCTGGGTTCTTAAAAGGCAGGATGGTAGAGTAGGGGTAGCAATGAGATGCATTTGGGTTTGAGTCTCAGCTCCATGGCTCATTAGCTCTATGATTCTTTGCATATGGCTTAACTTGCCTGAGCCTCACTTTTCTCATATGCACAAAATGGGAACAATATTCAAACTTCCTTCAGACAGCAGTGAGGATTAAAGGAGATGATATGTGTAAAGCAATTAGCACAGTATCTGGCAAATAGTGGGCTCTAAATAAGTAGTAGCAATACTTGTAGCAGTATTGAAGGGACTGAATGGACTAGGTCACAGAACACCTGTGCTCCTTACAGGCAAAGTCCTTGTCCTTTATTTATCTTTTTAAGTTTATTTATTTATTTTGAGAGATAGAGCATGCACAAGCTGGGGAGGGCAGAGAAGAAGAGAGAGAATCCCAAGCAGGCTCCACACTGTCAGTGCACAGCCCGATGTGGGGCTTGAATTCACAAACCATGTGATCATGACCTGAGCTGAAATCAAGAGTCAGATGCTTAACCAACTGAGCCTCCAAGGTGCCCCAAAGTCCCTGTCCTTTAAAAGTGTCAGTCCAGGGGCGCCTGGGTGGCGCAGTCGGTTAAGCGTCCGACTTCAGCCAGGTCACGATCTCGCGGTCCGTGAGTTCGAGCCCCGCGTCAGGCTCTGGACTGATGGCTCAGAGCCTGGAGCCTGTTTCCAATTCTGTGTCTCCCTCTCTCTCTGCCCCTCCCCAGTTCATGCTCTGTCTCTCTCTGTCCCAAAAATAAAATAAAAAATGTTGAAAAAAAAAAAAAGTGTCAGTCCATCTGATGGTGAGAGCACACACACACACACACACACACCTCTGAAGCAACTGCAAAAGAAATCATTCTCAGCTGGATGGTCCTTGCTACTCATGCACTAAGAGGAATGGAGTCAAAGTGGGAGGGGTCCCAACATGAGCAAAGGCTCAGAATTAGCAGATATCCCAATGTGCAGAAAAAGTAAGGCAGATGTAGGAGGTATCCTAGGTAGTGGGTCAGTGAGCACAGTGACCTGGTCCAGAGCTTAGACTCCCACCCAAGGCACTAGGTAGCGTATGTCTTTAGTAGGGACATCACAACAAATCAAAACTATACCAGATAGCAGAGGAATAGTTATACTGATAACAGCTGACATGCCCACTTCCCAGACTCCGATAGTGTGTTGGACATTAGTCATAAAGTCAGTTTATCCTGTGAAAATGGTAACATTAGCCCAAATTCAGATTCCAGTATACGCACATACAGCCTGCTAATTGGTTCCTTGCAGGAAGCCGCAGCTTACAGAATCTGTGGCTGAGGGCTGTAGCTCTGCATGGTGAAGCAATACTTCTTCTTGTGCATAATGGCTCCAGAGTTCTGGCTCTAGCCAACTATCTGCAGAATGCACCTGCAGTATCCGGCCTGACTGTCACATCCTGTGTTTTCTAAGAGACTTGCCAGAACAGCCATACCTGATTTCCCAAGATTCCAATTTGGATAGGCATTGGGAAGTGATGAATGATGAGACCAGGATTCATCTGCAGAAAGAATCCCTCCCCTAAAACATCTGAGTATGCATTTCTACCCTTTGCTCATCACCTTCCCTTCTGGAGGATGCCCCCCCCCCCGCAACCCACTTCACCCCTGCCACAGCATACAGGCAGCAGTTCAGGGAGAGGGGAGGGTGAGAGCATGGGAGGCCCTGAGCAGTGGGCAGAAATAATGATTTACATATTGCTTCAAAGGGTTCACAGGGTCTCAATGGAGCTCCCGGACTCCCAGGAGCATCTGGTCTCCCAGGTTCAAAAGGTGAGAAGCATTTTCTCTTTTAATATGTTTTTCCAGAGCAAGGTGAATTTCTAGCGGGTGCAGGGCTCTTCTGGAAGGAAGCTCTGTGTTTAAAGGAAAGTGAATTGATTTACATTTCCCCTTTGGCCAAACCCCCTTTGCAGTCTCTGCTCCTCATAGACATGTGACAAACAGTGGTTTGACCCACGTGCCTTCCAGACTCAGCAGCAGAGGAGAACCTTGGCTCTAGACGGTCTTTTCCCCTGTTGAACCCAGCCCACTGGGCAGGAAAAACTCCCATCCTTGCTGCCATCATTGTTCCATTCTGGTGATGTTCTGGTGCCCCTCCTTCTATCATCTTCCCTGCCCATACTGAAACTAGCAATGTCTTCCCAGTGGAGATATGCTTCCTGTAGCAGCATTTCTTGCCAGTAGGCTGAGAGCATCCCACCTTTTTTTTGGCGATTGGTTACCTTCTACCCACTGCATACTTTTGTCAAAGATCTCCTCTGTCTACATGGAATCTGAAAAGGTTTTGCCATCAAAAGATCTCTGCTACAAAATGAGCTATAGCTTCTCCTGACCACTTCAACAATATCTTTATATCCCCAGGAGATCAAGGCCAGACCCTTGGAATTTCTGGTAGCCTGGGACTCAAGGGACAACCTGGGGAATCTGGGTTTAAAGGTAAGGCCACTGTACTTTTGACCTCATGTGTTTCACAGATTCCTCCACACTGAGGATCAGGAGGAACTTGGGAGGTCAACCCCAAGTTCTGCAAGTTCTATCCAATGCAGAAAAATTCCTACCTGACTGGCAGTCCACAGCTTCCCCAAGCAAACTAGCCTGCTCCTCCTTCAAGACCCATGGAGATAAGTCTAATAAGACCTTTGAGATGATGGCATCCACCTCCTTAGTTTATTGTTATCTAAACAGTTTCTTGAACATTTCTACCCATTGCTCCTACTTCTGGGGGCACTCGAGAACAAGTTTAATATCCTTAGCGGGCAGCACCTTTCAAATGGGAAGTTACAGCTGCCCCCATCATTTTCAGAGTCGTTTCACTGGACCTAGCTCTCTTGGCAGGTCAAATGGCTTCACCTTCCTGCTCACTCCCTCCCTCCCTTGGAGAAATACATTGCCCAAAATGTGGCCTAATCACTCAGCATCTTTCTTGATTTTGTAGGTGTGAAAGGAAAAGATGGACTAGCTGGTGATGTGGGTTTCCCAGGAAGCAAAGGTGAAGATGGCAAAGTTGGTATTTCTGGAGATGTTGGCCTTCCTGGATCCCCAGGTATTGTGCAACAGGACGACTTTACTCTGATAAAGTAAGGGTTAGCTTTAAGCCATGACCCTTTCTGACCCACTACCTTGCTTTCATTTTCAGGACTCCCTGGGATTGCAGGCATGAGAGGAAATCCAGGGCTACCGGGTTCTGCAGGCCATCCAGGGGCCTCTGGGCCCCTGGGAGCCCCCGGCCTAATAGGAACCAAAGGTATGTATTTTAGAGGAGGAAGTGGGGAGAGGGTTTCTGCTCCCCCCCACCAAAAAAAAAGAGCAGCAACTACTTTATATTGCGAGACACTATCTGGGGCAAGCCACATCCAGGGGAGTCATTGATGGGGCCATGTGATAGATAATGGGAAGGGGGAAGGAGGAGGAGGAGGAATGGAGGGCAAGCAAGAATGGGAAGAGGAGAACATGGAATCCATGGAGAGAAGAGTTAGCGAGGAAAGTTGTTGTCCTGGTATATATAGCCTTTCCCTGACTTCAAGATTGGGCAGTGAGTCTCTGGGAGCTGGCAACTCAAGACCTTGGCATTGCCACTTGGCATTCTTGAAGATATGTAATTATCTACCACCCTGCTCTTAAAGCTGTATTGGTTTCTACTGAGAGTCAGGAAAAGCAAAGGTGGAGAGTGGAGGTTAGGGGTGGTTCGGTCTCCCTGAGGGCCTTAAGTTATGCCTCCAGGAAGACCGCAATCTTTGCAGTGCCCTTGGGGGCAAGACGTTTTGCGGACCCTTCCTGATTCAGAGTTGCTGGAGCCATTTCTGATCTTCTCTCCCCTCAGGTTTCCCTGGACTTCCTGGTTTACATGGACTGAATGGGCTTCCAGGAACCAAGGGAACCCATGGAACTCCAGGTTAGGAAGATCCTAAAGGGCAAGCGGGAGAGTGCCAGTTCTTCCAGAAGGCTGGCAAGGACTGGCCATGAGTTCTCAACTGTGGTGTATCCTATATACTTAAACTCATGGATCTCCTTGCCAGCCCCCAATTCGAGGTGCCTTGATTTGTGGAGAAAGGAAGAAAGAGTCTGTCATTCTATCCAGAATGAGCTCTCCTTCCTGTTTTGTCAGTATTCAGCTTCTCGTGTATGTCAGGCAGGCCTCCAGCAAGTGAGCGAGGCATGAAGGCCTCACCTGCATTGAGTTCTCTCCTCCTCTTTCTGCTTCTCCTCCTAGGACCCAGTATAACCGGTGTTCCTGGGCCAGCTGGCCTGCCTGGTCCCAAAGGGGAAAAAGGTTCTCCAGGAATTGGCATCGGAGCCCCAGGGAAGCCAGGAGTGAAAGGACAGAGAGGTGGCCGAGGTAAGTGGGCCCAAGTCAGGCCTTATAGAAGTTGAGTAAGGCCTGGCTAGGGAGCCAAGGCTGGGGCTCATCAGGACCATGTGGCTTACAGGGTTGAGAGTTAAGAGTTCACTGGGGATTGTGCATGTCTTCACACTTCTGGGGATCTCAGAACCCAGTGGAACTGACTTCTGAGAAAGAGAAGGGAGGCCATGCTACAATGCTAGGGCTTTCCTGGAAGGAGTGTCAAGGAATAGTCTAGTGAGTTCCCTCCTGCTCTCCCTTATCAACCTCAGGGTCTGTCTTGCCCACTTGGCCAAAGCCTGAGATTAATGGCCCCAAGGGACAGGGCTTGTCCTCTTAGCAAGAGATTTGCCAGAAGTTCCTCAATGTCCAGCGTGGATGGCCCTCCCAAGGCCCTGAGAAGACAGTGCGGCTGCTAGAAGGAGCCCAAGACTAAGAGGATAAATGCCTCCCTGGGACAGGCACACACAAGCACTCAATTAGGATTCATAGGTTACTAGCAAACAGGTTTTGCCCTAATTTTGGCCCCTGACTCATCATATCCTCTGAAGTCTCTTTCTGAGCCTCCCTCTGCCCACCTCACAAATAGAATTAATTCTGATTCTTTAACTCTCCTCAGGATGTTCTGAAGACCCATATACATTGCACTCAATGTAAAACAGGAAATGAATTCAATGTAGCATCACAGCTAGGAGTATGGGCTCTGAAATCAGACCATTGGATTCAAATTCCAGCTCTACGTCTCACTAGCTGTATGACCTTGAACAAGGAAGTTACTTGTCCCTCAATTCCCAGTGAACTCTTAATGTTCCTTTTCTGTAAAATGGGCATAATAAGGGAATCTACTGCACAGGTTTGGTGGAGAATCAATGAGGAGTGAGGTAATATGTATAAAAGCACTTAGCGCAGCACCTGGCACGTTGTAAGTACTCAAGAAATGTTGCCCGGTATATCATTACGTGGTACCTGGGGAAATCATGTTTGCAAAATGCTCTGTTTCTCTGTTATAGTTCTAGGGCTTGAGGTCCTACCACATTTTATTTGTTTATGTGCATGGTTGTATAATGTGTGTATGTTTTCCAGGAACTAATTCCTACATTAATTCATTTTCTGCTGAATTTTATATTGGTGCATCTGCTCTCTCTGCATTTACTCTTTCCTTTGGTCTGGACCAACCTGTTCTTTTCTGAAAGCCAGCAGCTTCTCCAGAGGGAAAGCTCAAACATGGCCTGAGCCTGTAGGGAAATCGTGTGGCTTCTTTCACAGGAGGTAGCAAAGAGGGGACTCAGATAGAAGCAAAACCCAGATGTTTTCAAATCCTGACTATGAATGCCTGGCCTTTAAATTATCCATTTCCTTTCGCTGTCTGAGGTAATAAAAATCACAATTACAAATTCAGTAAACAGCACATGTCAAGATGGATACGTTTTAGGAACATAATGTTGATTAAAAAAAAAAAAGCAAGTCACAGAGAAATACGTTGGGTATGATCCCACTGTTAAAAGTTTATAAATAAATGCGAACAACCAATATATTGTTTAGGGATACAGATATACATGGGCAAAGCGTGGGGGTGCTGAACACAAAATTCAGGAGTGGTTGCCCCCGAGAGTCAAGGAAGAGGGTAGGATCTGTAAAGGGCATGCAAAGAAATTCAAAGGTAATGTTATCTTCTTTTTCTTAAATTGGGTCATTGGAACAGAGGTATTCATTGTATCTGGGTTATTTTTTACTTATGATTTATAAATATTCTTCTGCTCTTCTCGGTATCTAATTAAAACAATGTTTTAAAAGTATACAGCAAATATCATACCCCCCCCATAGGAACCTATCTCTGACATGATCATAGAAATCAGTGTAAAATGAAGATTTACCCCTAAGCAAACTTCCAAAAGCAATCCTTGTCCCTGTAATACCTTTATCTAAATAATTCTGAATTATGCCATTCATTTTCATATTTGCACTAAATATTTAGAAGCTGCATTTGTGTATTTAGGGTTTTCTGTCTTTTTTATGAATTTTTAAATGTTTATTTTTGAGAGAGAGTATTAGAGGAGAAGGGGCAGAGAGAGAGGGAGACACAAAATCGGAAGCAGGCTCCAGGCCCCGAGCTGTCAGAGCAGAGCCCGATGCGGGGTTCCATCTCACAAACCATGAGATCATGACCTGAGCCGAAGTTGGACACTTAACCAACTGAGCCACCCAAGTGCCCCTAGGGATTATTTTAAGTCTCTGACACTGAAATGAGTTTGAAAAACATGCCATTGTGCATTTTCATGTGCTCATTTAAAGTGTCTCATCTTAAATATGCGAGCTTTTTTTTTCTCTTTTCTTTTCTTTCTTTCTTTCTTTCTATTTCTTTTTTTTTTTTTTTTTTTTTTTTTACTACTTGAGATCAGAAGTACCTCTGTTTCAGGTTTAATGATATATTGGTGTAATTCTAAAATCAAGAAACAGGTAAAAAGAGAAGGCAGCTCCAAAAACTGCTATGGGAGCTTCTAACAATCTGTGTGCTGCCCACACTACTATATGATGTCTTGTTTATTGGTTTTCACTTAATTTCAGCATAGATATGTATTACATATAAAGGTATATTTTCAGGAAAAAAAACCAATATGTCTTTCTTTTCAGATTTTTACCCTTGTGAAAAAGAAAAATACTTCAAAGGTTCATCGAGACATAACTGACCATACTAAAAGTAGCACCATGTGACTTTGAAGCTAGTTTTTCTTTTTGTTTTCCTTTTGTTTCTTTTCCAGATCTATAATAATTGGAGACTTTTCTTGAAATTTCTTTTTTTATTCTTTATATTTCCTCAACTTTCAGTTAACAAATGAGCTGTAAAAAAAAAAAACACCTGAATTAACCAATCTGCCATCTTTCTTTACACGTTTTTATGGATTTGCCATTTCTTTACTTAAATATGAGAAACTCAACATTAATATTTTTGGCTTTCCTTGTTGGAAAAATATAACTCCACACTAATCTTTTTGGATTTTATTGTTACAAACACACAAACAAAAATCATCTCAACCCCCAGAATACTTTATCAACCAGTGTGAATCTATTTCTCTTCATTTGAATTTCTTCTAGAAGATACCAAACTAATAAATACATCTCTTTCATACTAGAAGTATAATATGGACTTCTACATTTGTATCTATGGCTTCGATGTGTTTTCCCATATAGTTTCCATGTATGTAGTTGACGTGTGAATGTGAAATAAATCTTCCCTAAGCAGTTGAAATTTTTTGGTTTTGAACATTATAGTAGACATCGCTCCACAAACATAAAACACGCAGTATTAAAACGTGAGCAAACAAGTATTCTTGTATCTACTCTAATAAATGGCTTTTTTCTTTGACCAAAAAGGGGGAAGGGATTTAGTGTAGACAAATTTGTTCTATTGGCAATTAAGCAAGCACTCAGCTGGTATCATGAATTACCTATAAAAGCATTTTTGAGTTTGCCTAGAAGACCCAGAAATTAGCCCTAGAAGACACTGGGAGTCACAGCGTCCTTGCAACCTCCATTTCTGACCCAGCAGGTGTCTGTTCGGACTCGCTGGAGCCAGTGCCTCACCTCAGTTTGTAACCTTCTCTGGGCACCATCAGACATAACTGGCTAATTTAATGAAAATGTACGACTTCAGTTCCAGGTGCTGCAGTCATGCTTTCTTTTCTTCCCGGTTTGAGGGAAATCTGTCTAAAATATTTCCATTTCCAGCGACGCTGGGAGCTAGAACTTTCCAAAGCTCCATCCCCATAAACTACGGCGCCTGCTGTCCGCGGGGGACGGGGCACGGGAAACCCGGAGTCGCTGAGACCCTGTGTGTCAGCGTGTGCGAGACCCGTGTTCCTCTACCGGCTGCAAAGGGAGACTGAAGGGAGAGCGCCCTCTGCTGGTGTTCGCCGGTCTGGCCCCCTATCTAGCCGCTTCCACTTTTTCTGCTTGAATTTCCATTTTCTCTGAGAGCTTGGCCACACGAAGCCCATGCAGCCCCTTTTATTTATTATTTGCAGGTTTCCCAGGCTTCCAGGGACCTGCTGGTCTGCCCGGTGCCGCAGGCCTCTCCTTGCCTTCAGTCATAGGAGGACAGCCTGGCGACCCCGGGCGACCAGGCCTAGATGGAGAGCGAGGTAAAGACAGGAAACCCAAAAGAGGTTTGGCCTTTGCCTTCTGTCCGCAGTTTGGGGAGATCCTAATACAGTCCAGCCCCATTCCTACTGCTGGATGTGCATGGGCCTGCATGGCCTCATGTCCCTCCCCCAACAGGGACACGGGGGACTGCAAAGGGCTGTATTTGCAAAAAGGGTTTGGGAAGGTCCAGGCACTGGGACCCCAGATGCAGCAAAGGAATGTTCTCTGCCCTGGGAACAGGCTTTGGCTTGATATTAGCCCCGAGGCCTTCAGTGGTGGCCTCCTCCTTCTCACCTGCCTTCATTCCTCTCTGATCTTATCTCTAGGCCGCCCAGGCCCTCCAGGGCCCCCAGGGCCCCCTGGGCCATCCTCTGATCAAGGTGACCCTGGAGACCCTGGCTTCCCTGGAATTCCTGGCCGTCAAGGGCCCAAGGGAGACCAAGGAATTCCAGGTTTCTCTGGCCTTCCTGGAGAGCTAGGACTGAAAGGTATGGCTGCTTGGCTGGCTGTTGGGCCCTTACCCAGTCTGCAGTTAGAGACAGCTCCGTCCTGCAGCCCTGTGAAGACAGGCCAGCTAAGAATGCTCTTCTTTCCCTCAAATCTGTCTAATCTCAACCCCTCCAACCCCCACCAGCACCACCATGCCAGGCCCTGACTTGCTTTCCTTTGGACTTTACCAGGCATGAGAGGTGAGCCTGGCTTCATGGGGATTCCAGGCAAGGTTGGGCCACCTGGAGACCCAGGACTTCCCGGGATGAAGGGGAAGGCAGGGCCAAGAGGTGAGTTAAGAACATGTACCCAGCTGATCCCGAGCTCCCTCGAGGGATGGGTCTGAGGGTAATTGTCCTATAGGACTCACGCTAAGAAAGCCTGGATGTCTGGGGCAGCTGGATGAAGCTCCTCCCTGGAGGCTATTTCTCCACCTTGAGGATATCTCTGCCTCCATCAGCTCCCAGGACTGAAGACCATTGCCACCATGGGTCCAGCCCACTGATCTCCCCTCTACATTCTTTCTGCATCGGCAAGCATTGGGTTTGCACTCATCACCACTCACCCATTTCCTCAATCCAGAAAGGAAGAACGACACTCTCCATCCTTTACCACCATCCCCCTCGCTTGCACCCAATCCATTAGCAAGCCCTGAGGGTCACGTCTCCTAATTGTGCCTTGCATCTGCTCACCTCTCAGCACCTCCATTGCTGCCACCCAGGTCCAAGGCACTGACATTTCACATGAGAATCACTGCAGTGACTTACTACCTGATCTCTCTGTTTCCTCTTCTGTTGTGCATCTCCCCCAACAATTATTTCTTCACGAAGTGGTCAGACGGATCTTATAAAACATAAATCACCCCCTGGCCTCCCACAGCATAGGAATAAACTATGGCTCACAAAGTCCTATGTGATACCTCCCTCTTCATCCTCATCATCAGCCCTTCCTCTTTTGTGTCCCTGTTCTTGCCACACAAGCCTCTTTCTGCAGGGCTGACTGCAGGGCCTTTGCACATGCTAGTTCTATTTCCTGGAATACTCTTGCCCCTCTGCCCCCCAGGTCCTTCTTTTTTTTTTTTAATTTTTTAATGTTTGTTTTTGAGAGAGACAGAGAGCGAGCAGGAAAGGGACAGAGAGGGAGACACAGAATCTGAAGCAGGCTGCAGGCTCTGAGCTGTCAGCACAGAGCCCGATGTGGGGCTTGAAATCATGAACTGTGAGATCATGACCTGAGCCAAAGTCCTATGCTTAACCGACTGAGCCACCCAGGCGCCCCACTCCTTCTATTCCTTAATGGCCTCAGCTTAAATGTCACTGCTTGTAAGGGGCCACTTGTCACTCTTTCTAAAGCAGGTTCTCTGCCCCATAGCGCCCTCTGCTCCCTGTCGCTGTCACTGCACTGTTCATTTCCTTTGTAGCACGTCTCACAACTTGCAGTAAGACTAATGGCATTTGTCAGGTTATGCATTTTTCATCTTTATCACCAGACCATAATCCCCATAACGGGTCTGTCTTATTCACTCCTCCATCCCTTAATCTACCAGGGTGTGGCACATAGTA